>NC_083102.1:59953393-64772721 GCF_949774975.1 Lagenorhynchus albirostris
TTTTGTTTGTTTGTTTTTTGAACACTAGATGATAGATGATCTAGTTAAAAAAGAGAGGGGGGAATAACATGGCAATTTTTGTTTTGGTTAGTAACATTCTGTTTTTTTTTTTAAATGATGTGTATCAAGAAGCTATTTTATTTTTACATATTTTTTAACATCTTTATTGGAGAATAATTGCTTTACAATGGTGTGTTAGTTTCTGCTTTATAACAAAGTGAATCAGTTATACATACACATATGTTCCCATATCTCTTCCCTCTTGCATCTCCCTCCCTCCCACCCTCCGTATCCCACCCCTCTAGGTGGTCACAAAGCACCGAGCTGATCTTCCTGTGCTATGCGGCTGCTTCCCATTAGCCATCTATTTTACGTTTGGTAGTGTATATATATCCATGCCACTCTCTCACTTTGTCACAGCTTACCCTTCCCCCTCCTCATATCCTCAAGTCCATTGTCTAGTAGGTCTGTGTCTTTATTCGCGTCTTACCCCTAGGTTCTTCATGACATTTTTTTTTCTTGGGTTCCATATATATGTGTTAGCATATGGTATTTATCTTTCTCTTTCTGACTTACTTCACTCCGTATGACAGACTCTAGGTCCATCCACCTCACTACAAATAACTCAATTTCGTTTCTTTTTATGGCTGAGTAATATTCCATTGTATATATGTGCCACATCTTCTTTATCCATTCATCCGATGATGGACACTTAGGTTGCTTCCATGTCCTGGCTGTTGTAAATAGAGCTGCAATGAAAATTTTGGTACATGACTCTTTTTGAATTATGGTTTTCTCACGGTATATGCCCAGTAGTGGGATTGCTGGGTCATATGGTAGTTCTATTTTTAGTTTTTTAAGGAATCTCCATACTGTTCTCCATAGTGGCTGTACCAATTCACGTTCCCACCAGCAGTGCAAAAGTGTTCCCTTTTCTCCACACCCTCTCCAGCATTTATTGTTTCTAGATTTTTTGATGATGGCCATTCTGTCCGGTGTGAGATGATATCTCATTGTAGTTTCTTTTTTTTTTTTTGCTGTCCGCAGGCCTCTCACTGTTGTGGCCTCTCCCGTCGTGGAGCAACAGGCTCTGGACATGCAGGCTCAGCGTCCATGGCTTATGGGCCTAGCCACTCCACAGCATGTGGGATCTTCCTGGACCGGGGCATGAATCCATATCCCCTGCATTGTCAGGCGGACTCTCAACCACTACGCCACCAGGGAAGCCCTGTTGAAAGATTTTTAATCACAGTTTCAATTTCAGTGCTTGTGATTGGTCTGTTCATATTTTCTATTTCTTCCTGATTCAGTTTTGGCAGGTTGTGCATTTCTAAGCATTTTTCCATTTCTTCCAGGTTGTCCATTTTATTGGCATAGAGTTGCTTGTAGTACTCTCTCATGATCTTTTGTATTTCTGCAGTCAGTTGTTACTTCTCCTTTTTCGTTTCTAATTCTATTTTTTTTTTTTTTTGCGGTACACAGGCCTCTCACTGCTGCGGCCTCTCCCGTTGCGGAGCACAGGCTCCGGACGCGCAGGCCCAGCGGCCATGGCCCACGGGCCCAGGTGCTCTGTGGCATGTGGGATCCTCCCGGACCGGGGCATGAACCCATGTCCCCTGCAAAGGCAGGCGGACCCTCAACCACTGTGCCACCAGGGAAGCCCTCTAAGTCTATTGATTTGAGTCTTCTCCCTTTTTTTCTTGATGTGTCTGGCTAATGGTTTATCAATTTTGTTTATCTTCTCTAAGAACCAGATTTTACTTTTATTGATCTTTGCTATCGTTTCCTTCATTTCTTTTTCATTTATTTCTGATATGATCTTTATGATTTGTTTCCTTCTGCTAACTTTAGGGTTTTTTTGTTCTTTCTCTAATTGCTCTAGGTGCAAAGTTAGGTTGTTTATTCAAGACGTTTCCTGTTTCTTAAGGTAGGATTGTATTGCTATAAACTTCCCTCTTAGAACTGCTTTTGCTGCATCCCATAGGTTTTGGGTTGTCATGTCTCCATTGTCATTTGTTTCTAGGTATTTTTTGATTTCTTCTTGATATTTTCAGTGATCACTTAGTTATTAAGTAGTATATATGTTTAGCCTCCATGTGTTTGTATTTTTTACAGATCTTTTCCTGTAATTGATATTTAGTCTCATAGTGTTGTGGTCGGAAAAGATACTTGATACAATTTCAATTTTCTTAAATTTACCGAGGCTTGATTTGTGACCCAAGATATGATCGATCCTGGAGAATGTTCCATGAGCACTTGAGAAAAATGTGTATTCTGTTGTTTTTGGATGGAATGTCCTATAAATATCAATTAAGTCCATCTTGTTTAATATATCATTTAAAGCTTGTGTTTCCTTATTTATTTTCATTTTGGATGATGTGTCCATGGGTGAAAGTGGGGTGTTAAAGTCCCCTACTATGAATGTGTTGCTGTTGATTTCCCCTTTTATGGCTGTTAGTATTTGCCTTATGTATTGAGGTGCTCCTATGTTGGGTGCATAAATATTTACAATTGTTATATCTTCTTCTTGGATCGATCCCTTGATCATTATGTAGTGTCCTTCTTTGTCTCTTGTAATAGTCTTTATTTTAAAGTCTATTTTGTCTGATAGGAGAATTGCTGCTCCAGCTTTCTTTTGATTTCCATTTGCTTGGAATATCTTTTTCCATCCCCTCACTTTCAGTCTGTATGTGTCCCTAGGTCTGAAGTGGGTCTCTTGTAGACAGCATATATATGGGTCTTGTTTTTGTGTCCATTCAGCCAGTCTATGTTTTTGGGTGGGAGTATTTAATCCATTTACATTTAAGGTAATTATTGATATGTTTGTTCCTATTCCCATTTTCTTAACTGTTTTGGGTTTGTTATTGTAGGTCTTTTCCTTCTCTTGTTTTTCTTGCCTAGAGGAGTTCCTTTAGCATTTGTTGTAAATCTGGTTTGGTGGTGCTGAACTCTCTCAGCTTTTGCTTGTCTGTAAAGATTTTAATTTCTCTGTCGAATCTGAATGAGATCCTTGCTGGGTAGAGTAATCTTGGTTGTAGGTTTTCTCCTTCATCACTTTAAATATGTCCTGCCTGTCTCTTCTGGCTTGCAGAGTTTCTGCTGAAAGATCAGCTGTTAACCTTATGGGAATTCCCTTGTGTCTTATTTGTTGTTTTTTTGCTGCTTTTAATATGTTTTCTTTGTATTTAGTTTTTGATAGTTTGATTAATATGTGTCTTGGCATGTTTCTCCTTGGGTTTATCCTGTATGGGACCTCTCTGTGCTTCCTGGACTTGATTAATTATTTCCTTTCCCATATTAGGGAAGTTTTCAACTATAATCTTTTCAAATATTTTCTCAGTCCCTTTCTTTTTCTTTTCTTCTTCTGGGACCTATAATTCGAATGTTGGTGTGTTTAATGTTGTCTGAGAGGTCTCTGAGACTGTCCTCAGTTCTTTTCATTCTTTTTTCTTTATTCTGCTCTGCAGTAGTTATTTCCACTATTTTATCTTCCAGGTCACTTATCCGTTCTTCTGCCTCAGTTATTCTGCTATTGATCCCTTCTAGAGTATTTTTAATTTCATTTATTGTATTGTTCGTTCTTGCTTGTTTCCTCTTTAGTTCTTCTAGGTCCTTGTTAAATGTTTCTTGCATTTTCTCTATTTCCAAGATTTTGGATCATCTTTACTATCATTATTCTGAATTCGTTTTCAGGTAGACTGCCTATTTCCTCTTCATTTGTTAGGTCTGGTGGGTTTTTATCTTGCTCCTTCATCTGCTGTGTGTTTTTCTGTCTTCTCATTTTACTTATCTTACTGTGTTTGGGGTCTCCTTTTCGCAGGCTGCAGGTTCGTAGTTCCCGTTGTTTTTGG
The DNA here is from genome assembly GCF_949774975.1 of Lagenorhynchus albirostris. Lineage (NCBI taxonomy): Eukaryota > Metazoa > Chordata > Mammalia > Artiodactyla > Delphinidae > Lagenorhynchus > Lagenorhynchus albirostris. Next base: position 59,957,245 of record NC_083102.1, read on the forward strand.
TGTCTGTCGCCAGTGGCTAAGGTTGGTTCACTGGGTTGTGTAGGCTTCCTGGTGGAGGGGACTGGTGCCTGTGTTCTGGTGGATGAGGTTGGATCTTGTCTTTCTGGTGGGCAGGTCCACGTCTGGTGGTGTGTTTTGGGGTGTCTGTGGCCTTATTATGATTTTAGGCAGCCTCTCTGCTAATGGATGGGGCTGTGTTCCTGTCTTGCTAGTTGTTTGGCATAAGGTGTCTAGCACTGTAGCTTGCTGGTCGTTGAGTGAAGCTGGGTGTTGGCGTTGAGATGGAGATCTCTGGGAGATTTTCGCCATTTGATATTACATGGAGCTGGGAGGGAAAGGAAGGAAGGAAGAAAGAAAGAAGGAAAGAAAGAAAGAGAAAGAAAGAAAGGGGAAAAAAGGAGAAGGAAGGAAGAAAGAAGGAGGGTAAAATAAAATAAAGATAAAAAATAAAGTTATTAAAATAAAAAATAATTAAGAAAAAAAATTTTTTTAATTAAAAAAAAAACGGACGGACAGAACCCAAGGACAAATGGTGAAAGCAAAGCTATACAGACAAAATCTCACAGAGAAGCATACACATACACACTCACAAAAAGAGGAAAAGAGGGAAAAATAATAAATCTTGCTCTCAAAGTCCACCTCCTCAATTTGGGATGATTCGTTGTCTATTCAGGTATTCCACAGATGCAGGGTACATCAAGTTGATTGTGGAGGTTTAATCCGCTGCTCCTGAGGCTGCTGGGAGAGATTTCCCTTTCTTTGCACAGCTCCCTGGGTTCAGCTTTGGATTTGGCCCCGCCTCTACGTGTAGGTCGCCTGAGGGCGTCTGTTCTTTGCTCAGACAGGACGGGGTTAAAGGAGCCGCTGCTTCGGGGCTCTGGCTCACTCAGGCTGGGGGAGGTAGGGGTACGGATGCAGGGCGAGCCTGCGGTGGCAGAGGCCGGCGTGACGTTGCACCAGCCTGATGTGTGCTGTGCGTTCTCCCAGGGAAGTTGTCCCTGGATCCCGGGACCCAGGCAGTGGCGGGCTGGACAGGCTCCCGGGAGGGGAGGTGTGGAGAGTGACCTGTGCTCGCACACAGGCTTCTTGGTGGCGGCAGCAGCAGCCTTAGCGTCTCATGCCCGTCTCTGGGGTCCGCGCTGTTAGCCGCGGCTCGCGCCAGTCTGGAGCTCCTTTAAGCAGCGCTCTTAATCTACCCTCTCCTTGCGCACCAGGAAAGAAAGAGGGAAGAAAAAGTCTCTTGCCTCTTCGGCAGCTCTAGACTTTTACCTGGACTCCCTCCCGGCTAGCCGTGGTGCACTAAGCCTTTCAGGCTGTGTTCACACCGCCAACCCCAGTCCTCTCCGTGGGATCCAACTGAAACCCGAGCCGGCGGGTGAGAAGACAAGCCTCTTGGGCTGGTGAGTGCTGGTCGGCACCGATTCTCTGTGCGGTAATCTCTCCGCTTTGCCCTCCACACCCCCGTTGCTGCGCTCTCCTCCGCGGCTCCAAAGCTTCTCCCACCCCTCCACCACCCGCAGTCTCTGCCCGCGAAGGGGCTTCCTAGTGTGTGGAAACCTTTCCTCCTTCACAGCTCCCTTCCATTTGTGCAGGTTCTCTTCCTATTCTTTTGTCTTTGTTTTTTCTTTTTTCTTTTGCCCTACCCAGGTACGTGGGGAGTTTCTCGCCTTTTGGGGAGTCTGAGGTCTTCTGCCAGCATTGAGCAGGTGTTCTATAGGAGCAGTTCCACGTGTAGATGTATTTCTAATGTATCTGTGGGGAGGAAGGTGATCTCCGCGTCCTACTGTTCTGCCATCTTCCCCATTCCTCCTGTTTTTACATATTGATGTTCATTAAGCTTTTTAAAATTTTTTATTGAAGTATAGTTGATCTGGTCTTTTTCAATGTGCAGTTTTATCTTATGTCTGAATTTGATTGTATAATTTGTTAAAACTGGGACACTTGGAAGTTTAGAAGTACTAAAATAAAATCATAAAACACACATACACATCTGAAATGTATACCTACTGACTTATAAATTTGGTTTATTATATTGATATAGCTATAAAATAGTTCTTTATGAAAACTGTTCTCAAAAATAAGTTTTTAAAATGTGAGAATTGTATATATCTGTTTAAGGCCAAAAACATGGCCTTTATAATGATTATATGACCATTACAAAAAGAAGATAAATAGAATAATTACTCTTGGGATATATTAAAGTACTTTTTTTTTAGATGTTGTTGTCTGTAATGTGTCATTTTTTCTGAAGAATATAGGTTTTGCAATATGGTTTTGTTATTTAAATTGTTTTCTTACAATTGCTTGCAACAAGCTTTATCAAAGTTACATTTTATGGCTAATGTATTTGAATTGTTGACTTCTTTAATTGAGAAAACTTTCTATAAATGTTGAGATATCAAAGGAGCTCCGGGCAAATTCTGCTCGATGGAGGATATTTTCAAATCAATATTTTTTGTATTGGAATTGTATAAATATTCAAGCCACAATATTTTAACAGGTACTGTCTTTTTATCTCCATTTATAGTAGCTGTTTTTGATCTATATATATATATTTTTTGGCCGTGGCGTGCGGCATGTGGGATCTTGGTTCCCCACCCAGGGATCTAGCCTGTGCCCACTGCAGTGGAAGTGTGGGGTCTTTTTTTTTTAAAACTTTTTTTTTATTGGAGCATAGTTGCTTTACAATGTGTGTAAGTTTCTGCTGTACAACGCAGTGAATCGGCTATATATATATACATATATCTTCTCCCTCTTGGACTTCCCTCCCACCCCACACCCTATCCCACCCATCTAGGTCATCACAGAGCACCAAACTGAGCTCCCTGTGCTATACAGCAGGTTCCCACTAGCTATCTCTTTTACACATGGTCGTGTATATATGTCAATCCTAATCTCCCAATTCGTCCCACCCTCCCCTTCCCCAGCTGTGTCCACATGTCCGTTTTCTACGTCTGCGTCTCTATTCCTACCCTGCGTATAGGTTCATCTGTACCATTTTTCTAGATTCAACATATATGTGTTAATATACAATATTTGTTTTTCTCTTTCTGACTTACTTCACTCTGTATGACAGACTCTGTGTCCATCCACATCTCTACAAATGACCCAATTTCATCCTTTTTATGGTTGAGTAATATTTCATTGTATATATGTACCACATCTTTATCCGGTCATCTGTTTTTGGACATTTAGGTTGTTTCCAGGTCCTGGCTCTTGGAAATAGTGGTGCAGTGAACGTTGGGGTACATGTGTCTTTTTGAATTATGGTTTTCTCAGGGTATATGCCCAGTAGTGGGATTGCTGGGTCATATGACAGTTCTATTTTTAGTTTTTTAATGAACGTCCATACTGTTCTCCATAGTGGCTGTATCAATTTACATGCCCACCAACAGTGCAAGAGGGTTCCCTTTTCTCCATGCCCTCTCCAGCATTTATCGTTTGTAGATTTTTTTTTTTTTAAAGAAGATGTTGGGGGTAGGAGTTTATTAACTAATTTATTTATTTTTGCTGTGTTGCGTCTTCGTTTCTGTGCGAGGGGTCTCTCTAGTTGCGGCAAGCAGGGACCACTCTTCATTGCGGTGCATGGGCCTCTCACTACAGCGGCCTCTCTTGCTGTGGAGCAGAGGCTCCAGTCGCACAGGCTCAGCAGTTGTGGCTCACGGGCCCAGCTGCTCCACGGCATGTGGGATCCCCCCAGACCAGGGCTCGAACCCATATCCCCTGCATTAGCAGGCAGATTCTCAACCACTGCGCCACCAGGGAAGCCCCTGTAGATTTTTTTAATGATGCCCATTCTGACCAGCGTGAGGTGATATCTCATTGTAGTTTTGATTTGCATTTCTCTAATAATTAGTGATGTTGAGCATCTTTTCATGTGTCTCTTGGCCATCTGTATGTCTTCTTTGGAGAAATGTCTATTTAGGTCTTCCCATTTTTTGATTGGGTTGTTTGTTTTTTAATATTGAGCTGCATGAGCTGTTTATATATGTTGGAGATTAATCCTTTATCCATTGATTCGTTTGCAAATATTTTCTCCCATTCTGAGGGTTGTCTTTTTGTCTTGTTTATGGTTTCCTTTGCTGTGCAAAAGCTTTGAAGTTTCATTAGGTCCCATTTGTTTATTTTTGTTTTTATTTTCATTACTCTAGGAGGTAGGTCAGAAAAGATCTTGCTGTGATTTATGTCAAAGAGTGTTCTTCCTATGTTTTCCTCTAAGAGTTTTATAGTGTCCGGTCTTATATTTAGGTCTTTAATCCATTTTGAGTTTATTTTTGTGTGTGGTGTTAGGGAGTGTTCTAATTTCATCTTTTACATGTAGCTGTCCAGTTTTCCCAGCACCACTTATTGAAGAGGCTGTCTTTTCTCCATTGTATATCCTTGTCTCCTTTGTCATAGATTAGTTGACCATAGGTGTGTGGGTGTATCTCTGGGCTTTCTATCCTGTTCCATAGTTCTATATTTCTGTTTTTGTGATAGTACCATATTGTCTTGATTACTGTAGCTTTGTAGTATAGTCTGAAGTCAGGGAGTCTGATTTCTCCAGCTCCGTTTTTTTCCCCTCAAGATTGCTTTGGCTATTCGGGGTCTTTTGTGTCTCCACACAAATTTTAAGATTTTTTTTGTTCTAGTTCTGTAAAAAAATGCCATTGGTAATTTGATGGGGATTGCATTAAATCTGTAGATTGCTTTGGCTAGTATAGTCATTTTCACAATATTGATTCTTCCATTCCAAGAACATGGTATATCTCTCCATTTGTGTCATCTTTGATTTCTTTCATCATTATCTTATAGTTTTCTGAGTTACAGGTCTTTTGCCTCCTTAGATAGGTTTACTTGTAGGTAGTTTATTCTTTTTGTTGCAGTGATGAATGGGATTGTTTCCTTAATTTCTCTTTTTGATCTTTCATTGTTAGTGTATAGGAATGCAAGAGATTTCTGTGCATTAATTTTGTATCTTGCAGGTTTACCGAAGTCATTGATTAGCTTTAGTAGTTTTCTGGTGGCATCTTTAGAATTCTCTATGTATGGTATCATGTCATCCGCAAACAGTGACTGTCTTACTGCTTCTTTTCCAATTTGTATTCTTTTTATTTATTTTTCTTCTCTGATTGCCGTGTCTAGGACTTCCAAAACTATATTGAATAATAGTGGTGAGAGTGGACATCCTTGTCTTGTTCCTAATCTTAGAGGAAATGCTTTCAGTTTTTCACCATTGAGAACTATGTTTGCTGTGGGTTTGTCGTATATGGCCTTTATTGTGTTGAGGTAGGTTCCCTCTATGCCCACTTCCTGGAGAAACCCATTTTTTATCATAAATGGGTGTTGAATTTTGTCAAAAGCTTTTTCTCCATCTATCGAGATGATCGTGTGGTTTTTATTCTTTCAATTTGTTAATATCATGTATTGCATTGATTGATTTGCACATATTGAAGAATCCTTGTATCCCTGGGATAAATCCCACTTGATCATGGTGTATGATCCATTTAATGTGTTTTTGGATTCTGTTTGCTAGAAATTTGTTGAGGATTTTTGTGTCTGTGTTCATCAGTGATGTTGGTATGTAACTTTCTTTTTCGATGATATCTTTGGTTTTGGTATCAGGGTGATGGTCACCTCATAGAATGAGTTTGGCAGTGTTTTTCCCTCTGCAGTTTTTTGGAAGAGTTTGAGAAGGATAGATGTTAACTATTCTCTAAATGTTTGATAGAATTCGCCTGTGAAGCCATCTGGTCCTGTACTGTTATTTGCTGGAAGAGTTTAGATTACAGTTCAATTTCATTACTTGTGATTGGTCTGTTTATATTTTCTAATTCTTCCTGGTTCAGTCTTGAAAAGTTGTACCTTTCTAAGAATTTGTCCATTTTTTTGTGGTTGTTCATTTTATTTGCACAGAGTTGCTTGTAGTAGTCTATTATGATGCTTTGTATTTCTGCAGTGTGTGTTGTAACTTTTTTCATTTTTAATTTTATTGATTTGAATCCTCTCCCTTTTTTTCTTGATGAGTCTGGCTAAAGGTTTATCAATTTTCTTTCTCTTCTCAAAGAACCAACTTTTAGTTTTATTGATCTCTGCTATTGTTTTCTTCATTTCTATTTCATTTGTTTCTGCTCTGATCTTTATGATTTCTTTCCTTCTGCTAACTTTGGGTTTTCTTTGTTATTCTTTCTCTAGTTTGCTTTAGGTGTAAGCTTAGGTTGTTTATTTGAGATTTTTCTTGTTTCTTGAGGTGAGAGTGAATTGCTATAAAGTTCCCTCTGCGTACTGCTTTTGTTGTGTCCCGTAGGTTTTGGGTCATTGTGTTTTCACTGTCATTTGTTTCTAGGTGTTTTTTGATTTCCTCTTTGATTTTTTCAGTGATCTCTTGGTTATTTAGTAGCTCATTGTTTAGCCTCCACGTGTTTGTGTTTTTAATAGTTTTTTTCCTGTAATTGATTTCTAATCTCATAGCATCGTGGTCGGAAATTATGCTTGATGCGATTTCAGTTTTCTTAAATTTACCAAGGCTTGTTTTGTGACTCAAGATGTGATTTATCCTGGAGAATGTTTTGTGTGCCCTAGAGAAGTAAATGTATTCTGCTGCTTTCGGGTGGAATGTCCTATAAATATCAATTAAATCTACCTTGTGTACTGTGTCATTTAAAGCTTGTGTTTCCTTATTTATTTTCTGTCTGGATGATCTGTCCACTGTGTAAATGGTGTGTTAAAGTCCCCCACTATTATTTTGTTACTGTCGATTTCCCCTTTTATGGCTGGCAGCAGTTGCCTTATGTATTGAGATGCTCCTGTGTTGGTTGTGTAAATATTTGTAATTGTTATATCTTCTTCTTGGATTGATTCCTTGATCATTATGTAGTGTCCTTCCTTATCTCTTATAAGTCTTTATTTTAAAGTTATTTTATCTGATATGAGTATTGCTACTCCAGCTTTCTTGTGATTTCTATTTGCATGGTACATCTTTTTCCATCTGCTCACTTTCAGTCTGTATGTATCCCTAGGTCTGAAGTGGTCTCTTGTAGACAAGCATATATATGAGTCTCATTTTTGTATCCATTCAGCCACTCTGTGTCTTTTGGTTGGAGCATTTAATCCATTTACATTCAAGGTAATTATTGATATGTATGTTGTTAATTGTTTTGGGTTTGTTTTTCTGGGTCTTTTTCTTCTCTTGTTTCCCGCCTAGAGAAGTTCCTTTAGCATTTGTTGTAAAGCTGGTTTGGTGGTACTGAATTCTCTTAGCTTTTGCCTGTCGGTAAAGCTTTTGATTTCTCCGTCGAATCTGAATGATGTCCTTTCTGGGTAGAGTAATCTTGGTTGTAGGTTTTTCCCTTTCATCACTTTAAATATATCCTGCCACTGCCTTCTGGCCTGCAGAGTTTCTGCTGAAAAAATCAGCTGATAACCTTATGGGGATTCCCTTGTATGTTAACTTGTTGCTTTTTCCTTCCTGCTTTTAATATTTTTTCTTTGAATTTAATTTTTGTTAGTTTGATTAGTATGTGTCTTGGTGTGTTTCTCCTTGGGTTTCTCCTTTATGGGACTCTCTGCACTTCCTGGACTTGGGTGGCTATTTCCTTTCCCATGTTAGGGAAGTTTTTGACTCTAATCTCTTCAAATATTTTCTCAGACCCTTTCTCTTTCTCTTCTTCTGGGACCCCTATAATTCAAATGTTTTAGTGTTTAATGTTGTCCCAGAGGTCTCTAAGATTGTTCTCATTTCTTTTTTTTTTCATTTCTTTTTATGTTTATTTTCTTTATTCTGTTCCTCAGCAGTTATTTCCACCATTCTATCTTCCAGCCCCCTTATTCGTTCTTCTGCTTCAGTTATTCTGCTATTGATTCCTCCTAGTGTATTCTTCATTTCATTTATTGTGTTGTTCATCACTGTTTGTTCTTTAGTTCTTCTAGTTCCTTGTTAAAAATTTCTTGTATTTTCTCAATCTGTGCTTCCATTCTATTTCTGAGATTTTGGATTATCTTTACTGTCATTACTCTGAATTCTTTTTCAGGTAGGTTGACTGTTTTCTCTTCATTTATTTGATCCTGTAAGTTTTTACCTTGCTCCTTTGTCTGTAACATTTTTTTGTCATCTCATTTTTTTTTTTTTTTTGATGGGTGGGGCTGTGTTCCTCTCTTACTGGTTGTTTGGCCTGAGGTGTCCAGCACTGGAGTTTGCAGGAAGTTGGGTAGAGCTGGGTTTTGGTGCTGAGATGAGGAGCTCCAGGAGACCTCACACTGATTAATATTCCCCGGCGTCTGAGGTTCTGTGTTAGTCCAGCAATTCGGATTCAGCGCTCCCACCACAGGAGCTCAGGCTTGACCCCTGGCCTGAGAACTATGATCCTATAAGCTGTGTGGAAAAAAAAAGAAAAAGACAAAGAATAAAATATAAAATAAAATTAGAAAAATGAAAAATATGTTTGAAAAAATAAAAATATAAATGAAACGTGCCAAAAAGACCAGAAAAGGCCTTGGCGGGGGGTGGGGGTGGGGGTGTGGCTCAGGCAGGGGTGGGGCTTAGGTAGGGGGTGGGGCCTAGGCTTAGCGCAGATGGAGGGGGCCCTGAAGGGCGGAGGTTTAATCCTGGGACCCAGCAGGCTCGTGGGTGCCTGAGTGGACAGGGGAAACGCTGGTTGCATTCCCCTCTGATCTCCGGATGATCTCTCGTCATTCCTGTGAATCCCCACTCTGTGGGTGGGCCCCTCAGAGTGTGGGAACTCCTTCCCCCACCACCCCTCCGGGGTGCTGGTCCCCTCACACCTCCACTTTTCCTCCCCCTATCCCTCACTCCCACGCCCCCAGGACCCACTCGGCTGGAGGGGAGCCCTGGAGGGCTGAGGTTTAGGTCCAGGGCCCCAGCTGGCTCGCCGGGGCCCAAGTGGTTGGGGGAGTCACTAGTCGTGTTCCCCTCCAAGCCCCTGATTCCCTCAAGGTCTCTCCCTGTCCTCACTGATCGCTGCTCCGTGGGTGGGCCTCTTTGATCTTGGGAACCCATCCCCTCCCCTAGCCGCGCCTCAGGGGTGCTAGTCACGACCCGCCTCTACTTTAACTTTCCCCATCCTTCACTGCCTGTGTCCTACCCAGTTGCGTGGGGATTTGTCCCGTCCCTCTAGGTGTCCGAGCCCCAACCTGGTACGTGCCCTAGTTGTGAGGAAATGTAAACTCTGTGTCTTCTTATTCTGCCATCTTGACTTCTCTCTCACCCCACGTGCACAGTGTTATCTACTGGACACCGGGGAAGTCCCAACAAATATTTTTATAAGACAAAACTCGTTAGATAAATTGTCTTTATTTATTGATTATTTTGAATGTTTTATCAGATTCAGCTGGTCCAAAATCATAGGCCCTTTTAATTTTTCATCCATTTTGGTATGAATATAAATACATCCAACTGTAAATATTGGAGATCCTTCAAAAGATTGTTCCCAGGAGGCTTCCCTGGTGGTGTAGTGGTTATGAATCTGCCTGCCAATTCAGGGGACATGGGTTCGAGTCCTGGTCCGGGGAGATCCCACATGCCATGGAGCAGCTAAGCCTGTGCGCCACAACTACTGAGCCTGCGCTCTAGAGCCCACAGGCCACAACTACTGAGCCCGCATGCCACAACTACTGAAGCCCGCATGCCTAGAGCCCGTGCTCTTCAACAAGAGAAGCCACTGCAATGAGAAGCCCATGCACCACAACAAAGAGTAGCCCCTGCTTGTCGCAACTAGAAAAAGCCCGCACACAGCAACTAAGACCCAATACAGCCATAAATAAATAAATAAAATAAATTAAAATTAAAAATGAAAGAAGTTACCTTGTTTAAAAAAAAAAAGATTGTTCCTAGAAGTTGAGATAAATATGCAATTATAGAATTTCATAGTTATGTCTTGTATACCATTTGTGTTCTTAAAATTTAATTTTAATTTGTTTCTTGTTTTTGTAGCAGTAAATCTCAGTCTTCCTGTTTATAAGCTTTATTTTCAAAAAATGCCATTTGTTAAGAGTTAAAAGGTTAAGCTTTTTGCTTCTTTGTCTCATATTTGAAGAATTCCTACTGATTTTAACAAAATGCAACCAAAATGTAAGGAACTCCTTTACAAAAAAGTTCAGTATCTTTGTAGGACACTTAAGTTGATTTATAAATTAGGTTTTTAAAAGGTCCAGTATTTCTAAAATTTGTATGTGATAGCACAAAGAGAAAGTTCATACAGCAATGCTGAATTGTTGCATTCAATGTCAGCCTTGTTATAAAGATTTTGTAGATTATTCTTTCTGTATAAACTACAGAGTTTTTAAAAAAATGTATCAGTTTTGACAACAGATTCTGCTTTGATTAGTAGAATATCACAGTTTGGGCATAGTTATAAATTATGTACATACCACAACCAATGCCAAGTACATTGCTTCTCTAAGGGTCTCTAAATTTAATAGTAACTTTTTTTCTTGGCATTTTGCTCTACCAAAATTTATATTCATGTTATCACTGTAAAAACAAGTAATTTTATCTTTCATGTTGAACTTTTAAAGAGAATTTATAGTAGCTCAATAGTGTCAGATATTTCACCTTTAAGAATGAATTTCTAATAGCTTTACTTTGATTCCATGAATTGGATAAAGAAATCAAGCTATTATTTAATTGGTTTTCTATTTGAAGCATCTGATATCACTGATACCAAGCTAACATCATTTAAGATTTTGCAAAGTTACTCTTTTGCAAACAGTTTAACAGTGATTGCTTTTTATTTAAGCAGATGATAATCTAGAGTAGAAATGAGTAAAATTAATTTAAACGATTAGAGATTTGATCTAATTGAAAAAAATGCTTCTAGTGTAATGTGTAAACATAGTATCTGTAGCTACACGTTAGGTTGTCTCCATGCACAGTCTTCTTAAAATACTTCATTATAACTTTAAAGTAGATACCAGTGCTGAATCAGTGAATTTGTATCTGCTGCTTTTCATGTGGTCAGTGATACTGCCTGCAGTAGTGTCCATGTTGCACATTTATTATCAAATTTTTTTGAGAAATGGAAATTCTGTACTTAATTTTTTATTCAAGATGCATTTTTTTTTAACACTGGTGCCAAAAGAGTTGATGACAAAATAAAAAAGCGTTGCCAGACAATATACATAAATAGTTGTAGATTTGTGCTGTATGTTAAATGACGAAACTACTCTGGTAGGTTCAAACTCTGTGTTTTTTTCCCTATATACTCTATTTCCCTTACATATTTCACATGTACCTAACCTGTAATTTCCCATGTTTCCTGCTGAGCCTACAGAATGGCAGCTTTGTATTTGGGTGAAGCACAGACCAGAGCAGAACTGCCTGGTAGACTAAGTATTTGGTAAGGGAAGTAGAGTCAAAAACTTATTTGACTGTTCTACTCCCAACCAGAAGGAGTTCTATCTCTGGACCCTCTGTGCCTCTGTGCACTTGATTTTATTTGTTTCATAGCTGGCCAAAGCTACAGGCTCAGATCCTATTAAAAATTGTTTAAAATTTCTTTACTTGACATGTAATTCTGATTTTAGGTAACTAATTTTATCAGTTCTTTTTTAACTTTTGAAAGGAAACTTATCAAAATCACTGTTTACTAAAAATGTCTCTTTAGATTGTCTCTTATCTTAAAAATACTTTTTTTACATGACTGGGACCAATCAGCAGGGGAAACCACACAGTAATTTGAATAGGAAGGTGTAATATAAAGAATTAGTAATTATAACAAGAGATTGGAGTAACAAGAGATTGGCTAGGAAGAAGTGAAGAGAATAGGAATAACATAAAAGGAGCAACCACTCCCCTCAGGGCTGAGGGAGAGTGCACAAAGCCATGTCCCCCCACTCCAAGTGAGAGCCAGACCTTGTTGGAGAGGGCACAGCAATAGCTCTCTGGATGGCAGAGAAGTTGCTGTGGTGCGGTGTTGTCAGAACTTGCCAGAAATTAGAACCTAAGGGTGCTGAGGAAAGCTGTTTACAGGGAGGTGTCTCACTGGGGACCTCTGAGCGAGGTGACTAGAGGAGCTGTGGGCTGCTGGTTGTTGCTGGCTACCAGGCACCACAGGAGATGTGAGTGCTACAGGAGCGGGTCTGGAGAAAGCTGTGCACGCTTAAGCACTCCAGAATAAGAAGGCAAAACCTTCCTCCTGCACTTTCTCCCATGCTCTCTCCTGACGCAGCTTAACATCCAGCCTGCTGGCAAAGGAAGAATAGTTAAAGGGCCCAGATGCATTTCACAGAGCAGGCTTTGAGCGAATTTGGAGCTGTGGCTGTAAATTAATAACCAGCACAAAAACAAACAGCCTTCTCATTTTGCTGTGCTCTAGTAAATTGCAGTTGCCATTCATCATGAAATTTGTAGTACCTTCTTCCAGTCCTTTTTTTTCTTTTTTAATGTTTTGGTCATTGTACTAGCTTTTGCATCTACTCGATTCTGCATCAGTAATATGCCTTTCTATTAAATTTTAAAAGTTGTCCGTACTAAATTTTTAAGCTTAAAAAACAAATTTAATTATATTTTAACTTTAAAAGTATTTTGATTTAATTACCAATTAATAGGTATCACTGTAAGTCATTCTGCATAAAGTATTCTAATACATGTTACCTTGGTGCCTATAAAAACATCACTTGAGCGGGACCAATCCATTCACACTAACTGGATTGGTTAATATGCTTGTGTGTAATACTAGAAATAATGCTTGCACTCCCGTCCCCCTAGTATAATACAGTAATGATATCTTACACAAAGCAACTGTTAAACCAAAATCAAAACAAGAAAGTTGTATTTACTAGGAAGATATTTTATGTTAGTTGTTTTTTTTAAAGTTTATTTTGAATCCATTATAGATTCATAGGAGGTTGCAAAGAAATGTACAGGGGTCTTGACCCATCTTTGCCCAGTGTTAACATCGTGTATAACTATAGTACAATATCAAAACCAAGCAATTGGCATTGTTTACAGTCCAGAGAACTTATTCATATTCCTCTAGTTACAAATGCACTTTGTGTGTGTGTGTGTGTTATAGATCTGTGCAATTTTATATGGATAGGTAAGAACCACCACAATGAAGATAGATACGTACCACCACTAGAAGGCTTTTTTGTGCTACCCCTTTGTAGGCACATTTACCCTATTCCTAATCATTACCCTGGCCACTAATCTGGTCTCCATTTTAATAATTTTGTTATTCAGAAATGTTATATAAATGGTATCATGTAACTTTTTGAGGTTTGCCTTTTCCCTTAGCACAGTTCCCTTGAGGTTCATCCAAACTGCTTTGTGTAGCAACAGTTCCTTTTTTATTGCTGAGTAATATTCCATGGTGTAGTTGTGCCACAGTTGGATTAACCATTCTTAAACCACTGTCCACTGAAGGACATTTAGGTAGTTTGCAGTTTTTGACTATTATGAATAAAACTGTTATGAACATTTGTATATAAACTCCTATATAAAATGTCCTCATTTTTCTGGGTTAATTCCCAAGAGTACAATTGCTGGGGTATATGGTAAGTCCATTTGAAAGGAATTTCCAAGCTATATGCTAGAGTGACTGCCATTTTATATACCTATCTGTAATGTATAATTGACCAGTTTCTCTACATCCTCATTAGTGTTTATTGTCACTGTTCTTAATTTTAGCCATTTTGATACGTGTGTAGTGATATCTCATTGTGTTTTAATTTGCATTTTCCTAAAGACTAAGATGGTGAACATCTTTTCATGTGCTTATTTGTCATCTGTATGTTGTCTTTGGTGAAATGTCTGTTCATGCCTTTTTGTGCATTTTCTAATTAGATTTTCTTTCTCTTGAGTTTTGAGAATTCTTTATATATTCTAATACTGGTCTTTTGTCAGATACATGGTTTGTACATATTTCTTGTAGTCTATAGTTTGTTTTTCATCCTCTTAACAAGATCTTTTTCAGAGAAAAAGTTTTAAATTTTGATGAAGTCCAACTTACTGTTTTTTTCCTTTTATGGGTCATGTTTTTGGTGTCAAGTCTAAGAACTCCTCATTTACTCCCAGGTCCTGAAGATTTGCTCCAGTTTTTTTTTTAATGAAAGTTTTATAGTTTTACATTTAACATTTAAGGCAGTGATTCGTTTTGAATTAACTTTTGCATATGGTGTGAGGTTTAATAATCAAGGTTCATTTTTTGGCCTATGGATGTCGAGTTGCTTCAGCACAGTTTCTTGAAAAGGCTGTTTCTCTTCCATTGAATTGCTTTTGCACCTAAAAAATCAATTAGGTATGTTTCTGTGAGTCTGTTTCTGGGTTCTGTGTTTTCCATTGATCTTTGAGTCTATGCTTCACCACACTGTCTTGTTTGCTATGGCGATATAGTGAGCCCTAATATCAGGAAGCGTGATTCCTGTCACTTTATTTTTCTTTTTCAAAACTGTTTTGGCCATTCTAGGGCCCTTCCTTTTCCATATACATTTTAGGATAAGTTTGTCTATGTGTAAAAAAAAAAAAAAATTTCTGGGATTTTGATAGGGATCGTGTTAAAACTTGGGGAGATCAACTTAGGGAGCATTGACATCTTTACCATGCTGAACTGCTTCAGTTTTTAAATTTAAATTTTAATGAAATAAAATTAAGAATTCATATTCTCAGTAATCATATTTCAGGTACTCAGTAGTCATGTTGGTTTGTGCTACTCTGTTGGACAATGTAGCTCTAGACTCCTGTACCTACTGTTCCTTGTTTTTGGAACCCTTCTTCCTATTTAATCAACTTTAAGCTTATTCCTGTAGACTCAGCTTAGATGGCACCTTGTCCTAGACACCTTCTCTGCCCCATGTCTCGTTTCTCAGCCCAAGTTCTCCCACTGAACTCTGTTTATTTCTATTTATGGCGATTATTATGTGGTCATTCCTCTTCATTATTACATTGTATGCTAATTACCTTTCTTACTTGTCTGCTTCATCACTAAATTATAAGCTGCCTTGAATCAAATTGTGTGATTATCCTTGTATCTCTAGTACTTCACATTGTGTGCTCAGTAAATAATTGGTGAGATATGAATAGTAGTATCACATCTAGTTAATTTACTTATTTTCTAGAATTGTGGTCTCAGCTTTTGGAGCATGTATTACATATGTGTATATATATTTATTATAAAATCTGAACATGTCTTATGATTAGCTAATATCTGCAGCAAATTATAACTTAGGGTAGAGCATTCATCATTAACAACAGTGGATGTCAATTTGTATTTCAAATAGTCTTGATACTTCTGAAAATTTGTGGCTGATTTTTTTTTAGATCTGATTATATTTCCATTTTTTAAAAAAGTATGGTACCTCTGTCACAACTAATGAACAAGTCTTGGTACACTGTTGCTTACTGAAGTCCATTCTTTATTCGTATTTGCTTAGATTTTACCTAAGGACCTTTTTCTGATTTAGGATCCCATCCAGGAGACCATATTACATGTCTCCTTAGCCTCTTCTAGACTGTGACAGTTTCTCAGGCTCTCCCTGTTTTTGATGACCTTAAGTTTTGAGGAGTATAAGTCAACTGTTTTGTGGAATGTCCTCCAAATGGCATTCATCTAATATTTTCCTCATGAATAGACTTGAAATTACAGGTTTTGGGGGGAAGACCACAGAAGAAGTAAATGCCATTCTCATCACATCATATCAAGGTACATTATTGCCATTGTTTTTACCTTGTTAATGTGGCTGATGAGCTTGTACTCGTCATTGGAAAAGTGTCCATTCTCCATTATCTTCTTTGCTTGTGCTTGCATTATTAATATTGTCTTCAACCAGAAGTTTCTCTATAGGCATCTCTTAAAGCCATTGTTCATTTTATAAGAGTTAATTAAACTAGATAATATAAATATACTTAACTGACCCATCACATTGGAGCACATCCAAATACTGTACACCAGAAGCAGATGCACGGGTTATAGGGACAGGTCTCTGTCAGCTCGGTGACATGGGGGAACTGGAGAACTAACCTCATGTTATCTTTTGCCTGAATCCTGCATGACCTTGACTATATTACACAGTTATGAGGATGCCAGTGATAGCCTATAATTTAAATAGCAATAAAATAAAATTTCTCTTATATTTGCATGAAAAACTTAAATAGAAATTCTGGTATTTTCTACCTTTACCCCAGTGGATTGCCTTGCTGTAATCCCTGTATCCCTGAAGTGCTCACATCTGCTCTGGAGACGAATGATCTACTGGAAGAATTTCAGAGATCATTTTACTACCTCCCTAAATTGATTCTTTTCTGTATTCTCCAGGCTTCCTCACATTATTATTCCTTCGTGCACAGTTTCCTTGTTATGACATTTCCTTCTGTTTTCTGATAACAAGACTGGATGTACATTACTACATTCCAGTTAGTTAGAACCTGGGAATCCATATAGAAATCCCAGCCATTGCTAGATTACTTGTCTTAAAAATTTTCTTTTGGGGAGTGGGTTAATTAGGAGGGTACTTCTAGGAGGCTGACATTTATATTCTCTAGGAGTATAGATGAATGCTTTCGCTCTTTTGCCTTTTTTTCAAAACAAGTCTTCATTTCTTTTCATCTTATAATAAACACTTTCCTATTTTCCCAATGTTTATGAGTAACTCTTTGAAATGGGAAGATGCATGTGCTGTAACACTGGAAAAAAAATTAGAAAATAATATAGACCAAGATCATTTTAAGGAAATCCAGTGTATAGCATATAAAGCTAAATCATGATTAATTAGGACTATCTTATCTCTGAAGGGATTTTTAAGCATTAACAAAGTATTTAGGAAGAAACCCTTTCATTCTGTAGTTCATTTAATATATTTCAACTTATCAAAATTTGACTCATGAAACTTTTTCAGAATTTTCCACTATAAAGTGAGGCATATATCTCTAGGCATTTGTGACTGATTCCTGTTGTTAAGGAATTCCAGTTAATGGATTCTATATAAAGCAATATTTGGGCAAGCTATGCTACTATATATTATTATACTTCACAAGTGTAATAGTTAACGATACATGTTTTGTTGGGGGGGATCTTGGGGGGTATCTATAATCTTTTTAAGGAAAATAAGTATAATATATTCCATTTTATACAGTATTACAAGCATTATATAATATTTCTATGTGACTTTTACTTATTTCAACATTTACAGTCTATGTAATAGTCTGAAAATTCCAACCTAACATTAACTATATAATACTAAATGCTAAGTCTCTAAATATGAAAGGTAAATTGCAAAATTCAGTAACTGGCATTTTGATGCTGCTGTAAGGAGAAGAAATTCATGATACTTTTTTTTTTTTTTTTTTTTTTTTTGCGGTACGCGGGCCTCTCACTGTTGTGGCCTCTCCCGTTGCGGAGCACAGGCTCTGGACGCGCAGGCTCAACGGCCATGGCTCGTGGGCCTAGCCGCTCTGCGGCATGTGGGATCTTCCTGGACCGGGGCACGAACCCATGTCCCCTGCATCGGCAGATGGACTCTCAACCACTGCGCCACCAGGGAAGCCCTCATGGTACTTTTAAGTGTGACGTATGGCAGCATGCTTAAGGAAGTTATTAGTATTTTATGTCTGTTTGACATTTTTGAGATACTGTTTCCTGAATTTTTTTTAATGTATATGTTTTAGTGAATTTCGTGAAACTCTTGTTAATTTTTTTGTTTAAAAATATTCAAGATGAATGCAGGTTTTGGTCATTCCAGGTAAACTGTTAACAATTGCATGTTTTTGCTTTCGTTACTTTGCCTTCCCATTGTTTCAAATGATTCTCTTTTTATTATTCAGAGCTATTCTCTTGTCATATATTCCTCATCTAAAGCATTTTCAGAAGAGTAATTGAATGGATTTGAATAGATTTGTATTGACTATGTTACTCTACAATTTTAGCTTGAAACTAGTGATAGTTATTTTTTTTTTCATTTTAACATCTTTATTGGAGTATAATTGCTTTACAATGGTATGTTAGTTTCAGCTTCACAACAAAATGAATCAGTTATATATATACATATGTTCCCATATCTCTTCCCTCTTGCGTCTCCCTCCCTCCCACCCTCCCTATCCCACCCCTCCAGGCTGTCACAAAGCACCGAGCTGATCTCCCTGTGCTATGTGGCTGCTTCCCACTAGCTATCTACCCTACGTTTGGTAGTGTATATATGTCCATGCCTCTCTCTCGCTTTGTCACCGTTTACCCTTCCCCCTCCCCATAGCCTCAAGTCCATTCTCTAGTAAGTCTGTGTCCCCATTCCTGTTTCAACCCTAGGTTTTTCATGACATTTTTTTTTTCTTAAATTCCATATATACGTGTTAGCATACAGTATTTGTCTCTCTCTTTCTGACTTACTTCACTCTGTATGACAGACTCTAGGTCTATCCACCTCACCACAAATAGCTCAATTTCGTTTCTTCTTATGGCTGAGTAATATTCCATTGTATATATAGTGATAGTTATTATTTTCACAGTTACTTCTGCCAGATGTTAATACTAAAACTCTGACTCAGAAGAAACTCACCTTGTAAGATAGATTCTAGCAAAGTTACATTTGAGCATATATAATTCCATTTACCTAATGACTTATATTATGAAATATAAGATTTGGTTGGGCTGGCCAACATACACTGCTCTAAGTAACTTATTGGAAAGTATATCTATCTGTAAACACATTTAAACAGCCTATTTTTTGGTATTTTTTTCCTTTTAATTTTTTTGTTAGTCAACAATATAAATAAAATATATTTGCTAAGAGCCTAATTAAACAAGAACATAGTATAAAGAAGTCACTCATTTTTCTTTAAACAAGTTCTTTATTTCACAGCAAAATAGCATGCATATCTTCTAGGTTTTTTAGATTCTAGGTCTGAATTACTCATAGAATTAACACCAACTTCTGTAACAAATAATCCCCAAATCTTGGTGGCTTAATATAAAAATTTATGTCTTGCTCTTGAGAAGTGTGTGTAGATGTTCCTATTCAGATAGCTTTCCCAGAAGGATCTCCTCTAAGCAGTGACTCTGGAATCTTAACTCCGTCAACATTTTAGACATGTGGCCATTTGCATGACCTTGTAAATTCTCAGAAATATGTGGGTGTTTTTCAAAACCCTTACTCCCCAAAGGTATCTCATTCCTCAGCCTTTCCTTCTAGGGTTTTTGGTTAGTTTGTTGCTTGCCTCAACTGTTATCCCTTGCCCCAGGTATCAGTGTACATTTGCCTTACATGTTTTTCACAAATGTGCCTTGGTGGTCCCCCAGCACTGGGTGATTTCCGAGTAGGACAAGATAAAGGAACGCTGCTTCTCCGGGGAGTAACCAAACAGGTCACAACAAATAATCCCAATTGTTTGAGAATAAGGTCTGTTCTGTTCCCTCTGATACTGGGTTCGCGTTCTGGGACCGTGAGCTGTTGTCTTCAAGACCAGCTCAAGGCTCTCTGACTGAGATTCAGCTATTTTTCCTTGACTAAACATTTACCTGGTGACTGCAAGCTTTCCATTAGTTTCCAGAATTCTGGAAAAGTTGGTTTTGACAATTTTTACCAGTGTATTTGTTGCTTTTGTGGAGGAGTTAACTATTGGGGGGTTCCCTACTCCACCATTGTTGCTGACATCTGGTTCTACGATTTTTGATGTTTAAGAATGGTTCTATCCTGAGGACATTGGGAAAGAAGAGGTGATAATGACAAGGAGATATTACCCATTTGACACTAATGGAAAAGTACCCAAATGGAGATGCACTGTAGGCAGTTGTAAATGTGGAACTGTAGTGAAAGGCAGAGGTGTCAGGGTTTGAGATTAGAGTTTGGATTTGGTAATGTTGAACCTCTGGAACTCAGAAGTGAATTTGTAGAAAGAATAATAAAGGGCTTCTGAGGCCTTAGGTTTGGAGAACAGTCTATAGTTGTGTAAAATGAAACTGAAATTGGTGTGGTGCAGTAGAACTTTTTCAAATGGGAAAATTATTTTTGGAATTTGGTGTAAACTACCATTAATTTCTCCTTGTGCCAGTTTCTTTGTCATTTCTGAAAAAGATACTTAGTGTATAGAGTCTTTGGGACTCTACTTCACAATTAGCTGCCATTGGTTGGGATTGGAAGAAAGAATGATATCAATAGTAGTGTTTCTCTGCTTAGTTTTTATCAGAGAATCACTGATTTGTTACCTTTCTTTTACTTTCCCAATTTCTTACCCCTCCTCAAACTCAGGAAGATTATTTGTAGTTACTATTAATACCAGAGTTTTTTGATCTCTGCTGAATCATCTTGAACAACCAATTTAGCGAAACTAACTTTCTGTTACCTAGCCAGTCCTTCAAGTATTCAAACCAATCTTACCCCATTTTCCACTTCTCATTCTCCTTTCCCTTCCAGTTTTTACTTCTCTCATATTTAACGCTTTTATTACAGGCTTATAGGCATTTATGAAAAGGCAATGAGATGAAATTTATTAAAAATTCCAATATACTTCACTAATTTCCAGGGTGAAATACCAGAGGCTTTAATTATTTACAACTGCCAAAAATCTCATTAAATTTCAAAATTGTAGTTCATAAATATAGACTGAATCATAACCTCTTGGGAATTGCAAAATAATTTCTCCCTAGTGACTCATAAGTTGTCTTTTAAAAATCAATCCGTAATTAGACTGTAAAAGAAAGGACATGATCATGAACGTTTTAATTGCTCCCTACGTGTATTTTACCAAAGTAATAACATTAAAAAAAAAATTGGAATAGGACAGTATACTCTAGACTGTGTTGTTGAAAGGAGAAACACCAAAAGCATTTCCCCTAGCATATTGGTTTAGAACATGTTAATTTGTATATCAACTAATGAAGTATAGAGATTTTAAGGAAATTTTGTTTAGAGTTGAATATCCAGTTTTGTGAATATGTATTCTTTAAAGTATTCTTACTCTATTGTATGAGGAGTAGTATAAAAACTTACATTAATCTGTATGCACTGGAGAATATGTGCACTCCTTGAAGGCTGGTTTCATTATAAGCCCAGGGCTTAACTCGGTGAAATGGGGAAACTTGTTAAGGGACATGGGGGTAGGAATCCTGTGGAGTGCAGCATCTCCAGTCCTCTGCATTTTCTTACTGTCTTAATATGAGCTTAACTGGGAAATGAGGAAGGTGACAATTACAGCGTGCTTGGCAGGGTTCCCCTTTACTCACTTGGTGGCATGGGAGACGGGTCCAGCCTACTCAGTCATTGTCTCATTCTTCTTGGAACCTGTAGGGACTAAGATTTTTAGTAGCTGTATTGGTTCTGATCTCAACTTGTTTAAAATTGTGGTCTAGCAGGGCAGGCTGCCTTTGGAAAAAGATTCTAAGGTCCAGTTCACCTAGGAGGAGTGTACATCAAATTTAACCCTGTGTGACCTGTATGTCTCTTCATTATTCTGATGATTAAGAATTGCTGTTATGGAAATTAATAATTTTTACACTTTGAAATTTTATAGTTAAGCTGTATTTAAGAGACTTTTAAAGATAGGTTCCTAATTCTGTTTGAGAAGTTATTTTCTTTAAAAAGAATGGATAAGACTATATGAAATGGCACTTTTGTTTTGTAAGAGAGAATTATTTTTCTTAAGCTGATTTTACTACACTATGGTATAACATTTATGAGGAGTAAGCCAGAACTTACAGTTGAGCTTAAGTAGGTGCATGCATTATAAATAATCAGAAATTTTTTCATGGCTTTCATTTTGAGTCATTTTAGTGATTGACCATCATGCAAATGTGTCCAGTTTTTCTTTATTGTGATTAAAGTGTAGAATTTTTACTTAATAATGGTGGGATTATTTGATACATGTAACGTAACATGCACCTCTTAGTTTCTAGTAAATCTAGGCTAACGTGTTTATGTCCATGAATATCCCAGAAATTTTCCTGTGCTAAATATGATATATAGAAATGTGTATATTGTAAAATGTTGTTCTTATGTTAATAATGAATTATACGTCTGTTATTTTCATCCTGAGATCATATTGAATATGTTAAATTGCCATTTTAACATATTCAATAAAGACTTTATTGAAGAAAGTAACCCTTCTCCAAGCCCTTGATAGCATCTGAATGTTAATATTTTTGTGTTTGTTTAAAATTTTTTGAAATTTAAGATATACCAAAGTAGAATAAAATTACAAAAAAATCTTGCTAAGTTAGACTCTGGCCTTTAGAGTCACTTTAATTTTATACTGATAATTTTTTAGAAACTAAAACTACCAACAGATTATGATCACAGTACCTCTGTTGAAGTTTACTTTGGTACTAAGTTAAGCTCCATTTAACTATATTACTTTCTTTTCCAACAGACATTCAGTTGATTTCAGTAATGTTCCAGGGTCCATATTAGCTTTTTATCTTTAGAATGGGAGTTGACTTTTCCAAATATTTATTGTTGTGAAGTATTGAACACACTTTATGATGTGACATTTAAAAAAACAATATTTTTATTTGAATCCTTTATTAAATTTAAGCTGTCTTTCTTTGCTACTATAAAGTTTTAAAATTTTAATTTAAAAATAATCCTTAGAAGCTGTGTTTTGGTTTATTAGCATTTATGAGCATATGCTATAGGACATGTTCTGTGGTTTTATTTGATTGTAAGAATTAAGAGACAGTAAGTAAAAGTGGTCAAAAATGTGATATTTTATGTACACTCAGTTTTTTACTGTTATAGTAGTTGTCTTTGTTGCACCTTACAGTTAAAAAGGATACTTTTATTTGGTGACAAGTTCTCCAGGGCAACCTTTTCGTACTATTTCTTTTCATTAAACACTTATGACATTTCAAATTTATCATTAAACACCTATCGTCCCTGGATATGAGAGGGCAGAATAAAGAGCAGTGTTTATCATAATTGGTGCCTTCTCCCCAGGTATTTATGTTAAGCAGAACTGATCTTCTGTGTGGGCTGTGCACTTACATACATGGTTGTGTGGAAATTGACAGATTGCAGCCTTCCTGAAGGAAGGAGTCAGGAAAAGAGAATGTTGAACCATTATAGTAGTCATTCTCAAACTTTAGTGTACATAAGAATCATGTGGAGGACTTTTTTTGTTGTTGTTTTTGCGGTAAGCGGGCCTCTCACTGTTGTGGCCTCTCCCGTTGTGGAGCACAGGCTCCTGATGCGCAGGCTCAGCGGCCATGGCTCACGGGCCCAGCTGCTCTGCGGCATGTGGGATCTTCCCGGACCGGGGCACGAACCCGTGTCTCTTGCATCGGCAGGCGGACTCTCAACCACTGCGCCACCAGGGAAGCCCGTGGAGGGCTTCTTAAACACAGATTGCTGGATCCCAATTGAAGTTTCTGCTTTGAAGATCTGGGATGAGACATGATTATTTGCGTATTTAACAAGTTCCCAGCTGATGCTGGCGCTGTTTCCTGTTTCAGAGACTTAAGACAGATAAGGCTGACAGGAAAATCAGAAGGAAGACTACACTTTAAAAATGAAGGCAGATTGGAAATCTAAGAAGCAATTAGATATAGGGTTATGGAAAAATTGGTTCTAGTTCACAAACACCTACCCTATCTGCCAGAGAGGCAATATCACCACATGTTCTTTTAAATTTTTTTTCAATTTTAAGTTTACATAGTTTCAAAAGTCAAGTAGTACCAAAAATTTATAATAAAAAAAAAATCATTACCCTATCTTATTCTTCTCCATTCCTGCATTTTTGCTTCCCAGAGGCAATCACTTTTTATTAAGTTTTAAGTCACATAATCAGATGTTCAGCTGATAGATCTTACATATAAACACAAAAATGCCTTTTTACTGTATGCATATTACCTATAAAAATTGGTAAGCATCTGGTTGAAGTATAGAAAAGGGAAAGGGGAAAGCATAAAAATTTCTAATATGCAAATAGATTGAATAAATAATTTTGATTTAATATATACATCATTGATACCTTATTTAATTAGCTGTCTAGTATTGTTGTTCTTTTTAAAGTATGAATCCCAAAACACAAAGGGCTTTTATAGCTGCAGTTTCAGTCTTGGTCTCCCTATCATCCTGTAAGGTTTTAGATTAATAAACAAGAAAAGAGATGGCATTTCAGGTGGAGAGAATAGTTGGAGTAAAAGTTTAGAAGCAGGATAAAGCAGATATAGAGATGGAGCTAATGAGAAAGGTGATTTGGTATTTGCTTGCTTATTAGTTCATTCATTGATTGTTCATTGTCTATTATGTGAATAAAACATCTTCCCTTCCAAGGAGGAGCTTTAGGTCCAGTAGCTGTGATAGGTGTATAAATAAAAAATTAATAAAACTGTGATAAATGCCGGAGTAGAGTTGGATATATATATATATATATATATATATATATATATATATATATATATATATATATTACTGTGGGAGTAGGGAATACCAATTAAATTTAAGTTGAAAATAATTTTGGACTGGTTAACTGGGGTTGGTTGATAGAATTTAAATTTGATCCAGTGGGAACTAGGACACCATTGTGGTTTCTAACGTAAGAGAATGACTGTGTTAATGTCATTGTTTCTAAATATATAGGGGAAAGGTAATAATTACCTCCAAACTAAACACAAGGCGATTTATGGTTCTTTTATATAGCTCTGACAGTTAGGCCACCAGCCATCTTGATGAATTGTTTTGAGTTGTTCACAGTGAATAACTGGGGGTGAAGTTTTAGAGTGAAACTAGTCTACCAGTTTGGGGAAGGAGGGAGGACAGACTAACATAATTTCTTATAATTTGCTGCATACTGAAGCAATATATTATTATCGTGTAAATAACTAGTGAACTTAAACTATAGGAAAGATGGCAAAATAAATAAATTAGGGAACATAGTTTAAAATGATGTATCATGGCTATGAGGAAATTCTAATGGAAAGCAATAGCTTGGAGTTCTTTGATCAGTGGAGTAACTCACTTTTTAAAAGATTAAACTGTAGCTGGCTGAAGAGCAAAGAGACAGTGTCTCCATGAGAATCATCCTCTGAAACAATGGTTTTTTATTAAGCAGTCTTTTAGATTTATCATCATTTGAAAAAGTTTACACATATGCAAAGTGGCTACATTGATACTATCCTTTAAATAAAAATAAAAGCTAAAGGAAACTGATGTGATAAATTATTTACTACAGAGACTATTATTTTTAGTGATGCAGGTTTTACATGTATAGAGAGAAAAGAGAAGAGGAAGGCATGGACATCCTTAGAACTGCTTTGAGGTTGAATTTTTAAGAGATCAGACTATACTTGTATTTATAACTGGCAAAATTAATTTCTTGATTTCAAATTAGAGTATCTGAAACTTTTTTCCTGTTTGTTTTTTTGCTTCTTTCGCTTTCATTTTGGTTACTGTTTAGTATTCTGTTAGGCAGTTTTTTTAAGTATTTTATTTATTTGAAAAATAACATTTGACTTTCAAATGTGGGATTAAAGAGACCTTTCTGCCTCTTTAATAATATTTTTTGATTAAAAAATAAAGTGATACTAGGGAAGATTTTGTAAAACAGTATAAAGGAGAAATTAAAACCACTCTCAAATAATCATGTTTATATTAATCCTCACTGAATAGCCTCATTTTATTGGGATAAATCAGGGTCTGAAATCTGATGTTTAAATTTGCAAGTTCATTCAGATTTGTCAAGTTCTCTGTGTTTTTGTGGTAATTTAGACTGTGGTGTTAAATTGGCAATTTCCTTTGTGAAACCTTGAAAGTCTAACACAAACAACATAACATATATGAACTTCCTTAAGATGTGTGTTATAGGAAATGTGTACAGAGTGCCAGCAGAGCACTAAAGGCAAACCTAGAGTGAGGGTACAGACATCATGGAGAAGAAAGTGATGAGCTGAGTCTTGAAGTTGTATGCCATGAAATAAATAAGGACAGTCCACATAGAGGGAATATAAGGATGTTGATGCATGAACGAGCAGGGATATATTTGGGAACTATAGACAGTTTGTAATGAGGCTGGTGACATCAGCAGGGGCCAGATGATGAAGGATCTTATAGATGAGTAGAAATAATAGCTACCATCCTTGCAATTTGAGGAATCAAATGCATGTCTGAAAGTTATTCCTTAAGCATACTCAGAGCGATGTAAAAGAGCTTTTACGATTAAGCTTTTACCGTGATAAACCTTCTTCCACTCGAAGGTCGTGTTCAAGGATAAAGATACTCACTTGGCTGATCTAGGCACCCTCTCACTTGAAAATACTTGGTAACATTTTACAATATTCAGTGCCTTTTTCATGCCAGAGCAGTTAAAGAGGGATGTGTTCGGATGGATTTACACTTTGGCTTTGTGTTTTCCTCATGCCTTTTACTTTTTAAAAAATCATTGCTCTATAAACTAATTTTTGTTTCCTCTTCCTGTTATTTTTCTTTTTAAACCTATGTATAAATATCCTAAGTTCATTTTTTGTATGCTTAATCATGTAGTCTCCTTTAGTGATTGAGTTATTTTTGTTTGTTTTGTTTTTTGGTTTAGTTATAGACATGTAGATTCTGGGTAACTCATGTAACATAATTGTCATAATGATAATGCTACACTCCCTCATTTGGTTCATTCAAATAATATTTAAATGTAGAAAATAACTGTTAAGACAGTGTGTATTTTAATTTTCTGTTAAAATTTGTCTTTCAGAAATAAGTAGTATTTAATGTAATAATAGCCTGCTTTGGATCATGGCACACAACCCCAATTTGAAGTGTGGAATTACTGTCAATTTCATCTGTGATTTTTAAAATACATTGTTTAACTCGTTAGACTAACTCACTTGATCTTTTAATAGATTGCTGTGGAGAGTGTCTGAGAATTTTGTAGGTTGCTATGGATTTTTTCATGCAACCCAGAATATTAAGCAGTAATTAGTTAGAAAACATACTGCTCGTTTTATTTTCTTGATAAAATCTCGAAGATTTTCTAAAAAGTTTACACGAAAGTATAATTTGAATGCATCATCTTTCTTAGTTTATATAATTGTTTATTCTCTTTTTAAAAAAATATGGAATTATTCTGCATTGTAGATAAACGGATAGTAAAAAAAAATCCTCTATTGGTAAATGCAGAAAATTGAGTTTTAGAAAAATATATAAATTTATACAGCTTTTTATTTACAAAATACGTGTCTGTAGAGTGAAAAAGAAATGAATTATAAAAATTTATCATTTTAGTTCTTGTATGTTTTTGTGATTTTTTTTTTTTTTTACCTTGTATAAATGAGATAACTGCACGGGGGGAATGTATCAATTTAAGAAGAAAAACCAAAGTATAATGTTGATTCTGTATATTATTATCTTCCTTTTTTTCTATTTTCTTTGATCAGTGTATCAGCGATGTAAGCTGTTTCTGTTCCCTATGATTTATTACATCAGTTGGGTATATGCATTCTTATTTCACTGTATTCTTGCAATCTTTATTATAGTTAATTTTATTTCCTTGCTAATTTTCTGAATCCTCCCCCCTTCAATGGCATCAGGTTGCGAATAGGGAGTAGGTAAGGACGGGTTGGCTAGTTCCTTTTTCTTAACAGCTTTACTGTGGTACCATTGATGTACAGTGAGCTGCACATATTAAAAGTGTATAATTGGATGAATTTTGGCCTATGTATATACCCATGAAGCCATCACCACTACTAAAGTAACAAAAGATTACTAATTTTTGTTCCCTCTTCCTGTTATGTCTTTTTAAACCTATGAATAAATACCCTAAGTTCATTTTTTGTATGCTTAATCATGTAGTCTCCTTTAGTGATTGAGTTATTTTTGTTTTTTGGTTTAGTTATAGATATGTAGATTCTGGGTGACTCATGTAACATAATTGTCATAATGATAATTCTACACTCCCTCATTTGGTTCATTCAAATAATATTTAAATGTAGAAAATAACTCCAAAAAGATTCCTTGTGCCTTACTTTATTCTATTTTCTTTATTGCACTCCACCTTCCCCCTTGGGCCCAGGACAGCACTGGGTTTGTTTGTTTTTTGTCAGTACAAATCAGTTTATATTTTCTAAAATTTCTATAAATGGTATCATACAGTAAGTACTTGCTTTTGTCTGGCTTTCACTCAGCATAATTATTTTGGGGATTTATCAGTGTTGTAGCTGAGTAATAATACATTGGCCATAACAGAATTTGTTTATTCATTCACCCCTTATTGAACAATTTGGGTTGTTTCCAACTTTGGTTGGTATGTGTACAGGTCTTTTTGTGGGCATATGCTTTTATTTCTCTTGGGTAAATATCTAAGATTGAAATAGCTGGGTCATTTTTTTTCACATTTTAAGGAACTACCCTACTGTTTTCCAAAGTGGTTGTACCATTTTACATCACCCCCAGCAGTGTTGGAGAGTTCAAGTTATGCATCCTTGCTAACACTTGGTATGGTTAATCCTTTTAATTCTAGCCATTCTGATGTGTGTGTAGTTGTAGCTCAGTGTGATTTTAATTTGCATTTCCTTGATAACTAATGATTTTGAGCATCTTTCCATGTGCTTATTGTGATCCCTATATTTTCAGTGAAGTATCTGATCAAATCTTTTGCCTCCTCCCCTACCCTTTTTTCAAATTGAAGTATAGTAGATTTACCATATCGTGTTAGTTTCAGGTGTACAGCACAGTGATTCAGTTATATATGTTCTTTTTCATATTATTTTCCATTATAGGGTATTACAAGATATTGAACTTCATTCCCTGTGGTATACAGTAAATTCTTGTTGCTCATCTATTTTGTATATAGTAGTGTGTATCTGTTAATCGCATACTTCTAATTTATTCCTCCCTGCCATCCCCGTTGGTAACCATAAGTTTATTTTCTATGTCTGTGAGTCTGTTTCTGTTTTGTAAATAGATTCATTTGTATTATTTTTTAGATTTCACATGTAAGTGATTATAATACTTGACTTTCTCTGACTTACTTCACTTAGGATATACTCTAGGTCCATCCATGTTGCTGAAAATAGCGATATTTTATTCTGTTTTATGGATGAGTAGTATTCCATTGTATATGTATACCACATCTTCTTTATCCATTCATCTGTTGATGGACACCTAGGTTGCTTCCATGTCGTGGCTGTTGTAAATACTGCTGCTATGAACATTGGGGTATATGTATCTTTTCAAATTAGAGTTTTTGTCTCTTCTGGATGTATGCCCAGGAGTGGGATTGCTGGATCATATGTTTTTTTTAGTTTTTTTAAGGAATCTCCATACTGTTTTCTGTAGTGGTTGCACCAATTTACATTCCCACCAACAGTGTAGGAGGGTTCCCTTTTCTTTGCACCCTCTCCAGCATTTATTATTTGTAGACTTTTCCATGATGGCCATTCTCACCGGTGTGAGGTGATTGCTCATTGTGGTTTTGATTTGCATTTCTCTAATAATTAGGCATGTTGAGCATCTGTTGTGTCTTTTTTGGAGAAATGTCTATTTAGGTCTTCTACCCATTTTTTGATTGGGTTTTTTTTTTGATACTGAATTGTATGACCTGTTTGTATATTTTGGAAATTAAGCCTTTCTCAGCCACACCCTCCTTTTTAAATTGAGTTGTCGCTTTATTACTGAATTATGAGAATTCTTTAAATGTCCTAAATACAAGTCCTTTGTCAGATATGTTTTGATGAACATATTCATCAATATGTGGCTTGCCTTTTCATTTTTCTAACAGTGCCTTTAGAAAAGCAAGCCCAGTTTATCAATTTTATCTTATATGGATTGTTTTTAGTGTTGTATATAAGAAAGTTTTGTGACCCCAAGGTCACAAAAATGTTTCCTTGGGTTTTTTTCTAGAGGTTTTAACTTTGGGGTATATGATTAATTTTGACTTAATTTTTGCTCATGGTGTGATGGAAGGATTGAGTTTTCACTTTTTTGCTTATAAATGTTCAGTTCTAGTATATTTTACTGAAAAGATGATCCTTTTTCCATTGAATTCCTTTGTGCCATGTAAAAAATCATTTGGCTGTTGGGGCTACTTCTGGGTTCTCTATTTCATTCTGTTGTTCTTTGTGTCTGTCTTTTTTTGCCAACCACACTGTCTGGATTATTGTACTTTCATAGTGAAGTCTTGAAATCAAGTAAGCAAGTCGTTCAACTTTGTTGTTCTTTCTCAAAACTGAACTTTTCTAGTTCCTTTGACTTTCCATAAGTGTTTTAGAATCAACATGTCAATTCCTACAAACACCCTACTGTAATTTTGATTGGGATTACATTGAATCTGTGAATCAGTTTGGGGAGAACTGACACAGGTATGTCTTTGATTTTGTGAGTGTGTGTGTGTGTGTGTGTGTGTGTGTGTGTGGTGCTATTCATTTTGGTATTAACTCCTTTTTCCTGAGTGCCTGTATTAATCCTAATACTTTTAGTCAATTTTTTAAAGTTTTCTTGATAACTATATTATATACAAATCAGTTTTCCTCTTTTCTAATAGATATATCTCATTTATTTTATATCTTACTGAGTTGCCCATACATCTCATTTTGACATGTTTTCTCCCAAATAGAAATAAAAAAGACTTCAGTTGTTTTGTTTTTATAGATTTTATTTTTATTTTTTTAACATCTTTATTGGAGTATAATTGCTTTACAATGGTGTGCTAGTTTCTGCTGTATAACAAAGTAAATCAACTATACATATACATATATCCCCATATCCCCTCCCTCTTGTGTCTCCTTGCCACTTTCCCTATCTCACCCCTCTAGCTGGTCACAAAGCACCCAGCTGACCTCCCTGTGCTATGCAGCTGCTTCCCTGCTATGCAGCTGCTTCCCACTACCTGTTTTACATTTGGTAGTGTATATATGTCACTGTTACACTCTCACTTTGTCCCAGCTTACCCTTTCCTCTCCCCGTGTCTGCAAGTGCATTCTCTACGTCTGCTTGTTTATTCCTGTCCTGCCCCTAGGTTCATGAGAACCTTTTTTTTTTTTTAGATTCCATATATATGTGTTAGCATATGGTGTTTTTGTTTTTCTCTTTCTGACTTACTTCACTCCGTATGACAGACTCTAGGTGCATCCACCTCACTACAAATAACTCAATTTCGTTTCTTTTTATGGCTGAATAATATGCCATTGTATATATGTGCCACATCTTCTTTGTCCATTCATCTGTTGATGGACACTTAGGATGCTTCCATGTCCTGGCTGTTGTAAATAGTGCTGCAGTGAACATTGTGGAACATAACTCTTTTTGAATTATGGTTCTTTCAGGGTATATGCCCAGTAGTGGGATTGCTGGGTCATATGGTAGTTACATTTTTAGTTTTTTAAGAAACTTCCATACTGTTCCCCATAGTGGCTGTATCAATTTACATTCCCACCAACAGTGCAAGAGTGTTCCCTTTTCTCTACACCCTCTCCAGCATTTATTGTGTGTAGACTTTTTGATGATGGCTATTCTGACCGGTGCGAGGTGATAGGTCATTGAGGTTTTGATATGCATTTCTCTAATGATTAGTGATGTTGAGCATCCTTTCGTGTGTTTGTTGGCAATCTGTATACCTTCTTTGGAGGAATGTCCATTTAGGTCTTCTGCCCATTTTTCGATTGAGTTGTTTGTTTTTTTGATATTGAGCTGCATGAGCTGCTTGTATATTTTGGAGATTAATCCTTTGTCAGTTGCTTCCTTTGCAAATATTTTCTCCCATTCTGAGCGTTCTCTTTCTGTCTGTTTATGGTTTCCTTTGCTGTGCAAAAGCTTTTAAGTTTTATTAGGTCCCATTTGTTTATTTCCATTTCTCTAGGAGGTGGGTGAAAAAGGATCTTGCTGTGATTTATGTCATAGAGTGTTGTGCCTGTGTTTTTCTCTAAGAGTTTTATACTGTCTGGCCTTATATTTAGGTCTTTGATCCATTTTAAGTTTCTTTTTGTGTTGGTGTTAGGGAGTGTTCTAAGTTCATTCTTTTATATGTAGCTGTCCAGTGTTCCCAGCACCACTTTTTGAAGAGGCTGTCTTTTCTCCATTGTATATTCTTGTCTCCTCTATCATAGATATGGTGAACATACGTTGCATGGGTTTATTTCTGGGCTTTCTGTCCTGTTCCATTGATCTGTATTTCTATTTTTGTGCCAGTACCATACTGTCTTGATTACTGTAGCTTTGTAGTATAGTCTGAAGTCAGGGAGCCTGATTCCTCCAGCTCCATTTTTCTTTCTCAAGATTTTTTTGGTGCTTTGGGGTCTTTTCTGTTTCCATACAGACTGTGAAATTTTTTGTGGTAGTGCTGTGAAAAATGCCATTGGTAGTTTGATAGGGATTGCATTGAATCTGTAGATTGCTTTGGGTAGTAGAGTCATTTTCACAATATTTGTTCTTCCAATCTAAGAACATGGTATATCTCTCCATCTGTTTGTATCATCTTTAATTTCTTTCATCAGTGTCTTATAGTTTTCTGCATACACATCTTTTGTCTCCTTAGGTAGGTTTATTCCTAGGTATTTTATTCTTTTTGTTGCAGTGGTAAATGGGAGTGTTTCCTTAATTTCTCTTTCAGATTTTTCATGGTTAGTGTATAGGAATGCAGGAGATTTCTGTACATTAATTTTGTATCCTGCTACTTTTCCAAATTCATTGATTAGCTCTTGTAGTTTTCTGGTAGCATCTTTAGGATTCTCTATGTATAGTATCATGTCATCTGCAAACAGTGACAGCTTTACTTCTTTTCCGATTTGGATTCCTTTTATTTCTTTTTCTTCTCTGATTGCTGTGGCTGAAACTTCCAAAACTACGTTGAATAGTAATGATGAGAGTGGGCAACCTTGTCTTGTTCCTGATCTTAGTGGAAGTGGTTTCCGTTTTCACCACTGAGAATGATGTTGGCTGTGGGTTTGCATATATGGCCTTTATTGAGGTAAGTTCCCTCTATGCCTACTTTTTGGAGTTTTTTTTTTTTTTTAAACATAAATGAGTGTTGAGTTTTGTTGAAAACTTTTGCTGCATCTATTGATATGATCATATGGTTTTTATCCTTCAATTTGTTAATATGCTGTATCACATTGATTTGTGTATATTGAAGAATCCTTGCATTCCTGGGATAAACCCCACTTGATCATGGTGCATGATCCTTTTAATGTGCTGCTGGATTCTGTTTGCTAGCATTTTGTTGAGGATTTCTGCATCTATGTTCATCAGTGATATTGGCCTGTAGTATTCTTTTTTTGTGACATCTTTGTCTGGTTTTGGTATCAGTGTGATGGTGGCCTTGTAGAATGAGTTTGGGAGTGTTCCTCACTCTGCTATATTTTGGAAGAGTTTGAGAAGGATAGGTGTTAGCTCTTCTCTAAATGGGCTTTTGTTTGTTGGAAGATTTTTAATCACGGTTTCAATTTCAGTGGTTGTGATTGGTCTGTGTATATTTTCTATTTCCTCCTGGTTCAGTCTTGGAAGTTTGTGCTTTTCTAAGAATTTGTCCCTTTCTTCCAGGTTGTCCATTTTATTGGCCTGTAGTTGCTGTAGTAATCTCTCATGATCCTTTGTATTTCTGCAGTGTCAGTTGTTACTTCTCCTTTTTTATTTCTAATTCTGTTGATTTGAGTCTTTTCCCTTTTTTCTTGATGAGTCTGGCTAATGGTTTATCAATTTTGTCTTCTCAAAGAACCAGCTTTTAGTTTTTTGATCTTTGCTATTGTTTCCTTTATGTCTTTTTCATGTATTTCTGATCTGATCTTTATGATTTCTTTCCTTCTGCTAACTTTGGGGTTTTTTTGTTCTCCTTTTTCTAATTGCTTTAGGTGTAAGGTTAGGTTTTTTATTTGAGATGTTTCTTGAGGTAGGATTGTATTGCTATAAACTCTTCTCTTAGAACTGCTTTTGCTGCATCCCATAGGCTTTGGGTCTTCGTGTTTTCATTGTCATTTGTTTCTAGGTATTTTTTGATTTCCTCTTCGATTTCTTCAGTGATCTCTTGGTTATTTAGTAGCGCATTGTTTAGTCTCCATGTGTTTGTATTTTTTACAGAATTTTTCCTGTATTTGATATCCAGTCTCATAGCATTGTGGTTGGAAATGACACTTGATACGATTTCAGTTTTTTTAAGTTTCCCAGGGCTTGATTTGTGACCCAGGATATGATCTATCCTGGAGAATGTTCCATGAGCACTTGAGAATAAAGTGTATTCTGTTGTTTTGGGGTGGAATGTCCTATAAATATCAATTAAGTCTCTCTTGTTTAATGTATCATTTAAAGCTCATGTTTCATTATTTATTTTCATTATGGATGATCTATCCATTGGTGAAAGTGGGGTGTTAAAGTCCCCTACTCTTATTGTGTTACTGTCGATTTCCTCTTTTATGACTGTTAGCATTTGCTGTATGTATTGAGGTGCTCCTATGTTGGGTGCATAAATATTTACAATTGTGATATTTTCTTCTTGGATTGATCCCTTGATCATTACGTAGTGTCCTTCTTTGTCTCTTGTAATAGTTTTTATTTTAAAGTCTATTTTGTCTGATGAGAATAGCTACTCCAGCCTTCTTTTTATTTCCATTTGCATGGAATGTCTTTTTCTATCCCCTCACTTTCACTCTGTATGTGTCCCTAGGTCTGAAGTGGGTCTCTTGTAGACAGCATATAGATGGGTCTTGTTTTTGTATCCATTAAGCTAGTCTATGTCTTTTGGTTGGAGCATTTAACCCACTTACATTTAAGGTAATTATTGATATGTATGTTCCTATTACCATTTTCTTAATTGTTTTGGGTTTGTTATTGTAGGTCTTTTCCTTCTCTTGTGTTTCCTGCCTAGAGAAGTTCCTTCAGCATTTGTTGTAAAGCTGGTTTAGTGGTGCTGAATTCTGTTAACTTTTGCGTGTCTGTAAAGGTTTTAATTTCTCTGTTGAATCTGAATGAGATCCTTACTGGGTAGAGTAATCTTGCTTGTAGGTTTTTTCTTTCATCACTTTAAATATGGCCTACCACTCCTTTGTGGCTTGCAGAGTTTCTGCTGAAAGATCAGCTGTTAACCTTATGGGGATTCCCTTGTATGTTATTTGTTGCTTTTCCCTTGCTGATTTTAATATTTTTTCTTTGTTATTAATTTTTGATAGTTTGATTAATATGTGTCTTGGTATGTTTCTCTTTGGATTTTTCCTGTATGGGACTCTCTGCACTTCCTGGACTTGATTATTTCCTTTCCACGTTAGTGAAGTTTTCAAGTGTAATCTCTTCAAATATTTTCTCAGTCCTTTTATTTTTCTGTTCTTCTGCTGGGACCCCTATAATTTGAATGTTGGTGCATTTAATGTTGTCCCAGAGGTCTCTGAGACTGTCCTCAATTCTTTTCAACCTTTCTTCTGTATTGTGCTCTGCTATAGTAATTTCCACTCTTTTATCTTCCAGGTCACTTATCTGTTCTTCTGCCTCAGTTATTCTGCTATTGATTCCTTCTATAGAATTTTTAATTTCATTTATTGTCTTGTTCATCATTGTTTCTTTGCTCTTTAGTTCTTCTAAGTCCTGCTAAAATGTTTCTTGTATTTTCTCCATTCTATTTCCAAGATTTTGGATCATGTTTACTATCATTACTGTGAATTCTTCTTCAGGTAGACTGCCTATTTCCTCTTTGTCTGTTTGGTCTGGTGGGTTTTTACCTTGCTCCTTCATCTGCTGTGTTTCTCTGTCTTCTCATTTTACTTAACTTACTGTGTTTAGGGTCTCCTTTTTGCAGGCTGCAGTTTCGTAGTTAACATTGTTTTTGGTGTCTGCCCCTAGTTGGTAACGTTGGTTCAGTGGGTTTTGTAGGCTTCCTGGCAGAAGGGACTGGTGCCTGTGTTCTGGTAGATGAGACTGGATCTTGTCTTTCTGGTGGAAGGACTGCATCCAGTGGTGTGTTTTGGGGTATCTGTGAACTTACTATGATTTTAGGCAGCTTCTCTGCTACTGGGTGTGGTTGTGTTCCTGTCTTGCTAGTTGTTTGGCATGAGGTGTCCAGCACTGGAGCTTGCTGGTTGTTGAGTGGAGCTGGGTTTAGCCTTGAGACAGAGATCTCTGGGAGAGCTCTCACTGATTGATATTACGAGGGGCCAGGAGGTCTCTGGTGGTCCAATGTCCTGAACTCGGCTCTCCAACCTCAGAGGCTCAGGCCAGACACCTGGCCACACAGCTCAGAAGAAAAGGGAGAAAAGAAAAAAAGAAAATGAAATTATTAAAATAAAAAAGTAATTTAAAAAAAAGGAAGAGAGCAGCCAAAGCAATAAACAAATCCACCAATGATAACAAGTGCTAAAAACTAGTAAAAAATCACGGACAGACAGAACCTTAGGGCAAATGGTAAAAGCAAACCTATACAGACAAGATCACACAAAGAAACAAACACAGTCACGAAAAGAAAAAATATATAAATATTTAAATTAGTATATATAAATATGTATATAAAAGAAAGGGAGAGAGCTACCAAATCAATAAACAAATCTACCAATGATAATAAGCTCTAGATCGTAAACTAAGATGAACATAAAGGTAGAAACAAATTATATGCAGAAGGCACACCCCTAGTGTACAGTTGCTCCCAAAGTCCACTTCAATTTTTGGATGATTTGTTGTTTATTCAGGTATTCCTGAGATGCAGGGTACATCAAGTTGATTGTGGGGAATTAATCCACTGCTCCTGAGGCTGCATGGAGACATTCCCTTTCTCTTCTTTGTTCAGAACACAGCTCCTGGGTTCAGCTTTGGATTTCGCCCGACCTCTGCATGTAGGTCGCCCTCTGGCGTTTGGTCTTCACCCAGACAGGAGGGGTTAAAGGAGCAGCTGACTCTGGGCCTTTGGCTCATTCAGGTGGGGCGGGGTAGGGAATGCGGGGTGAGCCTGTGGTGGCAGAGGCCAGCATGACGTTGCACCAGCCTGAGGTGTGCCTGTTCTCTCGGGGAAGTTGTCCCTGGATCATGGGACCCTGGCAGTGGCGGGCTGCACAGGCTCCCGGGAGGGGAGGTGTGGAGAGTGACCTGTGCTCGCACACAGGCTTCTTGGTGGCGGCAGCAGCAGCCTTAGCGTTTCATGCCCGTCTCTGGGGTCCACGCTGATAGCCACGACTCACACCCATCTCTGGAGCTCGTTTAGGTGGTGCTCTGAATCCCCTCTCCTCCTGCACCCCGAAACAGTGGTCTCTTGTCTCTTCGGCAGCTCCAGACTTCTCCCGGACTCCCTCCCGACTAGGCTAGCCGTGGTGCACTAGCCCCATTCAGGCTGTCTTCACGCAGCCAATCCCAGTCCTCTCCCTGGGATCCACCCGAAGCCCGAGCCTCAGCTCCCAGCCCCCGCCCACCCCTGGGGGTGAGCAGACAAGCCTCTCGGGCTGGTGAGTGTTGGTTGGCACCGATCCTCTGTGCGGGAATCTCTCCGCTTTGCCCTCCGCACCCCTGTTGCTGCGCTCTCCTCCGTGGCTCTGAAGCTTCCCCCCTGCCACTCCCTGTCTCCACCAGTGAAGGGGCTTCCTAGTGTGTGGAAACCTTTCCTCCTTCACAGCTCCCTCCGGGTCGTGTGGTCCCGTCCCTTTTTTTTTGGTCTGTTTTTTCTTTTGCCCTACCCAGGTATGTGAGGA
This sequence comes from Lagenorhynchus albirostris, assembly GCF_949774975.1. Taxonomy (NCBI): domain Eukaryota; kingdom Metazoa; phylum Chordata; class Mammalia; order Artiodactyla; family Delphinidae; genus Lagenorhynchus; species Lagenorhynchus albirostris. The sequence continues at coordinate 59,994,735 of NC_083102.1, forward strand.
GTTTCTTGCCTTTTGGGAGGTCTGAGGTCTTCTGCCAGCGTTCAGTAGGTGTTCTGTAGGAGCTGTTCCACATGTAGATGTCTTTTTGATGTATTTGTGGGGAGGAAGGTGATCTCCACATCTTATTCCTCTGCCATCTTGAAGGTCCTCTCCTAGATTTTATTTTTGTTAAATCCTTATAGCAGTTAGATAATTGACAACTTATCTATTTGCACTGACGTCTCATTTCTGCCATCATGACATACTTGATTCGTATGTGACTACAGAATTCATAGTAAACAAGTGTAAGGAGCATTTGTGAACCAGATTGTCTACATTTCCTTATTATTTTCCTAACCAAGAATCTTCCATGTTCTTGTTCCAGTCTTTTTTTCCTGCTTTAGGTAGTAATTAATACCTTTTTTGTTCATCCCTGGAGTCACAGGTGAGACCTGAGTTTGCTTTACTGCACTGGGCAGAGGAACCTGGGAAACTTGATTCCAGGGAGGCCCAGCTTCATGGCCACCTGAGAAATACAATGATTGGTGACACCGGTGCTACTTTGTATTCTTGTTTGTTTGTATTCTGTGAGTCAGTGTGATGTAATAAAAGTGTTTGGGGGCTAAGAAATAGCATAGGTGGTTATTTGATATTTTTTGTGCTGTAAAAAGGGATAATCTGTCATCAGTGACTTGAAAATCATAAAACCTGATTAAAGAGAGCCAAGAAGTCAAATTTATTATTATTGACAACATGGATTCCTTTTTTATTCTGTAATATAAAGTATTCTGTATTAATGACTTAGGCAGCTGTGCTTCAAATCCCCAAGGTGTCTTTGAATTTAGTCATTGTAATTCGGGTAACTTTCAGGTTTCTTACAGAGCGGCTGTTTTTGTTGGTTTTGTTCCTTGAGGAGGAGGACGCATGGCATTTTTAATCAGTTCTCTGGGGAAAGCTTGACTAAATGCTCCAAACTTAAGTTTATTGGTTCAATGTTGCTAAATAAAATTTTTAAATAATTCAGTAATTTGGGCAAAAGGTAGTTTTTTCCTTTTAGATCTAGTAGTTGTCCTTCTCTTTGTGAGTTTACACTGAAGGAGTATAAATAATTTAGTTTGCCAAAACTCTGAAAAACTATTGTCATTTTAGCTTTCCAGGAAATTGTGGGCATGGCAGCACCATATATGCCTATCTTGTAATGGAATTAATAATATGACTTATATAGTTCAAAAGAAAGATATCTTAAACCATTTGGTTTCATTAAAGGGGGTCTATGATAAATGCTTTTCTAAGTATGAATATCCTTTTGGGACACAATCCTTTTATTTACAAAGTTTGACGGTTTGGATTGTCATATGTCATGGTTTCCTACAGAACCAAAAGTGTTTCTGACTGTGCTTTTGGGATATTTAGTTGTAATTTTGTTTTAAAGAACAAAGAAGGACAAGTAGTAGGTATGTGATTAAACAAGATAATGGAATTTGAGTTTTCTTTTGTTAATCTTTATGGCCAAGTTAATTAAGCACAATAGGCAAATTGATTTGGTCTCTGCTGTTAGGATAAATCATGAAAAAGCAGAGTTGTAACTTCCTCCATTCCAAAATTTCTCATATAAGCTTCTCTTTGCTTTCTTTCCCTCCCATTTAACTACTTAAATAATATTAACTATTAAAATAATGTTCATTATAAAAGATCAAAACAGTACAGAGGTGAGATGTTCAGAACAAAATATGAAAGACATCCCCCCAAACTTTTGTGGGCATTCTTTCAGCTTCTGTGTTTACATAAATATATAAAAATTCTATTACATGTATAAATTTGTACATATTTTTAAAACATATGCAAATGGAATTGTATTCACATAATCTGCAAGTTGCTTTTTTTTACTTGTCTTGGGGAGCTCTTTATGTCAGTACATTTTTTACTTTATTCCTTTTAACTGTTGCATACTATTCTATAGAATAGATGTACCATAGTTAATTTGACCAATCCTTATATTTTTCTCTATATACATGTATTTTTTTAAGATATGAATACGTCCAGTATCTTTTCTGCCCACATGTTCCTGTTACTTGCACTTAAAGTCTCAATTCTCTGAAATCTATAGCTTCTGGGCTTTCGGAGATTCTATCACCATCTCATATTCAATCCCATTCTCTTCTCTTCTTGCCAACTGTGTTTCTCATTGGCATCTTTAAAAATTGTGGCCCAGCTTTGTTTATAAGAACCAATCAGTGTCAAGTTTTGTATGTCAGGTGTATAAGGAATTTTATTCTACTTTGATGCTAGCCTGTGGGGCAGGTAGCACAAATTCGGTGATTTACATTAATTATAAATACAAATGGTAATTAAGTGGTGCACAAAGTGAATTTAATCAACAGTCACAAGCATGTGTTAAAGTATCAATTCAAAATTCTATTCTTTTGGTGAGGAAATTGTTGTGAAGCCTATTTAGAAATGGTTTTGGGGCTTCCCTGGTGGCGCAGTGGTTGAGAGTCCACCTGCTGATGCAGGGGACGCGGGCTCATGTCCCAGTCCAGGAAGATCCCACATGCCGCGGAGTGGCTGGGCCCGTGAGCCATGGCTGCTGGGCCTGTGCGTACGGAGCCTGTGCTCCGCAACAGGAGAGGCCACAACAGTGAGAGGCCCGCATACCGCCAAAAAAAAAAAAGAGATTCAATTTTAAAAATGTGTCTGTCTTAAAAATTATAGTAATTCTAAAGTGTTTAAGAATATTGTCAGAAACAAAAAAGAAAAATGGATGATGAATGTAGGGTATTTTTAAATTAAAGAACCTTAGTGTGCTCTCTAATGAACACTTAATAGAGAAGAAGGAGAAACCTAAGGAAATGGTTAATTGGTGCAGGAGAGACTGAGGCTCAAATAAGATTAATTAACAAGGACTAAAAGGGATGAAACTTTGTTACCCAGGTAATCACTGGAAACAAAGTTCTCAGGACTGAGAAAAGATACCCTCAAAGCTACCTAGTTTTCTTATTTGAACCCTGCTGAATCCACAAAAACAAACAAAAACCCCGAAGGGTATTTTAGAAGTTGAGGCGGCAAAGAACAAATAATACTTGAATCTGAATAAAAGTTTGCTTTTTTCTGTGCTGACTCATAAAAATTAATTTAAATTTAGCATTGAAGACACCTAATATCACTCATTGAAACAAAAAGAATTGAGAGCTATGATTTTTGGTTTGAGAAGTTAAAGCAACATGAGAGCACTCTCTAGAGTTGCAGGCTTGGGGTTAGATTAGGCCAATGGTAGCGTTTCAGTGTCTGGGAAGCTTTGGAGGTAAGTTAAATTTCATACTCATAGTTGAAATTTATAAGTGATGGGAATAGTTTTAGTGCTGTTTGTACACAGTTTATTCTATTTAAGTTATATGTTATATATGCACGTGTATATGTATGTACATATTTTTTTTAGTTAATGGAAAAAAATTCAAACGTATACAAATATAGAGAGAATATAAGAAACCACCATGTACCTATCACTTGGCTTCCAACATTTTAACATCAGTTTAAGGCCAGTCTTGTTTCATCCGTATTCCCACCTACTTTTCCTCTCACCCCTAGGTTATTTTAAAGCAAATCACCAGCATATAATTTTATTCACAAATATTTCAATATTTAAGAGACTTTAAAATAATGACCATAATACCTCCAAAATTAGAAATAATTCCTAATTCATGTATCATCAAACATCTAATCAGTTTTTTAAATTTTCTAGTTGTCTATTTGTTAATAGCACTTTCATTTGAATAAGAATCCAAATAAACTGATGCATTGTGATTAGTTGATATGTCCATTAAATCTGTTTTAGATATTTTTTCCTTATTCTTTTAGCTTCTTACAGAGTTATAGTACAATTATCAGAAGTAAGCAATTAACATTGGTGCAATATTAGTTACTAAGTGTATTCAGTTTCACCAGTTTTTACACTAATATTCTTTTTCTGTTCTAAGGCCTAATCTAGTATTACACGTTGGATTTGGTTGTTATGCTGCCTTAGTTTCCTCTAATGTGTGATAGTTCCTTAGTTTTTCCTTGTCTTTTGTGACATTAAAGCTTTTGAAGATTCCTGGTCTGTTATTTTCTGGAGTGTCTTTTTTTAAAAATTAATTAATTTATGGCTGCATTGGGCCTTTGTTGCTGCGTGCAGGCTTTCTCTAGTTGTGGTGGGTGGGGGCTACTCTTCGTTGTGGTGCGGTGGCTTCTTTTGTTGTGGAGCATGGGCTCTAGGTGCACGGGCTTCAGTAGTTGTGGCACGTGAGCTCAGTAGTTGTGGCTCGTGGCTTTGGAGTGCAGGCTCAGTAGTTGTGGCGCATGGGTTTAGTTGCTCCGTGGCATGTGGGATCTTCCTGGATCAGAGGTCAAAGTGGTGTCCCCTGCATTGGCAGGCGATTCTTAACCACTGCGCCACCAGGGAGGTCCCTCTAGAGTGTTTCTTAATTGAGGTTTGTCTGATATTTTCTTATGCTTAGATTGAAGTTGTATATTACTGAGATGAATATTATAGAGCTTAATACCCATCTCAGTGTGTAATTATCTGAGGGTCATGATATTAATATCATGTATTATTTTTAGTTTTCTTTATTGAAGTAACATTGGATTATAACTTCATATATGTTTTAAACATGTGTACATTGTATTTCTACTTCTCTATACACTACATTGTGCTCACCACCAAAAATTTAGTTTCCACCTGTAAACATACAGTTGATCCTCTTTACCCATTTCACCCTGCCCTGCCAACCCTTTCCCCTCTGGTTACCACTAATCTGTTCTCTGACCTATGTGTTTGTTGTTTCTGTTTTTTGTTTGGTTTGGCTTGTTCGTTTATTTTGTTTTTTATATTCCATATATGAGTGAAGTTATATATTTCTTTCTCTGTCTGACTTATTTCACTTAGCATAATACCCTCAAGATCCATCCATGTTGTCACAAGGCAAGATTTCATCTATGTCTGAATGGTTATACACACACACACACACCATTTCTTCTTTATCCATTCATCTGTTAATGGACACTTAGGTTATTTCCATATTTGGCTATTGTAAATAATGCTGCCATTAATATTAGGGGTGCTTATTTCTTTTTGAATTAGTGTTTTCATATTCTTTGGATAATACCCAGAAGTGGAATAGCTGGATCATATGGTAGTTCTGTTTTTTTGAGGACTCTCCATACTGTTTTCCATAGTGACTGCACCAATTTACATTTCTGCCAGTACAGTATGAGGGTTCCCTTTTCTCCAGATCCTTGCCAACACTTGTTTTTGACAATAGCCATTCTAACAGGCAAGCTGTGATATTTCATTGTGGGTTTGATTTGCGTATCTCTAATTATTAGTGATGCTGAACAACTTTTCATGTGTCTGTTGGCCATCTTTGGAAAATGTCTATTCAGTTCTTCCTCCCATTTTTTAATCAGATTGTTTGTTGAGTTATATGCCTTCTTTATGTATTTTGAATATTAACTCCTTATCAAATATGTGATTTGAAAATATCTTCTTCCATTTGATAGATTGTCTTTTCATTTTGTTGATGGTTTCCTTTGCTGTGCAGAAGCTTTTTAGTTTGATGTCCCATTTGTTTATTTTTGCTTTTGTTTCCCTTGCCTGAGGAGACATATCCAGAAAGATATTACTAAGACTGATGTCAAAGAGTGTACTGCCTATAGTTTTTGTTTAGGAGTTTTATGGTTTCAGGTCTGATATTCAAGTCTTTAATCCATCTTGAGTTAATTTTGTGTATGGTATAAGGCAGGGATTCTTTTGCATGTGACTGTCCAGTTTTCCCAAGAGACTGTCCTTTCCCCATAGTATAGTTTTGGCTCCTTTGTCATAAATTAGTTGACCACATATAAGGGGTTTATTTCTGGGCTCTCAATTCTGTTCTACTGATCTGCATATCTGTTTTTCTGCTAACATGCTGTTTTGATTACTATAGCTTTGTAATACAGTTTGAGATCAGGGAGTGTGATACCTCCAGCTTTGTTCTTTTTTCTCAGAATTGCTTTGACTATTTGGGGTCTTTTGTGGTTCCATTTGTATTTTAGAATTTTTGGTCTTATTTCTATGAACAATGTCCTTGGGATTTTGATAGATACTGCATTAAACCCATAGATTGCTTTAGGTAATGTGGACATTTTAACAGTGTTAGTTCTTTCAATCCATGAACATTGACTGTCTTTCCATTTATTTGTGTCTTCACCAATTTCTTTCAACAGTGTCTTATAGTTTTCAGTGTATAGGTTTTTCACTTCTTTGGTTAAATTTATTTCTAGGTATTTTATTCTTTTTATTGTGATTGTAAGTGGGATTTTCTTTTTTCTTTAAGTTTGTGATGAATTTTGATATGGATTAATTTTATGATGAAATATTTAATAAAGAGCAGAGTATAAAATGATAAATACATGAATTAATAATGGAAAGGAAAAGCACATGTAACTTTTGTCTATAACATTTTTATGGGATTGTTTTCTTAATTTCTCTGTCTGCTAACTCACTGTTAGTGTTAGAAACACAACAGACTTTTTGTTGATTTTGTATCCTGCAATTTTACTTTGTTTATTATTTATAATAGTTCTTTGGTGGAGTCTTCCGGGTTTTCTAAATAAAATGTCATCTGCAAATAGTGACAGTTTTACTTCATTCTTTGCAGTTTGGATGCCTTTTATTTATTTTTTTCTTGCCTAGTTGTTCTTGCTAGAACTTCCAATACTGTGTTGAGTAAGAGTGCTGGGAGTGGGCATCCTTGTCTTGTTCATGATTTTAGAAGGGTCGTTTTCAGTTTTTTATCATTCTGTATGATGTTAGCTGTGGGTTTGTCATATATGGCCTTTGTTATGTTGAGGTATATTCCTTCTATACCCATTTTATTGAGAGACTTTATGATAAATGGGTATTGAATCTTTTCAGATCATTTTTATGCATCTGTTGAGATGATCATATGGTTTTTATCCTTCATTTTGTTAGTGTGGTGTATCAGGTTGATTGGTTTGATGATGTTGAACCATCCTTCATACCTGGAATAAATCCCACTTGATCATGGTGTATTATCTTTTTAATGTATTGTTGTATTGGGCTTGCTAATAATTTTGTTGAAAATTTTTACATCTATGTTCATCAGAGATATTGACCTGTAATTTTGTGTTGTCCTTGTCTGGTTTTGGTATTAGAGTAATGTTGGCCTCGTAAAGTGAGTTAGGAAGCATTCCTCCCTCTTCAGTTTTTTGGAAGAGTTTGAAAAGGATAGTTATCACATTTTCTTTGAATGTTTGGTAGAATTCACCAGTGAAGCTGTCTGGTCTTGGACTTTTGTCTGCTGGGAGATTTTGATTAGTGTTTCAATCTCTTAACTAGTGATTGGCCTATTCAGATTTGTTTTATTCAGTATTTAGTCTTGGAAGGTTGTATGATTCTAAGAATTTGTCCATTTCTTCTAGGTTGTCCAATTTGTTGGCATATTGCTGTTCATAATATTCTCTTATAATCCTTTGTATTTCTGTGCCATCCATTGTTATTTCTTACCTTTTATCTCTGATTTATCAGAACCTTCTCTTTTTTCTTAGTGAGTCTAGCTAAAGGTTTGTTGATTTTATCTTTTGAAAGAACCAGCTCTTAGTTTCATTGATCTTTTCTGTTGTCCTTTTAGTTTCTATTTCATTTATTTCTCCCCTGATCTCTTTTATTTTCTTCTTTCTGCTGACTTTGGGATTTGTTTGTTCTTTTTCTCATTCCTTTAGGTGTAAGTTTATTTATTTGAGATTTCTTCTTGTTACTTGATGTAGGCCTATATTGCTATAAATGTTCCTCTAAGCACTGCTTTTGCTGTATCCCATAGATTTTGGTATGTTGTATTTTCATTTTCATTTCTATTCAGGTATTTTTAAATTTCCTCTTTGAGTTTTTCATTGATCCAGTAGTTGTTCAGTAGCCTGTTGTTCAGTCTCCACATATTTCTGATTTTACCAGTTTTCTTCTTAGAGTTGATTTCTAATTTCATACAACTGTCATCAGTAAAGATGCTTGATATGATTTCAGTCTTAAATTTATTGATCTTGTTTTGCATCCCAACATATGGTCTGTCCTTAAGAATGTTGCATGTCCACTTGAGAGGAATGTGTATTCTGCTGCATTTGGATGGAATGTTCTATAAAACCATATCAAATCAATCTGGTCTACTGCTTCACTTAAGGCCACTGTTTCCTTTTTGACTTTCTGTCTGGATGATTTATCTGTTGATGTAAGTGGGGTGTTAAAGTCCCTTACTATTACTGTGTTCCTGTCAATTTCTCCTGTTAGGTCTGTTAATAATTGCTGTATATATTTTGTGCTCCTATGTTAGGTGCATTTATATTAATAACTGTTATGTCTTCTTGATGAAATATCTCCTTTATCATTATTAATGTCCATCTTTGTCTCTTGTTACCTTTTTTGGCTTGAAGTCTGTTTTGTCTGATGTGATTATGGCTATGCGTGCTTTCTTTTGGCTGCCATTTGCTTGTAGTATCATCTTCTATCCCTTCACTTTTGAGCCCAAGTTTGTCTTTAGAGCTGAGATGAGTCTCTTGGAGATAGAGAATATAGTTGGGTCGTGTTTTATAATGCAGCTGTGCACTCTGTGTCTGAATTGGTGAATTCATTCCATTTACATTTAGGATGATTATTAATAAATGGGAACTTAGTATTGCCATTTTATGCTTTGTTTTCTGGTTGCTCTCTGTCTCCATTGTTTCTTTTTCCTTATGTTTCTGTCTGCCATTTTCCTTTGGTGGTCTTCTATGTTTTCTCAGTTTCCTCTTTTTCTATATTTTGTGTCTGTGTTCTGGATTTGTATTTTGTGGTTAACATGAGGTTTGTATAAAATGTCTCATAGGTAAAATAGTCTTTTTTGTGATGACAGCATCTTGTCTTCATTTGCCTAAATGGGTTCTGTCCTTTTCCTCTCCCCTGCTGCCTTTGTTTTTGTTGTCTCAAATTATCCTTTTCTATATTGTGAATTGAAGTAGCTATAGTTATTTTTGCTGCTTTTTTTCCTCTTTAACCTTTATTCTATAATAATATTCTGATGTAGAGTTGAAATGTTCAGATTTATCACTTTATGCAAAGTTTTGTGTACTCTGGCCTTTTGTTTCTGGTAGAAGAGCCCCTTTCAGCATTTCTTGTAAGGCAGGTCTAGTGTTGATGAGCTCCCTCAGAGATGGGAAAGTCTTTATTTCTCCTTCATATCTGAATAACTTTGCTGGATAGAGTGTCCTTGGCTGACAGTGTTTATCATTGAGAATTTTGAGGTGATCATTTCATACTCACCTGGACTGTAGAATTTCTGGTGAGAAATCTGCTCATTTCCTAGTGGTGGTTACTTTGTCAGTTATCATACATTTTTCCCTAGCTGCCTCTAAAATTCTTTGTCATTGACTTTTGACAGTTTAAATATAGAATGTCTTGGAGAAAGTCTTTTTGCATTGAGGTAATTAGGTGTTCTCTTAGCTTCATTGACTTGTATATCCAGTTCCTTCCCCAGGATTGGGAAGTTCTCAGCTATTGTTTCTTTAGATAAACTCTGTTTCCTTCTCCCTCCCTTCTCCTTCTGGGATACTCATTATCCTAATGTTGCCTCTCCTAAAAGAGTTGGATAGGTCTTAGAGAATTTCCTCTTTTTAAAAAATATTTATTATTAATTTTTATTGAAGAATATTTGAATTACAATGTTGTGTTAGTTTCTGCTGTATAGCAAAGTGAATCAGTTATACATATACATATATCCACTCTTTTTTAGATTCTTTTCCCATATAGGTTATTACAGAGTATTGAGTAGAGTTCCCTGTGCTGTACAGTAGGTTCTTATTAGTTATCTGTTTCATGTATAGTAGTGTGTTTATGTCAATCCCAATCTCCCAATTTATCTGTCCCTCCCCCCTTTCCCCCTTGGTAACCATAAGTTTGTTTTCTACATCTGTGACTCTATTTCTGTTTTGTAAATAAGTTCATTTGTACCATTTTTTTAGATTCCACATATGTGATATCATATATTTGTCTTTCTCTGTCTGACTTCACTTAGTATGACAATCTCTAGGTCCATCCATGTCACTGCAAATGGCATTCTTTTTTATTTTTCAATTTTTTTGGATCTTCATTCGTTTTCTTCTATCTATATTATTTATGGATTTCTATCTGCAGGCTTAGTAATTCTCTGTTCCATGGGGTCTGCTCTGTTTTTAGTGCTTTCTAATGCAGTCTTCATTTTGATTATTGAGTTCCTCATCTCCAGAATTTGTTTGGTTCTTTTACCTTTCAATCTTTTTGGTAAGGTATTCCTTCTTGTCATTAATTTTATTCCTGAGCTCATTTCAGAGTTTTCGTGAAGCTTATTAGTTTCTTCGTGGCAGCTATTTTGACTTTTCTATCAGTTAGATCACAATATTACATGCCTTTAAGTTTGGTTTCTGGAGAATTGTCATTCTCTTTTTGTGATATAGTGTAGGGGTCCCCAACCCCCAGGCCACAGACTGGTACTAGTCCATGGCCTGTTAGGAACCAGGCTGCACAGCAGAAGGAGAGTGCTGGGCAGGGGAGCGAAGCTTCATCTGTATTTACAGCTGCTCCCCATTACTCGCGTTACTGCCTGAGCTCCGCCTCCTGTCAGGTCAGCAGCAGCATTAGATTCTCATAGGAGCGTGAACCCTACTGTGAACTGTGCATGTGAGGGATCTAGGTTGCGTGCTCCTTATGAGAATCTAATGCCTGATGATCTGAGCAGAGGCGGTGATGCTAGTGCTGGGGAGTGGCTGCAAATACCAATTATCATTAGCAGCGAGGTTTGACTGAACAGGGACCATAATAAATCAGTTGCTTGCAAACTCATATCAAAACCCTATCAGTGAGTGGCAAGTGACAATTAAGCTGCATCTTATGGAGTAGACTGGAAATAAGCAACACACTTCAGGTGTCACTGTCTCCCATCACCCCCAGGCAAGACCTCTAGTTGCAGGAAAACAAGCTCAGGGCGTCCACTGATTCTGCATTATGGTGAGTTGTAAAATTCTTTCTTTATATATTACAATGTAATAATAGTAGAAGTAAAGTGCACAATAAATGTAATGTGCTTGAATCAGCCTGAAACCATTCCCATTCCCACCCAGCCCTGGTCCATGGAAAAACTGTCTTCCACAAAACTGGTCCCTGATGCCAGAAAGGTTGGGGACTGCTGATACAGTGTTACTGTGGTTCTTCATGGTACTTGATGACTTGTTCCTCTGCTGGTGCATTTGAAATAGCAAACATCTTTCTTCTTTAAAGTTATTGGTTTTAGTTTTGGTTTTTTAATTTAATTCTAAGGATTCAACAGGTTAGAAATTAGAGTCCTTTCTTTTGTTTTCCAGTGGGTGATACTATGACACAAGGTTTTTGTTTTTCTTACCTTAGCTGCCTCTGGTTATATTTGAGAGTTGGCACTTTCCACCCTCTACCACCTGTCATAGGTGTTGCCAGTTGACCATGTTGCTGTTTGTGCCTTGAGGGTTGTTGGTGCCTTGCTGCTGCGGTATTGCTGGCATTGCCACCAGGGACACTGGGATGGTAAGCGCTTCTGCTGTGTCCAGGATCTCCCAAGCCACAGGCTCTGCTGCTGTGGGGGGAGGGGAATGGGGAGGAGCTGGGGCAAGGTTGCCTCTTCTGTGTCTGGGGTTGTCGTGTTTGCAGGCACCACTGCTCTGAGCAAGGGGTCAGAGTGGTGGGTGCCTCTGTGGTTGGAGGAATGTGGTCATAGGCCCCTCTGCTGCTGCTGCCCAATTACCATGGCCAGGAGTGCCAACGTGGCCAGGTGTCTGGAGTCATGTGTGCTACCTCCTCTGCTGTTACTGGGCTCCCTGGGGCTGTGGGCTCTGCTGCCACAACCAGGTAGCTGGGATTGCAGGCACTGCCTTTGCTCTTTTTCTGGTTCTGTCTTCTCTATGTGTTCCAGTCTCCCCACCTTTAGATGTACAGATGTGTGGATCTCTGGCATCCTGATGTGTTGGGCAGAGGTACCTTTGTTGAGGGCAGATGTTTTAGTGGTTGCAGATTGAAGAGGAGAGACAAAGGGAGCATCTTACTTCACCATGATGTTTTCAGTATCACTTATTACTGGTAATGTTAATCTTGATCATTTGGTTAATGTGGTGTCTTCTGGGTTTCTCCACTGTAAAGTTATTTTTTCTTTATTAGTTCTAAGACTGGGGTTGTTTGTTTTTGTAGCTTTTCATAGTCTGGATTCTGCTGATTGAATTTCCGTAGTGATATTTAACATATTCTGTAAATTGGGTTAAATGTAGAGGATATTCAGTGCAGATAGATTTTCTGTGTTAAGTACTTCCATCAGGAGGCCCATAATATCTGGTTGTTTCTCTTTTTGAGTTATTCCTTTAGTTTTTTAAGTCCCAAAGCTGGTTTAAAAAAATCTAATACAGTTCATTTTTATTCTTAAAAAAGTCTTTGCCTGCATTTTGCTTTAGAGGTAATTTTATTAGATGGACAGTTTATTTTTATCTTTTACGTTAAAGTTATGTTATAAAAGATTCTATCTACTTAGTTTATTTTTATCTTTTAAGTTAAAGTCATGTTATAAAAGATTCTATCTACTTTGTTACCAGTAATTTAATGGTAATCAGTTGGATTCAGACTATAGACAAGTTTAATACATAAAGAATAAGAAAGTACAGTGAAGGCATAACTAGTCTCTTAAAATATTTCTAATTATTGTCACTGATAAGACTAGGTACTCTGGTAGTCTAGGTTCTCTGCCTTTTTAAAAACTCTAGTGAGAAAGAGAATTAGCAAGCCACACTTCAAGTTGTTACCATAGCATGAAGGGTAGTTTTTCCTGTTAAAAGCCTTTCCTAACATTGTATTTCTGTAGTTTACTGCTGTATTAGTTTCCTGGAGCTGCTGTAACAACTGGTGACTTAAAACAACAGAATTTTATTCTCATACTGTTCTGGAGGCTCTGTGTCCTAATCAAGATGTTGGAGGTTCTCAGGGAGAAACCGTGCTTTGCTTCTCCTAGCTTCTGGTGGGTGAAGGCATTCCTTGACGTGTTGCCATGTCATTCCACACTGTCTCCATCTTCACAACACCTTCTTCTCTGGTGTGTCTAATTTCTCTCAGTCTCTCCTTTATGAACATTTGTGATGGTATTTAGAGCCCACCAGGATAATCTCCTCAGCTCAAAGATTCGTAATTTAAATACATCTGCAAACCCTTTACCATATAAGGTAATACAGGTTTCAGGAATCAGGACTTGTTATCTTTGGAGGACATCATTCAACTCACTACACCTTCTCTCACCATACTCAAAGAGTCTTCCTTTGATGGCTTTCTGCTACCTGAGGAAGCACTGTGCATTCTTTTTGGTTCAAGAGATCAAATCATAGGAGTCTTCTAACTTGAGGAAAATTCTGGGATAGCTTTATTCTTAGAGGCTAGCATGACAGGCTTGAAACCAAAGGGTGCTGTAGCTCATATGAGATGTTTTTCTATTCTCTGTCTTTCTCTCTCTAGGGAGGTTTTCATGGCAGGGGATCTAGTCAGAAAATTAATATTTTATTGCTGCTTCTCCCTATATCTGGACACATACAAATTGTCTTAAAGTTGTTGGGTTGTTTGTTTGTTTTACATTTTTCTTGTATCCTGTCAATAGAGGAATGTTGAAAGTGCGTGGGGCAGACTGGTAGGCAGTAGAGGGTGACAGCAGGGGGGAAGGGTGTTCTTTTTCCCTGCTGTGACAGTCTTTACACTCAAAATGTTCACTGATCATTCCCCTTAGATCTTTTTTTTTTTTTGGCATTTTATCAAACCAATATGGGCTTGAATTACCAGATTTTTAAAAATCGAGATACAATTGACATGTAGTTGGCCCTCTGTATCTGTGAGTTCCGCAATTACTAATACAGAGGGCCGACTGTACTACACCATTTTATATAAGGGACTTTAGCATCCTTGGATTTTGGTATCCACAGGGGGTCCTGCAACCAATACCCTGTGGATACCAAGGGATGATTGTATAACATTGTATTAGTTTTAGGTCTACGACATAATGATTTAATGTATGTATATATTGTGAAATGACTACCAGAATAAGTTGGTTAACATCCATCACCACACATTTACATTTTTTCTAGTGACGAAAATTTTTATGATTTACTCTTTAACAACTTTCAAATATACAATACAGTATTGTTAACTACGGTTACCATGTATACATTACATGCCAAGGACTTATTTATCTTATAACTGGAAGTTTGTACCTTTTGACTACCTTCACCCATTTCCTCCCTTCTCTGCCCAGCTCCCTCCCTCTAGTAACTACCAATTTGTTCTCTGAATCTGTGAGGTTTTTTTTTTAAGATTCCTCATATAAGTGAGATTATACTGTATTTGTGTTTTTCTATCTGACTTATTTCACTTAGCACAATGCCCCCACGTTGCAAATAGCTTAATGATATTCCTTTGTGTGTGTGCGTGTATATATATCGTATTATATATGGTATTATATATATATAATCACATATACCACATTTTCTTTATCCAGGAAGAGACTGTCCTTTCTCCATTGTATAGTTGTGGCTCTTTTGTCATAAATTAGTTGACCACATATGCACGGATTTACTCCTGGGCTATTTCTGTTCCATTGATCTGTTTCTATTTTTTATTGCAGTACCATACTGTTTTGATTATTAAAGCTATGTAATATAGTTTGAAAGCAGGAAGTGTAATGCCTCTTGCTTTGCTCTTCTTTCTCAAGATTGCTTTGGCTATTTTGTGGTTCCATACAAATATTAGTATTGTTCACTGTAAAATGCCATTGGAATCTTGATAGGGGTTACGTTGGATACATAGATTGCCCTGGGTAGTATGGATTTTAACAATATTCTAGTCCGTGAGCATGGAGTATCTCTTCATTTGTGCCTTCTTCCATTTCTTTCATCCATGTCTTACAGTTTTCAGTATACAGGTCTTTCAGCTCCTTGGTTAAATTTATTCCTAAGTATTTTATTCTTTTTGATCCAGTTGTAAATGGGATTGTCTTAATTTTTCTAATAGTTTGTTACTAGTGTATAAAAATACAGCTGATTTTTGTATATGGATTTTGTATCCTGTAACTTTACCTAATTCATGTATAAGGTTTTTTCTTGGAGTCTTTAAGGTTTTATATGTAAGTCATTTACAAATAATGGCAGCTTTACTACTTTATTTTATTTGGATGCCTTTTCTTTTTTTTTTCTTTTTGTTCTGACTACTCTGGCTAGGACTTCTAGTAGTATGTTGAATAAAAGGGGCAATAGTGGACTTCCTTCTATCATTGCTGATCTTAGAGGACAAGCTTTCAAGTTTTTCATCACTGAGTATGATATTAACTGTGGGCTTGTCATATATGGCCTTTATTATGTTGAGGCATGTTCCCTCTGTACCCAGTTGTTGAGAGTTTTCATAATTGAATTTGAATTTTGGCAAATGCTTTTTTGGCATCTACTCAGATGATCATATGATTTTTATCCTTAGTTTTGTTAATGTGGTGTATCACATTGTTTTGCTGATGTTGAACCATGTCATCCCAGGGATAAATCACATTTGATCATGGTGTATGAACCTTTTTGTGTATTGTTATATTGGGCTTGCTAATGTTTTGTTGAGAATTTTTGCATTCATGTTTATGAGGAATATTGGCCTGTAATTTTCTTTTCTTGTTTGTTTTGTCTAGTTTCAGTATCAGAGTAATAGTGCTGGTCTTGTAAAATGAGTTTGGAAGTATTCTCTTCTCTTCTGTCTTTTGGAAGGGTTTAAAAGGGATTGGTATTCTTAAAATGTTTGGTTGAATTTATCAGTAAATCCATTTGGACCTATGTTTTTTGGGAGGTTTGTGATTACTGATTCAATCACCTTGTTTCTAATCGGTCTGTTCAGATTTTCTATTTGTTCATGATTCAGTCTTATTTAGTAGGTTTTATGTTTCTAGCACTTTATCCATTTCTTGTAGGTTGTCTAAATTGTTAATGGATAATTGTTCATTGTAGTCTCTGATGATCCTTTGCATTTCTGTGGGAACAGTTGTATTGTTCTCTTTCATGTCTAATATCATTTGAGTCTTCTTTCCTTAGTGAATCTAGCTAAAGGTATGTGTACTTGGTTTATCTTTTCAAAAAATCAGCTTAGTTTCATTGAACTTTTGTATTGTCCTTTCTTGTCTTTATTTTATTTATTTCTGCTCTGATCTTTGTTATTTTCTTCCTTCTACTAACTTTAGGCTTTTCTTTTTCTTGTTCCTTCAGGTATATAGTTAGGTTTTTTATTGAGGTGTTTCTTTTTTCTTAATGTAGTCATTTATCACTGTGAACTTCCCTCTTAGAACTGCTTTTGCTGCATCCTATACGTTTTGGTGTGTTGTATTTCCATTTTTGTTTGTCTGAAGATATTTTTTGATTTCTCTTTTGATTTCTTCTTTGACCCATTGGTTGTTCAATTTCATGGTATTTAATCACCACATATTTATGAATTTTCCAGTTTTCTTTCTGGAATTGATTTCTAGTGTAATAATACAATTGTGGTTGGAAGAGATGCTTGATGTGATTTCGGTCTTCTTAATCTGTGTCCTGACATAAGATCTATCCTGCAGAATGTGTCATGTGTGCTTAAGAAGAATGTGTACTATGCTGCTTTTGAATGAAATGTTCTGTAAATGTTTGTTAAAGTGCATGTTACACCAGATGGACTTGAATGTTTTCTTACTGATTTTCTGTCTGGATTATTTGTACATTGATGAAAGTATGGTATTAAAGCCCCCTACTATTATTGTAGTTCCTGTCTCTCTCGTTAGATCTGTTAATATTTGCTGCATACATATTAAAAATGTCATTCTTTTTTGGATGGACCCCCTTTTCATTATACAGTGACCTTCCTTGTATCTCCTTTTGTCTTTGTCTTAGTCTGTTTTATCTGATGTAAGTATAGCTACCCCAGCTTTCTTTTGGTTTCCACTTGCATGGAATATCTTTTTCCATGTGTCTGTTTGTGTCCTTAAAGCTGAATTGAGTCTCTTGTAGGCAGCATATAGTTATGTCTGTTTTTTTAATCCATTCAGCTACTCTGTGTCTTTCGATTGAATAATTTAGTTCATGACATTTAAAATAACTGTTGATAGATATGGACTTACTATTGACAGAGGAGCAAAAGCTGAAAGAGTTCATCACTATTAGACCAGCCTTACAAGCTTCTTTCATAGAGATACTGACAACCTGTGGCAGGGTAATGGGAGCATGCCAGGATGGTGCCCACCTATTCGCAGATCCTCAGTGCTGGGTTGGGGTTTATGGGGAGATGGTGTCTCAGCCTCTGTTACCTTTTTCAGTGTGGATTTTTTTTTTATTTACCCAATATGTAAGAGTCGTACAGGTAGTTTCTGGATTTTTTTCAGAGGAAATTGTTCTATGTATAGCTGTAGATTTGGTGTGTTTGTGGGAAGAGAAGAGTTCAGGAGCCTTCTTTGTTGTCATCTTGAACTGGGACCTCCTCCTCACACTTCTGTGTGAAATGCATTTCTAGTTTTCTCAAGAAACATAAGAATTTAAGATAAGCATTAGATTGTTACCTTAATTATTATAAATTATACCCCAGTGAAATGTTCTAGAATTTTGTATACTTAAATTTTTAAGTGTACAATTATGAAAATTTCCAAAATATAGGAAGAAGAAAATTGTATAAAGTACATTCATATATCCACCACCCAGATTTAACACATACTGACATTTTACAGTATTTGCTTAAGTCAGTCTTTTAAAAAGCAAATAGAATACTAAAAGTACAGCTAAAACTTTACCCCAGTCTTTTCCTCGAAAAACAAGGGGGAAATCAGTATCCTGACATTGGTGTCTGTTGTTTCCACGCTTGTTTTCATACATTTTGAACATATGTATATAACTCTAAAGAATATATATTTTCTATACATATGGTCATACTATATAAGTTTCTTTTAGGATTTTTACTTTATGGGTCCTTTTCAACAATCTGACTACTGTATGCCTAGGTGTGGCTTCATTTTGTATTTATCTTGCTTGGAGCTTGCTAATCTTTTTGAACCTGTACATTTATTTTTCAAAAAAAATTTTTGCCTCATTGTCTTCTGGGATTCCATTTAAACACAGTTTTGACATTGTCCCACAGATAACTGATCTTAAGTTCATTTTTTTAAACATCTTTATTAGAGTATAATTGCTTTACAGTGGTATGTTAGTTTCTGTTTTATAACAAAGTGAATCAGCTATACATATACATATGTCCACATATCTCTTCCCGCTGGCATCTCCCTCCCTCCCACCCTCCCTATCCCACCCCTCTAGGTGGTCACAAAGCACTGAGCTGATCTCCATATGCTATGCAGCTACTTTCCACTAGCTATCTATTTTACGTTTGGTAGTGTATATATGTCCATGCCACTCTCACTTTCTCCCAGCTTACCCTTCCCCCTCCCAATATCCTCAAGTCCATTCTCTAGTAGGTCTGCATCTTTATTCCTGTCTTGCCCCTAGGTTCTTCTGACCAATTTTTTTTTCTTTTTTTAGATTCCATATATATGTGTTAGCATACAGTATTTGTTTTTCTCTTTCTGACTTATTTCACTCTTCACACTAGGTCCATCCACCTCACTACAAATAACTCAATTTCGTTTATTTTTATGGCTGAGTAATATTCCATTGTATGTATGTGCCACATCTTCTTTATCCATTCATCTGTTGATGGACACTTAGGTTGCTTCCATGTCCTGGCTATTGTAAATAGAGCTGCAATGAACATTGTGGAACATGACTCTTTTTGAATTATGGTTTTCTCAAGGTATATGCCCTGTAGTGGGATTGCTGGGTCATATGGTAGTTCTATTTGTAGTTTTTTAAGGAACCTCCATACTGTTCTCCATAGTGGCTGTATCAATTTACATTCCCACCAACAGTGCAAGAGTGTTCCCTTTTCTCCACACCCTCTCCAGCATTTATTGTTTGTAGATTTTTTGATGATGGCCATTCTGACTGGTGTGAGATGATATCTCATTGTAGTTTTGATTTGCATTTCTCTAATGATCAGTGATGTTGAGTATCCTTTCATGTGTTTGTTGGCAATCTGTATATCTTCTTTGGAGAAATGTCTATTTAGGTCTTCTGCCCATTTTTGGATTGGGTTGTTTGTTTTTTTGTTATTGAGCTGCATGAGCTGCTTGTTATTTTGGAGATTAATCCTTTGTCAGCTGCTTCATTTGCAAATATTTTCTCCCATTCTGAGGGTTGTCTTTTGGTCTTGTTTATGGTTTCCTTTGCTGTGCAAAAGCTTTGAAGTTTCATTAGGTCCCATTTGTTTATTTTTGTTTTTATTTCTGTTTCTCTAGGAGGTGGGTGAAAAAGGATCTTGCTGTGATTTATGTCATAGAGTGTTCTGCCTATGTTTTCCTCTAAGAGTTTGATGGTGTCTGCCCTTACATTTAGGTCTTTAATCCATTTTGAGTTTATTTTTGTGTATGGTTTTAGGGAGTGTTCTAATTTCCTTCTTTTACATGTAGCTGTCCAGTTTTCCTAGCACCACTTATTGAAGAGGCTGTCTTTTCTCCACTGTATATTCTTGCCTCCTTTATCAAAGATAAGGTGATGATATGTGTGTGGGTTTATCTCTGGGCTTTCTCTCCTGTTCCATTGATCTATATTTCTGTTTTTGTGCCAGTACCATACTGTCTTGATTACCATATCACTGATGAACATAGATGCAAAAATCCTCAACAAAATTCTAGCAAACAGAATCCAACAGCACATTAAAAGGATCATACACCATGATCAAGTGGGGTTTATCCCAGGAATGGAAGGATTCTTCCATATACGCAAATCAATCAACGTGATACACCATCTTAACAAATTGAAGGAGAAAAACCGTATGATCATCTCAATAGATGCAGAGAAAGCTTTTGACAAAATTCAACACCCATTTATGATAAAAACCCTGCAGAAAGTAGGCATAGAGGGAACTTTCCTCAACATAATAAAGGCCATATATGACAAACCCACAGCCAACATCATCCTTAATGGTGAAAAACTGAAACCATTTCCACTAAGGTCAGGAAGAAGACAAGGTTGCCCACTCTCACCACTATTATTTAACATAGTTTTGGAAGTTTTAGCTACAGCAATCAGAGAAGAAAAAGAAATAAAAGGAATCCAAATCAGAAAAGAAGTAAAGCTGTCACTGTTGGCAGATGACATGATACTATACATAGAGAATCCTAAAGATGCTACCAGAAAACTACTAGAGCTAATCAATAAATTTGGTAAAGTAGCAGGATACAAAATTAATGCACAGAAATCTCTTGCATCCCTATACACTAATGATGAAAAATCTGAAAGAGAAATTAAGGAAACACTCCCATTTACCATTGCAACAAAAAGAATAAAATATCTAGGAATAAACCTACCTAAGGAGACAAAAGATCTGTATGTAGAAAATTTTAAGACACTGATGAAAGAAATTAAAGATGATACAAATAGATGGAGAGATATACCATGTTCCTGGAAGAATCAACATTGTGAAAATAACTCTACTACCCAAAGCAATCTACAGATTCAGTGCAATCCCTTTCAAACTACCACTGGCATTTTTCACAGAACTAGAACAAAAAAATCACACAATTCGTATGTAAACACAGAAGACCCCGAATAGCCAAAGCAATCTTGAGAAAGAAAAATGGAGCTGGAGGAATCAGGCTCCCTGACTTCAGAATATACTACAAAGCTACTGTAATCAAGACAGTATGGTACTGGCACAAAAACAGGAATATAGATTACGTTCATGTTTTAATAGTTTTTCACTTTCAGGTTGGATAATTTCTACTGACATACTTTCAAGTTCATTGAATCTTTCTTTTCTTATCTCTAGTATGCTGTTAAACCCATTCAATGAGGATTTTTAAATTTCAGATAACTGCATTTTAGAGTTCTAGAGTTTTCTTTTGGTTCTTACAGTTTCTTATTTTCTGCTGAGATTTCTCATCTATGCATTTATTATGACATTTTCTTTTATGTATTTGAACATAAATAATAGCTGCTTCAGAATCCTTTGCTGCTAGTTTTAATGTCTGAACCATTTCAGGCATTGCCTTTTCTCTTGATTATGGGTCACATTTTCTGTTTCTTCATGATTCTTGTAATTTTGGATTTTTTTCTGGACACCGTGAATGATAGATACGTTGTAGAGACATTATTCCACTGTGTTCTTCCAAAGTGTATTGATTTTTGTTTTATCAAGCAGTTAACTTGGCAGAACTCAGATTCCAAACTCTGTGTCCCCCTTGACAAAAAGTGTCTATTTAGTTCTTTTTGCCTTAGCTGGGCTTTAGTCTGTCATGAGCATGCTTAGTTAAGGGGTTAGCCAGAGATTTTGGCAGAGTTTATTTGCAGAATTTGGGGTTCCCCTTTTGTAGTTCTTTTTCTGAGATTTCCCTTTCTTACTTTCCAGCTGCTGCTGTTCTCCCACACTGTGCTCTGAGTCCTCAGTAACCTTGCAGCACCAAATGGCACCTTCCCTCGGAAAAAATGCCATAAAAGTGGCAGTCTAACCCTGTGTTCCCTGCCATTCACCATTCTGTCAGCTCCTTTCTACTTTCTGATTTGGTTGCTCTCCAGTGTCTTGGGATTGTTGTTTGGTTATATTTTGTGCAGACTTTGTTATCTGCAGGAGGGTTGGTTTGATAGAAGGTACTGCACTATTAATGGGAGTAGAACTCCTTGCATAGCTTTTTTTTTTAATATGGTAAAAATACATATGACATAAAATTTACCACTTTAGCCTTTTTTTTTTTTTTTTTTTTTTTGCGGTACGCGTGCCTCTCACTGTTGTGGCCTCTCCCGTTGCAGAGCACAGGCTCCGGACACGCAGGCTCAGTGGCCATGGCTCATGGGACTAGCTGCTCCGTGGCATGTGGGATCTTCCCAGACCGGGGCACAAACCCGTGTCCCCTGCATTGGCAGGCGGACTCTCAACCACTGCGCCACCAGGGGAGCCCCACTTTAGCCATTTTTAAGTGTACCACTCAGGGGCATTGATTGCATTTACAGTCTTGTTCATCGGTTACCACTGTCCATACCCAAAACATTTTCTTACCCAAACAAACTCTGTGCCCCAAAAGCAGTACATCCCCACTCCCTCTCCCCCAGCCCCTGGTGTCCTCTATTACACTTTTGTCTCTATAAATTTGCCTGTTCTACATATTTCACATGAGTGGAATCCTGCAATATTTGTTTTTTTGTGTCTGGCTTATTTCAGTTTTAGCATAATGTTTTCAAGTTTCATCTGTGTTGTAGAATGTATCAGAATTCTTTTTAAGTGTGAATAATATTCCATTGTACGTTCGCACCACATTTTATTTATCTTTTCATCTGTTGATGGATATGTTTCCACATATTTGCTGTTGTGAATAATGAATGCTGTTATGAACATGGATGTACAAGTATCTGTTTGAGTTCCTACTTTGATTTGTGTGGGGTATATACCTGTAAGTGGAGTTGCTGGATCAGACGGTAATTCTTTAACTTCTTGAGGAACTGCCAAACTGTTTTCCACAGTGGCTATACCATTTTATATTCCCACTAGCAATGTACAAGTTTCCAGTTTCTAAAAATTCTCACCCATACGTGTTATTTTCCTTTTATTTATTGTCTATTATTATAGTCATCCTAGTGGGTATTAAGTGGTATCTCATTGTGATTTGGATTTTCATTTCTCTAATGACTGATTATGTTGAGTATCTTTTCATGTCCTTGTTGATGGTTTATATATCTTCGGAGAAATGTCTACTCAAGTCTTTTGCCCATTTTTTTGAGTTGTCTTTTTATTGTCTTGACATATTCTGGTTATTAAATGCTTATCAGACATAGTTTGCAAATATTTTTTCCCATTCTGCAGTTTCTTTTCACTCTGTCTTCTGATGCACAGAAGTTTTTGATTTTGATGAAATCCAATTTATCTAGTTTTTCTTTTGTTGCTTATGCCTTTGGTGTCATAGACTTGTTGCCAAATCCAAAGTCATGAAAATTTACCCCTGTTTTCTTCCAGGAGTTTTATGGTTTTAGCTCTTATGTTTGTTTTCCATCCATTTTGTGTTAATTTCTGTATATGGTGGGAGGTAGGGATGCAACTTTACTCTTTTGCATGTGGAAATCCAATTTTCCCAGCAGTATCTGTTGAAGAGATATTCTTTCCCCCATTGATGGACTTGACACCATTGTCAAAAGTCAGTTGGCCATATATGTAAGGGTTTATTTCTGGATGCTCAGTTCTATTCCATTATTCTCTATATATCTACCCTAAAGCCAGTAAGTTTTGAAATTGGGAACTGTGTATGCTCCAACTTTGTTTCTTTTTCAAGATTGTTTTGGCTCTTCAAGGCCTCTCACATTTTCATATGAATTTGAGTATTGGTTTTTCTATTTCTACAAATGTATAAATTTTTTTAACTTGCTTTTTGGATTCTGATTATTTTAGAGATTTATTCATGTTAATACAGACATTTAATTACTTAATGGATTATAAAGAAGTATCTAAACACTTTATTAATAAACAATGTTTTTCTTTTATAAGGAATGCCACAATGAACATTCTTTGAATGCCTCTTGTCCACATGTTGTAAAGTGTCTTTAGGACAGTAGTTCTCAACCTGGGCAGTTTTGCCTGCAAGGAAACATTTGGCAGTCTTTGGAGACATTTTTGATTATCCAGACTAAGAGGAGGGGTGCTGCAGGCATCTAGTGGGTAGAGACCAGGGACACTTAAGCATCCTACAATGCAAAAACAGATTCCCACCCACCCTATTACAAAGTATTATCCAAATTATACACTTTGTTAATAGTACTGAGGTTGAGAAACTATGCTCTGGGGCATATACTTAGAAGTGGAATTTATAAAGCCCTAGGGTGTGTGCAGTTTTTTAGTATTATATGAAATGGGTTTCTGTAAAATGTGACAAAGATATTATTTCCAATTCAAATAAAGGTTTGGAATATCTGAAATTAAAGTTTCTTTGGTGATGCTGGTATCTAACAGTTATAAGCAATTTAATTATCTTAAACCAGATACAATAGCAGCATTATCCAGAGTTAACTAATTTGTTTACTTACCCAGAGGGTGCACATAATTTAACTTCATGAACTGAAATACAGTGGTACTTCCTGCCTGATTAAAAGAATGAGAGAAAAATTAGTGTGAAAAATGTAGAATTTTTTTCTGGCAAAGATGGTTGTTAAATATTGAAAGGTTAAAGGTTTGAAAATTTTTTCTAAGTGTGATTTAAATTTGTTTTTAAACTGAAGACAGGGGAATGAACCTAAAGAATTTTGAGACCCACTTTTAAGCCTATAAGACCCATGACTCCCCCTTGGAAAATCTGATGAAAGTTATGGCCCCAGAACTATGTGCGTGTTTGTGTACATACAATTTTGTGTATGATTTTTGGGTGGTTTATGCATGCTCCTGAAGCCCGTTCATGGACCACTCCTACCTGCCTTGAACCTTCTAGATTTCCAGATTCAGGACTTTGGTAATAAAACTCTTAAAATGCTAAAAATAAGATATATGTATTTGAAACTATCACTGAATAGTAAAGACACAGCTCTATATTGTTCGTGTCTTATTTGCCAAATGCACAAGACTCAGTGATAGGATTCTTTAAGTTCTTCAACATTAAATGAATGAATACAGATCTCATTTTAATATCTATAACCTTCAACTTTTTTTCTTTTTACTAGGCATATGCAGCGGTGCTATGGCAACAAGCTAATGAAAACAGATGCAATTCAACTGAAAAAGCATGTTTTGGAATCTCCTTACCAGAAGAAAGACTTAATGACTTTCGTGATGAACAGATTGGACAGTTGCAGGAGCTGATGCAAGAAGCCACTAAACCCAATAGGCAGTTTAGTATTACTGAGTCCAGGAAACCAAAATTTTAGTCTATACAATAAAGTTTAACAAAGCATTTCAAATTCAGAGCCCCTTATTTTAACTGTCATTGGTTTTAAAAATTTATTTCTTAAGCTTTTAGGCTTTGAGAATGCCTGGTGTTAATGAAATATTCTTTTATCTGGGGATGAATGCTCTTTGTAACATACAGATCAGGATCGTAAGTGGATGAAACTTTACATTATTGAAGTAACAGCACTTGCTGGATAGGATTTGTTTTTTGGATTGAACAAGAAAGAATGGCTCTAAAATGGACAAGCTTGTGAAATTTTGCCAAAAATTTTTTTATGTATAAATTCGTTTTAATGCTATTCTTGTTCAACCATTAGCTTCATGGCTTTAGCTTTATAAGTATATTTATTATGATAATGATTGATTGATAGATGTAGAATTCTGAGGTTATTATTTAATTTCCATTTGCATGGAATATCTTTTTCCATCCCCTCACTTTCAGTCTGTATGTGTCCCTGGATCTGAAGTGGGTCTCTTGTAGACAGCATATATAAGGGTCTTGTTTTCATATCCAGCCAGTCTGTGTCTTTTGGTTGGAGCATTTACTCCATTTACATTTAAGGAAATTATTGATATGCATGTTCTTACTGCCATTTTATTAATTGTTTTGGATTTGTTTTTGTAGGTCTTTTTTCTTTTCCTCATTTTATTTATTTATTTATTGGCTGTGTTGGGTCTTCGTTGCTGTGTGTGGGCTTTCTCTAGTTGCAGTGACTGGGGGCTACCCTTCGTTGCAGTGCATGGGCTTCTCATTGCAGTGACTTCTCTTGTTGCAGAGCACGGGCTCTAGGCTTCAGTAGTTGTGGCTTGCAGGCTCTACAGCACAGGCTCAGTAGTTGTGGCACATGGGCTCAGTTGCTCTGTGGCATGTCCCAGACTAGGGATCAAACCTGTGACCCCTGCTTTGGCAGGCAGATTCTTAACCACTTTGCCACCAGGGAAGGCCCTTTTTTTTTTCCCCCCCTTCCTCTGTTGTGCTCTTCTCTTGTGATTTGATGACTGTCTTTAGTGTTGTGTTTGGATTGCTTTTTCTTTTTTGTGTGCATCGTAGTTTTGGTTTGCGGTTACCATGCGGTTTTGATTTAGTAGTCTCTCTCTCTCTCTATATATATATATACAAGATTGTTTTAAGTTGCTGGTCTCAATTTCAAATGCATTTCCAATATCCTGCATTAGTAACTCTCTTCATGATTGCTGGTTTTGATATATTTGTGTATGGATGATTTCCTGCCTTTACTGTATGTTTGCCTTTACTGGTGAGCTTTTCCATTCAGAATTTTCTTGTTTCTACTTGCAGCCTTTTCTTTTCCATCTGGAGAAGTTCCTTTAGCATTTGTTGTGAAGCTAGTTTGGTGGTGCTGAATTCTCTTAGCTTTTGCTTGTCTGTAAAGCTTTTGATTTCTCCATCCAATCTGAATGAGAGTTTTGCTGGCTATTCTTGATTGTAGGTTTTTTCCTTTCATCACTTTAATTATATCATGCCACTCCCTCTGGCCTGCAGAGTTTCTGCTGAAAAATCAGCTGATTGTGATTTTGGAGTTTTTGCGTGAGGAGGTGAGCTCAAGTCCAGCAAGGTTATTATTTAAATACATTGTTATCCTGAAATTTTCATCACTTCTGCTTTAATAATACATATGATTATTCTTTTAAATGTCCCTTTTCCCTGTCATTGCTTATTTACAATGAAAGGTTAAAAAGAAGCTTTAGGATTCAGTATTATACATATTACCATTTGTCTACTAGATTTTACAATGTTTAATACATTTCTCTGGTGTTTGTTAATAACAGATGACCCCTTAATTTGTAGTTACCTTGAGAATCTCATTTATGGCCTAATTCATGGGGAGATAAAAACACTTTCATTATTTTTTCTTACACTTAAGTCAATTTATACACTGAAAAGAAAAAAAGCATTTTAGAATGTGACTGGGATTATGAATTTAAAAAAATATTGTACACTAAAAACTTGCATATATAATTATGTATGTGTACTTTGATTTTTTTTAACACCGTTATTGGAGTATAATTGCTTTAAAATGATGTTAGTTTCTGCTTTATAACAAAGTGAATCAGTTATACATATACATATGTTCCCATATCTCTTCCCTCTTGCATCTCCCTCCCTCCCACCCTCCCTATCCCACCCCTGTAGGTGGTCACAAAGCTCCGAGCTGATCTCCCTGTGCTATGCGGCTGCTTCCCACTAGCTAGCTATTTTACGTTTGGTAGTGTATATATGTCCATGCCACTCTCTCACTTTGTCCCAGCTTACCCTTCCCCATATCCTCAAGTTCATTCTCTAGTAGGTCTGTGTCTTTATTCCCATCTTACCTCTAGGTTCTTCATGACCTGTACTCTGAGATTCTTAATCATTTTTCAGATGCAATTGTGTTTATGTCAGCTTTTCAAAAAATTAATTCATATTTGCTCTTTTTCTGTCTTGTGCTTTCTCTATGTGTATGGCTGCTGGGTCCCTCAGTCCTTTCTTCTGTTCCTCTCTGATCAGTCTATAGACTGATCAGTGAGTCTTTTCTCATACGTCAATCGTAATTAGTCTTTACATTATAACAGGCTCCAGGAATAAAACAATGAATAAGATAAAGCTCTTGCCCTGAAGTTAGTCTTACCAGTGCATTCAGGAACCCTGTTTCAGCATGAACGAATACGTTACGTCCTCAAACTCTTTATAGTACTATCTTTTTCATCTTCTTGGTTAATAGAAACCTAACACCTGCGAGGACACTGCTTCTTTGTGTCTTGTGATGTGGGAGTTGGGGATCCTTTAGAACTCACTGGAACATAGAACCCCCTCCTGTTGTCCCTTTCAGCCCATTACTGTGTCACCCGTACTTAAGAAATCTTTCATTTGTAGTATTTTCTTTTTGGTTATACATTTTCTTGTTCTTTGGTACCTGGCTCATACCTCTTCATCTCATGTCTTGCCATCATTTTGGTGACATTAGTACTAATCTATGTGGTTGACTTACCTAGTAGCCAGATGGTTCTTTGATGGTTCATTATTCACTTTCACTAATCCAACCACCCATTTTCTTGGCTGCACTTAAACCTGCTTTATTCAAAACTGAATAAAGCTCCAATTCTGAAATTATGAATTACTACATTCCGTGCTTTTGTCATTGCATCTTAATGTGATGAGTTTTTTACTCCTGCACCTGGGCATTCTTTCAACAAATACTAAAGAACCTTAATATGCCAGGCATCACTTTAGAGACTGGGATACAGCAGTTATCAAAGACAAAATGTCTATCCCTATGGAATTTACATTCTAAAAGAGGGAAACAAAATACATAAATAAAATAGGTAGGGTGGTTAGAACTATGAAGAAGTAAAGCAAGGATAGGGATAGAGCTGTGGTTCCCAAAATACGAACTGAGATGCCCCAAGGCACCACAGAGAACCACAGCGGTGCTGCAGTATATTTCAAATTTTTCAGGAAATCACAGCCATATTTACTGGACACCACACAGTTACTAGTTTGAGGTATTTCAGTTTCACTGTTGTATTGCAACATTCTTTTGGATGACATATCTTTGTAAACCTGGGCTTTAGCAGTTGCTGTGAGAAAAGCAAATACCACACAAAAATTAGTGACAGAAAATTTCCAGTATGATTACAGTGTTTGAGAAGCTGTGTAGTGTCCAGTGGGTGCTAAATTGTTTGTTAGTACTTAAATACCTACTGAGTTGTTTGAACTATGTAGTAAAACTGTTGTGGGGTTTTGTTTTGTTTTGTTTGCTGTAGGTGTGCTGTGTAAATACTGAGACACTAAGAGTGTGGGAACTGATGAAATCAGCAGCATGTCAGAGAGTGGTCTGTAACTGTGAACTCATTAGTCTTTTGACCACTCAGTTTGTTCAGTATCATTCCTTTACTGCCTTCATTTCCATCCCAATCTCCCCTAGTTTCTGTGATCTTTCACTTCATCCAGCCATTTAGCGATACCCTCAATGTCACTGTCTCCTTTTCCTTTTACCTCATCTGCTGCTCTCACCAAGGTAACCACTCACTCGCCAAAATTAATAGGGTATTAATCAGTATAAGATGGATATGTTAGGGACTTCCCTGGTGGTGCAGTGGTTAAGAATCCGCCTGCCAATGCAGGGGACACGGGTTCGAGCCCTGGTCCAGGAAGGTCCCACATGCTGCAGAGCAACTAAGCCCGTGTGTCACAAATACTGAGCCTGCGCTCCAGAGCCCACAAGCCACAACAACTGAGCCTGCGCACCACAACTAGAGAAAGCCTGCATGCAGCAAAGAAGACCCACTGCAGCCAAAAATAAATAAAAAATTTTTTAAAAAAAGATTGATATGTTATCCTGTGAGGCTTGATAGTATTATTTACTCTCTCCTGCTTTTAACTCACTCCTGCTTGGTTTGTATACTGCCTAACTCTCCTTTAGGTTATATTTTTTCTCGTTTTTAAAAAAGTGATGTTCTTTGGGATTTCGTCTTTAGGACTCCTACTTTACATATCCATTGCTTCAGATATTAGCTATACTCTTAAATCTATAACACCAACCTAAATCTCATTCCTTCAGATTTGTGTTTAAAATTCTGTTTGTCATTTTCCAACTCATATTTAAAATTACTTTTCTTCCCTCCTCAGGGAATGAATGATATTAACATACACTCAGTCCAGAATTCTGTAATTTAGCCTAGATTTTCACAATTTTCCTGGAGGCCTCCCTCTCATCATTCCATTCTGACAACTCCATGTGGTGGACTGCAAAATAGCCATAGTTCTCTATTGCTCCTAGTACCCATGCCCATTGCAGTGTGACTTTGCAGTTCCTCCCGTCAGGAATTCCATCCGTGTTAGAATTCCGCAAACCTGGAACTGGCCTTGTTTCTTGATTTGCTAAAAAGAATGTGGGTAATGACAGTATGCCAACTCAGGCTCTAGGCCTCAGAGCCTTGTACACTTCCACCTACACTACTGGAAACCTACCTGGCTACCATGTGAACAAACTTGGTCTTGTGGAGAATGTAGAGCAGCGGTGAAGCCATCCTAGACCAGCCAGCTCTCAGCCAACTGCAGTTACGTGAATAAGCCCAGCCAGGCCCAGAAGGACTGCCCGGCTGATCCCAGCCCAAATTGCCAATTATAAGTTAAATAAATGGTAGTCCTTTTAAGTCACTATATGTTTTGTGGTGGTTTGTTATATAGTTAAAACTGATACACTCTACTGCTTTACTATTTCAGAATCATTACCTTTTCTCTACCTAATCTGATATTTCAGACTTAGAATTTTTTTCTTTTTCTGTAGTAAGTTATATATGGCTTCCTTGTCTTTGGCATACTCCTTTATATATTATTCTCCATGTGGCTGTAAACATCGCCTTATTGACATGCAAATCTGATCTAGAGATGGTTCAGTTATCAACTTACCATTGGTGGTGGTGGTTGAGGGGAATCTAGTACAGTTTATAGAACTTGGCAGTGTGTATTGGGAACTTAAAAAATCATCATACCTCTTGGACCCATTAACTCTATTTCTAGAATTCTGTCCTAAGGGGGGAAAAATTAGAAATGTGGACAAAGTTTTTGATGTAAACATATTAGAATTGGTGTTTAAAAGAGTCAAAATTTGAGAACAAAACTTCCTCAAACATCAGAAAGGTTAAGTGAGTTGTGATAACATGTACAGTCAAACAATTTAAATTTAGGTTTACAAAGGGTTTTTAAGGACATGGGAAATTACTTGATATTGATAAGCACGAAAAGGATGCTACGAAATAGACAACATTTCACAAAGACGTTAGATTTCCTTTTCAGTAATGTGGCAGACTTCGTTAACCTGAGCATTTCTCCTCATGAAAATGAAAACTTCCAGGTAGAATATAAAAGCATTTTTGAGAAGCATGTAGAGTTGGCAGTGTTCTAAGAGATTAAGTAACAAGGCCAATATCTAAGTGAAACTGCTGAAGCCTCTTTGGCTCCAAGGGTGAATTTCAGCTTTGGTTTTGATAGTCCTTTGGAAAGTAGGCAGAGGACAAAGCATACAGGCCTCCAGAGGTGGAGAAAACCAGCCGCTAAGGACTGCACCATCAGGGTAAGAGTGAGCCAGTAGCAAACCTGCTCCACTGTTTGTGCAAAGTGAAGTAACCCCAAATTCAAGTTATCTGGGTGCTAAAACAGACAAAACTTGAGCTATGAATTTAGGGGCCCCAGAATGAATGCCTGGCAGATGTAAACAAATCTTTGGAGGATACTAGACAGTTTTCCTAGGAAATGAATGCCTTAAGTTTAAATAAAGTCCGTAAGGAAGACTAGCATCATGAATGAAAGGCAGCAAAGATACAAGAAAATAACTTTGGAATTAGCACATGTATAATATAAAACATCTATGTTTATATGTTTAAAACATAAAAAGTTTTAAAATATCTACAGGAAACAAGGCATTATAAAAACTGACCTAGCATATTTAAAAAAGAACCAAATAGAAATTCTGGGAATGGAAAATAGACGAATTAAAATTACAAATAAGCCAATGTGGAGGTTTAACACAAGATTAGATGGGCCTGAAAAGAGAATCAATGAGTACAAGATAGAAGAAATGATCCAGAATGTAACACAGAAGGGAAACTTAAAAATACCAGAGTGGAGAAATCCAAAGGGTCTAATGTATAGCTAATAATAGTCTCAAATAGATGATGGGTCACAAGCAATATTTGAAGAAATCATTGCTGAGAATTTTTAAATCAATGAAAAATACCAGTCCACAGATTTATCCCAAGTGGGATAAATATGAAATCCTCACTTAGATAAACTGCAGTGAAACAGTGGAGTGCTGAAGACAAAAACTTGTAAAAGCAGCTAAAACAGAAGTTGCGGATAACCTTCAGAGCTACGTCAGCTAGACTTTTCTTTAGCTGATTTGGAAGCCAGAACCCAGTTGGATAACTGTAATGCGTGAGCAAAAAATAACTTTCAACTTAAAATTCTATACTTAGCAAATATGTTTCAAGAATGACGGTGGAATAAAGACAGTTTCAGACAACGAAGCATGAGCACAGTTGCCACCTGCAGGTTCTTACTAAAGGAAATTCTAAAGGATGTGCTTTGTATAGTAGAAAGGTGATGAAAGAAGGAATAAAGGACTAAGATTGTTGTAAATATAGATTAATCTAAAGGAACATTTACCATATGGAACAATAATGATGTTTCCTTGGGTTAAGACATGAGGGATTTAGAAAACAATAATATGTAAGTTGGTAGGGTAGTGATTGGAATAAGTACTCTAAGTTTGGATGGACTGAGAAGAGAATAAAAGTACTGATTAAGTGGAAATGTGATTTCTAGTGTGTAACTCATTTCTGTATAACATGATAGTGGTTGTTACATAGAAATGAGTATGTAACTTCCAAGCTAGTAGAGGGGAAAAATGAAATAGGAAAAAACAATCATTATAAAATAAGGAAAGAGAAAAAACATAGAAGAGGAGCTAAGTAGAGAGATAAAAATTGAGAAATATAACTCAAAATGTCAGTAATTATCTTAAATGTAAATGGACTGTGTTATCCAGTTAAGGGCAGATTGTTAAAGTGGTTAAAAAATGAAACCAATTATATGCTATGGTAAGAGACCACACCTAAAGCATAAAATACAGAACGTTTGAAAGTAAAATGATGGTAAAAGTTATACCAACCGGAAATAAGCTGATGTCGATATATACATATTTGAAAAAAGTTGCTTAAGGCAGAGAGATTGCTAAGGAAAGTAACTTCATAAAATGAAAGGTTCAATTTACTAGGAGGATCATTTTAAATTGGTATTTACCTGGGAAGTAAGTGATTAAACAGCCCCATATTCTAGGAAGCTAACAGTTCCAAATAACCCATGAATTAATCAAGAAATCCTAATGGATCCTAGAATATAAGTGAAACTGAGCACTAGTGGAATACTTAATAAAATATGTGGGTTGTAGCTAAAGCAGTAGTTGAAGGAAATTAATAGCCTTAAATGTGTCTAGCAGAAGGAAAGAATGAAAAAAAAGGCTGAATATTGAGAGAAGCATCTAACTTAATAAATTAGAAAAACAGCATAAAATAATCTCAAAGGAAAGAAGAAAATCAAGATAAGGGCAGAAAATTTTTTAAAAAATCAAAAGTTCATTCTTTGAAAAAAGACAACAGTGACAAGTCTCTGGTGAAGTTAAGAAAAAAAAAGCGGGCACAAATAATATCAGGAGTGCATAAGAGGACATAACTATTTCTGTGATTTTTAAATATGATATGAGCAACAAAAAAACCAATAAATTTGTATCATGTAGAAGAAATGGACACATTTTTAGAAATATATAGCTTACCAAAATAGAAGAATGGTTTACAGTTATTAAATTAATAAATATTCCTAGAAAGAAAATTCTAGACCTAAATAAGTTCTTTCATGAGTACTGCCAAGTATTCAATAAATAAATAATTCTGAACTTAAGCCCTTACAGAGAACAGAGAAAGAGGGTTGCTCCCTAACTAATTTTATATCAGACTGGCAAATTCCTGATAGCAAATGATAAAATGGAAAATTACATGCCAATTTCACTTAGGAACATAGTTGCAAAGTCCTAGACTAAGTATTCATCATGACCTTGTCAGATTTATCCCAGGAGTCCAAAGTTGTTAGAAAATCAATTACTATGATCTGCCGCATAATCAAATTAAAGGAGATTTACTCATGATCATCTCATTAGATGTAGAAAAAGCATTTGCTTAACATTCAACATCAATTCATGATAGAAATTCTCTTAACAAAGTAGGTATAAAGGTTGCTTCATCAATCTGATTACATGGTTTCTACCAAACATCGGCAGCAAACATGATGAAAAATCCTTGAAAGCTTTCTCCTTGAGGCTGGGGAAAAGACAAGAATGTCTGTCATCACTGCTCTTCAAGTCAAAACTGTTAGTCTCATAATATTATCATATATGTAGAAAATCTAAGGGAATCTATAAATCATTAGAATGAATAAGAGAATTTAGCAAGTTTGTTAGATGCAAAAATATCTGAAAGTCAATTGCATTCCTATATAGCAAGAAACAACATGAAAATTTATGAAAGTATCCTTAAAATAATATCAAGTATTAAATACTTAGAAAGCAGTTTCACAAAAGATATTCAAAACTCTCTGGAGAAAATTGTGAAATTTTACTTAAAGACACTAAAAGAAGACTTAAATGAAGTTGTACTCTATGCTCAAAGATTTAAAGATTGAATATTGTAAATATCTTAAGTATCCCCAAATGGTTTGTAGTTTCATTGTGATTTTCATCAAAATTCCAGATGATCTTTTTCTAATTGACAAGCATATTTTAGAATTTATATGGATATGCAAAGACCAAGAATAGCCAAGGCACACTCTAAGAAGAACAATGTAATAGGATTTACCCTGCCTGTGAGATAGCCAAACATAACTGAGACAGGCTGGGACCTGGGACCCTTTGCTGCAGTGCTTGCACCTGGACAAATGTCTCCTCAAGCAGCAGAATACAAAGAAACTACAAGGGACTGAAAAGTAACTGTGTGCATGTACATTTGGGGCAAATTATGAAAAACAAGAAACAAAAAAGACCAAAACCTAACTGCCACTTCTGAGGTGCTGGGAGCAAAAGCAGGCTACTGCACATGATCCCAGCACCACCAAAGGGGTGGGCAGGCCACCCAAGCCGCCCCTCCTGCCCGACCCCCGGACCTGCCCCTACCCTAACCCCATCTAAGGGACAGCTCGCCCACACCCTAGAGAGCTAGCAAGGGAACCAGTTGCTTGCTTTCACTCCCTTGTGCTGCAGCACGAGTCCCAATAAAGCCTTGCCTGAATTTCTTGTCTGGCCTCTTACTAATTTCTATTGATTAAAGATTCGAAGAACTCCGGTCAGTAACATAACTATAGTTGTTAAGACAGTGTAGCATTTAATTATATGGAGGTTTGGTTTATGGTGATGGTGGTACTGCCGTTGCCATAATGGTGGTGGAGAAAGGACTCCCTTTCAATAAATGGTTCTGGGACAATTGAGTATTTTTGTGGGGGGCGGGGAACTTTTTTTGGTGCCTAGAATTGGCTGTAGGTTTCTTAATTAAAAGCAAAATTACAACACTGTAAGAATATAATACAGAACATATCTTCAAAATGTTGGGGTGGTAGAGGATTTATAAAATAAGACACAACCAGTTCTAACTGTAAAGGAAAAAAATAAATCTGAATATATTAACGTGTTACTTTTTTTCATTAAAAGGAGTAAAGCGTGCAAATGCAAGACTCAGAGTGTGAAGAAATGGTTGCACCCCGTATAGTGGCCAAAGAAATAGTATTCAGAACATCTAAAGAATTCCTACATATCAATGAGAAAGATGTAAAATCCAATAGAAAATAGGCAAAAAACTTAAACAAGAAATTCACAAATAGGAAACCCACATAATAAGTAAACATAAAAAATACCCTTTTCCTCATCTGTAATAGAGGAATGCAAATGCAAATCACAATGATATTGTATTACACAACCTCCAGATTAAAATAAGGAATTTGACGAATAACAAGTGTTGTAAAAGATAGGAAATAATGAAAACTCTCATCCTTGTGGGAGTATAAATTAGTATAACCTCTTTGGAAAACATTTTAACATTCTCTTACAAATTTGAAGATGTTTATAGCCTATACATACTATTACATTATAATGTGGTGGTTGAGTACAGACTCTGCTGCCAACTATATGGATTTGAAGCCCATCTTTCTAGTTCTGTGATCTCGAGCATATGACTTTATACATAAAAAGAGTAAGATTTTGTCCTCCTACCCTGCCTCCAAGAATCAATTTTTGCCCTCGTGAGGATTAAATGAGTTAATGCTCAGAACAGTTCCTGGAAACTAAACACTATAAAGTGTTTGCTGAACTGCTCAGAACAGTTCCTGGAAAATAAACACTATAAAGTGTTTGCTATCATTGTTATTTGCTAGTACTGTTGTTATTAATATTACTTTACCACCGACAAAAGCACTCCTTCATATGTACACTTGTGGAGGATTAGGATACTACACAAGAATGTTCATGTAAGAATTATTTTAGCAGCTGCAACTGGAAACAAACCTAATGTCCTTCAACAGTAGAATGGATAAAAAGTTATGGTATAGTCATATAACAATGAAACAATGAACTCTAGCTTCTCATAATACTAACTGAAAGAAGTCAAATACAAATGAATACATATGGTATGAATCCATTTGTACAAAGTTCAAAAGCAGCCAAAATGAAACAAAATTGTAAGAGACGCAGATATTAGTGGTAAAATTGTAAGGAAATAACAGTCATAAAAATTGGAAGGATGGTTATTTCCATGGGAGTGAACAAGGTTGTGACTGGTAACGGACATATGAGGGTTTTCCGTGGTCCTGGGTGGCTATGTTTTATATTTTGACTGGGTGATGTTTGTGTGAATGTTTATCATTATTATTCAATTATACATGTATATTTTAATACATTCTTCTGTATATCTGGTATACCTCATTGAGTTTCATTTTTTAAACTAGTAAAAACTTGGGGAGTGGGAAAGATAGCTGTTGTTTAAACTAACAGCAAAGGAAAAAGAAATAATAAAATAAAAATCTCTAAATAGACTGTCTGAAAGGCTTTTGGAGACACTTACTTAAGATCATAGGAAGAAAAAGATATCAACAACCTCTTGCCCTGCCCCACACACGGCATATAGGGACTTATTTAAAGAGCATTTTACCATTGTGTATGATGTTGTATTTTTAAAGATACAGATTACTGGGTGCCCACTCTGAAGATTCTATATGGGATAGGGCCTGGGCACTTAAGAGGGTTAGACAGTTTTTAAAAGCTCTCTAGGAAATTTTGACGAATTTCTGAGATTGTTTTTAGTAAAGCAGTAGAACTCAAACAACCACCACCCATGATTAAATAAAACAGGAAAATAATTATTTTGTTTCAATTAAGGATCAACAAGTTTTCTTTCTTTTTAATTAGCTCGCCTCTTTCTTTTAGCCTAAACAAACTCTCCACAATTTTGATGTATTCATAGCATTTTATGAACTTGGTCAGTATGGTAATGTAAGAACATACCTGTTTGCCAGGGAAAATAAAGATAATGTTACTTTTGTGTCTGCCCTTGTTGCTTTAATTCATCTTTTATAAAGGTCTTTGCTTTCTAGCCCTTGGCACCAAGTTAGTTGATGTGTTTCAAATAAACTTGGCTCTGCCGTGAACAATACTTGAGGGTTGTTTGCATTTTCTCTTGGTTTCTAATTTTGTTCTTTTGGTAAGAGACCTGATAGAGAAAGGACTAGAGGATCTTCGTAATGTCAATTAGATTCATATAAAATTACTGAATTTGAAGATGGTAAGTTTATCTAGCCTAATCTCATTTTTCATCTTTTCATTTTCAGAATTTATTTGATTAAGAAATTCATTTTGACACTCAAGATTAGTGAACTTGAAACACTAATTCACTTATTCCAACTAGTTTTGTGTTCTGGATATCTCTTAAGTTTGACAGAAACATGTAAAAATGCTGGGTTCAATTGGCAATTATTATGTGCTTTAATAAATGTATCATTTTTGTACAAATTGTAAGATTAACTGGTTCTATTTTAACAAAGAAATAAGAGTTCAAAGCTAGATACCTGAAATAGTACACCCTCTTCAGGGTTTCAAAACATCTTTGTGCAAAAGCTGGTAAGAGCTGAATAGGGAATAATTGTTGCTAAGCAACTTCAAAAGAATATCTGCATAGTAACAACGTATCTATTGAATACTGCCACTCACCCTAGATGACTGAAACGGTACCAAGCACCAGGATAGTAAAGAATAGTAAAATTTTAAATTTCAAATATATATCATAATGAACTTAGAAGACAAGCTCACTCAAAAGCAATTTGACTTTAAAATATGATTAAACAAAAAGATGGTGGTAGATACATTTGAAGGAACTGGATTTGAATTAGTCAGTATTTTAAACCAACTTTTCTAAAGTAGGGAGCAGATGTGAGTTTTATCTCAAAGCTTAGGTTTATGAAACATGTGAGCGACACCTTGTGCCTTCTAGAGCCTAAGAGACACCTCACATCATTTAACTCCGATGCCCCAATCTTCCTATAGAGAATACAGCTTTCCTAGGGCAGGAATTTTGTCTTGTTCACTGATGCTTTGTTACTACTTAGAACAGTGCTGCCCACATTGCAAGAACTCAGTAACTATTTGTTGAATAAAATATCTAAGTATAGTGTACGAGGGTCCATTCTGGAGACAGAAACTACCATTAATTTGAATATGCAAAGTTTAAAATTAAAAAAGAATTAAATATAATAGGGAAGTAACTCTAAAGATGTAAAGGGGACTCTAGAGAATAGCCTAGGGCTGAGGGAGGGTACCCAAGGAAGGACAAAGTTGGAATGAAGCACCCTCCCCGAGGCTGGGATTCTGAGCTCACTGGAGAAGGTGTGGTTGCAGCCCACACAATAGCAGAGGTGTTTGCTGTGTTGCCCAGGCTCTAGAGCTAGTCTGTATTTTCCAGGCAAGCAGGAAATTACCCTCCGGCAGGTATGCTGAGGCAGGCTGGCTGGCAGGCAGGCTTGCAGAGGAAGTTGGGGTATTGGGACCCTGCTCACTGGCAGGACAGTGCGCAGCCTGGGGTGTGCAGTGTGGATGTCTGGAGGGCCTTGGAAAACAGCTCAGGGAGTGCCGGCAGGCTGAGGCTGGCGGCAGGCACGCAGAGCGAGCTGGGGCATCAGAAGCCTATCTGTGGGCAGAGTGCCACGAGGCCTGGGATGCTCTGTATCCATGTTAGGAGGGCCGTGTGAAGTGATCACCAGTTCAGGCCAGGCTACATACAGCTGGGGCAGAGTACCACTGGATATCCCAACACAAGTGCCACTGACAGCCACACAGCAGGAGCGAGAAGCAAAAATGGCAGCATACCACACTCTGGGAGAGAAATCCCATCTCCTGCAAAAACCCTCCATTGATAAAGCTTAACACTGTGCTCACTGCAAAGGAGAAATATTTAAATCTCCAGGATCACAGAGCCAGTAATGCAGGCTGACTTTGGAGAGGAGCCTAAATAAACTGATATCTAGCACAGATAGCTCACAGAGAAGGCTTATTATATACCAGGCATTGGGATGTATAAGGATTTTCTCATTTAAACGTCAACTTCCCTATGATTGGGGTTGCTATGACTTTCACCATTTCATCCAGGAATAATCTGAAGCTTAGAGGAGTGAGGTAACTTGCCGGAGGCCAAACAGCTGCTCAATGCAAGGTGCTGGGATCAGCTCTTTTAGTTTGCCTATCACCTGTGCCTTTAACCATTACACCATTATACTCCTCCAAGGAAAATATAATTGAATTGGTCAAGGTAACAGATTGGTCCCCTGTTGGGTCAGCACCTGTATGTCATGTCCTATCAAGTGGCCCTTTAGACGTGGCTTTGCAGTAGTCTAACTCACTCAGAGGTCCCGTGTTGCCCACAGGGTCTCAGCATTCCTTTGGCACCTCTGCATCAGTTCCTCAGAGACGAGCGCCCCACACTGGCCACCTAGGAGTCATGCCAATGAAGAAGGCGGTCTCCGCTAGAATCCCCTATGCAGGGAGACACTGGCATGGCAGTGAACGCTAGACGACAGCATAGCAACTATCCCAAAAGGAGGAGATTGTGAAGCTCCTTTCTGAAGTCCTTAAGTCCCACAAATGGGCCCTAAATCTGAACAGAGCTGATAGTACCTTTCAAATTCAGAAATGGAGAGAACTACAACTGTTTACTCCAAAACCACACCAAACATACCTCCTCACATTGTGTTCTAGGGTTTTGACCTTAGACCTCTTCTCACTCCCTTCTCCCCTGGGACACTCCATCAACTTCTTTTGCTCTCTTACCAGGCGTTTTCATGACTCCCAAATCTCTATCTCCAGGTCAAATCTACTTCTCGTGAGTTCCATATCTCTGAATCCAGCCACCCCTAGATGTCCTAAGACCCAAAGACCACAGTTCACAACCGAATTGATGTGACTGCCCTAAACCTGATTACCCTTCAGTGTTTGGGCTTCTTTTTCTGAATTGAATCACCAGCTGTCATTACATGAGGCTGTGTATCATCCTTGATGGCTTCCTGTCTCACCTCCATGTGAAATAAATTCCTTTCCCTCCTTCCTACCTTTAACCAATTCATCACCAATTCCTGTTGATTCTAATAGTATTCGATATTTAATAGCTCTTCCATTTACTCAGTTTTTTCTGTCAACACTTTCGCCTCTTCAGTTCAAGCCAGCATCTCGTCTGGATTTCTGCCACACCTTCTTAGCCACCTCTAGTATTGACCCCTCCAACCTATTCTCCTGAATTCAGCCAGGATAATACAGTTTGAATTTGAGAAAAATTATGTCACTTTCCTGCTTGAAAAACCCTTCAACCATCTTGTTGAGGGTAAGTCCAAACTTCTTACCAGGTGTATTGTACAATGCTTTATGATCCAGTCTGTGTGTGTCTTTTGAATCGAGTGCCACTCAGGAGATAGAAACCATACCAGGCACTTCCACTGAGATAATTTAATATAAAGAATTGTTAACTAGTTATTGAAGAACTGATAAAGCAAAGAGAGAACACTAAGATATCAAAGAGAGAGATTCCAGAAAGCAGCTATCAATTCTAGGGCTGGGAGAATAAAGGGAGAGGTTGAAATTATTAAGCTTGAGAAGCTTCGAGATGGTGATTTGAGCAGCTGAAGCTCAGACCTCTGAGGAGAGCGCAGGGGACAGCTAGTGGTCGCGTCTCTGAGATGGTCTGATGAGGCCAGTTTGCAAATGGCAGAGAATGAGCTGCCACTTCTAAAGGGAAGTGAGGCTGGGCTGACCCTGAGAGAAGTGAAGAGCAAATAAGCAGCACGCAGTAAGTAACAGGAGGGAGCAAGCCTCTTCCTCCCCCGCCTGTCCAGTAGTTTTTCTCTAGCGCCCCCTATTGGCAGAGCCTAACAAAGCCTTGCGGCAGAGCAGAGATGGGATTTGCAGAGGGGCAGCCCCAACCTCACAAAGCAGACGGTGGGTTTGAAGCTGAGAGATCATAACCTAATCACCGACAGACTCCTCCCTTTGGCTGCTCAGCACACACACATCACTTCTATGCCTATTTGTCTTCTAAACAATGACAAAAACAACTCTATGTTTTTATGCAGAAATGCAACTATCCTTTGTTCAAATAAAGATATTCTCACCCTTTTCTCAAAATGAGGGGCCCAAAGTCTCAACCATAAATGAATCCACCTTCATTAGCAGTCACGCTGTGTAC
Organism: Lagenorhynchus albirostris; assembly: GCF_949774975.1. Lineage (NCBI taxonomy): Eukaryota > Metazoa > Chordata > Mammalia > Artiodactyla > Delphinidae > Lagenorhynchus > Lagenorhynchus albirostris. The sequence goes on from NC_083102.1 coordinate 60,036,067, forward strand.
CTCTGGGCCATAATAATTCCCCCAATTCAGTCACAGTTCTATCTGAATATTTGGTCGCCTAGAGACTAAATGGTAAACATATATAAAATAGTACGTGGAAGGATGTGAAAGAAAAATAAATTTGTATTTACAAATACACACAAATACACCCATTCATACAAAATGCAAAGAAGAAATAATATATAGCCATTTAGTCATTGTTTCTACAGCTATTCACAGGGATATGTTTATAACTTCCTTCTTCCACTACCTATCTCATGTTTCCTTGCCTCTCAGCCATAACTTCAGAAGGTCAAGGTTTTGTGCCTGGTGGGATGTTCTAAACCTTCATTCCTGAAGGGTCAGAATCTTCAGTGGCCCTGCTATTTTTTTGGTTGGGGGGGGCGGGGAAATTTCTGCGTTCCACATAATTCTCCCTGCTCTAATGCAGCGCAGCAACCCAACTTCCTTTTAGTCATCAGGATCACTCATCTCAGCAGTAGATTAAGCCCATCTTTACCTATAAGATCAGTAGCATGAGGACCTAGGTGTCAGTCTTAACTTCTAATTCAGTAGGACCACCATTGTGTGCAGTGATGGAAACATTGCTCCTTTCTAAACTGGCAAAGTCCAAGGTTGTGGGAACAGGAATCAAAAATTCTGCACTTGGATTATTAATAGTGAGGGAAACCACATGGAATTCCATATGTCGATTCCTGGACCTGTAAGCAGCTCTTTGCAAGAAATCGCCCTCAGCAAGAAGCCCCTTTTCTTGTCACTTTAGCAAAGTTTTATTGAAACTAACCTTTTTTTTTTTTTTGCGGTACGCAGGCCTCTCACTGTTGTGCCTCTCCCGTTGCGGAGCACAGGCTCCGGACGCACAGGCTCAGCGGCCATGGCTCACGGGCCCAGCCGCTCCGTGGCATGTGGGAGCCTCCCGGACTGGGGCACGAACCCGTGTCCCCTGCATCGGCAGGTGGACTCTCAACCACTGCGCCACCAGGGAAGCCCTGAAACTAACTTTTAAATCAGACACCCCCATGCTCTACTCATCTCAAGCCCAAGCATACCTTTCAAATCTTTTAATCACACAATCCCTTGCTTAACTTGTCAATTCTTTCCGTAGATCAAAGAAGTAGAAATGAAGAAGTAATTAACAGATGACTAGATCTCTTCCTTAGCTTCCCATTCAGTAACCTCCCAAACAAACTGTGACCAAACTGTATGAACAAGATAACATCTAGAGGAAGATCACAAGAAGCTGAGGAGCCTGCACGCAGTGGGGGGATGGTGACAACTCTGACCCCCATCTCAATGATTGACTGAGATGACTTCCCTCCTTCCCTTTAAAAGTTTCAAGGCCGAGCAGAAACTGGGGAGGTGATTTTTGGGGGATGTTGAGTCCACCATCTCCCCAGGTTGCTGACATTCTGATTAATTCTACCGACATTTGTGAGTCCGTAATTGATTTTGTAAGTGGTGAGCAGTGGGGCCCCCATTCAATAACAGACCCACGTATTCCGACTGTGGGAGAAACAGTACCATATATTGGTCACTGATTAAAAAATGTCAACTGCATCCTGTAAAATAGAGCCCCATCCATTCAGGATATTATCTCCAACTGGCATCATCACTCGTCTTCAGGAGGCTGTTCCACCACTCTACTAGGTCACTATTGTACAATGCTTTATGATCCAGTCTGTGTGTGTGGTGATGGGTAGTGGAAGACTGATGAACTCCACTGGAATGAGCCATTGTGCACTTTTGCTCTGAGATGAGGTCCCTGATGAGGAGAAATATTTATGTAATCCCATGATGATGAATAAAGCATACCAGAGGTTCACAAACTGGGGTGCTGGCAGGGAACGATAAACAGGAAAGGCCAATTCATGTCCAGATACAGTTTATTTCAATGAGAAGAAGTCCATGCCTCCCCCATGCAGGGAAGAGACCAATGTAATCAAACTGTACCAGGCAACTGTCTGGTCCCTCTGGGGAATACTGGCATATCAGGGGGCTCAGCATCAATCTCTGATGTTGGCAGCTCAGGCACTCAACAAGAGTGGAAGCCAGGTCAGCCTTGGTGAGGGGAAGTCTCCATTCCGGCCACCATGGCCACTTTGTACGTGGCTCACTGAGTAAGCACTGGGGTAGCTGGGGAGAGATCGAATGACATCCACACACCATGTTAATTTGTTCTCCTGATTACTGAGAACCTCCTCTGCAATGGATGTGTTTTGATGACCAGTCACATGGGATACAAATATCTTCACACTCTGTGCCCTTTCTGAGAGATTCATCTTCATACTTCTTTCCCAGACCTCCCTGTCTGGTGTCTCCCAATATTGTTTTTTCCAAGCCCCTGATCATCTGGCTCAACTGTTAACAACTGCCCCTGAATCAATGTAGGTACATACTTTTGTCCATCTTCTGGTGCAAAGTGAACAATCAAATAAACTGCTTGAAGTTCTGTGCAGGAGTGCAATGCTGCAGCCATTCTGGTTGGTGCTAGCACGTTGTGCAGAAACATCTGTACACCAGGACTGAGTTTTTTCCTTCTCAATCAATTGGTCAAAGGAACTCACAGGGGCCATAAATGTGGACTGAGGGAAAAGAGGTAATGCAAGCAAAGTAGGTGTCGAAGAAGTCTGAGCCATCTCATCGTAGAACTTGCTGATGGACTGCTGCTGTAAACACAACTGACGGTTTAGTGAGTCAGCACCCAGTTTGTTATAGGCAGCTCAGGTCACATAGTCACTCGATATCTCATGGTTAGGCATTTAATCTTTATCAGTACCTCATAGCAAGCCAAAAGCTGTTTCTCAGAAGGACAGTTTTCTGCAGAAGAGGGTGTGAGTTTGCTTTGAAACCCTTTAGCTCTAGGCTGTGATTCTCCTTATGTCGCTCACCAGAGGCTCGTACATCAGCCGCATTTGTTATAGACATTTTGGGTCTCGGTGGAAGCCCTGTCCTAAGGCCCAAGTGGAAGAGCAGTTGCACTGTATTCTTGACTTGCTGTAGAGCCTTCTATTGCTTTGGACCCCACTCAGAAAAGGCAGTCATATGAGTTACTAGATAAATGGGTAAGAGTGAAACCCTCATCTTACACTTTCCTCTTTCAAACGGGAGCCTTCTGGTGAACTTCACGAACCTCATGCAGTTCCATGAAGGTGGCATGTTTTCTTTCTGCTTATATTTCTGTAGCCATACAATGTGTGTCCTAGTTCTGAGACACTCAGGAGGCGGCTGCACAACAAACTGAAGCCTAAGCTTGCTGATTTGCTGCCTTTCTCCTTTTTGAGGACACGCGGGGCAATAGCGGAACTTCAGATCCAAGACTGTCCAAGCCCCTTTTCTTTACGTCCTAAAGGAGCATACTCTTTTTGCTTTGTCCATGTAATCATCTCCCTTTAAGCAAGTACGTCTACTCACTGGCAGTTCTTTGTTCCTATCTCCTCTCTACTTTGTTCTACCCATTTCTTTCCTGCTTAGAAAGTCTTTTCTCTTCCACCTCTCCCCTCAAAAGCTGCCTCTTCATTTTTAGAGACCTCCAGCTTCAGGGTCCCTAACTTCCCCGGACCAACCTACTCCCTTCTCTCTGGTTCCACACTGGTCTCTCTCTCCTTCCCTAGAATTCCTCCAACATGGTTTAAATGCATCAAAAGAGACTGAATTTTCTTCTAACACATAAGCCCCCTGTGAGAGAGAATTGTGTTTTTCTCATTTTTTTTTTCTCTTTGCAGCTTTCACGATGTATCCATACCTACCTGTTTAAAAAAAATTATTTATTTGGCTATGCCAGGTCATAGTTGCGGCATGTGGGATATTTAGTTGTGGCATGCAGCATGTGGGATGTAGCATGTAGCATGTGGGATCTAGTTCCCTGACCAGGGATTGAACCCGGGCCCCCTGCATTGGGAGCATGGAGTCTTAGCCACTGGACCACCAGGAAGTCCCCATGCATATATTTTGGCTAATTGTTCCATTGGCAATTGGAGCCCGGGCCTTGCTGCTGGGACGGGTGGTTGACAAGAGTTGGAGTGAAGCATTGCTGCCTTGGCAAGGTGGGTGGGGACCACCCCATTGCACTGGTTTTCCTGCCTCCTCTGTTGCGTGAGCAAAGCAGGCTCTTGGTGAAGCATCTTGTTCCCAAACTTGCTTTTCCTTGGCTGTTGGTCTTAATGTTCACGAGGCCAGAGAGGCCTCCCAAGTTATCCCAAACTCTCCTGGCTGTGGAGACCCAAGCAGAGTTAACCACAGGTCCAGTTCCCCTTCCTCTTCAAGTGGTTGTCTGTCTGTCTGTCTGTCTGACTGACTGACCAGAAAAGCTAAGTGGTGGGTCAGCGGTTCAAAAACAAGTCATAGGCAGCTGTGTGGTGCTTCTGAACTTTAGGCAGAATCCAGCAGAAACTGATCTTGCCCCTTAAGGTCTGTAGGTGGGATGGCTTCACTCAGATCAGGGTTTTAAACAGAAGTTAGAGCCAAACTAGAGTAAAAATGCTCAGAACAATCCTTTCACTGCAAAGGAGAAAAGAAAACCCTAACTCTACTGATCAGGGTTCTTTGTGGCAGAAAAAGAATCCCCTCTACCTGGTGGAAGATGCATGTGGAAAGGGTTTGGTTGGCCCATGGCATCTACACAGCCAGGAGCAAAGAGTCGGGAAATGCATCCCACCCAAACGGAATTAGTTATAAGGGAAAAATCCCTGCTACTCGCACCTATGATGCTAGAGTCGGGACGGTGGAAAGACACTGGCATGCCCCAGAGAAAAACAGATACTTCTGTCCTTGCACCTGCTCAAGGCTTTGATGGCTTTGCCACATCACCTGGTGCTCCCTTCGGCCTCCAAGTCACACTCAGGTGGATCCGCTTGACAGAACCTCAAGGCCAGGTCACCAGAGTGAGTTTCCCGTTTGGATGGTTATTCAGACCGTCAAGGCACAATAGCCTTGCCCAACACAATGGTTCCTTAGCTTTAAGAAAGGATCCAGGAGAGAGAGCATCCAGAGCAACAGCGTCCTAGAGGCCCTGGATGCAGCTTGTGACGTCCCCAGTCACACGCACGGGGTGTGTTTTGGTCACAGGAAATGAAAAGCAATGAGTGTGGATCATATCAGCAAAGGGATACCTCAGAGTTTAGGATCCCTGAGCTTAAACACTTTCCTAAGCATGTTAGCTTCCCAAAGTCACCGTGATGAGCTCCCACTCGTTACGGCAGCCACAGTCCCTAAAGCACAGGTTATACAATAAACAATCCTGATAACTAGGTACAGCGTACTTAGCAACATCTTTGGATTCCTCAATTAACCACAGTGGATACTTCAAGAAGTTTGACCAAAGATTAAACGGTGCTCAAGCATCAGTAAGATTTACAGTCCAGCTACTAATTCTTTCCTTTTAGCAGGTCACTTGTATAATCCTGGCTGAAAGCCTGGGTAATGCAGTTTGCAGCTTTTCCAGCATCTATGGTCCAGGAAGCCAAACAAGAAGAAAGTTGGAACAGATGTTGTGTGGACCAGAACACAGAAGTACCACACCGTCTAACTGGCTAAAGGCTAAAAATCCCTAGTCCGGGAGTCTGGCAACAGGCCTCTGAAGCCATTTACCCTAAGCTGTAACTTTGGACACATCACATACTCTGGTTTTCAACTTCCTCATTGGCCACAAGAGAGATTTGGACTGAACCGCTTTAGCGATTAGGCTAGCTGTAACCCTGTATAATTCCATAATTTGGGGCAACTCTCTTCCAAATTCACTGAGCTTCAGCCCCACAGAGGACACATAAATAGGCAGGCTGTGTGTAACTGATGCCTTTAAATCAAAAATCCATCCCGTATCAGAACCTTAGCTCTTCTGCATGGTCCTGCTATTTTCAGATATGTGAAATCATTTTCTTGCTCTGGTGTCGTGGGACTTGTATAAAACTCAGTTGGCTTTAATTCATGTCCATAATATTCCATTGTACAAGCTTAAAATCTCTAAGTATATTTTAAATTATTTTGGACATTTAATTTCTGATAAGTACTATATATATATATGTGTATATATATATATATATTTTTTTAACTTGCAGCATGCTCTTCAGGCATTTTTGTTGCTATTCTTGGAGGATGACAGAACTGGAGCATCTTCTTGCTGACTGCTGGGGAAGGTCGCTTTTACATGTACTTCCGTACTGGTACGGGAAGCACTCTAGGCTCAGAGAGGGCTAGTTTCCCTGCACAGCCTTCCCTGACCCCTCAAGACCCAGTTAGATGTGCCTTCCGGGTGCCGCAGGAGGCTGCTCCTTACCCCGTTCCCCCTCACCCCCACCCCGTGGGGCTTATCATACCACGTTGAACTTGCCCGTGACTCGTCTGTCTCGGCTCTAGATTAGTGGGCTCCTGGAGACCCAGGAGAGTCTTTTGTTCTCCACCGTGTCCCCAGCACACAGGGAGACACACTGTAACTTTAATGCACATTTGTTGACTACATCACAGATTGAATGGCTGTGTGGCCCCGGGAGAGTCCAGGTGGGTAATCCAGTTTCCACCTCTGTCAAAATGACATTTTTTTGTTGAACTGGCATCTTTTCTGTGCAGGACCACCACCATGCAGCGGCTGGGGTGGGTCAATGGCTGTATCTGCCAGATAGGTTTGGAGCAAGGGTTACTTACAGGCTCTGTGGCAGGTGGGCATTTTCTAGCTCTTGGAAAAGTATTCTTTTTTTAATAAACAAAAGAGCACTACATAAAAATATTGTGTCAGGTGGCATCAACTCTTGCGGCAAAAGCAAAACTACCTCAATGGAACCTAAATTCATAGTAAAGAGGTGTCAGATCGTTACCTTCTAAGTTCAAATCCCTACAGGCACTTCTGTATACAAACACAAAACGAAACAATCAATGGTTGAATACTGATGATGTCTACACGTAACCATTTATTTACTACCTTGGGATCTTTCTCTCTGGCTTAGCTTTCCTCACAAATTTGCTTCGTAAGTCCTTGCCATAGGGATGGTCAAGCTCTATTTATTTCATTATCTTTTTAGAGTGATATAAACTTCAGAAAGACACTGAAAGGGCGTAATGATTACAGAGGCAGAACTGAGAGAGATGCTATGTATAAATTAATTTAGAAATGAAAAATCCTCTCACTGAAAGTGATATTCACCTCACTGCAGTGGTCACCGAACCACCCCCCTCTTCAAGTTGGTTATTTTTACAAGTTTAATGGGCTGAAACCTAATTGTATGAAGTCATTTAGTCCAGATGATAGGGATACTGAGAAGAGATTAAAAACATTAACATATCTCGTCAAATTCTTTTGAGTATTTCTCAGGGGCAGTTTATCTTCTGCCTTTGTGGGTGAGATTAATTTTGGGAAATAGTCAAGTGTAATAAATACAGTGGATGATTCATCTGACAGTACCCAAGGCTTATCACACAAAATGTTATGATAGATAGGCTGATTTCCTGTGCAGGTGAAAACCAGTTCTGTTGAGGAGTTGGACACACAGCTGATAAAGCTTATACGTGGAGGATTTTGTGTCCTGACATTTGCTTTCACAGTTCTTCATGTGCCGCCCTAATTCCCAACCCTCTCAGTTTTTAAACTAATAGACTAGGTTATAGGTCTTGAATTATTGAGTTCTCAAAATGACCTCCAGCTCTTTTGGCTTCTTCCTCTTAGTTTTAGAGCAAGGCTATGATGGAAGAGACCAGAATGAAAAGGTCTGAAAGCCTTTAGTCACTGGGGAATGGAGAGAGTGTGGGCAGCCCAGGAGAGCAACTGGAAAACTTAGCAACCTCTGAGGGAAATAACTACAAAACAAGTCCCTTCATTTGTCTACCTCTGTGACATAAAAACAAATCACCAGACCTTCCTGAGGTCCACACATCTATCCCTTTTACATTCAGAAAATGCTAAGAGATCCAACTGTGATGGCTTCGTTAAATCTAGAGTTGAGCAAATATTTTATATTTTATGTCTTTGTCTCTAAAAATGTTATCACAAAATAATCCTGATACATAAAAGATGACAGGTCTGTAATCACATAGTGTCTTGTCCCTCCAGAATTAAAGAACTGAAAGGAGGCATTTCAAAATTGGATCAAATAAAAAGAGGGGGGGTGAGCAAAAGCACATAAACATGCCAGATAAATAAAGTTGGGAAAAGACTTTAAAGTGTAGCCTGAAAATATGAGGTTGCTCCTGGGAAGATGGTGTTGCCAGGCAAGGATTCATAGGAAGGACATTTCTTTACCAATTTATTTCTGTTTCTGGATTGTCCTAAGGTTTGCCTTGGTGACAGGGGAAAGACAGAGAGGACTGAAAATTATTAGAGAGGTCTACTCTTACCATTATGTCCGAAAGATGTGACAGGACATTTCATTTTTCAGCTCTGAAGTTACAGTGAAAATAGGGACAGTACCTCAAGAGAGTGGGTTCATTTGGGAGGGGACACTAAGCAGCTCCTAGCGAAAGATGAAACACGGTCTCTGGGAGGAGACTTGAACAGGTGGGAAGATAGCTTAGAGGTAGCGTTGCCAGATTCAATAGCAAAATGAAACAAACACGTACACATGACAACACACACAAAACGCAACACATACAAAATGAAACAAAAACAGGACACTCAGTTAAATATGAATTTCAAAGAAAAAATATTCCGTGTGTGTGTAGTATTTTCCATCAGTCCCAATGGACACACTAAATGATTAGTCCAATGAATATACTCAATTCAAATTTAACTGGGCATCCTTTCATTGCAAAGGAACCCCAGACAGTCCCTAGGAGAGCATGGACGTGAGAATGCACTGAGAGGGAGGAAACTGACACTGTGGGACCGTTTTCAGCAGGGAGCGGAGGGTAGCAGCAGCTGGAATGGGGCAAGAGGAGGGGCCAGAATTGGGTGCCCTGGGAAGATGCTAGGTCTCCTGCAATCCTGAAGTGTCCCGTCCTCCTCTATCGTGGGTATCCTACCTGGCTGGAGGCATAAAGGACAAAGCTGCAGGAGAAAGGAGCTGTCTATCAAGTATCTCAAACTCAGAAAATAGTTGGGACTGTGCAGTCAACAAATGTGTGTGAAGCTAAGTGATGCCTCTCATCTACTTTCTGGAAACATGAAGGTTTTTCTGGTCTTTCATTTTCTCATTTTTGATATAGACATGAGTCTATACCAAAAATATTTTTCTTTCATAAGAAAGACAACAGAACACAAATGATAAACGGCAGACGTTGGGGAGACAGGAGGATATGGTGAGAATCATATCCACGGGATCTCCAGCATGTATACGGGTCTTGTCTGAAGACGGCAGAATCTAAAGCCATAGAACGTACAAAACAAAGAGTGAACCCTATAGACTTCAGTTAATAATAATGTATCAACCTTAGCTCATCAAATGTAACACATGTCCCATACTAAGTGCAAGATATTAATAATAGGTAATGCTAAGTGAGTGGGGAGAGGGTGTATGTGGGACTCTGTACTATGTGAAATTTTTCTCTGTACTATGTGAAACTGTTCTAAAATGTAAAGTGTATGAATTTTAAAGAGTTTTGCAGCTAGAAAAACTTTGAAATTCACTGAATTAAAAAAAATTAACTTTAGGTGAAAATAGAAACTATCTGCAGATTTAAAATGGAACAGGTAATTTCAGCATTTGTTTTGGCCTTCAGCACTTGGAAAATGGGATTCTTGCTTTCCTGAAAAGAATAGATCTGAATGCCAGTAAACAGCCTTGCCTCGCTAGGGGGTCCGGTGAGCAGCATCTCCTGGAGCTCATTAGAAATGAGGACTCCCAGGCCCCTACTGAGGTGGCAGGAGGCAAAATCTGCATTTTAACAAGACCCTAGAGTGGTTTCCAGGCACAATAAGAATCACTAGCAGAGGGGTCAGAAACATGGGTTACGGTATCAGATGGCCTTGGTTCTGAGTCCTATTTATCACTCTTTCTTCTAACTGGGCCCCCGGGGTTACCTAAATGTCTGTAAGCCTCAGTTTTTAAATTTCCAACACAAGGGGAGTGACAATACCTATCTCAATTGGTTATTAGGAGGATAAAATGAGGTCATGCCTGTAAAGCTCTTAGCATGGAGCTTAGCAAAAAAAAATTTTTAAAAACCAAAAAACAAACAAACAAAACCCAAAAAACCAACCAACCAAAAGACGTAGTCAATGAAGGTTAAGGATTGATGTTGCTAATGATGTCAATGGTAGCAAACGCCTTGGAAGAATTTGAACTTCTTATGTTAGAGTTTTGCCTTTTTAACTTCCAAGATACTTTTTTTTTTTTTTTTCCTGAGGAAGGATGAAAGAAAGTGAATAAAAGAAAAAAGGAAGAAAGGTCTTATTTCTTAAAGGAATCAGTATGGATCATCCATTTCTATCTGTGGAAATTTTTGGTCTGGTTCTCTTGGAGCTCTGCATAAGAACCAAATGAATCAATTTGCTACGGATTGACACCATGTAAATGAACTCAATTACCTCTCATTTAGTGCAAATGACTCCTTGCTAGCTACTCCATCTGACTTTCCTTTCATACAGAAAGAAATAGAAGGGGTCCTCTTCTAGTCCTAGAAGACATAGTCCCATGAGACACACCGGGACTCAGCACTGGAACCTGTAACCTGGCACTGGTGTTGGTTTTGGAACCTATCATCTCAAAAAAGGTGTTCAGTGCTAAAATAATTTCTTTAAGGTGGACGACTTAGGAAGTAGAATTGCACCTTATCTAATCTGGACTCAATAATTAAGAAAGGTGTTTTGTATTCATCATGTCTTTTTATCTTCTACATTTCAGATGCTTTGACATCTTGATGCCTTGCTGACCCTGGAGAGTCTATCCCTCTCAGGGCTAGCCAAGTTCTAGAGACAGTAAACTCAGTAAACCCAGGAGCATGCCTTTCATATGCAAACTAACCAATCCAGAACACGTACACCCATATCTCCTCTATCTGGCTCTCACACTCTGGACCACTATCCACCCACCCTAATCACCCCAGGGCCAGGTACCAGACAACCAGAGACAGCCCTCACACCCCAGAGCCCCCTGAAATTATCCAAACCAGCCAACCTTGAGCCTGCTTACCTTGCCTCTCCTGTTCCTTCCCCAAGAAACCAAGTTCTTCTCCGCCTACCTCACCCCCCTGACCAACCCCGGTGCTTCCCCATGCAGCCCCCATGGTGTGGTGTGCCCCTCCTCTTGGGAACCGTAACAAACTTTGTATTCAGTGGCAAGCACCTCCTGATCTGCTGGCCTCACCACACATGAATAATAAAACCTACATTTTAAAACAGTGTTTTTAAGGGTGTTTTACAGATGACTCTATTTGACAATAATCTATTCTGAGTGCCAAACAAATGGATACCTTAGGGTAACTCCCTATAACATTCAGAAGTCAGAGGGTATATGGTTTGTTTGAATGGCTAGGAGGTCAATGCTGTGGATTTCAACATGGATAGCGATTCAACTGTAACAGTAAAATATCATGGCGGGGTCCTTTCCTAATGCTGTTCCTTCTGTTTCAAAAGCTCTTGTTCCTTCCATTTCCTTAGAATTCCTGTTTGTTCCTTCAATCTAGCCTAAAGGCCCCTTCTCTGTGAAGCCTTCCTCAATTACCTTGGGCGCAGCTCATGTGTTTGCTCTCATTGTCTCTGGTACTTATCTCTGTCTTATTCCAGGTATCCCTCTGGTCAGTGTTGGTTGTTGGTGTGTCTGCATCCCCCGACCCTGCTCCCCTGGAAATTCATCTCTGAATTCCCAGCACTCAGCATAGAGAGACAGTAGTGGACATCTAATGACTTGCTGACTAAGTGAATTAGTAGCAGAGCTATTTCTTGGATGGTGTACTAGTTTGCTAGGGCTACTGTACTAAAGTGACACAAATTGAGTGGCTTAAAACAACAAAAACTCTAGCCTCAGTTCTCGAGGCTAAGTCTGAAATCAAGATGTCATTAGAGCCATACTTGCTCCAAAACCTCTAGGGGAGTATCTATTCTTGCCTGTTCCAGCTGCTGATAGCCCCAGATATTCCCTGGCTTGTGACAGCAAAACTCCAACTTGCTTGAGTCTTCACATGGCTGTCTTCCCTCTGTGTCCTTATAAGGACACCAGTCATGTTGGATTAAAAGCCCACCATACTCCAGCACGCCCTCATCCTAACTACTTAACATCTGCAACGACCCCATTCCCAAATAAGGTCACATTGTGAAGTACCAGAGGGATAAGACTCCAACGTATCTTTTGGAGGGGGGACACAATTCAACCCATAACAGATAGTAAGGATCTTATGGGAAATTCCATAGAAGGCATGGTGTGTGCCTTCCACACCATCTTTTTACAGGTGAATTCTGATTTAGAATTAAGATCACAGGCAGCTTTAATAAATAGCATGTGGAAATTGAATGTTAGAGAAAGTTTGTTAAATGAATGAAAATTCATTTATAGTGGTCAAAGGGAGGAAATACCATTTGCTCTTTATACAAGTCTGATCCAGATATTAGAATCATAAATATTCACTGTTATTTTATGCTAACCAAAATATATTTGATGATTTATCAAAGTGTTGGCAGCTTACATCTGAATAAATTTAGTGAATAACGAGAAAAGCAGGTGAATTAATTCTTGAGGACAGCATGGGAATACTGAAAAGGACACTGTGATGTTAAAAGTCTAAGATGTTAGCAGCATGGGTGTTGGAATCCATGGCAGGTGGCACCCTGGGGAGACCTCAGCACCTTTAACCTTCAGTAACTGGCAGCCCTGCCCTGGTGAGGAGCGACGGTGGGGACACCTTGGAGACCCTGCCATTGGGGTCCCAGCAGTGGTAGAAACCACCACCGTGCTGAGTTGGGACGGCTGTGGAAGTGCATGGCAAGTGCCAATAGGTAGCACAGAGTCCTTGACAAGATACACATCAGATGCCCTCTTCAGGTCTAAGGACCATTTGAGAGGAATTAGACAAAACTTATTATCTAAGGTTTCTGCAAAACCCTGCGAGAAGAGCCAGACAACTGTGGAGTGGTGACATTCACAGTGACATTACTTTACCTCCAGACTTGTCTGGCTTTAAGTTCCTGATTTCACAAAGAAAGCAAGTAATAAAGATCAACCAGAGAGCCTGAGGGAGCGCAAAAAAAAAAAAAAAAAAAAGAAGAAGAGCAGAGGGCAAGAGAGAAAGGTGATGTGAAGGGAAGAAGAAGATAGAATGAGGAAAGGGAAGAGAAGTGTCCCAAGGGAGAGCAGCAGGCCTAATGATCTATCAGGGATGCCCTGGACGCAGAGCGCACATATAATGGGGAGTAAGGCTGGGAAGGTGTCACCAGGCTTTCTGTCTAAGGAGCATGTTAGAGGGAGGGGAAGGATGGGTGAACACACGTTTTGTCTAGAAGATGGGAAGTGTGTGGAGAGTATGTAGTGCGACTCTGAAAGGTACAATGGCAGGAGAGAAACTGGGGGTCTAGGGCAACTGGTGTGTGGAGAAGGGGCCGACTAGGGAAGGTTGGAAGGATGTGGCAGGAGGGCTGTTCACGTGCTGTCCCGAATGTCCACGTGCGCCAGGGGCAGGGCTGTTGTGCATTGTTGCGCAGGTGAGGGCAGCTGGCTGAGGGGACGTGTGGGGTTTACCATCCACCAAGACGGCACCCCTTTGGAGGAAGGGGGGAGACTTTCCAAAATTCACAAAGCCCTGTGTGGACTTAGCAGAGCCACTAGCATTTTCTCTGGTCATTTTTGACGCATGAACCCCTAATGCTTCTTCCTCCATTACTCCCCCTATTGGGAAACACCTCCCCTTCTACCCCACCCATTCTGTAAAGCCTGGAGACTTTGCTGATTTTCCCAGTCAGCTCTGATAAAAGTATTGACAGAAACTTGAAAAAGCTTTATGCTGCGGCTCCGTGTCAAGCCTCCCCTTCAGTTACTGCTGAAAACTTTCCTGCCTTAACATCCGGTTCTCATTTTCTACACTGGCCAGAATCTTCACAGTACCTCACATGTTCAGGGTTCATTCTTCCTCCTCAACAAGCTCTTCCTACCATTCACTCAGGGTTGACCTACGTGCCCCGCCCTGCCCCCCACCCCACCCCACCCCTCCCCGAGTGAATGGCATTTCTCTTTGCCTTTCTTAGGCTAAAGCTTTCTCTTTTGGGTCTTGAACCTATTTGAATATTTATAAAGCTATGAACTCTCTCTCCACAAAAGTACACACAATTACATATACATTTTCAGGAGTTTCCAGATTCTGTAAAACTCGTTCACAGCACTCCCTGAGAAGGTAAGTCCCAGCTCTAGAGACCGTCTGAGGTAACTGTTGACTCCTGTATGTTGTATACTATATTATTATTGTTATTTTTGGTAGAATTCAGTCTCAAATGCAAAAAACAATCCTGATGTAACCAAATGTCTCTGGTGCCTAGAGGCATTTGCATTTGTGGCCATTGCTCTGAGAATACTCTACTACTATGATTTTGCTTTAATCTATTGCCTGGTCTTCAATTTCATTCCCTGGGTTTAGGCCTTAATAATCTGTAATCTGGTTTATTACACATGGCCTCCTCATTTATTACCTTGATTCTTACCCTAACTCATTCCATGTTCCATTTTGGCTTCCAGAGTACTCTTTGTTTGATATCATTCCCTTGCTTAAAACCATTCAAGGATGTGATTGTACACTTGTGACCATCAGTCCTTCATAGCTCAAAGTGTGAAGATCTGATCAATGTGTAAAATCAGGTTTTGCTCCAGCTGAGGGCACGTGGTGAGGTCTACCAGGGAGAACGTGGAGCTGAGAGTGTCACGTAATTCAGCGTAACTGGGGCAGAGTTTGCTGTGACGCTAACATCAAGCCAGGACAAACGAAGGGTCATGTGTTTCCTGAAACTGCAGTTCCCTTGTCTTGAGAGTGTGGAAGAAAGCTCAGGAATGGGAGCAATAAACAGTTCTACCCAAAGGGCAACACATCGCTGAGGGATGACCAGAGTCATGGTCTGGTAGTTCTAATCTCTGCAAATTAGGATAGTTTACTCTTACAATCTCCTGTACTCTTGTAATGGATGAAAAAAAGGAAAAACTGTTCTCTTGAACATGAAATGAGGCTTACAGTGTTTTCCTCCTAACATTTCTAAAATACACAGAATACATGAAAATCGCAGACCCTGAGGCAAGGATTTATTTGGGAGGTTGTGGGAGGAGGCGTGGTGGGCTGGGGGGGCAGTGAGATTGGGAAGGAAAGAGCCACTCAGGGGTGCATTCATGCGCGGTGACTGCGGGGGGCACCTGGGCTGTCGGCTGGGGCCTCTGCAAGAAAGAGCAGAAGGAAACCCGAGAACTGTCTCTCTAAGGGTCGAAGGAAGCAGCAGGGTTTTCTCACTAACACCCTTCCTTCACTCTTTGAGAGGGGCCTCGGGGCACTCCTACACTCTTTGGGCTGGTACTTTTAGGTTCCTTTGGCAGGCTGAAGAATGTGTTTTTGCCACCAGAAAAAGCCCTCAGTTAGAGACAAACCTCACTTTAAAATGTAAACTAATTTACAATTACGATTTTGAATAGTTACAGTACTTATTACTACGAGAATATAAACATGTTTTCTTTATATATTTACACACACAGTACTGTCTATCTTCATAGATTTTTTAACCATGATGCGTCACCATGTTTCCTATTCACATCTCTACCATAGACTCACAAATTATTGGAAACCATTGGCTTGAAGACTAGCAATGAACAAGTCAAGTCCCTCATGATCTATCCCCAGCCTTGTCATCCCCCCCTGTGACCTGTCCCTCACATGCTCTATGGCCCAACAGGACAAAACCCTTACAGTGTTGTTTCATACTCTTGGGCTTTTTAAACACGCTGGTTCCTCCCCCTGGACTGTTTTTTTTTTTTTTCCTGCTCTATTGGCTTCATCCTCCAATGCCCAATTTAGTCATCTTATCTTTTGTGCAGTCTTCTCTAGCTGTCTACCTCCCAACAGTCATTCCCTGCTTTGCCCCACCACTCCATGTTGAATGCACTTTTTTTTTTTGCATGTATCTCATTGTTACATGTTACAAGCAATAGTTCTGTAACTATTGATTTATATATGTCTCCTCCTCCGTGGTTTGTTTTTTTTTTTTTTTTTTTTTTTTGGTACGCGGGCCTCTCACTGTTGTGGCCTCTTCCGTTGCGGAGCACAGGCTCCGGACGCGCAGGCCCAGCGGCCATGGCTCACGGGCCCAGCCGCTCCGCGGCACGTGGGATCTTCCCGGACCGGGGCACGAACCCGTGTCCCCTGCATCGGCAGGCGGACTCTCAACCACTGCGCCACCAAGGAAGCCCTCCTCCATGTTTTATATACATTTATACTCCCATCATCTACCATGAACTTGACATATGATAGGTACTTAATATTATTTAACTAAATTGAACTATATTTCCTGGATCTTTGTAACAAGCTACATTGCTACTGAGTTGGATAGATAGATCCATTCAGGCTCATAAAGCCAAGGTCAAAAGAAATAACACAGGCAAGCAAATCCTTTTTTTTTTTTTTCTTCTCTATTGTGGTAAAGAGTTTGGATTTTATTCTAAAAGCAAAGGAAAGCCATTGAAGGAGAGAGTCACACGATTCAATTTGCATGTTAAATATATCACTCTGGTATGCTTTCATTTCGATACTAAAGAAAGCATTGTTCATGAGTACTGAACCATTTATACCATACACATTATGCAAAAACAAGTCCACATTATTGAAGTCTCCAAGGATGACTAGATAGAGAAATTTAAATGTGGCAAGTCAGACAAAGGTATTAACCTGCCACCTTCATATTCGCCCATGTGTGAACTTTCTATTGGGAATTCATAACCTTCCCAAATAATATTTCAGCTAAAACAAAGAAGAATGTCTTTTTTTTTTTTTTTGCGGTACGCGGGCCTCTCACTGTTGTGGCCTCTCCCGTTGCGGAGCACAGGCTCCGGATGCGCAGGCTCAGCCCAGAAGAATGTCTTTTAAGTCTTTGGCAGAAAACCGAATGGCAGTGCACAAGGTAAAATGTATACGATGTTCTAATGATACACGTGTTGGAAGTTTAAAAAAATGGGCAGTGTTCTTCTTCCTGTGTGTCATCATCAGGGCCTCTGGCAGGCTCCACCAGGTGAGGAGCTAAACAGTGGGGTGATGGCCTGATCCAGCCTTCCCATCCTCAGGAAGGTGAACTCCACAGTGTTCCTGAAGCCAGATAGCACCTCTTGATCCTCCATGTCTATTGTCACCTGTCCAACATTGCCCACTCTGTGACCAGCTCTGAGTGGACACCTTTCCTGAGCTCTTGGTCACTAGCAGTTACCTGGGCACATGGCACTGACTGGGATTTCAGAACGAAAACCATTCTTCCAAGAAAACTGAACGTAAGTAAACTTCTAATACATTTACTAATTATTCACATAGAAATGTGAACCTAATTTCAGCTGCTTTGTTTGGTGACATTCTGAAAGCAGCAACATGGAGAGGGTAAGGAGTCAGTCATATCTGCTGCTGTGTGACACTGGCCATGTTTAACTTCTCGGACTCCAGTTTTGTTTTTTATAACATGAGGATAGTAATACCTGCCATACGGGGTTTTTACAGAGTTTAGAGATGGTGTATATATAGTGCTTGGCACATAGTAGATGCTAAACTAATGATACCTTTTATTGCTATCATATTTGCCAATTCTGCCTCTCCATGGAATTAATAATATCTTTCTAATCATGAGTGAATTAGAGTTGCAATCTCTTTTTTTCTCTTTGGTATATTTCTTCTGTCATCCATTTAGTTATTCTCTTTTATTTTTCCCACAAAATAATTCATCCCTTCCCCAGGGAGATGTCAGAATTCAAGTTCCAAGCTTCCTTTGCAGTTAAGGTATATTTGATTAGGATACTGTAAATGGGGCTTCCATGTTTGCTGGGACAGGTGACAGGAGCAGCAGTAGTTGTGTTTTTCTAGTGTTTCCAAGTTTGAGTTTCGGAGGCAGAAGCAGCCCTGGTGAACGAGCTACCAGTGGTTGCAGTGAAGTTCCTGGTGTTTGTGAAATTTGATGGTGTGATTTGAGGCTTTGCTCCTTAACCTTAAGAACCCTTCACGCGGGCTTCCCTGGTGGTGCAGTGGTTGAGAGTCCGCCTGCCGATGCAGGGGACAGGGGTTCGTGCCCCGGGGCGGGAAGATCCCACATGCCGCGGAGCGGCTGGGCCCGTGAGCCATGGCCGCTGAGCCTGCGCATCCAGAGCCTGTGCTCCTCAACGGGAGAGGCCACAACAGCAGGAGGCCTGCGTACCGCAAAAAAAAAAAAAAAAAAGAATCCTTCACGTAATATCCTATATCTGCTTTATCTTCCCGAGCAGATTCTGGTATATTCTGGGATTTTTCGTTTCGGTTTGCTTCATTTTGTTTTCAAATAAATGTTTTTATTTGGAATGATTTTAGATTTACGGAGAACTTGCAAGGCGATTTGCAAAGTTAGGGAACATTCCACAAAATCACCCTCACTTCTTATACCATTTGCAAGCTCTGAGGTCCCCAAGACTACCCTCAGTGTTGATATTCACGAGAAGGAGTCACAGAACTCACTGAAATTACTCTCAGCTACAGTTTATTACACTAAAAGGATACAGATTACAGTCAGCCAAAGGGAGAGATGCATGGAACAGAGTCCAGGAAAGTTCAAAGCGTGAACTTTCAGAGCTTCCTACTGCCGTCTTGTGGAGTCCTGAATAGCTTTACCATTCCTGGCGACAATGTATGAAACACATAGGAAGTATTGCCAACCAAGGAAGCCCACCAGAGCCTTGACGTCCAGAGATTTTATTGGTCACGTGGACCTGGTTGGCTATCTGATTGGCTGACCTCAATCTCTGGCTCCTGCGGAGGCTGAGCTAATATCATAGGACCTAAAGCCCCTACACTAAATTCCATTGTGACACTATCTTTGTGGCTCGAAACCCCCAGGTAAACAAAGACATTTTTATTAGGTAGGATACTCTCCAGACCTCTTTGAGCAAGGTTAAATTCTTTACAACACACACATCTAAATAAAAGTTTAAATATACCTCATATCAGTACTGACATGAAGCCATTCTTTGTAGTAGCTACGTTTAAGCATCTTATATATTCCAGGCATGATTTCTAATCGTTGCAGCAATATTTTAACGTAGCTGTTATGCTATTTTATAGATGAAGTAACTGGGAATATTTTATAGAGAAGAAGTATAAACATGCCCAAAGTCACCAAGATAATAAGTGATAGAGTCCTATTTTAGAACCAGCCGGACACCAAAGCCTATCTCCTGTATTTCATCACATGGACTCAGAAACGAGTATAGCCTTTCTCTGTAAATTGAGGACTGGAGATTTATCGAGATGAAGTGACTTGCCCAAATTACACAACTGCTAAGTGATAGAAACAGGATTTGAATCAAGGAAGTCTACATTGAAACCCATGCCTTTAATCACTAGGTCCTATTTCTGATTAGGAGCCCATAGCCAATAAAGGAACCATAAGAAGAATCCGTCTTTCCACTGTTACAACTTGATGCCTTTAGATCTCAGTGTTGACTGCCTTAATATCACACTAGGGACAGCTATGTTGTCAGGAAATAGAAAAAAAAAGAGTTGGGACAATTAGTAACCTCCATGGAAGCCTTAGGAGGGACCAGTGGAGAGAAAGTATATTTTCCTGGCTCTTCAGTCAAACCTTCCATTTCCCACCATTTGCCTTCTGCCAATCTTGTGCCCCCAGGAATACCAAAATACAACAGATATTGAAGTTTCTAGACTGATTTTCCTCCTCTGTCTCCCCCTTCCTCTCTGCCCTTCAGAACCTCAGGTTGATTCTGGTTTAGGTTCAGCAGGTGTAACAGAGATTGGGAGTGAAAAGTGATGTTAATGAGAAAACAGTATACCAATAAATGTATCTTCCTGTACAGCCCTATCTCCAAGCTCCTGAAGGGTAGATGAGAGAGAAGTACAGCCCCAGGCCAAGAAAGTGACAGATTTCCTCTGAAGAAATTGAATGCATCATCTGGGAAGATGAAAAGTTTTATAGTTTGTGTTGATATGTCATAGGAGAGCCATGTTCATTATAGCATTTGGGGACCTCAAACTTAACAATGGCCTCCCCACACAATAGCAGTTAATCACAGACACTGTGGCATCATAACAAGTACAGTTTATGAAAATGATTTAACAGTGAAGAATCATACACACCAAATAAAGCAGCAGCTGAGTATATAAAGCAAACATTATTAGATCTGCAAGGATAAGGCGATTGAGGCACAACAATAGTGAGAGAATTGAATGTATACCTTTTGAGAATAAGACAAATCTACTGGACAAAAATAAGCAGGGATGTAGAAAAATCTACAAGTTTTATTTAGCAGATAAGCATAGAATTTTTAATCCTATAAATAGAGCACAAAATTTTTTTTTCTTTACAACAAACTTTCCATTTGACCATAAAGAAAACCTTAATACTTCTTTTCCCATAACATTGAGATTTCTGCAGGCTACATACTCCAATCCTTATATGATGAAGTTAGAAATTAAAAACGGATAAACAACTAAACTTAATTGCTTAAAGTTAAAGAAAAGAGGACATTAAAACTGAACTTACAAGATATAAAGCAATGAAAAGGAGAACACGTCATACTAAACCAATGGGCCCTAGCTAAAGTGGTTCAGAGAAAATTATGTATATCATTTTCAAGACTAAGACCCCTGCTTCTGTATTTATACTTGATAGTTCACCTGTTGAATTCCCAGAGCAAGACCAAGCTATTTCCTACTGGAACTATAGCATGCATGTTTCCATAGAAAAGTCAGGTGAAACATTCATCATCACCCCTAATGCTACTGCAGGGACCCCAAAAGAACTTCACTCCTGCCTGAATTTCTGGAAAACTTTTTCCAGACTTCAAGGGGTTTTAAAGCTGTATTTCCACACAGAGACCCAGAGCTTCTGAGGAGCTTTGGGGCAGTGTGAGATCAATGTCAAATAAAGGGCAAGGGGAGAGAAGGGAATAAAGCCTCAGAAGAAATGTAGTGAGCTGAAAGCAAGAGGATGCGACTCTGAGAGCATCTCTGCAAGTAAAAGAGTCCTGGCAGGGAGTCACAAGGGAAGGTATGTCAAAATCCAGGAGGCCACGAGAGACAGAGAATGTAAGTCACTGTTTCGAGGCTGCACTTACTTTTCTCAAGAATAACCCAGGACCTACTCCTGCCAAGAATGCCAAATAGGAAGGCCTCACTGTAAATCTCGTGGCTTTTGAAAGGTGAATGGGAGTGAAAAAGAAAGCTAACCGGAGGGGAGAAGCCCATGGAAAAGAATAATTGAGGAAGACGCCACCTTTCTAAGTACGGGGATTGGATAAACTATTTAAAGGCTCCCAGACGTAGCCTAGGGTTAGCCATTGCTATGTCACGATGGTGTCCCCTTGGGAGGGACTCTTTACTATAATAACTATAATAACAAGAGAGAAAAAGGGCTAGTAACGTAAATAGATGAGGACTGCTTCCTTAAGAAAAAGGTACACCTTTTGTGTCATCAAAATATACCTTAGAATAATGAGACCCCATTTACCAAAAGTGTCGTAAATCCTTGGATTGTAGCTGAAAGCCCTCTTCTGGTAGGCTACGGATTTACTTTAAAAGGCACTGGTGCTACCTCCTGAAACAGTTCTCAAAAGACTCAAACTCTTTGGTGAAGTCTGGAATATTTTTGAGATCCTTTCATGATAGTTTTACCACAATAATGAAGAATAATCTGACTGTCTTACAAGGATGACTGTGAAATTTTTCATTTCTGGTCAGGAATTTTCTAGACATAAGTTTTTTTAAATTAAAGTTTTAATTTTTTTTTGAGATAATTGTAGATCCACATGCAGTTGTAAGAAATAATAGAGATCCCGTGTACCTTTACCCTGTTTCCTCCAATTTGTAACATTTTGCGAAACTGCAGAACAGTATCACAACCAGGATAATGACACTGATACAGTCAAGATATGTAAGCAGCTTTTGTCAGGAAAGAGTTCTTTGCAGGAAAGAGCTCTCTACAAGAGGCCCCCTTTTGTCTTGTCACTAACCTTAAACCAGGCACACTCAGGCCCTACTCATCTCTGGCCCTAGCGCACCTTTCAAGTCTTTTGATCACACAATACCTTGCCTAATCTGTTGGTTCTTTCCATAGATCAAAGAAGCAGAAATGAAGAATAAATAATTAACAGACCACCAGGTCTCTTCCCTAGCTTCCCCTTCAGTAATCTGAACAAACTGTGTGAACAAGATAGCATGTAAAGAAAAATCACAGGAAGTCGACACGCATGCACAAAAGGCTGCACGCGGTGAGTGGGGAACGGCGACGACTCTGACCCCCCATCTCAATGATTAACTGAGATTATTTCCCCTTTCCCTTTAAAAACTTTCATGGCTGAGCAGAATCTTCAGAGGTGGATTTTGGGGGACACTGAGTCCACCATCGCCCCAGATGGCCGGCATTCTGATTAAAGGCAACTTTCCTTTCTACCAACGTTCTCTCTCTTGAGTATTAATTTTAGAGTGGTGAGCAGCTGGACCTGATTCGGTAACAGATACAGAACAATCCCATCACCAAAAAGATCTCTCATGTTGCCTGGTTATGGTCACATCCACTTTTCTCTCGACTCACCTTCTCCTTAACCCCTGGAAACCACTAAACTGTTGCCATTTTAAAAATGTTATATAAATGAAATCATACAATATTTGACCTTTTAGGATTGGCTTTTCCACTCAGCAGAACTCTCTGTAAATTCATCCAGATTGTTGTGTGTATCAATAATTTGTACCTTTTTATTGCTGAGTATTATTCCATGGTATGGATGTATCTCATTTGTTTAACTAGTCACCCACTGTAGGACATACGGGTAGTTTCCAGTTAGGAATAAAATAAAGATGCCATAAACATTTATGTACAGATTTTTGTTTGAACACAAGTTTTTGTTTCTCTGGGATTAATGCCCAGGAGTGCAAATGCTGGATTGTATGACAGTGGCATGTTCAATTTTTAGAAATGCTGAACTGTTTTCCAGACTGGCTTTGTGATTTTGCATTCCCAACAGCAGTGTATAAGTGCTTCTTTTTTTGCATTCTCACTAGCATTTCGAGTTATCACTATTTTTTACTTTAGCCTTTATGATAGTCATATGTCCTTGTGGCTTTAATTTGCATTTCCCTGATGGCTAATAATGGTGAACATCTTTTCATGTTCTTATTTGGCATCTGTATATCCTTTCAGTAAAATTCTACTCATATCTTCTGCTTGTTATCTAATTAGATTGTTTTAGTTTATTTTTGAGTTTGAGAGTTCTTTATATAGTTATCGACAGATACATGATTGGTGAACATTTTCTCTCACTCTGTAGCTTGCCTTTTTATTGCCTTCACAGGTTATTTCATAAAGCAAAAGTGCTTAATTTAGATGAAGTCTAACTTATCCGTTTTTCATTTTATGGACTGTGTTTTTGGTGTTTGCTTTACATTTTACATTCGAGTCCATGATCCATTTTGAGTTAATTTTTATATAAGGTGTGGGACTTACGTTAAGGCACATTTTTTCCCACTTATGGATGTCCAGTTGTTCCAGCACTATGTATTGGACAAGCTACGCCTCTTTCACTGAATTGCTTTTGTTTTTGAGTGTATCTCTTCATATAACTTTTTTAGTAGTGGCTTTAGGTATTATATATACAGAACTTATCACAGTCTACTACTGCCATCATTGCACCTATTAGAGTGAAATATAGAAAACTTACTTCCTTTTAAGTTCTTTTTGCCATCCTCCATTTTAATGTAATTGTCTTAAATATTTCCTTTACATACATTTAAAACCACATCAGAGAGTAGTATACTTTTTGCTTCCACCATCAAACATAATTTAGAAAACTCAAGAGGAGAAGGAAACCCATTGTACTTATGTATGTGACCACGATCTTTCTTCCTTCCTGATGTGAAAAGATTCCTTCTGGCATTCTCCTTAGAGAATTAGCTCTAACTACTCCCCATTGTGACTTTGCTGGTATGAATGGGGGTGGGACCACAGTTTTTTATGTGGTGTTCAGCTGAAGTAGAGTGGTGATTCTTTGAAGGTTTTCTGTCTTAATGGCTTTTCCTTTGTTGTCTCCTTGGCTCTAAAGAGAGCAGAGTTTTGGAGTTGGACAAAAAACTCAAAGCACAAAAAACTCAAAAAACAAAAAGCACAGACAAAAAACTCCAATTAGTTGGAGTTTTTTGTCTGTGCCCATCGGCATTTCTGGGTTTCTGGCTTCTTCCAGCTCCCAGTTTGGAATATATGAAAATCCAGGGAACTTTCATCACCATGTGTTCCTTGAGTCCCATATTCCCCAGTGGTCTGTTCCCTTTTCTCCACCTCTCAGAGTTTTCTTATGTTTGTTTTATATACAGTTTCTGGGTTTTTTTGTTGTTGTTGTACCGATGGGGACTAATATGGACAAGTATATCAACTTCATTTTTCTGGAAGTGAAAAAGGCTTGAGTTTTGAAGTTAATAATTTTATCTCAGCCACTGACAGTAATTCAGTTGCTCTTTGGTTAGAGAGATACATCTAAAAATCCTTCCATTGATTTTAAAAGGTTTGCTTGCCTTAGCCTAGAACCCAAAATTAACCTAGATTTGAAAACAAAAAAAGCAAACCTAAGTCATGCTTTCCAGAAAGCTTCACATTCCTTCCTTCTTTCTTTCCTTCATTCCTCCCTCCCTCCCTCCCTTCCTTCTTCGTTGCTACACACGGGCTTTCTCTAGTTTTGGTGAGCGGAGGCTACTCTTCGTTGTGGTGCGTGGGCTTCTCATTGTGGTGGCTTCTCTTGTTATGGAGCACGGGCTGTAGGCACACAGGCTTCAGTAGTTGTGGCATGCGAGCTCAGTAGTTGCGGATCGTGGGCTCTAGAGTGGAGGCTCAGTAGTTGTGGCACACAGGTTTAGTTGTTCTGCGGCATGTGGGATCTTCCCAGACCAGAGCTCGAACTCATGTCCCCTGAATTGGCAGGCAGATCATTAACCACTGCACCACCAGGGAAGTCCCAGCATTTGTTCTTTAAACTGAAAGCTCCTTAAAGGCAAGGGCTACTTTTCTATTTTCTTGGTTATTCCAAGCTTTTCTCTTTCCACAACTGGATTAAAAAAGGTCCAAGGACAAGAAGACAAGGATTCAAGGTAGGAGTTTAATAATGATAATAGTGTGTCTAAGACTAAATACCAAGTAATGGGGTAGAGAAATTTCACAAAGCATCACATAATATCTCTAATTTTCCCTAAATCCTATAAACTGAGTAGCGATCTCCCTTTATATATGAGGAATTCAAGATTCTGAGAGATTAAATGATTTATATAAGAAAACATGGCTTGGGAGTGGTGTGGCCATAAAATGATCCCAGTATCCAAGGTTGATGCTTTTTCCTTTACATCCTAAAAGCCTGAACTATGAAAGGGAAAAAGAGTGACTGAACACAAGGGAACTTCTGGAAGCAGGAACGGCAGGATTTTTTTTTTTTTTACTGCCTGGATTTGTTGTGTAATGAAAGAGGAAAAACTGAACAAGACTTTGAGGTTCACTGCAGAAAACAATGACTGTCTTCAGTTATTAAGTAGAAAAAGATTCAATAACAGTAATCAATGCTGAGAAAATCAAAGGACAGCCAGAAGAGTGGAATCTAGCCTAGCTCTCCAGAAATCATTCCCAGATCCCACATCTGACCTACTAGGGGACTTACTACTGCAGAGGTCATCCCTGGAATTATTGAGTTCAAAGACACACCACCATAATAGGCTAGGTTCCTGCTAAGAATGCTGCCTCAACTGTGGTTGGGCACCAGAATCCAGAGCCCAGCTGCTGCAACCACCGGAATTACTTGTTAATTACCCAAGAAATTGGAGAATGGATGTGGATATAAGGCTGCAGAAACTCACGTCTTTGTAACTTTGATTTGAAAAATAATAGAGCCAAAAAGTCAGTCCTCCCAATCTTGGGTGTGTAACTTCCAACTGGCAGAACATAATCAGTATTCTGAGCCATGGCTGAAAAGAAATCTGAAAAATGTCTTTTCTTTCCCCACCTTTGTAGATAAATTAAAAAACAAAAGAGCATCCGACAAGAGTGCCCACTATCATCACTTTTATTCAACACAGTCTTAAAAGTGCTAGCCATAGCAATCAGAGAATAAAAAGAAATATATGGAGTCCAAATTGGAAAGGAAGAATTAAAAATGTCACTGTTTGCAGCTGACATGATACTATACATAGAAAATCTTAAAGACACCACCGGAAAACTACTAGAGCTCATCAATGAATCTGATAAAGTTGCAGGATACAAAATTAGTATACAGAAATCTGTTGCATTTCTATACACTAACAACAAACTATCAGAGAAATTAAAGAAACAATCCCATTTACCATCACATCAAAAAGAATAAAATACCTAAAAATAAGCCTACCTAAGGAGGCAAAAGACCTGTACTCGGGAAACTATAAGACACTGATGAAAGCAATTGAAGACAGCACAAACAGATGGAAAGATATACCATGTTCTTGTATTGGAAAAATCAATATTGTAAAAATGACCATACTACCCAAGGCAATCTATAGATCCAAAATAATCCCTATCAAAATACCAATGGCATTTTTCACAGAAATAGAACAAATAATTTAAAAATTTTATGGAAACACAAAAGACCCTGAATAGCCAAAATAATCTTGAGAAAGAAGAATGGAACTGGAGGAATCAGGCTCATTGAGTTCAGACTATACTACAAAGCTACATTAATCCAAATAGTATGGTACTGGCACAAAAAACAGACACATAGATCAATGGAGGAGAATAGAGAGCCCAGAAATAAACCCACACAATTATGGTCAATTAATCTATGACAAAGGAGGCAAGAATATACAATGGAGAAAAGCCAGTCTCTTTAATAAGTGGTGCTGGGAAAACTGGACAGCTACATGTAAAAGAATAAAATTAGAACATTTTCCAACACCATATACAAAAATAAACCCCAAATGGATTAAAGACCTAAATATAAAACCAGATACTATAAAACTTCTGGAGGTAAACATATGCAGAACACTCTTTGACATAGATCATAGCAGTAGGTTTTTGGCCCTGTCTCCTAAAGCAAAGGAAATAAAAGCAAAAGTAAACAAATGTGACCTAATTAAACTTAAAAGCTTTTGCACAGCAAAGGAAAACCATTGATGAAACAAAAAGACAACCTACTGTATAGGAGAAAATATTTGCAAATGATATGACCAATAATGGATTAATATCCAACATATATAAACAGCTCATACAACTCAATATCAAGCAAACAAAAATGTGATTAAAAAATGTGCAGAAGAACTGAATAGACGTTTTTCCAAAAAGGAAATGCAGATGGCCAACAGGCACATGAAAAGATGCTCAACATCACTAATCATCAGGGATATGAAAATCAAAACCACAATGAGATACCACCTTACACCTGGCAGAATGGCTATCACCAAAAAGAACACAAATAACAAATGTTGGCAAGGATATGGAGAAAAGGGAATGCTTGTATACTGTTGGTGGAAATGTAAATTGCTACAGCCGCTGTGGAAAACATTGTGGAGGTTTCTCAAAAAACTAAAAATAGAACTACCTTATGACCCAGCAGTTCCACTCCTGGGTATGTATCTGAAAAATAACAAACACTAATTCAAAAAGATACATGTACCCCAATGTTCATAGCAGCATTATTTACAACTGTTAAGATATGGAAGCAACGTGTCTGTCAGCAGATGAATGGATAAAGAAAAAGTGATATATATGTATATATAAATGGAATACTACTCAGCCATAAAAAGGAATGAAATTTTACCATTTGCAACAAAATGGATGGACTTGGACGGCATTATGCTATGTGAAATAAGTCAGAAAAAGACAAACACTGTATGATATCACTTGTATGTGGAATCTAAAAAATCAACAAACTAGTGAATGTAACAGAAAAAGAAGCAGACTCACTGATATAGAGAACAAACTAGTGGTTACCAGTGGGGAGAGAGAATTGGAGAGGGGCAAAATAGAGTAGGGGAGTAAGAGGTACACACTATTAGGTATAAAATAAGCTACAAGGATATATTGTAAAACACAGTGAATATAGCCAGTATTTTATAATAACAATAAATGGAGTATAATCTTTAAAAATTGTGAATCACTATATTGTACACCTGTAACAAACAGTATTGTATGGCAACTATACTTCAATAAAAAGAATAATAAAATTGAGAAAAAATAGTCAACAGCAAAGGCACAGGTATTTGTTAAAAATTATTTAAATTTCTTTTACTATCAATACATGTAACATTTTAGCCTCTATTAGTGAGAAAAAGAAGAAACAAAAAAGGACATTACAAAGGGATAAAAATATAGACCAGGAGATTTTCCTCAAGACCATATATGCACATAATAATATAGCTCAAATATATAAAGCAACAATGAATGGATTTATGGGGAGAAAAAAATAAATGACCATTTTTGGTTACAGGCTTTATACAGCCTTGTTAGAAAATGATAGAAGAGTGAATCATATGAAAAAGTTGAAAAAATTTGAATTTCCCGCTAATTTGCCATGAAATACTTAACTTTACATTTATATCACAAGATTCATAATACACATCAAGAGCAAACTGGTTGACTATCACCAATTCACATACTATCTTAAGAGTTGTCAGTCACTGAAATGTCTTAAAATCTTATACTCCTATATATATTAAAAAATTTTTTTTGAATGAAGTCACAAATTTGATAACAATTTAAAACATTTATGACTTACCAAGAATGAGATGTGAAACTGAAAGAAAAAAATTTCTAAACTATAATATTGATGAAAAGCATATTTCAATCTACTATGAAAAGGGAAAGACTCAATTAGTATATTATTCTATAAAAATATAAAATTGTTTTCATATGAATATGTGATCAATGAATGTGCAGTCAAAATGTAGGAAAACGTATTACAGAGGTGTGTTGTGCAGTTAGTTAATAACTGGATTTTTTGATGTCTTTGATATTGTAAAGTTTAAAAAATACATTATTTTTATTTTGTTCTCATTCTAAATAAATTCATTTCGTACTTAACTCTGTATGTGTAATCTTATATTCTTCTTCTAAAAGAAGGTTCCCTGAGTTAAGCATATGCTTTGGGCCCCACAAAGCCTGAATCTGCTCCTTTCTCCCAAATAGTACATCAGTCTTAAATGAATAAAGTTTCTAAAACCCTACTGAATTACACTGACGATCTGAGTAAATAAAGAGCTGTCATATTAATGTATGGTCAACTTAATATTGTTTCCAAATGAATTCTCTTGAAATTAATCTGTACATTTAAAACAATTGATTCCTTAAAAAACTAAAAATAGAGCTACCATGTGATCCAGCAATCCCACTCCTGGGCATATATCCAGAGAAAACCATAATTTAAAAACATACATGTACCCAAATGTTCATTGCAGCACTATTTACAATAGCCAGGACATGGAAGCAACTTAAATGTCCACTGACAGAGGGATGGGTAAAGATGCGGTACGTATGTACAATGGACTATTACTCAGCCATAAAAAAGAACAAAATAATGCCATTTGCAGCAACATGGGTGGATCTAGAGACTGTCATACTGAGTGAAGTAAGTCAGACAGAGAAAGACAAATATCACATGATATCAATTATATGTGGAATTAAAAAAAATGGTACAAATGAACCTATTTAGAAAACAGAAATGGAACTACAGACACAGAAAACAAACTTATGGTTACCAAGAGGGAAGGGTGGGGGGAGGGATAAATTGGGAGATTGGGATTGACATATACACACTACTATATATAAAATAGATAAATAATAAGAACCTACTGTATAGCACAGGGAACTCTATTCAATACTCTGTAACGACCTATATGGGAACAGAATCTAAAAAAAAGTGGATGTATGTATATGTATAACTGATTCACTTTGCTGTACAGCAGAAACTAACACAAATTGTAAATCAATTATCCTCCAATAAAAATTAATTAAAAAAATAAAGCAACTGAAACACAAATATTGTGGATTTTTTCTTTTTGAACTTGACAGGTTAATTCTGAACTTGACATTTGTATCAGTCAAGATTTAGTCAAAAATCAAAAACCACACCAGTTATTAGTGGAGATAGTTTAATATATATAAAATTGCAAGCAGGTATTACAGAACTAAGAGGCAAAAAGAGAGCAGTGAGGTTCTCTAGGGCTGGAGAAACAAAGGAACGGTGCTAGAAGTTTGGAAGAGGGTCTTGTGGAGATGGGACTCAGACATCAGTGAAGGCGTGGCTATTCAGATGAATTGGGAGATTGGGATTGATATATATACACTATTGACACTATGTATAAAATAGATAGCTAATGAGAACTTACCGTATAGCACAATTGAACTCAATACTCTGTGGTGACCTAAATGAGAAGGAAATCCAATAAGGAGGGGATATATGTATACGTATAGCTGATTCACTTTGCTGTACGGTATAAACTAAGACAATATTGTAAAGCAACTATACTCCAATTAAAAAAAAAAAAAAGAGCTCTGACAAGGGCATCCCAGCCAGGTGATTCCAACAAACCTGAGGCAATGTGATGAGGCTGATTTCTGGAGACTGGAGTCAGTTGCTGCTGTTGGGGTGACTAAGTTAGGCTGGGGCAACGCTGACAGCAACCAAAAGCAGACAGTAAGGAACACAGCCCTTGTCTTCCTCCAGTTATCCTTTAGTGTCCCCTAGTGACAGGGCCTAACAGGTAGCCACTCAGAAAAGGAGAAACATGACTTGTAGACCCTAGCTCCAGCATCACAAAGAGAGTTGTAAAAGGTAGGCTAGGAGCTGAAAGATACAGCTTAATAACAAGCATCATATAGAAGAACACAGGTCTACCAACAGCTAGGATAATTGTGCAAATGAAGAGTAAAGGTGAAGGACTTGCCCTCTCATATTTTAGAACATAATTTTTAAAAGTTGTACAAAGAGTTTGGCGCTAACATGAGAAAAGAAAATTAAACCAAAGGGACAGAATAGATTGCCCAGAGATAACCCTTATAAGTGGTCAATCTTCATATTATGATAGAGGTGGCCTCATAAATCAATCAGAAATGATTTTTAAAACTTCCATTGCACTGGAAAGAAACAGATTGTTTTATTGGTTTATAGAAAATAATATACCAGGTAAAATACAGGTGTTTTAAAAGCCTAAATATGAAAGGTAAGATTATAAATCTTATGGAAGAGAATATAGGGGAATATCTTTGTGGCATACATATGAGAAAGGATTGCTTAAACCAGACCTCAAAGCACAAACCATATGGCTGAAACTTGGATTTCTGTTATGTGAGGTCGCCATAGACGTAATTAGGAAACGAGAGGGAGAAGATATTTACAATATCTAAAAATGGCAAGAAATAAACATTATTCTACTACATATAAGGAACTCCAATGAATCAAGGGGAAAAAAAGAAAACCCAATTAAAAATGGGAAAAATATATGAACAGGGAAAACTGAAATGGAAAAATATATTCGTGATGTCATTTAAAACTTATGTGAAGGGTAACAGGAACGTATTTTATAAGCTATTACACTCCCCTACAATAAGGAAAAAAAAATGTCTCCTGACTTTCAGCAATTCTTTCAGGCTTAAAATTTAAAGATTACATTGCAGGTATTTAAATGTAGTGGGGAAGTTTCGACATGATTTATTACCTTTTTGCATTAAATATGCAAAATTTCTGGAACCTGTGCTCCTCAACGGGAGAGGCCACAATAGTGAGAGGCCTGCGTTCCGCAATAAATAAATAAATAAATAAAAATAAATAAGTAAGAAAGAAGATGATCTCTAGGGTGCAAATCATTCATGTAGATCAAGAGAAAACAAGCTCTATAGCACAAAAGAAAAATCCCTATTCTATGTTTATGTAAGATTCAATTACACACAATTAACAGGGATATGTAGCTATCTGTCTCTATATTTCTACATAAAATCATATCATTTTCACAGATACATGTATTTCCAAAAACACATATAACCATATGGGAGCCAAAATCAAGGTGGGGGGAGGAAATGGGAGTGGGCATAGAGTGTAATAGGGAAAAATAATAAAAGAAGAAACAGATCAGAGTTGAAAGGTGTGCCCCCAACAGCGACAAGTATGATAACACAACTCCCTCTGCTTGAGGAGAGAGAGAGGTGGGGGAAGGAGGGGGAAGGAGAGGGGAGGAGGGGGAGGAAGAAGAAGAGAAGAAGAGCTACTCTCCTGCTCAAAATCTCCAGCTCCAAAGCGTGAAATGAGTAAAGCCTGTTCTTTTTAGTCAGGTGTTAAACGTCTTCTGCCGTCTGTTCCAACATTAATTTTCTATCCTTCAGCCCTACAGTTTGCTCACCTTGCTAAAGCGGACTGCTCATGCCCTCTGAGTGTTCCTGGCCTTTCTTTTTTTAAAGATATTTTTTGGATGTGGACCATTTTTAAAGTCTTTATTGGGCTTCCCGGGTGGCGCAGTGGTTGAGAGTCCGCCTGCCGATGCAGGGAACATGGGTTCGTGCCCCGGTCCGAAGTCTTTATTGAATTTGTTACAATATTGCTTCTGTTTTATGTTTTGGTTTTTGGTCATGAGGCATGTGGGATCTTAGCTCCCCGACCAGGGATCGAACCCACACCCCCTGAATTGGAAGGCGAAGTCTCAACCACTGGACCACCAGGGAAGTCCCACCGGCCTTTCTTAGACAGCACTACCCACAGTAGCTGCCATGTGTTGAGTAACTATTCTTGGACTAGGAGCTTTAACATTCAGACCATCACCATATGTCACCAGAGGCATTCAGTCTCAGAGCCTTTGAAAGCAGGGGCATGATCTCCCGGACAGGAAACTCTGGGAAGCTGGGTAGGCAGTTAGGAGCCATCTGTGGCTACAGTTTCAGGCAACCCAGGAAGAATCCCCATGACCCAGTCAGTCATCTGATGCTGGATATTTTACTAATAACCTTATGTCCCCATATTAGAACTCAGATTCAAAATCCCATCACCTGGGCTTCCCTGGTGGCGCAGTGGTTGAGAGTCCGCCTGCCGATGCAGGGGACGCGGGTTCGTGCCCCGGTGCTTCATGCCCCGGTCCGGGAAGATCCCACATGCCGCGGAGCGGCTGGGCCCGTGAGCCATGGCCGCTGAGCCTGCGCGTCCGGAGCCTGTGCTCCGCAACAGGAAAGGCCACAACAGTGAGAGGCCCGCGTACTGCAAAAAAAAAAAAAAATCCCATCACCACTGGCAGAGAGAAAACAAGGCATTATTGCTGAGATGACAGTGATTGATATCAGATCTTCCAAAAAGTCAGATTTTGAAAACGGTGCATGTATTTGTGGGTGTGGGTGTACTAGGGTGAAATGGGGCAAACTGTGGAGGGGAGAGAGAATGGAAAAAGGGATACAGGGTTCCTATGGGCAAAGTGGACATACTTCACTATCTCATAGAGAAGGGTTGAGGTTTGGGCGAGCCAAGTAGAGCCTTCTGTTGAAGGAGAGCCATAGCTTTAGATGGGAAATTCGGGGGCCCACACCTCTCTTTAAAAAGTTTGATTAATTGTGGAGTTTTAGAGGGATCAGTAAATACCACTCCTGAGTTCAGAACCCTCTGATAAGTGGACAAATAGAAATATGGTAAAAGTTGAAATTATTTGTTTTGTTAGTGATATAAGGTGAATTGAATAATGTGGCTTAGATCTAACATCTTCTGTCCCTGAGTCAGACACACGCCCTAACCTCCCTCCCAGTCGCTGGCGCAGGTAGGCATTGGTAGGCTTCCCTCAGAAGGGCAGAGCCCGTCCTTCTGAGTGTACCATCTGGTGATGAAAATTACGAAGGCAGGCTGGCTTTCAAAGACAAGGAGGAAGCTGCTGGACCACAGGTACCCATTCATTCTTTGAAATTGACCAATCAGATACAGTACTCCTCATTACCTAGGACAGGGGAAGCCCTGAAGAGAGGCTGGGGAAATTCCTCCACGTGGACTCATGAGAGAAGAGGAAAGGGAGATATCTACCCCAAACCCACACACAATTAATATCAACAGTTAAACCCACTCTCCTCCATTCCTTCTCCTCTTCTACATTCTACCATATTTCTTCAACGTGCCTCGGTAGTGATCTGACCAGCTGAGGGTATGACATGTTGTTATAGAGATAAGACAAGATATTTGCCCCTAAGGAATGTATGATTTTTAACAGAGATAAAATTGAAAACTACAGATAGAACAAACAGCTATTTTTCAGAACCTTGCTGAACAATTATGCTAGTCAACAATGGACTGCCTCTCAGCTCTAATTTCACCCTTCTTTTCTGCTCTGTAACAATGGGCCCTGAAACTATATCTCTCTTGCCAGTGGGCAAGAGATCAAGCTTTGTTGGAAGAGAGTCCCAGAGGGACACTGGAGGAGAAAGGAAGTTTTTCTTCCTGGCAGATGTGTGTTCCTCGGGGCAGGTTCTGTAGAGTGTATGTTCCTGCAGCTCCAGGCCCTCAGGGCAGCCAGGGGTTAGTAGCACATGGGATTTCCCTGTGGGAACCTCCCCTCCCAGCACAGTGCTACCAGCCTGGCAACCCCCTGTGAATGGCTTTCTCCACAGCCACCAGCGAACACAGTCTCAGGGGACTTCTCTCCCATCCCGGGCTGTGCTCTGTCCAATGAGGTCTGGATCCCTGGTGAAGCCCTCTTCCAGATCTGTCCCTTCCTTGGATTCTGTATCTCAGCCCCACGGGCAGTTGTTGCTTCTGTAACTGCCCTCTTTACTCCCTATTAGTCAATCCTCTGTTTCTTCAAGCTCCCCTTACAGTTAATAATTCTCTATATTTGATTTTATTTGAAAGTTACCTATTCAAGTTACTCTAATCAAGTTACTCTGTGGTTTCCAGATTGGACCCTGACTGATATGACTATGAAACAGTCATTTTAACACTTATGCTCCAGAGCATGATAATTATGAAGAAAAACATCACCTTTTAATATTTTACAAGCAGGTCATTTTTTTCCCACAATTGTTTCTGAACTCTGAGAAAGATAATTCAAAGCAATCTTTTCCCTATGTATTATGTGTTAAGCCATTTAAATGTACAAAAATAAAGCATTTTTCTAAACTCTCAAAAGGTTTTGAGTATGAGATGGAAATATGCTTTGATAGTGTCATTGATTTTCAAGCTGCAGTAAAAGAGCTTCTGAAAGATGCTAAATCCATGTCATTAAAACCAGTGACAGGGATTCAGTTTTAATCTGCTTGAAAAATTGCCTGATTAGGTAAAAATGGCTTATCTCAAATGCTTGCCCTCACTTTGAGAACCTTTGTCTATTTGGGGCTAAAACACCTACACAGAAGAAGGGTTAGGCCCTGATGGTACCTGCGACTCTCCAGAACGTCCAATGTTTTCCAGATAAACAGTGTGAGATAAGCCTGAGTGACTTCCCTGGCAGCTGGCAGTCTCTGAAATTCAGTTCCATTCTCCGTAAATTGGGTTCAAAGAAAGCTTAGAATGATCATGTATGATTTTCTGGATTTCATGGATATGCTCTCAAACACTATTATAGATTCCAAGAAAGGACACATATTTGAACATTATTTTTATGGAGAGGCAAAACCAACCAAGACTATAACTTGATGTAATTCTTGTAAATGGTCACAAGTCCAGAGTTTGGGATTCTAGCCTTAACTTTCAAATAAACTGGTTGTATAACCTTTGGCTTGTTATTTGAACCTCTCCAAGCCTCATTTACATACACATGTAAAGTAAAAGGATCACATTTCTGCCAGTGTTAAAATTCTGTGACTCTGAAGAGTTTTCTCTAAGTTCTTAACATGCCTCCAGTGTAGACTCTATTTTTTCTCCTCATATTTTCCCATCATTATTATGTTTTTAGCTTTCCTCTTATGTTATTTCAAGTTTTGGATTTTTTTTCTTAATAGTAATTTTTAAAAATTGAAGTATAGTTGCTGTACAAAGTTACAGGTGTACGGTATAGTGATTCACAATTTTTTAAGGTTCTACTCCATTTATAGTTATTATAAAATATTGGCTATATCCCCCATGTTGTACGGTGTATCCTTGTAGCTCTTTCTCATCATTCTTTGACTCTCCCACAGCTAGTTTTCAAACATACTGTTGATACTACACGCTGAAAAGTCACTTATGGATTCTTGGCCTATAGCAAGAGACCTGACCATCTTTCCCTTGTTCTCCTCTCTCTGACTGTGATAATCACCTCACTTCTATGTCTGATCATCCAATAAAGCTTACTGCCTGCAGGCACATAAATTCTGCTTTTTCTCATTCACTTTTCACCACTCTTTTTTTGTGGGGGGGGCCCCACCATGCGGCTTGCGGGATCTTCCCCAGCCAGGGACTGAACCCAGGCCACCACAGTGAAAGCCCAGAATCCTAACCACTAGACCATCAGGGAAGTCCCTCATTCATTTCTCATGTGCAGAGTCTCATCCCTCCGAATAGAAGCCCAACATTTTTGTCCATTCATGCTCCTGAGCAGAAAACTATCCATATAGTGCACTTTATATGTCGATTGCTACATACCCTTTGACTAAAGATGGTTGAACATAACTAAAGACTGAAAACCAAATCTTTATCTTTCTGAGATGCTTTCCCTAAGGAAAAAGTAGAATCAGAAAAAAAATGATTGGCAATAGTTTTTCCCCATAATTTGTTTATGTTTTCTTAAGACTCAAGAAATATAAAAGTAAATGAAGTAGAAAAAAATTCTGTGCTCTTCCCTATCCTGTTCCCTAGGATGTTGACAGTTCAGTGCATAATCTCAGCATCTTTCTTTTGATAGGTGGACAGACAGACAGGCATCCCTAGTGGTTCCTGCAGCATCTGGAAAAGTACCAAGGTACACTCTAGTACAGAAAAAAAAAACAACTCTCTCTTATCACCAGTCAATTAATACACACAGAATACAGAACAAAGAGGGAGAAAGTAGTTCCTCATTTTTCTCAAGCTGGTGCCTGCAATGGACATTTGGAAGGTCCTTCTCACTCATTTCTTTCCCACTCCTCTAATTTCTGCAGATACTCCTCTCTTTCCCAGCCTGAGCAGTCCTTGCCCCTCCTGAGATCTCAGATCTATGAAACAGGCCCTTGGCTCCCACCTTGCAACATCCCTGGGAGGGCCTTCCTGGGAATAAGGTGTAGGTCTTTTCAGTTCTTCACAATGGAATAGCGGTTACACACTTTCTCTTCCTGACATCAACTATCTTTTGAGGCATACCTTCGAACTTTGGAGCATAAAATACAAAATAATTCTTTTTTCTTGCCTTACTAAAGACTTTCTCTTTACCAAGTAAAGATAGGGGAAGAAAATAGGAGGTGAAGAGAAAGACAAGCTCACTCTATCTATAATATAATATCATTCTATGATAATTCACCATTATACAACATAGATAAATATGTATAAAATTATACATATACATGTATCTAGTGCATTATTCGTTTTTACAAGTTCACATAACCTTCCTGACCAGACCAGATCTCTCCTCATGACTGCCTTCTTTTTTTTTTTTATAAACTAAGGGGTTTTTTTTGTTTTTGTTTTTGAATCCTGATTCTATGACTCTGTGAGGGCAATAGAGACACTGAGTATCCAAGGCTTTGGAAACCCAGGATGTTTATAAAACTTGAGACCAACAATATTATCAGAAAAATTTATCTTTGTATATTATGCAAGTTAAAAAATATATACCATACTTACTTTAAAGCTATGAGAAAATATCCTGGTGTAATCATTTTTCTAAAAGTTACATATATTGTCATTTGGCCAGAGAGATATTTTCAATCTGAAATATTTGGGGTGCCAAGAAAGATAACCATTTATTAAATTAACAATTAACAGTATTATGATGGTTGCCATTTCAATTACTTAGCCATGGAAACCAAAATTGTTCTTGTTTGTGAAATAGAAATGGGGGCATGGTGTAAGTTGTTCAGTATAAGAAGTCACCATACATTTTATTCATATATTCTGAAATATTATTTTCTGAGTAGCATTTAGTCTGGAATACTGGGATTTTTAAGGAGAAATATTTTCATTTTCATTCTACATTACTTATGTTATCCTTCTGGCATTCTTTCTCAAATATCATGAAAGCCTTAGTGATATAACTTCAGAATTCTGATAATTACCTCAACAAACCTAAGGATAAGAGCAGCAAAACAAGGTCATAAAGAAATTGGAGGAGCTTTGGGAACAGTGGGATGTTTATAATAGAGATTCATTCTTTAGGTTGGAAACAACCATAACCTTCACTATTATCTCATTGAAGAATGGTAGCTATCTCTAATTCAAGCACTAAGATACCTTGTTGAAGCTCAACATATGTGGGAAAACCCTTCCCAAATCTCTTATCTTCCTGAGTTTGCTGCCACCATTCATTCTCAACTCCTCTAGCCCAGACCTGGAATCAGATCCTACCAATTGTATTATTCAGAATCTTTCCTGTTCACCCTTTTTTTTTTTTTTGCCCCTTCTGACTGACTCTGACTTCACCGACACCTTCATCTGGTAATAGCTTCCCAGCTTTTCCTTTGCCTCTTGATTTGCTTCTCTCTAGACCTCCCCAAAGCCAACAGACTTTGGCTTATTCTAAATACAAAATTGTTAGCTGATCACACTATCCTCCTACTTAAAAATCCTTCTGCGGCTCACCGAGGATCTCAACATAAAATCCAAATGTGTTTGCAAGGCAAATAAAGCCATTTATAGCCTGATCTCTCTCTGCTTTCTGCCCGATCTCATTTCTTGCTGTTTTCTTCCTCATGCTCTGTGTTTCTGACATTGTGGACAACTTGCAGTGCCCTGAACATCCACCATCTCTCACAGGCCCATGAAGCCTTTGCAGTTACTCTTCAAAAACTCATTTCATTCATCATGTCCTCCAGAAAGTCTGCTCTGATTTTACTTCCTTGTTCTGGATTTGATAAATTATGAACACTTCAAGGCTTATATTGTAATTGTTTACCTGTCCATTATATTCACAGATCTTTGAGAGCAGGAAGATTTCATCTCTGAATGCCTAGCCTCCAGAGTAATGTTTGTATAAACTGAATACTCATTACACTGGTTGAAAGGACATATTGAATTTGCATAGAGATTTACTCCTTAGGTAAGTTCCAAGCTTACCCTATTCATAAACCATAATGCAGGTGGGTGTTTTAGTCCTTCAGTAAGAAACAGTTGCTAATTTTAATGATATAATAGTGGGGGATAAGGGTTGTTTCTGGTAAAATGATTTTCCCATTCTGTAACATATGCAAAAGTGTTATTTCAGCTAAAATTAATGACATAAAAAATGGAACACATTTTACATTCTGTCAACCAAGTAAACTGTGTGTATGGTAATCTTAAGAAATACTGAAGAGGCATCGGAGTTTTAAGACTGTGAACTTGAGTGCTGGATGTCTAAGTTCATGTCTCATATCTGACATATCCTCGGTGTGTGAACTTGGGTCTTTTAATTTCTCTAAGGCTTATATATAAGACCCTCATATGATTGTTGAGAAAAAACGGAGACAATACATATAAAAACATTAATCCAAAAATTGGCACATAGTTTTGGCTTAATAAATATTGGCTATCATTTATTTATAACAAAGCTTTTAAAATATCTTAGTTAACCAGGAACTATAAAAGCCAGTTCTCATTCATCTGACAAACTGTGAACAAAACAATCCTGGAAACCCTTGCTTTGGCTATATCTCCAGAAACAATCAGGAGTTAATTAAATCTAAAACTGTTAGAGGATGGTGAAAGAAACAATAGGGAATACAGTGGGGAAAAAAAAGCTGGTCAGAAGAATGCAAGACACATCAAAAGGTAGTTTTACAAAAAAGTGTGACAGAAGATGAAAGTTGAAGATGTGATGACATTAACTAGTAGAACTTTTGTTAAAGCAGTACACCTGGTTCCCCTAAATGTAATATTTTGGATAATAATGCATTTACTTCTTTCGTTTTTGTTTTTCAGCTTTGTTACTTTGTTTTATAATTTTCAAATTATTTTGATCTCCTTGTTTTCTCTTTGTGAACTCCCCACACAATCACACATCAGAGGAGACAGACTATTATTATGTTGTTATGTATTTTTAGCCCCTGAACACTGCTCCATTTCTCCTTATTTCTGTTGCTGTTCATGTAAATGGGCAACTATTTTGATTGCAGTGACAGAAAACATGTGCAGCACTTGGTTATCATATGCGTGCTTAACATACTTGCAATTGCTATGAAAATCCCAGAAGTTCTGGAAAAAAAATTTTATTTCTCTCAAAAATCAAAAGTAAAGCTTTATATATAAAATAAGAGCTATTAAAATTAAAAAGCTTAACATTGATCTCTTTTTACAACAGTAAAAACTACCATAGTTTCTTAATCCAGAAAAGTTGAAGAATATTATGTTATTTAAATGATAGATAGGACTTCACATTTTTATAGTCTTTACTTAAAAAGCAGATTTTTCTCATGTCTTACACAGAACAAGGTTGCAAAAGTCACACTGACCAATCCATATATTATTTTTAAACCTTTCTTCCAGAACATTTCTAATTCCAATCAGAACTAAAATATAGTTTTTCATGGAACTCAACAAACTAATCTGAAAATGTATGAGAAAAAAGTAATGGTCCAAAATGTACATGAGAGGAGAATAATTATCTGAGATATTTTTGAAGAAGAAAGTTAGGGGTGGCTGTACTGGATATTAAGTCATAATAAAATTGTATTAAGAGAGTATATTATTAATTTGGAGATTGACAGAGACCAATGGAACAGAATGGATAGCCCAAGACACAGACATGTATGAATTTGACAGAGATGGTTTTGTCAACAATAAGTGAGAAACGATGAACTAGCCAGTAAATGGTGCCAAGACAATTAGTTACCAAATGGAAAAAGTAAAATTGAATACCTTCCTCACACCATATAGTAAAAGATATGTATTTTCTTTTAGAAGAAAATATAGGAGAATAGCTTTATAACCATAAGATAGGGAAAGTGTAGGAAGTGCAAGCCATCATTTAAAAAAAATGAGAAACTGGAGTACATGAAAATTAAAACTTCCATTTAGTAAAAGCAGAGTTAGGATAAAAAGACAATTCATAGACTGGGAGAAGCTATGTGCAACATATATAAGTTTAGTGTCCAGGATGTATGAAGAACTTCTACAAATTTTAAAAAAGTATAAAACTTAATAGAAAAAAGGGCAGAAAATATCAGCAACAATTCATAGAAGAGGAGCCAGGAGAAGAAATATACAAATACACACACTTACATACACACACACACACACAAATACTCTAACTAGTGGTCTGTTTTAGTTTTCACTAAAATTACTCACATGAGATTGATAAAATATAAAAAGTGTGAAGGAGGATGTGAAACAATTATAATTTTATAATTCTTTGTGGGAGTATTAGTTGATTCAACCACTGTGGAAAGCAATTTGGTAATAGATAGTAAATTGAAGATGACAGTAATCCATAGAATCTACTCCTGGTACATGACCTAAATAAAAGCTCACTCATGAACTCAAGGGGACATAAAATGTTTTAGGGTAGTGTTGTTCATAATAGAAAAAAGGAAACAAACTAGAAATCCATCAATGAACGAAACTATATATATTAACATAATGTTGAGCAAA
This sequence comes from Lagenorhynchus albirostris, assembly GCF_949774975.1. Lineage (NCBI taxonomy): Eukaryota > Metazoa > Chordata > Mammalia > Artiodactyla > Delphinidae > Lagenorhynchus > Lagenorhynchus albirostris. The sequence goes on from NC_083102.1 coordinate 60,077,796, forward strand.
AAATTCAAGTTTTTAAAAGAAAACTACAGTGTATCCACTTAAATTTTTTTTTTTTTTTTTTTTTTTTTGCGGTACGCGGGCCTCTCACTGTCGTGGCCTCTCCCGTTGCGGAGCACAGGCTCCGGACGCGCAGGCTCAGCGGCCATGGCTCACGGGCCCAGCCGCCCCGCGACAGGTGGGATCCTCCCGGACCCGGGCACGAACCCGCGTCCCCTGCATCGGCAGGCGGACTCCCAACCACTGCGCCACCAGGGAAGCCCGCCACTTAAATTTTTAACACATGAAAAAATATATTGCTGAAATCCACATCCATATATAGGAGAAGTATAAAAAATGATCAGTAATGATAAACATGTAATTCAAGATGATAGTTACCCACTGATGGAGAAAGAAGGGGAATGTGATAGAGAGGCTTAAATGATCATAATATCTTAAGTCTTAAACTGGATGGTAGACGTCTAGGTGTCCATAATTGTAAACTTTACATTTTTTCATATGTCGAATATTTTCTAGGAAATTTAAAAATAAAGAAGTGCTGATGTTAGCATCATGGTGGTATAAGATGTTTCTCCTTTTTGTCCCCCCCTTTTCAACAACAAATTAGACATCCATCACAAACAAAAGTACCTTTGTGGGAGTTGTGGGATTTAGAACCATACTCCAAGGGGCCCAGGAGGAATTCTGCCCACCTGTGCATATGATAATAGATAGGTAGACCTTGGTATGAGCTGTGGAACCAGTGGAGCCAGTGAATCTACTACCACACCTCTCACCATGGTCAGCAAAAAACCTGGAGAGTGCTGACCTGGGCAGAAGCTCATGGATGAGAGAGAATTGGCAGAAGTCCAGCCTCCCTGAGGGGAGTTTCCAGCACACCACTGGAGAAAAAATAGGTTTGGATACATTGGACACTTTAAGAGGAACTTTACCAGTGCCACCTCCTTCCTCCCCAAGGCAACACTGCCTGGGGCTGAAAAAAACAGGTGGTGGCAATATCTCCTGAAGGGGAAAAGGAGAGCAATGAGTGAGAGGCTGGCTACCCCAGTGCTGTAGGATACAGCTGGAAAAACCTGTTTCTCTCCACCAGCACCCAGAGTACCTAGGTGGGACTTCTGTGACTTGTTGGAGAGTGATCAGAAAGACAGTTAAGAATATCAAAGGGCATTAAAGAGATGAGGTTCCTGTTGTCTGTGCCCAGAACTTTAGCAGAAAGTCTGCCCACAAGCTTCTAGGACTATCTTACCCAAGGATCTTCCTACCACAGGTTTGCAGGCACCCCAATGCCCTGAGTGCTAAACTTACACCTCCCCTCATTCTGCTACCGACTCCTTGTGTGAGCCCCTGAGTGTGGCTAGGGAGTGAGCTCAGGAAACAGGCCAGGGTCTGTACTCAAGGGAGAAACCACAAACTTGGGCATAGTGACACCTCTGGAAAACAAAAGACAGGTTTTCAGCACCCACCTGGTGGGTTGTAAGAACCAGAGCACATGCCACAACTAAGACCTGGTGCAGACAAAAAAAAAAAAAAAAAAAAAGCTGTCCTCTTAAAAAAAAAAAAAAGTGTAAAAATTCTACCCACTATAAGAGGGAGAAAGAAAAGTGAAACAGGTGTACACATACAAAGGTGGAGAAAACTCCAGATAATAATAGCACCAATGAATAGAATACCCTACCTGAAGGCAACTAGCAACTATTTAAGGAGGTGCCTGTTACTTCAAATTTGAAAGTAACACACAACTGCAAGGAACATGAAAAACCAATCAAATGTCATCACCCAAAGATAATAATTCTCCTATAACTGAGCTCAAAGGCACAGAATTTTGGAATCAAGCTGATAAAGAATTCAAAATAGATGTTTTGAAGAAACTCAATGAGGTATAAGAAAATTCAGAAAGAAAATGCGATGTAATCACAAAAAAATACATGATCAAATTGGTATTTACCAAAGAGGTAGAAGTCATAAAGAAGAACCAAACAGAAGCTCTGGAGATGAAGAATTCAATGAATGAAGTGAACATTCAGTAGAGAGCAACTGCAACAGAGTAATGACAGAATAAGTGAGTTAGAGAACAGGAATTTTGAAATAACCCAATAGAGAAGATCAAAGAAAAAAAAAAGAAAAAGAGTAAAGAAAGTCTTCATGATCTATGGGAAACCATAAAAACAAAACCAAAAACAAAATGAGTAGAATAATTGGGATTCCAGAAGAAGAAAGGGGGTGGGGCAGAAAGGTTCTTTAAAGAAATAATAGCTGAGAACGTCCCAAACCTGGGGAGAGATTTGGACATCCAAGTTCAAAAAACTAATAGGTCACCCTATTAACTCAGTGCAAAAAAACCTTCTCCAAGACACATTATAATGAAACTGTTAAAACTAAAGGGAAAGAAAATCCTAAAAACAGCCAGGGAAAAAATATTGTAATCTAGAAAATAACCCCCATTGGGCTATCAGTGGATTTCTCAACAGAAACCCAAAAGACCAGGAGAGAGTGGAATGACATTCAAAATATTGAAAGAAAAAAATTGCCAGTCAAGAATATGCTATCTGACAAAGTTATTTTCAGATACAGAGGAGAAATAAAGCCTTTCCCAGACAAACAAAAGCTGAAGGAGTTTATCACCACTAGACCTGCCTTGCAAGAAATGCTGAAAGGAACTCTTCAAGCTGAAATGAAAAGACACTAATCAGGGACTTCCTTGGTGGTCCAGTGGGTAAGACTCTGTGTTGCCAATGTAGGGGGCCCAGCTTTGAACCCTGGTTGGGGAACTAGATCCGGTATGCAATCTGCAACTAAAAGTCCACATATCGCAGCTAAGAAGTCTGCATGCTACAACAAAGATACCATGTGTCGCAACAAGACCCGGTGTAGCCAAAAAAAAAGAAAAAAGAAAAGACACTAATCAGTGACATACAAATTTATTAAAGTATACACACACTGGTAAAGGTCAATACACAGTCAGACTTAGGAAAGTCTAATTCTGTAATAGGATGGTGTGTTAAACTACAGTATAAAGGTTAAAGGAAAACAGTATTAAAAATAGTTATAGCTACTATAATTTGAATAGTTATAGCTACTATAATTTGAATATAAAAAGAAATAATTACATAAAAATATAAGTATAAAAGGGGGAATAAAAGAGTGAAGACTTTGTTTAAAAATGGACTATTTTATCAATGAGATGTCTTACGTAAGACTCATGGTAACCACAAAGCAAAAACCTAGTAGATTCTCAAAAGATACAGAAAGGGCAAACAGAGCACACCACCAGAGAAAATCACCAATTTACAAAGGTAGGCAGAAACAGAGGGAAAAAGAAATAATAGAAATACAAAATAGCCAGAAAGCAATTAATAAGATGGCATTAATAATTCCTTACATATCAGTAATAACTCTAAATGTAAATGGGTTGAATTCTCCAATCAGAAGTCACAGAGTGGCTGGATGGCTAAAAATACAAGACCCAATTTTACTTTGCCTACAAGAGACTCACTTTAGCTTTAGGATACACATAGGTTCAAAGTGAAGGGATGGAAAAAGCTATTTCATGCAAGAGGAAAAAAAGCAAGCAGGGAAGTCATACTTATATCATACAAAATAGACTCTAAGTCAAAATCATAACAGGAGACAAAAAAGATTATTATACAATGATAAAGGAGTCAATTCATCAAGAAGATATAACAATCTTAAATATATACATACCCAACATTAACCTCAATATATTAACCTCAATATATTAACCAAATACTAACAGATCAGAAGGGGGATATATTAATATATTATATTAACCAAATACTAACAGATCAGAAGGGGGAAATAGACAATAATACAATAACATCAGGTACTTCAATACACCACTTTCAGCAAAGGATAGATCATCCACATAAAAAATCAACAGAGAAATGGACTTGAAACATATATTAGACCAAACGGACCTAACACACATTTATAGAACAGTCCATCCAACAGCAGCAGAATACACATTCTCTTCAAGTGCAAATGGAACATTCTCTGGGACTGTATAATAGGAAGAAAACAAATCTTAGCAAGTTCAAGAAGACTGAAATCAGAACAAGTATCTTTTCTGACCACAATGCTATGAAGCTAGAAATCAACAAGAGGAGAGGTGGAAAATCTGTAAATATGTGGAAATAAAACAACATGCTCCTGAACAACTAATGTATCAAAGAAAAAAAACAAAAAGGAAATTAAAAAAATCTTGAAACAAATGAAAATGGAAACACGATTTATCAAAATCTATGGGATGCTGCAAAAGCACTTCTGAAAGGAAAGTTCATAGTAATAAGTGCATATATTAAGAAAGTAGAAATATCTCAAATAAACAGCCTAACTCTACATCTCAAAGAACTAGAGAAAGAAGAATGAACTCAGCCCAAATTTAGCAGAAGGAAGAAAATAACAAAGATGAGAGAGAAAATAAATGAAGACAAGAAAAATAATAGAAAAAAACACCCTAACAAACTTAGTTGCTTTTTCAAAAAGATAAACAAAACTGACAAACATTTAGCTAGACCAAATAACACAAAAAGAGAGAAGACTCAAATTCATTAAATCAGAAATGAAAGAGGAGACACTAAACATACTACAGAAATACAGAGGGTTATGAGAGTCTACTATTAAACAATCATATGCCAACAAATTGGATAATGTATAAATGGATAAATTTCTAGAAATGTACAGCCTACCAAGACTGAATCAGGAAGAAACAGAAAATCTGAGCAGACCAATTACTAGTACAGAGATTGAATCAGTAATCAAAACCTTCCAACACAGAAAAGCCCAGGGCCAGATGTCTTTATGGCAAATTCTACCAAATATTTAATGAGGAATAAGTGCCAATTCTTCCCAAACTCTTCCAAAAAACTGAAGAAGCAGGAAAATCTTTAAACTAATTTTACAAGGCCAGCATTAATCTGATGCTAAAGCCAGACAAGGACACTACAAGAAAAGAAAACTAGACCAATATCCCTGATGAATACAGAGGCAAACAATCTCTACAAAATATTAGCAAACAAAATTTGAACAACATATTAAAAGGATTATACACCATGACCAAGTGGGATTTATCTCTGAGCTGCAAGGATGGTTCAACATGGCCAAATCAATAAATGTGATACACAACATTAATAGAATGAAAAATAAAAATCAACAACTGCAGAAAAAACATTTGACCAAATATAACATCCTTTCATGATACAAATCCTTGACAAATTTGGTACAGAAGGAACATAACTTAATAAAGGCCATATACGACAAACCCACAGCCAACATTATACTCAACAGGGAAAAACTGAAAACTTTTCCACTAAGAACAGAGATGGGACAAGGGTGCCCACTCTCACCACTCTTATTCAACACAGTCCTGGAAGCCCTAGCTAGAGCATTAGTCAAGACAAAGAAATAAAAGGCATCCAAATCAGAAAGGAAGAAGTAAAACTGTCTCTATTTGCAGATGATGTGATCTAGATATATAGAAAATGCTATAGACTCAACCAAAAAACTGTTGGAACTCATCAATGAATTCAGTAAAGCTGCAGGATATAAAATCAACATACAGAAAGCAGTTGCATTTTTATACACTAGTAACAAAACATCTGAAAAGGAAAACTACCCCATTCACAATAGCATCAGAAACAATAAAATACTTAGGAATAAATTTTACCAAGGAAGTGAAAGATCTGTACAATGTAAATTATAAGACTCATGAAAGAAACTGAAGAATACACAAGAAATGGAAAGAGAGTCCATGTTCACGGATCTAAGAAACTAATATTGTTAAAGTGTTCACAATTCCCAAAGTCATCTATAGATTCAGTGTAATCTCTATCAAAATTCCAACGGCATTATTCACAGAAAAGAGATAAACAGTATTAAAATATGTATGGAAGCACAAAAGACCCCCAACAGTCAAAGCAATCATAAGAAAGAAGAACAAACCTGGAGGCATCACATTTCCTGACTGTAAACTATTGTACAAAGTTATGGTAATTAAAACAGTATGGTACTGGCATTAAAAAATAGACAACAAGCCAATGGAACAGGATAGAGCCCAGAAATAAACCCCTGCTTTTATGGTCAACTCATATTTGATAAGGGAGCCAAGAACACTCAATTGGGAAAGGATAGTCTCAACAAATTGTGCTGGGAAAACTGGATAACTTGATGCAGAAAAACGCAATTGGACCCCATCTTACACCACTAACAAAAATTAACTCAAAATGAATTAAAGATTAAACATAAGACCTGACATCATAAAACTCCTAGATGAAAACATAGGGAATAAGCTCCTTGACAATGGTCTTGGCAATTAATTTTTAGATGTGATACCAAAAGCACAAGCAACAAAAGCAAAAATCAAATAGGACTATGTAAAACTAAAAGGTTATGCACAGCAAAACAATAAAAAAATGAAAGATGATCTACAGAATGGGAGAAAATATTTGCAAACCATGTATCTGATAAGGTATTAAAGTCCAAAATATATAAAAATCTCATACTACTCAATAACAAAACCCAAGAATTCTATTAAAAATGGGCAGAGGAACTAAATAGACATTTTTCTAAAGACATTCAAATGGCAAAAAGATACAAAAAAGATACTCAATATCACTAATCATCAGAGAAATGCAAGTAAAAGTTACAGTAACATATCATCTCAAACCTGGTAGAATGGCTATTATCAAAATTAGATATAATAAGTAGTAGGGAGGATGTAGAGGAAAAGGAAGCACTGTACACTTTTGGTGGGAATGTAAATTGGTGTAGCCACTGTGGAAAACAGTATGGAGGTTCCTCAAAAAATTAAAAATAGGACTACCATATGATCCAGTAATCCCACTTCTGAGTATACATCTAAATGAAATGAAAACTGGATATCAAAGAGATATCTGCACTCCCATGTTCATTGCAGCGTTATTCACAATAGTTAAAATATGGAAACAACCTAAATGTCTGTCAATGGATAAAGAAGATATTAAAAAATATATTTACATACACACACATACAAATATATACACACAGGTATATATACACATAATGGAAAATATTTCAACCATAAGAGTGTAGAAAATTCTGCCATTTGTGACAACCTGGATGGATGGACCTTGAGGGCATTAGGCAAAGTAAGAAGGGTCAGAAAAAGAAAGACAAACACTATATGATATCATTTATCTGTGGAATCTAAAAAAAGCCAGATGCATAAAAAGAGTAGATGGGGAGATGCTGTTAAGGGTACACATATGTAACCAGTAGATAAATAGGCCCTGGAGATCTAATGCACAGCATAGTGATTAACGTCAACAATACTGTATTACAAACTTCAAAGCTGCATGGAGACTAAATCTTAAAAGAAATGATAATTATGTGTTGTGATGGAAGTATCATTGATGCCACAGTGGTCATCATATTGCAACACACAAATGTATCAAGTGGACATCTTCTACACCTTAAACTTACACATGCTATATGTCAATTGTATTTCAATAAAAATAAATGAAAAAACACAGGTCAGAGAACAGTTTTATCAAAGGCAGAAGTAGAAACTGTGCTGAATATATACTTAGGGAAAGGGCGTTTTCTGACCACTAATAGTGATTTGAGGTGGAGGAAGACAGGGATTTGTTCTCAATTTCTGTTTTTATTTCCCCCTAAATACTAACATATTACATAATCTTTATAAATATTAAATAAATTCAGAAATCTATAATACAGATGGTAAATTTATCCCATAAAACAATTTCTTCAAAATTTTGCAGCCTTTGCTCTACCATCTTTTAGTTAACATTTTTTTTCCTGTTGAGAGGTCTGAGGTCATTCTGATTTCTGATCTTTTGGGGATATGGAGGATGATGATGTTTGAAGGCAACTGTTGCAGATTCTGAAGGTAATTTACAAAGAAAAATTTCAAGTATATATTGAGCGATGGTAGCATAATGGAGCAAAGTGTATTTCAAAGTGACTCCTTTGAAAGAAAAAACACTCATTGGATGGATGAACCAAGATTCAGTGTATGTCCTCCTGGGCCTGCAATACCCTTAGGCCCATTGATGACTTCCTGGTTTGCAATGACAGGAAAATGTGGAGAGCGAAGTCTGAAATCACAATGTGCCATTTATCACAAGCTGGCAAAGAACTGAATTAGTGAAGTAAAACACACAAATGCAATTCTGATTTTTACAAATGTGCTTTATCATGTCATGCACATATCATTACATCCTTCAAGCACAAGTCAAATGCTACGTGTATGCTTATCGTTCAGGGAATACCTACTAAGAGCCAAAATTATCTTCCTGGTACATAAGATCCAATGGAAAGTAGGATGTAAATTATCTCCATCTTCACAGATCTTCCTTTATCTATATTTCTTAAATGACACTCACTACATTTTTGTCATTTGTGAACATTTTATTCTCCTACAACACAGTGAGTGGTCTGATGCTAGCCTTATTTTAAAATTTATCATTGTTTCCCTGTGGCACTTATCTCAGTGCTTAACAACTACAAATGGTCAATAATGTGTTGAATCAATGAATAAATGATGTTTCCCAGCATGCTTTGATGGAATAATCCAATAAGCTTCTCTCCTGCTAAGCTGTTAGAAGTGAACTTAATTCTTATGTTCATATTAATTCTTAATTCATATTAAGAAGTTGGCACCAAATAAACCATTAAAATGGAATGACATTACAAAAATCAACCTTAAAATTTTTTCCTTGGAATTGTAGAATACTTTTATGGCTTAATATTAGTGAGTCATGTTTATACAAAAAGATTATAAATGCACAATTATATATTTATCCAAGAGATTTAACATCTATTTAGAATACATTACCATGTACTAGAAAATAATAAAATTTTATAATATTGCACTTTTATAAGAATGCTCCAAATACATCTTTGTGATTGATAGTGACTACATGGGGGAAAACTTTGAAATTATCTCTTATTTTGATTTGCTTTATAGGGTGTTTTTAATCTTTTGTGGAGTCAAACTCCAAATGTAAGTATTTTGGAGAATTAAAACTTGCATCCTCAAACTTCCCGGAGAGAACACATGGTGTGCCTCAGGCTGTTGCAACATCACACCGGCCTCTGCTGCCTCAGGCTCGTTCCGCATTCCGTACCCCTACCTACCCTCCGGCCTGAGTGAGCCAGAGCACCCTAATCAGCTGCTACTTTAACCTCGTCCTCCTGTCTGAGCAAAGAACAGATGCCCTCAGGTGACCTACATGCACAGGCGGGGCCAAATCCAAAGCTGAACCCCAGGAGCTCTGCGAACAAAGGAGGGAAATTTCTCCCAGCAGCCTCAGGAGCAGCGGATTAAATCTCCACAGTCAACTTGATGTATCCTGCATCTGTGGAATAGCTGAATAGACAACGAATCATCCCAAAGTTGAGGCGGTGGACTTTGGGAGCAATGATATATATATATTTTTCCTTTTCCTCTTTTTGTGAGTGTGAATGTGTATGCTTCTTCTGTGATTCTGTCTGTATAGCATTGCTTTTACCATCTGTCCTAGAGTTCTGTGTGTCCTCTTTTTTTTTTTTTTTAGTATAGTTTTTAGCGCTTGTTATCATTGCTGGATTTGTTTTTTGGTTTGGTTGCTCTCTTCTTTCCTTCATTCTTTTTTTTTATTACTTTTTAATTTTTAATAATTTTAAAAAATTGTTTATTTTAATAACTTTATTTCATTTCCTTTTTTTCTTTCTTTTATTCTTCCTTTTCTTCTGAGCCGTGTGGCTGAAAGGGTCTTGGTGCTCCAGCCGGGTGTCAAGCCTGTGCCTCTGAGGTGGGAGAGCTGAGTTCAGGACACTGGTCCACCAGAGACCTCCTGGCTCCATGTAATATCAAATGGCAAAAGCTCTCCCAGAGATCTCCATCTCAACGTTAAAACCCAGATCCTCTCAACAACCACCTATGGACACCCTATGCCGAACAACTAGCAAGACAGGAACACAAGCCCACCCATTAGCAGAGTGGCTGCCTAAAATCATAATAAGGTCACAGACACCCCAAAACACACCACCGAACGCAGACCTGCCCACCAGAAAGACAACATCCAGTCTCATCCACCAGAACACAGGCACCAGTCCCCTCCCAACAGGAAGCCTACACAACCCACTGAACCAACCTTAGCCACTGGGGTCAGCCACCAAAAACAATGGGAACTACAAACAGCAGCCTGCAAAAAGGAGAACCCAAACACAGTAAGTTAAGCAAAATGAGAAGACAGAGAAACACACAGCAGATGAAGGAGCAAGGTTAAAACCCACCAGACCAAAAAAATGAAGAGGAAATAGGCAGTCTACCTGAAAAAGAATTCAGAGTAATGATAGTAAAGATGTGGAAACAGAATGGAGAAAATATAAGAAACGTTTAACAAGGACCTAGAAGAACTAAAGAGCAGAGAAACACTGATGAACAACACAATAAATGAGATTAAAAATTCTCTAGAAGGAATCAATAGCAGAATAACTGAGGCAGAAGAATGGATAACTGACCTGGAAGGTAAAATAGTGGAAATAACTACTGGAGAGCAGAATACAGGAAAAAAAAAAAAAGAAAATAATTGAGGAGAGACTCAGAGACCTCTGGGACAACATTAAACACATCAACATTCCAATTATGGGGGTCCCAGAAGAAGAAGAGAAAACGAAAGGGTCTGAGAAAATATTTGAAGAGATTATAGTTGAAAACTTCCCTAATATGGGAAAGGAAATAGTCAGTCAAGTCCAGGAAGTACAGAGAGTCCCATACAGGATAAATCCAAGGAGAAACATGCCAAGACACATATTAATCAAACTATCAAAAATTAAATACAAAGAAAACATATTAAAAGCAGCAAGGGAAAAACAACAAATAACGTACAAGGGAATCCCCATAAGTTTAACAGCTGATATTTCAGAAGAAAATCTGGAAGCCAGAAGGAAGTGGCAGGACATATTTAAAGTGATGAAAGGGAAAAACCTACAACCAAGATTACTCTGCCCAGCAAGGATCTCATTCAGATTCAACAGAGAAATTAAAACCTTTACAGACAAGCAAAAGCTAAGAGAATTCAGCACCACCAAACCAGCTTTACAACAAATGTGAAAGGAACTTCTCTAGGCAAGAAACACAAGATAAGGAAAAGACCTATAATAACAAACCCAAAACAGTTAAGAAAATGGTAATAGGAACATACATACCAATAATTACCTTAAATGTAAATGGATTAAAAGCTCCAACCAAAAGACACAGACTGGCTGAATGGATATGAAAACAAGACCCATCTATATGCTGTCTACAAGAGACCCACTTCAGAACTAGGGACACATACAGACTGAAAGTGAGGGGATGAAAAAAGATATTCCATGCAAATGGAAATCAAAAGAAAGCTGGAGTAGCAATTCTCATATCAGACAAAAGAGACTTTAAAATAAAGACTATTACAAGAGACAAAGAAGGACACTACATAATGATCAAGGGATCAATCCAAGAAGAAGATACGACAATTGTAAATATTTATGCACCCAACATAGGAGCACCTCAATACATACGGCAAAAACTAACAGCCATAAAAGGGAAAATCGACAGTAACACAATAAGAGTAGGGGACTTTAACACCCCACTTTCACCAATGGACACATCAACCAAAATGAAAATAAATAATGAAACACTTAAATATCAATTAACTCCATCTTGTTTAATGTAAAGCTTTAAGTGATACGTTAAAGATGGACTTAATTGATCGTTAGAGGACATTCCATCCAAAAACCACAGAATACACTTTATTCTCAAGTGCTCATGGAACGTTCTCCAGGAGAGATCATATTGTGGGTCAGAAATAAAGCCTTTGTAAATTAAAGAAAATTGAGGTAGTATCAAGTGTCTTTTCTGACCGTAACGCTCTGAGACTAGATATCAGTTACAGGAAAAAATCTGTAAAAAATTAAAACACATGGAGGCTAAACAATACACTACTTAATAACCAAGAGATCACTGAAGAAATCAAAGAGGAAATCAAAAAAACCCTAGAGACAAATAACAACGAAAGCATGACAATCCGAAACCTATGGGATGCAACAAAAGCAGTTCTAAGAGGGAATTTTATAGCAGTACAATCCTATCTCAAGAAATAAGAAACATCTTAAATAAACAACCTAACCTTACACCTAGAGCAATTAGAGAAAGAAGAACAAAAAATCCCCAAAGTTAGCAGAAGGAAAGAAATGATAAAAATCAGAACAGAAATAAATGAAAAAGAAATGAAGGAAACAACAGCAAAGATCAATAAAATTAAAAGCTGGTTCTTTGACAAGATAAACAAAATTGATTAACCATTAGCCAGACTCAAGAAATAAAGGAAGAAGATTGAAATCAACAGAATTAGAAATGAAAACGGAGAAGTAACAACTGACACAGCAGAAATACAAAGGATCATGAGAGATTACTATCAGCAGCTATATGCCAATAAAATGGACAACCTGGAAGAAATGGATAACTTCTTAGCAAAGCACAACCTTCCAAGACTGAACCAGGAAGAAATAGAAAATATAACCAGACCCATCACAAGCACTGAAATTGAGACTGTGATTAAAAATCTTTCAACAAACAAAAGCCCAGGATCAGATGGCTTCATGGGTGAATTCTATCAAACATTTAGAGAAGAGCTAACACCTATCATTCTCAAACTCTTCCAAAATACAGCAGAGGGAGGAACACTCCCCGGTCATTCTATGAGGCCACCGTTACCCTGATACCAAAACCAGACAAAGATATCACAAAGAAGACTACAGGCCAGTATAACAGATGAACATAGATGCAAAAATCCTCAACAAAATACTAGCAAACAGAATCCAACAGCACATTAAAAGGATCATACACCATGATCAAGTGGGGTTTATCCCAGGACTGCAAGGATTCTTCAGTAAACACAAATCAATCAACGTGATACACCATATTAACAAATTGAAGGAGAAAAACCATAAGATCATGTCAAAAGATGCAGAAAAAGCTTTTGACAAAATTCAACACCCATTTATGATAAAAACCCTGCAGAAAGTAGGCATAGAGGGAACTTACCTCAACATAACGAAGGCCATATATGATAAACCCACAGCCAACATCATTCTCAATGGTGAAAAACTGAAACCATTTCCACTAAGATCAAGAACAAGACAAGGTTGCCCACTCTCACCACCATTATTCAACATAGTTTTGGAAGTTTTAGCCACAGCAATCAGAGACGAAAAAGAAATAAAAGGAATCCAAATAAGAAAAGAAGAAGTAAAGTTGTCACTGTTTGCAGATAACATGATACTATACATAGAGAATCCCGAAGATGCTACCAGAAAACTACTAGAGCTAATCAATGAATTTGGTAAAGTAGCAGGATACAAAATTAATGCACAGAAATCTCTTGCATCCCTATACACTAATGATGAAAAATCTGAAAAAGAAATTAAGGAAACACTCCCATTTACCATTGCAACAAAAAGAATAAAATACCTAGAAATAAGCCTACCTAAGGAGACAAAAGATGTGTATGCAGAAAACTATAAGACACTGATGAAAGAAATCAAAGATGATACAAACAGATGGAGAAGTATACCGTGTTCATGGATTGGAAGACTCAACATTGTGAAAATGACTCTACTACCCAAAGCAATCTACAGATTCAATGCAATCCCTATCAAACTACCAGTGGAATTTTTCACAGCACTACCACAAAAAATTTCACAATTAGTATGGAAACACAAAAGACCCCAGATAGGCAAAGCAATCTTGAGAAAGAAAAATGGAGCTGGAGGAATCAGGCTCCCTGGCTTCAGACTATACTACAAAGCTACAGTAATCAAGACAGTATGGTACTGGCACAAAAACAGAAAGAGAGATCAATAGAACAGGATAGAAAGCCCAGAGATAAACCCATGCACATATGGTCACCTTATCTTTGATAAAGGAGGCAACAATATACAGTGGAGAAAAGACAGCCTCTTCAATAAGTGGTGCTGGGAAAACTGGACAGGTACATGTAAAAGTATGAGATTAGAACACTCCCTAACACCATACACAAAAATAAGCTCAAAATGGATTAAAGACCTAAATGTAAGGCCAGAAACTATCAAACTCTTAGAGGAAAACATAGGCAGAACACTCTATGACATAAATCACAGAAAGATTCTTTTTGACCCACCTTCTAGAGAAATGGAAATAAAAACAAAAATAAACAAATGGGACCTAATGAAACTTAAAAGCGTTTGCACAGCAAAGGAAACCATAAACAAGACCAAAAGACAACCCTCAGAATGGGAGAAAATGTTTACAAATGAAGCAACTGACAAAGGATTAATCTCCAAAATTTACAAGCAGCTCATGCAGCTCAATATCAAAAAAATAAACAACCCAATCCAAAAATGGGCAGAAGACCTAAATAGACATTTCTCCAAAGAAGATATACAGATTGCCAACACACACATGAAAGAATGCTCAACATCACTAATCATTAGAGAAATGCAAATCAAAACTACAATGAGATATCATCTCACACTGGTCAGAATGGCCATCATCAAAAAATCTAGAAACAATAAATGCTGGAGAGGATGTGGAGAAAAGGGAACCCTCTTGCACTGTTGGTGGGAATGTAAATTGATACAGCCATTGTGGAGAACAGTATGGAGGTTCCTTAAAAATCTACAAATAGAACTACCATATGACCCAGCAATCCCACTACTGGGCATATACCCTGAGAAAACCATAATTCAAAAAGAGTCATGTACCAAAATGTTCATTGCAGCTCTATTTACAATAGCCCAGAGATGGAAACAACCTAAGTGTCCATCATTGGATGAATGGATAAAGAAGATGTGGCACATATATACAATGGAATATTACTCAGCCATAAAAAGAAACAAAATTGAGCTATTTGTAATGAGGTGGATAGACCTAGAGTCTGTCATACAGAGTGAAGTAAGTCAGAAAGAGAAAGACAAATACCGTATGCTGACACATATATATGGAATTTAAGAAAAAAAAAAGTCATGAAGAACCTAGGGGTAAGACAGGAATAAAGACACAGACCTACTGGAGAATGGACTTGAGGATATGGGGAGGGGGAAGGGTAAGCTGTGACAAAGCGAGAGAGAGGCATGGACATATATACACTACCAAATGTAAGGTAGATAGCTAGTGAGAAGCAGCCGCATAGCACAGGGAGATCAGCTCGGTGCTTTGCAACCGCCTGGAGGGGTGGGATAGGGAGGGTGGGAGGGAGGGAGACGCAAGCGGGAAGAGATATGGGAACATATGTATATGTATAACTGATTCACTTTGTTATAAAGCAGAAACTAACACACCATCGTAAAGAAATTATACTCCAATAAAGATGTTAAAAAAAAAAACAAACAGAAAAACTACAAGTAGAACTACCATATGACCCAGCAATCCCACTACTGGGCATATACCCTGAGAAAAGCATAATTCAAAAAGTCATGTACCAAAATGTTCATTGCAGCTCTATTTACAATAGCCAGGAGATTGAAGAAACCTAAGTGTCCATCATCGGATGAATGGATAAAGAAGATGTGGCACATATATACAATGGAATATTACTCAGCCATAAAAGGAAACGAAATTGAGTTATTTGTAGTGAGGTGGATGGACCTAGAGTCTGTCGTACAGAGTGAAGTAAGTCAGAAAGAGAAAGACAAATACCGTATGCTGACACATATATATGGAATCTAAGAAAAAAACAAAAACAAAAATGGTCATGAAGAATCTAGGGGTAAGACGGGAATAAAGACACAGACCTACTAGAGAATGGACTTGAGGACACGGGGAGGGGGAAGCGTGAGCTGAGACAAAGTGAGAGAGTGGCATGGGCATATATACAGTACCAAATGTAAAATAGATAGCTAGTGGGAAGAAGCCACATAGCACAGGGAGATCAGCTCTGTGCTTGTGACCCCCTAGAGGGGTGGGATAGGGAGGGTGGAAGGGAGATTCAAGAGGGAGGAGATATGGGGATATATGTATATTTATAGCCAATTCACTTTGTTATAAAGCAGAAACTAACACACCATTGTTAATCTGTTATACTCTGATAAAGATGTTAAAAAACAATTGCATCCTCAAGCTTAGGCTCTAAGGAAAAGTATAGAAATCGGCTAATATTGTCATCTACCCAGGTACATTCTCTTCCACAGACTTATTAATTTGGAAAGTTTCATTTTCCTCTCTTTAGCTTTTTTTTCCCCTATATGTTCTACCCAATAACAGTATTTTCATCTTCTCTTCCGTCCCAAACTATATTATTTTTGTGTAAGTTATTTTAGTTACTGTATCATGTGTGAGATCTTAAAAATAAGGTTTAAGTCACTTAGCAGACCCCTTAACTGGTTTCCTTTTGGAGGTATTTCATTGAACTCTTGAATTTGCTTAATGTTATTCAGTTTCTAAGGGATAGGCCAGGAGAAGAGGCATTATTACAGTTTTATAATTTTCTAGAATTTGAAGGTAGTGTCATCCTGGTACCTATAAAACAGACACATAGCTCCTCACATATTTAAGTACCTTACTCTTTCTTCCTAGAATTGAGGTGTTTATGTTAGAAGGAGACAATTATCAGGTCACAGACACCACTTAGCTGTTAATTTTCTAGACTGTTATCTGAAGATAAAGAGAGGATGATGGAGCTATGGTAGGCTTTATCTTGAATCCAGTAACTTTTAGACTATTTTCCTATCACAAAATGCAAAAAATCCAGAAAAATATATGGAATTCCTCCATAGTACCTGATTCACTCTGCAGCTAGATACCCCAGTAATGGTAAGCCGTGCGCTTCCCAAGACTCACCTTGACTTTACCCACTATTTTATAAAGGGCTCCTACAAACTCCCAGGAAGCAGAAGTGAGACTATGGTAAACCATCACCTTCTTTTCCTCTGAGCCCTCATCTCATAGATTCACCAGTTCCTTTTCTTTTCCCAGCTAGCTTTAAACTGCTACTCAGTTTGACAAAACAAAACAACTTAAAAGTTGGTCTTTATTTCCTGCTTCTAAACTCTGCATGGGCCACTTCTGGCTCTCCAGGGAAGATCAGAGCAGAAGAAATGAGTTCCCTGTTGAGAACTATTAAGGGGTCTGAGATTTTACTCTACTTGGAAGCTCACAAATTATCCTGATGCAGTTTCATGGATATTGGCAGAAGTCATGAGATTCCTGGGTCAGAGACAAAGGACAGTTTATTACTCACAGCAATATCAGAAGCTATCAGCTACCAGTGGTTTTTCTGTTTGTTTGTTTTGAGCTAATTTCCAGAGATTTAACTCTATTAAGGGATGCAAAGAAGAGCAAATGGCAGCTGCACATATGGTAAGATGAGTTATAGGAGAAGAACCCTGAGGTTAGGGGACCTGAATCTCACTAATAGACAGTAAACACGTCTGCCCTTTACTCTAGGGGGAGACACTATATACAGGTATACGTCAGAGATATTGTAGCTTCGATTTCAGACCACTGCAATAAAGTGAATATCACAATAAAGTGAGCCACATGAATTTTTTGGCTTCCCAGTGTATATAAATGTTATGTTAACACCATACAATATAGTCTATTAAGTGTGCATTAGCATTATGTCTATGAAAACAATGTACATAACTAAATTAAAAAATACTTTTTTACTAAAAATAGCTAACCATCATCTGAGCCTTCAGTGAGTTGTAATAGTAACATCAAAGATCACTGATCACAGATCACTATAACAAATATAGTAATAACGAAAAAGTTTGAAAAATTGTGAGAATTACCAAAATATGAAACAGAGGCATGAAGTGAGTGAATGCTGCTGGAAAAATGGTACAGATAGACTTGCTCAAAGCAGGGTTGCCACAAACCTTCAATTTGTAAAAAATGCAATATCTGAGAAGCACAATAAGTTGAAGTGGAATAAAACAAGGTATACGTGTATACCAAGACTTTTTACTACAGAAACAACATTTAATAGATAGTCTAAAACAAAGAACAGTAAGTGTCTTGCTGGGAAGATGTGCAGAAACCTGAGAGAAATACAGGAAACTATCTTTCAACATTCCCTTAGCTGATTCAGGCTGATGTGAACATTTCTTGCCCACTGCCTATCCCCTCCCCCTCCCCACTCAATTGCATCGGGTTCTTATTTCATGGAGTCAAAATTTTCTCTCATCCTTTTCAGGATAAGAGGTTTTACTTCTCCCTGCATAGTTTGTTTTCTCCATATTGGCTTATTTTCATTTTATTATTGTGTTATTTCTGGTCTCTGTATTCCATGTTGAGAACTTCGCTAGGCTGTATACTCATGATTAAGGACAGGAGAATAACTAGCTTATTGGAAGCTCTGAACACATGGGTAGGGCTTGTTGACTATGGGCTTAACTGTTGGTTGATCTCACTGAGCCTCTGGAGTGAACACTTGATGTCAATATGTTTAGGTTTCTCCTTTAGGTTGATCAGCTTCCCTAGATAAATCTTTCCGATCTTCTGCTGGGATGGCAAAGCACTGGTTTTCAGGGTTCTGGGAATGCAGTGGGAAGCACCATGGATTCCTAGCATTCATGCAAACATTAACATTCTCCTTGTTTAAGTATTTTCCAAATCATACTTTGCTAATTCCTAATCAGATTGAGAAATTTTGGGGGGGTGTCATATTTATTGGCAGTGTGTTTTCTCATCTGTGAGCTGCTTGTTCATGTCTTTTG
Organism: Lagenorhynchus albirostris; assembly: GCF_949774975.1. Lineage (NCBI taxonomy): Eukaryota > Metazoa > Chordata > Mammalia > Artiodactyla > Delphinidae > Lagenorhynchus > Lagenorhynchus albirostris. Next base: position 60,096,528 of record NC_083102.1, read on the forward strand.
CCCATTTTACTATTGATTTCTTTGTCTTTTTCTTTTTAAGCAGTTATTTATGTGTTCCTGATCCTAATCCTGGGTTACTTGTATGTGTGATGAGTATCTTCCACCAGATTATAAGTTTCCTTGTCCTTGCTTTCTGCCTCTGCTGAGCATTTCCTTCAATCTATAGCCTTTTCTGATTCTTAGCTTTCTGTGGAGTGGTCTTTGGTCCAACACTCTACCAATGTCGGTTCAAGGTCTAGTCCTCAGCACCACCCCATCCCTACTGCTCCTCCTAGACCCTGTGTTCCTAGAGGTCGACATGCTATCCTTTTTGGTTCCTGCCTTCTGATGATTTTTTCTTATTGTCTTCCAAGTTTTTCCATTGATTTAAAAGATTTTACCCATTTTTTTCTTGCATTTTTGGATGTTTTGTAGCCAGAGTACACAGTGATCTCTTGTTGCCAGAAAAAAAAAATGCAGAAGTCTATACTTTATTTTTGTTTTTCCTAAACACTCTACCTATTCAGGCTGGAACTTTACAGAAATATATATCTTTTAGCTAGGAATTTGAAATGTAAAATTGAGTTTCTGCACTAGGTGTTAATAATTTTTTTTTATTTGCAGAAAGAGGAATGCCTTAGCTACCTATGTTCCTGTTTTTAAGGGGATCTACACCTCTTTTTAGTACAGTTGAGAACTTAATTACAGCTAGAACTCTAATGTATTAGTTAATTGGTAATCGTTGGTGGGTAAAGTTTATTTTAAGTGAACTTACTTGTGCAATAATATTTTAATAAATGCTTCCTATGATAAACATCCTTAGCCTCAAGTTTACAACTTGACAGTCTTTGGAAATACTAAAACAAAACTTTCCATGTTTCAGGGAAGCACTTTGTCTTTCTGAGAAAACAATCTAAGAAATTCAGATTTTACTTAATGTTTATGGCAATTGGTAGTTTCTAACCTTTTCTTTATCTAACAAGATGCAAAACTGCCTGATGTGTCTTCTCAAAGTCCTGTGTCAAGTTTCTCATTCTTTCAAGAGGCTCCTCATTAAAGTTCCTTGTACAGCAGCTGTATTTCTAGCCAAGGCTAAGTTAAAGAACATTAGGCTTATAGTTATATACTCCCACAGGAGAAATAGGTACATTAAAACATTGTTTAAAGAAACTCATTCCTGAGTAAAAACACCCCACACAGGTTAAGGCAGCTAGAGGTCAAAATGCAAAGGTAGCATTAAGCCTGGATGATAAAAGCTCTGAGAAATTACAAGATCAAGATTCCTGTTTAAATCTCCATTTCTCTGAGCAATTCATCTCAGTGAATTACTAAAAGCAAAGGAGAATACCATCATAATTCTAAAATTTTATCTATATGAATTACATTTGACAAATGGGATATTTTCATCCCATAAATCACTTCTCTCTAAAATTAGAGCAATTTTACCATCAACAGTGTCTGCTAAGTAAGGTCCCCAGGTTCCTTCAATTGCCTATGGGAAACCTATTGAATAAGGGCACATACACAAGATTAGTGTGCATGTGTGTCCTTCTGTTGCTATACACTTAGTGCAGTGACAGCTGCTGGGGGTGCTGGTAGTGGAAATAAACTGTTGTGGGGCTGAAAGTCACAAAAAAAGACTCTTTTGTGATTCAAAATATGCATCATTGTTGAAGCAACAACATAAACAAATGAAATAAAATACAATGGTAGGGTATTCTTAAACATTAATGTGCATATAGATCAATTTATCATGTATGTAAAAATGCATATTCCAGGCCCTTGCCACCAGAGATACAGATTCAATAGATTTGGTTTAAGGCCTAGATATATGCATTTTTGAAAATGCTCCAAGTTATTCAGTTGGAGGAACACTACAATTGGAGATTATCAAGTACTCAATAAAGGCTCTTTTAGGTCAAATATCTGTCACGAAGATTTCAAAGATAGTTGAGACCCCAAATAGCCAAAGTAATCTTGAGAAAGAAAAATGGAGCTGGGGGAATCAGGCTCCCTGACTTCAGCTTATACTACAAAGCTACAGTAATCCAAACAGTATGGTACTGGCACAAAAACAGACATATAGATGAATGGAACAGGGTAGAAAGCCCAGAAATAAACCCACACACCTATGGTCAATTAATCTATGACAACAGAGGCAAGAATATACAATGGAGGAAAGACAATCTCTTCAATAAGTGGTACTGGGAAAACTGGACAGCTACATGCAAAAGAATGAAATTAGAACATTATCTAATTACCATACACAAAAATCAACTCAAAATGGATTAAAGACCTAAATGTGAGACTGGATACAATAAAACTCCTAGAGGAAAACATAGGCAGAATGCATTTTGATATAAATTGCAGCAATGTTTTTTTGGATCCATCTCCTAGAGTAATGGAAATAAAAGGAAGTGGGACGTAATTAAGCTTAAAAGCTTTTGCACAGCAAAGGATACCATAAACAAAACAATAAGACAACCCACAGAATGGGAGAAAATATTTGCAAATGATGTGACTGACAAGGGATTAATTTCCAAAGTATACAAACAGCTCATGCAGCTTGATATCAAAAAACAAACAACCCAATCAAAAAATGGGCAGAACTGGGCTTCCCTGGTGGCGCAGTGGTTGAGAGTCCGCCTGCTGATGCAGGGGACACGGGTTCGTGCCCCGGTCTGGGAAGATCCCACATGCCGTGGAGCGGCTGGGCCCGTGAGCCATGGCTGCTGAGCCTGCGCGTCTGGAGCCTGTGCTCCACAACGGGAGAGGCCACAACAGTGAGAGGCCCGCATACAGCAAAAAAAAAAAAAAAAAAAAAAAAAAAAAAAAAAAAAAGGGCAGAACTGAATAGACATTTCTCCAAAGAAGACATACAGATGGCCAAAAAGCACATGAAAAGACTTCACATTGCTAGTTATTAGAGAAATGCAAATTAAAACTACAATCACCTCACAGCAGTCAGAATAGACATCATCCAAAAGTCTACAAACAGTAAATCCTGGAGAGGGTGTGGAGAAAAGGGAACCCTTGTATACTGCTGGTGGGAATGTAAATTGGAAGAGCCACTATGGAGAATAGTATGGAGGTTCCTTAAAAAACTAAAAATAGAGCTACCACATGATCCAGCAATCCTACTCCTGGGCATATATCCAGAGAAAACCATAATTTGAAAAGATACATGCACCCCGATGTTCACTGCAGTACTATTTACAATAGCCAAGTCATGGAAGCAACCTAAATGTCCATCAACACATGAATAGATAAAGAAGATGTGGTATACATATAGAATGGAATATTACTCAGCCATAAGAAAGAGTGAAACAATGCCATTTGCAGCAACATGAATGGACCTACAGATTGTTATACTAGGTCAAGTAAGTCACAAAGAGAAAAACAAATATCATAGGATACCACATATGTGGAATCTAAAATAATCATACAAATGAACTTAGAAACAGATTCACAGACTTCGAAAACAAACTTATGGTTACCAAAAGGGAAAGGTGGGGGGGAGGGATAAATTAGGAGTTTGGAATTAACATATACACACTACTATATATAAACTAGATAAACAACAAGGACCTACTGTATAGCATAGGGAGCTATATTCAATATCTTGTAATAACATATAATAGAAAAGAATCTGAAAAATAATATATATATACATATATGTATATATATAACTGAATCACATTGCTGTATACCTGAAAATAACAAAATTTTAAATCAAATATACTTCAATAAAAAAGATTTATAAAAAAGAATGACATGGGTTTTTATGTCTGGAGAGGAGAGATGAGTTTTTCACATGAAAATAATGTCATGAGCCAGGGCCTAGAGGTGGGAATGGGACCAATGAGAAGGGACAATGAGGAGAGGTTGTTTAAGGCACAGAAGTCATGCTTGGATGCACAGAGGTCATGCTGGGATGCACTGAGAAGATTGGAAAAATTGATGTTCAGTAAATGATTGACATTTTTCCAAAGAAGACATATAGATGACCAACAGGCATATAAAAAGATTCCCAACATCACTAATCATCAGGAAAGTGTAAATCAAAACCACAAGGAGATACCACCTCATACCTGTCAGAATGAGTATTATCAAAAAGACAGTAATGAATGTTGACAAGGATGTGGAAAAAAGGGAGCCCTCGTGCACTGTTGTTAGGAATGTAAATTGGTGCAGCTGCTATGAAAAACAGTATGGAGGTTCCTCAAAAAATTAAAAATAGAACTACCATGTGACCCAGCGATTTCACTACTGGCTATTTACCTGAAAAAAGCAAAAACACTAAATGGAAAAGAGATTTGCACTCCTATGATCGCTGCAGCATTATTTACAATAGCTAAGAGGAGAAAGCAACCTAAGTTGCCTCAATAGATGAATGGATAAAGAAGATGCAGTATATACATACAAAGGATTATTACTCAGCCATAACAAAGAATGAAATCTTGCCATTTGTGACAACATGAATGGACCTAGAGGGTAGCGTGCTAAGTGAAATAAGTCAGACAAATACTGTATGATTTCACTTATATGTGGACTCTAAGAAACAAATGAACAAACATAACAAAACAGAAACAGACATATACACAGAGAACTGATGGTTGCCAGAGAGGAGGAGGTTGGGGAGAGGAAAGAAATAGGCGAGGGAGATTAAGAGGTACAAACTCCCAGTTGTAAAATTAATGAGTTGGTTGTGAAATGTACAGTGTGGGGAATATATTTAATAACTATATAATATCTTTGCATGGTGACATATTGTAATTAGATTTATCATGGTGTGTAGAAATATTGGATCACTATGCTGTGTAACACAAACTAACATAGAGTTGTAAATCTATTATGGTTTAAAAACAAACTAACAAACTCATAGAAAAAGAGATCAGATTTGTAGTTACCAGAGGTGGGGGACGGAGGGAGAGGGAAGTGGATGAAGGTGGTCAAAAACGTACAAACTTCCAGTTATAAGATAAATAAGTACTATGGATGTAATGTACAACGTGATAAATATAATTAGCACTGCTGTATGTTACAGAGGAAAGTTGTTATCACAAGGAAAAACATTTTTTCTACTTTAATTTTGTATCTGTATTAGATGATGGATGTCATTAAACCTATTGTGGTCATCATTTCATGATGTATGTAAGTCAAATCATTATGTTGTATACCTTAAACTTATACAGTGCTCTATGTCAATTATATCTCAATAAAAGGAAGAATAATACACACACACACACACACACACACACACACACACACACACACACACGTACTTGGATAAAACTGTTGGCTTCTAGGTAAAATTATTAGCCAGCACAGACACAGAATTTGAAGTGAGAAGACAATTTCCCCTCAATTATCTTAGTTTTGGGAGCTCATCATCTGCATATTTGGAGCATTAAGTAAAATTTTTTTCTTCTCCATCTCATTTTCTATTAAAAGCCATTATCTCTTTGTCTCTATGCCTCTTTTAGGGAAGTGTGTACTGCCCATCTCATTGTAATTCATGACTTCATCTTGTCTCCTTCATTAGATTACAGACTTTTTGAGGGCTGGTCCTAACTTACTCATTTTACTGTTTTTTTTTTTTTAATAGTCCATCATGTACTGCTATGAACATAGGTGGGACTCAAAACTCTTGTTTAAAGAACCAATTGATGACTTATTACTTCACCAGTGAGTATATGTCATGTACCAGACACTATGCTAGGTATTTTGTATGTAACACCCCACTTGGTTTTTACAAACCTAGTATAAGCTTGGCAGAGTTACTCACACATTTCAGGAAAGGATATTGAGGTCTGAAGTCAAGTACTTGTCTATCACCACACAGCTACTAAACAGCAGAGGCAAAAAAACATGTAGAACTGGAAACGGTCAGACTCAACAGATGGACTCTTTCATTTTTGGATGGAACAAGGAAATGAATGAATGAATGAGTGAATGGGGAGTGTAAAGGTAAGTAACTCATCTTAAGTGAAGAGTAAGTGAGATTTTAATCACGTATAGACTGTAAGCTGCTTATTCTAGAGGTGGAAGGAAGGTAGGCAAGGAACTTTTCTGTCCATTCCTGAGCTCTTTGGCAGAAGGCTGGCAGGGGGTGCCAGAGCATAGGATGTGCAGTTAGAAGGTACCCAGACCGCATGGTAGAGCCACTGGATATCCTATACCTGAGTTAGGGAGGGAAACCCAACTGTCGACACAACTGTACTGTGTGACAGTATGAAAGAGGAAGAAAACAGTCTTTTGATGGAAGTCGGTTGTGGGTGAACAATCACCCTAGTGACCTTTTTAAAACAAAACAAAACAAACAAAACAAACAAAACAATACCCAGGCCCTGTCTCGAGATGTTCTGGTTACATTGGTCTGGGGTGAGTTCCAGACATTCTAAAATGTGATGTGCAGCCAAGGTTGAGAAATCCTGTCCTAAGATTTCACTTAATTTCCCGGACACTAGGATCTGGTATCACTGATTTCACAGCTCTGCCTTGCAAAGGTATCCTTCATGGTAAAAAAATCACCACTGAAGTTACTGGTCTCCTGATGTTAAATAAAAAAAATATGATTATTCCCAGGGAACTGCTCTGTTCTCGTTAGATGGGAGTCATCTTTTTTTTTTTTTTTTTTTTTTTGGGAGTCATCTTTTTCTGAGCAAGTCCTGCATTCCAAGTAATTTTGCTTCTGGGACCAAATTACGCAGTCACTGGCACGAGTCTGGCTTAGCAAAATTAATGAAAACATAATTAGGCAAGTTTCCCTCAGCTGTGCTGTTTGAAGGGTCCTTATAATTTTTTGATAGTAAGATAAATTAAGAAAATGATTGTTTAATTTACAAGTTAGGCATTTCAATTAAACTCAAATTATCTCTCTAATGAAGTGGATCATTAATGATAATTTCAAATTATAAAGCCAGATTTCAGTGATAAATCATGGCTACCTCTAAAATCTGACTTTGCAGTATTAGATGGATAACTCTGGAGAAGACATGTAAAGTCGAAGCATGAATAAATTTCCTTATTTATAAGACGAAGATAATAGTCCATGCAGTGGTGTATTGGTAATTGCATAATGAACCAGTTCTATGGAGGGGAGGCTGATATTGTGGTGTTGCCAATTTCTGACCTGTCAATACTCCCATGATGGCAGACTTCAAGTTACCATGAGGACTGGCTCACAAATTTCCTGAAAATTTAACAGTGACCACTTGTGAGTACCACTAAGATAGTGTGGTGATAAAATGAGGTATTGTGTAAATCATCTAACTCAGTGGTCAGCCCAGACTTGTTCAAGATGTAGAGTGTAACTTAACTCTGCAATTTTCAAAAATTCCACATGTTATTAAGTATTGAAGATAGAACTGCTAGTCATTTGAAAAACAAAATATTTTACTCATGGCAAAAAACGGCAATATCGTTTTGTGAATCTGAGCCTGAAATAGGTTTACACTCTTCCAAGCTGGGTTAGTCCTAACTTCTCTGTGTCTCCCATTAGGAGTCGTGGAAAAATCTATGCTTCCGTATTTGAGAATTATTAGATCTGTGTGGAAATTTGATCACATGTATTTATTAAGCATGTTTTGAGTTCTCAGCACTATGATATATACTATGGACTATGCCAGTAGCTTCTTTGAAAGGCATGTGTGTCTTAGATTGTCTTAACATCTTTCTACTTTTCTTCTCCATGATTTTCTCTCAACTCTTGGCATTCGGTGCCTCTCGTTGCCTGTTTCCTGCTTTCCACATGGTCACCCCTTTTAAGGGGCCTTTTTTTTTTTCACCAGGGGACACCTCTAGAAAAATAATGGTCAAATCTGAGACAAGAGGATGGAGGTGGAGGAGTCCTGAAGGAAGCCAGATAATTGCCAGTATGGAATCAGAGCTGTAAATTTTCTTGACTTTGGCAAGGAGTTTGGTGCCAATAGATGGCATCAGTGAAGGTCATTCAAAGCTCTCCCTGTCAAAGCATCCAAGTTTCTCCCTATTTCCTGAGTCCTAGACAGGGGAGGCATAGCTAACCATCCTCACCTTTGCTTTCTTCCTTGTGCAGGCCTCTCGCTCTGGGCTTATTCCCACAGCTCTTGCCATACATGCCGAATAAATCCAGACTCTTGCCAAGGCCTGAACAGCTTGCGTGATCTAGACCCTGCCCACGGCTCCAATAATGACACCAACTTATATTTACCGAGTGCTCACTACAAGCCAGGCGTTGCTACATGTGCTGACCAGAATTCAGTCCTGTGATTCTCAAAACAAACCTGTGCAGTATGCATCCTGCTTTCCAGATGAGGAAACTGAGGTCTTAGTTTAAATCCCTTGTCTGAGGTCACACAAGCTCAAAGTGGCAGGGGTGGGATTTAAACAGAGGTGGTCCAGTGGGATCTTCTTTCTTAAAGGACACGCTGTAAGAGCAGTCAGCGTTCTGAGCATGGCCAAACAGGTCATCTAAGGGGGCAGGGAGTGTAGTTCTCCCCTGGGGAGCAGTATTAGGGAAAGGCCAGGAGATGGGCAATGATGGCCATTGTCTATGTCGCAGTACGGAAGGTATGTTACACCATGTTGCTGTCTGTCTCCACGTTGCCATCAACGTTTTAATTGCAATATACATACAGAAAATTGCTCGAGTCATAAAAACACAGCTTGATGCACTTTCACAACACGAGCAGACCCATGTATGTAACCAGCAGCCAGATCAAAAGAGGGGTTATCACCAGCACCCTGAGAGCCCCCTTACACCCTTTCTCACTCATCTACACTATCCTCCTCGAAGGTAACCACCATCCTGACTTTTCTTACCATAGATTAGTTGGTTCTATTTTTGAACTTTATATAAAAGGAATCATACGTATTTACTCTTTTTGTCTTGCTTCTATTTCTCCGCCTCGTATTTCATGCAGATTCATCCATGCTGTTTAACATAGCAGTAATTCATTGGTTTCTAATGCTGTGTAATATTCCATGCTTAAACATGTCGTGATTTACTTATCTGCTCTACTGCTGACGGGCTGTCTCTAGTTTTTGGCTACTGTGGATCGTGCTTCTATAAACATTCCTGTACATGTCTTTTGGTGCCTATAAATATGCATTCTGTTGGGTACATACAGAGGAGTAGAATTGCTGGGTCATAGAATATGCATATGCCCCGCTTCAGTAGATGATGCCAAACAATTTTCTAAAGTGTCGGACCAAGTTACACTCCCACCAGCACGACATGAGAGTTCCAGTTGGCGCACAGTGGTGCTCTCATTCTTTTTCATCCTGGCGGGTGCGTTTTGGTATTTCATGGTGTTTTTAATTTGCAGTCCCGTCAGAAGAAACCATGTTGAGTTCCACTGTTTATTGGCTCCTGGCATGTCTACTTTTGTGAAGTGGCTGTTGAAGTTTTTTGCTCATCTTTAATTGGATTATCTTTTTCCTATTGATTTGTAGGAGTTTTGCAAATGTATCTCATCAGTGTATTTTGCAAGGATTTAAAAAATCTAGATATAATCAAATACCATTTCTTCATATGCAAAACTAAGAATAGTATTTAATACTTTGTTAATTGTTGAAAAACTTACTATTTAGTGGTTTGGTCCCAGATTTGCTTCTTTTATACATAAGGCATTTCTGTACTCAGTAATAAGAAGATAGTTTTCTAGTAAAGAGCTTGCTTTTCCTCTCTCCTCCCCCTCCTTTTCCCCCCTCCCTCTCTCCTTCTTCCTATCCCCCTCCCTCCTTTTTTCCTTAATTAATTCCCACTCTTCTTTCTTTCTTTTCTTTCTTTCTTTCCCTTTCTTTCTTCCCACACTGTTCATATTTATGTAAAAACTTTATACTGAGTTTCTTTTAGAGAGTTTGTTCTCATTCCATAGTCCCCAACCTGTTTTCTAAGTACACTGTATAAACAGCCGTGACTGTTTATGTAAATAGCCATATCAGAATTACAATATGATGTTACTTTCTGAGTACTATATCCCATGAGAGTCATTTAAAATTCATTTGAGAGAGAGAAAGAGAAGACTCCCAAATATATACCTCTTATAGAATTTCAAATGAATCATGTAATACAAAGAGAACATCTATAAAATCAGAGTAACAAATAATGCTGTCCTTCCTGTGCCGTGAGCTTGGTAAAGTACACATGATACATGAACATTTAGAGCTGCAGGGAAGATAAATACTTTCATTAGAAAAGCACTTTCTGGATTACAAAGGACCCACCATAACTCACATAATGCTCTTTTGCGTCTGTATGTTCTTTTTGCTCATTCTGTTTCATCTTTTTTTTAAAAAAAACTTATTTTATTGAAGTATAGTTGATTTACATTTTGTAAATTTCTACTGTACAGCAAAGTGATTCAGTTATACATATACATGTTTATATATATTTTTTCATATTCTTTTCCATGACCGTTTGTCACAGGATATTGAATATATTCCCTGTGCTATACAGTAGGACCTTGTTGTTTATCCATTCTATGTATAATAGTTTGCATCTATGTTTCATCTTCTTACATAGCAAGCTCCCCAACTATGCCTAAGACATCATTTTATTTACAGAAAATGATTTATACATAAATTTTATGGCAAAATATTGCATCAAATATGCTCTACCTGTAAAAACAGAACGTTTGTCAGACATCCCTGGGAGGGAGCTTCTTCCAGTACTTTCTCTCAGTTGTGCCAATGGACTTCCATAGATCAGTCCCAACTCTGGAGTCATGCAATGATGGCAAAATGGTGGAGGGTGACCAAGGAGTACACAGAATTCTGCTGTCCCTTCCAAGATTGATTTCCATGTCTTTTTACTGTGAAATTTCAACTTAATGCCAAAAAGAACGAGCCACAATTGAAATGCAAACTACAATCTAAAGCTCAATCTGCTCAAAGAAATGGCCGGAGGTAAACGTTATTGAAGGTGTCTCCATAGTCGTAAGCCTCAGATTCTGGTAGAGAATGTAGAAGGAATACAAAGCCACTTGGATTACTGAATGCCAGTGAGAACACAAGAATCATTTGGTGAGATTTGCTCTAAAGGGCAACAGAGAAATGGCCTGGCAGGTGGAGGAGATGTGGAGCCAGGAAATTATTGCTTTAAGGTGGAAGAAATAATAGCATATTTGCATGATGATTGGAATGATCTAGTAGAGAGGGAAAGGTGATGATGCAGAGAGGAGAGATTTGCTGGAGTGCATCCTGGAGATGGGATCCTGTTTGCAGGGGAGGGGAGGGGCTGGCCTTATAAAGGGGCACAGTGCACATGCTTAAAACATGCTGAAGCAATGAATGCCTTAGCAGGTGGGGATTTATTTTTACTTTTATATTTAGTATTAAATGCGACCTTGATATGGTATAGTAACTAAAAGCAGAGAACTTGGTGACTAAGAGACGCTGTGATGTCTTGGGCACATTACTTAGACTCTGACAGAGTTTATGTACCTGTAAAGTGGACATAATAATAGCACCTCCCTCATAGGGTTGTTGGCAGTATTACATGTGACACAGTATGCGAATTGCCTAGCAAAGCGTCTGGCACATAGACAGGGCCCCCAGATGGTAATTTCTATCGTTAGCACTGCCTCTGCCTTGGAGCAGCAGCCCTGGGTCCCCAGAGCTGGATCCAGAGAGAACGCTGCATGAAGCCCACGTGCACCCTGAGAGGAGCCCAAGGTCCCCTCTTGCTTCTTCAGCAACTCATGCTGGAAAAGCGCAGAGCACATGTCCTTTGTTCTAGCCTCATAGCCCTGCACTACCCTGAAACTTCTGAAGGAGAGGCTCAGGAGAGTGATTTCCTTTTTTGGGAGCCTTCTCTAGAGTAGGGCAGATTGCAGGGCTGAGGGGAACTGCCCGAGAGCAGGAATGGGAACATAGGAAGGGGACTTCCCCAGCAAATGCTTGCTAAGCAGCTCTTACCACTTTCCCAGGGAATCTGAAAGCCCACGCAAGGGACTATGTAAACCTGAACGTGAATTAACAACACTGACAAAGATGAGCCAGATTGTAGTTTCTCAGTCAACTGAATAAATATTTACAACTTTCCAAAGGGTATCTCCTAGCCTGTCAGTCAAGATTCCACATCAATGGCTGCTAGAGACTTTATTTTGAAAGATTGTGCAGTTACATCCAAAACACAAATTTAGCTGTGATGAATGCTTCACGGCTGGTAATTTTGGTTGCTTTGGGGGCAATATTAGGAAAAAACAAGTTACGGTGGTTCTGAATCCATGTTCAGCAATTTTATTAAGTATAAGGTTCACATTCTGGGGAAATATTGATGAGAAAAGGAAACCTGGGTAGAATGACTAGAGAAAAGAGAAAAATATGGCCTTTCTTGATTAAAAAAAACACCAGTATACACAGGAGTCACTAGAATAAAAGGACTTCATTAAATTTCCAGGACAACAGCCAAAGAGTTAAAGTCCTGTGATATGATTAACTAAGTATGTGACACTCAGATTGTCAGCTACAATCATATCAAATTCACCATTTCTGGTTTTTGTACTGACTATAGTGCCTGCCAGTAAATGACAATGTCCCTCAATTCAGTAAAGTGAATAGAGCCTTGTTAATTAGAGACACTCAGCAATAGCCCATTTATTAAGTTAAATGCCTTTAATTTATCAAAGGGCTCATCTTCAATTAGTATCGTCACATAGTTAATGTCATAAATCATAAAATATTTTTTAAACTAAAATATTTTTGTATTTCACTTATAAACTTTTTGTCATTCTTCTTTGGATTTGGTCTTTAGCTCAATATAATTGTCCTGATTCTTTTCTATACCTCAATAGTATAATCATAATGACATAGAAAGAAAATATCTAAAGATAATCTGCAAGGCTAAAGGCTTTTCACTCATTACTAAATCTTACATGTTTTGATACTTGCCAAAATACCAAAGGTTGGCCAATTCTTGAAGGGTCAAGGCAATAGCCACCGACTGGGAATGTGGCATCACTGATGGGCTTCTTATGTCCCCTGAAGCCTAGTTCCTGAACTACCTTCAACACCATACCAAGAGGTGGCATGACATGTGTCAGATCCCCTGCTAGAGTCAACTGACAGACATGGCAGACAATGATGTGACTGACAAGGGCTTAATATCCAAAATATACAGACAGCTCATGCAACTCAATATCAAAAAACCAAACAGCCCGGGGCTTCCCTGGTGGCACAGTGGTTGAGAGTCTGCCTGCCAATGCAGGGGACACGGGTTCGAGCCCTGGTCTGGGAAGATCCCACATGCCACGGAGCAACTAAGCCCGTGAGCCACAACTACTGAGCCTGCGCGTCTGGAGCCTGTGCTCCGCAACGGGAGAGGCGGCGACAGTGAGAGGCCCGCGCATCGCTATGAAGAGTGGCCCCCGCTCTCCGCCACTGGAGAAAGCCCTTGCACAGAAATGAAGACCCAACACAGCCAAAAATAAATATAAATAAATAAATAAATTAAAAAAAAAAAACCAAACAGCCCAATCAAAAAATGGGCAGAAGACCTAAACAGACAAAGAAGACATAGAGATGGACAATAGGCACATGAAAACATGCTCCACGTCGCTAATTATTAGAGAAATGCAAATCAAAACTACAAGGAGTTATCACCTCACACCAGTCAGAATGGCCATCATCAAAAAGTCTACAAACTATAGATGTTGTTGGTGGAAATGTAAATTAGTGCAGCCACTATGGAGAAGAGTATGGAGGTTCCTTAAAAAACTAAAAAGAGAGTTACCCCATGCTCCAGCAATCCCATTTCTGGGCATATAACTGGAAAAAATGAAGACTCTAATTCAAAAAGATACACGCACCCCAATGTTCATAGCAGCACTATCTACAACAGCCAAGACATGGAAGCAACCTGAATGTCCATCGAATGGATGGACAGATGAATGGATAAAGAAGGTGTGGTACATATATGCAATGGAATATCACTCAGCCATAAAGAATGCAGTAATGCCATTTGCAGCAACAAGAATGGACCTAGACATTATCACACTAAGTGAAGTAGGTCAGGCAGAGAAAGACAGATATATGATATCACTCACATGTGGAATCTAAAAAAAAAAATACAAATCAACTTATTTACAAAACAGAAATAGACTCACAGACATAGGAAAAAAAACTTATGGTTACCAAAGTGGAAAGGGGAGGGGGAGGAATAAATTAGGAGTATGGAATTAATAGATACCTATCACTCCATATAAAATAGGTAAACAAGGATCTATTGTATAGCACATGGAACTATATTCAATATCTTGTAAATAACCTGTAATGGAAAAGAATCTGAAGGTGTACACCTGAAACTAACACAATATTGTAAACAAACTATAGTTTAATTATAGAAAACTGTGCAGAGTTGGGGGTTTTCACATGTTATTTAATCCTCTTAACCACTCCATAAGCTCAGGATGATTATCTCTATTTCAGTGAGTTACCAAAAGAAGGAATAGGCTCAGAGAATTTAAGTGAATGGCTTGCCCACGAAACCGGCAAAACTGGGATACAAACCACTATTTTCTCACTCCAGATCCAGTGCTCACAGTGTTCTGTCCTTTAGACACAAGATTCAATTTTTGTTTCTTAGGAGATACAGCCTACCGGTGCTTCATATGTCCTGTCCTGCCTTTGGCTATTGACTGATTTGTTCATGTGTTCAGTCATTCATCCTTTCAATAAACATATTTTGAGCACCTAGAACGTTCTAGGTATTCTGCTATCCACTGGGGATACAGTGATGAATAAGAGATACATGATTCTTGCCCTTGTGGAGTTTATATTCTAGTGGGGATTGGACATCAAAGACATCACATGAGATGAGTGTTTCCAACTCATTGGGGAAGGAAGTAAGATTCTGTAATGGGGGAGCTGACCTAGGTCACCTTTGAGTTGCCACTGGAAGTCTCACGCCATAACTCTGTATTGTCGTGGTGTCACATTTGCAGACGTATGAGTCTGGCTTGCAAAAATCATTGAAAATTTATTAAAATCTTAGTGCAATTTCTCGACAATATATCAAAGAGGGATTTCCTATAGAACGTGGTACGAATTTCACTAAGCACATACTCTGTGTGAAGCATAGCACGCTTAAGGGGTAGAAACTATTAATGTTCCTGTTTTATAAATAAGGACACTGAACCACAGGGAGATTAAGTAACTGCCCAAGGTCACACAGTTAGTAAATAATGGAAATTGGATCTGGACTCAAATATTCTGACTCTTAACCACTATGTTGTATTACCCTCAGAAAGCAACATTCCTTAAAAATATCTTTTCTGGTCTTTTCTCCCTCTACCTCCTACATGTAAAGTATGCCCCAAATTATTTCTCAGACTTTGTTTTCCTGAGTCCTCCTCTCTATTGCCTCCAGTTTAGGACTTTTAAAGTAGAGCAATTTATTGTCTTTAGCTTTTTTCCCCCATTGTCAACTGACCCATTACCCCAGTTGCTACAAGAAAGGAAGGGCCAAGGATTGAGCCAGTCCTCCCCCTGCCCTGCCCCTTAGAGTTGTACATGGGTGAGCGTATTCTTCCTGGCAAAAGAGGAAGGGAAGATTTGGATCTTTTCGCTGGCAAATGCTTTATAATTTCATCTCACTGCCAGAGAGGAGTTGGAGTCATTAGCCAGGCCAGGAGTGAGGAGAAGAGTGATCACTCAAAGGGAAGAGCATGTGCCAAGGCCCTGGGGCAGAGAAAGCGTGGAGCATGAGGATTGAAAGCTGCCCAGTGTGGCAGGAAAGCAGTAGGGGAGGCAGCAACAGCCAGACTGTGAAGGGCCTTATGTGCTTTGGGAATGATTTTTGACTTTATCTTTTTTGCATTTGGTATGGAGAATCCAGCTAGGAGGCGATTACAGAAATTAAACCCTAAGTGAGAGTGACTTGGCCCTGTGTGGTGGTGGGTGGGTATCAAGGGGGTCAACCATCAGTCGTATCCTCGAAAGGACTTGTGACTGATTGGAGATAGATTATGTGGAAGCGGGAGGATTTGAGGACGACTCCCCAGTACTTATGACTTAAAGGTCTACGTAGAGGGTGGGACCATCTAATGAGATGTGGGAGAACGCCAGGGAGAATAGTTTTCCTTGGGTTTGTGTGCTGTCAGTTTGTATTGTATCAATTTAGCTCAGCTGGAACTATATTTTGCAGACTCCTTTCCCTGAATAGTCCCAAATCAGCGGAGTAGCGCGAGCCATTTGGCAGGAGAGTTGGAAAGCGGAAGTGACGCAGCAGCTACATTCTTTTTATGCCGGAAGACTGGTGTTGGGGGGCAGCCCTGTCTCAGCTCACGCACCTTGTCGCTTTTCTACACGTACAGCTTGTCTAGCATGGAGGCAGCTGCCAGGTCTGGATCTTCCCTTAGCTTCTCTGACTCCTGGGTGGCATATGTGTAGCTCTGTAATGAAGGGGGCCAGCTTCTATTGCAGGGCCCCTGCGTCCCACAAGGTGGAAGCTTGGAAGCATCCAATCCTTGTGGGTTCCAGCTCACCTTTACGTGTTTCAGACTTCCTGGCTCTCCCCTCCTTCGTGCCCACCTTTCCTTCCCTGCTGACCTGAGCCTGCACATCAGGGACAAAAACAACAGCCTTCCACAGATGCTTTAACCAGTTCCCTCACTGCATCAGTTGGAGTTTCTGTCATGAAAATCTTATTATCTGTCACATCTAGCGGTTCTGTTTCTCTGACTGAACGCTGACTGATACACTGTGCTAGAGGAAGATTAGCTTACCTTGGTCCATACTGAATTTGAAGAGCCTGCGAGACAGCCAAACAGAGGTGTCAAATAGGGAGCAGGATATTCATGGCTGCGGATCAAAGATAATGTAAATTCAGGAGTCATATAGAAAATAATGGAGGCTGTGGTCAAATAAGAATTAATCTGCTCTTTGTCTCTGGTTCCTGGCACAAAGCTTCAAAATCCCTTGGTATTTCTTCAGTGCTAGGAGAGTCTTTGTTATGCTAACAAGGTGACTCCCGGTGGGCCCCTGGATGGCTTCAGGATGGAGGCTGGTCACCAGAAAGACCAACCAGATGATTAAAGAGTGTGAACTTTGGGCTAGCTCGACCTCCAGGGAAGGCAAGAGGGGTGGAGATGTTCAACCACATGGCCAACGGGGTTTAATCGATCATATCAACATAACGAAAACTAATGAAATTGTCAGTAAAAACTCTGGACACCAAGACTTGGTGGAACTTCCTGGTTGGTGAACACATGGGTGTGCTGGGAGGGGTGACATGTCCTGAGTTTATAGGAAGAGGGCATGGAAGGAAGAGGGCCTTTAGGACTCTTCCAGAACTTGGCCTATGTGTATCCTTTATTACCAGACTAATTCCAAGTACAGTGCTTCCCTGAGTTCTGAGAGCTGTTCTAGCAAATTGTCAAGACTGAGGGGTGCCAATGGGAACCCTCAAATATATAGCCAAGTTGGTCAAAATTGGGGGTGGCCTGAGGACTCCTGGAACTTGTGGCTGCCATCTGAAGTAAGGGCAGTCTCATGGAGGACTCTGTCCTTAAACTTGTGAAATCCAACACTAACTCTGGGTAGTGTCAGAATTGAATTGTAGTAAATTCTAGTTGGGGTGGAAATGGAACGGAAGCTATGGAAATGGCTGCTGTAATGAGAAAATATTCAGGAAGACTGTTTAAATCCAAAGGAATGGACAGCCTTCTCTATGAAAAGTTTGGGTTCTCATTTGCTAACTCTGATGCTCACCAGGAAGGGACTGAGGCGGGAGGAGAGGCACGTGGGCAGGGGTTAGTCGTGAGGCTCTGACGGAGTCTCTGCAGCCTGTGGGCTTTTTGTGTTGGAACACAAACACTGGGCTTTTTTCAGTCAAGGCACCTCCGCTGCTTCATTTTTATTTGTGGAGCTGCCATCAGCTGCAGGTTATTTACTTTTTGTTTTGTTCCTTCAGCATCCAGTTTGCTCCGGGCATGGAGAGCCTGCCCTTTTCCTTTTGTGAGGGTGTCGGTGGGAGGTTGGCAGGGGATAGAACAGTTGGTGACGCTGTGAATTGTATTACTTAGTAAATGTTTGCATCCTCAAACACTCTTCTGAGCAAACATAGAATGCATTTTCCCAGACAGCAAATCACTCCATGTCCACAGTCAAGTCATTTGGGGTTTGCACTCAGCCTTGAACCTGGCCACGTTATCTATGAATAATTTCGTATCTTGGAATGTTACCTGAGAACTAAGACTCTGGGCTACTAATTAGCCAGTCAGGTCAAGAAGCTTTTGGTGTCATTCTTGCTCTTTTCATAAAAGTGTAATCACGCAAGATGATTTCCCTGAGAAATAAACACCTTTAGCCATGTTTTACGCTTTTCCATGTGGGCTTTTGCATGTAGGTAGCTGAGAGGCAAGAGGTATTTAGGTGTGGAATTGATTACAAAGTGGGAAGTTTAGAGAAGGCATGCCTGGGTGGCCTCCTAGGTAGGTACCCTCTTGCCCTGTTCTCTCTGCCTGGTCACTCAGGCATCTTGAGACAAATTCTGGCTGGCAGCAGGGAGAGGTGGGGTCCCAGCTCCTCACTGGCTCTGTACCCATAGAAAGTCACCACTTCACACAACTGCTCATTCATGGTCCTCTAACCTTGACCCTGCCCTCCCACACAGCTAGCCTCAGGGTTCCTCTGGATTTTGGATGTGGTTGGGGAATAAGGCAGTGGCCTCCAGACATATCTGGATTCAAAGGCTGGCCGTTACTCACTAGCTGTGTGATTCTAGCAGCTCACACAACTTCTGTAAACTTTGGAGCTCTCCTCTGTAAAAATGGATAAAAATGACCTCCTAGGTTTGTTGTGAGGTTTAATTACAATAATGTACATAAAGCCCTTAGCACAGGGCCTGACACATACTAAGTACTGGTAAGTAGCAGCTCATAGCCATATTATTTATATCACGTTTATGAATGGGCCATCGGTCAACAGTTTTACTCTGAAGGCCACGTGGTTCACGGAAAAGATAATTTATAGAGTGTAGTTAAATTGCTTACAGTGCTTATGAGGACAAGAAAGATTGAGTTGCTTTTTTTTCTGTTCCATGGTGGCCATAGACTTCTGTTTCTGGTCAGACACTGGGACAGACACTGCGTGGATATCAACTGATGTTTATAGCAAGCCCAGACCTGTCCCAGAAAAATCTCTCCTAGCATACAGCTCATTGGCTAGTGAGGTACGTTTTAAAAATAAAGCATTTTTGTTCTTGAAGTATCTTACCATTATAAATTAGAAATAAGTCTCAGTACTCTTTCTTTTTCTTAGCCTCCATGGAAGCACTTTTAGTTGCAAAGAGCCAGCTCATTCAGGGAACCTCAAGCAAGGATTGCTAAGGCAATAGAAGGGAAAGGAATCTGCAAACAGGGACTGAAATACCGCAGCTTCAGGGAGACCATTCCTGGGGGCTGGTCATGATTCACCTCGGTGGTCTGCACTTCTGTCCCCTCCCACTAATAGAGCTCTGCTGCTCTGTCCTTTTCTCTACTTATGCAGTTGCCAATTGATCTGGTCTTTCTGATTCTCTCTAGGTCAAGTTCCCAAAGAGAAAATCCAATTGGTCTGGTCTTTCTGATTCTCTCTAGGTCAAGTTCCCAAAGAGAAAATCCAATTAGTCTATCAGTCATCATCCCTATCAGGGAGAGCGTCTCATGGCCAGACATGACATAGGCATAGAACTAAAAAGCACGAGCCCCAATTCTTTGATTCAGCCTTGGATAGTGTTAGAATTGGTGATAGAGCCCACACGTCTCAATCAGCAGTGGAAGAAAGAACCTTAAAAGAATAGAGAGTCTAGACCCAAGTGTTCTATATTCTCGAAAAGCTACCTCTTCCATCTCCTTTAAAGTTAGGGGAGAAGTCTGGAGTCTATTTATGAACTGACTACCTTAAAGACACTCAGAATAGAAACACCGGACAAGTTGGAGTGAAGATGCTTTCTTGTCGGATTTATATCTTTTCTCTATCTTGTCATAAATGAATGCTGACTAGTTTATTTGCAAGAAATACCAGAGAGACTCTACTTTAACTACAATGGTCTATTGTTACACAGCCCTTAACCTTGAGTCTATGATACTTACTGGATATGGGAAATTATAGTTTCTCTTAATGTGTGTGTTATGGGAAATTATGTTTAAATTTACTGATTGACCTTCTTGGAGTTAACCCTTTGACTATTGCTTTACTGATTATGCAACTATTAATGTAATCAGCATAAAAGCCTCTTCAAATTCTCTTCGAGTTGGGCAAGGGGGCGGGGAACAAACACTTGTTTTCTTCTCTGTGTAGTTATGGTATGATTAAAAATAAATGGTATGTTTAACTGAGCAGTTTTAAAACTTCTACCACTTCCACTGCTACCATCCTGGCCCAATTCATCTGCATCTTTGGTCTGGATTTTTGCAAAAGTCTTCTCTCTGATCTCTGTGCTTTTGCCCTTGCCTTCCTGTAGTCTATACTCGACCCAAGCACCAGAGTGACACTGTAAAAATAAGTCTGTCTGACTGGTTCAGCGGCTTCCCACGTCTCTCAGAGCAAGACGTGAATCCCGACGTGGTCAGCGTGGCCCCGCCCGCTGACCTCACCCAGCCCCTTTTCTACTTCACTCCCCTGTTCTCTCTGTTGGAGCCACCCTGGCCTCCTTGTTGTTTTCAGACACAATAGGAATATTCCTGGCCTCTGGCACTTCTGCCCTTGCTTCGTGGAAAGCTCTCTGCCCAGGTACCTATGCGGCCCTCTTCCTCTCAGCTTCAGGGCTTTACTCAGAAGTCACCTTCTCAGTGTGACCTTTCCCTGGCCACTGTATTTAAAATGCAATACCCCTCCTGCCTTCAAGACATGAATCTTTTTATCTCCCTTCCCTGCTTCATTTTTCTGCTTCCTGTCCAAAATGTCACCCACTATTTCAGTAAACAAAGAATGTTGTGGCCATAAAGCCATCGGTCACTGCAGCTGCCCCTGACGGAGCCTCCTTAGGGGAACCCAGGATGGAGAAAAACAGGATATTGGCCCCTAGATGGTTAAGATGCATAGTAAAGAATGATTTCACTAAGCCCAGACTCTTGCATCTTCCCATACATAGAAGAGCACTAAAATCATTAACTTGATATGTTTGTGATTTGTGATTAGCAGTAATCTTTTGATGTTTGTCTGCAGTTTTTTGGTTTTGGGGTTTTTGTTTGTTTGTTTGTTTGTTTCAGCAAAACCCCTTATATATCCTGGTTCCTCCCTTACCTCTTTGGAACAATCCCTCAGAGCTATCTGAGAGGCTGCTATCCTGGGCTATAGTCCTCAGTAAGCAATGAGGTCCTCGAATGAAACATAATTCTCAACTTTTAGGTTGAACAATTTCTTTTCAGTTGACAATAGCAACTGTCACCAAGTAATAAATACGTATTTCGCTTATTTTGTTGTCACCTGTTTCCCCTCATTAGATGGGGATTCCATTACAGCAGGGATATTTTTCTCACCAGCACCTGCCCTGTACTGCTGAATTCCTATCACCTAGAACAATTTCCAACACATAGCAGGCTCTCAGTAAAGATAAGTTAAATGAATAGAAAAATAAGTGAAAAAATACAAATCTGATCTTTTTCCTTAATAAGGTTACTGGGCTTCCTCCTGTTTGGTTGATCTTATGCTGGTGCCCTGCAAGGTCTGTGACAGGACAGTTTACCCAACAAAGAATGTGGCAGTACCAGAATTAATCCAAGTGGCCCAACCTCTTTGGCCAAAGATATTTACATTGTGATTAAGTCAAAGTTGTGGGAAAATTATACTTTTCAGAGAGATATATAATGTTGGAGTTTTCTTGGACGTGGGTGCATCCTTAGGGAGATGGAATTAAGTGCACACTTTTGGTCTTACAGATGACTATGACTGGTGACAAGCTGGACTGACAAGATAGGAGCTGAGTCAACTCAAACTCATTCCTACTCCTTGAAAAAGAGCTGAAGGCATTTCTGATTCCAAGTCTGGGGCAGAGCCTTGAGTTGCTGGCAGATCCAGGAGTTTCCAGAGAGGAATGCTTTGAGGGGGTATAAGAGGACCTCTTACTCGAAACATATTCCCTTCCACCTCAACTTTCACAGAACCTAGAATTCTACCATTAGGTATCTATCCCTATTAGACCTGGAGATTTTCTTGTTCTAACGAAGATGCTCTGGTGCCCAGAGCAGATGATATGAAAACTAATACTTCAGGGGAAATACCCATCCTTAACAGATAGCTTTTAGGAAGGTTGCAGAAGTTGATCACTGGCTAAATGCCTAGGAGGAGGAAAGAAAGAGTAGGAGGTAGGTGAAGAAAATCATCCGGAAATAATACAATAAGGAAAATTAACTCCCAAATAAGTATTTCTGTACCTGATGTTAGGTCATAAGCATGCATATAATCTAAGAGGTCCTACTGGAAAGGCAGGCCCTTTCTGCTGGAATTATTTTTTGATAAACAAACGACATAGTCTTTTCTCCAATTTTGCTTTGGGACTGCTGAATTCTATCACCTAGAACAGTCATTCACTAGATTAGGACCAGTGGAAAACAGACACATGCATATTCTGTCACCCAGGGGTTGAGTCTTCAGGCAGCTATTTCAGTTTACAGAAAGGCATTGAAAGTTAAGAGGACAAAGTAGCTCTCAGTAAAGTAGGAAGTTGGAATTAAAGCAGTCCAAGGTATATGGGAGGTTTTCACCTTTTCAGTTGACAATAGCAATTGTCACCTTCCTGTTTAACCCTAAGGGGCACATGTAACTCACTACAGGCTTCTGTATTTCCTTAATTTAATTTTTTTCCTGAAGATATATGTCTTTGTCTCAGAACTAAAAGAAGCTGTTCATGTGGGGTCCGAGGTTAAGGAGGCATAGTTGGAAATTGGGTCCTTCGGGGAATGGATGGGCCAAAGATGTTACTAAATTCTTTGTGGGGAGAGGGGGGTTCTCTTTCTTGTAGATAAGCACGGGACAAGGAAAGGGGACACTCTGGGGTAGAGAATTCCCTGCAGGATAATGATCTTGCTTGAAGAAAGAGGGGAAATTATTTTCTAATTCAACTCCCTCTACCTTGACCTACAGCAACTCCATTTTTTTCTGAGTCAAATGTGAGATTCTAAAGCAATAATTTTTCAGATACTTTGGGTAGGCTGCAGAAAAACTTTTCCCTCTGTTTTCTAAACAATTTTGACCTTTATAATTTTAAAAGCAACATATATTTGTGCTTAAAAATTTGGAAACTACAGAAAGGTATAAAGGAAATAACTCCTCACAATCCCATCACATAATATTTTGATGTTTGTATTTCAATTTTTTTCTGTTTATATACATACTTTAAAAAGTAATGGGATTATACTGTATATCCTGTTTTGTGGTTTGATCCTTTCACTTAATTTCTCATGATTATATATTTTCCCACATCATTAAATGTTTTTCTAAATAATTTTAATTGCTACCTAGTATTTTGATATATACAGGTATCAATATTTATTTAACTATTCCCCCATTGCTGGACATTTAGGTTTCCTTTTTATTGCAGTGTAAATGTTTGCTTTAATTTTAAGTAGAAATTAAGAACTGTATATGCATTTTAAAATAAAGTTTTAATTTCTTCTTCCTCAGTTTAACCCATTAAACTTCCAGAACATCTCTTGGCTATTGAAGGCAGAAAGCTTTCTTGGCTGTCCTAAGAAATGGAGACGGCTTCCTAGATGGTTTCCAGGAGGAAGATGGTGGGAGTGGGTGGGCAGGGGAGTGAGGGTGGTTCTCATCAGCAGTTAGTTATGAAATTAAAGCTTAACATTTGAAATATTTAGAAGGCCAAATTATGAGTACATGGATTCCAAGGTGTGTGTACGTTTGGCAAGTGGGATGGGGTTAGTTGGTGGTAAATACAAGTTATTCAGAACAGAATCAACGTGCTGAGGTTGCAGGTGAGTTGGATAAATCCTATCCTTTCTTCCCCCAGCTTTACTGAGATATAATCAACATGTAATAAATGTACGTTTAAGGTATACAATATGATGATTTTATACCTGTATATATTTCGAAGTGTTTACCACAATAAGGTTAGTTAACACATCTCTCACTTCACATAATTACCATTTTGTTGTTGTTGTTGTTATGGTGAGAACATTAAAACTCCACTGCCATGGCAACTTTCAAGTATATAATACAGTATGGCTAACTGTAGTCACCATGCTGTACATTTGTTCCCCAGAACTTATTCATCTTATACTAGGAAGTTTGCAACCTTTGACCAACATCTCCCCATGTCCCGCACCCCTCAGCCCCTGGCAACCACCACTTGACTCTGTTTCTACGAGTTCGACATTTTTAGTTCTTTGTGTCCCTCATTGGTTGGGGGCATGATCCTTGCCTTATCCATCACTGTGCTTCTTATGCCCGGTGCAGACCCCTCCACAGGTGCTCAGCAAGTACTTGCGGTGACACCAAATAGAATAAATAAAAGCCCTAGAGAGAAGATAAAGCACTCGGACTACATACACTTCCTCCCCTTTTAATTTCCTTCCGTTTGCTGTTTCTGTCCTCCTTCTCAGTTACTCAGGATTAGGATATTTAATTTAAAGTTTATTTATTCAAAGTCTTCGCACTCTTAGGAGAAAAGAAGCTACAAGAATGAAAGCCAATTAAATATGTAACCTTAGGTGGATATATCATGTTAAACATCAACTACAACCAGTCATAAAATAATATCTCTTGATTCAAATCTCAACAGATCACGGGCTGGCCATTTTCTGTGCGTTATTCTTTTTTCTGGACATGTCCATTGTCTAGATTTATAGAAGAAATGAAGGGAGGAAGATCTAGCATGTATAGGGCTAATTCCTGTGTTAGGTGAAAAGACTGTTAGCGGGTATGAAAGTACTTTTTTGTCCATGGGGAATTTTGCTGTCAGACTTAATTGAATTTGTTACTTTGTACAGTACTTGAAGCCCAAGGGAAATGTCACCTGTTTAATAAGTCAAAGAAACAGGATTTTATATAAATCCCAAGTGACCTGATAAACACACAGTATAAAACATACCTATTTTACTTAATTCAAATTCACTAAACCTCTATGGGAACTTACTACATGTAAGGCACACGGCAGGAGTGTGGTCTCAAAAGGAGAAAAGATGGCTTCTGCCCTCGCGAAGCTGAGAGTCTAGGAAATGTATATATTTCCTGTATGTAAACTGCTATCGAAAATATACATCTTGATGGTAAAAGGGCTACGTGGAGTTTTCCTGCCCCACATATACACTGTTTACAAATGGAGAACCTGCAGCACTGAGTGGAGAAATGTCATGGAGGGGCCCAGTCTGAGCAGAATGGCAGGTGCCCCTGAGGTGGGACCTCTACACCACTGTCCATCCACAGCCAACACTCGTGTCTTAGTCTTTCTCCCAGCCTTCACCACACTCCCCAGAGGTGGAGAAAGGAGATGTGGAACAAAGGCATCACTTCCTTAGAGGTGCAGCGATGTCCTCAAGAATTGAGAGAAGGACTAGAGACCACAGTTTTCAACCTGTTTTGGGTCACAGATAGCAATGAAAACGTTTGGAGCCTCTCATCAGAAAATGGAAACATAGTTCTTACAGACAATGCCATGAACAATTTCTAGACCCCTTGACACCCACCCAGGGCAAAAGCTGAATCCATCCTTTTCCTAGCACTGACTGGTCTTCCTCCTGTGCTTACTACACAAATGAAAAACTCCTGAAAACCAGTGAAGGGATACAGGAAACATAAATCTGAACACTCATGCTCAACCACTTGGGAAGGAAACAAAATAAGACATAAAAAGTAATGACTATCTCTAGCTTGATGTACAAATGTCTCTCTTTTTTTTTTTTGTTTTACAGAACAAGTTGCAAATCTAAATTATTATGACATTAAAAATCTAAAATAGTAGCAAAACCTCTGAGAATAATCTAATATAAAATACCTAATTCTATGATGACAGGAGGCTTTTGTTTGAAATAATAACTTTTCACATGGTGGATAATTTCAGGAATTTGTAGGGATAATGGAAAATAGTGCAAAATGATTTGTAT
Organism: Lagenorhynchus albirostris; assembly: GCF_949774975.1. NCBI lineage: Eukaryota > Metazoa > Chordata > Mammalia > Artiodactyla > Delphinidae > Lagenorhynchus > Lagenorhynchus albirostris. The sequence continues at coordinate 60,122,537 of NC_083102.1, forward strand.
TTTGAAACTAAAGAGTTATTTGTGATAAAGGAGAGGAAACTTGGTTGTCCTATTATCCTTTACCCTCACATTATTCCTTCTTGCCTTTCTCAATCATTCTACATTTGAGCTCAGGTTATTGATATAGGAAAGACTAAAGATTTATTAAGCTATCAAAAAGAAATAACTTTTTCAAATGCCAAGCAACGTTTATGGGGGAAAAAAAATCCCTCAAGCTAAACAGTAGTTTATATGAAATGTAATAGTAGTAGAAATGTGATCTTTCAGAAAATGTTGAAGACCTTTAATAAAAGAAGCTGATTGTTTTGTTTCAAATCTGATTTGTTGTTAAACGTATATGGCTACAAACCTAACTCAGCCATAGTCTATGCAAATTTCCCTTCCGGATCCTGAGTCAAGCAGGCAGAAATTGACTTCATCAAAAATAATGCTGGGGGGCTTCCCTGGTGGCGCAGTGGTTGAGAGTCCACCTGCCGATGCAGGGGACACGGGTTCGTGCCCCGGTCCGGGAAGATCCCACATGCTGCGGAGTGGCTGGGCCCGTGAGCCATGGCCGCTGAGCCTGCACGTCCGGAGCCTGTGCTCCGCAACGGGAGAGGCCACAACAGTGAGAGGCCCGCGTACCGCAAAAAAAAAAAAAAAAAAAAAAAAAAAAATAATGCTGGGATGTCCCTGGTGGCACAGTGTTTAAGGCTCTGCGCTCCCAATGCAGGGGGCCCGGGTCCAATCCCTGGCCAGGGAACTAGATCCCACATGCATGCCACAACTAAGAAGCCCGCCTGCTACAACTAAGTCCAAGCACAACAAATAAATAAATATTAAAAAAATGCTTTAATGAAGAGTTTTTGCTTTTTAAGTGAAGAAGTTTGACCTCACATTGATTTTCTAATTTTCCTCTTCTTAGCTCCCCTAAACCAAGGTTCTGAATACAGAGGATCACAGAGGGACGAGTTTGAAAATCCTCAGCATTCAAGACCCCATTATAGAGATATCTCTAAAGAAAATCACTATAAACATAGTCCATTATGTAGAGCTGATATACATGACAGAATCCTATCCCTTAGCAGTACATTCATGTAGTATGAATCTGTACATAATCATTTGACCAGAAAGATGCAATCACCTAGGAAACTCATACCGAAGCCGGGACCATATCCTAAGTATATATGTGCTTGAGGCTCCCATAGTAATTACAAAAGAGGTCTTGGACCCCAAGGGGATGTTGGGAAAAAATAATTTTGGGAGGATCAGCTATGGGCCTAACTCATTAGAGGCAACACAGATGTGGCAGAGACTGCTCATGTCTCCTTAGTGCCCAGTCTTGTCTTTTTTTCCTTTAAAAAATAGAATCTATGCATGTTTTAGTGGGACCCATAGTCACCTGTGTAGGGAATGCATTTCCCAGGTTCCCTCACATTGGGCATGGCCCACAGGATTTGAATGAAACTATGCTATGTACAGTAATCAAAACTGTTAAATATATAAATGCAGGTTAAAATAAAGGATGTAATTAAATTAGCTTGTAATAGGGACCGATCGTTAGTCAAAAACCTCTTAAAATTATTTCTAAACTTTGCTGTATTTGTAATGTAATAAAGTTTGTAAGGAACTTAAATTCTTAAGAAACTAGACTTTGAGTTTTGAATATGTTTGTTTTATTATTAAATATAGGATTAAATTACTGATAAACATGTAATTTGTGGTAAGAGCTACAAGGCTGTTTTGGGTAAGCCCACACTGTTAACACTTCAGATTTTCAACAAGTCATGAAATATGAGATGTGACCTTCTAACAGGTCTGAATCACTGGCTAATTCACTGATGCCCACACTTTTACATATTCTATTCATCAAATCCCCCGGGGCAGATGACAGCTACCTGAGACAAGAGACAAAAATAAATTGTTCTCCACAAAAACAATTGAAGCTGTATACAATGTCGATTGACTCATCTTTTCTTAGTTCCCGGAGAACAAGTGGGGTCTTTTCAATTCAGAAACTGCAGCAGCCTATCTCTGAGATCTTTCATAATTTCCTGGAGAACAAGTAGGGTCTTTTCAATTCAGAGACTGCAGCAGCCAATCTCTGAGATCTTTCATAATTTCAGACTGAGCATGGATATCACATTCTTTGGTTAACCTTGACCTTTAGCAAAGGGGAGAGAACAAATGAATGAAAATAAATGTGCTTGGCAGTGAAAAGAACTGCCTTAGGCAGTTTCTCATATACATGAGACAAAATATTGATCAGAATTAAATCATGGAGGGATGAAAGAATTTCTTAGAGCCACACTTTCTTCTCTGGGCCTTGAGCCAGTAGCCCGCTCTAACACTGAACATTCAACTAAATTCTTGGGAGTATCCGTTTCCCCTTAATACCCTACCATTTAAGTAGAGTTCCCATCAGCCTTTCAGAATATTGAAGCAATCAGAGTCCACAAAATTTGATTCTGGGAGCCTGACAGGATGGGCCATGCTGAAGCCCAGTTACCACGTGGTAAACAGCGCTGGCTTAGGGGTCAGAAGAAGTGAACGTGAGTCCCACAGCTTCCACTTACTAATGGCAACATTTTGGTCAGGTTGTCTCAGCAATTTGAGTTTCCTTATTTGGAAGAGCTTCTCTAAGAATCAGATGACATGATGTATAGAAAAGTGTTTTGCAAACTGAAGAGTGCTATCTCCATATAAGGGATTTTACAGGCTGTGGTTTATTGAAAAAAGTCCAGAAACACACGATCTATAAGTGGACATCTTTTTAACAAATTACAGTATATATTTAGATGTACCCTTCATACTGCTAAAGGGAACTTGTAACAGGACAACTGTGGTTGAATTAAAAAAAAATTTTTTTTTTTTTTTTTTTTTAATAACAGATCCAGACTGAAGCTTGAGTGAACAGGTTGCCAGGGTTGGAAGTTAAGAAATTTCCAGCTGCCTGCTCTTGCAAACAGAGAGCATCCTGGAGCATCATGATTGGTGTTACCAAGATGGGTGACTATTTGCTAATGGCTATTTATTTTCAGGTTAGACTTTTTTGTTTTTAACATCTTTATTGGACTATAATTCCTCTACAATGGTATGTTAGTTTCTGCTTTATAACAAAGTGAATCAGCCATACATATACATATATCTCCCTATCTCCTCCCTCTTGTGTCTCCCTCCTACCCTCCCTAACCCACCCCTCTAGGTGGTCACAAAGCACCGAGCTGATCTCCCTGTACTGTGTGGCTGCTTCCCACTAGCTATTGATTTTACATTTGATAGTGTATATATGCCCATGCCACTCTCTCACTTCATCCCAGCTTACACTTCTCCCTCCCTGTGTCAAGTCCAATCTCTACGTCTGCGTCATTATTCCTGTCCTGCCCCTAGGTTCATCAGAATCATTTTTTTTTTTAGATTCCATATATATGTGTTAGCATACGGTATTTGTTTTTCTCTTTCTGACTTACTGCACTCTGTATGACAGACTCTAGGTCTGTCCACCTCACTACAAATAACTCAATTTTGTTTCTTTTATGGCTGAGTAATATTCCATTGTATATATGTGTCACATCTTCTTTATCCGTCCATCTGTTGATGGACACTTAGGTTGCTTCCATGTCCTGGCTATTGTAAATAGAGCTGCAATGAACATTGTGGTACATGACTCTTTTTGTAGTTCTATTTTTAGTTTTTGAAGGAACCTTCAGACTGTTCTCTATAGTGGTTGTATCAATTTACATTCCCACCAACAGTGCAAGAGGGTTCCCTTTTCTCTACACCCTCTCCAGCATTTACTGTTTGTAGATTTTTTTGATGATGGCCATTCTGACCAGTGTGAGGTGATACCTCATTGTAGTTTTGATTTGCATTTCTCTAATGATTAGTGATGTTGAGCATCCTTTCATGTGTTTGTTGGCAATCTGTATACCTTCTTTGGAGAAATGTCTATTTAGATCTTCTGCCCATTCTTGGATTGGGTTCTTTGTTTCTTTGATATTGAGCTGCATGAGCTGCTTGAATATTTTGGAGATTAATCCTTTGTCAGTTGCTTTGTTTGCAAGTATTTTCTCCCATTTGAGGGCTGTCTTTTCATCTTGTTTATGGTTTCCTTTGCTGTGTAAAATTTTTTAAGTTTCATCAGGTCCCATTTGTTTATTTTTCTTTTTATTTCCCTTTCTCTAGAAGGTGGGTCAAAAAGGATCTTGCTGTGATTTATGTCATGGAGTGTTCTACCTATGTTTTCCTCTAAGAGTTTTATAGTGTCTGGTCTTATATTTAGGTCTTTAATCCATTTTGAGTTTATTTTTGTGTATGGTGTTATGGAGAGCTCTAATTTCATTCTTTTACATGTAGCTGTCCAGTTTTCCCAGCACCACTGATTGAACAGGCTGTCTTTTCTCCATTGTATATTCTTGTCTCTTTTATCAAAAATAAGGTGACCATATGTGCATGGCTTTATCTCTGGGCTTTCTATCCTGTTCTATTGATCTATATTTCTGTTTTTGTGCCATTACCATACTGTCTTGATTACTATAGCTTTGTAGTATAGTCTGAAGTCCAGGAGCCTGATTCCTCCAGCTCCATTTTTCTTTCTCAAGATTGTTTTGGCTATTCGGGGTCTTCTGTGTTTCCATACAAATTGTGAAATTTTTTGTGGTAGTGCTGTGAAAAATGCCAGTGGTGGCTTTATAGGGATTGCATTGAATCTGTAGATTGCTTTGGGTAGTAGAGTCATTTTCACTATTTTCACTACTGTAGATTGCTTTGGGTAGTAGAGTCATTTCACAATTTTCTTGGATTCTTCTAATCCAAGAACATGGTATACTTCTTCATCTGTTTGTATTGTATTTAATTTCTTTCATCACTGTCTTATAGATGTCTGCATACAGGTCTTTTGTCTCCTTAGGTAGCTTTATCCCTAGGTATTTTATTTTTTTTGTTGCAGTGATAAATGGGAGTGTTTCCTTAATTTCTCTTTCAGATTTTTCATCATTAGTGTATAGGAATGCAGGAGATTTCTGTGCATTAATTTTGTATCCTGCTACTTTACCAAATTCATTGATTAGCTCTAGTAGTTTTCTGGTAGCATCTTTGGGATTCTCTATGTATAGTATCATGTCATCTGCAAACAGTGACAGTTTTACTTCTTCTTTTCCAATTTGTATTCCTTTTATTTCTTTTCCTTCTCTGATTGCTATGGCTAAAACTTCCAAAGCTATGTTGAATAATAGTGGTGTGAGTGGACAACCTTGTTTTGTTCCTGATCTTAGAAGAAATGGTTTTATTTTTTCACCATTGAGAATGGTGTTGGCTGTGGGTTTGTCATATATGGCCTTTATTATGTTGAGGTAAGTTCCCTCTGTGCCTACTTTCTGGAGGTTTTTTTTTTTTTTTTATCATAAATAGGTGTTGAATTTTGTCGAAAGCTTTTTCTGCATCTATTGAGATTATCATATGGTTTTTATCCTTCAGTTTGTTAATATGGTTTATCACATTGATTTGTGTATATTGAAGAATACTTGCATTCCTGGGCTAAACCCCAGGTTAGACTTTTAACTTAAGCTCAGATTGCTTTTTTTCAGCTATCCATCAGGCACCTCCTCCTGGAGGTTGCACAGGCACCAAAGTCTCCATCTTCCCCCAAGCCTTCCTCTGACCTTCCCTCCTGACGAAGTGTGCCCCCATCCCCGCACAACCAAAGTCCTTCCTCTGGTCTTTGTGTGCATGTTGGCTGTTGAGGGCTCCATTAGCCCTAAGAAAACTTAGGGTAAACCTACGCACAATGTGTTCTCATCCCAGGGTGAGAAACCTGGGCATCACCTGCACTTCTTTCTTCCTACCGCCTCATACACATCCCATTGATGGCCAAATCCTGACTTTCCCTCCTAATAATTACCTGCTGTTTGTTTTTGTTGTGATCTTCACCCATACCCTTAGCATCTCTTGGTAGAGCTTCTGCAAGTGCCCTCTCACTGGTCTTCCTACCTTTAGTAAATCCTCCCCTCAAATTCATTCTCTTCATTCCAGCCAGAACTAGGGTGCACTCTCTCTACAGCACAAACATGATAACTTCTCATCTCTACTTAAAACTCATTGCCTCTGGTCTCTGACTCGGCTTGGAGCAGGGCAGTGGTGCTCAGAGTTGGCTGCCATTTGAATCAACTAGGAAGCTCTGAAACAATACTGATGCCTGGGATCCAATCCCAAGGCTAACTTAATTGATCTGGGGTTACAACGAGGCATCCATAATATTGTTTACTCTGGGCATCCAGGATTGAGAATCTACAGAAAGCTGTACAGCATAGAGCTCAAGAGAGTAAGTTCTGGAATCAGATGGAATTGGGCCCTACTCTTGGCTTCACCACTTACTAGGTTTGTGACCTGGGGCAAGTTATTTGACTTCTAGTTTTCATCATCTGTGGAATGAGAATAAGAATAGTATCAATAAGTATCTCATCAGGGTTTGGGGAAGATTAAAGGTGACACTGCATTTCTAGCACTTGGCAGAGTGTCTGGCATTCAGTAGGGGCTATTATTGTCATGGTTGCTGTTATCCTCATTACAGCCATTATCGCCATCATCAAAATTATTGTAAACACCACTCCTCATGAGCTCACTCAGTTTCTCAACAGGGAGACCACCGACATTTTGGATAGGATGATTATTCATTGTTTCCTGCACAGTTGGAGGTTTAGCATCCCTGGTCCTCTGACTGCTATCTGCCGGCAACAGTCACCTTCCAAAATGTCCATCCCCTGTGGGGTGGGGGAAGGACCACTCTCGGTTCCACTGGGGTTTGGTTGCATCTCCTGCTGTATCTCCCCAGCTCCCTCCATTTCCTCTCACTTCTTTTGAGCAAAACTGAACTAGATACGGTTTTAGTCATGGTGCTTACCCTGTTGCTCCCTTTGTAACACCCATATGCACCCCTCCATCTGGCCACCTAGTGGGCTCTCGTCTTTGGAGCTTTTCCTGGTATCTTCTCACAGTCAGTATATACTGGTCACTCGTTCCACTTTATCACTCATGAACTTCGAATTATATTTATGTTTACTCTCTGAAATATTCTCTACATATGTTTTTTGCTTACTCCTCATAACAAAACTGCAAATTATGTATTAACATATTCATTTTGTCAGGAATGACCCTGTGACTCACAGATATTAAGTAACTTGCCCAAGTTTATACAACTAGCGAGTGTCAGAGCACTGATTTTTCTGACTTCAAATTAAATGCTTTTCCCACTGCACCATCATGTTCTCATGTTGTGGATATTTCTCACATGTCTTGCTCTCTTCCACTGACAATAAGCTTCTCAGGGCAGGGCCTAAGTATGGTTCATTTTTGTATTCCCAGCTATACGGTCTGGTACCCAGTTGGTACTCAGTGAGTGCTTGTTGAATTGGAGGAAGCTGCCGCTTTATGGTGAGTGCCATATGGGTCAGTTTCCATGCTGTTCTGGCGCCATCTTTTGGCTTGATTTAGAGTTCCTAGAGAGAGGGGATCTAGTCTTGTTCATCTTTGTTTCCCTGGAGGCAAAAATTGATCAGCTCATAGCAGACACTCACCATCTGTTACAGTTAATGAAGTTAATAGCATATTATCTTCATTGTTTCTGGCTTTAAAACTCAGGCTGCCTTTTGCTGGCTTTTCTAAGAGCCTAGACCAGAATGGAGCTGTTTCAGAGTTTTCTTGAAAAACTATCTTTAGCCTCAGAGAGCCTCTGAGAAGGATAAAACAATATTGACAAAGAAGCTGTTGAGAAGATCACGACTGATATCAGAACAGCTCTTTTTTCCTTAGAACAAATTACTCTTACAACATAGGAGAAAATATTCAGGATCTAGGTCAAGGCAAAAAGTCCTCGGACTTGGTACCCACATGCAAAGTCCATAAAAGGAAAACTGGTAAACTGGACCTCATCAAAACTAAAACTTTCTCTGCCAATGACTCTGTGAAGGTGATGAAAAGACAATCTACAGGTGGGGTAAAAATATTTCGAACCATATATTTGACAAAGGACTAATATAGAAAACAAAGGCCTCTCAAAATTCAATAGGAGAAAATCCAAACAATCCATTTAGAAAATGGACAAAAGACACGAACAGACATTTAACCCAAGAGGATATACAGATGAGCACATGATAAGTTGTACATTGTCATTAACCATTAGGAAAATGCAAATTAAAACCACAGTGAACTATTAACCTCTTATCTGAATGGATAAAATAAAAAAGGTCTAACACCAAATGCTGATGAAGATACAAAGAGACTGGAACAGTCATACATTGCTGGTGAGAATGTAAAATGGCACAGTCACTGTGAGAAGAAGGATGGTGGTTTCTTTCAAAACTAAACGTGTGCTTAACATGTGACTCAACAATTACATTTTGGGTCACTTCTCCCGGGAAATGAAAACTAACGTTCACACAAAAACCTGTATATGAATGTTTATAGCAGCTTTACTTATAAAAGCCCAGCACTGGAAACAATCTCCAAATGTCCTTCAACAAGTGAATGGTTAAACACACTCTAGAACACCCATGCCATGAAATACTACTCAGCAACAAAAAAGAGCTATGAATACACGCAACAAGTTGGATGGATCACAGGTGAACTACCCTAAGTGAGAAAAGTCATCTCAAAAGGCAACAGACTGTGAGGTCATTTATATATCATTCTTGAAATAGCAAACCTGTAAATGGAGAACAGATTAGTCATTGCCAGGAAGGGACGGGGACAGGAGGCAGACAGCTCTCGCTGTAAAAGGGTAGCATGAAGCATCATTGTACTGGAACTGTTCTATATATTGACTGTGGTAGCAGTCATACAGACCTACACATGGGAATAACTGTTAGAATTAAATACACACACATAAATGCATGAAAAATTGGTCAAATCTGAATGAAGTTGATAGATTGTACAAGTGTCCATTTCCTCACTGTGATATTGTTCTATGGTTATACAGGATATTACCATTGGGGGAAAACTGAGTGAAGGGTACATGAAATCCCTTGATACTGTATCTTACATCGGCATGTGAATATAGAATTATCTCAAAATAAAAGGTTAAAAAGCACTCCCACATAAATTGTCTTAAATGAGATAGATTAATAGTATTATTTTCCATCTTGTAGAAAAATAAAGTAAGGCTCGAACAATTCAGAAGTGTCATCTAAGATCACTCAAATACAGAGTGCAGGAACCAAATGTGAACCCAGGTTTCTCTACTCCACATCTATTTTTCCATCACTTTATATTTCCAGAAATGGCACAGAAATCTTACCAAGCCTTTCTGGTAGGTTACAGTTAACATGGACATACTAGCATAGATTGTTAGCCCTTCATGGAGAGAGTTTTCTAAGGAAAAGGGATGGAACACAAAGTAGCAAGAGTTACGACAGGCCTAGAAGGATGCTGGTGAAGCAAAGTGGGAATAGCGTCAAAGATCATCTAGGCTTACTTCATTATCGTGCTCATGACTGGCCCTGTTGAGTGCAGATCCTGGTACCCAGAAGCTTCAGAAGGTTGTACCTTGTGCCCTCTGGCCTCCCAGTGTGCAATTAGAACTGAGAAGTTTAGAGAAAGGCTCTTCTGCAATTTGTGAGGCACACTGGACCACGTAATGGCCAGGGAAGTCTAAGGTTCTTTAGGATAAAATCCCAGAGCCATTTTTATGTCTCCTGGACATAAGCATGCATTCCTGGGTGTTTCGGCAATGTGTGTCCTGTTTTTATGAGTCGATTCCCTACCTGATCAAAGTAATGATGACAGAGAAGAGCCTTTTGTGATGTGTCAGATTTCCAGCTGACAATGCCATGAGCAACACACTTTCCTGTAACTGCTGAGTAAATATTTGTGGACTGATTTACAAGGTCATTTTAAATCTGACTTGGATACTAAGTCAAAGTCAGGCTAGAATCATTATTTATCATATCACTATTTCTACAAACTTCTCAAGGTCTTGGGTTGGTTTTCCTCCTGAAGCCAGGTTGTATATAATATGGAAGGCTGTTTTTTAACATCAGAATACGTCTTATCTCTGAAACTTGCAGGTACAGTATGATGAATCTTCAACCTTGTACTTTCCTTGACAATTGATATAAAGTGTGAGTAGTGAGGAACACAGAAGAAAGTGTTCTTGTGATTTGCTTCTCTTTGAGCATGAAACATTGCCTAATGTCTAACATACATAAAAAATGAGCATGACCTCTTGCGGACCACATTTGCACATGCACTCTATACTCTGAATGACTTTGGACCACCTTGCTCTTGGGCAGGAATATTATAAAAATTCTACAGTATCCACAAATGATAGGAATTTTCTTTAGTTGGTCAATAAGGACTTGTTAGGCAATGTTAGTGTTAGTGACTAAACAGTTACATGAGATTGGATACTATATCTAGAGCTTTACTTTGCTTTTGAAACAAACACCACTGACTGGAGTTCTCCTAACACTAACTCACCTGGGCTTGATGGACTGAACAAATGATGTGCCGACTTACAATTACATGCAGTAGAGTCTTTGGAAAATTCCAGGAAGGAAACCTGGTGTTTCCTTGTACCTTCGTAACATGGAAAGAGTTAACAGTTCCATTTGTTCTGGAGAAAATTTTACCAGTGCTTGCAGAATAGCACTGAACTATGGTAGATGAGATAGAATTGATTTTTTTTTCTTTCTCAAATGGGAAGAAATCTTTTCAGTTTGGAGGTAATGGGAAAAATCCACCCACATTTAAGAGAAAAGAACTGAAAGTTAGTGCAGGTGCAGACAGCGTGGTCTTGTGCTGTGCTCTGGAGAGCTGCCGGCCGTTGCTTTCTCAGGAATGCTAAATGCAGCTTTATTACGCTTACTTAGTGGAGTCCCAGGGTGGGATTGCCTCAAACACTGCTGAGCAAGGTCTATATGTAGCCAAGCAAGGCTCTCATCTGAGCCAAGGAAAGGCCTCAGGGCCTGCGCGCCAAATGTCAGCACAGATGACAGCATGGATTTCATAATCTGACGAATATGCTAGCCTGCTAGAAAGGCTTTCTTTCACTGAAGGAAATTTCGTTATTTTGCCTCATCTTAACTTTGAAAAAAATGTGTGTTCTTTCTTTGCAGAGAAACAGTCAACACTTTTATACTTTAGACTTTGTTTTCTTCATCACAAGGTACAATCTCTCTCCTTTGGATTAACAGGAAGGTGTATGTCATCATCTGTTCCGAATGGAAGCTATTTTCCTTTTAATTGCATCACTCCTAATTGTCAGTATTTAAGACAAACATCCATCTCTTTTAGACAAATAATTGCATTGTTTCTGTTCTGAATAAATTATGAGGTTTTGGTTTCTGGTGTTTTCTTTCTCCAAAAGGTTGCAATCCATAAATTCTCGTACAATTACTGATAAAGCAGCTTACATGCCAACGTGCTAGAAGTGTAGGGAACCATCCTAAGGTTTAAAATTTGATGCAGATGAACCTCATAGGATACATTGTCTTCAAATCAGATTCTGACATGTGACAGGAGTACTTGATAATTAGTGTACCTAGCCAGCCTCCTAAGTGAATATTTCATAGGCCTATAAAGGTCTATAAAATATGTCAAATCTCTTTTAGTTGCAAGAATCAGAAAACCAACTTGAACCTCTTTAGGCACTATTCCATTGGACCTCAGTTGCAAATTCAGAGATAAAAATGCTGAAGAGCTTTAAACCCCAAGTACAGGACCCTTCTGAGCCAGGGAGTTATGGGTGACAGCGTGGATGAAGAGAAAATGCCTTGGTCTGTGAAGCAGAAACTTAGGGTCCCGGTGCAATTCTGATCCTAAGTACCACCGTGACCTTGCGGAAGCCTCTTCAACTGATTTCTTATTGACAAACCAAGCATTTTGGACCAGACCACCTTTTCCCATTGTCCAACAAGTCACTGCCTCAGAAATACTTTAAGCTTTTGCTTCTAAGGAGGCAGAAAAAAATGACAGAACTTTAAAATGGCCGTTTCTAGTCTCACCATCAAATGACACACTTAAAAAAAACTCAGTGTTTAGTATCACCCTTCGTGTTAAACACACACACACACACACACACACACACACACACACGATTGTGATGTTTTCAATTCTAAAGAAATGCTAAATTAAATAACTCACATTTAGATAATTCATCTTTGATTCTGAAGCTCACTCAGAACCATCCAAATTCAATACAGCACATAACCTCCCCCATTTATCAGATTTAAGACCTGAACTTTTGATGCATCGCCTGCAAATTTTAACCCTCCCCTCTCCGAAACTGAAACATGTCCGAAGAGCAAACACAGACTTAAAAACGTAAAAAAAAAAAAAAAAAATTACAGCTTTAAATAAGAAATAAATTGTGTGCTTGTAAAATCCTATCTTTGCAATCCAGTGCTTGGTATTAACAGCCTGTAGCAAGCAAGGTTCAGGCACAAAACGTCAAACATAATGGAATGTGCACTTCCTCATTTCCCCTCTCCTAGAGTAGCGCCTTCTGACCTCCACAGCTCCATCTTGTGCAGGGGCCCAGGAGGAGCTTCTGCCAGGAGACAGATGCCAATGAAGTCCCTGGTGGTGTCCCCACTTGTGACCTCAGGTTTTGCCTGACCAGTACAGTGTTGTGAAACAATGTTTTGTTGTTGTGACACTTTAGTGACATAGCTCATAATATGGAACTGGTGATGAAAAGGGAGAGCATAGGGAATGATAATTAAAATATAGAGATTGCTACTTCCAGCTCTTTTCAAAGAAATTATAAGAAGGGGAAATGAGAGTGGATCAAAAAGTTGTAGAGGAAATAGCCCTGGGAACTTGAAAGAGAAGACAATAGAAAAGGACCCTTATGATCACATCCCCTACTAGGTGCCCTTCATTAAAACATATCCAGGCTTTCACAGCAGTTATGGTTTGCAATAGAGAATAACATGCAACATCCCCAGCCTTTATCACAATAAATTTTTAAAAAGCAAGCATTCTTAAAGCAAATATACAAAGAAAGGGAAAAAAGTACATGAGAGACCATTTTAGAACAGGTGAAGGAGCGTATAATCTGAAGTAGTTAAGAGCACGGATTCTGTCCATTTCCACCTCTTCTTATTTTTTTGGACATGTTATTTACATTCTCTAAGCTTATTTACATATCTCTAAGTTTATCTATAAATTGTAGAGGATATTAACACCTATCTCACAAGTTTGTTCTTAAGATATTTCATTCAAAGTGCGTAGGTAGCTCTGAGCCAAGCACATGGTACAACATGTTTAATAAACATTATTGCTGCTGTTCTTATTTCCATAGGATCAACCATTGTAGCAGAAATTCATATTGTGTCTCCAATATCCATTATCCTATTCTTCTCTTTAAATGAACCCCAATTTTGTATAGGTGTTTATTCCTCAGGGAGTGTGACCCTCTCTCCAGCTCAGGGTAACTCCTGACAAACCCAAGACAATTCCAATGATCTCACTCCCCTGCCAGTGATTGTGTCAGACAAAGGCAAGGAGACATGATGTGGCCAATGAAACATGAGGGAAGTCTGCCAAGGCGGGTTTCTGGGAAAGGTTTCATTGTTTTTTAAAAGGGATACTTGGGACAAAATGACCTTTCATACATTGGATGCTGTGTCCAGATGTAAAGTTTGGAACTGTGGGAGCATCTTGTGACCCTGAGGGGAGTTACTTCTAAGGATGTCAGGAGGAGAGAGGTAGGAGGATGTTCCTAATGAGAGCATGGAACAGCTGAATTAGCCAACAGTGTAAGAATTATCTTCTCTGGATTTCTTAAGATCAAAAGTAAATTTCCTTGTTGTTTCAGCCAGTTGAGTCAGTCTTCTCCTTACACATGAAGGTATCCTAATTGATAGAACCAAAGCACAAAAACAGAAACCAGGGAAGAATGCATCTCCTGACCTCAATGTTGCCTCTGGTTACCTCTAAAGACAACAGTTATCTATTCCCTGAGAATGTTAATTGTTCTCCCACTTTCTCCCTTCTAGTCTCTCCAGTTACCCATTAAGGACACAACAAAAGAATCACGAGAAGTCTAACCCCCAGCACCTTGGAAAAGCTGACCACATGAAGGACTATGGTTCCCGGCCTACCCTCTTCCTTCTACACAGGCAGCCATCACCTCCCTGCTGACTCCTGACCAGCTCTGGAAAGCAGTGATTGTGCAACGGGAGAAGCACAGCAGCTTCAGAGTGAATGAGGTAGGGGAGGAGAGACCTGGAGCAGAAGTGCCTGCAGCCAGGGAAGAAGAGGCAGAGGAACAAGTACAGGGTGATGTTATCAAAGGGCCTCCTCACCTACTAACAGGATTACCTGCGGTCCTTTCTCAAACCTAAAGTAGAGCAAAGACTTAGAACCATTCAGGGCTCAGGAACACCAGCTTATCTCCCCATTCAGGAAGGATTCCGCAAAGAAATGCATGCCAATGCAATGCAATGCAATGCAATGCTGGCTTGAAAACTGAGTTTTAGTCTGCATCTCTGAGTGGAAGTTTATTGGCCATTTTTCTTTTTGAATTCACATAAGCTTGGGTATACCTAGCTGTCTGCCTGAAACATCTAACCACAGGAGAGAGTGTGTTTTTCCTACAGGTTGGATACTCATCTCAGAGTAATTTCCACAATTTCTTTCTGGCTTTGAGGTGGTATTCCAAGGACCATTATAGCTTGTGTCAGCTTGAATTTGTTTTTCTTGCTCTTGAAATTGCTAAATCAATTTCATTGTCAGGCATGGTGAAGGTTGGTTGGTTGGTTGGTTGTTTTTCGCTTATTCTACACACCTCAGCTCCCAAACCCCAGATATGAGCTCTAAACACGTAACTGAAATAAGACTGGGTTTCTTAGTCCCTCTCTCTTTCTCTGTCTGACTTGAAGGCAATTGTCCAGTTACCTTAACAAAGAAATAAAAAAGGAAAATAAAACCACCAACCAAAAAAAAAAAGAAACATAAAGAAGAAACCCCCATAAACCTTTCACCAAAAATCGAATTCAAAAGCATGAAGGGATAATGCAGAATTTTAAATATCTTTTCTTTCTTTTAAAAATATAACACAAAAGACATTTTCCCTGTCATAAATTAAGGCAATTCAGAAGTATATTGACTCAACAGTGACAGTTCTTCACTACAGTGCCCCATTTCCCCATCCTACCCTTTTCTGTAGAGGTAACTACTATTAAGAGTTGAATATACATCTTTCCAGATATTTCTCTTTACATTTAAGTAGATAAATGTCAGGTGGGAATTGTTTAGCAGTGGAAGAAGTGAGGCGGTAGTCATAGGAGTATTCTTTACTCAAGTTTAGTGAGTATTGATAAAGTTAACGAGACCTTTAAAGAGACAGAGTTACTACAAGGGGAGAAGACAACCAAGGAATGATTTGCATTTTTTAAACTACAAATGTTAAGACCGGCAAAAGCAAGGAAGGGATTTGACCAAAGAAAAGGAGGACTCTTGGTAAAAGCGGCACCATGCATAATGCATTCTCCATGCTCTGGTTGTTTATGGTAACGGCATTCTAATGAGATAACCACATACAAACGCATGAATAGTAATTAGAAGAGAGAGGCGGCTACAGACCCCAAGTAGGTTTACTCTGATGGGCGGTCTCAGGAAGAGTTTGCAAGTGGTTTGTACCATGCACAAAAAATAATGTCAGGAGAGAAAAGGACACAATGATTCCAACAGGGCTGACACAGGTCACAGGTCTGCCTGAGCTTCTGGGCACCGCTGACTTGTCGTGTTGTCCCCCTGCTCCCTGATGTGGCTCAGAGCTGGCATGAAGTCAAACACCAGGTCGTTGCACAAGGACTAGCTTACCTGACCTCTTTCATAAAAACTTAGATGTTAGGAAACCAGGATTGGGGAACAAGCAGTTGTTCATTCTCCTGGTGGCCCAGGTAACAGTTCAGAGCACTTCTGGGGTGTATGTGATGATTCCCCTTATTTGCTTCCATTGTTTTCTTTGGGAAAACCGTTTATAGGGTGTTTGATTCATTGGAAAGTGTACAATTCTTTTGTTCTTTTCTTCTCCGTTTGGTTTGCAACATAGATACAAGTTTGAGTTTGAGTTCTAGAAGCTGTCTTATATTATTAAGTGGCCTTAAAGAAAGAAGTCATATGGTGGGTGAGAGCATCCTACTGAGAGGTAGGAGAAGCTTGGTTTCACGAGAATTTTGGAGCACCCCTGTGTGTTTTGGACGGCCTACCCCTGTTGTTTTGTCATTAGTTAATGCATTTCTTAAATGTTAACTCACTGCTATTTCAGGTTTTCTGTACATGAAGTCAAACTTAATCTTCACACACTGTCTCCTTTTTGCCTCTTTTCCTTTCTTGTGTGTTGTCAGATTCAAGTTTGTTGTTGATTGTGGAGTGTTCTATTTTCTCTCTAATCATTTTGAAGTTACACACCCTATGTCTATCCTTAAGTGCTTACTATTAATATTTTGAAGAACATGTTGAAGCTATGCTTTTTATCTTCTTGTTAAGAATTTTTTGTCTTTACCCTTTCACTGAACAGGTCAAAAACCTAACCATTTACTAATGTCTCTCCTCACCCAGTTCCCAATGTTGACATCATTTATCTCTTTTAATTCTTTTTCTTTTAAACCACTTCATTGAAGTATTATTGACATGTAAAAAGTTGTATGTATTTAATATATACAACTCAATGAGTTTGGGGATAAGTATATACTCATTTTATTTTAAGTTCTTGAGTATTAAGTATCCAGGCTCTCCCAGTATTATTATGAAGTTTTATTTTTAAACCTATGTTTTATGATATTTTAAGGGATTTTTAATGTGAAGATTGGTAAACACATATGCTCATTCTACCCTGTAGATCTAATCTATACATAATCACATAATAAGATATTCACTAAAAATGCACTGAGGAAGTAGGGGACAGGGTTAAGAACACATCTCAATTAAAAAAAAGTTGCTCCCAATTCTTTCTTCTATAACTTAACAAAATTTTTTCAGCAGTTGTGCAACTCTATCTGTTCTGTCTTCTGTCTCTCACTGTACCCTCTGTTCTTTCTTTCCCTCTTGGAAACCTTTCTCCTTACCGCTCCCTCACACTGCTCCCCCTCTGATCTTTGCTTTATGTCTACAGTCCTTTCCCAACTTCCCACTTTTATATCTACTTGTGAACCTATCCACTACCGCAAAAGCTCCATGGCCAGGAGATGAACATAAAGGATTCTTCCACCTCAGAAAACATGGGAAGGGTTATTTTAATGACCTAAGATTTAACATATATTTTAAAGTCATACATACTGTAAACACAATAGGGGAAACTGCTGCTTAAGAGAATGCTGTATCAATTCCCATGTAAAATGAAGAATTAAACCCTAATTGATCTGTTCTAAATTTCCATTCCATGGTTTTTGCTTCCTTTAAGTATACCTATATCAAATAAACTATTAAAACATAAACGGCATTTTGTGTGGGGAGAGTCTGCAATCTGTTCTTAAACATATAAATGAAATAATTCAGAATAAGGGAGTAAGGCAAGCATATATCCACTCACCCACCACATCTAGTGCATATTTACAAAGCCCAACTGGTGTGAGTACCAAAAGCAACAAGGCATACAATTCACAAACAAAAATTGCCATTTTAAATAAATATTATATGCATATGACATGGAAATTATTGTAAGCCAATGAAACGTAACTACAAATACAGGTGTAAATGATATCGCCAAAAAACGGTTAGTAGCATTCTAGGCAATAGCTTTCCAAGTATAAAAACAGAACTAAATATTAGGACACAGAAAGTTTCAGAGCTTAAATACCTAAGGAATGGCTCTTTGAAATATAAAAATTAATATCAGGACCACGTTATAGAACTTGTCTGAGGTGGGACCTTAAAATGGAGACATCAGTGGTAGGACCATTCATGAGTAATGAGTGTCAGTAAGAACCAGTGAAGAGGCAACCAAGAAGTTGTTAGACCCAGGGTAAAGTTACACATACACATGTCCTTGCAATACAATTAGACACAATATGCTCTCTTAGTTAATCAGTGCCAGCCATGTGCTAGGCACAGATTGGCACGCCACAATAAATCGTGAGCATCTTGAGGGCAGGGATGATGCTTCATTCATGTCTGCACATAGTAAATGCCAAATGTTTGATATTCAAGGAACAAGATGTCAAGGTGCCCAAAAAACTGTTTCAGGATTTACTTAGGGTCACTCTAATATGGCTAAGTGCCCAAATTAGGTAACAAATATTAGCTAACTCTAAGAAGAAATAGAGAGTTCATATGCAAATCCAATTTTAGAGGTGGGAAGAGTAGGTTTAATTTATATGTTTGCATTTATAATTTGTTCTTGGGTTGGTGGTGTGGCAGAAAGGTACAAATTCTTCCTTGCTTATGTGTATACATGTGTGTTTTTATGTTAGTATGTGCACTGGGGCCAAAATTCGGTTTAAAATGAGGCTTTCCTGGAAATATGATTTTACCCCAAATGCCTGCCACTAACCTGGCAGTTGTGTTTGCTACACTGGGAGAGCCCCTAAGGAGTAAACTGGGGAATAAAATTTCATTCCTCATTCATAGCAGGGCTCTGCTTGAGACTATCCCCCTTGTGCTAGCTTGTCTTCATTTTAAAAGTAAAAGATAGTAAGATATGTGAGACAAAGAGGAAAAAAATGAAGGTAAAACTCTACCAGGAAAACAGATGAAACAGTAAAAGTAAACTGCGAGAGTCAAATCCATTAAGCCAACAACCCAGAACAAAAACGAACACACAAACTCAAGGGGCAGATGAGACCTGTTATCTGAATCCAAGTGGCTGAAAGTAGTCATAAATCTTTGGTGCAAATACCAACGAAAAGACAGGGAAATCTTACAGGACATGATTGGAGACAAAAGTTCTCAAAGTTCAAGGTCCCCTTAACCCTTTTTACTGCATTGGCCCTTTTGATAATCTAGATTCCTGGAAAACCACGCATGTGTACAATATCTTGCCTGTACTTTTAGGGAACCCCTGCATCCCCTAAAGCTCATCTGTGAATTGGTGAATGACTTCAGCCTTCCCTCGTAGCAAACTGCCCAAGTCATCTCCCCTGGGCTCTGCATCACACCAAGCACGCATTTTTCCTTGTGCATCTCTCCCTCAAGGTATCAGAAAGCATCTGCCACATCTGCCACTTATTTCATCCCTGCCTACAAATTACAGGGCAGGCAATATAGGAGTCACACAAATGTAATACATTTCATGAAATAAACACAACCTTAGATCCCACAAGTCATGGACAATCCTTCCTAAGTGGGGAAAGTTCTGTCACTACTGCAGCTTTCTCCAGCCATACCAGCATTGCTGTGAAGTGTCTGATTGGTTTCAGGCTTTCAACAAAGTTGACACGAACTATATTTAGTCATCTATAACTCAAGGGGATAAATTCAGAAGGTGGTGCTTTTTGCTTCTCGTATGCATACAAGGTGATACAGGTTGAGTTCCCAGGGAAGTGCACTGGGATGTTGAAATGGAGGGTAGTGTGCAGGCTGTCCATCTGGGAATGTTTTGGGATCAACACCTGTGAAAAGGAGGGAAGGAAGCAGATGGGGCACAAGGGTAAGTGGCAATATGAGTCAGCCCTCAGGACAGTCTCTGCAGACCCCACCCTTGCTCTGGAGCTAAGATGGTCCTTTGGAGTTGGTCTGCATTGGGATGAAATGGCTGTGTCTTTATATGCCAGTGTATGTGCTCCACCCCAGGAAGGACTGATTTTGGAGCAGGTGACCCCCTGCAGTTGCAGCAATTCCTTAAGTAACTGACCATCTACTGACATCATTCCCAGCAGCTGATATCACATGCCTTTTCTGAAGGCATTTCTGGGTGGTGTACCTCCATGTCTGTCACACGACCTGATCCACTTCAAATAAACTTCACTTGATGCAAGCTTGATGGGCTTTAAATGGAACCCATTTCAGAAAGGCAGGATATCTACCATCAGAACTAATTCATTCACAAAGTATTCATTAATGTGCCAGGCACTGTTTTGGGTGCTAATGATATGGTGGTGAAAAGTCACTACCCTCATTCTAGGGAGGGATTTAGATTAAAAAGGCAATCCAATAAATTAATAACACAATTTTGATAATAAGAAGCAATTTGCAGACAAAGCAGGGTGAGAAGATAGAACGACTGGGTAGCCAGTGAGGTAGGTGCAAACTTAGGATGGTTGTCAAGATAGCCTTCTTCGAGGAGGTGACAACTGAGTAAGACTTGATTAGTAGTCAGGGCATGAAACTCTCGGGATAAAAGAATATTTCAGGCAGAGGAAAGGAAGTATTGTATAAAGACCTCAAGCAGGACTGGGCTTTGCACATTTTAGGGTCCAGCAAGGCTATTACAGCTGGAGCAGAGAGAAGAGGAAGTGGTAGGGCCAGGGCCAGGACCTATAGGACTAGGAGCCCTGAAAAGCAGTTTGGATTTCACACAAAGTACAATGGAAAGTCCATGGAAAGTTTCCAGTGGAAAAGAAACATGACCTACTTTGTATTTTTAAAAAGTCTGCTCTGTGGAGAATGGGCTAAGAGATTGTGGAAGCAAAGACTACAGATTCAATGTTAAAAAATTCTGATAAAATATACGTAACATAAAATTTACAATTTGAATTTTTTTTTGACATTTCCATCTTCCCATAGTGAAACTCTGTACCCACCAAACAACAACTCCGCATTCCCCTCTCCTTCCAGCCCCTGGTAACCACTCTTTCACCACACTTTACTTTTTTTTTGCGGGTGGGGGGTGGTCTGTGTTGGGTCTTCCTTGCTGTGTGCGCGCTTTCCCTAGTTGCGGTGACTGTGGCCTACTCTTCGTTGCAGTATGCAGCTTTCCCACTGCGATAGCTTCTCTTGTGGTGGAACACTGGCTCTAGGCACAGGGGCTTCAGTAGTTGCAGCACATGGGCTCAGCAGTTGCGGCATGAAGGCCCTAGAGCACACAGGCTTCAGTAGTTGTGGCGCATGGGCTCAGAAGTTGTGATGTGCAGGCTCTAGGGTGCATGGGCTTCAGTAGTTGTGGTGCATGGGCTCAGTAGTTGTGGCTCATTGGCTATAGAGCTCAGGCTCAGTAGTTGTGGCACATGGGCCTAGTTGCTCCACGGCATGTGGGATCTTCCTGGACCAGGGATCAAACCCATGTCCCCTGAATTGGCAGGCAGATTCTGAACCACTGCACCACCAGGGAAGTCCTCACCACACTTTCTTTCTGTACAAATTTGCCTATTCCAGACACCTCATATAAGTGGAATTATACAATACTGTCCTTTCGTGTCTAGGTTATTTTAATTAGCATAATGCTTTCAAGGTTCATATACGCTGTAGCATATATCAGAATTTCATTCTCCTTCAAGGTTGGATAATATTCCATTATATGTCTATACCACATTTTGTTTATCTATTCCTCCAGCAATGGACATTTGGGTTATTTCCACCTCTTGGCTATTGTGAATACTGATTCGATGAACATGGGTGTGCAATATCTCTTCCATTTGCTGCTTTCAACTCTTTTGGGTATATGTCTAGAAGTGAAATTGCTAGATCACATGGTAATTCTACGTTTAATTTTTTGAGGAGCCACCATACACACTGTCTTCCACAGTGGCTGTACCATTTTATATCCCTACCAGCCAATGCACAAGGTGCAGCCATGGTGGCTGTTACCAGTTTAAATTCCCACCAACAGCATGGGAGGGTTCCCTTTTCTGCACATACTCTTCATCATTTATAGTTTGTAGACTCTTTGATGTTGGCCATTCTGACTGTTGCAAGGTGGTACCTCATTGTAGTCTTGATTTGCATTTCTCTAATAATTAGTGATGTTGAGCATCTTTTCATTACCTGTTGGCCATCTGTATGTCTTCTTTGGAGAAATGTCTATTTAGATCTTCTGCCCATTTTTGGATTGGGTTGTTTGTTTTTATGATATTGAGCTGTATGAGCTGTTTGTATATTTTAGAGATTAATCCTTTGTCAGTCACATCATTTGCAAATATTTTCTTCCATTCTGTAGGTTGTCTTTTTGTTTTGTTTATGGTTTCCTTTGCTGTGCAAAAGCTTTTAAGTTTAATTATGTCTCATTTTGTTGTTGTTGTTTCCATTACTCTAGGAGATGGATCCAAAAAATATTGCTGTAATTTACGTCAAAGAGTGTTCTGCCTATGTTTTCCTCTAAGAGTTTTATAGTGCCCTGTCTTACATTTAGGTCTTTAATCCATTTTGAGTTTCTTTCCACATACAGTGTTAGAGTATGTTCTAATTTCTTTATTTTACATGTAGCTGTCCAGGGACTTCCCTGGCAGTCCAGTGGTTAAGACTCCATGCTTCCACTGCAGGGGGCATGGGTTCGATCCCTGGTCAGGGATCTAAGATCCCCCATGCCTTGTGGCACAGCAATCAATCAATCAATCAATCAATCAATCTTTCCAGTTTTCCCAGCACCAGTTATTGAAGAGACTGTGTTTTCTCCATTGTATATTCTTGCCTTTGTCGTAGATTAATTGACAGTAAGTGGGTGGGTTTATTTCTGGGCTTTCTATCCTGTTCCATTGATCTGTATGTCTGTTTTTGTTCCAGTACCATACTGCTTTGACTGCTGTAGCTTTGCAGTATAGTTTGAAGCCAGGGAGCCTGATTCCTCCAGCTCGGTTCTTCCTTCTCAAGATTGCTTCGGCTATTTGGGGTCTTTCGTGTTTCCACACACATTTAAAATTTTTTTGTTCTAGTTCTGTGAAAAATGCCCTTGGGAATTTGATAGAGATTGCATTGACTCTGTACATTGTCTTGGGTAGTATGGTCATTTTAACAATATTGATTCCTCCAATCCAAGAACACAGTATATTTCCTTCTGTTTGTGTCATCTTCAAGTTCTTTCATCAATATCTTAGAGTTTTCAGCATACAGATATTTTGCCTCCTTAGATAAATTTATCCCTAGGTATTTTATTCTTTTTGATGTGATGGTAAATGGGATTGTTTCCTCAATTTCTATTTCTGATAGTTTGTTGTTAGCATGTAGAAACGCAACAGATTTCCATATGCTACTTTTGTATCCTGAAACTTTACTGAACTCATTGATGAACTCTAATGTTATAATTTTCTGATGCCATCCTTAGGATCTTCTATGCATAGTGTCATGTCCCAAGGCTCATTTTATATGTCCTTCTTGGAGACTGGTGATTTCTGACCCCAGGGAAAAATTATTATTGTTGAATTAACTTCATTTTTCTCAATTTCTTTCTAAGTTCTTGTTTCAGAGAAATGTAGACTTAGCTTAGTCTTTATTATGAGGTACAAATTCTATGAAATCTAGGCACATATTTACTTATTAATGACTCTGATGACTTTAATGAAGGCAGAGTCTCATTAAACATGACTGATTATCTTTGACGACAGAGCTGAACACATACCATTTACCAATCAATAAATTAATTGTTTGTCCCTGCTGGTATTCAAAGAGAAAAATCAAATCTTTATTTAAGCTAGAAATGCTTACAGGCCTAGCAGAGAGTGACATACCAAAACATTCTGTCTAGGCCGTGAGACACTAGTTAATGACCACTGATCCAGGATACCTACTGGTATTTTCTCCCAGGTTCTCTTAGCTGCTGCTGCTTTTATTTGTCTGTGACAGAAGTGAAAGACCTTCTAGGACCTACTACAGCCAAAGCCTCAATTACAGCACAAATATCCTATGGAGTCAGAAAAAAGCAAGTGCAAACAAGGTTCCACCAGATCTGTATGCATTTCAGCACAAGTTTCTAGAGATTCTTCCTTCAAGGAAACATTTACAAAAGCTCCAAATCTTGATGCTGCCCCTAATAAACGTAAATTCTCTGTATTTTTCCATTTACTAAATCATGTATCTTCAGTTTGAGTATTCAAGAGATTCAGTTCTGGGAAAGCAGGTGACCTATATATGTCAGCCCATTACTTCTGCGTTTATTTCTTTACAGATAAAATATAAAGGCCTCCTCATTCTGTGGTTGGTGCAGTGAACAGAATGAATTAGGCTGGGTTTCTTGATATAGGAGCCACTACACTAGCATGATTTATAATATCAGGGCAAGTCAGAGCACCTCTGTGTTCCAGTTTCCTTATCTGTTAAATCAATATAATCATGCTAGATTATAGTTGGAGAACTGATCTTTGACCCAGTTAACAAAAGAGCCCTCCAAGGCAAACTGTGGCAATATTTGTTTACGTCTTGGCAGTGTTTCAAAAGAGACTCTTTTAAAGAGAGAAGCAACAAATATGAGATACTTAGGTGTAGGATTTAATATTTGTCTTATATTTTCAAAAAATTTTTCAGGTATATGACATCATTTGATCATCACAAAAGTTATGCCATTTAAAAGCAGCAGAGACCTTTACTCACATTTTATAAACAAAGACACCAAAACTCAGAGAATTTAAAAGATGAGCCCAAGTGTACTCAGCTAGTTAAGGTAGACCTAGACCCTAGGCCAGATTATCCAATTGCGAATTATTGTCCAACTGGTAGTTGGGTATTTCCTTACAAAAGTAACTACTGTCTTAGGACAGATTACTTAAGCCCAGCTTCAGTTATCTCCATTCTGTAAACTAAAACTATATTTTCTCTGTCAGGCATAAGAATGTTGTGAAACTAAAGCTTCAGTGTATGAGGCTCTATGAGAATGCTTCTGGGATATACAGTGATAAATAAATTTAACTTGTGATACAATGGAAAGGAATTGATGAGTTGGCGTGACGGCAACATACAGCGACCACGTGAACAGTGGGGTCAGCTAAACAAACATCTACATTTAACTGGAATCAATGTGTTTACTTGTGACAATTATAGCCCCTTGATTTTGGGGTAATTCCATTTCATTCAACTTTTTCGTGAATAACATGCCAGATATACAAAGCTTTTTACTATCACATTAGCCTTTTTCTCATAGAATTTTGGAACTTAAAAATTAAATAAACATTCAAGCTAAATAGAGAGTGAAGAATTAAGTCAATTTTATAGCCTTTACTGTAAGATTTGCTGATATTTTAATGAGGCCTTATTCCTGTCTGGTACTGTGGCAAAACGTTAATGCACGTATTACGGAGTTAATCAATCATTAACCCCAGTTTAAAGGTGAGAAAACTGAAGCACAGAGATGTAAAGTAATTTGTTCCAGCTTCAAGCTGGTGTTCAAATGTGGCTCTATTTGCCACAGATCTTTTTTACCTACTTGTTTCTACCAAGACCCTGCTAGTCAGGAATTGTGCTGGGTACTGAGAATACAGGGGGAATAGGTGATGAATCCAACCTCTGGGTAGTCAATTTATTTTTGTACTTGATTGTTCATTCATGCAGTATGCATTAAGCAAATACTGTGTGTAGACCCTTTTCCAGGTGCTGGACAGACAACTAGACTTCACAGAGATGGTCCACTAGGAAACCTAAGTGTTGCTGGGAGGAGGAGACACATGAACAAACAATAACACTGTGTCACATGTGCTCCCTTTGAGGTATAAACAAATCCTATGGGAACATAAAGGATGGAGGGGGTTATTCTGACCACTGACTGGGGGATATTTGTGACACATCTGAAGTGGCTGATGAACAAAAATGGGACGTCCCATTTCAAAAGGCCCACATCTCAGACATTTTACTATTTCCCCTGAGATTCATCTTTGTGTTCCTTTCTGTATCTTTCCCATCTATGCTCTCCTAACATGGCCAGAGACAGTAGGAACAGAACCTGCACCACCAGCTGAGTTAGGGTGCGACTAGATAGCAAGGGTGTGATTAATAGCAGCAGATTCAGCCACCTATTCTGAGCAAGAAGTTTTTATTCATGACCTTTTCATCAAGAAAAGACTTCAGCCCAACCAAGCTGGGGAATTCAGGATGGAGGAAAATAGGATACTGGTCCTAGATAGCTAAGATGCATATCAAAGGGATAATTTCAGTGAGTCCAGACTCTTGCATCTTCCCATACATAGAAAAGCATGAAAATCATTAACTTGAGATGTCTGGTTTTTCGTGATTAGCAGTAATCTTTAGATGTTTGACTACATTTTTTTGGTATTCGGTTTTTTTGTTTGTTTGTTTGTTTTGAGCAAAAACGCCCATATACCCTGGCTTCTCCCTTACCTCTTGGGAGCAGTCCCTCAGAGCTATTGGGAGACTGCTTCCCTGGTTACAGTTCCCAGTAAGGACCCCGAATAAAACATAATTCTCAACTTTTAGGTTGTGTATTTTTTGTCCAGTTGACTGGTTTCTTTTCACGCATCTTAACCCCCCCTCCCCTTAACAGTTACTTCTTTTCCTTTGGCATCTCCCCAGTAGCACGCTCAGTGTGTGCGTCTTCTATAGATTTACACTCTTTTTAAAGAAATCATAGTCTACAAACCAGTGGAAGTTTTAGCACTACCCAGTCAGCTCACTCCCACATACTAAAAGTATATTTTAAACAAATTGAAGGAAATTTCTTCTCTCAGATGTATAATCCTTAAGTTTAGCCTTTAATAGAGTAAGATCATAATGCATTTGCTCCAGTGAAAAGTAAACTGTTTACATTTTTGACAGCAGGGAAAAAATATCATGTTGAATGTAGCACTGAATGTATAATTTTTCCTCCCAACATTCTGCAAATGAGATAAATATTTTTAATGTCTGATAGGATTGATAAATGAGACCTTGGCTTATTTTGTGAATAATTTTATGGTCTACATTATGTTTTAGGAAAAAAATAAAAATAGCCTCTGTGGTATAACACTGTGGTATAAACACTGTTTCTCGGAAGCTAGATAAAATGTTGTGTTTATTGTTTTCTCATTTTCCATCCTTAAGGTTTGTATATATTCACAACAATGATATTATGAAGAAATGTTAAAAATTATTCATCTAGTTATCTGAGAAATTTACCTACACTAATACTGGTGAGGATAAATGCAAATATCTTTAAAATTAAATAAACTAAACAATGTACTAAGCCACCCTGCAGTTCTGGGTTCAGTTGCTCTTCTGAAGACAGTGTGATTCTGGCTATGCTAAGACAGCCTGCAGCAAGAACCTGAAGTCTAACTTTGACAGATTAACTGCTACATCTAGGTTATGTGGCTTTCCCATGTGTAGAACCACGCCTATTACAACACCCACATAATTTACAATGACCTTACAGAGACAACTGATAGTATGCTCAGGGCATATCTCATTAAGCACTGCTGCAATGGAAAAAAATTAACTATTTCTCTAGAACCAAATGCCTGTTCTAGAAACAAAACTCTAACGCCCATGGAAGAGATGCATAAGTGAGGTATGTCATGGTTTACTCAAAGCCATATCTTTGTGCTGTCAAAGTGATGCTCTGGACTTCATCTCCCATTGGCTTGGGAATCATTTGGCCATTTTCCTTCCCTAGATTGAAAACTTTTTATTTACTTCAAAGCAAACGTGAAATTCCCTATGTGAAAAGGGAAAGAACCCATGTCAAACATATAAGTCTATTTTTCTACTTTCCTTAACATTTCTAACAATAAAATAGGCTTGGAGCACCGAGGT
Source organism: Lagenorhynchus albirostris (assembly GCF_949774975.1). Lineage (NCBI taxonomy): Eukaryota > Metazoa > Chordata > Mammalia > Artiodactyla > Delphinidae > Lagenorhynchus > Lagenorhynchus albirostris. The sequence continues at coordinate 60,150,059 of NC_083102.1, forward strand.
TAAAATGGATCCATCAGAGGAAGGAGAAAGAACCCATGTTGGAAATAGCACAAACAGGAAAGATCTCCCCTTCGTTCTTCATATGGATCTGTCCCAGGTACTTATTGGAACTGTACAAATCTTGATCTTCCAAATGCCTGTATTAAGTTCTTGGCAAAAGAATATATTTTGGACATCCTGACAAAGACAATGGGGACACAGAGAGATGAGAAAGATATATCTGTGTTTACTACATTGAACTTGGAAGTTTCATTTCCATTGGAGTAAATGGATTCCCTTGATGATTTTGCCTGGTCCAAACTTCCTCTAAGTAAGGTAAAGGTTTCAACATTTGGCAGCTCAAAGTGTAATGATCACTGGTAAGGACATTTCTTAGCTATACAAATGATAAAATTATTCTTACTTAAAAACTGTGGTAAGTTGTTTGTTTTGAGATCTTTGAAGCAAAGCTGCTGTGTGATTCATGGCCTTATTTCTGACTAGTATGGAATGATGGAGGCCATGGTCTTTCAGGATAGAAGAAACCAAGAGCTGAGGCTACTTCCCTTTCCTCCCCCTCCCGTCCTGTATCTGAGAAGGATGGGAGGAGGGGGTGCTCAGCGGTCCACTAAGATGTTCATGTTTTCCCACTACAAAATGAGCATCTTTTCCAAAGGTCTGGGTTCCAAGTGACTTCTTTCTCCCCAGAGAAATTTGCCCTGGAGTCTGTGGCTAACTCATACATCTTTTCACATAATGAGTTGGCAGACAGTCCTTAAGAGTTTTCTGGCAAGGCTGAGAGCTGGGAGATAATTTAGATTTACTGTTCAGATTTACTATCAGATTATTTAGATTTACTGTTTGTCTACAATTATATTCAGGGTAGATATGACTCCAGGATTCCTGTGTACCTGTTAGAAACTGACACTGCTCTGGCCAAATTTGGATACCTTATTATGAGTATAATATTTTTTTTCAAGTCATTTCTTATATGTCTTCAAGTTATCATCCTCCACTCTTAAAAGAAATGAGAATAGATTTTAATTTTCTCCTAACCAAAATGTCTTCTGCTCACTGAGTATAGTTCTTTACTGTTCGATAGCACCAGAAACGGACAGTTTTTTTTACTTCCTTTTCCTCCACTTCGATGATTTACATGTTATAAAGGATATAGGTTGAATGCTTACCCCCACCTCCTCACTCCCCTTCCCAATACCCTCTGTGATAAAGGCACCAACATGACTAGAAATAAAACCTGCCTGAGCTTTACAGTCTTCGTTTAACAGACTTTTCTGGGAGTGGTAAGAGAAGTTTTCTTCTGATATATTTGATGATGGAACTAACAGTAAACTAAAATTCATTACGTATTCAGGAAACCTGACTTAAGCTAAAAACAAATCTTAATAGGAAAATCTTGGCACTCAAACTTTATAAATTACAGGAATTAAGGAATATAAAAATTAAAGAATATAATCATTCCTTAACAATTACTTAATCTCCGAAATTTCATTTTGACCTCTGAACTTGTTAGTCACTCACTGTGCCCATAATTTCTTTGCAAATAAAAATTTCCACGTTGCTGAAAACTCTATACTATAATCAGTCAATGTTTATAACTTATTGATGTGACAAGAGGATAGAAAAATTGCTATGAATGTGATTCTCTCTGAAGACTAAAGACTGAAATTGCTCAAGGAAATGGATCAAAATTTTCCTTCATTGGAGTTAATATATGATGAAATATACAAACATGAACATTTTCCAGTTAGTTGCAATGAAGTTAACATTTTTAGATCGATGGAGAAGAGACAGCTGTAAACTAGAAACCAGTGAGGAAAGAGAAATTAACACTGAGACATGACAATAAATGAGGAAATTGACAGTTTCATGAAGAGTCAGGGAAGTGGCCAAAACTGTCCAACTTCAGTTCCAAGCATGGTTCACAGGAGACAGTGGCTGCTCCTGTAACTCCTCCAGGGCTGTCCTGATCGAATGGGACAACTAGCAGAGGGAAGTGTCACTGCCACTAGCAAGCTAATTCCTCATCAGGAGCTAAGAGGAAGAAGGAGCAGAAAGAGAGGCACTGTCCCTGGAAATTTCCATATCAAGGAGCTGTTGCATTCTAATTGCTTACCCTCCATGTTGGAAGTGAGCAGTATTCCTTTTGGAAATACATCACCAGGGGGTCAGTTTCTTAAAGGACCTAACTCCCATGTGAGATGTGCTAAACAGCCTATGACTGTAATAAATCGAGGGGAGATAAGGAAAGCAGTCAAAAGCGTGGCAACTGAGGTTTGGGGGGAAGATGGCGGAGGAGTAAGACACGGAGATCACCTTCCTCCCCACAGATACACCAGAAATACATCTACACGTGGAACAACTCCTACAGAACACCTACTGAACGCTGGCAGAAGACCTCAGACCTCCCAAAAGGCAAGAAACTCCCCATGTACCTGGGTAGGGCAAAAGAAAAAAGAATAAACAGAGACAAAAGAATAGGGACGGGACCTGCACCAGTGGGAGGCAGCTGTGAAGGAGGAAAGGTTTCTACACACTAGGAAGCTCCTTCACGGGCGGAGACTGCGGGTGTCGGAGGGGGAAGCTTCGGAGCCGCGGAGGAGAGCACAGCAACAGGGGTGTGGAGGGCAAAGCGGAGAGATTCCCGCACAGAGGATCGGTGCCGACCAGCACTCACCAGCCTGAGAGGCTTGTCTACTCACCCACCGGGAAGGGCGGGGCTGGGAGCTGAGGCTCTGGCTTCGGTCGGAGCGCAGGTAAAGGATTGGTGGCGTGAGCACAGCCTGCAGGGGGTTAGTGCACCACGGCTAGACGGGAGGGAGTCCGGGGAAAAGTCTGGACCTGCCGAAGAGGCAAGAGACTTTTTCTTTCCTCTTTGTTTCCTGGTGCGCGAGGAGAGGGGATTAAGAGCGCTGCTCAAAGGAGCTCCAGAGACGGGTACGAGCCGTGGCTAACAGCATGGACCCCAGAGACGCGCATTACACGCTAAGGCTGCTGCTGCAGCCACCAAGAAGCCTGTGTGCGAGCACAGGTCACTATCCACACCCTCCCTCCCGGGGAGCCTGTGCAGCCCGCCACTGCCAGGGTCCCGGGATTCATGGACAACTTCCCCGGGAGAATGCACAGCGCACCTCAGGCTGGTGCAACGTCACACCGGCCTCTGCCGCCACAGGCTTGCCCCGCACCGTGCCCCTCCTTCCCCACGGCCTGAGTGAGCCAGAGCCCCCGAATCAGCGGCTCCTTTAACCCCGTCAGTTCTGAGCGAAGAACAGACGCCCTCCGGGACCTGCACGCAGAGGCGGGGCCAAATCCAAAGCTGAGCCCCGGGAGCTGTGTGAACAAAGAAGAGAAAGGGAAATCTCTCCCAGCAGCCTCAGGAGCAGCGGATTAAACCTCAACAATCAACTTGATGTACCCTGCATCTGTGGAATACTTGAATAGACAACGAATCATCCCAAATTGAGGAGGTGGACTTTGAGAGCAAGATTTATTACATTTTCCCCTTTTCCTCTTTTTGTCAAGAGTGTGTATGTGTATGCTTCTGTGTGAGATTTTGTCTGTATAGCTTTGCTTTCACCATTTGTCCTAGGGTTCTACCTGTCCGTTTTTTTCTTAATTTTTTATTAATAATTATTTTTTATTTTAATAACTTTATTTTATCTTACTTTATTTTCTTTTATCCTCTTTCTTTCCTTCTTTCCTCCCTTCCTTTCTCTCTCTCTCTCTCTCTGCTTTTTCTCCCTTTTATTCTCAGCCGTGTGGATGAAAGGCTCTTGGTGCTGCAGCCAGGAGTCAGTGCTGTGCCTCTGAGGTGGGAGAGCCAACTTCAGGACACTGGTCCACAAGTAGACCTCCCAGCTCCACATGATATCAAACCGTGAAAATCTCCCAGGGATCTCCATCCCAAAACCAACACCCAGCTTCACTCAATGACCTGCAAGCTACAGTGCTGGACACCCTATGCCAAACAACTAGCAAGACAGGAACACAACCCCACCCGTTAGCAGAGAGGCTGCCTAAAAACATAATAAGTCCACAGACACCCCAAAACATACCACCAGACGTGGACCTGCCCACCAGAAAGACAAGATCCAGCCTCATCCACCAGAACACAGGCACTAGTCCCCCCCACAAGGAAGCCTACAAAACCCACTGAACTAAATTTAGTCCCCACTGGGGACAGACACCAAAAACAACAGGAACTACAAACCTACAGCCTGAAAAAAGGAGACCCCAAACACAGTAAGATAAGCAAAATGAGAAGACAGAAAAACACACAGCAGATGAAGGAGCAAGGTAAAAGCCCACCAGACCTAACAAATGAAGAGGAAATAGGCAGTCAACATGAAAATAATTCAGAAAAATGATGGTAAAGATGATCCAAAATCATGGAAATAGAGAAAATGCAAGAAACATTTAACAAGGACCTAGAAGAACTAAAGATGAAACAAGCAATGATGAACAACACAATAAATGAAATTAAAAATATTCTAGAAGGGGACAATAGCAGAATAACTGAGGCAGAAGAACGGATAAGTGACCTGGAAGATAAAATAGTGGAAATAACAACTGCAGAGCAGAATAAAGAAAAAAGAATGAAAAGAACTGAGGACAGTCTCAGAGACCTCTGGGACAACATTAAACGCACCAACATTCGAATTATAGGGGTTCCAGAAGAAGAAGAGAAAAAGAAAGGGACTGAGAAAATATTTGAAGAGATTATAGTTGAAAAATTCCCTAATATGGGAAAGGAAATTGTTAATCAAGTCCAGGAAGCACAGAGAATCCCATACAGGATAAATCTAAGGAGAAACACACCAAGACACATATTAATCAAACTGTCAAAAATTAAACACAAAGAAAACATATTAAAAGCAAAAGTGAAAAACAACAAATAACACACAAGGGAATCCCCATAAGGTTAACAGCTGATCTCTCAGCAGAAACTCTGCAAGACAGAAGGGAGTGGCAGGACATATATAAAATGATGAAGGAGAAAAACCTACAACCAAGATTACTCTACCCAGCAAGGATCTCATTCAGATTTTTTTTTTTTTTTGCGGTATACGGGCCGCTCACTGTTGTGGCCTCTCCTGTTGCAGAGCGCAGGCTCCAGATGCGCAGGCTCAGCGGCCATGGCTTATGGGCCCAGCCGCTCCGCTGGCATGTGGGATCTTCCCGGACTGGGGCACGAACCCGTGTCCCCTGCATCAGCAGGCGGACTCTCAACCACTACGCCACCAGGGAAGCCCTCTCATTCAGATTTGATGGAGAATTTAAAACCTTTACAGACAAGCAAAAGCTGAGGGAATTCAGCACCACCAAACCAGCTTTACAACAAATGCTAAAGGAACTTCTCTAGGCAAGAAACACCATAGAAGGAAAAGATCTACAATAACAAACCCAAAACAATTAAGAAAATGGGAACAGGAACATAGATATCGATAATTACCTTAAATGTAAATGGATTAAATGCTCCCACCAGAAGACACAGACTGGCTGAATGGATACAAAAACAAGACCCATATATATGCTGTCTACAAGAGACCAACTTCAGACCTAGAGACACATACAGACTGAAAGTGAGGGGATGAAAAAAGATATTCCATGCAAATGGAAATCAAAAGAAAGCTGGAGTAGCAATTCTCGTATCAGACAAAATAGACTTTAAAATAAAGACTATTAGAAGAGACAAAGAAAGACACTACATAATGATCAAGGGATCGATCCAAGAAGAAGATATAACAATTGTTAATATTTATGCACCCAACACAGGAGCACCTCAATACATAAGGCAAATACTAACAGCCATAAAAGGGGAAATCAACAGTAACACATTCATACTAGGGGACTTTAACACCCCACTTTCACCAAGGAAAAGATCATCCAAAATGAAAATAAAAAAGGAAACACAAGCTTTAATGATACATTAAACAAGATGGACTTAACTGATATTTATAGGACATTCCATCCAAAAACAAAAGAATACACACTTTTCTCAAGTGCTCATGGAACACTGTCCAGGATAGATCATATCTTGGGCATAAATCAAGCCTTGGTAAACTTAAAAAAACTGAAATTGTATCAAGTATCTTTTCCGACCACAATGCTATGAGACTAGATATCAATTACAGGAAAAGATCTGTAAAAAATACAAACACATGGAGGCTAAACAATATACTACTTAATAACGAAGTGATCACTGAAGAAATCAAAGAGGAAATCAAAAAATACCTAGAAACAAATGACAATGGAGACACGACAACCCAAAAACCTATGGAATGCAGCAAAAGCAGTTCTAAGAGGGAAGTTTATAGCAATACAATCCTACCTTAAGAAACAGGAAATATCTCAAATAAACAACCTAACCTTGCACCTAAAGCAATTAGAGAAAGAAGAACAAAAAAACCCCAAAGTTAGCAGAAGGAAAGAAATCATAAAGATCAGATCAGAAATAAATGAAAAAGAAATGAAGGAAACAATAGCAAAGATCAATAAAAGTAAAAGCTGGTTATTTGAGAAGATAAACAAAATTGATAAGCCATTAGCCAGACTCCTCAAGGAAAAAAGGGAGAAGACTCAAATCAATAGAATTAGAAATGAAAAAGGGGAAGTAACAACTGACACTGCAGAAATACAAAAGATCATGAGACATTACTACAAGCAACTCTATGCCAATAAACTGGACAACCTGGAAGAAATGGACAAATTCTTAGAAAGGCACAGTCTGCCAAGACTGAATCAGGAAGAAATAGAAAATATGAACAGACCAATCACAAGCACTGAAATTGAAACTGTGATTAAAAATCTTCCAACAAACAAAAGCCCAGGACCAGATGGCTTCACGGGCGAATTCTATCAAACATTTGGAGAAGAAGTAACACCTATCCTTCTCAAACTCTTCCAAAATATAGCAGAGGGAGGACCACTCCCAAACTCATTCTACGAGGCCACCATCACCCTGATACCAAAACCAGAAAAGGATGTCACAAAGAAAGAAAACTAGAGGCCAATATCACTGATGAACATAGATGCAAAAATCCTCAAAAAATACTAGCAAACAGAATCCAACAGCACATTAAGAGGATCATACACCATGATCAAGTGGGGTTTATTCCAGGAATGCAAGGATTCATCAATATACACAAATCAATCAATGTGATACACCATATTAACAAATTGAAGGAGAAAAACCTTATGGTCATCTCTGTAGATGCAGAGAAAACTTTTGACACAATTCAACACCCATTTATGATAAAAACCCTGCAGAAAGTAGGCATAGAGGGAACTTTCCTCAACATAATAAAGGCCATATATGACAAACCCACAGTCAACATTGTCCTCAATGGTGAAAAACTGAAAGCATTTCCACTAAGATCAGGAACAAGACAAGGTTGCCCACACTCACCACTCTTATTCAACATAGTTTTGGAAGTTTTAGCCACAGCAATCAGAGAAGAAAAGAAAATAAAAGGAATCCAAATCAGAATAGAAAAAGTAAACCTGTAACTGTTTGCCAATGACATGATACTATACATAGAGAATCCTAAAGATGCTACCAGAAAACTACAAGAGCTAATCAATGAATTTGGTAAAGTAGCAGGATACAAAATTAATGCATAGAAATCTCTGGCATTCCTATACACTAATGATGAAAAATCTGAAAGTGAAATCAAGAAAACACTCCCATTTACCACTGCAACACAAAGAATAACATACCTAGGAATAAACCTACCTAAGGAGAAAAAAGACCTGTATGCAGAAAACTATAAGCCACTGATGAAAGAAATTAAAGATGATACGAAGAGATGGAGAATTATACCATGCTCCTGGATTGGAAGAATCAACATTGTGAAATTAACTATACTACCAAAAGCAATCTACAGATTCAATGCAATCCCTATCAAACTACCACTGGCATTCTTCACAGAACTAGAACAAAAAATTTCACAATTTGTATGGAAACACAAAGGACCCTGAATAGCCAAAGCAATCTTGAGAACGAAAAATGGAGCTGGAGGAATCAGGCTTCCTGACTTCAGACTATACTATAAAGCTACAGTAATCAAGACAATATGGTACTGGCACAAAAACAGAAACATAGATCATTGGAACAAGATAGAAAGCCCAGAGGTACCCCCACACACCTATGGTGAACTAATCTATGACAAAGAAGGCAAGGATATACAATGGAGAAAAGACAGCCTCTTCAATAAGTGGTGCTGGGAAAACTGGACAGGTACATATAAAAGTATGAGATTAGAACACTCCCTAACACCATACACAAAAATAAGCTCAAAATAGTTTAAAGACCTAGATGTAAGGCCAGAAACTATCAAACTCTTAGAGGAAAACATAGGCAGAACACTCTATGACATAAATCACAGCAAGATCCTTTTTGACCCACCTCCTAGAGAAATGGAAATAAAAACAAAAATAAACAAATGGGACCTAATGAAACTTCAAAGCTTTTGCACAGCAAAGGAAACCATGAACAAGACCAAAAGACAACCCGCAGAATGGGAGAAAATATTTGCAAATGAAACAACTGACAAAGGATTAATGTCCAAAACTTACAAGCAGCTCATGCAGCTCAATATCAAAAAATCAAACAACCCAATCCAAAAATGGGCAGAAGACCTAAATAGACATTTCTCCAAAGAAGATATACAGAGTGGCAACAAACACATGAAAAATGCTCAACATCATTAATCATTAGAGAAATGCAAATCAAAACTACAATGAGATATTATCTCACACCAGTCAGAATGGCCATCATCAAAAAATCTAGAAACAATAAATGCTGGTGAGGGTTTGGAGAAAAGAGAACACTCTTGCACTGCTGGTGGGAATGTGAATTGGTACAGCCACTATGGAGAACAGTATGGAGGTTCCTTAAAAATCTACAAATAGAACTACCATATGATCCAGCAATCCCACTACTGAGCATATACCCTGAGAAAACCATAATTCAAAAAAGTCATGTACCAAAATGTTCATTGCAATCTATTTACAATAGCCAGGAGATGGCAAGAACCTAAGTGTCCATCATCGGATGAATGGATAAAGAAGATGTGGCACATATATACAATGGAATATTACTCAGCCATAAAAAGAAACGAAATTGAGTTATTTGTAGTGAGGTGGATGGACCTAGAGTCTGTCATACAGAGTGAAGTAACTCAGAAAGAGCAAGACAAATACCGTATGCTAACATACATATATGGAATCTAAGGGGAAAAAAAAAAAAAGGTTCTGATGAATCTAGGGCCAGGACAGGAATAATGGCGCAGATGTAGAGAATGGAGTTGAGTATGTGGGGAGAGGGAAGGGTAAGCTGGGACAAAGTGAGAGAGTGACATGGACATATATACACTACCAAATGTAAAATAGCTAGTGTGAGCAGCTGCATAGCACAGGGAGATCAGCTGGGCGCTTTGTCCCCACCTAGAGGGGTGGGATAGGGAGGGTGGGAGGCAGAGGCAAGAGGGAGGAGATATGGGAATATATGTATAGCTGATTCACTTTGTTATACAGCAGAAAGTAACACAACAATGTATAGCAATTATACTCCATTAAGGATGTTAAAATTTTTTTAATTAAAAAAACACTCCATAATTTTACTGTTTTAATTTTTAAAATTTAAATATGCCTATCAAGCATATTCAGTGATATTTAAGTGATAAAAATTTGCACGCAATTGACTATGATTATTCACTTCTTAATGTTGATCCTTGACAATGGACTTTGCAAATTATAGTTTATTTACTATGCTCAGAGCAGGGATCCCTACAAGTAGTTCCATTTTGCATGAAAATGTTTACTATTCTTTAAAGAAGGTAGGACAAGGGAGAAAAACTCCTAGATTAATATGATTCTCTGATTCACTTTTTAAAGGGAAATTTTCCCAAATTTACGCTTTCTTTCCACACCAAGTTAGACTTTTACAAAGTTAATATTCTTAAGTGCAAAGTTTTAAGTAATTTGGAAATGAACATGATATGAGTGGATGGCAATGTTTTAAATAGAAATCCTCAACCTAGAATTTTTAAGTTGTCCAATATATACTAGCTGAATTAAGAGCAAGCAAACCTTTCTATGCTGTGTTGTGTGCAGACAGGTATATTTGACTGAGAAGATAGACATAATGTGATTCTTCTTAATGAGCCAAGGAGGGGAATATGGCCTAAGACCTTCCTGCCAGTCTTTCCTGTGCTCCTTTATATATAAGCTTGTACCCAAAAGAATGTCCATGTACTATTTACAAATGGACTTTGTCTATATGACTAGCAGAAGGAGTACCTTCCACACTGACATTTCATAAGTCTCAATGGAAGGACACTGGCATTTCTTTTGAGTAGCACTGGGATGTTGCCACTGTGCCTCCTTATTTTTTTGTGGTACGTGGGCCTCTCACTGTCGTGGGCTCTCCCGTTGCGGAGCACAGGCTCCGGACGCGCAGGCTCAGAGGCCATGGCTCACGGGCCCAGCCGCTCCGTGGCATGTGGGATCCTCCCGGACCGGGGCACAAACCCGCGTCCCCTGCATCAGGAGGCGGACTCTCAACCACTGCGCCACCAGGGAAGCCCCGCCACTGTGCCTCTTTGGTTTATCTAGTGAGAGAACCAGGCTAAATCTATGAGTTTCCTCCTCATTAAGCCCCAGAAAGACTTTTAAGGTGTTTCTTCTCAATCTTGACACTTAACTCACCCATATAGGCTCAGACCAAAGAATTTAGCAAGAGGTAGATTGCTCAAATCTCTCTCAATCAGGAGCGATTTTGTCCGCCAGAGAATATTTAGCAATGTCTGTATAAAAAACTGAGGAGGGGGAGTGCTACTGACATCTAGGGATAGAACCTGGGGGTACTGCTACGCATCTTACAGGGCACAGGACAGCTCCCACCACGATGAGTTAGCAGGCCTGAAATGTCAGTAGTACAGAGGTTAAGCTAGCTTGATGTAGACCAAATGCGGGGGAGAAATGTCAATACAATACCACACTACCTCACATAACTAAGGAAAAATAATTTAACACAAATTCTACTTGTCCAGATACAGACGGCTCTCCTCCTGCCATACTGGGTGATTACTTAAAAGGCTGTTGGGCACTTAAAATGCTGTGATAACTTCTTTTAATGACCTCATATTTTGAAGGGAAACATCCCCAAATGAAGGTACAATTTAAAAAATCCATTAGCATCTTTGTAGTAAATGTCTTCATTACCACGCCATACAGAGGAGTCATGGTGAGAGCCTGTTTTAAAAAGCAGTGGTTGCTTTGTTTTAAGAAAAATTGCCAACACAACAAAACAATGTCTCATTTTTTTCTACCATGACTTGGCAATGATTTCTTCTACTCTAAGGCCAAACATCTTCTCTAAAATATTCAAAGCACAGAAGGTAATTTATGACTATAAAATATCTCTGCTGTCTCTAAAGTTTAGCTTTTGAAGCTACCTTCTTTAAAATCTTTTGTTGCTGTTGCTCTTCACACCAAATTAGAATGAGTTGCCCACTGACTGTCTTTAAGCTAATGGTAACCTTGGTTCTGACATATAGGTTCACAAATAGGTTAAAATAATGTGTCATACCCATATGGACATATGTCCAACTGATTTTTTTAGCTTTAATATTTAAATTATAAACATAGCATATAAACACATTTATTAGAAAGATTCAAACATCACCAAATACATAGCGGAAAAGTGAAAATTCATCCCCAAATCTCATGCTCTACCTTATATATAGCATGTTAGGCAGTTTGATGGGTTTATAATTTTTCATTTCTACAATAATCTTTGAATAGGGAATATATGCAAATAGTTGAAAATTCAGAAGTTACCAAGGAGTTTACAGGAAAAATTGTCTCTTTCCTTCTGTGTTTCCAGCAATTAAATTCCCCTCCCTTGAAGCAAATCCTGCTAAGAGTACATATATTTGTGATATGTATCCTTCACATAGTATTTTATGCATTTATGGACATATATGTTTATAATGTGAAACTACCATTTATTGTTAACTACATGTCCAAACTGATAAGATCTTTACGTATATTATCTCATTTAATCCTTGTATCAAACCTGAGGGGTAGAAAATACTTAATTTAAATATTTAAGAATTATGATATTATGAAACATAAAATTGTATAGGTCAAAAATGGTCAAATATCAACAAGTCATATAATTGGACCTAATATTAGGAAGTGGGAGATTTCCATTTTTTGCAGCAAGGAAGATACCCTGAGAACTTCCCCTCAACAAAACGAACTGTGCATAGCTGAGTTTTCAATAAGAGGAAATCCCCAGAAGGCAAGTACAAGTTTGGAAATGAAAACAGCAAGAAACCCTGGGAGGTTAGAGGTATAACATCCAGGAAAGACCATGAGATAAAGCCTTTGAGCTCATAGAGAAAATGGAGGGTTCACAGGACATGGAATTGAAATTCTTATAAAAAGCAGGGACCTTTGAGTCACTACATCCTCAGTTAAAGGGAAATTTAGGAAAACAAATCTGACCTTCAGCACAGATAGGCAAGGAAAGAACTTGTCTTCCTTTGCCTTGGCTCCGGGTAGAGGAAACAAAAAGGGCTTCCCTAAGAGTTCATTACACTTGGGGGCATTTTTTCCCTAGAGTTTGCAATTCTAATCGATGCTACCATGTAGAGTATAAGATTCCAGCTAAGGAAGTAGCATGAAAGGGGTTTGGGCTAGGAATATGTCTGATAGATCTGTCAGAAACAAATGTACAACTGTTTTAGAGAGAAACCTCTTCAGCTCAGACCAGAAAAGATTCCCACAGGCAAAGTCCCACTTATCATGAAATAATAGAAACAGAATAACAAGACACAAGGGGAAAAAGAGATTTAAGATTTAAGACAACAAATAGAACTTCTAGACTTGAAATATATGATCATTGAAATTAAAGTCTCAATGGGAAAGTCAAACAGCAGTTCAGAAAAAACACAGAAAATCATTGAAATCAAAGATGTAGCAGAGAAAAGATAAAAACAGGGAAAATGTAAAAGAGTTTAAGATATGGAGGAGAGAAAGAGAAGGCTCACTATGTGTCTAAAATCAATTTTAGATCAAAAGAAGAGTCAGTATTTAAAGAAATATTAGCTGAGAATCTCCAGAATTGATGAAAGACAGGAATATTCATGCTCAGAAAATGTGAGTCCCAAGCAGAACAGAACCCTACATTGCATCTTAGTGAAAATGCTGAAGATGAAAGACAAAGACCTTAAAAACAGCCTGTAATTGATTGGGATTGACAAATACACATTACTATATATAAAATAGATAACTAACCTACTCTATAGCACAGGGAACTCTTCTCAATATTCTGTAATGATCTATGTGGGAAAAGAATCTAAAAAAGAGTGAGTATATGTATATGTATGAATGATACACTTTGCTGTACAGCAGAAACTAGCACAACATTTTAAATCAACTATACTCCAATAAAATTTTTAAAAAATACACGCAGGAAAACCAAACCAAACCCCAAAATCAGCCAGTAAAACAACAGAGAAGCTTTATATGAGATTACAAATCCAGTAGCCAGCAGAGTTTTGAACTCACACCTTTCAGACTCCAAATCCCATGTACCTTGCAGTTGCTGTGTTCTGCTCCCTAGCATTCCTAATTTCTGTTTTTCATCTCCTGCTATTACTCTCAGGCTACATGAAATGGCTTTATAAATATTTACTCTGTTCTAACAGCTTTTATAGCTTTTACTCTCTGCTTTTAAAATTTTAAACATGTCATTCATTCAACAAATATTTATTCAGCAACTACTGTGTGCAAGGCACTATTCTAGGATAAAAAACAGACACCACCTCGATAAAACAAATTAAAAGGTCGACAAATACCAGTCTTGATATTAGGATGCACTGATAACAGCTTAAAGGCTTGCTAGCGTAATTTCTGACTGGTCATGCACTGAACTGATCGTTAAATACCTTGGATATATCAGTTTTCACTAAAGTGTGGCGCTTTTTCTTGGAATGATCTCCTGAACTCTTATAACACCCAGCCTGATAAATCCTATTTTTGGTGGGAATCAGGAGGTATAGAGACTAAGGTGGGAGGACTTCTGACTTTTTAGTGAGACATACTTTAACTACTTCATTTCTTTTGGTGAAAACGGTTTCTCTTCTCCTCCTTCCACATTTATGTCACATATCAGGAACCCCTAGTTTATTCTGCAAAGATACATGAGGTTCTATTCCCATCTCTGCTCTTCTCAAATGTGGACAAAGAATGTCACCTGCTATTTCAGTAAACAAAGGATGTTGTGGCCATAAAGCCATCAGTCACTGCATCAGCCCCCCACCCCATGCACCCTGAGGGGAATTCAGGATGGAGGAAAACATGATACTGGCCCTATAAAGTTAAGGAGCATATCAAAGGAATGATATCAATAAGCCCAGACTCTTGCATTTTCCTATACATAGAAAATCATTAAAATCATTAAATTGAGATGTCTGCTTTTTGTGATTAGCAGTAATCTTTTGATGTTCTACTACATGTTTCCCCACCCCCACCCCAGCTAAAACTCCTATATACCCTGGTTTCTCTCATACCTCTTGGGAACCGTTCCTCAGAGCTATCTGAGAGGCTGCTTCCCATGTTACAGTCCTCAGTAAAGCCACCTAATAAAACATAATTCTGAACTTTTAAGGTTGTGCATTTTTTTCAGTCGACAAAGCCATCTTGTCTTCGTACCATTAAAACAAAAACAAGAAAGAGGTTTACCCGAGATTTCAGTGTATGAACATCTAATTTGATCTTTAGCCACATGCTGCTTAGTACAAAAACAACAGTGATTCTACCTATCCTTTAAAACATACACCATGTCGAAAAAATAGGTTCAAGATGGCGGCATAGAAGGACGTGCGCTCACTCCCTCTTGTGAGAGCACCGGAATCACAACTAACTGCTGAACAATCAACAACAGGAAGACACTGCAACTCACCAAAAAAGATACCACACATTCACAGACAAAGGAGAAGCCACAATGAGACAGTAGGAGGGTCGCAATCACAATAAAATCAAATCCCGTAACTGCTGGGTGGGTGACTAACAGACTGGAGAACACTTATACCACAGAAGTCCACCCACTGGAGTGAAGGTTCTGAGCCTCACGTCAGGCTTCCAACCTGGGGGTTGGGCAACGGGAGGAGGAATTCCTAGAAAATCAGACTTTGGAGGCTAGCGGGATTTGATTGCAGGACTTTGACAGGACTGGGGGAAACAGAGACTCCACTCTTGGAGGGCACACAAAAAGTAGTGTGTGCATCAAGATGAAGGGAAAGGAGCAGTGACCCCACAGGAGACGGAACCAGACCTAACTGCTAGTGTTGGAGGATCTCCTGAAGAGGCAGGGGGTGGCTGTGACTCACCGTGAGGACAAGAACATAGGCAGCAGCAGTTCTGGGAAGTACACCTTGGCATGAGCCCTCGCAGAGTGCACCAAATTAACACCACCAAAGAGCCAGGTAGGCTCCAGTGTTGGGTCACCTTAGGCCAAACAACCAACAGGGAGGGAACCCAGCCCCACACATCTGCAGACAAGCGGATTAAAGTTTTGCTGCATTCTGCCCAACAGAGCAACAGTCAGCTCTACCCACCACCACTCCCTCCCATCAGGAAATGTGCACAATCCTCTTAGATAGCCTAATCCACCAGAAGGCAGACAGCAGAAGCAGGAAAAGTACAATCCTGCTGCCTGTGGAACAAAAACCACATTCACAGAAAGACAAGATGAAAAGGCAGAGGGCTATGTATCATATCAGATAAAGGAACAAGATAAAACCCCAGAAAAACAACTAAATGAAGTGGAGATAGGCAACCTTCCAGAAAAAGAATTCAGAATAATAATAGTGAAGATGATCCAGGACCACAGAAAAAAAAGTGGAGGCAAAGATCGAGAAGATGCAAGAAATGCTTAACAGAGACCTAGAAGAATTAAAAAACAAAGCAAGATGAACAATACAATAACTGAAATGAAAACTACACTAGAAGGAATCAATAGCAGAATAACTCGTGTTTGGTAATTGCAATCATTGTTGCTTTTATTTTGCTCATCCATGTAAAATGCTTGGTTGTGCATTTTGCACAACTTGGTGTCAGTTTATCTCTTGTAAAAATAAAATGCAGTGTGTGTGTGTGTGTGTGTGAGAAAAAAGAAAGTTGTGAATATGTACTTATTTGGAATGATGTACAAAATATATTGTCTAATGAAATGAGGGAAAAAAATAGCAGAATAACTGAGGCAGAATAACGGATAAATGACCTGGTAGACAGAATGGTGGAATTCACTGCTGCAGAACAGAATCAAGAAAAAAGAATGAAAAGAAATGAAGACAGACTAAGAGACCACTGGGACAACATTAAATGCAACAACATTTGCATTATAGGGGTCCCAGAAGGAGAAGAGAGAGAGAAAGGACCCGAGAAAATATTTGAAGAGATTGTAGTCAAAAACTTCCCTAACATGGGAAAGGAAATAGCCACCCAAGTCCAAGAAGCACAGAGAATCCCATACAGGATAAACCGTAGGAGAAACACATTAAGACACATAGTAATCAAACTGACAAAAATTAAAGACAAGGAAAAATTACTGAAAGCAACAAGGGAAAAACAACAAATAATATACAAGGGAACTCCCATAAGGGTAATAGTCGATTTCTCAGCAGAAACTCTACAGACCAGAAGGGAGTGGCATGATATATTTAAAATGATGAAAGCGAAGAACCTGCAACCAAGATTACTCTACCCAGCAAGGATCTCATTGAGATTCAATGGAGAAATCAAAAGCTTTATAGACAAGCAAAAGCTAAAAGAATTCAGCACCACCAAACCAGCTCTACAACAAATGCTAAAGGAACATCTCTAATTGGGAAACACAAGAGAAGAAAAGGACCTACAAAAACAAACTGGTAACAATTAAGAAAATGGTAATAGGAACATACATATTGATAATTACCTTAAACATAGTGGATTAAATGCTCCAACCAAAAGACACAGGCTTGCTGAATGGATACAAAAACAAGACCCATATATATGCTGTCTACAAGAGACCCATTTCAGACCTAGGGACACATACAGACTGAAAGTGAAGGGATAAAAAAAGATATTCCATACAAATGGAAGTCAAAAGAAAGCTGGAGTAGCAATTCTCATATCAGATAAAGTAGACATTAAAATAAAGAATGTTACAAGAGACAAGGAAGGACACTACATAATGATCAAGGGATCAAACCAAGAAGATATAACAATTATAATTATATATGCACCCAACATAGGAGCACCTCAATACATAAGGCAACTGCTAACAGCTATAAAAGAGGAAATCAACAGTAACACAAAAACAGCGGGGGACTTTAACACCTCACTTACACCAATGGACAGATCATCCAGACAGAAAATTAATCAGGAAACACAAGCTTTAAATGGCACAATAGACCAGGTAGATTTAATTGATATTTATAGGACATTCCATCCAAAATCAGCAGATTACACTTTCTTCTCAAGTGCACGTGGAACATTCTCAAGGAGAGATCATATCTTGGGTCACAAATGAAGCCTCAGTAAATTTAAGAAAATTGAAAACATATCAAGCATCTTTTCTGACCACAACACTATGAGATTAGAAATCAATTACAGGGGAAAAAAAAGGAAAAAACACAAACACATGGAGGCTAAACACTACATTACTAAATAACAAAGAGATCACTGAAGAAATCAAAGAGGAAATCAAAAAATACATAGAGGCAAATGACAATGAAATCACGATGATCCAAAACCTATGGGATGCAACAAAAGCAGTTCTAAGAGGGAAGTTGATAGCAATACAATCCTACCTTTAGAAACAAGAAAAATCTCAAATAAACAACATAACCTTACACCTAAAGCAATTAGAGAAAGAAGAACAAAAAACCCCCAAACTTAACAGAAGGAAAGAAATCATAAAGATCAGATCAGAAATAAATGAAAAAGAAATGAAGGAAACAATAGCAAAATCAATAAAACTGAAACCTGGTTCTTTGAGAAGATCAACAAAATTGAAAAACCGTTAGCTAGACTCATCAAGAAAAAAAGGGAGAGGACTCAAGTCAACAGAATTAGAAATGAAAAAGGAGAAGTAACAACTGACACCACAGAAATTCAAAGCACCCTAAGAGACTACTACAAGCAACTCTATGCCAATAAAATGGACAACCTGGAAGAAATGGACAAATTCTTAGAAAGGTATAACCTTCCAAGACTGAACCAGGAAGAAATAGAAAATATGAACAGACCCATCACAAGTAATGAAATTGAAACTGTGATTAAAAATCTTCCAAGAAACAGAAGTCCAGGACCAGATGGCTTCACAGGTGAATTCTATCAACCATTTAGCGAAGAGCTAACATCCATCCTCCTCAAACCCTTCCAAAAATCTTCAGAGGAAAGAACACTCCCAAACTCATTCTATGAGGCTCCCATCACCCTGACACCAAAACCAGACAAAGATACAACAAAAAAGTAAATTACAGACCAATGTCACTGATGAATATCGATGCAAAAATCCTCAACAAAATACTAGCAAACAGAATCCAGCAACACATTAAAAGGATCATACACTATGTTCAAGTGGGATTTATCCCAGGTATGCAAGGATTCTTCAATATATGCAAATCAATCAATGTGATACACCATATTAACAAATTGAAGAAAAACCATATGATCATCTCAATGGATGCAGAAAAAGCTTTTTACAAAATTCAACACCCATTTATGATAAAAACTCTCCAGAAAGTGGACACAGAGGGAACCTACCTCAATATAATAAAGGCCATATATGACAAGCCCACAGCCAACATTGTTCTCAGTGGTGAAAAACTGAAAGCATTTCCTCTAAGATCAGGAGCAAGACAAGGTTGCCCACTCTCAGTGCTATTATTCAACATAGATTTGGAAGTCCTAGCCACAGCAATCAGAGAAGAAAAAGAAATAAAAGGAAATCAAATCATAATAGAAGAAGTAAAACTGTCACTGTTTGCAGATGACATGATACTATACATAGAGAATCCTAAAGATGCTATGAGAAAACTGCTAGAGCTAATCAATTAATTTGGTAAAATTGCAGGATACAAAATTAATGCACAGAAATCTTTTGCATTCCTATACACTAATGATGAAAAACCTGAAAGAGAAATTAAGGAAACACTCCCATTTACCACTGCAACAAAAAGAATAAAATACCTAGGGATAAACCTACCTAGGGAGACAAAAGACCTGTATGCAGAAAACTGTAAGACACTGATGAAAGAAATTAAAGATGATACCAACAGATGGAGAGATATACCCCTGTTCCTGGATTGGAAAAATCAATATTGTGAAAATGACTATACTAGTGAAAGCAATCTACATATTCAATGCAATCCCTATCAAATTACCAATGGCATTTTTTCCAGAACTAGAACAAAAAATCTTAAAATTTGTAGGCAGACACAAAAGACTCCGAATAGCCAAAGCAGTCTTGAGGGAAAAAAAGGAGCTGGAGGAATCAGATTCCCTGACTTCAGACTATACTACAAAAGCTACAGTAATCAAGACAGTATGGTACTGGCACAAAAACAGAAATATAGATCAGTGGAACAGGTTAGAAAGCCCAGAGATAAACCCATGCACCTATGGTCAACTAATTCATGACAAAGGAGGGAAGGATATACAATGGAGAAAAGACAGTCTCTTCAGTAAGTGATGTTGGGAAAACTGGACAGCTATATGTGAAAGAATGGAATTAGAACTCTCTGTAACACCATACACAGAAATAAACTCAAAATGGATTAGAGACCTAAATATAAGACCAGACACTATGAAACTCTTAGAGGAAAACATAGGAAGAACACTCTTTGACATAAATCACAGCAAGATCATTTTTGATACACCTCCTAGAGAAATGGAAATAAAAACAAAAATAAACAAATGGGACCTAATGAAACTTATAAGCTTTTGCAAATCAAAGGATACTACAAACAAGATGAAAAGACAACCCTCAGAATGGGAGACAGTATTCGCAAATGAATCAACAAAGGATTAATCTCCAAAATATATAAACAGCTCATGCAGCTCAATATTAAAAACAAACAACCCAATCCAAAAATGGGCAGAAGACCTAAATAGACATGTCTTCCAAAGAAGACATACAGATGACCAAGAAGCACATGAAAAGCTGCTCAACATCACTAATTATTAGAGAAATACGATGAAAACTACAATGAAGTATCACTTCACACCAGTTATAATGGGCATCATCAGAAAATCTGCAAACAACAAATGCTGGAGAGGGTGTGGAGAAAGGAAACCCTCTTGCACTGTTGGTGGAAATGTAAATTGATACAGCCACTATGGAGAACACTATGGAGGTTCCTTAAAAACTACAAATAGAACTACCATATGACCCAGCAATCCCACTACTGGGCATATACCCTGAGAAAACCATAATTCAAAAAGAGTCATGTATCAAAATGTTCATTGCAGCTCTATTTACAATAGCCAGGAGATGGAAACAACCTAAGTGTCCATCATCGGATGAATGGATAAAGAATATGTGGTGTATATATATACAATGGAATATTACTCAGCTATAAAAAGAAACAAAATTCAGTCATTTGTAGAGTCTAGAGACTCTACAAATGGATCTAGATGGATGGATCTAGAGACTGTCATACAGAATGAAATAAGTCAGAAAGAGAAAAACAAATATCGTATATTAATGCATATATGTGGAACCTAGTAAAACGGTACAGATGAACCAGTTTGCAGGGCAGTAACAGAGACACAGATGTAGAGAACAAACATATGGATACCAAGGGGGAAAAGTGGTGGGACAGGGGGTGCTGGTGTGATGAATTGGGAGATTGGGATTCACATGTATACACTAATATGTATAAAATGGGTAACTAATAAGAACCTGCTGTATAAACAAATAAATAAAATTAAATTAAAAAATTTAAAAAAAAAGATTACAGAGCTCATAAGTGGCAGACATACTGGAGACTCTAAACCCCATGTCTTCCCATGTTGCCACACCGTTGCATCGAGAGAGACTTCATCTGTGACTACTGCTATGTACCAGATCTTAAGACATGAATGAGACAGAGGGATCTGAGGCTCAAGTGTTTCTGCATATAAAAGAAATGATGTTGAGCTTTCTAACCAAAACACAGTGTGGATATTGGGTGGCCAACAGGTATTTGTGGAATAAACATACACAGGTCCACAATACATTTGTATCCTAATTGAGCTCCAGCAAATTCCTGGCTCTTCCCTCTCTCTGGTTGGATTTCCATTCCTTGGTCTGCTGGATCTGGTTGCACTCAGGTGGAGTTCTGAAGAGTTAGGCTGGGTGAGGGATGTGAAGTTGTTTTGTTCATAATCTCACATTCTCTTCTTTTGTTAAGCAGTCTCCTTAAATGGATGTTTAGGTGCTATTGCTGTCATTTGACCCAAGTCATTTAACCTCTCTGAAATCCAGTTTCCTTAGCTCTAAAATGTGTAGAGTAGATGATTTCCAGGGACCTTTTAAACACTTGACCTCAAAGGATTTTGAGGAGACTATGACAATCTACAGAACATCTTATGTCACATAACTTAAATTTGTGGTTTTATAAAGCAAAGCAATTTTATGTGAGAATAATCATTATTGGTCTCACTTCCTGAATTATGGATGACCACAGCCCCTCATTTTTGACTGTCTGAATTCTAACTGAGCTCGATTTTGAGTATTCACTATGTGTCAGTTATATATACTTTTTACTACATGTAGTAATTTATGTAGTGCTCACCACAATTCTATGGTATTTGTACTTTTGCCTGTTTTACTGATGAGGAAGCAAGAGCGAAGAGATGTTAAGTAAGTTCACCCAAGGCCACAGACGTAGTGAACTGTGGAGCTAAGTTTAGAAACAAGAAAGTTTGGTTCCAGAGCCCGTGCTCTTAAATCACTATCCTTTCTGCCTCAAAAAGTTTCACTCTGAATATCAGATGCTTGTCTAGAGTTTCAAAGTTAAAACTATGGGGAAACTCTAGTATTCTTATTTCAAGTAAGAAAGCACACTGAATGAACCAACATTCATTTCTTATTTTACAAATGTAAAATTGTACAGACAGACGTTACTAAATAACCAAAAGATCACTGAAGAAATCAAAGAGGAAATCAAAAAATACCTAGAGACAAATGACAATGAAAACACGACGATCCAAAACCTATGGGATGAAGCAAAAGCAGTTCTAAGAGGGAATTTTATAGCAATACAATTCTACCTCAAGAAACAACAAACATCTCAAATAAACAATCTAACCTTACATCTAAAGGAACTAGAGAAAGAAGAACAAACAAAACCCAAAGTCAGTAGAAGGAAAGAAATCATAAAGATCAGAGCAGAAATAAATGAAATAGAAACAAGGAAAACAATAGGAAAGATCAATAAAACTAAAACCTGGTTCTTTGAGAAGGTAAATAAAATTGATAAAACATTAGCCAGACTCATCGAGAGAAAGAGGGAGAGGACTCAAGTCAATAAAATTAGAAATGAAAAAGGAGAACTTACAACAGATACCTCAGAAATACAAAGCATCCTAAGAGACTACTACAAGTAATGCTATGCCAATAAAATGGACAACCTGGAAGAAATGGACAAATTCTTAGAAAGGTATAAACTTCCAAGCCTGAACCAGGAAGAAATAGAAAATATGAACAGACCCATCACAAGTAATGAAATTGAAACTGTGAATAAAAATTTTCCAACAAACAAAAGTCCAGGACCAGACGGCTTCACAGGTAAATTCTATCAAACATTTAGAGAAGAGATAACACCCATCCTTCTCAAACTCTTTTAAAAAATTGCAGAGGAAGGAACACTCCCAAACTCATTCTATGAGGCCACCATCACCCTGATACCAAAACCAGACAAAGATATTACAAAAAAAGAAAGTTACAGACCAATAACACTGATGAATATAGATGCAAAAATGCTCAAGAAAATACTAGCAAACAGAATCCAACAACACATTAAAAGGATTGTACACTATGATCAGGTGGGATTTATCCCAGGGATGCCAGGATTCTTCAGTATATGCAAGTCAATCAATGTGATACACCATATTAAAAAACTGAAGAAGAAAAACCATATGATCATCTCAATGGATGCAGAAAAAGCTTTTGACAAAATTCAACAACGATTTATGATAAAAACTCTCCAGAAAGTGGGCATAGAGGGAACCTACCTCAACATAATAAAGGCCATATACAACAAACCCTCAGCCAACATCATTCTCAATGGTGAAAAACTGAAAGCATTTCCTCTAAGATCAGGAACAAGACAAGGGTGTCCACTCTCACCGCTATTATTCAACATAGTTTGGGAAGTCCTAGCCACGGCAGTCAGAGAAGAAAAAGAAATAAAAAGAATACAAATTCGAAAACAAGAAGTAAAACTGTCACTGTTTGCAGATGATATGATAGTATACATAGAGAATCCTAAAGATGCCACCAGAGAACTACTAGAGCTAATCAATGAATTTGGTAAAGTTGCAGGATAGAAGTTTCTGTGATGCACAGAAATCTCTTGCATTCCTATACAGTAATGATGAAAAATATGAAAGAGAAATTAAGGAAACTCCCATTTACCATTGCAATAAAAAGAATAAAATATCTAGGAATAAACCTACCAATTACCAATGGCATTTCTTTTTTTTTTTTTTTTTTTTTGCAGTACACGGGCCTCTCACTGCTGTGGCCTCTACCGTTGTGGAGCACAGGCTCCGGACGCGCAGGCTCAGCGGCCATGGCTCACAGGCCCAGCCGCTCCACGGCATGTGGGATCTTCCCGGACCGGGGCACAAACCCGTGTCCCCTGCATCGGCAGGCAGACTCTCAACCACTGTGCCACCAGGGAAGCCCATAAATGGCATTTCTTACAGAACTAGAACAAAAAAATCTTAAAATTTGTATAGAGACACAGAAGACCCCGAATAGCCAATGCGGTCTTGAGGAAAAAAAACGGAACTGGAGGAATCAGATTCCCTGACTTCAGACAATACTACAAAGTGACAGTAATCAAGACAATATGGTACTGGCACAAAAACAGAAATATAGATCAATGGAATGGGATAGAAAACCCAGAGATAAACCCACACACCTACGGTCAACTAGTATATGACAAAGGAGGCAAGGATATACAGTGGAGAAAAGACAGTCTCTTCAATAAGCGGTGCTGGGAGAACTGGACAGCTACATGTAAAAGAACGAAATTAGAACATTCCCTAACACCACACACAAAAATAAACTCGAAATGGATTAAAGACCTAAATGTAAGACTGGACAGTATAAAACTTAGAGGAAAACCTAGGTAGAACAATTTTTGACATAAATCACAGCAAGAATTTTTTTGATCCACCTCCTAGAGTAATGGAAATAAAAACAAAAATAAACAAATGGGACCTAATGAAACTTAAAAGCTTTTGCACAGCAAAAGAAACCATAAACAAGAAGAAAAGACAACCCTCAGAATGGGAGAAAATATTTGCAAATGAATCAATGGACAAAGGATTAATCTCCAAAATGTATAAACAGCTCATGCAGCTCAATATTAAAAATACAAACAACCCAATCCAAAAATGGGCAGAAGACCTAAATAGACATGTCTCCAAAGAAGACATACAGATGCCCAAGAAGCACATGAAAAGCTGCTCAACATCACTAATTATTGGAGAAATGCAAATCAAAACTACAATGAGGTATAACCTCACACCAGTTAGAATGGGTATCATCAGAAAACCTACAAACAACAAATGCTGGAGAGGGTGTGGGGAAAAGGGAACCCTCTTGCACAGTTTGTGGGAATGTAAATTGATACAGCTACTATGGAGAGCAGTATGCAGGTTCATTAAAAGACTAAAAATAGAATTACCATATGACCCAGCAATCCCACTACTGGTCATATACCCTGAGAAAACCATAATTCAAAAAGACACATGCACCCCAATGTTCACTGCAGTACTATTTACAATAGCCAGGACATGGAAGCAACCTAAATGCCCATCGACAGACAAATGGATAAAGGAGTTGTGGTACATATATACAATGGAATATTACTCAGCCATAAAAAGGAACGAAACTGGGTCATTTGTAGAGTCGTGGATGGATCTAGACACTGTCATACAGAGTGAAGTAAGTCAGAAAGAGAAAAACAAAAATCGTATATTAACGCATATATGTGGAACCTAGAAAAATGGTACAGATGAACCAGTTTGCAGGGCAGAAATTGAGACACAGATGTAGAGAACAATTGTATGGACACCAAGGGGGGAAAGCTGGGTGGGGGGGGTGGTGGTGTGATGAATTGGAAGATTGGGATTGACATATATATATATATACTAATATGTATGAAATGGTTAACTAATAAGAACCTGCTGTATAAAAAATATATATATAATAAAATTCAAAACAAAAATACATGCACCATGTCTATATTAGCTTGCATTTGGATAGGTATGTATGTTTTTAAACTATTTCACAGGTGTCATATTAAAATTCATATATATGTGTATACATACATGTTTGTAAAAAATCAAAATGTTAAATAGTTCAGTCAAAATTATTTAGACTTTTTGAGGATGATGGTTTAAAATGTTTAATTTTGTAACCCAAGGGGGCAGTGGAATTTATCAGACTAGGATAAAGAAAAATATTAAACGAATCCATTGGTTACTTTATAAAGCCAAACCAAACAACTAATATAAAAGTAAAATTTTTTAAATTTTATAAAATATTTCATTTTGAGTGTATCATACAGAGTAAAAGTGTATAACTGTATAAAATAACAAAAATAAAAGGAACAAACCTTGCTTATCAGCCAGCTTAAAAAACAAAACGTTACTAATATTTTTGGATGCTACTGTGTACCCCTCCATGATAGCAACACCACTCTCTCCCTTCCCAGATGCAATCACTATACTAAGTTTTGTGATAATCTCCCTGTACCTTTTCTTCATATTTTAATCGCATGTATGTGTCCCTGAACAATATATTGTTTAGCTATGCCTATTTTTGAACTTCATATGAATGGAACTGTACTTCTGTATTCTGCAATTTGCTTTTTGAGCTCAAATTTTCTTCTGAAATTCATTTATGTTGGTGCCTATAGCTGTAATTCATTTTTACTACAGCACAGTATTTCATTATGTGATTATACTACAATTTATCCATTCTAATTTCAATGGACAATTGAGTTGTTTCTAGTGTTTGTTGCTGTTATGAGCAATGCTACTATAAACATTTTTCATCATGTTTCTTGGTGCACATGTGCAAAGATTTGGATTAGAATTGCTGGGGCAAGGGGTTTATGCACATGGAAGTTGAATGGTAGGTAAATTATTCCCCAAGATCATTGTCCCAATTTGTGTTCTTACCTGCTCCAATAAATTCTACTGTTCTATGTTCCTCTCGTCACTTGGTTTTGTCAGACTTTAATTTTTTTCTAGTCTGGCAGCTGTGAAATGGTATATTATTATTTAAATGTTCACTGATTGTAATGAGATAGAGAATCTTTTGATATTTATTGGCTATTCGTGTCACCCAATAAATAAATAAATAAACGATTGTTTATATTCTTCTATTGACACATGAGGTTTTTATATATTGTGGACACTAGTCCTTTTTTTTTTTTTTTTTTTTTTTGCGGTACGTGGGCCTCTCACTGCTGCGGCCTCTCCCGCTGTGGAGCACAGGCTCCGGACGTGCAGGCTCAGCGGCCATGGCTCACGGGCCCAGCCGCTCCGTGGCATGTGGGATCTTCCCGGACTGGGGCACGAACCCGTGTCCCCTGCATCGGCAGGCGGACTCACAACCACTGCGCCACCAGGGAAGCCCGACACTAGTCCTTTTTATATTTTTTGTTATGTGTATCACAAATACATTTTCTCAGTTTGTGGTTTGTCTTTTACACCCTTCACAGGGTCTTTTTTTTTTTAATTGAAGTATAGTTGATTTACAATGTTGTGTCAGTATCTGCTGCACAGCAAAGTAATTCAGTTATACATATATACACATTATTTTTCGTATTCTTTTCCATTGTGGGTTATCACAGGATATTGAATATAGTTCCCTGTGCTGTACAGTAGAACCCTGTTGTTTATCTATTCTACATATAATAGTTTGCATCTGCTAATCCCAAACTCCCAATCCATTCCTTCCCCAATCCCCTCCCCCTTTGGCAACCACCGGTCTTTACAAGGGTCTTTTAATGCATGGTTCTGAATTGTGATGAAGCTGAATTTCTTAATACTTGGCATAGTTTACATAATTTTTGTTTTAAAATCCCTAAGGATATAGAGGTTTTTCTCTTTTATTTTCTTCTAGAATTTCTAATGTTTTGCCTTTTGTACTTACAGCTTGATACGTTAGAAACTGATTTTTTGTGTAAGGTATGAGGTAAGGATCAGTTTACAGTTTTGTCCTTATAGATGAGCAATTATTTTAGAACCATTTATTGAATAATCTGTCCTTTCCCACTAATCCTGAATTTAGTTGTGCCTTATGTCAAGTTTTCTATGTGCAGAGACCATTTTCTTATTTTTCCATTCTATTCCATTGCTCTATCTCTGCACCAGTTACAGTTTTAATTATTATGAATTTTTCTGGCAGGAAAATTCTCTCTACTTGATTCTTTAGGACTGTCTTGGCTCTTTGCTCTTCCATCTAAATTTTTAAATCTTTTTAAAAAATCTGTAATTCCAGTAAATATGAATAACTTGAGTAAGCACTTATATCTTTACAATATTAAATCTTCAATAGATGAACATAACATGTATCTCTCTTTATTTAGAACTTTTTAAATGTCTTTTGATTAAGTTTTATTATTTTCCCTGTAGAAAGCTTGTTTATTGTTTGATATATGTATTCCTAAATACCATCTATTTTCAGTTGCTGTGTAAACAGTAACTTTAAAAAAACCTGAATTTGGGCTTCCCTGGTGGCGCAGTGGTTGAGAGTCTGCCTGCCGATGCAGGGGACATGGGTTCGTGCCCCAGTCCGGGAGGATCCCACATGCCGTGGAGCGGCTGGGCCCGTGAGCCATGGCCGCTGAGCCTGGGCGTCTGGGGCCTGCGCCTCTGGAGCCTGTGCTCCGCGACAGAAGAGGTCACAAAGGTGAGAGGCCCACGTACCGCAAACAAACAAACAAAAAACAAAAAAACCCTGAATTTTCTGTTCGTTGCTGGTATATAGAAACGCAGCTGTTTTTTGTGTATTAATCTTACATATTGCCACCTTGACAGGTTTCCATAACAATTTCAGTAATTTGTATATCCCCCTTTGTGTTGTCTATGTAGATGATCATATCATCTATAGATGACATTTTTCTCCTTCCATTACTTTTCTACCATTTTCTCCTTGTCACATTATTTTAAGACCTCCAGTACAATGTTGAATACCCATGATGATAGTGAGTATGTTTATACTGTTCCTTAAGGAGAACACTTGTAGCATTTCACTATTGAATACATCTTGTGTTTTTATATACACTGACAGATTTGTTCTTTGAACTGGCCTATATCTTTTCTTTTACTAATTGTGGTTTTGGTATTAAGTTATAACTTTTAGAAGAAATATTCCAGTCTGGTTTTTGTTATAGGCCCTAAAGAGTTTGTGAAAAATTCTTCTTTTCCTTGAAAGAAGTAGAATTGTCCTATAAAACCATCTGAGCCTGGTGTTTGATTTGTGGGAGAAAAATGACTACAAGTCTAATTTCTTCAATGGCCATAGACTAGAGTTTCTACTTATTGAGACTGTTTTAATAATTTGACCATTTCACGTATTTCAAAAGTTTTTGGCATACAGTTGTTCATAATATCCTCTGCTTGATTTCTGCAGTGTTTGTATGTCTTCCTTTTCCTTTTCCCAAATTATTTACCTATGCCTTTTTCTTTTTCAGTTTTGTCAATTTTCTTATTCTTTTTGAAGAACTATATTTTGGCTTTGCTCATTCTGTCTATTGAATCTTTATTTTCTATTTCACTTATTTTTATCTTTATTAATTAGACCTGCCTAATTTCTTTAGAGTTATTCTGTTTTTCTAACTTCTTAAAGTTGTATATTTAGCTCATTTATTTTCAGAATTTCTTCTTCTCTACCACAAGTACCCAGGACTATGCTCAAAAGTAACAGTTCTCACACATGAAAAGATGCTCAACATTGCTAATTATAATATTAGAGAAATGCAAATCAGAACTACAATGAGGTATCACCTCGCACCAGTCAGAATGGCCATTATCAAAATGTCTACAAACAATAAATGCTGGAGAGGGTGTGGAGAAAAGGGAACCCTCTTACACTGTTGGTGGGAATGTAAATTGGTACAACCACTATGGAAAACAGTATGGAGGTTCCCTAAAAAGCTAAAAATAGAACTAGCATATGATCCAGCAATCCCACTCCAGGCGTTTATCTGGAAAAAAATTAAAAAAGATACAGAGTGTTCATTGCAACATTATTTGCAATAGCTAAGACATGGAAGCAACCTAAATATCCATCAACAGATGAATAGATAAAGAAGATACGGTACATATATACAATGGAATATTACTCAGCCATAAAAAAGAATGGAATAGACTGGAGCCTAGAGGCTCTTTGGTGGGGCTAATGGCAGATTCCAGGAAGGCTCACGCCAAGGGGTACTTCCCAGAACTTCTGCTGCCAGTGTCCTTGTCCCCGCAGTGAGCCACAGCCACCCCCTGCCTCTGCAGGAGACCCTCCAACACCAGCAGGATATTGAATCCCTGACAGGAGGGCTGACTGGTTCTAAGGGGATTGATCCACCAGAATTTGCTGCACTGACAAAAGAATTAAATGCCAGCAGGGAACAACTTCTAAAAAAGGAAGAAGAAATTTCTGAACTTAAAGCTGAAAGAAACAATACAAGACTGTTACTGAAGCATTTGGAGTACCTTGTGTCACGATATGAAAGGTCACTAAGAATGACGGTGGTGAAGTGACAAGCCCTGTCCCCCTCTGGAATGTCCAGCGAAGTTGAGGTTCTCAGGTCACTGAAATCTTTATTTGAGCACCTCAAGGCCTTGGATGAAAGGTAAGGGAGTGACTGAGGGTTTCTTTAGAAAGAGTCTCTGCACTGGAAGAAGAACTAGCTGCTGCTAATCAGGAGATTGCTGCTTTGCATGAACAAAATGTTCATATACAAAGAAAAATGGCATCAAGTGAGGGATCCACAGAGTCAGAACATCTTGAAGGGATGAAACCTGGCCAGAAAGTCCATGAAAAGCGTTTGTCCAATGGCTCTATAGACTCAACTGATGAAACAAGTCTTGTAGTTGAACTACAAGAATTGCTTGAAAAACAAAACTATGAAATGGCCCAAATGAAAGAATGTTTAGCAGCCCTTTCTTCTCAAGCGGGAGAGGTGGGACAGGAAGTAGAGACAGCAAGAAAGGGTCTCATTAAAACAGAAGAAATGGAACACTAAGTATCAAAGGGACATTAGGGAGGCCATGGCACAGAAGGAAGATATGGAAGAAAGAATCATGACCCTTGAGAAGCGTTACCTCAGTGCTCAGAGAGAATCTACCTCCATACATGACATGAATGACAAACTAGAAAATGAGTTAGCAAATAAAGAGGCCATCCTATGGCAGATGGAAGAGAAGAACAGACAGTTACAAGAGCGTCTTGAGCTGGCTGAGCAAAAGTTACAGCAAACTATGGGAAAAGCTGAGAGCTTACCTGAAGTAGAGGCTGAACTGGCTCAGAGAATTGCAGCCCTAACAAAGGCTGAAGAACGACATGGAAACATTGAAGAATTTATGAGGCATCTAGAAGGTCAAATTGAAGAGAAAAATCAAGAACTTCAAAGAGCTAGGCAAAGAGAGAAAATGAATGAGGAGTACAACAAAAGATTATCCGATACTGTGGATAGACTTCTGACTGAATCCAACAAACGCTTACAGCTACACTTAAAGGAACGAATGGCTGCTCTAGAAGAGAGGAATGTTTTAATTCAAGAATCAGAAACTTTCAGAAAGAATCTGGAAGAACCTTTACATGATAAGGAAAGATTAGCAGAAGAAATTGAAAAGCTGAGATCTGAACTTGACCAGATGAAAATGAGAACTGACTCTTTAATTGAACCCACAATATCAAGAACTCATCTAGACACCTCAGCTGAGCTGCGGTATTCTGTTGGATCCCTAGTGGACAGCCAGTCTGATTACAGAACCACCAAAGTAATAAGAAGACCAAGGAGAGGTCACATGGGTGTGCGGAGAGATGAGCCAAAGGTGAAATCTCTTGGGGATCATGAGTGGAATAGAACACAACAAATTGCAGTGCTAAGCAGCCTCCCTTTTGAAAGTGACGTAGAAATGTCTGACATTGATGATGATGAAAGAGAAACGATTTTTAGCTCAATGGATCTTCACTCTCCAAGTGGTCATTCTGATGCCCAGACCCTAGCCATGATGCTTCAGGAACAGCTGGATGCTATCAACAAAGAAATCAGACTAATTCAGGAAGAAAAACAATGTAGAGTTACATGCTGAAGAAATTGAGAATAGAGTGGCTAGTGTGAGTCTGGAAGGCCTGAATTTAGCGAGGGTCCTTCCAGGTACCTCCATCACTGCCTCGATTACAGCTTCTTCACTGGCCAGTTCATCTCCCCCCAGCGGACACTCAACACCAAAGCTCACCCCTCGAAGTCCTGCCAGGGAAATGGATCGGATGGGAGTCACGACACTGCTAAGTGATCTAAGGAAACATCGGAGAAAGATTGCAGTGGTAGAAGAAGATGGTCGGGAGGATAAATCAACAATTAAATGTGAAACTTCTCCCCCTCCCCCTAGAGCCAACAGGATGACTCACACCCTCCCTTCTTCCTACCGCAATGATGCCCTAAGTAGTTTAACTGCCTCCCTCAAGCCTGAAAGCCTTGGGCTTGGCAGTGCCAACAGCCACCAAGATTGTCTTCACAAAGCCCCCAAGAAGAAAGGAATCAAGTCTTCAATAGGACGTTTGCTTTGGTAAAAAAGAAAAACCTCGACTTGGGCAGCTCTGAGGCTTTATGGAGACTGAAGCTGCAGCTCAGGAGTCCCTGGGGATAGGCAAACTTGGAATTCAAACTGAGGATAGAAGACTGAGGAAAAAGCGTGAGCCTCTAGAAGAAGTTTGGAGAAAGGGATTACCTTTTGCCCAGTGGAATGGGCCCACTGTAGTCGC
This sequence comes from Lagenorhynchus albirostris, assembly GCF_949774975.1. Taxonomy (NCBI): domain Eukaryota; kingdom Metazoa; phylum Chordata; class Mammalia; order Artiodactyla; family Delphinidae; genus Lagenorhynchus; species Lagenorhynchus albirostris. Next base: position 60,182,334 of record NC_083102.1, read on the forward strand.
GTGGTTAGAGCTCTGGTTGGGAATGCCTGCTTGGTAAGTGGCAGCCTGCGGAGCCAATATGAAGAGCGGTGCCACTATGTCTGCTTTATCAGACACTGAGATCCAGAGAGAAACTGCAATCAGCAATCCTCTGCATCGCTTAAAGCTCCAATTAGCAGTCCAGGAGATGGTTTCCCTAACCAGTCCTTCAGCTCCTCTGACATCCGAAACTGTGAGTCCATTTGTGCGCCTTCCCTCTCCCAGTGCTGGGTGAACAGCAGCATCTCCAAGTCCACAGAGCAAATCTGTGGCAGCATGAATTATTCTGAGGAGATTTAGCTTGCTCTTCATTAACCTTGCTGCTACCCTTAATAGGTTTTCAACTGAGCAGCTGTGATTCCTACCAGACTTGAAGCCTGCAACCAAGATAGACTTTTGAACTAGCCTCTAAAGTTTAGATTTTTCTCCCAAGCAACAAGACCAAGAGTTTACTCTTTTTCAGAATTTTTCTTTTTAATTTAATCTAACATCTCAGGAGATGAGCTATAGGCATTAGTACTTTTTGTACTTGTAATGCTAAACTCACTACTTCTTAAGCAGTTTTCATAATTATGAAAGTTCCTCAGTATTTAATGCTTTATAAATACCAAGTGGATTACCTTCCTTCAAAAAAAAAAGAATGAAGTAATTCCATTTGCAGCAACATGGATGAAACTAGAGATTATCATACTAAGTAAATCAGACAGAGAAAGGTAAGTATCATATGATATTGCTATATGTGGAATCTAAAAAAATGATACAAGTGAACTTATTTACAAAACAGAAACAGACTCACAGAACTCGAAAGCAAACTTACGGTTACCAAAGGGGATAGGGAGGGGAGGAGGGATAAATTATGAGCTTGGGATTAACACACACACACTACTATATATAAAATAGAGAACAAACAAGGACCTACTGTATAGCACAGGGAACTCTACTCAATGTTCTGTAATAACCTATATGGGAAAAGAATCTGAAAAAGAATGAATATATGTATATGAATAACTGAATCACTATGCTATATCCCTGAAACTAACACAACCTTGGAAATCAACTATACTCCAATAAAATTTAAAAAAGCCTGTTCTCTATTTTGTCTTGCAATACTGGAAATGACACTCTTCAAACCACATTTTTCCTTTCCTTAGGGTTGCCTGTTAGTTTCTTCCAATAGCTGCTAAAGGGAGACTAGGAGACTGGAGGAAGGAGAAGGAACCTGTCCCTTCTGTGTTTGCTTCCTGTTAATGGCACCCCAGAAATGTTTCTTTACTTTGGCAGTGACATTTTTTGTTCCAGTTTTTTCTATAGTCCCATAACCAGCATCACTGTCTCTCCTTAGAGACACCAGCACCAGGTGGCCAGTGCTTCTTTCCTCAGTGGTTTGATTCGAAGATCTGCAGGGACGGGGGGCTTCCTCTGAACCCCTGAACATCAGCACCTGCTGAACAGCACCCTCTCATCAGAGATCTGGGTCCCAGCTCTGAGAAGTCTCTTTTCCAAGCTGTTAAATTCCGAAAATAGTAACCTCTTCCTTTTTTCCCACAGCTCTAGAAGTAACAGATACTGCCTGCAGTTACTATCCCTGTTGCCTCAGTTGTCCTAAAACCTCTTTACACAGTTCCTATATTAGTTTTTTGTTTCCCTGAATGAACCCTGACTGATATAGTCATAGACTATATGGATTAACTAATTCTTCATGAGTCAGTTTTAGTATGTTCTATCATTTTAGATTTTGAACCATTACATCTGCTTCAAAATAACTTGTGCTTGTTTTCTGCAGCCTATATATAGCACCCTTTTCACTTTCAGACTTCTAAAAGTAAGCTATAAAGTATTCTTTTAACATGAAGATGCTCTAGTTGCATCTTGGAAATTTTTATATATAGTTTTTCATTCACATTTGGTTCTAAGTATTTTAAATTTTTGTGTGGTTTCTTTTACCCATGGGTAATTAAAGCATGTGTTTAAATTTCAAATGCATGAAATTTTAAAATTCCCCTTTTGGTAATAATATCTACCTTAATTTCCTTGAGTTCAGAGATTAGGATATGTATGATATAGATTTTTGAAATTAAGGAGTTGCTTTATGTCCAGTTCATAACGCATTTCAAAAAACATGTTCCATGTGTACTTGAAAATGTATTTAATAGTGAGCTCAGAATTCTATATATATACACATTAGATCAAGCTTTTTAATTGTGTTCAAATCCTCATCCTTAGTGATTTTTTTTTTTTTGCCTACTTTTAAAATCAATTACTGAAATTGGTGTGATATAATCTAACTGTGCTGGTGGATTTTTCTATCCTTGTAATTTTTCCTAATTTTACTCTCTATGTTTAAAGCTACGTTTTAGGTATATATAACTTCAGAATTATATATATTCTTTTCTTGGTGAATTGGGAATTGTATGTACCTGTGACCCTCTTTATTTTGAACATTGTTTTTGTCTTAAAGCCTGTTTTATTTGGTATCACTTTAGCTCTATCAACTTTGCTTTGGTTAGTATTTGCCTAGTGCGTATTTTCCCATCTTTTCACTCACTACCTTTCGGTGTCCTTATTATGAATTTTTTAATGTATACTGGTAAATAATATATAGTTAATTTAAAAATAATCTAAAGATCTCGGCTTTTAACTGGAACCCTAGTCAAATTATATAGATTGTGAGGACTGATATATTTGTATTCATTTGTATTTTCTTATTTTGCAGCATTTTTTCCACTTCTATGTTTCTCTTTTTCCCTTGCCTCCTTGTATGTTGGATGATTATTATCCCTCATCAATTTTTTTCTTCCTCTAGTTTAGAAAGCATGTTTTAGTTGTTTTTAAAATTCTCTCTCACACACCAACACACACAATATTAGTGTATGATTTCTGTGTGAATTTGTGACATAAAACATTTAAATGATACGAACCATTTGAAATGTTAAAATATTCTGGTCAGTGTTTTATGTTCGATAAATATGTTTAATGTAATAAAATAACATTTTAGGCTTGAATAAATTCATATTATAGCATGAAAGTTCAAATATTTTTCTAAAGAAAATCCAGAAAGAGAGAGAGAATAACAGTGAGTCAAAAATTGCTTTTACAAACCTGACAGCTATTTCTCATCACGTTTGCATTAGTTCTTACATGTCCTAATAAAGGATATTAAGATAATTTGCCATTTTTAAGTCTCATTTAACCTTTTTTTTGCAATATACTCTACTGAATAAGTTTTTTATACTTAATTCGTTGGATGGGTATCTCTAAAGAAGGTTTTGTTATCTGAATTATTTTCATCTTGTTTAATAATGTAATTAGAGTGGTCCCTAAAGACTGAGTTAGGAAAACCTTCAAAGCCAAACCCCTGGCACTTAAGAGAAAAGAAGTGTCAACAGGACTCATGTATGAACTGACAACAGGGCAAACTTCAGCTGCAGCACTGTGGAAAATAAAACTATATAATTGAAGAAAATTTCTGTTCTGTCATATGTCTTACATTTTTGAACTTGTCAAGAAAAGTTATTTTAAAGATAGAAAGGCTATATATACACCCATAGTTTTTCAAAACAAAATGAATTTGACTAGTACACTTAGGGAGAGGGCTGTGACGAGGGTTATGTCTGAGGGAAAAAATTGAAAATCAGAATGTGTACCCATTTCTCCCCAGTGTAGACACACTCTCAACAAGAGATTGAACAAGCTTTCTTCACAACTTCTTAGGGATTTACTTCTTCATGCACATCCCCTTATAACCATGGATTTCCTTCACTTTTCAAGTCTAGGATAAAACTTTAACATTTCCTACCTAACGACAAACACTTAATTCAAGTGAGTGAAGCTTGGGTAACTGATAAGGTACATAACAAACCCTGACTTTCCCAATACTCTAGCCATACATGATGCTTTTTGGTGACCGTCTTATGAAAACAACGTAAAGCAACAGTATTTGTCTTGTGATCATTCTAGTACACTTAGCTGATTCTAAAAATTCAAAATGGGATACATACCTGGACACACAGACAGACAGACACACACACACCATCACAGCCCTGCTTGTAGCTTCATCATGGATATCAAAATCTGCAAATATGTTTTGTTTGGCTAATAAGAAGTAGGAGAAATAACTCCTCCATCCTTTGGACACATAGTTCATACTTGATCCAGGCAGCCAATTAATTATGAAGGAGTTTATTTTATAAGTAGGATGTATGAGGACAAGGAAGAAAATCTTACTTTATACCTACAGAAAAATAAAGCTTCAAGGACATATGCAGCAATAACCAGAAGGGGGAGGGGCACAGCTGTCTGTGGGAAAGCAGGACAGATTTATGTCAACTCACAATCTCCAGGCATAAACCCTCCTACCATGATCATATTGTAAGACACCAGTGCACGTTTTTACTACATTTTTTTTTCGTTTTTACTACATTAAGAGATGTTTTTCCTAAAAGATGTTTTTACTACATTAAAAGATGTTTTACCTAAAAACAAACAAAAAAATAACACTGAATTTCTAAAATGCACATTTCCAGACACTTCAACTAACAACGGCTTAGTAACACCTTGTACTAAACCAATAGAAATTCTAGTCACTTTAAACTCTGATTTTTCTGATTTATTTTGCCGAGGTTTATCATAAAAAATATTTGAATAGTTAGATATTTTAACTACCTATGTATACATAGCATTAATCCTTAGTTTTGAAAAATAAAAATGGTTTTATTTATGGCTCTGCATACTTAAACCTTTGTATCTCATGTTTTCTGTTCACTCTGAATCCCTAGATTCACATGAAAGGCATCTAAAAACTATCCATGGTATTGAATTTACATGCTCAAGGTATTTTCACTTGGATTCTTTCTTTTAAAACTTTGCCTGCATTTTGCTGGTATCAACAGGAAGCTTTAGGATAAACCCACTCAACTGGGATTGTACACACACTAAAAAAAAAAAATCACTAAAGTTTAACTTTTTTTGAGGTGTGTTGTCCATGGTTTGGGCTGTATATCTCTCCTAAATATTAAACATCTACCTACTGATGTGTGACATGCAAGGAGAAGATGGGGTGCAACATCCTTTGAACAAAGAAGCTATATGGGGCATTATTTTAGGCAACTGCTTTACGGCCCTATAAAGGGCATAAACATACGTCCTAACATTCACTAAACAATTAGGGCCTCTTTTTTCCCTCTCATGAAAAACAATTGTGGGTTTAGCAATTGTGGCTATCCTCTGTTTGGACAGTCACACACAAAAATATTTGGCATCTTTCTCAGAGGAAAGTGCTTGCATGATGCAACAAAGGGGCATGTAATGCTGGTAAAATTCCTGGGAGACTTACTCCTATCTAAGAATTATGTTGTCTGTCGGTGTACAGTGGCATAACTTCCAGTGAACCTAGCTGAATGAGATATTATGGTGGACTGTTCTCATGGCCCTGCATTTCCACCCTAGGGATTATTACGGTGCCCCTTCCTTCCTCTTGTTCCCAACCTCCAAGTCCAGAGCTGCTCATATATTTCAAAGAAAGAAAACCTTCCAACAAGAGCGAAATCCAAATGGGGATTCCTAAAAAGTTCGTCAGTGTTATTTTGAACAGAGAATAAAAAGGTAGTAGAAAAGCCCTTTGCTCTTTGTCTCTCAGTTTCTAGAACTTTGTGCCTTACTCTTTTCAAAGGAACCAAATTCCAACCAGGATTTGGCAAATGCCTTAAGCAGGCGTGTGTACTTCCCCCAGTGAATGCTCAATTCCTTGAAGTACCTAATTCACTTTTCTATCTGCCTGGAGCTGAGTCTTGGTCAGGAAGCACTGGCAGGAGGGCTGATGGGTAAAATCAGTTTGTACTTTACTCATCTACACAGTGAAAACCTCTATTTGTGGCATCATCTTGAATCCAAAGAGCAAGGCAGAAGGACTTGTCTACCCTAAGAGGGTGAAAAAAGACCAATTCTCATAGAGAGTCACGGAGAAATACATAGGGGTATTTATTAATTTCAAGGTGACTGGCTTAAGTCCTTTGTTGGTTTTAAAACAGCCAAATGCTTCTGAGATTCCATATTTCAAATGAGTGTCAGAGCCCTGCCAGCAGGTTTCAAAGACTGCTGATTTATTTAACTTTTTAGTCTTGGAGAAAACAAGAATAAAATCCAGCAGGAGCCTTTTGCTGCAAGTTGTATTGTAAAGCACTAACTTGACAACAAACAATAGTTCTCTAACCTGCCTCACCTTAGTATTGGAAGTATGGAGGAATTTACTCATACAATCATCTTGAAATAATCAATAGATGTAAAAGATGCATCCTGGGCTTCCCTTGGTGGCGCAGTGGTTGAGAGTCCGCCTGCCGATTCAGGGCACACGGGTTCGTGCCCCGGTCCGGGAAGATCCCGCATGCCGCGGAGCGGCTGGGCCCGTGAGCCATGGCCAATGAGCCTGCGCGTCCGGAGCCTGTGCTCCGCAACGGGAGAGGCCACAACAATGAGAGGCCCGTGTACCGCAAAAAAAAAAAAAAAAAAAAAGAAAAAAAAGATATATCCTAACAAAGGGAAAGAGCCCAGCTGTTATTCAAATTCTGATAATCATGCAGCTTCCAAAGGCAGGAGGTAAATATCCTCCCTGCTCACTTTCGACAAATACACAATTTTGCCAATAGATTTCACCTAATTGTATCTTTTCATTTCAATGGGAACCAGGGGTTATTAGAACTAATATTTCTTCACCCACACAGTATCTAAAAGACGGCAAATAACTAGAAAAGAGCTAAATAGAGAGATGGCAAGGAAAAAATGTCTGTGGGGAAATATCAGCCTTTGCTGGTGTCTGCTATCACTAAAATAGACCTATAATTATGACACTCAAACAATGGAGCACAACCTTCAATGGCACACTTGTCAGAGAGGAAAATGCATTAAGTGGATGGTGGGAGAGGGCTACCAACATTTTACCTGATTTTAATTTGTTCTGAAATTTTGGCCCATTCCCTGAACTTGTGTCTTACTTCTAAATTGCAGATGATTGGGTTTGCCCAGTAGAGCTGTCAAATCCAAACTTTAACCTGGTTGCACCACTTAGTGGTCTGCCACTGAGTCTTCGTTGAGACTTGGAATAAAGTTCACAGTAAGGTGTCAAGCTTCCCACACTCCCAGAATTCTGCACGTCGTCACTCACCCTCACACCCGCTTCCACTAGAGAAGTGGGTGAAGCCATATCCAAGGAGAGCCTCCTGGTCTAGTGCCTGAACCACCGGGCAGGACAGATGCTTCCCCTTAGGATCATCTGCTCCCTGTTGGGGACACCCAGTGTTTTGCCTTAACCATCCATAACCTCCAGACTAGTTATCTAGTTTCTAGATTTTGCTGTTTTGGGTCCAGTCCTGAATTCACCTTTCCCACAAAACATCCTCTACCTACATGATGCCTTCAAAAGCATTTCCGGAACATATTTGTCACCCCCAGGGCACTTTTTACTTACTTCCTCACATCAGAGACCTACACACGTCTTAGCTTTAGACCTACTGAAGACAGGTCTTTGGTTTCTTAAAGTTCCTATATCCTTACTACCTAGATTTCTTAAACATAAAACAACAAAATCAATGTGGGAAAATATCCATGGATTTCACTTTAGAGAATATTTTTCAAGGTAATTTAGATTTCCTTTAAAATGCACTGTGAACACTGACTTTAATGAGGTCCTCTGTTCAGTACTTTTATAAAAAGGATAATTATCCTCTAATAGTTTCCTTGGTAAATTCAGATTTTTTAATACAAAATTTCAAGGCAAACTCATGGAGGATTTGGAACCCTCTGGAAGGCATCCGAATGCTATAATAATAATTCATGCTACAGCAAAAAGTTTGCCAAAGAAGTAATGCCTTTCCACGTGTTAGTCTTCTGTTTTGAAATAGAAATCACAATGTTTTACAACTTCTAAGTATATCTAAGCCATGCAGTTTGTTCTATATTTCAATTTTTTTTTTTTTTTTTTTTTGCGGTACGTGGGCCTCTCACTGCTGTGGCCTCTCCCGTTGTGGAGCACAGGCTCCGGACGCGCAGGCTCAGCGACCATGGCTCACGGGCCCAGCCGCTCCGCGGCACGTGGGATCCTCCCAGACCGGGGCACGAACCCGTGTCCCCTGCATCGGCAGGCAGACTCTCAACCACTGCGCCACCAGGGAAGCCCTGTTCTATATTTCAATTTTAAAGACGATACTGATTCAAGAGTTCTAGATCTTTTTCTCCAAATCTGTGTTCAAATTCTCCAGTTTAAAATGACCTAAACATTCCTCTAAAGTCTAGAGCAGCGTTTCTCAACTTTGGCACTACTAACATTTGGACTAGATAATTGTTTTACTGGGGTCTCTCCTGTGCATTGTAGGATGTTTAGCAGCACTTGTGGCCTCTGCACACTAGAAGCCAATAGCACTCTTCCCTAACCTCCACGGGGACAACAGAAAATGCCTCCACCCATTGACTAATGTCCCTGGGGAGAAAATTCCATTTCCCTGTGATCCCCAGACCAGCAACGATGACATCATCTGCGAGCTTACTAAAAATGCAAATTTTAAGCCCACCCCCCCTGACTTGCTGAAGCAGAATTTCTGGGGTTGTACACAGGAAATGGTCATTTAACAAGCTCTCCAGATGATTGTGATGTGCAATAAAGTTTGAGATACACAGAGGCCAAGGCCCAACTAAGTAGGATAGGGCCTGGCATTGGTACTCTAATAAAGTTCTTCCAATGAATCTGATACTGGTCAGAATTTGAGAGTCACTAGTGCAGAGGTTCCTGAACTTGTCTGTGTATTAGAATCACCTGGGGCAGCGTGAGGTGGGGGGCAGAGATCTTTTAGAAATCCCAAAGCCCAAGTCATATTCCAGACCAATTACATTACAACCTCGGGGGTGGGGAGGGTGGGACCCAGGCATCAGTATATTTGAAGCTCAAGTATTGGTTGTGTATTATTAGACTCAACTGGGGGAGCTTTTGAAAACACTTGTGACTAACCCCACCTTCCATCAATTAAATCAGAACTCTTAAGGCAGGCTTCAAGCATCAGATGTTTTTTTTTCTCCAAAATGCAATGTCCCAGATGATTCCCATGTGCATCCAGGGTTGAGAACTACTGCTCCAGGTTTGCATAAATATTGATGGGCAGAATGGTGTAATTAGGGATGCAGACCCTGGATTCCCACTGCCCGAGTTTGAATCCCAGCTTTGCCACTTCCCGTTGGACCTTGGATATGTTACTACTAAGCCCCCATATCCTCATTTGTCAAATAGGGAAGATAATAATGGCACTTATCTAGGGGGTTGTTGTGAGAATTAAATGAAATGACCCATTTAAAGCACTCTGCATGGTATCCCTGGAACAAATTAAGTACTTGCTAAAATTCATAATAATTTTTTAAATCAAAAGCTTATGGGGAGACTAAACATTAAGAAAGACATCTCTTCAGAGATAAATATTTATAGGCAAATGCGTAATTCCTATTCCAAGCGAGACAAATCTGTTGGTATCCAGAGTTGTGTTTCTAGAAAATGGAGCTTGGCTACAAATTCTGGAAGCTGTCAATTTCAAATAAGCTATTTTAATATTGCCGACCACCCAGGTATTCGTATACAGAAGGCATGTGATGAAAACATCCTTGCTTTGCTCCTGTCTTTTATGGGTTTGCTGGAGTCTACAGAGAATCTGACCATGGCTCCTTTGAGGCTATATGATTGGCATTAGCTGCAACTTCCCCTATGTACCCCCCATTAGCCCTCTTAGAGCACACTCCCTTTAACTCCCTCTATGCTACACCCAGCAGTCCCTGTACCTTGAGTCTCTGGAGCCTCTCCCATTTTCATGCATTTCTGAATGCAGAGGAGAAGGTTGACCTTTTAGCAGAGGATTGTGACATTCACAGAAACGTCTCTCCATGGTAAATATAGCTCAGAATCAGCATATTCTAAGACATTTCTATAGACCTTGATGATTTTCATCACTGCCTGCACAGGAAGTTTTACATGTTCTAACAACGAATTGAACCTCAGAATTTTAAAATACCCACAAAAATAGATTTGTTGATGTATGGGTGCAGGTCTTAAAAATCAAGGCAATTCAAATAAAATCAAGGAAAGTTCTGATAAGAAATTAAGAAGATTTTGTGTCACTTTCTAGTTCTCTATTGGCCTGTTATTGTTTTCAACAGATTGTGTATTTGCCGGAGCACTCTGAATCTAGGTATCAGCAAGGCACGGTAGAACCTGATAGAGCTACGTGTAAATCCTGATCCACAACTTATTGCTTATGTTTCCTTGGGAGAATTCATCTTAGTTTTCTCACCATTTTCCTCATAGTTATTGTGGGTGTTAAATGAGATAAACAGTAGGTAACTCAGATGTCACTCAACTCATCCCCTAGTGCCTGCAGGCAACAAGTCTATGTTTGAGACAAACAAGAGCAGGTACAGAGAAGTAGCCATCATGATGTTTCAAATTCTGGGAATTGTTTTCAACATTTAATCCATGCACTGAAGGAGAGAAAATCTTAATGATCCCAATGAATCCTCAAAGGATATAAAAATAATGACCTATATTGAGGCTTTTGTTTTATGGAAAGATTTGTCATTTTGGTCTTCTATTTACACAGAAATTAAATCAAGTCTAATTTGCTACCACCCTTTGCTTCTGAGGAACCCCAAAGCCGTCTCTAGGAGGTGATAGAATTCAAATGCCTCAAACAAGAGCAAATGCCTATGGACACATTTCACCTCCAGAGTGTTCTGATCAGACGAGCTATGAGAGTCATTTACATGATGTCACGGCGCTTCGCTAAGTGCATATTCTGTTAACTGAATGTTTAAGCAACAAAAGTCCAGCTTTTGGTGTTTTTCTTTAGGAACTATTTGGTGGGCTTGATGGTTTGTATAAGCCTATGTTTACAATTGCAGATGAAACTTTTAAGAAGTAGTTCAAAGCTGGAGCCTGGGCTAAGGATAAGTGGTCAGTTGGAGACAGGAGTGTTGGTCATACAACCTGAAGCAATTCTCAATAAACATGTAATCTTCAGACCAGCAGCGCCTGAGGATTTGTTAAAAAATACATATGCTTAAGTCCCATTACAGACCCACAGGAGGAGAGCCCAGCAATCTGTTTTAATAAGCTCTCTAGATCATTCTGATGTTCATGCAAGTTTTAGAGCCACTGCTCTACCGCAATTCTTCCTAAATCTTGGCGTTTATCACCGAGAATCACTTGCAGAGCTTGTAACAAAACAAAAACAGAAAAACAAAACCCAAACCAACAGACATTCTCATGCTTTCAGTGACCCACACAGATGGGGAGAGGAGGAAAAATGGGGGATAAAAGGAGGAAGAAGGAAAGAATAGAGGGAGAGGGAAGAACAGGAGGAGAAGGGGGGAGGAGGAAATGAAACAGCTTTTGCTTTTTTAAGTCAAAATAGAATACTTCTTTGATATATCTATATTTAATACCATTTTCAGAACTAGGCTTAAAGGATTTGCGTTAACAGCAAGCCTTTAAGGAGGCCTAAGGTAAAAAAAAAAAAAAGTTCCCCTTTCCCCTAATTTTTGACTGTTACTGTGATTATTTAATTTAGCCCTAGTTAACTACAGGATTTGATTAGCGTATCTCTTTCTAACACACTTGAAATATTTACCTTGGAGTCAGACCCTTTAAGGACTATGTCCTAAGCTCCAGAATCTTAGGCTTGGAATTAAAAATAAATCCTACTAACAGTTTGGCCTCAGCATTCTGACCACTGCCTAATGTTCTCCATCTTGAACACTGGGAAACTATCTGCCTATGGAGAATAATTGAAGACAGAGCCCTTTATGATTCTTCCTCAGCCGGAATCCTCTGCCATTTCCTCTGACTCTCCCACATCTGATCTCCTTGTGTGCCTGAATAGGAAAAACTATCACAGAAAATCCCTGCAAATGAGAGCCCCAAAGTTTTTGTGACAAATTTTCAAATATTATAAGGGGGAAAACACTATTCCCCTCTCTTAAAGGAGAGGGGCATCACCCTTTTATAACAGTAATTCTAGCGTTGGCACCTAACTAGGGAACAAAGGCCCCTTTCCAACTCCCTAGACCAGAGAAGTGGCAAACTCTGACCTGCCACTTATTTTTCTACAACCCATGAACTAAGAAATTTTTCAACATGTTTCAATCACTTAAAAATGTAATCAGAGCCCAAGCAGATTCATTCATTTATTTATTGCCTATGGCGGCTTTTGTTCCACAAAGTACAAAGGCAGTATTGAGTGCCACTGTAGTTCTGAGTATCCATGCTACAAAGACTATAGAGGTCATTTAACCCACAAAGCTGAGAATATTTCCTAGCGGCCCTTTTCAGAAAAAATATGTTGACCTTTGTTCTAGACCCCCTGCTATTCATCCCTGGCAGGGGTCTCCCACCTTAAGTACCTAACTTGTTTTTTATTTCATAGGCACAGTTTTTACAATCCACTTTCCTTCTGGAAGAACTTATTCCCCATTATCTTGTATCTTATTATTTTATAATTTAAACAACATTTAGAATAGGGGCTTTAGTAAGGATATAAATTAGAGACTTCCAGGGTTTGACCCACCTGCGACATAGGAAGTCGAGGCTTAAGGCTTGATGAGAAGTGGAACTCATTTTTCTCCAGGGCCATTTTCTGCCCTGAAACAAGAACAATGTTTCCTCCAACAACTTTTTTTTTTCTATCGTGAATAAATATATGAACAGACTTCTCTATACAAAGCTACAATGGTTTTAAAAATTCCACTTTCAGCTATTTTGACTCATTTTCCACTTACACGTCATAGTAAGTTCTTAATTTTTCCCTTCAAAGAATCCAACAAGAACATTCCTTGAAACAGGTGACTGATAAATGAGTATTGACATTTGAATTACATTTAAAAATAGAAGGAGAGAGGATGAAGGGGAGAGTATGAATCAGTCTTAGAAAAACAATGGTAATTCCAAGTTCTAAAATCACATAAGAAAAAAGATCAAGAAATAACTGAAAACCAACAGCAACTACTTTTCAATATTGCAGCCAAGCAAAGTCTAAAAACAGACAGACTTTCTTAAATTCAGCTGCTACTGACCAACATTTTGGTTCCCTTGCTTTCTGAATGTAATGGAAAATCAGCAAAGAAGTACAGAGTTCACTGTCACCATTGATTTCAGGTTAGCTCTCATAAACCTCTCCACTTTTCATTGCCAATGTTATTGGCATCTTTGAGCAGTTACATGATAAAATAACTCACAAGCACGCAGAGCTGCTGGTTCTTTTGCAAACTAAATTGCTAAAGAATGCACTAGTTTTATAGACAAATCACATTTTCTTTGCACTATTTTTTGGTGTAAATACCTTTTTTTATGCTTGACAGAAATCCACTGCTCCCATCTCAAATTATGTCACAATCCCAATAATTAAATGCCAGAGAGAATTGCTACTCAGAATACCATTTACATGTTACTTTTAATAGTTTGCATTTCTTTAAATGTAGGCATTCAAATAGTTATTGATTTTATTTTTAGTGGCAGGGCAAATGAACGTATGTAAAAACATGGTAGGAATTTGTGCTGGGCTCCATAGTGAACAAGTAGATGAAATGTCTACATCTGTGGATTTTGGATGAATGTTTCATGGCCTTCACACTGAACAAATTTTAGCTGGAGGTAAAACAGCAAGAATGGTTAAAGGAAAATGCTACTTTCATTGTTGAAAATGACAGAACAGCCCAAATTCACTAGGTGAATAATGTGTAAGGCACTGTGCTCATTGCCTTACACGTTTTATCTTGTTTCTCTCTCTGATGACTTTTTCTAATTCTCAACACTTTTGATCCAGTGTTCTATCAAGCACCATCTCATGGCAGGTGGAAACAGGTTAAACAGGCACGAAGAGGCAGGGAGGATGTAGTCTGCCCTAGTGTAGCTTTTCACTCTCACAGCACCCAGTCACCTGGGGAGAAGATGGGTCTCTCACGTCTAGGTTCTCAGAGTAAAGGCTAATAACATCACAGAAGTAGGTGCAAACATTTTTCTGGGTTCTGGGTATTTTTCCGGGTTCTGGGTATTTTTCCTTTCTGAGGCATGATGACATCTCATGATGAATTGGTTAATGTTGTGAAGGCATAGGGATGTCAAGTTACTGATTCTCAGAGAAGGTTGGGAAGCCAGGAGACATCACTTCCACATTTTCATGGACTGTATCAGCTCCTCCACCATCTACACACACACACACACACACACACACACACACACACACACACACACACACACACACACATACACACACAGTTCCAACTTTAAAGCAATGAAAAAAGGAAAATTCCAAGTTGGGACTGTAGCAATCACTAAAATAGGAAGTGAAAGCTGGTTTTAGAATCTGATACAGTTGAGGTGGCTTCAAGTTTGTTTCTGCTGTTTAAGGCTGAGCTCCTGAGGGAAGACAAACAAAAATTCCTCTATTTACCTATTCTTAAAGAAAACAACAAAACATTAAACTCATCTTTTGGTATACCCCATAATGAGTGATATGAAGCAAAGTCTTACATTAATTTTGAACTTCTTTTTTCAATAATAGAGGCATGGAATAATCCTGATGGATATTTTAGACTAGTCTTCGTCATGTGTGCCTGTGCTGCTAGAAACTCATCAAGAGTAAGTAAATCATTACAGTCAGAAACCATGTGGAATATCCTTATATATTAGCTGCTGAGTGACATTCCTTGATTAGCCTAAAACCCAAAGGGAGGACAAGTCAACATTAAAAGTCCTCGGTTTGTCTATTATCCATAAATTTTAGGCTCAAACTGTGTTCTTTTACTATTGTCTGTTTTATTTTAAAATATTTAATATGTAGGCAATTACCCCACTACTAAAAGGTCATATATTCATGACAGGTATTTTGTTTATTTATTATTATTTTTGCAGTACGAGGGCCTCTCACTGTTGTGGCCTCTCCCGTTGCGGAGCACAGGCTCCGGACGCGCAGGCTCAGAGGCCGCGTCTCACGGGCCCAGCTGCTCCACGGTATGTGGGATCTTCCCAGACCAGGGCACAAACCCGTGTCCCCTGCATCGGCAGGCGGACTCTCAACCACTGCGCCACCAGGGAAGCCCCATGACAGGTATTTTGAATAAGAGACTTAGTAAATAAAATTTATGCCTAGAGTTCCTGAGAATTAAGTAACTGGTATGGTATCTGAAGTCAGCTGTGAACCAATACTGACTAGTCCCTTTCTTTAAAAAGCAGACATCCAATCACTGAGGAATAAAAACTGTGATTTACAGACAAAATATCTATGAAAGACCAAATACATCTACCAAATCAAGACAATTAAAAAAGAATCCAAACTGGAAAACTCTGTTCAAAGTATTTGTTTGTGAAAATGCATTTGCAGATATTATTAGTACAGCTCCCATGTGAAGATTATAGACTTCGGCATTTTGTGTTTTTTTGAAGTGTCATTAAACGTGGGATAGTGCACAGCTTTAATGTACAATGTGTATTCAAGAGTGTGTGGGTTTCAAAAATGGGAAGAAGCCCTAAACAGACATTTCTCCAAAGAAGACATACAGATGGCCAACAGGCACATGGAAAAGATGCTCAACATCGCTAATTACTAGAGAAATTCAAATCAAAACGACAATGAGGTATCACCTCACACCAGTCAGAATGACCATCATTAAAAAATCTACAAATAACAAAGGCTGGAGAGGGTGTGGAGAAAAGGGAACCCTCCTACACTGTGGGTGGGAATGTAAATTGGTGCAGCCACTATGGAGAACAGTATGGAGGTTCCTTAAAAAACTAAAAATAGAGCTACCATACGATCCAGCAATCCCACTCCCTGGCATATATCCAGAGGAAACTGATTCTAAAAGATACATGCACCCCAATATTCACAGTAGCACTATTTACAATAGCCAAGACATGGAAACAACCTAAATGTGTCCATCAAAAGATGAATGGATAAAGAAGATACAATGGAATATTCCTAGCCGTAAAAAAAGAATAAAATAATGCCATTTGCAGCAATATGGATGGACCTGGAAATTATCATACTAAGTGAGGTAAGTCTGACAGAGAAAGACAAATATTATGATATCACTTACATGTGGAATCTAAAAAAATGATACAAGTGAACTTATTTCAAAACAGAAACAGACTCACAGAACCCTAAAAAAAACTTATGTTTACCAAAGGGGACAGGGAGGGAGAGGGGGATAAATTAGAAGTAGGGGATTCACAGATACACAGTACTATATATAAAATAGATAACAAGGACCAACTTTATAGCACAGGGAACTATATTCAATAACTTATAATAATCTATAACGGAAAAGAATCTTAAAAAGTGTCTATATATCTGAATCACCTTGCTGTACACCAGAAACACAACATTGTAAATCAACTATACATCAAAAAAAAAAAAAAAAGTGTGGGTTTCAATGTTCCTGCACTTCATGTGGTCTGTAGTGCTTAAAGCTTTCAAAAACTGTTCATATTCTTGAATCCTCTTAGTCTGTACCACAGCATTATTGAGGAGACAAGAAGTATCATTCATCAGAGAGAAGGCCTCAGGGTAAAGGATATTATCAAGGTCACAGGACTATAAATGTTGGAGCCATTACAAGAAGTGAAGTCATACTCAATTCATTTTCCTCCCAGCACCTCTTTTGTACAGTGAGAAGAGCATTGGAGTCATTTAAGTGTCTCTTCTAAAGCTAAGACTTTCTGATTCTGCACCTCAGTTTCCTTGTCTCTATAATGGAGTGAACACTATACTACCTAAGTAGGTATATGTTAAGAGTCTTCAATGCAAAAGTGCACATCTGTGTGGCCAGAGTTCCAAGTGTGCTGTGAGGACTCCCCCAGACCTCACTGACTTCAGTTTGCATGACAGTGGATAAGGCTCAGGGGATTGGAGGGCTGCTGGGAAATTTGCAGTAGTATTCAAGTCACGGGAGAGAGTGGAGCCCTCATCTCCCAAAGGTTAGGAGAGACTTATGTTAGGAGTGATAAGGACTTGTAGTAGGAAGTCAGTGGGTAAAAAGGAATATTCTTTGGGGGCTTGTGTCAGGTTTGGAGGCCGGGGCAGAAGTGAAAGTTGTCATAAATACATCAAGTCTGATGAAAGTTGTAACATGTTATAATCACATACACACATTCATAATAAACTCAGAAGGTCTGGACGCATAGTTTGGGTGCTAAAAATATTAACCCTTCCTTGCTCTTTCCATTTCTCCCTTTCCCTTTCCTTCTCTTCTCCTTTAATATTGGATGAAGGAGAGCCTCTCCCTTAACTCACCTTAACAATTATTGGAGCAAAAGAAGAGTTAGAACTGTAACATTTGGGAGCATGTCTTGAGACAGTTATGCAAATAGCTGCTACAACCAGAGAATTATCATGAACAAGAGGAAGGCTCTACTCAGAGCTGAGAAAAAAATTTGGGCTACAAGCCATCTTGTACCAATAAGGATTGCTTTTAAGTCCAAGCCTCGGAAAACATGAGAAACAGAAGAGCTTAAGTTCATAGGTGTTTATTTATCCCATTCAATAAAAATCCAGAATAGGCAGTCCAGACTGGGGTACCAGTGGTAAGTGCCTTCAAGGAATTAGGACTCTCTATCCTCTCCTTCACCTTTGGTGTATTAGTTGTCTATTGCTGTGCAACAATGTTACCACAGACTTAACAACTTAAAATGACCACTTCTATTATCTTACAGTTTCTGTAGGTCAGGAGTCTGGGAATGGCTTAGCTGGGTCCTCTGCAAGACTGTAATCAAGATGTTGGCCAGGGCTGGGTTCTCATCTGAAAGTTCGAGTAAGGAAAGGATGGCTTCTGAGCTTGCATCACTGGCAGCATTCAGTTCCTTGTGGAATGTTAGACTGAGGGCCTCAGTTTTTTGCTAGCTGTTGGCTGGAGGCCACTACAATTTTTAGCTGGTCACTGGTCAGAGGCTCCCTCTGATTCCTCGCCACATGTAGGTCCCCCATCATGGCCACTTTCTTCATCAAAGCTAGCAGGAGACTCTCTCAGAAAGATGTTACCCTCATATGTAACACAATCACAGGAGAGACATCCCATCACCTTTGCTGTAATCTATTGGTTAGAAGCAAGGTACCTCCCATACTCAAGGGGAGGGCATGAACATCAGGAAGTGAGGATCTTGGGAGCCACCTTATAATCTGCCTGCCACATCTAGCATGGGCACAAGATGGCTACTGCATCTCAAGACATCCTGTCTATGTCCCAGGCAGAAAGGAGAAAGGGAAAATGTGGCACCAGGAGACATCCTCTTACATATCATTGATCAGAATGTGTTGCACAGCCACACCCATGCAAAGGCAGGCCAGGAACTCTAGAGTTTAGCTTCTTCATCTTCTATAATACAGACAACCAAAAGGGTTGTGTTATGTTAATTACCTAGGGTCTACCACCTACTCCTAAGTAGCAAAGGAAGGCTATAATGACCTGGAATAGTTTGGATGAGGACCTATGGTTTTTGAACAAGAAAGGAAATACTGGTGTGACTAGGGTTTAGTGATTTCCCAGACGACGTCAACAAGACATGAGATGACCATGGTTGTGACATGATTTATTTTTCCTATCTCTCAGGCAGACGTGGCCTAGGGAAATGGCGGGGGTAGGGGGAGACTACACATATATGTATGGAATAAGGATGTAAAAGAGTGATACAGATTTCCAGAGCACATAAAGAAAGCAGCCTCTTATTTTCTATTCAGAGCTCCAAAAATAGTGCAAATGGACCTTCATTGTATATATCGGCACTGCATCAGTCTTGCTGCTTTGCAAATCTAACGAAAGGATCTTAGCCTTTTTCTAACGTTCTGAAGAACTTTAAAATTCTCGTACAAAAGGAGAATGGCATAAAAATGGAAAAGTTAATTATTTTCAAAATTGTTTTCAGCAATTATAATTTATGTGAACTTTGTTTTCATATGCGTGGCCTTACCACTTCACTTTAAAACTACTTATTTACTTTAACCTTTGGAGTGAATAGCTCTTAATTTAAATGGATGACCTTGAAAAAAATCAACTCTGGCTCTGCTTTATACCAGAAAGAAATTAACTTGGCTGGAACTTTTCACCAATGTGGTGGCACTGCCTCAAGACAAGGTTTCCTGAGAACTAAATACTTTATAATCATGAAAGAAAATCAAAGTATTGTCTCATCGTGTGCTCTTTGGATGTGAAAATTGTTTACACAAAAACCAGGCTCAACCTTGCCTGTAATATTTTTTTCTCGTCACTGTATATTTTATTATTTTTTGATGGAATCAAGTCAAACTCTAGCCATATCAAGGTCCTTTATGAAACACAAGTATATTCTGTCAGTTTGAGAGATGAGTGGCAACACAAAAGACTCTTCAATTTGCTTCTCTGCCTTCCTTTTTATTAACTTTCCCAAAAGAGCATAACAATTTTAAACGAAGTTCTTTAGCTTTTCGTTCTGTTGAAATATTTCTGGTTTATCATTATTTGGGCCAGCAGACTGGAATATATTTATATGTTCTCTGTCTTTGTTTATCTAAAATGTTTCTTCCGAAATTTCAACGCTGATTAAAACCCTATTGCTAATGCTCTGGGAAACATCCAGACGGTACTATCCTGGATTTGTTAAACCAGCTAACAGCTTTCTCCCAGGTAGAAACGATGCAACACTTTGATGTGAATACTAAGACTGCCCACCGTGAGAATATGTAAATATAAAATATTTATTTACATAAATATAAAACAAGAGAAGAACACTCATTCATGGAGTTCCTTGGGGGCGGTAAAATGGAAGATTTTAGAGTTGGAGGCATAGATGCACTTACCCATTTGGAGTTCATGTTTTGTACAAGGTAAGAGATTTAGTTGCAATAAATTTCTGTTTCATACCTTGACGGCTTTTCTCAACTCCTAATTTGACATAAACAAGTCGAAAGGATTCAAGGGTAAGCCGAGCTGTATTTTGATGTTACCTGGTATCAGTGTTCAGCTGGACCCTGGAGGACTTTGCTTCTTTGGCTACTAGAAAAGCTCTGTGTTTAAAAAGGTAGTCAAAATCACATCTCAGGTACAAGAGGATGGAGTGATTATCTCGGCAAGTTTAGGAAACATTTCTGACAGTGGTAGCACCTCGTGGGCAACTCTCCTGTATGAGTATGGCTTACGGGGTCAGCCTCCTCTGCTGGGCAGCCCTTCTAGTGACCAGCGTTTCTTAAGGCTCCCTCTCATTCTCATATGTTTTATATGGGTGACGACCTATTATAGTTTCTGCTGTAACAAATTATTACAAATTTAGTGGCTTAAAACAACACAAATTCATCGTCTTTAGGTCAGAAGTCTGACATGGATCTTAATGGATTAAAAATCAAGGTGTCAGCAGGGCTGTTTATCAGTCTGGAGGCTCTAGGGGTGAATTCATTTCCTTGCCTCTTCCAGCTTCTAGAGGCTGCCCACATTCCTTCCATCATGCCCCCCTTCTTCCATTTTCAGTGCCAGCAATGGTGGGTCAAGTCCTCCTCCCCTGGCGTCACTCTGACCTCCTGCCCCTCTTCCACTGTCATAGATCCTTGTGATTATATTGGGCCCACGTGGATAATCCAGGATAATCTCCCAATATTAAATGCAGCTGATTAGCAACCTTAATTCCATCTGTAACCTTAACCCCTTTGCCATGTAAAGTAACATATTCACAGATTCTGGAAATTAGGATGTGAACATCTTTTGGGACCATTATTCTGCCTACCAGAGTTCCTAAATAGTGTTTGAAATCAAGAGTGGTTTTGATCAGCTAGTGACACTGAAAAGCAAAACTCACAGGTATCATACTGAGGAAATGAGAATTTATCTGTGTCAGCCAGCCCTGCCCCACAGAGGGGGTTACGGGTACAGAGGTCAGCCAACTGTCCTTGTCTCTTCTTTCCCCGTTTTAATTAATGTATCAGAAAGCTCCCTCTGCATTTACTCTCTCCTATGTTGTTGCTAAGAGTCTCTGTGACTCCATGTGACAGTGACTGTGAGCTGTCAACCAAAATCTGTCATCTTCTTTCTTGATCCTCAGACTACATTTTGCAGAGCCTCTTTTGAAGTTAAGTGTGGTCATGTGACTGGGTTCCAGCCAGTGGAAGTCAGCCAATTCCTGAGTCAAAATCCCTTCTGGTTACCAAAGGGGAAAGGCTGGGGGAGGGATAAATTAGGAGTTTGGGATTAACAGATACACACTACTATATATAAATTAGATAACCGACAAGGACCCACTGTATAGCACCGGGAACTATACTCAATATTTCGTAAAGACCTGTAAGGGAAAAGACTCAGAAAACAATATATAGAACCGTTTCGCTGTACACCTGGAACTAACACAACATTGAAACTCAACTATACTTCAAAAAAAAAAAAAATACTCCTCTGTGAGGTCTTCCATGATGTCTCCCCTGTCCTGACTGGATTGGGCATGACCATGGCGACCTTAAAATCCAGTGGTTCGGGCTTCCCTGGTGGCGCAGTGGTTGAGAGTCCGCCTGCTGAGGCAGGGGACATGGGTTCGTGCCCCGGTCCGGGAAGATCCCACATGCCTCAGAGCAGCTGGGCCCGTGAGCCATGGCCGCTGAGCCTGCGCTTCCGGAGCCTGTGCTCCGCAACGGGAGAGGCCACAACAGTAAGAGGCCCGCGTACCGCAAAAAAAAAAAAAAAAAAAAAAAAAAAAAAAAAAAAAATCCAGTGGTTCATCTACTGAAAGCTTCTGAATAACATCTTGGACTGTTATGTGAAAGAAAGGAACTTGTTTTATAAGCCATTGAATTTTGGGGGTCTCTTTGTTACTGCCACTCAACCTATATGAATTGTTTTCTCCTGCACTCTTGCTTTGCTGCACTCTTTTCCTCTTTGCATCTTATGCCTTCTGCAGCCAGATGCTCCCCGGGCTGTATTTTATGGTGTTGCTTCCACTGTTGACTTCCAGACTGCTCTCATTTTCTCATTTACTGAACTTAGGGTTCAGCGCCACTCACTAGCCTATATGATGTCTTTGTGAATATTAGGAAAAGATGCCTTTTTCTCTGGGTGGCCCCAAAAGAAGGGCACCTCTTTGGGCTATGTGATCCAGAAACCTGTGTTTGCTTTCAGGATAAATAAATATAGATATTTAAAACCAGCCCTGTATTTCCTTATATTCTCTCTTCCCTGTCTTCTGGCTTCCCTGTCATCTGGCTGGAGGCAGGTGTCCAGTGGAGGGTTCCCAGACCTTAGGGTAAATCTGAGTTACTAGATATGGAGAGTCTGTCTCTGAACATGTGCATGAAGAAGATAGCCCTGTGGGCCCACATTAGATTGTGATGTGAGCAAGAAACCTTCCCTCAACATTTTAAGCCATTGGGATTTTCCTGGTTGGTTGTAAGAGCTGACCTAACTTACTTTAATACAAACGGACCTCTCGGATTTCATAGTAACTTGACATCAAAAGCACTGAGATAATAGAACACCAAATTTATATAAATGCTACAAATCAACACATACAATACTTTCTATCCTTAAGGTTATTTCCAGATATTTTATAAAAATTGTAGTGATCTTTAAAATGTTACTCAAAATAGCATAATGTCTATAAACAGTAGAAGACATGCTATATTATAATAATACTGTTATCACCTAGGACATTGAGATAATAGGTCTATCCCTACTTCATTTAAATTTAAATGTGCAAATGTTCCTTTTGATGGACAGGTTTAGCATATTATATTGTAATGACATTTAGCCTCACTTCAAAATGTAGCTAATTTAGATCATTTCAGAGAAAATGACAACTGTTCCCTTGTTACAAAGAGCATAAATGAGATGATTTATAATTTTCACTGACTAAAGTTAATCACTGATGTTAATACTTTATACTTACATAACACTTTGCTTCCATATATTTAATGCTTATTATTACAAATACTCAAAATATCTGTGTTTTGAGCCAGGCAGGAGACAAGGTTTAGTGGCTGTGTGTGTGTGTGTGTGTGTGTGTGTGTGTGTGTGTGTGCATGTGCATTTCCCCACAAGCTCTGTAGAAACTGTGGTGCAGGCATGGGAATGAAACGAAGGTACATGGATAGAGTTTACCCATGTCGGCATGGCTGAATTAAGAGTCTCGCAGTAAGTGCAAGTGTCCAGGGGCAGCAGAGTCCAGGCATGGCCACAAATGAACTCTGAGGATGGTACTAGAATTCAAAGTAGACTAGTCTTGTTGGGTGATCTTGGCCATCTTTGCTTCCCTTAGTTCCTTTTTTTTTTTTTTTTTTTTTAGGACTTCATGTTTCTTCATCAATGCTATGAGCTACCCAGTATTCTAAAGCATATTTGTTTCCTCGCAGTTAGCCTAAGTTGATTTTTATTTTGGTAACCAAAACCTTGACTGTGGCCACAAAGTATTTGGAGTTATCATCTTTTGTCTAAAAGTTCTGTTGAAAGGGAAGGTTGGTGCCAGAAGCAAAGGAAGCTCTAGAGCTATTCTGTTCGAGGAACTGAGTAGCTGCCTGAGACCTGCTTGCCTTTGGGGACATCAGCCCCAGCTGTGGATATTCTGCCTCCTTGCGTGGACTTCTGGTGTAAAGCTCTGTTGCTCTTTACAACACAAGGTATCTGATTTCTAGTCACTCTTTAAACCTCCGTTGACCTGTCACTTCATCTGGGAAGACTTCAAAGGCTTCCTTCCCTCTACTCTGGGATGGGTCTACTCTTTTTGTTGCTCCCATAGCATGCCTTACGTACACATCATTGTGCTTAACACACTGCTCTATAACAGCCAGGTCCCCTACAGACTGGGGAGGGAGCCTGTGTTACTAACTCTGCATCCCCAGGCCTGGTACAGTGCTTGGAACATAGCAGACGCCCAATGAATATCAGTCGAGTGAATCATGCAGACTAACGTCCTTAATATGTTCAGAGCAATACATTACAAATTTTTGGACTTCTACATCTTCCCAGTTAGAAAGCTACATTCGTAAGCTGGAAAGCTACAGCCACTGTGCCACTGTTTCGTGTTGCTTTTTTCTCAGGCCGGACTGGCACTAAATTCTTTCACATGCTTGTTCTCTTTGTATGTTAGTAACAACATAAGGGCAGGAACTGAATGTAGGATGTTAGAGCTATAAGGGAACTTAGGGATCATCTATTACAAACTCAAAATTATTAGAATGAGAAAACTGCATCTAACAATATTGAATCACATGCTTGTGGTCTTACAGTTGGCTAGAACCCACATCTGCAATCCCAAATCTGGTCTCTAGCTTCCAGCCCAGGGCTCTTGTGTGTGCAGTTTTCAGCAGGATGTTTGGTTTGTCCTGGGGAGGGAAGGGTGGTGACTAACATTTGTTGTTCTCCTACTGCAATTACAGGCATGATGCTAGGCACACTGTATATGTTATATTGTTTAATTTTTCAATAACCTAATAGAGGTAAGTTTTATTATCCATATTTTACAGGTAAGAAATCTGTAGCCCTTTAGGAAAATTCCTCAAGGATACAGAGCTGACACTCAAATTCGAACATGTGTGATACCAAAGCTATGGCACAATTAGATATTTACACACACGGTTTCCTTCCTAAGGTAGAGGAATGTTGTAAAAGTGATTTGATCTCCCTCGGGGCTTTTGCACACTCCCCTTACCATATCCTGTATTTGCCTGGCTGAGTCATACTTTTTCTTGGTAACATGCTCCCTTCTCTAGTCCTTTCCAGCAGGTCTCCTAAATTAGCTCAGAGCTTACCTCCTCTTGGAAGCCTTCCCAGATTGCCATCAGGCTTTCACCTAGTCCTACACACTCCATACATGTTAAAGAGAACATTTAGATGCCAGGGACTCTATCCTCAAACCTTCAGGCAACACTCTATGCAATGTATCTCAAAAAAATAGTCATCATTATTGCTTAAAAATCTCCAGTAAAAGGGCCTTCATAAATTCTCTGCCACCTACTCTAAAATCTCAAATTACAAATTAGACGTGGAAGTAATCTTGGGGGGGATCAGTCTACTCTTAACCTTGTACAGATGAGGAAACAGATCTGGAGAGGTTAAGATGACCTCTATAGGGTCTGTGTTATACTTCAATTTAGTAAGTGGTTGACTTGATTCAGGTTCATTTTCTCCTATTTTTAGTAGAAAACGGGGGGAAAGAAAACCCCACTAGTGGTCTACTGATCAGTCCTGTAATATTCCTTCATAGGAATAAAGGACACATCAAATCTCCTTTTAGCTTCTTCTTATTTAAGCCAAATAGTTTTTGCCTCTCTCTTGCTGTCTTTTCCTCTCCCCTCCCCACTCCTCTAACTTCTAGTCATGCCTTATTTCCTAAAGGATTTTAGGTAATTACCAAATAGTCACTGTTTCTCCAAGTTTTCCCCCAAAGCAGATATTTCTCAGAAGATATCTTTTGACCCTATTGGGATTTGGGACAAAAGCTCTAGTTAGCAGTATCTATATGGACATCTGGAATATAAATGCAAAAATCCTCAAGAAAATATTAGCAAACTGAATCCAACAACACAGAAAAAGAATCATACACCGTAATCAAGTTGAATTCATTCCAGAGTCACAAGGATGGTTCAACATATGCAAATCAATCAATGTGATATACCACATCAACAAAAGAAAGGACAAAAACCCCATGAACATCTCAATAGATGAACAAAAAGCATTTGATAAAATTTAATGGCTATTCATGATAAAACTCTTGCCAAAGTGGGTATAAAGGGAACACATCTCAACATAATAAAACCATTTATGACAAACTGACAGCCAACATAATAATCAATGCTGAAAAGCCAAAAGCCTTCACACCAAATTCAAGAAAAAGATGAGGATGCCCACTCTCACCACTTCCATTCAACATAGTAATGGAAGTCCTAGCCACAGAAATCAGGCAAGAAAAAGAAAGAAAAGTTATCTGAATTGGAAGAGAAGAGGTAAAGTTGTCATTATAGGCAGATGACATTATACGCAGATGACATTATACTCTACATAGAAAACTCTTAAGACTCCACACAAAAACTCCTACAACTGACAGGTGAATTCAGCAAGATACCAGGTTACAAGATTAACATACAGAAATCTTGATTTCTTCACACTAACACTGAAATATCAGAAAGGGAAAGAAAAAAAAATTCCTTTTAAAATTACATCAAAAAATAAAATACTTAGGAATAAAACTGACCAAGGAGGTGAAAGACTTGTACGCTGGGAACTATAAAACATTGATAAAGAAAACTGAAGATGATTCAAGAAATGGAAAGACATCCCATGCTCTTGAATTAGAAGAATATTATTAAAATGGCCATATTACCTGAAGCAATCTACAGTTTCAATGTGATCTCTGTCAAAATGCCCATGATATTTTTCACAGAGAAAATAGTCCTAAAATTTATATGGAACCATAAAAGACCCAGAATTGCCAAAGCAATCCTGAGGAATAAAACAAACTGGAGGCATAACCCTTCCAAGACTTCAGACAATACTATAAAGCTACAATATTCAAAAGAGCATGGTATTGGCACAAAAACACATATAGATCAATGGAACAGAGTAGGGAGCCCAGAAATAAACCCATACACCTATGGCCAATCTTTGACAAAGGAGGCAAAAAAAAATACAATCGAGAAAAGACAGTCATTTCAGCAAGTGGTGTTGGGAAAGCTGGACAGCCTCATGTAAATCAATGAAGACAGAACACTTCTGCACACCATACACAAAAGTAAACTCAAAATGGTTAGACTTAAATGTAAGACGGGATACCATAAAACTCCTAGAAGAGAACATACACAAAATATTCTCTGACATAAATTGTAGCAATGTTTTCTTAGGTCAGTCTCCCAAAAGAAATAAAAGCAAAAATAAACAAATGGGACCTTATCAAACTTATAAGCTTCTGCACAGCCAAGGAAACCATAAGCAAAATGAAAAGACAACCTACAGACTGGGAGAAAATATTTGCAAATGATGCAACCAACGAGGGCTTAATTTCAAAATATAAAGATAGCTCATACAACTCAATATCAGAAAAACAAACAACCCAATCAAAAAATGGGCAGAAGACCTAAGTAGACATTTCTCCAAAGAAGACATACAGATGGCCAATAGACACATGAAAAGGTGCTCAACATCACTAATTATTAGGGAAATGTAAATCAAGACTACAGTGAGGTACCACCTCACACTGGTCAGAATAGCCATCATCAAAAAGTCTACAAATAATAAATACTTGAGAGGGTGTGGAGAAAAGGGAACCCTCTTACACTGTTGGTGGGACTGTAAATTGATGCAGTCACTGTGGAATAGAGTATGGGAGTTCCTTAAGAAACTAAAAATAGTTACCATATGATCCAGCAATCCCACTCCTGGGCATGTACTTGGAAAAGATGAAAACTCTTATTAGAAATGATGTATGCACTCCAATGTTCATGGCAGCAGTATTTACAGTAGCCAAGACATGGAAGCAACCTAAATGTCTACTGACGGATGAATGCATAAAGAAGTTGTGGTATATGTATACAATGGAATACTACTCAGTCATAGAAAAGAATGAAATAATGCTATTTGCAGCAACATGGATGGATGTAGAGATTATTATACTAAGTGAAGTAAGACAAAGACAAATATCACATGATATCACTTATATGTGGAATCTAAAAAATAGTACAAATGAATTTATTTACAAAACAGAAACAGACTCACAGACATAGAAAACAAACTTATGGTTACCAAAGGGGAGGGATAAACTAGGAGTATGGGATTAACAGATACAAACTACTATATATAAAATAGATAAATAACAAGGATTTACTATATAGCACAGGGAACTATATTCAATATCTTGTAATAAACTATAATGGAAAAAAATTATATATAACCGAATCACTTTGCCGTACACCTGAAACTAACAGTATTGTAAACCAACTATGTGTCAAAAATAAATATCTATGTATCAGTAGGGTCCCTAAAATAAATTTTAATGGCAATGATAAACCTAAACCCATTAGAGCAGATTTCTAAATGTCTGAATAAAGATATAGATTTCAGAGCCTATGATTTCCAGCTTGGTTTTCCAAATATGTACTTTGTGCTTGGTATCCAATCTATTAACACTTTTTCTCCCTGCTTACATCATTTATAAATTTTGTAATTTTTATAAAAGTACTTAATATTTAGTGACAGACAAAATGACTAGTCTATAATCTTCAGTTTATATTCAATACAGCTGCTAAATTTTATGGAAAAAAATATGGACATCTGCCCAGAGTGCCCTCTGGGATATAAATTCAACATAGTAATGGAAGTCCAACGAGGGCTTAATATATAAATATTAAGGGGATATAAATACCCCTCAGAAAGTCTTGACCATAGTAGGGGCTGGTTCAAGATTCGTATTCTATTTTTTTTTTTTTTATGGATCATGATTTGCTGCCATATCTAAGAAATCTTTGCCTAATCTAAGATTTCAACAAATATTTTTCCCTGCAAGTTTTTTTAAAAATTTATTTATTTATTTTTGGCTGCGTTGGGTCTTCGTTGCTGCGCATGGGCTTTCTCTAGCTGCAGTGAGCGGTGGCTACTCTTCGTTGCAGTGCGTGGGCTTCTCATTGCGGTGGCTTCTCTCGTTGCAGAGAATGGGCTCTAGGCGCACCGGCTTCAGTAGTTGTGGCTTGCGGGCTGTAGAGCGCAGGCTCAGTAGTTGTGGCACATGGGCTTAGTTGCTCCGTGGCACGTGGGATCTCCCCAGATGAGGGCTCGAACCCGTGTCTCCTGCATTGGCAGGCGGATTCTTAACCTCTGCGCCACCAGGGAAGCCCTCAAGATTCATTTTCTTCCACATATTCCACCTGGCATATAATTTCTTGTTCTTCTTTGGATTGTCTTGATGTCCTTTCTAGGAAGATTTAGGGAGAGTCTCAGGGAGTCTCCTTTAAGGTTCCTATATGTATTGTTTCAGGTATAGACACAAAAAACGAGAGCTCTTGGTAGTATCCACAACAAAAATCAGTCAAATGAGCTCTTCTTTTATGGTTTTCAAAAATCCCAACTGTGTATTCCTAATCACTTTCCAAATTCAAAATACAGAGGTGCCCCATGACCTATATTATTCCCACAGAAATGGGATGCCCAGTAGATTCTTCCAACATTAGGGCCCCTGGCCCTAATGTTACAAATCTAAAAGATACAAATCATTCATGCTATATATGAAGTTGATGTTATCCTTGTTTTAAAAATAGAGCAAGTGAAGCATACCTAAGTTGCGTAACCTGTCTGAGGTCACACAGCTAGTGAAAGCTGGGATGTGAACCGAGGTGCATCCAATTCCCACCCCCACGCTCTTTCCCACTCCACCATCTGCCTCGGCTGTTGAACGTGTTAGGTCACTGAGGCTTCCAATTTTGGTCAGTCCTGGATGGGAGCTGCCCTGGATCTCAGATGACACATGCATCCTAAGCAACTGTCCTCATTTTTTCCCAAAACTGAAATAATACCATGCAAACAACAGCATTAGGCCTAGGTAATATAGATACCCCAAGTTCTGGTGAAAACAAGGACTCCCACAATAAAAGCAATTTGATTTAGGGCTCTTGTAGTTTGGGGATGGTCTATTTCTTTAGAAAAGTCCTTCCTTAATCTATCATGACAAGGGTGTCCTAGATTTGCTATTTCTTCTTGGAAGTTTGTAAGGTCCTGAAACGGGATAAAATGAGATGAGGAGTTGGGAGGGGAGGCATTGTTCTATGCAATCTTTCCTGAACTTTTACATAATTTTACTATTTTTGGAAGGATAAAATGGTTTCCAAAGACCTTCTTTGCGCTTTCCCCCAAAACGGCCCCTCTTCCAAAAAGGGAAATAACATATATAAAAATGGAGGGAGGGAAGTTATTCCCATTTCCTAATTTTTTAATCACCTTGAACCCCAAGAAGAGTTGCTTCTGGGTATAGTTTCGCTAGAAATAAGGCCACCTGATGATTTAGTTCTCCTGATAAAAAATGACAATTCCTTTTGCCCAAGCAGTTTCTGCGAAACATATGAATAGTAAAGAGAACAAAATAAAAAGATTTGGCAAGTCTTCTATGACAGCTCAAATAAGCAGTTTGAGTATAAGTAGTGACAAGTGACAATGATGTGAGATCTCTGCACGGGCAAGTTAGTAGCAGAGGACTTTTCTATGCACACTCATCCAACATGAAAGAATTAGATGAGTGCCTTTGAAACTGACTTCATGTATCTTAATGAGAAATACAGATTGTTGTCAAAGTCCAGATGATTGGTCTATATGGGGTGGAGAGATCTTTTCATTAATTCCTAACCTGCATAGTTAAGGGAAGAAGTCCCATGAGGGTAGTCTATAGAGAACTGTGGCTAAGAATATATAGAAAATTCAGTACAAATAATTAAACCAAGTAAAGATTTTTCTCTAAGTCATACCTGATCCTTACATAAAATTCTTCTGTACTTTAATCTAAGATTTACAATCCTTTGTGACTATTGCCTTTCCTTTTTAGTATACTTCTAACTCATCTTGCCAAAGTCTCGTGTATTATTCAGTGCACGCACACTTTGAGTCAAAGCATGTTTATCGTGCGGAATACCAATAGCAGTGAAGTTCCAGGGCAAATAAAATCAGAAGTTGGTCAAGTTAGAAAATAAGTTGCTTCTCTAAATTCTGTTGGTGAGCCATCCAATGTGTCTGGAATCCTACATAAGATGACTATATTTCCTTTTAAAGATACAAGGATTTAGTATTGATAGGAAGTGCTTGTGTTTAAAAAGCGTGCTTTTTTTTCTTCAGCTTGGAAAGGATCCTGGACAAACAGCAGAGGCAACTGTAGTCTTGCAAAAACACAGCCAGATGAATCCTGAGTTGGGGTTATAGTGTATTCCAGGACACTCCATCCCAGAATGGGGTCGGCTAAATCAGGCCTCACAGCTGCCGACCCCCCTACCCACCCCAATATTTCCCTACATATAGACCCAGCTAGGAGAAACTGCTCCTCAGTGAGAGGCTTGCCAGAAGCTCAGCATCAACCCCATTTGGGCCTTTGCAAAGGTCCTGTGAGGCTTCTTATATGTGTGAAGAAGAATCAGTGACATCATAAGCAGAGTAGTGAGATAGTAATATAGCTGAAATATCGGGTGGGGCTCAATGTTCTAGTAAAGTATGAAGGCAGTATATCTCAATATTATAAGTTTGTATAATCGTCTTAAGTTCTTGTTTCCTTATTACCATGGAAGTATCTTCAAGGGTCCAAATAGGGAACTAAAGGTTCAGAAATATCGGTGACATGGTCCCTTCCATCAGGAAACCTATCCAGGGAGAGGGGCACAAGTATGAAGGATATAAATATTCTAATCAGAATAAGTCTAAATTTAAAACTTTGCTTTAAAGGTATTCTAAATTGACATCAAACAATACTCAATAATTGTAACCAGGGCTTCCCTGGTGGCGCAGTGGTTAAGAAGCCACCTGCCAACGCAGGGGACACGGGTTCAAGCCCTGGCCCAGGAAGATCCCACATGCCGTGGAGCAACTAAGCCAGTGTGCCACAACTACTGAGCCTGCGCTCTAGAGCCCACGACCCACAACTACTGAGCCCACGTGTCTAGTGCCCATGCTCTGCAACCAGAGAAGCCACCACAATGAGAAGCCTGCACACCACAACAAAGAGTAGCCCCCGCTCGCCCCAAATAGAGAAAGCCCACACGCAGCAACGAAGACTGTGGATTGGATTCTCAAGCCTGTGGATTGGACACAGTCCAAAGTTATTCATTTTGTACCCTGTTTTAGACCTTGACTCCATCTGAATATGACTAACGTCCAGGAATTTAACTGCCCTTTAGAGATTATACATATTGCTTAGACCCAAATCTACACTTGCTGGTTAAGAGCAGAGAAAAAACCTTTGTTACCCTGCCATCCTGTTCGAAAGCCATCTTTCCTTCATCACATAATTCACCTTGAATGCAACGTTACTTTTGATAGAGCCCTTTTCATCTCTCTCTCTTTCTTAATACTTCCCTGTAGTAGGGAGACAATGAATGGTCTCTTCCAAGAGGAATGCAGATATTTTCACATAAAAACAGATGAACCAAAAGTGTCCATGAAGGGCTTAAAACAGCAAGGTATGAAGACTACTTGGGAAGAAAAGTGGAAGAAAGAATTTAGGGGTGGTGCTCATGTAGGTGAGCATGAATTCACCTACTTGACACCCATTAGCGACACCTTAACAGGGCAATTCAAAGCTGACCTCCCCATGCAAAGCTTCCCAAACAAGCTCTAATCCCAGTGTCCTCACAGACTTTGATTTGAGGTTATGAAAAACCCGAACAAACGTTTTGGCCCACCCAATAGATACATCAATTCTCTTCACATTTTCCAGGGTCACCCTTTACCATCCAAACTTCATTTTACATATAGTTTACCTAAGAACATCTGAAATTTCTATATTCTTAATCTTTTTTGATCATGGGTCTGAAGAAAGCTATGTTTTTCCTAGAAAAAATATATGCAAACCAAATTTTGTACAATTTACCTATCAGTTTCAGTTTGTCCACAGCATCAACCCCCTAAGCTATCCTACATAAGGACTCTTATCTACAGAATACCCTGATTTATCCCCCAATGATTCCCTATGAAAAAACCCTAGTGAACAAAAATGCAAGCATTTCTTATTTTGTCTCCCTCACTTAGACAGCATCTAAGTAGGTCAAGCACCGCTGAGCTTCACAGCATATCTTATTTTCAGATGTTTCCAGAAACAAAGATCTCTTGTTTGTAGATTCTTGTCCAAAGTTTCTGGTTTAGAAAAACCTGTACTGATAATTTAGATGCCTCCATCACACATTTCTGGAGAGGAAACATGGTATCTTTCATCAGGTGGTTCCTGAATTGACCCCTTGTCACACTTCCCATGGAGATATGAAAAAGAGAGGCTGAATGATCGTCTGGAAGAAAACTCTCACACTTTTGGCACTTGGCTGTAGAACCCCCAGCTCAAGAGTCTGGAGCTCAGTGGTAGAGATGCAGAAAACTGCTTTTATCAGTTCACCCAACAATGTCAGACCTAGGGAATTAGTCATATATTCCACAAAGACAGACTAACACATCACAGAATGCTAGGCATATTGGTCAAGTGGATTAGAATGCTGTGTCCTTTTCCCACAAGATAGCCAACTTGAGAAACCAAATGAAGACCAGAAAGTTGCATGGGAAACACAGTGAAGGTGAAAGAGCTGGATGGCCTGATGGGTGGGCCAGGATGCCTCACCTGCCTGTGTTCTCCCCACTACACCACCATGGGAAGATGGTCACCAGGGAGAAGCCAGCCAGGGAAATATCTTCATTAAAGCATAAAATTTGTTTTGTTTTTTAATGTTTCCAATATAACCATGTAAGAACATTATTGATGACATACCCATAATAGTAATTAACATTTTGATATGTATCTTCAATCTTTTTTTCTTGTTATAGACATTTGTATTCCAGATATCAGCTCTATTTGCATCCTGCTCTCTGAGCTCCCCCAAGGAAAGCATCTACTTGCTCAGCTAGATTAAAGAATGATGTAAAATTGATGGTCTTTTAGCGATGGAGTGGGACTGCCTTTAAAACTCTCTATATCCTTGTTTAAAAGGAAAACCTGGTTCAGATCAGGCCTCTGGTTCTAACTCAGTTTGCATAAAATATAGATATAGAGAAACATGTTCAATACCAGAGAAGGAATCAAATTCCAGCATGTAAATAATTCTATGAGACAGTTGTCTCAGTTTCAACAAATGGAAATTTAGAAAGAAAAAGAGGGGAAACAAATGAAAAGCAGTTTAAGAGGTATATTGTAGGGGTTTAGACTGAGCCTTCTCAAAGTGTGGAGGCTTTTCCATGAAGGTTATTTTGAGGTAAAGGCAATCAAGATCCTCTGGGTTCTAGAGAAGCTACTGCCCCTCCCTCAATTACTTACAAGAATTTAAGTGGGGGATTTTCCCAGAAAAGAGTTATTACTGAAGAAATTTTATCTAAGTAGCTTTATTTGTATGGCAGGGTAAAGGTCTAATTACCAAACATCTTCTCCTACCATCCTTCTGAATGACTCTCATGCCCTTGGAAGCCCTAGGCCCCTATCCCATTCCTTAGCTCAGGATGGTTTATATACCTCATTTTCCTTTCTGTCTCTGACCCTCTCGTGTGAGGTTCCTCTATATATGAAATTAGATTTTCTTCCCTTAATCTGTCTCATGTCAATTCTTAGACCAGCCAGAAGAACCTAAAAGGGTAGAGAAATGTTTTCTTCCTCCCCAACAGTACCAGCCAAGAACAATGCACAGATCTTGTTTCAAATACACTTCGAGATGTAGCAATATTATGTAAGCCTTATGGAAACTACAAAGCAAAATCTAGAGCAGATGCGCCAAAGATAAGTGGAAAATAAAGCACATCACCATAAAAATCACCAATTCACAAAAATGGGCAGAGACGGGGGGGAAAGCAATGGAAATACAAAACAACCAGAAAACAATAAGATCGCATTAATAAGTTTTCATATGTCAATAACTCTAAACGTAAATGAATTGAATTCACCAATCAAAAGGCAGAGTGCCTATATGACTAAAAAAAAAACAAACCCCAAAACAAACAAAAAACCAAGACCCAAGTATATGCTGCCTATAAGAGACTCACTTTAAAGACACACACATAGGCTCAAAGTGAAGGGATGGAAAGAGATATTCCATGCAAGTGGAAACTAAAAGAAAACAGGGGTAGCTATACTTATATCACACAAAATAGACTAACCCAAAAACGGTAACAAGAGACAAAGAGGTCACTATATATTGATAAAGGGGTCAATTCATCATGACAAGATGACTGTAAATGTATATATACCCATTATCGGAGGACCTGAATATACTAAGCAAATACTAACAGATCAAGGGAGCAAAGGACAACACAATGATAGTCGGGGACTTCAATACCCTGTTTTCAGCAATCAGTAGATCATCCAGACAGAAAAATCAATAAGGAAATGGACTTGAACCATATATTAGACCAAATGGATCTAACAGATATTTATAAAACATTCCATCCATCGGAAGCTGGATACATGTTCTTCTCAAGTGCATGTAGAATATTAAGTGCACTTTAATAAATTTAATCTTACAGGCATAATGTTGAGCCAAACACAGAAAGTAAATATTGTACCATTCCACTTATGTAAAATTCGAAATCAGTACAGGGTTACCTTTGGATGGGATAGTCACTGGAGGGGCCATGCTTCTCGAATGCTGGTGCTATTCTGCTTTTTCAAAAGCATCCTAGTTACATAGATACATTTATTTGTGAGAATTCAACCTGTAAACCTATGATTTGGGTATCTTTATGTTATACAATAAATAGTTAATGAGATAATCTGAATATATTTGATGATACTAAGGAATTGCTGGAAATTCTCTTTGTTGATAATACTGGGGTTTTGTCAAAAAATCTTATATTTTAGAAATACGTATTGAAGTGTTTGTGGATGAAATGTGATGTTCAGATATGCTTTAAAAAGTGAGGAAGGAGTGAAGGGGAGAGGTTGGAGTTTAGATTGGCCATGTGTTGGCAATTGAAAGCAGATGATTACATGTGGTACGTTAAGCTATTCCCTTATGTATATTTGACAACTTCCTGACAAAGACTTAACTGTAAGATCCCTTGAGACACCTCCCCTTGCCCAATTCCCTCTCTCTGTACTGCCTGGGACTGTCACCTCTCTCCCTTCTCCCACCATTGCCCCACCTTGCAGACTAGACCTCTTAACATATTTTCCTTCTGATGCAATGCAGCTCACCTGGGCTCTCTTCATCTGAGCTCATCCTACAGCCCCCTTCAGGGCTCAGTCTCCAACAGAAATTTTAAAAATTAGCAAAAAAGATGGGTCTTTTCCAGGAAGGAGGGTCCTAGTCTAACCGCTAAGAAAAACAATTTCCCATATTCATTCATTTTTTCCTTCCTTTGTTCTTTCTCAATTGTCTCTCCCTTCCTCTGCAAATATGCACGTGTGGGTAGGATTTAAGATAGTCTCTCTTTTTTTTTTTTCCCCGTACGCGGGCCTCTCACTGTTGTGGCCTCTCCCGTTGCGGAGCACAGGCTCCGGACGCGCAGGCTCAGCGGCCATGGCTCATGGGCCCAGCTGCTCCGCGGCATGTGGGATCTTCCCGAACTGGGGCACGAACCCGTGTCCCCTGCATCGGCAGGCGGACTCTCAACCACTGCGCCACCAGGGAAGCCCAATACTCTACTCTCTTGAAACATTTGAAAAGTACTGTTAATAGCATCAGGAACACGGTTGGTAACCTTTTCCCAGGGTGAGCTACTTCTACCTACCACTGGTCTAAACCATTTCGTCAAGATCCTCACAAGCATTGATCTGAAATAGTTCCCAATTCTGACAGTGCATTTTTTGGAGCCTTCAATCCCCTCCACACTGGCTGTAGTTGTTGAATATCCCTCTGAGAAATTTTGCATGTGTGGGAGGAAGGAAGAAGAGAAAGCACTTAAAAATAGTCCATGGACTGATGGGGAATTTCTATGAAGAGCTGGCCACATAGGAACACCAGTAAGCAGGTTTAAGACCAAATGCAAGGGAGGCAAAACATTCATCCAAATGAGACTCTATTTGTTTTCCAGGAATGGGGGGTGGTACAGGATAATTTACCCAAATTGGTCTCAAAGCATACATTTTCAGCCTAGAAATGGAGCACACAAACTGGAATTTGATTTAGGAATTAATAAAGAGATGTGATTTGGGGAAAATTAAAACATTTATCAACCTCTGTGCAACTCAGGACTGGCTGTGTGAACCTAAACTACCAGGCACTGCACCACATCCTCCCAGCTTACAAGCCTCTGCGCCAGTGTCACACTGACAGCCACTCACTCAACCGGGAGACGTCAGTTCTCTCCCAGTTCCTATAAGGTCTGTACCCCACCTCCGCCATGTACACGTCTGCTGTTTCTCCCACCCTCCAGATCACCTTCACTTGTACGGACTCTTGACTTTTCTGAGCAAACATCCGCACAGCCATCTGCCTCCACTGCCAAAACTATATCACAAGTTAAGAAACCCCCGAAAATAAGAAAACTTCCTAATATCCAAGCAAGGCACCAGCTTAGGTGACTGCAGGATTCTTTGGAAAAATTCATTTGCCTCTAGAAAATCTGGACAGAAATCACTGTAAAGCAGGTAAACTCGAGAGTTGAGGACAGGCGCTGAGACCGAAAGGACAACCTTCAGATTCTTGAATCTTCTTACACCTCTGTACTACCTACAGTTACGCTTCCACACAAAGCCACTGGCATCTGACTGGGAATAATCCAACTGTTTTAGACAAATTTATAGCAGCCCAGGGTCTCGTAAGACATCTGATCACATATTCACGCCACCTTGAATCATCATGCAAAAAGACTTCCCTTGAAGGTGAAAGAGCACTAATCTGGTGCTCACTAGCAATTGTGCTTTGGGACAACCTGAGTTTCTACGTGCAAGCCAAGAGGTGATCGTCTCACATCAACAGTCTTAATGGCCCTTAAAAAAGAGTAAGGGCTTAGGGCATGGCCACACAGTGGGAAGGATTAGCCCATAGGGTTCTGTGTTGCCTCTGATGACATAGGTGTACATGCAGTATGGGTATTGTGTCCAGAGCATGGGTTCTGGTCAGCTTGACAGAGTCCGTCAAATCTTTAGAAGACAGATAAAACAGTGCCTGTGGCATTAAAAGCGTTAATATGCGTAAACTCTCAGAACAGGGCCTCCTGCTTCATGGTCAGCACTCTGTAAATGTCAGCTATTTCAGATTGAGGGTGTAAATACCCAAGAATGATGATGATCCTGGTGTGGTGCTTAAAGATATTTAAAGGTTCCAGGGAAGCATGGTAGAGTCATGCCTTCAACTTGTGGATCAGAACTTACTATGATGGGGCATGATGATAAAGTCTCAAATGGCAGAGGAAGAGTTGTATGGCATGATAGTAACAGCACTGGACCTGAGGGAAAGAGGCCTGGGTTTAAGTGCTGGGTCACTGCCAGCTCTGTGACCTGGAATCAGGCAACACATCCTTTTGGACTTAGGAGGATTACGGTTGCTTCTAGCTTAGAGCTATGATTTGATACCAAGTAGTGCTTTTATCACTGCTTCTTTGATTAGATGCATATTAGGACTTTAAAGAAGTGTCACTTTCGCCCCCCCATGCCTCCATTATCCTCTTTTTAAATCACCTGGACTGATTTAACCATACTTACGATAGACTCAAATCAGAAGTTCAAGAACTCCCAAAAAAGAAACTGACACTAAGGTAGATTTTGACAAGTTATTTCTCTTAAGATATCCAGATAATCTGTCTTTCATCTTCTTTAATAATGTTTACAGTGATGACTATATCCTGAGTGGGTTTTTGTTTTCCTCTCTTAGAAAATTTTTGTAGAGACCCAGTCACACTGCTGACTAGTTTCCCTTCTTCCAACCACCGACACTTCCAGACAGCTGGTCAGGGTTGTGGCTGCAGGCTGTGGACACGAAACAGAAATACGCTGACCTCCATGAGTACTAGAGACATAATTTTGGCTTCCTGAGCACCAGGTTGCCACCTGCTAAGCAAAATCCCAACCATTAAAAGGAATTACTTAACCCAACATCAGGGCTGGCAGATGTAAGAAAAGATTTAAACTGATGAGCTAAATTTCACATAAAATATGCCTTCAACAATAACCTCAATAAACCTCAACAATAACAATAAAGGGCTTTTATAATATCTTTCTGTAATCATTAAAAAAAAACCCCAACCCTGACATACGTTGGTATTTTCTCCAGCTAATTCCCTTGAAGAGGCAGGGCTCATTATCAATTCAAAACTTAAACTGATGCACTTGCCAGGAAGGAAAAATGAAATTCCACAGACATTATCATGCAAATTCAGTCTTAAGAGCTCAGCAGTTGTAAAAAAAAAAAAAAATGTTCAGTTGTGTATAACCATCTTGGCATTTCCACGTAAGTCACAGATTTATAGAACAACAGGACTGACGTGGAAAAAATAAGATCAAGCAGGGCTGATTTTTTCCAATAACGTAAATGGATACTGAAACTTTTAAGAGCTGACCTACTATCCACAAGTCAAAACCTGAGGTATGCACGGCATCTATTCTTCAGGATTTCGTACATATTATTTCAGGGAAAATGGTTTAGGAAACCCCATACCCTTTATTCACAAAGGTTTCACATACTTGGTAGGAGAAATCCAAACCAAATCAACAGATCTGGGTAGGATGTAAATAGTGCTAGGTATCGTAAAGACATCAAAGATAGATAAGGCAAAGATTCTGCTATTGCCATATTGAGGAGAGGAAGAAGACAGACAAATAACTGAAATGTGTTACTGAGTCCAAGCTTGTACTGCCAGCTGCACCACGGGCCAATAAATCAAGGGAGGAGTTGTTGGGGGAAGGAACAGCAACTTTATTCAGAAAGCCAGAAGACCAAGAAGACGGTGGACTTGTCTCCCAAAGAACCATCTTGTCTGAATTAGAATTCAGGCTTCTTTTATACTAAAAGGGGAGGAAGTAAAGTCAAACATTTCCTGGTTCAAGTCAGCCTCCGGAGGGGATGCGTTACTTTCTTCCTTCCTGCACTTATTCACAGGTAGGCCTAGTCAGGATGTTTTCTGTGAGCTACACAAAGGTATTTTAGCTTAATGCTCATTACCTGGGAGCAGGGTTCCCAGAGATGGGCCCTTATGTATAATTCAAGCTTATAGGCAACATCTCTTTGGTGATTAAGTTGTAATAGAATACAAAGGTTCTTTCCTCTTACAAATACAAAGTAGAAAGTGATAAATCTCATAAGAAGTACCAATAAAATGCTATAGGTGATTGTGTTAGAAGAGAGATTAGATTTGGAAAAACCAAAGATTTTATGTGAGAATAGGTGTTATATCAAGCTCAGTTTTGAAAAATAGCTTAGGAAAGCAAGCAAGTGGATGGAAAGAGGCTTTTTCAGGTGATTGACATAAGCAACACATGGAGTGTCGGATGCAATATTATCCCACTTGGCTTGAGGGTGGGAATATCTTGGGCACCTCAGCTCAAGGGCTGAATACCTGGGTTAGAGATGCTCTGCAGAGCACTGGCTATTAGACACAGCCTGAAGTTATTCTTTATTCTATAGACACTGTTCCTCCAAGAGTTTTTATGTCACTGTTAAGAACTGCACCACCTTTAATTAAAGTAACCCAAGTTGAACACTGGAAGAAGAATGACTAGAAAAGAGGAAGTTGAAGATGTGAGGAGAGAGGGAATTGAAACAGACAGATAACAGAGGAGTCAGGAGGAGGTGGGATCCATAGGCTGGGAAGGGGGGTTCCTATAAGGAAGACCACCACTCTTTCCTCAGAGAAGGAGTTGGCAAACTTTCTGTCAAGGGCCAGCTGGTAATCATTTCAGGTTTTGCAGGCCACTATGTTTTCTGTCCCATCTACTCAACTTTGCTGTTGTATCACAGAAACAGACACACAATACATAAATGAAAAAACATGACCAGGTTCTAATAAAATTTTATTAATAAAATGGGTGGCAGGTCAGATTTGGCTCATGGGCCACCATTTGCTGACTTTTTTTTTTTTTAGGTGTTTGGCAAGAAGGAGGAATAAGCATACTATGATATTTGATAGAGATAAAAAGAATTAAAGGATTTCTTTGACTTTTTAGTAAAGTAGGAGGCTAGGGTATCTGTTAAGATATGCAGTTAGGGAACAGAAAGAAACAGAGCTATTTTAGAACAGTCATCATGGGGCCAGCTAGGGATGAAACACCCTGAGCAGCAGTCTGAATTCTTAATGGAGCCAGTTAACAGTTCTAGAACCAGAGTAGACAAAGTCTACAAAAGCATCCACCAGTGTGGGACCTTGGCTAGTTCTTAAACGTTTTCTGTATGTCTTGTATAAGCTAAACGCAAAGAATAGGCTATTTATTTCAGTGAATGGACAAGAATTTACTATCCTAAAGTCTTTAGGTTTTAAGAAGGGTTTCTTTCTATTTCGACTACTAAGTTTCATTCCACAACCCACATCAGTGTCATCCACATAAGTACTGTATGAGACAAGCAGGCAAGCACTGGCTGTGACCCAAAGAGGTAATGACAAGGTAATGAATAAACTAATGAGTATCTCAGCCATCAAGTTACCAGCAATCAAAGCCAAGATTGACACCAAGACACTCAATTTTCTTTTCTTTTCTTTTTTTTTTCCTCTACAGTCTCAGATGTAGAGATACCCAAGGCACAGGAAACATAGGAGGCTGTTTCCCCAACAGTTAACTCAAAAGTTTCAGAAGATATCTGACACTGAGCATTCCAGGAACGTAATGAAATTGAAAAGAGCTAGCAGCAGGCTCTCTCATTTAGGAAAATGGCTTCCTTTTTAAAATGACTTGATTTCCTGTAAAGGCCAGAAGCTAGCTCTGGGCTTCCCACATACTGTGAAGAAGAGTATCACCTCCCAGGCAAACGCTGCCTGTGATGGGGCAGATTGGCAGGCCCCGGTGGATACACTTCCATTTCCTTTTAATGATACTCTGGAGAGATGGACACAGCTTTCAGGCATTTTGATCAGGGAAGGAGGTCAAAGTATCACACTGAGCCCGAGAATCACCACAGCTGGCAAGACAGGAATAGTTGCCACCTATTTGAACTTGCTAATTTGCCTAAAACTGACAGAGTACGACTTGTCAAGGAGGCTTACTTGGCACTGTCAGTCTCTCCCTGAGAGAATTTCTGTCATTTAGTCTTTTGTCCCTGTTGATTAAGAGCAGTGTGGAGCACAGCTCTCATACACTTGTCACGTCAAACCATTT
The DNA here is from genome assembly GCF_949774975.1 of Lagenorhynchus albirostris. NCBI lineage: Eukaryota > Metazoa > Chordata > Mammalia > Artiodactyla > Delphinidae > Lagenorhynchus > Lagenorhynchus albirostris. The sequence goes on from NC_083102.1 coordinate 60,224,254, forward strand.
CTTTGTTTCACTGACTAATCATTCACATCTCAACTCCACTGTACGAAGTGGGATTCGAGCTTGCTATGGTAACGGTTGTGGTAGGTACTGTTACATTTTCAGAGTTGCTGCTGAATTCAAAGAGGCTGAAAATCCCAGCTCAGGACCCCAGGACTGGTCAACATCAACACGCCCTGTATCTTTCCCATTATCATCAAGGACGAAACTCAGGCCTGGGAATGCCCATCTCCATGGGGAACAGAGAACCATGGTAAACAGCCCAGGACAGAAAGGGATCAGAAATTTAAACACTGGGGCTTGAGATACAGTTTCTGATTGATTGAATAAGGTTTTCAGCAAGCCTACCTTTCTGGGCCTTATTCCAGGCCTCACTTGTTAATTACTCATTTTTGCCATGTATGAAAACATGGCAATATTGTTACAACTTGTTCAATGTCATGACTATGGAACACTGACTATGAGTTGGACACAGTGTCTCAAGACCCCTAAAAAAACAATTGCCCCAGTTTTACAGATGATAGAACTCAACCCTGGAGAAGTTGGGGAGCTTTGCCCAAGATCACACACTGTGGGCAGGTCGGGCCTCAGGCCCAGGTGTGTCTTGTCCCAAAGGCTGGGCTCTTATCTAGACATGGGTTAATGGGCTCTGAGGAGTCCGCTCAGTGACCTCAGTTTTCCTCCCAGGAAGGGAGAAGCCGCAGTGTGTGTGCACCCACAGAAACCTAGCCACATGGTGGGGCATCAGAGTGAAGAAAGCAGGCGCCATGAAAAACTGTTAACATTCATAACATAATCAAATATGTGCTAGCTAGCTCTTGATTAAAAGAGAATAAACTTTCCATCTGTACAGTTTACACTGAGAGAAACATTTGCAGTTTGCAAATTGTTTTCATTCACAACACCTCTTTTGATCGGCATAGCAAACTCGAGAGGATAGCAGGTCAAGCACTATTTCCACATGGAACAAAAAAATTTCTAAAATGTTAGGACACCTAATGTTACATGCCTAATACGTGGAAAAACCAGGATTAAAGGACTCTTTCTGGTTCGGATCCTAAATTTGCCCTCTAATATCAGGATGCTTGTTGTTGTATGTGTCGTTCAATCATAGATCTTCAAAGAAATTTCTGCAGACTTCAAGTTTTCACCTCTGGTTCCTGAGAGATGGCATTTGCTAGTACCAGAGTCCTACATCCAAGGAGGCTAGCACAACTTAAAAACTGGAGTATAAATGTGTTGTTTACTAGTAAGCAGTAGCTGGATTTAACGGTTAAAGTGGGAAATCTGACTATACTATACCTTGTAAAAGGCAGTAACTCTAATGCTGTAATAAAAAATAGAAGTAGCGCACAAGAAGTTTAAAAAAAAAAAAGGCAGTGGAGGGAAGCAGTGGGTTTAGCCAGAGGCTCTGGAGGGGAATATAGTGATATATATCTGTAGTGACTAGAGTCATAGAGAAAAGCAGGGGGACCCAGAAAGCACAAATAAGGGTGGTGAGCTTGCATAGTTACTAAGTTAAAAAGGACCAGAGTAAACTGAAGGAACCAGAACCTGACAAGTGAGAACTGAATCTGAATCACTAATCATAGCAACAATGTATAAGAGAAGAAAATAAGTCATTGAATGTAGACCATCATATAATCCTGTTATTCTCCTGCCCTAAAGATACGGCACCAAAGAGGAAAAGAAGCCAAGTAGGGCAGAGAGGGGCAAGAGGAATAAGAAAGAGGAGAGTTGAACCCTAGAAACTCAGGGAAAAGACAAGAGTATTCAGTTCAAAGGAGCAACTCTCCTGAAAGATGGGACATTATTTCTTCATTGCTTTCTGTATTATTTTTATTGGGTAAGCTTGGTATGAAGGGCTGGGGGAGGACTTTTGACAATCCTAGCTGTCAGTCCCCCTGTTGACAGTTGCTATTTTTTCGTATTGCTATTTCATTCCCTCCCAGCGTCTCCCTCTATCTGGTAGGTGAATGAGCTGAGCGGTTCCACCCACACAGGGCAGCTGCTCCCTGCTCACACTTAAGCTGCTGCTCTTGGGAAGCGTCTGCTGCAGCTCTGGTGGAGGAACAACAAGTCCTGACGGAAGAGAGGCCAGGGTCAGAGTTTTCACACGGCCTGATTAGGGATGGCAGGCTGCCGTCTAAAGTAACCAGTGTGAACGCAGATAATTATTGCAGAAACTGGCAACAAACTGTAAAGTGAAACGTAGGGTGGGGACTCTTTACTACCCTGGGTTTTGAGAGCAAAGACTAACACCTGCCTTGGGAGTTTAAACTTTCTTTTTTATAGTGAATCCAGATCAGTGTAATAACAAACAGTGACATACTGGGTTCTCCCCTATAATTACCAAAGTCACTCAATTTCAAAACATTTTAGGTTTCGAAACGCAAAAGAAATCACACACCTGTCAAAGGTTTTCAATGATCTATCCTCACTAAATCCAGTGTATTTTCGTTTAACCTGAAATTCCTTTTTTAGGCTCTCTCCCCACAACCGCACAATCCAGTTAAGGAATTGACATGGATATTGTCATTCCTTCCTCAATCTTCGAGTAAACAGTTGTAAAAGATGCTTCAAGTCAGGGCATTGATAGCTAGCTTCATGCTAGTTCTCTTAAGTAGGTGCTCATTCTGACCACCCCCCCACACACACACCCTCCACACACAAGCAAAATCATGAACAAGACAAATCCAGGTCTTTGCTGTGAACCCTCCAACATTTGTCAAACTGATAAGCCTTCCTACATTCCTCTTTCTGAATTCATCCTGACGACAAAAATTGCAAGCAAAAACATCCAAACATAGAATTCCTCGCCCCCCCTTTTTTTTAGTTTAAGAACATGCACTTTTTAGGTGACAAATTCCAAATTCCCCTTATGATTTTTATTGCATTCTCGGAGACTTGCAGATAAAGCTGCACTTCATTTGGAAGTTCCCACTTTCTTGTTGTAAATAACTTCCCAAAACCAAACTAGATACTAAGAACAGCATGTCCTGATTACCAAAAACCTACACAGGATAATAAAACAACGTCAACTGGAATTACGCTAAATTATTACACACCAGTTATTATAGCATCAACATTTTGAGTACTAAAGGAGGAGATACATTCAAATAAAGCCACCTTACCTTGTTCGCTGACGAAGACACACGAGCAAAAACTCGCTTTGAATTCTGGGACTGCCTTTATATAGCAGTGGGTTTGGTCCGTGGCCCAGCAACATAAGAATCACCTGGGAACTTGTTAGAAATGCAAATCCTCAAGCCCAACCCCAGTCATACCGGGGTAAGGTGGGGCTCGCAATCTATTTAACAAGCCGTCCAGGTGATTGTGATATACACTCAAGTTTGAAACCACTGGTGTAACTGCATTGGGTTGAAACTGAAGTTAAATAGAAATATCTGTCACTTAAAAGTTCTACCAGTCCATGACTTTCACAGCTGTGCCAGACTTTTTCAATGAAGTTTTAAATTTCAGAACAGTTTTATATTTACAAAATGTTGTAAAGATGGTATAGAGAGTTCCCACCCCGGTTTCCCCTATTGTTATTTCTTGCATTAGTGTAGTACTATTGTCGCAATTAATGAACATATATTCACCCATTATTGATGAACGAAAGCCTATACTTTATCTGGATTTTCTTAGATTTTTGCCTAATGTCTTTTTTTCTGATCTACAGTCCCATCCTGGATACCAGATTACATTTAGTTATCATGTCTCCTTAGGCTCCTCTTGGCTGTGATAGTTCCTTAAACTTTCTTTCTGATGACCTTGACCTTGACTGTTTTGAGGAGTACTGGCTAAATATATGAAAAATGTACTTCAGTTGGGATTTGTCTGATGTTTTCCTCGTGATTAGATTGGGGTTATGGATTTTGGGGAGGAAGACCACAGTGACAATCTCGTCACATCTTGCCAAAGATACAAATTACCAATACAAATCGCCTTATCATCGATAATGTTAATTTTGATCACCTGGCTGAGATGGTAGTTGTCGGGTTTCTCCACTATAAAGTTATTCAGTTTTTCTCCTTTCCATACTATATGCCTTGGAAGTATTGATAAATCACAATGGGCAGCCCGCATTTAGGAGTGGGGGATTACGCTCCATCTCCTTGAGAGTGGAGATCTCCATAAACCAGCATCAGAATTTTGCAACTGAAAAATGAATAAGACCAATTTTGATATTTGAGATGTTTCTAAGAAGAATTAGAATCACAATCTGGGTGAGTAATCAACATAAGATACAAAATGACATGGGAATTGTGGCTGCCAACAGAGGTGAACTACACAATGGCAGACATGCAGAAAAATTGTGACATGGCCTTTCAGCACATGGCACTCGGAGTCGTGGTACAAACGTTCACCACTGAGACTTCCATGTCTTTTGCAAATGTATATCCAGGGTCTCTTTCCAGTCTCAAATATTCCTGATCTTTTCCACCAGTAGTCCTCAACCCTGGCTGCACATTTCTTGGTTGAGCTTTCTGGGTGAGACTTGGGCATTGGCATGTAAAAATCTCCCCAGACGTGCAACCAAGATTGGAAAATCACTGCTTTCAGCACTGTCGTCCTCAGCTGGTAGTTTTAAACTAACGACTAGAGTGGGGAACCAGGAGCCAGGAGAACATGGCAGAGTGCAAGTTTTCATAGCACTCTGATGATAGCACAGTGTGGTGGCAATTAACTCCACCAGACTGTGACATTCTCAGAAAAGAGACCACACTGAGGAGGGGAAAGGAGAGAAAGCAAATGATGTTCAAAGATACATAATGCATGGCTCTGCCTCAAAGGTCTCACCAAATATAATTAAACATGAGAAACAGAATAGAGATGTTAATGGTGGTAGTACTTACGGTAGAATAGTAGTAGTAGTAATAGCAGCTAATGTTTATTGCGTTCTTACTTTAGGCCAGGCCTAAATTCTATTTTACTCTATTTGCAACCAAGCGAGATAGGTACTATTGTCTCCATTTTACAGACGAGGAAACTTACCCAAGATCATCTAGCTAAGAAGTGGTCAAAGATGGATTTAAAACTTGCCAGTCCAACTCCAGAGCCTTTGCTCTACATCATTTTCTCCTCCCTCTCTTTCTTGCATCCCAGATCTGTGGACCACACAGAGAGGAGAAGTGATTCAGTCCAGGGAAGTTAAGGGAAGGCTCTCAAGAGATGGGTTACAGAAAATGAGTAGGAGAGAGGAAGTTTAATCTGGAGTTGCTGTGAAGCACAGTTTGGTTGGGGCAGATGAGACAAAGACCACTTAATTCAATTGGTCAGTGCCAGGATCAAGGCCTGAGGTAGGAGTTAGAAGTAGACTGGGAGAGTGGTTGGGCATGTCTGAAAAGTTAACAAAGGTACATCTGGTGAAGGAAGGAATCGATCCCTGGCAGCACATGTTGGCTGTCTCTGAGCACCTTCTAGGCAATCTTCTTTGCCTTGCTCATTGCACTAGAAGGTCTGTCTGGCCAACATGGAATAAATACATCAACGACCTCCCTTGACTACTGGACAGTAGTGGAGGCTGAGCAAGAGATCAGTGGGAGGGAAGAGAGTGAGATCAAGGTATTCTTTTCCCAGCTCCCTTTCTGAAGCTTGCCTAGGTCTGCCTCTCTTCTCAAATGAAAACTGCTGCTCTTCTGCTGGCCTCCTCCACATGGCTCTTGCCTTCTAGTTCCTTCTAATTTCTTCCAGTTTCTTCAGGTCTGTGGTTGGTGGTAATTGCTCTCCTGCCCCTAGCCCAGAGTTTCTTGCCCACACTTTCAAAATAGTTCCTTTGTAAATAACTCCTCCTCTGATTTTCCTAATTTGATTGTGTCATGTGTTTACTGTTGAGATCCTGACCAACACCCAGCGCTAGGTACAAATTCTCTTCCACTCTTCCTCTCCGATTTGTCAGCAGTGGTGCCTAGAGGGGTTCTTCCAAACCCATGTGGAAACATGTCTAATGACCCCTTGTTTCTGTAGTGCTGACGACTACTCTGTCCACTGGGTTTCCATATTTCCAGAATGACAGGGCCCAGCTAAGTAGCCCTAAAGCATCTTCCTGTGCAGTCTCCTCATTCCAGCTCTGATTCCTGCTTACCTAGAAATGAACAGTAATGATAATAAACCAACTACTGTAAATTGGCAAGATTCTGCTCCCTAAGCTTAAATTCACTTTCTCTCCTCTTGACTGTTTAATGCTCTACCTTAGTCTTCTCTATCATTCATCAACTTCCTTCTGGTCCTACCTACCTATATGTTTTTGGTAAATCTTTTCCTCAAATCCTTAAAATATAGACATGTTTAGCTCATATGACTAACAATATCATTATTTTATAAAGAATCAGATTAAAATAGTGTTCAAAATCCCTAACATTCATTGAAGGTAATGTGCTGGGCATCATGATTTCATGACTTATTTAATCCTTACAGGAGACAGTGGTGTAGGTAATATCATTGTCCCTATTTACAGATGGAAGAAAGGATGCTAAGTGAGAATAGCTGATTCACATAAGAAGTAGTGGTGGAGGTGTAAGCTGGGCTATAGGTGGGCAGATTATGTATGTCTGCCTACATATCACCTTCTTCCTTGCTTTTGTTTCTTTTCTTCTTTCTCTGTCTTTTCTTCTTCTCCTTCTTCTTCCCCTTCCCCTTCTTCTTCTTCCCCTTCTCCCTCCCCTCCCCTCTTTCTCCTTCTCCTCCTCCCATCTACCTTCTCCCTCTCCACTTTCTCATAATTAACAAACACAAACATCTTTCTGAACACTTTCCATGCCCAGGGCCATGTTCTGTTAGCTCGGGGTAGAGGAATTTCAAAGATATGACTCTTGACTTCAATGGGCTTATATTCTAGCTGGGCTGTAGATCAAGCTGTTTGCCTTTTTATTATTTATAATTCTCTTTTTAAAAAGAAGGCATAGGCAGCACATACCATGTACCCATAAAAGAGGTATAAACAGTGAATGATCCAGGAGTTCAGAAGACAGGCCTCTTGTCGGGGTGGTGAGAAAACGTTTCTTGTAGGAAGTACAATTTGAGATGAGCTTTGAAAGAGGGTAGGTTTACAGAAAGGAGATGTGATGGTGTCCTTCACAGTTAGCTATTTAGGGTCTGCATTCTTGGAGTAAAGTTTCTTGAGAAACTTTAGTAAAATTTTCAGGACTTCCTCCTTTTCCTCGTATCCTCTCAATAGGGTAAAGGGGTGGTAGGTACTGCTTATGGTTGGAGGTTGGAGATTGGGTATTTGTGGCCAGAAAAGAATTTGGTTTTAAATCTTCAGGAATCTTTGAATAAGAATAAACTCAGAGTGAAAATAAAGACTTCACCCACTACCATAGATTTTTTTTTCTAATATGAAAAAGTCCTAATAATTTAGTGTAGGCTTTAACAAATGTACAATTACTTTTCTCCTTGCATGCATAGGTTTGACACTGTCCAAATAACAACTCCTTTGCCTTTTTATCTTGTGACGTAGGGACAGAAAGAGAAGGAGCCCCAACAAAAACACTTTACCATGTGTCCTGGAGCTAACCAAATGGATTCTTTGATAACAGATATAAAAACTTCGTGTAAAATGAACTGTTAGGTAGGAAAATGAGATATCTCTATAATTGCTCTTGTATATACAAGAAAATGGCAGCCTTTAACCTTTTCTATCCTATCATACCTGATTAGAAGTTTCGATTTCAAGATGTTAATCAGAATGTGCCACACATCAGTACTTAATGGATCTGAAATCTTGGGCAAAGGTTGCTTTACTAATCATTATTTTCCTGTGCTGTTTCTAAAGCTGTTGAATTTTCCCCGTTATGCCAAATTTCCTTTGCAATTAAATAATTTAGAGAAAAAAACTCAGTGAAGTCACATGGACATCCAAGTCCACATAAGACCTGATGTTTATAAAAGTGTTCTATTACTGATACGAATTTATACATTCTAAAAAACCTTTTTCTTTCATTGTTGTCTTGGTTCAACACATTGTTCTTAACATGATATTGCAATTTTAAATGTGGCTGTGTAACCCCAGGATTAATATCTCTGTCTCTCCCACTAAACTGTAAGAACTGTGAGAATAGGGCTCTACCCGGTTTGCCTGCCATTGTATCCTTAGAGCTTAGCACAATACCTGACCCAAAGTATTCAACAACTATTTGTTGAGTGAATGAGAAACAACTAGAAAGATCACATGCAATGAATATTAAAGATATTTAAATATTACAGAAATATAAACTAAATAACCTATAATGAGACACTGCTGTGAGGGAACAAGACACCTGGTGTTGGGTCTTGCTGGAGAGAGAGAATTGTCACAGTTTGGTTGTTTAAATTGCGAATTCCAAGTGAACACAGTAATTATCTTAGAAAGAGGTTAATGGCTAAGATCCTGGTCACCAACTCCAATGTGTGGAGGTTTTCCGTCACACACCCAAGGAATTCTCCAACTCCAGCTGGGGGTCCTACAATTCAACACAATTCTGACACTATCTACCCAGAGAGAACATCAGATTACACAGGTTAAGAGCTCAGTCCCACCAGGCTGCCCTCCACTTCAGATGCCAATTGCAAGTCCAAGTTGTTACCTGTACTTCTGACCAATTGGAGGAGGTTCCCAGGACCACCCCTGCTTGGGTTTGATTAACTCACTAGAGCAGCTCACAGAACTCAGGAAATCAGTTTACTCAGTAGATTATTACCAGCTTATTATAATGGATATTAAAGGATACATACAAACAGCCAGACAAAGAGATGCATAATGTGAAGTTCCAAACAAAGGAGCTTCTATCCTGGTGGAGTTTGAGACCTGGCATGGTGGCATGTGAAAGCATTCTGGTCCACTGACCTGGAGGCTCTCCCAAACTTATTCTTTTGGGTTTTTATGCAGCCTTCATTACACAGGCATCATTGATTAAATCATTGGCCATTGGCAATTGATTCAACCTCTAGGCCCTCTCCCAACTCTGGAGATCAGGGGAGTGGAATTGAAAGTTCCAACCCTCTAATCACATGGTTGGTTCTTTTGGCAGTCAGACCCATCTTTTGGTGGGTTCCAAAAGTCGCCTAATTAACACAACAAAAGACCTTTGTGGTGCTTATCACTTAGGAATTACCAAGGATTTTAGGAGCTTTGTGCCAAGAAAAGTGAACAAAGACCAAATATATGTATCTTATTACAAATCCTAATACTACAATGGCGCATGGCTGCCAACAGGTAGTAACACAAATGAGAAAGAAGGTGCCGTAGAGTACCAGTATCTTCACACAGATCAGTGCTCAGGCCAGTTGTTTAAATTCATGATCAGATTTCTTATGCATCATATTATCAGATCATTTCAGACATGTTCCAAATAAAGTTGAGAATAATGCACAATAAACAACAAAAGATAGATTTAGTGGCTCTAATGAATTCTGATGTCTAATTTAGACTAATAGCTTGAGATTTCAAGTAGCAAGTGCCCATAAGGATATTTTTCTCCACTCGAATCCCTTGCTCAATAAAACAAACAAAACACTCCTACATATAAAAAGTTTGCCTCCTTTAGTATTTCATTTTAAATGATTTCCAGGAAGTATTAAATACTGAACAATCACTTGAAACTTAGTATTTCCAATGAAATATGACATTATGGAAAACAGGAAAGCAAGAAAACATTTTGGATGATGATTCATGCCCTTAGAATTTATGCAAATATAGCATCTCTTATTACCCAACATAAGTGATAGGTGTAGCATTATTTGCTATGAAAACAGCCCAAGAGAGCTGTTATTAAGTTAGTTACAAAGTTTGTGCTCGTTATTTATGAGCATATATGGGTAAAATTGAGTTATGCATTGTTTTCTAGTCCCAAATGACAAACTCTGTTAGGCTGCTTTGGCACATAGAACAGAGCAAAAACCAAATCAAAAACAAAGTCTGGCATTTGCTGCTCTGGGCAGAAACCAGAACTTCTGCTGGTTTTCAAAATGTAATTCTGAAAGTAAAGTAGAATAACAGAAAAGAGTATAGACAAGGTTCTAGCTGAATGGGGCCTCAGAGATGGGTCAATTCAACTCCCTTATCTCATACAGGAGGAAACTGAGGCTCTGAGAAGTCTGACCTCTTCAATTTCATACAATTTAGTTAATGTAAAAATGAAGGGAAAAGAGTTGGTCGCTATAAGTCAAATGCCAACATGATAAATATTGATGAAACTAAAGCTTTAGCTCTAAAACAATATTTCAATCCTAGAAAATGGTTTACTTGTAATTTTTCAAGTATATTGATATAATTTAATTTTAATACAATACAAAATTTGCATGTTTTCTCATCAGTCATTAAAATAAGATTTTACCCATGTAGGTTGGTGTGGTAGACAGAATCCCTGAAATGTTTTACATCCTGAAACCAGAATCTGTGATGATGTTACCTTACGTGGTAAACGGGACTTTGTAAATCAAGGATCTTGAGATGGGGAGGTTATCCTGGGTCATTGTTATCTGCGTGGGTGCAATGTAATCACAAGAAACCTTAGGAGAGGGAAGCAGGAGGGTGAAAGTCAGAAGAGAAGATATGACAATAGTAGCAGAGAAGAGAGGGAGAGGGAGAGAGATAGAGAGAGAAGAAAAGGGGAAGGGAAGGGAAGGGAAGGGAAAGGAAGGGAAGGGGATTTGAAGATGTTAAACTTCTGGCCACAAGCCAAAGAATGAAGGTGGACTCTAGAGCCTGGAAAAAGCAAGGACACAGATTCTCCCTAGTTCCTCCAGAAAAAATGCAGCCCTGCCAGCTCACTTTGGAGCTCTATGCTGAACTTGGAAGTAGGGGTCTTTACTGAAGCTGAGTGCACCTGACATCCACCTCCTTGGACACACTTATCATCTCCTCCTGTGAGGCCCTGCTGCTCTCCAGAGCGCTCTGAAAGAGCAGGAGCTGAGGGCTGTCCCTGTGGGACTCATACAGCCCTAGCCCAGTTCCCTTCATGGTCTCAGAGAAGCTATAAACTGTTCTCTACTCTCAATGGGCCCCCTTTTCTCCCTCTCCTAACCTTTGGAGACAAAGTATGCAAATCCTTAGAGGAAGGCTTAACCTTTTCCTCTCCCTTACCTATTTATTTTAAAGAGAAGAAAATCTGTTATTAACCAGCCCAGGAGAGATTTAATTTTTAGCAATTTTTTTCTCTCCATATCTAATCAATCCCTTCAACACTGATCTCTTATACTGACCGCATTGGTTATTGAGCCCAGGAACTGGGGGTGCAAGTCTATCTCACAAGGTACCCTGTCCTTTATTTCTCAGCTGTCATTACCCTTCTCTAGTCCTCAACAGTACAGCTTCCTGGACTGTTTTTTAGGGTTTTCTTGGTTTAGGTCATATCTATAATCTATCCTTAAATATGGCCAAGATGTATCTTTTAAAAACTGCACTGTCCAATACGATAGCCCCTAGCCACATACAGTTTGTAAACACGCATTTAATCAAATTAAAAACTCATTTTCTCAGTCTCATTTCAAGCACTCAGTAGCCACATGTGGCTGGTGACCACCATAATGAACAGTGCAGATACACAACCACCTCCATCATCACAGAAAGTTGTTCTGGAGAGCCCCATTCTCAAACAGAAACCTGTTTATGTCTGTGCTTCTCAGGTTAATATTTCTATTTGCCTAAAAGAAAACCTACACACTTCGTAGGTAGTATAAAGCCTTTATGCACTGGCCCCTACCTCTTTGTTTAGTGTCACTCTCCCTCAAACACACTGCTCCCTTTCTGGACACCATCCTCTTTCCCTGCTCCTGCCCTGCCACTTAGCATCCAAGTCTCAGCTCGCATTTCGTTCCCCATGAAGCCTTTGCTGAGACTAACTTTTATGTCTACTCTTCTCCTACTGGGAGTTATGCTAATTGACTTTAAATAACATTTCTACTCTGTTTGTTTGAACATTTGTCTCTCAGGGGCTCGTAAGCTCCTTGATGACAGGAATATGTCTTATTTGTGTGCATACACTTATATAGTCAAATATCTTAAGGTGCTGAGAAATACTATATCTCTTTATTTAGAATTCTTTTAAACAAGATTTGCTCTATCTTTGCAATTGGTAGGGTGCAACCCTTCTGACAGGCTGCCCAGTCACTTATGGAATATAAGCTTGGATTCTGAAGAAAGGGTAGACGTATACATATATGTATATACGTATATGTATATATATGTAAATTATACTGTAAATTATAATCCTTTTCAGCAAGGTTATATTGACATAGAGTCACTGGCTAGATCACTAGGTTTCCAACTATACTGAGAGACAAGCTTGGTGCCACAAACATAACTTTATGTAGCAGTCATGCAAAGAACCTATCAGGAAACTTTTAGATAAACCAATTAATAGGGTTCAATTCTCTCATCTTTCCTCAACCAAATTACTTCCCTATTTATAGAGAACCACTGAGTTTAACTTATTAATGCAAATATCAGCTTTGCTCACCAAGAGATCTTGGTAAAATGCCTAGCCTCCAAGGAATGATATTTTCATGGCTAACTTTTATATGAAACAGGGTGCATTATACACTGGAGAAAGTGGAGAAGTTGATGTTAATTTTCTTTATATCCAAGGAATTTAACTTGAACATATCCAGAATTTAGAACTAAGTGTTGAATGGTTGAATCAGGCTGAATAGCACATTTAATGCTGGATTTGCCCTTTATATTAATTTGAAATAAATGGAATTGTATAAAAATAATAGCTGCGTTTTATTAGAGGCCTCCTGTGTGTCCAGCACTCTGCTAGATGCCTCATTTACACTTCTCACGTAATCTCCACAAACCATTTTAAACATAGGTACTATTACCTCCATTTTCACATGGTAGAATTGAGGCTCAATAAAGGAAAGTAACTCACATAAGATCACACTGTTGGAAAATGACAGAGCCAGGATTTGTCTTGTCTTGACAGAGCCAGACAAGTCTGAAGGTAAAAGCCGGATTTCATCATCCACTCTGCATTTCCTCACAAGACAGTAACCTGTCTATTGTATGTTAGAGTAGATGAAATTAGAAATTGATGTGCAAGATTTTTGATGATAAGAAGAGAAGACGTTCTCTTAGAGTGAAAAACAAAGAAATATCAGATAATAGGGAAGAATATAAGGCCCCTGTTCACACATGCTGAATTCCATGCATCCCCGGAGAGTTTGCCTTCTCTTGGCCTTTCCTCCTCAGTGTCTGAGATCCTGCAAAGAGCAGGGGAAGAAGTGAAAGCAGAAGATAAAGCTTTGAACCTTCCTCCTCCTCTGACTCCTGTGTGACTTCCTTTGAAGTCTTGAAATTTACATGGAAGGACTTAAAATATAGAATTATATTTCATTACAACATGCCATCCTACTGAAATATTAAAATCTCCATTCTATATATATGGAAAAAAGTCTGGAAGGATATAAACAAAAATGACAATATTAAAGAGGAGTTCAACTTTATTGTCCTTAAATTCTGTAATGAAAAATGTATTTTCATATAATAAAGGTTATTTTTTTTAAAGTAAATCAAGGATACAAATGAAAGAATTTGATTGGTTAATCCAAATTAAGCTAATGATTCCTACCTCACTGGATTCTAGGAAGGTCAAATTTCTAGGGTTTACAAGTAAGGATTTGAAGTATACTGTTTTTTGAGAGGGAGGAAAAGACCAAAGCAGGGGGAGAGAACTGAGGAAAGTTAGCAAACACTGGAGAAGAGGGAAAAGGACTGAGACCCTCGGTAGCAAAGGGACAGATAATAAACAGCGTGGAATGTTGTTTGAAGGATTAATGATGCTACACATAAACACATAGTACAGTGCATGACATGAGTTGCTCCCTGAATGGCAGCCATTATTGAACACCACTCATGCTGTAGGCAGAGTACAGAGTGATGAGATGCAAGCACTGCTAAGCAAAAGGCCAACTAAGTCCAAGATCTTAGACTTCTACGCAAGCCAACCAGGCCAAGTAATGGACAGAGTCCATGAAGGTGCAAAAGCCTTGAGTGTGCAATAGTGGGACAGGGGATCCCCCACTGAGAAAGTGAAGTTCATGAGAGAAGATCTGTGTCCTGAGGGACTTGCAGGGAAATTGATGTTGGGAGCAAGGCTGACATAATGCTTGTCTCGTAAAAAACTGAACAAAACTCCTTGCATTGCCTCTTTCTAAGACCCAAAACTAAGGGAAGAATAGAACTCCAAGGGCCACTGAAGTGTCTTGAACTGCCAAACTGAGAGAATACCTTGAGCTGGTAGCCAAGAAGACCGATGTCGACCAATGAAACACCCATCCACACAAACAGTTATGGAAGCTAATGCTGCTGGTATGGCTTCTAAAATTTAGGCCAACCCCACCTACACTTCTGGTCCGACTCCTCCAAGACAGATGCATGGTGCCCCCGTTTTTTTCAGGCAAACTAGTGGGTGTTGACATGTTTATGTTTTTCTTTCTTTTTCTTTTTTTTTTTTGCTTTGTAAGAAACCAGCATTAATGCAAACACTTTTAGATCTCCTTTGGTACAGCTTCATTTGAGTTCCCAATAACAGGGGCTGGGACCAAGGCCATTTTACAAACGAGGAAAGAAACTGAGTCCCAGGAAAGCAGTTAAGTGGCAGATAAATCTGAGAGCAAGTTTCACTGTTTCTCAAGTGATCGGTCCTGCTATAAATTCTGTTTGCAAAACAGTGACTCTGGAGCCTTTGGGACCTGCTGCAAAGGCTCCGCCTCTCTCCCGGGGCTTCTTCTTGCCTCTCCCTTCCCCCAAATCACTAATATTAGTATTGGAAAAAACACAAAAATTGATTTTATTTTATTCTTTATAAATTTATTTATTAAATTTATTTATTTTTGGCTGCGTTGGGTCTTCGTTGCTGCCCGCGGGCTTTCTCTAGTCGTGGCGAGCAGGGGCTACTCTTTGTTGGGGTGTGCGGGCTTCTCACTGCGGTGGTTTCTCTTGTTGTGGAGCATGGGCTCTAGGTGCACAGGCTTCAGTAGTTGTGGCGCACGGATTCAGTAGTTGTGGCTCGCGGGCTCTAGAGCCCAGGCTCAGTAGTGCGGCGCATGGGCTTAGTTGCTCCGCGGAGGGTGGAATCTTCCCAGACCAAAGCTCGAACATGTGTCCCCTGCATTGGCAGGTGGATTCTTAACCACTGTGCCACCAGGGAAGCCCCCCAAAATTGATTTTAAATTTAAACTTTTGCCAACAAAAATGACCAGGATAGGGCTTCCCTGGTGGCGTGGTAGTTGGGAGTCCGCCTGCCGATGCAGGGGACGCGGGTTCGTGCCCCGGTCCGGGAGGATCCCACGTGCCGCGGAGCGGCTGGGCCCGTGAGCCATGGCCGCTGAGCCTGCACGTCCGGAGCCCGTGCTACGCAACGGGAGAGGCCACAACAGTGAGAGGCCCGCGTACCGAAAAAAAAAAATGACCAGGATAAAGGAATTACTTACTTTTAATCATCATAAAATCAACTCGCATATGTTAAGTACTTGTATACAAACCATTTTCTATCCGCTCCTTTAACAAATATTTACTGAGGTTCTCGAGGCACTATTCGGGGCTCTGGAAGGGATGCTATTGAACAAAACGGACTGGATTGCTGTTCTCCCAGAGCACTGTTTTCTACTGGGGGCGTGGATAATGGACAATGAATTAAATAAACAAGGTAAATTTAGATTCTGATAAGTAGAGTGATGCAAATGTAGCAAATGAAATTCTAATGCTCTGCTTTAGACCGTGTAGTCAGGGAAGGCTTCTCTTAACAGGTAATAGCTGACCTGAGATCTGAATCACGCAGTGACACATCAGGTCGGAGGGGCTGCTCTATATATTCAATGCGATGGTATTTGGAGGTGGGGCTTTTGGGAGCTGGTGAGGTCATGAGGTAATTAGAGGCTTCATGAACGGGATTAATGCCCTTATAAAAGAGACCCCATGAGGATCCTCCGTCATGTGAGGACACAAGGAGGAGATGGGACTTATGAACTAGGAAGTGAGCTTTCACCAAACTCTGAATCTATCAGCACGTTGATCTTGGACTTCCCCGACTCCAGAACTGTGGGAAATAAATGTGTGTTGTGTAAAAGCCATCCAGTCTGTGGTATTTTTGTTATAGCAGCCTGAATGCGCTAAGACAGGGACCAAAGATTAAGGCAGAGGAAAGCGCTGGTGTGAAGGCCCAAAGAAGGGAACAGGCCCACGTGCTCTAGGAATGGGGGAGGGCTGATGTGAGCGAGAAAAGGTTAGAGGGGAGGCAAGGGCCACGGTGAAGAGCTTGGCATGGATTTTCTGTGCAGTAGGAATCACTGGCAGTTTCTAAGCAAGGCAGTGGCATGATTTCCCTTTCCAAATCATCACTCAGGCTGCTTAATGGTGACTAACCCCTGTAAAGGCGGCAAGAGAAGAAGCAGGGAGACATGAGAAGGTGGGCCCTGCATAGACCAGGCCAGAAGGAACAGCCTGGACTAGGGCAGTGGCAGAGAAGCTGGAGAGGAGCCGGAGGGAGAAAATGCAAGCACCGTTGGCCAAGATGCCAGAGCAGTGGGGAGATGTTGGATTGGCTGTGGAGGTGGAATTGACAGATGTAATCACAAGCTGGCTAGGGAGTGTGAAGGACAGAATGATTAAGGGGGACCTCCTGGCTTCTAGCTTGAGCAGCTTAATGGATGGGGTGCCATTTGCTAAGATGGAGAAAAGTGTGGGAGTCGGGGATCTTGGGAGGAAACAATTAATCTGCACAACAGCCCAGTGAGATAGGCGCTTCTATTTCCTCCACGTTACAGATGAGAAAAGAGAGCCTTGAAGAGGTTGTTCAGAGTCCCACAGGGAGCAGCACGTGAGACGAAGCCAAGAAAGCTGGGCTCCAGAGCCTGCCCTCCCAACCACTGCTGCCTTGGCTCACCATTGCCACCTGTGTCCTACACAATCGGACAGAGACTCAGTCACAGCAGAAGAACCTGATGACTTGTACGTTCCAGCAGTGAAAATTCTTGGTAAAACCTAGTTGTTCGTAAGCTTCCTAGAAACGGAAAGATGACCTGGGAATTCTAACAAAGTGCTATGAATCCTTTTCTAGTGAATAATTTTCCAGCAGTTTTGGGCCTCACCACTGGTGATATTAATGCCAGCTGCCTCCCAGCCATTCCTTCTTCTGTCTGAGACAGGTAACGTCATCCACATGTGCCGAGATTCCCGATTCTCGATCAAAGAATTCCAGGAAAATACAAGCAAAGGGGAATGAAAAATACGAAACGCCTGCTTTGTTCTTAAGTTCAAGTGCTGGTTTTCCTTAAGGACTATCTAATTTCCATGGGGGCTAATACTTTTTCCCATTGTGATGCTTGCCCTGGACCTTTCCCCTTACAGGATATTAAACATGACAACACCTGTCCTTCTGTGATAACAGGAGCTGGTGAGAGGCTCAATCAAGAACGCTTTCAGGGAAAGCGGTGTTCAGGGAAAATGCTGTGCTCGGGATTGTTTAAAGGCTGCTCTGAAGATTACCGACATTCACATCGGGCAGGGAGAGATTGCTTATCCTGCTTATTGAGACCCAGTGCCTCGGCTTGCAGCTCGGAAGGGATTCTGTGTGATCTCATGTGCTGTCACTAGCAGTTACTTTCACTTGGGTGTGGAGGTGGCATTTGACATGAGAACATGCGGAACAAGAGAAAGTTAACCGCACAATTAATAAACCGGATCACCTTTTAAAAATAGGGTCTAATTTTACATTTTTTCCTGAGTTGCAAAACGTTTCTAATTTGAGCTGTTGCTGTTTTTACTGATGAAAGACTAAAATTAAATTGCCTGCTTCTCCTGGGGATACATTCCTTGTATGCTCCTTGGTGATTTCACCTGCCTCTCGGAGTTAAGCCTATTAAGCAGGGCTACAGTGAAGAGCGATGCTTACGTGCTCTTGGTATGAAGTAAACCCTGGAGATCAGATGAAGTTAGTGGTATTCAGCCCATGAAAGCGTCTTACTTTTAGCAAACCCTGAGAATGCTGAACTTCAGCTCTTAAACTAGTTTGTAAAGGTTGGCATTAAAAGTGGAGAGTGTGACAGAGATCACCTGTAAATGAGCTTTCCAGGTTTTCTTTTTATGCTATTCAGAGTGATGAATTCCAATCTTTTTGCCAAGAAATTAAGTCCAAAT
This sequence comes from Lagenorhynchus albirostris, assembly GCF_949774975.1. Lineage (NCBI taxonomy): Eukaryota > Metazoa > Chordata > Mammalia > Artiodactyla > Delphinidae > Lagenorhynchus > Lagenorhynchus albirostris. The sequence continues at coordinate 60,242,375 of NC_083102.1, forward strand.
ATCTGGGAGTGTTTCTGGCTCTAGAAAGATTGCTTCGCCATGCTGTCCTGGAGTTATTTGAGGAGCAAAAACGCCGAAACAGGACTCATTTGTTTGTCCTAGATTTGATCATTTGTAGCTAAAATAATTTCTTTAATTTTCTTCCTTTATTTTTATTTTATTTTTTTTGCGGTACGCCGGCCTCTCACTGCTGTGGCCTCTCCCGTTGCGGAGCACAGGTTCCGGACGCGCAGGCTCAGCGGCCATGGCTCACGGGCCCAGCCGCTCCGCGGCACGTGGGACCTTTCCGGACCGGGGCACGAACCCATGTCCCCTGCATCGGCAGGCGGACTCTCAACCACTGCGCCACCAGGGAAGCCCTCTTCCTTTATTTTTCCTGTAATTTTTAGAGACTCTGGTGAAAGATAATTACATCTCTTAATTCCTTTCATTTTAAATTCATATCAAAGCCTTCAAAGAGACCAGTGTCCCTAAAGTGGGTCTTGCCAGCTGTGCAGCGTGTGGGTCTCTGATCCTGTCAGCCTGCTCTGCGCGGATGAGGCCAAGCTGGGGGAGCAGCCACGGGGAACCAACGTTGTGGCAGCTGGTGGCAACCAGGCAAGCAGCAAACCCAAGTCGCTGTGTTGCCGTGGTTTCTCTCAAGAGGCAGCAAGTGCATGGTAACAGCTTGGTACAGAGGATAAGAAACACAAGTGACTCAAACGAGATATGCAGGCAGGGCAAGGAGGAGAAATCGCACTGAAGACTCGAGCCAGATTTTGTGACTGTGGCAGGAACAGGGCCGGGAGAGCAGAAATCTCTACAAGTGGGCCATCTGTCACGGAAATCCTTCCAACAGGGCTGCGGTGTTTATATTTTGAACACAAGATATTGCCTCTTGGCTCTCTCTCTGGAAAGTCTTTGGCGTATGTCCCCGCAGATACAGTGACAGAAATGTCATCAAAGAGTCTGAGCCACAGCAGCAGTGGCTTCTGGCTAAAAGGAAGAGCAACCTGGGTCCTGCCTGCAACATGGATGAGCTCGCCCTGCATGGGATCAGTAGGGAAGATGATAACTGTGGGTCTGTTCAAACGTAGTGTAGGCACAGAATTTCCAGTGTCGGAAAGCAGAAGGTGAAATCTGTCATTTGAAAAGGTTAGTTTTGGGTAATAACTTTCAGAAGTCCACTTTTAACAAATCCTGAGAATGCTGAACTTCAGCTCTTAATCTAGTTTGTAAAGGTTTGCATTAAAAGTGGGGAGTTTGGCAGAGATCACCTGTAAATGAGCTTTCCAGGTTTTCTTTCTATGCCATTCAGAGTGGTGAATTCCAATCTTTCTTCCAGTCTGGAAGGTGATATGTGACCTTGGCCCCTAAGTTGGGGGTGGGAGAAAATCTCTGTGACAAATGGTGTCTATTAGTGGCGCCTTATGTGAAAGCCATCAAGGTCACCTTTCCAGAATCAGATGCATTGATTGAATGCTGAAAACACCACTTTCCACCTAGAAAAGTCAAATGGAACGTAGGCTTAGGTTGAATAACAGTTGGCTTCCAAACTTCTTGTCCAACATTTTGCTGACACGAATTGTCAAATCTCTGCCGACCACCTCATTGACAGCAATTCATAGAAATAAAAATCGATACAATTTACGTAGGCCTTGATTTACCATTAACTACAAGCCACACAAAATGGTCTCAAACCAGATTTATCCTAATTGTTCATTTGCAAAACTTGGCAAAAATGGGATAATAGTAAATTCTTTCTTTCTTTTTTTACCTGTTATGTAAACTTTCTTTTCTCATCTGTTGATCATATAGCCAAGCAATTATCTCCAAAGCACAGAGTAGTCCCAGAACAATGGGAAAGATGGCAGACTCCAAAAGGAGGGCTCCCAGTACCTCCAACCTCTGGTGACCCACTTGGCTCTGGGCTTGAACTTACGGGACGCTCTTCTTTTTAACTCTCAATCATCATGCCAACTCACAGAAAAATCTGACTTCTGGGGAAGACTCATCATCTAATTAGAACTTTCTGTGTGCTGATATCAGCACAAAGTCAGTAGTAATTGAAGCTTCATCCACAACAGTCAAACATATACCTTCCAAGCAGGAGATAAGAAAAGTGAGGACACTGACCAGCCCACCAAAAATGCCTGAAGATACTGAGATGACCCTCCAGGGATGACCATGTTCAACGCAACACACCCATTGGCATGACACACCTTGGAGCAATGTGATCTAAGTCAAAAACAGGTGGCACATGCTAAAAGGACTCACTTAAGAGACCTTAATGAAGGGATTCCTTACAGATGGGTGGGAAGATTGAAGGGATGATCTAGGGTAGTTTTTCTGGTGGGGAGAGACCAAACCCAAAACCAGAGATTTGGGGTTTGATAACTGTTACTGTGACTCTAGTGTAAGCCCTGACTGAGGAGGTCTGGTGAAATGTAGGTCACATACATTAGATATTAATTTAGTTAGAAGTCTTCATTTATACTTTTACAAAAGAACTTTAATATGTACAGAACTTACCTTTTTTTTTAAAGTATAAAGTTAATTTAAGGTGACTTTCCAGATAGGAATGTACATTTTTATTTCCCATCCTTAGTTCCATCCCCCCTTTTATTTAAGAGTACCATGACATTAACTGTATGTGGGAAGTTATTTAATCTGCTTTCAAAGAGCTTTTATTACATGGTTTTGAAGTGTGGAACAGTACCCTTTATTTAAAACATTCAGGACATCGTGTAGCTCTAGAAGAGAAAAACATAGTTTTCTTTTAAAGCAGAGGTACTAAATATATCAGTTTATTTCCAACAATGTTACATGCTGCCTATTCAATTTGTTTTGCAAAACACACACATTAAATGTTATGTGTTAGTCAGACCCCTGTTCAATATGAAAATGATTAGGGCCTAAACATTTCATAACAGGAAGTTATAACTGAATGATATTTCCTGATTTGCTCTGTAGAACAGATAATCAAGTTCTCTTTCAAAGACTAAACCTGCAGTGAATGTTTTACTAGGGAAATAAATGAAATTGATAATATATTCCTGGTTAAAACACACACACACACACACATACACACTGTAATTACTTTCAATCTCTTTGTAAAATGTTTTTCCATTAGCAGAGATTTTCAAAATTGTTAGAAAATGCAAGAGGATGGGAGCAAGAGCACGTTAATCATAGAAATTAGAAGAGGAAGAGACCGCTCTTGGGTTGGTCTACCGCTCTTCTCGCCAAGACGGTGCCTCATCCACGCTGCTCAGTCCAACTTAAAGGGACTGAAGTGATGGACTCCACCACTTCCCTGAAGGCAATCCTGCACTGCTTTCTTCACTGGGTTTCAGAAGACAATGTGGGCTTTAAGCAAGACTTGAAAATAATCATTTTCTAAAACTGCCAGTCTTCAAACTGTCTCTGGACTGAAAATCATTTTGATCCAATTCTTTTTTTAATGCTTCTTCTATCGCCATATCTGTCATCAGGCCAAAGTGCAAGTATCTGCTTATGTCAAGCACTGACCACAGGATAGAGCAGACCTGGGCAATCCTGTGTCAGAATTGAAGTTCTATATACTCTGCCACTGCTCTTCCCACCTCATCCCAGGAGTGTCTTTCTTCCTTTCAAAAGACAATCTACACAGCAGGCCACTCAGGCCACCCATCTCCTCTTTGCCTCAAGGCCCCTCACTGCTTTGCCCTCCTGCATCTCATTGTTAAACTCCCCAGAAACCTTTCCACTGAATGCTTCGGGGACAAATTCTCAAATCCTTCCTAAAAAGTATCCTTTCTCATTAAACTGATTAACTGTTTCTCAATCTTCAGTCATTTGTTCCCATGTCCATGGTTTTTGCTATATCCACATGCCATTTGTGTTAAAATGAGACTCATTCTTAGTTTAAGCTGAGGCAGAAATAGTCCCATTTTAACAAATGGAATAAAGCAATAGGGGCCACAAACTTACATCTCAAAGTAGGGTAGGTGCTGCCTAAGACATGAGAGGATATTTTGAAATTAGATCATCCATCTTTCGCTCCCACCCTATTCAAAGGTATAAATGGGTTGAACAAACTGGACAAGAGATCACTTTTCCTCCCCTTCCTTATCCTCCCTCAGAGGGGCAGGTGGAGAAAGATGGAAGATATACTATTAGAAGCAAAAACTAAGGTTTGGAATGGGTGGAGGGGCAGCTAGAAGAGAGATCTTCTGCCTGATTAAAGAAGGCACAGCTACATCTTCCTTTGTGAGGGAACTTTTGGAAAACCTTGAAAACACATCCCAGTGAAAACACATCTCGCTGGGAATCTGTCAAATCCCACAGGGTACAGCTGTTGGATATGACCTTTCCTTCCCATTTTTTTCCTACATTCCCCACTTCCTTCCCAGAAAATCTAAGAAGAGTCGAAGGAAGCCTGCTGCGGGCTAGAAGGAGGAGAAGGAAACAAGCCAAAGCTGGGGAGAGGCTAGAAAGGTCAGCCTCAGGCCTGCCCTGCTGAACACTTTTCAGTCTGAAGCAGCATCAAGGTGGCAGAGGGAAAGGCATTCCCTTTGAGGCAAGTTTGGAGCTTTGGTAATTAAACTGTGTTGATCCCTTTAATTACTGACCTGATGCTGCTTTTTGGACTATAAGGGACAGACAGTCTTTGAATTATGTAACAGTATCCAGAAAGTTATGGATTTGCCTAAGGGCAAAAGGTTTCCAGATCAGGTATTAAAGAACTATTGGATTGGGAGCAGAAGAGAAAAAAAGTTGTTTTCTTCTTTTACTCTATGAGATATCACTCTTCTGTTTGCATTTGTGATGGCTCTCTGAGACCCTTTATAGCTTGATGTCCAGGCTATACATATGTACAGGCTCATCAAATTTCCAGTAGAGAGAAATAAGGTCAAAATGTCCCAAGGTCAAAGCCACTGAGGAGGCATACGAACATCCTGTCCATTGGTCATATTTAAAGATTAAGAGCGCAGGGTAGAATCTCACCAGTGAACATGCCTTTATGTTTTTTCTTAAACCAGCTTATTTTTTAAAATCAGAGGTTCTGATTTGCATTCTGTAATAATTAGTGATATTGAGCATCTTTTCATGTGCCTGTTGGCCATCTGTATGCCTTCTTTGGAGAAATGTCTATTTAAGTCTTCTGCCCATTTTTTGATTGGGTTGTTTTTTTGCCTTTTTTTTTGTTTTTTGATATTGAGTTGTATGAGCTGTTTGTATATTTTGGAAATTAAGCCCTTGTCAGTCACATCATTTGCAAATATTTTCTCCAGTCCATAGCTTGTCTTTTTGTTTTATTTATGGTTTCCTTTGTTGTGCAAAAGCTTATCAAAACTACAATGAGGTTTCACCTCATTGGTCAGAATGGTCATCATCAAAGACTCTACAAATAATAAATGCCTGAGAAGCTGTGGAGAATATACTGTTGGTGGGAATGTAAATTGGTGCAGCCACTATGGAAGAGAATACGGAGGGTCCTTAAAAAACTAAAAATAGAGCTACCATATGATCCAGCAATCCCACTCCTGGGTGTACATCCAGAAAGATGAAAACTCTAATTTGAAAAGATACATGCACCCCAGTGTTCATAGCAGCAGTATTTACAATAGCCAAGACATGGAAGAAACCTAAGTGCCCATCAAAATATGAATGGATTAAGAAAATATGGTACATATTTCAATGGAATATTCCTCAGCCATAATAAAGAATGAAATAATGTGGCAACATGGATGGACCTAGAGATTATCATACTAAGGGAAGTAAGTCAGAGGAAGACAAATATTATATGATATCACTTATATGTGGAATCTAAAATATCACACAAATGAACTTATTTACAAAACAGAAACAGACTCATAGACATAGAAAACAAACTTATGGTTACCAAAGGGGAAGGGTGGGAGGGATAAATTGGGAGTATGGGATTAACAGATGCACACTACCATATATAAAATAAACAACAAGGATTTCCTGTATAGCACAGGGAACTATATTCAATGACTTGTAATAAACTATAATGGAAAAGAATAGAAAAAAAGAATATATATATATATGTATAACTGAATCACTTTGCTGTATACTTGAAACTAACATAATATTATAAATCATACTTCAATAAAAAGAGGAAAAAACACAGAGAAATTATAGTTATTGATGTTTCATTGTCTTAGGGACAGAATTCTGTCTTGAAAAGTCTAATGAATAAAACAAAGATAATAGTCACATAATCACCATAGACTTTGTTCCATCTCTTGCTGTCTTTAGCTGCTTTATTGAATGAGAAGGCCAACTGGAAGAGCTTACTGCCCAAGGACTCCTTACAGAGCCAATTAAATATATATATATTAAAGTTAATTACTTTCAATTTTACAGCACAAACTTGGACCTTTCCAAAATATCTTCTTGTACAATAATTAATAGCTCATTAATTCCCACATCTCTCTCAGGCAGGTGTCATACCTTCACTCTGGAAATGAGGAAGAGAAGAGAAGGGATGTGCCTTGGGCAATGAGTTTAATTCTATCCAATATTTGAGGAGATGCAAAATTGCATATTCCTGGAAGAAACTAGATTGCAAGGAGAAATTCAAGGTCACGGTGGGCCAACAGAGAAACACGAGGCATTAGAGCAAGAAGGGCTGGGACTGCAGTCTTGGGACTGGAGCTGCCAAGGAGCTAAGCTGAGGAGAGAAAATACAAAGCCAGAGGAGAAGTGTCTGGGAAGCAGTAGCTACAAAGATGAAGCTGGGTACCACTGTGGATTCCAAATGCAAAGTCAGAGATGAGCAAGAGGAAGGAGGTTAGTGCCAAGGAAGAGCGTGTGTAAGAGCTGGAGCATTAGTAGAGGCCTGGAAGGGGATGTGCAGCCTCAGGCTCAGTGAGAATCCTGTTGGTCCTTCCCACAGACACTGAAAGAACCTAATGAGATTTGCTGGACATAGTGGTATGACCTCAGCTCTCCTTTATTTCTCATGGCTCCTTGCAGGCCATTCTGCTATCACTTCTTAAAGTCACTGATATGGGCTGAATTCTGTCTCCCCACCCCCCAAATTCATATTTGAAGGCCCTAACCCCAGTACCTCAGAAAACATTCAAAGAAGTAAAGAATTTCTAAGAAATAAAGTTTTAACTACGCAATAGTGGAAAACTCCAATAAGATAGCAAAGGAGAACATCAGAAAAAAGTTGACATAATGCACAGAACGGGAGACTTTAACACATGTCTCAGACACTCATAAGTCAAGTAGACAAAAATTGTTAGGCATATGGAAGCACTGAATAACATAAAATTCATATTATATATGTACATATTGAATCCAAAACTAAATGACAGTGAATAAACATAACTTTCAAGCACATGGAACATTTACAAATATTGATATCACAAAAGAAGTCTTGACACATTTCAAAAGTTAATATACAGAATACTTTCTGTGACCTTAATGCAGCAAAATTAGAAACCAAAGACCTTAAAAATTACCTTATTAACACTCCCCCAAAAATTAAAACACCAAAAAAAAAAAAAAGAAAGAAAGAAAGAAAAAAGTGAGAAGGGAAGGAAGCTTTTTACGGAGAGATTTGATATAGCTTCACTGAAGGAAATGAGAGACTACCTTGGTAATGGGAGATGCACTATGTTCATGTATGGGAAGCTTGGGTATTGTAAAGACGTTGATTCTCTTCACATCTGGAATATGTACAACTGGCTAGAGTTTGAAGTTCAGAGTATACAAAGAGCTCCTATTAACAAAAACAAAGACAGTCTGATAAAAAAAATAAGCAGAAAATATGAATAGATGAGTCAGAGAAGATAAAATGCAAATGGCCAAAAAACATCTAAAAGAAAAGCAATTTCACTAGTAATCAGAAAATTTCAACAATTGAAGATTTTTTAACCATCTTTTTAAACAACAACAACAAACATCTGACAATACCAAACATTAGAGAGGTAGTGACAAAGTGGAAACATATGTTGTTGTAGCCCCTCTCTCAGGCAATTTGTTAGGATCAATTAAACCTGAATATGTGCCTTGCTTAACCCAGCCACACAACAACAGCAACGATACTAGTGGTGATAGCTCACAAGCCTCGAGGGCCAACTCAGTGAAGATACTATTCTAAGTCCTTTTCCTGTATCAGTTCATCTGACTGCAAAAACAACCTTAGGGTGTAGGAACTATTGTTATTTTCATTTTCTGAATGGAGAGACCAAGGTGCAGATAGATGAAACCTCAGTCAAAGTCACACAGCGGACAAGTGTCAGATCAGGGCTTGATTTACGACTAGCTCCTGAGTCCTTGCTTCTATTCATGGGCTGTGCTGCCTTTCTAGAACAACGCTAGTTTGTATACACAGTTATGTGTATCAAAATATTTTGCAGCAGTGTTTCGAATGAAAAAAATAAATAAATGTCCCCCAATATGGTATTAAGTAAATGAAATAGCTCAGAATAACGTTTTTCGCTGTGAATGTTCTCTCCCCAATAACTTTGACCCAATTGTTTTGGGAGTCATCAATGATCCTTGCGTATATCTAGTATTTTATTGTTGGATGTAAAATTGTAATATTTTAATTCTGTCCTTTCTTCTACTTTTATTAACTGGTATTCTTCTGTTAAGAAGAGTTTTCTTTCTTTTGTCTCCTGTTTGCCATAGTATTATTGTGTGTGTGTGTACATATATATATATATATATATATATATATATCTTTCCCCTGAATGTAATATAATCCATTATTGTCTTCATTGTTTCTGATGCTTAGTTGTCCCTAATTCAGCCACAGCAGCTGCCTTCAAGCCAGCTGCCATGTCCTTTTCACAAGACCACCTTAGACTTTCTTGCTTCCCGGCACAAACTTTTCTAAACTCATCTTGTACTTTTTCTGTCCCAGAACTAGAATCAGGAAAGCTAAAAGAACAACAACAAAAAATGAGAATTATTTTATAGAAAGAAATTTACTACAAAAGTATATACTATTTTCCCCCTTATTGTAAGCTTAAAGAAAATGGGCTTAAAACTGCTTAGTCAAAATATTTTTATTGAAACACCAGTATATCTGAAATTGGTATAGATTGACTGGTATTTCTCAAACTTGAATGCGCCTCAGAGTCACCTGGAGGGCTTGTCAAAACACAGATTGCTGGGCCCCATCCCTAGGGCTTCTGATCCAAGAAAGACTGGGGTGGGGCCTGAAAATTTGCATTTCTAACAAATTCTCAGGTGGTGCTGATGCTGCTGGTCTGGGAACGTCACTTGGAGAACCCTATAAATGTTATCCCATAGTATTCTATCGCCTGTCCCTGGTATGTTTCTAAATGTTTAGAATGTACCTCTCCCAATGGAATTCAGTGATATACAGATTGTTAAAGCAGTCACCCTGATACATCTAGTGCCTATACACTTGTCTGGATAATTGTATATGGGTGAGAAGGGAAGCGGATTTGGGGATGGGTGGTGGATTGGGGTGAGAAGCCTGTATCTGTTCATCTGTGGGCCGTGAGGGGGAGTGCTGGTCAAGTTTGGTGCTGGTGCCCTCTGAGAGGTGTGTATTGGCTACTTCTAGGTCAGTAAAATTTTCTTCTTTAATGGACCTTTACCATCAGCAAAATAAATGTGTTATAAATGCTTTTATATTAAAAAAAAATCCCCTCTGACCCCATATCTGCTTCATTTCTCCATCCCGCTTTATAGCTAAATGGCAGGGAAGATTTGACTTTTCCCTGTTTTCTCTACCAGGAGTTCCCTCCCCTTCTCTTTTCTCTTCCCTTCCCCTCTGGGTCACTAACCACCAGCACATTGCCAAAACTATGGTCTGTTTTTGGTTCTCATTTTACTCAGTCTCCCAGCAGTGTTTGATGTGATTTCTGCTCTCATCTGTTTTCCTCTACGGTTGATCTCCTCCCCATCTCTCTTCTCCTTTGCTGAACTCTTCTCATACAGTGCCAAATACCCCACTTTCAGATCTGGAATCTCTTCTCTTTTCCTTCTATATGAGCTCCCATGTGATCTTATCTGGCTTTAAATATTATTACCATACATACCATAAAGACCGTTTGGTGGTGCCTGCCCCACCCTGCCTACGCTCTGCTCTTGGCCTAATGTGCCTGATGTGTTATTTACAATCTGATATACCTAGCTTCTCTGCAGAATCCCACCTTAATTCTTGTCTAAACTTCTACAATCTGTATTCCTGTATTTACATGATTGTAAAATCTTGTAATCTTCTTTCCTGACTTCTCTGTAAAACTCAGTACCAAAATATCTTTTTACTTAATATCTCTTAATTTCCTTCCTTCACAAATGGTCCTGTGATTGAACCCTTTAATTTATCCACGTGCCTAAATGCATTTTCTATAATTATTCCCAGTGCTTCTCATTGCTTATTTTACTCTCTGAATCTTGTTGAGATAAACTGTATATAAAAGGTGATGTAATTATTTATGGCATGAAGATAATTTTGAAATATGAACCAAATGGCAATAAAAGGAGCTTTTCAACAATAAAAAAGGTATGCATGTGTGTGAATATATATAAATATATATGTGTGTGTATATATATATATATATATATATATATACATATGTTTGAAAGCCAGAAGTTAATGAAATCTTCATTTAGAAAGATTTTCTATCATGAATTTGAGAGCTTGGATTTGATGATTTAAAATTCAATTCAGTGTGCCTCTTTAAAAAGATTCATCTTTTTACATAAAACTGTTTTTGTATATATATATATATATATATATATGACTAATGGATGAACATCATTGTCTATTTGAACGTTTACCAATGTAAGAGCTATTTCAGATCAGACTCATAGAAATTCCGAGGCCTCAGTTTGATTGAGGTTCTAGATAAATTTTTAAAATCGAATCCAAGTTTGTAGTGTTGACCCATAAACTAGTGCAATAACACTAGTCAAATCCACATTTGATTCCATTACTGTCTTCAGAAGTTCCTGTTTGAAACTGGTCAAGAAATATTTACCAAATAACCTATGGTCAGTGTGGAACAGCAGTGACCAAGTTCCTCGCTTATGCTGCTTTCTTACGTTAGATGCCAGGACCAATCCCTGATCTCTGAGAAATAAGGCAAGTTTAAGGCAAAGTGGGTACCAGGTGTATGGCCAGGTGGGTTCCAAGAACTGACAAGGAGAAGGCAGTGAGGTAAGGGAGAAGGAACCCAGGATTCTGCAGTAGAGGAGGCCTGGATTTCAATCTCATCTCTGTCACTGACTAGTTGGGTTATTTTGAAGATTTTATTTCACTTTGAACTTCACCTGAAAATAGGAAAACTAAGATTTATCCCTTAAGGTGCATAACAATGTAATGAGAAATTATGTAAAAGGTAAAAAGCTATATCTATCTCTGTATCTACATCAAGCCATCCATCCATTTGCCTAACCTTCTAGAATCATCCCATTTCTACCCACTTCTAATAGTATAGGGTGAATTCTTAGGTTTTGTACACACTGAGTACATATACTATAAATATATAGGTAAACTAACAGGTAAGCAAAAACCTGCACAAGTAGTAATAGTTATTCTAATCCTTTATAGTATTTCCCATATACATTTTATCACTGCACTTTCTAAATGATCCTGTAGGGTTACAGATGGGGAAACTGAGGCTCAGAGGAATCAACTAAGTGATTAGTGTCCACACCTCATGGCAGAGCCAGGAACTGGAACACAGGTCCTCTTTCAATGCTTTGTTATTACATTTTTTGCTTAATTGCATGGATTTCACCAGTGTTTAGCTTTTCAAGGTTTTTTCCGCTTCTTATGCTAACTTTAGAAAGACCTTGTCAAATATTTCAGCACAAACATAAGACTTTCAGGGGCAGAAGCCTAGCACTGAGGCAAGATAACGTGATTCTCATCAATTTATTCATAAAAAATGTAAAATAGACTCGTATCAAATGTGTAAAAAAAATAATCATTTTGCCAACACATTTAAGTTAGGTGGAAAATATATGCTTTGCTGACTGGTTGATCAATCACATCAAATGATTACAAGATTAAAATAATAATTTGTCAAAAAAGAGTGAGAGCTTCAAACAGAAATAAATTGCTTCTCATTAAATTATATATTAATTTTGCTTCTTATTAAATTATATATTAACACAACTCTTTTTTTGTGTGTGGTACGGGGGCCTCTCACTGTTGTGGCCTCTCCCGTTGCGGAGCACAGGCTCCGGACGCGCAGGCTCAGCGGCCATGGCTCACGGGCCCAGCCGCTCCGCGGCATGTGGGATCTTCCCGGGCCGGGGCACGAACCCGCGTCCCCTGCATCGGCAGGCGGACTCTCAACCACTGCGCCACCAGGGAAGCCCAACACAACTTATTTTATTGAAAGAGTGAGCTGAGATTTGCTCTTTCTGTTACTATGTTTATCTGAGCTTACAGTCAGTTTAGCATGCATTTTAAATCACTGTTTTTAAATGTTTCAAATAAATCCTGTATATTGCTGGCTTCCTAGCCTGTGACTACCAAGTGAGGTTAGACTTCCTTTTTTTTTTTTTTTTTTTTTTTTTTGGGGTACGCGGGCCTCTCACTGTTGTGGCCTCTCCCATTGCGGAGCACAGGCTCCGGACGCGCAGGCCCAGCGGCCATGGCTCACGGGCCCAGCCGCTCCGCGGCATGTGGGATCTTCCTGGACCGGGGCACGAACCAGTGTCCCCTGCATCGGCAGGCAGACTCTCAACCACTGCGCCACCAGGGAAGCCCCTAGACTTCCTTTTTATATGTAAAGTATTTTGGTGAGAACCCTCATTGTCTTCCTGACAGAAATTAGCCTCCTTAAATGGTCATCTCAACCACTGATTTCCAGAAGTTTCCAAGGGCAGTGCCCTAAAAGTCCTTCATTTTTCTTCTTCTGTGGCTTGTCCACTTGCTGCCAAGCCACCTCTTCTGGGGCAGTTGACCCCTGTGTTATCAACTCACTTCTAGGCCCATCTGTCTTCCCCTGATCACCACTGATAATTTCAATTCCCCTGCATCCCACATACAACTGAGACTAAACCACACTGTTAATAAGAGTTTACTGAAAGCTTAGGGACCAGAGAAACACAGCTTAGACTTGCTGCAAGAAGTCTTTATTCTAAGAGACCACCAGCCTCTCTTTGCGTTTCCTGGCAGGCCTCTGTGTGGTGGGGCTGTCAGCTCGATTCTCCCCAACAGAAGGCTCCAGGCATTTCTACACCTACATATGGCAGAATAGGCCCAAGGGCCTCTGATGCAGAGATAAGCAGACAGTCTTTTGTTCTTAAGGCTCAGCTTATTTCCTGTCCTAGGGTGACTGACACTGGGAATATCCATTCCCTTCAAGGGAAAATATTCCAAACCCATGGGTAAGGAACAAAGTGTCATGGCCCATAGCATATTTCCCAAGTTGTGGCTCATTCAACCTTAAATTAGAAGGGACACCAACAATCCAGTGTTGGTGGTGCTTTGTCAGCTCAGTCCCATTCCTTTTTCCCAGTGCTTCCTATGGCATAAGTTGAAGAGAAGAGAAGAATTATCTGTCTTTTCTGCTAGAGTAGAGCCTCAGCTCCTGGGAGAAAATTCTTGCATAGCAATCATTCACATTTTCCAAGGACACACGATGCATTTCAGGCTCAGGGAAATTTCTGATTCTTTTTGGCCTCATTTTACTATTAACTTCATTACTAAACAGAATTCTGAATACCAGCATCTACTTTTAGGTTAATTCCCAAGAATATTGAGTAGGTACTTCTTCATGTCTTCATGACTAAAAGGGCTTACCAATGAAGGATCTCCCCAGGGATGAATTCCAATATTTACTCTGGAATATTAAAATAGCCTGTATTCTCTTATACAGTTTTCCATCTTCAAATCTCTTAATTTTTATTTAGGTAGATAGGTCGTTTCAGTCATTGTCTCAGTGCTGCTACTTTATATGGTCTGCCTAATTTATTCAATAACTATTTAAATGGAGACAGAAACCCTTCTGTGCTGTCAAGAAAAAAATTAACATAAGGCCACATGGGTCAGCCTTTTTTAAATTGAAGAATAGTTAATTTACAATGTTGTGTTAGTTTCTGGTGTATAGCAAAGTGACTCAGTTATACATGTATATATATTCTTTTTCATATTCTTTTCCACTAGAGTTTATTACAAAATATTGAATATAGTTCCCTGTGCTACACAGTAGGACCTTGTTGTTTAGGGTCAGCATTTTAAATACAGAGAAATATCAACTATTCTTTTCATAGGTTAAAGTAGGAATGGAGAATACATAATTTTATCAGATAGAAAGAAAACAGACTCCAGGTCTATATTGCAGGGAGAAGAGAAATCAATGAGAAATAAAGTGAAAATAAGGAGAAAGAAAAAGTAAAAGGTAGTGATATCATTAAATAGAGATTGAGGTACAGCGTGGGAGAAAATAATGCACATACACACACACACACATTAAAACACGTCATATGTCCAAGACTCCCACAGGAGTAAAATGAGATGGGGAAGAGGACACGTCAAGACCAAGAAAAACACACAGGAGCTCAAGGATGACATAATGGGGATCTTGTTTTCTAGCATGTGTCCACTAAAGACTTAGAGTTCCTTTAAAAAAAAAATAACAAAAAACTATAGGCACAAATATGAACAATAAGCTGTATGAATTTAAATCACAATTGATATGATCCCAGACCCTAAACCAGTACTCATTGTATTTATAAAAAATTCTTTTAAAACTAAAATTGTATTTCTAAACCTATATTTTAGGCCTCTATCTGCCTCAGTGCAAGTTGATAAGATTTTACAATATCCTACAAGGGAAATTACTTTTTTCTCCAGAGAGATAATCTACTTATTTTGGGAAACCAAATTAGGTACTCTGCAGCCACTTTAACATTTTTAGCACAGAGGCCTGTAGCTGAACATTTTCTAAACTTCAACTTTCTCTGAGTAGTTCTGCACTTAAACCATTAAAACAAAATAGGCTTCAGAATCTGACAAAGCCAGATTGAAATCTGGCTTTCATTTGTTAGGAATGAGAACTTACATATATTTAACATAAGATTGTTTCTTCTTGTTTGTTTTGGTTTTGGTTTTGCTCTTGTTTTGTAAAGGGGAATGATGTGAAGATTAAATGAGGTAATGTATATAAAATACCTAGCCTAGCACTGGATGTGTCTTTATTAAGATCCTTTGTCCTCTGTCTCCTACATTATATGTCATTTAGTTCATGGGACCCTTTAAGAAGCACATTATCACTGAATGTTTAGCAAAGGACTCCGCATTCTATCACAGTAAGAGTAACTGACACTTGCATTTCTCTTCAGTATCTGAAAACCTGTTCTAAGTGCTCTATATATGTAGCTCATTTAATTCTCACAGCACACTGTGGGACAGGCATTATTATGATTCTTATTTTATAGACGATGAAACCCTATGGGAGAGATTAAACAACTTGCCAAGACACAGTAAGGTAGCAAGAATGGGAAGCTAGAATTCCAACTCAGTTGTCTAGATTCAGAATCTGTGCTCTCATTTTACAAGCAAAATGCACAAGATCTAGTCCAAAGAACTAACCATCTGCTGCTGATCTTAAGCATTCTTGAAAAATAAAACTAGAAATTCTATAGAATTCATTTTCCAATAACTTGCCTTAATTCAATACAAAGACCATTATTTGGTCTCTGTCTCTATGTGAGGACATGTCTGAAGAAATAGAGTTTTACTTATAGGAAGACTGATATTTCACAGGGTTTACTTTTACCCTTCCAAATCTTTGGAAAAGTGTAGGAGGTTCTGTTGTGGGATAATATTACATAAACCAAAGAGTTCTTATAGGATTCTGTGCCCATAATTTTGAGCAAAAATATACATTAAAGTAGCCTAGGAAGTTAAGCAAGGCTGCAGCAAATGAGCACCAGAGAGAATTCTCATCTTCATTCCTTCATCTACTCAAAATTTTATATACCTCATTTATGCATTTGACACATATGTATTAGTTTCCTATGCTGATGCTGTGAGCCTGGGAGAGGTGTCTCTTATGATAGAACTTTCATTCTAGTTGGAAAAGACAGACAATAAGGATCTATTGTTGGGTTATATGTTGAAGTTTCCATCTTTTTTTTAAAAAAATACTGTATATTTACCCTCCTCTCCCATTTCCTCTCTCATGGTACATGAATGCTGATTTTCCTCCACACAGCCGTGACAAAGTAGAAACCAAGATGGAAGAAATCTCAGACCTACCAGCTAGATGAAGATCCTTAGATATTACTCCAGGAAACTAGATAATTTGAACTTGGAGAACAGAGAAGGAGAAGGTTCAGTGGCTACTCAGATGAGAGAGGGTAGAGAGGACCTTGAAATGGGAACAGGAAGGAAAATCTTTGGTCATGAGACCCACGTAGCATGGAAGAAAGGTCATAGAGAATATGTAAGTCCTCATAAAGTCCTCAACAACATGTACATACAGCCCTACATGCCTGGCACATAGTAGGAATGGCACACAATAGGAATGCAATAATCATTAACTAGTGTAATTGTTGTCCTCTTTATTATTCTTCTATTTTAGTTATGACCTGTCCCTTTAGTACCAGGAACCCTGATTCTCCTCCATGGCTGATTCTAGACTGCAACTACATGTCCCTAGACCTCTCCCAATTGTCTCTTCCTGTCTTGCCTACTACCCTCCTGGTAGTCACTACTCGAAGCTTCTAGGATAGCCTGCCAAGTCCTTGCCATTTTATCTCCTTTCTCGGATTCAGTAAGGACCTCAGTAATCTCCTTTATCCTGCTGTCACTAGAACTCTGGATCTCTTCTCATCATATGAATGATCTATGCTTATGTCTATACAAAAGTCAGTAGCTGCATCTTGAGTCAGGAATAAGAAGCCCCCATTTTAATATTTTGTCTACACAAATTTAAATCTACTTGCATAGATGCAAATTATATATAGTAGGGACAAAACCCACCACAAGGGTAAGGACTGCTTGATTCACAGGTCTGAGCTATATGTTATAAGTAAAACCCAGAATAAGAACTGGTGCTGTAAGCATTGCGTATATCCTTCATGGCAGCATTTGGAGTCCTCTGCTGGGTCTACGGGGAGGACCATGCAAAGCCCAGGAGAAAATGGTCTAATGCTTTTGATTATTATCTAAGTGGGTATTATGGGCTGAATTGTGTCCCCCTCTCCCAACTCATATATTGAAGCCCTAACTCCTAGCCCCTCAGAATGTGACTACACTTAGAGATAGGACCTATGAAGAGGTGATTAAGTTAACATGAGGCCATTAAAGTAGGCCCTGATCCAATCTGACTGTTGTCCCTAGAAGAAGAGAAAACTTGAATACAGAAAGACACACCACGGTTGTGCATGCACAGAGAAAAGACCATGTGTGGACACAGTAAGCAGGTGTCCATCTGCAAGCCAAGGAGGGAGGCCTCAGAAGAAATCAAACCTGCCAACACCATGATTTTGGACTTTTAGCCTCCTGTTTTTTAAGCCATCCAGTCTGTGGTATTTTGTTATGGCAGCTCTAGCAAACTAATACAGTGGGTTAGACAGTGAGTCTGATCAGTGCTGACAAAACCCATTGGTAAGAAGTGGATGTATAGAACTTTCTGGAGAAGTCACTCAGAAAGGAAGCATGGTAGAGTAATACTAAAGTAAAATTTGGCAGACCAGAACTCAAGGGACAGGCCTTCCAATTTTCAGCTGTGGGACTAAGGATAGTATATTTAACTTTCACAAACTTCACCTCTCACATCTTTAAATAGGCATCAAACTTCCCAGTGAAGTTGTGAAGATTAAGTCAAATAGGAAAGTGCCCAGAACACTGTTCTACTGTTATTAGATACTCAATTAATAATGTCTCTTGTCTTTTCCTTAGAAGAGGCTCAGACATAGTTGGATGCTGGCTAAACAATAGCTAAGCCATGGTTGACATTGTTCACATGGATCTTATGGCTGTAACTAACTATACATTTGAAATCAGTTCACTGTATTCTACTTCAACAGCTTGACAGCTATTGGAGTCAAAAAAGTCTTTTCCCCAAGACTTATAAAATATAAAATATTGAAAGCTGGGAAAACATGTAATGTATCAAAAATGGTTCTGGTTTCCCTAAGTCACTGGAGGGACAGAGGCACATCTCTTTTTGTTTGTGCTGGGAATTCTTCCAAATTGCAGTAGCACTAAATCTCAACCACTCAGAAGCTAACACCCAGCCCCAATGCATTGTTTTCTTGAGTCAATCATACAGCTTTACACCACGAGCCAATCAACGGGCTCATCCTTATTATTTAACTTCTGTCTTGGTCCATGGTAAGCAATTTGTTATATACCAACCAAGTACTGTAGTCTCTACTTAAAGTGCAAATTCCTTTCTCTTCCAATTTATAGAAAAAGTGAGAAAAATATTTAAAGTGTAATGGTTTTTGGATTTAAACTTAATGTACTTAGGGTTTGGAGAGAGTACCTGTCAGGAAATCATTACTGTGCCGAGGTTTGACTCACACATCTATTTCAGTACTAATCTCCCATCAAGGAACAAAATAGTCATTTCCTTACAGTGCCAATCAGCCTATCCCCCAAATCCATCAATCAGGTATCATTTTCCATTTATATCTTTATATAGGATTTCCTGTCATTGTTATATGATGGAACCCCAAATTACTGTCTAAAGGTACACATTTATATGTCATTGCTTTGCATCACTTTGATCATTGATAGAAAGTTGATCTTCAAGAGAAAAGAACTTACCCACAAACATGTGAATAAATGAAAACTATTTTAATTACATATTAAAGGATATGTATTTTAAAATAAGCTTTATGTCTTAGTTTCCCAGTTTATCCCAAGCCTAGAAAAAGTTTTAATAATAACTTTAAACAAACTAATGGAAGGCAATAAGATAAGAAATATTCCTTGTTATTCCAAGTTCTAAATCATCAGAATGATGGTCATTTAAACATGTGTAATTTTGCATGTTTAAATGGCTGTGGACTTAAGAAATCTTCTCAGGGTCCTTAACTGAACTTGCCAGGGAATGCGGTAATTGAGTAGTGAGGGAAAACATAGCACTCAGACTGGAACTTCATCAAAAGTAGCTCTCCCCTCTAGGATGCAGATAAGAAACAAAATGCAATATGACAGGAAGACTCGTTTAAAAGATGGCCACCAGGATGCTCACTGACTCAGAAGACTGAAATATACAGTATCCTGGAAAGACAAAATAGAGCTCTAACTGAAAGATACTTTGACTAGCTAATTAAATTATGCTTTCAAAAGTGCAAAGAACCAGTGATTCACACAACCTCAGAGCTTATGTGCACACTTTACAAAAGAAGTCTAGCACATAAAAACCAATGAAATTTGGGTGAGGTGGTGGAAGAAGATCCAATCTTAGAGGACTGGAAATATCCTCAAACCCTAAACCCCTGCTCACCGCGTGTTCATGGTGAACACTAGTGGTGTTTGTCCACACCTCTGACACCTGTCTCAAGGAGTAAGGTTCATGTACGATGAAACCATGCATAAGTACACAGAATCCAAGCATACATGCATGGTAAAATGGACAATCCCATTCATAAGCAGGGATAATATCTTTGTAACTATAAAGCCATTCCTTTTCATTCTTCCTGTAAAGTTTTGTCCATTTGCAGCTTTATGTCTCTAAAGTTTATGTCTTCAGGACAATAGACATGGCGAGGAGAAACAGAAACAGAGAACAGATTTGCTAAATTCCTTTATAACCTCCTTTAGCATATCAAGGTCCAAGACTCAGCTTATAAAATCTATCCAGCCCAGAAGCTAGAGAAAATATCCCCCTCACTTCTAGGCCATAAAACTTGCTTCTCACTGATAAAAAGGGGATAGGACTTGGAGTGAGAGCACAAGACTACTTTTTTTTCTATTCCTGGGAGATTGAAGGAAGTTAGAAAAAGATGAGATGAGTAGAGATGAGATGAGATAAGATACAATAAGAGAAGATAAGGAAATGACAAGATAGGTCCTCAGAAGTGAGGAAAAACTGAGAACAGAGGGGATCTCTTGTCCTGGTTCACCCTATGGCATTTAGGAATGAGTCTGTCAACCAGGAGCAGATCACATCAAAGTAAACTAGGTGGAACAGTATCGTCTGACAGAAAAAAAGCATGCCCTGACAGTTGCCTTTCCTGCCCATTCTTGGGTTGAGCGTGGTAGGGGTGGGGTGCAGAAAGTCCTGCAGCCCATAGTGGAAGTAATGGACAGTGGAGCTGAGAGCTCTGGGCCTGTGATAGAGTTCACCACAGTGAGGATGGAGCAGAATGAGGGGGAATCTCAGACACCCGTGAGAGCTGAGGTGAGGCTGCGTTGGCAAGGGAGGATCAGAGTGGCCAGCTACTGCTATGCCGGCCACAGACATCAACTGTGACAGTGAGCAGGACCAGCCCTTGCCAGGTGGACACAGGACATGGTTCCAGAGCCACAAGGTGCTGGAGGACACTATCCCCAAGGACCCAAATTCTTTCTATCCACCATGGGGCTGCAGTGCCACACACGTTCACATTTACCCAAGTATTTGTTGGAAAGAAGCTGGAAAAGGGAACAGAGAAAACAAAAATTTAAATCATTTTTTTCTCAGTGAAGCTGAGTATATCCTAAATTAATGGCTTAAGTTATTTAAGCTTACAAGACTGCATTAGTCTGCTCAGGCTACCGTAACAAAATACCACAGGTAGGGTGGCCTAAATAACAGAATTTAATTTCTCACAGTGCCAGAGGCTGGGAAGTCCAAGATCAGGGTGGTGGCCTGTTTGTTTCCTGATGAGAGCTCTCTCCCTGGCTTGCAGATGCCCATCTTCTGCCTGCGTGCTCACATGGCATACAGCCAGAGCTCTGGTGTCTCTCTGTCTTAGGAGGTCACCAATCCTATTGGATTAGGGGGTCTAGCTTATGACCTCATTTAATCTTTATCACCTCCATTCAGACTCTATCTCCAGTCATTGAGGGTTAGGGCTTCAACACATGAATTTGAGGGGGAAGGGGGACACAATTCAGTCCACTGCAAGGACTAAATGTTTGTTTTCTTCCTTCTACCCAGGGGACTGAAGTTTGTGAGGAAACAATTAAGTATAGACAAAATAAGGAAGACACATCTTCTCTGTATATTTGTGTAAAAACAATTGAAGTTGTGACTGTGCTGTCTCTTTGTGAGTCTCTACCAACATACAAACACGAACATAGTATCAAAGTGACTAGCTGTTCCCTGAAAACAGGACAGGCTTTGGGTCACTGGTGTCTGGGGACAGCCTTAGACACACAAAAGTGCACTGAGTTTACTGTAGTTGATTTTTGGAATCCTCTCATGCTTTCAAAATATCAGCCCTGCCCTTCCCATGCTCCCTGTGTATGTATTATACATTTCCCAATACATCTGATTGGCTGGATAATTTTTACCAAATGAGTTGCTACATTTTGAAGTGTGTTTGTAGCCCAAGAAATTAACGACTCAGGCATTTTCTGAGTTCAAGGTTAAAGAAAAACACCCAATATTAATGCGTGACACAATGTAAACACAGGCAGGAAAAAAAAATAGATCCCCCTGTTTTGAACTAAATATTCATGGTCCACAGCCCAATGTCCACTCTCATGTTCCCTGTTAAAGAAATCCTTTCTTCTTCAAAACATTTTGGCAAAGCTGGTCTATAAACAAATCAATGTTCTCTGCAATGGGGATAAACAAAACCAAGGGTATTATCAACATAGCTTTGCTTTTTCCCCATGATATTGTGGGAAGATAGAAGGGAATGCTTATGGGTATCATGAGAAAGAAATCAGGAGTAAGAAATCAGATTTATTGTGGTCCCTCCAGATGGAAAATTTGGGGATTCTGTTAAAGACATAGTCTCTCTAGATTATTTGCTGTGTTAGTGAGAAATGAATTCAAAACACCATCTTCTCAATTTTAGTACTATTAAGAGTTTTTTCCTTCAAAATCATCTGAACCATCATTATGTATTTCTTAACAAAACTCCCTGAATCCCTGAAGGAAGCTCCATGTCATATGATGTGCTATAGTGAGTACCAAGACATATGTGTTCCAGACCACCTTTCTACTACTTGTAAGTCACTTTGCTAAGGCTCCTGAATTGTAAAATACTCCATTCACCTCAACAGGTCACCGTGAGGTTCTAAATAAAACTGAGAACTCAGACACAAATGTAGACTCCAAACAGGGTATCATGCTCATAGTAGTCTTTCAAAAGATTTTCTTAAATGGAAGAACACATAGGTTGGACTGAGTATGTTTAAGCGTTCTCCGTCCCTACATCAACAGTCTTGAAAAAAATCATCCCTTTTAGTACTACCTGCACTCATACACCAAAGCATAGAATAAGTCATTTCTAAGATGTGAATATGTGAGCAAATGGGGCTAGCTTGGAAGTAAGACAGAAGAAAAGGAATTATCCCTTTAGAGGGAATGGCACCTTTAGGATGCTCTCATTGTCCCTGGCATGCTCTCAAGTATTCTAAGAAGGCTGACTGGAGTTAAAAGTACAATTTAATTGAGTTTGATTTGGTTCAAGTTGCCATTTTGGTAGACTTACTGCTCAACAGCTGCTCATCTAATCCAGAAAAAAAAAGCCAAAACTCATTGAAGAGCCATTTCCTTGCTTCTTTTCATTCCTGTGCTGCTAGCAATTGACTTGCATTTTCAAAATATTTCATGTGCAGGAAAATTTAGAACATTCAGTAAAGCCAGCTGTAGAAGACTAGAAGTCAGATCAAGGCTGCACCAAGGCATTAGAGATTTATTTTGATTGGAATCGTCAACCATGGCAATGGCATTTTTAAACTGATTTGTTCCTCATTGTTCCTTCTGTAAGTAAATGTGATGTTCTGAGCAAGGCTACTGAATTTCTCCTAAGATCAGTGCCACCTGGAAATACTACCCCTCTACTGATTTAGATAGGCTTCAAGTCACTGCATTTCCATAGAAGTAGGGGGTACACTGGCCTAGATAAAAATAGAATCTTGCTTTCTTGATTTCCAACTCAATTTGGCCAAAGATCACAGCAGAGAGTAAGCATGGCAGGGTTTCCTAATCTGGAGTCCCAAGGATAGGAAATATATGTATGTCAGCATTGCACAACTCCAGGGAGCATCAATCATATTCTTATATTCATATGCTATCCTTGTGCTGTCGCTATAATTGTGTATTTTTCTAGGAAGAGGGTCCATAACTTCCATCAGATTTCTAAAACTGTCCCTGACACCAAAAGTTAAGCATATTCTTCAGGTACCAAGAAACAGAATAGAAAGCATCTTGTCTTTATAACCGATTTCTATTTTTTCTGTATTATGCAAAAGAGACAATGCTGCAAAGTGGCCTCCTTGCATTTAGGTTAAAAGCTTTGATTTAGAGTTAATCAAGATTATTCAGAGGCAAATTATCCATGTCTTTATTTGTCAGTCTTCTCTGCCTATTATGTTTCTGGCTATCTTCACTAATTGATTATAAGCTTGTCCACCAGAGGATGTACAGAAGGGCAATGAGGTGAACATATCACTTATTCATTTTGCTAAAAAGCTGAAGAAAATATATTAATATAATCTATTGATTTTCAATGAGAAACTGTTCTATTATTTATTTGACAATTTCAATTCATCTTGTTACTTACATCTCCTTTACCCCTGATAATTGGAAGTCAACCTTGCCTGACAGATAAATATTTACTACCCCACACAAGGCATGTGTTGTTTCTCCTGCTTATCCAACAACGTGCTGTTTCAAAAACTTTTTGGAAAAAGAAAACACTAGCTATCAAATATACAGAAACATTAGATGAGGTACATACAGTGAAATCGAGTACTAAAACAAATAGGGTGTGTGTGTGTGTGTGTGTGTGTATTTGGAGTAGGGGGGTCAGAAGACATCAAACATTCAGTCCAGAGATCAAGTGACCAGTAGTTAGTCTATAGTAACCATCTTCCTGGTGGGTATGAGTGGTCTCTTCTCCACGTTCTGATACAAAAGAGATAGAGAACTTGCTCACTTGCACCAAACAAATGGCACTGGAATCCACACGCACTGTCACTTCCTGATGAAACAGTTTAAAAGAGAATCTTGCTGCTCAGGCAGAAGGAATTCAATCACCTTGTGCAGATAATGAAAGAGTTGCACACTTTTAATCAGACATTGATCAATTACTGTAATATTCTCCCGTAGCAATAGCTGTGGGCATAAGAAGTAGGGGGAGAATGGAAGAGATTTTCAGAAGGATATAAAATAAGTCTTTGAGACTTGAAAACTCTGCAAAACAACAGCAATTGATACTTTAAAACTTGGTTTCACTTTTGCAGCCTATAATAAAGTCCACTCTTGTTGATCATTGGGTAGCCGACAGAGTATGAGAATGTGTGGATAGCTCTCCAGTGTTAATAAATGTCCTTGTTTACTGGATTTCCTGCCAGGTATCCCAACCAGTTAGTATTATCAGTGGCTCAAGCAGTAGAGTCCTAAAACTACAGGTTCCATTTTATTTTATATTCTAGATTGTGTATAATTGTCATATAATTGTGTCACTGGACTTTAGATGAAATCTACATTGCTTGTTTTGTAGAACATGCAGCACAATGTGTATGGACTTGTAATAACCATACTGGATGAAGAAAAAGTCCTGGAATGGTCTTTCATATCTCAGGATTCTGAGTCTTTGCTAGCTGGTAAGACTGCTCTGCATGTCTCTGAGGACAAGCGAATCAGCTTGACTATGTTAATAATGAGATCAATTCCATTTTGCAAACATTTATAGAACTCCTACCCTCTGCACAGCACTGTACCAGGTGTTAGAAGGGCTGATAGATGCTTTACTATTCTCAAAAAGATTACTATGAGTCAAGGAACAAGAAAAAATGATGTGACTTTTCCAACCTCCCTGTGTTCAAGGATTAAAAAGTATTTTTGTATTCTGGTTCTCTTGCTTATAATCCCTAAATAGAGAAGTGTCACTAGATAAATATAGAGTATAAGAAAGAACATATCTAATGATAATACTTGGCATATTAAGCCAGTATGCTTATAAGTAGGTACCTGTGTGTACTGCTAAATACATCTATGTATTACATTATTACATAATATAAAGACTACAATTCTACTTTAATGAATAAATGATAAAATAGACTATAAGTCTAATGTAATGGATAATTAATTTAACCAATAAATAGATATGCATAGAGAAATTTTGGTTATCAGGAAATATGCCTAAAGGTTAACCATTAGGTGATAATTTTTACATTCCTTTTTATGCTTTCTATATTTCCTAAATTCTGTGCTCAGAGTATATATTTCTTTATAGCCATAAAATAAGAAAATAATAATAGTTTAAAATTTTGCTGTGTTAGACATAGAAATAGACCACTGTATCTACAAACCATGGTGTTTCATCACATTTATAATCAATATTAGAAGAAAATAACTAAGTAATAAAAATATAGAGATAGGTGAAGCAACTTCTTCCACAAAATCTATTACTTTCTGACATAGCAGACAAAAACTGCTCAGGTTACAAACACAGATTGTTTTTACATAATATTTTGTATCCGTTAAGCTGGCTTGTATTGCAATCCTATTTGGGAATTCAGGCAAATTAGCTAAATTATTACAATTTGTTTCATTTTCATAGAGTACTTCCTGAAATCAGTAACTGTCTTGTTCTCATAAAAGAGAGCCTTCAAAGTAGATTTGACTTTATAAGTTCTGATCCACTCTTTACTGTCTGCAGAGAAAGGGTGCTAAGGAAACCCTGTCAGCCAGGAGAGGAAGTCGTCATGGATGGAGCAACGGAGGCCAGGAAGAGTTAGGCTGCCCAGAAAGAGCCATGAGGAGGGGAGGTGGCCATGGGGACTGGGTGCCTTCCCAGTTATCATTCTGCTTCTCCACTCACCTGCCTTTCACGCCTATGTTTGTATTGTTTTTGGTAAATATTTTAGAGACAATAGAAGCTGTTACATTTAAAAGACAAACTACCTAGTAGGCTGCAGTTTGAAAACAAAACAGAACTAAACAGCAATATGGTAGTTTTGCAAGAGATTGGGGAAGCATTTGGATTGATTTTAGGAAGCATAACTCTGTGTCCAAAAGACTGATTAACTACCAATCACTAGTAGTGAATTAATCTACTTTCGTCCAGTGCCTCCAAAGACCTGACAGGTGAAGAATAAGGAGCTCATATCCTATTCCAGAACAGGTCTCTGACAGGGCTCCTGATTACAGAAGGAAAGCTTCCTTTTCAGGTTTTATTGCTGATCTTGGTATACAAAACCCATGATATTTTTGGTGACAGAACATCAAGTAAATTTCCTGGTGTCTTAGTCCATTTGGGCTGCAATAACAAAATGCCACAGAATGGGTAGCCCATAAACAACAGAAATGTATTTCTCTAGGTTCTGAAGGCCGGCAAGTCCCAGATTGTGGTCCTGCATTGTTGGTGAGGGACTGCTCCCTCACTGATGGCTGTCTTCTCACTGTAACCTCACATGGCAGAGGGGGCAAGCAAGCTCTCTGGGGTCTCTTTTATAAGGGCATTAATTCCATGCAGAGAGCTCTACCCTCATGACCTAATCATACCCTAAGATCTCACCACCTAGAACCATCACATTGGAGGTTAGGATTTCAACATATGCACTTTGAAGGGACACAGACATTCAGAGCATAGCACAGGCAAGTTAAGATGGAAAAATGACCAATGCTAACAGGATAATCTTTAGCCCCTGTTGGATAAAGCAAACAGACAAATTGCATTGGGCATGAGTGCAACATTGTGAGTGTCCTGCAGGTGGTTCCAACAGAGGAGGAGACGTTTTGAGGTAACTGTTGAAATTACATATTTATCTAAAAGCAACTGTAAGTCCTGTTAAAACTCTCTTATCATGTTGATATACTGGATGTAACTTACTTAAAACCACTCCAGCACAGACAGCCTGATATATTTGTGAACGCGTAAATTATGTCATTGTGGGCAGTTAGTTAGCCTTTGAGGTGTTCAAATCACAAATATACACAGCAGAGGTGGTTAACAAGCCTCTGAAATGCGCTTATCAGAAGTCCTAACCCAACTACCATTAAGTTCTTCTAATCCTTCTATCTGGGTCCTCATTACCAAGTCTGTAAATCAGCCTAAATGTGAGAATTAGGGTTTCAGTGGTGCAATAAACTATGCTTAAAGTATATAGGTTGATTTAAAATACTGTACTGATACTTTCACCATTGCATGAAGGTAAGCCTAAAAACTGAAGAGTCCACCAGGCTCCTACCTTAAGAACAATTCTTTAGGTCTCGAATTCCATTCGCTTCCACATCCACCCCTTAATGAAGTGTCTGTTTCCTGAGCCAATTGAAAGTTCACTTCAGCCTTCCTAAAATATCACCATTTTCCATTGGAGAGAACCTCTTAGCAACTGTTTAATGAAGTACTTAAAGGGACATGGAATAGAAATTTAGAGTTTGCAGAAAATGTTGATTTTTACTCTGGGGCCTGTTATTTGCCTCTCTTATAGTAAATGTTTGTGCTCTAACAGAATTTGGTTGAGGACTAGCCTTCATTGTTAACATGCCACCTCATAGGAAAATTGTGGGAGGAGAGACCTATAGCATTACCTACTTCACTTAATAGAAGGTACCTACATTTATAGACAAACACAAATCGGGACAATTGTGAAGAGCTAAAAAATACATGATTTGCTTCTTTTCAAAGCACATGTCCTCATCTCAAAAATACTGGCAGAACACTATGTACCATGCTAAATTTTGGATTGTCCCCAAATTATATGATTTCCCCCTTGATGACTAATTTTGTACAAATTTCTGACAACTACCCTAATAGCAATTGCCTTACAAATTTGTAAACCCAAATTCAATTTAGCATAACAATGAATGATTAAACCAGAAATTATAGAAGAAATTAACACTGATGATGACCCAGCACCCTCAATAACAATGTTCATATTTTCTTTAAAGCAAAGAATATGAATCACCTTTTTTGAAGACTTTTTTTTTTACAGGCTCCAAACGCGCAGGCTCAGCGGTCACGGCTCGCGGGCCCAGCCGCTCCGCGGCATGTGGGATCCTCCCGGACCGGGGCACAAACCCGTGTCCCCTACATCAGCAGGCGGACTCTCAACCACTGCGCCACCAGGGAGCCCCAGCACATTTTTGATGTATCTATCTGGAGCGCCTTTTTTAGAGCTGCCCCCAGACAAATTATGGATTAAAGTTTGTTTGGGGGTGGCTTTCCAACTTCCCTTTAAGTAGCTTCTAAGGGTGAGATGACAGATGTTCTCACAGTTTTGGTTGATAGAGGTCTATTAGTTGAGATACATAAACTGATATCTGTGAAATACTATATTCACGTCAACACAAGATCCTGAGGGCTATTCCTCTTAATTCTCTGAGTAATTTAAGCAAGTTTCAAGCTTTTAGGCTTACTAACTTGAAATCGAAAGCAAAAATATCTAACCATATTGACATCAGATTTGATGGATGCATTCAACGAACACTTAAAATACTTACTGGGTAATAACTATTTTTGAGGAATCTTGTTAAGGGCTAAAAGTATAAATGGTTGAAATCTACCAGATTTAGGATTAAACCTTAATGGAAAGTATAAGAAAAGAGAAGGATCTAATTCAAAGAAGGACAAATACAGCATCTGTCCATGAAATAACCCTATTCTGAGTGTGTATTTCTCCATTTCCCTGAACCTAACATGTAGGTCTTCACTTTGGCTGCTCAAGACAAATGCTTGTGAAGTGTTTGTTACAGTGCTTATGGTGATCTCTTCTCCCCCTTCCAGAGCTACCTAATCAGAGTTTCAGGAGTAGGGAGCAGGCTTCTATACATAAGAAAGCTCTACAAGTAATCACAGTATGTGGTAGGTGTTGAGAACCACTGGTTCAGCCAAGCAGTTGGGAAAGGAATCTTAATTTGCCTTTTCCCTCTCCCATCTTCTGAGGCTTCATTACTAAGTTCAGTATAAGAATGGTGGAAGAGCTACTTGTCAAACCATCCTTCTCATTTGGATGATTGGGCATGTTCCCCAAATCTTAGTCTCCCTCAGATGCTAATAATCATCATGGCAGTGAAGAAGAGCAGAAGACAAGAATTTGGACTATAGTACAAGCTGCCCGGAGAAATCTGATTAAAGGACAAATATTACAACCCCAGATCATAATTTGCTTTTGCTCTGTCTTAAAGTGACAATAGGATCTCCAACTAACCCATGGCAGTCACCACAGGAAGCACTGTACTTTCTGTGAAACACTGTATGAAATCTACATTCAAATTCTGTAGAGCATCATTTCTTCCACAGTCTAGTCTTACCCTGGGAATTGGTTTTCCCAGTTTACACTTTTTTGAAATCCATTGATACTTTGTGTTTTATTTGTTGTTATTTTAAATTTTGAAATGGTTAAAGTATTTACTTATATTGTATTATTGGAGGGAAACACACCTGGCCTAATTCCTTATTCCCCTTACCACAAGAAATGTGGCCTCCCCTGGCCTCCCCCGCTAGCTCTTCATGGCCTTATTTGTTTTCCATAAGATAACACTTCTGTGTTCTCAGTCCATCGGATACAGTTTAGAATTTGCCATAAGAGCATGTGATTCTGAATGCATAATACATGCTGTCTATGTTATTAATTTTTTTACATGTTTATGCTTTGTTTTCTCAAGTAGATATTAAACTCTTTTAGTGCCAACTCATGGTTTTGCAAGTTCAACAAGAAACTGTATCTGTGTAAATTTTTACTTATCAAAAACGCTGAAGTTGAATTTCCCTTGCCCATTGATACTTAATTACCATTGGTTTTGCAAGTAAATAAGGGAAAAGAAATCACTTTCTGAAATTGCTGGTTAAAGGCACAAAATATTCAGCTTTTTTCCAGGCATCAAAAGTTGCTGCATGAATCCTGTCATTTCCAAGAAGCATGTTTTAAAAAGTACAGCAGACATATTCTGTACTCATTTAAAATAAAATAAAATCTCCCAATATTGCACTATTTTTTTAGTACTTTTTCATAAGTCATAGGAAAACTCAGCTTTAGAGAGATCTCTAAAATCCCTTAGTGGGACATTCTGAAAAGTGCTTTTTCAAGAAGATGATTCTATTACGGACTTCGTGACTTAGTTCCTTGTGTGTTTAATCACAAACAATGCAAAATGAATCAAGAACTCGAGATTTATGATGCTTCTTTTTCTTGGGATTTTTCAAAGGCATATTGTCTTATGTGGGGCCTCTATCTGACAGTTTACCTTAAGAAAAATATCACATAATAGTATATGTCTGGAAAGGATTTTCTGAACTCAGTGAGTTGTTGACTCAAGCATTTTGTTTTATTTTTACCCCTAGTTCAAAGTATTCAATTATTTGTTAAGTACTCTAACCTACTGTGTTATAGACACTTATAAAATAACTTTCTATGTACTGTCATTCCAAGTACCTTAAATCTCACATAAATTAAAGTTGGTGATGAAAAAAGAGTTGCAATAAACTACCAGTTATTTATGCAGATAGAGATAAAAATAAATCAAATGACCAAAAAGTGATTTATGAAATGATCTTGTCCTGGTGAAAAATTATTTAAATTATAAGGAACAGAACTCACCTATACTAGCCTTTGCTCCCCCCCCCAACAAAAGCAGGGGGTGGGGTGTGGGGGAGGAGATTTAATGGAAGAATTAAAAGATATCTCATAATGCCCTGTTCTGTTAGGTGTCACAATTAACAAAAACAAGCTCAGAAAATGAACAGGGGAGCTCCATTTCAGGTGCAGCATGGCCTCTCTTTGCTTATCTCATGGTATCTATCCCATTTTTCTCACTCCTCCTCTACAGACTGACTTTTTATTTTTATTTTTTTAAATTTTTTTCAGACTGACTTTTTATGTCTACTGTAGACATGTCTGCTTTAGTACTTTTCAGTTCTGCCATTTAACATAATGGATTAGAACCCACATCATAAGTCTCTGAAGAGAGTATCTGATTGGCCCAATGTGCTCCATGTGTTCTTAGGTGTTCTCAGGTCCAATGAGCAATGGCCATCGCTCAGGAAATATCCAGGAGTTGAGCTTTCCAGCTCTGCCAGAGGCATAGGCGTAGACCTATTGCCGGAGCTGATCGAGGTCTTTGTTCAAAACCCATCAGCCCTTCCACTTTACAGGAGTGTCCTTGCTCAAAACCTGAAAACTCCCCTTCACCTTTAGCAGGAGTTAACAGTTAATGTAAATCTTTGAGTTAAAGGGTCCAGAGACAGGAAAGGAAGCTACAAGCAAAACAAACAAACAAACAAACAAAAAAAAAACAGATGGAACCAGCTGAGACCAAGATGACAATGAATCTGACCTCCAACAGACCCTAAGACTTATTATATGTTAATTTTATTATATTTGCACGTTAAATAACACACCTACTGGTGGCCTTGACCAGGCATTAAGAGCCAAAAAAGTAAATGAAGGTGGGGGCTCCCCTCCCTCAAAAAAGCCCTGCCCCTTCCCTGTAGATTAATGAATATGCCTCCCCATAACTAGCTTCACTCCTCCTCCCTTTGTCTTTACTCCTTAAAATTAAATCACTCTCACCAGGTGGGTTGATCTGTGAACTTAGTTCCTGATTCTCCATTCTTTGGCCACTAAATAAAGCTTGTGCTATGTTGATCTTATCTTCGGTTTCGTTATTCGCCTACTTGGACCCAAACAGAAAAAGCACCCTCGCCCACTGAGGCAGAGAGCCTTGGCCAGGCTAGGGCCCAAGCAGGGTCCATACCACTTACTTCGGTAACAGACCCACCAAAAAGAAACATAGGCAGGACAGGCAAATTGACCAATATAAACAATTTATCAAGTGAAGATACCAGAAAGGTATGGTATGGACAAGGAACAAGAGAGGAAGGTGATTACAATGTGCAAAACAGCTAAGAACAGCAATAATAAAAACAATAGTAATAAATAACAAAAGAGAATTACCTAATTAACCTCTACCATAATAATTTATTTTAAATAAGAACAAAGCCAATTACTTCCTATGTCAATTGACTACAATTTATAATATGAAGCTAGTGAGTATATAACTGTGTTTATTTACATTTCAGCTCTGAGTTAGCATTTTGGGTGTAAGGAGAGTAATGTGTATATGGAACAATACATTAAATGGTCCCTGCTTGCAAAAAGCTTAGTTTCACTGGGGAAACAAAAGTTAACAGTGTGAAACAAGTGTAGAAAAACACAATTTATATTATCCATATTATGTATCATCCATAGTAGAGGATATAAACTGTAAGATCTACATGAGAATGAAAAGGATAATGAGACTTCCACTGAAGGAAAGCCAGATAATTCAGACCAACACTCATTCAGATGACATCTAGAAAAGAACAAAGTTAAAACAAACAAACAAAAATTGCTGGCATCATAGAGATAAGAAGATATTGAAGAATTTCCAGGTCAAGATTCAGGAAAAGATGGAAACGCAGAGACATGAGCATTTGGAACTGCTTCCTTGTTGATTCCCAAAGAGACTGCTCAGTCACCAAGCAGCTTTTGTCATCCTTATGTGTCTTAGAGGACAGAAGATAAAACAGGGCCCACAAGTGAGGACTCTGGTACAATCCTGTACTTGGGTTAGGACTCAAAATAGCTTAACCATAGAAGTAAGGATGAGCCAGAAGTAAGCTCTCCCCTGCAAGGACTATGGCCCAATGTCAAGTCATCAAGTTTGATAAAATTCTGAAATTGGATTAAAGTAATATCAGACTAGAGATTACAGGGCCACAGGTGCATGGCAGAAGTAAACAAAAATATTTTGGAGAGAGCTATAACATTACCCAGGCCTCAAATTATTTCTACAAGCAATGTTTGAAATAAAGTGGCTGGAATGCAATAGAAGATAACCAGGCAATGATAATGCAACCAGTGATAACACAGAGAGACAGAAAAATATGCATATGAACAAGCAGAAATAATACAGTTAATGAGACCCATTGAAACTGGTCCATATATCTGAGCTAATAAACACACTTTAAATAGTAGACTTTAATATAACTATGTTGGTTATGTTCAATGAGATACTAACGTGAATCCAAAAAAAAAAATTACATAGTGTATTTGAAAAAGAACAAAATAGAAATATTAGGGCTAAAAATTCTAGCAATTAAAATTGAGAACCCAATGGATGAGTGTAACAAAAGATTAGGCATAGCTAAAAAAAGAATCAGTTAACTGGAGAGGTAGATCACAAGAAATTATGCAGAGAAAGAACACAGATAAGTGAAAGTAATGTACCTAAGAAGGGCAAGAGACATGAATAATATAGTAAAAAGTGCAAATGTATATTTAATTCCTTTTGCAGATGAAAAGGAGAGAACGTGGAAGAAGCAATTTTTAAAAAGATAGTAACTATGAATTTCCTAAAACCAATGAAAGACATCATCCACAAACTTAAGACATCCAAGTGTGAAAAATGCTACATATGCCACACCTATACATATCATAGCAAAACTTCAGAAAACAAAATATAAAGAGAAAATCTTAAAAGCAGCCAGAGAAAAATAGATACTATTTTCAAATGAGTAACAATTAGAATAGGAGATGACTCCTTATCAGAAAAAAATATAGTGATATCTTCAATGGACTGAAAGAAAATAATTGATTTCTATGTCAGTGAAAACATCATTCAGAATTGTTCTGGAGTGATCCATAGGTCAGGACCTGCCTCACCAGTTATCCTTAAGAGAAATCTGTTCAAGAGAGAAGGCTGAAGTGTTTTATTTTGAAGCTTATGAAGCTTGTTGCTAAAATGTATCTTTCCTCACTCCATGCTTCCCACACCTCCACAAGAAACAGAAGGAATTGACCAAAGCAATCAAGACTGACTGGCATGTCTCATTCTTCCCAATACATGTACAAATGTGAATTCCTGGGAAATGGGCTCTGAGTACTAACCCCATTTCCCTAGCCCAGCTGGCAGTAAGCCACAGTGGGAGAGCTAGCTGTCAATGAGAGTTGGGCAGGGGAACGCCTGAAAGTTTCCTGAATTCTGTATTGACAGCCCAAGTTGGTCAGGACCAACCTTACACAAAAAAGCAGGTATCTTAAAGCTCCAGAAAAAGAGTATATAGCATTGTCTTTAACAATTAAAAATGGAAGTATAAATGATTACCTGGAAGTGTTTACCAGTTTTAGAAGAGGAAATATACATATCTACATTTAAGTTTATAAAATTTTGTCTGTGAGACCACTAAAACAATATGGGTTTTTTAGCCATAGTTTATGTGGCTCAAGCAGAAATATAAATTTTTCATATTGCAATATGCTTATCATAAAACAGCCCTAAAGTCCATTTGCAAAGGAATAATAGTTACAACTGGGCTTATATTACTTTCCCCTCTCAGAAATTTCATTTTTCAAAATAAAATATTATAATCATTACAGTAAAAACATAAAGAGAAAAATATAAACACTTACTTGAACCTACAACTTTCTGATTAATGTTTCTGATTAATTTCTACCACCTTTCTGATTAATTTCTCCCATTCTAAAATTGGGTTGATGTGATCATTTTTAAAGAGACATTATGGGAAGTACTCAAAGTTAGAGGAAATATCATGATTGTTTAATAGGAGTTTATAGATGTTGAATACTAAATCATAGGTGACATAACAAGCATAACTTTTCAGAAATACTTCAAAATAATTTTGGCCTAACACATACTTTCAGATGAATTAATTCAAAAGTTTTCACATAAAGAGAAATAGAGTTGGACTAATCATATAAAAGCTGACTGCATTTTTAAATTTGTTAAACACCCCAGGTAGATAAACTTGATTGAATTCTACATAATAAGTAGAGAAAGCACCTGTTACCTAAGAAATATGCATATATAAAAGCTAAGGGGATAAATTGGTTAACAGTGCACTATTTCAGTGAATGCTACATTTTTGTAAAGAATATTAGTGTTTAAGTAATGATAACTGGGTATTAATTGAACTCCCGCAGGAAATATTTACTGAAATATATAATGTTTTCTGAAGGATAGCACAAAAATTTGGTACTTACTGAAGAGAACAAATAGAGACAATTACATTCTCAAACTATTGAATTGTATACCTCTTTTGATCATCTGACAACTTCATAATCACTTTAAGAAAACTGAATTAGACACTTTGATATAGACATAGACTTCCTTCTGCAGAGCTATCAATGACAAGGACAGTGTTAGAGATTGCAGAAAACTCTCATCAACTAAAACGTATCACAATTTAAAATTCCAGCACTGACATATTGTAACCATGACAGCACAGAAACCCTCCTCCAATTGTACAATAAAAAGATAAGATCCTTCAGCATGATAACCATTGAAAAGATTAAATAATGAAACAGGACACATTTTTGTCACTTTGACATCTGCCTGCTGTGCAAGTACACAAAGAGAGAAAGTAGCCATCACTTTGAGTAGCTTTTCCAATCTGGAAGCTTTTAGGAAAATTACAGGGCACCAAAGAATTACAGTTCACATTAGAACTGATTGGTGTCACAGTCAAAAGAGGGAAAGATTTCTTGTCCTTTTGCAATAGGGATTTGTCTTACATGAGCAAAGATAATCACCTTCCATAGTCACAAAACTAAAGTTATAGCTAATCGGAAGAAATCATACATTGAGGTAAAACCTTCATTGGCTCTTGATTTAGTACTAAATTGATTTTGATCTTTATAAATGCCAGGCAGCTTTGACTGTGTTGTCAACATCTGTACAGAAATAATGTTGCTGGACCAAGGTTTTTCTAAGGTTCTATCCTAGAAAGATGCTTGGCTCCTATTAATATTGGTAGTGGCTCTGATTCCAAATAAAGTATAATTTTTCAATATCCAGGGTAGCATCATTAGGGTAATCATATTAAACAGGACTGACTTCCCATCTTTCCCAGTCAAGGAGGAAATGTTTGACAATAGCAGCCTCTTCACTTGGAATCACTAATCACAGGCCTTGGCCCTGCTTCCTTCTGAATTTTAGCTCAGAGCTAACAGAGAACAACAAACATATAACTGTGCTATTCAGCAAAGGAAGGGGAAGAGAAAGTAATTGGGTGATTTAATGTTTTTAACAATATCTAAATCAATTGTTTACTGAGTACAAGATGTTTTAGCAGCAAAATCATTCAAAAAAGGCTTGAGGAAAACTGACAAAGCTAGATAAGGCAGATTTATACCTAATAAACATATTTAAGAAAACTGCCACCTGTTTTTTGAAATAAATAAAACTGGTGGTGAACTTAGCAAGCTAGCCAGTCTAAATTTTATGAAAGTGCTAAATGATAAGTACATAAACCTACAGGGATTCATGAACCACAAAGCTGAATTCTCTATTACTCTTGGTAAAGGAAGAGAAAGAAAGAAATAGAAAAGTCAAACTCACAATTAAAACAGGCCAAAAAGTTATACAAAATATATTTGAATGATTAAGTTAAACTTCATTCAGTATTAGAAATACACTTAGCATTCTGAAGATATCCTCAAAAAGAGTAAAAATAAAATGTCTAAAACAATTCTATGTATATTGCTTGATGGAAAATGGTTAAATGATAGCAACTGAAAAATCTGTTTTCAGATATTTTAGCCTAATTCATTTTGTTTTGGTCGTTTTAATATTAGCAAGGCAAAAGTGTTGTATACAATGGGGATTACTGCACAAAGACCAGGGTGGACCTGTCTTGGCAGGAAACAGATTTTCATTAAGATGGAGCAATTCAAGAGACCTTAATAAAGGAACTATTTACAGAATGTCGACAGAGTTAATGAAAACAGTAAGAGATGTTGAAGTACCCAGAGATAGCAGAGCAGGAATCTGTTACCACCCTAAGCTGGAAAGAAATAAAAGAGTAAATAATGTTATCAGAGCTGGAGTTATGGAGGAGAGATTGCCCAACAGAAGAAGTTGTAGTCTTGAGTGCCCAGAGGCACAATCAGAATGCTGAAGCAAAGCAGGGAAGAAATGGTGAAGAAATAAGACTACCTCTTCTCTCTTTCTCATTTCAATGTTATGTTAATGGCTTTCATTGGCTAAACTCAACGAGCTTATCCAGCTGACAAGGGAATCTGGCAATCAATGCTAGCCCTAAGGGTTAGACATGTAGGGCAACAAGTGAAGAACAGAATGCTAGAGAATGAGGATGAGTGAAGCAAATGTGGAATAACCAGCACACAATGTATGTCTGTTGGTTGTTAAATGGCCACATTACGAGCTGTGAAATAATGAAGAGACACTTTTTGCTGATTTGTAGTAATTTCAATTATTTCTTCCTTTCATCTTTTATGGCTGTGGTTTATTTAACTCTTCCCATCTTGTTAGATTATTTATTTCCAGTTTTTTACTGTTATAAACAATATTGCAATAAACATTCATTACTGACAGGTGATAGAGTTATAGAAAAGTTGTTTTAACTATTATATATAGGATGGATAAACAGCAAGGTCCTACTGTATATAGCACAGGGAACTATATTCAATACCCTGTGATAAACCATATGGAAAAGAATATGAAAAAGAATGTATATATGTCTAACTGAATCATTTTGCTGTACAGTAGAAATTAACACATTGTAAATCAACTATACTTCAATAAAATTTTTTAAAAAGTTATTTTTAAAATAAATTTGATTGAGGTATAATATACTTACAATAAAAACATCACATTTGAAGTGTACAGTTTGGTGACATTTGACAACTGACACCCTTGTAAACACCATACCAATCAAGATACAGAACATTTACATTCCCCCCAAAAATGTTTCCTTGTGTCCATTTGTAGTCATTCCTCCCTCAACTATTACTCATATTTCTAATAAACTAGACTTGCCTATTCTAGAAGTTTATAAAATGGCATGTTTGCTCAAATGTCTATGAAATGCAGCCTTTTGTTGCATATACCAGTAGATTTCTCTTTTTTATTGCTGAGAAGTAGTCCATCACAGGAATAAACCATAATTTGTTCATACATTCACCTATCAATGTCTTCAGTTTGGGGCTATCATGAAGGAAGGTGTTATAAATATTTATGTTTAAAGGTATTCAGATTAAAATATAGGAATATTTTTTTCCTCATGGATAAGTACCTATGAGAAAAAGGAGTGTATTATATGGTAAGAATATACTCTATAAAAATGGCCAAACTGTTTTCAAAATTGTCGTACTATTTTACACAGTCACCAGAGATGTGTGGTAGTTTCAGTTGCTTTACATCCTCACCAATACTCTTTGGTACGTGGGCCTCTCACTGTTGCGGCCTCTCCCGTTGCAGAGCACAGTCTCCGGACGCGCAGGCTCAGAGGCCATGGCTCATGGGCCCAGCCGCTCCGCGGCACGTGAGAGCTTCCCTGACCGGGGCACGAACCCGTGTCCCCTGCATCGGCAGGCGGACTCTCAACCACTGCGCCACCAGGGAAGCCCACCAAGCCCACCAATACTTACTCTTGCCAGTCTTTTCCATTTAGCTATTCTAACGAGTATATAGTGGTACCTTATTTTAATTTGCATTTCCCTAATGACTAATGATGTTGAGCATCTTTTCATGCACTTTTTGTCCATTTATATATCTTCTTTAATGAAAGGTCAGTTCACATTTTTGTCTTTTTAAAAAATATCAAGTTTATTTTCTATTATTGCAAGATTTCTTTTGTAAGATGCAAGATATATTTACGTGAGCATAAGTTTTCAATTTTGATGAAATACAGCTTAATGGTTTTTGTTTTACTTTATGGCTAGTGATTTATTTGGTACACATTGTCTTAAAACTCTTTGCCTACTTAGTGTAATGAAGATTTCATTCCATCTTTTCCTCTATATGTTTTATATTTTAGCTTTTATGCTTAGGTCTATGATCTATTTTAAATTAATTTTTGTGTGGTCTGAGGTAGAAGTTGAAGTTTTAAAAAATTTTCCATACATTTCCCATACACTGAAAACACTATTTTCCCTGTCAAATTACTCTTATGTCTTTGACAGAAATCAATGTGTGTGTGCATGTGTGTGTGTGTGTGTGTGCGTGTGTGTGTGTGTTTAGCACTATTTTTGGACTCTATTCTGTTCCATTGACTTGTATGTCTATTGTAAGACATATGATTCTACACTCTGATTATTGTACCTTTATAGTAAGTCTTAAAATCAGTCAGCATAGGGGCCTCCCTGGTGGCACAGTGATTGAGAGTCCGCCTGCCAATGCAGCGGACACGGGTTCATGCCCCGGTTCGGGAGGATCCCAAGTGCCGCGGAGCAGCTGGGCCCTTGAGCCATGGCTGCTGGGCCTGCGTGTCCGGAGCCTGTACTCCACAATGGGAGAGGCCACAACAGTGAGAGGCCCGCATCAGTCAGTGTAATTTCTCTCACTTTGTTTCCTTTTTAAAAAGTTACTTTGGCTATTCTCAGTCATTTGCATTTCTATGTAATTTTTGGTATTAGCTTGTCAATTTTTAAAAACCTCTGCTGAAATTTTTATTGGGATTGCACTGCATCTATAGATAAATTTGGGAAGGCTGTATACCTTAACATTACTTGCTCTTCCAATACATGAATACCATGTACCTTCCTAGTGATTTAGATCATCTTTAATTTCTTTCATCAATGTTTTGTAGTTTTCAATGTATGTGTCTTTTACAGATCTTATTAAATTTATTTTGAAATATTTTATGGTTATTTTGATACTATAATAAATTATATTGTTTTAAAATCTTCATAATCCAATTTTTGTGATATCCATATAAAAATACAGATGAAATTTTGTAAATTGAGCCTTGTATCCTGAAATTCATTTATTATTGTCACAAATTTATTTATTTATTTATTTACTTACTTATTTATTTACTTACTTACTTTTGGCTGCATTGAGTCTTTGTTGCTATGCATGGGCTTTCTCTAGTTGCAGCGAGCAGAGGCTACTCTTCTTTGCCGTGTGTGGGCTTCAGTAGTTGTCGCTCACGGGCTCTAGAGCACAGGCTCAGTAGTTGTGGAGCACGGGCTTAGTTGCTCTGCAGCATGTGGGATCTTCCTGGACCAGGGATCAAACCTATGTCCCCTGAAATGGCAGGCGAATTCTCAACCACTGTGCCACGACGGAAGCCCACAAATTTATTTATTATTCTAACAGCTTTTTAGGGTCCTCAGGATTTTCTATTTTGCTATTTATGCTCTCTGTGAATAAAAAGTTTTATTTCTTCCCTTCCAATTTTTATATCTTTCATTTATTTCTCTTGCCTTATTGCAGTGGCTAGAATAGGCAGTAAAATATTGAATACAAATAGTGATAAAGGGCATCCTCTCACTGTTCCTCATCTTAGGGAGAAAGAATTCAGAGTGTCACCATTAAGTATGAAGTTAGCTACAGAATTTTCATTAATACATTTTACCAACATGAGGCAGTTTCCTTTTACTCCTATTTTACTGAGAATTTTTACCATACATTGGTCTTAAATTTCATTAAATGCTTCTTTTGCATTGATTGAGATGGTATGTTTCTCCTTTATTTTCTTAGTGTATATTAAGTGAGTTTTGAATGATGAACCAATCTTTATTTCCTGGGATAAACCTGACTTAGTCATGTGGTATTATCCTTGTTTATATATTGCTGGATTTTATTTACTACTATTGCTGAGGGTTTGGTCTATGCTTATGAAAATTATTGGTCTGTGACTTTTTCTTGTATTGCCATTGTAAGATTTTTAAGTAAATGTTAGCCAGCCTTATAAGAGTATCTGAGAAATTTTCCCTCCTACTCTATTTTCTGAAAGAATTTGTATAATATTGATATTAATTCTTCCTTGAATGTTTGATAACTTTCACCAGTGAAACCATCTGGGCATGGAGTTTTCTTCATAGGGGATTTTTAAAATTAAAATTCTATTTCCTTAATAAATATAAAGCCATTCAAAATTTCATTTTCTTCTTGAGTTCATTTAGGAAAATTTTGTTTTTCAAAAAATTTGTCTGTTTTATCAAAGTTGTTGTATTTATTGAAATAAAGGTGGTTATAATACTTCCTTATTATTCTCTTAAGTTCTGTATGATCTGTAGTGATCTGTATGATCATTTTTGATTGAGGTAATTTGTGTTCTTCTCCTCTTCATTACTGATTATTTTTGATAGGGAGTTTACCAACCTTATTAATCTATTCAAGTAACTAACTTTTGGTTTTATGAATTTTATTTATTACCTGTTTTCTATTATAAGGATTTCCGCCACCAATGAATCTTACAGTTTTAATTTATCTGAAATGAATCATTTTATTTTATTTTATCCTTGCTATTAAAGGATATTATTAGTTACCACAGAATTCTAGGTAAACAATTTATTTTTCTTTCAACACTTTAAGGATGAACGCCTATTTTCCCTTCTCCTCCATTGTTTCTGAAAAGGAGTTGCCATAATTCTTATCCTGTTCCCGTTTATATACTATGTC
The DNA here is from genome assembly GCF_949774975.1 of Lagenorhynchus albirostris. NCBI lineage: Eukaryota > Metazoa > Chordata > Mammalia > Artiodactyla > Delphinidae > Lagenorhynchus > Lagenorhynchus albirostris. The sequence continues at coordinate 60,283,819 of NC_083102.1, forward strand.
TTTTTTTCTCTATATGCTTTCATGATTTTCTCTGCATCTTCAGTTTTTAGCAGTTTGACTATATATTTATAGTCAATTTATCCTGCTTTGTGTTTGGTGAGTTCCTTGGATCTATATACCAGGGTTTTTCCTCCATGAAAATTTACACAGTTTTCAGCCACTATTTTCTGAAGTTTTTTTTTTTTTTCCTGCTCAATCTTACTCTCTTTTGATTCTGAGATTCCAGTTGCACATATCTTAGACCATATGGTATTATTCTACAAAACACTGAGTCTCTTTATTTTTCTTCCATTTTTAAATTATTCTCCCATATTCAGATTGAATAATTCCTTTTTATTTGGTGGGAGAACTGATATCTTTACAACTGAATATTTTCATCCAATAATATGGTATCTCTCTTCATTTATTCAGACATTTGTTACACCCTTAAATATTTTTATGGGTTTTATTCTGTAAAGACCTTGATTCCTATTAGTGTATATCTTCATTGATTCACAGTAACTATATATCTCCACAATTTCACAGTATATTAATAATTTTTTAAAAACACAACTATTTTTCAAGCCAGTTACTCTGTACTCTTTCCTGATAACTGGGCATTGATTGTAATAAAAATTCTGTGGCAAACGATTTCATGGCAACCAAATTAAAATGCCAAAAGACAAGCAACAAACTGAGAAAAATATTTGCTGTTCTATCACAGAAAAAAATTGATATCTGTAAAATACAAAGAGTTCTTAAAAACTGAAGAAGAATAAGACAAACTGTAAATATAGGCTAGAGAAATACACAAATATTGCACAACAAAAAGAGACGCAAATAGTTTTAGCCATGAGAAGATGGTCTACTTTTTTCCATAATAAAAAATGCGAATTAGGAGAGGAGAGCAAGATGGTGGAGTAGGAGGATGTGGTACTCACATTCCCCCATGAACACATCAAAATATACATCTACATGTGGAGCAATTCTCACTGAAAACTAACTGGAGACTGGCAGAAAGACTTTTGTACAACCAAGGCTGTAAGAAAGATCCACACGGAATTGGGTAAAAAGGGAAGAGAAGTGATCAGGTCAGGACCTGATCCCCTGAGAGGGGACACAGAAGGAGGAGGGATTAGAAGGGCAGAGATCCTCCCTGGAGAGTGAGTGGTTTGAGGCACATATTGAGTGCCCCAGCCATGGGGTCTGACACTAGGAAGATGAGTCCCCTGAGCTGGTTAGAAAATCAGTGAAACTAACAGGAGGGCTGTAATAAACTGAGACTCTGCTCATGAAGAGCACACACACACTTGCTTATTCCTGGAACAAGGTAGAGAAAAACAGAATGACACAGCACAGGATTCTGGCTGGTTCCTGCAACCACCTGAAAAAAAAAGACTAACAAAACAGAAATATATTAGCTCAAAGAGTTCAAAGCATTAGTAATAAGAATGTTAACTAAATTATGGGGGAAAAAAACAGATAAACACAGTGAGAATTTTAACAAGGACCTAGAATATATATAAAAAAGAATCGGTCAAAATTGAGGAATAAAATAACTGAAATGAAAAATACATTAGAAGGAATTAACAGCAGACAACATGATACAGAAGAACACATAAGTAATCTGGAAAATAGAATAATGGAAATCACTCAATGAGAACAGCAAAAAGAAAAACAAATAAAATGAAAGTGAGAACAGTTTAAGGGACCTCTGAGACAACATTAAGCATACTGACATCTGCATTATAGGGGTCACAGAAGGAGAAGAGAGGGAGAAAGGGGTTAAAAATTTACTTGATAAAATTATGGCTGAAAACCCCCCAAACTAGAAGGAAACAGATATCTAAGTACAAGAAGCACAGAGGGTCCCAAAGATGATGAACCCAAAAAGATGCATACCAAGACATATGATAATTAAAATGACAAAATTTAAAGATAGAGTTCTAAAGGCAGCAAGAGAAAAACAAAGAGTCATATAAAAGGGAATCCCTATAAAGCCATCAGCTGATTTCTCTGCAGAAACTTTGCAGGCCAGAAAGGAGTGGCATGATATATAAAAAGACCTGAAAGAGGAAAACCTACAACTTAGGATACTCTAGCAAGATTATCATTTAGAATTGAAGGATATATAAGGAGCTTCTCAATCAAAAACTAAGAGTTCATCAATACTAAACCTAACCTGAAAGAAAAGTTACAGGGTCCTCTCTAAGTGAAAAAGAAAAGGCCACAACAATAAGTATCTATAGAAAAGGAAAAAAATCTCACTAGTAAAGTCAAACATATGTAAAAGCGAGGATCAACAACTTAGGTAATTTTTTATAAAAATCAAAAAACAAAAAAATATAAAAAGAAATATAACTACAATAAGCAGTTAAGGGATAAACATGAAGATGTAAAATACGACATCAAAAATGAAACGTGGGGGAGGGGAGTAAAAAATGTAGATCTACAAGAATGTGTTTGAACTTAAATGACTACCAGTTTAAAACAAGTAGATATAGTGATATGTCTACAGATAGGAACCTCATGGTAACCACAAAGCAAAAACCACCAATAGATACACAAAAGCTAGAGCAAAAGGAACACAAGCGTATGAATAAATAAAATCACCAAACCACAGGGAAGAAACTAAAAGAAGAAAAGAACAGAGAAGAATGACAAAAACAACCAGAAAAAAGTAATAAAATGGCAGTAATCAATAATCACTTTAAAAGTCAATGGATTAAATGCTCTAATCAAAGATATAGGGTGGGTGATTGGATAAAAAAAACAAGACCCATCTATATGCTGCTTACAAGAGACTCACTTCAGAGCTAAAGACACACACACAGACTGAGAGCAAAGGGATGGAAAAAGATATTTCATGCAAATGGAAACAACAAGAAAGCAGGGGGAGCAATACTCATTTCATAAAAAAAAAACTTTAAAATAAAGTCTATAACAAAGAGGGCATTATATAATGACAAAGGAGTCAGTAGAGGAAGATAAAATAACACTCGTTAACATATATACACCAAATATGGGAGCACTTAATGCAATTATGAATGGATATAAAAAGAGAAATTGACAATAATAAAGTAATAGTATGGGATGTTAATGGTCCACTTACATCCATGGACAGATCATCCAGACAGAAAATCAGTAAGAAAACATAGTCTTAAATGACACATTAGACCAGTTGGGTTTGATAGGTATCTCCAGGACATTCCATCCAAAAATAGCAGAATAACATTCTTTTCAAGTGTACATGGAATATTCTCCAGGATAAATCACATGCCAGGCCACAAAACAATAGAACAGAAATTATATCAAACAGTATTTCCAACTATGACTGTATGAAACTAGAAATTATTTTCAGAAAGAAAAATGGGAAAAACACCAACACATGGAGACTAAACAACATGCTACTAAAAAAACAATGGATCAATGAAGAAATTTTACAAATCAGAAAATACCTTGAGACAAATGAAAATGGAAATACAACTTTCCAAAATCTAGGGCATACAACAAAAGTAGTTCTAAGAGGGAAGTTTAGAGTGATACAGACCTATATCAAGAAACAAGAAAAAATCTCAAATAAATAACCTAATGAACCATTTAAAGGAATTAGAAAATGAACAAACAAAGCCCAAAGTCAGCAAAAGGAAGGAAATAATAAAAATCAGAGAAGATATAAATAAAAGAGAGACCAAAAAAACCATAGAAAAGATCAATGAAACCAAGCCTGGCTTTTAGAAGAGATAAACAAAATTGATAAAACTTTTTGCCAGGCTCATCAAGAAAAGAAGAGAAAGGACCCAAATAAACAAAATAAGAAATGAAGGTAGAGAACTAACAACCAATATCACAGAGACACAAAAAAATTGTAAGAGAATACTACAAACAGTTATATGCCAACAAATTAAACAACCTAGAAGAAATAGACAAATTTCTAGAAACATACAACCTTCCAAAACTAAATTAGGAAGAAACAGACAATCTGAACAAACTGTTCACTACTAGTTAGATCTAATCTGTAATCAAAATACTACCCACAAACAAAAGACCAGGAGTACATGGTTTCACAGAGGAATTCAACCAAACATATAAAGAAGAGCTAATACCTATCATTCTCAAACTATTCCAAAAAAATTGGCAGAGGAAATACTCCCAGATTCATTCTATGAGGCCACCATAATCTTGATATCAAAACCAAGATAAAGACACTCCAAAAAAAGAAAATTACAGGCCAGTATCTTTGATGAACATAGATGCAAAAATCCTTAACAAAATATTTGCAAGCCAAATTCAACAATACATAAAAAGGATCATACACCATCATCAAGTAGGATTTATTTCAGGAATGCAAGGATGGTTCAATATTTGCAAATCAATCATATGTGATACACCACATTAACAAAAGGAAGAACAAATATCACACGATAATCTCAATAGATGGAGAAAAAGCATTTGACAAAATTCAACATCCATCCATGATAAACACTTTCATCAAAGTTTTTACAGAGGGAACATATCTTGACATAATAAGGGCCATTTATGACAAACCCACAGCTGACATCATACTCAAATGTGAAAATGAAAGCTTTTCCTCTAAAATGAGGAAAAAGACAGTGATACCCCCTCTCACCACTTCTATTTAACACAGTATTGGAAGTTCTAGACACAGCAATCAGACAAGAAAAAGAAATAAAAGGCATTTAAACTGGAAGGAAAGAAAAAACTGTCAGTATTTGCAGATGACATGATACTATATATATATAGAAAAACCTGAAGTCTTCACATAAAAAATTACTGAACTAATAAATGAATTCAGTAAAATTACAGTATACAGGATTAATATACTGAAATCTGGTTTTTGTCTACAATGCTAACAATGAACTATCAGAAAGAGAAAGCAAGGAAACAGTCTCACTTAAAATTGCCTCAAAAAGAATAAAATACCTAGCAATAAACTTAACCAAGGAGAAGACTTTTACTCTGAAAACTATAAAATACTGATGAAGGAAATTGAAGATGACACAAATAAATGGAAAGATAGCCCATGTACATGGATTGAAAGAATTAGTATTGTTAAAATGTTCATACTCCCCAAAGCAATCTATAGATTTAATGCAATCCCTATCAAAATACCCATGGCATTTTTCAACAATTTAGAACAAACAATTTAGAACAAACAATACTAAAATTTACATAAAACCACAGAAGACGCTTAATTGCCAAAGAAATCTTGAGCAAAAAGAACAAAGCTGGAGGTATCACTCTCTCTGATTTCAAACTATACTACAAAGCTATGGTAATCAAAACAGTATGGTACTGACACAAAAACAGACACAGCTCAATGGAACCGAAGAGAGGACCTTGAAATAAACCCATGGACTTATAGTCAATTAATCTATGACCAAGGAGGCAAGAATATACAATGGAGAAAAGACAGTCACTTCAATAAGTGCTGGTGGGAAAAACTGGACAGCCACATGTAAAAGAATGAAATTAGAACATTTCCTTGCATCATATACAAAAATAAACTCAAAATGGATTAAAGACCTAATGTAAGACCTGAATCCATAAAACTCCTAGATATAAGCAGAACACTCTGTGACATAAATCTTTTAGATCTGTCTACTAAGAAACAAAAGCAAAAATAAACAAATGGGACCTAATTAAACTTAAAAGCTTTTGCACAGCAAAGGAAACCATAAACAAAACGAAAAGACAACCTACTGATTGGGAGAAAATATTTGCAAATGATATGACTAATAAGGAGTTAATATCCAAAATACATTATAAACAGCTCATAAAACTCAATATAAAAAACCAACCTCATTACAAATGGGCAAAAGATTTAAATGGACAGTTTTCTAAAGAAGACAAACAGGCACATGAAAAGATGTTCAACATTGCTAATTATCAGAGAAATGCAAATCAAAACCACAATGAGATATTACCTCAAAAATGTCAGAATGGCTTTCATCAAAATGTTTACAAATAGCAAATTTTGGTGAGGATGTAGAGTAAAGGGAATGCTAGTACACTGTTTGTGGAAACGTAAATTGGTGAAACTACTATGGAAAACAGTATAGAGGTTTCTCAATAAAACAAAAATAGAACTACCATATGATCAAGCATTTCCACTCTTGGAAATATATCTGAAGGAAAAAAAACACTGATCTGAAAAGATACATGAACCCCAATGTTTATAGCAGCACTATTTACAATAGCCAAGATATGGAAGCAATCTAAGTGTTCATCAACAGAAGAATGAATAAAGATGTGAGATTATATATATATAATGAAATATTACTCAGTCATAAAAAAGAATGAAATTCTGCCATTTGCAACAATGTGGATGGACCTAGAGGGTATTATGCTTAGTGAAATAAGTTAGAGAAAGACAAATACTGTATGTTTTCACTTATATATGGAATCTAAAAAATAAATGAATGAATATAACAAAACAGAGACAGAGACACAGATAAAGAGAACAAACCAGTGGTAAAAGATTAAGTAAATCTAAAAGATTTATGTCAAAGAGTGTTCTGCTTATGTTCTCTTCTAGGAGTTTTATGGATTCAGGTCTTACATTAGGTCTTTAATCCATTTTGAGTTTATTTTTGTATATGATGTGAGGAAATGTTTCCCCCTTTTCAGAAGGAAAAGGTAAGGGGCAAGACAGGGATATGGGATTAAGATATATAAACCGCTATGTATAAGATAAGCAACTAGGACATATTGTACAGCATAAGGAAATATAGTCAATATTTTCTAATAATATTAAATGGAGTATACTCTATAAAAATGCTGATTCACTGTGTTATACACCTTATACTAATATAATATTGTAAATCAACTAACTTCAGCTTAAAAATGAAAATTAACACTACATGGGAATATCTTTTTCTCATTTAACAGTTTGATTAAAATCCAAATTTGATAAATATCTGTTAGCAATGCTGTGGAGGAAAGGTACTCTTGAGTTGCCGATTGGGATTGTAAATTAATACAACTATTATAGAATAGAATTTAACTACATGTCCCAAATTATATACACCTTTAGCTTCCTAAAAATACTACTTCTATGAATCTGTCTTAAAGATGCATGACAAAAGGACAAAAAGGGGTATACAAAACTATAAAAATATATAAGGTTATCTATTCTTTGTAACAGTATTTTTAACAAAGTAAGGCTTGAAAACAACCCAGATGTCTATCCAGTGGAGCTGGCTAAATGAACTGTAGTACATGTACCCAGTACAATGCTATGGAGTTGTAAAAGGAATAGAGAATATGTCTATGTATATCCTTGGAGTAATTTCCAGAAAGTACGTCTGAGTAAAAAAAGTAAAGTGGAGAAAAGTACACAGTGGTATATTGTACTACTGTTTATGAAAGAAAGGGAGAGGAACACATACATTTCCTTATACATATACTTTTAACTGAAATGTAATAAAATAAAAGTCAATAGTTACTTCTAGGAAGAGGGATGAAATATGGTAAAGAAGATAAGAGTAGAAACTACATTTTCCTGGTAGTCAGACATTCTACCCTATGTGCAAATTCTTATTCCACCAACACTGTGGGTTCAAAAAAGAAGGGGGTATTTGAGACCCACGTCTTAAAGAAGGCAGTATAGCATAGGAGGGGAAGGTCATGTACTTTGGTCATTGATACCAGGGTTGGGATGCTGGCTTTTCCTTTATTGGCCAGTGGGACTTTAGGCAAGTTACTTAACTTCTCTGAGCTTCACATTTCTCATGTATAAAATGGAGATAAAATTAGTGCCTACCACAGAAGATTGTGCAAGGGATTAAATCAAACTGAAGCGACTTCACAAAGCAACACTTACCAATGGGAATATCAATGCCCACAGTCATCATCAGTTTGGAGGTGCGGCTAAAAATAGTTTCAAGTATGAAAAATGTGAATGATTTAATTTAAAATTTTTTGAGTAGATTTAAGATTTTCTCTGTGAAAGATGTCACTGTTGTAGTCAGTTGCTTTCTTGAGTAGAAGGGAAAGCAGTGCAGTTACAGTCCTTTGGGAATGTGAGCCCATGACCAGATATATGTCATGTATATGCAAACTTAACATGCATACTCATGTTTATCAGAGAAAAAAAGTTGAGAATAGATGCTCTATAGGCTAGAATTCAATGGTAAAGAATGTATGAATGCTGGACACTGGTTAGCAATCAGAATGGGTCTATGGATATACTGTGACTACCTCAGTATTTTAACCTAATCATGGTAGTCTCCAAAGAAAAAGGAAATTCAATGAAGAAGGAGGGAGAGACATAAAGGTGATCATAAAAACAATTAAACCATATAAAGGAACTGTTTTGTAATTAGAAAATTGGTTTTCTGTGTGACTTAAGAATTTCTCAAATTTTCTCTCCCTCTCTGATGTTCCTTTTCCAAGAAAAAGAAAAAAAATGTTAAAAGGCAGTTGAACTAGAGGTTCTTTGAAGACTTTCTCAGTTCTGACATCTTATGAGTTGATGATGCAATAACCCCAAACTTTTAAATTCCCATCTAGCACAGTCCTCAGAATGACAGAGGAACAGGCATTACTTACTGATGCAGTAATTTGCTTTCATGTGGAAGTGAGGCTGTGTGATTTGCCATCTGGGGTGAAATCCTATGGGTTTGGTTGTTATATAATCTTATCTGTGCAGAATTTTCATTTATGTTACTGACATGTGCTGTTACTTTCTCTTGGCCTTTAAATTTGAGATCATTGGGTTTTTGTTATGTTTTTCCCTAAAGAGTCAAACCAGTCAACTCTTCACAGCTTTACATACATACAAGTAAAAGGCTTAATATAAGCACTTAATATTCTTACTGAAAAAGAAATATCCAAAAAACAAACAAACAAATTAATTTCTCAGTGTGGCATTCCACATCCTCAACTATCAACTTTGTTTCAGGATAAAAGGATAGGAGACATTCAAGCATTTTTTATGTAGTTTCATTTAAAAATTTTACACTTATATTAGTCACCCAAATTTCACTTCCATTTAATACTGGTTCAGATTACGAATAAATGTGGCGTTGGGTCCTCCTGAGCATTCAATGGCAAAGATATTTTTCCTTTAAAATCCAAGCTAGTGCTTCAGAAAATATATAGGCCAAAGAGTTCCAGAGGAAATCAGCTGTGTAATATTCTATATAGTTCAAACTCTCTTTAAGATTGGGTTCAATAGTCTCTATATTGATTTTTTCAAATGACTAGGATATTCTGTCCTCTACAGAGGAGACAACAATACACTTACAATGGGAACTGGTCAAAACATAATCCACATTGGCCCAGGTGCTGCGGAGTGCCTCAAGGACCTCTGCACACAGGCTGAAGAAGTTTGACAGGCTTTCTCCACTGCTGCGGGGTGGGGGTGGGGGTCTCAATCCACATCAATCACCCCAAATTTGATGGCTCTTCATGCCTTCAATATGATTCCATTCATCTTAGAGTTTTACTTTGCAAGGAAGTCACCGGAAAGGTAGTTATATTGTAGCTTCTCCCATATCATTGTTCTTGTAACACTTCCTTCAGTTTTACAAAGTAAACCTAACCATGGTTCACATTGCCTCATTTTTAAGACCTATGATGTCACTAAAAAGGCACGGTTCATGGAGTAAGCATCTTAAATGAAATTATTTACATTTCCATTGACAAAGCAAATATTTTACTTAAGTAATCCACAAAGCACCCTTCCATTCCAGTTTAAGGTGCTATTCCATTAGTGCTTAAAATAGGAAGATTTTTGTGGGAAATTATTCTACTTTCACTGCCAACACTCTCTATACTCAATTGTATCAGCAGTCCTATTGGCAGAGTTCCCCCACACACATATATAACATTTTTCTTGTGATTATAAAAGTGATACATGCTTATTGTAGGATCTTTGGAAAATACAGAAAAGACAAGAGAAAATAATAAAAAGTGCTTATAATCCCTCTGCCCAGAGACCATAAAATTTGACATTTGGTGTATCTCTTACTTTAATTGCCTATCATTTTACAAGGTTTCAAATATATTCTTTAGAACAATCATGGTTTCCCAAACCTCCCTTGTCAGCTCTTGAATTTATGTCAGGAGACCAATACATTTTCCTTGGCTGAAGCAGACTCAGGAGGTGAAGTTTCAAGAATGAGAGGAGAGAGAAAATAGAGCTCAGAATCTGTTTCAGTTACGAACTTATTACAGTAAAGAATTAAATGGCCACCTTCAAAGTTATTCCCTGAAGCTTCTGCTCTCATGACCTCATTATTGCCTTAATCTGCCCTTTTATCATGAGAGTTCAACTATTAATACCATTGTCAAGTTCTTTTTAATTTTGCATTTGGCTAAAATGCCACCTCCCATTTTATTTTGTGGTACCCAGGCTAATCCCTCATTACTTTCCCTGATTCTGAGCCCTCTGGGCATCCTCTCCTAGCTACTCAAATCTCCTCCTACACTGTTGATTAGTTATGTCAGCCTTGGGCAGCCCTGGAGACAAGGAACAATATGGATTGATGCTTGTTAAAAGAGTAACTGAATACAAAATATGCTCATGAGGGAGACTAACCTCAACTATAGAATAATCTACAGATATTTTCCAAGTGTAACTCTCACATAGTTATACACACAGCATAATATGATCTACGAGATCGTGCTAAAACCACTTTAATAAACAGAATAGTGTGTGTTTGGTATAGTAACAGTTGTATATTAATAGAAGTTATATCAATTGAATCCATGTTTTATGGGATCCATGTTTTTGAGAAGAATTGAAAAACATGCTGTATAAGCAATATCATGGTAAATTTTACTATACTAAGTAAACTTGTCCTGGTTACCTTTTCTTTTTTTTTTCTTTTTTTTTTTTTTTCGGTACGCGGGCCTCTCACTGTTGTGGCCTCTTCCTTTGCGTAGCACAGGCTCCGGACGCGCAGGCTCAGCGGCCATGGCTCACGGGCCCAGCCGCTCCGCGGCACGTGGGACCTTCCTGGACCGGGGCACGAACCCGTGTCCCCTGCATCGGCAGGCGGACTCTCAACCACTGTGCCACCAGGGAAGGCCGGTTGCCTTTATTTTTAAACTTAGTGAGTTGCCCAGTGATTTGTCCATGGTAAGTTTCCCATCATTTGAGCAATTTGAGCACTGGATGAATTTTCACCTGCCAATGGGCATAGACATCAGCAATGGCCAATTGTACCATGACAAATATTCAATCGTCTGACAAAAAATAGAAAATATAAACAATGCAATAAGATGTCTTTTTTAATAAAGATTACATATTAAAATATCTTTTATTTTAAGAACTCAATTTAACAGTAGATGGTAGTAGTTATTTGATATTTTTATCTTCTAACACGAATAAATGAAAAGTTGCTAATCTTTTGTCAGTCTCTCATTTTTTTCTTTTTTCTGAAAATTTACTGATCTGTGAAATCCCCAAGTCTAGAACCACTGGACTGGCTGACTTCTATGATTTCTCTGAATTCTCAAAGTATACAATTGTATATATGTAGATATTAAATGTAATTGGGATAAAACTTTAATTTTTCTATAAAATTCAACACTATTAAAGTGGTCTTAATATCTCTTAAAATTTGTCTCCCAAATGGCTAACAGGTACATGAAAGGTGCTCAGTTTTATTAAACATCAGTAAATGAGCAAATAAAAACCACAATGAGATATCACTCATACCTGTTGGGATGGCTTTTATAAAAATAATAAGCAATAAGTGTTGGAGAGGATGTAGAAAAAAAGGGAACCTTTGTACACTGTGGGTGGGAATGTAAATAGGTACAGTCATGGAAAACTGTATGGAGATTGCTCAAGAAGTTAAAAATAGAATTTCCATATGGTCCAACAATCCCAATCCTGGGTATACATCTGAAAGAAATGAAATCACTATCTTGAAGAGAGATCTTCACTCCCATGTTCATTGCAGCTTTATTCACAATAGCCAAGATACAGGAACAACCTAAGTGTCCATCAACAGATAAACGGATAAAGAAGATGTCACACACACACACAAACACCCCACATGCACTAGATTATTCAGCCATTAGGAAGGTAATCCTGCCATTTACAACAACATGGATAAATCTGGAGGACATTATGCTAAGTGAAATAAGTCAGAGAGAGAAAAATACATACTGTATGATCTCAGTTATATGTGAAATCTTTTTTTAAAAAAAATGTCCATCTCACAGAAACAGTGACTAGAATGGTAGTTACCAGGGGGTGTGGGGTAGGGGAAACGGGGAGATGACCATCAAAGGGTACAAGCCTTCAATTATAAGATGACTAAATTCAGGGGATGTAATATATTAATACAACATGGTGACTATAGTTAATAATGCTGTATTGTACACTTGACATTTGCTAAGGGAGTAAATCTTAAGCACTTTCACCACACACATACACCAAAGACTGTGAGGTGATGGATATGTTAGCTAACCTGACTGTGGTAATCATTTCACAAAGGATTTGTAATTCAAATCATAACATTGTACACTTTAAATATATACAATTTTATTTGTCAGTTATACCCCAACCAAGCTGGAAAAAGAAAGTTGTCTGCTTTCATTGGTAGTCAAAATTTTTAGCCTGCAATCTGCTTTATCGTACTAATTCAATTAAAAGACTACTTGGATTAAAATTGGCTTTATAATTAGTTAAAAATTTTGAGACCACATCTCTGAAAAGTAATACTTCCATTTATATAGCAGACTATGAAATCTGTTTTATACATTATTTTATTTAATCTTACACTATGAGTACAGCATTATTACATTTCAGGAATCAGAGGCTCGGAGAGGTTAAACAACTTCTGAAGTGCATTGTGGCCTCCCCCAGATGATTCTCATGGTTCCCTCACATATAAGATTGTGTTAATTTAAACATTTTTTAATCCATTCTTTTTCAATTAATTTTTACATAATGGATTCAAATTATAATATTTAATAGAGGAATTATTTCAATTTTTTATGAAATAGTCATTAAAATTGTCTTGTTTCTATTTATATATTACTTTCATTTGTTTTTGTGTACTCTTTATTTAAAATTGAGCTTTCAGAAGATAGCAGAAGAGTAAGACGCGGAGATCACGTTCCTCCCCACAGATACACCAGAAATACATCTACACGTGGAACAACTTCTACAGAGCACCTACTGAACGCTGGCAGAAGACCTCAGACCTCCCAAAAGGCAAGAAACCCCCCATGTACCTGGGTAGGGCAAAAGTGGGAGGGAGCTGTGAAGGAGGAAAGTTTTCCACACACTAGGAAGCCCCTTCACGGGTGGAGACTGCGGGTGGCGGAGGGGGAGAGCGTCGAAGCCGTGGAGGAGACCACAGCAACAGGGGTGCAGAGGGCAAAGCAGGGAGATTCCCACACAGAGGATCAGGGCCGACCAGCACTCACCAGCCCGAGAGGCTTGTCTGCTCACCCGCCGGGGCGGGCGGGGCTGGGAGTTGAGGGCTCGGGCTTCGGTCGGAGCGCAGGGAGAGGACTGGGATTGGCGGCGTGAACACAGGCTGCAGGGGGTTAGTGCGCCACGGCTAGCCGGGAGGCAGTCTAGGAAAAAGTCTGGACCTGCTGAAGAGGCAAGAGACTTTTTCTTTCCTCTTTGTTTCCTGGTGCATGAGGAGAGGGGATTAAGAGCGCTGCTTAAAGGAGCTCCAGAGACGGGCACGAGCCACAGCTAAAAGCGCGGACCCCAGAGACGGGCATAAGACTCTAAGGCTGTTGCTGCCGCCACCAAGAAGCCTGTGTGCGAGCACAGGTCACTATCCACACCCCCATTCCAGGGAGCCTGTGCAGCCCGCCACTGCCAGGGTCCCGGGATCCAGGGACGACTTTCCCGGTAGAACCCACAGCGTGCCTCAGGCTGGTGCAATGTCATGCTGGCCTCTGCAGCCGCAGGCTCCCCCCGCACTCCGTGTCCTTCCCTCCCCACCCCGGCCTGAGTGATCCAGAGCCCCCGAATCAGCAGCTCCTTTAACCCCGTCCTGTCTAAGCAAAGAACAGACGCCCTCCGGCAACCTACATGCAGAGGTGGGGCCAAATCCAAAGCTAGCCCCGGGAGCTGTGAGAACAAAGAAGAGAAAAGGAAATCTCTCCCAGCAGCCTCAGGTGCAGCGGATTAAATCTCCACAATCAACTTGATGTACCCTGCATCTGTGGAATACGTGAATAGACAACGAATCATCCCAAATTGAGGAGGTGGACTTTGAGAGCAAGATTTATGATTTTTTTCCCCTTTTCCTCTTTTTGTGAGTGTGTATGTGTATGCTTCTATGTGAGATTGTGTCTGTATAGCTTTGCTTCCACCATTTGTCCTAGGGTTCTATCCGTCCATTTTTTTCTTAATAATTATTTTTAATTTTAATAACTTTTATTTTATCTTACTTTATTTTATTTTACTTTATCTTCTATCTTTCTTTCTTTTTTCCCTTCCTTCCCTCCCTCCTTCCTTCCTCCCTCCCTCCCTCCCACCCTCCTTTCTTTCTTTCTTTCATTCTTTCTACTTCTACTAATTATTTCTTTCTACTTTTTCTCCCTTTTATTCTGAGCCATGTGGATGAAAGACTCTTGGTGCTGCAGCCAGGAGTCAGTGCTGTGCCTCTGAGGTGACAGAGCCAACTTCAGGACACTGGTCCACAAGAGACCTCCAAGCTCCACATAATATCAAATGGCGAAAATCTCCCAGAGATCTCCATCTCAACACCAGCAGCCAGCTTCACTCAACGACCAGCAAGCTACAGTGCTGGAAAACCTATGCCAAACAACTAGCAAGACAGGAACACAACCCCACCCATTAGCAGAGAGGCTGCCTAATATCATAGTAAGTCCACAGACATCCCAAAACCCACCACCAGACGTGGACCTGCCCACCAGAAAGACAAGATCCAGCCTCATCCACCAGAACACAGGCACTAGTCCCCTCCACCAGGAAGCATACACAATCCACTGAACCAACCTTAGCCACAGGGGACAGACACCAAAAACAACGGGAACTACAAACATGCAGCCTGAGAAGAGGACACCACAAACACAGTAAGATAAGCAAAATGAGAAGACAGAAAAACACACAACAGTTGAAGGAGCAAGATAAAAACCCACCAGACCTAACAAGTGAAGAGGAAATAGGCAGTCTACCTGAAAAAGAATTCAGAATAATGATAGTAAAGATGATCCAAAATCTTGGAAACAGAATAGACAAAATGCAAGAAACAGTTAACAAGGACCTAGAAGAACTAAAGATGAAACAAACAACGATGAACAACACAATAAATGAAATTAAAAATACTCTAGATGGGATCAATAGCAGAATAACTGAGGCAGAAGAATGGATAAGTGACCTGGAAGATAAAATAGTGGAAATAACTACTGCAGAGCAGAATAAAGAAAAAAGAATGAAAAGAACTGAGGACAGTCTCAGAGACCTCTGGGACAACATTAAATGCACCAACATTCGAATTATAGGGGTCCCAGAAGAAGAGAAAAAGGAAGGGACTGAGAAAATACTTGAAGAGATTATATTTGAAAACTTCCCTAATATGGGAAAGGAAATAGTTAATCAAGTCCAGGAAGCACAGAGAGTCCCATACAGGAATAATCCAAGGAGAAATATGCCAAGACACATATTAATCAAACTGTTAAAAATTAAACACAAAGAAAACATATTAAAACCAGCAAGGGAAAAACAACAAATAACACACAAGGGAATCCCCATAAGGTTAACCACTGAACTTTCAGCAGAAACTCTGCAAGCCAGAAGGGACTGGCAGGACATATTTAAAGTGATGAAGGAGAAAAACCTGCAACCAAGATTACTCTACCCAGCAAGGATCTCATTCAGATTTGATGGAGATATTAAAACCTTTACAGACAAGCAAAAGCTGAGACAGTTCAGCACCACCAAACCAGCTTTACAACAAATGCTGAAGGAACTTCTCTAGGCAAGAAACACAAGAGAAGGAAAAGACTTACAATAAAGAACCCAAAACAATTTAGAAAATGGGAAAAGGAACATACATATCGATAATTACCTTAAATGTAAATGGACTAAATACTCCCACCAAAAGACACAGATTAGCTGAATGGATACAAAAACAAGACCCATATATATGCTGTCTACAAGAGACCCACTTCAGACCTAGAGACACATACAGACTGAAAGTAAGGGGATGGAAAAAGATATTCCATGCAAATGGAAACCCAAAGAAAGCTGGAGTAGCAATTCTCATATCAGACAAAATAGACTTTAAAATAAAGACTATTAGAAGAGACAAAGAAGGACACTACATAATGATCTAGGGATTGATCCAAGAAGAAGAGATAACAATTGTAAATATTTATGCACGCAACATAGGAGCACCTCAATACATAAGGGAAATACTAACAGCCATAAAAGGGGAAATCGACAGTAACACATTCATAGTAGGGGACTTTAACACCCCACTTTCAACAATGGACAGATCATCCAAAATGAAAATAAATAAGGAAACACAAGCTTTAAATGATACATTAAACAAGATGGACTTAATTGATATTTATAGGACACTCCATCCAAAAACAACAGAATACACATTTTTCTCAAGTGCTCATGGAACATTCTCCAGGATAGATCATATTTTGGGTCACAAATCAAGCCTTGGTAAATTTAACAAAATTGAAATTGTATCAACTATCTTTTCCGATCACAATGCTATGAGACTAGATATCAATTACGGGAAAAGATCTGTCAAAAATACAAACACATGGAGGCTAAACAATACACTACTTAATAACGAAGTGATCACTGAAGAAATCAAAGAGGAAGTCAAAAAATACCTAGAAACAAATGACAATGGAGACACGACGACCCACAACGTATGGGATGCAGCAAAAGCAGTTCTAAGAGGGAAGTTTATAGCAATACAATCTTACCTTAAGAAACAGGAAACATCTCGAATAAACAACCTAACCTTGCATGTAAAGCAATTAGAGAAAGAAGAACAAAAAACCCCCAAAGCTAGCAGAAGGAAAGAAATCATAAAAATCAGATCAGAAATAAATGAAAAAGAAATGAAGGAAACGATAGCAAAGATCAATAAAAGTAAAAGCTGGTTCTTTGAGAAGATAAACAAAATTGATAAATCATTAGCCAGACCCATCTAGAAAGAAAGGGAGAAGACTCAAATCAATAGAATTAGAAATGAAGAAGGAGAAGTAACAACTGACACTGCAGAAATACAAAAGATCATGAGACATTACTACAAGCAACTCTATGCCAATAAACTGGACAACCTGGAAGAAATGGACAAATTCTTAGAAAGGCACAGCCTGCCAAGACTGAATCAGGAAGAAATAGAAAATATGAACAGACCAATCACAAGCACTGAAATTGAAACTGTGATTAAAAATCTTCCAACAAACAAAAGCCCAGGACCAGATGGCTTCACAGGCGAATTCTATCAAACATTTAGAGAAGAGCTAACACCTATCCTTCTCAAACTCTTCCAAAATATAGCAGAGGGAGAAACACTCCCAAACTCATTCTACGAGGCCACCATCACCCTGATACCAAAACCAGACAAGGATGTCACAAAGAAAGAAAACTACAGGCCAATATCACTGATGAACATAGATGCAAAAATCCTCAACAAAATACTAGCAAACAGAATCCAACAGCACATTAAAGGATCATACACCATGATCAAGTGGGGTTTATTCCAGGAATGCAAGGATTCTTCAATATATGCAAATCAATCAACGTGATACACCATATTAACAAATTGAAGGAGAAAAACCATATGATCATCTCAATAGATGCAGAGAAAGCTTTCGACAAAATTCAACACCCATTTATGATAAAAACCCTGCAGAAAGTAGGCATAGAGGGCACTTTCCTCGACATAATAAAGGCCATATATAACAAACCCACAGCCAACAGTGTCCTCATAGTTGAAAAACTGAAAGCATTTCCACTAAGATCAAGAACAAGACAAGGTTGCCGACTCTCACCACTCTTATTCAACATGGTTTTGGAAGTTTTAGCCATAGCAATCAGAGAAGAAAAGGCAATTAAAGTAATCCAAATCGGAAAAGAAGTAAAGCTGTCACTATTTACAGATGACATGATACTATACATAGAGAATCCTAAAGATGCTACCAGAAAACTACTAGAGCTAATCAATGAATTTGGTAAAGCAGCAGGATACAAAAGTAATGCACAGAAATCTCTGGCATTCCTATACACTAATGATGAAAAATGTGAAAGTGAAATCAAGAAAACACTCCCATTTACCACTGCAACAAACAGAATAAAATATCTAGGAATAATCCTACCTATGGAGACAAAAGACCTGTATGCAGAAAACTATAAGACACTGATGAAAAAAATTAAAGATGATACAAATAGATGGAGAGATATACCATGTTCTTGGATTGGAAGAATCAACATTGTGAAAATGACTACTACCCAAAGCAATCTACAGATTCAATGCAATCCCTATCAAACTACCACTGGCATTTTTCACAGAACTAGAGCAAAAAATTTCACAATTTGTATGGAAACACAAAAGACCCCGAATAGCCATAGCAATCTTGAGAACGAAAAACAGAGCTGGAGGAATCAGGGCCCCTGACTTCAGACTATACTACAAAGTTACAGTAATCAAGACAGTATGGTACTGGCACAAAAACAGAAAGATAGATCAATGGAACAGGAATAGAAAGCCCAGAGATAAACCCACGCACATATGGTCACCTTATCTTTGATAAAGGAGGCAGGAATGTACAGTGCAGAAAGGACAGCCTCTTCAATAAGTGGTGCTGGGAAAACTGGACAGGTACATGTAAAACTATGAGATTAGATCACTCCCTAACACCATACACAAAAATAAACTCAAAATGGATTAAAGACCTAAATGTAAGGCCAGACACTATCAAACTCCTAGAAGAAAACATAGGTAGCACACTCTATGACATAAATCACAGCAAGATCTTTTTTGACCCACCTCCTAGAGAAATGGAAACAAAAACAAAAATAAACAAATGGGACCTAATGAAACTTCAAAGCTTTTGCACAGCAAAGGAAACCATAAACAAGACCAAAAGATAACCCTCAGAATGGGAGAAAATATTTGCAAATGAAGCAACTGACAAAGGATTAATCTCCAAAATTTATAAGCAGCTCATGCAGCTTAATAACAAAAAAACAAACAACCCAATCCAAAAATGGGCAGAAGACCTAAATAGACATTTCTCCAAAGAAGATATACAGACTGCCAACAAACACATGAAAGAATGCTCAACATCACTAATCATTAGAGAAATGCAAATCAAAACTACAATGAGATATAATCTCACACTGGTCAGAATGGCCATCATCAAAAAATCTAGAAACAATAAATGCTGGAGAGGGTGTGGAGAAAAGGGAACCCTCTTGCACTGTTGGTGGGAATGTAAATTGATACAGCCACTGTGGAGAACAGTATGGAGGTTCCTTAAAAAACTACAAATAGAACTACCATATGACCCAGCAATCCCACTACTGGGCATATACCCTGAGAAAACCATAATTCAAAAAGAGTCATGTACCAAAATATTCATTGCAGCTCTATTTACAATAGCCCAGAGATGGAAACAACCTAAGTGTGCATCATCGGATGAATGGATAAAGAAGATGTGGCACATATATACAATGGAATATTACTCAGCCATAAAAAGAAATGAAATTGAGCTATTTGTAATGAGGTGGATAGACCTAGAGTGTGTCATACAGAGTAAGTAAGTCAGAAAGAGAGAGACAAATACCGTATGCTAACACATATATATGGAATTTAAGAAAAAAAAATGTCATGAATATCCTAGGGGTAAAACAGGAATAAAGATACAGACCTACTAGAGAATGGACTTGAGGATATGGGGAGGGGGAAGCGTAAGCTGTGAGAAAGCGAGAGAGAGGCATGGACATATATACACTACCAAACTTAAGGTAGATAGCTAGTGGAAAGCAGCCACATAGCACAGGGAGATCAGCTCGGTGCTTTGTGACCGCCTGGAGTGGTGTGATAGAGAGGGTGGGAGGGAGGGAGACACAAGAGGGAAGAGATATGGGAACATATGTATTTATATAACTGATTCATTTTGTTGTAAAGCAGAAACTAACACACCATTGTAAGGCAATTATACTCTAATAAAGATGTTAAAAAATTTTTTTTAAATAAAAATTTAAAAAAGTAAAAAAAAAAGTGCTGTGTGAGCAATAAAAAGAGTGAAAAAAGACTGAGTGAAGAAAAGAGTGCTGTGAGTCCAGAGAGAACAACCAAATACATGCTCTAAAGATATGAAGGGAAGAAAATGGTGGAGTTTTTTAGAAAACAGACAGACATGAGGTAACTTTGGGAAGTCCACAGAGAAGGAAAGCACAGGAAATTATAGTGGAAGAAGAAAAATAACACAAAAACTAAGATTCTCCCTCTTAACTCTAGGTTGGTGAAAAGTGAGTGCTGGAAGGGAAAAAAAATGTAGGAAAAGGGAGGTTTGTTCACCATCCCAGACTAACCTGCCATGAATTCACCTTCAGTAGATGAAGTCCTGTTATCTCTCCTCAGACCTGCTACAGAGCTCACAGCACCAAAGGACCAGTGTTATTCTCCCCATAACCCCCTCTGCAGCTTCATTCTACAAACATTAAGAGGGCTCCTCTTGAAGTTTAAATGAGAGCTTGTGATGCTGTATCCCAGTGGCAGCTTGGGAGAGAAGAGAAACCTGTTGTACCCTACAGTCTCAGGCCAGCCCTGACATACCTCAACCTCCTGGTGAGCCCCAAGAATTAGACACTGTGGAATCTTCATTACAACACAGCTCATGAGTAAATAAAATCAAGAGGGAAAAGATAATTTGGTTAAATATGCACTAGGGATGGAAAAACAGATGGGGGCATTAATCCTACTTACAAGCTTTGGCTTCAAATCAAGTCACATCATGACTAGTTAGGAGCAGCTGTTAGGCATAACCATCAAAGGTTTCACTAGAAAACTCTTCAGTTTGATAAGATGCTGAGAGAACCAAACCATGAGGGAATTTCTGTATCACCCATGCCAGTTTTTGGTAAAATTTTCACTAGAGGGAAGTCTTTTATAGGTTTCTCCATAG
Organism: Lagenorhynchus albirostris; assembly: GCF_949774975.1. Taxonomy (NCBI): domain Eukaryota; kingdom Metazoa; phylum Chordata; class Mammalia; order Artiodactyla; family Delphinidae; genus Lagenorhynchus; species Lagenorhynchus albirostris. The sequence continues at coordinate 60,304,939 of NC_083102.1, forward strand.
GCTTTAATTTTAAGTGGAAATCCAACCATTATAGTCAGCAAACATGGGTTGATCCAGTTGTCTACTTCAAAACCTTCAATGGGTTTTCGGCAGGGACTCCTTCTCGAGGGGTCTAAACTCAAAGGGCACTCTTTCAGGGCAGTTGTGTTCCACAAGAAAAGAACTATATGGCATACTCTGAATGGACAATTCTCAGCAGCATAAAATTCAGTGTTTTATAACCCTGAATTGTCATTGAAGGTGTTCTAAGCAGTGAACAGGGGCCGTTCTCCCCCGTCTCCTCATACCTCCTTCAGGTAAGACATTTGACCTTTTGAAATATAACTGTTCAGTTAGGCCAGCTCTAGCCTTCCACAAAGAGGTTTAGAGAGAGGAGGAGGATATATACATGAAGGAATAGATACAAGATAATGGATCCAAGTGGGACGCAAGGCCAAGTAGCAGCAGAGCCAGAAAGACAATAAATTCATGTATCAAGAGTCTAGGTGAAGCTACGGGTCTAGAACAGGGCTAGCAGTCAGCAGCAGTGGAATTCACAGGCACCAAATAGCTTGGCAAAATGATGGACCAGGAGTCTGTCAGTTGGAAGAACAGGTGTAAGAAAAAGAAGTAAACCAAAATATGAAATGTATGCTTTTGGTACATTAGCCTCATAGCAGACATCTGCTCTTTTGGCTGCCCAGCACCCTTCCACGGAATTTACTCTGGAGAATCCATCCCTCTCCCATTATTAATCTTGTGATTTGGGTGGGATTAGCTTTATACCAATTTCCACAGATGAACCCAGATTGGTTTAATCCAATTATCATATCTCATCCTCCTAGTCACATTGATTGAGTTATGGACAGATTGGTTTAATCCAATTATCATATCTCATCCTCCTAGTCACATTGATTGAATTATGGATGTGTGTTTAATAAAATCAAAGTCAATGAGAGTCAACCATCTATATTCTGAGGCTTCTGGGAAACAGACACAGTCTAGAAGAAACCCTCTTTTGGACCCCTGGACAACCTGGACCATGAAGGGTGAGAATGTGTTGTCTGAAGCTGCTAAGACCTTTGCTTTCCTCCCATAAAGTGAGAGCCTGGAAGAGCAAGGGGGAAATCATTTGGAGCTGATGCATGAAAACAAGAGCACAGAAAGCAGAGCAGAGGGACACGGACAAAACGGATTCTTAGTGATATTATCTGAATCTCTGGTTCAAAAGTACCCAAAGCCAACATCACCTCTCAACTTTTCAGTTATGTAAGCCAGTGAATTCCCCTTCTGGCTTAAGCCAGTTTGAGTTGGGTTTTTCTGTCTTTTGTAAATGAAGCACATAACTGATATGAGAACCTGCTTATTTATTAGTGAACACTTCCTGTGTGACAGGCACTGCACTAAATGCTGTAGGTTCTGTGATAGATGAAACAGGCTTGGCTCAGGCTCTCATGGATTTATCGTGTATAGTGAAGGAGACAGTACACAAATAAGCATCCCAGTAAACATGTAAGTATAAATTGTGATAAGTCCTAGTAAAGTTAAGACCTGAGTGATATTACTAAGAATAATGGGTGGATGAGAAACAATGACTGGGAAGACAGAGAGAGGTACTGCAGCCTAGTACTTCCCTTGGGTTGGCCAGGTGAAATGAGAAGAAAGAGCATCCCAGGCAAAAGGCATGTTGTCCATTTTCTCTCCTCTTACCTACCCTAACTGCTTTAGTTACAGCAACAAACTTGTCACAGGGCTAAGAGTCCAATCTAATGAACAGAAGTCACCATATCAGACTGACAAATTTTGCTATTTCCGAGTCCTAACGTTACCACCTACCAGCAGTGCCACGATTAGAACCAGTTAGGCAATATGGATACCCCAGCAACAGGTTTACTCATATTGATGACCACCACATCAGTAAAAGATCCTACAGTTTTTTTTAATATTATTGTGTTATTTTATGTATTTTAATTTTATATTTTTATTGAAGTATAATTGATTTACAATGTTGTGTTAGTTTCCAGTATACAGCAAAGTGATTCAGTTATATATATATATATATATATATATTCTTTTCCAGAATCTTCTCCCTTATAGTTTATTACAAAATATTGAGTAGAGTTCCCTGTGCTATACAGTAGGTCCTTGTTGGTTATCTATTTTATATACAGTAGTGTGTATATGTTAATCCCAAACTCCTAATTTATCCTACAGTTTTCGAAGTTATGTCTTAGGCTCATAAGTTTGTTGTTCAATTTCTGGTTTCCTCATTTGCATATGGGCTTTCTAATTATGATATCACTAACATAAGGAGACAGTAATAACTCAGGACAGCAGAAGTAGCCTCCGAGCTGTTCGGTCTAAGCCAACTCACTGCTCCATTAGGTTGAACACCAGCTGTTGTCCTGGCTCTTCTCACTCCAGTAGTTGCCAAAACATTAATATTCTGCAGTATCCTTTTCCTCATTTTAACTAATTTTTGTTCTTTTTCCCAGTTACTGAGCTCCTGGAGTTCAGTAAACGTAGCCTATACTTCTCTCTTCCAATATGATAAATGACCTTCTGGTCTATACTTCTCAGCAGATAGCACATGTGAAAGCCCCGACGTAGGACAGAGTTTGACTTTCCAGGAAACAGAAAACTCAGTGTGTCCAGTGGGTGATGAGACTGGAGAGACCAGCCAGATACTGTCCAGCCTTAGAGGCCACACTCGGGATTCCGTATCTTATTCTAATGCCAGTAAGAAGCCAGTGAAGGGCGTTAAACAGAAAATGAAATGAGCAATCTTGCCTTCAAAAAAATCACTGATACAGTCTTTCTGCTAAATTGAAAACCAATCAGCGTGTTTGCTCCTGTGAGCTACTTTGAGAGATGATAAATAGATTGTACAAACTGAAGGGACACCTCTAAAGAGTTGAAAAGTGCTTTCATCTCTCTCTCTCTCTCTCTCCCCCTGCGATCTTGCTGTGCGGCCCCAGGTCTGCCATATAATTTCCAGGTCCTGTAAGTAATAAACCTTACCCACCCCCCACCCCCCAAAGAAGAAAACAATATGTCTTACAAGGAAAAAAATTCTTGTCTTGGAGCTTTGGGACAACATTGCCACAAAAGACTCAAATTCCAGTTGCAGTTTTACAACTGTGGGCATCAATCTTCAGTTTCCTGGTACTTGTCATGTGAGGAACGAAAATAAGTTGACAATAAGATCAAAAGTATGAATCAGAACTTGTCACACATCTCAAAGGAAGTATCAGGCAGATGTCATTTTCCATAGGTAGGAATACTTCTGGACTGCAGGAAGTTAAATTTCATCCCAGCATTATTTTCTAAATGTCACGTCTCATTGTCCAGTCCATTTTATTGCTATAGGCACAAATCATTTTTAATAATGAGTAATATGCAGGGTAAAGGACAATTATAGTCCAGAGGTCTTACAAATCAACAGAATTACACAGATAAAATCCCTGAAGCAAGTCCATGAATCCATAAGTTATGAAATTCAATTTGCTTAAAATGTCACCAATTCATCATCTCCAGTTTCTGAGCTGAGTAAGAGCAGCTCTAGAACATAATTCTGATCCCAGGCACCACTTCACCCAGCATGTAATTCTGAGACCCTTTCCCCACCAGATCAGTTTTCACTGTTCTTTAAAGTCCCCCAGGTGCTGTGTAAATGCATTAGTAACAAGCCAACAACTTCCCCAACAAAGCCTTGTTTGAGGTGCAACAGACTTTGTGGCTTCAGAGTCTTAAACCAACTGTATTTGATTTCCGGGGAATAACACAGAAAGTAGCAGCCTCTGACTGAGGCACTTTTTTACTGAGTAGCAGCCCTTTTCGAAGAGTCTAATGTATCTAACCACAGCCCTTTAGCTTCGCATATTTCCATTACTGTACTTTCAAAATAACACTGTGATGACCCACAGAACATTAAAATGCCCTCTTGTGAAGCAGGTTACTGAAATCCATTACTGTAATGTGTTTTTTCCTACCGCCCTCCCCATATAGATTGCAATCCCTTGGGCCAGGATTTAAGAGTATTGTGTGCACACACAAATAATCCATTAAAAATTGTGACTTAATGAATGAATTAGTCTTCCATTTTAAAGGAAAAACATTAATGCCATTTTTTTAAAAAAAAGAAGCTAAATTTTATGTCTTACAATCATATAATTAATTGCTATACATTAGGTTTTAGAGGTGACTGTTTTCCTATTTCCTAGAACAAGGGATATCCGAAAACCCATCCAGGATGAAAGTCAATTTTTACTGTTTTTATTTTTCCACTGGTCTAAAGCCTAACAGGATGCCAAGGAGAATCTCCCAACAAGAGTCATATCAGTTCAGGGAAAACATATTTCTATTTCATGTCCTGAGAGTTATTTCCCTGGTTAAGATACATGGACCTCATTAATTACTTTACATGATGTAAATCTACAGATTACATCCTAGGATCTGTGTTTCCTAGCATGTGCCAAACATTGCTTTTATCCCACTCACATCCTGCCTTCTGCATAAGATACCAGATCACCTCTAGAGATACCAGGGTCTCTTCCAGTCACCAAGTTTTGGGGTGAATCCTTTAAAGTTCCCATGAAATTAGGATTTCTAATTTTCTCTCAAAAATACACAATAATCATAAACTTAATCATAAATCAATTTTGACTTCTAATGTTAGCCAAGGATGTTCACAAGTGTCAAAAGTGTTTGGATTCTCTTTTTATTTTAGCTTTTTAATTAAAAGACATTGTGATTCAGGATTCTGAGTCCCTTGTAGAAGAAAGAAGGGAATAGACTTGTAGAGAGGCACATGGGGGGTTTCAAAGATAATGATAAAGAAGTGCTATTTCTTAAACTGGCTACTGGATAGATGATTATTTCTTATACCATTAATCTTGATTTATAAAGATTATTTTGCATCTACTCAATATTTTATAAAACCTGTTTTGAAAACAAACTACACAGAAATAATCCGTTTCCCTGTTTCCAATTTCCACATTTAAATTATTGCCACCTAATTGAAGCAAATGAAAGGCATCTGTGAAATTTGACAAGTTTACTGATACTTTCAGGAAAACCCTATGGGGATAATTCTGCCTCTGAAAAGACTTTTATCCAAAGTTGCTTTAAGATGCTATTCTAATAATACTATGATATAATACCATCAACATTAGAAGGAAAAAAACCCAGAAAGCTTCATCCCCCCAAAAAACTTCAAAAACAAGTAGGCACCATCTACCCCACAAGTGTGTTTGTTGCACTTGTACTATTGCGAATACAGAGACAAACACAGTCTCTGTCTTCAGGGAGTTTACAGTATAACAGGGAAGGAAAACAGACATACAAACAATTGATCTAATGCAAGATAACTTTAAGTGCTGAACAGGGTGTAAACAGCATGCTATGAAGTTGAGTTAGAGAAGTGAGCTGAGGCTACCCTTAGCAAACAGCATTTACTATGATTAATTTGCAATGGTCTACGGTCAGCCCTTCACCCTTGCAGCTCCAGAATTTGATTTTATCAATGCCCCAGAGTTGATCAGATTCAGAGATGATGACTCATACTTACCAACTCCCAAACATCTAAAGAATATAAATCAAAATGCCAATTTATAAATTTACAATAAGAATTATAACTGCTGGGAAGAGCAGATGTCCATGCTGTCTGACACACACCTCTCTCCCTCTAGACAAGTTAAATGGAAAACCCTACAGTGAGAAAGGTGCTTGGGATACAAGAATTCATAAAAAGATCAGCTTGTGATATGGTTATGTTTTTAAAAAGCGTCATTTTGGTAGCTTGACAGGTCCAACTGCCCAAAAGGGACATACTTCAGGGAAGACCACACATTCCCAGAGTCTTAACAGGAAACCTTATCCTCTACATTGGACCAGATGAACATGGTCAAAGTCTGCCTTCCAGCTCCTTGTTTTTGTGTGTTTCTAGGGCTGACCACATGCCCTTAGGCCATGTTCTAAAGTTGTGTTCTTTCTTCGGTTACATTATAAACTTTAACCAGGTTAGAGTCAAGTCTTCCAGTGGGGGATTACTTAGCACCTTTGCATAGCTGTACACTCTTCCAAAACTTAGTTTATAAGGTAATTCTCAGACTGCTCTCTCACACGCACATGGAGAGTGGCTAGCTTTAGGGTCCACGTAGAGGTGCAACAGGAGATGAGTCTGGCTATGGAAGTCTGGGGAAGACCACAAAGTTCTTTAATACCTTCAATACTGTTCTAGAGAATGGCAAGCCATTGAAGATTTTCAGGAAGAAGAGTGATCTAGTTCACTCTAGAATGCAACAGTCTTTACAAACTCCTTTGAAAAACCATCCTGTGGGGAAAATATTTTGTAATAGCTATGACATACCAGATGTACTTCATTCTAACCCTTGAACAAGAACAAGCTCAAAGGATATCACTTCTTAGAGAGGAGCTAAAACTCACAAAGAAAACACAACCAAATTATGCCAAACAGCACTTAGAAAATTAATGCATCAATTGTCTATTAGATTTTTCTCATTGTTTTGGGTTTGGTGACTAAACCTTAGTTTCTAGACCAGTGGACAAGCCACATATGTAATTTAAAATTTTCTAGTAGCCACATTAAAAAATGCAAAAAGAAACTGGTGAAATTAATTTAAACTGTAAATTTTGTTTAATCCAATGTATCCAAAATATTATTTCCATGTCAAGTTTTTGAAATCCAAGTGCATTTTGTACTTACAGAACATCTCGATTCAGACCAATATATTTCAATTGCTCAGTAGCCACATGTGGCTAGTGGCTAATATTGTATAGCATAGCCTTATACTACCTACTGTCAGCTCCAGGGTGTTCCGTATTATCAGAGAGAGCTGGCTTTCAGAGAGACCAAATTGTTCATGGCTATAGAGAATTGAAGGATTATAACATTTAATATGAATCTATTTTCTCCTGCAGGATGATGTGTGTTTGTGTGTGTGTGCGTGCAAAAGAGAGAGAGAGAGAGCAAGAGAGAGAAAATATGAGATTATCTTTGAGCAGCTAAATGGTTCACTTGGAGGTAATTAGGAAAGCCAGATCTCTAGAAATTCTTTTTTTCCCCCCCTTTGGAAGGGTTTTAAAAACACAAACACTTGAACTTTCTTCTTTGGGTCTCTATAACTTACTTGTGACATTCAGCTTCAAAAGGTAACCTATGCATTTTATCTATTTATTTGTTTATTTATCTATTTATTTATGTGGCTGCATCGGGTCTTAGTTGCAGCACACAGGATCTTCGTTGTGGCACACAGGCTTCTCTCTAGTTGTGGCACGCGGGCTCCAGAGCGCACAGGCTCAGTAGTTGCGGCACTTGGGCTTAGTTGCCCCACAGCATGTGGGATCCTAGTTCCCTGATCAGGAATCAAACCCGTATCCCCTGCACTGGAAGGCAGATTCTTAACCACTGGACCACCAGGGAAGTCCCAATCTATGCATGTTGAATTATCCTGACATTGCTAACTGAAAAATCCCCAGTGCAAAAAAAAAAAATTCATTCTTCCATATCCTCTTGACTCCGAACCCTGAATAGAGATAAGAGAAATAATGTTTAAGTCTCATAGATTCCACCCATACTGCAGTTATTTTAGACAATCTGATTACATGTATATCTTCATATACCTTCACATAGTAGCTCCATTTCTTTTCAGCTGCAAAGAAAACTAGCATTCCAGTTAGTTCCACTCTCCTAGGAGAGAAGAGTTGGAGTGAAAGATGACTCACCTTACTGTTTCTCTAACTGGATCATCATCTGTGAGTAGATAGTCCATGCCCACCACTGAGGTCCTGCCAGCATTCATTGTTCATGGAAAGAAGGGCCAATCCTTGGATATCACTTTGCCAGCCTTTACTGAAGAAATTTAGGTGTTAACCTAAAACAACAAAACAGCCAGCTATTGTACCAGAAAAATGGTTTTATTCTGGAGCAGCAAAGAATTGTAGTTCAGGACATGCAACTATGCTGAACCACACATGAGTCACATAAAGCAAAGAGGAAACTTTTAGAGAGAAGAAGGGGAAGTTGGGAGGGGCTGTTATAAACAAAAAATCATCTGGAGGAAACTGGAAGTTAGAAGTATAGCGGCTTCTCATTGGCTGAGTTGTGGCAGACCCTCATTGGCTGATCTGTTGCCAAGCAAGGAGAACATTTTCTTCCTTGGCTGGTGGTAGGAAAGTAGTGTCACTCCCTGCTGGAGATGCAAAGTACGTCTCTTCCTGTTGAGATGGAGTGGTAGGAGCATGACAGCTCCCTCTTCTGGCCCCTTTACCCCACTTTAGTGAGGTTTTCTTTTATTCATTTTCACAAAGGTAACTGTTCTGAAGTCATACAGGGCATGTGATTTGGGGGAAGGGGAAGGAAGGGAGGGAAGAATAGATAATCTACCTTTTTCCCTTATTCTTTGATTCTGTAGGAGAGGGAAAATAATTTTCCTTCTACCCTTATAGGCTCTTGACTTAGACCCCCTGTAATAAAAGACAGATTAACAGGAGAAGAACAAACGGAAGTTTAATAATTTGTATATCTCCTGCATACATGGGAGATACCCAGGAAAACTGAGTAATTCTCCCAAATGGCCAAGCCATCACCTTAAATACCATCTCCAGCTAAAGACAAAATATGATATTGGGGTCAGGGAGGCCAATTACAAGTGGTTACCAGGCAAAGCATAGAAAACAAGAGTAATGCTGTTGTGCAGGTTTAAGTCATTGCCTTCTCTATTGATAAGAGTTTCTAGAGTTTTAGAGTCTTTTTTCTCTGTAGAGTCTTTTCTCTCTACAGAGAGGAAGTCACCCTTGCAAATGGAAGATTTCTCTTATAAATGTAAATATCCTTTTCAAAAGGGTTAATTTCTATTCTGGTTTCAGAGCTTTTCCTGTGTCTGCTGTTTCTCGAAAAATAAGAACTAAACCTCAGCCTAAGAAGAGGTATATTTTGGGGTGGCAAATTCTGCTCCCCTTCAACTCTTTGTCCCTTATTTCCCAAAACTCTCTTCCTTGATCCTTCCCCTTTCTTGCCTCCTGACCCCACTTTATGTCCTCTGGGATTCTCCCTACTGAACTATCTGTATCTCAGAGTCATCTTAAGGCTTGAAAATTTCATACCCTTTGGAGCTGTCTATGTCACTGGCTTTTCCTTTCTGGTTGGTGACCACTGCTCTTTCTCAATGTCTACTGGCTCTCCTTGGGAGGTAGAAAGTAGGAGAGAACTCTGACCTCATGGATGTGATGATGGAGAAGGGAAGTGTTCCACTCTAGACTGGAGCTAACTGTATACTAAAGGAGCATTAATGTCAACAGGATTTTACCATCATGAGGATTTGTTATTTTCCCCATATCTCTAGATCGTGCACATGAGGAACGTTTCTTCCTTCTATTAACATATTTGACTCTTACAAAGTAAAACCTTGCTCTTTCCTGCCCTGAATTATACAACACACGTGTCCACTTTTCTTTTAATCCATGTTGCCAAATGACTTTTCTCTAATCACTATTTTTCTCCCCTCAAATTGGTCTGGAAAGCTTAGAGATTTTCAGCTCACTCTGCCACACTTCCAAAAACAAAACAAAACAAAATGCTTCTTTTTAATTGAGATAGTTTTAGTATAGTTTTTTTTCCTGTAATTGAAAGAGACTTGACTACAATACTTTATATTAAAATCCACTTGTTTTTCTTCCTTCTAGGAAATATCCATTGCAATCTAATGATTCACTTTCAAAGCCACGTGATAAAATAGCAGAAGAATAAAGTAAGACCTTTTGAAATTTTCACAAGTACAGTGCCATGGCCAAATAATGAACAGTAATAGTTGGTTTGTCCAATATTTCTGTGGAATTAATTTTTTGGATAGCTGGAAATTACCCCTAACTACTAAAACCTTGCTCTTTAAACCAAACATCTATACCAAGGTCTAATCCAGTAAGGCCCTAAAGAGCTAGAAAAGTGAGGACTTTTTTGTTTTTTGTGTGTTTTTTGGCAGCCTTGAGTCTGATTTTTTTAAGTATTCCCATTTCCTGTTCTATTATCAAGTCATCCCAACTTGTGCCTATCATCCTTTTCAACTCTCTATATATCTTGTAGCCTCTAATTTATGCCAAGTGTGAAACCGAGCAGGACCCTGTGGGGCCTTTCCAGAGACAGATCCCCCATGTCCCCTTCCTCTTGTTTGTACAAAAGCTTTAGCCTCCTCGACCTTCCCCAAGTTCCAAAGAGCAAATTAAATCAGAGAGGTGAGAAAATGCAGAAACAAAGGAAAACAGTCAAGCAAGATGAAATAATAATAATTTAGCCATAAAGCAAAATCAAGAGCTTTTAGTTCCTCCTCAAGGGCTACAGATAATATCCTGAGCCATATCCTTGAGTTGTTTTACAGATACTAAAAAACCTTTACCAGGTGGAGGAAGTTAACTGTGTGCTGATCACAAGAATGTAGACCCCAGACTGGCTGGAACCAGAAGGTTGATTATTAAGAGTCCCAAAACATCACCCTGTTACCTCACCATCAACCAATAAGAGAATTGCACATGAGCTAATCACACACCCTGTGATGCTCTCCCTCACACTGTCTTTAAAAATCCTTCCCTGAAAGCCATCGGGGAGTTCAGAACTTTTGAGCATGAGCTGCCCATCCTCCTTGCTTGGCCCCATGTTGGGGGCCTTGCAATAAACAATCTACTTTCCTTCACCACAACCCAGTGACAGTAGATTGGCTTTGCTGTGTCAGGTGAGTGGACCCAACTTTGGTTCTGTAATAGGTGGAAGAGCCTCACAACCAAATTGGTTAGAATTCTGTATAAATTAACCAAACTAGTAAATGAAATTGAGGGACTCAATCGTGAATAAGCAGCATGAGCTTAGGGAGTGGGAGATTTTTGTGGTATCAGAACTATGTGGCACCTATTTTGGCCTACAAGGATTTTTTACTTTGATTTTAATTTTTTTCTACATGGTGAATATTGCTATTGTACATAGAAGGTGTTAAATAAGTGACACATTGCTATTATTATTCACCAAAATGACCTTTGTTATGTTACCTTAAGATGTTAAGTCTCTCACCCTTTGTAAACTGCCAGAAATAATTTGGGGATGTACATGGGGTTTGTATATTAATGAGAGTTAGTCATTCACATTTCTGAGTTATATATCCTAATAAGCAAAAAGGAAATTGTTAAATACAATACTCATGAAGTGGTTTGTTCCAGTTAATTTACTTTTATTTATATTATGTACTAAGCATTTTCTTACTGTGATAAATAGAGCAGACTGGGGATAGCAACCTTTAATGACCAAAGATGGTTTATTGGAAACATCTGTTTTCATGACAAGCTCCATTGCCATAGATAAAAGAGGATTAGGAGGTGGGGCTGGATGTGTATTGGCATCATATCTCTGGAGGTTGTAAAGAAATGTTAAAATAATCCCCTTCCAATAGTTGACTTATTAATTACATCTTTTTTACCAGAGGAATTTGCTTACTATGAGTTTTCTTTCCGTTATTTTTGGTCCAGGCAAATCAATGTTTTACTGTGACCGAAAACAAGCCTGTACATTCTCTAGGTACCAGAAAAGGCAGACTGAATCCTGTTGCTAGATACAAACTAAAGTTAGACAAAGTCTACTTTTATGCACAATCTGAGAGCGAAAAGGGGCATGAGGAGGGAGGGGAAGTTAATCACACTACCAGTAAACTCTCTAATATCTACACAGTGAGCTGATAGAATCTAATTATATCAGTGTGCCCAGATTTTATCAGCTAAAAAACAAAGTTAAGAAAGATTTTAAAAATAAAAATATAGGGTTGGCCAAAAATTTCATTTGGGTCCTACAGACAATTAGATGGTACAGAAAAACCCGAATGAACTTTTTGGCCAACCCAGTAGCTTCCTTTCTAATTACAAAAGTAAAATGTGACTATTATAAAAGATTCACTGGGAGGAGCCAAGATGGCAGTGTGGGAAGACGCAGAGTTAGCATCTCCCCACAGCTAGGGTGCCTGCCGGCCACTGGTGGGGGACTCTAACCCCCAAGGAGATGTGAGAAACCCCAGAGTGAACAGGTAGGACATAGAGGGACAAAGGAGGGAAGAGAAGTGGAAGCCAGACAAGATCGGCGCCCCTGAGGCTGGGGAGATCAGGAGAGGCAGGTGGGAAGGACTCTCTGGGAAGAGTGGGAGAGGAGCGGAGGGCGATTGCACCACCCACTTGGGCCCAGAGAGCCTGCTGAGCTCCCAGGCCAATCCCCTGCCTTCCAAGCCCCCTCCAGGCTGTGTGGGTCCTTGTGGGCATAGGAGGGAGGCCAGGGAGATCAGGAGAGGCAGGTGGGAGGGGCCCTCCAGGAGGAGTGGGTGAGGAGCGGAGGGCATTGTGCTGCCCACTTGAGCTCAGGAAGCCTGCCGGGTTCCCAGGGGAGGCCTCCTGCCCTCTGAGACTAGGGGTGGGGGGTGTGCCTGGGGCCCTTATTTTCCTGGAGCCTAAGCCCCACCCCCCACAGCCCCCAGGGCCTTTTCCAGCCCTGTGGGTCCTGAGCATTGACCCCACGCACGGCCAAAACCTCACCCCTGCTTAGGCCCCGCCCTCCACAGCCAATGCCTTCCCCCCTCCTTTTTTTTTCCCTTTTCCCTCCTCCTCTTTTTTACTTTTGTGGTACTGATGTACCTTCCAGTTGTGGAGTCAGCTATATTTTTATTTTTACATTCTTTCTAACATATCTGTTAGTTTCCTACTCTAGTTTTATTTTTTACTTTGTTATTGTTCTCTTTATTTATTTATTTATTTTTGCCACCCCACACGGCTTCCGGGATGTTGATTTGTGAGCCTGGGGTCAGGCGGAAGCTCCTGTGGTGGGAGCGCCAAGTCGAAACCACTGGATTAATAGAGAACCTCAGACCCCAGGGAATATTCATCAGAGTGAGGTCTCACAGAGTTCCTCATCTCAGCACCAAGACCCAGCTCTGCCCAATAGCCTACAAACTCCAGTGTTGGAAGCCTCAGGTCAAACAACCAGTAAAACAGGAATACAATCCCACTCATTAAAAAAACAAAACAAAACAAAACATGAGACAGCAAAAAAATATGTCACAGATTAAGGACTAAGGTAACAACCTACAAGACCAAATAAATGAAGAGGAACTAGGCACTCTACCTGGAAAAGAATTCAGAGTAATGATAGTAAAGATGATCCAGAATCTTGGAAATACCACGGAAGCATGGGTTGAGAAAATACAAGAAATGTTTAACAAAGATCTAGAAGAACTAAAGAACAAACAAACAGAGATGAACAACAAAATAACTGAAGTGAAAAATATACTAGAAGGAATCAATAACAGAATAACAGAGGCAGAAGAACGAATAAGTGAGGTGGAAGACAAAATGGTGGAAATAACTGCCAAGGAGCAGAATAAAGAAAAAAGAAATGAAAAGAATTGAAGACAATCTCAGAGACCTCTGGGACAACACTAAACACACCAACATTTGAAGTATAGGGATCCCAGAAGAAGAAGTGAAAAAGAAAGGGTCTGAGAAAATATTTGAAGAGATTATAGTGGAAAACTTCCCTAACATGGGAGAGGAAATAGTCACCCAAGTCCAAGAAGCACAGAGAGTCCCATACAGGATAAACCCTAGGAAAAACACACCAAGTCACATATTAATCAAACTAACAAAAATTAAATTCAAAGAAAAAAATATTAAAAGCAGAAAGGGAAAAACAAAAAATAACATACAAAGGAATCCCCATGAGGTTATCAGCTGACTTTTCAGTGGAAACTCTCCTGTCTAGAAGAGAGTGGTAGGATATACTTAAAGTGATGAAAGAGAAAAATCTACAACTAAGATTACTCTACCTAGAAAGGATCTCATTCAAATTCGATGGAGAAGTCAAAATCTTTTCAAACAAATCTAAGAGAATTCAGCACCACCAAACCAGCTTTACAAAAAATGCTAAAGAAAGTTCTCTAAGTGGGAAACACAAGAAAAATACCCACATAAACAAACCTAAAACAATTAAGAAAAGGGTAATAGGAACATACATATTGATAATAACCTTGAATGTAAATGGATTAAATGCCCCAACCAAAAGACACAGACTGGCTGAATGGATACAAAAACAACCCATATATATGCTGTCTACAAGAAACCCACTTCAGACCTAGGGACACACACAGACTGAAAGTGAAGGGATGGAAAAAGATATTCCATGCAAATGGAAATCAAAAGAAAGCTGGAGTAGCAATACTCGTATCAGATAAAACAGACTTTAAAATAAAGACTATTACAGGAGATAAGGATTGATCAAAGGATCAATCCAAGAAGAAGATATAACAATTATAAATGTTTATGCACCCAGCATAGGAGCACCTCAATATATAAGGCAAATGCTAACAACCATGAAAGGAGAAATCAACAGTAACACAATAAGAGTAGGGAACTTTAACACCCCAATTTAATCAATGGACAGACCATCCTAACAGAAAATAAATAAGGAAACACAAGCTTTAAATGACACAACAGACCAGATAGATCTAATTGATATTTATAGAACATTCCACCCAAAAGTGGCAGAATACACTTTCTTCTCAAGAGCACATGGAACATTCTCCAGGATAGATCACATCTTGGGTCACAAATCAAGCCTCGGAAAATTTCAGAAAATTGAAATCGTATCAAGACTCTTTTCCAACCACAACACTATGAGAATGGAAATCAATTATAAAACACAAATACATGGAGGCTAAACAGTGCGCTACTAAATAACCAAGAGATCACTGAAGAAATCAAAGAAGAAACAAAAAAATACTAAGAGACAAATGATAACGAAAACATGATGATCCAAAACCTATGGGATGCAGCAAAAGCAGTTCTAAGAGGGAAGTTTATAGCAACTGAATCTCACCTCAAGAAATAAGAAAAATCTCAAATAAACAATCAAACCCTAAACTTAAAACAACTAGAGAAAGAAGAACAAAGAAAACCCAAAGTTAGTAGAAGGAAAGGAATCATAAAGATCAGAGCAGAAATAAATGAAATAGAAACAAAGAAAACAACAGCAAAGATCAATAAAACTAAAAGCTGGTTCTTTGAGAAGATAAACAAAATTGATAAACCCTTAGTCAGACTCATCAAGAAAAAAAGGGAGAAGACGCAAATCAATAGAATTAAAAATGAAAAAGGAGAAATCACAACTGACACCGCAGAAATGCAAAGGATTATAAGAGACTACTACAAACAACTATATGCCAATAAAATGGACAACCACGAAGAAATGGACAAATTCTTGGAAAGGTACAATTTTCCAAGACTTAACCAGGAAGAATTAGAAAATATAAACAGACCTATCACAAGTAATGAAATTGAAACTGTGACTAAAAATCTTCCAACAAACAAAAGACCAGGACCAGATGGCGTCATAGGTGAATTCTATCAAACATTTAGAGAAGAGCTAACACCTATCCTTCTCAAACTCTTCCAAAAAATTCCAGAGGGAGAAACACTCCCAAATTCATTCTAGAAAGCCACAATCACCCTGATACCAAAACCAGAAAAAAATCACAAAAAAAGAAAATTATAGGTCAATATCACTGATGAACATAGATGCAAAATTCCTCAACAAAATACTAGCAAACAGAATCCAACAGCACTTTAAAAAGATGATACATCATGATCAAGTGGGATTTATCCCAGTGATGCAAGGATTCTTCAATATATGCAAATCAATCAATGTGAAACACCACAATAACAAATTAAGGAGTAAAAACCATATGATCATCTCAATAGATGCAGCAAAAGCTTTTGACAAAATTCAACACCCCACCCATTTATGATAAAAACTCTCCAGAAAATGCGCACAGAGGGAACCTACCTCAACATAATAAAGGCCATATATGACAATCCCACAGCAAGCGTCACACTCAATGGTGAAAAACTGAAAGCATTTCCACTAGGATCAGGAAAAAGACAAGGATGTCCACTCTTGCCACTCTTATTCAACATAGTTTGGGCAGTCCTAGCCACAGCAATCAGAGAAGAAAAAGAAATAAAAAGAATACAAATTGGAAAAGAAGAAGTAAAACTGTCACTGTTTGCAGATGACATGATACTATACATAGAAAATCCTAAATATGCCACCAGAAAACTACTAGAACAAATCAATGAATTTGGTAAAATAGCAGGATACAAAATTAATGCACAGAAATATCTTGCATACCTATACACCAACAACAAAAAATCGGAAAGAGAAATTAAGGAAACACTCCCATTTACCATTGCAAGAAAAAGAAAAAAATACCTAAGAATAAACCTGCCTAAGGAGGCGAAAGACTTGTACTCAGAAAACTATAAAACACTTATGAAAGAAATCAAAGATGACATAAACAGATGGAGAAATATACCATGTTCTTGGGTTAGAAGAATCAATATTGTGAAAATGACTATAGTACCCAAAGCAATCTACAGATTCAATGCAATGCCTATTAAACTACCAATGGCATTCTTCACAGAATTAGAACAAAAAAATCTCACAATTCATATGGAAACACAAAAGACCCAAAATAGCAAAAGCAATCTTGAGAAAGAAAAACGGAGTTGGAGGAATCAGGTTCCCAGACTTCAAACTATACCACAAAGCTACAGTAATCAAGACAGTATGGTACTGGCACAAAAACAGAAATATAGATCAATGGTAGAGGATACAATGCCCAGAGATAAACCCGCACACATATGGGTACCTAATTTATGACAAAGGAGGCAAGAACACACAATGGAGAAAAGACAGCCTCTTCAATAAGTGGTGCTGGGAAAACTGGACAGCTACATGTAAAAGAATGAAATTAGAACACTACCTAACACCATACAGAAAAATAAACCCCAAATGGATTAAAGACTTAAATGTAAAACCAGACACTATAAAACTTTTAGAGGAAAACATAGGAAAAACACATTTTGACATAAACCACAGGAAGATCTTTTTTGACCCACCTCCTAGAGTAACAGAAATAAAAACAAAAATAAACAAATGGGACCTAATTAAACTTAAAACCTTTTGCACAGCAAAGGAAACCACAAACAGGACAAAAAGACAGCCCTCAGAATGGGAGAAAATATTTGCAAATGAAGCAACTGACAAAGGATTAATCTCCAAAATTTACAAGCAGCTCATGCAGCTCAATACCAAAAAAAC
Source organism: Lagenorhynchus albirostris (assembly GCF_949774975.1). Lineage (NCBI taxonomy): Eukaryota > Metazoa > Chordata > Mammalia > Artiodactyla > Delphinidae > Lagenorhynchus > Lagenorhynchus albirostris. The sequence continues at coordinate 60,322,112 of NC_083102.1, forward strand.
AAGCAATCCAGTTAAAAAGTAGGCGGAAGATCTAAATAGACATTTTACCAAGGAAAACATACAGATGCTCAAGAGGCACATGAAAAGAAGCTCAACATCACTAATTATTAGAGAAATGCAAATCAAAGTACAATGAGCTATCACCTCACTCCAGTCAGAATGGCCATTATCAAAAATCTAGAAACAATAAATGCTGGAAAGGGTGTGGTGAAAAGGGAACCCTCCTACACTGTTGGTGGGAATGTAAATTGATACAACCATTATGGAAAACAGTATGGAGTTTCCTTAAAAATCTAAAAATAGAACTACCATATGACCCAGCAATCCCACTACTGGGCACATACCCTGAGAAAACCATAATTCAAAAAGAGACATGCACCACAATGTTCTTTGCAGCACTATTTACAATAGCCAGGACATCGAAGCAACTTAAGTGTCCATCAACAGATGAACGGATAAAGAAGATGTGACACATATATACAATGGAATATTACTCAGCCATAAAAAGAAATTAAATGGAGTTATTTGTAGTGAGGTGGATGGATCTAGAGTCTGTCATACAGAGTGAAGCAAGTCAGAAAGAGAAAAACAAATACTGTATGCTAACGCATATATATGGAATCTAAAAAACAAAACAAATGGTACTGATGAACTTAGATGCAGGGCAGGAATAAAGAGGTAGAAATAGAAAATGGACTTGATGACATGGGGTGGAAGGGCGAAGCTGGGGCAAAGTGAGAGTAGCATCGACATATACACACTACCGAATGTAAAATAGTTGGCTGGTGGGAAGCAGCAGCATAACACAGGGAGATCAGTTCTGTGCTTTGCAATGACCTAGAGGGGTGGGATATGGAGCATGGGAGGGAGGCTCAAGAGGGAGGGGATATGGGGACATGTGTATGCATATGGCTGATTCACTGTGTTGTGCAACAGAAACTAATACAGTATTGTGAAGCAATTATACTCCAATAAAGATCTATTAAAAAAATAAAGTAAATAAACAGTTTTACAGTGCTATAAAAAAAAAGATTCACAGAAGACAAAATGGTAGAAAGAAAAGGTAAAACCACCTACCTCTCAGAGAAACAACTGCTAACCCTAATGTTAGCTACTATTAACTGTTAACATTTAATGTAAATAGAAATAAGGCTATGTGTTTGTACACAAAACTTAGTTCATACTTTCTCATAAATGTCACTTAATTCTATAATATGGTCAACATTCCATTTCAGGAAATAAGGATTCACATCTCATGGGATTTATTGTGACTGTAGAGAAATTATGATGGATCTCTAATCTCTTATGATTGACATCCTGGGCATTTCCAATATTTTGTCTTATAAGTAACTCTAGAATGAACATTTTTATGCATATCTATTGATCATATCTCAAATTATTCCTTAGGGAAAATGAAAGGAGAGATATAGCTAGGTGAAGATATATATACCTTTACATTTTTTCATGTTTTTACTATTTTAAAAATATATGAAACAATACATTGTTTTTGAAGTATAGAATTTGATATACACCTGTTGGACATTTGATTATACCCAATATGTCCTACAACCCATCCCATACTCCAGCTTCAATATTTAGCACTTAGTATTACAATGACAATTCTACTCCCCTCCTATCATGCTATGTGCTGACTCATGTCTTCATATTCGGTTGAAATTGGACTATATCTAACAAATTTTGTGGACTTTTCCTTAGTTTAAGCACGGATATAGTTTTCTTGCCTTCATATACCTTTCTTTCATTCTTTTTTTGGTAAGATTAGTGTAGTACTTATGCTGTCATCCTTTTTAGAATTATTGAGCTATATTGTCTTACTTAGTCATAAGAAATAAATGGGAATTTATAACCAGAGGAAAATTATATTGTCTGAATTTTAAAGTTAATACAACATAAGTACTGTTGCTTAACACAGAAAGGACTTAACTTTTAAATTTCATTGAAAGAAAAGTGAAAGAAGAAAATCAACTTTTCCCAAGTCAAATGAAAAGGAAAAATAACACTTTGTATTAACAGTTGGAGTCTCTCATTCTGTTGCATCCTAGCTTTTTACGTACTATAAAAAAGTGCTGGCTTAGTAATATTTTATCTCAAATATTTGTGCATTCAAGAATAATAACTATTGTGTTGATTCGTTATCTATTTTATACCACCAAGTATTCTATCTAGAAATATTGATTTACAGTTAGATGCTGCAATTGATGAACCAAATAGCAGAATATGTCAAATTGTTTTTTATGTTATTAATACAATTCAGCATTTGGCTTACTTAACTACCAATCATTAAAAAGAAGTTGATTTTCAGTTAAGATGACTAACTTGGGGTGAGGATGGAGGATGGTGTGACAGATTGTATTTTCCAAAAATGACTGCAATAATATTTCTGGGTTTTATCCAACCTTGTTACTTCTTCCTCAAGAAGTAGAGCCTATTTCTCATCACCTTGAAACTGACTGAGCCTTTGTAATTTCCTCAGAAAATAGAATGCTGTGGAAATGACATGTACGACTTCTAAGGCTGGGGTAGAAATGGTGATACAGCTTCTGCCGGGTTTTCTTTCTTGAGACTGTCATCCTTGGAAACTAGCCACCATGTTGTGAGGAAGCCTAAGCTACAAAAAGAAGCCATATGTAGGTGTCCTGGCTGAAGTCCCAAATTTATCTACCTAATTTATCATGTCATTTCTAGGTTTTAAAGCCCCAATTATTTTAAAGATTTTGTTTTCTTAACACAGAAAAATCTGAACTCCCTATGGGTGTTAGATCAGTAATCCAAAGTGTAAGCATTGTTATAAAATTCAAGACACCTGAATTGAATTTTACAATAAGCAATATAATGATAAGGAGAAGTCTTCTGCTCAAAAAAATTCATTTTATTAGTTATTTTACATTTGGCAAAGAAAATCTATGTATGCCTCCTCTTAACTCATAACTAAAGTGTTATGGACTATTTGAAGTACATCTTGCCTTCAAGCTCTAGTGATAAAGTTAAACAAGGTAGAATATTATGACAATTTTATCTTATTTACTTATTTTCAAAAGGAAAAGTCTTTTGAGTCTAAACACTTAACTCCAGGAAGGTTTGGAAATAAATAGCTATCTTACAGCTGACATTTAAAATTACTGCCTTAAAAAAGATATTTTACAAATTCAATTGGGCAGTAGCAACAAATATCAAAAGCAAATCATCATGCTTACATAGGAATGCCATTTTGCCCGTGAGTTATGGGGCACACCAGTGTGACCCGCAGCTCAGAATAAGATGACCCATATAGAGACACTGTTGAGGAATCTCTCACTCTTACGGTCACAACGGCTTGGAGAGTTTTCCAAAAGCAGATCATTGTTTCCTAGTGTAGAACTCCACAAATTTATCAAATATTTGACAAGGTGCTGAAGTACATTCAAAGATGTTTCTTAACAAAAATTCCTACTTCTATCTGCTGGGTCTTCTGTAGCACAGTTCTGGAGGTTGGATTATCTTTTACATCAGCGGTTCCCAAGCTTTTTGGCACCAGGGACTGGTTTAGTGGAAGACAATTTTTCCACAGATGGTGGGGGGAAGGTGGGGGGAGGCAGGGAGGTGTGGGGGTAGGGGCCTAGGGGAGTGGTGGGGGGACGGTTCAGGCGGTAATGTGAGCGATGGGGAGCGGCAGATGAAGCTTTGCTCACTCACCTGCCTCCCACCTCCTTCTGTGCAGCCCAGCTCCTAACAGCAGCTGGGAGTTGCGAACCCCTGTTTTACATGATAAAAGCATTGGTTTCTTAACTTCCAAAACAGAATGTCCCCTGATCTTCTGATGTATATTATGTTACCAAAAAAGTGGGGGGGGGGGGAGGAGTTGTCCCTCCCATGGGTAAACAGGTCACAAGCTGTAGACATTCATCAACTCTACTATCTTACATTTTTGGCTCCTAACCAAAATACTTGGCAAAAGAAAGTCATTTTTAGTGCTATACACTCTTCCTAAGGTATATACGCGGATTAAATCATACTGCCAATGAGGCATATAAATTGACTACTTTGAGTGAATTACAGTCGTGACTTTTGGCAAGAATACTTAGAAAAACCAGAAAAAATGTTCTCAGTAAACTTTACATAGTAACATACCCATAGTGTCATCAAGTCATGGTGTACAATTTTATGACCGGAATATAAAAGGAGATATAGTACTTACCAACGATGGTAAGTACATCCATCATTATGCCTCTCTCTAACGATAAAAATAGAGGTTAAATACTATTTTTATTAATATAATTCCTTATCAACCAGGAAATCAAAAAGTAAACAGTCCAGTTGATCACTTGAAGATGACACTTAAATAATCCTATAACCTAGTCAACCTGACACATACTACTGTAACTCAGCAATCATTAAGCTCCATGCACATGTCAGTGCACTGGAAGTGCCACGTGACAGAGACAGCTTAGGAGATAAAGGAGCCCGCATTAAAAATAGAAAAGCTACATTTTTCCACTGCAAATCAGTACTCTGTACAATTATCAGTAAATAAAAATTAAAATATAAAAATAAAATTACACCCAGAGTCCAATATTAAAAAAAAAAAGATAATCTATGGCCTTTTAAAAACATTTTCCTTTCTTATTTGGAAAGTACCGTAATACCAGAAATATATACAAAAAGAAGGTCCTAGGCAAAAATATGGCCAAAAAAGAATTGTTCTGTTTCAAATAATGAAACACCAGTTGTAACCAAAAAATATTTTTGTTTCAGTTCTACTTAGCCCTAACACTCAATAAATTAATTTTTTTTTAAATGCAAGCCCTTCACATCCCTGGCTCTACTTAGCCCTGTGGTCTCCAGACAACAGTCAGTAGACTTTCTTCTGTTTAAAAGTCAGCTTGATATAAAGGCAGTGTAGACGGCTTTAAAGTAAGCCTCTCATCTCCATGTCACCACACCACATCAAATCTAAATCTTTTAAAACAATTTGTAAGTGATTATTTGAGTACTGCAATCTATAGATAGTTGTGTTTCTACCTTTATTTTTTCCTGATATGTTAACATGTTGTATCCTTAAACATTTATTGAAATGGGTCATAATTTGTCTGTTTTCTAGTTTAACATTTCAGTCTAGTAAAATTCTTGAGTGCATACTGTGTCAGACGTGAGGTCGGTGCTAGAATAGAAAGACAAACTAGGATGAAGAAGCTTACAAGCGAGTGAGAGAAGCAGATATATACGTGGACAATTTTAATATAATGTGGGAAATGCTGTGAATAAGTTGTCCTAGTGTCTTAAAGGAATATAGAAGAGACATTTGGCCCTATTAAGAGAAGACTCTCTGTATGAGATAAATATTAAATGGTATCTTGAAGGAAGAGCAGAAGTCAACCAGGAAAAGAAAGTTTCCAAGGATGTTTGAGCAGTGGGAGCTATTGCATGGAATTATAAGGATAATTATCGAAACCCGCTCTCTGCTAAACCTGGAAAGATCACTTTTAAGTAAGATGAGAAAGATATGAAGGAACAGAAGACATAGACAGCATGTTCTAGCCACTTTACATACATTTTTTCTAATCCTCCCAACTACCCTGCCTGCAAGATAGGACTGTTTACCCTCATTCAAAGCTCAGAGAGGCTAAGGAACTAATTCAAGGTCATTCAGCCAGACTTTGAAATGAAATCTATTGGATGGCAAAACCCCACTGGTACCTCCTCTGTGAAACAATACAGTGGGAGAGGAATTCTGTAGTACTTCATTTTCCATAAACATGGGCTGGGTGTTGGGAGAGGCAGGAAAAGAGACAAGAAGCAGGTGACAGAGGGTACTATATGTTATGCTAAGGAATTTAAATTTTATTTAAAGCCATTATTTTTATTTTTTTAATGCAAGAGAGAAAAATGGTGAGATGCTTGTTTAGAAAAATCATTCTCATAGCAGTATGGAAGATTTTCATTTATGGGCAAAAGACCTGAATAGACATTTTTTCTAAACAAGACATACAGATGGCCAACAGGCACATGAAAAGATGCTCTACATCACTAATCATCAGAGAAATGCAAATTAAAACCCCAATGAGATATCACCTCATACCTGTCAGAATGGCTATTATCAAAAGGACCAGAAATAACAAATATAGGGGAGAATGTGGAGAAAAGGGAATCCTAGTACACTATTGGTTGGAATGTAAATCGGTGCCGCCACTATGGAAAACAGCATGGAGGTTCCTCAAAAAAATAAAAGTAGAACTATCATAGGATCCAAAAATTTCACTCCTGGGTATATATCTGAAGAAAACAAAAACACTGATTTGAATAGTTACATGAACCACAATGTTCATAGCTGTATTATTTACAATAGCCAAGATATGGAAGCAACCTGTGTCCATCAGCAGATGAATGGATAAAGAAGATGTGGTATATACATACAATTGAATATTACTCAGTCATAAGAAAGAATGAAATTTTGCCATTTCCAACAACATGCATGGACCTTCAGGGTATTATGCTTAGTGAAATAAGTCGGAGAAAGACAAGTACTGTATTTTATCACTTATATGTGGAGCCTAAAAAATAAAATGAATGAATATAACAAAATAGAAACAGAGACACAGATATAGAGAACAAACTAGTGGTTACCAGTGGGGAAAGGGAAAGGGGGAGGGGAAGCTAGGAGTAGGGGATTAAAGATATAAACTACTGTGTGTAAAATAAATAAGCTACAAGGATATAACAGCACAGGGAATACAGCCAATATTTTATAATAACTTTAAATGGAGCATAATCTATAAAAATACTGAATCACGGGCTTCCCTGGTGGCGCAGTGGTTGAGAGTCTGCCTGCCGATGCAGGGGACACGGGTTCGTGCCCCGGCCCGGGAAGATCCCACATGCCGCGGGGCGGCTGGGCCCGTGTGCCACGGCCGCTGAGCTTGCACGTCCGGAGCCTGTGCTCCGCAACGAAAGAGGCCACAACCGTGAGAGGCCCGCGTACCGCAAAAAAAAAAAAAAAAAATACTGAATCACTACGCTGTACACCTGAAACTACAGGTGTAATAATATAATATTGTAAATCAACTATATTTCAATTTAAACGAAGAAATATATACTCTCTTCCCTTAAGGAGACTGCAATCTAGCTAGGCTGTTATTTATGCTCATACGTCTATAAGAATCATACGTAAGAATAAATTTTGTATAAAACTGTGAAAAAAACTATAGGAGAAGAGAAAATAATGCGATTTATAATAGTTACATGTGGTTTTATTGAGAAGGAGGGTGATTTCAGTTTGATTGGAATTTGAATTATCTAGGGAGGGAAGAGACAAGGAAAGAGACTTAAAAATCCAACATCTTTACCTTAATTTACAGTAACATTTTTTATCTAATAAGAGGATTTTATATTTACGGAAGGCTCTCACTCAGTATGACCACAGCCATAGCATTAGGATCTGTGTTTTTTTCTGCTATAATCAGGAAGAAGTGAGCCTAGATGTAGCTGAGGCAGAAAGTCAACCTGGTAGGTGAAAACAGTGAAAATTACTGCTTATGTATCTTTTAAAATATTCACTCTAAATCATTTGACATGAAGTGCTAATCATCAAACAAATTTTATAGTCACTCAATTTTTCCATGAAAACATACAAATCAGGTTATTGCCATACAATGGAAATTTTATTCTATTAGTACAAATGAATATGTCTATTTGAATAGACTCATTATAGAATTTGAGGGATACTGAAAAATATAATTTCTAATCTAACTACTTGCTTTTGGAACTCTCCTACTTTCATGTACCTGCTCAGGAAAACTGTTTTTGAAGAATTGCCTTTTAGAAACACAGAATATATATTAGTCCATCTTGGTAATGAAGTAATGTATTCTTTCAAGGTTGGGAATTGTTCTAGTAAATGGTAGAGCATTCAAATATATGGCCATGTGTATTCTTCTCATTAGCTAAATTACTGTTTACTACAAGTAAATGTGCACATTAGAAGTAAGACAAAATAATATTAACAAGCCACGTATATAAGCTGTTTAATTTTTTTACAAATGCTACCTGAATTGAAAGGTTTTCTTTTCAAGATCTGTTAGAGAACACATATAGATTAAATTCCACTACATGGCAAGGATCTTAAGGGCAAAGACTGCCTTATTTATCTTTATATTATTACTACTTGGCTTAGAGTAGGTATTCAATAAATGACAAATGAATGAAAAATTTACTAGTTTCTTGTGTCAGTTGTCTTCTGACCATTCCTTCTTGATTTCCTTTATTATATTCTCTTAGAATGCTTCCAATATCTCACTATTAAGTGAGATATTTGCCCAACACTGTTGCCAGATATGTTTATCAACTAAAGGAAAGTCCCTCCCAGTTCCAAAACTGTTTTCTTTGTAACTGTTTGTATCATAAATGATGCTGAATTGTATCGAATAATGTTTCACCTTCCACTGAGATGGCTATATGATTTCTCTATCTTAATCTGTTAATGTGGGAAATTGTATACACAAATATTCTAATATAAATCACCTTCATCTTCCTGGATCATGAGGCATTTTTTAAATACACTGCTAGTTTCTATGTGCTAATCTGTGGATTAAGACTTCTGCAATTATGTTCATTAAGTAAGACTGACCTATGATATTCTTTTCTTGTACTGTTTTTCTGTGTTTCAACACTGAGGTTCTAGCCTCATAAAATTAGTTGGGAGTTACCACACTTTTGTCATTCTTTGTATTAGTTGCAGAAGATAGGAATTACCTATTTCTTGAATCACCTGTAAGACTATCTAAACTAATTTTTGCTTTGGTAGATATATATTTTAACTCCTAATTTTATTTCCTTAATGGTTAGAGGTCTAAAATTGTGTCATTTATTTTAGTCAGTTTTGTTATGGTAGATTTTGCTGAGAAAAAGTCCATTTTGTCTAAGTTTTCAAATTTATTTGCATAAAGTTTTCTATAGTATTCTTTGATTATTTTTCGGTGACTGATGTATTTGTGATTATTTGCCTTCTTTCATTTTTAATAATGTTTACTTAAATCTTCTTTATTTTGTCATTTTGCCAGTTTTGATGATTATCCTTTCAATGAATCAACTTTTGGCTATTTCTTTCTTTTTTTTTTTTAACATCTTTATTGGAGTATAATTGCTTTACAATGGTGTGTTAGTTTCTGCTTTATAAAAAAGTGAATCAGTTATACATACACATATGTTCCCATATCTCTTCCCTCTTGTGTCTCCCTCCCTCCCACCCTCCCTATCCCACCCCTCCAGGTGGTCACAAAGCACCGAGCTGATCTCCCTGTGCTATGCAGCTGCTTCTCACTAGCTATCTACCTTACGTTTGATAGTGTATATATGTCCATGCCTCTCTCTCACTTTGTCACAGCTCACCCTTCCCCCTCCCTATATCCTCAAGTCCGTTCTCTAGTAGGTCTATGTCTTTATTCCTGTCTTACCCCTAGGTTCTTCATGACATTTTTTTTCTTAAATTCCATATATATGTGTTAGCATATGGTATTTGTCTTTCTCTTTCTGACTTACATCACTCTGTATGACAGACTCTAGGTCTATCCACCTCATTACAAATAGCTCAATTTCAATTCTTTTTATGGCTGAGTAATATTCCATTGTATATATGTGCCACATCTTCTTTATCCGTTCATCTGTTGATGGACACTTAGGTTGCTTCCATGTCCTGGCTATTGTAAATAGAGCAGTAATGAACATTTTGATACATGACTGTTTTTGAATTATGGTTTTCTCAGGGTATATGCCCAGTAGTGGGATTGCTGGGTCGTATGGTAGTTCTGTTTTTAGTTTTTTAAGGAAACTCCATACTGTTCTCCATAGTGGCTGTATCCATTTACATTCCCACCAACAGTGCAAGAGGGTTCCCTTTTCTCCACACCCTCTCCAGCATTTATTGTTTCTAGATTTTTTGATGATGGCCATTCTGACCGGTGTGAGATGATATCTCATTGTAGTTTTGATTTGCATTTCTCTAATGATTAATGATGTTGAGCATTCTTTCATGTGTTTGTTGGCAGTCTATATATCTTCTTTGGAGAAACATCTATTTAGGTCTTCTGTCCATTTTTGGATTGGGTTGTTTGCTTTTTTGGTATTGAGCTGCATGAGCTGCTTGTAAATTTTGGAGATTAATCCTTTGTCAGTTGCTTCATTTGCAAATATTTTCTCCCATTCTGAGGGTTGTCTTTTGGTCTTGTTTATGGTTTCCTTTGCTGTGCAAAAGCTTTGAAGTTTCATTAGGTCCCATTTGTTTATTTTTGTTTTTATTTCCATTTCTCTAGGAGGTGGGTCAAAAAAGATCTTGCTGTGATTTATGTCATAGAGTGTTCTGCCTATGTTTTCCTCTAAGAGTTTGATAGTGTCTGGCCTTACATTTAGGTCGTTAATCCATTTTGAGCTTGCTTTTGTGTATGGTGTTAGGGAGTGATCTAATCTTATCCTTTTACATGTACCTGTCCAGTTTTCCCAGAACCACTTACTGAAGAGGCTGCCCTTTCTCCACTGTACATTCCTGCCTCCTTTATCAAAGATAAGGTGACCGTATGTGTGTGGGTTTATCTCTGGGCTCTCTATCCTGTTCCATTGATCTATCTTTCTGTTTTTGTGCTGGCTATGCTATTTCTTGACTTTTATGTTGTTCTCAATTTCCTTTTTGTTGTCATTATTTTTATTAAATCTTTATTTTTGCTTTTAATTTTTCAGATCCTAATATAACTACATCAACCTTTTCTGGTTATTGTGTACCTGGCTTATCCTTTCTCATTCTTAAAAAAAAATCAACTCTTCATCCTTATATTTGGGGATTCTTTTATAGTTTTTTGTTTGGTTTCTGTTTACCACGATTTTTCTTTACTTTTTTTTAACCTTTCCAAAATTCTTCTAGATTGATCAAACCTTTATCTCTCTTGTGCCTCTATATACTGTTTAATATTATAGATTCTATTTTTATTTTTTAGTGATTATTCTTAGAATTTCTCATGTATAATTGCTTAGGGTCTAAATTTTATCAATAGCTTTACTCTCTTTCAAAAACATACATGGATTTTAGAGCTTTAACCTAGACTATCTCTTTGCCTATTATATTATTATTATTCAGTGTCTAGTTCTACCCTGTTGATATTCCTATAATTAACCATTATTACTATTGCTATTTTATTCAATCAATGCTTGTCTTACAGATATACCAATTTATTTTCTTAACATTCCTTCTTGCAATTTAATCCTTCTTTTAGGGATTTTATTTTCTTCTTCTTCTTTAGTTTTTCCTTTAGTAAAGGTATTTAATTGATAAACCCTTTCCCTCTTTGTTTTGTTTTGTCTGGAAATACACTTGTTTTGCCTATATTCTATAATATTTTAGCTGCATATAGAATTTTAGCTTTACACTTATTTTCTGATTACTATTTTTGTGATAAAACTACTACAGTCATAAAACATTAGAAACATTTCCTTTAAAATGGGGGGAGGATACTTGCTACACAACTTCTATTTAACATTTTTCTGGTTTAGTATCATAATAAAAAGAAATAAAGATTTATGAATTGAAAAAAAGAGCCTAAATTTTATTACTCATTAATGATATAATTATTTCTGTAGAATATCCAAGAGAATTTATAGAAAAAACATGTTAGAAAAAATTTTTAAATTCTGAGCAAAACACGGACCTAAATGTAAAAACTTAAAACTTAATACTTTTAGAAGAAAACATTAGAGAATATATTAATGACTTCAGTATAGAGATCATTTTCTAGAACAAAACACAATGTGCACAAACCATATAGGGAAAGGTGGATAAATGTTTAGATTATAGTAAACTTTTAAACTTCTTTACAAGAGAAATATCATACAGCGATAGTTAAATTAAAAAGTTTAACTTCTTTACAAGAAAAATATCATAAAGTGAAAATATGAGCCACATACTAAAAGAATATTTCTATAATCTTATAATTGACAAAAATTAGAATCCACATTATATAAAGAGTATCAGCAGATGCAAACTAGTATATATAGGATGGATAAACAACAAAGTCCTACTGTTTAGCACAGGGAGCTATATCTATATCCTGTGATAAACCATAATGGAAAGGAATATGAAAAAGAATACATGTATGTATAACTGAATCATTTTGCTGTACACCAGAAACTAACATAACATTGTAAATCAACTATACTTCAATAAAATCATTGAGACAAAAAAAAAAAAAGAGTATCTGTGAAACAGTAAGTAAAATGCAGGCAACCCAAGAAAAAATGAGCAAAGACTATGAACCAGCAATTTATATAAGATGAAACCAAATGGCCAATAAATGTGTTGTGGTAGATTAAATAAGTGGTGACAGTTCTTCCCTCCCCTGTAGTAGTTAATAAGCCTGCATGCTGATGCCATAGTCTCACAGGGGTGGAGTATTCCCCACTTCATGGATGTAAGACTCAGCTAAGTGCCTTGCTTTGGTCAATGAGACATAAGCAGAAGTGTCACAAGCAGGGACTTGAAATGTCCATGATTAATGGGGCTTACATCCTTGTGTTCCTGCCTTTGCTGCAAGAAGAGCCTCACTAGCTAACTAGGATAAGAGACACCTAGAACAGATGTGCATCCACAGACCTGCATTCTGAAGCAGAGCTGCACCAGCTGGCCTGGAAACCCATAGAAAGAGATGATTGCCTCTAAGTTTTGGGGTGGTTGGTTACCAAATATTATTGCAGCAATAGCTAACTGTTGTACATATGAAAAGATAATTAACCTTATTATCAATAAGGGAAATGTAGATGAAGCCATGGTGTTGAACCATTTCCCATCCATGGGATTGTCATTACATAACACTGCTGTACATTTTGGAGAGTAATCTGACAATAAAGCGCAACCCTGAAGTATTACAACTTCTAAGTATGTAGCCAAGAAATTCTTGCACTTGTGCACAGACACATAAAAAGAATGTCTATTACAGCAGTAATAGACATTGTAAGAGCGATGTAAGACAAATGTAAGACATTTGTAAGAGCGAATTTTTTAAAAATCTAAATATGTATCAACAGAAAAATGGATAAGGGCACTGTAGTATATTCACAATATGAAAAGCAGTAAAAATGAATGAACCATCACTATGCATTTCAGCATTAAAAAATCTCACAAAAAAAAAACCAGTGAGCAATAAAAACAAGTTTCAGAAGAGTTCATGCAATTCTACTTGTATGCTGTTCTAACCCATGTAAAACAATGCCATACACTGTTCAGATATATATTATTTATGCATCTTCATAACAATAGCAAATTTGGAAAGCAGTGTGAGATGTACTATCAGTAAAAATTATACAGGTGATATACTGAATCTGTTTTTATTTCTTTAAAAGAAATAAAGGAAACAAACATAGCAAAATTATAATATCTGACAAAGCTGGGTGGTAGGTACAGCTGTTAGACATGTTACTCTTTGGACTTTTCACAGTGCCTTAACATTTCATAATTTCAAAAAGAAAGAGCTTTCAATTATGAGGAAAAGGCCTTTTCTGATACCAGCTCTGCCATTAACTGGCTATGTGACCCTCAGCAAAACCTGTGGGCTCTCTGGACCTTTGTTTTCTCATCTGCAAAAATAAATGTGTTGAACTAAGAGACCTTTAAGTTTCCTTGCACCATTAAAATTGCAGATGATATTAATTTTTTAAACATTGAATTAACTGCCTATTTTTATCCACTACTCTGGGTAGAATTCAGAATATCCACTTATACATGCAAAACCATCAATAGAGTCCTGTGACCTCAGACAATTAGCTCAGCTCAAGGAATAAAAACTAAACTGTGATTGGAACAGTGTCTCATTCCAAGATCATGAAAGCTCTAAAAGTATGAGTGTTCTCAAAGGTCTTTGTGACTAAAAAAACTGTTTCTATTGTTCTAAAAGTTTAAGATCCACAAAACCAAAAAAAAAAAAAAAAAGAAAGAAAGAAAAAGTCATCATCCTTCAGGAAAGAATGAGAGCAATATCCTTATGAATGTTTTATAGAAATCTGTATAGATCCTTAACAGGACCCACCCCCACAGCCCAATTTTCTATTCTGTCCTGACACAATTGATGCACAACTGTCTTGACACAATTGATGCACAACTGTGATCATTCAAAAAACGTGACAAGCGAGGGCTGGCAAAGTACAGGACTAAATTGGTGCCATTTTTCTACTGTAGACACAAAGAAAAGTCTCACTCTTGATAAAAAGGACACATTAAATCTAAAGATTAAAATGAGTCTCCATAATAGATTCATGAATTCAGCAGCAAGAAAATATCATTCTTCTTTCTTTCTAAGTGCGGTTTGTGTTCTTAACGTCTTTGTTTCAAATTATTGGGAGAAAATATAGTTCTTTGGCTACAGAATATATTCCATCTAAATGTTTTCATATACAGCATATGAATAACAAAGCTATTTATACTATATCTCTGCTTTTCAGACCCTCTGACATACGGGACTCCTGTTCTAAAATGTATTTTACGCTCCAGGTATACTGCAAATTAACCTATGAGGCCAAGGAAACAGGGTTCTTTGGAATTAACTTCTAGTGCTTTCCTGGAGACAATAACATGCAAATACCTATCCAGGGGCACTTGATGAAAGCAGCATCACCTGCTGTGGTCATGTAATAAAATTTTTTCATGCTTAATAAATATGCTTTTAAAAGATTCCACACTTAAAACATTATTCAATGAGGGCATAATTTATGCTTATTTTGGTCATAGTGGCTGAAAATCTTGAGGATTTGATGAACAGCTCCTTCCCTGTGTGTTTAAGAGTTGAAGTCCCTCCTGCTCTAAGAGAAGATCTTATCTGTGATGTTCAACTTGGGAACTGACTTAACAGAGAAACAGCCTGTGGTGAGGACCACTGAGCTCTCTCATTCATGGTGATGCCATTCTGTTCCATTAAACATTTACTCAGTGGGCAATACAAATACACAGCATCATGCAGCACCTGACAAGAATGTGAGGGGAAAAAAATAGACAAAACAGCTGACATGCCCAACTTCTGCAACTGGGGACAGGCATTTATAATTGTCTGCCTAACATTCTGTATGTTGAAAGTAAAGCATTTATAAATCCGACCTTCACTACTTGCTAGCTCTGGGCTGACCTTGGATATTTACCTCACTTGTTTAAGCCTCAGTTTCCTCAACTGTCTCTTCAACAGTTTCCCAACCCTAAGTTCTCACTGCACAATTGCTGTTATCACTTGTTTCTACAGCTGATGATATATTTTAAATCTATCTTTATCTATTGATTTTCTTTCTATAATTGCACTCTAAAATTGACCATACCTATTATTTCCATTGGGATCCCAAAGATAACCTATACCCTCTCTCCAAGATTCTGACTCCTTTCCAGGCCAAACTCCTCATGCCTTTGATATGCGAAGGGTCAGAGGAGAAAGTTTCCACCACCGCCATCACCACTCTGCTGTGGCTGGTCGCACAGCTGAAGGTAGAGTTTTAGAAAAGAGAAATGCCTAAGGTGGATTCAAGTTGTTCTCTGACAGTATAATATGAAGTCTGCTTTATTTCCTCTCTAGAATCCTTGGTAAATTCTTTTAAAAATTAATTTTTTTGATTAATTCTTTTTATTGGTAAAAACATACATAAAATTTACCATCTTAGTCATTTAAAAGTACACAGTTCAGTAGTGTTAGCTATATTTACATTGTTGTGAAACAGATCTCCAGAATTTTTTCATCTTGCAGAGCTAAAACTCTGTACCCATTAAACAACAGCTCTCCTTTGTTCTCTCCTCCCAGCCCCTGTTAAGCACATTTTACTTTTATTTCTATGAATTTGACTACTTTAGACACCACATATAAGTGGAATCATAGAATCATACAGTATTTGTCCTTTGGTGCCTCAATTCTCTCTCCTTCTTTAACCTGTCAAGGGCTTTAATAGCTGCTATTTTTTAAAAGAGGTATCTGATGTTATTCAGAATTGAAATAAATCAACCTGAAATACCAAGATTATCATTAATGATCATCAATTAAAATACGTAATTTGAAGTTTATCCATATGGAAAACTATACCTACACAATTTAGTGTTTTGTTGGGTTTGATGGCACAGAAATAACCCATGTTACACATCTAAGATTAAACTGTTTCTTTGCCTTGGCAAATTTTATACTGCTGTGCTTTACTTTGTACAAGAAGCTCTGGGGGAGGGTGAGAGAAGGATATTGCTTAAACAGGAGAGTGAATAGATGAATAGGCACCTGATATTTACATTACATAATTAAAGGAGAATTACATACCTTATACCTCTTTTTTATAGCTCCTTTCCCCATGGTACCTAATGCAATGCCTATCTTCACAAATATTTGTCAAATAAAAGGCAAAGATCATGAGAGGAAGAAGAACAGAAAAATAACTGTGATGGTGGTGGCAGAAATAATGGTAGCAGAAGAAAAGAGAATGAAGCAGTAATAAATTACAGAAGGACACGTGATCAACATTTTACTATAAACCAAAGGAAAGCAGAATTCAACATACAGAAGTCCCTTATACCCTTGATTATAGCAGGGGGAGGTGTTGATTTAGCTCAAGTTATAACGGGATCAAATATTCTTTGTTCATCCTCTTTCTTTTCAGCAGCTCCCCTCTGCATTCAATTCAGCTCCACTCCCCTGCTGGATCTTGTACCCTGGGCAACAACACTCTGACTCCTCAGAGCTTTTTGAAGCTTTCCACCCTCTATCACATCCCTCAGCCCAGTGGAGGATGGCAGACCTTCAAACCACAGCCAGAGAAGTCACCTCTCTAATTCACAAAATTGCTCTGAATAAAGGAATGCCTTGGTGCCATATCTGTCACCAAAACATTTTATCTTTTTCTAAAAAAGCTTCACTGGTCATCTGAATAGTGTTAAAGAAGAGATGAGGTGGATGGTTATGAAAGATTGCAAAAGGCAAAGAGGCAAATCTTTCCTCCTGTTGCCACCTACCCCCCTCACCAGACATTGAACCTACACTCCCTCCAAATACTGTTATGCTTCCAAGAGAAGGTAAGATACAGCTCAACAAAGAGATTTGTACTCTGTTTGTTGGAAGTGTGCATAAGAAGCTCAGGAGAGAGACCAAAGTCAAAAGTATAAATCAAGGAGTCATCTACCTGGAGACTATCACTGAAGCTCTTGGAGGAGAATAGCATTCCTTTCACTCAGGCATCAATAAAAGATTGATATCAGGAGCTGTGTTGGTTCATAGGGCTGAAGGATACACCAGTTGGTGGTTCATAGTTTTAGGTCAGTGCAAATTCTATCAAAGAAGAAAAGACATATGACTGATCCTTGCCTTAGAATGGATCATAACATATGGATAAATTTCTGCAAACAGATATACATCAGAAATGAAAGTGAAATCTTAGTGTTTAATGGACCTCTGCCTGAGAAGGCCTTTAGATTCCATGCACTCTAGGTTCTTTTAGCTTCTTGGGTTAAATAGAGTAAGTTGTTAGCTCTGCTCATACTGACACTAACTTGAGGTCCAGATTCCTGCCGTGGGTGCTGCAGTGAATCATTTTCATCCAGCCTTATTTACTTGGTAGATGGTTGACCTAGTGCCTTGTTTATACAAGGTGTGAAATGAATAATGAACCTGAAGCATTTCTGGTCTTTGCCATCATCTAACAAATTTTAAAAGTGCATTTGAATGGTAAATAAAATAGTGGCTATCTTCATTGTTTTATTATGAAACACAGTTTTAACCTAGGTTAAGGCAATAGGGATAAAAGAATGTGTTGGAAAGAGGTCTTTTATACCAAGTACTACCTTTTATGCTTGCTACTTGAATATTTGATAGCATGATCATAAGAAAGGTTATTAAAGTGAATAATAATAGTTCTGCTGTAGTGAGCTTTTTTAGAGAACATTCTAATTCCCTTAAACCCTCATCATAAATGTGTTTCTATGCACCAAATGTGAAACTGTATTTATACATGTGAAATATTCATCACAACAATGAGTATGTAAACATAAATATTAATGAAGAAATACAGAAACAATTTTATTGATTAAAACTTGTCTTCCCCTCCAAGGATATACTCATTAACATCATTATGCCTATTTAAATGACTATCATTACTACTGAAACCCCAAAATAGAATTTTAAACTTTGAAAATATGTCTATACCCTGACCAACTGGCCGTGGATGAAGTTACCAGCTTCTGATTTAGTATGAACATACTCGTGGGCTTGCTTTGTCATTCAATTTAGTTTTAGCTTATTTTTTTAACATTTCCCTGTTGCTTTCTGTTTTACAAAGGGAGCTGTGCTCCCAAACAGGTTTGACCCCAAAGTTACGTTGTAATTCAGTCTAAGAAAAAAACAAATGTAAATAAAACATAGGAAAAAAAATTCCGGTAAAAAAAATTGAATGGTATGAAAATGCTGTTCAATTAAATATTTGCATGAGAATGCTAATGAGAATTTTGCATGAGAATGCTAATGAGAATTTAAATGCATTTAAATATAATGGAACCAATATAATTATTTTTTATGACATATAACTAGGTAGAAGTTGAATAAATAAAAATAACTAGGAAACTAAGCCAAGATATAAATACTATTAAAATATTGACATTCTCACTATTGTTTATAATTGAACAATTGTATATATGTATATAATATTTATGTAATCAATTTTAAGTGAAAATTAATAAATATAAATTATAAAAACTAAACATTAGTCTTATCAACAAGCATTGTGATCTGCAGCAAGTTATTTAATTTCTGTTTTATCACCTATAAAAGGGGGATAATCAAGTCTACCTCACACAGTAGTTATAAGGATTAGAGATGATGCATGAAAGTACCTATATCACAAGATACATAGTCATAAAAAAAAGCCAACTCTAACTAGCTTAAACAGAAAAATAATTCATTAAATGTTTTTAAGTAACTACATGAGCTACAGGAAGACCAAAACAACAAGTACTGAGGTTACATAGCCAGAACCAGGGCTGTAAGTTGGACTGTACAACAGCTGGAGACAGCATTTTGGAGGCAGCGTTGCCATTCCCACTGAGACGGATACAGGGATTTGCATTGACATCAGTATCACTGGGCACAGGATGCTGCCAATAGAAGCTCTGTCTCTGCTACCTCTGGGAAGCAGGATCTATCCTTTGTCAGCCAAACCAGAATACATTTTTTTATGGCAACTTCCTCCATCAGAGTCGGCTTCAAAGACTGACATGGGTGTGTCCAACTGGAGGAGGCTGGGTCACATATTTGTACTTAGAGCTAAAATAGAGTTGGAGAAATGGGTTTCTGGTTTCCATAGTGAGAGGACTACTCATTGGGTAGAAATTCCCCTAAATTTAAAAGAGATTAAAAATGGAGAAGCCAAAAAGGATGGAAAATATCCACTATAGTCCACTCCTTTGGCATCTCAACTTCCTCATACACCCTTCTTCCTTATACAAACTTTGAAACAAATACGTCTATTATTGTACCCAGCTCTAAGTCCAGGATCTCTGGGGTAAATTTACTCCTCCTTTACTTCACAATCCCATCTTGAATAACATGAAACCTATGGATTATGAAAATCACCATCAGGGACTTCCCTGGTGGCACAGTGGTTAAGAATCCACCTGCCAATGCAGGGGACACAGGTTCAAGCCCTGGTCCGGGAAGATCCCACATGCCATGGAGCAACTAAGCCTGTGTGCCACAACTACTGAGCCCACATGCCACAACCACTGAAGCCCATGGGCCTAGAGCCCGTGCTCCTCAACAAGAGGAGCCACTGCAATGAGAAGCCTGCGCACCGCAACGAAGAGTAGCCCCTGCTCACCACAACTAGAGAAAGCCCATGCACAGTGATGAAGACCCAACACAGCCAAAAATTAATTAATTAATTAATTTAAAAAATCACCATCAGCATACTCTACATAAAATTATGAGAGACAAGGAGAGGGTAAAAAGAGGAAAACATGTATTTAATATTTAACTATATATATATACACAAATATGTATTTAAGTACATATATTTGATATCAGTCCATTTTTCTTCAAGTCACAAGCTATAGTTATTTATGATTCTTTTTACAATGTATATTACATATTTTTGTCCTTAAACCAGCAACACAGCTGGTGGTTGTCTTCCCCTGATGAAGTGACACCAAATTTTACCCCTGAGGGATCTGAATCTATGGCAGTCTTGCCTGAATGAAGCTGTTCTCTGGTTATCCACTAACATTTACCACTGTGCGTGGAAGAACTTCAAGGCCCTCCAGAGGATCCTTGGTTACATCATGCTCTGTCCTTCCTCTCTGCCTTCATTGAATAACAGCAACCCTATTTCCCTTAGATAATCTAAACCAATTCCCCCTACTAAAATATATAGTACAGTTTTCCTGTTAGTACGCTAGCAGGAAAATCTAGGAGCTATGTTGGTTTTCTCCAGGTAAAGAAACCACACCTGGAGCAGCAGCTGCAATCGGAATCCTTGTCTGATTAAGTGTATGGTAATCTACTCACCTTCTTAAAGTCCGTCAGTCTTCTGTATAGGCCAAATAGGTGAACTGAATGGGAATGTGGCAGAATAATCGCTTGATGAGCTGCAGGTTGTTAATGAGGGCACTCATCTCTGTAATTTTTCCAGAAATGTGAAATTACTTTGGTTTACTATCATGGTATGAAGAGGCAACACTAGAGGCTTCTACTTGCTCTTTCTTACAATGATAGATATCACTCTATAAACCAATAAGGGGATAAATAAACCAATAAGGGGATTCTGCTAATTGCTGAATATGTCTATCCCAACTCTGGAATCTAAGACTGGGAAGATAACCAAGAGGTGCATTTATAGACTCACAGGACCCACTGTGAGATGGACCTGACCTGAAAGTTCATTAATCATCTGACTTCCATAAGCCACTACTCTAACTGGTGAACCACGACAGTAGAGAAGAGCCAATAAAAAGCCTTCTAAGGATCCTCGTTTTCCCCACATGGATGTATTTTCAAAGCCTTGGTGAAAGGCATATTCCCTGCTTCAACCTGGGAGGGGAGTAGTAGCCAAGCAGTTTGTACATAGTAATTCTCCTCTCCCTAAGCTTTTGCACACTTTTCTCTGCAGTCCATCAAGTGTGTTCTGGCATCTCATCTTCATTTAATGTAAAAAACAGTCAGGTCTAGCTTTCAGTCCAACAACCAAGCAAATTCTCAGAGCCACTCTCAGGTGCTTGAGTTAACACACTGATACCAGAATCTCTGGTTGACATAGTCACATCAATAAAACATAGTATTTTTTCCACCCTGGTCTAACACAGTTAGGATTTATTCCCATACATATTACCTATGTTTCTGCTAATACAAATTGACAAAGTCTTGCAATCTTTGACATTTATGGTACTTCTCTCATATCATCTCTTGAACCTGCCTCCTTGAGTATGAATTCTGTTATAGGTCTAGAAACTATGAGAGACAACAAAGTTGAGTTGAGCAGGAACAACGAATGCCTGAACTTTAAAATTCAATACCTTATGAGGCTGCGAATTCAATTTGTGTTGTCATTCAGTTACCTGCAAGACCTAGACTATGAGATAAATATTTCTTTCAAGGCAATCATGAAAGCTTTCTATGTCTTTACCTAATCCTAATCCTATAAATATAAAGCCCTGGTCCCATCATTTTTTTGAAAGTTCTCCAGCATACTTAGAAGCAAGAATATCACCCACAAATCCTATTCTCTTTATTCCCACTATAATTCTCTGTTGCAGCAACTACCTTGTCATCCTAGTATTCTATCAACATTTGACTCTAGGTGACCACTGATTGATCATTTAAGTATCTATTTGGCTACCTCATGGCATGGACTACCACGAAGTCAACAACCAGTGGAATGTTAGAGCTTGGGAGGCTATCTGTGACGTCCCCCTGACTGTGATTTGTGCAGGGCTCCGTGGACGCTGCAATGTCTATGGGAACCAATGCACTGACCGAGCTGCAGCATCTCATCATCTGACAGCCTTCTAATGATAATAATTTCCACCTCATCCAAAACGCTTCTACATTATTCTCACTGGTAAAATCTAACCCAGAATTTAAAAGGGATTGGTGATAGTGGCGCCACCCTGACAACAAGCAATCCAGCACAGCAAGGAAACTATCCAGTCTCAACAGTGGTGCTGGGAGAATTTATAACCTCAAGTCAAGCCTCACAGCAATCTTTTAATATAGGCTACTTGCACTGGCTAAAACTCTTCTAGTCGGAAATTTGATTTAATACGATCTTGAGGTGGTAATGTGCACAGAAATCGACAGAAGTAGACACAAATCTTCTCCAGACTCAAGCTATAATTCTTCATGACTCATCTGCCTCTTATAGCGGCCAAAACAAAGTGAGATGAAAGGAGATATTATGGGCATCACCATCCCTGTATCTTTCAAGTCTGACAACTTCTGCAATTCTCCCTAGAGATATACTACTGCCTTGGGGTTTCTATTTCTGTAGGGTGGGGGAATTCTAATGATGTCCATTTGGCCGTTAATAGTCTCCTTATTCCATAGATCATGGCGCCAGTCTGAGGATTCTGCTTGTTGCTGAAAACGTAATTCAGAAGTTCCCAAACTTTCTTGGTGTACAGTATCCTTGTTGTTACAGTGATTTTTACACAGTGTCTTTAGACCAAAAGAAACACCTAACCATTCTGTTGATCAGGTAGTTACATTTAAACAACTTAATAAGTATTTATGTCCTAACAAGTTGATAGTTGTTTGAAAAAATAGTATACTTTATTGAAAGAAAAACATTTTTATGTTTTTCTTGAATAGACAAAACCATTTACTAATGGGATGTGTGCACATATACGGCACTGCACAACTTTTCAGACCTTAGGCGAGAAAATGGCGCTCTCATTTCCTGTTCCACATTAATTTCTCCCACGGTACTTGCTTTTTACCACAGCAACTGCAAAAACAATCCATCTTTGCAAAGAGTTCTATCATCAAAAAATATAGCACAAACTAATGAAACTTTGAATTACCCTGGGCTAACACTTCTCATGATGTGTAACATATGTCAAGTATCACTGTGTTTCCCTCAAAAATTTAAAATACCTGCCGTACCTCTGTGACTCAGGATGCCTTGACACACAGTTTAGGAACGATGGATATAACTAGCACATAGAATAAGCCAGTCTCAGGGGCGTAAACCTAAACCAATCTTATTTTCTCTCACTGACTCTTTGAAATTTACTGCTTGGAGAAATTTTCACCTGTTGCCCCAGAGGGTTTACTATGTTCTAAGTATGTTACAATATTAACTAATTTAATCTTCAAACCCAAAGTAGTCACCACTATTGTTATTCCCAATTTACAGATAATGAAACTGAAGCACAGAGAAGTAAGTAACTGACCCAAGATCAACACAGCTGCTAAGTGGTCAATCTGGAATTCAATCCCAGATAACCCTTTGGTTCCAAAGTCTAATACCTTTAACCACCACATCATGCTGCCCCTTTAACGCGAAGTCACCACTTCTACCCTCACTGAGCAGAGACAGCAACAACACACTGGACACTGGGTGTTACCATTGAAACCTCTGCCACCACTGCCTCAGGAAATTGCAGAGGCAGCAATACCCACTGCCATGCAAGCAGAATGGATTTTGTTTGGCACCTGTTTCTTTCATCACTTAATGCGACTGGTAGAGCCTAAGTCAATGGTCAAATCCCTGCACCCTAATGAAATGGAAGAGGGGAAAGAGATTTATATTCTACAGTGGGAGGTAGAGGCTCATCAGGATTGGAATTTGCCAAATACAAAAAGGGTGTGAACGTCCAGAAAGAAAGGCAAATGCCTTCCATAGCACATAATACTACATCTTACACAGAAGTAAAGATACAGGTGAAGTATTAACAGTAACCGTTATTGCCAGTAATTATGTTAAACAAGGAATGTGTGTTCTTATATGGTGTCTAGATCTTATTGTGATGAATCTACACGTATTTATGCTCTTAACTTCACAAAATGAGTTTTCTATCGATAACTTTCACTAACACCCAGGAATATGCGTTATATTGTTTCTTTCATTAACATTCACCAAGCCTACACAAGCTTAGACTTAAAAAAAAAAAGATATAAAAATGCATCAACCCACATGCTTTTAAAAAGAAAAAAAACGTTCCTCTCTCCTCCCCATGGTGATTCCCTCTCCTCCACACTTTTCAAAATGTTGATCCAAATATAGATTTAAATGATTTCTCAGGGCATAACATATTGCATTCTGAGATATTATCAACATGCTCATGCTCTCCTCAAACTATATTAATGGAAACTGGCCCAAAAATAAGGTTATTAGTCACAGGAGCTAACTTTAAGTTTTAAGATATCTTTATAATTGGTGACTCAAGTATTAAAGAAAAATCATAATCAGAAATAACAAAAGAACTAAAATGTTTAGGTGTGTTTATATGTAAATACATGCACACTAAGTAGAGAAAGAGAGAGACTAAAAACATGAAAATGGGAAAATGCACATTTTATTACAGAGCTTCATGAAGAACATTGCTGAATCAGACCAAAAGTTCAACCAGCTTGGTATCCTGTCTCAACTGTAGCATGACAGTTCCCTCTATGACATGGCTGACTTGCCAGGCCCACTTGAATTTCACAGACCTTACATTTAAAAGCAGGTAGAATATTATCTATAGGAAAATGTTTTCACACCTGTTCAAATACAATTAATTAATAATTATTAATTTTAAAAATCAAAATGTTATCAACTTTAAAAAAGGACTCCAAAAGTCACTGATAGCATCATGATTCTTGAGAAACACTTGAAAACCCTGAAAGGTCTTAATCACTGCTTCCTGTAAGATGGATGAGATAACAGCCTAAATAATTTAAAGAGATTATATAAAGAGGCAAGAGATACATTCATTTGCTTTTCTCCCAGGAAAAGTAATGCTATACATAGCTACTTACCACTCACAGTCACATTTCTTGTACAGAAATGATGATCTGACCAGAACAAGTATGTCCCAACTATCCTATTCACATCCTTCTTCTCACTACTCTCTTCCATCTCCTTTCCCTTCTCTTCCGAGATCCATCACACATGATACCCTTGATCTACCCAGATCCTTCCTCCACAGGGCCACCCTAGATAATGACTTATCTGCTTCCTTGTCAATTCCTCTATCAATACCCTTCCCTTCCCATCCCCACCATAAAAACTTTTCTGACCTTAGACTGCTGTCTTAGGAATTTACTCTCTGCTCTTCTAGAACAGGTAAGTAACCAACACATTAGTGAGGGCTAAATTGTTAGTGGCAAATAATGTTCTGGTCAATTACTCCTCCAGAAGAGCTGCATCCTAAAAGTGAATGCCTGGGTCTCCGTAAGACCTTCCCTGATTCCCCTGGCTGAACTTTATCTATTATCTCTATTATAGCACCTAAATGTGACATTTTTCCACCTTACATTACAAAGTTTATGAGCATATTCATCTCCATTCTTAATTTATAAGATACAAGCTGACACCCAGAACAGATTTTATATCCCTAAAAGATCCAGCAATGACTTCATTGACTTGTATTGACCCTATGAATAAAGCCTGATGGAGGAAGCAGGTTTTTTAGAGCGCCTCAATTCACACCACTATTCTATCCCTGCATAAAACCCACTCTGGAATTAGGCAGTGGGTGGAACTGACAGTTGGACTCCATTGCCTATGTCTTTCCTCCACGAGCAGTATTTACATCTATAGGTGTGAAGCTTCTCTCCTCTACTCAGCAGATAGGCTAGTCAATGTTGGGCTGACATGGGGGAAACAGTGAGGAAGAGAGGATGTGTGGGAAATAGAAAGGTCCCAAAAGGGCCTACAAGAGAAGATTGCAGGGGAAAGGAGAGAGAGAAAATGGATGATATCCTACAATCTTTCTACTTCTAGGAAACTATTGAAAATGACAAAGTGGGAAAACAAGTGCTATAAAAAGTGCCAAATATTCCTTACCACTTGTTAAGTAAAACCATGTCCAAGAGGCCACTGAGTCATGGTTTCCTGGTTGTGAAAAATGATGTGATAAGAAATCACTCCCACAGAACTGGTCAGACACTTAACTTTCATAGATAAAATTCACAAGATTCTCATGGCATGACATATCGTATCATGTTAATATGCAGAAAGGGCTGCTGAAATGATAATATTTGCTGCTTAAATTTGAGAAAATCCCATTATTACAGGATATATTTCTTTCCATTTATACAAGTGCCTTTCGGGGAAATATTCACAGTCTAAAATTAAAGCTGCCAGATCAAATGACAAGATCTAGGTAGTTAATTGGACACAGATGAAGGGAGGGGATGAGAAGGAAGAAGAGGACAAGAAGAAAATTGGAGAGGAGGAGGAGAAGAGGAGAATGGAAAAAATCTAGAGTACCTTTAAGCATCTAAAATATTTCTAGGAGCAAGAATTCTTATGTTTTAGACACATGTCTGTCATATTAATAATTATTTTGAAGTGACTTAGTTCTTTGTAAATGCTGCAAAGAATATAATCTGTACCTGTGATGAAGGCAAACCTGCTGCTTTACAAACACTGAGAAGGTGGTCAGCTTTCCTACGTGGCTACTGGATGCATCAAAGAGATGCTGAAAAGATACCACTCTGCCCATAGAGGTCTGGCATTCCAGACCTTGGAAATAGGAGATTAGAAAAGAAGAAAGAAAGAAAAGAAAAGATGTTAGGAAAGCTCTGTAGTGAAAGGCAATGCATACAAGATGATGCTCTAAATAAGCAATCTATCTAGAGGTCCAGGGAGAGCCAATTATCAGGAAATTTATTCATTCATCCTTTTATTCATTCATCCATTAATACATATATCCAACTAGTCACTCATTCAACATGTATTTGTTGAAAGCCCTCTACATGCCTGGTTCTGGAAATACTGTACTGAGTAAAGCAAACACAGTCATGGAGTATATATTTTTCATTAGATAGTAGGGTTTTGTTTTTGCTCCAAGAGAAATTATGGAGAAAGAATATATTTTAGCCTTGTCATTAAATGGCAGAGTATAGCACACACTTGATGAACCCCTTGGAGATGTTAATTGGACTTTGTGTCACTAGGAACGTGATAAATTGATGTTGTAACAGAGTACATTGCCAGTAATTATAACTGGCCTCCCTCATAAATATTTCAGAAACCATTCTTCAACTGAAAAGGAAAAAAGGAACAGAATTTTAGAAAACAAAATTTCTTAAACTGAAAGATAGATGAAGAGAATTCATTTCCTACTCACTCTCAAGCAAATCATTCACGTGAACGTCAATGGTAACAAAGAATCACCAAACTTTGTTCTCTGTCTCTAAGGATTTTACATTTTAAATTGTTGAGTTTCAAAGTAAGTGGAAACCTGAGAAACTCTTTTAAAAGGCATAAGTAAGCAAAAACAAGACTATGCTTTACAAATCTTCATGACGCCCTTCACATACTACTTTCCAACCACACTACCTCTCAAACCAATTTTAAATCTCATACACCTCTTAATTTCTTTGAGGATTTATTGCCATAAAATTCAATGTAGGACTTCCCTGGTGGCGCAGTGGTTGAGAGTCTGCCTGCCGATGCAGGGGACACAGGTTCGTGCCCTGGTCCGGGAAGATCCCACGTGCCGCGGAGTGGCTGGGCCCGTGAGCCATGGCCGCCGAGCCTGCGCGTCCGGAGCCTGTGCTCTGCCATGGGAGAGGCCACAACAGTTAGAGGCCCGTGTACCGCAAAAAAAAAAAAAAAAAAAAAAAAAAATCAATGTATTTAACCCTCAGATCATGTCTGTGTACTAAGTGAAGCTTAAAATCTAAGGCCAGAGAGTGCTCACTGGTCCGTCTTTAACCTAGAATTCTAGCAGTGTAAACAAATGTGGTATCTCTACAAACACCCTTCCTCCTAGGTTTAGCTATTTTCCAGTCACATATCCAGCCATGCTTTTCATAGCCCTAACATGGTACCTTGTCATCCCTTATAGTGGCTTCGCCTTATTCCCAGCTCTCCATCTTTTCCTGTGCTCCTCTCAGCATTTGGAGTGACCTATCCCTCCCTCTCCACACCTTTAGTTTCACAACCCATTCTTCCTTCAAGGTCAAACTTAAATACTATAGCCCATGAACAAAAGGTCTGGCCTGATTCCTCCATTATGTTTGAATTCCTGCAGCATTTTTGTTTGTACTCTACTCTTGGATACTTGGCCAAATATTGACAGCCTCTGCTCTTTGAAGAGGAGGAACTATTTCAATTAATTAATGAAATATAATAGCATAGAAATTCTTGACCCAATACTTACGCCTACATTTCAGAAGGAAAGTGAGTCATACTTACAGGAAACACCTGACTTTTCTCCACCCTCCCTCTTTTTAAAAATCTGACTCTAGCACACAACAGGAAATACTGAACATAAAAGGTGAAGGGTCCTCTATCCTTCCTTATTGCAAGTAATTTGTCCTTGTTCTAAGTATGATCTAACTTAATCACTGAATTATTTAAACTAAACTTGCCTATGGAAATTATGAAATAAGCAAAGTTGGCTCACAATGCAACTCACTTTTTAAAATCTAGACTCCAAGTCAATCTTTCTTACCAGGGATCTAGAAATCAGACAAGTATCTGCTGATCTAACTAATCCACTCTAGTGAATGCAGTCTTGAGCCAATGATCAGGGGAGATTCCCTTCTCTTTTCCAATTACCTTAACTAGTACTTTTTTCCCAGATAACAGTGAGTAAATGTCTAGATCTCCACTAGAATGGCATTAAGCAGAAAGAGTTTTCAATAAAATCACTCTCTTTGCTACTGAAGGCAGCATTAAGGAACAATAATAGCTGAGACTGAACACTTGCATACGTTAGCTCATTTAATCCTCTCTCAACCCTTTAATGCAGATCCTCCTTTTAATGCCCAACCACCCTGGCTCCACATAGCCCCAGTCTATCCACAACACAGCAGTCAGAGTGACTTTTTAAACCCAGATTATGTCACTGCTCTGTTCAGAAACCCTCAGTGGTGCTCAGTCTCTCTGAGAGTAAAAGCCAAAGGCTTACAATGGCCTACAAGTTCCTCCAGCATCTGACCCTCCGCTGTGAAGGGTCAGTGAAGAAGCAGACTTCACTTCTACTACTCTTCCTTCCTGGCTCCACTCCAACCACCCTGGCCTCCTTGCTGTCCTTCGAACACAGCAGACACCCACCACCCTCAGGCCCTTTGCACCAGCACTTCATATGCTCCACTGGTACCTTCGCAGTGATACCACCCTTTTGAAAATTGCAACACCCATTCCTGCCCCCGCAGAATTCCCTGTTTCCTTTGCTCTATTTTTTCCCTAACAATGATCATCTTTTTAGATACTATATTATTTATTTGTGAGCTTATTCCTTTATTAGGTTTTTTAATTAAACTTTTTCTTTTGAGATAATTATAGATTCACATGTAGTTGTTAGAAATAATACAGAGATCCCATATACACTTCACACAGTTTCTCCAATGGTAACATATTACAGCAGTATAGTACAATATCACAACCAGGATATTGGCATTGATACAGTCAAGATACAGAATAGTTCCACCACCAGAAGGATCTCTCATGTTGCATTTTTATATTCACACCTTCTTCACTTCTGCCACTACTTTCTCCCTGACCCCTGGCAACCACTAATATGTTCTCTGTTAGGTTTTGTTTGTTTTCTCCCCACTGTAGGATGTAAGTTCCACAAGGACCAGGGTGAATGATTGTATGGAATGTATGGAAGTAACTGAGAGGTTAAGAAATGTGTCCAAGGATACAGAGCTGATAAGAGGCTGAAGTAGGATTTAAACCATCTCTGCACAATCCAACCTCTAAGTAACACCAGAGTGACTAAGGCTGAATTCCTCAGGAGCAGATGCTGACACCAAGATTCACGTATAAGTGGATTATTAGGGAAATGTTCCCAGAAGAAAGCTATAAAGGAGCAGGGGAACAGGCAGGGAAGAGAAAGTAGTCAAGAAGGGTGAGATCTCAGGCAAAGTGTAGCTTCTGCCTGATCCCATAGTGGATCTCTGGAGTATAAGTCATACCTGAACTCAGAGTATTCCTAGTCAAACCCAAAGCAAGGGAGCTGGCCTTTAGCGGCCCTTCACTTGGTAGACATTGGTCAAGGGCTGGGAATGGATGAAGTGTACATTCTCAAGTACTTCCTTCCAACACTCTATGCTTAAGGGCAAAGCTGCTCCAGTATGCTTACAACAATTAGGGTTAGAAGGTAGGTGTTAGAAGGGAAAGTACACCACAGGGCAAGAAGGCTGGGTGGGGATAGGGGACCACTAACTTGTCTACTAAGTGGTCCTTCAATGTCTCTCATAATGCCTAGAATCACGCCCCAGCTCCATATCATGGCCTAAGACCCCACATAATCTAGCCCATGTCGACTGTTCAGTCCACATCATGCACCACTATTCTGCAGCTCAGTGACCACAGGGCCTTTGACCCTGCTTTCCTCTCCCAGAGCACTCCTCGTCTAACTCTTTACATGACAGTCGGCTTTTGATTCTTCACAGGCCAGTTAAAATATCCTCAAAGAAACCTTCCCTAAACACTGAACCATCACTACACTTTGTATTTATAAAATGTACTTATTTTTATTTGTAAAAAGTACTTATAATCTATAATCATTTTGTTTCATTTATTTTTGTTTGTTTTCTGTTTCCCACTAAAACACAAGCCCAATCAAGGTAAGGGCAATGTCTATTTATCCAGTTGCAATATCCCTAGTGCCTAGCACATAGGGGATCAAAATATCTCTTGAATAAAAAGAAATAATGCGAGAGAAATCACTAACCATGCAGAATCACAAATGCTTTGAGTAGATCTTTTTTTTTTTTTTTTTTGGTACGCGGGCCTCTCACTGCTGTGGCCTCTCCCGTTGCAGAGCACAGTCTCCGGACACGCAGGCTCAGCGGCCATGGCTCACGGGCTCAGCCGCTCTGCGGCATGTGGGATCTTCCCGGACCGGGGCATGAACCCGTGTCCCCTGCTTCGGCAGGCGGACTCTCAACCACTGCGCCACCAGGGAAGCCCGAACTTTTTTTTTTTTTAACATCTTTATTGGAGTATAATTGCTTTACAATAGTGTCTTAGTTTCTGCTTTATAACAAACTGAATCACCTATACATATACATATATCCTCATATCTCTCCCCTGTTGTGTCTCCCTCCCACCTTCCCTATACCACCCCTCTAGGTGGACACAAAGCATGGAGCTGATTTCCCTGTGCTATGTGCTGCTTCCCACTAGGTATCTATTTTATATTAGGTAGTGTATATATGGCCATGCCACTCTCTTACTTTGTCCCAGCTTCCCATTCCCCTTCCCCATGTCTTCAAGTCCATTCTCTATGTCTGCATCTTTATTCCTGTCCTGCCCCTTGGTTCTTCAGAACCAATTTTTAATTTTTAGAGTCCATATATATGTATTAGCATACGGTATTTGTTTTTCTCTTTCTGACTTACTTCACTGTATGACAGACTCTAGGTCCATCCACCTCACTACAAGTCACTCAATTTTGTTTCTTTTTATGGCTGAGTAATATTCTGTTGTATATATGTGCTGCATCTTCTTTATCCATTCATCTGTTGATGGATACTTAGATTGCTTCCATGTCCTGGCTATTGTAACTAGAGTTGCAATAAACATTGTGGTACATGATTCTTTTTGAATTATGCTTTTCTCAGGGTACATGTCCAGGAATGGGATTGCTGGGTCGTATGTAGTTCTATTTTTCATTTTTTAAGAAACCTCCATACTGTTCTCCATAGTGGCTGTATCAATTTACATTCCCACCAACAGTGCAAGAGGGCTTCCTTTTCTCCACACCCTCTCCAGAATTTATTGTTTCTAGATTTTTTGATGATGGCCATTCTGACCAGTGTGAGGTGATACCTCATTGTACTTTTGATTTGCATTTCTCTAATGATTAGTGATGTTGAGCATCCTTTCATCTGTTTGTTGGCAATCTGTATATCTTCTTTGGAGAAAAGACTATTTAGGTCTTCTGCCCATTTTTGGATTGGGTTGCTTGTTTTTTCGATATTGAGCTGCATGAGCTGCTTGTAAATTTTCGAGATTAATCCATTCTCAGTAGCTTCATTTGCAAATATTTTCTCCCATTCTGAGGGTTGTCTTTTGGTCTTCTTTATGTTTTCCTTTGCTGTGCAAAAGCTTTTAAGTTTCATTAGGTCCCATTTGTTAATTGTTGGTTTTAATTCTATTTCTCTAGGAGGTGAGTCAAAAAGGATCTTGCTGTGATTTATGTCATAGAGTGTCTGCCTATGTTTTCCTCTAAGAGTTTGATAGTGTCTGGCCTTACATTTAGGTCTTTAATCCATTTTGAGTTTATTTTTGTGTATGGTGTTAGGGAGTGTTCTTTCACATATAGCAGTCCAGTTTTCCCAGCACCACTTATTGAAGAGGCTGTCTTTTCTCCATTGTATATCCTTGCCTCCTTTATCAAAGATAAGGTGACCATATGTGCGTGGGTTTATCTCTGGGCTTTCTATCCTGTTCCATTGATCTATATTTCTGTTTTTCTGCCAGTACCATACTGTCTTGATTACTGCAGCTTTGTAGTATAGTCTGAAGTCAGGGAGTCTGATTCCTCCAGCTCCATTTTTCATTCTCAAGATTGCTTTGGCTATTTAGGGTCTTTTGTGTTTACATAAATTGTGAAAATTTTTGTTCTAGTTCTGTGAAAAATGCCACTGGGAGTTTGATGGGGATTGCATTGAATCTGTAGATTGCTTTGGGTAGTAGAGTCATTTTCACAATGTTGATTCTTCCAATCCAAGAACATGGTATATCTCTCCATCTGTTTGTATCATCTTTAATTTCTTTCATCAGTGTCTTATAGTTTTCTGCATACAGGTCTTTTGTCTCCTTAGGCAGGTTCATTCCTACATATTTTATTCTTTTTGTTGCAATGGTAAATGGCAGTATTTCCTTAATTTCTCTTTCAGATTGTTCATCATTAGTGTATAGGAATGCAAGAGATTTCTGTGCATTAATTTTGTAGTCTGCTACTTTACCAAATTCACTGATTAGCTCTAGTAGCTTTCCGGTAGCATCTTCAGGATTCTCTATAGATAGTATCATGACATCTGCAAACAGTGACAGCTTTACTTCTTCTTTTCCAATTTGGATTCCTTTTATTTCTTTTTCTTCTCTGATTGCTGTGGCTAAAACTTCCAAAACTGTGTCGAATAACTGTGGTGAGAGTTGACAACCTTGTCTTGTTCCTGATCTTAGAGGAAATGTTTTCAGTTTTTCACCATTGAGAATGATGTTGGCTGTGGGTTTGTCATATATGGCCATTATTATGTTGAAGTAAGTCCCCTCCATGCCTACTTTCTGGAGAGTTTTTATCAGAAATGTGTGTTGAACTTTGTTGAAAGATTTCTCTGCATGTATTGAGATGATCATATGGTTTTTCTCCTTCAGTTTGTTAATATGGTGTATCACATTGATTGATTTGTGTATATTGAAGAATACTTGCATTCCTGGAATATACTCCACTTGATCATGGTGTATGATTCTTTTAATGTGCTGTTGGATTCTGTTTGCTAGTATTTTGCTGAGGATTTTTGCATCTATGTTCATCAGTGATGTTGGCTTGTAGTTTTCTTTCTTTGTGACATCCTTGTCTGGTTTTGGTATCAGGGTGATGGTGGCCTCACAGAATGAGTTTGAGAGTGTTCCTCCCTCTGCTATATTTTGGAAGACTTTGAGAAGCATAGGTGTTAGCTCTTCTCTAAGTGTTTGATAGAATTCACCTGTGCAGCCATCTGTTCCTGGGCTTTTGTTGTTGGAAGATTTATAATCACAGTCTCAATTTCAGTGCTTGTGATTGGTCTGTTTATATTTTCTATTTCGACCTCGTTTAGTCTCAGAAGGTTGTGCTTTTCTAAGAATTTGTCCATTTCTTCCTGGATGTCCATTTTATTGGCATAGATTTGCATGTAGTAATCTCTCATGATCCTTTGTATTTCTGCAGTGTTAGTTGTTATTTCTCCTTTTTCATTTCTAATTCTACTGATTTGAGTCATCTCCCTTTTTTTCTTGATGACTCTGGCTAATGGAGTATGAATTTTGTTTATCTTCTCAAAGAACCAGCTTTTAGTTTTATTGATCTTTACTATTGTTTTCTTCATTTCTTTTTCATTTATTTCTGATCTGATCTTTATGATTTCTTTCCTTCTGTTAACTTTGGGGTTTCTTTGTTCTTCTTTCTCTCATTGCTTTAGGAGTAAGGATAGGTTATTTATTTGAGATGTTTCTTGTTTCTTAAGGTAGGATTATATTGCTATAAACTTCCCTCTTAGAACTGGTTTTGCTGCATCCCATAGGTTTTGGGCCGTTGTGTTCTCATTGTCATTTTTCTCTAGGTATTTTTTGATTTCCTCTTTGATTTCTTCAGTGATCTCTTGGTTATTTAGTAGCATATTGTTTAGCCTCCATGTGTTTCTATTTTTACAGTTATTTTCCTGTAATTGATATCTAGTCTTATAGCATTGTGGTGGGAAAAGATACATCATATGATTTCAATTTTCTTAAATTTACCAAGGCTTGATTTGTGACCCAAGATATGATCTATCCTGGAGAATGTTCCATGAGCACTTGAGAAGAAAGTGTATTCTGCTGTTTTTGGATGGAATGTCCTATAAATATCAATTAAGTCCATCTTGTTTAATGTATCATTTAAAGCTTGTGTTTCCTTATTCGTTTTCATTTTGGTTGATCTGTCCATTGTTGAAAGTGGGGTGTTAAAGTCCCCTACTCTTATTGTGTTACTGTCGATTTCCCCTTTTATGGCTGTTAGCATTTGCCTTATGTATTGAGGTGCACCTATGTTCGGTGCATAAATATTTACAATTGTTATATCTTCTTCTTGGATTGATCCCTTGATCATTATGTAGTGTACTTCTTTGTCTCTTGTAATCGTCTTTATTTTAAAGTCTATTTTGTCTGATGTGAGAATTGCTACTCCAGCTTTCTTTTGATTTCCATGTGCATGGAATATCTTTTTCCATCCCCTCACTTTCAGTCTGTATATGTCCCTAGGTCTGAAGTGGGTCTCTTGTAGACAGCATATATACAGGTCTTGTTGTTTTGTTTGTTTGTTTTGGGGTTTTTTTTGCAGTACACAGGCCTCTCACTGTTGTGGCCTCTCCCATTGTGGAGCACAGGCTCTGGATGCACAGGCTCAGCAGCCATGGCTCACGGGCCCAGCCGCTCCGCGGCATGTGGGCTCTTCCTGGACTGGGGCACGAACCTGTGTCCCCTGCATCAGCAGGCAGACTCTCAACCACTGTGCCACCAGGTAAGCCCCTGGTCTTGTTTTTGTATCCATTCAGCCAGTCTATGTCATTTGGTTGAAGCATTTAATCCATTTACATTTAAGGTAATTATCGATATGTATGTTCCTTTTACCATTTTCTTAATTGTTTTGGGTTTGTTATTATAGGTCTTTCCTTCTCTTGTTTTTCCTGCATAGAGAAGTTCCTTTTGCATCTGTTGTAAAGCTGGTTTGGTGGTGCTGAATTCTCTTAGCTTTTGTTTGTCTATAAAGGTTTTAATTTCTCGGTCAAATCTGAATGAGATCCTTACTGGGTAGAGTAATCTTGGTTGTAGATTTTTCCCTTTCCTCACTTTAAATATGTCCTGCCGCTCCCTTCTGGCTTGCAGAGTTTCTGCTGATAGATCAGCTGTTAACCTTATGGGGATTCCCTTGTATGTTATTTGGTATTCTTCCCTTGCTGCTTTTAATATTTTTTCTTTGTATTTAGTTTTTGATAGTTTAATTAATATGTGTCTTGGCGTGTTTCTCCTTGGATTTTTCCTGTACTGGACTCTCTGCACTTCCTGGACTTGATTGCCGATTTCCTTTCCCATATGATGGAAGTTTTCAACTATAAGCTCTTCAAATATTGTCTCAGTCCCTTTCTTTTCCTCTTCTTCTTCTGGGACCCCTATAATTCGAATGTTGGTGCATTTAATGTTGTTCCAGAGTTCTCTGTGACTGTCCTCAATTCTTTTCATTATTTTTTCTTTATTCTGCTCTGTGGTAGTTATTTCCACTATTTTATCTTCCACATCACTTATCCGTTCTTCTGCCTCAGTTATTCTGCTATTGATTCCTTCTAGAGAATTTTTAATTTCATTTATTGTGTTGTTCACCATTGTTTCTTTGCTCATTAGCTCTTCTAGGTCCTTGTTAAATGTTTCTTGTATTTTCTCCATTCTATTTCCAAGAATTTGGATCACCTTTACTATCATTACTCTGAATTCTTTTTCAGGTAGACTGTCTATTTCCTCTTCATTTGTTTGGTCTGGTGGGTTTTTACTTTGCTCCTTCATCTGCTGTGTGTTTCTCTGTCTCCTCATTTTGCTTAACTTACTGTGTTTGGGGTCTCCTTTTCAGAGGCTGCAGGTTCATAGTTCCCATTTTTTTTGGTGTCTGCCCCCAGTGGGTAAGGTTGGTTCAGTGGGTTGTGTAGACTTCCTGGTGGAGGGGACTTGTGCCTATGTTCTGGTGGGCAGGGCTATGTCCGGTGGTGTTCTGGTGTGTCTCTAACCTTATTATGATTTTAGGCAGCCTCTCTGCTAATGGGTGGGGTTGTGTTCCTGTCTTGCTGGTTGTTTGGCATAGGGTGTCCAGCACTGTAGCTTGCTGGTCATTGAGTGGAGCTGGGTCTTAGCACTGAGATGGAGATCTCTGGGAGAGCTTTTGCCATTTGATATTAAATGGAGCCAGGAGGTCTCTGGTGGACCAGTGTCCTGAACTTGGCTCTCCCACCTCAGAGGCACAAGCCTGACACCCACCTGGAGCACCAAGACCCTGTCAGCCACACGGCTGAGGGCGAAGTGAGGGTCCCTAGCTTGAAACTCTGTCTGGGCCTGCCAGGTCTCACAGAGGTGGTGGAGCAGGCCTCTGAGGTTCCTCTCTTCTGAAGGTATATTACTCTCAGGTCATATGGGAGGTATTTGGACAAACCATGGTACTCAGTGAAAAGCAAGTATGAGGGTATGCCAGGGACCTGTGCTCATTTGTTGCTGGGTGCTGCTTAATTACCAGAGAGTTTCTGTTGAGGATTTTTATCCCTCTTTGAGTTCAGACCTGTCTGAAGCAAGGTCCTAGAGTAACACCCCACCTTGTGCGGCAGACAGCAGGCAGGACGTGGCAGCCTTGAGTAAAGCTTAAAAGGTAAATTCATCCAAATAACAGACGAGGCTAGATATGCTAGTTTGGTTAGTATTGTTACATTTTACCTAGTAATTTTAGCATCAGATAAACCCAGCCTCTCTTCACCCTTAGAGAAGACATCACTATAGATACGCTAAGTAAGAGTACAGGCTACAATTAAGAGCTAACAACAGAAAGGCTTCATTAGTCCATAATTTTGCTAGATTGAATTACCCAGAGACTTCAAGCAGAGGCAGCCCAGAAGGAAGTATAGCAAACCGCTATTCTCCAGCATCCATTAACTTCCCCATCTCTCTCTTTTGTGAATTGGAAGATACCACACCAAATGGAATGTAGAAGTAGTATTTTTTTTTTTTTTTTTTTTTTTTTCTGTACGCGGGCCTCTCACTGTTGTGGCCTCTCCCATTGTGGAGCACAGGCTCCGGACGCGCAGGCTCAGCAGCCGTGGCTCACGGGCCCAGCCGCTCCACGGCATGTGGGATCTTCCCGGACCGGGGCACGAACCCATGTCCCCTGCATCCGCAGGCGGACTCTCAACCACTGCGCCACCAGGGAAGCCCAGAAGTAGTATTTTTATCTTTTGTTGTCTCAACAGTAGGATAAAAACAACTCTCCCCCCACCACCAAATAAATAGTAATTTTCTTCTCCCTTTAAAAATTAGACTGATTCGGGGCTTCCCTGGTGGCGCAGTGGTTGAGAGTCCGCCTGCCGATGCAGGGGACAGGGGTTCGTGCCCCTGTCCGGGAAGATCCCACGTGCCGCGGAGCGGCTGGGCCCATGAGCCATGGCTGCTGAGCCTGCGCGTCCGGAGCCTGTGCTCCGCAACGGGAGAGGCCACAACAGTGAGAGGCCTGCGTACCACAAAAAAAAAAAAAAAAAAAAAAAAATTAGACTGATTTGACAAACACAAGTTTTATAACACAAACAGAAACATAGAACATGAATTTTATTTTAGGGATTGTTTAAAGTCAGAGCAGGGAGTTCCCTGGTGGTGCAGTGGTTAAGAATCTACCTGCCAATGCAGGAGATAATGGATTCATCCCTGGTCTGGGAAGATCCCACGTGCCGCAGAGCAACTAAGCCCATGTGCCACAACTACTGAGCCTGTGCTCTAGAGCCCGCGAGCCAGAACTACTGATGCCTGTGCCCCTAGAGCCCGTGCTCCGCAACAAGAGAAGCCATCTCACTGAGAAGCCCGCACACCACATCAAAGAGTAACCCCCACTTACGGCAACTAGAGAAAGCCCGTGCACAGCAACAAAGACCCAATGCAGCCAAAAATAAATAAATTTATAAAAAATAAAATAAAGTCAAAACAAACTTTCGGTTTGTTGTTTTGACTATAGAAGCTTCAAAGACTTATTAATGTGTTGTCTAATTTGCTGCCAATGACAAAAGATCCCAATGTATGTAGTCTGTGAACATCTCCAGTTTTCCAATTTTAAATATTTCTGGTAAGGACTATCTTACTAATTTCTTTAGAAGAACATGTATTATCTAATAACATAACCAGTTATTGACCCTGAAGAGTCAGAAAACAAGAGTGTCCTCAAGAAAAAGAGGAAATTCTCTTCCAAGGAGAAGCCACTCAGCAGTGGACCTGAAGAGGCTGCTGCCAGCAAGAGCAGTGGCTCCAAGAAAAAAGAGAAAGCTCTGAAAGCTGTCCCAGGAAAATTAGAATGGACATTTCCCTAGTGGGGCATAACTTGCAGAAATATTGTCCAACCCATCCCCTATAGCCCAATAAAAATAAGACCAAAAAAAGAAAAGATTCTTACTTGTACTTAAATTTTAATTCTTCTCTTTTTAATCCCAAATGGGATACATAAGCACACATCCACCAGGCTTCTGTGTGTGTGTATATATATATAATAAAACCTAGAATAGGTTTTCCTTTTCTTCAAGCACAAGTTCAACTGGTATATCTTCTAGGTAAATCTTCCCATTCCCTCAGTTCTAAGTAATTCAGGATACCTTTCTTAAAATTCCCAAAATACTTTTCCGTCTGTCTTCAGGTACTTACCTTTTCCTGCCATCTATGCCACCCATTCTTTAAGCAGATCAGCCTCTGTCCTCGCCAGTGCCGTAGTGTGGCGTTTGGTCGCGAGCAGTACCCTGCAGCCACACTGCCGGGCCCCAGCTCCTCCCTCGCCAAATAACTAGCATCGCGTGAATGTACGACGCTTCCCATTGGTGGAATAAGGAACGCAATTTTCTTTAACTCAATCTCTATTTCAATTCCTCGTTTCACCTGATGATAGAACACGCTCTTTAATTGATTCCAGGTGTTCTCAATCAATTCAGGGTTAACTCCCTCCCCTATCAGGGAAAAGTGCCTCCTGGTGTTGCATCGGTGCCGGGACCTTGGGGAGGGTTGTCTGAGTTCTAACTCATCTGCATCCCACTCCTGGTGCCCGTTCTCCCTGGCCTGTGCTGAGCTGTCTGCACCCCGACTCTCAGCCACTCGTAGTCCTCATCACAACACCTCTACATATGATGGCCCTCAGGGTTGTTTGTTGCTTGTCCCTCTGCCTATCTATAGTCAGAGTGGCATTTTCTTGGTCATTTTTGTATCATAATAAAAAAAATGACAAGCTTGTTCTTCCTACGCCTACTTAGAAATACACTGTCTTTCCAAACCCATAAAAAGCCGAATAACTCAATGTTCTCAATGCACTTTATACAAAAAAAAAAAGGTGTGTGAGTGGGTCTGAGAGGTATATATTAGAAAAATATTTTCCTACAACATTTCTTTTACAGTATTAACTTTTAATATTTGTTTATCAACATAATAAATGTACATGCTGGTTACAAGCAGCAGTCCTCCACCCATCCCTTTCTGCCACCAAATTCGCCTGTTCCTTCTGGACTCCTGAAATCTCTCTGAGCACTATGCTCCTGAGCTCTTTGTTTCATCAGCTCCCAACATTTCCCATTAACTTCCTGCTATGATAGATGAAGGTTTATGTCACTCTGCAATCACCCACCTGCCTCCCCTTCTGTCATTGCCCCAAATTGTATGGCTTTCTTTTTTCTTTACTGGCTAACTTGGCATTCTACCTGGATCCCTTGTTCCATCCAGTATAGACAGCAATTTTTGACTTGCCGTTTAGTATATTAAGCTATTGGCTTTCTTAGTCTTCCCTTTAGCTCTCCTTCACCCCACCTTCGCCTCTTTACTTCTGTCATCCTTACTCTTAATTTTGTACCGTCAAAATTGATAACGTGTATACCGCTTGGTAACCATCATTTAGTCTTCCGTATTCTGTCAATACACTGTTCTAGAAGTTAAAATTTTTTTAAAAGTTTACATGATTATGATTATGTATATATTTTCCAATGCAGACCAATCATTAAGATAACATTTCTTTTCTTGTTCTTTTCTTTGGTTTAGCATAGAGTTTAAAGGCCTTATTGCTTGCTCTTTTTAAGAAAAATATCTTCATTTCATGCGGGATTTTCAATGCCCCAAGATGTTTTTTCCTTTTACAGAAAAGGCTATTTAGAGGTTTATTTTGGTTTTAATAATTACTAACTTTATAAACCTTTGTCAGAGACAAAAGATCCCAATCTAAGCCCAGAAGGTTAGAATTTAATGCCGCCATTGTAACCCTTCCTCTATTTCTTCTGCCTGTCCAACTGGGAACAAATCAAGTAGGCTGCTGAGGCTTGGCTGTGAGGACAACTTGTTAGCTATGTTTCCATTAGTCATACTCCCGGGTAAGAACAAGAGTACATACTCTTGACTTTATGACTGTCAGTTGGTTTAAAACTCCAACTGTGAATTTGAAGGTGAAGAGATGTGCAATTGTTAAGAAAAAATAAACAATAACAGCAAAAAAACCTGAGGTAATCCTATAGCTACACCTACCTGCTTTCCCACGAACAGAGTCAGTACTTAATAGTAAGGAAGGCAGTAAATATAGCTCACTGTCTTAAACTGCCAAAAATTGTTTACATCTATTCACTCCAATTGTTCAGCTGAACAGCAACTGCTTAAAAGTCAGGCAAGGGCTTCCCTGGTGGCACAGTGGTTGAGAGTCCGCCTGCCGATGCAGGGGACGCGGGTTCGTGCCCCGGTCCGGGAGGATCCCATGTGCCGCAGAGCGGCTGGGCCCGTGAGCCATGGCCGCTGAGCCTGCGCGTCTGGAGCCTGTGCTCCGCAATGGGAGAGGCCACAACAGTGAGAGGTCCGCATACCGCAAAAAAAAAAAAAAAAAAAAGTTAGGCAAGACTCACGAACTGGACTCTGCTGGCTTGCCTGCTTCACTCCACTTTCTCTGCAACCACGTCTGACAAACCCGATATAGCTGAGATTGAGAAATTCGATAAGCCAAAGTTGTTCAAGGCAGAAGTGTAAGAGAAAGCTCTACCGTCTTCAAAAGAAAAGATCAAACTGGAGAAGGAAACAGGTGAATGCTAGTGAGGTGTGCCACCGATAGGCACTGTTCATTCCACAAGCATTGTCCTCTTATTTTACTTCTCTTAGCTGTTTAAGTTTGTGAGATGCAGGGGTTGGATCAGATTTAAATGACTATGTTGCTCTTTTTCACATCGAAGAATCAAGAACTACCGACAGAGAAAGCCTGTCTCTCCCAGGCAGGTCTGGCTGGCTGGCAGGGAAGAAAAAGTACTTGGATGTTGACGATGAAACTGTTGGGTTGAACCAAGGTGAATCTTCAGTGAAAATTAAGCTGGTTCAAGGTGTCTGGCAGGTTGTAAAATGCAGTTTCATCAGAGTGCCATTTTTTTGTGTGTTCTTCAGATGATTTTGGTTTTCGAATGCACCATTTTTAAAATATGCAAATAAAAAGTTTTCAAACAGGAAGAAAAATAAAGTCAAACCACCGAGCTTCACATCGTGCATCACTACTTTATGCTTCAGCACCCCTCTGAGATGAGAGCTAATGCTGATGCAGAGAGACATCATTACTGACAATGAACAGTACAGGTTTTGCTGTAGTTCCAGAGTCTGGGAAGACGGTGCCTTGGAGAGCGTAAAATGATCTTAAATGCATCTACTCTGTTTCTGAGCTTAGATCAAATTAATCTCTCAAAGCCTCAGTTGCCTTGTCAATAAGACAGATAATAATAGTATTCACATTAGAGGGTTACTGCAATAATTAAATGAAATAAGGCACTTAGCACAAATCTGGCACTTGGTAAGCACTCAATAAAAAATAACTATCATTATTCTCACTATTCTTTATAATCTTATATGGCCCAGCCTCTTTGGGCAGTTGCTACTGTTGCCTTGTGCTCGTCTTGATGAAGGATTAAACACTTTAACATATAAGACTGCCCCCACCCCTGACACACACACACCAACAAAAATAGGTCCAAATGCAATAATGAGAAGTGAGAATTTACTGAAGATTTTGTGTTGTTAATGGGAAGAGGATTCTTCTTGCACACACTATGGGAAAATGTCTCTAATTTCTCAAGAAATGCACCTCTTGCCAAAGGTATATACACAACACACCTGCTCCCCTGTGGCAGCCCAGGAACCCAGCAGTTATCTGAAGCCTGAGCAGTATTCATCTTCAATACGTCTGGGGGTGTAGGTGGTTCATGCTGCCTCACCCATTCTTCCTCACCACCAATGTCAATGTTCCCCAAAAGTATAACAAGAATCAATTTTTGTAAATAGAGGCATATTTTAAACATTTGGAAAAGCCTGCTAACCTGGACCAATTCAAGTATCACACCTCCTAGGAAATTGTCCTAAATTAAGCAGAGCCAGGCACAGGAAGAGCTGATCGGAAGTCAGGAGTCCTGAGCTCTAATCCTGGTTCAGCTGATAACTGACTATATGATCTTAGAAACATCTTTTTGCTTGTCTGTTTCATCACCTGAAAAAAGTGTTTGGCAAGATGATTGCTAAGGTATCTTTCAATTCTAAAATTCCGTTGTTACAGACCGTGTCCCCCCAAAATTCATATATTGAAATCCTAACCCAAATGTGAAATGTGCCCTATGAAAAAAGACCCCAGAAAGCTCTTCATTCATTCTACCTGTAAGGACAGAGTGAGAAGATAGTCTATGAACAAAGAAAGGGGCCCTCACCAGATACTGAGTCTGCAGGCACCTTGAGCTTAAACTTCCCAGGCTCCAGAACTATGAGAAACGTATTTTTGTTGTCGACAAGCCACCTAGTCTGTGGTGTTCTGTTACAGCAGCTTGAACTAAAACATCCATCATGGAGCTTTCTGTAAATACAAGAATCTAAAATTAAAACAAATCTTTCATCTCACTCTCAAGGTTACCTTAAATCCCAGTTTGTTTAAAGTGAGCTGTGCCTTAATTCTGATATCTAAACTCATGAAGCCTGCATTCATAAAATACAGGCCAGTGCTGCAAGCTTAGATACCTAATAAGAAAAGGAAAGATACATTGGCTACGGTTTCATTCACAGAAACTAAGTGTTGAGTAAGCTAATTTCACTTACGTATACAGAGCTAACTTCTCCCTGGAAATATTCTCCACACTAAGATATGTCTCTCAGTGAATATTGCATTTCCCCTGGAACACTCAAATTCTACATTTAGAGTAATAATGATATAACCATGATTGCAATTTACCGTCTACCAGTTCCCAGGTACTATGCTATGTGTTTTACAATGTGATTTCATGTTGTATCACAGAAACCTTATGATATAGGAATATTAAACACAAACACACACACACACATACAGAATAAGATGTCTAAGTTATATGCTTAAGGTCAAACAGCTAGCATACGATAAAAAAACAGACAATAAACCAGGTCCATCTTACTGCGATATCTGCATTTCATTCCATTATCTATGTTCTTATAGCCTCTAAATGATTCTAAGTACGTGTAATCACCTATGAATCTCAAAGTTTTAAAACAGCTATGCACGGTATAGATTAAAGTAGCAAAATCCCATTACACTAGAATGGATGCAGTAATTGAAATTATTTTTCTTTTGTATGCTTAGCATATTCTAAAGAAATGTTGGTAGGGACTTCCCTGGTGGCACAATGCTTAAGAATCCGCCTGCCCATGCAGGGGACACGGGTTCGAGCCCTCGTCCGGGAAGATCCCACATGCCACGGAGCAACTAAGCCCGTGCTCCACAACTACTGAGCCTGCGCTCTAGAGCCTGTG
Source organism: Lagenorhynchus albirostris (assembly GCF_949774975.1). Lineage (NCBI taxonomy): Eukaryota > Metazoa > Chordata > Mammalia > Artiodactyla > Delphinidae > Lagenorhynchus > Lagenorhynchus albirostris. Next base: position 60,366,524 of record NC_083102.1, read on the forward strand.
AGCCACAACTAATGAGCCCACGTGCCACAACTACTGAAGCCCATGCTCCGCAACAAGAGAAGCCACCACAATGAGAAGCCGAAGAGTAGCCCCTGCTCGCCGCAACTAGAGAAAAGCCTGTGCGCAGCAACAAAGACCCAACGCAGCTAAAAATTAATTAATTAATTTTTTAAAAAAAGAAATGTTGGTAGAACAAAGTTGCAGTCTGCCACTGGCACAAATTTTTTAAAAAAGAAATAACTGGACTTCCTTTCCTTTCACGAAGCTTCTTCTAACTGATAACTTACCCTAGAAAGATGATGGGGAATCCAAAATGAAGTAAATGGAAAAGGGACTGGCAATAAATTTTTAAAGGTTTCTCTGAATTCCTAGTTACTGGTAATGCTATTTGCTAATTTTGGAAGAATCATCCCAAATCTCTTGAATTCAGTTGGCTAAAAGAAAGGAAGATAAATCACTGGACCTCTAGTTAAGTTACTTCCTTATAATTAAAAATCCATTGACCCATAATTCTATTGATTCTTCTTGTGACTGACAGAGATGTAGAATAATAAATTATTATTTTATATTTAATTCTTAATCCAAGTAATTATATCTGTTACTGGGATAGCTTTATGACCGATTTTTACATAGCACTAACAATGACTCATGGCCAGTACAAGACAAGCAGAGTAGAAGGCTGCTGGCCTTTTTACTTTCTGTTTATAGAGTAAGCACTGAGGATGGAATATCAGACCTCTCCATGGTTTAGGCATTAGTGGCTTCAGATTTCCCTTAAACTTCACAGATGATGACAGCCATATAGTGCTAGATATTTGCTCAGACAAGAGCTTATGATTTCTTTTAAATTCTGTTCCAGGCTATGAAAATCATTGTCAAAGTGTAGTAAAGTCTCCCAGGGTTTCTCTCAGCTTTTGAACCAGACCCAAGGTCTCGGGCAAAACTCTTTCCCACTATAAATGTTAACCATGCCTCTCTGTCTCTCAGTCCCCCTTTTTATTGAAGTTTTCACCGGTTACTTCACCAGGATATCTTGGGATACTGTCCTTCATGTGTTCCTTACTCATCATTCCTTTCAGACAAATCTACTAAAAACAACACGGAGCTTGGCTCTAAGATTTTCCCACCAATTAATTAATTAATTAGCCTTATGCATGGTTCTTAACACATCAAAACTATCACTGTAAATAAGGACATATGATTACAGAGCAATAATACATCTCTGGAGTCTTCCTATGAAACTGTTCTGATAAAATTTGTAATCAATGGTAAAGTTTGTTTCTTTTTCTATCTTAATGCTATGATCGAAGCTCAAGCAATACAGATGATGGAGTTTCACTACTAAGGACATATTATATTAGGTAATTTACATATACTAGGGTATCTATTTATACATGAATTTCTTAAGGTTTTAAAGATTAGACATTTCTGTAATTTTTTTTTTTTTTTTTTTGCAGTATGAGGGCCTCTCACTGTTGTGGCCTCTCCCATTGCGGAGCACAGGCTCCGGATGCGCAGGCTCAGCAGCCATGGCTCACGGGCCCAGCTGCTCCGCGGCATGTGGGATCTTCCCGGACCAGGGCACGAACCCGTGTCCCCTGCATCAGCAGGCGGACTCTCAACCACTGCGCCACCAGGGAAGCCCCTGTACTTTTAAATAAGAAAATAATCTCTAATAATGATTCTTCATAGTTTTCCTTTTTTAAAACAGTTTCTCTATTTTCATTTTGATGTAACTTTTTAATAAGGGAAGTGTTTCTCTGGACCTCCATGTTATTCTCCTCAGGTAAATGCATTGTCCCAACACCTCAAGACAAAATAAAGACTTAAGGACTATTGCCTGATCCCACCCATGAGAGCAGATTAAACTACAAAGAGGGCCCCATAAGGGCAGTACAGAGGAAGGGCATTCTCAGTGAAAGATAAACTGGGAAAGGGGCTGCTTAAAAGATCTCAGAATATTCACCAAGCAAAAGGGAACTTATTTTTTAAATTGGAGGTGGGACATAGGACAGGTTCACTCATTTGTTCAGATAACATTTATTACCTGCTATGATTGGGTATTATTTCAGGAACTGAGTATAAAGTGAAGAACAAAACTGACATGTTTCCTGCCCTTAAGAAATGTATATTTCAATTAAAAATATAGTCACAGGTCAACAAACAATAGTTAAACACAACTTGTGGTGAATGTAATGGAATCACAAATTTGGTACAATGATAGAAAATTTAGGAAGTAACCTGCTTAGATATGGTGATCAGGAAAGCCTTTCTGAGGTAGAGACATTTGACCTGAGAGCAGTACAATGAGAAAAGACTAGCTCTGCAAGGAGAAGGGGCATGAATATTTTAGCCTGGAGGTCAACGAACATTTTATAATGGGACAAAGAATAAATATTTTCATGTTTTGGGGGCCACTTGTTCTCTGTTACAATTACTCAACACTGCTACTGGAGCATGAAAGCAGCCATTGACAATACCTAACCCAATCTGCATTGACTGCTCCAATACAACTTTATTGACAAAAGCAGGCAGTGGACCAAATTTGGCCCATAGACTAGTTTGCCAGCTCCTGCTCTAGCCAGATATAGGACCTGGGCAAAGACTATGGACTGGGACTGCTGTGTTCAAGGGACTGATAAGACACTGGTAGGCTAAAGTAGAGTAAATGGGAGGAGAGGGGCAGGAAGTGAGCATGAAGAGGTAAGCATGGGCCGGATCATGCATGGCTTTGAAGGCCAGGGTTAAGGATCTTATTTAAGCCACTTTGAGTTTTAAGCAGGGTGGTAACAAGGTGCTCTTTGTGTTTTAAAAGCTCATTATAATTCCTTTGTGGAGAGTGGTTTGGAAGACAATTGAAGTCGTTCTGGACTCACAAGGTGGCAACAAAAATGGGAAGAGGAGGACTTGCCTGGTGTGGCCATAAAAAAAAAGGTGAGGATCGTAACTGATGAATTCGATTGGGTGAGGGCAGCGGTGGCGGGGGTGGGCTGGGGGAGCAGAGATGAAAGAAAGGAGAAAATTAACTTTGAGGTTTCTGGCTGGAACAACTGGGTAGACCACAGGTAGTCAAGTTGGGCTAAATTTAAAATTTCAAAGAGGAAGACTACAGGACTTCCCTGGTGGTGGTTGAGAATCCTCCTGCCAATGCAGAGGATATGGGTTCGAGCGCTGGTCCGGGAGGATCCCACATGCCACGGAGCAACTAAGCCCGTGCGCCACAACTACTGAGCCTGTGCTCTAGAGCTCACGGGCCACAACTACTGAGCCCGTGTGCCACAACTACTGAAGCCCGTGCACCTACAGCCCACACTCTGCAACAAGAGAAGCCACCACAATGAGAAGCTCATGCACCACAACCAAGAGTAGCCCCCGCTCGCCACAACTAGAGAAAGCCTGCGTGCAGCAACGAAGACCCAACACAGCCAAAAATAAATTCAAAAATTTTTTTAAAAATTAAAAAACACAAAAAAGAGGAACACTAGAGGGAGAAAAGCCTAAAAAGTTAGGTTGAATGCATATTAGGGAATCTTAAGAAATGAGTTAAGGAGATTGTAATTGTCTTTGTGAAAAAGAGGAAATTACTGAAGAGTTTTGTAGAGCAAAATAATACCATCAGAGTTCTCCTATAAACTGTGTTGTGTTGGATAGATTAGAGAGCGAAATATCAGGAGTCAGGGAAAATTGTTAAGAAATTATTGAAATCATATAGAAAAGAGATAATGAAGAGTTGGTCCAGGGTTATTAGTATTGGAAATGATAAGAAATGTAAACCTAACGGGTCTTTTGGTTTTATATATATATACATATATATGTATATATATATGTATGTCTATGTATATATACATAAAATTTGAAGCTATTTATAAAAAATTAATGATATAAACTAATTTTAAACATTAAAACATAAGATGAAAGCCAAGTTTTAAAGAGAAATGTTGAGTAATTAGACTAGACTAGAAGTTAATAAAACTGAGCCCCAAAATCAAAAACTAGCTCTAAGTTCTCTGACAGCTGAGATAAATAAAACAGAAGAAAAACAAGGGAAAAGAGGTGAAAATATTGGATAAAATAACTCCTATCTGATATAAGGAGACATATCAGTTTTCCAGAGAAGATACACCAAATAATAAAAGAAATAAATCTCACAGTCTTTTACAAAAGGAACACTAAACACACAATGAACTATGCCATAAGAGCTATTTGATCAAAACATATATACTCCTCATTAGCAATTCCTTAAATCAAAAACTCTTACATTTTATATCTAAACACCCAATTAAATAGAATATGTTATACTATAGACCTGTGATAGTATTTTTACAAAAATTAGAAGCAATGAAATCCAGATGAGTTTTACAGTGACTTGAGTTGATTCAAAAGTGAAGCGTAGAAAATAGGAATACATGATTAGTGCTTCCCTTAGACATCCCCCACCCAAACCCTCAGCACATAAATGACATCAACTCTACAGCAGCCCAGACAATATGGTGGTAAGAGCTAGCAGCATGGACCCTGGAACCAGATAGCCTGAGTTCAAAACCCATTTGGTAGAGACATTAATGGAAGCAGTGCAGGAGAGTGGCCATGGCTGCCAAATGGCAAGGTCTTCCCAGGACTGGGGTAATCAGGGAGGACTTTTCAGAGTTCAAAATCAATTGTCTGATACATTAACTATTAAACTACTGCCTAGGGGATGAAGGGAATAAAGTATGGCTTCACAACTGGGTTTCTCAGTTTGACATTGAAAAATGCACTTTCCTGTTTTAGGGTGCCCAGTGAATCTAAAGGTGCACATTCTCATTATCAATCTAGTTCAGAATGATTTATTTCCTGATTTTTAACACTGTTTCTATGCCGTGTCACAAACTGGCCATTTTGCTAAGACAGTTGGGTTGGCTACCCCTAATTTTCATTGAACTTTTGACCTTTAAGGATCCAGTTTAGTAAAACTGATAACTGATTAGGAGTATGTTCAGTAGACTTATTAGTATGGTTTATTATTTTAACACTGCAGAGTCATGTTGAATAAAGAGATTATCTTCAGTCTTTTGGCAGGTATATACAATGTGAATTTTTCAATTGCACCCAGAAGCAATGGAAGGAAAACACATTTGTTAAATATTTTAAAAAACTGTTATCCTTGACTATATGTAAGTAGTTCAAAAAATCACCAAACACCTAATGTTTTGATTCAAGAACCACTAGTGACTAGGAGTTTATGAGGTGAAAAACAACAGCTGTGAGCTTTGCTCTTCTTCCAGAGCAAGTTACCTTTGTTTGCTAACAGGATTTGCTAATGTTTAGACTGAACAAGAAGTTAATGTCAGTTGACTTCATCTTGTTTTACCCCTCCCGATCCTAGACTACCACCCCCCACCCCCCCACCCCCACCCCCCACCCCCCCGCAACATTTGCCACCTTGGTCTGATCCTCCAGTGAATATCCATTGCATAGCCTTACCTCTCTGCCTTTGCTTAAGCTGTTCCCTCTCCCTGGAATGCCTTCTATCCTACTCCCTCCCATCTAGGGAAATCTCATTCCATGCTCCCTTAATACAATGCTCACTGTTCTGTTATAGCATCTATTACGTGTCCTGCCCCTCTGACTTTCTTGAGCCCTGCTGGAGCAAAAAGTGTGACTCCTTCAGCTCTGTATTCCCAACACCATACTTGCTTAGAAAATAGCAAACATTAAATAAATGTTTATTGATTTAATTCTTTTTGTAACATGTGCAGAAGGTTGGAGGGTTGAAATACTGTATCCTTTTTCTAGTAGTGTGCCACTTCTGACTTTACTATACCAGGAACTCAAATCAGTTTCTCATAAGAAGTGGCTCTCTGGACAAAGGGACAGCAACACAACAACTAAATGCTTGAAGAAGCAGCATCATGAAACATAGAAGGAAGTAATTAGATTTAGATGCAAGGGATTAGTATTACCTGATGAAACCATGATTATATTACCTGGTTTTGAGTAGAACTGCTTAAAATCCCCTCTGGTGTACCTCAGGTGCTACAGAAACTTGTAATTCTACCTTTGCCTCTGAGTGGCGTCTCTTTCCATGCAGTGGCAAATGCTCAAAAACTCAGAGCCTGGTAATAATGGAGGCTGGAAGGATTTCAAAGAGTGATTGACATGAGTGTGCTTAAAAAGTCAATAAAGCATGTTAGAATTTCCATGAGGCAACAAGAAAAAAAGAAGTGATCATAGCAGCGAGATTTCCCAGGTAAATAACATGTAAAAGGTAAGCCAGTGTGCCAGGGAAGAGAGAAGGAACTTTACCCTGCAGATAACATATTCTTCCACTGTCATATTTGCAGCTACAGCAGTGCTCCAGAGGATTTTCTAAAGTTAGGGAGTCTGGGACAACAAAACAGTAAAGAACTAATGCATCCATGTGATATAGATGATATCCAACAATTCTACAAACATTTACTAGTCAGATAACATGAACATGGTACTATTTCAGGCCTTCTACAATGCCTACAAAATAAAGTAAAAATTGTTAATTCCAGGAAGAAAATTAAAATCTACCATCAGCCACCAAACAAGAGTCGCAATCTAATTAATGCACTAATCTTCAAGAACCTGTAGCCAATGAAAGAAGCAGAAAATTCTGGAGCAAAGCAGAGAGAGAGGCCCATCACTGCTTGACTCCACAGGACCCCCGTCTCCCTAACTTTGCCATCACCTTCCAAAAGATTTATTTGTGAATTGAAAAATTCTGAGAATTCTCAATGATGCTATACATGGAGAGAAGAAAACTGAGTGGGCAAATGATTACCTTCTTCCAAAACATAAAGGATACAAGTGGCTGAGAGAAACTGGTGACACCAGGGAATAGAATAGAGCTGACGCTCAGGGAAGTGGAAGGAAGCTGTCAGGCATACAGAACTCAAAGTCCAATGGGGTCGCTCGCCAGAAAGGAACAGACCCTCCAATCAGGGAATTGACATGGAACAAGACACTGCACCAAAATCTCAGGGGAAAGAGCAGAGACTAAGTATTCAGACTGTATCACACCTCATCCAAGTTCCCCCTCCCCTGTCATTCCCTCAGGCTAAATGTGAACAGAAGGCAAAATTCCTAGTCCTCAGAGGGAAAGAAATCTCCAGTATTATAGAAATAGAGTCAAACAGTCACGCCCAGAGCCACCCAAGCAACACCTAGATGGAGAAAATGGTCCAGAAACTGTGCAAATATATTACACACTGTTTAGGATTCTCCAGAGAAACAGAACCAATAGGATGTGTATGAGTGTATGTGTGCATGTGTGTGGAGAAGGAAAGAGAGGGAGAGATTGGGTTTTTAAGGAATTAGCTCACACAGTTATGGGGGCTGGCAAATCTGAAATCCACAGGGCAGCCTGCCAGGCTGGAAATTCAGCAAGAAGTTGATGTCTTGAGTCCAAAAGCAGTCTAGAGGCAGAATTCCTTCTTCCTTAGGGAACCTCAGTCTTTTTCTCTTAAAACCTTCAACTGATTGGATGAAGCCCACCCATGTAATGTAGAATAATGGCTTTACCCAAAGTCTACTGATTCAAATATTAATCACATCTTTAAAAAAATACCTTCATGGCAACATCTAGAATGGCATTTGACCAAACTAGGCAACATAGCCTAGCCAAGTTGACACATAAAATTAACCATACACACACACACACACACAGAGCCACCTAGCATAATGATAGTCAAATGTTCATTGCATGTGCTAAGCACTGTTCTTTACACTTTACATGTATTTACTCATTTCACCCCCACAGCAATCTTATGAGGTAAGTACTATTTATTGTCCCATTTGATGGATTAGAAAATTGAGGCAGAGAGTACATGGCTAGCAAGTGGCTAAGCCTGTATTAAAATTGGTAGCACTTGCTCAAAACTCATGCATTTTACCACTGAACTTGAAGGAAACATAACTAAGGAAACTCCCTCAATTACTTCACACCAAGAACATCTTAATAAGAACATAAGTTCAATAAAATAAAATTATACCAATAAAATAATAAAGCAATTAAGTGAGATGAAAAAGGAAATTACTAATCTATGTGGACAAATTGGGGACTATGCAACATGATTATGGAAATAGTAAGTAATTTAGATACAGCAAGGTGAATTACTGACACAAAAGTCAACTACTACGCAAAGAGGAAAAGGTAAAATAACCTAAGTGAATGTGGATGAAAAACGCAAAGAATTAAAGCAACTTGGTAGAATATTATAGACATTAGATATACATATTACAATAGTATATATATATATATATATATATATAAAATAAAATATATTAAGATCCAAAGAAAAACACCATAATATTTTTGAAGTGGAATTTCCATTTAAAAGATATATTCACAAAGACATAATACAGTAGAATCTCCCCAAAATGAAGAGAGAGAATTATCTGCAAAACAAAAACAGTCATGACACGCTAAGAAAATTAGATGTGAGATGCCCAACAAGACATATCCTAATTGAAATATTGAACATCAAGGATAAAGAAAGAATTCCTCAGATATTGAAGCAAAACAGCAAATCACATCCAAGCAGGGGGAAAGACTATCCCACCTCAGAATTCTCCACAACACTCAATTCTGCAAGACAATGAAGCAGTGTCCATAAAGGGCTGAGAAAAATGAAATTTAATTTTTAAATATTATAACTACTTAAGATGTCATTCAAGCATAGGAACCACTGAGAGACATTCACTAGCACAAAAGAACTCAGGGAATGCAATATGTATGATTTCTTCTCAAGGAAGAAAAATTTGCTTGACGGTAACATCCACCCAAATAAAAGATGATTGAAAATAAACTTGAGAATGGCAAAGTTAGATTAGAGGGACTGGTGGTGAACACAAATCTGTTTAAATATAGAATGAATAGAAGACAACTAATGAAAGTACAGTAGCAAAAATAATTGTGAATGTTATAAACCTGAATAATGTTAAAATAATAATATAACTATAAAAATTGGGAGGTGGGGGGTAAGGAAGATGGGAGGAAGTTTGAGTGCTAATGTCCTCATTTTTCAAAACAGGAGATACATAGATACTCTCCAAACATCTATTTTTTAAACTGTTACATACTAGCCTCTTAATGTTTATCTCCAGATCTTGTTTTATAACATTAATGGGTTATTTTATGGAAAAAGTATCTTGTGGTAAAGAAACATTTTTCACTTTTATTTTGTTTTTCTTCTACTAAAGTCAAATAAAATATAAGCAACCATCTTTTATTAAAAATACTTCCTAGGATCTCATCCTACTTTCATAACTTTTATTTATCTGTGACTATTGCTATAGTCTTCAACATATAATATGCATAGAACTATATTCAAAATAATGTTAAGGGTGGCAATTTCTGAGTTTGTGGTAATTTTTTAAAAAATACATTATTGTATTTTTCTGCATTGCTTTATTTTTTATAAAGAGTAGGTCTTGTTTTACAAAAAGAAAAATATCAGGTGTTTTTTTTTCCCTTTAAAAATTGTAGGCAGTATATCAAGATGTTAACTGTGGTTTATTCTGGGTTATGAGAAATGGATGATAGTATTTTTTCTTTGTGCTTTCCTGCATGTTTTTAATCTATAAACATAAAATATGATTTATTAACTATTTACTTTTTCACCATTCTACTTCTCATACATATGTATTTTACTGATATGTATATTTTCATAAATTCGATGTTTTGGGAAACAAAACAAATAAAGAATAGAAATATCCCAAATAAAAGAAATAAAGAATATAAGTAGTCCAAACCCTGCAATGTTCAAGGAGAAAGAGTGTCAGTAAGTGCATGACCTTACTAGGAGCGCTAAGTTAGCAATTGACAAATAACATGGGAAAAGTGGGAAATGTTTTCTTTGATCAATTTTTTTTTTTTTTTTTTTTTTTTTGCGGTACGCGGGTCTCTCACTGTTGTGGCCTCTCCCGTTGCGGAGCACAGGCTCCAGACGCGCAGGCTCAGCGGCCATGGCTCACGGGCCCAGCCGCTACGCGGCATGCTGGATCTTCCCCGACCAGGGCACGAACCCGTGTCCCCTGCACCGGCAGGCGGATTCTCAACCACTGCGCCACCAGGGAAGCCCCTGATCAATTTTTCATCTCGTTGTTTATTACTCAATTCTATAAAACAGCCTTTGTTTTATGTACTGTGGCACATTTACAACATATAGCATCTGAACAGAGTTATACACCTGGTTACATTGAGCTAGCAGGGAAGAATTTGTGAAATAGCTGTCTCTATTGTTACTTCATAAACCACATCAGCAACTAAGAAAATAAATTAGTCTAAAATGCCCCACTTTGGGTATGGAATTTTACAAGGTGGAGAGGGATATGAATACATATTTGCTTAAAATATAATAACAACAAAAATAAAATAATAATAAAAGGATAAACTAAACCTAAAAGAGATAGTTACTAGAAGGAAGAGGATAGTGGGACAGGGATTGAAAGTATACTTCTTTGAATACATTATGTTTCAAATATTTGAGTTTGGAACTATGTGTTTTATACAATTCTAATAAAAGCAATTCCTAAAACTCAAAAGCAAAGTGAGCAAATGAACCTATGTGTATTATAGTTGATAGCATAACCATATAGAGAACTTTTAAAATGACTTTAAAACATAGTAACTGGACTGAACATGCCTTGTGTGATATATCTTAAAGATTTTTTTAAAATGCAAAAAAAAGCCCTTAGTCTGTTTCTAATAATCATATTGTTGATCATGTTGGCATTGTGCATTGGGATAAAGCAAATGAGTAACAATGTTGATGTCAGTGGGAACTGATATTCTGGCATTGAAGAGAAGATGCAAAATAGAAGAGGTTAGAGAAAGACCCTATAGTATCCTGATTTGAACAGAAAGTTGTCACGATATATTCATGATTTTAAACACACACATACACACATTTTCAGCTCTATTCATTGAAAAAAAGTCTTGAAACAATGAAGAACTCTGTAGTAGTGTGCACCCATAATACCCAGATTATGGTCTCTAATTATCATTTCTAATTCAAAAGAAACAAGAACTCCTTAAATGCAAATTGCAGGTTTGAGGCAGGAAATACACAACTTAAACCTAGAATATCTTGTCTTACCAAAATCAAGAAAGCCCTTAAAGCCTATTTAAGGCATATCAGATATCTCAGGAGTCAATTTCAAAAGTCACTTTCTGGTCACCTTTCTTCTTCTGGCCAAGAAATGGGATAATCTGAGCACCGATTAGAAGGAGGCCTGATTCTATCTTTCTTTGAAGAAATGAAATACTTCAATTGTGTTTAAATCCATGAAGTCATAATAATCCTAAATGGGGGGGGGCATATTTGAATGTATTAATTTACCAACTCATTTTTTAAATTGGTAAAGGGAATTAATCAAGCACTTATCCCATCTTTCCTAGGTTAGCCATGTCTTAGAGTAACTACATAGTTGTTGAGAAAAAAATTTTCTCTTTATATGGAAGGAATAGGCCAGCTAATAAATTAAAAAAATAAATGATAAAATCATAATAACACTATTTTGAAAGTACTAATAAGTTAATGGATCTAAAATGATCAGCAACAGCTGCTAACTCTCAAAAGGAGAAACAACCAGCTATCACATGCTTCCTAACAACATATGCAAAGTAACTTTGTCAGAAAAACCAAACCACCATGTCATTAAACTTCTAGATACAACTACCAAGTAATCGGAAATAGAACAGAGGAACAAGTTAAAAGAAACCACTAGGTGTAATCAGCAAACTCCAGAACATAGTACAGTCTACTGAGCAGTTTTATTCATAAAGAGAGAGAGAGAGAGAACTATAGATTAGGGAAGATTTAAGAGATATACAAACCAATTGTAATTTATGAACTTCATTACAATTCTGATTTCAACTAGTAAACTGTATGGGGGTGGGGCTTATGAAACAATGAGGAATATTTGAACACTGACTGGATATTAATGTAAGGAATTATTTTATGTTGTTTTTAGGTGGAACAACAGCATTGTTCTGTTTTTACTTTTTATCCTTCTATAAACATGCTGAAATATTTACAGTTGAAATTATGTCTGAGATTTGCATTGAAATAATCTGAGTGGTGGGGAAATAGGAAGGGTTTGTAAGTGAAACTTGTAAATCGTTTCAAGTGGATGATTCTCTCTACTTCTGTATATGTTTATAATTTCCCATATAAAAAAGTTATAAAAACAAAGAATATAACGCCTTGCATTGTGAGGCTAGGCCTAAAGAAATGAGATAGACACATGGGAATTTCAAAAGTCAGGGTTATTTAAGAAAGAACAACAAGTATTAGAAGAAAAAATACTGGTTTATATGAATTGCAATAAATTATTTCCTTTATGCACTATACTAAGAACATCAGAATTAACTGGAAAGCATAGTACTTACTAAGAAAAGAGGAGAAAACAACTCCACCCCAGATACAACAGTCATTTAGTCTGCAGGGCAAACCATGGGCTCATGGAAAGCTGTGATATCTATACAGATGTTATTTGTCAAATAGTTTCGTATTGATAATGACTGCCCAGTTAACATCTTCACTACACTTACTTTCATATACAGGAGAAATCTATGAAGGATCTTAAGAGTCCTTTAGTGACAACCAGGAAGAATCCTGTACACCTCTGGCGCGTTTCTTAGTCTTCAATGAGAAGTGGTAGGAGAGAAGCGAAAACGTACCCCTGCTCCAGCATGTAGCTAGCTAGCTTGGAAAAAAAGATATCCTAGAATGGCACTGATATAAAAGTTCTACGTGCAATGCCAGGTTTAAATTCCCCTGCCTCCAAAACGTAAAATAATTCTGCTGCCATCATCTGAAATCCTATGGGACTGAAAAATCCTTTCGTATTACTGAAGAAACGCCAGTATGCTAGCTAATTTGGGAGAAAGATGTTCTGCTCGTAGAAAGATGCTATTGATATATCTCAGAAACACTTGACACTCTGCAGATGGAAATAGGGGGGAAATGTCTCCCTACACCCCCATTTGAAGTTCTTCTTTCTTATCTCTTTCTGATTTTCGACAACAATATCTTAATACCCGAAGTTATTTGGCCATCCTTGGAAGTGCAACTTACCCTCTCAAGGGACTTAAAAGTTGCCTAAGTCTGAGGAATGAGTCACTTTGTTCAATTTTGATGAGTAATCTCAGGTGTCATGGAACCCCATTCTGAAGAAAAAGAGGGGAGGGGGCGTCAGATCTGCAAACGGAAGAAGACAGGCCGCTGCGGATTGGATGGCGAGATCTCGATTTTCCTATAATTGCGTCATTTCGAACCCAATTGGGTCCAGATGTTATGCGCACCGACGGATTGCCGTCTCGGAAACTCTCAATCAGACGCAAGCGAAAGGAGAGGAGGCGGCTAATTAAATATTGAGCAGAAAGTCGCGTGGGGAGCGTGTCACGTGGGTCTCGAGGCTCAGCGAACCTGGGATAAATACCGCGCTGCAGCCAGCAGGCAAAAGCGCGAGCTGCTGCGACAGAGAGTGCCGAGCGCCCAGCGAGCGCTCCGACCCGCCGAGGAACCCCAAGGGCTGGTCAGCCGCAGTAAGTGCCTGCGCCCTGCTGGGTGGGCTTTCCTCACCGCGCACCGCTCCGAGGCGACGTCTAGCAGGGCTGGATGGGCCGCTGCAGCGAGGGACTGCGGGGAGAGAGCTGAGGGACCGCGGGGGGCCTGCGGGGAGACGGCAGGGAGACGGCGGCGAGACGGGTATCCCAAGTGCCTTGTCCCTTTTTGTCTTCCACCCGCACAGCCTCCTGGCTTGAAGGTGTGGATTGGTGGGTTGGGGGCTGGGGGAGCTGGGATCTAGGAAGAATAGGATTTGAGAAACTTTAGGGCTTGATTCTCTTTCCTAAAGGGTACCGACAGGACTTTAGCCCTTAGGCGGTTTATCTTGTTTCAATCGACCTTGAGTTCCGTTGTGGGATCGAAAATTCTGCTGCCTCAACTCTTGGATAGAAACCCCCAATACATCTATATTTTTTTCTCTCCTCTGCCTCTTCTCCTCACTCTTCCCAGAAATCCGACATGAAAATCCTCGTGGCCTTGGCAGTCTTTTTTCTCGTCTCCACTCAACTGTTTGCAGAAGAAATTGGAGCCAACGATGATCTGAATTATTGGTCTGACTGGTCCGACAGAGACCAGATCAAGGTGAGACTCGGTCCCAAGATGGCCCGCACCGTTCTTCATGGGCTTAGGAGGTGTCACTTACCCCCCGCGATAGCATCCTAGTTACCCTAGCGGGCACCGGGACCGCAACCAGAGGCGGTGGAGGCGCGCCGGGAGGGATGTAGAGGAACGCCATCCCCTGGGTCCCACACGAGATTTTGCATCCAAGAACCAAGTTTCCTCCCGAGGGCTGCATCGTCGGGTCTCGGGAACTCTCAGGAGGAATAATACCCTCCCAGGTGATCCCGGAATCCTCACAAGACTGGAAACCTCACAAGGTTTCATCCCCTGGTAACGCGGATCTCGGAGACTCAGGTCCAGCTGCAAGGACCTGGCATTTGGAAATGCTGGGGCAGGGGCAGAGGAGTGTGCGCCCGACGCAGGCAAAAGCAGGGGCAAGTGGCGAGGTGCTGAGGGCTTGGAGGGTCGCAGGTGGGTAGGAGGCTAACTTCCTGCCATGACTTTTATTTTACGGACCTGGAGACGTAGCCGCAAGTTTTCCTTTAGATTGCTCGCAGGCTATTCGCGCAAGGGAGCGCGCCCCGCCGAACAGTGAAAGTCGTGCACTGTTAGTTGCTTGTAAAGGGCTGTCACCTTCCCTACCCTCCCCCCGCCATTCCCCCACACACACCTGTGCGCATTTAGGGCGGTGAGAAGCCTCCAAAGCCCGAGCTAGAGATGAACAAAGTCCGGTAGCTGAGCGGAAGATGAGTGAGGGTCCCCGGGATGGGAGGAAAGAGGGGAAAGTGAGCAGGGCTTGGAGACGACGAGCCTCCAGCTAACTGGTTAGGGCTAGGCTTCGGGGAGGCGGCGGCGCCGGACACGAATTCGGCGGGGAGGAGTGGAGAGAGGCAACGCCCAGGTGTGGGGAGCACGCCTCGGAGCTGGTTCCCCAACCCTGGCTTGGCCTGTCCCCACCGCCAAGATTTGCCCCAGGCTGGAGCGCACCACCAGAATGACTCTAGTTTGCCGGCGCCTTGCACTGGTTGCCTACACGTCCCTGTCGGTGCGTCTGTCCTCTAGGAGGAGCTGCCCGAGCCCTTTGAGCATCTTCTGCAGAGAATCGCCCGCAGACCCAAGCCTCAGCAGTTCTTCGGATTAATGGGCAAACGGGACGCTGGTGAGATGGGCAGCCATCACCCTCTCTGTCTCTCTGGGCACCGCCCCCACCCCGCCACTCCCACCCCGGAATCCTAGCTCGTACTCAGAGCACGCAGTCTCTCTTGATCTATGAGCAGAGATTTCCACCCTAAAATGGGTACATCTCCCGGAGCGCGACTCTGGCCCTCACCCCGCTAACACACACATAACACGGAGGGAGGGAGAGATCGGTCCAAACCACCGAGAACAGGAACCAACCTTAAGCTAAGTGCTTCCTTGACTAAGGATCCAAACTGACAAAGAACAGGAAGGCACGGGGCCTCCAGGGGATATCAGAATGTTCTCAGTCCATGTGGAAAACTGACTTTAGACCACTGGGGTTAGATTAGATTTAGCTGCCAGTGTCTCATGATAGAAATATTTCCTTTTCTTGAATTCTCACACCATCAGTGGAACGTGTAAACAGTTAATGTCAATTCGTCTCTTGTCAGATTCCTCAATTGAAAAACAGGTGGCCCTGTTACAGGCTCTTTATGGTAAACATTTCTATAAATCTTTATTTTACTCTTGTGAATGCACATGTATGAAAATGGAGAATGTCTTTTGTGGGCTGAAATACAGATTCTTGGTTGACTATTGAATAAAGAGATGGGTTTGCTCTCTCTCTCTCTCTCTCTCTCTCTCTCTCTCTCTCTCTCTCTCTCTCTCTCTCTCTCTCTCTCTCTCTCTCGAGCATTAAAGCTGACCGGCCTTGAAGATGTATCTCTTATAAGAAAACAAGAGAGGTGGTACGGCCAGGCAGTTCAGGCCTCAGGAGTCTCACAGACCTGAGTTTGAATCTGTGGCCCACATAAATCACTTAAAAGTATTCCTTTTGTTTAAAATATTTTGTTTTTATTATTAATAATTTGGATAGCATTTATGATTCTGCTATATTCCTCAGGATAGTACATGAATGGAAAATGTTGCATTATTTTAAAAATCTATTTTATAATTCTCTTTAAAAGATATAATATAGCTCCTTTAAAACAAATCTATTGTGTTTGTTAATTTTATTTTTCTTTCTATAGGACATGGCCAGCTCTCTCATAAAAGTAAGTTCCAAATTATTTTGACATTTATCATATGCAAATGTAAATTAGATTGAATTCCACTTTACATAATAACTTACTTTCTGTTGTAATGTAGAACTTAATATTTTTAATTAACACAATTTAAGAATGGAGCAGACTCATATTACATCCAGAACATGAATGTTTAAAGCTCTGTTGTTTAAACATATCATACTTACCAAAAGCATGCATTATATTAAAAATCCTTTAACTCCCAGCTGAACTGTTGCTGAATTCCTGACCCACAGAAACTGAGATAATAAATAAAGAAAGGAAGGAGAGGAAGGAAGGAAGGAAGGAAGGAAAGAAGGGAGGGAGGGAGGAAGGAATCCTTTAACTCCTGTAAATTGTTAGTTTAAGATAAGAATTTCAATCCTAGGGGTAAAAATCCACCATACATTCCTCTCCCCTCATCCCCACCCCATCACTTCCACTGAAAAAAACAAAAGCAAAAACAAAAATCTTAGCATTTATAGGCATCTCCTAGTTCATTTTAGTATGCTGGATTCCATGATGATGTCATTTATTAGAGTAATCCAGCAGCCAATTAAGAGGATGGAGTGAATGTCTGAGAATCCATACTAAAGGTAAATATAGATAAAGTTGTAGAAAGTACCAGGGGTCCATCTTAATCACACTCACTTATCCCAAGGTCCACTCACTTACTCCAACTTGGATTTTGATTCACTGGAAGCAGAGTAGAGGCCACACTAAGATAGCAGCCGTGTTCTTAGCTAATGTAGTATAAACCAAGAGACATCCTCCCACTAGAGTTAAAATAATAATCCTTTCCAAAGGCTTCATCTTTGAAAATAAATAAATCTTATTCATATTTACTTTCTCAGGACTTGACTTTCAGGGGAATTATATATAGCAAAATTCCATGTAATGAAAATAAATGTACTTTATTAATGTCAAAACTAATGTACTTTTTCCAAAAGAAATATTTTTTAAAATCCAATAAAATAGCACTAGTGAACTTTAGAAGTTTATAATCATCAGGTATAGGAATCTGATTTAACTAAGCTTCAGTTTCCTGAGAAATACAACATATTCAGTAATATGAGGAAATAAGCTTTGATGTTTCTGTCACACAAATGTGAAATTGACTCCCTAAACATCAAAGCTAGCTCAAATAGCAATATTTAAAACATTTGTATATAAACAGATAAAATACAATATGAATAAAGTGTACTTGCTAAT
Organism: Lagenorhynchus albirostris; assembly: GCF_949774975.1. Classification (NCBI taxonomy): domain Eukaryota; kingdom Metazoa; phylum Chordata; class Mammalia; order Artiodactyla; family Delphinidae; genus Lagenorhynchus; species Lagenorhynchus albirostris. The sequence goes on from NC_083102.1 coordinate 60,384,120, forward strand.
ATTTAGATATAGAATTGAGAAAAGTGCTTTCACTGTATTATTTTTATTTAGTGTCATTTATAAGACTTACTAGGAATCTTTATTTCTTCAGGCTCATCAAAACTTGAAATAATTATATATTTATTATATAGGCATATATTTAGAAGCTTGCTTTTTCTTGGTACTAGTTATAACAGTTTATTTCCTCAGAGATATACATATTAAAATACCCCTAAATGTATTTTTCCAGGGCATAAAACAGATTCCTTTGTTGGACTAATGGGCAAAAGAGCTTTAAATTCTGGTATGTATAAAACCATGACTGCAAATAAACAGTACCTTAAATCTACTTCTATTTTCTCTAAGGCATTCTTTTCAAAGTATTAAACAGGAATATTAAAATTAGTATTTATATTGAAAAAATCTAATTGCAATAAATAAATCCAAGAATGGATTTATAGATGATTGAGCTAATATCACCACAATATCAATCTATCCTTCTCAAACTCCCAGTGTCTGCCGCATTTAATCATTACCTAACCTGAATCTTTGGGCTAGTCTAATACCCTTTCCCTTACATCTGTTCAATAAGCCACATTTAACCTTACTGAACTAAGGGGGATGGGGATGGGGGAGATAAGACAGATAATTTTACTTGTTACCAAGGTAATTGGAAAGTCTTACAAAAGGTTAAATCTGACAGTCTTCCAACACAAAAATAAATAAATAAATAAAAACAAATCCATTTTTACAAATCACTTGCTCTTAATGATATTATAGAAGCTCAAACTCTAAACCTCCTGGTGAATGTTTAAGACTAGGAGAGTAACATAGGCTGTTCCAATGCCTTCAAAAACGAACACAATCAAATTATCCTAGAGGGTTATAATCAGTTCTGGCTACAAAACCCTTAAAGAGAAGGAGTGCCACAATTCTCCTCATAACCCAGTTTAAGTCTGAACAACTCTTTCACTTGATGTAAAGCCTGCATATTTCCTTTCTTTCCTTTAATTTCTTTCTTCTATGTAAATTCCGTATGCATATATCTGAAAACTCTAATTTCTTAACTCATTCATCACAGTATTTTTATTTATTTATTTATTTATTTGCGGTACGCGGGCCTCTCACTGTTGTGGCCTCTCCCGTTGCGGAGCACAGGCTCCGGACGCGCAGGCTCAGTGGCCATGGCTCATGGGCCTAGCCGCTCCGCGGCATGTGGGATCTTCCCGGACCGGGGCACGAACCCGTGTCCCCTGCATCAGCAGGCGGACTCTCAACCACTGCGCCACCAGGGAAGCCCCCATAACAGTATTTTTAAGGTTAAATAACCCCTGTATCATTTTCATAGAAACTGATATTTTGTTAAGCTCATTCAGGCCATATAGTTCGTAGTTTAATTTGAAACTATTCAAATTCTCTTTATTTTACCTTCAGTGAAATTAGAATTAAAATACTAATCATGTAATTAATTAGAAAGCAATCATCCCCTGTCTTATCCATTTAGAATATTTCTGGTTTCCTGAAAATCTGTAAGTAAGATATGCTGGCTTAATTAATCTGAAAAAGTCATGCAAAAATGAGGTATCCTAGTATTTTTTTTTAAATTTCATTTTATTTTTGGCTGCATTGGGCCCTTGTTGCAGTGCACGGGCTTTCTCTAATTGCGGTGAGGGGGGGCTACTCTTCGTTGCGGTGCGCAGGCTTCTCATTGCAGTGGCTTTTCTTTTTGCGGAGCACAGGCTCTAGACGCACGGGGCTTCAGTAGTTGTGGCTTGAGGGCTCTAGAGCGCAGGCTCAGTAGTTCTGTCGACCCCTGGGCATGTGGTATCTTCGCGGAAAAGGGATCGAACCTATGTCCCATGCATTGGCAGGTGGATTCTTAACCACTGCACCACCAGGGAAGTCCAAGGTATCCTCCTATCTGTATTGGTTCTCTACCTTCCAGATTTAGACACTACATTTATATTTCTTCGTCAGTAATTTGGAGGCTTCTCAAGTTTAAATTTTAAAGAAGTTACCAGTGTACCTAATGAAAAACTAGAATTGTTTTATTAGTATGTATTATCTTCCAGCTTTTGGAAATGGAATATAAGTTTAAACCACACTGGCTTTATTTGTATCAGAAGTGTACACTAGCCCTTATATACCTGTGGTTTTCTTGATAATCACACCAGTCAACAACTTTCCATTTTCAGAATTGATAAAAGGTTTCAGAACATGCTTAACTTTACAAATAATATATATATATGTGCAGTTTGAACAAATTAGATGCTATTAAATGTACTTAAAATAATATAATTATAGATAATATTAAATAGAATCACTGTATGAATCAGAGTCAATTTATGACTAAATCTTTGCTCCTCCATTTTAGTTAAGAAAATAAAAAAGGAAAAAATGGGCAAGCATGTAATTTATACCCAATCGGGTACCTTTTCATTTAATCAGTTGAGGCAAGGTTATCATAGACACCTTCTACAGCCATCCGATCCTTACCCTGTTGGGGTCACAGACCCCTTTGACAATCTGAGTAATCTAGAAAGTGTCTTCCCAGAGAAACCCTTATCAGCTCATACACACAAACATTTACATATGGTTTTAGAGGGTTCAAGGACCAGGTAAGAAACTCTGCTTCCAATTAAGAGAACATTGTATTTCAGCTCAATCACTAATGTCTTTGGTTAGTTTACATTCGCATTCCCTTCCCTTCTCTGAGGAACAACATTATGTTACCGAAAGCTTGTCAGGAACTGAACTTGTGCTGATCACCCTCCTCCTCCTACAAACAAACCAGGGTCAGAAATGGACTGTTTCTTTCCTTCAGAACTGCCAAGATTGGGCCTCAGACTAGTCCACCCCAGAAGTGTGTGCATGATTGACATAAAACATTCTCCTTATTGTTAACCTCACTTAAGGGAATCTTGGATGCTAATGAGAACCTGCTCAGTGGTAAAAGGGGAAAGTGATAACACTGGAGGCTTCACCTACCTACTCTTTCATCATATCCTTCTCACTGAGAAAATTGTTTAGAGTGGCACCTATGATTCCTACATGTCTTTCACAATTCTTTCTACTATTTCTATTTAAATTCAGTATTTTATACATGCATACTGAATTTTTAAAAGCACAGTAGTTTGACTACAATGTAAATCTAAGTGTATAAAGTATTAGATAAAATGATGAAAATATATACTTAAGTATTTTGATCACAGCAATCTGATCCTTACCCTTTTGTGGCTGCAGACTCCTTTGAAATTATATTTAATAATATAATATAATATAATGTAATTTGGTACTTTTTTCTGTCCATATAGTCAAAGTACTTAAGTTACTTGCTAGCTATATGTTAAACACCTTTGGAAGCGGTGATTAATCTTTCACAGGCCATTAGGGTGCTAGGAGGTAAGTTAAACTATGTTGTGTTTAGATGGCTCGATTGCCCTACTTATAGACAATGAGATTGTTTTTAGTCTCAAGGACAATGTATCATTGGGAGGAATCCACAAGATAGGAAGAGACCCTCACGCCATTAGGTACCCTTATACCAGAAATCAGCAAACTTATTCTGTAAAGAGCCAGATAGTAAATATTTTAGACTATGTGAGCCAAACAGTCTCTGTAGCAACTACTCAGGTCTTCCATTTTAATGTTAAAGTAGGCATAGACAATACATAAATTAATGGGTGTGGTCATATTCCAATAAAACATTATTTACAAGAAAAGATAGTGGGCTGGATTTGGTCCATGGCCTGTAGTTGGTTGACTCTGTCCTAGAATAAAAGTCCCACATTTTGCTTTCATCCTCCTACTATTCCTGTTTACTTTAGGCATTGTCCTTTCTATAAATCACCATGGTGTCCGCCACTGCTTGAGAAAGCTGTGGAGAATCAATGTTGCAGTATACTGTGGAAATACACTTTGGGGGCACCAAGTCTATGAGGATGACCAAAATAACCAAGAATTCTGTGGACAGATCACTTCCAATCAGGATAAAGACTGAGGCCCGATTGGAAGATGTGCAAATAAGACTCTTAGAAATACTTCAATGGAGTGAAAAAAGTAATTATGAGTTTAAAATAAGTTTCTGTATGCCTTGAACTTTGTTTAACTGTGTCAGTGAATCTTCTTAACAAACCCTTTACCTTATCTTTGTTCTCAGTGGCTTATGAAAGGAGTGCAATGCAGAATTATGAAAGAAGACATAAATAAACTACCTAATGTATTATTCATTGAGCTTCATTTGTGTCAATGGCCAAGGCACGATAAAATGAGACATGCGCTATGAGGAATAATTATTTATTTAATAATAATTGTTGCTTTGAGTTGAAAACTCAAAAAGTATTTATTTTTCATATTGTGCCAATATGTGTTGTAAAAGCGTGTTGTAATTCTAATATGACAACTCGCTCAGAAGTAGAAGTCAGTGGTAATTTCTCAACAAAGCACAGTATTCAATGAAGTTGTAAAAGCCTATCAGAGATATAGTCTCCAAAGAAAGAAACCATTTCTCTTTGTTGGCAGCAGTCACATCAGCTACTACTAAAGAAAGGAAACTCACAGATAGGCTGTGCTTCTCCATTTGTTTTCATGGTGAAAGTGTACTAAGACTTGGTACCAAACTGTGTTTGTATCCCTGCAGCATGTTTTATGTTTTGTGACTATATAGAGATGTTTCAAAATTTTAATGTGATTCTAAGGTCTTTATTTTATTGTACAATGTGTTGTGATAGTTTACATTTTAAATAAAAGAAAAAATATCTTGAGAAGTGGGTCTTATTCTTTCATTAACATTTATGTCAAATCAGCAACCTTTCTTTTAGTAGATGAAATATGTTCCAAGCTGTTTTGGGCTGCTAAATACTGAAACAGAAAACTACTAAATCTCTCTTTCTTAAGGAGAATGAGCAAAATGTAATCCCAGTTTCTCTCTCACACACACTTTTGGCACAGGATCATTCATGGAGAAAACAATTACATTCTGGTCCCCAAAACAGTTAAGGCTCAATTCCGTTTATATGTGCTTATGATTTACTTTTACAAATAGGATCATCTATTTTAAAGATGCATTTCACTGGTTATTTCCTTGTTGTGCAAAATATCAGCACACTACCATTTCAGCCGTGTTTAAAGCCCAGGAATAAATGCAGCAGTGTTTGAGTCTCACTAGAATCAAGACACCAAACCAAACTCTCACAAAGGTCACTGGAGGATGATACAGAAAGATAGAGAGCTGATAATATGGCATCACCCCCATAACAAAGATAAGAGCCTCTTTCTTGCATATCTAAAGACTGCCTGTGAATTGCTAGTGCCCTTAACACTCCAGCAGAAGCACGAGTATCAGAAATACAGGGCAATCAGAGGGAAGCTCTTGTGTATTTATTTAAGGGGAAGCATTACTAAGTGTCCTTGGAATCATTTTCTGATTGCATAAGAGAGTGTGAAATATTGACAAGTGGTAAATCAACTCAGGACAAACTGCTCAGTGAAATAAAACTCTGTGAGTTTATTCTGGACTGGTGACTGTTGTTCATCAACATTAAAACCACTTGTGGGGGGCTTCCCTGGTGGCTCAGTAGTTGAGAGTCCGCCTACCGACTGTTCGTGCCCCGGTGCGGGAAGATCCCACATGCCGCAGACCGGCTGGGCCCGTGAGCCATGGCCGCTGAGCCTGCGTGTCCGGAGCCTGTGCTCCACAACGGGAGAGGCCACAACAGTGAGAGGCCCGCGTACCGCAAAAAAAAACAAAAAAAATAATAAACACTTGTGGGACAGGAGCGCTAAAGCATATTTTAATCTTTATATATTTAAATGAATAATTTGTTCAAAAAACTCCAATGAACTAATTTTCTTTATCACACAATACATTTAAATGCTACAAATTATATTATGATAAGCCAAAAGGAGAAAATCAGAGTCATCTAGAACCCCATTCCCCAACAGTAATGTTTGATGTTCTATTTAATAATAACAATAATTGTAACATAGAATCATCATCATAATAATAGCTTCATAATATATATTTAATCACTCATTGAAGGAAGTATTATTATTATCATCATTTTACATTTGAGGATATGAAGCTCAAAGAAATGTTGGGGTCGGAGATTATAATATGAGAGGAGTCAGGATTAGAAGGGAATTATTAGGCAGAAATAACAATGAGATTGATGAAGCAAACTGGCATAGCGACAAAACTGAATACTATGACATCACTTAAAATGGCATTATGGTGTGTTTAGTGACATGAAACAACATATATGGCATGTTTTTAGGCACAAAGCAGTATTTCTACATTGTATGTACATATATTTTTCTGCATAGATGTTTTAACAGGAAGGAACCATGTAATGGATAAGAGTGCGGGGTTCAGAGTCAAACTACTCCATCACTTAATGGCTGTGTGATGATGGGCAAGTCCCTTCACTTCTTTCTGCCTTGTTTTCATCATCAGTAAAACTGGACTAATGATGCTGTCCAGTACTATCATACACCACTCTACACAGTGGACAGTAGCCAGGTGGAGCTTAGGTGAGGGTCGTGGGACATGATGCATGTCAAGCTTTGAGCACCATCTCTGACACACAGCAAGCATTCTGTGAATGTTACCTGATGCCATTGTTAGCTATTCTCCAAAATCCCCAAAGAGAAAATTAGCACTATATGATAGCCACTAAAATGGTTTTTATAGACACACTAAAGAAGTAGTAGCAGCATGGGTAGTTTCTAAATAGTTACCACACAAATTAAATCTGGGGCCGTCTCACAAATAGAGTGGCGCCTTGTGCTGTGCACCACTGCACTAGACAGTCCCCACAGCCCCATCCCTCTCTGAGATTCTATAAATCTCTGCAGCAGGATTGAACAGTGCTGGGTGAAGACCATTGTCTGCCAGGCCACACCCCTGTCTGCTCTCCCTCCAGGCCCAGAAACCTAGCAACCGCTGAGCAGGAAAGAGAGTGACTTCAACTTGAAGTTTGTACTCATGAAATATTTATTGTTACTTCCCCTCTGTGGCATACTTCCTTCAACTAAAATGAGTTTTCTTCACCTATATTCTTTCTAAAATACTTTTACTCTGTTACAAAACAGCAAAAAGCTCAATCTGTATAGTTAAGTTACCACAATATTGCTTTGGTTTGGGGTTTGTTTTTTGATTTTGGTTTTGTTTTGGTCAGGATCCAGAGCAAAAATAAATGACAGTCAGGCTGAGTCATTAGAGGAAGATATAATAAAGGGACTAATCACAAAAGTGTGGGCAGGATGTAGAGAAGCCAGCAATGGAATGTGGTCTCCAGGCTAACATCCTTGGAGCCACTGTGTTCCCTAGGCCTGAAGGATCAAGATGAGGAAGTGAGGGTCTCTATGTGCCAAGGGCCGCCTGGCAGCTGTTGTCTTCATTAGAGGACGAACCAACACAGGATAATCAGTATGGGGGAGAGAGTGGGGAGGTCAGTGTATAAATGCCCCAACCTCAATCTCCTCCCCCTGTCTGATATGCTCTTGTTGCCTCCATTGGGTAAACCCACCTAGAAAACAAAGGGCTCAGAGCCCTGGGTGCTGTCCACACTGGAAAGCTGCACAGACAGGGCACCAAAGCTGGTGGAAAAAGCTGGTGAGCACATTGGGAGGTGGAAAAGGAAGATGCTCAATACATCAAGTATCCCATTATTTTGAATCAAAAGGAAACTCATAAGCAGAAATTCAAATAGAGAAATGTAGAGAGTAAAAATAAAAGTCCTTATCTGAACACCAATTCTACTCCCGAAGGATATAGTTTCATGTGGATCCATCCAAAGAAACAAACAAAATTAATCTTATTTCAACTTGAGCACATGCTGAAATCTCCCCTTTTAACACCAAATCATTATAAGAATTTTTAAAAGGTACATACATTTTTAAAAGAAATTAATAATTACATTGGGATTTGTGAAAAACAGAGAAAGGACTTTTGGTGGGCCAGAAATTACACAGTTTCTGGAAAAAGAAAGCACAGGGAAGCCACAGCTGTAAGCCATGGTCCTGGCAGGAAAATGCGGAGACTGCAAAGGAAGGTGCTAACCCCAGAATAGGGAATTGACCACTGCAGAACGGACTTCTCATCAGCAATACTGGGTGCCATGAGATCCAGAAACAAAATCTAAAAGTTCTTAAGGAAAATAATATTCAGCCAAATTATGAATTTGTGAAAGAAGAAAAACCACCTAAAAGCTGTTAGCTTAAGCCTTTATTAAAACCATCACAACAGGTGAATTGCTCAAGATGGCTGTTCTGCAGGAGAGCAGATAGCCTAAAGAATTCACATGTTAGACTGATGAAGGTCAGTCAAAGTTCCACTATTTGTACAACTATTGTCAAAACAATTCTGAGAATTGTTCACAGTTCTGATTCTCGGAAGTTATAGGGAACTTAATGCTGCATTAGTCATGGGACAGGATTTAATAAGACCAGCCTAACCCTCAAGACTTCACCACAGAACTGTTAGAACTAACAAATTCAGTAAAGTTGCAGAATACAAAATCAACATACAAAAATAATCTTGTATTTCTATATAATAACAACTATTCTGCTGAAAAAGAAATAAAGAAAACAATCCCATTTACAATAGCATCAAAAACAATTAAATACTTAGGAATAAATTTAACCAAGTAAGCAAAAGATCTGTACGCTGAAAATTATAAAGCACTAATGAAAAAAATTGAAGAAGACACAAATAAATGGGAAAAGAGTCTGTGCTCATGGATTGGAATAATTAATATTGTTAAAATATCCATACTACCCGAAGTGTTTTACACATTCAAGGTAATCCCTATTGAAATTCCAAGGGCACTTTTCACAGAAATAGGAAAACAATCCGAAAATGTGTATGGAACCACAAAAGACCCCAAATAGCCAAAGCAATCTGGAGAAAGAAGAACAAAGCTGGAGGCATCATACTTCCTGATTTCCAACTATATTACAAAACTGTAGTATTCAAAACAATATAATGCCAGCACAAAAACAGATACGTAGACCAATGGAACAGAATCGAGAGCCCAGAAAGAAATCCACACACATAGTCAACTAATATTTGACAAGGAAGCCAAGGATACTCAATAGGGAAAGGATAGTCTCTTCAATAAATAGTGCTGGGTAAACTGGATACTCACGGCCAAAAAAATGAAATTGGACACCTATCTTACACCTCTCACAAAAAATAACTTGTAATGGATTAAAGACTTAAATGTAAGACCTCGAACCATAAAACTCCTAGAAGAAAACACAGGGAAAAATCTCCTTGACATTGGTCTTGGCAATGATTTTTGGATATGACACCAAAAGCACAAGCAGCAAAAGCAAAAATCAACAATTGGAATTACATCAAACTTATCAACAAAATGAAAAGGCAACCTGTGAAATGGGAGAAAACATTTGCAAATTATGTATCTGATAAGGGGTTGATATCCAAAATACATAAAGAACTCATAAAACTCAATAGCAAAAAAATAAAATACAAAACAAAACAAACAGGGGCTTCCCTGGTGGCGCAGTGGTTGAGAGTCTGCCTGCCAATGCAGGGGAAACGGGTTCGAGCCCTGGTCTGGGAGGATCCCACATGCCGCGGAGCAACTGGGCCCGTGAGCCACAACTACTGAGCCTGCGCGTCTGGAGCCTGTGCTCCCCGACAAGAGAGGCCGCGACAATGAGAGGCCCGCGCACCGCGATGAAGAGTGGCCCCCGCTCGCTACAACTAGAGAAAGCCCGCGCACAGAAACGAAGACCCAACACAGCCATAAATAAATAAATTAATTAATTAATTAATTAAAAAAAAAAAACAAACAAACACCAAATGACACAATTTAAAAATGGGCAGAGGACCTGAATAGACATTTTTCCAAACAAAGCATACAGATGGCCAACAGGTACATGAAAAGATGCTCAACATCACTAATCATCAGTGAAATGCAAATCAAAACTGCAATGAGATATCACCTCACACCAATTAGAATGGCTGTTGTCAAAAAGACAAGAGATAACAAGTGTTGGCTAGGATGCAGAGAATAGGGAACCCTTGTACACTGTTAGTGGGAAGACAGTTGTTGGGGCAAAAATTATGGGAAGAAATTAAAAGCTAAAGAGAGAGAGAAATAAACCCCAAATTGACAACTCCTCAAATAGGAGAGAATGTACCTCAATAGGGGACATTTTCAGCAGGTATTACATTCTGTCAATTCCCTAAACTTTGTATTAATCTCGATTCTTTAAAATATTTTCCAATGTAATCTTCTTCCTCAAAGCTAGTTTACATACATGTAAGAAAACTATTTTCTAAAATAAACCAATTAACATGGAGTTAATTTCTAATCTTTATTGAGTCATTATTTTACATAAAGAAATATTTAAGGAAGTTAAAAAACTTCCTCTATGGCTATTTCATATAGTGGTATTCTTTCTTAATACACATTAATGGCCTCTTCTAAATAGGTAATAAGTCTATTACATAAATACATCATTCTGCATTTGTAACCTTTTTAAAATCCTGATTCAGTTATGTTAGGTTATGAAAATGTATTCTATAATTCCACAGAAATACATTTGGATTTTTAAAAATTCCATTGTAATGGCTTCCTTGATGCCTATTTTATGCGACTCCAACCCATAATGATGGAGGCTGGGTTTCTTTTGTACCAATTCAGAAAAGTAAAAATTATGTTGCATTACTCAGGCATAATAGGTCAGAAAAATTGGTTCATTCACTCACCTATTTATTCATTCACTGTCCATTCATTCACTTGTCAATTGTCCTTTAGCTGTAAAACATTGTGATAAGTAAATTAGACAGTGATACTGACATCAAAGCACTCACTATCTTATGGGAGGATGAGATATGCCCAAATAATAATAATATGCCCAAATAATATGTAGTGATTGCCATAAGAGAGATACAAATAAAGTGTGATTAGCCTTGCGATGGCAGAGACCATGTCCCTCTGGCTTTCTGGTAAACCTTTATATCTAGAATAGTGCTGGCTCATAGAAGGTGCTCATACTTGCTGAATGGGGGAAAAAAGAAATGAATGAATAAAAGAGGAGGTGGTATTTAATCTAGGTTTTAGTGATGGAAGGATCTGGTTATGGGAAGATAAAGAAGGAAAGTTTCAAGAACCAAGGTCATGCTTATGAATCTTATTTTGATCACTCTAATTCTCAGTTTTTTTCCAGCTGAGCAATAAGTGCCTCAAGCCTCCCTTTGGTCCCAAGCCTCCATTTCCACACTGTCCTGTCACAACCACTTGAGAAATCATCAATGAACATAAAGGCAAATGTAGTCCCAGAAACTAGGGAAAATTTTTTGAACCATGGTCCATCCATCAGATGAATTCTTTCCTTTCCAAAGGAGTCACCTTGAGGTTTATGGACTTAGTTCCACGATGTTGACATTATTCACTATACCCTTAGAACTCTGGAAATTGCTTCCAGAATCTGTATCAGCTCTTTATAAACATCCACAATGGTTACATTTTTATTCTTTAAGAGCAGCTTTGATATTTAGGAGTCCTGATATTTTCTCCACTTAAATATTCAAGTAGGTCAGTTCAGGAACATTATTATTAAATATCTTAAAGAGATACCAAAATCACGTCCCCAGAATATTTGCTGTACGTGATGACAAACCATGTAAAGTGATAGGAGACTAGCTTAGATGGTTACATTACCATTTTATTTAAATAAATCCTCAACTACGCACTGTAATGTAATGGCATATTTTTTTCAGCAATGGAACATTGATTTTTATTTTAATAATTTGATGTTTTAATTTTTATTTTATTAACATAAGAACACAACAAGAGATCTACCCTCTTACAATTTTTTTAAGTGTACAATACATTATTGTTAATTATAGGAATGATGATATACAGCAGATCTCTAGAGCTTATGTATCTTGCTGAAGTGAAACTTTATGCCCATTGATAAGTAACTCCCCATTTCTCCCTCCCTCCAACCCCTGGCAACCACTATTCCACTCTTTGCTTCTATGAATTTGACTACTTTAGATACCTCATAGAAGTAAAATCATGCAGTATTTGTCTTTCTTGACTGGCTTATTTCACTTAGCATAATGTCCTCAAGGTTCATCCATGTTGTCGCATACTGCAGAATTTCCTGTTTGGGGAAGGCTTAATAGTATCCCATTGTGTGTACATACCACATTTTCTTTATCCATTCATCTATCTGTGGACTTTTAAGTTGTTTCCACATCCTTAGCTATCGGGACTAGTTCTGCAATGAACATAGGAGTGCTAATCTCTTCAAGATCCTGATTTCAATTCTTTTGGATAAACACCCAGAAGCTGGGTTGCTGAATCACATGGTTACTCTCTTTTTAATTTTTTTGAGGAATCTCCATAATTTTTTGTATAGTAGCCACACTATTTTGCAAATTTTCCTACCAACTTTGTGCAAGGATTTGTAAGGGGATATTTTCTAAAATCTCAATGGAACTGTTTTTGAACCCAAGTTCATGTGCCCGATGCACAGTGAGGCCAAACGATCTGAAATGTCGAGTTTGGAGCAGAGAAAGGTTTATTGCAAAGGCCAAACAAGGAGTACAGAAGCTCAGCTCAAAAGACCCAAACTCTCCAATGGTCTTCAGAGAAGTGTTTTTAACGGCAAGTTTTGGGGAGAGGGCTGCAGGATGCATGCCTTTCTTCTAATTGGTTGATGGTGAGGTAATAGGGTGGTGTTCCACCAGTCCTAGTCATCAGCCTTTTGGTTCCAACCAGTTTGGGGTCTATGTGTTTGTGCTCAGCCTGAAGTTAGCGTCTTCCACCTGGATGGGGGGCCTTAGTTCCTATAAATGAACTCAAAGACATATCAGATTGCTATGTATATTCCTTGAGGAGGAAATAGGACTCTGCTTTACCACTGCATTATTGTTTCTATACTGCTTTTCCTTTGTTTTCCACACTTCCATAATTAGTAACTGTTTGAATCTTCCCTTTGTAACTCTAGGAATATCTAGGAGGCTTTTGTACCCAGTAGGGCTCTGCAGGATTCTGCTCAGTTTCAATCCCCCCTTTTCTTTGATACTCTTCAATCTTGAGGGGGAACAGGTACAGGACAAGAAAGGGAATAAAGTTTTGGATAGAGAGGTTAATCATGAACTTCGCAGAGGATCTTAGCTTTACAAGGACTCAGTTTCAGAACTGAAAAACTAAGCATATATTGAACATCTGAATTGCCAGAAATTCAATAAGGGCTTGAAAAAGATCAGAGTAACAAAGTGTTAGATTATCATTTAAAGAGTTATTTCATAGCAAACAAGTACATCAAGAAGACTAGAATTTTTTTTATTAATGTAAAACAAGAAGGTGCTTCTGAACTATAGAAGACAGCCTTGCAAAAACTTCAAAAGTGGATGAGCATCTCTAATATAATACCCAACTGGAACATACGCCATGGAAGAAACAAAGGAACACCCTATTTTTAAAAAGTGTAAGATGGCTCTGAACAGGATCTTATCTATGCTCTTAGATGGTTAGTTATTTTCCCTTGTATCATCATCATGATTTATTATTAATGGTGTGTCTTCAGTGTCATACATTAGTGAAGATATGCCAATGTCTTTCCCTTAACATCCAGGATAGACTACATTTTATGCATACCATCTTTCTATGTTAACTATTTATTTCTTCCATTATTCAGTAATAAATGAAGATACTCTGTCCTCTCTACAGTTGACCCAGAAAATGAAATAACCTTGGGGATCCCTTCAAATACTGGTAGTTTTTTTTTTTTAAGACTTTCAGGAGGCTTCCCTGGTGGCACAGTAGTTAAGAATCCGCCTGTCAATGCAGGGGACACGGGTTCAAGCCCTGGGCCAAGAAGATCCCACATGTCGCGGAGCAACAAAGCCCATCTGCCACAACTACTGAGCCTACGCTCTAGAGCCCACGAGCCACAACTACTGCCTAGAGCCTGTGCTCCACAACAAGAGAAGTCACCGCAGTGAGAAGCCCATGCACCACCACGAAGAGTAGCTCCCACTCACCGCAACTAGAGAAAGCCTGCGAGCAGCAACAAAGACCCAGCACAACCAAAAATTAATTAATTAATTAATCTTTTAAAAAGACTGTCAGAAAGTTCTATTAACCAACAATAGCATAAATAATATTAAAAAGTTCTTGTTGTTTATTTTAAAATGTGTCTCTTTTTTCTTTTCACTTTGCACCTTACATTGTCTAGGTTTTCCTCAAAATTATAGAAATGATGTATGAGAGAATGTCATGTCCTTTCACTCTCCCAAAACTTTATAAGAAATTCTTACAAGCTTGTGGACATAATTATCTTGATTTCAAGAGAAGAAACTAATGTAGAAAAATTTCTAGATGAGTGTTTGTCCAAATATTTTAGAAACTAGTGAAACATAAGGAAAATGCTCTTTCAAATAGCAAATCATTTATGTAATATATGATAAATAATTACCACTCATTTTTGTAAAAACTGTAACTAGTTTCCTGTGTGATTTATATTATAATTCATTAGGTCAACTGAAATGATATATTTCAGTGGCTCTCAAAAAAGACTGCACATGGGACCATGATGCATGATATTCACAAAAGTGTGACACAATCCCAGATGGAAGACCGCAAAACAGATAGAACATTCTGAAGATTATGAACAATTCTCAATAATGCTACCCTCAAAAGACTCATGCTCATCAAAACTACAATGAGGTATCACATCACACCAGCCAGAACGGCCATCACCAAAAATCTACAAATAATAAATGCTGGAAAGGGTGTGAAGAAAAGGGAACCCTTCCACACTGTGGGTGGGAATGTAAATTGGTGTAGCCCCTATGGAGAACGGTATGGAGGTTCCTAAAAAAACTAAAAATAGAGCTACCATATGATCCAGCAGTCCCACTCCTAGGCATATATCCAGAAACAAAAACTCTAATTCACAAAAGATACATGCACCCCTATTGGGCTGCACCACACAGGCCTACAAGGCCTGTGCTTGCCCAATTTCAAGACCAAAGAAAGAGCCCAGCATCAGCAACAGAGACATCAACAGTTTAATGGATGGGGGAGCTTACACATCTGAAGCAAGGTCCTGGAGCAGCACTCCATCATGTGCAGCAGACAGCAGGCAGGATATGATGGCAGTCTATCCCAGGGTAAAGGGCAGATTACCGGTTACAAGGGAATTCACGTCAGGTGGGTTCATTTATTACCAGCGAAACCAGTAGAGGGGCACGCCCCTCACCACCCCTTTGATAAGAACAATCACCAGCTGGGGCCTGGGGCAAGTTCATAGGAAGGTCAGTCATGTGAGTAGGGTGTAGGTGAAGCAGGCACTGGTCGGGCTGGGGATGTGCAGAGAGCAAGAGAACACCCACCTTGAGTGGCCTGACCATACAACCCCACTGTTCATAGCAGCACTATTTATAATAGCCAAGACATGGAAGCAAACTAAATGTCCATATACAGATGAATGAGTAAAGAAGATGTGGTATATATACATACAATAGACTATTACTCAGCTGTAAAGAAGAATGAAATATTGCCATTTGCAGCAACATGGACGGAGCTAGAGAATATCATACTAAGTGAAGTAAGTCAGGTGGAGAAAGACATTTATATGATACTATTTGTGGAGTCTAAAAAAATATATAAATCAACTTATTTACAGACAGAAACATACAGACATAGGAAAGAAACTTATGGTTACCAAAGGGGAAAGGGGAGGGGGGGTAAACTAGGAGTATGGGATTAATAGATACACACTACAATATATAAAACTGACAACAAAGATTTACTGTATAGCACATGGAACTATATTCAATATCTTGTAATAACCTATAATGGAAAAGAATCTGAAGCCGTACACCTAAAACTAACACAATACTGTAAATCAACTATAGTTAAATAAGAAATTTTAAAAAAATAAAAACTCATGCTCGAGAAAATATAAGGGAATACAAGTAAATCAAAATGATGCTATTTTTACCTTAACTTTTCTCCTTTTTAAATTTCATGACCTTAGAATTTTAGCTATTATTAATAACAAATTTGTTGTGATCCACCTCATGTCTGATAGTTTATTGTAGTTGCTAACACTGCTCTCTGTCATTCATTAGTTCATTCATTCAAACACCGTTCTTTGACGGCGCATTTATTGAATGTCGGCTGGGCATCAGACTTTGCGATGCGCACTGGCATTAGAGAGACAGATGAGGCGTCCCTGAACTCAGTTTTGTCTTTTAATCATCAGTATATTGAATGCCGGTGAATGATAGATTGCTGTTTCATGTTAGACTCCTATAACCAACAAATTATAAAATGTTCTTTAACACGAGATTCACTGCAATTTTAAAATGACTGAACATCTTCCCTATTTTATTTCATGTGCATTTACTGATCACTATCTATTTGACAGAGAGGCTGAATAGCAAATTTTAGGCTTTAAGAAGACCAATCAGAAATGGAGACCTAAGTTCTGGTAAAGAAGGGCAGTTTGCAGGTATGGTATGCTCCTCCTCTCCCTGAAACCTACTGAAATTGAGGGAAGTGAAGATAGTCTATGTACAACTAAAATATTCCAACTTAGCTTCCTAACCAAGAAAAATCAAAAATGAACCCAGAAGCTCCTCAGTGAAATGAATTAAGACAAACACTGAGCCATCAAGGAAAAGAAATAAGAGCTTTGTTCAATTTCCAGGAATATGGAATAATAGAGAGCCCCAAATCATCTAGCCTCAAACCATCTTAAAATATTTTTAAAGGTAAAATATTTTTAAATATGCTTTTAAATTAATGAAAGATGCTGCAAAAAATTAAGAAAAATCATGTGAAACTGGTACTAAAGTAGGAACTGCAGCCTAGAGCCTGTGCTCCACAGCAAGAGAAGTCACCACAATGAGAAGCACGCTCACCGCAACTAGAGAAAGCCTGCGCACAGCAATGAAGACCCAACGCAGCCAAGAAACTAAATAAAATTAATTCATTAAAAAAATATATTGTTCTGTTAATAGGAGCCCCAAATCACAGTTAGATGGGTATAAAGATATTACAATTCAGGAAATTTAGAATTTCATTCAGGAAATTTTATTCACTTATGGGAAAACTGGAATCACTAAATGCAATGAGTCATTAATATCCATTAAGTTGAAGCACAAAACTAGTTAGTTGACAGTCAGGAAGCCTGCCTTTCAGATCAATACAATGATCGTGGGCTTCCCTAGTGGCGCAGTGGTTGAGAGTCCAGCTGCCAATGCAGGGGACACGGGTTCAAGCCCTGGTCCGGGAAGATCCCACATGCCATGGAGCAACTAAGTCCATGCACCACAACTACTGAGCCTGCGCGCTAGAGCCCGTGAGCCACAACTACTGAGCCCGTGTGCCACAACTACTGAGCCTGCGTGCCTAGAGCCCATGTTCCACAACAAGAGAAGCCACCACAATGAGAAGCCCACGCACCGCAACGAAGAGTAGCCCCTGCTCCCTGCAACTAGAGAAAACCCATGTGCAGCAATGAAGACCCAACGCAGCCAAAAATAAAATAAAACAAAAAATAAATAAATTTAAAAAAAATACAATGATCATTATTATTCTTTATCAGCCCTGAGTTGGTGGGAGCAGCCTCTCACACAGTTTTACGTCCAGAGTAGTGGCAAAAGAGTCTTCCTTACACTGAAAATAAATTATATATTTGGTCTTCCATGAAGCAGAGACAATAAATATATCCTGAATGGATCAAAACTGACCTGTTTTTGTTTTCTTGTTTTGTGCAATTTGTCCTTGTTTGTTTTGTTTTAAATAAAATAATGTAAGGATAATTCTGCTTAAGATGATAGTCCTAAAACATGACACATTAACTTTTAAGACTTACATTAATAAATCCCTTAATAAAGGCCAAGCTTTCTGTAAGGGTTTTAATGTTTGTTCAGAATCTGAACCTGTAGGTTTCCATGTCTGCCTCAGGAGTGCAGCACAGGTGAGTAAGCCCAGAAGTAGGGATAGAAAAATAAAACCATATCTTCACCGAGCACCACAGCATTATTTCCAGCCATCGCACTTCCTCCTTTCCTTACGATACTGTGAGCAATGAATGGAATCACTCTTCTAGCAATAACTTTCATGTTATCAGTTATAGGGAGCAGTGGTCAGAAGAAAATTATAGAATGTTTGAATTAGAGAAACCAGATAGCATCTTACCTAGCTGTCTTGTTTATGGCTGAGGAAGCTGATATCCAGAGAAGTCCCATGGTCCCTCAGAGGAAATGAGGCAGTAAAGAGAGGGCATTCTTCCTCTTGTTTTCTGAGATAATTATTTGGTTGTAGTGGTGAGGACATGATTTATTAGCGTTTCTTAAACGCAGACCCATTTCAAGTTGAGAATCTGCTTTAGGTCTTACTGCTATATAATGAACAACCACGAATTTAGTGGCTTAAAACAAATCCCATTAATTAGCTCGCAGCTTTGTAGAAGTCCAGGCACATCGTGGAGGGGGGCTCAGCTCAGGTTCTCACAAGGCTGAAATCAAGCTCTTAGCCAGCTGCACCTCTGATGGATCTCAAGGTTTCTTCCAAGCTCATGTTGCTGTAGCAGAGTTCAGTTCCCTGAGGCTGTAGCACTGAAGTCCCTGTTTCCTTGCTGAGAGATGGTCTCAGCAACTAGAGGCTGCTCGTACTCCTTGCCATGTGGTCCACTAATGTTCAAAGCCAACAGTGGAGAATCTTTCTCAGGTTAAATCCTTCTCATGCTTCAAATTTCCCAAACTTTGAATCCTTCTCTCCAGGAAGAGCCTCATTCCTTTTCCATTCATTCCTGATCTGATTGGGTCAGGTCCAGAATAATCTCCCTTTTTAAAATCCAACTGTGCCATGTAACGTAACCCAATCATAAGAGTAATAACCCACCATATTTACAGGTCCCTCCCACACCCAAGGGTTGGAGATCATCTTAGAATTCTGCCTACCACTGAATGCATGCAATTGAGCAGTTTGTATAACACTGGCCCAGCTGCAAGCTCCACTGAGCTGAACAGAAGGTGCACCAGGATTCAGCACATTTCTGAGGGCAACGCTACTGAGATTGTGGGCATGGAGATTAATGAGCTCCGAAAGTTTTGCTCGCTCACCAAATTTTAAACAACAATTTTCGAGGCTTACAGCCTTATGTAAAGAGAGGAACTCAATGTAAATAACATGAGATTATTGAGGGAAACAGGAACACTCTAAATGTCTAGTTTGAGATTATATATATCAACTATTCAAAATTATGCTCTTCCTGAGAAAGAGCCGTGTTTTGATTCTCCCCTTCATCATGAAAATAAAAGTAATTACAAATGATGGCTTGGCATATTGTAAAGACAATGCTCCATCTATGATGATCTTAAGCCTCTTTTTTGAGCTAACTCAGTAAAAGATGCATTCATTATACAGACCAAAATATATTGCATGCTGCCGGCAGCTGTCCCATCTGTCCATTTCCATGGCTATAGCTCTATTTCAGATCCTCTCTATCTTTCTCCTGGACCCTGCATGAGCCCATCACCCGTGCTCCAGGGTCCATTTGGCATGCCTTGTAATTTTCTTCTAATCAGACATGATATACTGGGTAAAAGGAAACTCTGGAAATATGCTTTTAGTAATGTAATGGTGAGGTACGGGGACAGGACAGTTTTTCTAGAGTCTTATGATTAGGTCTCAGCCTTTAGTGAACCTGTGCCTCTGGACTGTGAACTTCTCAAGAGTTTCTCAGTGGTTTTCTCCCCACTTAGACAGGACAGGATGGCTAGAGTGGGCTGGAGTTGTGTATTTCCCTTCTGCCAGGTCAGTTAGGCTCTGATAATATCCCAGTAAATTAGGCTGTGGTTAATTAGTCTCACCTGAAGGGAAGCCATGTTCAAAATGGTTCCTTTTCCCCTCCTCCTTCTGGAAACACCAGGGGATTTTTCTCCAATATTTGCTGTGAGAACCTGGCTGAGCTCCTAAAGGTAATTCTCACAATATTGTTGAGCCCGCCATCCCCTGCCCGCCCTCTCAAGACTGGGTGCCCCTGGAGTTTTTTTTTTTTTTTTTTTTTTTTGCGGTACGCGGTCCTCTCACTGTTGTGGTCTCTCCCGTTGCGGAGCACAGGCTCCGGACGCGCAGGCTCAGCGGCCATGGCTCACGGGCCCAGCCGCCCCGCGACAGGTGGTATCCTCCCAGACCGGGGCACGAACCCGCGTGCCCTGCATCGGCAGGCGGACTCTCAACCACTGCGCCACCAGGAAAGCTCCCCCACTGCGGTTTTTACTCTGAGTCTCTGCTCAGGTAAGTCGTGACCCTCTGTATTTACTTCTCTCTCCAGTCTTGGAGGCGGAAATTTGCCCTCTGTCCTCCCTTCTCTTGCAGATCCAAGAAAAGTTGTTTATTTTTCAGCCTGTTTAGCTTTTATCTGTTAGAACAGAGTAGCGACTCCCAAGCTTCTTGTATGTGAATCTGGTAGTCAGGATGTTTTTAACTCGTGTACTTTTCCAAATCTTAATACCCAGGATGTCATTAATTTCCAACTTTAATTCCCCTCTGCAGAAAATGTAATACTATTTCCTTTTATCCCTGTGGCCAAACCATTGCTTACATTGATACTGAGGGATTTCTCTCAAAACCTACAGTAAATAACCTCAAAAAATATCTGTTCACAGCATGCAGTTAAACTGCACTTGATAAAACAAATGGATTTTGTCTGAAACATGTATTCTAGGACCGGCTTTCCATAAATTGACAAAGATTAGGGTTTTGTTTTTGTTTTGTTTTTGTTTTCTACCACAGAAAGTTCAAGTTTTATTTTCATATTTCTCAATATTTAACCTGTGTTAAAGGAACATTCTCTACTAACTCTGCCTATTATACAACTGACACCTAACCATTTTTCAGTTGTCATGTACTAACTATATCATATAGGAATTATATGTGAAATATACTAATTAAAGTGATGAAATTATACACGATTATAGTAAAATTGGTAGAGCCAACACTGAGTCACTCCTCAACAGAGCTTCCAAGAAAGAAACAGTAGTTGTCTGTTGATCTCTCCCTCTGTCCCATGACATAGGCATGCAGGAGGAGACTTGTGTTCTGTCTCTTTCTAAGGGCATCTACTAAACACCTATTTATAAATATCTGTTAAACATGGTAGTCAGCATGATTCTGAGGATTGGAATGTGATAAGGAATTCACTAGCAAAAGGGGAGTAGGGACAGAGCCAATGTCAAGAGCAAAGTTGCCTTTTCTAAATACTTCAGGTATGACATATTGCACACACACACCTGCACGAAAATTCTACTTATGATATTGACACATTAGAAGTAAGTACCATTTGAACTTTATTAAGAAATCACGATACACAGATACGTTTTTAGTTTGGATTTCTCACGCTTACTATGATCCTTCCTACAGTCTCCTCTCTTGTCCATCTACCAAAATCTGTTCTAATCAAGCATCTGGTATGCTTGATATAACACAATGATTTAAATCAGTTTAAATCATTGTGTTATATTCTCCCAGAGCAACTTCACTTTAAACCTGAAATCGAATGGAGTGTCCACTGTCATAGACATTTACAGTATCAACCAACAGATGAGGAAAGGTTTGGGGAAACATGAGAATGATCCTGAAAGCACAAAATGTAGGCAATGTATGAGACCAGCCCTTCAAAAACATGGCCTTTTGAATCCAAACTTGTTCATAAAACACAGCAAAAACTCATGTTTTTCTCAGGTTAAGATTTTCAGTGGCTCAAGTTTCCAAGCATGTTGTTTTATCTACAGGTTGTCACTTCTTCTTTGAGTCTAAAATGCCTGACTTCCCCAACCTCTTAATCTTCCATCAAAAATCAGAAACATTGCATGATATAATTAAACTATATTACGCTCAAATTCTTTCTCTAAGGCTAGTTCCTATTATTACCTGTTTACATATTTCTGTCCAAAGGAATATGTTATTGAAACAGAGGAGAGAGGTAGTACACAAACACCTAACAACTTCTAGCAACTAAATAAAGGATATATATTTAAGGTGACAGCCTGTATTTGAAATATGCCCTAAAGCACTTCTCTTAAATTATACTATGTAGGTGGGATGCTATAAAAAGAATGTTTTCCTTTTTGTACATACATTGTACAGTGTAAAATATTACATTATTTTGAATTTTTAAAAAGGATTTTTAAGGAAGAAACAATCCAAATACTAAGGATTTGTCATTTTCCTTATGTGCTATTAACTTTGTCTTTAGTTTACAAATGAGAATCTCAGAGTCTGAAACTGTTTCATTTACAAGAAATATAAGCCACTCCTCTTAAAAAAGTAAACCATCAAGGTCAATTTGGTTCACTGTGAACAGCTATACCTAAATAGTACTAAATATTAGGTTCAGTCCTGGTGCTGAAACCATGTTAGACAAATCAGTTAATAAATGCTTATTTAGCCATATCATAAGCAAGATTACCTGTTAACTTCCATGTGGGATATAAACACAAGTTCTGTGTCCCTTACAGAGTTAATACCAGAACTGAATAGACCGAGTTAAAACATATTGAAGAAGACAAAATCGGGGCTGGGGGGAGCGGTGCAGTGGCAGTTCATGGCTAATGCCAAATAAATACAGAAGAAAACATCACCGTGGAAGCTTACAGGAGAAAGCTCTCATTGCACGGGTTTATTAAGCAAACTTTCTCTTCCTGTATGTGATGTTAAAGCATCTGCTTTAAGTTGAAGGATAGCAAATCAGTTACACAGATGCTACCTCTTCCCTTGCAGCAGACATAGAAATCCTCCCCCAATAGCCCGGCCAGCAGCAGCCTGCAGCAGTTGACCAGTACTGGCAACCCAGAGGACACCTGCCTGCCAGGCTGAAATAGGCTGTGGGCCCCCTGCCAGGATAAGGGCTTTATCCCCAAAATGTAGCACACAGCTTGGCACACAAAAGGTCTCTAATTAAAAGAAGCTTAGGTAATTAATTAACTTATTAAGTTACATAATTCGGTTCTTGCCTACGTGTGAACCATTTCTTTTCTGTATTTGACTGTTCTCCAACCCAGGAGGGACAATATTGAGATATGCTCACAGGTTGGTGGCCTGTAAACAGAGTACTAAGGAGTAAAGAAGACAGCAGAACACAGGAAACTGAAAAGGCATAAAGAAGCAGGAGCCCACTGAGTGGAAGGGAAAGGTCTGAAATTAAAGAACAAAATTAATGGCATCAAGGTCAAGTTAAGCTGACCATGAACCTGAGGGAAGTCACTGTCCCACATATAGGTGCATTTTGTTAAAATTATAAAATACAACTTACTTGCAAGTGTATATAGAAAGCTTTTGTACAGTTTAAAGAGCAGTAATAAACTAAACACTCATATGCCTACTACCACATCAAGAAATAGAATATTCCCACCCCCAGAAGCCACTCCACACCCTCACATTGCACCCCTTCTTGCCCCTCTCAGTGGTAACTACTGCCCTGAAATTGTAATCATTCTCTAGTTATTCTCTGTCTTTACAATCTGTGTGTCCCCATGTTTGAACATTTGCAGTGGAATAATACTATGTGTCTCTTCTTCTATAACTTTCTTCTTTTGTTCAAGTTTATGCCTTTAAGATCATCCATGTCATGTATGTACTGAAGTTGATTCATTTTCACTGCAGTATAGTATTTCACTATATAATTATTCCATACTTGTTTGTCCATGTTACTTTTACGAATACTTGGGTTTTTCCAGGTTTTTTCCTATTATAAACAATGCTGGAAAAAAAATGCTGCTGTAACCATTCAGGTACCTGTCTCCTAATATACAAGTGCCAAAATTTCCCAAGAGCATGTGCTTGGTAGCAGAATGGCTGGGTCGTATGGTATGGTCATGTTCCACTTTACTAGGTAATACAAATTGTTTTTCAAACCTGTTCAAAAGTGATTGTACCAATTTGCGTTCTCCCCAGCAGCGGATGGGAGTTCCCACAGCTGGACGTTTTTGGCTGCCCTTGGTATTATCAGTTTTTCTAGCTTCTGCCAATTTGATGGAATGTCCCTGCAGTATTAAATAGCATTTCCATTCTTTCTTTTGTCCATTTTTTTCTATTGGATTGTCTGCCTTTTTATTATTTATTCCCAGGAGCTCTTTATATATTCTGGTTACTAACCCCTTGTTAGTTAACCAAGGTTCTGATAATATTTTTTTCCCAGTTAGTGGTTTGTCTTGTCTCTCTCTTATTGGAATCTTTTGATATCTCTAAGTGAGAGATAATCCTGGTTAGTCAGTGGCAAGGGGAGAGGAAGGGAGAGTTCACTGGAGTTCACCCCCACACACACAAAAGAAAAGAAAAAAGAAATCAAGAGAGGCTAGAATAGGAAATCACTGTAGAGAATAGTCATTTTCTGACATAAGGGTAGAGAAAACTGAGCCAGGCAACATTTAAATATAAGTGGAGAAGAAACAAAATTACGCCTAAGTATTTTCTTCCAAAAGCCTGATCACCATTATTTTCCTTTAAATGCAATGCTTACTAATATTTTTCAAGTTAGCTATTTTAGGATTTTTTTTTTTTAAGGAAGAAAAGCATGTTTGCCTCTACCTCAGATACTTTCTAGAAGGCACATTCAAAAATTCATGGCAGGGCTTCCCTGGTGGTGCAGTGGTTGGGAGTCCGCCTGCCGATGCTGGGGACATGGGTTCGTGCCCCGGTCCGGGAGGATCCCACATGCCACAGAGCAGCTGGGCCCGTGAGCCATGGCCGCTGAGCCTGCACGTCTGGAGCCTGTGCTCCGCGGCGGGAGAGGCCATAGCAGTGAGAGGCCCACATACCGCAAAAAAAAAAAAAAAAAATTCATGGCAGTGTATTCAATTTGCAAATTTATTTCTCTGGGAGCCGGGGAACCCCATGAAAGTGAAATCCGCATGTCTAAACATAAAATGTTTGACAGCAAATATACTGTGATTTAAGGTTTGGGTTTTATTGTTTCATTTTTATTCCATTTATTCATGGCAAATGAGCATTAGGGGTTTTTTTCTTCTTCTTAATTTTCTCCTATCTCCTTTTTAGATTCTTATTACATTGCATCACTAGAGTCACAAGTTAATTCTCAAATGTTTTGAGCACCAAACAAGTCTTCTGCTACCATTTTTAATAAAACAATAAATAAAACTGGGCACTCCCCTCAAGAAGCTTACACCCAAACAGAAGGCAGCAGACAATTGCAATATAGTAAGATAAATCTCACATGCTGGGTGAGAACAAGATGCTGTGAAAACAAATAACAGGGGCATCCAACTCAATCTAGTTCAATCTCATTACGTCATTTGGGAAATTCTCTTATAAGACTTTTTTTAAAAAAATTCATTTCTCCCCCAGAACCTCTGGCAATTACTGATCTTTTTACTGTCCCCATAGTTTCGCCTTTTCCAGAATGTCATATACTTAGAGTCATACAGTATACAGCCTTTGCGGATCGACTTCTTTCCCTTAGCAATATGCATTTAAGATTCCTCCATGTCTCTTTTGTGGCTTGATAGCCTCTTTCTTTTTATTGCCAAATAATATCTTGTTGTCTGGATGTACCAGTTTTTAACTCCATTCACCTACTGAAGGACATCTCGGTTGCTTCCAAGTTTTAGCAATTATGAATAAAGCCACTATAAGCATTTGTGTGCAGGATTTTGTATGGAATAAGTTTTTAACTCATTTGGATAAATTCTAAGGAGCACTATTGCTGGACTGAGTGGTAGGAATCTACTTACTTTTGTAAGAAACTGCCAACTCTCTTCCAAAGTAGCTGTGCTGCTTTGTATTCTCACCAGCAATGAATGAAAGTTCCTATTGCTCCACGTCCTCACCAGCGGTTCGTATTGTCAGTGGTCTGGATTTTCACCATTCCAATAGGCATGGAGTGGTGTCTCATTATTGTTTTAAGCCCCAAAGCATTTTTGTTTCAGAAATAGTAATTGCATCCTCTGACTACAAGTTTTGCCAAACTCTTCATCATACGATTTTTGAAAGAATTTTTAAAGTCTCTCATGAAATTCCAATGGAAAAGCAAAAGGCAAATAATAATAATAATGATTTTGTAAAGAAAGAAAAAACTTTTGGAGGAAAATGCTTATGTATAATGAGGTGCTGTCTTTACCTATGTTTAAATGCTGTCCTATTCAGCTTAATCTAACCTTCTGAAAAAAAATACCCCCAGTATCAATATTTATTATAAAGCTATAATATATTAATACTGTAACACTGGTATTGGGATAGACAAGCAAACAAATAGCACGGAATCTGGATGCTGGAAACATACCTACTCATATATAGAAACCAGCTGCCTTTGAAGTTTAGTGAGGAAAGGAAGGACTTTTTTTTTTTTTGCAGTACGCGGGCCTCTCACTGTTGTGACCTCTTCCGTTGCGGAGCACAGGCTCCGGATGCGCAGGCTCAGCGGCCATGGCTCACAGGCCCAGCCGCTCTGCGGCATGTGGGATCTTCCCAGACCGGGGCACGAACCCGTGTCCCCTGCATTGGCAGGCGGACTCTCAACCACTGTGCCACCAGGGAAGCCCAGGAAGGACTTTTTAAGAATTATGTTGGTACAATTGGACATCCATATAAAAAATGTTAATTGGTACATATATTATACACAGCAATAAATTCCAAATGAATTGAGGACCAAATGTAACATTTGAAAGTCAAACCTTTAAAACTTTAGAATATAATTTAAAACAACATCTTGATGACCCTGAAGGAGAAAAGTATATATAACGAAGTTTTTTTTTTTAAAAAGCGCAATGTGAAAGGAAAGATAAATAAATTCAACTATATTAAAAATGCCTCTTTATTGACAGACATCATAAAATAAAAGGCAATCCACTGATTGCTATGCCCATTACTGATAAAGGGTTAAGGTCTAGAATAAATAAATAACTCTTACAAGTTATTAAGAACCACCTGCCAACCCTCCCAGGAATTATCTAGGAAAGTTTTAGATGCACAAATTCTACGGTCTAGAATGTCCATTCTTAGGCATTTACCCTAGAAAAACCCATGCATATCTATCATCAGAAGGATGAATAAAGAATTGTAGAATATTTACTCAACAGAATACTATATAATAGTTAAAATGGCTAAATCTCAAAACACAATGTTGAGAAAAAATTGTTGAGAATATGTTGAAAATGAAAGAAATGTTGACACAGTATATACCCTTTTATTAAACTTTTAAAATATGCAAAACAGTATCACGCATTGTACGTAAATACTTACATATGTCATAAAATAGAACAACTTAGTAGCAATGATAAACACAAAATTTAAGATGTTGATTACCTCTGGAGATGGGCCTCCACAGTATGTGTATTGTGTTATTTCTTAAGCTGAGCAATGCATACATAAGTGGTCATTAGCCTCTGAATCCCTTTTAGTATGTCTGAAATATTTCATGATTAATTTAATTAAAGGTAAAGAATTTTTTTTTAAGGGAGTACTTAAAATAGAGTGCTGTGAGCATAACAGGCCTTCTGATGAAAAGACTTCTTTAAAGACTTAGATAAGGCCCTAACTCCCTCCCAGGGCACACTCCGAACCCAGTATGGAACCTCCCCTAGTTGCGAGCATGCTCCTATCTTCCATCCCAATGTTGACCCTTTGACATAGAGCCCTGCTCCTGCTTCCTCACATCTGCCCTCAGATAAACACCCCTCTCAGTGCCCCATGCCCCCTGCCCCTACTCAGCCACTCCCAGCCCATGGCATCTTCTCATCCGGCCTGGCCTCTGCCAAAAGAAGCCGCAGACAACCCCCTCTGACTATTCCCACTTTTCTCTGGTACATCTCAGACTCGTGGATGCTTCAAGAGCCATTTTTAAAAGCATTTCTGAAACGACCAGTAACATGGCGTTAATAAACATTCCCCGCACAGGCATTTACTGAATGTTCTCATTACTGAACCTCAGATGGTGTCTGTAGAGCAGCTTTCTTGACTACTCCCTGTTCACGTACACAGCTGGCTTTCCCATTTGATATTCTGCTTAAATATCTACAACTCTTTATTTAATAGTTAAGTGCAAAAGTGCTCCAAGTTTTATTGCCACCATTGGAACTGCTTTCCCATAGTCTCTGTGTACAACACCCAAAGCTGAAATAGCACTTGGTGAAGTCATGCCACAATACATCATCTTTAGATGCTTTTTGCTGCAAAATGCTCCACTATTACTGCTGAAGGATGTTTTGGCTTTTGAAAAAGTATAAATTTCCCGAATATTGTGAAGGACATTTTACAGGGAAATTTTGAATCCTAGCCCAAACTAGGTGATGTTGACACACACAATGTGCACAGAGAAAGACAGTGTAACACAAAACTACAAATAATAATGATAAATTTAAATACTAAAAAAAAAATGTTCGTGGAGAAAAATAATTCAAAATGAAGTTTAACAACTGAGAGTAACTAATCAAAGTGTTGGGACCCTGAGGAGTTAATGAACAAACCAGGTTTGGTGTCACCAGCCCTCCCACTCTGACCTCACACTCACTTCCCTTTTCTCATCCCCAGTAAGTCCCCATCTCTCTGTGTCCCTGTGTCCTCATTCTGCCTCCTGCTGAAATGAATTAGCACAGCTGTGCCCTCCTGGCTTAGCTCTTACTGAGCAGATCTTATTACCCCAAATTGGTCCTTCCTTCTATGCTGCCATCAAAACCTACCTGTTCTGTGTCTCAGCCACAAGGGCTCATTCGTTTTTCACAATGGAAACTTGTTTTCTCTTAAGTACTAATGGAAAGTTGTGGTTCCCCATTGTCCCTTCCATGGACATATACATGAGCTCTAATCCACATAAATGAATCCTTGATGCTGAAATTTTACATGCCATAAATGGCAGCTAGAAGAGACATTTGCGGTGCTAAAGGTGCTTTTTCGGTTTCCCTAAATCACAGCCCCTGAGTAACTCTGTCTTCCCCAAAGCTGTGTAGTGGGTTGACCTTCCAGGGGCAGGCAGAGCCCTGCTTCTTTGTCTTTTTCTGTGGTTGTCATCCCAAGAAAATCCAGACTGTGGATTGTGCCATGGTCCTAAAGGACAATATGGGACATGCAGATGGAGTTGGTGTCAACACTCTGCCTTTAACTCAGACGCAGGAGAGCCAGCTCCCAGGACAGACAGCTGCAGGCACTCGGGTGTCCTGGACTGTGACCGCCTCATCAGAGGCCATACTGCATCTCAGCTCCAGGTCTGACCCTGCAGTCTACCAGCTCTGCCAGACTTCTGACCCTGAAGTCTACCAGCTTCTTGTTTGGTTTTCTCTTTGAGACTTGGTTGTCTTTGAGACACTTTGGGTCTGGTGTTCTGCTCTCCATCTCATCCACTTACCTGTATCTTGCTGCTCTGGGTGTCTATCCCACTCACATCAGCTTGTCCAGCTGATGCTTCCCACTGGCCTTCCCAAGCCCTGAAGGTAAATCTCAGCTCCCACATCAGTTCTTCTGCCTGTGTTTAGTGGTCAGGATGAGCAAAGCCAGCCCCAGACATGGTGCAGGAAATGGTTACCTGCACAGTGATTGCATGTGTGGTATAATTTGAGGGGCCATTTTACAGAAATGTGGTTAGGAGTCCAAACCCTAGAGTCAGACTACTTGGGTTCAAATCCCACATCCATTAGCTATTAGCCGTTTAACACTGGGAAACTTCCTTAACCTCTCCAAGCCTCACTTTGTGGGAATGATCATGGCACCTTACCTCATAAGTTGATAGTTAAAAGTAAGTGAGACATACAAATCCTGAGCCTAGCATAGTAACCAGCATGTAGAGCTAGTGCTGTAGTCATTACTACAACCAGGTGTTACAGGGCCTGTGCTTCTAGTGTTAGAGGTTCAGTCCTTTATCATCCTCTCCTCTGACCCATTACACTAATGCACAGTGGACTTTTGGCAACAGCCAGAGAACTTTATTCTTGACAATAAGGCAGTGAACTCAAGGAAACCTAAGGGTAGAAGTGGGAAAAAGCAAGAGGTATAGACAGAGAAAAAAGCCCTGAAGATGAACTTCACCTAATTCGCCTGGGATTGACCCTCCTGACTAGTGGGGGCCTGGGTCTGTTCCTGGGGATGAAAAGGAAGATTGTATATTGGATAGGTAGGTAATCATCATGGTACTTCTGGGTGGAACAGTTCCAGGAGTGTACGCACAGGGGCAATGAGCCAGGGTTGCCATTAAGTAAGACACAACGTGAAGGTGCCCTCTGGAGTCATGTGACAGGGTGGCCCTGAACTGACAATGTTTGCCACCCTCCTCAACATCCGTTCCACACCACTCCCCACCCCATTGTGCAAAACCCTGCTCCAGGGTGAGGAATTATTGATTGATCTAAGCCAGGGGTTCTCAATCAGGAACAATTTTGGCACCCAGGGGACACTTAGTTTTCACAACTGTGCAGTGGAAGATTGTTATTGTCACCTCATGAGCAGAGGTCAGGGATGTCGCTAAGCATCTGACAATGCACAGGACATCCCCCACAGCAAAGAATTATCCAGAACAAAGTATCAGTAGAGCCAGGATTGAGGAACTCTGGTCTAAGTCAGCCACAGCAATCATTTCTCCTTGCCAGTGGTAAGTTCAGGGGCTCAGACATTCTTTTATCAAGAATGCTTAATGCATAGGAGGTGGAAAGTGGAGAAAGGGCAGAGTTTCATGTGACAGTTGACTTGGTGAGGATCCACACTCCATAGATGGAGTGACCTTAGGATTATTAATTAGCCCCATCCCTACACCTGACTTTGGGAATGCACAGAAAACTGAAAGTTCTATATCCATTTCACCTACGTCTTGAGCAGTAGGGAAAACCCTAGCTGAGATTTAAGTTACATTTCTATATATTTTAAAAGTATATTTTATTTCTAGAAAAATATATCTGTAGATAGCTCCCTATCAATTAAAAAAACAAAAAGTAACATTCCCTTTTCCTGAAGCCTGTGTAGACATAATCTTGGGATATGTTTGGTTTCAGTCTCTGTCTGCTGACTTTCCTGGGACTTGCCTCTAGTCAAGACCTCATCCCTCCACCCCTCGTGGACTAGACCACGAGCCCCTTCATGGAGATCCTCATCTTTCCTACTTTTTTATTCCCTGTACCTAGAACTTGTACGTAATGAGCATGCAATCACGATCTGTCGAATGACTGAATGGGTGAACATACAAATGAATATAATCTGAAATTTTGTTGCCGATTTATTTTGCTGTTTTTCTCCTAAGAATTACTAAGCATCTTCACCATTTTTATACATCTACTGGTACCTGATATCAAATATTACTCCAAAGTATCCATTTCATTTTGTTTCACCTGTCGTCTCATATTTCTGTTTAGCGTTATTGTCTGTCTCTTGTCCATGATAATCTTCTCAGCCTCATGAAATTCACCAAAGCCCTTGCCAGCTTTCCATCATCTTTGTGCTAAAGCCCTAGTCTCTCCCCCCCAGTGCTGGGGCTGTTCCACACCATCCCAGGAAGAAGAGCCTCTCCCAGAGCCAACCCCAGCCCCAGGCAGAGCCTTTGCCTATGGTGACTCCAGACACATCTTCCTGTCCCTGTTGGGCTGCACACTGGCTTCCCATCCACAGTCGTAACCAGGCTTGATCCCCCTGCAAATCCTAGGAATACTTCTCTCTCTGTTTTTTTTCTTGGATGATTTCCTCCAGCTTGTCTAGAAGCCCTTCATCCTCTCTAACAAAAGGAGAGAAAGGTGTTCTCTGCACATGCTATTTTTTTCCCCTATTGTGGATTCTCTTACAAACCTACAGAACAAAATGGTGCCCTGCGTCCTCTCTGCTTACTTCCTGTTAATGTCACCTTCTATCTCCTCAATATTCCATGAATAGTATTGTTTGGGGCCAGATTTACTACGTAGCCTAAAACTGAGAGCTCATTTTAAAATGGCTTAATCAGATTTGGATTAATAAATATGTATTTTATTTTAACTTTGCTTGAACATACTAAGGGCTAAAAAATTTAAACATCAAAAACATGTAAGTCGGACTTCCCTGGTGGCGCAGTGGTTAAGAATCGGCCTGCCAATGCAGGGGACACGGGTTCGATCCCTGGTCCAGGAAGATCCCACATGCCGCGGAGCAACTAAGCCCGTGTGCCACAACTACTGAGCCTGCGCTTTAGAGCCCACAAGCCATAACTACTGAGCCTACACTCTACAGCCCATGAGCCACAACTACTGAAGCCTACATGTCTAGAGCCCATGCTCCGCAACAAGAGAAGCTGCTGCAATGAGAAGCCTGCGCACCGTGACAAAGAGTAGCCCCTGCTCGCCACAACTAGAGAAAGCCCGTGCACAGCAGTGAAGACCCAACACAGCCAAAAAAAAATAAAAATCAAAAAACAAAAAACAAGTAAATGTTGAGTTTAGAGAAAGTTTAATACAGTACTTGATGTTACAAATAAGTAGAGAAAATGAGCCCAAGTTACAGAAGTCATTATTTGATGCACTCTGTACATCAGGTGTGAATGGAATTTTTAAGTGTAGGTATCTTTGTAAAAACAGTGACTTGTTCCTTATTCTCTCCTTATCTAAGGGCGGTGGGGGGACCTTGCTCTGATAGAAGCAGAGGACTCACATAGTACAATAGAGTCTGATTTCATTTTTTTAAGTATTTGCTGACAACTTTTAAGCCTCTCCCCTTGTGCCCCACATCTGGGCAGGCTGATAAGAAACCCTGGGTGCTCTTTCCTTTGGCTGTACTGAAAAATTAAACTACACAAGCCTGCATGTGGGAGCCCTCACCCTGACCCCACTCCCTAACCTCAATAAAGACCCCAAGCCAGTCTCCTTTCTTTGCCTCTCAAGCCCTTCTCTGCCCAGAAAGCCTCATCACATAAGCGATAAACCTTCCACACCTGTGTGCCTGTGTGGCATTGATAAATGGGACACAGATGTTGTCAATATCCTTCTCTGATTTACAGAAAAAACTTTAAAAAACACATTTCATTTTACCTCTGAAATGCTTTAGGAGCAATGCATTAGATAGTATGCTAAAAACACTGAAGAAATGTTTTCCCTTCTCTTCTTTCTTTATCAAGTTTTATTATTCTTATTGCCTCTGCATCTTAGAAGCCAAGAATGGAGCAGCTCTGAAAGATGGCACTCCAGGAAATTATTTCTGTCTGTGCTTTGTACTTCCACAAGCCATTTTGTATCTGATATTCATTTCCTGCTGGTGACTAAATGGATGTCTTTAATGTCTCATTACAAATGAGAGCCCAGAGGACAGGTAGGCAGAAACTTTATCACTATCACCATCAGCCAGAGATTACTGAGTTTTATCCATCTATGATCATAACAAGAGACAGGAAACAGGGCTGGATTAATTTAGAAAGTGTTATACCCCCTTCAGAGCCAAACTTGCCTTCTGGGACAGTAACATTTATAAGAGTAGAGATAAGAGTATTTTTTTTTAATTTTTTTAATTTTTTTTTTTTTTTTGGCTGCGTTGGGTCTTCGTTGCTGCACGCGGGCTTTCTCTAGTTGTGGCGAGCGGGGGCTACTCTTCGCTGCGGTGTGCCGGCTTCTCATTGCGGTGTCTTCTCTTGTTGCTGAGAAGGGGCTCTAGGTGCACGGGCTTCAGTAGTTGTGGCACGCGGGCTCAGTAGTTGCGGCTTGCAGGCTCTAGAGCTCAGGCTCAGTAGTTGTGGCACACGGGCTTAGTTGCTCCGCAGCATGTGAGATCTTCCTGGATCAGGGATTGAACCCTTGTCCCCTGAATTGGCAGGTGGATTCTTAACCACTGCACCACCAGGGAAGTCCCGAGATAAGAGTATTTGAGTAATTTTTTTAACTTACGTTAATAAGCAGTAGCTACTCTGTCTCATTCACCCAGCATTAATATACTATGTAGCTCATAGTAGGCACATAATAAATGCGAAAGAAAATGAATGAGTGCATTAGAACCATTAGGTATTTTTGCTGAGCATCAATTTATTTTATATTAATATATGCTGGTAAATTAAATATTGAGATAGCTAACTCATTCTAATTTAAAGTTTTATATGACCTGCATGATCTAAATTATACTATCTGAACAGTGCTCAGTGAGAAAAAACATAAAGAACACTTGCATACATCTCCCTGGATACCTTGGTAAGAGTGTCTCTAGGATACATTCTCAGCATTGGATGTACTTGGTCATGGGGTTTTCTTTAACTTTATTAGACATTGCCAGTTTGTTCTCCAAAATGGCCATACCAATTCAAACTTCCTCAAGCTGGGTACAAAGGGTTTTCATCAATCCATATCTTTGCTTGCACTTGGGCTTATCACGGTTTTTAAATTTTCACAGTATGATGGAGTAGTTATTGTGGTTTTTGTTTGTATGTTTCCTGATTTGTAGTGAGATGGAGCATCTTTTAATGTTTTATTGGTTACTCAGGTATACTCTTCGGATCTTCTGTAAATTATCCCATGCCTTTTTCTCCCCTTTTTTCAGTTGAGTTTATTATCTTCTTCCTATTGATTTGAAGGAGTTCTACGCTGCCAGCACAGGTGGGTGTTGGAATAGGAAGAAATAGGTTGGAGAGTCAGAGACTATCCTCCTTACAAGAGGCCTTAAGAAGCAGGCTAAGGAGTTCAGTATGGGTGGCTTTGCTGAAATGGGGGACCAAGAAGGTAAATTTCATGAAAGAGCAGGGTGAATTAAGAAGAGAGAGACTGATGAAAGTTGAGGCATCAGCCGGGAAGTTCAGGAATAAAGTCCTGATCTTCAAAAGCAGCAATGAAAATGTAGAGGAGGCATAATGGCCGACAGATACTCCAAAGTGAGGAAGTATTTATTTTGATGACCCTGGCATTAGGGGATGGAGGAGAATAAAAAAACCAAAGATGGCCTGGAAGTTTCTGATTTGGAAGACTGAACGGTAATGATGCTCTGTACAGATATGGAATAAGAAGGGGAACCACAGTGGAGGGAAGGCAGCCACTCAGTCTCTGATTAATGAGAGTAAGAAAGACACCTTGAAGGCAAAACTCTGTACATATCCTCTCTATGTGCAAAATTCTCTAATTCCTTTCTAAATATGCATTGAATTTTGGAAAAGGTAGAATTCAGGAAATTCAGACACTTCTTCACTCTTTTAAGAGGATAATTCTGGGCCCAGAAAATTAGTATTGAAATGAATTTATTAATACCACAGAGAGCCACTGGGTGGACTGAGAGTTTAAGATCCCTATAAGGTTATTTAATCATTCTTACATTTCCTTCACATCACTGATTCAGAAAGATTTACCAGCTGTCTAAGAATCTGAGCCATAGGAAATTTAATAAAATTTATTTCACTTTAAATTATGTTTATTGTGAAATGTTTTAATTACCCATGGATAAAATTCAACTGCTAATGGGAGGTTCGCAATACACAAATTTGAAAGTCAAGTGATTACCATAGTCGATGCTATTGCTTTCAGAGAAAACAGCAATGTCATTTCATCTGGAAGTCGATGCATCATATCCCAGTGTCAGTATCTTCAACCAGTGATCATCCAAGCCAATTGTATGCGATTTCCCAAGAGAAATGGCTCTAAAGGTACACCTAGGTCTCTAGTTTTATAAACGCATATATCTTGTTGCCATTTGACCATTATGTAACAGTTAACCCCTTAAAATTGAGGATGGATCTCTCTCTCTAACCCAGTAGTTTTCAATCTTGGCTGTACATTGGAGTCACATGAAGAATTAAAAAAAAAAATTATATTGATCTCTAGCACCCACCCGCTCCCTCATGCTAGTTGGTCTGGAGCGCAGTCTGAAGAACAAGTTTTAGATGCTCCCCAGGTGATTCTAATGTGCAGACACATTTGAAAATATCTGCTGTTTTCCTAATGATTCCTTGAAAGATAAGATTTCTTTATATTTTTAAACAATTTCCTGAAAGTATGAAAACCTTGTGAGAATATTACCACTGATGTAAAGAAAAAAATGCCAGAGGGAATAAAAAGCCCAATGATACAAGGATCAATAAAGGTAGTTCTTCTAGGGAATAGGAGGGCACACCAGGGAGAAAATTGTTATTTGGGGAAATTGTTTAAAGGCTTTTAGATGGACAAGGTCAGAACCAATGACTACTGTGTGTGGGAAATGTTGAGTCTAAAAAGTGTTGAAATTGTTTGTATGATAAAAAGATACCTCCCTTTGGCAGAGAAGCTATTTCCCATTGGTTCTGTAATCTGATTTGTTGGTCACCAGGTTTGGTTTTCTTAAAATAAGCATTGTGTTGATTCTTCTGGCTGCTGAAAAACGGTTGATTGGTTGGTTGGTTGGTTGGTTGGTTGATTTGGGGAGGAGCAAAAGAAGAAATTGGGAGATGGCCTTAGAATGCCCTTCTTATGATGCCGGTAGGCCAGATCCTAGAATCTGGAGAGAAATAACCAGTGAGCAGCTTCTCAGGTAAGGTTTGATTGCTGGAGCTTTGAAGCAGCAATGTCAAGTATCTTTCTTTTCCATGTTGGAATTCCCCCCTTGATTGTCTGCCTAGATCTTCTGTAATGCTTTGCTAATAATCACAACTACTAGTTGTCTATCTTGTGTTTGTGTGGTCTTAAAGAATGAAGAAAGAGAGCTGTGTTCATGTTTATAGTGAAATGGGACAACCTGCAGTAGCAAAAATGAAACACCAAGTCAGGAAAACAACTGTTGGATGACAGGTGACAAGCAGAAATCCTATAGGGACTTCATTGCAATTTTTTGCAATTACACAGGAAGAAATACTGAGATGTTTTATTTAGAGATGAAAGGAGTAAACAACTTCAGAAAGCTTAAGAGATTGAGAAATATATGCCTTCATCTAAGGCAACCTAGCTCCAGATAATTCTAAATTTATCGCATTAGAGAATTCTGGAACTGCTCAATATCCACGTTTTTCCTCCTCTTCTTGAGAACACTCCTAAACAATATTTCCTGCCCTCCTTAATATTAGGTTGGGCCATGTGATTGAGCTCCAGCTAATGGAAAGTGAGTAGAAGCAATTTAAAGCACTTCCAGGCCTGACTTCCTGAACTTCTCATGTGATCCTCCATGTTCTTTCTCTTTACTCACTAAGCAGCTGAATTCAGAGCTTCCAGCATAGAAATTTGAGAATACCCTAGAGCATGACAGAGCCACCAAATAAAGGAGGCTAGGTGCCTAAATCGTCACAGGAAAAGGTGTCCATCATACACTCTTTGGACTATGAAAAAAATCAAAACATTTATTTTGTTAAGACACAGGAATTTGGGGGTTGTATGCTAGAGCAGCTAGCACCTAGTTTTACTTAACTTGAAAACATACTAAGTGACTATGCAAATCCAAAGAATCCCATTCTGTACAGTCATCCACCAAAACAAACAAACACATCCTCAGTACATTTAAAAGAATTCAACTCATACAAAGTATGTTTTCTGACCACAATGGAATTAAATTAGGATATCAACAACAGAAAGAAATCTGGAGAATCACCAAATATTTGAAAACTAAATAACACCCATCTAAGAAACCCATGGGTCAAAGAAGAAATCAAAAGGCAAATTCAAAAGTATTTTGGGGCTTCCCTGGTGGCGCAGTGGTTAAGAATCAGCCTGCCAATGCAGGGGATACAGGTTCGAGCCCTGGTCCGGGAAGATCCCACAGGCTGCAGAGCAACTAAACCCATGCGCCACAACTTTTGAGCCTGCAACCTAGAGCAGGTGAGCCACAACTATTGAGCCTGCAACCTAGAACCGGCGAGCCACAACTACTGAAGCCCACATGCCTAGAGCCCGTGCTCCACAACAAGAGAAGCCACCGCAATGAGAAGCCCGCAACAAGAGAAGCCACCTCAATGAGAAGCCCACAACAAAGACCCAATGCAGCCAAAAATAAATTAATTAAATAAATAATTTTTTTAAAGTATTTTGAACAGAATGAACATGAAGACATAACATTTCCAAATTTGTGTATTAATATTAAAGCAATACTTAGGGAAATTTATGGTATATTATAGTTATTTCTTTAGTAGATCTATATCCCATCCTTTCGGTTCGGTTCCTTCCTCATTATTTTCTTTCTATGTGAGGATGGAAACTATGATTTCATCTTCTTTGTCTTATTACTAATTATCATAATTTACCTACTAAATAAGCATGTATCAAGAGACTACTGTTGACCTATAATACTGACTCAGAGTAGCAGTTTGGTAAATATCTACTGAATAAATAATGAGGAAATTTTGTCTCATTAGTATAGAGAGAGGGGAACAAAGGAAATGAAGAGACTTGGCGGCTCCATCGTCTAGATAGCTATGCTAAATCAAAACATTTCGTATACAGGCTCATCCCACTTACAATCTTTTTTTTTTTTCCACTTATAATCTTGATCCTCACTTTCCTCTCTTTTAAAAGAACAAGTCATAGAATTACAAATCTAATCTGGTCACATCTAATGCACAGATCTCTGGCATCTCCAACAAGATCGTGTCCAGCCTCCTCTGAATACCTCCAGTAACCTATTCAATATACCTGTAAATTTTCTGTATTCATGATAGTACAATGCTTTGGATTTACCTTTCTAAACTGATTTGTAATTCTGATGAAAATAGGAATGTGATCATTAGCACTGAGTCTGACTTGAAGTCCTTCCAGCTCAGGTGGTCTAATTTCTAAAACGAAGAGTAGTTTATAGAAAGGCAGAGTTATCTTCATTCAATTAGTTTAGACTTAGAAGAGCAACTATGTATTCCCCCAAACTTCCATTTTCTTCCTTTTGTAAGTTATTAGCAAACAACATATTTGCGTATATCGCCTTGAACATGTTTGTGTTTCTATCTTCTACACACCCTTGATACACAGGCTTCATGAATGTACACAACTGAAAGCAGCCCTTCTCTTTAAATGCCCTATATTACCCTTTCAAAGGTAAAGCAATACCCAATGACCATGAAAAAATAATTCTGATCACATTCCCACTCCTTTATCGTTTTGATGAAGATCTGCCTTTTGAGTCGAACTACACATGATTCCTATTCATTTCCCTTGACCATTTTAGTGGACTCCTTTCAGACTTCTGCAGCTACACTGTGCCTTCCTCATGACCTTAGAATTGCATATATTTTCCAAGAGCTTATGTAAGAGGATGATCGTATTCGCAGTTTTCTTTCCATTGCCTTTTGATGATTCCTTCCATTTGGACAGCATTGCCTGTATTCCAGAATTTATCTTGCCAATGTCTCCAACTCTTACTGCTATACCTTGTTCTGGAGGTAAAACTTAGATCACAAAGTTTATCATGATTTAAGTATATTTTGGAATCAAATTTTCCAAGATATATTACTTGACTTTGACCACAGTAATCAACTCCTGCCCTTAAACTCTTTTGTCACTATTCAGTGTTTTGCATAATCTGGTGAAGTATGTTAATTTAATGTCTTCTGTATTCCATGTCTAGTTACCTAATATTTTAAATGACATTACATTTAGCATATAAATGCAGCTCTCTTCTTCAAAGGCAGCATGTGAATCTTAACTAATTTTTATTAGAACACAGTAAACTCTGCCATTAGTATAGCACTCTAGAACTCTTAGGTAAAACCAACACCTTTTATTTAGAATGACAAGTTCATAATCACTGCCATCTGCAGGCAATCCAAAAACTCTGGTTTATACCAACCTGTTTGATCAAAGGCAATTTCAAATGAACAAAATAATTGTATTTCCAGAGAACAAAACACTCACAGAGAAACCAGACTTGGTTATTTCCTGCCCTCAACGTTTGTATTGGAACAAACAGCACCCAGAGCAAACAGAAGACTAAAATTGAGCAAAAGCAGTTGCACTGGCCACCCTGAGGTCACAGTCTTTACTGGTGAATATAGAATGGAAGGCAAGATGTGAATGGGGAATAGATGTGTCCCCTAACAGAATTCTTTTGGAGCAATCACTACTCTCGGTTAACAAATCCAGTTCACTTATTTCAGCTCCCTCTGCAACTCTTTCTGAACAAACCAGTAGTATAACTTTCTTGATAAGCCAAAACGATAACCAGTCATATGCCAGATATCTCTCTGATACCCATATTCAACTGAAGTCTGTTATCTATTATTAGAGCAGGGAATTGATGTGTTCCAATTCATTAAGTTTGCATACATAAATACAGTGTGGAGAAAA
Organism: Lagenorhynchus albirostris; assembly: GCF_949774975.1. Taxonomy (NCBI): domain Eukaryota; kingdom Metazoa; phylum Chordata; class Mammalia; order Artiodactyla; family Delphinidae; genus Lagenorhynchus; species Lagenorhynchus albirostris. The sequence continues at coordinate 60,424,255 of NC_083102.1, forward strand.
TGCTACCATATGTCAACTGAAAACATGTTTTGGTATAATGTTTTCAAGTATTTTTATTACGTATTTTAAATAGTATTTTTGTTTTTAAGATGGTTGGATGATAGTCTAACTCTGTGTTTCTCAATGGAAGCTACTGTTGGCACTCAGGAGGAAAATTTCCCCATCATTCTGTGCATTGCAGGATGTTTAGCATTCCTGGATGCCCTCTGCAAAGTGTCAGTAGAATTTTCCAGTCATATGACAATCAGAAATGCTCCCACATATTTCATAATTGTCCCTAGGGCAAAAATTCTGCCCTCTTTCCCAATAAAGAATATTTTGGTAATGTTTCTCACTAGATTTGATGGATTTAATAAGTTATTTCCCTATTGTATGGTCAATGATTCTCTAGAGAAATTCTAAACCAAAGATAAAAAGGAAAGCTGAATCTAGAGGATAATTTGTACAGAACCATAAAAATACTCATCTCTGCTTCTACCTTTCCCTAAATGCCTAATAGAGGGTCTAAAGTTAGAAACTTTAAAATGTTAAATTATATATGACCAAAATAATAATAATGAATGACAAACCAGAAACATATTTGCAGGGGTTAATAAATTTAATGTATAAAGAATCCCTACATATCCATTGGGCATTAGAAAAAAACTAATGCCCAATAGAAAAGTGGACAGAGGAAATCAGCAAGAAATTCAAAAATAAGAAAAATGGTTAATAACATAAGAAAACGTATTCAAACTCATTAATAAACCAATTAGCATAAACCACATAAATTAAAACAAAAAAGTATTATTTTAAAGTATTATTTATTATTATAAAGTTGAAAACTTTATTTAGATGAAAATACTCAGTATTGGTGGAGGATTCAAAGGCATGAGCAAATAGAGACCAAAATTGATGTAGCCCTTATGAAGGAAATTTAGCCATAGCTATGAAAGCTTTAAAATTTTGCAATTCATTTAATCCATCAATTCAGACTTTGGGGATTTACACTAGGAATACAACTGTGGTTGTGAGCAAAGATTTGGCTACAATGTTGCTCCTTGATTCATTATAGTAACAAAGTAAATACAACTTACATTTTCAAGAAGAGGAATATTCGATTAAAAACTGTTGAGTATATAGAAAATAAAATATTATGAATGAAAAATAATGCCTTTGAAAAATATTTAATGGTATGGAAAATAATCTTAAGATATTATTAAGGAAAAAAATCAGGATACAAAACAATATGTATAATATACCTTTTTTGGAAAATATATATAAGTGCATGTATGTATATATGTGTATGTATAAGCATATAGAGACATATATATATTTATATGGAAACATATATTTATAGAGACAGTGAAAGACAGAGAGAGAGGTGCTATGTCTCCTTTGTTGAGAGAGGTTGTCTACCTTGTTTTCCTTTGCAGAGTCAAAACCTAGCATGGTGCCTGGAATATAGAGTGTGTATTGAGTCTACCAAGTCAATTGCATATATAAATGAATGATTAATAAAGGACTATGGGACTATGAAAACACTCACTAAAATGTTTGTTATTGGGGCTGAGATTAATAAGTTTTTTTGTTTTTCTCTTTGCCTACCTTTGTTTCCCTGGGTTTTTGTCAATGAATAAGTACTTCTTTTATGCTTAAAAAAAAAAGTGTAAAAAGTCACAGAGTAAGACAATTTAGTTAGGAAGAAATTTTTAGATTTTAAAGGAAAAGATTTCTACATGTACTATAGCAACTTTACCTCTATTTATCATGATCAGCTGTTTCCTAGCCATAATTTGAACTAATTTAAGTGCATACTAAACTGCTATGTTAAAAAAAAAAAAAGGGTTTCCCCACCCTCTCTGCCCCGTCTGCACCATAGACTTTGGAATTAAGACAGTAAGTTTCTGAATCATCCCACCTTGCATGGGAAGCAGGGATAGTGTAAATGGGGAGACGAACCCCTGGGAACACTTAACAGAACAAGATTCTAGTGCCACTTGTAATTCTGAAATGGTGAAAACATTATAGATGAGGATGTTAGGCTCTTTGATTTTTATGTTTGTTTTGGTTCTTGTTTGAAGAGGTATGTATTTTATGTCAGCTAACGTCAATTTTGTAGTTATAATTTGAGGAACAGTTTAGTTGCTTTTGAAAAGTAACATTTCTTTCTCAGTTACACTCAATTCCCTTGTCTAGAAAAGGCAACGACCTACTACGGCAAAGAAGCAAGAGTGCCACCTAGTGGCATTTTTCTAAACATGAACATGGTTCTCAGGAACTGGAAGGAGCTCAAGAAAGTCAGAGAGGCAATATGGTGGAGGATGGCTCCCTGACCTAACATTCCTTACCAGTTTCAGTGCACTGAATTGCAAAGGCGCCTTCCTATCTAGGATTTTAGATTTCAGAAATTTGGCGATTTTGGTCAGCATGGGAAAGATATCCTGAATTACTGATTATCACTACCTTGTGTTATGAAATATAAGGTTCTTTGGAGATCGAACATTGATCTCTCATAGCATCATTTAGAATACAGCCAAAATCATCTGGTTTCAGGGAGCTGTTGTCCTCTCTGCATTCACTTATTCAATCGTTTAATGAACATTTAATGGGTACCTCTAATTTCCAGGAACTTGCAGGCACCAAGAAGATAGAAATGAATAAGTTAGGTTCTCCAGCTGGGGAGAAGCTCATAATCTATCATGGGCTACTGCACTGCATGATCTGTTGTTAACTCAGCACTACCACCATCCCCTTTAAGGTCTCCTCTCAGAATTCCCTTCCCTGTGGAGCTGCCTATAAGAGGAAGTTGCTGGAGATTTGGAAGGCGGAAGAGGAAGAGAAGCTGTAATCTCCACTGGCAGCTGCAGCCGGACTCATGAGCAGATGAGAGATGCACAGCAGCTCCCTGGGGAGCTCTTGGGGACCACCCGTGTGGCTGCTGTGCCCTGAGGCTGTGAGAGTGCTTCTCCAAGATCCTTAAGAGTCGCAGCAGCTTCCTGGTGAGTTGTTACTTTGGGCCAGATCTTCTTCAGTGTCAGCCTCCTTCCTTCCCCTCTGCAGCGGCTTCCCATACTTCATTACTCCCTCAGCTCTTCCTACAGTCAAGTAAGCCCCTAATTCCTGTAGCAAACCCTGTATGCCCAGAAAACATGGAGTGGCTTCTGTTTTCCTGACCAAGCCCTGAGTGATTCTGACACATTGTGGGATAATCCTACAACATTACCATAACATAATGCTATAGGAATATATGAAGTTTTATGAGAACTACGTAGCAGAACATCCCAGCTTTAGAAGGATCGGGGAAGGCTTCCCAGAAAAATTGGCATCTGAGGTAAGTCTTAACTGTGAAAAGAAATTAGCCAGGTACAAAGGAAAACTTAGAGACTAAAGTATTTAGGGAAGAAAAGCCAGGTTTTAAAAAGACTAGCTAACCAAAATAGAACCATGTTTAAAGGAAAAGAAAAAAAGCCTCAAGGCTACAAGTTATCAAGTTTACAATTAGTGTGTTGATGGAGAATAAAATGGTACTTTTCTCACACAATTATCATTTCTGTAAAGATACTTACAGATTTGTAGATATCAATGTGGCAAAATGTAGTAGTGTTGTTGGGTACTTTATTCACCCCATCCCCTCCCTTAACCAGATTGGCTCACTGAATTCCCCAGCTGCTGTGAAAGCTCTCCACTACAGCTCACAAGGCAGCCTTCTCCAGAGAATTGCCCTCAGCTGGTGAGTATTCCCTAGCCTGGAAGTGCCTGAAAGGTTTTGCCTTCCTCCAAGGGCATCCCTGGGCAAGGGCTGACTGATACAGGCAGGCAAAAACCTGGCCCCATGCCTAAAGGTAGGATAATTTTGTAAAGCCTTTTACTATCCCCACAGGAACAAACTAAGAATGGACGTTAGCAGAACTTCATCTTTGCTTAGCTTTTCCCACCGTCCTATCCTCTGCTTTTCTCACGTCCTGATGTGTTCTGGAACTATACACAGTTTACAATTGCTTGAGCGGGAAAGGTGAAGCATGGGTGCAGCCAAATCATGCCAGGACTTCTTGTATGCTGTGCAAAGGGAGTTTGAACTTTATCTACTAGGACCATGGCCTTCAGATTTTTGAATGTCCACACCATCTGTAAAAAAAAATTTAGAGCATGCTGTATGTATATATTTAATTATTAATGAACTAACATGTTGTACATTTTTAAAGTGGTGTACAGAAACAGAAATTTTAAAGGGAAAATTTAAAATAGAAATTCTATTTTTCTTGTACCAAATAGACCACCTTGCATCCTGCTTTAGGTGACATGTGCCACTTTGGGGGCCATGGAGGCAGGGAGGAAGGTTGGTCAGCTCTGCATTTCAGACCCATGATCCCATTAGTCTTCTCATCTCTAGGCCGATGATGTGTAGCTGTCGCTCTTGGCTAGAATAGGTCTCCAATGCCTGCTCTTGAGAAAGGAGGGAGCAGAGATTGCAGGACTACTCTATTCCCTCTTCTGATGGGCGTCTTGCCTAAGATGATGCCCACCTCCCCTGACCCCTGCCAACACACACAGTCAAGCAGCTCTTTACCAGCATTTCCAGTGATAAAACCTAAACAGTACAGACGTAGGAGATGGGGATGGAAAAATCAACCCTCCCACCCCCCACCAAAAACACACATGCAGGGGCTTCCCTGGTGGCGCAGTGGTTGAGAGTCCGCCTGCCGATGCAGGGGACACGGGTTCATGCCCTGGTCTGGGAAGATCCCACATGCCATGGAGCGGCTGGGCCCGTGAGCCATGGCCGCTGAGCCTGCACGTCCGGAGCCTGTGCTCTGCAACGGGAGAGGCCACAACAGTGAGAGGCCCGCGTACCGCAAAAAAAAAAAAAAAAAAAAAAAAAAAAAAAATAGTGGGTACTTCTCAGGGTTGTTATAGAGACCTAGCATGGGTTTTAGATCAGGGTTAGACTCACAGTGAGTCACCAGTACAGGTTAGCTCGTGTTATGGGTAAAAAGTCTTTTAGCTGGATTAGAATACACTGAGATGAGGCAGGGCTCGCTAGAGTGGGTGATCGTATAACTGACAGTTTGTGTAGATTTTATTGCTCAAAAGGCAAATAAAATCAGATTGTTGTCCTGATTGTGGGTTGTCCACATTCCTTCTTACCTTTGAGTATGAGAGATCTTAACCTTTTAAGAACACACTCTGTACAGGTACATTTAGGAATACGATCACAGAGGAGGAAGATAGAAGGTTCAGGAAAAAATACATATATAGCTCATACTGGCCTGAACAAGAACCATATGCTGTTAGCAAGTTAAAACTGTTCGCTTATTACCTATCGCAAACTGTGGAGCTTCTGTGCTTGGATTTATTCCGTGAAATGAATGTGTTATTTCTCCAATTTGGCATAAAAGTTTGTATGCATTACCACATTTGAGAAAAATCATAAAATGTCTGAAGAGAAAATCATGTGTCTTGGCTGTCACCTTGTGGTCTTATGTATTATATTAGCCCTCAGAAATCAAATATTTTATACTGCAACAACCAATTTCTAAAATACACTCATAATTTGAGTATGGCTTTTTTCCTAGCATTACTGAAAATCCTCCAAGTTGCAAAGAGGACTATAAATTAATTTTTGGCATCCATTTACTGGCTAGCTAGGGCCTGAGATCAGGTAAGAATTCACATAAGATCTAGATCACATAAAATCTAAATTGAACTAAGTAATGTGTGCTTCTTTGTGTTCATAACAAATTTTTTGAAAAATTTTTTTAAAAGAAACTCTCTTATGCTGAAATTAGTAGGTATGTTAAATAACTTCTGAACTATCCATTAAATGGAGTATATAATCCCATTTAAAATAGAGAATTAGAGAAAAATCTCGGAATTATATTTTTTCCATGCACATAATTATTTTCTCTACCCTAATCCTTTGAAAGGTAACACAGAGTAGGGGTTAAGTTCAAAGCCCCTAAAATTCTTAAACCTGGGATCAAATACCCCACTCTGATTACTTATTAGCTATGTGAACTGGGGCATGTAGCCTGACACCTCTCCCCCACACTCCGCATCTATAGAATGTGGATGAGCTCAATGGTATACACCTCACAGGATTATAGCTTGGAGAGCAGTCTTAAGCATTCAGGAAGGGTGACCTTTGGTTCTGGGTAACCAAAATTAGGACGGCATGAGTTAACTTAACTTTATTGCTAGAAATCAGCCTTCCCCCGTGAAAGCGTTCCCCACTTCCACCAGCTCTCTCACTCCTGCCTCCTGCTGGCCACACAGTGATGTCTTACCTGCTGCTGATCCTTGAGGGGCAGTTTTCTGCTGGAGCCTCTGGGGGAGGGCCCTCAAAATGACTGGTGAGCAGGGTGTCAGAATTGCTACCCACCAGGGTTTGCTGTATGCCTCCCATCCTTTCCTTTTCAAAGAGGAGTATATGTTTTGTTGTTGTTATTTTATTCCTCTTCTATTGTATATTGAACAGGTAGGGAGCAGGTAAATTTTCTTATAAGTTTATGAAGAGGAGCCACCTTGTACATCAGCCCATCACCCAGAAATCCTCAACTCTGGGCATATGGCCATGACAAGATGGAATTCTTGGGTTGTCACTCTTGAAAATCCCTCTTGGTGATTGTATTTTGTGTGTTTGAAAGATAGTGAACTATTTGGTGACTGAAGGGTGGATTTGGGGAGTCATTAGTACTGTTCTCCAAATACATATTTCATTTCCCTTTCTGGTACATGCAACCTTGAAGTTAGGAGTGGTCAAGTGACTTGCTTTGGCCCATAAAATGTGAGGAAAAGTGATGTATCTCTGCAGGTGGAAGCTCTAAGTCACGGTACATGAGCCACTGTCTTTATCCCCTGCCTTGCTGGTCTTGGAAGTATGTGTCAAGATTGTGTCTCCATCAGCTGAGTCCCAGAGTGATTATAACCCTCTCAACAATGAGCAGAGCCCCCCCAGAGACCCAGATGAACATACAGTTTGAGCAAGAAATAACTTTTGTTGTGGTAATGCACTGAAAATTTGGGATTGTTTTCTCATCATCTAACCTAGCCCTTTACAGAAAATGATTAGCGTCACTGGCTCGCCTAGGAGGTAACCCATCTCTCCCTGCTTCTGCTCCCAACTCAACTCTAGAGAAGCCCCTTTCCCCCAGTTCCTAATTCACAGCTGAGACCCGGGCTGTACTTTCATGCTGGTATTGGGAAGATAGTCTGGAAAGAACACCACAAAGACTCTAGAGCCAATCTGTCTGGCTAACTTGGGGCTCCACCACTTAGTAATTAGCTGAATGATTTGGGCAAGTGACTTAACCTGTGTAAAATGGACATAATAGTGCTTACCTGTGCCAGCTACTATGACTGTGTAAGAAACCATCTCAAAATGTAATGGTGTCCAACAACCATTTATTAGGCTCATGGATTGATGAGTCAGGAATTTGGATGGAGCACAGCAGGGATGGCTTATCTCTGCTCCCCATGAAGGGGGCCTCAGCTGGAAGGCTCAGACTAGGAGCTGGAATCATCTGGGGGTTCACTCACCCCACCCCTGGTGATTGACATTGACCAAGACCATGGGTGGGGCTGTCAGCCCTCTTAACACATGGCCTCTCTGTGTGGCCCGGGCTTCCTTACGACACACATCGAGAGAGAGAAAGCAGAGGCCGATTCGCCTTTTGTGACCTATCCTCAGAGGTCACTTTCTAGTAGATTCTACCAGTCAAGGCAATCATAAAATTCTTCCCAGGCTCAAGAAGAGGGGAAGCACACTGCTTCTTCAAGGGCGCAGCAAGTCTCTGGCAGTCTGTGAGACCAGAAATACTGCTGTGGTCACTTTTAGAAAATAAAATCTGCCACGCTTCCTCAGAATGAGGGTTAACTCACTAAGTGAGCTAATGCAGTAAAGTACTACAACAGTTGGTAGGTACGTGCTTGATGTTGTGATTTATCCACTGCACAGGCTTAGAGCCATATGCAACTGCCTCCCTGTGGCCGGCTTTTCCCCCCCATGGGGACCCACTCCAAGAATCTGTTACCTCAGACTCAAGACCAAACTAAGGCAACCCCAAGGCAGGAGGAATCGAGGAGAAGGCTCTGAGGCTTCAACAAGGTGTTCACACAGTGGTCTGACACCAGCAGGCCGAAGGTTAGTTCCTTTTTCTATTTTCCTTGTAAAGGATTTAAGAAGCTTTGAGGCCTTATTTAACTAAGATCATATCCTTGCATAGGTACAACTGTGCTTTTACAGCTAAAGATCTGCAAGAAAATGTTAAAACTATTGAAAACAGCAGTAGGATTGAGGTGTTTCTAATATTTCATTTTTTTAATGGAAATACATCTTGCTATCAAAACTATAAAGTAAGTTTTCTACGGTATTAAGGTGAAAAAAATCTTTTAAATTGAAGCATGGTTGATTTACAATATTAGTGTCAGGTGTACATTCTCATATATGTACATTCTCATATACATATGTTTCAGATTCTTTTCCATTATAGGTTATTACAAGATATTGAATATAGTTCCCTGTGCTATACAGTAAATCATTGTTATTTATTTTCTATATAGTGGTGTATATCTGTTAATACCTAATTTATCCCTTCCCCTCCCCCTTTTTCCTTTGGTAACCCTAAGTCTGTTTTCTATGTCTGTGAGTCTTTCTGTTTTGTAAATAAGTTCATTTGTATTATTTTAAAGATTCCACATATAAGTGATATCACACAGTGTTTATCTTTCTGTTTGACTTACTTCACTCAGTATGATAATCTCTAGGTCCATCCATGTTGCTGCAAATATCATTATTTCATTAAGAAAAACAAACAAAAAACAACTCTAAAAGGGCACGTCATCCACTAAGGTGTGCGAATGAGGTTGAAAAGGCAGGACAAGATCAGCTAAGAATCTTTTAGTTTCTGCTGAAGGGATTGGATTATCTGTTGGTAACAGTGCTGTGTGGATTAGAAACCACATGCCTCCTTAGCACTGAGTCATCAATATCAGAAAAGTCCAGGAAAGCAGGCTTGGCCTGTATGTAGCTGTTAAGTCATGTGCACATGTCCCAGTGGCTACAGTTTCTTCAGCTACTTTAGTTGCAGAAGAAAAGGCTCACTTTAGACCATGTGCCTAGCACATTATGTAGGTCTCACAGGCAGTTTGTCATCTAGCGAGTTGCTGCAGTCATGGTTGACCTGCAGGACTGAGTATCTCTACTGTCAAACTTTTGGGTGGTATCTGAAACCACACCAGATCACAGAGTCACTAAAGTTAAAAATCTGAAGCCCAAGCTCATACCCTCAAAAACTGGTAGTTTGTGGTTTACGGCATACCTTAATCTTGCAGTGCACCCTGGGTAATCACTATCAGCTAAGTCTCCCAAGCATTTCTGGTGTCACTTAGCTTGGCCGGGTGAGGCTGCACCATGAATGGACATGCCTGGCATCAAATCATGCCGGGTTTAAGCAATTCAAGCACTTACAAATACAAGATTATCATTAACAGTCACCCAATATTAATTAATGACATTTCCTCAGCTTTCTAGAGACTTTAAAAAATTTATTTTATTGATTTACAATATTGTGTTAATTTCTGCTGTACAGCAAAGTGATTCAGTTATACATATATATATTAATACATTATTCTTCATATCCTTTTTCATTCTGGTTTATCACAGGATATTGAAGATAATTCCCTTGTTTATCCATTCTATATAAATAGTTTGCATCTGCTAACCCCAAACTCCCAGTGCATCCCTCCCCTACCTCCTACCTCCCTCCCCCTTGGAAACCACAAGTCTGTTCTCTATGTCTGTGAGTCTGTTTCTGTTTTGTAGATAAGTTCATTTGTGTCATATTTTAGATTCCACATGTAACTTATATCATATGGTATTTGTCTTTCTGATTTCATTTAGTATGATAATCCGCAGGTCCATCCATGTTGCTGGAAATGGCATTATTTCATTCTTTTTTTATGACTAATATTCCATTGTATATAAGTACATCTTCTTTATCCATTCCTCTGTTGATGGACATTTAGGTTGTTTTCATGTCTTGGCTATTGTGAATAGTGCTGCTTTGAACATTGGGGTGCATGTACCTTTTCAAATTAGTTTTGTCTGGGTTTATGCCCAGGAGTGGATTGCTGGGTCATATGGTAGGTCTTTTAGTTTTTCAAGGACCCTCCATACTGTTCTCCATAGTGGCTGCACCAATTTACATTCCCACCAACAGTGTAGGAGGGTTCCCTACTCTCCACACCCTCTCCAGAATGTTTGTACTTTTTAATGATGACCATTCTGACCAGTGTGAGGTGGTCCCTTATTGTAGTTTTTATTTGCATTTCTCTAATAACCAGCGACGACGTTGAGCACCTTTCCATGTGCCTGTTGGCCATCTCTATGTCTTGTTTGGAGAAATGTCTATTTAGGTCTTCTGCCCATTATTCAGTTGGGTTTTTTTGTTGTTGCTGAGTTGTATGAGCTGCTTATTTTGGAAATTAAACCCTTGTCCGTCACATCATTTGCAAATATTTTCTCCCATTCTGTAGGTTGTCTGTTTTATAGTTTCCTTTGCTGTACAAAAGTCTGCGCATTTGATTAGGTCCCATTTGTTTACTTCTGCTTTTATTTCTATTGCTTTGGGAGACTGACCTAAGATAACATTGGTATGATTTATGTCAGAGAATGTTTAGACTTTTTAAAAATAAGTGAAGGCCAACAGGTAGGCTTAAACAATCCCCAACTTCCAACTTACCAGCTAAATTCCTGGGCTACTCACTCTTCCCATGAAGCATTCTTTTATTTACCTGTGCATCAGCAGTTTCCTCTTCAAAAATTTGTAATAACTAAATTCATCTTTAAAATATATTTCAAAATCCTGTCCCTAAATAACCAATGAGCAGTCAAATGAAATTCTACCTGTTCATTGAATGTTTCCTTGTTATATCTTCTCTTCTTCCAACTAGTTTTGGAATGCTTTTTCCTTTTATCAGAAATGCCTGGCTCTAGAACAGGGCTTGGCAAAGTATGGCCAATGGGCCAAATCCAGCCCACTGCCTGTTTTTATAAAGTTTTAATACAACACAGCCATGCCCATATGTTTGCATATGGCCTTGCCCATTAGTTTCCATACTGTCTGTGGCTGCTTTTGCACCATAATGGCAGAGCTGAACAGTTCCAAGAGAGGTCTGCAAAGCCGAAAATATTTACTGTCTAGCCCTGAAAAAGTCTGCTGACTCGTGCTTTACAACGATAGTTCCAGAAGAGACATTGGCTCAACAGAAAAAAATATAAATTACTATCCCTGGATGCAAAATGTTGTCTGCCATATCAGTAAGCAAAGGATATTGCAGCCATCAAGTCATCAGCCACCTGCCACTGTGCACCCTGAGGGGATTCAGGATGGAGAAAAGTAGGATACTGGCCCTAGACCGTTAAGATGCATATCAAAGGAATGATTTCAATTAGCCCAGACTCTTGCCTCTTCCTATACAGAGAAATGCACTGAATTCATTAACCTGAGATGTTTGGTTTTAACAGTAATCTTTTGATGTTCTGGACTACCTGGTCTTTGTTGCAAAAACTATATATCCTGGCTCCTCCCTTACCTCTGCGGACCAGTCCCTCAGAACAATCTGAAAGGCTGTCTTCTGGGCTTAAGTAAGTTTTATTTGGCAGATTTTCTGATGACTTAATTCTCAACTTTTAGGCTGTGCAGTTTTCAGTCAACATATCTTACAAAATAGAGCTGTCAAAGTCTTACAAAGGACTGACCTCTCCAGAGTGTAACTAGCCAGCTGTTAGGAATGCAGAAAGAACTAAGGGAGGAGGTCAGAGGAGGACCACACGCAGATGAGGCAAGGCCTGGAAGGAGGCCCCGCTGGCATGAGACCCCAAAGTCCTCTCCAGTAGCTCTGCCAGGAAAGGGCGTGTGAGGCTTCCCAAACATCAGACTGTTTCCCCTTTCCTAGCTCACTCTCTTATTGTGATACAGTGAAAGCTGTTCTGTTTCTAGCTACCTCTGATGAGGGGGCTGTATGAATATAAATGACTAGAGCAATGTTTCAGATTTAAGACTTTTATTTTTTCACACCCAGGCAAGCCTGGGCCGTTGACCCTTCCTGCCCCCAAGCCCCCTACCCTTCACAATGAGAAGAAATGTTTGCTTTCACTCCACGGCTCAGGGAATACCTAAGCTTTGGCAGTGGCCTTGTAATGGGTCAGAGTGCGGGCGGAAGGGTCCGTGGCGCTAGTCCACCTGGGCATCCAGTAATGAGGCAGCCAGTCGGCGCGGCCCGGGTAGTGGCGTTCAAAGATCTGACGGTAGTAATAGCCTTCTTTCGTTTTGGGAGTATTGACGGCAAATTTTTGGGCTGCGCTTGCCATCACCGCATCATCAACCTGCAAGAATAACAAGATAGAAGCGAAATGGTTTTTTCTTTTGTTTGTTTGTTTGTTTTTTTTGCGGTACGCGGGCCTCTCACTGTTGTGGCCTCTCCCGTTGCGGAGCACAGGCTCTGGACGCGCAGGCTCAGTGGCCATGGCTCACGGGCCCAGCCGCTCCGCGGCACGTGGGATCTTCCCGGACCGGGGCACGAGCCCGTGTCCCCTGCATCGGCAGGTGGACTCTCAACCACTGCGCCACCAGGGAAGCCCCGAATTGGTTTTTTAACCGGCATGGAAATACTTGTATTTAATCTGGCTTCACAAAAACAGAAAACAAACAAAAAGAGAAAAGGCATGAACGTATATTGTGTGAGAGACTCTTTGGATCACTTAGAAAATGCTAAAATACCCTAATATACATAGCTGCAGTGACCTTTAAGGAACATTCACATGCATACTTCTTCTAAGTGGTGGCTCTAAGTGTTTGATTCATTTGTGCCTAATAACGTCTGGCACCCAACAGGTGCCCAAAGATGTGTAAGATGAAAGCCAGGGGGCTTCCCTGGTGGCGCAGTGGTTAAGAATCCACCTGCCAATGCAGGGGACACGGGTTCAAGCCCTGGTCCGGGAAGATCCCACATACCGCGGAGCAACTAGGCCAGTGCGCCACTACTACTGAGCCCACACTCTAGAGCCCATGTCCCACAACTACTGAGCCCGCGTGCTACAACTGAAGCCTGCATGCCTAGAGCCCGTGCCCTGCAACAAGAGAAGCCACCACAATGAGAAGCCCGCGCACCACAACGAAGAATAGCCCCCGCTTGCTGCAACTAAAAAGAAAGCCCATTCTCAGCAATGAAGACCCAACGCAGCCAAAAATAAATAAAATAGATAAATTAAAAAAAAAAGTCAGTGATGACTGGTAAGTCTCCTCTCTCTATTCTAGATGCCACTTTATTCTTACAGAATTCTTTAAAAGAAGTATTGTTTACAGGGCATCTCTCCTGCAGACACAAACATTTAAATTAAATACAAAATGAACCGTGATTACTCCTCTGCACCCAAATTATCCTATTCCAGAAAATACTTTTAAAGACATGATACCTGATGGTCAATGTATTCCTGTAAAATCCTAAACCAGGAATTCTTAACTGAGGTTATTCCATCACTGAAGGCTTCTTTTGGTCGCCAGAGAATCTCTTTAGGTATCAGATTGGAGTCCTCAAAGGTCTCTCTCAGAAGATGTTTTTCTATGCCGTTCTGACATGAAAACAAAAGGAGTGTCAGTGAAAGTTCTAAATATAACCAGTATCTGGTTTTTTGACAGTTTTTATCTTGATTCACCCACCTTGGGGGTTTTCATATTTGGTGGCAGAGACATGTAATAGGAAGAAAATCGATGATCCAGGAAGGGGACTCTCAGTTCAAGGCTTAAAAAGGAAAAGAAGAAAATCTAAATCAAAATGGATATTTAGTGCCTGTCTGTTTAGATTCAGACTTAGTTTCCTAGGAATTCACTTAGCCTCTAAGTAATGTTAACATTATAAAGTCATTTTTATAATCCTAAGTAACTGCCCTACGCTAATGCATGAATACAAAAACCTGCATTCAGAGTACATATTACATCATCTAGGGAATGAAACAAACTACTGGAGAATAATTACTTTTACTTTCCCTTCTGTAAACTATTCAATATCTCAAAAATCAGAAAAAGAATGAGTGACCTGAACGTACTTTGCCTGGACTTTCCTGACTCACAGTTTTTTCTAGGTGAGACCATCTCTCATCCTGTTAAAAACAGTAATGCTAATCTGCGGTTATTACCCTATCTGCTTGTCCTAACCAGAGTCCCCAGGATTCAAGAAACAGATGATGTGACCTTGGATGAAACACTGTGGAACGCTGGTTTATACTGAATGTAAGTTATTCATCAGTTAGTAGTAAAAATGTTTGAATTCAGTTCATTCCCCAACCTCATATTATTTTCTAATCTAAGTGTGATTTGGTAGAAGCAACTAAAAGAGTTGATACTGGTTGTTTATCACGTACAGTAAGAGTCTTCAATTCTCCAACATGACCAGCTTTAAAAAGTGAAAACTTTAGCCAACTTTAAGCTAATCAAATCTCTTGCATCTTCGCTTCCCTCTCCCCACACATGGTCCCCACAGCATCAAACTGGCATGGCAGGCGTTCAACGCTCACAACATGAAGGTGTATAACCTTTACTTCTCTTAAAAAAAACTAAAAAAAAAAAGTTGCAAGTGCCTTCCATCTCAGTTGCCCAGAAGCGGGCAAGATGTTGTGCTTTCAAGATGGGAACTCCATCTCAAACCGCCTATCCATGTCCTCTCACCATGACAACAGCACTCTGATTCAGCCTAATCCCTTTGCACCTACAGACAAGCTTCATTTTCTCTATAGAAGGCATACTTTGCAACATATACTAACTGGAAAGAAAGAAATCGACCACTGAGCCTTTTGTTTTTTGAGGTTATTTTTACAATCGCTTCCTAAAATACCACGTTTACCCATGGGCAGCAGTAGTTCGATCTGCTCGGAGAACATCAAACAAATACAGTTCCTTCAGAAGCCGCTCACTCTCCTCCTCGGCCTTCTCAGGGGAAGGAGCCTATTTTGCAAACAGAGCTGAAGTTACAAATACACCCACAAGCTTTGCTTCTGGCACATGAAACAGTTTTTATATCTTACTCATACACATAACTCCAATTCTAAAGGTGGGTAAGACAAAAAGCCCAACAGAGCTTAGGGAAGGGAGTAAATGCTTGATAAAACGTACCTTCCCTCACACCAAGACTGCTAGTGCTAAAACAAATAAAATGACATGCTGTACGACAGCCATAAGACCATAGGAGACTAAGAGCAGAAACATGATTCTTAGGCTTAACTAGTTCAAAAAAAGATATTATCTGACACTATTAAGACTTCTTTCTCCCCCCCAAAATACAGACACTATCAGATTTCCTGATATGCCTCACAAGATATTCAAAGTGTTACTGTTATACCAAAAAAGAAGATAGAAAATAGGTAAATAATAATTCATACTTTTCTTCCCCTAGGATCAATATCCCTTCATTTGAGAATGCTTACCTTGTGAAAATATATGTAACCCTGTGTAAGTTCATCTGAACCTTCTCCAGAGAAGATCACTACGCTATCCGTGTTCTTCCGAATGTACTTTGAAATTAAGTACATACCTTAAAAAAGAGACAGAAATTATTGTTAATGTCCACATAACCCTCTACCAAAAATGCCTTTTATTTGATTTCTGGAAATGACTGCAAGCTTTGCTATCACACTAGACTCTCTGTTAATATAAAGTAGTTTGCAAAAGAATGACCTTATATCTACAATATCTTTATATGGTACCTATCTTTTTATGTATGTAATCCAAAAGTCGTACTGTTGTGATGAAACACCCCCAAACCCTTCCACAATTTTATATATAGGTTTTAAAATGTTACTGCTTTCAGACCAAGAATGTCTATCTGAAGATTTGCTAAACAATGTTAAAAATGCTAAAAAATTTTGCTGAACAATGACTCAAATATCTTAAATGTGATAACTTTCACACCAGTATCACTATAAAAAAATTAAAAGTTAGGGCTTTGGTAGCTTAATTTTTATTCGGGGCTTTTTTTCTGATACCTACTCCCCATTCAGCATATGTCAAATACAGTTAAGAATATTGCATCATTAAAAGATGCTGGTTGGGGCTTCCCTGGTGGTGCAGTGGTTGAGAGTCCGCCTGCCGATGCAGGGGACATGGGTTTGTGCCGCGGTCCGGGAAGATCCCATATGCCGCGAGTGGCTGGACCCGTGAGCCATGGCCACTGAGCCTGCGCGTCCGGAGCCTGTGCTCCGCAACGGGAGAGACCACAACAGTGAGAGGCCCGCAGTTGGTCCCTGCTCCACATCCCTGTAAACCAGTATCTGTTCTTAACTGTTTTTTCATTATCACCTCCCTAGGGATACTTTTTAGACCTTTTTCCCTAATCTCCTTCACCAACGAAATATCAGTACCAGAAATACCGTATTTCTGCTGATGTACCGTGGCCCTTTGGAAGTCCAGAAACCACTGTAATACCTAATATTTTTTTGCCCTTCAAGAACTAATTTTTGCTTCCTTGGGAGAGACAGCACCTCTGTACTGTTACTGCAAAGTTAGAGCATGAGGATGCAGACCCTAAACTTTGCAATGGAGTCGTGTCAGATTCTGCATCCCTTAAGAGAGGCATATCTAAGCCAGTAGCATATTAGAGGCTCAGCAAAATTAGATCAGTCTGATTGGGAGTATGCTTCTAATCTCAGTGTGTATCCACAGGGTAAAACTCGTATTTCTTGCTGCACAATATGTTATTGATTGATAAGTCGTATGATGGAATATTTACCAAAATATATCTAACACGAGCATTCCTTACAGAAATTAGTTACAACATAGACCTATTTCCCTATACAGCCCAAGAAACTTTTATACAGAGAAACTGGGGGAAAGGTGGTGCAAAAAATATGTATCTACTTTTTGAAGAAATATAAATAGTGATACCATGTATGTGGAAGTTTAACTATGTATTTATTGTTCCTCTCCAAAAGAGATTTCAGGAATTCTTAAATGGCCTTGTCTTCAACAATTGCTGACACAGGAATTTTACCTCTGTTCATTCTTGGGTACTGTTTTTTAAACAACTGCTTGAAACAGGACTGTTTAATCCTTACACCTTTTCAGTATTAAAAATCTTTTTGGGATCATAAAATACCTTACCTACTGAAGCACGGACTGTTGTAATATCGTAAGTTTCCAAGGAAAATATGACTTCATCCAGGACCTGAATGCCTTCCTCAGAGTTAAAGAGGACTTCATGGTGTTCGCTGCCAATATGATTTGCCACCTGATTATACAAAGAAATACCCACAGGCTTGTGTTTTAAAGGACTACTCTTGAAAATGAAGCGGGACTGTAGTTCACAACACATTATGAATGAACAAGGGTGTTAAACAAACAAGACAAACTAAGCGGAAATGATTCCGTAGGCCACCACAATAAGGGGAAATGATTCTCTAGGCCACTGCATATGAGCCCCACCTACTCAGGCTCCCTTGCCTCCCCCGGTGTCTGCCCTCCACTGACCACCGAGAGGTAGAGCTCCCAGCCACTCTTCCCACGCCAAGACTTCACCCTAACAAGCATGCCCCCCACTCCCCGTCACACTGATTTTACCTCCTTTTGGCCCTCCTGCAATGCCTAATTTTACATCCAGGATGTTATTCCTAAATTAAATGGCCCCTCCCCTCATTCTGTTTCCTTTGGCTATTGTGGATTCATTTAGCATTGGTCAGCTTGCTGTGGGACCACCTGCTTGCTCCTTCTCAGCCATTCTATGCAAGTTTCTCCAAAGTGGGAATGAGGTCTCCCGCACACTGAATGTGTACAAGGTCCCCTCTGCCCACAGCCCTAAACACAGTACTTTATAAAAAAAAAAAAAGTAAAAAGAACATCTAACATTCTCTAAGTACTCATACACGCTAGGTTCTATCCTACACACTTATATTAAGTAGTATGTAATTTTCACCTCAAAACTATCCCATGGTAGATACTATTACTTCCATTGCATAAGTGAGGAATTGTGTGATAGAAGTAGGGTTTGAAACCAGCAGTCAGGCTCTAACGCCTACAGCCTGAACCACTATACCATGCCCTAACTCTCAAAAGGGCGGAATTATCATAGGGTCTTTGTGAGGACTGCATGGGTCATGATAGATAAAAGTGCCCAGAGGGGCTTCCCTGTTGGTGCAGTGGTTGAGAGTCCGCCTGCCGATGCCAGGGACACGGGTTTGTGCCCTGGTCCGGGAAGATCCCACATGCCGCGGAGCGGCTGGGCCCGTGAGCCATGGCCGCTAAGCCTGCGCGTCTGGAGCCTGTGCTCCGCAACGGGAGAGGCCACAACAGTGAGAGGCCCGCGTACCACAAAAAAAAAAAAAAGTGCCCAGAATACAGTGTACAACATAGTTGATATTCAACAGGCATTTCATTCCATTTTAATATATTTAATTCAAAACAATTATCTAAGTCAATGCAGCAGCAAAGTATAGAACCGTCAATTACTAACAAGTCTGTCTGAACTACATAACAGGCAAAGACAGTGTCTTACCTTTCTAGCAGCTAGTAAATCGGGACTGTCTTCCATGCCAATCGCAAATGTCTGGAGAGGATACTGTACTTGGGCCTCTTTTAGCTGCTTCAACAGGATGGCAGCAACCAAACTGGAATCCAAGCCACCTATGAGCAAGACAGGAAGTGTAGTGGTTATGGGCCTTACATAAGAGAGGGACAGGTATGATTTACATTCCTATTAAGCACTAAGATTAGAGTTTTACCATTTAAAATCCCCAAGTTTTATAAATTGAAAATCAACTTGAATAAGAAAAATCTAACATTTAACCTGTGATAATGGTAACAGTATTTGAATTGGTTGAAAACCACTACACACATTCTAGGACTCGAATCAAGATGGTGGAGTAGGAGGACATGGAACATTCTAAAGAATGTTTACTAGCTCATTTGTGCCAATATAATTATAGTATCACTTTAATTTGCTACATTATTATTAAAATATTGAAAGCAACTTACAGAAAAGTTTTTCATCCTATAATGGAGGAAAGATTAAATCATATAGTATTTTATAGTCAAAACCTCCAGGATAGCTATAAATCATTTAACTTAAATATGCACTAAATACAATTAGGTTTTTAAACTGACTTCACCTGATAAAAGGCAGCCAATCCTTCTGTCCGTCATCAAACGTTTCTTAATGGCATTGTCAAAAAGGATTCGGAGGTTGTTCTTCACAGTTTCTATCTCAAAACCTATTAACACATAAAGGAAATTAAATAGCTGCAGAAAAGCCTGGGCTGAATTATTTACTGAAATGGGTACACAGTCATCTACCTCTATCATGATGGCATTTGCTCAACAGTGAAGTTGGCCAAATTGCAATGTGTCACCTCCAAATTAAAAAGGAAACAGATTTTCGAACTTACGTCATTCCAGTGATGTGAGAGTACAGTTTTCCTTTTGGGGAGAGAGGTGGGGAACAGGTGGGTGGGCTTCTGCTTTCTTACCTGGGAAGAGTTTCTCCACGCTGTCATACAGGGCATGCAGAGGCTCATCTCTACAGTTATGATATTTAACCATTTCCACCGATGCTACTTTGCCATTTGGCTTTAAATCCAAAACTTCATAGTGTCCTGGGAGAAAAGGCTCCACTTTTAAAAAAGGAGTCATGGAATGCTTCAAGTTAATGAGACCTACATATTCAAAAAGATAAATTTATTCAAATGAGGATAATACTTCACAGTAAATTTCATGATTAGTTAGTATCCTCTAACTTCCTATTTATCTTCCCTCTTTAATACAAATACGTGTCCATTACATAAGCAAAACTGGAAATATATAATCACTCAAAACCCTACTATCTACTTACTAGAAAGGTAATAGTAGTACAGAGATGCACAGCAAAATTACACTGGTTTCTAGTAATTCAAGGCAATAGGAAAATCTTCAGTGTTCAATTTCTTCTCCCTAGCTGGAATTTCTGATTTTAAAAAATCTATTTTCTTCACTAAAGCAAACAAATACAAGAAAAGATACATTTATTAAGCAAAGAGAATGACTTGAAACTTAATTTTATGATATCCTGGTAGTCACTTGTCATCACTGAGGTATCTTAAGAAAATAGCTGTGGTTCCCAGTCCTTTAACAAGCAAAATGATCCACCATTACGTACTTTAAACTCAGATATTAAGAAGTCAGACATCTATCCCTTATGTAGCTATTATATACTGTGAGTTAAACATTATAATTTAAATTCCCTCAATAAGTTCTCACAGGAAGTAACCAACTTGACTTCACCATGATCTGTGATTAAAAAAGAAAAATCAGGGGCTTCCCTGGTGGCGCAGTGGTTGAGAGTCTGCCTGCCGATGCAGGGGACACGGGTTCGTGCCCCAGTCCGGGAAGATCCCACATGCCGCGGAGCGGCTGGGCCCGTGAGCCATGGCCGCTGAGCCTGTGAGTCCGGAGCCTGTGCTCCGCAATGGGAGAGGCCACAACAGTGAGAGGCCCGCATACCACCAAAAAAAAAAAAAAGAAAAGAAAAATCAGTGGTTTATTATAAACAGTAAGCCTGTCTACACAGAATACTTATTATGATTTATAATTTGAGTTTGTTGACCCAGGAATCCACTGTGTAGTGTGGAATTCAAACAGC
This sequence comes from Lagenorhynchus albirostris, assembly GCF_949774975.1. Classification (NCBI taxonomy): domain Eukaryota; kingdom Metazoa; phylum Chordata; class Mammalia; order Artiodactyla; family Delphinidae; genus Lagenorhynchus; species Lagenorhynchus albirostris. The sequence continues at coordinate 60,444,892 of NC_083102.1, forward strand.
AGACAAGCCCCAGATCCTATCACCAGCTAGCAGACCTCAAGCTAGCCACACAGCTCCCGTAGGGGGAGAAGCAGTTACAAGATTTTAAGCAGGGAGCACCATGACCAAATGAGTTTTTGATAGGCTATTCTAAAAGCACTGAGAAAGGAAAACTATTGCAGTACAGTATTCTAGATGAGATCATGTTGTTTAGAAAAGGGCAGTGTTAAGGATGTAAAAAAATCACAAGTCAAGAAATTTCAGAGGGTAAAATTGGACGTGAGACCGTAATTCCATATCAAGGTTTTGGAGACACAGTGGAAGTATGGAGTCTGCTTTTCCCTTGTGTTCTCTTTGCTAGGCTTCCCTAACAGCACTTTAGGTAAATAACATATATACTTCTTTGCCATACGATCACAGTAAGTGATTTAAGGAATGAGGCAAAAAGGCAGACAGGCAGGTAGACCAGATTTTAGGATGTCATTCTATCTAGCTAGGAGATAAAAGATGAATGCCTTCCTCAACTTTGTCAAGAAATGCTAAATATGATTTATAAGTATTTTATTCCATTCTGTGGGTTGTCTTTTCACTTTCTTGATGGTGTCCTTTGAAGTACAAGAATGTTTAATTCTCAGAGTGAAGTAAGTCAGAAAGAGAGAGACAAATACCGTATGCTAACACATATATATGGAATTTAAAAAAAAAAATGTCATGAAAAACCTAGGGGTGAAACAGGAATAAAGACACAAACTTACTAGAGAATGGACTTGAGGCTATGGGGAGGGGGAAGGGTAAACGGTGACAAAGCGATAAAGAGGCATGGACATATATAAACTACCAAAAGTAAGGTAGTTAGCTAGTGGGAAGCAGCCGCATAGCACAGGGAGATCAGCTCGGTGCTTTGTGACCGCCTGGAGGGGTGGGATAGGCAGGGTGGGAGGGAGGGAGACGCAAGCGGGAAGAGATATGGGAATATATGTATATATATAACTGATTCATTTTGTTGTGAAGCTGAAACTAACATACCATTGTAAAGCAATTATACTCCAATAAAGATGTTAAAAAATAAAAAAAAAAAGAATGTTTAATTCTGATGAAATCCAATTTATTTTTTTGTTGCTTGTGCTTTCAGGGTCATATCTAAGAAATCTTTGCAAAATCCAAGGTCATGAAGATTTAGCCATATATTTTCTTCTAAGAGATTTATAGTTTTAGTGTTTACATTTAGGAGTTTGACCCACTTTAATTTTTATGTATGGTGTGAGGTAAAGGTTTAATAACTTCATTTTTTTGCATGTGTGTGTCCAGTTGTCCCAGCACCATTTGTTGAAAAAACTATTCTTTGCCCATTGAATGATCTTGGAACCCTTGATGAAAATCTGTTGACTGCAGATGTATGGATTCACTTCTGGACTCTTAGTTCTATTCCACTGGTCTATATGTCTGTCCTGCCAGTACCACACTGTCCTGATTCCTGTTATTTTGTAGTACGTTTTGAAGTCAGGAAGTGAGAATCCTCCTACTTTATTCTTTCTCAAGATTGTTTTGGCTATTGTGAGTCCTTTGCCATTCCCTATGAATTTCAGAGTCAGCTTGTCAATTTTTACGAAGAAGTCACCTGGGATTCTGACAGAGGTCATGCTGAATCTGTAGATCCACTGGGGGAGTCTGTGCCAACTTAACAATGTTAAGTCTTCAATCCATGATCATTGTATGCTTTCCAATTTATTTAGATCTTCTTTCATTTCTTTCAACAATGTTTATAGTTTTCAGCATACAGTTTTGCACTGCTTTTGTTAGACTTATTCTCAAGTATTTTATTCTTTTTGATGCTATTTGTAAACACAGAGTAAACCACATGACCCAGCAAGTCCACTCCTAGGTATACACCGAAGAGAAATGAAAACACAAAAACTTGTACACAAATATGTAGAGAAGCATTATTCATAAGAGCCAATTGTCCATCAACTGACAAAAGGATTAACAGTGGATAAACAGAATGTTTATGTAATCCATATTTGTAATGTAATCCATTACAAATCTCCATGTAATGGAGTATCTTTTGGCCATAAAAAGTAAATACTGATACATGTTACAACATAGGCAGACCTCGGAAACATTATGCCAAGTGATAGAAGCCAGTAACAAAAGACCACATATGATATGACTCCGTTCATATGGAATGCCCAGAATAGGGAAATCCTCATAGACTGAAAGCAGATTGGCAGTTGGCTGGGACTGGGGGGAGAGGGGGTAGAGGAGGTAGTTGGGGACAGGAAGTTTAATGGCTGATGGATATGGAGTGATGGGGAGTGACAGCTCAAGAGTACAAGGTTTATTTTTATTTTTTTGGCTGCATTGCAAGACTTGTGGGATCTCAGTTCCCCTGACCAGGAATCGAACCGGGGCCCTCAGCAGTGAAAGCGCAGAGTCCTAACCACTGGACCGCCAGGGATTTCCCTACGGGGTTTATTTTTGAGGTGATAAAAAATTTCTAAAATTGACCGAAGCATTGGTTGCAGATACCTATGAAAATACTAAAAACCACTGAATTGTACACCTTAAATGGAAGAATTGTATGGCATGTAAATTATACACCAATAAAGCTGTTTAAAAAATGCTAAATTAAAATGAGTCTGTGTGATAGCCATGGCACAGTACCACAGTGCAATAACTGCAGGGCCGGCCAACCCTACCATTACAATGTGACATAGGGAAACTTGAAAATACATATGGGATCAGACCAGACGCAGAGCCTATCAGCACAACAAAAATTAAATGACTTTACTACAGACTTATTCTCTAAGGTTTACAGAATTTAAGTGCTAAAAGGAGAGTCCAACTCCTTGGCTTTATAAAGAAAAGCTCAGAAAGTCCATGACTCACATAGTCACTTGTAAAAAATCTGGGTTGCCCCATTTGTAAATATGCATTGGATTAGATTTATAAATATTATTTAAAAGAAAACACAGAATCAGGACAATAATGAAAATCTACAGTAAAATTCTATCATTACCTTTAGCTTCTGAACACACGGCCAAAAATCCATCTTCTGTCACGGCTTTAAACAAAGGTCTGACTCCATAGGTATCTCTGCCCAAGAATACTTTCTTATTGGCAGTATCCAGTAAAATAAATGCAAATACCCCATCCAACATACAAACTGTTTGCTCAATTCCTCCTTTGTCATAAAGATGAAGGATTATCTCACCATCCACTTTGGTCTGGTATTCAAATTCAAAATGGTGTTGCAGCTTAAGGAAACAATAGCAAAACAAAAATGTTAGAATCCTTGTGCATTCACTAATTTTTTTTTATTGCAAAGTTGCTTCAGTATTTTTGTGCTTTATAATTTCATGCACGTTAGTGATTTAAAAGAATCACGGCATTATAAAAATATAGCCTGTTTGAACTCAGAATCATACAAATTCTTTATAACATAAAGCTAAGCCCGTGAAAATTTTAGTTGCCTTCTTATAACCAGAATACAGACGCAATGTACCTCTGTATTGCGTGGAGGAAGGGAAATGTATATTATATACATACTGTGTATGTAATACATGTGTATTTACATAAATATGTTAAGTCAAGCAAATAGATTGCCAGGTGTCATGGACACTAAAAATGTGTCTTCTTCAACTGTGAGATTTTGGTTTGGGAATATAGTATCAGCTGAGCTTCTTCAAGTTCAGCCTCACAGACTTCCTATGAAAATAGAAAGCGAAAGGACAAACACATTTGGCACTATTCCCTGACAAATAAATGATTCCATCACAATGGTGGAGACAAATGGTCCAACACAGAGCTGCTGGTCCTGGGGAGGACTATAGCATCCCATCCTTCCACCACTGCAGAGGCATTAAAGCTACTTCTCAGTGATGGATAAAATGATGCTGGAGCTTTATTCATCCACATCCCCCAGCGGAACAGCAAAGAGACCATCATTCCCACTGCATGTAGAGAGGGTTCAATTAAGTTAGGCCCAAACTCCGTGGCTCTCCCTCACCACTGGCAAACTGCGAGGGTTAAAACTTCTTGGTATGTTCCTCTTTCTTTGTACTTACTCATATTTTTGGCTGATAATAGAGAGGAGGTTCACATAAACAAAATCAAGTTGAAATGCTGGGTACATCTGAACATTTAAAACATGTTTTTAAATTTCAAAAAGTAAGTCTCTATGTTTATATGTGTATGACCTGTAAAGAGCATGCTTCACAACCATGCTCACTCTATAGATTTGTGAACCTTTTGTCTATAAGCACGGAACTGTCCAAAAACGGGCTTTGGCCGCTTCCAATAACTACAAAGCCACCATCTGGTCACCTCTCCTTGCTCTGAGAGACTTTCAGTGATGATCTCTGTCACTAGGAGGCAGTGTTTGGAAGGGGTCTTCTGCTCACCCTTCTGGGCTTAAGTACCTGCAGGATAAATGAGCCCAAAGCATTCGATGATTTCAGCAAGCAACAGCTTCCAAATCTATACTCCACCACCACATCACCATCATGGCTCTTTGGCCTAAAGCTTACAGGTAACTTACTGGTTAATGATTCATGTGTATACTTCCCCCACTCTTAGCTTAAAGCCCCCATATTCTGCCATCACGCAGAAATCACACTGCCATTTGACTTGCTGGCTGTAGGCCTCTGATGCCCCCTGCAGGGAGGGGGCCTCCTCTTTGCCCAGCCTTCACACGTATTCCTCCTCTCCTTGACCAGTCTCCCTCCACTCCCAACTGCTGGCTGGATTTTAGTAGTAAATTCTATTTTCACCAAAAAAAGGGGACCTTTGAAGCTTCTGTTGCAGAATTCTTTATATAAGCCTGAAATGTCAATTCTACTCTTTAGACAGATTTTAGCTGCTCACACTAGATAACCTGAATGATTGGTAGAAGCAATGGAACTTCTCTGCTTCTGAAAATACAACATATTTGGCTAATTTAGAAAAGAAATATTTTCAAAATATTTAACAAAATACACAAAAGCAGCTATGTTGTTCAAGTAAAACATGGCATTTCCTACCTAATTTAAGGTGGAAGTCAGGCTACTACTGCCATGATACAAACTTGGCATTCTCACATATATGGTACCAACTTGGCTTTATAAGGAAGTTTTAACTGCCCCCTCCTCTGTTCCCACTAGCTTGAAACTCCCTTACCTTTCCTGTTCCATTTCACCTCCAAGCACCTATAAAACTGATGTCTGATGTACAGTAGGCCCTTATTAAATATATGAAAGGAATATGCTGAATAACTATAACGACTCTTCAAATGAAAAGCCTATTCTCGAGTGTTCCTATAAGCTGACAACAAACAAAGACTAAAGCTATTATTCAGAGATAAAAATGGCCAGAGGGTGACCAGAATATAAATCCCTACTCATGAATGATAGGCATATATCAAGAAGTCTCAAAAAGTACCGAGAAAAATCACAACCAAATATATGACCCTTGAATGAAATCTGGCTCAAAACCAAAAAACAGCTATAAATATATTCGTGGAACACCTGGGAAATTTTAATATGAACTGGATATTAGAGGGTATTATGGATTCTTAGGTATAATAATAGTATTGGTGTTAAGTAGAAGAATGCCCTTATTCTTAGCAGACAAATGCTTACATACTTAGGAGTAAAGTGTTATAATATCTGCAGTATACTCTAAAATGATTAAGCCCAAAATTGAATGTGTGTGTATACAGACAGAGATAAAGCAAAAAAGGCAAAACATTAACAATTATTCCATCCAGATGCTCAATGTTCTGTTCTTTTTTTGTAAATTTGAGATTTTCAAAATTAAAAGTTGGGGTGGAGAGTGACAAAAAAAATAACTTGCAAATTTTAGATTAAAAAATTTCTTATGAAACACCAGCCAAACAATTCCAGATTGCAAGGCTCTTAGTAAATCTGGCTTCCTCGGGTTAGAATTTCCAAACCTTCACTACTCTCATCCTAAGAGTATGCTTTCACCAGATTAAAAAGCTGTTCCAGGGCTTCCCTGGTGGCGCAGTGGTTGAGAGTCCGCCTGCCGACGCAGGGGACACGGGTTCGTGCCCCGGTCCTGGAAGATTTCACATGCCGCGGAGCGGCTGGGCCCATGAGCCATGGCCGCTGAGCCTGCACGTCCGGAGCCTGTGCTCCACAACGGGAGAGGCCACAACAGTGAGGACCGTGTACCGCAAAAAAAAAAAAAAAAAAAAAAAAAGCTGTTCCAATTTTAGTGCTGCCGAAAGTCTTACTTCTTGCACTCCACTGCATCTGGCTACCTGTCTATCCTTTGCCTGATTAATTATGCAACAGCAACATCTTAAGGGCAGCATTAAATATAAGCTACAAATGTGATCACCCACAAACTATTAAATTCTATCCCTGCCTTAAAAATCTTCAAATCTCACTGCTCTTAGAATTATATTCTACCTCCTTACCAAGTCCTCCTTGCTCTGGCCCTCCCCAGTCCCACCTGGCCCTTGTTCACTTATGACAATCTCAGGGTTCTAAGCATGGCTATTCCCTCTGCACGAAAATGCCCTTCCCAGCCCTGCTAGCTAATCCTTGTCCATTCAAGTCTGAGTTGACGTGTCAGTTCCTCAAGAGGCTTTCTCTGACCACCTACACTGAAACTGGATCTCCCATATCCATGAGCTCCATATTCATTTTTTCAGAATGCCTAGTATATGTACAATGATTCTAAGAGTTAAAAACCTGAAGTGTAATCCTTTTTTTTTTTTTTTTCGGTACGCGGGCCTCGCTGTTGTGGCCTCTCCCGTCGCAGAGCACAGGCTCCGGACGCGCAGGCTCAGCAGCCATGGCTCACGGGCCCAGCTGCTCCGCGGCATGTGGGACCTTCCCAGACAGGGGCATGAACCCGTGTCCCCCGCATCGGCAGGCGGACTCCCAACCACTGCGCCACCAGGGAAGCCCTGTAATCCTTTTTATCATTTTTTGTGTGTGTGTGACCAAGTCATTTCACCTCTTTGTGCATTGGTGCCCTGTCTCTCTATATATAATTGGAGCAAATGAGAATGAACATGGAAAGTGTTTGAAAGCAAAAAGCATTATACAAAATAAAATTATTATAACCAACTAGCTCTGAGGCTAATCACATCCAGATAGCTTCTGGTTTTATTCTGTTTACCTTCTTGTGGTTGTAGATTTCACCGTTGTAACACAGCCACAAGTAAGGATATTTCTTCACTCGAATTGGCTGCATTCCAAACAGCTGGTCAACCACTGCCAACCGGTGAAATCCAAAGCAGCAGTTGGTATATCCATTGACATTCTCAAAACGAAATGCATCTGGACCTCTGTGTGCAATCTTCATAGCACTCAGACACTGAACAGAAAGGCAGTCGTCACTGCCAAAGAGGGCCCAAATGCCACACATGGTGCAATGGAGCTATGGGCTCTCTATGGAGAGAAAAACAGACAAATTCAATATTCAATATCCAATCCAATTCTGTATTCAATCTTGATTCCCCAAACTTGCATAAGCCACTTCAAAGACTGAAATATAAATTATCTTATCTACAGCAATTTTCCAGTAGGTTGGCAGGCACACAGGGACAGAGAATGATTTAATTTACTTACAAGTATTCAGGAAAGATGGATGACCTTAACATCCAGCCAGCTATAGCAGCTTAGCCCCCAGTCAAAGGCTGCATCCCTCTCACATTAGAATTTGGTCAGCTAGAGCTAGCAGTGTTCAGGCCACATTCTGTTTTGTATCCTAGGTTTACACCCAAGATACAGATACACATGCAGGCTGGCTCCATCCTTGCCAGAGATCCCATCCCCACTCTCTCCATCCCAGAATCCCAAAAGCCCTGAAAAATCCAAGAGATGCTCCAGATTACTACAGTCGCCTCTTGTGTCTCCTTGACAATTAAATGCCGGCTTTACACCTGTACTAATAGATGTATAGTGGGTAGAAAAGATGATCATACCTACTGCCTAAGTGTAACATTAAGATACACAGCTATTATAAACATTTCACTACTTCTAGCTTACCTCCAAGTGACTTATTCAAACACAATCAGAGAAGTTCTAAAAAGAAAAGAGAAAGCAGTATTATCTGATATCTTAGTTTAATAACAAAAAAAAAATTTAAGTTGACAGAGATACAAAATGTTCACCATCAAAATGTCCTAAAAGACAAAAATGTTAAAACATTTTTGTCTCAAAGCTACCTTGGTGAGTAAGAAAGCAAAGTAGGTGGGACATACACAGCAGTATCTCAGAAAAACAATTTGGCTATTCCCTGTAGGCCAAGAAGCAAATAAGTTACTTCCTACAAATGTTAATTACTTTGCAATTCAAATTCAATTCTCAACTGTGAAATAAACAGCAGTTTTAGTTGAATGCTGTCAGCTCAAAACAGTTACTTTACTTAAATATCTATAACTTGCAAACTATTTTGGTATTTTTTTAAAATGGAAATTTGCAGCAAATGCCTAGATAAAAGGCATCAAGAAAAAATATAAATATTCAAGTTGCATCAATCACTTGGAACAATCCTCTGAAGACATTTCATTTGTATTTAAATGAACCAAAGCCTTATTTGGAGCTTTTATGAGACCAGATCCAATTAATGGAAAATGGTATTGACTAAAACAACTCGGAAATGAAGTATCACATGTCCTATGCAGCCCCTCCCATGCATTTGGCCAAATAGCCCATAATCAGATACAGGAACATCTCTGAGATATTGTCAGTTTGGTTCCAGACCACTGCAATAAAGCAAGTCACATGAATTTTTTGGCTTCCCAGTGCATATAAAAGTTATGTTTACACTATACTGTAGTCTATTAGGTGTGCAATAGCATGATGTCTAGCAATGTACATACTTTAATTTAAAAATACTTTATTGCTAAAAAATGCTAACCATCATCTGAGTCTTCAGCAAGTAGTAATCTTTTTGCAGCAGAAACATCAAAGATCACTGATCACAGATTGCTGAAGTTTCAAGTTACAAAAATGTGACAGACAGGAAGTGAGCAAATGAGCAAATGCTGTTGGAAAAATGACACGTATGCAGAGTTGTCACAAACCTTCAATTTGTTTAAAAAAAAAAAAAAGCAGTACCTGCAAAGCTAGGTACGCTTGGATTTACTTCAAGATTTACTGGGAAAATTCACTGAGGTTTAAGTGAGGTGACTATTAATAAGCCATCTACTTTTGACTCTAAAAAAATGGGCTGGGAAAGTGCTCTGAAATCATGTGCGGTGATTAGTCAGTCATTTACCTAAGTCTTCCTAATGCTGCTTAGTGAATCCCATTAAGCATGCTACAGAAACTCAGGAAGCACTTAATTGGAGGGGAAACAGGGCAACAAACGATTGCAAAGCACACTTATTTCTCCAGCAGGAAAAGCAAATTAAAACTATCACCTATTATTTTTATTGGAAACAGTCTTACTTGCAAACATCCTACTTGGCAACGCTTTTTCCTACTGCTGTTACCTGTTCCCAGTAATTTTCCATATTTCCTCATAAATGTCTAGAGCAGTGCTGTCCAATTGAAATGTGAGCCACATGTGTAATGTTAAATATACTAGTAGCGCCATTAAAAAAGTAAAAAGACAAAAGCATAATAAAAATTTTTTTTAAAAAGAGAAAAAAGTGAAATTTCAAATCGATTTTAACACAATGTACTGAAAATAGTATTATGTCAAGACGTAATTAGTACAAAAATATTAACAAGATATTTTACATTGCTTTTTTTCTACTAAATCATCAACACTTTAAGCACATTTCAATTCGGATTAGCCAGCACTTCACGTTCTCAATAGTCACATGTGGCTAGTGATTACTGAATTGGACAGTGTTGTTTCAGAGCACTTAATTTCTTAAACCAATACTTAAAAACAAAGTGATATGGTGAAGTTTAAGATTTCAGCAACTAACGCCTGCACAGGTTCAAGACCTAAATTACTTTTTTTTTTAATAGATCTTTACTGGAGTATAATTGCTTCACAATACTGTGTTAGTTTCTGTTGCACAACAAAGCGAATCAGCCACGTGCATACACATGTCCCCATATCCCCTCCCTCTTAAGCCTCCCTCCCATCCTCCCAATCCCACCCCTCTAGGTCATCGCAAAGCACCGGGCTGATTTCCCTATGTTCTGCTGCTGCTTCCCACCAGCCAACTATTTTACATTCCGTAGTGTATATGTCGATGCTACTCTCACTTCGCCCCATCTTTGCCCTCCCATTCCATGTCCTCCAGTCCATTTTTTATGTCTACCTCTACTATTTACCATAGCCAGGACGTGGAACCAACCTAAATGTCCATCGACAGATGAATGTATAAAGAAGATGTGGCACATAGATACAATGGAATATTACTAAGCCATAAATTACTTTTAATTAATCTTATGAGATCAATGAAAAAGTTGAATTACCAGTGCTTTTAAATTATCTATCAAGCACCCCGGGCAATAGATGGTAAAGAAATAATGTAGGCCACAGGCTGAGGAAAAACACTGTCCCTTCATTAAAATAATAACATTAATCTGAAACTAGCCCTATAAAATAGATATCCATTGAGAAAAGGCATGCCCGTTTCTTTTGCCTTTTCCCATACCGCGCCACCTGTCGTGCCCAGATCTCTTCTGGGCAGGATTTGCTCAGCAAGTCACTTGTTGAGTCTTGCAGTCTACACAGATTGGGGGAGGGGTGACTAGGTGAAGGGGTGGAGGTTGCCGGAGGTGAGGGGGTATCCTCCGGGGCCTTAACAGACAGCCCTGCAGACCCTCCCTCTCGGACCAAGACCTAGCGACCGCGTCGCCCCATGACTCGCGACTGCACTCGGGCCGCGTGCATCCTCCAGGCCATCCGAGCGGGTCCCCTGAAATGCGAAAACTTCCGCAGGCTTCGACACAATATAATACAAAATAATGAATTTAAAATGGCCAACTTAAACCGCCGCCTCCTTCTCTCCAAAGCGGCACGGCCTTGGCTCTGCGGGTCACTAGGTCCCCCCTCCGGGACCACAGCGGAGGTCTTCCCAGGGGCGCAACAATCGGCCCCGCCCCCTTTGCTCCGCAGCAGCCGCGTCTGCCCTCCCGTCGGGCAGGCCAGGCTGCTGCGCATCCTCCTCCCTCTCCCGGGGCAGCCCCACGGCACGCTGGGAGAGCGCTGCGACCCCCGGCTGCCCGGCCTACCTGGGCTCCAGCGGGGTGGGCAGGCGGGCGAGCGTGAAGCGAGCAGGCTGCGACTTGCGGGCTGAGGACCTCACCTCACCTCTCACTTTATAACCGTCTGGCTCCTGTAATGCGGGCAGGAGGTTTCATCACGTCTGGGAGGGCCAACCAGCGCGCAGAGGCGTGGCCCGCAGGGCGTGAAGGCGCTAGCCCGGCCAGGACTGGATGCGGAGCGAGGGAGGCGGAGGAACTGCTCTGTTTCTTGCTTCTTAAAGTGTTAGTGCACCTGCTGAGGGAGAGCCTCAGAGGCCTGGCCAGGTGCCCCATTGACACCTAGGATTACCTTACCTGCTGTTCTGACAATTCATTAATCTTCCGCACTTGTTTTGTTCTTAGGGAAACCATCAGCAACTGATTGCCGTATCCCCTCTGCAGCAGATCTCCCTCATATCTTTGTGAAGTCTTTAGAAGTGCTTTATCCTTATTACTAAGAGAGCATCTTAGCTGTGGATACGCATATATTTGCTAAATTAATAAATAGTGAGACAGATGGGAATAGCTGGATGGGTCTCCACCTTTTATTTTATTTTTAATTTATTTTGGGGGGCATGAAAGTCCTACATCTTTATTTTTTTAACATTTATTGGAGTATGATTGCTTTACAATGGTGTGTTAGTTTCTGCTTTATAACAAAGTGAATCAGCTATACGTATACATATATCCCCATATCCCCTCCCTCTTGCGTCTCCCTCCCACCCCCCATCCCTATCCCTCTAGTCCACTTTTTATTAAATGCAAATTAGATTTCATTATGTTCTTCTACCTCAGACGGAGTTAAATTTCTCCTCCCTCTGGACTTACAGCACAGTGTAACTGTATTTTGTGATGGATCGTCATCAGACTTCTGATGTGGTTGTATTGGCGCTCAACCAGACGGTCACCTTGTTGATTGTGTCGACCTCTTCACCTTTTGGGTCTCAGGATCGGCTCAGTGGACGCATGTATTCAGTTCAATTCGATTACTCATTACATTTGGTCGTTGACAAATTTCACTTTCAGGAAAGGACTGAGTTCCATTCCAGTCTGAATTTTATGACTACTCATATGACCATGAGATATGTCCTATAACCTCTTTACATTTACATCTTTAAAATAAGCAAGTTAGGGACTTCCCTGGTGGCACAGTGGTTAAGAATCCGCCTGCCAATGCAGGGGACACGGGTTCGAGCCCTGGTCCGGGAAGACCCCACATGCTGCGGAGCGGCTGGGCCCGTGAGCCATGGCCACTGAGCCTGTGCGCCTAGAGCCTGTGCTCCTTAATGAGAAGCCACCACAATGAGAAGCCCACTCAGTGCAACAAAAGAGTAGCCCCTGCTCGCCGCATTAGAGAAAGCCCGCACGCAGCAACGAAGACCCAACACAGCCAAAAATTAATTAATTGATTTAAAATAAATAAATAAATAAAATAAGCACGTTAGAGACTACTGGGGGTCCTTCTAGTCCTGAAATTTTAAGTACTAAAGTGATGAGAGTTCTGTAGAGCCATAGCACCCAAGGAGGGAAATTATTTTCTTTTCATCCCCACAATATCAACTATCTCATCAAAACTCAAAATAGCATTGCAATCTGGATATTTTTACATGAGGCCCAGTTAGAAGTATATTATCCATATTTACACACCTAATACTTGTGGATCCAGATGTGAAACCAGGTTTGTCTAGATCCACAGGCCATTTTCTTTTCATCACATTCTGCCTGTGAAATAGAATGACAAAAAGATCTGTGTTGTACTGGAGACACTGACAGAAGAGAAAAGGGTTGATATAGCCTCTCTTATTTTTACAAAACATGAATGACCTCCATTCAGGACAAAATATATTTTCTTTTCCAGACTTCATCCCCATTCATATATTGGAGAATTACCCTGAAACTAGACTTTTTTCCTATTTATTGTCTGCACTGAGAGCTTGAAAGAGGGGACTCTCCATTTTAAAGGCACTGATGAACTGGTACCAGTACTGCCCTCAAATTTATTATGCAGAACTGGGTAAGCCATGTCCCCATTAAAACATGTTTAAGGCCTAATGTTTCTTTATAAAATCTAAGTCACGTTGATACCTAAAACCAAAATATATCAGTGACCCCTAAACATCTTTACAAAGATTCCTTTTAGAATTTTTTTTAAAAAGGTTTTCTTGACCTGTCCCCACAAGAAGACAGTGTGCTTTTAGTGTCCCTTTGATAGAGAAAATATACCAAGATAAAAATAAACAAGGCCCCATGGCTTCATAACACTCTAAAATAAATTTGTATTTTATTAGTCACATCAGCACCAAAATATAGTAAAATTACATGTGCAAGACATACTGAGATCAGACTATAGTTAATGCTTGTACAGGATACAGGTTTGACATCCTCATGTAATACATTCCCAACCAGTTCTGTAATTGCCAAGAATACAAATTCCGTAAGCACAGAGCATGCAGTGGACACTGAGTAGTTGCCAGACAAGAGCAAAGATGATAGAGGACTAAGTTCTAAGGTTCTTTATTGCCCTAAAGTTTTCAGCATCAAATAGACTTTGCTATGTCCTATTCTATATACTCTCCCAAACCTGAGGACAAGCTGGGAAAGTAGGTTTTCTACCCACATTTTACAAATGTAAAACTAAGACTCAGAAATTGAGGGATTTAGCCAAATACACACTGTTTGAATGAAATCATAAAGAATTGGATCATAATAGTATAAATCCCATTTCCCTTCCCACCCTGTCTAGGTAGTGGGAGATAGATACTTGATAGACTACCTGGTGTGGTTGCTGGTACTGGGTATCCTTCCCTTGTCTCTTCAGAGCCACTTTCAGGTTTGTGCCCTGGCTTCCCGGCCCTCCTCATTCACTGGGAGTGGTCAAAGGGAGACACTTCCAGGAGCCGCAGAGGGTGGGAGGGAGAAGTCTCAGGGCATTTCTTTTCCTGGCTCACCTACCACAAAGCTCCTCTCCTGTCAGCTCTCCCTTTGTTCTTTCTTCTCTGCAGGTTCCAGGAACTGCTTCCTCCTCACCTCCTTCAGGCCTAGCCCTAAGGTGCTGAGGCTTTCCTAAACCCTGCCCACGCTTCTCTCATTAGCCCTAATCGGAGTGTGCCATCTGCTTATCTGAACCTGACCCGACACATTGGTCTAAGATATAACTGAGTTTGTAGTGGATTAAACTAGAGTGGAAAACAATTCACATCCTCTCCTAATTATCCAACACAAATGAAAACTAAATTATGTTGGCCTATTTTCCCACATCTTACCTCACCCGTCCTGAAACCGCACTCTAAAAGCCTCCTGGGAGCATTTAAAACTCTTTGAACTTAGTCCCTGAGGAATCAGAATAAAATCCTCCTCTGTCAAGTAAAACCTGTAGGCTAGTTCCCCATCCAAAAAATGTAATTGGCAACACAAGACTATATTTGTTAAGCCCTGAGAGCATTAATTAAAATCAAGTCTTTAAATTTCTTTTAAATATCAACTAAGCTGGTTTTTCTCAATTTTTTTTGTAGGTGGATCCGTTTTCTAGAATTTAAAAAATATATAGTTGTTGGACAATCACATGATGGTACCTATTCTTGGGTATTCATCGACTAAGAAAAAGTACATTATAATGAAAAGCTTCATTGATGTTAATAACACCTTAAAATAAATACTTGTTGAATTACTAAATGGTGAGTTGGAGTGGAATAAGTGAGAAGAGTACAATGTTCTCCAGTCGCTATAACAGATTTGATGAAGCTTTCTTTGTGGTCCTCAGGAAAATGAATCCTTCCTTCCTGTGGCTCCCCCTTCACTTATAGCTGATGTTCCAGCCTTTTAATATTGGTAACTGTGTTGAGGTATGAGTTTCCTACCTAGCTGTGAACTCCTAATAGTCCCATCCAAGCATGTTAACGATGCTAGGTTAGGAAACTAGAATACTGAGGTCTAGTCCCAGATACACAAATAGTTTATGTCTCTTGATCTTCTTGGGTTTCCACATCTGTAAAATAATGGGGCTGAAATAAACAAACTTTGGTGTTTCTTCTAGACTTACAATTCTAACCGTTGAAACTAAGTAGATGTGAGCTATTTACAGCATTCCAATGTAGGAGTACAGATCAATGTGTTAATTTGTCATCTAAGAAACCCTTATATTTACATTGCAAATAAGATTTCCCCTCATTTAAAGCTAATTGAGAATCAGAGACAGGACAGGACTTAGGATCACACAGTCATCCAGGAGTATACCCAGGATCTGAGCCCAGATGGATCTGAACCCATTGTCCCTTCTCCACCACCCACATGGCCTCTTATCTGGGAGACTGATCTATCTAAGAGGATTGTCCTTTTTACTCCAGGGCACAACTGAGATCCAGGTTGTGCTATATTAAAATATAGCGTTTTTCTAAGTATAATCTTTTTTCCAGTCTTTGCTTGCATTTTTTATTGGAAGCTAACAAAGGACCAGAGGCACTTTTAAAATTATTTTAACTGAGCTATTAAGAATGTAGAGTTCATCCTGTTCCTGTTTTGAAAAGACCCTGGTGTCAGTATCCTCATCTTCCCCCATTGCCACTTACCCATCCCCATTCTGTCACTGATACTTTACCAAAGTTTATTATGTAAAATTAATATGCCCTGTCTGCAGGGTCCACAACCAGAGAACAGCTCTAGCTGAGAATATTAGTTAAAACAAGAGTTTCATGTGAAAACTATTACTTGGTATGTAATAGTTATAAATAAGAATGTCTTTTTTAATGTCAAAAAATTGAGCAGTCTCACATGACAATAGTTGTACATCAGTCTCCCATTGATCGAGAAGAATAAGTGAGAAGCCACTTAAAACTCAGTAAAGACTTTGGAACTCATTTTGTTTTCTTCAGCATAAGAGCATCCACATATATTCTGAAATATAATTCTTCACGTGCGTTCATGATGCCTCTGATACGCAAGATGGGCAAGGACAATTATAGAGTGATATTGTAAATAGAATGGAAAGGACAATGGAGGTAACAGGGCCACGAGAGGTTTCTAAGTGAAGTGAAATCAGATCAACTTTTTCAATAGCTGACCTTGACAGCCGTGGGGAGAGCCAACTGCAATGGGATGCCCAGCAGCAGGAGGTCAATTAGAAAGCAGAGGAGGATGTCAGCAGCGCTGGGATGCAGAGACAGATAGATGTGGAGACAGTGCGTATGAGGGTGAGGGAGAGGGAAAATCCAGAACAGTCTACACTTGGGGAATAGATTGAAGGAGAAACCATGATAGGAAATAACAGGAAATATCAGAGGAGGAGATGTTAGAATAGGGACATCTGCAGGGTAGGGAAGGGGTTGGAACGAGGGGCAACATTGTATTTACTTTAGTATCTATTAAGATAGAAATGCCTGAGCTACATCCATTAGGCAGTTGGATGGATGTACCAGTTTAAAACTAGGGAGATCTAAGTTAGAGTTTTAGAAGAAAATAAAGCATAGTAGTTACAACAGCTTTAGAATCAGATAGACAATGAGTTCAATCAAAGCTCTGCCATTTGCTAACTCCATGGGATTGGGCAAGATTCAGAGCCTTACTGAGCATAAGCTTCCCCATTTGAAAATGAGGCTGGTGATACTCAGAGGAGTTTTTGGTGTGGATGGAATGACACAAGGCAGATAAAGAGGTTAGCAAACTGCCTGGCACATAATAGTAAATTCTCAGTAAATGTTAGATGCCATTATTATTATATAGGTTATTGAACAATGAATAGAGGTAAAAACTGAAACCAAAGGATTGGAAGTGATAACTGTGGGAATACACGAGAGAGAATAATCAAAGGCAAGGTCTTGAAGATGCCAACTCTGGAAGGGAAGGCAGAGTAGAAGCAGGCAAAACAGACTGAGAAGGTGTAGAGGAAGGAGAAAGGAGGATCAGGAGAGAGCGAGCAGTGGCCTGGAAGCTGATGAAAGAGTTGCAACAAGTAGGAGGATGGATCAGAATCATCGTATTAAGCAGTTATGGAGCAGAAAATTAACCATTAGATCCCATAATGAGGATGTCATTGTTGACCTGAACAAACAGTACTTTAAAGAAAGGGTAGAGGCAGTACCCTGAGACAGCATTCAGCTTTCCTAGATGTCTGAAAACTTAATTATTAAAAATAGATATATAATTATAGAAGAATATACTCCAGCTTAAAAACAAGAAGGGGCTAATTAGTAGTATTAACACAAATGAAATGGTTCTCTCCAGGAACTTTCCCCTCAGTGTGTGATCATGCTATTATTTCTCCCATCTTAAAAACAACAACAAATCTTGACTCTATAACTCTACTTATTCCTCTGTCCACTGCTCCATCTCTCTTTTTAATCTTTGCAGCAAACCTCTTCCAAAGGTTGAAATTCCCCATCTCCAATTTTCTTCTATACTCACTCCAAAAGGACTTCTCTCCCACAGTCCACCAAAATTACTATTGTCAGAGTCACCAGTAACCCTCACATTGTAAAATCCAATGGTCATTTCTCAGTCTTCACCTTAGCTGATCTATTACCAACATGTAATAGTTTATCATTTTCTGTCCTTTAAGCGCTTAGCTTTCAGGATGCATATTCTCTTGATTTTGTTTTTTTTCATAGCCACTCTGTCGCCTTTGCTGGTTCCTTATCATCATCTTGATTTCTTAATACTGGAGAGCCTTACAGCTCAGTCCTTGGACTGCCTTACTATTACTATTTTTAATCTACACTCATTATTCACTCAGTAATCTAATCTAGTATCATGACTTTAAAAATATTTACATGCTGGTTCCCAAATTTATATCGTAAGCCTAGATCTTTCCAGAAATTCCAGAATACTACATCCATCTTCATTTTAGCATTTCCACTTGAAATCTTTAAAAAACTGTACATTTAAAAAATGTATATCAACTAAATCGATGCTTGTTAACCCTTTCAAGCATGTGGAGCCCTTACTAATTTAAAAATTAAACCATTCACGTGAGAGTAGTTGTAATTGGATATCCATTGATAGCAAAATTTATAATGAAAGAACTTACTATGACTTTAGTCACACTTCAAGTTTATATTTCATTAATCATTACATTCACTTGAAAAACATTTTTAAAGATGTTATCAATTACGTTATTTTCAATCTATAGACAATGAGATAGCAGCAGCCACGGTGAACTAATTCATTGCTATATAATTCCCAAACTCTCCAGGATCTATGCCCCACAAGTTGAAAAACACAACTGGGTTACCAGTTAATTCATGTGCATATCCAAATGTTTATGCCTTCAAGGCAGAGCCCACTATTTAAATTTTATATAGGTTGACACTTACCCTAGATGACTGATTCCTTGTTTCTCTTCATTTCAATACATTACTTATAGGGATTCTCTTTTCAAGCATTACAATTCAGAATGGGAAAAACAGAAATCCTCATGTTTAACCCTCTAGTCCTCAGTCTTCTCTCATAATTTCCTAAAAGTACCACCAGCATCTGTTCACATCCTAAATACAGTTCAAAGGTCAAATAGCAGAAGATAAAATTTGAGAACACCCAATACACCATTAAAATGCCATGGTTTTGCCTCGTGTTATTTTGACTAAAACTGTTATTTTGACTAAACTGCTCTCCCCAATGCCAATCACTCTTCCACCAATGCTCCATCAGTGCTACTTAATCCATCCTCTACCAATCTTCGAGGACCCCATTCCTCCGGGAACCATTGGCATTCAGCCAATTTAGGGACAAAACCACTTATAGCTCCACCTGCCTTCACCTCCAAAATTTTAGAAAGAACAACCTATGCATGTTTCCACTTCACTGTTCCCTCTTTACTCCTCAAAGTGGAAGACAGTTCAAAGGGCACAGCTGGTAGAGAGGTGAGTTCTAGTCTAGGCTGGCTGGACAGCCACCCAAACACAGCCTCAGGGAATACATTATTTCTTGAAGACATCACAATTTGAACTTTGGACCTTTACACAACCAAAAATCATATCTTTCCAGAACTAGAGTTGATATGACCCGTAAGTAGACTCATGATGATCAAACTAATTCTGATATATAAACACGTTTTCCAATATCAATTTATAATAAGAATTCATACCTGCTTTCTGTGGACAAGAATACTTATGCCTATCAGATTTACTATTGCTTTTTGCTTTTTCCCTCAACTGACAACTGAAGTCAAATTTTTATATTCTTTTCTATCAATCCTAAGACAAACTTTTTTTTCAGTTATAACCTCTCCAAAATCAGAATGCTTCTTACAGCTGACTGTGTTTTACAGTTACTGTCAGCCAGGTGGCAGTCATGATATAGTGCATTTAAAACTTTCTGTTGATTTGGCAGTTTCTCAAAAAGTTAAACAGAGAGTTACCATTTGGCCTAGAAATTCCACTTCTAGGTATTAAACCCAAGAGAATTGAAAACATGTGTCTACACAATAACTTGTATATGAATGTTCATAGCAACATTATTCATACTAGTCAAAAAAGTGAAAATAACTACTAATGTATAGATAAGCAAATTGTGGTATATCCATACAATGGAATATGATTCAACTAATGCATAGATAAACTAACGTATAGATAAAAAAAATTGTGGTATATCCATACAATGGAATATGATTCAGCCATAAAAAGGAATGAAGGTATAGATTCATGCAACAACATAGATGAACATTGAAAACATTATGCTAAATGAAAGAAGCCAGATATAGAAGACCATATATTATATGATCTCATTTATATGAAATGTCAAGACCAGGTAAATCCATAGAGACATAAAGAAAGCTGCCATGGTTGGGAAAAGCAGGTACTGGGAAGTAGCCACTAATGGTACTGGGATTTCTTCTTGGGGTAGTGAAAATATTCTGGGATTAGATGGTGATGGAATCTCTTGCAGGTTGGCACAATGTTGTGAATATATTAAAATCCACTGAATTGTATATTTTAAAAGAGTAAATGTGACCATATGTGAATTATATCATAATAAAAGGGGGGGGTAAACAACAAAAAAGTCACAAAATCTATGTCAAAAATGGGAAAAAACAAAGCAAGAAAACTTCTTGGTAAGATGAAGAAAGTGATATCACCAAAGTGTCTGGGATTCAGTAACACACAGTATGTGAGGAACACTGTTTGCCAGGCACTGGCAAGGCCACTGAATGAAATGGATATTTAAATGACCAAAGGAAAAATTTTTCTTGCATAAAGATCAAAGGAGGACCCTGAACCAAGATGTCAGAGTAGAAGGACATGCTCTCACTCCCTCTTGTGGGAACACCAGAATCACAACTAGCTGCTGGACAGTCATTGACAGGAAGACACAGGGACTCACTGAAAAAGATACCCCACATCCAAAGACAAAGGCAAAGCCACAATGAGATGGTAGGAGGGGTGCAATCACAGTAAAATCAAATCCAGTAACTGCTGGGTGGGTGACTCACAGACTGCAGAACACTTAAACCACAGAAGTCCACTCACTGGAATGAAGGTCCTGAGCCCCATGTCAGGCTTCCCAACCTGGGGGTCCTGCAAAGGGTGGAGGAATTCCTAGAGAATCAGACTTTGACGGCTAGTGGGATTTAACTGCAGGACTTTGACAGGACTGGGGGAAACAGAGACTCCAATCTTGGAGGGCACACACAAAGCAGTATGCGCATTGGGACCCAGGGGAAGGAGCAGTGACCCAGGGGAGACTGAACCAGACCTACCTACTAGTGTTGGAGGGTCTCCTGCAGAGGCGGGGGGTGGCTGTGGCTCACCGTGGGGACAAGGACACTGGCAGCAGAAGTTCCGGGAAGTACTCCTTGGCGTGAGTCCTCCCAGAGTCTGCCATTAGCCCCACCAAAGAGCCTAGGTAGGCTCCAGTATTGGGTTGCCTCAGGCCAAACAACCAACAGGGAGGGAAGCCAGCCCCACCCATCAGCAGTCAAGTAGATTAAAGTTTTACTGAGCTCTGCCCACCAGAGCAACAGTCACCTCTAACCACCACCAGTCCCTCCTATCATGAAACTTGCACAGCTTCTTAGACAGCCTCATCCACCAGAGGGCAGACAGCAGAAGCAAGAAGAACTACAATCCTGCAGCCTGTGGAACAAAAACCACATTCACAGAAAGACAGACAAGATGAAAAGGCAGAGGGCTATGTACCAGATGAAGGAACAAGATAAAACCCCAGAAAAACAAATAAATGAAGTGGAGATAGGCAACCTTCCAGAAAAAGAATTCAGAATAATGATAGTAAACATGCTCCAGGACCTCGGAAAAAGAATGGAGGCAGGGCTTTCCTGGTGGTGCAGTGGTTGAGAGTCTGCCTGCCAACGCAGGAGACACGGGTTCGTGCCCCAGTCCGGGAAGGTCCCACATGCCGTGGAGTGGCTGGGCCCATAAGCCATGGCCGCTGAGCCTGCGTGTTTGGAGCCTGTGCTCTGCAACAGGAGAGGCCACAAAACTGAGAGGGCGGGGTACCGCAAAAAAAAAACAACAACAACAACAACAAAAAAAGAATGGAGGCAAAGATCGCAAAGATGCAAGAAATATTTAGCAAAGACCTAGAAGAGTTAAAGAACAAACAAACAGAGGTGAAGAATACAATAACTGAAATGAAAACTACACTAGAAGGAATCAATAGCAGAATAACTGAAGCAGAAACGGATAAGTGACCTGGAAGACAGAATGGTGGAAATCACTGCTGCAGAACAGAATAAAGAAAAAAGAATGAAAAGAAATGAAGACAGCCTAAGAGACTTCTGGGACAACGGTAAATGCAGAAACATTTGCATTATAGGGGTCCCAGAAGGAGAAGAGAGAGAAAGGACCAGAGAAAATATTTGAAGAGATTGTAGTCAAAAACTTCCCTAACATGGGAAAGGAAATAGCCACCCAAGTCCAGGAAGTGCAGAGAGTCCCATACAGGAGAAACCCAAGGAGAAACACACCAAGACACATAGTAATCAAACTGGAAAAAATTAAAGACAAAGAAAAATTATTGAAAGCAGCAAGGGAAAAATGACAAATAATATACAAGGGAACTCCCATAAGGTTAACAGCTCATTTCTCAGCAGAAAATCTACAAGCCAGAAAGGAGTGGCATGATATACTTAAAGTGATGAAAGGGAAGAACCTACAACCACGATTACTCTACCCATCAAGGATCTCATTCAGATTCGATGGAGAAATCAAAAGCTTTACAGACAAGCAAAAGCTAAGAGAATTCAGCACCACCAAACCAGCTCTACAACAAATGTTAAACAAACTTCTCTAAGTGAGAAACACAAGAGAAGAAAACGACCTACAAAAACAAACCCAAAACAATTAACAAAATGGTCATAGGAACATACATATCGATAATTAATTTAAACGTGAATGGATTAAATGCTCCAACCAAAAGACAGAGGCTTGCTGAATGGATACAAAAACAAGACCCATATATATGCTGTCTACAGGAGACCCACTTGAGAACTAGGGACACGTACAGACTGAAAGCGAAGGGATGGAAAAAGATATTCCATGCAAATGGAAATCAAAAGAAAACTGGACTAGCAACTAGCAATTCTCATATCACACAAAATAGACTTTAAAATAAACAATGCTACAAGAGACAAGGAAGCACACTACATAATGATCAAGGGATCAATCCAAGGAGAAGATATAACAATTATAAATATATATGCATGCAACATAGGAGCACCTCAATACATAAGGCAACTGCTAACAGCTATAAAAGAGGAAATCGACAGTAACACAATAATAGTGGGGGACTTTAACACCTCACTTACACCAACGGACAGATCATCCAAAATGAAAATAAATAAGGAAACAGAAGCTTTAAATGACACAATAGACCAGATAAATTTAATTGATATTTATAGGACATTCCATCCAAAAACAGCAGATTACACTTTCTTCTCAAGTGCGCATGGAACATTCTCCAGGATAGATCACATCTTGGGTCACACATCAAGCCTCAGTAAATTTAAGAAAACTGAAATCATATCAACCATCTTTTCTGACCACAAATGATCAGAAATGAATTACAGGGAAAATAACATAAAAAACACAAACACATGGAGGCTAAACAATATGTTACTAAATAACCAAGAGATCACTGAAGAAATCAAAGAGGAAATCAAAAAACACCTAGAGACAAATGACAATGAAAACACGACGATCCAAAACCTATGGGATGCAGCCAAAGCAGTTTTAAGAGGGAAGTTTATAGCTATACAAGCCTACCTCAAGAAACAAGAAAAATCTCAAATAAACAATCTAACCTTACACCTAAAGGAACTAGAGAAAGAAAAACAAACAAAACCCAAAGTTAGCAGAAGGAAAGAAATCATAAAGATCAGAGCAGAAATAAATGAAATATAAACAAAGAAAACAGTAGCAAAGATCAATAAAACTAAAAGCTGGGTCTTTGAGAAGATAAACAAAATTGATAAATTATTAGCCAGACTCATCAAGAAAAAGAGGGAGAGGACTCAAATCATTAAAATTAGAAATGAAAAAGGAGAAGTTACGACAGACACTGCAGAAATACAAAGCATCCTAAGAGACTACTACAAGCAACTCTATGCCAATAAAATGGACAACCTGGAAGAAATGGACCAATTCTTAGAAAGGTATAACCTTCCAAGACTGAACCAGGAAGAAATAGAAAATATGAACAGACCCATCACAAGTAATGATATTGAAGCTGTGCTTAAAAATCTTCCAACAAAAAAAGTCCAGGACCAGATGGCTTCACAGGTAAATTCTATCAAACATTTAGAGAAGAGCTAACACCCATCCTTCTCAAACTCTTCCAAAAAACTGCAGAGGAAGGAACACTCTGAAACTCATTCTATGAGGCCACCATCACGCTGATACCAAAGCCAAACAAAGATACTACAAAAAAAGAAAATGACAGACCAATATCACTGATGAATATAGATGCAAAAATCCTCAACAAAATACTAGCAAACAGAATCCAACAACATGTTAAAAGGATCAGAAACCATGATCAAGTGGGATTTATCCCAGGGATGCAAGAATTCTTCAATATACGCAAATCAATCAATGTGATACACCGTATTAACAAACTGAAGAATAAAAACCATATGATCATCTCAATAGATGCAGAAAAAGCTTTTGACAAAATTCAACATCCATTTATGATAAAAACTCTCCAGAAAGTGGGCATAGAGGGAACCTACCTCAATATAATAAAGGCCATATATGACAAACCCACACCCAACATCATTCTCAATGGTGAAAAACTGAAAGCATTTCCTCTAAGATCAGGAACAAGACAAGGATATGTCCACTCTCACCACTATTATTCAACATGGTTTTGGAAGTCCTAGCCATGGCAATCAGAGAAGAAAAAGAAATAAAAGGAATACAAATTGGAAAAGAAGAAGTAAAACTGTCACTGTTTGCAGATGACATGATACTATACATAGAGTATCCTAAAGATGCCACCAGAAAACTACTAGAGCTAATCAATGAATTTGGTAAAGTTTCAGGATACAAAATTAATGCACAGAAATCTCTTGCATTCCTATAAACTAATGATGAAAAATCTGAAAGAGATATTAAGGGAACACTCCCATTTACCACTGCAACAAAAAGAATAAAATACCTAGGGAGACAAAAGTCCTGTAGGCAGAAAACTATAAGACACTGATGAACGAAATTAAAGATGGTACCAACATACAGAGAGATATACCATGTTCTTGGACTGGAAGAATCAATATTGTGAAAATGACTATACTACCCAAAGTAATCTACAGATTCAGTGCAATCCCTATGAAATTACCAATGGCATTTTTTCCAGAACTAGAACAAAAAATCTTAAAATTTGTATGGAGACACAAAAGACCCCGAATAGCCAAAACAGTCTTGAAGGAAAAAAACGGAGCTGGAGGAATCAGACTCCCTGACTTCAGACTATACTACAAAGCTACAGTAATCAAGACAATATGGTACTTGCACAAAAACAGAAACACAGATCAATGGAACAAGACAGAAAGCCCAGAGATAAACCCACACACCTATGGTCAACTAATCTATGACAAAGGAGGCAAGGATATACAATGGAGAAAAGACAGTCTCTTCAATAAATGGTGCTGGGAAAACTGGACAGCTACATGTAAAAGAATGAAATTAGAACACTCCCCAACACCATACACAAAAATAAACTCAAAATGGATTACAGACCTAAATGTAAGACCGGACACTATAATACTCTGAGAGGAAAACACAGGAAGAACACTCTTTGACATAAATCACAGCAAGATCTTTTTTGATCCACCTCCTACAGTAATGGAAATAAAAACAAAAATAAACAAATGGGACCTAATGAAACTTCAAAGCTTTTGCACAGCAAAGGAAACCATAAACAAGACGAAAAGACAACCCTCAGAATGGGAGAAAATATTTGCAAACGAATCAACGGACAAAGGATTAATCTCCAAAATATATAAACAGCTCATGCAGCTCAATATTAAAAAAACAAACAACCCAATCCAAAAATGGGCAGAAGACCTAAATAGACATTTCTCCAAAGGAGACATACAGATGGCCAAGAAGCACATGAAAAGCTGCTCACTATCACTAATTATTAGAGAAATGAAAATCAAAACTACACTGAGGTATCACCTTACACCAGTTAGAATGGGTATCATCAGAATATCTACAAACAACAAATGCTGGAGAGGGTGTGGAGAAAAGGGAACCCTCCTGCACTGTTGGTAACAATGTAAATTGATACAGCCACTATGCAGAACACTATGGAAGTTCCTTAAAAAACTAAAAATAGACATACCATATGATCCAGCAATCCCACTACTGGGCATATACCCAGAGAAAACCATAATTCAAAAAGACACATGCACCCCAATGTTCACTGCAGCACTATTTACAATAGCCAGGTCATGGAAACAACCTAAATGCCCACGGACAGATGAATGGATAAAGAAGATGTGGTACATATATACAATGGAATATTACTCAGCCATAAAAAGGAACGAAATTGGGTCATTTGTTGAGACGTGGATGGATCTAGAGACTGTCATACAGAGTGAAGTAAGTCAGAAAAAGAATAACAAATATCGTATATTAACGCATATGTGTGGAACCTAGAAAAATGGTACAGATGAACCGGTTTGCAGGGCAGAAATTGAGACACTGATGTAGAGAACAAACGCATGGACACCAAGGGGGGAAAGTGGTGGGGGAGTGGGGTGGTGGTGTGATGAACTGGGCGATTGGGATTGACATGTATACCCTGATATGTATAAAATGGATAACTAATGAGAACCTGCTGTATAAAAAAATAAATAAAATAAAATTTAAAAATTAGGAAAAAAAAAATGACCAAGGGCTTCAAGTTATCACAGATGGAGGTATTCATCTGCCTTCATTTCTACAGCAGGGGTCAGTGAATTATTAGTAGTAGTAGTATTAGTATTTGGCCCATAAGCCAAATCTGACCCCCTTCCCCTACTTGTTTTTGTATGAAGTACAGATAAAATATTTAATTTTATATTTTTAAATGGTTATAAAATAACAAGAAAATTAATATTTTGTTACAAATCAAAATTATATGAAATTTGTGTTCATAAATAGAGCTTTGCTGGAACACAGCCATGCCCATTTTGCAAGACAATGGTAGAGATGAGCAGTTGTGGCAGAGACCATATGGTCCACAAAGCCTAAAATATGATACGGCCTTTCACAGAAAGTTTGCCCTCCCTTAATCTAAACCACTGAGATGATAGAAGTCACTGGACAACTGATTTTGCTAATAAGGGCACTCAGGGTCCAGAGGAATGCAGCTCCCACACATCTTGCATCTTTTCCAGGCTGGTATTTCCCTGATGACTATTCCAGCTTCCTTTAAACACATTAGCCCAATCAGTTGGGCTACAGTGATATTTTCCCTTCCTGTTCAATTAAGATTGTATTGTTTCTACATTTCCTATTGATTTTAATGGTCAAGCTCTTAGAGGTCTAGGGGTACCTTCCTGCTGCCTGTGTGTATGATCTCTTCCCTTGGGACAGGGGATAGCAGACACAGTCAGTGCCCTCCCATATCTCTCAGACCTTTAGGAGGGCTCCAGATGCCTTCCAACTGCCAATATCTGCCTCTTGTTGCCTGAGGACTTTTTTCAGAAGTACAATAGGCTTCTTACCAAAACTTCCGGCAGGTGAAAAATGCAAAGGAATTAACACCCCTAGGAGTAACTCTCAACCAGTAACTCTTGAAGTTGGCAGATAAATAGCCCAGCTGTCTCATCCCTTGGGCATGTATATGCATAATTTCCAAGAAGGTCCTTGTGGGATTAAGCTCTAGTCTCCCACTATAGCAGATCACTTAATATTATGTTATAGTTGCTTTTCTTCCCCTATTTTACTTCTCCTGTTAATATCAGTGTTTCCTGAAATTCCCAAATAACCTGCTTAAACTAGAATTCTTATCTCAGCCTCTGCTTCAAGAGAATCCAAACTAAACACTGGAACTAAAATGACCCCTCCTGTAGCCCTTGAAGTCGAATCCCAAGGGGGGAAGTTGTACTTGGTATAATATACAGAATCCCAAGAAATTTCAGCTCTTTCAACAAGGGTCAAGATGAGGACTGGCTAGAAGTACGTTTGTTCTCTTCCCAAGAGAGGTCAAGAATAAACGCTTGCACTGGGAATAAAACCAAGTTTTCCCTAGGTCTCTTACTCGTTCCATCATTGGAAATGGTTGCCTGTTACCTGAAGTTCAAGTTATATTGCCTCAGTTTAGACCCATATGTTTAGCGGCCTAATGGACATCATCTGGTTGTAGCCCACACTTCACTTTTATATATGTTATATGTATGTATACATGTATATGTGTATGTACATATACAAGCACAGAGATTATATATGTATATATAAAATCTAACTCAATATTATCTATATCCTCCCCTATTCAACTCCACCCCCCAAAACAAATAAATTAATAAAAGCCTTGTCTTCTGATATTCCTTATTTCACTCATGGTCTCACCCTCCAACACAGTTTCCAAATTTAGAAATATTCTTAGCCATGCCCTCTCTGGCACGCCCCACACGTAGCTGGTCACCAAGTCCTCCGGTGCTGGGGCCAGAGTACCTGTGCATCACTGTTGCTCCTAACATCTCCTATCTCCTAACTGACCTCCTGCTACTAGTCTTTCCTATGCCATTTGGCTCTCTGCACTGCTGCCAAAATTATCTTTCAGAAAAAACAATCAATTGTATTCTGCCATCTTGCTTTGAAACCTCTTTGACTCCATTTTGCCTACAGAATTTCAAATCTTCTTGTTATGTCCCTAAGGCCCTTACCAACTGGCCCAGCCTCCCTAGAAGTTAGCTATTTCTCACACATATATGAGTGATTATTTTTCAGATGGATACAGATGCTGTTGAGATGAAGAAAATAAAAAATTCATTTCAAAGTTTTACTGAATTCATACTAGTTTTATTCATGTATTTTTCAATCAATGGAACACAAAAATGTATAACTGTTATCATGTGGAGCTGTAATTTTCTGATGTTTAAAAAAAATTCTCATACTTGAAAAGTTGAGAGTCACCTAGATTTATGTTTTTTTAAGTACTTTTCCAACTTTCAGCACTTATTCACGCTAAGTAACTTTTTAAAGGCAGGGGCATTCCAAGGATGTAGACTTTAAGAACAACGGTATATATGGGCTGAACAATAAATTTGGTCTTGTAACAGCATAAGCATGTATCTGTATAGTGTGGGTGACAGTGGGTGGTGGAAAGGAGATTAGTCTAGGGCTTATATATCGATAAATAGGTCAGGATACTATACTTTATTTTCAATAATTCAATTAAAACAAGTCTGGCTCCTTAGGCAGACTTCAATAAGGAAACTGGAGTAAAGCTACCTGAATTATAATACAATTTAGCCTTCCATAATGTCCTGTAATAAGAAGGGAGGATGGAAACAGTTTTCCCCCTCGTGAAGCCACTAATTCTTCAGTATCACCAGGACACTATCTTGTATTGGACAGGCTCCCATTATAGAATCAGAATGTGGTGACTGAAAGAAGCAGACTCTGGATTCAAATGGATTTGGCTTCAAATCCTGGCAACACTCTTGGTAGCTCTGTGACCTTGAACAAGTCACTTCTCTGAGTCTCAACTTCTTCATCTATAACACAAATAACAGATCCATTGTACAACATTATGACTTTAAATGAAATTAAGTTGTTCTTGTAGGTATTAATGTCTTTTTTTCTTTCCCTGTTACTAAAATTACCATGCTCCCAAATATCTCATATATGTTTAAGGCTTCAAACCCCATGTCTGGAAAGATCCTTAGAGCCTAATTAGACCACCTTACTTAGTTTTCAGATATGGAAATCAAAAGAGGTCAGGTAAGTTTCCTGTCATAATATAATGAAGTGATAATATTTGGAATAACCACAAAGGAAAATAAGGAAAAATAAAATTAAAAGATTTTGAGAGTTGCTGAAAAGGATCAAGGTCAACAGAGGTAAAACAAAAATAGCCCACACATGTGCATCAGGGAAAGGATGTTCTCCAAAAATACGTTTCAGAACCAGAAAGGAAGAAAGCAGATACCAAAGGTCTCCCTGCCTCTGCACCTACTGCTGTTGGAGATGGTTATCCAAATGTCCCTCATGTTTCTGCAGGTCCTGCAAGCAGAGGCACTGACTGCCTTTGAACCAAGCCATCTTTTCAAGAATGGCTGTATAGTGAACAGTTGAGAAATGAAGACAGTCTCCCCCTCTAGAGCAAAGGGAGGTTTTTCTTACTTCCCATTATAAAAGATTTGGGTTCTCTAAGCTCAGGGCTCTTCTCTGTAACACAACCCACTCACTGCCCATGCAGTTGTCACCTAGCCCTCTTCACTGCGCTGTAGGAATCTGGGTTTAGGAAACCACTGCAAGAAAATGCTGATGCTTGGCTACTGCTATTACTGTAATTAAATCCTTTGTCTCTGATCCAGGGGTCTCATATCTTCTGCCCACATCCATGAAACTGTCTGGCTAACTTGTTAGTTTGCAAGTAGGTGGAAATGTCAGACTCTCCACAGTTCTGGACATTTGCTAAGTATTATCAATGATCAAAGCTGGCTTTAAGTCCTTAAAGCAGAAACTTTAAAATAGGTTCCCCTGACCACCTCATGCAGACTACTAGCAACTAAGGCAGACCCAGAAATAGTAATAATAACCATTTATTTAGTGTATGGAAACTCTTAGTGCCCCATTAAAATCTCCTTTGGATCTCTTCTAGCAGCTCCATGATCTAATCCCCCAGCTTCGGAGGGCTTTGCTGCTAACAGCAGGCACCTGTGACCTTCTCCAGAGGCTTGACCTTGGGCACCAGAGCCACCTCACCTGTGCAGAAAACAGGAAGTAGCAGGGGATTTAAATTTCCTCCAGGAAGCCTTGAAGACAATGACTGACTGAAGTAGAAGTAGGGGTGCCCTGCTTCTTTTCCTCAAAGCTGGATAAACTCTATGGGTATAATTTATGCTCCAGAAGTTCCTGTGGGGTCAGGTTGAGACTGACTGTGATTTGGGCCATTTGAGGGCCTTCAGGTAGTTTAATTTCACCCTTTGCTATATTCCCAGCATTCAAATAGGCCTAGCAGAAATCCCACCTAGGAAACTGCCCAGCCCAGGAAAAACTCCAATCTGAAAACTTGGCAGCAACAGCCCGGTTCAGGCAGCAGAAGAATGCTTTTCCTTGGCAGCCGTACTGGCATCTGGAGGAAGTCCTGAAGTGGGAAGAGCCTAGAGGGCTTCTCTAGGGAAAGTTTATACAGCTGGGAAGCAAAAGCAGGCTGCTAGTCCTCCCTGCCACCCTAAAAAGACCACTGCTGTCCATGTATGGCTGCAAATCCAGTTCATAGGGCTACCATGACACTACATCCATAATGAGCCTTGTCTCAACAGCACCCCTTGACTCCTACCTGCAGGCAGCCTAAGGATGCTGTGATGGTTAAATTTTATTTGTCAACTTGGCTAAGCCATGACAGCCAGTTTGATCAAACATTAGTCTGGAGGTTGATGTGAAGGAATTTGGTAGGTGTGATTAATTTCTACAATCAGTTGACTTTAAGTAGAGCAGATTACCCTTGACAATGTGGGTGGGCCTCATCCTATTAGATGACGGCCTGAGCAGCAAAAACAGGTTCTGGAGAAGAATTCTTCCTCAAGACTCAAGATAGAGGTCCTACCTGAGTTTCCAGCATGTTAGTCTGCCCCATTGATTTCAGACTTGTCATCCCCCACATAACTGCATGAGCCAGTTCCTTAAAATAAATCTCTTTACATATAATTACACACAATCTCCTACTGGTTCTGTTTCTCTAGAGAAACTGATACAGGTATGTTCCACCATTCCCAGTCTCAAATGCCCCAGGAAAACATGACTATGGCCTTCATTTTAGCCAGTTCTTCAGCCACATTCAACCTAACTGAACTTGAGCTAACCAGCCCCCTAGGCTTATACTTCCAGACTGCAAGTATATCCGTACGATTATGTGTCTGTCCAGTGCCCAAATGCAGTCAGGTGCTCTTTTGCACACTCTTTGGACAGGTAGCTGATTACATAGCTCAGCTACCTATCCAGCCCCCATGGAACATGCCTAGAGCCAATCTCTACCTTCCTTCACACAGAACACCCTATACCCCCAAAGTACACTTTTCCTCTGCCATCTCCCAGCATGCTTTTCCTCCTGGAACCACTGGCATTTCAGTGGAATGCTCTACCATCAGGGTTAACTCCTCCTCACCTGACTGTACTCACTGGAGCACAGGTCAAGGTTCACCTCCAGGCAAACTGTTTCTGCTAAAGGGAGAGGAGTCTTAACCAAGAACAGGTAAATTGCCAAGTATAACCGTATCTTGTCTCGGTCATCATGTCCCCTGCTCCAGCCTCCTTAGTACCAGCCATATTTGATCTACATACACAAGCATTCTGGGCTTTGCCTCCTGTTTGGTCAGTGCTCTCCATTCAGCTTTGTTCTCTCATAAGCTCTCATTTTGAGATTCTGGACTCTGGAATCAGAGATATACATTTTAGAATCCTGGCTTTATCACTTACAAGCTGGGTGACATTAAACCTCAGTTCTTCACCTGTCAGGTGGAGGCCATCTAACAACTTTCCAGGACTGCTGTGGGTTTAGAAGTAATCAGAGAATTAGTGAGATCTAGCAGAGCATCTGGCACACAGTAGGAGCTTTTAAAATGTCAGCCACTAGGGAGTTCCCTGGTAGCCTAGTGGTAAGGATTCTGGGCTTCCACTGCCATGGCCTGGGTTCAATCCCCAGTCAGGGAACTGAGATCCCACAAGCTGCATGGCATGGCCAAAAAATAATGTCAGCCATTGTTATTATCTTTGTGGGATAAAAGTTAATATTTGACATCCAGGCACCACCACAATTATTTTTGTAAAAAAAGACATCTTACATCTGGGCCAGGATAGCCTGCAAACCCTTCCAGAATGGAGAACCTAAGCAGAAGACTTCCCAACTACTCCCATAAATCTGCAACAAACTTAAGACAGGAAATATTAAAAACTACTTAAAGTTTTTATATTTTGAAATTTTAATTTTCTTAGCCATTTACAATCTTTGAGCTTCACTCTTCCATATGTGAAAGGAGCTGGTTTGTCAGCTTCCCCTAATGGTAGCTCACAAAAATAACTTTTCATGAGAAGTCTATAGAAAATTGAATTAATTCCTATGATTCTTAGCTCTAAATGCACATCATAAGTAACCCCTGTACAGCTTTGTAAAATGTTCTCACACTGGATCTCCAAGAAAGAATTCCACTTCTATGGGTCTCTGTGTGGCCTGGATGATTGCATCTTTTAAAAGCCCCCTTGGAGATTCTGATGACCAACCAAGCTTGAACACCACTGACTTACTCTCTGATTTTAGATAACTCAAAACTATACAGAGAGATGCGATGTAGAAATAGATGTGGACTTGCACCACAGGGGCTGCGGGCAGCCCTCAGCTGTTCTCAGCCTGCTCTCTGTTTCCCCCACCCCCCTGCCCCCAGCACCTCCGCATTCTGCTTGTCTGGATACATTAGTTCAGACTGCAAGTTACCCAACTCCTGCAGGGTTCCAGCAGGGCTTCAAAGGGGTGGAGCCCCTGCTGCACTAGGCAGATGCTACCTCAGGCCAACAGTCCAGAGGAAAAGGGGGATGGGTAGGAGGGAGCTGTGTATAGAATAGAAGCAAGGAGCAGAGAAAAGGGAGAGGGTGAGGGGTAAAGCTGTATTTATGCATCTGGCTGTCAGAAAAGAAGTGTGACCAAGTAAGAGGGGTTTCCACAGAGAATAACAAGCCCCTCCCAGCCATTCAGAGGTTGCCTGGATTGCTGCACTGTACATAATGTTGCTTCTGCTTCTGTTTACATCTCTTTTAGAGAAAATTATTGCCTAGCATTGTTATGTTCCCCTGCATCTTATTCCTGTCCCCACTCCGTGACAGTACATTATCGGTAGGTTCTCTCTCCTCCTATTCTCATATCTGGTAGCAGGACGCAGTGGTTAGCTGGTACAGATTTGTTGCTCCGCGGATTTGTGTTGCATTAATGAATGGAGAGCTGGTAGACTGCCCTCCCCACACGTACACACACAGTGCCCCAGACTCTAGATGCCATTCTACTTTGTCCCCAGGCAGAATGCATCCCTCCTTCCTCTGGGTCTGCAGCATCTGGCACTTCACTTATGGTTACTCCAGTCTAATCTGTCCTGTAGCTCTTGGGTTACGTCTGTGTCACTGCTGCCAAGCTGTGAGCACCTCAGGTAAATGGGTTGCTTTGTCCACCAACTCCCGGCACAGCACTGACATTAGGTAGGCTCTTGAATATTTTCTACCTCCAAGCCAATTTTCTATCTCCATATTATTTCACTGTCATCTGGTTTCTTCATCACTTGGAATAAAATCAATGAAGGGGAAGAAACACCGGGTAGGAACCTGGTCATACAGCTGCAGATAACCTATAAGACCTCTTGAGTTTCCATATCTGTCCACCAACTGGACTGAATCAGCTCCAAGGACACCCAGAGATTGAAGCACTAAACATATAGAAGATATCTGGAAGCATGGCACTGGGGAAAGCAAATGAACCTGTATAAATACCCTGCAGATCAACCTTACTTCATAGAAACCTCACCATTACTTTGAAATGTGTATTTTATTCCCATTTGAAGAACAAAAAAGAGAGTCTCAGAGCTTTGATTTGTTTAAGGTCAGAGAGAATGCCTAGGATTGGAACTCAAACCTGTCTGAACACACAGCCCACTCTCTCCACACACTGCTTCACCAGTGGGAGACTGACCACACAAGACAGTGTCTTGGGG
This sequence comes from Lagenorhynchus albirostris, assembly GCF_949774975.1. Classification (NCBI taxonomy): domain Eukaryota; kingdom Metazoa; phylum Chordata; class Mammalia; order Artiodactyla; family Delphinidae; genus Lagenorhynchus; species Lagenorhynchus albirostris. The sequence goes on from NC_083102.1 coordinate 60,479,386, forward strand.
ATGGTGCTGAAGAACCATAGCTTCATTAGGATGGAAAATAGTTTTCATCCTCCCTTTTATCACAGATTGTAATAAAAGAGTTTCGCAATATGACATTTCTATATTACTAAATCATGTCCTTTCCCAACTCTGCCTTTATTCCCCTTTTGGAGTCATTTTAAAAAGCTAGGGGCATTTAAAATTTTTATTTGAATTACTGAGAATGAAGATAAAATCATTCCCAGCTTTTTATAGGCCTTAGGGCTTGTATTCCTACACCATCCTACCTCCACCATCCTACCTTACAATTTCCCCCTTCGGTTCCCCCAATATACATAGAAAACCAAATTTATCAGTCCAAGTACACCATTGAACTTAGAGTCCATATCCTTCTACTAACTTTGGCTAAGAAAGTTTCTTGAAATAAACTCTGAAACCTGTATGACATATTTCATGAGAATCTAATCTAGTTGGTTTCCCAATATTTATAATATGAGAATACCTTTCCTACCAAATATAAAAATCCATCTCCACCTGATAATAGTTGTGCTTTTTAAAGTATCCATTGATTGAGAAAATAGTCAAAATGATAAAAAGTCAAAATGAATTCAGTCGAGTTTGGAAACGTTTATATTTTCTGCATCTATATGGCATCTATAATCCATCTGAAAAGTAATCACTTGTATATGTGTGAAAAATAGCTGACTGCGAGATAGGCCAGGCCAATCATCAAGGGCCTTGAGCAGCATACCAAGGAGATTCATATTTATTTTGTAGGCAAAATGGAGTCAAAAGTTTTAAAGCAAACTGACAGGACCAGATTGATTTTTCTTTCAGAAGATAATTTCGTCAGCAGTATAGACAGCCAATTGTGAAATGGGAAGAACAGTGGCAAGAGTTCAGGAAGGAAGTGGAAAATGACATTGGAGCCACAGTGATGCAGAGATACCTCTGACCCCAACATTGGAGGACTTGGTAAGCAACCAGGTATGGGCAGTGCAGGAGATGGAGGGCCCAAGATGTCTCAAGATTCAGAAACTTTTGGAGACTGTTACCTCGAAAAGAATAAGGAACACCAGAGGAAGTGAGTACTTTTTGGATGGGGTTGGGGGTTGGAATTGGTGGAATGGTTGGTGAGATTGAATGGATTTATATGTACTAAGTTTGAAATGATAGGGTACATTCAGGTACTGTCTCTCCTGCATGCCACTGGATATTAAAGTCTGATAATGAGGAGATCTGAGCTGGATCTTTAGGCAGCAGTAAATCGTAGTTGTTATGATAATAGCTTACAAGTCAGGCAGACCTTGGTTCAAATCCACTTACTAACTGGCTTGAGCAAAATCCTGAACTTTACTGAGCCTTAGTTTCCTCATTGGGAAAATTGGGATAATTAATACCCACAACAAGGGTTTCTTACAAAAGACTGCAGGGTTTTTCAAAATTAAAGACTATATATATTAGTAACTCACATGGCATATAATAGCTGCTCGACAAATAGCAAGTGCTGTTATGTAGATTGCAAGCCACCAGAGTAAGTGGTACCATCTCCTGATATAGTGAAATTTATCTTTTCTTGGAGAGCAAAAGAGAGAAAAATAAAAGGCAGGGAGGGCCCTGGGGATGCCACACTAGAGAAACAACCAAAGGAAGTGCAGGCAAAAAAAAGCTGAGAAGGCTTCCCTGGTGGCGTAGTGGTTGAGAGTCTGCCTGCCGATGCAGGGGACACGGGTTCGTGCCCCGGTCTGGGAGGATCCCACATGCCGCGGAGCGGCTGGGCCCGTGAGCCATGGCCGCTGAGCCTGCGCGTCCGGAGCCCGTGTGCCGCAAAAAAAAAAAAAAAAAAAAAGGCTGAGAAGACAAGAAGGAAATCAGGAAAAGAGGGTGACCTGGCTGTCATTGGAGGAAAGAGCTTCAACAAGCAGAAGGTGGGTCCAATTCTTGAAGCTATGGACCAATCATTAATCTTGAATTAATGAGGAAACCATAATGCCCTGAAGAGTGACGTGAGGATAATGGCAACCCACTGGGGCAGTATTCAAGCGCTCCTAGAGCTATGAAAGGTGAATTATCAAAACCATTATATAATTACAAGAGAGAGAACATAATCTGGATTAAAAATGAGAGCATAATTTAAAATGAGAGCATAATCTGTATTAAAAATGAGAGCATTGACATTGCAAAAAAATGATGCATCTATTTGACATACCTGAAGCAATTAATGTCTACTGCTAAAGTTTCCACTACAGATGCAAGAAAAAAAGTAATCCTTGTGATTTACTATGCTGTATACCTGTTACTTAATACTGTACATCAACTATACTTCAGTAAAAATAAAAAGTTTAAAAAAAGAAATAACCTTATCAAGAGTAAAGAGCCTGTTTTACTCAAAAAAAGGAATCAAAATTTCAAGTTAAAGAAAACTGTCCAAACAAAAAAATGTGCAAGTACTCGTCTATCACTCATCTGAACAATCCAATCCATTGACAACTGCTGTTAGCTCTATTTCCAAAATCAATTCCAAATTCAACCCCTTCTGTGGTGGCTTTCTACTTTGTTAATTTAGCTAAATTGGAGCTTTATTTCCAAGAATTCCTGTGGGTTACATTTTGACATAAGAGAAATTTGCAGGATATTTCACTCTCCAAAGCAAAGCGGCAGCCATTAAAGTCTAAAGGTCAGTACAGGGTGCCCTGCGGCAGTTCACTTATGTTGTTACAGTTTGACATGTTGATTCACCTTCTGGGAGCAGGGCAGCAGCTGGGTCCGGAGCTTCTCCAGCTCCCTCCAAGTCTCCTCTTCTGTCCTCTCCACATCCTGGATCAGGTACTGGGTGAAGGTCACCTGCGACATTAAGTTGGAGGCACTGAGAGATAGATGTAATCCCAATTTGTCCCCAGTCTCCCCTGCTTCACGTCCAGCTTTTCTTGTCAACTCCTGGAACCTACTGACTTCAGTGGCCTCAGGCCTCCACTAGATAGAGGGGCACCAGCTTTCCAGAGACTACTCTATCTCCTCCTACAATTGTGTAAGGTCTAAATCCTATAATAAATCCCATATTCCACATTATTCACAGTGGTTTTTTCCTCTGATTGAACACTGACTGATATAGAAATTGAAACTAAAAGTGATTCCAGGGAACAGAAACTTAGGGATGGTTCTCTAAATTAGCTTTGGGTTATCTGGAGCTGATTTCCTGATACAGTTAAAGAGACAAGACTAAAGGAGACAGTGGTAGTTTATGACATGCAAAAGATTTCATTGAAGTATCACGGGGAGACATCTCTAATCAAGTGTCAACAGAAGGCAAGGATTTGAGTGAACTAACTGCTATCAAGGAAGATTTTAATGAAAATAAAAAAGTTGGGGAGTGAATGAGTGCTTCTAAGTGCACTGAAGAATGTGGGGGGGAAAAGAAACTGATGAGCTTAAGGATTTCTAACTGTCCTGAAAGATAAGGATATCCTGGACCACAGACCAAGATTTCTGAAAACCAAACATGAATTTAATTGGGTGGCTGAATTACAACACAGGTTGAATTCTCAACTTTGCAGCGTTTCTTATGTTAAGGTTAGGACACAGATTGAGAAGGAATACGAATTAAAATTTGCGATAGGAATATGGGAGCAGATTCCCATGACGCTGGGGACCTTGAACGCCTAAATTCTACTGATCCTCAAGTCCCAGCAAGCCCCAGGAGGTAATTTATGAAGTGTGACTCACAAGGAGGTCAATACACACCTCGAGAACTGCAATATTTTGTCAGTACACGTTGACAGAACCTCAGTAATGTGCAAGGGAATGGATCTTAAATTGTATTGGACCAGGGAAGAAGAAATATATTGTTGGACCCTCCGAAATTAGTTTCTTTAAGTGCACAAAGCAGAGATTCTGAAATCAGTGTGTTAGCTCGAGGGGCTGCAAAAGACAAGAAGGGTTTAGGGGCTCCTAAACCTGGAGTTAAAGGTACTTTAGACTAAATGAACTTGAAGTTTCATAAGCTTCTTGGTATACTGATGAAGGGATCCAAAGGCTTTGGAAAAATGACATGCTTAAGTGGATTTATTATGCAATACTTGTTCAGATACCTCTATGTCTCCCAGAATGGTCCTGCAGATATACCTTCCACTAAGGCTTTGAGAAATGCATTGGGGAAGGAAGCCCAGCTTCCATAAAGAGCGTTACGGTGGCTGTTCTCTAAAGGTTAGAGATGAGAGGGGGAAATGCTGCCATCAAACTGGGGTCTCTGAATTCAATGGGGAGAATGAGATACTGGACTGGCAGGAGCCAATTGGTAGCATTTAATCACAGAAGACAAGGAAGATATGGTTACCACAATGGGCAGCAGAGCTGAAAGTCAACAGAAGAGTCTGACCCATGGAGACCTTTGACTTTCGATAGTTGATCATAATGTCCCTAGAACTGAAATAGGTGATCACCTTACTAATGTCCAATTTGATTAGTATAAGTAGTGTGGCGAAAAGAAGTCATACCTGATTCAGCAATAAAGAATTGTGGACCCTCAACCAATTGCCAGCCTTAAGCCAGTTCATGGGCCCAAAGCCCTTTGAAAGAAAGGAAGACAGGGTCTCCTCAAGGAACACTCCTACTAGGCAACGAAAAATGTACACTCTAAGTCTTCCTTCCAGCCAGAGTAGTCTTCAACTTAGGGCAATTTTACCCTCCGAAGAGTAGCTGTCAACGTCTGGAGACATTTTGGATCGTCACAACAGGGTAGAGGCTAGGGATGCTACTAAACATCTTACAATGTACAGGACAGTCCCCCAGTGACAAAGAATTATGTAGCCCAAAATGTCAAGAGTGCTAAGGTTGATAAATCCTGCTTTTCCCAAGAGACCTGTGACCACTGAGTTCCAACAAGCAGAAAGTGAGTCAACATCATCACAATTTGCAGTGATTCAGGAGGACCAGGGCTAAACATTAAGCTTGGGTTTGGCATATATGATAAATCAGAGTCACAGCACAGACTGAAGAGTGGTGTGTGGACAGTGCTCACGCACCCCTAGAACTCTGAAAGTTTAAATTATCCCAAACAGTACATAACTGCAAGAGGGAGAAAGCAATCTGGATTAAAAATAGAGTATAATTAAACATAGTAACAAACTAAAATTTGTGCTTCAAGTAAAAATGTCAAGTGATCCTTTTTCACTTACCAAATCCAATTCATCAGCAACTGCAATCGAAAAATCAATCCTAAACCCAACTCTTCCCACTTCTGCTACCCCCTCGTTGAAGCCACATGTCTCTCCTAGAAAAGCCACTTTAACAGCCTCTTTACTTCCTCCCTTGTTCCTGGAGAATCTATTCTTGATATGCGGCTGCCAAGTGGTCCTCTTACAATGTAAATTACTCATGACACTCCTGAGCATCACAGAGAGTACAGCTGAGGATGTGAGATCATAGTGTGGGGATGAAAGTGGGAACTCTTTCCTACCTTGAAGGAAAGCCCAGATGTATGAGTAAAGAAAACACTGACCCAGTTTTGCTCTGCTTGATGGAGCAAATATGGAAGAGCTCCCTGGTTTTCCTGCATCCATTCCTGGTCTTGCCGCCCTTCCACACACACTCTCACAAATTACCCTCAAAGCAGCAGAGTGATCTATTCAAACCATAAATCAGGTTGCTCAGCATAAAACAAACACCCACAAGGAGCCTTCTGGAACCAGCGCCTAAACCAAGTAGTCGCGAGTGGGGCCTGAGGGTCTTACAGCGTTTCATCTCTCCAGGTGATTCTAATATGTAGCCAAGGCTGAGACCCACTGGCCTACAGCTTGCTTCTCAAAAATCTAATGTGCACACAAATCACCTGAGAGGCTTGCGAACTTTACTTTCTGACCCCAGTAGGGCTGGGTGGGGCCTAAGATGCTACATTTCTAACAAGCTCCCCATGTGGTGCTGATGCTGCCTCCTGAGGACCACGCTCTGAGTAGCCAAAACCTGGGAGGGTAAACCATTGCTCCCCTCTACCCAGTTCACCCTTGCTCATAAATGCTTGAAATCATATTTTTCACCCTCTACCAGCCCTCCAGTTTCTCAGCCTCCTAGACCCACCAATAGCTCTGCAGTCAGCCAGCTCAGGACAGAATCTGTGGACAAATGAATGACAGAATGATGATGTCCACTATGGAAGACACTATATTTCTTCCCACTGTACAGTAAGCCTTCCTTCCAGGTAAAATTAAGCAAAATTCAGCCCTGCTATGTCCCATTGGAGACTGGATCTTCAAAGGGACAGGTTAAAACCTAATCACAGTACCCTCCTCTGTCTCATATGCATCTAGAGCAGTGTTTCTCAACCTTTTAATTATTATCACCTCCCTAAGGAGCATTGTTAGATTTTTAAAAAATAAATTTATTTATTTATTTTTGGCTGCGTTGGGTCTTCGTTGCTGTGCGCAGGCCTTCTCTAGTTGTGGTGGGCAGGGGCTACTCTTCTTTGCGGTGCATGGGCTTCTCATTGCGGTGGCTTCTCTTGTTGCGGAGCACGGACTCTAGGTGCACTGGCTTCAGTAGTTGTGGCTCACGGGCTCTAGAGCGCAGGCTCAGTAGTTGTGGCGCACGGGCTTAGTTGCTCCACGGCATGTAGGATCTCCCCGGACCAGGGCTCGAACCCGTGTTCCCTACATTGGCAGTCAGATTCTTAACCACTGCGCCACCAGGGAAGTCCCTAGACTTGTTTTTCTGATTGCACCGCCCCCCCCATGAAATGTTAACACCACACATACTCTTGCCCTTTGTAGGGACACAAAACATTGTTAATACCTGTGTTTTTTGCCGCCCCCTTGTGGACAATATCACCCTCAAGGAGTGCAGAATCTGAGCTCTTCCATTCATTCATTCCAACCACCCAGCTCCCAGGCCTGATGTGTAGACCACACACTTATACACTTTTCTCCAGCCTGACCCTTCCAGCCCAAGTTATACGTTAGAGAGGACACCGTTTTTAGAATCACACAAACCAAGTTAAACCCAGCCTCTGCTATTTACAAGTTTGGGGACCTCAGGCAAATCTTTCCCTTTCTTATCCTAAGCATCTCAACTGTTAAATGAAATCAAAATATTCGCACTGAAAAATTGTTGTGAGGTGTAGGGGGGGAGGGGAAGTGCCCTGTAAAACATAGATTATAATGCCCAGCACAGGGCAAGTGTTTGATAAATGGTCGTAACTGGCCATGATTTGGGGGGTGCCCTCCAGAGCTTCATACCTCAGTTGAGATCAGATCCTTAGCACCTGGCTCCAGTAGCACCTTGATGGCCTTGTATACCACGCCAAATGAAGATTAGACGTCTGTCATCAGGCCACAGGGCAGCAAGGAGAAAGACACATCTTCCCTGGAGCATCTACCTGAGAACCAGGAGATCCTAAAGCAGTCCGGGGAGTATTACTGGGGTGGGATAGGGAGCTGAGAGGGACTTACCAGCACAAGTAAACGTACAGCCTGCAGCCAAGGCCACTGCTATCGATTCATAATCCTGACCCAGTCTCTTCACCTCAGCACTACCCTTGATTACCTCCTGGGCAAGAATAGGTCTGGGCAGCCCAGAAGTGCCACCCCACTCCTCTTCTCAAATGCCCCTGGAAACTCTGACTAGAGGCCCATTTCCAGAAACATGCCCAGCCTCCCTCACCATATAGACCCTAACCTGTCTCCAGAAATGCCCTCCCCCACCCCACCAAACAGTACTGGCCACCACTCTCCTACTTATCAAAGAGATTCTCCATCTTTGCAGACTATCCATCACCTAGACTGTAACCTTCACCGCCAGGGCATACCCCTACTTTGCAGAGTACCATTCAAACTGGGTACATTGTTCTTCTCCTGTCAAGCCCAGCCACAACCAGAAAGAGTGAATCAGCACTTTTGCCTTCTACTCTACAGACATCGTGGCTGCCATCCTCCAAAGAAAACAGCCTCCCCACTCACAAAAGTACAATTTCCTCTTTGACCAACTCTCAGGTCTCCACCCCTCCTAGACACCCTGACATAATCCAGTGCTTAGCATGGTGATTTAAAAAGTCCTAGATGAATACCTGTTGCCTGTGTCTCCACAGCGGGCATCAGAAACACCCACTCCCCAGAGTATCTGACTCTGTCACTAGGGGCGGTGTGACCTTCCTACAGGTGATGTTGCCTCCCTCAGCCTCAACTCCTGCCCCTGTCACATGGCAGTAAAAGCAATACCTCTAGGGATAATTAGAGGATTGGACACCCAACAGACAGCCTGGCTCCCACTTGGGGCCTCTCTAGTGAGAGACTAACCTGAAAAGATGGTCATCCTGATGATGCTGCCTGAAGAACAGGTGGCTTCCCTGGAAGGGGAAATCGTTTCCAGTCTCCTTTTTTATTTCATGATACAAATGAGGACCAAGTTGTATCATATTACAGTACAGACTTATTACTAAAGAATTATTATTATGTTTTCCTGACCTTAACCCCTTCCCATAGTTGATTCCACCATCAAGGCCAAAGGCTTCTTAAAGATTCTACCACCTAACAAAAATATCATATAAAATATTTAGTATTTCAACAAACAACCAAAATTTAATATTTTATAAGTAAATAATTTCTAGCCATTTCCATCATTTCAGCTTGTTTCTTGCAAAGGAGAAAGGTAACGTCTTATAATTTTCCTGTTAAATCAGCATATAAAATGAAATTTTAAATTAAAATTCTATCAAAAATGCATTTGATATTGTCATGGTTCTCAGCCCTGATGAGTCCTCAAAATCCACCTGCAGAGCATTTTAAACATAAAGTTGCCTGTTTGGGGCCATAGCAAATGTGCTGCAAAGAACATCTTATACTTATCTTTTGGTGCACATATATATCTGACTCTGTAGAGTGTATATCTGAGAATAAAATTGCTAAATCATAGGAGATGCATGTGATCAGCTTTTGTAGATCTACCTAAGAGTTCCTAAAGAGGTTGTACAAGTTAACACTCACATCAATAGTGTGTGAGAATCCTCACTGTTCTGTATTCTCACCATCACTTGGTACTCTGTCCTTTTTATTTTAGCCATTTCAGTGATTGTTTTAATTTCCATATCCTGAACCACTCATGACGTTGAGCATGTGCTTATTGGTCATTTGTATATTTTCTTTTGAGATGTGTCAAGTATTTTTTCTGAGTTGGCTTTTTACTTGTTAATACGTAATATATATATATATTATATTCAGGGTACAAGTCTTTTGTTTTATGTGTATGTATTGAGAATATCTTTCTTGCCATCTCATTCTCTTTTTTGTTTTCTTTATCTTGTTCTCTTAATGGTAACTTTTGTTGAATAGAAGTTCTTAATTTTAATAGATCTTAATTATCACTTGTTAACTGTCATCAGCAGTAAAATGGATAAATAAATTGAGGTTTATTCACAGAATGAAATACTCTACAGCAGTGAGAATGAATAAATCAGAACTATTTGCAACAATATGGATGAACCTCACACAACACTGAGGGAAAGAAGCTAGACACAAAAGTATATATTATTTTAGGGTTTTTTTTTTTTGTTAAATTCCAAAAGCAAACTAATCTATTATGTCAGGATATTGACAACTTTGGCTGGGCTGTAATAACTGGAAAGGGGTACAAATGGCTCTCTTGAGCCGCTGGTGGTAAATTGTTTCTTGATCTGAGCACTGGTTACCCAAGTTTGCTCAGTTCGTGAAAGTTCACATTATTGACATGATATGTTTACTTTGATAAAAAGTTATGAAAGTAGAGGTTCATATGCCTGAGCTCCAACTCCAGAGGGCCTGGATGTCCATGTTTCCTAGTGACTCAGATCTGCAGCCAGGGCCAAGGAACTTTAATCAATACTCTGGTCGTAAATATCTGCAGATATAAGGATTAGAAGCCCCATTTCTTGAAAAATGTCTACTTTGTTAGACACACTTAAATGGTGGGATTATAGGAACTTCCCTGGTGGTCCAGTGGGTAAGACTCCGGGCTCCCAATACAGGGGGCCCAGGTTCGATCCCTGTTCGGGGAACTAGATCCCGCATGTCACAACTAAGAGTCCACATGCCGCAACTAAAGCCACAACTAAGACCCTGCAGAGCTGAAATCATTAATTAATTAATTAATATTAAAAATAAATAAATAAATCATGGCATTATAGAGTTATTTTTTCCTATTTCATTACCACCTCAATTACAATGTTGTTTTGTGCAATTGTTAAAATCCTGTGAATTACACTTCTCCATTGTCTCATTCATTTTTTAAATCGTTGTTTTGATTCTCTGGAAAGAAACATTTGCTTGTAAGTCTAGAAATGTGGTCAGAGGGAGGAGGGACAGAAGCTATGAGAAACTGAGAAGATAAACATGATCCTCATGGTGCTGGCTTTCCTCCGTCTTGCGCTACTCTGATTAGTTCCAGCCCATAGCCAAGCATCCTCATCTGACCAGGTGTGGGGGGAGAGTGGCGATGTACACCTCTCAGAAGGCAGGGTCCAAAGTTAATGGGGTTCTGCAAATTATGGAACAGAGTGAGGTCCTGAAGAACAGGAGAGACAGAGGCAGCTGCAGTTGCCAGGCACAGGTCTCTCCTGGGCTTTCTCTCTGCCTTCTCATGCCCTGTGTCTGGCAGTTTGAAAGCAGACTAGTCATTCATCATTTTTTGCAAGGGCCTATGAAAAGGGGTATGGACTCTGATGCTGCTAGACAGATTCTAGTTTAGATCAGAGGCCGAGGACTGGGGAAGGATACACAAGAGGGGGATGACATGTTAACACTATATTTGTGAGCCTGGAAGGAAATGTGACTCTGGATAATGGTGATACTGGCTAATGGGGTCAGTTTTGCAGAGACAAAGAGCTCTCATTCCAAGTCATTTGGTGGTTGACTGGTTTTCACACTTTAAAAAGCCTTCCTTCTTATTCCCAGGCAAAACGAATCCTTCCCTCCTCTATGCTTCTGCTGCACTTGGCGCTTGTGTATATCCCACTAACGAGCAGCATCACCTGGGAACTTCCAGATCTGCACATCCTTAGAAGCTGAACCTACTGAATTAGAAACTCTGGGTACAGGGCCCAGTGATCTGGAGTTTAATGAGCCCCCAGGTGATCCTAATGCAGGCTAGAGTGGTTTTCAAACTCTAGGAGTGCCTGTTCCTTTAGGTGAAGGGCACCTGTGCAGTACACCCTGTAGGACTTGGAAATTAATGGAATGTAGGAAGGCAGAGAAGTATTAAAAGATGAAGATGTTTCTAGTTTTGGAGACTGGATTAGGTGTACCATGAGGCCAAATAAGGAACACAAGGGGAGGAGATATTTCAGTTTGTTATTATTTGTTTGTTTTGTGGGATTCATAGAAGGTAAGGAGCAGGTGATAAGTTTGGTTTTATGCCTGTTTTCAGAGGTGCAAGCTCCATGCATGTGTGTTTCACTAAGTGGCTCGAAGTATAGATCTGGAAATGTGAGGGCTGAGCTGGGGCTATGGACAGCAGGAAGCGCTGGTTATAACAACAGCTGAGGAGCCGCATGGGCCTGGTTTTAAATCCAAGCTCTCCACTTTTAATTCTTTGAGCTTGGGTAAGTTCTTACACCTTCCTGAGCCTTTGCTCCCTCATCTGACAATTAGAATAATCATACCTACCCACAGAGTTCAGGGAAGGATTGAATGAGACAACATGTTTAACTCAATTAGCAAAGTTCCTGGCTCATAGAAAAGGCTGGTGCTACTACTTTATAGATTTGTGAGACTGCAGAATATAGATGGGAAATGCAGGCAATGGAGTGGAGCTGGTCACCAGGTTGTGCAAGAGAGAAATAGCAAGACTGAGCCTGCGGACGCCAACATGTGGAGGGGGCCAAGCACGAGCAGCGAAGAGATCAACGAGAAGGCACAGGTTTAGAGGCAGGAAGAGGATGAGAAGAGAGTGGCCTGTGGGTCAACGGATGAAGGAATTAAATCAACAACTGCACATATTGCAGCAACTAGTCAGGACTGGAACTGAGAATTAGCCATTTTGTTTGACGATGAGAAAGTCAATGGTGACCTGGAAAACAGCAATGTCAACGGAAGCGTGACGGGAGAGGCAGAACCCTCCAGCCACATCGAGCAATCCTTATGCTGTAAATGTAGTCATTAAAATGGATCCATAGTTGGAAGAGAGACAGGGAGTGTCATCTACCTTAAAAATGGGAAGAGCCTAATTAATGGCATTAGTACACGTAAAGGAATAATTTTGCTCAGATCAAAAACCTAGGAGTCAATATTTGTTTCTTTCCTTTGCATCTCACATCTGAGTCATCAATTACTCGTATTGGACCGATCACCAAAATAAATCTGTAACCCATCCACCTCTTTGCTCCACTGCTGCCACACCAGTCCAAGCTACCCTCATCTCGCTTCCCCAGGCAAATGCAATAGTTATAACTTCTTTCCCCTCTTGCCTCTCCAGGTGCCTCCCTACCCCTGCCCTCTTCCCAGCTGCCTCAGAGATTTTTTAACATATAAATCAATCACAGTAGTCTCTTTGTCAAACCCTCCAGAGGCTTCTCATCATACTTAGCAAATAATCAAAACAACTCACCTTGGTGGGCAAAGCCCCACTGATCTGTTTCCGCTTCCCCTCTGAGCCTACACAGTCCAATATGGTAGCCACCAGCCACAGGTGGCTACTGAGCATTTGAAATGCTGGTAATAGTAAAAAAAAAAAAAAAAAAAAAAAAAAAAAAAAAAAAAAAACTTTAATATTTCTTTAACAATTTTTACACATATTTATATTCACAGAGCCAGATGTGACTAATGTGATTGAAAAACTGAATTTTAGGTTTTATTTAATTTATATTATCTTAAATTTAAATAGCCACATGTGGCCAGTGATTACCATAGTGTACAGCACAGAGGTAAAACATGTCCTTCATTGCAGTAAGTTCTACTGGACTGGGCTGCTCTGGCCTGATCCTGCTGTGTTCCCTCTTGCTTACTGGATTTCAGCATTGCCGGCTGACCTTCTCCTCCTCACTCACATTAAGCTCCTTCTCCCCTCAGGGTTGCTGCACAGATTGTTCTGTCTAGACTTCGTTGCTCGTTGATCTTCAAACGACAGCCTTGTCTCAGCTTCAACGTCACCTCCTCAGAAAGGCCTTTCCTTTCCACCCAAATGAAAGTTTCCCTATTATGTTATCTTCAAAGCATTTCTGGCTAGGTAAAGACATTTTCCCTATGGATTGTTGACTTGTTTATTGCCTGTGTCCCCTTTTAGGATGTTATTTCCCCAAGGGCAGGAACCTTGATCCTCTAGTGTAGGTGGAGGACTTAAGCTTTAAAAAATAAGAGGCAAGGTTGCTGAATGTGAGCCTGCTGGGGATAAAGGGATTTGAATCCAGGAAACCTAGTAAGGAAATGCTGAAAAGGATTTAATACAGCTAAGGGGGCCACTGGGCATCACTGAGGATCCAGAAGGGAGTAGACGTCATCAACAGTTTGCAGTACAATCTGTAGTGTGATTTTTCTCCAATAAGAGGAAGAGCCCAGATATGCTTATCACATTTAACCTTCACAACAACCTTTGTGAGGTGTGCTGAAGTGTCCCCACTTTACAAGTTATTAAAAGCAGAGAGATTAAGGACCCTACCTAAGACCATGAAGCTAATAAGTGGAGAAGCTAGGATTTGGACCCCGGCATTCAGAACCCAGAGCCAGCACTCTTAGCCACATCACCATATTGCCCCTCTCCTTATTAGAGCTGCGCATAGTGGGTATTTCATTAAAAATATGATAAATGTCCATTGCAGGGCTCCATGATTTCCCATCCCTTCCAAAATGGTAAACCAGGCATAATAAACAAGATGAGACAGATAACAATACCATTTGAATAAATTTACATAAGTCAAACTTTTGCACACAAACAACACACGTAACGCAAGGATGCACACAAAAAATAGACATTAAATACTTTAGAATGGTTAAATAAAAGAGAATTAGAACAGAAATAGAGCTACAGATATAGAAAACAAACTTATGGTTACCAGAGGGTAAGGGGGGGAGGGATAAATTGGAAGATTGGGATTGACATAAACACACTACTATATATAAAATAGCAATAGATAACTAATAAGGACCTACTGTATAGCACAGGGAACTCTACTCAATAGTCTGTAATGGCCTATATGGGAAAAGAATCTGAAAAAAGCGAATATATGTATATGCATAACAGATTCACTTTGCTATACACCTGAAACTAACACAACATTGTAAATCAACTAACCTCCAATAAAAATTTTTAAAAAAGAAATTAGGGAAAAACAGGGAATAGATAAATAAAACAAGAGAAGAGCCTTGCATGGACATATAATGATAACATGCTGTGAACTAAGAAATAGAACTGGGACCTCTGCTCTGAGGCCAGGGAGACCATGGGCTGCCCTGCCCATCTCTCTAGCTGTGAGGACCAGGGTCAGAAGCTTCCCTCCTCCCCTCAGAGGTCTCCCACCATTCTAACCTCACAGAGCTTGGGGTGACATGGGGAAGGTTTCAATTCATACAGAACTGCTTATAAATATTAAAAAAAATTTTTACTATTACTAGCATTTGTCACTCAAAAATATGAATGCGTATCAATTTTAGGTGAGGCAAAAAATGGACCTTCAAATCAAAAGCCTATAACTAAAAATACTATATACTTTGGTGGTTGTCATCTTTAGAATAACTCAAATACACTTCCATATATTAGGAATCCACAGCACTAAAGCATGGCCCAGGGATCCAAAGTGTGTGTGTGTGTGTGTGTGTGTGTGTGTGTGTGTGTGTGTGCGTGTGTGTGTGCGTGTGTGTGTGTGTGTTAAAAGCACCCCCGAGATGATTTGCATGACCAGTCTCACTTGGGAAGCATTGCACTGCCACTGAATGACTACCAGTTTCCTAGTCAGACATATAAAGGAGGGACATTCCAAGCATGGACAATGACAATGCAGCATGGAAAGTCCTGGTAAGTTCTGGAAAAAGTCATCTACTAGAGCTCTGGTTTGTGGAGATCGGTGGTAGAAGTAGATGTGATGGGGTCAGACTCCAGAGGTTCTAGGAAGCAGGGCTGAGAGCACTACACTTCACCCTGGAGACATCAGGGGCGGCACAGGTTTAAAGCAGGTGGTGGCCCGATCAGGTGTGCTGGTTGGAGGCGTGACTCTGGCAGCCAAGTCCAGTGGACTTGGGCGGAGGGACTGGTGCACGTGCTGTCAGAAGAGGGAAGGCAGCCACGTGGACTTGCTGTCTAACAGATGAGGGAAATGCAGGATAATGCTTAATTTCCTGTCCTCAGAGATCGGGTAGAAGGTGGTCCCTTTCTCCAAGTACAAACTGTACACAGATAAGGTCAGGAGGAATAGGGCTGAGCCACCCTGGGAATAAATAAACCTCTTCCTTTTTTGAGTCATGTAAACCAGAATGTGGATGTTGAAACTGTTGTGTTCATTTCATCCTGACTCTGCCCCTAGGCTGGAAGCCTGGGAGGAAGGAATAACAATTGCGGTTTATTTATTCCAAATACAAATGCTGTGTACAAGTAGCTCAGCTTGCTCAGTGTCTTGTGTTTGATAATTTAATTTAGTCTTCTGGCTCCCTGGGTCTGTCTGGTCTTGGTGTGTAATTGCTTAGCAAATCTGCCACCTCTTTAAGTCTTGAATCATCCTGGTGCGTATCACTGACCTACCAGACTATATTGTTGGTCATGCTGGTTTTGAGCATCTATATCCCTTTATGTTTTAGTACTTTCTCCCTTCTACCCAGATCATTCCCTTCTCATCTGCCTTGTTAGACTTCTTTTTTTCTCTGCCTCAGTCTTGCTGGATATTATAAAAGCAAAAGTTATCATTTCTTATATAAAGTACTACTCTAATAAGCATGTTACAGTTCAGCTCAGCATCCTCCACAGCAGTGGCTGGGGAAGTCCCGCTGGGAAGATGAGCAATAATCCAGCAAAGAGATAAGACATGGACAAGGGGGAGTCGGGAAATGAGAAAAAGGGAAGAGGCCCAAGGATTCACATGGAGACTACAAATAAATGCATTGAGGGGAGAGACAAAAGATATTTAAAAAATTGGAGATCACTATTCAAGAAAGATGTGACAGAACAGAAGATTAACCAATAATCACTGGGGGCAGAGATGTGGGTCAAGCAGATATTTTCACTCAATTCTAGTATAGTAGAAACAGGCATCACTGCTGAAAACTTGAAAAGATTTAAAAAGAAACAGCTTCTTACTGTAGCAATTCCACCTAAGTTAACCTCTGTGAAGAATTCTATCTGGTTCAGTGACACATATGAGATTCCAGAGAACTTGCTCCCTGCTCTTAAGTTTAGGGTCCCAAATTGACTGGCCTCGCCTGCTGAGAATCCTGCCTCCTCCCGACAATAGCAGGACAAACCAATAGAGCATTTAATTCACATTAGAAGCAAAAAAATGCAAAGTCCAGAGGAGAGCAATGGAAGAAGGAAAATGCAGTCAATGAGGGTTGATGTCATTAGGATTAACATCAGACTCACAGAACTTTGTCCAAATCTAGCATCATTTTTTGCTACCTCTTATTTAAAACGTTTTGATTTATGCACTCTTTCCTCATCTAGGGTATGGATTTTCACAGGCATATACTGCGTTCTATTTAATCTTTGTATCCCCAGTAATGGATGGTGTACCTAGCACAGAAAAGGCACCGAACACATATCTGATAAAGGAATGTGGTTATTTTCTTGACAAAATGATAATAATCGAAACTCTCAACTAGAAAAAAAATTCACTCTGAGAATCATCACCTTAGAGACTTAAAGAATTTGGGAGTCTGTACTCTGTGTTCCTATCCCTTTAAACAGAGTGAGCCCACCCAAGTATCCTACTACATCTGGCCTATAAGATCCAGTTGCAGAGAAAAATTATTCCAGAAAATTTCCCTGGTACACTCCCCACTTACACCAGATCCACTACTTCTGCTGCTACACCCAGCTCTCCAGACTCAGGGCTCAGTACCTCTGACATTGATAGGTGCTCTGCGCTCCTTCAGGTTTGATGACTGACAAAATTTCCTCTCTGGTTCATGAAACCTCTACTTCCCACCTGGCTCTTGTGCCTGCTCGCCCCCCAGTGATTATGATTTTATTAGGCTCCAGAAATATCCTCAGGATAATCAAATCAACCCTCAGAGTGCTAAGTCGACTTAGCAATGAATACACCATGAATTGAATTAATAGAGACACCTGTGTTCATTTGGGTCAATGACATAGGCATGGCTGTTCATAGCAATCACCTGGGGAAATCTAAAACTCTTGACTCCTGGTTACCACCTCCATCGATTCTGATGTGATTGGTCTGTGGTGATGCCTGGGCTTTTTAACTTTTTAAAATTTCCAGGTGATTCCTATGTAAAGTTTTCAAATCACTGCTTTAGGTTGAAAACCAAACTGGCACCATTTTTCCCCCAAACTGCAGAGCATAGACATTACTAAATGAAAATGAAACAACTTCTTAGCATTGTGTCCTAGTCTCTTGTCTGAGTATATAATAGCACCTATATGAGGGTTACTAGATGAATGTAGCTTGGCTTAGGTGACATGTTAAAAACCACCCTGCAAGTAAAATGAGGTATGTTGGCTGAAACGCTTTCAGACTTGTTAGAACAAATAAATAATTCCAAAATGTTAATGCCATGAGGATTGATTCTTCTCTCTAAACTGAGAAGCAGGGGTGAATGTTCTCCCCACTTCCGATCTTAACTGAAGGCTGAAAGCTATCTGTCCCCTCAGGATGTGGGTCAGGATCTCCCACCCCACAGAATTAAGAAGGGTTGGCATTCTCTGACTGGCTCCTCCCACCTGCCCAGGACTGGCTCTTTTCAGAGATGTTATCTGGAGAGATATGGGCCTTAGCTCTTAACTGAGGGGACAAATGTCAACCTCTGGGTCTGACTCGTGCCTAAGACATGCAGAGGGTGTCCTCAGAAGCATGCAGGGCTCCTTCTTCAGCTGTTCTTTAAACAGCTGACAGGGAAGCCCACCTTCCAGACACAACAGCTGAGGAAGCATTTGGACTCAGCTTCCATTCCTAAGACTCCAGAGATAAGGGCATGGCCCAGCCCTGGGTGCTGGCATCTTCAGCCTTAACTCCTGTGTGCTCTTTGTCCCTCTCTCTAGACCAGAAGGGCCGGCTCACACTTGGTGCCAAAAGCAAAAGCTTCGATTTCTGGGAAAAGGGGGGCAGTTTATTAAAGTGAACAGAATGGTTAACAATGCTGTGAAAACTATACTACGTGCAGTTTAAATAAGCTGCACGTCTAAGCTGCACTTCTTTCATTAGGCCCATTATTCCAGTTCTCTTTGGAAGCTTCTCTGAATCTCCCACCTGGGGAGGTCTGTCTTAGGATGGAGCTGGGAGAAGAGTGGTCACTAATTGTCCACAACTCGCACCATCCCTGACATGAGATTCCAAGTGGGTTCTGCCACAGCCCAGATAGGATAGCCCCCACAGGGGGTGGCGCTGTCATTTAAGAAGACTCCCGGCTCTTATCTGAACACATTTGGAGAGACACTGTGATCACCTGTCTACTTGCTGGTGGGAGAGAGAGGGGAGAGGACATCCATTATTGGCTGGAGCTACAGCTTGAACAGAATCAGAGACAGGCAGAAAGAAGCAGGCATGCCGGGAAGGCCGACATATTCTCTACGGACAGAACTATGTCGTAGAGGGTCGAGAGAAAGCTCACAGCGGGACTTGTGTGGACTCAGGAGAGGGTCAGCATGTGAACATCACACTCCTCCGTTATCTTGAACAATTATCTGTGGAGATAGCGATGAACTGGTCTCCTTGGCAACGGAGGCGCCTGGCTCCACAGGGCTACCAGGCAGGCGTCTGCAAGCCTGGAAGGAGTGCGTGGCTCCCACCTCTTGTCAACACCCACACCAACCAGATACATGTCCTGCCATTCCTCTTCATTGCTGTCGGTCATCTACTGCCTTCGAATCACTCTGAATCACTGAGTGAAACCCCCTCCACTCCAAATCTTGAGAGATTTCAGCCTCTATGAAGATAGCCAGTGAGCAATTTTACTTCCCAATTCCTGATTGTCCTTTGCTGCACTGCATTTCAGTCCCCTAATCCAAGGAGCTTGTCCGGGATTTTAATATCCTGGAAGTGCCCCAACTCAGAAATTCTAAACTCCAATCATCTGTTCTCAGATCACCTCCTATACACTTTCTGCTCTACCTTCATACTCACTGCATCAGTTCACAAAAAAAACCTCTTAATTCCTCAACCCATTCTCTCCTCACAGTCTAGCAGGACCTTGTTGGCCTCATCTGCCACTACGCAGCCCAGGCCCCTTTGCTCTGAATTACTATCTCACCAGAAAAGTCAAAACCCTCAATCAACGCTACAAGCTCCCTCCTCTGATTCTAAACTCTGGCACTGCTGCTGCCATGCAGGATGGCACAACGCGACAACACAATCATTTCTAGTTTCCAACCTCAGCTGAGCCCTGAGCAGTGTTTGTCAACCTCTCTATTTGTTTTTGACCAGCTTCATCCCACCTTCTCAATGGCTCAGTTGATTGCTTCACTTCTTACTTTATCCACCAAACTGGCATCAGCAGCAGCACAGTCAACATGCTATCTCATTTCACTCGTGCACGCTACAAACTTGTTCTCCACCTCTGCTCAGCTCTTGCCTTGGCGGGCAAGGTCTTCCTCCCCCCACCATCACCGAGGGCCTTGCTCCATCTCCCTTCTCCCTCTGGAAGTGGCCTCACCAATCTTTCTCTTGTTTTTCTTTACCTTCTCCATCTCCCTCTCTGCTGACCCCTCCCTGTGTCTAGAGAACTGTCGGCTTTCCTCTCAGTCCTACCCCCTGATCCAGTGTACCCCATCTGGGGTTTGGCAAGCTAGGGTCCACAGGAAGCCTATCTTTGTGAATAAAATTTGACTGGAATATAGCCATGCTTATTTGTTTATATATTGCCTACAGCTGCTTTTGTGCTGAACAGCAAGTAGTTGAGTAGTTGTGACAGAGATCACGTGGCTCACAAAGCCAAAAAGATCTGCTCTATGGCCCTTTGTAGAAAAGATTGTGGGTTCCTCCATACTCACCACCCTCTTCCTTCCCTCCTGGCCACTCCTCAATCCATGGTAACTGTGATGTTGCTTCTGTGTCTTACCACCTTCCTAATCTTCCCTTCCTCAGGTCACTGAGGTGACTCACAATTTCCTAATTCAAAGGTGGGAGGGTGGGGGGGGAGATTTTCTCATTCCTTAGTCACTCCTCTGCTGCACTGGACATTTGGAGATCACACCGTTCTTGAAATTCTAGGGAAAGATCCCAAATGCAAATGCCCGGAGGAGCCAGGCAGGCTGTGTCAATGAGCGAAATGGCCACATTAAGATATGCGCGTGGGGGGACCTGGAGAGCCTGTACCCACGGCAAAAGGGGAGCCCCTGCACTGCTGTGAGGAATCTAGGCACTACATAGCCAAATATTCCAGTGCTTCATGGGAAGCTAAAAATGCAGACTTTATGAGGCATCGCTCAACTCTTAAAAGGTGGGAACTATTTAAAAAATATTACAAACCCTCAGGAGTCAAACAAAATGAAACTTTCGGCCAATTTGGCCTAATGGCTGTGGATTAGTCCCCCTGGTTCCATGACTGAACTTTCTTGGTTCCCTTGGGGAATCCTGATTTTTCCTGCTGGAGGTTCTCTTCAGCCAGCCTGCCTCTACCTTCTCAGATGTTCATCCCCAGCTCATGGGTCTTTTCTTGCTTCACAGTTTCTCAGGTGAAATCTCAAATCTATCTCTCACTCTACCCTAGGCACCTGCTTCTGACTCGTATCTCCATAAGGGAAATGAACTGCTCCACCTGGAAATCCCACAGATACTTCAAAGTCCACATCAGCCCTCCCCCATTTTCAACCCCTACCCTTTGCCAAGCCTCCTCCGAAATTAAGACTCAGGTTCCCCCCAACCAAGCTGTCCTCCTCTCCATCTTTCCAATAGGATTGAGGTGCCTCTCCCTGTGTCCTCAGAATATTTTGGTAACTATACTTTGTACAAAGTATTATAATTATCTGTCTCCGTTTCTGTCTTACGCACCTAGAGAATAGCCCCTCAGTGGGCAGGGACTGTCACATTAATCTTTGTATTCCCAGCTTCTAGCAGAGTGCTGACACATAGTAGGTTCCTAATAAATGTTTGGCAAATTAATACACAAACAAAAAAAGAGAAAGATGCACTAAAAAATTAAATTGCCAAGTTTTCTATGCCTTCAGAACACTTTTACTAGTGTAATTTTTATTTTATGGTGTCTTTGGTATATAGCTAGTATTACTGTTAACATGTTAGTATTGTATCAGAAAAGAATGTAATTTTCCCTTAATTGTGATTTTTAAAAGCACTTGTTTTCATGCTAAAGGAAAACTGTGTTATGTCCAGCAATAAAAACTAGTAAAATGTAATAAATTGAAGTCAACAAATAAAGTAGGATTTGCCAAATAAATACATCATAAACAAAACATAGTGAGGGCATATCTCTTCTAAAAAGTGAGATTTACTGGGAGAATTCACTACCACACATAACAGAAAAAGTAATTTCTTGATCTTAAAATCTTGTTATGTGGAATGATAGCTAACAATGAAACAAAGGTTTCTCTCAAGCAATTATAGAAGGCAGTGATTCCAGCTTTCTGGAGGGATTCGTAATGCCCTATCATGTATTTGATTTTGTGGCATACTTTGCAGAATTCTATGAGCTATATCTCTTGGGAAAGGTGGCGGGAGTGGGTCAGGGTAAAAATGTTTAATTGATATCAGTTTTATTTTCACCCATAGTTAAGTGCCCGGGACTCTCCATCATTACTACTTGCAGCTAAGACATTGAGAGAAAGTTCTCCTTTTCTACCATTAGGTGGCAGTATTGCTTTGGGACAAACAACAACGACACTTTTTTTAAAAAATAATTTCTAGACCTATGCTTGATCTTTATTTTATTCCTAAACTCTAGGCTTCAGAGTGCCCAATACAAATAACAATGGAGTAAACAAGGCACAGACATGATATCTGAAGAAAACTGAAGCGGGCTCACCAATATCACTCCATTCAGAACCTTGTCTTTGCAAGAAATGCCCACCAATTTCTCTCCCCCCAGGAAGGCTTCTTTTCCATCAAGTAAACCTAGAGTGATGATTAAGGCAGAAAAATAGGCACCATGTTGCAAGTGGTAAATTTGCTTCTTTGAGAACCTCCAGATTGGGTTACACCCAAATCACTAATCTACTCCCCAGCCTGGCAAGAATCTACTCTGAATATGTATTCACATATGTCTCTTCTTTACATTATTGGTGGGATAGGACTGGAGAAAGGCATACAAATTTGTTGATGCTCTATTAATTTTTTAAAATGTATCCATGTATATAAGCCCATGTAACCATAATACTGTATAAGATATAGAACGCTTCCAGCACCTCAGAAGGTTTCCTATGCTCTCTTAGTTTTTAAAACCAGGAAAAGATTTCATTTCTCAAATAATATATTCAGAACAAAACAAAACAAAACAAAGAAAACTCCCAAGGCAGAATAGTTGGAGAGAGGGGTTGTCCTACTTTATACATTGATCTGGGTCTCTTTGTAGCCTTGAATAGGAACTCTGTGGTAGATGCTTTTTGGAAGGTGTATTCAATGCATGGATGGGATGGAAGATACCAAGTCACAGTTAGGATGTGGAGCAACTAGAACTCTCGTGCATCAGTGGTGGATGTGTAAAGAGATGCAGTCACTTGGGAAATCTGTTTGCAGTATCTACATAAGCACATCCTATGACCCAACAACTCTACTCCTATGTTCATATAGGAGTATGAATACATACACAGTTTCAAAATGCATATACACTTTCACCAAAAGGTGGGTACTAGAATGTGCAAAGTAGCAAATGGCCCATCAACAGTAGAATGCATGACTAAATTGTGGTATATTCACACAATGGAATACTATACAGCCACAGAATGAATCATCCACAAATACATATAACAACATGGATGAATCTCACAAACATAATATTAGGGGAAAGAAGCTAGATACAAAAGAGTACATATGTTATGATCCTCCTTTTATGAAGTTCAAAATTAATCTATGCCCTGAAGTGTGGACCATAGTTACCCTTGGATGGGAGTGGTGTTGGGAGAAAGTGTTTCTGGGTGCTGGTGACATTCTGATTCTTGGTGTCACAAGTGTGTTCAGTTTGTGAAACTTCATCACCTGTACACTTATTTTAGGAAACATATGTAAATTACACTTTAAAGTTTTTAAAAATTAAACGCTAGACAAAAGTCACTTCTACCTGGAATGACGATGTAACGGGATGAAGGAAATACCATTTCAGTAAGGCCCTCAAACACGGGTAAGCCTTCCCAGGTGGAGATGGAGAATGGGCGTTCTGTAAAAAACGGAATCCTTTAAGCAAAAGCACGGAGGTTAAAAGAGTAAGGAATGTTTGCAAAATGTCGAAACTGGCCAAAGAATAAGAGTGGTATAAGAAAGAAGCAGTATCTTAAACAGCAGATCCTACTTCTTTCTTTCTTATACCAACATGCTCGATAAGCATTGCTTGACTCTTTAAAGGACTTAAATACTGCAGGATTTTTCAGGAGTTCTCCCAAAGGCAAAATTCTTCACAAGGAATTTGACAGGTTCAAGTCGAAGAGGCTGTGCAGTCCTGTGTGTGCAAAAGAAATGTCCTTGGTTAGGTCACCTCGTGGAATGTCTCCTGGCACGCTAATGCCTTCCTGCATTGTCCTTTTTTTTTTTCTGCATCCTATCCTTTGCCTTTAAATAAAGAAGTAGGAGAAAAGCCTCACAACTAGACTGAGGGAGTCTAAAGAATTGGGTCTTTATTTGTTGGGCAACATAGTGAGGTTTTTATTTTGTTTTTGTTTTTTAAGGGAGAAGCAAAATGATCGGATGTACACTTTGGGAAGCTCGATGTGCAGGATGCGCAGGAGGAAGGAGTAGCTGCAGACTGAGGGGGTAGCACTCAAGTGTACAAGACCCCCTGTGATCTGCCCTCTTCCCACCCACCTCTTCATTCTCATCCTTCACATAACCCCACCCTGCTACAAGCCAGTCATCCCATCACTTGCAGTGCCTCCAACCAAACCCAGCCCTCCCGGCTTTGCACACGGGGCTCCAACCCCTGGCAAGAGCCTTTCTCTGTCCCCTCTAATTAGGCTTACACTGAAAAAGAGCCATCTCTCCTCCCAGCAGCTCTCCCAGAAGTTTTGCCATAAAACAAATCAAAGTCTGCAAGTACGGAACTTGTCTTCAGGATCAAAGAATGTGTGTGTAAATCAAGTACGGAACATAAGATGCAAACAGTTTCTATTGTTAAATCATGTGCAGACGCTGAAGGAAAAAAAAAAAAACGATTAGTTTTTAACATTAATTTACAAACAACAAAGTTTCATTCCTGGGCCTCATCACTTTCAGTAGTTTATCTGGGGTCTTGAAAACCACAGAAACTTGTAGTAACGTCCATAATGACAAACCACCAGGAATTACCCCAGAAGATAACCACAGCCCGATTTTGTTTTGGTACACAACGTGCTGTCCTTCCCCCTCACCACACTACCAAACAAAAAGATGCTTCCCTGTTACTGGCAAGAAATTAGAAATTGCGTATTGTGTCATTAGATCTATTTGTATAGGCCCAGATTGCAAAATGTTTGAAGAAAATGAATAAGGGCTAAAGAGAATCATCTGGACGTTTTCCAAGGTTCAAAAGGAAACAGGAAAACTCAAGTAATTCACATCCTTTACACCTTCTAAGCAAAGCACACCATTAAGCATTAAATGTAGTCATCCACAAGTGCAAGTATTGGCCAAGGTGACACACACGGCAGGCAGTGGCAAATGAAAAGCACAAATATTTGTAGAGGGTTTTCAGTGCTAGGACCCAGCCCTGGTGAAGAAGAATGGAAGCCGGTTGACGCCCCTTGGAGAAGGTGGGGCAGCAGCATGCTGGCCACTGGCCGAGTGAGATGATTGATGAGATGATTGATAAGCCCAAGGTTTCCAAATGAAGGGCAGGAAGGGAATTGCTCATCTGGAAACCCAAGGGACAATGGTCTTTGCTGGAACATCAGTATTTTAAAAGTTTAAAAATACGGATGCTCAGCCCCCATCCTCAGATTTCATTGGTCTAACGAAGGTCCCCCATGTGGGGTTTTTCCAGGTGATTCTACGGTGCAGCAAAGTTTAAGAACCACTCAAAGAGCAGGAAGGCAGGGGAGCTAAAACTGTGGGGTGAGTTCAGGGTTACAATAGTCCCCTGATGAGAACTTATTCTCACCCCAGCCCACCCCTCTCCACCCCACCACACTCACCCAACAACCACCAGCTCAGTTTAATGTCTCCCAGGTCAGGCCCCTGGAAGACTCATCTACACCCTCCCCGCCCTGCAGCCCTCACCCCGGCACAGCTCTCTAAATTGATCAGCCAGTCACCAGGTTCTCTCTATTCTGCATCTTAACTCTCAAATCTTCCTTCTCCTTCCCATCTCCATAGTTGCTGCCTTATTCTGGTCATTTGTTTGCTCAACAAATAATTATTGAGTGCCCACTACTGTTTAGGTATAGGCTATGTACACTGTATTGGTGAATAAAACAGACACAGTCTTTGCCCTGTGGGGCTTACAGCCTAACGGGGGAGAAAGACTATAATCAGGTAAGTGATCAAAAAAGTTTAAGATCAGAAATGTAAGAACTGAGAAGGAAACAAGCAGCGTGCAGTGAAAGAGTAGGGGAGGTAGAAGGAATCTGATTAGACAGCGAGGGTGGGAGGAACTTCTGGAGGGTCACATAAATTCTTTCTAAACTCTCACGTAATAACCTCGGTCACATTCCCTGCCACTCCATTCCCCTGGCAACCACCAGAGTGAATTTTGTAAAAGCCCAGACACTTTAGTAGGCTTTGTAGCCTCTTCATGACCCAGCTCCCACCCACCATGCCAGGATCACATGTCCCTGAGGCTCTAACGCCCTCAGGCCACTAGAAGCTGTGGGGTCACCATGGTCTTTCCAAGCCACTGTGTACACCAATGCCCTGCCCAGAAGGCTCTTTCCATGTCCTCCATCTGGCTTGCTCCTATTTGCCTCTGAGAACACATGTTATGTCGCCTCCTATGAGAAGCCTCATTGGACCCTCCCTAGTTCGGTGGGAGGGGCTTCCTTTCTTCTGGGGTTCTGGGGCACTCCATGTTTACATGAAGCGCAGCACTCTCCCCTCTGTGATGTGACTAAAGTTTTCCTGGTCTGCTCCTCCTCTGACTTGGAGCATCTTCGGGACAGAGACTATATCTTTTTCCTCTCTGTTTCCCGTGTCTGGCACAGTGCTTGGCACTTTAAGACACAGAAAATTTGAATGTACATGTGGAAGGTCCTTTGCATGTTTTTGGCCTCTTAGCTGGTCCTGCTAGGTCTTAAAGGGATGTAGGGTGACCTACTGTCCCAGTTTGCTTATAAACACTAAAGGCAGGAGTTAAAGATATCTTTTATCTCCAAAGCCCAAGTTTTTTCCACATAATGATGTCACAATTTTCTCTACACTGTTTTTAAAGTCACTGACACCATCTAAATTGAATAGCTGACAGATAGACGATAATGTTAGAAATTTTTGAAAAATACAGATAAACAAAAAGAAAACAGTCACTCAAATCCCATCTCCAACCACAGTTGTTGTTAACATCATGGCATGCATCCTTCCAGACATTTTCCCACACAAAGTCATCACATACAAACACGTCCAGGTGTGACCGGCATAAAGGTATGTGTGAACAGGCACTGCTCTCCCCTCTACAGTTCCAGTGCCGTGGCTGCAGTATTTCACACAAAAGAGACTACTTATTTGCTGCTCAGAGTTCAAAAACTGTGGTTCAAACACAGTTGAGGTTTTTTACACCTCACCAGTTGCTTAAATCAGAACATGTTACTTTCATTTTAGACCGTGTATTCTGTACCTTTATTATAGCCTCAATATTTTCAAACTCTGTGAGCTTGTCCTATCCACCCCACAATCTTTTTCAGTCTTTTTCTGAACAATTTCTATCTGGGGTCCTCAATCGTCCTGCTCCAATGTGGGCTGGGAACTCTGTAGGCTGCTGCCCAGCAATCATCCAGGGACTTTACTTCCCTGCTTCCTGTGTCCCCCACCTTCCTCTTTCTTAGATTACTCTCTCTTATTGCTAAAATCCATCCTCAAGTACTTTTTTAAGAAAAGGTATGTTGGAGAAAAAAAATTCTAATCCTTAAATATTTGAAAATGCCTTTTTCCCCCTTCAAACTCAATTGATAGTTTGGCTAAGCATAACAATAATCTGGATTTAAAATTTTCCCGGACAACTTTGAAAGCCTTTCTCCATATTTTCCTTAGCATCTTATGATGCTGATAAGAAGTCTGATGCAGTTAATGATACTATTCTTTGTAAGTCTTCCATTTTCCCTCTCTCTCTCTCTCTTTCTCCAACACCCGCCCCACACCAGGTTTTAAGGTGTGTGTTGTGTTTCTCTGTGTAATTACTAGGTACAAGGGAATGTATATTTTACAGAGGTTGGCAAAGTAATGCTTCCCACACCCTTCAAAGATGTCCATGCTCTAATCCTAGAACCCGTGAACTCATTCTTTTAATTAATTAATTTTTTTTTTTTTTTTTTTGCTGCTCTGCGTGGCTTGTGGGATCTTAGTTCTCCAACCAGGAATGGAACCCATGCCCCCTGCAGTGGAAGCACAGAGTCCTAACCACTTGACCACCAGGGAACTCCCTGAATTTGTTCTTTTACATAGCAAAAGGGATTTGGCAGACACGATTAAGATTATCTACCTACAGATTGGGAGAGTATCCTGGATTATCTGGGTGGGCCCAGTCTAATTACATGAGTTCTTAAAAGTGAAGAGCCTTTTTTGACTGGGTCAGAGCTGGGACAGAAGAAGGAAGAGATGTGAAGAGTGAGAGGGACTTGAGCTGTCATGGCTGATTTGAGAATGGAGGATAGGGACCATGAGCCAAAGACCACAACTGGACTCTGGATCTGCCCTCAGCTGACAGCCAGCAAGAGAGTGAAGCCCTCAGACATATCTGCAAGGAACTGAATCTGCCAGCAGCGGAGATAAACAGGAAACGGATTCCCCCTTAGAGCCTCCAGAAAGGGACACGGCCCTGATGGCGCCTTGATTTTAATCCAGTGGAGCCCATACTAGACTATGACCTACAGAGTTTAAATTAATGAATTTGTGTGTGTGTGTGTGTGTGTGTTTTAAATATGTATAAAGCCACTAAAGTTTGTGGTAATTTGTTACAGCAGCAACAAAAAAACAATACATTTATATATTAAGTGCTGCCAAATTTTCATTCCAATGGCTGACTTTATTTATACTTATGCCAATAGTTGATGAGAAAACTCTTCTTCAAAACCTTCACCAACATAGGATATTTTCAATACCTTAATTTTTCCAAGCTGATCCTGAAAAATATTTTATTTTTATTTGTAGTCCTCTAATTTTGTAAATAAGGTTGAACATCTTTTATATATTTGTTAAAGATGTTTTGTTTTGTTTGGAATTACACTGTCCTTATTTTTAGTCACTAGATTTCTAAAGTTTCAAACTGTTATGACTATGTGTACAAAATGTATACTGTGAGGTATTTACTAGGTACTTAATGATTTGTATCGCCTTTCTGCTGTGGAAATTATGTTGCCTATTAAACTAGGTGGCAGAATCTGCCAACTGCCTAACTCAATATCAATATCCTCCTCCTTAGTAAGAGTATCCTGATCTTTCTGTGATCACATTGCTGCCCAGAATAAAGGACTACATTTCTTAGCTTTCCTTGCAGGCAGGTTTGGCAAAAGAGATGTAAGCAGAATTAGGAGAAAGCTGCTTAAAGGTAGTTAGCACCATTTGTAACAACCACTCCCCCCCCTTTAAAAAAATTGTTTTGGTCCTTCTGGCTTACTTCTTTTTTGGCCTGGATTCAGACACAATGGCTTAAGTTGCAGCAGCCATTTTCGACTATGAGGTGGCCTTGAGAATGAGGTGGCCTGTTCTACCGTTTAGTATTTACTAGATGGTAGAACAGAAAGGTAACAGCCTAATGTTCCCAGTGACTCACTGAAGTCACCAAACCACCTCAGAGCTATCTACTTCTTTTATGTGAGTGAGAAACTTCTATCTTGTCAATCTCTGATTTTTTAGTGATTTTTCTGTTTTATGATGCAGCCAAAGCTGATCCTAATACAGAACCCCAGCAATGATCTGCTATGACTTTTATATCTTATCTTTCCTACAACTCTCTCTTTTTCCTATTTTCTAGGTGAGTTTCTTGACTTCACCTTTAAAACTTTCAAAATTTTAATTCCTGCAATTCAATTTTATTTTCCAAGAATTCTTTCTTCTTCCTAACACACAATTTCTTGTTTTATATATGCCATTGTTTTTGACATCTCAGAAGCCAGCAGTTGGAAAGTCTCTCCTATTTTAAGGTGTATGTTTGTTCCCTGAATTCTTTCTTTCCTTCTTTCCTTCCTTCCTTCCTTCCTCCCTCCCTCCCTCCTTCCCTTCCTTCTTCTTTCTTTATCTTCCTGTTAGTTTACCTTAGGTTTTTCTTTTCATGTTGGAGACTTTCATCTGATATCTATTGATCCTTGGTTGCTGTTCACATTAAGAATTAGGCAATAATGGGACAAACTAACATCACATGCCTCCTGATGAGATGCACTGAGAAAAATCCCTTCCTTCTGTGATTTGCTGCCAATAATGTACAGCCTGAATTTAATCATGAGGAAACATTAGACAAACCTGAACCAAGTGACATTCTACAAAATAATTGAAGAGTAGTCTAAAATGTGAGTACCATGAAACACAAAGGCTAAAGAATTGGTCCTCATTAAAAGATTAAAAGAGACATGGCAACTGAATGCAGCATGATCTGGAAATTTCTATTGCTGAAAAG
The DNA here is from genome assembly GCF_949774975.1 of Lagenorhynchus albirostris. Lineage (NCBI taxonomy): Eukaryota > Metazoa > Chordata > Mammalia > Artiodactyla > Delphinidae > Lagenorhynchus > Lagenorhynchus albirostris. The sequence continues at coordinate 60,509,367 of NC_083102.1, forward strand.
AACAGTTTTTTTAAAATTGGAAAAATCTGAATAAGATCAACAACTGGATAATAGTATTATATCAATGTTAATTTTCTGATTTTGATCTTTTTTTGTACTTGTGTGAGAGAATGTTTTAAGGAAATACACACTGAAGTATTTAAGTATAATGGGGTATCATGTCTATAATGGGGAACCATCAAATGGTTCAGAAAAAAACAAAATGTATGTATATCTATCTACCTATTTGTCAAGAAAAGAGAGAGAAAGGAATAAACATGTTAACATACTGATATTGCAGGAACCTGGGTATACTGTATATGAGAATTCTTTCCTCCAACTTTTCTGTAAATCTAAAATTATGCCAAAATAAAAAACTTTAAAAAAAAATATGGCAATAGAAAGACTCTGGGAGCTGCATGTACATGGGCTGGTTAACGGTAGGTAGGATTTGTGCAGCCATGAAGCTGTAACTCTAGGAACCCTTAAATGCCAGAATAAGGAGTCATTACCTTGGGGATGCTTCCTAGTCATCTGCCCTAGTTTTTCCTAGGCAATTTCTTAAGATTGTTTAAACCCTCCAATTTTTGCCCTGGGGTTAATGACTGTCTACAGATCCTTTCAGTCCAATTCCTTAGTCTCATCCCCGATTGCATCTACTGTGTCAAAGTCTAGAGCTGCTCCCTGGTGTGTTCTTGGCTATGGCTTCCTCTAGTCAGCCTCAACAATCAACACTCATTCAGCTTCCAGAAATTTTACATCTTCCAGAAATTTGTTGAAATCTCTTGTCTACCAACAACCCCTCCCATTTCTTTCATTGTGTTATTTTTGTTTTCATTTTTTATATATTTTTCTTCCTAGGTATGTGCTTCATCAGCCATCTTGAACCAGAATTCTTTAGATAATTTAATGTTAATTTTAATCTGAAACTTATTACTGAAGGAACATATCCTTTTTCTATTTTTGGGGGGGGTGGGGAAGCATATCTGACAAACTCCTTCAGCTTTTCAACATTTCATATTGTTATAAGCCTTCTCAGATCACTATAGATTGTGTTAAATTCTCAGCCCTTGGTATTTTTTGTCATACTATTTATTTGGTCATTTATTTTAGTTATATTATTTAATTATTTCATGTGCATTGTCTTCTGTAACTTCACCTTATGGATTCAGGTTTGCTAAGGCCAAACACAATTTATTCCTTTCTTTATACTTTATCTGAAATAAGGATATGCCCAGAAGAATAGGGCAGCCAGCATATCACATATGATCTCGCCATCTCTCAGCCATGGCTGATTGGACCTGGTATGGGCTCCAGCTGGGCAGCCAATCCATTGGTTGATTCAAGTCAAGTCACACCTTCAGCTGGTGTGACTTGACTTGAGAAGATGATCTGGACCAATCAGATTCCCTCCATTGTGAATTCAAACTATAAAATACAGAGATTGTTACTAGTCAGTGGTGAGTACTGTAGTGGAATAACAAAGCCATGACAGTTCAGTGGCTGAGGCAGCCATTTGCAAGATGATGAGTAAGCCGATGAAACTGATCTTCAGAGAGATGAAAATGGTATAGATGTGGGGAAGAAGCTGAGACTAAGTGAGAGAGACTATTTACCTCGGTTCTAAACAGCTTTCTAGTTTGTGTGAGGCCCAACTGCACAGAATTCTGTGAAATATCTGTAACATTGACATACATCTTCCTTTTTAATAACTAAGCTAGTTTGAGTGGGTATCTCTTTCTTGTAACAAAAAAAAAAGGGTTAACTTTATTTTAATTTCCTGATTTTTGTTTTTTAAAATGTAAAGAACTCTTTATTAACAAGACTATTGTTGACTGAAAAAAAAATGCACAGCCTAAAAGTTGAGAACTATATTTTATTTGGCCGACAAAACTGAGGACTTAAGGCCAGAAGACAGCCTCTCAGATGGCTCTGAGGGACTGCTCCCAAGAGGCAGGAGTTTTGCAATAAAAATCAGGTAGTCTGAACATCAAAAGATTACTGTTAATTAAAGAAAATCAGGGACTTCCCAAGCAGTCCAGTGGTTAACACTCCGTGCTTCCACTGCAGGGGGCACAGGTTAGATCTCTGGTCAGGGGAACTAACATCCTGTATGCCGCAACCAGGTCTCTCAAGTTAATGAATTTAGTGCTTTTCTATGTATAGGAAGATGCAAGAGTCTGGGCTCACTGAAATCATTCCTTTAATGTGTCCCTTAACTACCTAGAGCCAGTATCCTGCTTTTCTCCATCCTGAATCCCCTCAGGGTACACAGTTATGGGTGGCTGTAGTGGCTGAGGGATTGTTGGCTGCAACATCCTTTGTTTATTGATATGGCAGGCAATATTTTTTATCACACAATACATAAAAATTAACATCTATCTCAATCAGTACACAAATTAAAATGTCAGAATTAGATTTTTTTTTAATCCTCTGATAGAACGTAGAGTCTTCTTCTCAAATCCTTCACTGTTTTTAGACAATTTAATCTAATTCCACCACTAGAGTAAAATTTCTTCTGGGGAAACTCAGTTTTGTTGTTTCAAGAGTCAAGGAACAGGCATGAATTTCCCATTGTAAGCTCTCCTGTAAAAGTTCTTGCCAAGAACTGATTAGGGAAATGTAATGCTTTCTCTGCTCCCTTCGTTTGCCCTATCTTCATTTTACTGCAGAAGCAGCAGGAGAAAGATCCAATGCCTTCAATGTGTTTCCATACTTGCTATTGTGAAATTATATCTTATTTCAGTACTATTCTCTACATGATCGTGACCTTTGAAGCTAGAGTTTATTCTTGTTTTTGTATCAAATGGATCAGATATATCATGGGTTTTGGGGAAAAAAATGTATATAGTTATAAGAATATCCAATCAGAATAAAATTATCTCACACACTTAAACAAATCCTAATTTTTGAAAGAGTTATAGAAGAATTTCATGATAGTCCTCCAAAGTGAGTTCCTGAATGTATGGACCATGGCTTTAAATTCCTTTCTACATTCCCTCCAAAAAAACAAAAAAAAAAAAGAATTAGAGCTGTGTAACCTTCAGCTGTCCAGTAAATGTAGTTGAATTGAATCATTTCAATTACAAAAAGAAAGTTTTATTAAACATTTGTGCCAAGTTTCAAGATGAAAATACACTTAAAACAAAGTTAGGAAATGACACTAAAATTTTTGAGTTGCATAAGTCAGCAGTTAAGAGTCATGTTCCAAAATCAGCACTGCCCATCTCCTGTGAATAAGCAGTTTATTTTGGCAACTGCAGAAGCTTGTCTTGGGTAGATACATAATGACCCATGCCATTGCTGTTCTCTTCCAGACCAGTTAGAGAGTTATTTCTTATGCAGCTATCTAACTGATTGCTAAAGCTAAAACAAGTATGTTTCATATTATTCTCAAACAATATTTTTTTTCCACTTTAAAATAGTTTATGTCAGCTTCCCTGGTGGCGCAGTGGTTAAGAATCCGCCTGCCAATGCAGGGGACACGGGTTCGAGCCCTGGTCTGGGAAGATCCCACATGCCGCAGAGCAACTAAGCCCGTGTGCCACAACTACTGAGCCCGCACGCCTAGAGCCCATGCTCCACAAGAAGAGAAGCCACTGCAATGAGAAGCCTGCGCACCGCAACATAGTACCCCTGCTCACCGCAACCAGAGAAAGCCTGAACGCAGCAACAAAGATCCAACGCAGCCAAAATTAAAATTAAAATAAATAAAGTTGTTTAAAAAAATAAAGTAAAATAGTTTATGTTCATTAAAAAAATTCTGACAAGTATGACACAGTTGGAAAAATAAATTATCCAGAGTTCCATCATCTAAACAGATCCTCTCTTTCTTTAATGTGTAATGCAAAGAATTTTATTTATTACATCTCTTCTTTTTTCTTCCAGTTTTATTGAGATATAATTGACATGTAGCACTGTATAAGTTTAAGCTATACAGCTTAATGATTTGACTTACATACTTCATGAAATGATGACCATAGTAAGTTTAGTGAACATCCATCAACTCATATAGATACAAAATAAAAGAAAAAAAATCTTTTAAATTTTTCCTTGTGATGGGAACTCAGGATTTATTCTCTTAACAACGTTAGCATATAACATACAGAAGTATTAATTGTATTTATCATGTTTTACATTACCAAACAGGTCCACTCTTAAAATCTTCTTCTTGTTACTTTCTTCTGAAAAACCAAAACATATGTATTTTAATTGCTTTTTGCATAGAAAAATAAGCTAATCTGTATGAAATGGCCGAGTAATTTATGATCTAAACTATAATACACCAGTTGTCTGTGAGTTCTCCCAGATTTACTTTTGTGCTCTAGGTCAAAGTTGCCCTGCTGGAGGAAACACTTTAGCCCCCATCCTAGTGTGTGTGCTCCAGTACAGGTATGTTGAGGAAGGAGGAGGAAGCGTTCGAAAACGGTACTTCTCAAATTGGACTGTGCATAGGAACCATCTGCAGGTCTTGTTAAAATGTAAGTCAGCATTTCAAACAAGATCCCAGGTGATGCAGAAGCTGCTAATCCACGGACACACTTTTAGTAGCAAGATCCTCACATAACTGGGAACATAAGAGAACTGATGGAAGACATTTTTGCCTTCACACATCTATAGCCACCATTAAGCCATTGCCACATCCCTGACCCATTTCTGGGAAAACATGGGACTATTTCTCATACCTGGAAAGTTTCCCACAGACTGAGAGTGGAGTAAGGACTGATGCATTGCCATGCAAGTGAAAATACTGAGCAACCACAGTGAGTCTCTCCTCTGCAGGGGAAGCCTTGCAGAGTTCACAAAGTACCTGTTCATCTCTTTTCCTTTGGCAGTAATATCTATGATATCTGGGCACAGGGTCTACTAGAAAAAGGCTACACTTCCCAGCTTCCCTTAAAGCTGAATGTGACCATGTTACCAACTTCCAGCCAATGGGATCTAAACAGAAGCGTGTGTGCAAGCCATGGTTTGAGGATGGCAATTAAGTCAAATTAAATTAAGATATTTTATTTGTTCTAGTTAGGATAAACTGCAGCCTAGGTGCAGTCAACTAAAATTTTAATTGAAAGTGCATACTCCAGAGGTTGTTGCTAATGTTCCAACTGAAAAACCCATATGTTATAAGTGAGTACTCTGTTTCTGTCATCAACATCTGGATTGACACCAGATTCTTTGCTAATGTTCTCAGTGAATTTCAGAAACAGGGTTTTAAGTCTACTAACTAGGATATTGAATGCCAGAAAGGAACTCTCATTGGTTAACTTAAAGATATTTAAGATATAAGCTTGGTCTCTAAAATCTTTAAGAGACCCTCCCCACCCGTTGCATGAATAAAGGAATGCAGTGAGGCTTGTACCTGTAGGAATGGTGCCTAAGGCTTCATCTCTAAATAATTCTGGGTCAAGACTTTGGTTTTAGGGACTTCCCTGGCGGTCCAGTGGGTAAGACTCCGAGCTCCCAATGCAGGGGGCATATGTTTGATCCCTGGTCAGGGAACTAGGATCCCGCATGCCGCGGCCAAAAAAAAAAATGGTTAAGACTTTAGTTTTCGAGCTGCCTGATATCAACTACCTAGATAACAGATTCCCGCTTGTGGAATAGAAGTGAGTTCAAATTCTGGTACTAGCTATGTGCCCTTATGCAGACAACTTAACCATTCTATACCTCAGCTTCCTCATCTAAAAAATGGAGATAAAAATAATGCCTCAAAAGATTGTCATAAAGATTACACAAGATAATAAATTTAAAGAGCTTAGTATAGTGCTTGGCATGTAGTAGGCACTTAATAGCTTTTATTTATTCAACAAACAACCTGTGCTATCAGCAAAGTACTGTTTAACATTGTAGCAAATTGGAAACTGAGGTAGACTGGGTCCCTACCTTTAAGGAATTTGCAGGCTGATGGGAGAAATAAAACATGCAAAGTAGATAACTATAATAGAAATGGATGTTAAGATAACCAAAATATTCATTAAAGTAAATATTCATTAAAGATGGTTGCAAATTCTTTGTTATCCTGCTATTGAATCTAATTACCTTCTCCTTAAATCTGGGTTGGACTTAGTAACTTGCTTAAATTACAGTGTAACATAAGTGATGTTCTAGGATTCTGCCCTGCTCTTTTAGAATGCTTGCTCTGAGGGAAGCCAGCCATCATGTAAGAAGCCCAAGTGTCTGGAATCATCATGCTGTAAGGAAGCCTAAATATCCACCTGCAGAATCCACACAGACAGAGCACTAGGCCTGGCTGTTTCAGCCATCTGTGAATAAAAAATACTGCCTGCCAATCAGTAAACAAAGGATGTTGCAGCCATCAAGCCATCACATTACAGCCACCCCCAACGATGCACCCTGAGGAAACTCAGGATAGTAAACACAGGATACTGACCCCAGATAACTGAGGTGCATATCAAAGGAATGATTTCAGTGAGCCCATCTTCCCATATATAGAAAGGCACTAAATTCATTAGCTTGAGATTTCTTTTCTAGTTTTCTTTAATTAACAGTAATTTTTTTGATGTCCTGACTACCTGGTCTTTGTTGCAAAAACTCCTATATATCCTGGCTCCCTCCTTGTCTCTTCAGAGCAGTCTCTTGGAATGATCTGAGAGTCTTGTCTCCTGGGCTTGAAGTCCTCAGAATGTCCTCTGAATAAAACATAATTCTCAAACTTTAGGTTTTTTTCAGTCAGTGAAGTTTTCTCAGTCAACACATCCCAGCCCAGGAATCAAACATGAGTAAAAAAGCTGTCCTGGCAACATCTTGGCAGCCCCAGGAAAGATAATATGGAGAAGAACCGAAAACCCAAATACCAACCAGAACTGAGTCCCCATCCCATGGCCCCGGTCAAGCCATCCAAGCCAACTAACCAGATAGGATGTTAGGTAAGTCATGTAAACTCTTTGCTATGGATGACTTATTTCTAATGGGATTACAAGAGTCATCTTTCTTACGTCTCTATGCATGCCTGAATAAAGAAACTAGTGTGTGCAGAAAAAGAGTTAGCATAGCAGGCCTGCGACTGCTGTCCTTAGAAAGGTCTGCTTGCAAGATTGACCCTTGGCTGGCATCTGGGAACTTAGCCAGTAAACAGCTCCCTACACTGATAGAAAACTTTCCCTAAGTTCTTAAGTTTCCTTAAGTTCCCTAAGGGTGGCTCACTAGGGCTAGACTGTTTGCGCACAGTATGCTTTATGCTGAACATCTGCTCTTCTTCTTGGACCCGGAATTTGGGTACGTGGTGGGCAGAGAGTGCCTGTTTGACCAGCCCCCAGTGAAAACCTTGAGCACCAAGTCACTAATGAGCCGCCCCAGGAGTCAACACTTTGCATGTGTGGCCACAACTCACTGCTGAAGGAAGGAAGGCAATGCACCGAGAGAGGACTCAGAAGCTAGAGCCTGGTTTCCTCCCAACTTCACCCCACACACCTTTTGCTTTTTCTGATTTTGCTTTGTATCTTTTCATGGTAATAAATCTTAGCTATGAAAACACATAGATACTGAGTTTTGTGAGACCTTTTGTCAAATCACTGGGCCTGGGGGAGTGATCTTGGGGAGCCCCGATACACAGCGTTTTAGAAATTATGAAAGAAACACTGAAGAGCTGTTCAACTTTCTCATAAAAGGAGGCATCCCTCCTAACTGTCTCACGCTCTTCCTCTCTTCTCCCTCCTTCCCAGGATATGCATATTGAACTTCCTTCCTGCCTAAGTCCACAGTGGCAGGTGGGCAGAAACACACTGCTGGAGGTGATAGTTTTAGTTTTCAGTCCTAGAAAATCTGTATAACTGCTATCTTGCATACAAATACAACAGTGGTTCGCCTGCATTTTACTTTTTATCCAATTGTGTTTGCCTTGTGTGGGTGGAATATAAGAGCTTTCATCTCATTGGGCTGAAGATATCATGGAAATTTCTTTTAAAATATTTACCCAAAGACTAAACTGGTGATAAAAAGCATTTTCTTTGCAATTATAGAGCAAGACTTCATAAATTTATGGCTAGTCGTTAAAGAACTGGCATCACAACATCAGCAGGATTTATATCCACCCACATAAAGTCTATGCAGCGTATCCTGCAATGCAGCATATCCGTCTCACATAGTGTAATATGCATGACTTATTTTCAGATGATTTTCCTGATAAACTTTGTGATTATATTTTGACAGGGCTGAGTATCATTTCTCTAATCACAGAGAGTGACAAGAGCTTAGGGACTGTGACAAGCAAAGTCCTTGGATTTGGCTCTAGAAATCAACTGAGCACGGTATACCTTAAGAATTCAAATAATAAGTCAGTAAACCACTAAATATTATGTGCTAAGCTCTTTAAATTATGTTGTAGACACAGGACTGAGAGTTTGGAACCCAAGTTCTAACCCAGTTTATGTTCTAAAGCTATAATTAAATAATTGATAAATAATTCGTCTTTACTGGACCTCTATTATACCAGCTATAAAATGAAAGGTTCTAGTGAACCATTTTTTCAATCCCAAACATTCTACAGTTCAATGATAATATAAAGCCTGGGATATGTACCAAATGAGAGGGCACAAATGTATTCTGTAGAAGGTAGCAGTTCCTGGAGGCTAAAACAGGAAATTTTAATTGGCCAGAAAAGGGAGAGTCACTTCTCTTGGAGTATGGAGCTGAAGTGAAGGTATATACAGAATCCACTCTGAGGGATCTTAGGGAAATTTCAATATGAAATAACAATGATATCAATAATAGCTAACCATTTTGAGTATTTACTAAGGTGATAAGTATTATTTAATTCCCATAACAATTCTAGGTATTGTTATTATTCCCGTTTTATAAAAAAGAAAACTGAGGCACAGATTCAGATTTTTCATGAGGTCAGGTAGCAAGTGGTAGTACCCTAGATGTGAAGCAATCTAATACTCCAAAGCATAGCTTTTAATTGCTGTTATGGCAGTCACGTGTGAAAGTCAGGGATAAAACTCCCCACAGAAGCACTATAGTTTAAAGTGCAATTGACTGGAAAACCAGCATAAACAGAAAATAATAAGCCATCATCAAGAAGAAGAATGATAATTACCTTTCCTGGAGTGCCATTTGTGTGCTATTCATTTATTGGCTCTAACCTTCATAGGTGCTTTTTGTTTTTATTTTTGTTTTAAATTTCCATTTTACAGTTAAGAAATCTGGGTTCAGTTCAACTTGTAATAGCCTGAGAGCTATTAGGTAGTAGGGTTGGGAGTCAATCTTGAGTTTGTCTAGCTTAGAAAATCCTACTTATTCCACTATGCCATGCTGGATTCTTGGCAAGGAAAAAAACCTATTTGCAAATATTAAAAACAGCTGTATCCTACTGTATGCTTTTATTTATGTGAAATTCTAGAACAGGGAAAACTAGTCTACGGAGACAGAAAGCACATCAGCGGTTGCTTAGGGAGGGGAAGTGGATGGAGATTGACTGCAGAGACCAAAAGAAATTTTTGGAATGATGGAAAGATTTTACATTTTGATTATGGTATTGATGACATTTATATTATGTTTGTTAAAACTCACTGAACATACACTTAAAATAGGTGCATTTTTATTTTTTATTTTTTAATTTTATTTTTTTTGCAGTACGCAGGCCTCTCACTGTTGTGGCCTCTCCCGTTGCGGAGCACAGGCTCTGGACACAGGCTCAGCGGCCATGGCTCACAGGCCTAGCCGCTCCGCGGCATGTGGGATCTTCCCGGACCGGGGCACGAACCCGTGTCCCCTGCATCGGCAGGCGGACTCTCAACCACTGCGCCACTAGGGAAGCCCAGGTGCATTTTATTATATGCAAATTATACCTCAATAAAGTTGATTTTTTAAAAACCCAAGTGAATCCAGTAATTGGTCTTCTAGACAGAAGCTGGGGCTGCTGGCATAACCTGTCTTTTCATATGCATGGGATCACTGTGGTGAATATGAAACACTAGCTCTTAGCATCCATTCCAACCACCTTCTGTGATACCTTCTTGTATTGCAAAGACTGAAAAGCTCAAAATTACATTTCTATGACTCCTTCACAGCTAAGTTCAGATTGTGAGTTAAATATACTCAAGAGACTAGAAAGGCAGGAGTGAGACCAGAGCCACCTGCCTACTCTGATGTTTGTTGCTGCTACCAAGTAGGGTCATGCAGGAATCAGATTTTTCTGCAACAGCATCCCAATATCCAGTGTCCAGCTTCAGTAGTGTTATGAGTTAGCAGCTGCAAGGATGACAGTGTCTTCATGATCCACAGACTGAAACTATAGCAGCGTGTGCAAGAATTCAAATGGTTCCCCAACAGACTCTTAACTTCACACATTTATGACTGGGAGGGGCGATAGCTCCCCTGGCAAACCAGTTTGATGGTTATCTCCTGGTGGTTATTTCTGGAGGCTCAGTTTAGAGGCTGCTCCTCCAGCTCTCCAATGATTTTGCAAGTACCTAATTACCTATATGAAGTCCCTTTCCACTTATAATTGTGGCAATGATTTCTGTTTCCCTGAAACTATACACTGACACCACCATGACAGATGGTATGGGTTTATCCAGTCACAGTGGTAACTAAAATAATTACCAGCATTATCAGATTGACAGCAACTTTTACCAACTACTGCCTTTCTGCCAGGATGAATTCAACAAGGTACAGGTGAGGACAGCTTTATTCTTCTCCCCATTCTACTCAAACTCCATGGGCAGATCTGTCTGTTCCTCCAGAAATGAAATGAGGCCAGGTCTCCTCACTTTTTAAGCCACTCTCAGATCTTAAAGTTTATCCTCCAATTTGTTTCAGTCCCCCAAATCATCTCATTAAAATGTCCAGTCCGAGGTCGTTAGCATATAACCCAATGTTCTCATCCAATTTAAAGCTCATTCACACCCTCAGCTTGAGCTTCCTTTGGTCTCTCATTTTCAGGAAGAGAACATGGTTGGCTTCTGCTCCAGTTCTCTGTAAGATGTTTCTTCGCTTTCCTCTCCTTCCCATGTCTCCTCCCTTACTAGACTACTCAGGTTCCTCTAGGGTTGGAATGTGATCGGGAAGAGGAAAAACTAGTTTCTAAGCTGGTCCAGATATGATCTGGCATTGGAGCCCTCTGGGCATGGCAGATCCCCTGTGCTGATTCTTTCTCTGCTGGGTCACTGACATAGCTCCCTCACCCCACTGCAGCCTTCCAATGTCCAACCAGTTCCTTTTTAGGCTGCCCAGTGATGAATCCTCCTCAGTTTCTACATCCAATGGTATACTCTAACTTCGCTGAGGAGCAGCTTAGCAGAAAGCCTTCCTGGACAGTCTTTTCAAAATGACTCCCACTCAGCTCCATCCTGCCAGCCCACAGGACACATGGGAAAATTCTCCACTACATTGTTCTGCTGTTGGTGGGGAGCATCTGGGCCCCTGCAGCCACAGTCTTCCACGTTTAATTCCCAAGACACGAGTTAAACGTTAGTTCCTACTTTGCTCAAGCTCTCTGAAGCTTCCTGTCACCTTCCTTGAGGTGAGAGGGAAGCACTCCCCTCCCCTTCTACATGAGAAACAGGAGAATAGCTCCCTAAAAAACAATTTCTCTCATTTTGGCCTTATCAACTACGACTCCTTTTTCGGCAGAGATGAGTGATTGCACACGTCAGCTCGCACAGTCTCAGACTGTCTCAGCCTGTCTTGCATAGGTGGTTCAGCAACTCACTTTAGAATGTGGAGGTACTTTGCAATTGTTTTTTTTGGTTTTGGTTTTTGAAGCCATGAAATTTTGGTCTTCGTGGCCAAAATTGAAGCAGAATGTTCTTTAATTAACAACAACCCTATAAGGTAATGATTAAGGCTTCCATTTTAGAGACAAAAAAACTGAGGTTCACATGGCAGAAAATGGGATTCCAACACAAATAGGTATGACTGTAAGGACTTTGCTGTTAACCATTATGATTACATGTTTGACACTGCAAACAATGATGACTGCTATGGGTTGAATTACGTCCCCCTAAATCCATATATTGAAGTTCGAACTCCCAGTACTCAGAATGTGATGTTACCTGGAAAAAGGGTTGTTGCAGTATAATTAGTTAAGATGAAATCATATTAGACTAGGGTAGACCTCTACTCCAATTAGAGTAGGACAAGTAAAAGGAGAAAATCTGGACACAGAAAGGCATACAGGGAGAAAGTCATGTAAAGATAGGAGTTAAGCTGCCACATGCCAAGGGACTACTAGAAGCTAGGAGAGAGGTCTAGAACAGATCCTTCCCTAGTGCCTTCAGAGGAAGCGTGGCCCTGCTGACACTTTGATCTTGGGCTGTGAGTCTCCAGGCTAGGAGACAATAAATTTCTGTTTTTCAAGCCACTCAGTTTGTGGCACTTTGTTAAAGCAGTCCTAGAAAACTAAATAAAACAGCTATGTGACAGCCGTGGAAGTATGACTAAAATTCCAGTTGAAATTAGCCCTGTGTAAGAGAACACCTGAGTAGCCCAGAGAAGGAAAGGCACTGGGAGCAACAGAATGGGACCTGGTATTTGTGTTGAATGACAGAAAATTGCATTGGTCATTAGGAACCTTTGGAGAGGCTGCTAAGTAGAAAGCTTCTAAATTAATCTCACTTTCCTAACAGCAGAGAAGGACTGCTAAATTTACCTTGAAAAACTTTAAGAAAACAAACCTCCAAACAGAATTTTACATAACTGTTTCTGGGAAAGCCTAAGGAAATTTGGAAGGGGGCCAAACAGGAAGCTGTACCTGTACCTGAATGTACAGAACTAGGAGTAAATGAAAGGGCAACACATTATAAGCTTATATTGAATATTTAAAGTTCTTGCTGGCTTTGAGAACAGCAGTATTGAGATACTAGAATACTTTAATAAAATTCACTTATACATACATGGGACCTTCAGACAAATAAACAATCAAAAAGATTTTCAAACTGTAATTCATGCAGAATGTGCAGACATATCTGCATATCCCAGACAAGATACACACACACACAAACACACTATCGTTTTTGAGATTTTAGGTATTGGGTTTTAATTTCCAAAAAATATTGGCTCAAGTAGCATAGATATGCAATTAAATATTAATAAAAATATCCCAACATCTCAGTGGCTTATCACAATAAATGCTTATTTTTCATTCACATCACAGTCCAATGTGGATCAGCTGGCCCTCCTGAAGCTTGTAGCTATGCAATCTGGAATGCTTGGCCTCCACTGATGGGAAGGGAGGGATAGAGAAGGTACACTGACTCTTAGCTGCCTCAGTCCAGAAGAGACACACACCACTTCTGCTCATGGGTCATTGGCCAGAACAAGTCACATGGCCCAACCTAGCTGCAAGTGAGCCTGGGTCATGTAGGAGAACACCTGGAACACTGGGGGAACACTCATTGTCTTTGTCATAAAACAATACAGGGAATGAGTGTATAAGTTACACTAACTCCCAAGGTGTGATGTTTGTTAGATGATAAATCCAATGAGAACCTGATCTCATTAATATTAACAAGGGGGCACTCCGATGCCTTCCTATCTATATGCAAATTATGATAGAACGGCTTGATTGCTAAAATTAGTGCTGCTCAAGGGCTCACCATCAATCTGGTAGTTCCCAGGGGAGTACCTCACATGTGACCCCTCTCCACCAAACTAAATTGCTCCATGTATAAAACTGAAAGGGAAGTAGGAGTTTTCAGGGGCAGGCTGGGAAGGGGAGAGAGCAGTGAGCATTCCAGGACTTGGAAAAAAAGGAAAAGGATTGAGGAGAGGGTCTCAACAGAGGGAGGGAGGCCCAGCCATATGGCAGCTGACAAGAGCCCTGGAGAAAAGGGTAGCTAGTGATTCATCCCCCGTGTCAGGACAATGATCGCTAATATCCAAGTTTAAATCATTCTCAATTCTTTCCTGAGCTGTAGTCCTGGCTACACCATAAATGACACTAAAAGTCTGCTATCCTAGAGAAAGGGCCAGGCCTTGGGAATTAATGAGGGTTGGAATAACTGTAGAGACCTTGATCCCACATTTTCTAGAGCAAACTTACTATCTGGTCCTATATTTTACAAAAACTCACATCTCAGGCCAGGTGTCCCAATTTTTTATTCAAAAAAATATTGTCACTGGGAAAATCAGTCCTATAGGAAAAATGGAAAAGAAAAGACTTTTCTGGGTGGGAGGGAAGGCCCCATGGAGAGCAGATGACAGCACAGACTTGAAAGTAGGTCCAGGCAGCATACTTTCATAGCTTTTGCCAGCAATGTTTAACAGAGAAAAAAATCTTTCTGTATTTTCAATATATTGTATTTGCATCAGTAAATCCTAGAGGAACACCAAAGAAGCTTAAAAAAAAGAAAAAGCTACCAGGGGCAGGGAAAGGGGGGAAATATGGCAGACAAAGGCAGGGGTAGGAGTGAGAATTTTCACTATGTACCTTTTATATTATTTGATTTTTAAACCACGTGAATATGTTATCTATTCAAGACTGTAAAAGCAATTAGGAGAAAAAAAGTCTTCCAACCACCACAGCCTTGTGTTCAAGCTGCTTTGGAAGAACAAAAGAATCGAAGCAGAACTCTTGAGTGAAGCAGTGTGGAAAGTGGACAGTAGTCACAGGAAGAATGACACTGTCAGCACAAGCAGGAAATAGGAGCAAGAAGTGACTAAGGGACTTGGGAGTTCCTGGCTCAACTCCTCATTCTCTAAAGCTCTGGAGCTATTTGTAGGGAGGAGATGTTGGGCTTTCATACAATGTGGAATGGGAGCTGGACACTTTGAAAATTTGGACCTAAGAGGAAAGGGTGGCCCTAGAAGAATGGGAGGACCTGCAGACATCCAGGTGGCAGACACTTGGATTATACCAGCATGACATTCAAGGCCCTTGACAATTTGACCTGATCCTTTCTGGGTCTCACTTCTCTCCTTTACTGGGGCACTTCTCTCATTAAGGAACAGTCCAGGCTAAATGTTGAGGACACTAGACGAATGAAAAACTAAGAAGCTCACAGTCTGGTTGATAAAAACTGACATAAACAGCAAGGTGTTACTAATGCTCTACTAGGAAAGTGTAAGTTTCCGTGAGGGCACAAGTGAGGAGTGGTAATCTGTACCCAGGGAAAATCAGGGAATGAGGCTTCACAGTCAAGGCAGAGCTTGAGTCAAGTCCTGGGAGGTGAATGGATATACCAGGAGGTGGGGAGGCGAGGAAGGCATTCTTGGCAAAGTAATTTCTGTACAGGCTCTGAGGGATAACACAAGATGGGGTTTAAAATCTGTGCTGTGCAAGTTGACTCCACATGGTAAAAAGGTAAAGGAAGAAGGTATTGAGAAATGCAGCTAGAGAAGCAAGAAGAGAGGCCCTGTGTGCCATGGACTTTATCTTAGACAGTGGGGTGTTAATAAGGGTGAGTCAGAGATCCTGCAGATATTTGCTAACACTGGCTTCAGCAGTGAAAACTGATTGGGTCTACTGGAGGGACGTGAGACTGGAAGTTGGTGAGATGAGTTAGAAGACCATTGTCAATGAGAGAAGAAAGTTGGAGAACGCCTGAAATGAGGCATTCACGTTATACCTTACCATTCTGCTGTGACCGTGCTACCTGAGAGGCCTTGAGCAAGTTACTTCACATCTCTGAAATTTTCATCTGCCAAATTACCTGCTTTACAGTTACCATGATTACTTGATTAAAGGTAGGAACAATTATTCCCCAAACACACTATAAGCCAAGGACATCAGTACTCTCACTTCTGGGGAGTCATGGTACATTGTGGGTGTTTTAGTTACCTACTGCTGCACGGTAACGTTACCCCAAAATGTAATGGCTTAAAACAGCAACCACGAGGGGCTTCCCTGGTGGCGCAGTGGTTGAGAGTCCACCTGCCGATGCAGGGGATACGGGTTCGTGCCCCGGTCCGGGAAGATCCCACATGCCGCGGAGCGGCTGGGCCCATGAGCCATGGCCACTGAGCCTGTGCGTCCGGAGCCTGTGCTCCGCAAACAGGAGAGGCCACAACAGTGAGAGGCCCTCGTACAGCAAAAAAAAAACAAACAAACAAAAAACCCAGCAACCATGAATCTGTGAGTTGTCTGGGTGGTCCTTCTGGTGGTCTCACTGGGGTTCCCTCATATGGCTGCATTCAGCTGGTGGTGAGCCTATCCTAGGAGTTCTAAGGTTGTAGCTTCATCCTCATGTCTGGGGCCTTGGCAGGATGATCAGAATGTCGGGACTTAACTATCTCCACATGGTCTCTCACTATTCCATTATCTAATCCAAGCTTTAAATGTGGTGGCTGACTTCCAAGACAGTGAAAATGAAAGCTCAAGACCTCTTAAGTTCCAGGGATTTATTGCTATGAAACAAACCATCCCAAAAAAACTCAACCATTTATTTGATTTATTTGCTTGTGATTCTGCAATTTGGGCAGTTTAACTCTGCTCCACGTGGTATTGGCTGGGGCAGCTCAACAAAAGCTACAGGATTTAGGGTGCCAGGTTTCGCTCACATGACTGACACCCCAGCTGGGGCGACTGAATGGCAGGAGACTGGCTGGGTTTCTTTCTCTCCACTCCCTCTGTCATCATTCAGTAACCTAGCCTCAGCTTCTTTACATGGAGGCCAGATCCCAAGAGGGCGGAAAAGGACTCTGCAAGGCCTTTTAAGGTCTAAGCCTATAAGTCATGCTGCATCATTTGCACCACATTCTATTGGTCAATGTATGTCATGGAGCTGGTCCAAACTCAAGGTAAAGGAAGTAGACACAACCTCTTGATGGGGGAGATCGGAAAAGTCAAATTGTAAAAGGGCACATGAAATGCGAGGGGTTAGCTGGCTATCTGGAAATGATCTAGCCCAGTGGGAAAGCACTAGTTTGGGAGAGCTACACACTTGGTTACAGATTCTCATTCCACCACTCCTTAACCAATTTCTCTCAAATTTAGTGAACTTAGATTGACTGCCCAATGTCTGGACTATCTTTCTAAGTATGGGTTAACCCCCCTTGAGAACACAGTTTTTTAGGATCCACCACTAGATGTGAACACCTGAGGAAAGATTCTGTGGTAATCGCTCTCTATACAGAATTTAATGATGCCTGGCATTAGTAACAGAGGAAAGCACTCAATAAGTATGTATGTGTGTTGAATTAATAAGTAATAATAAATAAATAATAAGCAACAATATTAGCTATTTACCATATACCAGGGACTGTTCTAAACACTCTAGGTGTATTAATGATTCATTTAAGTATTACAGCCCCATGAGGTAGGTACTATTATTCCCTACTTTCAGGTTAGGAATTTGAGGCACAAAAGGCTAAATAGTTTCCCCAAGATTATGCAGCTAGTGTGTAGTGGCCCTAGATTTGGATCTGCTTGATCTGGCTCCAGAGCCTTGCCCTGAAACACCAGGTTTTGCTGTCTTTGTGAAAATGTAAACTGCTGTGAAGACAGGATTGAAAACTGAAGAAACCATGGACTTGGAAAGGGATAGTTATCCCAGACATCAATCATATAGAAGCATTATAGTATGCTGGTTAAGAGTACAGAGTCTTGAGTCAGATACATAGTGATTTAAAGTTCAGCTCCTCCCAGAACTACTCTACTGCTTCGGATGGGATGCTCTCCAAGTCTCAGTTTTCTTATCTGAAAAATAAATCTAAGAATATTACCTATCTCATAGGACTGTGGTGAGGTTCGAAAGAGATAGAGCAAGTACAGTTCTTATCTTAGTTTTCATATATAATGAAGGATCAGTGAGTATTCACCATTAATCACATAGATAAGGAAGAGGGAAATGAAACAGTAAGGCAATACTTAAAAGAAAAAAATTAGGGGAGGATGCAGGTACATTTACACTTTATAATGATAAAATTCCATCCCCCCCCAAAGTTTTTTTTTAAACTTTTTATTGATACAAAAAACCTAAGAAGTTGAAAAAGGAAAAGCAATTAAAGCTCTTCATTAGTAAGTCAAGAGAAATTTGAGCATTAAAAATGTTACTGAGCATTATAAATGTCATTCTTTCATCAGGAATGCTGTATTGACCTTCTGGAAGAGGTAGATTATATCAAAGAAGTTTTTAAGGGGCTACTACAAGAAGAAAAAAAGGTTGGGTAAAATAGAAAAGCATTATATATCTCGAGAGTCAAGAGGGCTATTCAATGAGCAAAACACAGAAAATGATAGGTCTATAAGAAAGGAAAAGAAAGAAAACTGCAGCATGCTCAAAAGGTTAACACCCATTTTTAAATTAAGATTTAAGAACACTATAAAGAAAATCAATATGTAAACACCAAGTGATGAAATGTTTGAAACCTGTTAACACAGATTTTATTAAAAGTTCATGCTAGCTAAGTTGAATAAGCCTGTGATGGATATCTGATGAAAGAAAAGTCACAGACGTGGTCACTGGGGTTGTCTACATAATTTTTTTTTGGCACATCAATGAAGGCTTTACTAGAAAATCAGCAAAAACTTCTGTAGAAATAGAAAATGATGCATTTTAAATTTCATTGGCAAAGATGACAGCTGAGAGAATCCTCCTGGAATTCTAATTTGTCCTTCCTTTGCCCTTCCTTCCTCCCCTCCCTTAGGCAAGGGCAGGGGGAAGAAGAATCTGAATGACAGCGGTGGTGGTGCAGCGGAGGTAGCTGGGAAGCTTCTGAGGCTACTGCTTCCTTGTTTCTATCACACAGAAACACAACCAAAAAGGCGTTTGCTTTTCATGTAGAAATTAGACTTTTTTTTTTTGCTTCAATTATAGATACAAATTTAAGTAGATTATAAAACTACACAGATTTTTCATAAAACGACTCTCATAGAAGAACTGGCTCTACAAGGCTCTACTAGACTAGAAACTCTACAAGGTACACAGTGTTCCTTTCTTACGTCACATGTTCACTGCAGTTCTGCAGATTATAAATGATCCAGCAGTATAAGCAGTTTTTGGAAAAGCAGCAGAAAACACAATATTTTAGGTATAAAAGCATAGGAGTACTTCAGAAAGAGCAGATAAAATAATATACAAGGCTACTTGACTTTTGTTGGCTAAAACAATGGGATTGATTCATTCAATCATTCCTTCAGCAAATATTTGTGAAATACATAATATGTGCCAGGCACTGTTCTAGACACTGGGGAGACAGCAATAAAAAAGATAAAGTTCCTGGGACTTCCCTGGTGGTGTGGTAGATAAGACTCTGTGCTCCCAACGCAAGGGGCCCAGGTTCGATCCCTGGTCTGGGAACTAGATCCCACATGCATGCCGCAACTAAGAGTTCACATGCCACAACTACGAAGCTGGCGAGCCACAACTAAGGAGACAACGAGCCACAACTAAGAAGCCCATGAGCCTCAACTAAGGATCCCACCTGCCACAACTAAGACTAAGACCCAGTGCAACTAAATAAATATTAAAAAAAAAAAAGATAAAGTTCCTGTTCTCTTGAGTCCTGCATTCTAATGGAGCAAAACAGACAATAAACAGAAGATATATAAAAAGTGTTTTGAGTTCTATAAAGAAAGAAAATTCAGCATAAGAAAGAAGGAGAGAGATTATGAATCTTTTTAGGTTTTATCCTCCCCCTTTCAAAGGTCTATCCCCAGACCAAGAACCTGGCAAACAGTAAGTACTCAATAAATCTTTGTTGAAGGAATACCAGAGCTGTCAGTGGTCCCTGGTGAGCACAAGTCTCCAGGGTGTTTGCTGGTGAGCATTCTAGAGTGTGATAGGCCACAGGGACCAGTGCAATAGAAGAACCTACAAAGGAAGCATAAAACTTCTGGGGCCCTCCTCATGTGCTTCCTGCCTGGTGAAGACATCCCTCTACCCCTAGAAGTGATCCCAGGAACACAGGGATGGGCAGGCCTCCTCATCTGGCCACCACATGGGTTGTGAAACAATACTCACTCACAGAAGGTGTTTTCATTATGCACTTCCTGGGTCTCAACTAATCCCCAGGACACCCTACCCCCTCTCCTTTAGGCCCTTGGGCACAAAAGATCTCCTATTTCTCTGAAAACAGAATTACACTGCCTTTGAGTAAGGGCCCAGAACTTAGAAAAGCCAGTTTATCTTCCTTGGAGGATAAAAGGGCCCAGAATTTAGAAACTTTGAAGGACAAAGACTTTCTTTTATCCACTCTCAACACTGAGTGTGTGTGCGTGTATGAATACCTATGATTCTACCTTTCCTCACCTAGTCACCTGCCCCTCCCTTCTTCAGTGGGCCACCACCTTGCTAATTCTGGTTACCTGAACACTTTCGGAAATTTAAATGGTGCTGGAAATCAGTGATATAATTGAATCAGATTTTTTACACAAACAATAATGAGAGAAGATTTGATTTTTGACCAAGGGCCTAAGGAATGATCAGGAAGACCGTGCTTAATCAATTATAAATTACATAGCAATGCCATAGGAGTGTATATACCTAGATGGAGGCTTGTAGCCACAGATCTAATAATTGATTTTTAAAATTTTCATGTCAGTTGAAGGTTACAACATAAATGAGCCTTTTACTAATTGAAGAATCAATCATTTCTATATTTAAAGATAGACACTATTATTAAAATGCTCATTGCACTAAAACATATTTTTAATTGATGGTTCTTCTGAGAGAAGTTTGGAGACAGAAGTACCACATTTATTACAAAGGGCAAAATAAGTTGACTGAATTGTTAAAAGCTGCAAAGGTGGGACTTCACTGACCAGGAAACAAGGGAATTTCCATGGTCAGGAATGGATACAACTTAATTAAAGGTAATCAAACAAGCTTATGGTTATGTTAAATAATAAATCAGAAAGTGACTCAAGGTCAAGTGCATAGAAACAAATGGTTCCAAGAAAAGTAGTTGCCTAAGGAGGAATAAAAAATGGGACAACAGGGGCTTACCTACATAATAGCAATATACATTAGCTAGAAAACTATCATCTCTGCTATTCAAATATGGCATTAAAACAAACTTGATACCACTGTTACGCATATCTCTGGAAGGAAAGGTGTAAATCTAAACTCACAAATTTAAATATACACAATATAGATGGAAACTAACATTTGAGGGTTTTTTTTAATACCAGGCATATCCATTATCCTCTTTCATCCTCCTCAAAACACACTGAGATGAACATTAACTTATCCATTTTACATGTACTGAAATTGTCTCACAGGTCTTGTAATGGACCCAAGTTATAAAACTAGCAAGCAGTGGTACACGAATTTGAACCCATGTCTGCCCAATTCCAAAACCCTTATTTATTACACTCCATGACCCAGCTCTTTTATGATCCCAATTAAATAGGCCCTGGCATATGAGACTCAGGCAAGGGTTCTGGGAGCCTGGTGTGCAGTAGAAGACGACTGAACTTTGGGCTGTGGACTCAAGAACCAAAGATATCAAATAACAACAACAATAATAATGATGGTAATTTTATATCAGATACCAAGACAGAATGAAGAGCCAAGAAGACAGTGCAAAAATTTACCAAAGAGATGCCAGTGTACCAAGAGGTACTGGTCTTTTGTTGGACACTCTTCCTTTCAAAAACCCCTGGATAAAGAGGGTCTTTAACACCCAGAGGAGTGAGATGGGATAGAAGGAAAAGCCACCATCACCTGAAGGATTAGACAGTATTGAAACCCATTGTACAATAACCACAGGAAGCCAAAGGTCAGGGAGAACTGGGGTCTTTACATCTCTCGCCCGAGATAATAGTAGTAGTAGTAGTAATAATAATACCAACAACAGTAGCAGCCACAGCAGCTAACATTTGTTGAAGGCATAACTGTCAAAATGTATGTTAAGCAATTTGAATACATTACATAATTTGATTGTTATATCCCTCCAAGGTGGGTGTTTTTTTTTAATCTATTTTATATGTAGTAGTGTGTATCTATTAATTCCAAATTCCTAATTTATCCCTCCCTGCCTTTCCCCTTTGGTAACCATAAGTTTGTATTCTATGTCTACAGTGTTCTTAATATTCATTTTACAGAGAAGAAAACTGAAGCTTGTGAAGCAATTTGGTCCCAGAGCTCTTAACCACTACAATATAGATTCTTAGTCACTGCAAATAGATTTCCTATAGAAAGACCCTATCCTCCGTAGGGAAATTTCTGCTTTTAACAAAAATTTTATTCTATTTCTTGATAAATGATATCCTGGTCTTATCCTGCCAAGATTTATTAACTCTAATTTTTTTTTCACCCCAACTATTTAAAAATGCAAGAACCATTCTTAAGCTGTGGGCCATACAAAAACAGATGGTGGGCTGGAGTCTGCTAACTCCTGGTTTGGAGAAAATATCATGATTATTATCACAAGTAATTTACACCATACTCAGTGAGTGTGTGGGGGTGTGTATGGGTATGCCTTCCTCTCTAGTGTAAAAACACTCGTTTTGGTGCGGCTATATTAAAAACTAGTCAGATGTTCTATGATGGTATTCACCACTTTTTTAGACCCCTAGAAGTGACACTAACAGTAATACAGCTAACACTTACAAAAGGATTAATAGATGCCAATGTCTGTACTACAGTGATGTTTATGCATTATTTCATGATGTTCTCACAACAACCCTATGAGTTAGGTACTATTATCTTTTCACATTTTATGAGAAAACTGAGGCTTAGAGAGGTGAAATAACTTTCTTAAATAACTCGGTGGCTAGTGACAGAGCTAGGAATTGAATCCAAGCAGTCTATCAGAAACTTACTGCTATTAGTAAAATTTTAAGTTAATTTTATGAACTATCTGAGACTAATCCATTTGTATTAGTTCAATAACTAGATACACAATACACATTAATATTCAAACTAAATATCTTTGGCCCCTATTTCTCTATCACAAAATCAAGAAAGTTTTTATTTCCTCCCCAAGGGGTTTACTTAGGATTGGGGATATATTTGACATAACAAAATCTGAAAATCCGCTCTGTCAGCAGAAGCTTTCCTAGATGTGATCTTACTTGCTTTTGCATCATATATGCAACACCTGGGTCTGCCCTCTGCTACGTAGTGCCTCCGGTTACCATGTCTCTTAGGCATTGCTATGAATGCGGCCCCCTAGCTCTGTTGGACCATGGCAATACCATATGGAGATACCAAAACTGGATGTGGCTCTGGGGAAGAGAGAGGCCTGATCTATAAGGCCAAACATATTTACCTCCAGTTTACTTACTCATGGCTACTTTCTCCTCAGCACACAGCAGTTCTCTCCCACTCTCATTTCCTCTTTTTCCCCACCCAATGAAAACCTCATCTGATGACACTGCCTTCAGGTTTCAAGAGGTACCAAGGAGCTGTAACTAATCAGCTTGGCAAGTTTAAGATTTATATCAACCAAATATAAAGGGAGAATAAATTAGGGACAGACAAAAGTTACACTATGATGTTAAATGATGTGAAATCATGCAACGCTCAAGAAAATAAAAGGTAAAGATGATGAGATTGTAAGTGAATTTTTCCCTAATTTTTCTATGATAAATAAATTGTTGTTGTAAATTTTTGAAGTTGATGAAAAAATGTTGTGGCCCAGTTTTCAGTAAACATTTTACTATGGGATACAGAAAACAGGACTAGTTTATTTTGGGGAAAAAAATGAATAATGCTATTTAAAGGTTACACTTTGTCAATGAATGAGTTTTTACTTTATTTATTTATTTGGCTGTACCCGGTCTTAGTTGCATCACAAGGGATCTTTTAGTTGTAGCATGTGGGATTTTTTAGTTGCAGCGTGTGAACTCTTAGTGCGGCATGTGGGATCTAGATCCCTGACCAGGGATAGAACCCAGGCCCCCTACATTGGGAGCGCAGTCTTAGCCACTGGACCACCAGGGAAGTCCTCGTGCATGAGTTTTTAAAGAGAACTTCACTAAGCATCAGAAAACTCTAGATCTATTTCCTGGCTCATCCATGGTCCATTTGTGCGTCTTGGGCAAATCTTTGACACAGTTTATTCATCTTGATCTAAAAAAATTTTCTCAGAACTAAGATTCTTTGACTTCATATTCCTAGCTCTCTGGTAACTAGTAATACGGATGACCCTTTCCTTTTCCCTACCAGGTATATCCTGAAATACGTAAGTTTATTCTTTAACCCATGTATCCATATATCTATCCATTTGTTAAAGTAACATTTATTGGCAAGTTATTATGTGCCTGACACTTAGCTGAAGCATCTCCTATGATCTGTTGGTTGTCTGAAGATTGTTTTCTAGGTAGATTTCTCAAGGAGCAACATTCCATGAGTTCGTGCATGTTCACAACTGCTTTGTTTTTCTGTAACTTTTATACTTAAAAGCAAGTTTGGGTATGTATAAAAATCAGTTTGATATTTTCTTTCCTTGGTTATCTTAAATATGTTTCCCTACTATCCTATGCTGTGGATCAATCTGATGAATATATGATTTTATTTTTCCTTTATAAGTGACTTGCTCTTTGTGCCTGAACATCCAGAGTTTTTTCTTTGTTGTCCAGTCTTACCAGAGTATGTATTGGTGTTGACAATTCTGGGTTCATTTTCCAATGGACCATGGATGGTGTGCTCTTTCAATATAGATGTTTGATTTTTGTTAATTTTAAGAAAATCTTGCATTATGTATTTTTGTATTTGTTTTGTTCTATTGCTTTTATTTTCCTCCTCCAACATAAATTGTACTTATGTTGGATCTTCTTTTCCTGTCTTCTGTATTCTTTTTCTTTCGAATCCTTTTTTTTTTTCCTTTTTTCTTTCTCCTCCTTTGTCAACTTTAATTCCCAAATTCTGTTTCTGACAATGGTGGACTAGGTTGTTTCAGAACAATGTGAAGGTATTTGAAGAATCCTCACTCAGGAAGTGAGGATTTATGGGGATTTTATCCAGAAAATAAGGGAATCCCAGAGCCTGGTATGTGTCATTGCTTTCAGCCTTGAGATATTTGCCTATATGAGAACAGTAGCTGAAAAGATGAGAATTTGAGCAAAACTTCTGATAGTTTCAAAGGACTGGAGGAAAATTGGAGTTCTTAGCCATGCAGGGAAGAGGAGATGTATAAATCTCAAATGGGACCAAAAAGGGACACACTTTATGAGTAAGGAAGGGTAAACTGGAAACAGACCAGCCCTTACAGTGACTTAAGCTCAGTTTTGAATCATATCCATCCCCAACTGATGTTTAGCCTTCTAAATTCTGAGTTTCCTAATTCTAATACACGCCATTCTTTATAGTTTTTTTAAATTACTGTCTTTTTATTTTATTTATTTATTTATTCATTTTTGGCCACATTGGGTCTTCATTGCTGCACACACAGGCTTTCTCTAGTTGCGGCGAGCGGGGGCTACTCTTCGTTGTGGTGCACGGGCTTCTCATTGTGCTGGCTTCTCTTGCTGTGGAGCACAGGCTCTAGGTGCGCGGGCTTCAGTAGTTGTGGCGTGTGGGCTCAGTAACCGTGGCTCACAGGCTCTAGAGCTTACGCTCAGTAGTTCTGGCGCATGGGCTTAGATGCTCCGCGGCATGTGGGATCTTCCTGGACCAGGGCTCAAACCCATGTCCCCTGCAATGGCAGGCGGATTCTTAATCACTGTGCCACCAGGGAGGTCCTGTTCTTTTATAGTTTTTATTGTTTTCTTAATTTCTTTTAGATAATTCTGTTATATTATTTATTTTTTATCTGCTTTTTGATTGTATATTGTCTGGAATGCATTATTTAGTCCATTTTTTAAAATATAATAGTATGTTTGGTTTTTGACAATATTCTTTTCTGTTGTTCACATATAAACAATTTGAGTGTACTGTGCTTTTAGAAAGTGGTTCCCTTGTAGGGGGATTGAGGGGCACCATGGTACCTTTCTTATCTTTACTGCTTAGGAGCTCTCTCCTCTATTGTTATCACAAAGATAGATGATAGACAGACAGACAGACAGATACACAAATATATATTTAAATAACCACTCTGTGTAGTTATACCCATTTTCTGAGCTCTGCCTTCTCTGGAGTCCTACCTCTCCCCAAAGAGTTTGATCCTTTTCTCTCTTTGCCCTCAGAGTTCCTGTCCTGATCAATCTGAATTCTTTTCACAGTAGCATTTTCCTTAGGAAAGGAGTTTTTATTAGATATTTCTCAGTTCTTTGAGCACTTAAGTCACTGCAGTATCTTCTGATCTCTCCATAGTCCCTTAGTGTGTAGCTGTGTACCTTTTATTTCACTCACCCATAACCGGAGTCTGGAACCTTCTCCTTTTCACTGTTATTCTCACAATATTCACTTGCTGAAAATCCCATTCAAGGAGGGACTTTCTCTTTTTTAGGATTTGTTGGCAGTTGTTGTACTGCAATGTTCATAGAACCATTAAAACTTCTTCTTTCTCCTCCACTAGCTCTGCATAGCTGCTAAACCTAGGCATGTCCTGTATGGGTCCTATATCATCTGTGGTTTGGGTAAGGCAGCACCCACTGGTGTTCTGAGGTTCATGGGGGTGTTTTGGTTGGTCTTCTGGAGGATGTTGTGAGTAGAATTTTTCTTTTGCTATTCTAGTTATTTACTATGTCTTTAGGAAAAGATTGGAAAAATTCAAAACTATACATCATGATCTCGCCCTGACCTGAAGTCAAGATGGGCTTACTTATTTTTATTTTTATTTTATTAATTTATTTTATTTTTGGCTCTGTTGGGTCTTTGGTGCTGCACGCAGGCTTTCTCTAGTTGTGGCGAGCGGGGGCTACTCTTCGTTGCAGTGCATGGGCTTCTCATTGCGGTGGCTTCTCTTGTTGTAGAGCATGGGCTCTAGGCATGTGGGCTTCAGTTGTTGCAGCAAGTGGGCTCAGTAGTTGCGGCATGTGGGCTCTAGGGCGCACAGGCTTCAGTAGTTGTGGCACATAGGCTCAGTAATTGTGGCACACAGGCTTAGTTGCTCCACAGCATATGGGATCTTCCCGGACCAGAAAGATCTTCCCATGTCCTCTGCACTGGCAGGCAGATTCTTAACCAATGCGCCACCAGGGAAGTCCCACGGATGGGCTTATTTTTAAATCAAGGAAACAGTCACTGATTCTCCATTACTCTGTTGTCTTGACTGGCTTCTAAGATTATAGTTACTTCTGATGTATTTTCTGTTCAACTTAGTTGAGTGTTTATTAGCTTTCCTAAACATTCTTTTAAAGTATAATCAGCCTCTATCTAAGAGGTGCCCACATTCTGATATTACTTTCATTTTCCTCACCAACTCTCTTCAAATTATGGTTTCCTTCATTAGCTAGCCTCAGAGTATGTACATATATGTTCTGAACAATTTCTTCAATCAATGAGATTCTTTTTCCTTTAAAATTAGACTTCATTTGAGAACTTCCTTATGCTAAAATTGCTGTATTTTCCTCCTAGGCATGTTTCAAATTGTTCTTTACATTTCAGGAGCCTCAGTTAGGATGCTTCCTTTAATATTCAAAGGACTCACTAAATTGAAAATGGTTTCCTCAACTTAATATTGCATTACCTTTGCAGTACACTCCTTCCAAATAAAAATTGGCATATTCAAGCCTGTTACCCTCACACTGCTGGAAACATATTTCTCTGATGAACAGAGGAAAATTACTACATTTCTCTGCAATTTTGTAGACTCCCCTCTACTCTTCAGAACTTATTAGAATGCCCCGTTCCTTTTCTCTAAAGAAATGAAATTAAATGGGGGGTGGCAGTGGGGAGAGTGGTCTCTAGTCTCCAGGAATCTACTACAGGGCTCTGTACTTGACCCTGTTCAGTTTAATTCAATCAACATTCAGCTTTCCATGAATACCTCCTATGTGCTAAGTTTTGTGTTAAGCAGAAAAGATAAATAAGAAATCATCCTCCAAGGGGGCACTGGAGTTAGATGTGGGTTAGAATCCTCAGCTATCGTTCACTAGCAGGTGACCTGAATTAGTTATTTGATCTCACTGAGCTCAATTTCCCTACCTGATGAGTCCTACATGATACAGCTGTTGTGAAAATTTAACATATATAAGCTTTATATATTATATAAGCACATATGTTGTATACATATATAATACATATGTACATAGTTGTATATTTGTAGACATGTAATATATGTAAACATATAATTTTTACAACAGCTGTATCATGTAGGAAATTGGTATGTATATAGTAGGCAGTACTCAATAAATGTTTCTTCCTTTTGGATAATGTTATAATATACTTGTAATTTGAAAACATTTCTTCCCCTTTTACCTCTGCAACCACAAAAAAATGGCTGTTATATACAGCCTATTGATTTTCTTAATGAAGTGAATTAAAATGGATTATGTTTTAAGATACCACTCCTATCTCAAATTGTGTGATATTTGTAAATGTATTGAGACAACAGTAGGGTTCTTGATATGAGGTCATAAACTCCTAAGGGGTTCAGGGAGTTTTTGCACCTTCTGAAATTGCATGCAAATTGGGTATATTTGTGACTTATGCATTTTTGGAGGGAGGCAATTCATTGCTATCACCAGATTTTTAATGGGACTGAGAAACAAACAAAAGTCAAGAATTGTGAGGGTATTATAAAATCACAGCTGGAATTCAAAATAGATTATATACTTTTGGAAGTCACACACTGTCTACACAATTTCCTTTTTTATAATGCTTAGCACAGAGCCAGAAAGAGTTAAGAATGTAAATGTTTTTTTAAAAAATGATAGTAATAGTGACATTCCTTTCTCTACTAGGATTGGCACGTATAAAAATAAGGACTAGAAAATCAAAAGAGCCAGGCCAAATACAGAGATCAGTGAAAGACCAGAAAACAAAGAAAAAGGAGAGGAGAAAAACAAAATTCCCACCCGCCCCCCCAACCAAACAGAGGAAGAGGAAGAGACGGAGGAGGAAAGAAATAGATTGGAAGAGAAATAGAAATGCAAAGGAGAAGAGGGAGAGAGAAAGAAAAGGAAGTGGTCTGTTCATTGGACTATGGTAGTTTGTTCCTTCCCCTCTAGCCCCCCTCCCCAATAATCTCTTCAAGACAAATGCTCCTTAGAGAAAAAGAAGTTTTACAGACTGAATGAAGGTGCATGAACTTTTAATCTTAGCTTAATTTGATCATGATGCCTTTGGCAAGTCACTGTTTTACCACCTGAATTTTATTTATCTGCAACATCTAGACCGTTAATGTTAGTAAACCAGAAGTCCCCTATCTCTGTGTGAGGTGCATTTCAAAAACTCATTTTAAGGTGATCCAACTTGAAGTATGGATGCATTTTCCTAAAGAAACAATGTTGAAACAGTATCACAACAGTTCATATAAACATACTTAACATATAATGGCAGAAAAGGGAAGAGGCCTTTCAGTCAGCTGGGAGCTTGGTAAGCTGGAGCACAGTCTCTTTTCTCATTTCCTTTCTCATACTCTAGGGAGCTTTGTACTCACTCATGTTAATAAATTGGGGGATGTGTCTGTACTTCAAAGATAAAAACCAACCACACAATAAATGGCCATTTGCACATGAGAAGCAAAACTAGTTAACTTTCCTCATCTTTATTCTATCCTTCAACTCTTTCCTGCCCCACATGGGCATGCTTCTTGCCCCTAGAACCTCTCCACATTTTATACAGAGTACAAATTCTGGTCTCCTCACAGAACTAGAGTTCTGGTTCTTCTGAACTCTAGAAGTTTCTTTCTATTCTGTTTTTGTATACCATCTTCAATTTCCATCTAGATCTTTCAGGTTTCAACTATAAAGTGTTATCTTCCTACTTACCAGCCTCCACTTTCCATCCTTAACCCCTACCCCTGTCTTTTCCCCCTTGACCAAAGTCTAATGTACATGGGAATAAGGAATGAGATCTTGACTGATAATGCTCTTACAGTTGCTTAAACTCTATTTAAATTGCTTATATATTATGGCTCATTATTTTTCTTTCCATACTAATTGCTTCTTCTGATCAGCTGTGTTTGTATATAGAGGCAGTTCTGCCCAAACAGAAGGAAAGAATTCTGCTTTCCCTCTGTCATCTGCTAACATTGTTCTCAGGGACTGGTTTCTCTGATACAATCCCTGTAGATACTACACATTTTTGGACATGTCCTTGCTTTAGGTTTTGTCATAGGCTGGGTTCCCCAGAGAACAAATTCTGAAACAGAGATCAGAATACATACAGCTTATTAGGGAGTACTTTTGATATCAATGCCTGCGAAAGGGAAGAGAAAGAAGCAAGACTGGACGGAAGGAGAAACTGAACTATGATGTAGTCTTAACAAAGGCTTTAGTCAACCCCATGGGGAACTCTGATGGTGGAACGGCCCTAGAGAATATTACAGGTTGAGGTTGGGAGGCTGGTTTTTATACCCCTGTGCTAATTAGTCACTGGTTGTGGGTGCCCTGAAAGAAGGTGTGGTCTTGAGTTGAGGCAGGTAGCTGCACCTGAGCCAATTCCCTGAGAGGGTTGGCAGCTGAGGGTTGTCTGTTGGCAGCACTCCCGATAACTAGGGGAATAATTCTTTTAGTCCTGAAGGGAGATCAGAGCAATGCATCACTACATCCACCTCAGGTTTGCTCCCTTTGATCACATGCACAGTATTGTTTTTATCATTTAATATGTCTGGAGTGAGTCATCATAAAATGCCCCAGAAATGCCCCCACTTGGTGAAGATTAACCTTGCCTGTCAACTTTATTGGGCACTTAGGTATTTCCTATAGACCTGAGACCCTCACTAGAAGGACCAAATGGTGTTTGGGAAGTTGGAACTTAGAGTCAGGCTGGTGTTTTTCTGTGAGCAGGACAAGAAATCACAGTAGTCAGTGAGAGAAGATGACCAGATAACTGAAAGACTGAAGCCAGGTTAGGAAGGAGTGAAGATCCGGTTGTGCCCACTCATCTGTATAAGAGGATGGTGATCCTTGCCCAAGCAGATCTGGGACTAAATAAAGCTCTTTTACAGGCTGGATTTAGCCAAAAGGCTGTAGCTTGTAGATACTTCATTTAAAAGATTAGCATTAAAAACATGCGTCAGGAATCTTGTTGGTTTCATTTGCATTCAGCAGGACAAGATTTCTATCTGTGTGACCTTGGGCAAGATTCTAAAACTCTCTATGTGTCAATATCTTCATCTATTAGATGAATGTAATAATAGTAACTGTCCTATACGGTTAGGAGTAGGTGATAGTCCAAGTTCAACACTGAGTAGATTGGCACTTATCAGGTTCAGTAAGCAATTTTTGGAATTGTTATTGTTGTTATATTTATTTCCAAATTGAGTTAATTGAGTATTTTCTGTCAAGCCACTCTTAGCCTAAATTTTGGAGGCAGAAGAATAAGAAAATATTTCGAGTTGTTAAAATTTTAAAACAATAATCAAGGAAAAAGTTGTACGAAGTTTCCTTGTACTATTTTTGCAACTTTTCTGTAAAGTCTGAAATTATGTCAAAATAAAAATTTAAAACAAAAAGCTTTCTGACTTATTTTGCTGGGATTACTTGGGATGGGAGCAGGCATCTGGGAAACTTGACTATTTTTACGCTGCTTAGTTTTATGTAATTAGACCCCTTTAATATATCCCTTAATTTTTGTGAAAATATCACTATTTCAGTCATGTTTTGGGGAAAAGAAAGAGTCTGTGTCCGTATTTGGGTCAGAGAGAAAAGGGGAACATCATATTCATGGGGTACAGATGAAATGCAAACAGGGGAAATTAAAGTGAGAAATCTTCAAGAATTAGGTGAAAATACCAGAAGAAAGAGCCAGATAGGCATGTACTGCTATATTTTTTTCCTTATTCCCTTCCTGGAGATTTTTCTTTCTTGGGGAAAAATGAATGATATTTATAAGCACCTACTGTGTGCCAGGCACAGTACTAAGTGCTTTCACATATTATTTGATTTACTCATAGCAATCCTGTGGCAAAAAAAACACATTATTGCCATTTTACAGTGAGAAAAACTGAGCAGCAGAGAGAATAATTAGGTTTCCCAAGACCACATGGTAAGTGAGGGAGCCGAAGAGAGAGTGCTGCATCGTTTACAGTCAGATTGGGTTAAAGGTCCATCAGCAAGTGAATGGATACACAAATTGTGGTATATTCTTATAATGGAATACTACTCAGCAATAAAAAGAAATGAACTATTGATATATGCAATATGGCTTCATTTCAAAGTAATTATGCTGAGTGAAAAAAGCCAGATAAAAAAGAGCACACATTGTACGACTCCGTTTATGTAACTCTAGAAAATGCAAACTAATCCATAGTAACAGAAAGTAGAATAGTGGTTGCTTGGAGATGGGATGGGGTGGGGAGTGACAGGAGAAAACTTTTGGGGGCAATAGATATGTTCACTATCTCGACTGTGGTGATGGTTTCGTGGGTGTATACATCTGTCAACATACCATATTATACACACACCTTATGTATATATAGTTATTTCATGTCACTTATTCCTCAATAAAGCAGTTTTTAAAAACTGGGTTGGAATCCTTGTTATACTACTTACAAGTGCTTAATCTCTAAGATTAGTTTCTTTATCAGTTAATAAGGTTGATAACACCTACTTCAGAGAGTTGGTATGAAGATTAAAATAAATCAGTTAGTTAACTGTTTAGTACAGTGCCTAATATAATAGCAAGTAAGTAGCACACATTATGTGACAAGTCCTAGACTCTGAGTTCTTCCTTCTTAGAGCTTTCTCTACTTTAGTTAGTAATCTTAGTCATTGTTATTTTTATTTATAGCTATAATTCAAACACATCAATCTTACTTCAAAGTCCAAGATATTTCCACTAAATCACACTAAACCATGACAAATTTTATGACCTGAGTTAAGGACTGTCATCACCCAATGGGAGTCTTCTGCATAAAAAGCTGCTTTGTTGTAAAGCCAAGTTTGTCCAAGTTGTGGCTATTGTAGTCTTCAGCTCCAGAATTTCTCTTTAGTTCCTTTTTATAATTCTCTTTATTGATATTCTAATTTTGTTCATACATCCTTTTCCTCATTTCATTTAGTTCTTTGTCCATGTTTTCCATTAGTTCTTTGAGCATATTTAACACAGTTGTTTTAAAATCTCTGTCTAGTAATTCCAATGTCTGGACTTCCTCAGAGATGGTTTCTACCAATTTATTTCATTCCTTGGAAAGAGCCATACTTTCTTGTTTCTTTGTATGCCTTGTGATTTTTTTGATGAAAACTATTTAGTTTCTATTGTAGCATGGTACCTGGAAGTCAAATTCTCTCCCTCTCACAGGGCTTGCTACTTTTTGGTTGTTGAAGGCTGTAGCAGTCAGTTTGTTCAATGTTGTTCCCAAACTACTACTGCAAAGACTGCATTCTTTGTCAATGTGGTCATTAGTCTCTGTTCCTTAGCTTGTGTTCAGCTGGTGTTTTGATAGAAATTTCTTTGAAACCTAGGAACCTACAAGTCTTGGCAAATTGGCTCTGATCTTCAACTTGCCAGGCTTGCACTGTGCCAAGAGATCAGCCTAAGGAAAAGCTTAGGGTCTTCTCAGGTGTTTTCTGAGCATGTGTCTTACCCTGGGTATGTACACGGCTTTCTAAATCCCCGCATACACATAGCTGCTTTTAAATGTCCTAATTTCCCAAAGAAACTCTCCCCAGTTTTTGCCTTAGACAGTCTACTGTATGTTTCAACCATAATCTCTGCCCCAAGTGTCTGAGGATTGTTAATTTGGCTTGAAGTATTTTCAAGCTCTTTCTCCTGAGTTCTGAATTAGGGGAGACAGAGTGGAACACCTAGCATCCGTCCTTTAGGTTGTCCCCATACTAGTCTGCTTGGGCGCTGTAACAAAATACCACAGCCTGGATAGCTTAGATAACAGAAATTCTCTCTCACAGTTCTGGAGGCTAGAAATTCAAAAATCAAGGTACCTGCCAATTTAGTTTGCCTTCTCACTGTGTCCTCACGTGATGGAGAGAAATAGAGAGAGCGAGTTCTGGTGTCTCTTCTTACAGGGCACTAAATCTATTGAACGAGAGTCTCACCCTTATTGCCTCATTTAACCTTTATCACCTCCTCACAGGCCCCACAGTCACAGTGAGGATTAGTGCTTCAACATACGAATTTTGGGGAACACAATTCAGTACACAGCACCCCCCAACAGATTAGAACAGATTTTACAACAATGTGTGAGCAGGGTCAGCTTTGCTCCCTCCAGAACGGAAGCAGTCCCACAGTGGAAACATGGGCTGTTGCCGTTCTAAGATAGCTGCCTTTTTATGACTGCAACAGCTTTATGACCACTGCTGCTTTAAGACTGTTGCCACTTTAAGACTACTGACATTTTATAAGACTGTCCCCATGCAGGGGTAGAGGTAGTGGAAGGGCAAGTAAATCACTACAAAATCTTCCTACTTTTTTTTTCACAGCTATTTTGAATTTAATGGGCAGAATGCTTCATAAAATAAAGATAGCAGAAAATCAATTTGATTGGGAAATAGCTGGGCTGATAAACTTTGCCACATAATGTACGTTACAGATATCAAAGTTTTTTTCTATTACTTATTAATAAACCAAATTATAAAGTTTTAGGGAATTCCCTGGAGGTCCAGTGGTTAGGACTCTGTGCTGTCACTGCCGAGGGCACAGGTTCAATCCCTGGTTGGGGAACTGGTCACCTCTCTGGAGGCAGCCACTCTTACCAATTTCTTATGTGGCCTTCCAAAGATGAAATCGCACACCTCAGATTGGGACTCTGAACCCAATCACACCTCAGATGGGACTCGAACCCAGTTGCACTCCAGATTGGACTTGAACCCACAATCTCCCAGCTGAAACCACACACCTGGTCTCAGGACTCAATGCAACTCGGGTTCTTTAAGTCTCAGCACAGGAGGAATTCAGCGAGAGGCAAAGGGATAAGTAAGAAGTAGATTTATTAATATAGGACACTTGTGAAGGATATAAGCAGGCAGGCAAGAAGGCTCTGCACTGAGAACAGGCAGGAAACCAGATTTCTTTAGGGAGATACACATGCCACAGAGTGTGGGTCATCTCAGAAGGCGAGAGGCCCTGGGAGAAACAAACTCTACAGAGTGCGGTCGATCTCAAAAGGCGAGAGCAGCCCTTCCTACTATTTTGAAGTGCCTTGATTCAGCGCTCATTTGGTTGCTGTAAACTTTCAATTGTTTTCCAGAGTTCTCAAAAATTGATTCTGACTGTTTCTGCTTGTTTTTCCATGTTTCTGTGGGAGAACAAGAGTGGGAAGCTTCCTACTCTGCCATTTTGCTCTTTTTATTCAAAAGACTGAAGCGTTTGCGTTTTTCGTAAGTTTTATGTTACTCCTCAGACCAAAGCTTTCAAAATGCTTTTTACTTCTTATAAATGAAAAAAACTATTTAGATCGCTCTTAAATGAAGTGATGAAATGTACTCTAAAGAATGCAAAAATTATCCACTCTAACTAACTTAACAATAAAAAGTGTAACTTAATATAAGAATACAGTGGAGGGATTCATGGAACTCAAGAGCAGTCGGGCCATTTGCGGGACGAGTGTCATGAAAAGTCTGTGAGAAGCTAAAAAATGATGACACTCTCCCCTTTCTTTCTCTGTTTCTGTGAGATCACCAAAGCTCAGGGTCGTTTCTCTTCTCAGATAGTCTGCTTCATTTTTCTCTCTCCCTGTACAATGGGTTCCCCTTATCTTGGGTTCACATGTTTGGGTTACAAGCCCCTGTTTGGGTTACAGTTTCAGTGTTCAATAGAGAGAAACTAAGACCTCTCTTCCAATTCTAAATTCTCAGAGGAGAGAATCTGATTGATTCAGATTCCTTCAAGGATCAAACTCTATCCAATCAAGAAGGGAGAAGGGTCCTAGCATATACACATGGCTGTAAGGACCAAATCTCTAGATGGGAACTGGAGGAAAAAGGAAGAGGAAGAGGGTGCTTCTCAATGGATGATGGACAGAAACTCAACAAAATATCTACCCCAATCCATTCTTAGATTTAAAAACATTTAAATACAACTTAAAAGAAAGAAGAAAACAATTGTGCCACGTTATGCAGCTAAAACTTGTAAGTCAGTTCTTTACAATCACAGAGGTAACAAACACATTTATAAATAATTTACTGTTTACGGATTTTAAAGCATCACCTACTCCATTTACAACAAATGTTTTCTGCTTTTGTTGAGCCACCAGGGAATATAATTAAGGAATATTCTGAGTCTTATTCCAGGAAACTAGAGGAACACAGGGTAACCCCAGGGAGCCCAACCTCCTAAGTTGAGTATTTCTCTGGTTCCTCAGTGCTCACAAGGCAGTCTCTGCTTTCAAGCTAACATGTTGTGAGTCATGCTGAGTCTTCTTCCCTTGAGATTAAAAGTATTTCCCAGACTTTCCTTTTTTCTTTATCTCCCCCTCTGCTCCGTTCTCCACCTTTATCCCCTTCATGTGTCAGTCAATCCAGAAAGTAACACTAGCCTTTCCAACTGTCTCAGAATCTTGGTTGATTTTGTGAAGATGTGCAAGGAATAAAAACTGTCTGGAAAATGCTCTCTTAGGTTCCACAGAATGAAAATACTGTAACCTGGCAGGAATTTTCAATATGAGATGAGAAGCTCCGTTGAAAAGCACACTATCTCCAGAAAAGAAAGCTCTGTCTCTTTTTTTCTACGTTTCTTCTTCCTATTCAAGTGAATAACGGTGGGAGGTAGCCAGGGTCAACTAAAACCACAAATAATCTGATATCTAGAGGAGTCAGTAGTTTCAACTGATTTAGAGTCACACCTGAATAGCAGAAAACAAGAAAGGAAATACAACAAAACTAGAAGTTTCGATAATTCATCCGCTACATTATCAAGACTTGAATCTTACACTGAAGCTCTGTCTTACTCATCCTCATATGTTTACCTCTGGAGTTAGTCACACTGCCAAATTGTGCATTGTCTCTAATTGCATATTCTTTACCTCTGATGTTCCATTATATAAAGCCTTCCCTTTCGTGCCCAAGTCTTCCTCTCTGAAAGAGAAAGACATGTATTCTACCATTTATTTTCTTGCTCTTGGGTGTAATTTTGCTCTAGAATAAATGCTTACATTCAGACCAAATTATTGGTTAAATGTATGTTTATTACTAAGTATGTTTAACTACCACTGTTACCATAAAGAGGGGCACACACCCAACCATCCATAAAGAGGGGCACACACCCAACCATCCATAAAGAGGGGCACACACCCAACCATCCATAAAGAGGGGCACACACCCAACCATAATTACAAATTATGAAAAGAGCAAGAGAAAGTCTCTGAAAAGAGACTGGAGCCAGTCATAATTATGTATTCTTTTTAAAGTGCAATCGTATTTCAACAGGCTAATAAAATGAGCTCTGACATATAATAACTTACCATCCTTCCATACTCTTAAATCCTAACTGCTTACTGTGAATGATGCTAATATTTTACAAAGGTACACAGTAAAATCAGTTATTAGTTATCACTTCTTGAAAGAAAAATCAATGTTATATACACCTAAAATATTTAATACTCAATTGCTTAAAAATAAAAAAGGACAGGGCTTCCCTGGTGGCACAGTGGTTAAGAATCCACCTGCCAATGCAGGGGACACAGGTTCGAGCCCTGGTCTGGGAAGATCCCACATGCCGTGGAGCAACTAAGCCCATGCACCACAACTACTGAGCCTGCGCTCTAGAACCCGCAAGCCACAACTACTGAGCCCACATGCCACAACTACTGAAGCCCACGCGCCTAGAGCCCGTGCTCCGCAACAAGAGAAGCCATTGCAATGAGAAGCCCACGCACCACAAGGAAGAGTAGCCCCTGCTCATCGCAACTAGAGAAATCCCGCACGCAGCAATGAAGACCCAACGCAACCAAAAATAAATTAACTAATTAAAAAAAAAAGTAGGATAGACATTACAAACCTAATGTAATTAAAAGAATGATACTGTCACATATAATCACATTGACTACCTTTTGAGGCCAGTCAGGATTATTTCCCCCAATTTATGTATAGTGAAATTGAGATTTAGAAGGCTTAGGTGACTTGTTACTCAGCTAATCACTGATAAAACTGGGAGCAGTATTCATGTCTCAAGGGTTCCATTGCTTTGTTCACTATATGTTTCTTCCAGGATTGTCAATGTTCAGATCTCAGTAAGATTCACAACTGATCTCCCTATGAACATGTCAGAAAAACCTTACGTAACACAGGTGTCAGGGATCAAAACTAATACCAGCATTGTATGTTACCCTTTAAGTGAAAAAGATATATTGATTCAACTGTTTACTCATTCAAGCAACAAATAATACCTACAAATGTGTCAGGCATTGTTCTAGGTAGGCTCTGTTAGACCCAGCTATAGTCATTACCTTTGCTGCACAACAAATTATCCCAAAACATAGTGGCTTGAAACAACAAACATTTATTATTGTACAGTTTCTGAGGGCCTGGAATTTGGGAGTGGCTTAGTTGAGTGGTTCTGGCTCACAAACTCTCTTTGGGTGCAATAAAGATACTGACAAGGGATGCAGTCATCTGAAGGCTTGACTAGGGCTGGAGGATCTGCTTCCAAATTCACTCACATGGCTGTTTCCAGGAGTCCTCAGTTCCTAACTGGCTGAAGCCTTAATTATTCATAACATGGGTCACTCTATAAGTTGCTGAGTGTCCTTATGACATAACTACCTTTCCCCAGCGAGCAATCCCAGAGAGAGAGCAAGAAGAAAGCTGGCATATGTTTTATAGTCTCCTCTAAGAAGCCACACTACAGCATTTCTATATTCTCTTCATGAGAACAAGTCACTAAGTACAGTACAAACATTAGGTGAGGGGAATTAAGCTTCACTTTTGAAAGAAGTATGAAAGAACCTGTGAACATATTTGAAAACTACTAAACCAGTAAATATAATTTAATTTATAGAATTTAATCTAATTATTACAAAAAGATTTGTTAAGCTAATCGTAATATTTGGGTATTTAAAGGAAAACTAAGCTTATTAGAGAGTGTTTTTTTGCCGTTGCTTGTTTCCATTTTGTGCCCCCATTTTCATCTTACCCTGTCTATTAAAAGATTCTACATGTAGTGCTAAATAAATAATGACTTTTCCTATCTTTTTATGTCAATTAGGACTTTCATTCAGTGCTTATAACGGAAAACCCAAACAACAAGACCTTAAAGAGGAGGAATTTATTTTCCCTCACATAACAACAAATCCAGAAGTGGGCAGTCCAGAGCTGGGTAAGCTTACCCTCCAAAGCAATCATGAACCCAGGCCCCTCTGGCTTCCTATGCTATTATCTTGTTCTTGCGGTTGAAATAAGGCTGCTCCACCTCTAGCATCATGTCACCGTTCCAGGTAAGATAAAGGACAGGTATAGGTCCAATGGCTAACAGGAAATTTCTTCCATAAAACTTTGAGCCTCTCCTAGCAATATCTACTTTCATTTTGCTGACAGGTCACATGGCTAAACCATGGCTTATTAGAGACTGAGGAAGTAAATATTTTTAACTGGACACACTGTCACCCTGAAAAAAATTAGAGTTCTGCTAGTAAGAAAGAAAGGGTTTAATCAACTATCAGTGTCTATCACCCTGCTCCAAGGAGCCTTGACACACATTATTCTGCTCCAAGGAGCTTTGACATACATTACTGAAACGCCACACCAGACAGACAAACATACTGTCCAAGGTTTATCTGTGTTTCAAATGGGAGAATCTGGTCATTTTAAGTCTCACATATAAATTATATTCAAAGTAATCACACTTTCTTCTTTCTAGTTGATGATGAAGAAAAATTGGCTGACATGAATGTCATTTCCAGGAATTTCTTCAAGGTGACAGCTGCACAGTTGTGCAAAGGTACATGCATTAAGAAGCTCATCACAGAGCTGTTTAAAATAGTAAACATTTGGAAAAAACCAGAAATGAATCTATAGAATACTGGTTAGATAAATGATAGTGCATCCACTTAATGGACATTATGCAACTTTTAAAATGCTGTTATTCATGATATATTGTTCAGTGAGAAAAGAACTGTGTACATAATGAAATCCAGTTTATCATACATTGTATTTATATATCTTTATGTATTTTTTATTCTTAGAGATGTCTGGAGGAGTATAACATGAACTTTTAAAAATGGTTACCTCTGAATTATGGGATTTGGAAAATTTTTTTTTATTTGAATAAGTATGTACTGTTTTCATGAAAATAACAGCTATTTTCAAAAATACCCAGAAGGGTAGGAGGGGCTGATTTGATCTGGTGTTGTTCGTATCAACATACCTTCTTGCCACTAAGAAAATTATCTTAGACATGCTGTATCTGAGCTTATCCTTGGAAGGATTTATCTTTGCTCATTGGAAAAATATTATTCCTTGTTCATTATAAATATTAATAAAATTAAAATAAGAATCCTGAGGTATTTTGTTTCATTTTGCTTTCTAGTTGGAACACTTTGACCTCTGAAGGGTCTCTTTTCCCTGTTTCACAGTGGCTGTGGAAGGAAAGGGGGTGAGGCTGGGAAAGAAAGAAAATGATGGAGGTAAGGATCCAAGACAGAAGTCTGGAGGTATGGGCCCAGGAAACAGCACTAACCTGGACATCAGATACTTGCACTTCTCTTCCAGAACGGGTTTCTCAGTTTATCTTTCTGACCTCAGCTTTCTCATCTGAAAAAATGAGAGGTTTGGATAAGAATCTAGATGTTTTAAAACTCTTTTGTTAGGTTCTTTCGGATTTATTAATCGCATATACTGCTAAACTACACTAAAGCTGAATGTAAACAAATTAAAGGGGGGTGGACAACAACAATACCTTACTAACGTTATTATTTCTCCCGGACATGTTAAGTAACTTGCCAAGGTTACACAGCTGATAGGTGGAGGAAACCAAGATTCCAGCCCAGAGGCCAAGGCACTAAAGAACTGCTGAGGAGGGCATTTAAAGGAAGCAGGGTAGCTTTCTCACCCTCAGGCTAGGCCTTGTAAACGACTGTTAACACCAATAAAGTCAAGACCTTACCCCACCTCCTGACTGCTGTGGGGTTGCCTCAATCGCTCCAGGACTCCTCGCTCTAATCCAAAAACAATTTTCTGATACAAAGTCCCTTTGCCAACTAAAGCGGGGGGGGGGGGGGGTGAGGTTTTGCAAGGACCCGAAGAAGCTCTTCTGGCCATTGCCTGACAGCAGTGAAGTAATGACAGAACCAAAGACCACGTGTGCCTTTAGGAGGCTTTGTGGTATCACTAATTGGGTTTTCAGCCCCTGCGGGTTCACATACCTGGTTATGCAACAACAGTTCGCGTACCTATCTTGCCGTATTTCCTTTCATTAAGGCCAGAGAGATACTGAGTAAAGAGAGTCGGGAGGGGGGCATAACAGGGGTAAAAAGAACTGTTTAAAAGCAGGCTAGAGGCCATAAGACTCCTGCAGGGTAAGAGCCTGTCCCTCAGACAAAGGTCTCTCAGGTATCCGCAGTCTCGGTCCCTGATGTCTCACTGCTTTTAACTCCTCTCAAGGCCCGCAAGCTAACGCAAAACCCTAGAGCAAGATCAGGAAGCCGGAGGCTGCCAGCGAGGAGCCGCAAGAGAGCTGCGACTATCGCTCAGAGAAGACCCGACTTCCCAGACCCCTTCGCACAAGGGCGGGGCGTGCTCTCGACTGCCAATCCCCGCGCCCACACGTCGTCGTAGCCCCGCCCCACCCTGCCCCCTCTCGCTCCTCCCTTCCCTGGGGCTGGTGCGGCGGCGGCGACGTCAGCGCTAGGAGAGCCCTGGGTGGCGGCTGCGCTGTCCGCGGGCCGCGGCCTGGACGCGCTGCGGGGAGGGGCGGAGCGAACGGGCGGGAGCGCGCGCTGGGCCCGCCTCGGCTGCTGCCGCCGCCGCAGCAGCAACCGCTGCTGGGGAATGATCTGGGCGGCAGCGGGCGGCCCGGGCTAGCAGCCACGAGCCACTTCTGCGGCTGCCGAGAAGAGCGAGGGTCGCCGGGCTCGTGTCGTCCCCCTCTCTGCCCCCCCGGAGGGGCGAGAGGGAGCCGAGGCTGATGTCAGGTACGCCGGCGGAGGCGCCCTCAGACTGTGGGTCCAATGTCTCGGTTCCCCTCGCCCTCCCCCTCTCGGAGCGTGAGTGTGTGAGCGGGGGAGCGTGGAGGGTGGAACCCCACCCCCGGCGCCGCCAAACAGGTGTCTCGGAGTCGTCGCCGGGGCTGGGGACGTGCGGGTTCCTGAGGGAGGCGCGGGGCACTTCCTGCTCCCGGCATCTCTGCGAACTGCCATTGGGGCCGCCTGCCCACCGGGCCGCTATTTTGTTGACATGTAGCCTTCTCTGGGTCGTGGGTCCTTCCCTTTTAGCCTCTCGTGCCCCTCGCCTCCTCGCGCGTCGCCTGCCGTCGGGTCGCGACGGTGAGACACGGGCTGCGCTCCGGACCGCGCGGCTTGAGCACTTAGCGGTCGTGCCCCGCTGGGCCCTCTCCCTGCGGACCTGCGGGCGCTCAGGTGTGGACATCTTCCAGGAGAGCAGCCGGGCTGCCGCGCCGCCCCGGCGCCCAGCGAGCGGGCGCCTTCCGCAAGTGCCGGGGGACTTCCTCAGGGCTCTCTTGGACCAGCAGGTTTGTCTGTGGCCGATTTGTTCTTTTAAATTTCCCTGCCTCTAGTGAGGCAGGTGTGTTTTGGCACTAGCTGCGTGGAGGACGAGGAAAGGAGTTTTTTCCTTCCCTCCTCCCTCCCCCACCAAGTGTGATGGGATTCGTAGGTGCTGACAAATTGGCTTTACAGCTCTGAATTTGGATGTATTGTATACGCAAAAAAATGAACGAAATTTAAGGGTGGGGATTTATTCTTGCCCAGCTCTTACCCTCTCCCTTTATTATTATTGTCAAATGACAAAACATCACAAGCTTTGGAAAAGTTGACTAGATTTATAATCTAGTTCTCTCAATTCCTTATAGTTATTGTGGTATATCCTTTTAAAGCATTTCAGGTTGCAAATTATTATCCTAACCATGAATTGGTTTCCTTATGATTTTAAAAGTTAATTATAAAGTTAGAACTTTAATGCAATAGAGTAAATAGGCCAATGTGTAACGAACAGAAATATGTTCATTTACCAAAAACTGGGCAGTGATAGCTCTGCCTGGGTGCCAGGAAAAGGTGTCATGCATAATTTCAAGTTGTTTAATTCTGGTGTTGGTTTAGACAGTGGGAATCTGAGGTTTTAGGAGGTAAAACTAACTTTTTGCAACTTTCCACACTTTTATCAGATAAATGTCACTTGATGCTGTGTGTTCTAAGTATTGTGTATAGTAATCATACTTATTTTATTTTCTGCCAGCTGTAGTGTATACTAATGTACAGTTTAATTGAGTGTAAAGTTTCAAGTTACCAAACAGTTAACTCTTTTTACCATATGTTAAGTAAAACAGTGATTTAGTAAGGAAAGTATGACTCACTTAAAATTCTTCACAGGAAAAGAGCATGGTATTTTAGTACTAGTGGAGAACGATTAGATGTCTCTATTATATTTGCTTGGAGTTTGTGTTTTTCTGATCTTTTTAGTTAGGGTTCAGCATTTTAAAAATATTTTGTGGTTACTACCCATTTAAAGATAGGTATTTTTCTTAAATATGGTTTTTTGGGGGTATAGATTATACTAGTCTATATTTCTGAGTAAATTCAGTATCCAGAAATTATTAGAATTTTATCACAAAGTCATTTAGGAGTACATATCAATTAATGATCACCTAGTCATAGAAATAGAAAAGTGTGTCATTTAGGTATATGCTATATACTATTTGTATATTGACTTGTGCTCACTAAGATAAAAATTGCATTATACAGCTTACTTTATAAACCATGGTAATTTAAAGTAGAGTTTCTGTGTGAAGAAATCATTGATTAGAATTCTTGTGACAGTGCACCTGTAAACAAACAGTAAATGGAAAATGGACAACTTGATGCTGAAATTTCATTCAGATTCACTTAAAACTTTAAGCTCCCAGTACAACCATGTTACTTTTAGAAGATTTATTGAGATTTGAGTAAAGAGGCTAGTGTACAAACCACAGCAAGGTGGAAAGAATATGGCAAAATTCTTTTACCCAGACCTAAGTGGGATTAAGGTCATTCTTTTAGAATAAGGGGGAAAAAATGGCGAATTGTTCCATAAAAGAGAAGTTAGCATTTTATCTTGAAGTCTAAATGTGTATCGAATGTGTATTTAAAATTTCACTTTATAACTAATTCAGATGTCCTATGGGAAAATACATGCCAAAATCTATAATATGTGAAAATAAGAAGTGTCCCTTGAAGAAAAAAATATAAAGAAGCTGTTGTATGTGAAATAGGGTAGCCCATAGGAAGGTAGGAGAAACCAAAAAGAAAATCTGAGTACATTATCTAGAACCTGTAATGTGAGCTGCCTTGCACATTGAAGGGACACATGGAGGGCAGAGAGAGGCGGTATTAAATTGGGGAGATTCTGAACAGGAAGTCTGATTAGTTCACAATGAAAGCTATATATTAAAACAAATTGGTGCAAGTTGGATAATAGGGAGACTTGAAATTATACAGCTTGGTGTAGTCATTTGCATTTTTGGTCATTGTGTTAGTTTCCTAGGGCTGCTATAACAAAATACAGCAAACTGAGTGATTTAAAACAACGGAAATTTATTGTTTCACAGTTTTGGAGGTTGGAAGTCTGAAACCAAGATGTTGACAGGGCCATGCTCTACCTTCTAGGGAAGAATCTGTTCCGTGCCTCTTAGCTTCATGTGTCACTGGCGTTCCTTGGTTTAAAGTTATATCACACCAGTCTCTGCCTCTGTTGTCACATGGCATTCTCCCTGTGTGTCTCTGTCTTAGTATGGTGTTCTCCCCTTTTTGTAAGCACTTCAGTCATATTGAATTAGGGGCCACCCTGCTGACCTAATCTTAATTTGATTACCTCTCCAAATGCCTTATTTCCAAATACGATCACATCCATAGCTCCTGGGATTAGGACTTCAACCCCAGTCTTTTTGGGAGACACAGTTTAACTCATTACAGTCATGTAATTTAT
Organism: Lagenorhynchus albirostris; assembly: GCF_949774975.1. Lineage (NCBI taxonomy): Eukaryota > Metazoa > Chordata > Mammalia > Artiodactyla > Delphinidae > Lagenorhynchus > Lagenorhynchus albirostris. Next base: position 60,554,272 of record NC_083102.1, read on the forward strand.
CTTTTACAGTATTCAGTAAAATTTTAGCACCATATAGCAGACCAAATCAGAGGGTGCCTTGGGAACAGAGTAAATTCATCTACCTATCTCACTGCTTACCATGTGCCAGGTCATAGAGGTAAAGCAGTGAATAGGTGAACAAAAATCTCTGTTCTCATGGAGCTTACATTCTAAAACATTGGTTCTCAAAATGTGGTCCCTGGAACCTCAGCATCATCTGGTAACTTGTCAGGAATGCAAATTTTCAGGCTCTATTCCCCAGACTTCTTGATTCGGAAACTCTTTTAACAAGCCTTTCAGGTGATTCTGATGTAGACTCAGGTTTGAGAACCGCTGATCAAGATGGAGAAAAGAGACAATAGACAAGATGAGTAAGTAAAATATGTAATATATTAGATGTTAATAGGTGCTGTGAGTAGGAATAGGGTGGCCAGGGAAGACCCCCTGAGAAGTAAAGACCTGAAGGAGTTGGGGAGTGAGCCATGTGAGTATCTGGGTGAGGTGTGTTCCCAACAGAGAACAGCAAGTGTAAGGACCCTCATGTGTTTGAAGAACAGCAAAGAGTCCAAAGTTAGAACACAGCAAGGGAACAGATAGTAATAGGTTCAGTTTTTGAAATTGCTATTTGTTCCTTTTTGACCTACAAAAACCAAATACTAGAAGGAGAGTTCAGCAAGAGAGGAGTGTGGAGGGTAGGATTGCATACTGTGTAGGGTTCATCTTAAGGTTTTGGTTATGTCTCTGAGTGACATTGGGAAGACACTGGAGGGTTTTGAGCAAATGAGTGACATGATCTGATTTAACTTTTAAAAGGACTGGTAAAAATGGATTGAAGAAGCCAAAGATGAAGAAAGGGAAAAGTTGATTAGGAGGCTGTTGCAGTAGTTGGGAGAGAAAAAGTGGGAGAGTAAGAGGAAGGGGGAAAGGTGGCTTGGATTAGGGTGGTAGCAGTGGAAAGGTTAGAAGAGGTACAAAATTTAAAACACACAGGATTGTAGTGAAAAGTAAGCTTTTTTCTTCCTTCTCTAGTTACTTCAGTCACCCAGTTGCGAATGTAAGGATACACTAGTATATAATCTACGTATATTTTATGCATTCATTTGGCAGTGTCTGAAGACATTTTGGGTCACAACTAGGGGGAGTGTTACTGGCATCTAGTGAGTAGAGGCCAGGGATGCTGCTAAACATCTCACAGTGAACAGGACAGCCTCCAAACAGAGAATTATCCAGCTCATGATGTCATTTATGCCATGGTTAAGAAACACTGGCTTAATGGGATTTACAGAGGTTGGGGTATGGACGGTGGAGGGAAGGGGATGTTGTATAGACAGAAAAGCAGTAAGAGTAGAGCAACTCATTGCATTGAGATATTTATTGAACTGTAAATAGTTCATAATTGCTGAAGCATAAATTATAAGGGAGGGAGAGACAGAGGGGGGCATACTGTACCTGTAAGGTAATGTAATTCTTTGAAAACAAAGTTATAGGGCTTCCCTGGTGGCACAGTGGTTGAGAGTCCGCCTGCTGATGCAGGGGACATGGGTTCGTGCCCCGGTCCGGGAGGATCCCACATGCTGCGGAGCGGCTGGGCCCGTGAGCCATGGCCGCTGAGCCTGTGCGTCCAGCGCCTGTGCTCCGCAGAGGGAGAGGCCGCAGCAGTGAGAGGCCCGCGTACCACAAAAAAAAAAAAAAAGTTATAAAACAGGAAAACTAACACATTATTAATTCTGTGTTAAATATCACTCACCTTATGCCTATGTAAGGATAGGCTAGTATCATATGTATTTTATGTATTCATGACATACCTTTTTATTAATTTTTTCAATATTTCTAACGTACATGGTTCATCTACGAGTTTTTTTCAAATTGTCACAAATCTCAAAAAAGTTTTCCAGTATATTTATTGAAAAATACCTGCATATAAGTGAACCTGGGCAGTTCAAACCCATGTTGTTCAAGGGTCAACTGTAGTTACCTTTGGTGAGAACCTGGGGTAGAGATGGGCATGAAAACATACTCTGTGTGTGTGTGTGTGTGTGTGTGTGTGTGTGTGTGTGTGTGTGTGTGTATGCATACATATACATATATATGTATGTGTGTGTGTGTGTGTGTGTGTGTGTGTATATATATATGTATACATATTTAACCTACGCTTTCAGTTAGGGTTTGTTTGTTCCTTACATTTGTCATTTAAAAAGTAGCCACTACACCTTACTAACAAAAAGTCATAACCTGCCAAATGTGCAAAGATTTTCCTTATTAGTTCATATAGATCATTGTTTTTAACATCTACAGCATATTCTATGCTATGGATGTACCATATATTTTTTTTAACTTGTTCCTCATTAACAAACATCTGTGGCAATGGCTGCCATGAACATCTTTGCACAGTTCTGTGTTTGTGTCCATAAGAGAAATTTCTGATCATGAAATGATGGGTCAAGGCATACTTGAAAAATTAAAGATGTTGCCAAACTGCCCTTCCAAAAGACAGTAAATATGTACATTCTGAGAAACAACGGATGAGCGCCAGTTTTCTCTCATATCTAAGTCAGTACTGGCTGTTACTGATCTTAACGTTTTTTGCCACTGTGATACATTAAAAATAGTATCTCTGGGCTTCCCTGGTGGCGCAGTGGTTAAGAATCCGCCTGCCAATGCAGAGAACAAGGGTTCGAGCCCTGGTCTGGGAGGATCCCACATGCCGCGGAGCAACTAAGCCCGTGTGCCACAGCTGCTGAGCCTGCGCTCTGGAGCCCGCGAGTCACAGCTACGGAGCCCGCGTGCCACAACTACTGAAGCCCGCACACCTAGAGCCCGTGCTCCACAACAGGAGAAGCCACTGCAATGAGAACCTGCGCACCACAAGGAAGAGTAGCCCCCACTCGCTGCAACCAGAGAAAGCCCGCATACAGCAACGAAGACCCAACGCAGCCAAAAATAAAAAAAATAATAAATTAAAAATAAAATTAAAAAAAAAATAGTATCTCTGCATTTGAGGTTTACATTTCTGTAATATGAGTGAAATGTGAACATTCCTGACCATTTTTTTTCTTTTCCTTCAAATCCTTTTATTTTCTTTAACTGTTTTTATATTAAGTTGGCCTTTTCTCTTTTTCTTTATGATACTTTTTGTTATTTTTCGCTGTACAGATTTTTTTTAACATTTTATACAGAAACATACCTTTGAACCAGCAATTTCACTGCCAGAAATTTATTCAATGCATAACCTCATACAGTTTTACTATAGTTATACCTTTTGAGTTTTGAAAAGATCTCAGTTCATGATGTAAAGATGTTTTCTTCTAGTTTTTTTTTAATTTCATTTTTTAAAAATATTGAAATCTTAGAAACATTTGGAATTTTAAAGAGAAAGGTAGGGATCCAGATGGTTGCTTTTTATCTTTTTCCCAGAAGTTTATTTCAATATCATTTCTTGAATAAGCCATTTTTTCCTTGATTTGAAATGCTATGTGTATTATGTATTAAATTTCCATATGTACTTTTTTTTTTTTTAACAGACTATTTCGATCTGATGAAGACCACCAGGGATATACATCTTTAGGCTAACAAAGTTAAGTTAATTAACTTGCTGCTGTGAGGGAGATCACACACCAGAGGAACTGCCAGAGGGGACAGGGTTATTATAGGATTCTGGAGAAGGGTGGAGTTTAGACAGAATTTAAATGAAACAATATTTGATAGGTTTAAAGTACAGCAAGACTGTGAATCGGGTTAATTAACATCAGGCCTGGGCTGAGAAGTAGACTTAAGTGTCCTGTTCCCTTGAAGACTACAAAGTTAAGATAAATGTGGAATGTTGTGTCTGGGAAACACTTATCTGAAGCTCTGGGTTGGAAATTGAAGCTGTTTCTGATTAGCGATTCATCGTACATGTCAGAGTGGGGTGTTCCAGTCTCACTGATACACTTTCAAATAATTCTAACAGTCTGGTTGTAGAGAAAAAAAAAAAAGTTTCTCAGCAATATATCTTTAGTATGAATTAATAAAAGTGTTTAAAAAATTTTTTTCCGATTCACAGGTACACTGACATCCCTGTTCAGCCTGAATATCAAATTGTTTTAATTACTATAGCACGTTTTACTCACATATTTATTTTTCCAAACAACATTTACCATAATTTTTACCACATTATTTAATTTTTAAAAATTGTATATCTTAAGTAGGTCTGCCTAGGCTTAGTCCACCCCTACACCCCTTTCAGGAATTTCCCAGGTATACGCTCATATTTATTTTTTCAAACTTTTTAGTTACATTTTACCAAGTTACTTAACTTTTAAGTATCTTATATTTTAGTTGGGATGACATTTTATATAGATAGATAGATAGATATAGATTAATTTGGAGCAAATCTACATCTTTATCATTGATTTTTTTCCAATTTTTATATTATAAAATACACAAAATATACCATCTTAACGATTTTTAAGTGTACAGTTCAGTGGTATTAAGTACGTTTATATTGTGCAGTCATGACCACCATCTTCCTCCAGAATTCTTCTCATCTTGTAAAGCTGAAACTCTACACCCATTAAATAGTAACTCCCTATTCCCCTCTCCCCCTAGTCCCAGGAAATCATAAATCACTTTATGACTTTAGCTAAATATCTCATATAAGTGAAATTACAGTAAGTCCCCTACATACGAACCATCAAGTTTCGAACTTTCAAAGATGCAAACGTGTTTGCACGTCCAATCACATAATGTTTGTTCACGTGTCTGGCGTACATTGTTACATGCATGCATCCTCTACAAGTGGTTGTACTTTTGTGTACTTTACAGTACTGTATAGAGTACCATAGTACAGTATCTTTATTTCAAGCCCAGGATGTCCAGAAGCAAGAGTAAAAGCAGTGGTGATGTAGCTGGTACTGCTAAGAAGCACCAAGCAATAATGACGGAACTTGCTGTGCAACACAAGGTGCTTACTAATGAAGACCTGATGGAATTGGAGGCCCAGAGAAAGGATGACGAGAGACAAGGGGAAGAAGTAACTGAAGAACCGAAGAGACTCACGATGCAGGAAATGGCAAGGGGATTTTCTTTATTTGAGGAGGCACGGTTAGTTTTTGAGGCACAGGACCCGAACGTAGAACGGTACACGAAGGTTGCAGCAGCTGTTCAGAATGCAGTCCAGTGCTACCGTGTCATACATGACAAGAAAAAAAGAACCACTACCCAGACATCACTGGATCCGTTTTATCAAGAGGGTAGACAGAATTGAATCCAGCAAGGAGCCAGAACCCGGGCCATCAGCGTCAGGCGTGAGTGAAATTGCAGCTTGCCCTCCATCTCCTGTTGCTGACGATCCTTCAGCTCTACTATCTCCCACCTCCTCTCCCTCCTCCAGTCAGTAACTCTTCTTGCTTGTTCACTCGATGCCAGCCCCTGTATGCCAGCTGTTGTACTGTACTACTGTACTTTTCAAGGTACTATACCAGAAGATTAAAAATGTTTATTTTGTGTGTGTGTTTGTTTTTTATGTATTATTTGTGTGAAAAGTATTATAAACCTATTACAGTACAGTACTATATAACCAATTGTGTTACCTAGGCTAACTTTGTTGAACTCACAAACAAATCGGACTTACGAACGAGCTCTCGGAACAGAACTCGTTCATATGTAGGGGACTTACTGTATATAGTATTTGTGTTTTTGTGACTGGCTTTTTTCACTTAGCATAATGTGCTCAAGGTTCATCCATGTTGTCGCATATGTTAAATTTTTCTTACTTTTAAAGGCTGAATAATATTCCATCTTGTATATAACACATTTTGCATATTCATCAATTGTTGATGAACACTTGGGTTGCTTCCACATTTTAGCTGTTGTGAGCAATGTTCCTATACAGATGGGTGTACAGATATCTCTTTGAGACCCTGCTTTCAATTCTTTTGGGCATCTACCCAGAAGTGGAATTGCTGGATCATGTGGTAATTCTATTTTTAATTTTTTTGTGGAACTGCCATGCTGTTTTCCACCGTTGCTGTACTATTTTACATTCCCACTAGAAGTGCACAAGTGTTTCCATTTCTCCACATCCTCACCAACACTTGTTTTCTGGGGGGTTTTTTTGTTTGTTTTGTTTTTGCGGTACGCGGGCCTCTCACTGCTGTGGCTTCTCCTGTTGCAGAGCACAGGCTCTGGACACGCAGGCTCAGCGGCCATGGCTCACGGGCCCAGCCACTCCGCGGCATGTGGGATCTTCCTGGACCAGGGCACAAACCCGTGTACCCTGCATCGGCAGGCGGACTCTCAACCACTGCGCCACCAGGGAAGCCCCTTCTGGGGTTTTTTGATAGTAGCTATCCTTAATGGATGTGAGGTGGTATCTCATTGTGGTTTTGGTTAGCATTTTCCTAATGATAAGTGATGTTGAGCATTTTTTTCATACTCAACATGTTCGTGCCTATTGGCCATGTGTATATCTTCTTTGGAGAAGTGTCTGTTCAAGTCCTTTGCCCATTTTTGGGTTGGGTTTGTGTTGTTATTGTTAAGTTTTAGGAGTTCTGTATATATTCTGGATATTAATCCCCTACTAGATGCATGGTTTGCAAATATGTTCTCCCATTCTGTGGGTTGCCTTTTTACTCTGTTGATAATGTCTTTTAATGTACAGGTTTTTAAAGTTTTATAAAGCCAAGTTTGAGTATCTTTTCTTTTGTTGCATGTGCTTTTGGTGTCATATCCAAGAAATCATTGCCAACTCCATGTTGGGAAGCTTTTGTTTTATGTTTACTTCTAAGAGTTTTATACATTTAGGTTTTAGCTTAGGTCTTTGATCCATTTTGAGTTAATTTTTGTATATGGTGTTAGGTAAGGGTCCAGCTTCATTCTTGAGCATGTGGATATCCAGTTTTCTCATTACCTTTTGTTAAAAAGACTGTCCTTTGTCCATTGAATGGGCTTGACCCCCTTGTCAAAAATTTTTTGACCACGCATGCGAAGATTTATTTCTGTGCACTCTGTTCTATTCCATTGAGCTATATGTCAGTCTTTGTGCCAGTGTCACCCTGTTTTGATCACTGTAGCTTTTATAGTAAGTTTTGAAATTAGGAAGTGTGAGTCCTCCAGTTTTACTCTTCTTTTCTAAAATTGTTTTGGCTCCTTGAGGTACCTTGAAATCCCATATGAATTTTATGATGGATATTTCTATTTCTTCAAAAAAAAAAGTCATTGGATTTTGATACAAATTGCATTGAATTCGTAGATCACTTTAAGTAGTGTTGACATCTTAACAATATTAAATCTTCCAGTCCATGAACATGGGATGTCATTCTGTTTGTGTCTTCTCTAATTTCTACTGAGGATGCAAGACATATTAATGTTCTCATTGAAAAGTAACAAAAAGGTATTCTCACTTTTGATCTTCTGAATCGGAAATTGTGGGAATAGTTTTAAAAATAGAGTTATAGTTTGAGACTTAATACAACTTGGTTTTGCGGTGTTACATAATTTTTGGGAGGTTTATTTGTTTCTAATCCTTACATACTTTTTCAGGATTCATAAAATTCCAAGGTCCTTTCTAGTACTGAGGTTGTGTAACTGTAATGCTAATAAAATACTTCAGGGTCATTAGGTGAAGGCTGTGTGTTAATATTTTCTATTTCTGTAGTTTTAATAAATTACTAATAGAAAATATTTTTAGTCTTTCTCTGAATTAATATGTACTTCTGTTATAATTTGTATGAGTTGAATACACATCAAAGGAAATAGTACATATAGTTCATGTTATATATCTAGTTTATGACTGGGTTATATAAGTGTATAAATGTGTCAAATGATGGGACCATATGATTTTTTATTCAGTAAATTAGGCAGTATAGATAAAGATACCTATTTGGAAAAAATAATTTCATCTGTGCTCCCCACATACATACACTTAAAACAAAACATTTGAATGCATTTTACAAGCCAGGCAATGTGTTAGTTGCTGGAGAGAGAGAGATAAAAGAGTTATAGCTGTTGTTCTTGAGGAACTTATAGTCTAGGGGGAAATAGATATGTACATACTTACTATGATGAAGTGTGATAAGTACATAGTAGGAGATGTGAATGAAGGAACAAGAAAATATTTGATGGGAAAGCAGTTAATTTGATCATGGGTGATGGGGAAGACTGATTATGAAAAGTACTGAAACTAAGGTAACCATGAAAGATAATTATGCATTTATCCAGTAGACATAACTGAGGAGGGCACTCCAAGCAGAAAGAATAGAATGGCCAAAGTCATCCATATGAAAGGCCATGGCAGATTTGGAGAATGGCTCAGTATAGGCTTTATGGATAGGGAGTATCAAGAGTGTAGGAAGGTAAACTAGAGCTAGATCTTGTTTACCAAGTAAGCAGTATGGACTTGATCCTGTGGCATTGGAAAGTATTTCCTTTAAACAAGACTGCTATGTGAAGCCTTTATTAAGTTGGGAAACAGAGGTAAGAGAGTTGAGCCCAAGGGAGAATGATCAAGGAATGGAGGGAGAAAAGTGTTTACAGAGTGTAAAAGAGATGTGGAAATATAATCAAGTTTGGGGACTTGGGGCATGAATAAGGAGATGCTTTGCACTCTTATTTCAAGCCAGCTGATACTTACTGTACCAATGTCTTATGAAAAGCATCATGGTCAAGAGCTCAGAGGTAGGAAACTATTTTTTGTCTTCTGGGAGTTTATATTCTGTAAACAGGAGAAAATATACCAGTGACCATATCCTTAGTTCCTAGGACAGTATTTGACACATTGAAAGGTGCTCAGTCAGTATCACCTTCCAAAGATTTCGTAAAACCTCACAGTCAAGTTAAAATCAAGTTGCGTAAATCTCAAACTGTAATTCTGTTTGTTTTTTTAAAATATTCCCACCATGGGGCTTCCCTGGTGGCGCAGTGGTTGTGAGTCCGCCTGCCGATGCAGGGAACACGGGTTCATGCCCTGGTCCGGGAAGATCCCACATGCCGCGGAGCGGCTGGGCCCGTGAGCCATGGCCGCTGAGCCTGTGCGTCCGTAGCCTGTGCTCCGCAACGGGAGAGGCCACAGCAGGGAGAGGCCCGCGTAGGGCAAAAAGAAGAATACGATGGCACGACTTTTATCTTTCAGGATATTAGTGATAGTTTTGAGGGTTTTTCTTTAAGTTTTCATCTCATTACATGGTCTCTTTAAAGTTACATTAAATTTGACTATGTTGATCTTTTTCTTTCATATTAGAGGCTTTCTTTAAAATATCTGGTGATTCTTACCTGGCTATTTATATTTTAGAGTAGATATTAAAAAACAATTGAAATCTCTGTACATGTTTTTAGGGCTTATTACCAGTAGTCCTCAGTAAGTCCTCCTTATTACAGTAGTCCTGTATGATGGTTGAACTGGAATGATTCATTGCTTAACCTTTTTTGGGGACTTCATAATGCAAAACAAACCAATTGGTTTTTAACTTTACCTGTGCAACAATCACTGTAACAGATGATGCTAATACTCTGTCCATAGGCCTTTATCTCCTTCCTCTTCACAGGCTTTGTTGTAGGGCTGCCCTCAAACTGCCAGATCCTGTTTTGCCCATGTACAGGCTCTGGAATTGTCTGGGGAATTTGTTTCCTACGGATAGCCCTTAACCAGTGATTGACTGTGTGGGTACAACTCTGAGGTGTGGCCTACACTGCCTCTAGAACTACCTTGAGGGATTAAGCTAAAATTACCCTCCATGGACTTTGCTTGGTATCTTACCCTTTCTTGACTTCTATCCTTCCCTGTCCTACTTCCCTACAAGTTTTTCCCAGAAATACTTTCTAATAAATCACTTTTGCACAAATGCGTCATCTCAGAGTTTGCTTCCTGGGGACCCAACTTAAGATAACTACTAATGTTTGGGCTGCATTTCCTGTAATAATGTATTATTTGGGGGTAAGATTGGACTGAGGTTTTCTATTTTATTTTTGGTCTCTCCTTGTCAGATATCAGTATCCAACCTTTTACATAAAAGAAGAATTGGTTAAGTTCTGCTACTTAATTTTCCAGAATGATTTATGTAGTATAATAATTATGTTTTTTGAAAGACTGAAGTATTTTATCCAGGGAAAACCTGGACCTTTTTGAAGTCTGGCTGTTTGACAACATTCTTTATTTCTTCTCTGGTTTTTTGGTTCATTTAGGTTTTATATCTTGAGTCAGCTTTGATTATTTGTTTTTTTAGAGAAATGTGGTTTTCATTTAGGTTTTCATGTTTAATAGTTATTATATAAAATGCTCTCTTTTTTTTCATTTCATCTGTGAATTTGGATATAGTTTGAATCCTGATTTGCACGAACCAAATGTGAAAAGACATTTGTGAGCTAATTGAGGCAATTTGATTATAGAAGACAGTTGGGAAAATTTGATTACATACTTGAGTTGGATAAGTCCAAAGAATTATTGTTAATTTTGTTAGGCATTGATCATTTTGTTAGGCATTTGATAAGGGCATTTTGGCTTGTAAAAAAATGTCCATATTTTTGAAGAGGTGTACAGACGTACATAGAGGTGAGATGACTTGGTGTCTGGGATTTGCATTAAAATACTATCATCAATTGAAGAAATAATAAAGTAATGTAGCAAATTTTAAAGTTATAATTCAGTCGTGTGATGGATATATGGGGGTTTATTGTTATACTTTTGTGTGTATTTGAAGTTTTTTTTTTTTAATTTTATTTAATTTATTTTTTTATACAGCAGGTTCTTCTTATTAGTCATCAGTTTTATACACATCAGTGTATACATGTCAATCCCAATCGCCAATTCAGCACACCACCATCCCCACCCCCCCACGGCTTTCCCCCTTGGTGTCCATACGTTTGTTCTCTACATCTATGTCTCAACTTCTGCCCTGCAAACCGGTTCATCTGTACCATTTTTCTAGGTTCCACATACATGCATTAATATACGATATTTATTTTTCTCTTTTCTGACTTACTTCACTCTGTATGACAGTCTCTAGATCCGTCCATGTCTCAACAAATGACTCAATTTCGTTCCTTTTTATGGCTGAGTAATAGTCCATTGTATATATGTACCACAACTTCTTTATCCATTCATCTGTCCGTGGGCTTTTAGGTTGCTTCCATGACCTGGCTATTGTAAATAGTGCTGCAGTGAATTAAATTAAATTAAAGCTTAAATTAAGCTTAAAAAAACCCTCTGAGTTACCCCTCTAATGAAATTAGAGTACATACTTGTTAGCACATTCTCTCCTACCCCTCCCCACTCCATTTTTATTCACATGATATGCCCTTTCTGCCTACGTGTCTTACAGTTAAATTACTATTATCACTTTATCTCATGTAGCTTTTCTTTCTAGGATAATAATATTTCTGCTTTGTTTCATCATTACCACTCCACAGTGTTATATTGGAAAGGATTACAACCTTCTATTAATGCTAACCCTTTCATTGTGTGATTTCTTCATTTGTGAATTTGGGTTTTTGTTTTTGTTTTAATTTGGATTTTACTCTCAGCTGGTAACTCTCATTACCTTTAAGTAGGTAATGTATCAAGGGTATGTGCGTACTGAGTCCTTTGCATATTTGAGAATGTCTTCCTGTTACATGGATTCTTGAATGACAGCTTGCTGAATCTTTAAGTCTATGGGAATGTTGTCCCCCTCAAAAACTTGGGTTTTTGCAGCATTTCTTTTGACATATAATAACACAGAGGAGAAAGCTGCCTAATAATTTTTCCCTTGTAGTTCTGCCTAATTTTTCCCTTTGACTTGCTTATTTTTCCCTGGATACTTATAGAAGTTTTTTTTTAAGTGAAGTTCAGGATCTCTTTTTTTTTTCTTTTTTAATTTAACTTTTAAAATTTAATTTTATTTATTTTTTATACAGCAGGTTCTATTTTATACATATTAGTGTATATATGTCAATCCCAGTCTCCTAATTCATCCCAACAACAACAACAACCTCCCCCCACCCCAAGTTCAGGATCTCTTAACCAAGGTTTTTCTTGATTATATGTGAGACCTTTAAATATTTTGATGCATGGCCTCCATTTCAGTGCATTTTCTTTTATATCTTTGACTTTTTTTTTTCTATTTCATTTGTTCTATTCTCTTTTGAGAAATAAGTTATTACTGTGTTGGCTCTCCATTGCCCATCTTTCATAGCTATCATTTCCTGCATAATTGCTCTAATCCCTTCAGTTTCTAAAAGACTACAAAATAGTCCTATGTAGTTTAAGATTTTCTTTCCTATGGAGTAAGTATTCAGGTCTGTGCTTTTCCCTTGTCTTTTGCATCCTATGTTTAATTTTGTTTCCCACTACAAGGTTTTTATGTAGGTTCCATGTATTTCTGCTTGTTCATTTTGTTTTGTTTTGTTTTGTTTTTTTGCGGTACGCTGTGGCCTCTCCCGCTGCGGAGCACAGGCTCCGGACGCGCAGGCCAAGCGGCCATGGCTCACGGGCCCAGCTGTTCCGCAGCACATGGGATCCTCCTGGACTGGGGCACGAACCCGCGCCCCCTGCATCAGCAGGCGGACCCTCAACCACTGCACCACCAGGGAAGCCCACTGCTTGTTCATTTTTTAATAGAATCAATCCTAGGTAACCTTGTTTAAAAATCGTGTAGTTGAAAATCTCTTTTATTACCTAGATAGATAGATAATTGTTTTATGCACCATTTGGATCTTCCCTTTAAATTTTGAGCTAGAGATCTATGCTGCTGCTGGCTGACAGTTTCTGTCTAGTCAGTTAGCTACCTGAGAGAGGTAAATTGGGGAGCTGGGACCTTGGACAGCTGCAAGTAGGAACTTTGATTTTTTAATGATTTTTTATTTTAAGACTCTAGGCAGTAGGGGGGCTTCACCAGGTTGGAGGCATATCATTAAAATTGGTTTGGCTGTTTTCCCATTTTGTCAGGGTGAATAGTTTACCTTGATAACAAGCTGGGTCAGAACATATTTTTCTCTGCGTAGTTACCTTTGATCTGTAGTGGCTGGACATCCTTTTACATTCCCATCAGCAATATATAGTGATCTAGTTTTTCCACATCACCAGCATTTGGTGGTATCACTGTTTTTTATTTTAGCCATCCTTATGGGTAAGTAGAGATATCTCATTACGGTTTTAATTTGCATTTTTCCTAATGGTAGATGAAGTTGAACATTTTCTCATGTGCTTGTCATCTGTACATCCTCTTCAGTGAAATATCTGTTCATGTCTTTTGCCTATTTTCTAATTGGATTGTTTATTTTTTTCTGTTTAGTTTTGGGAGTTTTTAATATATTCTAAATAATAGTTCTTTGTTAGGTATGTGGTTTACAGATATTTTCTTCCAGTTTGTAGCTTGTCTTTTCATTCTCTCAGTAGGGTCTTTCACAGAGCAAAAGTTTTTAATTTTGATGAAGTCCAGTTTATCAATTTTACCCTTTTATGAATTGTGCTTTTGGAGTCAGGTCTAAGAACTCTTTGCCTACCTCTCAATCTTGAAGATTTTTCTCCTTCCTTTTTCCTAAAAATTTTATAGTTGCATGTTTTACATTTAAGTCGGTGATCCATTTTGATTTAACTTTTATATAAGATGTGAGACTCGGGTCAGGGTTTATTTTTTTGCTTAGGGATGTCCAGCACCATTTATTGAAAAGTTTATCTTTCCTCCACTCAGTTGCTTTTGTACCTTTGTCAGAAATCAGTGGAGCTATTTAAGTGTTCTGTTTCTGGTTCTCTAGTCTACTCCGTTGATCCATGAGTCTCTCCCTCCACCAGTACTATAGAATCTTGATTTCAGTAGCTGTATGATGTATTGAATTCAGGTTGACTGATTCCTCCTACTTTATATCCAATTGTGAGGATCAGAGAAAACATATAAAAGTTTCAAACATAATGCCTCACATGCAGTGTATTTGTAAGCATTTATAAGTTGTATCACTATATAACATTCATCCCAATTTTATAAGGAAAGTCTTTGGGGAAAAAAGTTTTTGAACATCATTTTAATGCGATTTGAAGAGAGAAATATATTTTGAATATGTAAATATAACAAATATGATAATCCAGAACAGATTACAAATTCTAGACTGACAACCCTGGCAGGATATGGTATAAAGTACTAAAATTTAAAAAACAAACAAAAAACACTGAAAGCCTAGGACTTTATTGTGAATTCCACTGACTTTCTGAAAGCCTAAAAAACTGGAGGAAGGATTTGCTCGTGTAATAAAGGGCATGAAAGTCTTGGTGAGAGGATGTTAGTGACCAGTGAGTGACTGAAAACCAACCGTAAGAGAAGAGGAGCATTTATCTATATACAAGGATAAAAGATCAGTCTACCCTCAAAGTCTCTGGCACCAGTGTGGGAAGACGCTGAGTAATTTTTAGAGTTTTAAGAAGAAGAGAGATTGTACTAGGTCGAGTTGTGCTTCAGGTATAAAGGCAGTAGTAAACATTCTCCAGCCTGCAAGAATTTAGAATATAGCACCAATGAGCACCATTACAAAAATTACTTGCTGAAATCCAGCCAACAAAAACACGACATTAATAAAGAACTCACATTTAGAGCAGCTGTGATAAAAGAACTATTAATGAGCATAGAGTCCAATTTAAAATATATTCAAGATCAAGCAGTCATGGGAATTAGTGTAATTTACAGAACATAAACTATGTAAATTTTACAGAATAAAAGTTCACAAAAATTGATTGTTGTGGGAGTATGTATATATATGCTGATTTACACATTCTCAAAGCAAGAAATCAATAGGTACTGTCTAAATTTGAAATATGTAATAAAAAAATAAGGCCTCTGATTGCTTTATGTTTTTCATAATCCTTATCTTTAGAGGGATTGTTTAGAGGAGGGGGTTCACATTCTAAATGTTTATTAGCTGATGTTCAAAGTTAATTTAGATTCACTTAATTTTCCTTTTTCTATAAATTCAAATAAATCTAATTTACTATGTTAAATCTTTAAAGTAGCATGACTAATATAATCCCAATTCTGTAAAATGATAGCACAATGGTTAAGAATCTGAATTCTTGATTCAGATTGCTGGTGTGACCTTGGGAAGCTTACTAAGCCCTCTGAGTCTGAGTTCATCTGTAAAGTGGGATAATAGTCCCTAGTTTATGGGTTACAAGTAATCCATGCTCTTATTAGTACAGGGCCCAAATGTTAGGTATAATTACCCTCCCTTCTATCTCTGTTATTCATAAAGATGTTATTCATATTTGTAATGATACTCACCAGATGTTAATGACAGTTGTTTCTGAGTGATGGGATTTGGGGTGGTTTCTTTCTTCTTCACATAGTTCTGTATTTCCTTGATTTTTTTTTTTAACCAATGAATAGCACAAAGCTGTTCCTTAAAAATTAAAATATAAATTTTAGTTGTCCCAGCACTTTTGCATCTGAAATCTGTAGTTTTAAAATCTCTTCAAATGATTCTGATTATGCATCAGGTTTGGAAGACAGGTGGCATTGATAACTTCCCTGCATTCAATTCTAATTAATATATATTGAAGCCCTTGTAATGTGTGGTGTTGTTAAGCAATGTCTTCTTCCAGTCTGGTCTACTTTAGACTCTTGTGTTAAGAATCTGAAGAGGTGGGGGTGATGATTTTTGCCAAAAATCTGAGTGGGGCATTCCACTCACATGAGGTAGCTCTTTTATGCCAGGAACAAGAAAGAAAAATGGAGCTATACAGAAATTTAGTCATAAGGCAGGAGCCCTTGAAATTGGAAGGAGATGGGGTAAAAGCAACAGGGATAAGCCAGCACATGCTGACTGAGAATTCTCTGGACCGGAAGGGGTAAGAGTATGACAGGCATCGAACAGCATCACAAAATATTTTAAAGTTAACAGATTATGTAAAATCAAGAAGTCAGTTTTCCCTCCACTTACCCCAGAACAGGTGTCTTTCTAAAAAAGTGCTACCTCAGCTAAGAAAACCCTATCCATCTACAAATAATAAAACCTCCATGCTGCAGAGGTAGGCTTGTTCTGAAGCTCAGTATCTTCTTGGAAAAAGGCTGGGTAGCAGGTTAGTATTCATGGTTACTGGAGCTTGATCAGCACTTCCTTCACTTCAGATATTCACTGTGGTGATGGAAATAAAAATTTTCTCAGGCCCTACAGTCCTTACTTCCTGTTCTCAGTCACAGTGCTTTCTGTCTGAGTGGTACTGAACGCCACTGTGACTATTGCTTTCCAGTACCAGGAGTGGTAGACTCTGCAGCCATGGAAATTTCAGATGGATTTGTGCCCTTCTGAGACTGTAACGTGATTATATCTGGTGTTAAGGTAAGGAAAGTCACGGCCAGTACAAAAAGAATAAAAGATCAAAACTAGTGTGTTAGAAGGCAGAGTGTCAGTGGGAGAATTACAAGACGTGGGGGATTGCTTGCATTGTGGCTCCTAGTTGACTTCTCAGTTTCTTAAGTGCCTGCTAATGTTGCCTTAATAGCTTTCCTTAGGGTTTACGGCTTCAATCTTACTCTGCCAGTCTTTCTTTAATTACCATAAGAAATTTGGTGTTGTGATGCCTTTCACTTACTTCTCTCAGCTTCATGTTTTCAATTCATGATTCTTTGAAATCACTGACCTCAGTTGTATCAAGTCTTAATAATGTACACTCCAGTTAAAGGGAGAGCTCACATAATAGCAAAAAGATAGTTAAATAGTTCTCTTTGGCTTTTTTTTTTTTTTGCGGTACGCAGGCCTCTCACTGTTGTGGCCTCTCCCGTTGCGGAGCACAGGCTCCGGATGTGCAGGCTCAGCGGCCATGGCTCACGGGCCCAGCCACTCCACGGCATGTGGGATCTTCCCGGACCGGGGCATGAACCCGTGTCCCCTGCATCGGCAGGCGGACTCTCAACCACTGCACCACCAGGGAAGCCCCTCTTTGGCTTTTTGAATGTAATCTCAGACCAAGATTTTGGCTAGAGCAAGGTCTAATGAACTGGGCTTCAAATAATCTGGAGAATGTTAGAATTTCAGAAGAAGCACTTAAAGCAGGAAGGATATTTTTCTGGGATTGTAGATTACACCTTTTGAATTATAAGGATTTTGTTAAAGGGCAGTTTGAATGGGGAAAAGAAGACAGTGGGCGGGAGAATTTGAGGACACTGCCCCTCAGGGAAAACAGCAGAAAGACTTGGTAAACTTGTTTCTGCTTTTCCTCTGGGAAATTGAATGGGGGAGTTGAGCAGGACATATATACTCTTTGCCCATGAAGGCCTACCTTTCTAAACTTGAAGTGATAGTAAAGATAGAGCAAAAGAAGTAAACAAGTGCCTGCTGGTTTCATATTGGTAATTGGCATCTCTGGTGTTGAGCAGCTTTGCTCTCCACTTCCCCTTAGGGTCATTCTTCTCAAACTGGAATTGCTATTCCGGAGAGAGGGCCTGAGATACAAGATACAGGATAAGCATGGTATATAGTTCCATGGCATGCCAAATTTACTTACAGATTTTGGAATAAATATTTTTATGTCAAATATACATATATTAAATGTGTATTAAATGGGACAAAATAAAAGGTCATATGAAAGTATTTTTATATAAAGCTTTTATTAAAGTAAATGTTAATACAGAAAAGTGTGTAAATCATAAATGCAGAGTTTAATGAATGCCATGAAAACAACAAACCAGGTAACCACTACTCATTTGTTTTGTCTGATTTTAACATACTTTCTTTTTATAAGGGTTTGGATGACGTATCTCTTTCCATCCTTTTACTCTTAACTTTCTGAATATATTTGATGTATGTCTCTTGTAAGCAGCGTATACTTGGGTTTATTTTTTCTCTAGTCTGGCTGGTAATCTGTATCTTTGAAATCAAATTTTTAGTCTTTTTATAGTTAATGCTATTGCGGATAAATTTGTATTTAGTTAATCATATAACTTTGTTTCCTGTTTGTCCCATGTATTTTTTTATCCATTTCTCCCTTTTTTCTGCCTTGAAAATACTTGTATTATTTTATCATTTAATTTTTTCTATTAGAGTTTTACTTATATATATTTACCTTTTTAATGATTACAGCAGCGATTATAGTATACATTCCTAGTGTCTTTTTTTAATTTAATTTATTTATTTAATTTATTTTATTTTTGGCTGCGTTGGGTCTTTGCTGCTGCGCATGGGCTTTCTCTAGTTGCGGCGAGCGGGAGCTACTCTTCGTTGCGATGCGCAGGTTTCTCATTGCAGTGGCTTCTCTTGTTGTGGAGCACGGGCTCTAGGTGCACAGGTCAGTAGTTGTGGCTCACGGGCTCTCGAGCGTAGGCTCAGTAGTTGTGGCACACGGGCTTAGTTGCTCCATGGCATGTGGGATCTTCCCAGACCAGGGCTCGAACCTGTGTCCCCTGCATTGGCAGGAGGATTCTTAACCACTGTGCCACCAGGGAAGCCCTCCTAGTGTCTTAAAGTCTGATATTAGTATTTTTACACAAAAAAATGATTTTAGAACACTTAAACTCTTTGTATCCTTCTCATACTTTTTGTGCCAGTTTTGTCATTTATTTTAATGATAATAGTAATAATACCTTGTGGGAACTTTTTAATGTTTTATGTAGCCTGTGTTCATTTGTATTTATTCATATACATAAGCTTTTTATAGCTCACCCTTCCTTTTTACATCTCTGAATTTTCATGGAATTCTTTTCCTTCTGCCTGAAGAATTTGTTTTAGTATTTTTTTAATTAATTTATTTATTTGTTTATTTATGACTGCATTGGGTCTTCGTTGCTGTGCACGGGCTTTCTCTAGTTGCGGCGAGCAGGGGCTACTCTTCGTTGCAGTGTGTGCGCGGGCTTCTCATTGCAGTGGCTTCTCTTGTTGTGGAGCATGGGCTCTAGGTGCGCAGGTTTCAGTAGTTCTGGCACACAGGCTCAGTAGTTGTGGCTCGCAGGCTCTAGAGCACAGGCTCAGTAGTTGTGGCACACAGGCTTAAGTTGCTCCGCGGCATGTGGGATCTTCCCAGACCAGGGCTCAAATCCGTGTCCCCTGCATTGGCAGGCGGATTCTTAACCACTGCAGCACCAGAGAAGTCCCTCCTTTTAGTATTTCTTTTAGAGTAGACCTGCTTATTATGAATTCATTCAGATTTTGTTTTTTGAAAAATCTTTTTCAGATTTATTTTTGAATGCAATTTTTGCTGGATATAGAATGCTTTCTTTGTCTTTGGTTTTTGGCAGTTTCACTGTAGTGTTTCTTGGTATCATTTTCTTTTGTTTTTTTTTTTAGTTTTTAAATTTTTTTGTTTCATAGAGCCTCCTGAATCTGATAGTTGGTAGTCTTTTGTCAGTTTTGGAAAATGTTCAGTCATTATTTCTTCACATACTGGTTCTCCTCAATCATATGTCTCTTTTTCTTCAAAGATTCCAGTTAACACATATGTTAGACCTTTTCACTCCATTCCTTATGTTTCTTTCGCTCAATTTTTAATTTACCATCCTTATGTCTTTTTGTACTTCAGTCTGTGTAATTTCTTCTGACCTGGCTTTCAGTTTATTAATTTTCCTCTTCACCTATGTCTATTCTATACCTTATACCTTTTTTTTTTTTTTTCACCGTACGCGGGCCTCTCACCGTTGTGGCCTCTCCTGTTGCGGAGCACAGGCTCCAGACGCGCAGGCTCAGCGGCCATGGCTCATGGGCCCAGCTGCTCCGCGGCATGTGGGATCCTACCCAATCGGGGCACGAACCTGTGTCCCCCACATCGGCAGGCGGACTCTCAACCACTGTGCCACCAGGGAAGCCCTATACCTTATATCTTAATCTTGTCATTGAACTTACTGACTAAAGTTATTAGTAGGAAAATCTCTTATCTAAGTCTCCTGTGGGTCAGTTTCTATTTTCTACTATTTTCTCTGTTTTCAGTCAGACTTTTAATTTTGATACCTGATTATTTTTTATTGTGTTGGACATTATCACTACCAAAAAATTATAATAATAATTTGAGGTTCTCCATAATTTTATATTTATCCAGGAAACTTTATTTTTGCAGTTAGGCTAGGGGTAGATCACCCTAATCAGTCAGTGGTTAAGATGATTCCAACTTGGGCTTCAGTCCTTGTGAAGGTTGGTCTAATTTCTACTCCTTCCTTATTCCTAGATTGTAGCCTTTGAGGGTCCAGATAAAAGCCTGGCTGTTTTCCAAGACCTCTTCTCCGAGACAGTTGCTGTACTCTGTTTTTTTTCTTAGCTTCTATGCGTCAGCTCCTGTTTTCTCTGTCAGAATCAGTAGCTGTCTTGAGGAATGAAGCTGTGCCAAATGTCCAGCCCACCTTTCCTGATTTCTTTCTTTTTCCAGAGCTTGTCCCCCCTCCCCTCAATTCTCACTGCCTTGATATCTTACCAGTGTCTCCAAACATATATATTTTTACATTTTGTTCAGTTTTTCTGGTTGTACTCAGCTGGATGGTTGGTTTTAAAGAACCTAGCCATTCTGGAAATATAACCACATGAAGTTGTTTTGTTGTTCCAGTGATGATCATTGGTTTGTTTATTTGTTTTTACAAAATACTTCAAAGCAGTTTTTATTTTGACGGTCATATCTCCCAAACCCCTACCTTTATTATACATGTCCATTGTCCTGTGCTGTTAGTGGTGATTGGGTAAAGAGTTTGAGAAATGCAATGGAAAGAGCACTGACTTTTTAAGCAGACAGACTTGGGTTCAAATTGTGACTTTTATTGATTTTTGTCAACCTGTGCAAGTTATCTGTTAATTTTTATAAATTTCTGTTTTCTTATCTGCAAAATGGTCATAGTGAGAATGAAAAATGAAATTAAAATTTTTTTCAAGCGAGATAAAGTATGGACTGCATCTGGCATGTGGTAGATGCTTAGCAAACGTTTAAAAAATTATCTTGGGGAGTTGGAAACTGTAGAATTAGGACTATTCTCATAAGAATTTCATAGGAATTTATAAGTTCACCATGTAGTAATTATTAGCAAACCCTTAAGAAGGGCCTGTTTCGTTGTCAGGCAGTTCAACAGGCATTTGTCGAGCAGCCACTGTCCCAGGCATCCTACTTAATCCTAGTGATATATAGATGCTGTTCGGGGTCTTGCAGTCCAGTGGGATAACAATGAAAGATGGTGAGCAGGTGGCAGCTGCATTCACCACTGCAGTGAAGCCTGGGTATTAGGGCGAGGAGTTGGCAAACTTTTCTTTTAAAGGGCTAGATGAGGCTTTGCGGGACATACTGCCATTGTTGCAGGTACTCAACTCTGCTGTTGTAGTGCAAAAGCAGCCATAGTCAACACTGGGTGTATTCAAGTAAAACTTCACTTACAAAAACAGGTGGCAGATAGGTTTGGCCCTGCGGATCCCGAAACAGTGCTGACTCTAGCCTTCTACAAGCTAAGAATTCTTCTTACATCTTTAAAAGATTGTTTTAATAAAAAGCAAGAAAAAGAATATACAAGACACTATTTGTGGTCCACAAAGCCTGATGTATTTTATTTCTAATTCTTTACAGAAAATGTTTGCTGACCCCTGATGAGAGTAGGTAATGATTACTACCAAAAGAGAAAAAGGGTAAATATAAGTATTTTGATAGCAAAGAAAGAAAAAGAACGTGGCAAGCAGGCTTGGGTCCATGCAGGATCCTGGCTAGAAGAACAGGAAATTCCGTGTGTAAATACTGACATATTTGCCCGTGCCCCACCCCAGCAGTGATCCTCCTAGTTGCTACTCGTTTATTTTATTGAATTGTCCATACTGTGTGTTTTTGCAGGAAATAGAGGGACAAAAGTTAAATACTCTTAGATATGTTCTCCTGTATGAAAGGAATTAACTTCCCAGTATAGCTAAAAGTTATCAGTCCTTACTCTTGGTATTTATATTGCTTTATAATTTATAACATCCTGCTAATTTTTTTCTTACAGAAATACATTTTCGGGAAATGGCCTCTAAATCTTGGCTGAATTTTTTAACCTTCCTTTGTGGATCAGCAATCGGATTTGTTTTATGTTCTCAGCTACTTAGTATTTTGTTGGGAGAACAGAGGGACCTCCAGCCTAATATTCTTCATAATGATCCTCATGCTAGGCATTCATATGATAATGAACAGAATCATCTAGAAGGACAGATGAACTTTGATGCAGATGCTAGCCAACATAAAGGTATGGCTTACTTTATTAAGGAGTAAAGATAAACCATATTTTTCAATCTGTTTAAGTGTTGAGAGAATTGGAAAAAGTTATTTATATGAAATTTATTATATCACTATATCTTTTGATGAAAATGAGCTTAATTCTAGATATTAAATGACAGTTCTTGGTTTGCCTAAGGAGAAGGAAATTGCTAAAACCCAGATTTATTTAGGGTGTAAGATATTAACTTTGAATTTATTTTTAAATAGAAATAGTTCAGAAATCATAATTTGGGGAAAGGCAAGACTTTCAAGGTAGATTTGTTTCTAAAAATTTTAATTTTGTTATCATGGTTCATATCTGTGTCTTTGGTTTTTGCTATCATCTTGTTTTAATCTTGGTTTTTGCTTAGTCTTGTTTTCCTAGAAAAGCTCAAGAGGTATATATAAATCTCAATTTATATTTTATCAGTAGCTAACGTAACTAATCTTTTCTTGTTTTGAGAGGCATAAAAAATTAGGGAAGTAGAAAACGAGGAATGTGTTATATATAATGACTTCATTTTCTCCTGGTCTTCTACCTCCATCCAAATGTTCTGAATTATGTCCTCTATGTGCCCCTTAAATGTTGGTTTTCTCCAAGTTTCTGTCCTTTGGCTCTTTCTTTGCCTGTGTGATGTCATCAATCCCCATAATTTTAGTTTCCATCTGTTCCTTGCTGGCTTTACCTTAGCCCAGTTCCAGACACTACGAGAAGACGTTCAGAATTCAAAGATCTCTGCAAATTGTGATTTATTTGACAGAAAACAGTATAGCAGCTTGGAAAACCATTGGAATTCTGGAATGCAGAGGGTCCCCCATTAAGGGTTTTTTCTCTTATCTTTTTGGCAGTAAATTGCTTCTTTCCTATCTCTCAAGCTGAGGTTGAGGGCGAGGTATCACATCCTTGTTGAGTTTTATGAACTAGCAAATACATGCATACTATTACAAAGTGTGTCGTGTGTGTGAATGTTTATATGACAGTGATTCAGCTCTGAGCAGCCGTGTTCTTATCACAGAGCAGTTTAATCATTGTGCACTTGATCTGTATCATTGCTCTAGGTCTTCAGTTGATCAGTTGGGGCCAGGCTTCTCTACTCCTGGTAGGCTGTGCTAGATCGGCCTCACTGCAGGCACATATATTAGGATCTACTTGTCCTACTTGATGGTCCACAGAATGTGGGGTATGCTAGAGGTCTGTTTCTCTCAGACTTAACATGTGTAAATCACACTCCTTTTCCTTTATAATCCTAAAATTCGTTCTTCCTCCTATTTTTATATAGCTCATTACTTTCTGCCTAAGCCAGCCACAAACTATGAAGTCGTGGTAGGTGCTTTCCTTTGCTTACCAACCAATCCTGTTTCTCATAAATTCTAACAGTCTGCTTCTTTACCATTTTTTAGGTTACTTCTCTCAATCTGTAGCACGCTTGCCCTAGTTCAGGCCGTATATCCATGTACCTGCTCTCAAGCAAACTTCACCATGCCTTTTGTCCTTTCTTCTGGTGAGCTTCATTTAGAGACCTAATTTTTGCATCATCTCTTATTTTTCCTGATATTGCTTTATATCCCCTTCTTCTCTATTCTAGCCAACTTCCCATTCCACTGTTCTATAGTGTTTATAAGGCATTGCTTTATTTTACCCTCAGCACATTGAAACCTTCATACATACCTCTATTATAGCATTTCTAGTGTATGGCAAGTATTGGTTTGCATGCCAAGCTCCCATGCTAGAATGAATTCTTCTGAAGACACATGAATAAGGCATGTGTCTTATTCATCTTTTTATCTCCTGTACCAGTACATGCCTACTACAGAGTAATGAATGAATTAATAATTGAAAGAATGAGAAAGACTATCTACCAGATTCCAGCAGTAGGGAGAAGGATGTCTTGTTCTAAGTGAAACATATTGGGGATTGCTGCTTCCACCACTTTCGCCACCATCCAGGATTTGGTATATCTGTACAGCTAAGAGATTGGGCTCCTCATGTATATGAAATGTGAATGCTCTCTGACTGAAAAGAGGGTAATTTTCTCTGTTTTTGGATTGTGAATTCTTGAAATTCAGAGGGACGTGAGAATACTTTCATGCCCTGCCCAATCTTTCCTTCTACTCCCTCTCCATCAGTTAACTAGAAATTTTTGCCTCCAGTTGTTAATTTTTCGCAGGGCTGAGCTTTTGTAACTCACTGGTTGACCTTAACTTTAAGGATGTTTCCTCAGAATTCTGCCTAGAGCATTGCTACACAAAGTGAGGTTTTGCAGACTCATGCTGGTCCACAACTAAATAAGTATTAAAATCAGGATTAAATAGAAACCTTTATGGTAATTTGACAATAATTTTGAATAAATCTAGAAATAAAAACTTTGGGCTTGTATTTTATATTTCTTTTTTCTTTTTTTTTTCTTTCTTTTTTTTTTTTTTTTTTTTGTGGTACGCGGGCCTCTCACTGTTATGGCCTCTCCCGCTGTGCTCCGGACGCGCAGGCTCAGCTGCCACGGCTCACGGGCCCAGCCGCTCCGCGGCATGTGGGATCTTCCCGGACCGGGGCACGAACCCGTGTCCCCTGCATCGGCAGGCGGACTCTCAACCACTGCGCCACCAGGGAAGCCCCTATATTTATTTTTTAAATTTTATTTTATTAGTAATTCATTTTTAGCATATTTACAGAAGTATAGGTCTCTAACTATTGGAAATAAAAATTGATCCTTCACCAAGCACTGATCTGGAATATCATAGTTGGATCCTTCCTCTAGAGCAGTGTTACTCAAAAGGTAGCCTTGGCCTGACAGCCTGTGAATTGTTTGTTACCTGTCTGCATCCTAATAAGGATCTTGCACCAGGATGTAACTCAGTTAAGCTCGCTGCTGAGTTAAGTGGACGTTTTGATAGGTTGTAAAACTTCCTTGATGAAAGAAGTAACATGTTGCTTTATATTCTGGCATAAGCTCCCTATTTCTTTGCCGACCAGCGCTTTGAAAAACACTGCTCTAGACAATCTTGGAAATACTACCTCTACCTGTTCTTCTGTTTCTCACTGTTAGATTTGCATTTTGGAATGAGGTATGTTACTGTAAGAAGTAATCTCTGTTTTGCATTAACTCCTCTTCTTCGAACTGGGGTAGTCATGAAAACATTTTTAAAACCACCTCAGGGTACTTGTAGAAATTCTTAACACTAGACTCTTGTGGACTCCAAAATGAACTGCTGCTTCATTAGTTTGTCTTTACTGCCCTTCAGAAGCTTATTCACAGCAGTGAGAAATTCCTGTCAGTGTTCTGTTTCTTTCAGCTAAATCACTAATGGTAAAGAGGTATATGGGGATGGGGGGGGATCTTTGAAATTGTTTAAGAAAATGTCTTCTTTGGTATAATTTATTTGGATTTTACAACTATGTGAATTAACTTTAAACAATTTCTGTTTAATAGATGAGAACACTGACATCGCTGAAAACCTCTATCAGAAGGTTAAAATTCTTTGCTGGGTAATGACAGGGCCTCAAAATCTAGAGAAAAAGGCAAAACACGTCAAAGCTACATGGGCCCAGCGTTGTAATAAAGTGTTATTTATGAGTTCAGAAGAAAATAAAGACTTCCCTGCTGTGGGATTAAAAACCAGAGAAGGCAGAGACCAACTATACTGGAAAACAATTAAAGCTTTTCAGTATGTTCATGATCATTATTTAGAAGATGCTGATTGGTTTATGAAAGCAGATGATGATACATATGTTATATTAGATAACTTGAGATGGCTTCTCTCAAAATACAACCCTGAAGAACCCATTTACTTCGGGAGAAGATTTAAGCCCTATGTAAAGCAGGGCTACATGAGTGGAGGAGCAGGATATGTACTGAGCAAAGAAGCCTTGAAGAGATTTGTTGATGCATTTAAAACAGACAAATGTACGCATAGTTCCTCCATCGAAGATTTAGCACTGGGGAGATGCATGGAAATTATAAATGTAGAAGCAGGAGATTCCAGAGATACCACTGGAAAAGAAACTTTTCATCCCTTTGTACCAGAACACCATTTAATTAAGGGTTATCTGCCTAGAACCTTTTGGTACTGGAATTATAACTATTATCCTCCTGTAGAGGTAAGTTTAGAAATTTTATTACTGTATAAATACTTAGACTGACTTTTGTTTACTTAAAAAAAACTAATAATGTGTATGTTTCTTTAGTATCAATAACTAAGAATCTACCTTAGTCTTTTTATATCGAATGGCAGTGTAACAGAGTAGATGAGAACAAAGGTGTCGGCAGTGGTAATTCAACAAATATTCATACTACTGTATGCCAGGCACTAAGAATATAGCAGTAAATATGGCCAAGTTCCAGTTCTTATGAACCTTACATTCTGGATGAAGAGACATGCAATAAACAGGCAAGACAAGTCAAGTTATAATATGATTTTAGGTAGTGGCAAGTGCCCTGAAGAACAGTAAACCCAGGTAAGAGGATGGAGAGTGACCCAGAGTGGAATGGGGTACTGTAGTTTAGGCAATTAAGGAAGACTTCTCTAAAGGGTAACTTTTGAACAGAAACCTGAATGAGGTTAGAAAGCAGGCTACGGGAAGATCTGGGTAAAGAGCCTTCACGTCTTTAGGAACAACGCATGAAAAGACTTTGAGGTTCAGAAAGGCCTACGTTCAAATCCTGCTGTCCCACCTAATAGCTGAATGACCTTGGATGGACAGAATTTGCCTAACTCCTGAGCCTAAGTTTCCTCATTTGTAAGATGGATCTGATGTACCTGTCTCATTCAGTGGTAGTTACGGTGTAGGACCGTGTTGTCTATCACACAGTGAGCACCTAATAAGTCCTAGATCTCACTTGACACCTTAGCTTACATTCCTGAGTCAGAATTTTATCTAAAATACATTATTTCACTAAATATTTCAGATGTATAGCTAAATATTTGAGAAGGATATACTATTTTGTACCCAACAACCAGCTTTACCAAATATTAATCTTTTGTCACATTTGCTTCAGATTTTTTTTTAAAAGAAAAAGATATAGAACTAAGTGAGGCCTATGTACCCTCCTCAGTCCAGTTCTCTTACCTCCTTCCTCAGAGTTAACCACTATCATGAGTTTAGTACTTATAATAACCAT
The DNA here is from genome assembly GCF_949774975.1 of Lagenorhynchus albirostris. Taxonomy (NCBI): domain Eukaryota; kingdom Metazoa; phylum Chordata; class Mammalia; order Artiodactyla; family Delphinidae; genus Lagenorhynchus; species Lagenorhynchus albirostris. Next base: position 60,581,503 of record NC_083102.1, read on the forward strand.
GCGTGTTTTTATATTTTTCCTACATGTTTATGAATGTATAAATAATATATAGGATATTGTTTTGCAGGTCTTTAAGTGGAATTATACCTCATGTATACTTGAACATATGCCTTTTTCACACATTGAAATTTGTCAACATTAATGTATGTATCTGCTTCATTAATTTAGACTGCTGTGTCATAATCTAATATATGAATATACTGTAACTTACCCATTCTTCAGCCGATGTATATTTAGTAGGCTGTTGCTGGTTTTTCACTATATGAGCATTGCAGCAGTGAATGACTGGAGACCGGGAGTCATGAAACCTAGCTTTTAGACTCAGTTCTCTTGTTGATTAATATGTCTCAAGGCAAGTCGCTAGTGCTCTTCGCCTTCTTTCCTCTGGCCCTAAGGTACAAATAATACACTTTGTGCTACCTTTCTCTTCTTCATGAGCCAGTGTTTTCAGATCATCAGCTAGAACAGTGGTTCTCAACCGGGGGCTTTTTTGCTTCCCAGAGGACATTTGGCAAAATCTGGAGACCTTTTTGCTTGTTAACTTAGCAGTTGCTACTGGCACCTAATGGATAGAAACCCACGAGACTGTAAACCCACTAGGTGCTAAACATTCCACAATGCACAGGACAGCCCTCACAACAAAGATTATCCAGCCCAAAATGTCAACAGCACTGTGTTTTCAAAACCTTGACCGAGAATATCTGACCCAAGCTTTAAGCTATCAGCTTTAAAAAGGAAAACTTGAAGCAAATCACTACCGTTTCAGCTCTCAACCACCAGTGTGTTCTTGTTACTTCACAGAAATGATAGCTAATCCTTACGGCAATCCTGCATTTAAGAGGGGACAAAACTGGGGCTCAGGAAAATCAAGTAACTGGTCTATCCTGCTAAGTAGCCTAGGCAGTATTGCAAATCCACTCTGGTTCTAAAAGCTTGTGTTATTTCCATCATGAGCACCCCTCTCTGATTAATGGGGTATGTGCCCCCGAAAGGAGGGTAGGGGATATGTTAGAATAAATATTCTTTTGTTGGGATAAATTCCACTTGAATAAACATTTTAAAACACAGTTTTATGTAATGAGGTTGTTTGAAACTGTATGCTAGCATCTTATTACTATTAGAGATGCAAGAATTTCCTAAACTATAAAACAGATGTATTCCCAAGTGTGCTTTTGATAGTCTATTTTTGTTTTGGTTTTAGTGAGGTACTACTTTGGATGCTTCTTTAGTGTAAACTCTTCTTAAACCATTCCAAGATTACTTGACCTCTTCCCTTCTTAATTCTGCACCCCTTCCCATACAAAAATATACCCAAACTCAAAAACATTACAAATGCATAATAACAAATACACCTAATGCATGTAAGATTTTACTGAGAGTATCTGATATTGAGTACGCATAACAGTAACAGTAACGGGACATCATAATTGTCATTATTTTGTAACTAGCAAAATGTCCTACTTTCTCTTTAAGAGTACTGCCCACAGTTCCCACCTACATATAGGGTATACCCAACAATATACTTTATATTAACAAAATAAATATTTCTATAGTACATATTTTATTTAAATTGTGCTGGCTTTTTAAATGGATGGAAAATTTTATGTTCCTTCTATAATAATTTGTGAGTTGTATTGAAGACTGTAAAATGGGCTTGGAAGTTCCAAAATTGACCCAACCTTCTGATATTGTCTCTTCTCTCTCAGGAGGTTCTATATAAACCCAAAGTGAAATCAGACTTCTATTATTACTCATCATTTAATAAATCGTCTTCTCTCTAAGGGATTTAACTGTTTTCAAAGCCATCCTGAGTCTCATACGTACACTCCTTCTCTCTAGTAATCACTAAAAATACAGTGTAGAAAATTTTTTTCTAGAGGTTAGGGTGTGAGATATTCTAGATGATCAAAGAGTTATGTTCTTAAGCTGGTTGTTCAGAACTTTGCATGCAGTTCCCTTCTCATACCACTTTCTCACTTCCCTAGAAGTAAGTCTATGCCTAGGAATAAAGTCTGTTCCCTAGGAATAAAGTCTATTCTCTAGGACTACATACAGTCTATTCCCTAGCAGTAGATTTTTCACCAGAAAATTTGCAATCAGTCTTAATACAGTGGATTTAAAATAAGTGGATTTTAAAATATTTAAAAAACCCTCTACGTGTGAAATTGCCTTTTCATAGGTCAGAAATGATCAAATATGGTTTATTATATTAATTCTTCAGTTTTATTTGCATTAACTGTAATCCATTTGAAACTTACTGATATATGGTTGATGTAGAGAGCTCTTGATTTTTCCAAATTGTTAATTGATTATTCCAGTACCATTTATTAACTGAGTCTTGCTTTCATTACTGATTTAAAAATACCTCCTTTATTATCATCCACTATAGCATTACTTATAGTAGGATCTGTATGTGAGATTTCAGTTCTGTTCTATTTGGTTTTGGCTCAGTACCATATTGTTTTGAACCTTGTAGCTTCACAAAAATTTTAAGTTATTAAGAGTGTGTCTTCCTCTCCTTTACTTCTCCCTCTCTTTTAAATTGTTTCGGCAACTCTCATGTCTTTGTTCTTGCGTATAAACTTATTAATTTAGGAACAGTGGACATCTTTGCCCAGGATTTTTTAAGTTCCTTTTAGGTCCCTTAGTAAAGTTTTATACTTTTCTTCAGGTAAATCTTTATTTCTTAAGTATCTCCCTAGGTTTTTAGTATTTTTGTTACTCTTCTACTTGGGCTCTTTTCTTAAAACTTTTTAACTAGTATATACATGAAAGCTGTTTTTTTTTTTTAAAAAAAAGCATCTTTAAAATCTGGCTCTGTTCCTGGATTTTTTATTTCTGATGATTTTTCACTCTACTCTCGAGTTTTTGGGGTATCCATAATCATATGCAAAGGACTAGGTATTTTGTTTCTAATAATATTAGCTGTTTTTTTATAACCTTTTATTGCTTATAAAGCTTAATAAAAACAGTATCCTGGCCATCCAGTCACAAAACAGCGCAATAGAGCATAACATAATTAATGCAGTAAATCTTATCAAAAATATTATTGCAATATTTCAGAGTTATATAAAATTGCTTCCAGAAAGGATCAGTAATTTAATATTAACCGCTCTTGTCCTAGTCTTTAGTTTACTATGCACTGGCCACTATAGTATCCACTAACCATATATGACTACTGAGTGTTTGAAGTATGGCTATCAAAATTTAGATATGCTCAGGTATAAAAGTCATACTTGATTTCAAGGACTTAGCACAAATAAAAAGAATGATTTCATCAGTAATTTAAAAAATATTGATCACCTATTGAATATTAAGAAAATAATATAGATTTATTCAGTTAAAATATATTCAAATTAATTTCACCTATTTTTACTTTTTAAGTATGGCTATTGCATTGTGTGGCTCACATATATCTACTGGACAGAGCTGGTTTGATAATCACAAGTTGACTTATCTGTTTACTTTTCATATTTGTTCCTATTATTAAATTCCCTAAAGTTGTAAAAAGTAGGCACCAGATAATTTTCCAGCATTTACTTAGTGGTCCAGGAAACCCACATATCCAGTGTTTGTTTCAAAGGAAATGTCAGAGAAAATACAGTGGACAATTTCTTGATTTTTTACTGCATTGTAAGCTACATACTTCCAAACATGAATTATTAAATGTTCAATTTAATAGGTCAATATGAATCTTCTCTGGGAACTTGCCAGACTGTTTTTCTCCCTGGGCCCCTGCAAAGACGTTAGAGACTTAAGTTTTCTTGGAGTCATCTGAGTGAAACAGTCTCCAGATACCAATTCTGACCCCCAGATGACCTTGTGACTATTTAAGTCTGGGACCAGTTTTTAAAATTTGTTTTATTTTCTTGCGTTTTCATTCCTCTTTGTATGTTTGTTGTATTTTTGTTATTTTGTTTTTGTCTTGTTTTATTTAAATCTGCTCTCATGCCAACTCTATTAGAAATCTATGAGAATTAGATAACTGAACAAAGGTTTTACTTTGACCTACTTACTGAGGGCCACCTGAACTTGATTATTCTGTCAGTAATAGCTAACATTTATTGAGCATTTACTATAGGTAAAGCATGGTACCAAGTGTGTGACACGTTGTCTCCTTTAAGTAAGCATCTTTTGAACATAGGGAAATTGAAGCTTATAGAGATTAAGTAACTTGCCCAAGATTATATACTAGTAGGCAAAATTTAGACGCAAACCCAGGTGTGACTCAGCACTTCCTCTCTTAAATACTATACTGTTTGGGTTGATTTGTCGATGAAGTATTAGGTTGCAGACACATACTGGGCAAGGCTTTGTAGTCATTGAATGTTCCAAAGGTGTCTTTCTGAGGCTGAGCCAAGCAAAACTTCATAGTGAGAAAGTTATGAAGAGAAAGCAAAACTTGGAGAAATAGAACATTATCCTTTGTATAGCTGACCCTTTTATTTGAAGAGGTCTCAAGCGTTTTCTTTTTTTGCTAATCCATAGGGCATGAGAGAATATTGTTTCAGTTAGATATACTTCAGTAACTTCATGTTTGATTTTAAATCATTGGGAACTCTGAAAACTCTTGGTTTCTTTCACAGGTCTAATAAATTTTGTGCCTCTGCTTTACTTTGCCAGCCTTAATGCTTGGATTTTGTTAAAATTAGTGTTTCCTTTATCAGTATTTGAATATTGTATGTTAACAATGTGCTATTTATTAATAATGCCTGTTTCCATTACTTTTTTAGGGTCCTGGTTGCTGTTCTGATCTTGCAGTTTCTTTTCACTATGTTGATCCTACAACTATGTATGAGTTAGAATACCTCGTTTATCATCTTCGTCCGTATGGTTATTTATACAGATATCAACCTGCCTTACCTGAGAAGATGCTAAAGGAAATAAGTCAAACATACAAAAACGAAGATACAAAAGTAAATCAGGAGCCCTTGAAAGAAAAACATAAATGAACAGAGGTAAAATGTCTAGCATTGCACTGAAGAAGAACTTCTCCATTTCTGATATAGAACACTGGAATCCCAGTGAGGAATTCTTTCTAAGTGAACATCCCATATTAGAAATTTTTCATATGAATGACTGTAAACTGAAGCTTTAAGTGAGCTGTGAAGTCTGTTGAAATGTGTTTTGATACAGTAATATATATACATATATGAAAAACTTGTGTTTTTAAAATAGTGGCCAGGCAGAGGAACAAGAAGAGATTTTGTTGCCTGTTCCTGACCACATGTATTATTTTCACTGAGAAAATTAAACAGTTAAATTTGCTAAAACTACACTGCATCATTGTTAGTAACCCACACACGATGCTACACAGATCTGCCTTAAAGAAAATTTAGAAGGAAATATTGTTGCTCAGTGTTGCTTGTAAACTCAAAACATGAGTTTATATTTGCAGTATGATATAAATGAACCAACCCCCCCCCACACACACACACATCCAACTTTTGTCTAATGAAAATTTTGCTGTGACTATTTATAATTGGCAGTATTTCTTCCAGAGTAAGGTAGAATAAGAATGGCACTTGACCTAAAGTGCATTAATAAAACCACATTTTGAAATTATCATGGGCCTTGACTGTATTATATACTTGGTTCTAATTAATAGTTAATCTTTTACTGAGTCCCCGTTGTCTCTTTCCTAAACATGTTTAACCATTCTTGAATGCCATTCTCAACTATCAATATTTATTTACTGAAAGTGTTAATAGCATTCTGTAAACATGCATTTTTAAATACTTTATTCCCAAATTTGCCCCTTGTTAATTATGGGTAACTAATAAATAGTAAATGTAGTGCTATTTGGGGATGCTTTTCTTATATTAGTGCCACTCTCAGGAATCACTAAGTAACATTTTTAGATGATTATTTAAAACTGTCCAACTACATAATTATAGTTCCTTTCATTCTCATCCTGCTGAGAGATGAGAACTTGTTTGTGCCTTTCATAACTTGTTTAAAGCAGAGTTTTGAGATTCATTTTCAGGCTCTGAGGTAGCTGTTAGTTACACTGGCAAAATAATTTGTGAGATTTTGACCAGAGTTAATTAAAAACATTAAAAAATGCAGAGTGCTTAAACAAATTGAAATATGTCAGATATTAAAAGACCAAATACTTAGTTTACGAATAACAGCCTGAATTTTGATGCTGACTTATTTGGGATGATTGTTTTGCCAGTGGACAGTTGTAAGAGAACTCAGTCTTGATGACATCAAAAACACATTCATAAATGTTTTGTTCTAATTTTAGGTACCCTCTATTCAAAGAATTTCTGGAAGGAAAGAAAATTTAAAATTTTTGTTGTCTTTAGCAATATCATCTGAGTGTATCCTAACAGAATACTTCACAGACTTTCCGTAAGATTATCTTAAACGTTACAAATAATTTACATTTCTCTTATGTTTTATCATTATGCTAATTTTATGTGGCTGTCATGCCACTGATTCTGCTGCTTAGCTAAATAGTTTATTGTGCCAAAACATGTCAAAACCATGACCTCTTTCAGCTGTATATTTGAGAGGATGTTCATCTTAGTAGCTAATTATGGATTACTCTGTCAACATAGTGAAAACTTATACCAGTTTTTACCAATTGAATTGTTTTTTGTTATTTTCAAGGTGATATCATCTGCCAGAATTTCAAGGTGTTCATTCTATTCTTTGAACAACTCTTTACCTTGGTATGGATAGGAATTTATTTGCAGTCCGTACATGCTACTTTTCTGTACTAGAAGTATAAATGGTTTACCATAAACATCCAAAAACCTTAAAATTGATTCATAGGAAATCAACATTGTGATGAATCCTGGGGTCTGAAGTCAGACTGCCTGGGTTTAAATTCTTGCTCCATCACTAGTTTTGTAGCCTTGAGCAATTAATCTCTCTGTGCCTCAATTCCCTCATCTGTAAACTAGGGACAATAATACTACCTACCTCACAGGATTTATATGAGGATTAAATGAGTGAAAATGTGTATGGCTTTTAAAAACACTGTTTGGCCCAGAGTATGGAGTGCTAAGTATAAAGTTTTCTTATTATTCTTTACCTTGGAGTGTAAATATTTGTTTTAAATGAATGAGAAATCTGCTTTAATCAAATCAGGTAATAAAGGAAATAACTCATACATTTCTTACAATAAGTAATAGCTAGTTTTTATTTGATGCCTACTGTATGGCAGGTAACGTGCTTAGATACTCTGTGTTAATCCTCACAAATTGGGGGTTATTCCCATATTATAGATGAGAAAACTGAGGCTCAGAAAACTAAAGTCATTTTCCACTGTCAGAAAGCTACTAAGTAACAGAGCTAGGATTTATACTGGAAGCCTGTGTATTCTTTGCCCCATGTTAGCCTTGAGGTTAATCATTAGCATTATTTCCATTTTTACTTAATGGCATGTGACATCTGATGCATTGGCCAGCAGTAGTCAAATTAACCAGCCAAATTATCATAGTGCTTCTTAAATTGTTATTGTTATTATACTCTTGCCTGGGAGCTTGTTAAAACGGAGATTTCAAGACCCCAATTCCAGAAATTTTGATTCTATCATGGGACCCAGGAGTATGCATTCTTACCAGATACCCTGGGGCACTGGTTCTCCACCAGTGTGTGGTCCCAACCAGCAGTATCAGCATCACCTGGAAACTTGTTGGTAATGCATCCTCTCCTGGGTCTCACCGCAGGCCTACTGAATCAGGAACTCTAGGGGTAGAGGCTAGCAGTTATGTTTAAACAAGCCCTCCAGGTGAGTCTTATTCAGCATTCCCCTAAAACCTGGTGATTCTGATGGCAATCATCCTTGGATACTTGCCCCATAAGTAAGGTTATCTTTCAAAAATTTAGATAAAGCATGTTTTAAATGAGTGTAGTTCAGCATCACACTATATTAAATGTAAAAGACTAAAGATAATTTAAAGGGTCAGTGGATCATTCATTTTGGCAAAATTTTTCAGCTTCTTCAGAGTTACTAATATCAGGGCCCACAGTAAAATATGAAGTTTAGTAATTTCATATTGGGGCAGAAAAGTTTCAGTAAATACTAGTAAGTATATGTTAATTCATTAAAAGCGTACTTAAATGAATGTCATAAAAAATGTCCACAGTTGTTAGTAAAAACATTTTAAATGGAGGTAGCAAAGTACTATTTTATAATGTGCCGAATGTTTTTCTGCCAATTCATACTATCAAAATTTCATCACTTTTCAAGAATCAGTTGACTGTCCTATAGGACCTAATAAAGAAAAAAACTCTCCAAGTATTTGATAGAGCACATAAAACCAGATTTCATGATGATAATGACTTACTGTCTTTTGAATTAAGATTTTTGTCATCTGAGTAAATGATTTTAGTATGGTCTCAAAACAGGCTTTTGCTATCTTACGTTCTCCAATATATACTTGTATTTTCAAGTGGGAAGTTCATAGATGATACAAAGCAGATTTTTATCCCAGAGTTCAATTATTTGTTTTCAAATAAACTTCAGAGGAGTTTTTGTTACTGTAAGAAGGTTCAAAAATAAATCACTGACCAATTTTTTTTTTAAGTATGGTAATTGGATTTGAGCATTAAATTTACTAACTGGTTATTTTCATAATTGTTTGAGTATTAATTTTTCACTTCCTTGAGCCGTTATACTGTATTATTACCAGATTGAGTCTTGAAAAAATCCTTCATTTGATTGATTACATCAAGTCTACCCTTTTATTCATTTAAATTTTCATTTCTTTAGAATATTCTCTGACAATTTCTGCTTCTTTGTATTTATTGCCCTTTATTTCCTTGATAACTAATTTCCATTTTCTAACTACTCTTAATTCTGCCTTCGCAAGTTTAATTTGGCTGTTATTAGTGATTAGAGTTTATATGTATCACTTACATTATTTTATACCTATTAATGTTAGGTTTCCCTATGAGGTTGGAAGTAAAAATTTGTCTAAGAATAATGCCTGCTGGCTCTCAGGATACTTGACCTACTTAAAAGTCTACAATGTTAAACTAATGCTAGATATACAATTAAATGAAGTAAAATTATTTGGATTGTATTACTTCCCAAATTCCCCTTTTCACAAACAAAAAAACCTCATTTGCCTCATCTCTCTACTTATTTATAGTAAGCCTGACAGAAGCATACTTAAGAAATCTAGGGGACAACCTGTGGTTTATTTTGTGCTAAATGTAACCTCTGTTGATTTTTAAAAGATGGCTTATGTTTATATATTGGAGTTGAAATAGAGATTTAATTCAAACTAGAATCAGAAATTTTATAAATTCTCTTTAGAGAAACCAACTCTGAAACTAGTTTCAGAGTTGAATAATGCTCTATTTCAATTCCTTTACCTCTCTAGTTTTTAGTTTATATGTGTTAAGTTTAAATAACTTTGCAGGGCCCTGCAAATTAATAATCCATATGAAGTATATTATTAGAGGGAAACTAATCTTACTGCTAAGCAGTGTGTTATATTACCCAGTGAACGTTTGTGTTTTGGAATTTAAAAATTATGTAAGGTAATAGTATCATGAATGATTTAAAAATGTCTGGTGACTTGCTTATTTTAAGTGATCACCAATAAGTCAGAAAAATGTATTTTTAAATATGTTTTTTAAAGTGCCTTTTGAACATTTTTAAACAATGGATTTAAACAACTGCATAAAATAAATTACCATGTTTAAAGCTGTTTTATCTGATTATTTTTAACTGATGTAAAAGTTGTGGGAGAAACATTGTCTTTAATGGGTAGTTTTGGGGTTGTTTACCAAAAATATTAAACTATTTTCCCATCAAAATTATTCAATTTAAATAGGCTTAAATAATTTTTACTGCAACATATATTATTTTTCTTTAAAGCAACAAAATATTCCACCTCTGATTTTGAATAATGTGCCTCAAAAAACAGAAACACCTACGCTGTAGGCCAGGTAAGTGTGTGTCTATGTATATATGTGTATAGGTATACGTATGTGTTATCGAAAGAGGAAAAGATTGCTTTTCTATTTCTTGGTATATTTTGATCTGTCATGTACGCTGAGAAATTAATTTATTCAACTAATTATTTATTTAAATAATTGTGCCCAGCATCTACTAGAAATACAGTGGAGAAGAAAATATACAGGATTTCTGTTCTCCTAGAGCCTTAATTCTACAGCTAGACAATAAACAAATTAATAGATGAAGGAACAAGATATTTCAGAGAATGGTGGTAGGAAAATAAGAGTGATATGGTAGAGCAATTTTCTGGGTGGGGTGTCAGGGAAGACCTCTGAGGTAATATTTGAGCTGACCTGAATGACAAACATTTTATATGCTTCAAAAGGCATTTATTTATGTCTATGAAGTTCTTTGCTCCTACTATGTAAAAAAATAGTAATAATAATGTTTCCCACCTTTGTGTAATCATGCTTTGGGAATATGTGAAGGCTCATTGAAATGTGATCTATAGGCCAAAATCTTTGTGGTTTTAGGCATATTTCGTACAAAGCTCAGGTCTATTGATATTAGATTGGCCTGGGACTTCTGGATATGAATAAAAATTGACCTACCTCTTCCTAAGCAAATTATTACAGATGTTCATAAGGCCCCTGGGGCTAGCCTGTCTGCCTCAATTTTCAGTAACTGCTACCCAGTATGCTACTTACTAGTGCCCAAGCACATATATGTATGTACCAACATATATATATATACATGCAGTGCTATTTGGATTAAGCAGCTTTAGAAAAGCTAAGGAGATAAATGCTACTTCATGTTGCTTTAGTATCAGAGTTGTACAGTTTAACATATCCAGAAAGTCCCATGTTTTCCAGTCAGTAGTGTTTAGTTGTACTGCTAGTTAATGTCAGAGAAGAGATGTATTTACCTAAATATATACAGGTTTATTACCTATTTTAAGTTTTCCGAAGGTATAATCCTGGAAAGGATACATGATTATTGTTGAATTTATTTTCTTGCTAAAGGAAAGGGCTCTACCCCAAACATATTTTATATCAGATCTAATAATGCTGACGATATAGATTGTGCAAATAGAAATTCCTTTACTGTTTAATTAAGACTGAATGAACATTTAACAACTGGAGTTAAGCCACACTGACATTCTCCAGATACGTCTGTATTAACAAACCATGAAAGTGAACTTTGTTTTGCCATAAGTTTGATTTTTTTGCTAATTAATGTTTAGTTATTTTGCCTATAAGTTTAACTACCATAGTTCTTAAAACTATCGTTGTGTTGCATCATTTCTTCTGCCAAAAGAACCACCCATTATTTCTGCTAGTGTTTCTTATATTCTGTTTTAGATATTTATTTTTTCCAGGACTGAAAATTTGTCCAGGGCATTTACACTTTTTTTCTCCTATATATTGCCTCTGTATAGTGCAGCTGAATACACCTGTTTACTTTGCATTCATGAAATACACATTGTTTTTATTTATTTTTTATGAGATTCAGTCCTAGGATTTTAGCTATTTCAATTTTCGAATGAATGTGTAGTTGAAAGATTAACAGTAGTTCCTCATTTGTAGAACTGCTAGATAATGTGTCTACGTAGAATTAGAGTGCAGTGTCTTAGTCTTAACAACTAATCGTTTTGATTTTTGTCAGCTTCAAATCTTTTTTTATAGAACTTTAAACTGAATTGTCTTTCCTCCTATTCCTGTTAACACTGGAATCATTCTCCTGGTAGCATTTCAGTTGAATTTCACTTTCCATTATTTTTGTTGTTAGATTGTAGAGAAATGGTAATAAAATCTAGAAAGGAGTTTGAGAGAGAAGTAATGGTTCAACATTTTCTTTAGTTTTATGCAAGGCTGTCTTCCTTGTATCTGTACTGTTCAGTGGGGTATATATGTGCATGTGTGTGAGAGACAGGATAGAAAGGTATGATTATTTTAATAGTTGGATTTTTTCTTTAAAATGTTGAAACTTGCTTTTTCATGCTGTTTAGATTTACATAATAATTTTATTTGATGAGGTGAAAGTATATGCTTAGAAAAATTAGGCATGGAAATGATTGATTGTTTATAAAAATTTTTACAAACCTACTTGCCTGGTTGAATTTTCCCTCTCTTCTTGCCTGTGAACTTCTGGCTCTTTGAACCTTCCCCTATTCTTTTCTTCTCTCATTCCATGTCTTTGCTTTTTTCCTCTTCTTCCCACTGGCAGCAATTCTTTTGTTTTTTTAGACTTTTTATTGCCCCCATTTTCTATCAGCAGGTGTGTTTTAAAGACTTTTTTTAAAAAATCACATACCTTTTGTAAATTTCAGTTCCCTCTCACCAGCTGAAGAAACTTTCTTAGAATTGACAGAAAGGAGAAGGAAAATTTCCTAGAATTAATAGAAAGGACTCATCAAAATCCTAGAATTTTCTCTTTTCTGTGGAAATGTTTTCTTCTAGAGCCTGCCCCCCAAAAATATGGGTGCATTTTTTTAAATACTTGAAAACCAGTGAGAATATACCTTATTATTTTTAACCCCAAATTGATAGCATCTTGTCTGGCAAAAGTGGTTCGTGAGGTTTTGAGTGGTGCTCATTGTGGCAGAGGTAGATCTTAGGAACAGAATCGCAAGTATTTTTCTACTTTATTTGAAACAGTGAGGCAGAGGATTCTCTTCTGGTTGGCTGTTGCCTGCTTCTTTGGGCACTGTCGTCTTGGGCTGTGACTTCCTCCTACCATTGTGTTTGGCCCTGAAGAAGGAACTTGTCCTCTCCCTTATTACCACAGCAAAGCAGAGACCAGACATTCCTGAATGTTCCAGAATAACAGAAGAAAAAGTCCAGAGGATAATTTATGAGAGCTGCCCAGATCCAGTGGGACCCTCTTGCCCCTCACCAAGCTGTCTTTTCCTTGCCACCTGTTTCCAAGGCACCAGAGGTAGCTGAACCACCCCCATTAGAACATTCCAGATACTACCACATCTTTAAGAGTGTCAGCCAAATTGACAGCTACCCTGTAAAAAATGAGGAAGCTCTCCCTTCACCCCAGTCTAAAGCTCTCACGCTTCACTTCCTGCTGGAGAACTGACCCCTCCGCTGGGAAACTGACAGTGGAAACATTCACTTTCTTCAGAGGAAATGCCATCTTCACCCAGAGGAGTTTGGTCTGGATTTGTGGCCCCAATATGGAAATACCCAGTAATCTGACTTCAGTGTATTTCATGAAGCCTGTATTGTTCTTAAATAAATCACATTTGGAACAGCAACCGCCAAACCCAGGTGAAGGCTACACCAGGCTGAATTCTGTTCCTGTTTTCATAACAGTTTCCTGTTAATGGAAACTGCATTAACGGTTTCCAACATGTCTTAGGATCCTATTTCAGCTGGGCTCACTTCACGGTAATACTAATGAGCTTTGAAACTTAACAGAAGTTACTTTATAACTTCATTTATATCATGTTCCTTTTTTAAATTTTTATTTTTTTTAATTTATTTATTTTATTTATTTTTGGCCATGTCAGGTCTTAGTTGTGGCACGTGGGCTCTTCGTTGTGGTGCACGGGCTTCTCTGTAGTTGTGGTGGTGGGTTTTCTCTCTAATTGTGGCTTGCAGGCTCTGGGGCACGTGGGCTCTGTAGTTGTGGCTCACGGGTTCCAGAGAACCTGGGCTCTGTAGTTTGCGGCACGCGGGCTCTAGTTGAGGCTCACGAGCTCAGTAGTTGTGGCACGTGGGCTTAATTGCCCCACGGCATGTGGGATCTTAGTTCCCTGACCAGGGATCGAACCCACTTCCCCTCCATTGTAAGGCGGATTCTTTACCACTGGACCACCAGGGAAGTCCCCCATGTTCCTTTTTAAAATTAGCCACTTTCAAATATTCATCCTCAAGTGGAAGCAGAAAAAAAGAGTTGGGAAATAATAAGTGAATCACCTGTGTCTTCTTAGTGTTCCTAAATGAGACATGTGCCCTGCTATTTTCTACAATCCTTAAGTAATAATGATATTTGGTGTTATTTTCCACCTGAAACTCTCATAATTTTACCAAGTTAGACCTTCTTTTCATGTTTTATTGTCCTTACACTCTCTTAGGCTACTAAATCCTCAAACAGATTTACTAAATGGAAAACTGGTGTTCAGAGGTCAAGTGAAGCAGAACTTAGTGGTGAAATTTAACCTGAGTCTGAAGTTTAAAAACACAACAAGATCCAGTCTTCTTCATAATATACTGACTTAGGAGGGTGGAAAAAATGAAAAACTGCTTGGTGCTCATAAATTTTAAGATCACAAATGACCTCATTTAGGGCTAATGATTACCTCATAATAATGTAAATTAGTGCTTTACTATAGAATCTTTGTATTAAGTAGTAATTGAGCCTTTTACTAATTAGTACTCCTAAACTTACAGAATATTTTCTAAATTTACTCTTTAATAACTTTAGATCACTGCATAGATTATTTCAAACTCACTTATCAGAATCTCCTTTAAAGGGTTGTCTTTTTAACTTTTTGCATCTAAAACTTTTGATGTAGAATTACCCAAACTTCTTGCCATTACCGAAATTCAGATAAGTGAAGCAAGGGAAATAGAAGGTGTTAAAATGTGAGGCAGTGACTTAACCCAAAAGCATGGTTACTATCATCAGTGAGATTATTTTTTTTATGAAATTAAAGAAAGTAGATTGGTTTACTTGGACACTTTCTCCAGACTCCACTTTATGTGATAGGATGGTAGGATGGTTTTCTCTCTAAAAGGTGCTGTACTTTTTACTGCTAAGAATTAAAAGTTAACGTCACCCCACGGCATATCATGTTAAAATTAGGAGCTGTCATGGTTACTTCTTCTTTCTCCTCTCCACAGGTAATTCTTCCCAAGCTATTGGTTCAATCCAAGCTATTCTGTACACACAAGGTCAACAAACATTTGATTTATTTTCTTGGCATTAATATAAGTCAAAATCACACCCAGGAGACTAGGGTGTGGTAATACAGACATCAAATCTCCTAATACCCTAATTCTAAGCCCATCAGTCCACATCCTTTTTCATGTGAGAAAGAATGACAGAAACAATCTGACAATTAACAGTCCGGCTTCTAGAGCCAAGACACACTAAAATGTAAGAAAAACTGGCATAACAGGGTGACCTGCATTAGGGCTAGAGGAGTGGTCAGTGGTAAATCCAGCCCAAACCCCTTGGACTGTGACCACAGCACACAGATACATTATAATTATAAAGTTTAAGTAATGAAGTCGCAGTCTGAGATCCTTTTAGTTGAACAAATATTTATGGATGACCTACTCTCTGCAAACATCTGTGGGAAATAAAAAGATGAATGAGATATAATTCTTGCTCTCGCTGAATCCACAATGTCATCTTTCTAATTTTCAACTAAATATGTAATTCAGTTTTCCCCAATACTCTGTTTTTATTCTTACATCTCTTCATGTAAGATTGTCTCCTAGAAGTCATTTAATATAATGCTCGTACAATTCCAACTAGTAATTTTATTTTTTGCTCTCAATTCATCTCCCCACTCTAAGATCAAGACCCGGGTGGTGAATGGATGAGTTGGTGAATAATTTCAATCTACTCTGCTCTCAAGCTGAAATCACATCAGGCATGTGGCTTTAACATACAAAATCAAAATATGTTCACAATGTCTGTACCACTGAATTTTTCACCTTTTCACTGTTAGCTTTCAGAACCGTTTTTGGCAGATGAAATTGAGACTTTAAAAAGAAAAATTGAAGCTCATGATGCAATTTTAAAATTTAATAAATTTATTTTCCAGTCGTGTTTTAAACTGCTAGGTCATTTTCCCATTCTTCCTTGAATTAAACGCAACACACACGTGTGCCTGTACACACGTACACACGCAGACACATCCACTTTGGAGACCTCTGGTGAACAATCTATCGTCAGGGTTAATGGGACTTGTTAGGATCTGTTGCTGGCCTTGGAGGAGCATGCAGGAAGGTGGATGGGAAGTGCCCTTGGGATTCATACCTACGGAGGTCAAGGGAATAGGTCTGTGCAGAGGGAAGTGTTGAAATGTAAAGCAGACCTAACAAAGGCCTGAGCCAGCCCCTCAGGGAAACTCTGAAACTGGGATGGCCTTTCAGTCTTGTCCTACTTGGGGCAAGACTGTCTGACCGTTATGCACCAATACAGGTACCCCCCACTTTTCAAAAGTTGCTTTCCTCCACTTTACTTTTAGGAAACACCTATATTAGTACCTGTTTTTGCTAACACAAAGAAATCCAAAGAGGATTTTCACTTTTACGAAAAAGGTGAAAAGTGAAAATAGCATTCCGCATTGGTTTTGCAGCGATGGAGCCATTATAGTGGCAGCACACACCCTGAACAGAGCAGGGAGAGTGGAACCGCCAAGCTCCTTCCCCAGGGAACGTCACTCAGCATCAAGCCACCAGAATTTTGAACTGTGTCGGTGAGCATCTGTGCTCTATTTCAGTTTATTTTGTACATCTGTTAGCAAGATGTGTCCTAAGATAATTGCCTCTTTGCTTTATGCCATTTCAGCTTATGAAAGCTTTTGTAGGAGCGCTCTGCTTTCAGATAGCTGGGACACCTGTATTTAGCAGGTCACTGGATAAGGACTGCCCAGGGAGAAAGGCATGATCTTGGACAAGGTAGCTCTCTTCAGCTGAGGGTAATTCTTGGAACTTGGCTGAGAGCCATCAGCTGCCAGCACTCCCAGCAGCTGGGGAATAAGTGCCTCAAACATGAAGGGGAGACCGGACCACACTCCACAGTGTCCACTACAGAATCAAGGTAAAAATCTGGCCATGAAAGCTCACCTATGGCTTCTGTCTTCAGGCCTTTATTTTTTTTGTTTTGTTTTCTTTTGGCTTTTCGAGAGTATCTAGACTTTCCCTCTTTCTCTTTGTGCTTTGATTTTTCAATACTGGAAAAGTTTCTCAATTGAAAGATTAAAAGAAAAGCTAAAACAGTACTTGTCTGACAACTCCTTAAGTTACTCTGGACAACTACCAGTTATGCTTTGCTCCAAAGAATACGTTTCTGGACCAATTTGGGCTTCCGAGAAAAGTCAAAATGAGTTTAGGAGGCAGGAACGTTGGGGGCTGCCTGTGCCGTGTGATTAGAATTGTCGTGGAGATCTCCCAGGGCCATTGGCTCTGACATCGTCTTCATTCGTAACTACCTCTGAACCCCAGTGGTGCTACCTGTCAGTGTCACTCACCTTGCCCTTGGAGTGAACTGTCTCCTTTTGTTTATCACTTTGTGTCTGATTGGAGTTCCCAGGCTTGACTGCCTGATACCTCTGATACCTCGAAGTCAGGCCAGCCTACTGTCCTCCATGTCCATGACATTTACTTGGGAATTGCATGAACACTTACCTGGAGATTGCTAAATACCAGGTGATAACACAATTGAAGAATGGATAAGAGCCAATGGGGTGAAGGGGTGCTAAGCAGGAAAGTGGATGAGCAGCTATAGTAGGCAGAATTTCTAAAATAGTCTCCTTTCCCCAAAGATACCCCATCCTAATCCCCAGAACCTGTGAATATGATGAAATATCACTTCCATGACTCTGTTGTGATAAAGCATAGTTTACTTTCTTAACATAAGGAGATTATCCTGCATTATCCACATGGGTCCAGTGTAATCACATGAGCCTTTAGAAATGGAGAGCTTTCTCCAACCAGAGCAGAAAAGGAAGTCAGAAAGAGCTGAAGCATGGATGAACTTGACACCCCGTTGCTGCTTTGAAGGTAAAGGGGACCACGTGCAAAGAAATTTGCACGTCCTCTAGCCACAGAGAGAACCCCAGCTGACATCCAGCAAGAAAATGGGGCCTCAGGGGACTCCGTGCATGGAGGCCACCCTAGTCTGCCTGGACATCTGACCTACAGAACTATGAGATTGCAGATTGGTGTTGTTTTAAGCTGCTAAATTTGTGGTAGTTTGTTACTGCAACAATAGAGAGCTAGTACAGTAGCCAAAATCAACAAGTTTACTCCTCACTGTTTTGAAAAGCACTGTTTCTTTGGAGAAAACTAGAATCTGCCTCTAAAACCAGTCTGTCAGAAGGGGAGGGTAGACTGAGATCAAAACTTATTTTGCATCATTGAGCTGCAAATTTATGTACCTTTTACTCCGAACACCTATCCTATGTGACAAATGCTGTTAGTATCCTAATATCATCTCCATAGGCTGCTAACTGGTGTTCACAGAAACTAAGTTATTGGTCCAATGAGTTCTCAATCCAAGTGCTCACCAGAATCACCTAGTGAGCTTTTAAAATATCCTGATGCTCAGGCCTGAATCATTGCGATCCAGGCCTCTGGCACTTTTTTTTTCTAACTTAGTTCTAATCACAGGGCTTATTTGTTAATTTACTGCTTATTTTTCTTCCTGTTTTACCGAGATGTAATTGATGTACAGAACTGTATACATTTAAGGTATACAGTATAATAATTTGACTTACGTACATCATGAAATGATGACCACGATAAGTTTAGTGAACATCTATCATCTCATATAGATACAACATTAAAGAAATAGAAAAAAAATGTTTTCCTTGTGTGAAAACTCTTAGGATTTACTCTCATTTATAACATACAGCGTTGTTACCTTTATCATGTTGTACATTACATCCCCAGTACCTATTTATCTTATAACTGGAGGTTTGTACCTTTTGACTGTCTTCCTCCAAATCCCTCTCCCCCATACCTGCTACCTGATCTCTTTTTCTATGAGTTCATATGTTTTTGAACTGTTATTGACCTACAACACTCTCTTAGTTCCTGGTACACAACATAGTGATTCAGTATTTCTCTATATTTCAAAATGATCACCAGGATAAGTCTAGTTACCATTTGTCACCATGCAAATATACTACATAATTATTGACTCTGTTCCCTACACTATACATTTCATACCCTTGACTCATTTTTTTTTTGTAACTGAAAGTTTGTTAACCTCTTAATCTCCCTCACCTATTTCTCTCGTCTCCCCCACTTCCTCCTTCTCTGGCAACCACCTGTTCATTCTCTATATCTATGACTCTCTTCCTATTTAGTTGGGTTTGTCTGTTTTATTTCTTCAGATTCCACAGATAAGTGAAATCATACAGTATTTGTCTTTCTCTGCCTGACGTATTTCACTTGGCATAATGCGATCTAGGTCTATCCATGTTGTCACAAACAGCAAGATTTCTTTTTTTTTTTTTTTTTTTGGCTGAGTAGTATTCCGTTGTGCATATATATACCTCACCTTCTTTATCCATTCATCTATTGATGGGCACTTAGGTTACTTCCATACTTTGGCTATTGTAAATAATTCTGTAGTGAACATAGGGGTGCACCTCTGGCACTTTCTTTTTTTTTTTTTTTTTTTTGCGGTACGCGGGCCTCTCACTGTTGTGGCCTCTCCCGTTGCGGAGCACAGGCTCCGGACGCGCAGGCTCAGCGGCCATGGCTCACGGGCCCAGCCGCTCTGCGGCATGTGGGATCTTCCCAGACCGGGGCACAAACCCGTGTCCCCTGCATTGGCAGGCGGACTCTCGGCCACTGCGCCACCAGGGAAGCCTGAAAAACATTTTCTAATATGGGAAGATAAAACAATGCCAAGTCTCTAGTTTGGAGCTCTAGGTTTGCTCTTTATCCTTGTTCTAAGCTTTTCCCTGGTCTCTTTGATTGTGTTCCGAGGGGCTTTCTTGTGCATTGTAGGATGTTTAGGAGTGTTCCTGACTTCTGTCCACTAAATATCAGTGGCATCTTCTCCCTCCATTTTTTTTTTTTTTTTGCGGTATGTGGGCCTCTCTCTGTTGTGGCCTCTCCCATTGCAGAGCACAGGCTCCGGACATGCAGGCTCAGCGGCCATGGCTCACGGGCCCAGCCGCTCCGCGGCATGTGGGATCTTCCCGGACCGGGGCACAAACCCGCGTCCCCTGCATCGGCAGGCGGACTCTCAACCACTGCGCCACCAGGGAAGCCCTCTGGCACTTTCTTAAGTTCCTTGGATGATTCTGATATAACCAGATGATGTTTGACAACCACTGGTTTAAAATGTGGTTCATGGATGCCTGTGTCAGAATCCCCTCAGGGCCAGGGCAGACACAATGGTTGTCCCATGACAGCCATCCCCTACTTCTTCATTTACAACAGAGCCCCAGTTATGTTCAGGTAGCAATGTGCCTAGCCTTAGGGGACATTGCCACAGTCATTTCAATTTTACACTCTAGCCATGTTATCCCATTGCACTTTCTCAAATACCTTCCTGTCTCCTTGTAGCTAGAGGCAACCAGTAACACGGTTCTGGTGGAAAACATATAAGGAGACTCTGCCAGGGTGATGAGTTTCTAGGAAATTTTTTTTTTTTTCCAGAAAAACAAGGGGCACCAGGAGAGCTGTCTGGTGCCATTCTCTGAGCATGGTGGTGAGAGGATGTGTTATAGGGAACAGTGTCAGCCTCGCCATGAGTACTAACATGCTGAGAAAGTAGGATAGAAAGAAAGAGCTTGGGGCCCTAATGACCACATTGAGCTACACCAACCCTGGAACCATTATTAGGAGACTTCTTGTTATGTGAGATAATAATAAGTTCATTTGTATCTTTTTTTAAATTAGATTCCACATATGAGTTGATACCATGATATTTGTCTTTCTCTGTCTGACTTACCTCACTTAGTATGATAATCTCTAGGTCCATCTGTGTTGCTGCAAATGGTATTATTTCACTCTTCTTTATGGCTGAGTAATGTTCCATTGTATATATGTATCACATCTTCTTTATCCATTCCTCTGTCAATGGACATTTAGGTTGCTTCCATGTCCTGGCTATTGTAAATAGTGCTGCAGTGAACATTGGGGTGTATGTATCTTTTCAGATTATTGTTTTCTCCAGATATATGCCCAGGAGTGGGATTGCTGGGTCATATGGTAGCTCTATTTTTAGTTTTTTAAGGAACTGCCATACTGTTCTGCATAGTGGTTGTACCAATTTACATTCCCACCCACAGTGTAGGAGGGTTCCCTTTTCTTCACACCGTCTCCAGCATTTATTGTTAATACACTCGTTGATGATGGCCATTCTGACCGGTGTAAGGTGATACCTCACTGTAGTTTTGATTTACATTTCTCTCATAATTAGTGATATTGAGCATCTTTTCATGTGCTTTTTGGCCATCCATATGTCTTCTTTGGAGAAATGTCTGTTTAGATCTTCTGCCCATTTTTTGATTGGGTTGTTTGTTTTTTTTACATAGAGCTGCATGTGCTGTTTGTAGCTGTTTGTATATTTTGGAGATTAATCCTTGTCGATTCCTTCATTTGCAAATATTTTCTCCCATTCTGTGGGTTGTCTTTTCGTTTTGTTTATGGTTTCCTTTGCTGTGCAGAAGCCTTTAAGTTTAATTAGCTCCCATTTGTTTATTTTTGTTTTTATTTCTTTAGGAGATTAATCCAAAAATATATTGCTGCAATTTATGTCAAAGAGTGTTCTGTCTACATTTTCCTCTAAGAGTTTTATAGTGTCCAGCCTTACATCTAGGTCTTGATCCATTTCGAGTTTATTTTTGTGTATGGTGTTAGAAAATGTTCTAGTTTCACTCTTCTACCTGTAGCTGTCCAATTTTCCCAGCACCACTTATTGAAGAGACTGTTTTTTCTCCATTGTATATTCTCGCCTCCTTTGTTGTAGATTAATTGGCCATAGGTGTGTGAGTTTATTTCTGGGCTTTCTTTCCTGTTCCATTGATCTATATTTCTGTTTTTGTGCCAGTACCATACTGTTTTGATGACTGTAGCTTTGTAGTATAGTCTGAAGTCAGGGTGTCTGATTCCTCCAGCTCTGTCCAAATCACCCTTCTTTAAAACCAATCTCCAACACATCTCCCCTATGAAGATTACATGGAACAGAGAGGTAACTATTTACCCTCAACAAATAACATTCTGCCATTTTAAAGAAAAAAAAAATGCATGTTGAAACAGGGATTCTGGTCCACAACGGCTAATGATCAAGAGAAAAACTTCCCTAAATTTCCTTAAAATGTGGGTGAAATCAAACTTGGTCAAAAGGAACTGTTGTCTCCCAAATGCAAATGGTCCTAGCTGTCCCCTTCCAGGATATCACTTAAGAGAGCAAGAAGACCTCTTCCCCAATTCAGACAGATGAGATCTCAAAGATCATACTCTGATGCTACAGATCACATTCAAGAGATCCCAAACCAGTCCAGTCCCTGTTCAAACTTGAGGGAGCTTGTTTGAGGATAGAAACAGACCAACAAGGAAACAAACCTTACATAGCAGATGGAAATATGTTAAAATTGCTGTTTCCAATAGATTGTATGGGTCCAAAGAATAAAATGATCTTAAAAATAAAAAAAAATTTTTTTCCGCTTTCCGGGCTACGGGGACGGTGGGGTTCCGGGCTTGGGGTTCCGGGCTCGGGATTCCGGGTTTGGGTCCCCGCCCGCCCCGCCGCCCGCCGCCGGCCGAACCCCGACCCCGCGTCTCCATCGTGGGTCGCGATGGTCGAATGTGCGCCCGGGTCCACGGGATAGGCGGGCGCAGAGGTCCCTTGTGTTGGCGGGGGTGGGTGCGGCGAGGTTCCGGCGCCTCCGCGTAGCATCGTGGGGCCGGGGCTGGGGGCGCCGCGGATTGCTATGCTTTCCGCACCTTCTCGGCTCTGAAGCCTCGAGAACACGGCTATAGGCAGCAGTAGTTTAGTGGGGAGTTTGCCTGCTGGGAACTAGGGGCCTGCTGGGGTCTCAGTTCTTGGCTGGCCCTGGAACACGAGGTTGCCAGGTGTGTGACCCGCTGGTGCAGTGATGAGCAGGAAAGGTCCGTGGGCCCAGCTTGGTCCTCTGCGGCTGGTCAGTGGGACAGACCTGCAGGTGTGGCTCCTGTCACTCTAGGACTGGCTTCAGGACAGATCCGGCCGGAAGAGCCCAGGGCACCGCCCTCAGTTCTCCAGGAGAGTGGAGCCAGGAGGGGTGTGCGCGACTCGGCACGGGGGCCGTGCACGTCCAGTCTGCCGCAAGGGCAGTGGGGAGCCGGGGGAAGTCATGGCCTTGCGAATGTCCTCTGATGAAAAGGAACCTGCGGGCTTAATAAAATAACTTGTGTGTGGAACGTCGGTGTGCTGCAAAGCAGTTGTGTGTGCTTTTCCCCCTTGGTGTGGATCAGCGGTGCCGAGGCAGCAGGCGCGATACAGAACTGTGAGCAGAGACCTTCTGGAATCCCCAGACTCCAGGGAAACTGAAGGTGACGGCCAGCCTAGTGAAGAGGACAGGACGCGGGGGCGGGGGCGGCAGCCCAGCAGGCGCCCCTCGTCTCGGGGCCCTAATCCCGGCTCCAGCCCGCTGGTCAGGGGAGCTGCACGGTCTTCTGGGTGAGCAGAGCCCACAGTCCTGAGCCGTTCTTCGCTGTGTTGGGTCATCTCCCCCCATCCAAGGGGAGAAATCTAGATGAGGTTTAAGAACTAGTGCTTTAAGAATGTGGATCTCATAGTTGAAACCTCGGAACACGTGTCTTCAGCACAAGGTGTTAAAGTGAACGGAAGGATTCAACCCCTTTTCTAGGAGGGTGTCTCCATGTGGGCAGAACTAGAGAATAAATGGGTCTTGAATAAACAAAAACAAAAAACAAAAAAAAAAATTTTCCCATTTTTAAAAGAAAGAAAGAAAAGCCTGTTTTTCCCAGATTCGCCAGATATTTCTTACCTTTAGACAAAATTTTTATTTATAAGCTAAAAAGCAAACAACAACAAAGGACTCAGAATTCGGTTTTCTTAACTGCTCCAACATCAAAAGAGTTAGTTGATCACCTGGGAGGGAAATAAATCTTCTGTAATGAATTGAAAACATATTTTCTTGGATGTGGGTCGGCCCCCTGCCCAATAGTAAAACTGACATATTTTCCCTGTTGAATTATAATTGACAACTCGTTTTTGGAGGAATCTGTGGGAAAATAACAATGCATTACTCTATTTCCTCACCTCTAGTGTTGTTTATTCCTTGCACTGTGTAGATGGAGACACTGAGTCTCAAGGAACTGGGGGGGTTCCTTCACTGCTTGATGGAGAGGACCGAGCCATGTGCTTCATGCTGACCTCGCTGACAGCCTCTTACTCCCCGGTGCCCCTGTGGTGCTTGCAGAACACACTTCCCTCCTGCTCTGTTCTTACGATCTTTGCACGTTCTCATTCTCCATCTCCAGCTGCCCAAGTCCTCCTTGTCTCTTCAGGCTCAGTTCAGATGCCTCCAGGAAGCTCCCACCACTCCTCTCTGTCCCTTCCGTGGCACTTGTTAGAACCATTTAGTGCAAGCCTCTTGTAATAAATTGATTGGCACATCTTAGAAGGCAGGGATTCAGTCTGTATCTTTGCATGTCCTACAATGTCCAGGACAAGGTCTTGGACCTAAGATATAGTCAATAGATGCTGGCTGTCTGAATGGTAACCTGCCCTAAATTGGTCAGAACAGCCTTCTCCCTATAGGAAGGGGTTTCTTCCCATGGGGTAGGCAAATCTGTCTACAGGCACCTGCCTTGCCTAGTCCTGAGCAACTTCCTGACACCCCATCTGCCCCCAACCACCCAAGCCCTTGTTATTACTTGCTAGTTTCCTTTTCCAAAAGATCAATGCAGTGGGGAATGGCTGAATTTGGTTTCATCCACTATTTGAGTTTTAAATTGTATTTACAACGAGTGAGGGCCTACTAGCCTAAAATTATGAGATTAAATCATTTGTTGAATGAATGAGTTTGATGGGGTTCAGGGGAGGCCACTGCAATATGTGCCACTCAGGCATGTGGATTATTTTGAGCTGAAAACAAGCAACGCCCAGAAGACTCAGGAAGAACCTTTGAAATTCCCCTTTACTGCCTAAAAGAATTTAAAATAAAAGGCCTGTTCCAGGAGATAACTATCACCATAGACAACTGTAGCAAAGTATGAACTAGGTGTGGTAGGGAAGAACTTAGCAAGCCCTGTTTGATCGAAGTCCTCTCTGTGTCCCATTGTCTTCAGATGGCTCAGCAAACATTTATTTATAAAACATTAATTCTTTTCATCTTCCTGTGAATTGCCTTACTTCCCTTCAAAGTCTCAAACCCCAGCCTCCTCCTCCAGAGTTCAGAATGGTATGTGTATATATATATATACCTTAGCTTTGCTGTCTTTGAAATTCTTCATGCTTATGTGGTTTCCCTGTACATATGTAATAAATTTAATTTTCTCCTGTTAATCTGCCTTATGTCATTTTAGTTGCCAGCCAAAAGAACTGAAAGGAGAAAAAGGGCAAAATTCCCCTCCCCCACAAGTTCACTGAGTCCTGATTTCGGGCCAGCATTGCATAGAGATTGAGCCATCAGGAAGTTTAGAGAGATTAAAGGGCATGCAAACAGAAGGGTAACATGAGATCTGATTCTGTGTCAGATTAAAATTATCCTTTGTATGTGTGTATGCTCTTTAAATCCTAACTCTCAACAGGCCTATATCTGCTGTTGGCCTCACCAGGAAGAAGAGCTTGAGACCCAGAACAGGCCTACCTGGATGGCTGGAGACCTTAATAGCTAAAGCCTGAGAAGTGCTGAGACCCTTTAGAGACACTGGTAGTTTTCCAAGTAAGAGTTCCTGAAATTATGGTGTTAGCTTTTGATGGACAAGTGTGAAACTTTTGTTTAAACATAAATCAACGATGTCTTGATTCAGGAAAGAACTTTATCTATGACAAATAGCAAGTCTTCCTCAAGTGTCTGGGTGTCTACTGTTTGAGCTTTTTTGGGTGCCTGTTGTGCTTCCAGAGATATTTATGTGTTGGTAATACTCTATTGCATAAATACTTTCTGGATGAAAATATATCTCCTTAAGTACTAGATATATTAAAATATAAGCCTAACTGCTAAAGAATTTACCAATTCTAAAATATGTACGTTTCAATTCAAGGATGGCATTTCGTTTAGAAATGTGACATGAAAATCACATAACTGATGAGGTATGGTAGGCAAATATGTTGCAACATGACTTTCTTAAGTGAATTTTTTAAACGATTTTTTTTTTACTTTTTGGAAAAAACATTCTGAAGGAAAAGAGTGCAGGAAAAAATACACGTCTCCTTTATCTTGTTTTAAAAATGATGCAATAGGAAGAGGTCCAGGACAGTGAACAGTACACAAATAGTTTAAAAGGAGAATAAAACAGAATGGAGAGAAAATATTAAATGAGTTTTAGTCCATAGTTTGGAAAAGAAATGAAATGGACAGAAGCTGTAACTCAGTCTGCAGAGAAGACATTTAGGGGAAGCAAAAGTTAATAGATTCTATGTATGTCTCAATACCTAGTACCAGACGTAAGGTACCTGCCATAGATTTACTTATTTGTTACACAATCACTCTGCAAGGTAGGATAAATTGTCCCAATTTACGAATGAGGCTGAGATTAAGTAATTTTCTTGGGTGTGAATCCCAGCTCTGCGTCTTGCCAGCTGGACAATCTTTTTTTTTTTTTAATTTTTTTATTTTATTTATTTTATTTTTGGCTGCATTGGGTCTTCATTGCTGTGCGTGGGCCTTCTCTAGTTGCAGCGAGCCGGGGCTACTCTTCGTTGCAGTGCACAGGCTTCTCATTGTGGTGGCTTCTCTTTGATGCAGAGCACGGGCTCTAGGCATGTGGACTTCAGTAGTTGTGGCTCATGGACTCTAGAGCGCAGTCTCAGTAGTTGTGCATGGGCTTAGTTGCTCCACGGTATGTGGGATCTTCCCAGACCAGGGCTCGAACCCCTGTCCCCTGCATTGTAAGGCATATTCTTAACTACTGCGCCACCAGGGAAGCCCTGGGCAATCTTTTTTCTTTTTTTAATATATTTATTTATTTATTTATTTATGGCTGTGTTGGGTCTTCGTTGGGTCTTTGTTGCTGCATGTGGGCTTTCTCTAGTTGCGGCAAGCGGGGTCTACTCTTCATTGCGGTGCGCGGGCTTCTC
Organism: Lagenorhynchus albirostris; assembly: GCF_949774975.1. Lineage (NCBI taxonomy): Eukaryota > Metazoa > Chordata > Mammalia > Artiodactyla > Delphinidae > Lagenorhynchus > Lagenorhynchus albirostris. Next base: position 60,608,393 of record NC_083102.1, read on the forward strand.
ATTGCAGTGGCTTCTCTTGTGGAACATGGGCTCTAGGCGCGCGGGCTTCAGTTGTTGTGGCACGTGGGCTCAGTAGCTGTGGCTCACGGGCTCTAGAGTGCAGGCTCAGTAGTTGTGGCGCACAGGCTTAGTTGCTCCATGGCATGTGGGATCTTCCCGGACCAGGGATCAAACCTGTGTCCCCTGCATTGGCAGGCAGATTCTTAACCACTGTGCCACCAGGGAAGTCCCAGCTGGGCAATCTTAAACGTGAAAAGTTCTGACCCACACTTCCCTTATCTATAAAATGTCATGAGTACGCATGTACGTTCCTTAGCATAGTGCCTTGGACATGTAAGAACTTAATTCTTTTACTATTATTGTCTACTTGAACCTCTCAGATCTATGCTGGAAAATGGCAGATTAGAAGGAGCCCCACTCTAGTTTCCTGTAGTCTTGCTCTCAAGATCTAACTCTAAACTAAGCCATCTCAGCCCTCATCCTACATGACTGGAGTTTTATTTCATAGGAGGGAAAATGGGTCCCAAGAATCTCATTTGCCAATAGAAGTGATTATAAATCATTAACATTTTGCTCAGTCTCTGTGAATCATGATCAGGTTACAAAGACATCTAATTATATTACAAAAAAAAAGAAAGAATAAGGCCCTCTATTTCCATTTCTTACCTATGATTCCCTGATTCTATCATTGCATGAGCCTCACATCCCTCATGCTGTCCATGGAATATCAGTTACAAAGGTTTTCAGCCTTCTGTAGAGTGGTTCGCTACATTTTTTTCTCTTAGTAAACTCTATTAACATGTGACCACCCAGATAGAGGAGGAACTTTTCTGGGGTCTAGATATTTTCCAAGCTAGATTAAGGAGAAGGTTAATGAGACATCTGACAGAGACACCAATCCAAAGGGGCACCAAAACACTTCTGGAGACATAATAAGATTAAGAAAACTGTGCTGGCCAGAACTTGCCTCAGGGAGAATACTGTACGTGTAGGAAAGTTTTTGCTAGACTGCTGAAGATGAGAGCTCAGGTCTCCAGGAGCATTTGGAGTCACACCAGATGTTCACTGAAATAACCGAGTGTAGGTTCTGTTAACTGAACACTTATGCTTTGATCCTAGGGTATAAAGGATGAGACATGAGCTGGGTCCCAACTTCTCCCTCCACTTTTTCCATGAAAAGCTGGACCTCACCTATAGGAAGTGTTGAGCAGATATTATATGGAGATAAACTTTAATATGGTAACCAGATACTCATAGGTCTTGTTTTATGAAATATTTCCAAATATCACCTGGGACAATGCTCATAGAACTTACACTGTATCTTTTTTTCCCCAGGTAAGGCTTTATTGGGGCACCTGCTGCAGCAGGGGGGAGTGACAACAAACAACATGTTCCCTTGCTCGCTTGCTCCCTGAGGGGGGATGAGCTTGTTCCTTATATGGCGTGGGGTGTGTCCAGGGATCAGGCTAGAGGGGTGGCTTAGGTGTTTTGCCCACCCTATCTTGATGTTGCGTGGTACATTTCAATCTTCTACACCAGAGGTTCTTTACTGGAGCTCTTCCCTTTCTGGAAGAGGGAGACGTGCGTGATTTCGCCATCAAGAGCGCAGATTTAGCTGTCACAGTGGAATTCACTAGCCCCACATCTTGCCCGTGCCCAATTCACCAATGTATGTAACTGAGTTGGGCACAACTCTCTGCTATTAATTAAAATATAGAAGCAAATGCCAGTAATAATAGGTGTAGTGGTGAGTTGACCTGCTTATATAAAGCCATTCTGTTGTGGCTTCATCTCTCTTGCCGCATTGTGGGTTATTTCTTGATGTATGTGTAGATAATGACATGCTGGCGGCAAAGATGGATTTGCTTGAATAGTTAACCATTAATTAATATGTTGACTGCAGTTTATTCCATAGCAAAATTCCATATCTTTGTTAATTTTTTGTGCCACGTTACGTAGACGCAAACAGAACCAGAACTGAAAGTTTCATTCAGCTTTTCTTGGACATAGAGAGGGATGGGACTCAACAGTTGCAATGTGTTCTGTGCACCCTGTTATTTCAAACGCTGAAACTGTCTGACCATAAAATTTTTTTAATGTGAGGAGGGACACCTGGTTATCATGCATGTACAAGGGAATGATTTGATCATAGCAAAATCTTGAGGACATGTGAGTTTATGTGATTTGGGAAGCTCTGGATTCAAACATTCTAGTAAGTAGCAAATTCATAAGCCAAGGAAAAGAGACTCCTGTAATGGGTAAATTTCTATGCATTGGAAATGTTTTTTAAAAATTGTATTGAGAGGGAATGGACCAAAGAAGCTTCAACATGTTCCTTTGTGTAATGATGAGATTTGTTTCAAAAAGTATGCAAAAGCCAGGATATCCGGGCGTAAGTTATAGAGAATGCGGAACCTATCGCTCTGAAAGGAGGTATTAGTTTGACAAGCCACATGATAGTAATGGCTGCAGTCAGCTGTTGGTATTTTTGCAGTATGTAAGGGAGAGAGGGTAGGTGAATTCTTCTTTTGTGTACTGCTTCCGTTAACTATGAGAGGAATTGATGTCTTCAATCTCATCTAAGATTTCTTTTTGAGCCATAAGCCAACACTTCAGGGGTGTGGATCAATTTGTACTGATAGTAACCTCTGCTGACTTGGTAAAATGTCAAGCTTTGCTCCCTATATACAGAAAGGAATAGCTATTTGTATAATACACTATCATGCACTTAGTGCAAGAAATGTGTCTGCAAAAATGAAGAAGTCTCTGTCTTCTTTATATAGTAACAAAAACTCCACTGGGAGATAAAAAACAAATCTTTGCTTCTCCTGTGATTTTTGTTAAGGAATTGTTAGGTGGCACAGCGTCCATCTCCATGTAGAAGTGAGGTGAATTCCCATGGCAGCACATTTATTTTGCAACAGGGAAAATGATGAAAATGAGTAAAGTGCTTCTTTCTTTTGCCTCTCTGAGAGGGTATCCTTTACTAGTTTACCTGAGTACTCATCTAATTGAAAGTGATGGGGGTGCGTAGTCTTTGAGAGTAGGATTTATAGTAAGAAGAAATGCAAAAAAAACCCATACTATTTTGTCTTATTCCAATTCTGGCATAAGAAATAAGATTATACAGGAAAAAAATTTAAAAAGACTTCAAAGTCAGACTGTTGCCCTCTGAGAGAGGAGTTTTCAAATGGTCTCTGTCCTCTTTAACATACGGTAGCCCCAGGCTGGAGGAGCCAGCTTATGCAGTTCTCCTGTGGGCTAGAGAAGAAACCTGGGCCGCCTGTGACAGCAGAACTCTAAGACCTGCTGCCACATAGAAGAAGATGCATCACAAAATCAAAGACAGCCCATCCATTTTTCTTCCCAGGGGATGGTGGAAGAGGGAAGCTGAATGGAGTAGGACTAAGAAAGCAAAGTACTAGGATGATGTATTCACACTCCCTCCCCACCCTGCCACCCGCCCCACTCCCCAGCCCAGATGAGTGAGGAAAACACACAAGTAGAGAAGGCAGAGATGTTCTTGCCCCCAACACTCCACTTGGAACTCTGGGAGGAATAACCTCACAGGCTGTTCTGCACCATCCTGGGGAGAACCCACATCACTTGGCCATGCAGGAAGTCGGGAGGAGGTTGTGGTTTCCCCCAGTGGCCTTGGTTCCCATAGGTGTATCTATAGGGTCCTACAGTCCTTGAGCCTGAGGTGGAGAGCATCCCCGTGGGGGGTTGCTATAGTGGAGGTGCGGTACTCTGTAGGGCAGGTTACAGAGCAAGTCACCTGGCCAGTGACTCAGAAGTGTCTGTAGCCCCTGAGGAACCAGAATGAGGTTGAGTCAGTCAGAGAGAGACCAGATAACAGAGTGACCACAAGTCCCTTCATGAGCCTGTGTTCTGACCACATGAAGACCTAAGGACAGCTCTCGGGAACTGCTCTAATGGTTCCCAACCATCTACATTGACGAAGAGGTCCAGAAGAATATGAAGAAAGTTCAAACTTGTGTGGAGAATGGAGGGGGAGCATGCAGATGATGCCAAGCCAGCACATATAAGGACTTTGGAGGAGGTCTGCATTGTACAGAAGCCACAGAATTGAGCCACAGGTATCAGCTGGGCAAGAACCAACCAGGTGAACTAGGTCCATCGCCCCAAAGACCACTGTGCCCAACATTCTTCCTGGCTATCCAGGAGTTGTGAAAACCTTGCCTGTCCCCCATGTCCACAGAAGCCATCTTGCAGTGGGGTCAGGGGGACATACCATAGAGGAGATCTGGGAGGCTGTTTTTGTGTGTGTGTGTGTGTGTGTGTGTGTGTGTGTGTGTTTTTCCCCATAGCTGAACATTATCTAAAGGGATTGTTTTCTATATTCATTTGAACTAAGATTTCACCCAGATAGGGCTAAAAGTTAGTGATTCTTTCCCCCATGACTAGAGGTCAGGAGGGGAAACCTACAATATTTATAATTAAAAACAAAGGAACGGGCTTCCCTGGTGGCGCAGTGGTTGAGAGTCCACCTGCCGATGCAGGGGATGCAGGTTCGTGCCCTGGTCCAGGAAGATCCCACATGCCGCGGAGCGGCTGGGCCCGTGAGCCATGGCCGCTGAGCCTGCACGTCTGGAGCCTGTGCTCCGCAACGGGAGAGGCCACAACAGTGAGAGGCCCGCGTACCGCAAAAAAAAACAAAAAAAAAAACCCACAAAGGAACATATTTCAGTTGTACTGTAAGTTAAATTTGCAACCCTGTTACTTTTTTTTTTTTTTTTGGTCACAGCTTACCCTTCCCCCTCCCCATATCCTCAAGTCCATTCTCTAGTAGGTCTGTGTCTTTATTCCTGTCTTACCCCTAGGTTCTTCATGACATTTTTTTCCCCTAAATTCCATATATATGTGTTAGCATATGGTATTTGTCTTTCTCTTTCTGACTTACTTCACTCTGTATGACAGACTCTAGGTCTATCCACCTCATTACAAATAGCTCAATGTTGTTTCTTTTTATGGCTGAGTAGTATTCCATTGTACCCTGTTACATTTTTTTTGAAAGCCATGAGAAACAAGTCAGTTTTTCACAAAGTAATTCTTTATTTGACAATTTAAAAAACAAAATTTATCCTTCACCTACCATATGTATCAGTTGTACTCAAACACAAAAATGAGTTCATCTAAACATTGATCTAATAAGAACATGGTGTGGCCAGAGAGAAATTATTTGCTTGTATACAGCAATTTCTAGTTGGGATAAAGTATGTTGAAGTAACTTTCCTTTTCTTAGAGAAACAGTTTTAGAAAATGAAGAAATGACCATCTCAACTGATGTGACAACTTATTTGCAACAATTGAGTGACTCTTTACATGGATATCTTCCCACTGGAGATACCATGCAGAAAAAAACAAAGAGTAAAAACCAAGGATACTGGAGCCATTTTTGGAAAAATCTCAATTGTATCAGTGAAAGTCCTCTACATAAAAGATAACCTTATTGAATTATGACCCAAAGAATAGGTTTTAGCAAAAAAGGCTTGGGAATTTCTGGTGAACTTGATTAGCACACCCTACAAATGGCAAAGCCAGCAGTGGAGATTATGTGATTTTAGATTTTCTCACTTTCATACATCAAGAAAAGGTCTAGAAACTGATAATGACATGAGTGTGTAAAATGTCTTTTATTTCTTGAATATCTTTGAACAAAAACTATAGGAGAAGAAAATATTGTTTTATATGGCTATAATTTTAATGTGTTCTTATTAATTCAGAATTATGGTAAACACTGATTATATTTCATTTATAACTATAATTATCTAAAAAGTATTATTCTCTTTCAGTGGTTTGTAATACATGGTGTAAGAACATAATTTGAGAACAAAAGGATGCCCTTTGCCGTCAAGTTACGGACCAAGTTCAGTATCCAAGTTGCCAGCACAGTCTTTCAAAGATCTGATGCTTATACTCCAATGGCAACAACTCAGCGCAAAGCCCCCTGCCCCGATTTAAATATAACTGAAACCTGATGAAGGCATCTATTTGCCTTTCATTTTAAATGAGGTCTAAGAGGATTTGATAGAATATACTGTGTGTTGAGGAGCAACTCAAAAAGCTGGCATTACCTAATCACTCTTGTTGCTATAAAACAAATGTGATAACTATGTCTAAATTGTCAGAGTACATGGTGAATGTAACATAAAATCTTTTCAAGTAGGCCTTCTTATCATGAGCTATTGGATTTTGAAGGCTCAGCGTGTCTGTGTCCAGTGTCTTAGCTCAGCGTCATGTCACCTTCCCTCCAGTGTTTTTCCAGTTGGCACTCCCTGTCCATTCATTTGCCAAGGATAACTCCTTTACATTCTTCCGTGGCAACTGGTCTTATTTGAAAATGATGGAGCCTGCTCTCTCAGCCTCTCTCCCTCTTTACTATCCTCCTTTTTGTCCAGTTATTACATCTTCTCACTTTCCAAAGGGGCAGCAGATCCATTGTCAAAGTCTTTACCATGAGCAGATATAGGTAGTGTGGGAAAAGCATTTTATAAAAGTGTACATGGGTTAGAGTTTTGCAATTAGAAAGAGTATCTGGATTCAAACTGGATTTCAGTTTTGCTGCCCAAAAACAGCTTGCTGCTCCCAAAAAAGAAGTCTGTCTCAGTCACATCCTAAGGTCCCAAGCTGTCCAGTTGGGATGTGTGAACTTGCTTCTTGGGAGGAAAGTTGCTTAGAATTCTCCCAGACCGCCCCAGCTGCTGTCGGCGGCTATGAGGTTCTTAACTTCCGACTTTACATTTTCCTCTCTGTATGTGAGTCCAGCTGCCCACTTCAGCATCTCAGCCAACCACCCTTTCTACCCCCAGCAAGTGCTCAAAGTAGATTCAGTATTGAATATGTATACTTTCTTTCCACAATGTCATCAATAAATCAGCAAGGCATTCTAGCATGTCTACAAATGCTGCAAAGGCTGACATTTTGCCATCTCCACCCTGCCGTGCTCCTGCCAGTCTGAGACTCTACACTCAGACCTTTCTGGTTGTGACTAAGACTCTGCCTTTCTGGCCCAGGGATATATCCTTGAGCAACCTGAGCTCATGCCCCCAATCAATAACCAAAGACTTACTTGAGTGCCACCCTGCTTGTTAGCAAGCTCACACTAATTTTACAGATGCAAAATTTTACAAATATAAAAATATCTGATTAATGTCTGCTGTTTAATGACAGACTTAGAAGAGGATATACATGAAATTATTTCTGGGTGTGTTTTGACTAACAGAAGAATTTTGGATCAGGAGCAGCTCCTGTTAGAGGTACTTAGAAAAAAGGAGAGAAAAGAGCAAAGTAATAGACATGGACAGAAGGAGGCAGAGAGACTTGGCAGGAAATGAATAGAGATTTTTGCAGTGAAATACTGGAAAGATAAAAGAAGATAATTAAAAGTAACCTAGGGGGCTTCCCTGGTGGCGCAGCGGTTGAGCGTCCGCCTGCCAATGCAGGGGACACGGGTTCGTGCCCCGGTCCGGGAAGATTTCACATGCCGCGGAGCGGCTGGGCCCGTGAGCCATGGCCGCTGAGCCTGCACGTCCGGAGCCTGTGCTCTGCAACGGGAGAGGCCACAACAGTGAGAGGCCCGCGTACCACAAAAAAAAAAAAAGAAACCTAGGGCCTATGAGCCAAAGTCTGTGGAGTGTATGAGAACAGAGAGGTACTGAAGAGCTGAGGAAATGGGAAGCAGGAGGTAGAAGTCAATAGCTCCAGAGTTACACATTCAGAAAGAGAGTTGTAGCAAACATTGCTGGTTTCCGCCTTCTTCCAAATTAACAAAGTACTCATTTGTTTAGGGCAGAAATATCATCAGTTAAAAACTCTAGTCTTCCCAGATTCTCTTTCAACCATGGGAGTGATGTGACACCAATGAGACGTAGGCAAATATCCCTACAGACTTTCATTCTCCAATAAATGTCAAAGACTCTGGAAGGAAAGAGTACTGTTGTTCTCCTTTGCCCTTCCTCTTTCCTGCCTTGTGAGTGGTCCTGACTCTGCAGTTGCAGCAGTCATCCTGCAACCACGAGGAAGAAAATCACATGACCGAGGATAGAAGGAGCTGGAAGGTGGAAAGACCATGATTCCTGATGAAAACCTGGAGCCGCTGCATTTTCGAGTATTTGAAGCAGAGCGTACTTCTAACAGACAGAGGAAGGTACCTTTGGGAAGGGACCCACCAAGATGAGAAAAAGGACTCCTTTCTATTATCTTGAATATATTAATCTGTAACAAAATAAAACTAAATTAGACACCTCTTCCTGAAATAGTGTAAGAGGGAGGGACAGCCAGTTAAATTTCCAGTGAGTAAAGAATGATAAAAGGAAATTAACTACATTAGTCATATTATTCATGTAAAATGAATTGAATAATACGAATATCTTTCTATTTCAAATTCTCTTTGTTGTATTTTAGTAAACCTAAAAATATAGGGGCTTTCCTAAGTTGATGTACAGCTGATTCTGCCACGGTTTCTTATTTTTTCTGTATAAGGGTTTAAGTTCTTCCACTTCAAATAGAAATTCCTTTGGTGTTTTTAAGGAACCTAAGTCTGAATGAGGAAGAACTACTGTATGATAATCCTCTAGGACTTGGAGCCCAAGGCTATACTCATCCCAACAATCATAGTCTTATAGGCACAGGTTCTATTCTTCTTGAAGCTTTGGAGTTTGGGTGTAACCTTTCAGAAACTAAGTAAACTCCCGGGATGACAGCCCAGTTGTTCTGATCCCTGAATCATGCTGTTTCGTAGACTCAATGCACCTTAGATAAACTTAGTAGTTATTTTTGATAATGCAACTAATATGAACACATTTCTAAGTGACTTCTTTAGGAAATTTGAGTATATATTTGTTACACTAGTATGTAGTGAAAAGAATCTGCCTTCTAAAATTTAGACAACAAGTTGAAAAAGTGACATTTCTGTCCTTTGAATAAAAAGCAAATGCATTTAAAGTATATACATAGTGTAAAGTGGGGAAAATAAATTTATCAGAAGGAAAAAATGATCAATTCTATTTAAACTACCTGTTTTAGAGTTATACTAGTTTCTCATTCAGAAATGTATCAGGTTAACATAAGTACATCAGAACTGCCAAAACCTTTGTTACCCAGATTGGAAGAAAAAACATGGATCAGGTGTCAATTCCACCTTAAATAAAATGGGTCGTTTCCTTCTATTTTAATAGTTGAGATTTAAGAAAGAAAATGGACCCGATGGGGATTTGATCCCATAAGCAGGAGATGAACACACTCCAAATCGTAGTGTAGTTCCAAGGAGACCTTCAGGTTTTTTATTCCAAGGATTGGCTCGATACTTCATTACACAGAAAGTGTGTTTGATCAGGTGAGACCTTCAAATCTGAGCTCCTCTGTGGTTAGGGGAATGCTAATGACTGTCTGACAGCTAATCACAGACATTGGATTTTCCCTCTAGCATCCCTGGCAGGTTTTCCTTCTATCTGGTGGCTGGTTTGGTACAGACTGGCAGCTGGTACCATGTCCACTATCTTGGGAGGATCCTGTTTCCAGTAAGCCTTCCTTTACTGTCATCTCTATATTGCATCTCTATTCCAGGTCCCTCTAGAATTTATAGCTATTTGATTTTAATTTGCATTTGTTTGCTATATTGCTTTACATGGCTCCTTTTACTATTTCATGAATCTATGTTTGATCTCCCCAGGACATCAAAGTACCTGAAGGATCTAATTCTCTTTGACACAAAAAAGCTCCCCAAAGGCCATGCCTTTGACTTAGTTTACAGTCCTCTAGGACAGTGTTTCCACCTCAAGACTTTCCTACAGACTAGTAAGTGATTTACACTATTGAATGGGAAGAAGTGAGAGCCAAGACAAGTCACAATGCCTGTCCCCAAAGAAGGGGATGGTGCTAGACGGGAACACTTTGCCTTTCAGTTGTCACCATCTCTTAGAGAGCATTACAGGGAGCTGGTTATCAACCAACATCAACCACTTACTCTTACCTTGGGGTAAAATTATCTTGCATATCTTGTATGCAAATAGTAATAATTCTCATAATGATATATGTTGCCTATACAATATCCTCAGATGGTAATAACCTGGTAATGTTCCAGCTCAGGGTGCAATCCTGAACCTGTCCAGTCAGCCCATGCCCAAGTACAGGGGCTGGGGGTTTTGCTTCCACTCCCCCACCCTCCTTGGAGTGTCCAGGCCCAAGTCTCAGAGACCTGGTTATTCTGATTTTTTCAAAAAGGCAGGGGCGGGCTTCCCTGGTGGCGCAGTGGTTGAGAGTCTGCCTGCCGATGCATGGGACACGGGTTCGTGTCCCGGTCCGGGAGGATCCCACGTGCCACGGAGCAGCTGGGCCCGTGAGCCATGGCCGCTGAGCCTGCACATCCGGAGCCTGTGCTCCACAACAGGAGAGGCCACAACAGTGAGAGGCCCGCGTACCACACACACAAAAAAAAGGCAGGGGCCCAGAAGAATAGTTCCAATTGTGCAGACTGATGTCTTGGGGTACAGGTGTGAGCATCACCCCCACTGAGGCCTGCAGGCATGGCACAGCCTGCTGTACATGGGAAGGAGGATAGGTATCATTGTTTCTCAGCAAGGCACATGTGGTGGGCACCAGAGTAGAGAATGTGCTGGGAGTCATCTCTTGGTTGGCTGTGATGGCCAGCAGAGGAGTGTCTGCACAAAGCAGCACTGGGAGGGGCGCATTAAGAGCCGAGGGCTTGTAGCAAAACAAGGGCAAAGCAGGTGTTATGTTGTGCCTGGACGTCCATCAAAATGGAAAGGGGGGAGTGGGCGCAGGCCTCAGGGCTTGGCTAAATCCTCAAAACTGCTCATGGTATTCCTGTTGCAGAGAATGCATAGGAGTGAACAGGGCAGAAAGTGAGACCATGAGGATGAATAAGAAGAGTGAAAACAGTGTAACTGAGCCTGTGTAAATGGGGAGTCAAGAATGCAGGGCTTGTTGTTATGTCAATGGTCCCCTGTAGGTAGAGCATGTGGTTGAGAGGTCAAGGACATGCAAACAAGTAAAATGTTGGAGACTTGAGTCAAGGGTCCTGGGATGATCAGTGCTACCAGGATGCTGGCTTTTTACTCTTTAGAATGTTTATCCCCAACCCCTATCCCAGCCCAGAAGCTGAGCTCCTTGACGTGTTCACTGCAGCTCCTGGAACAGCTGGTACGTAACAGGTATGCACTAAATATTTGTTGAATGCATGATTAATTAAACTAGCTGGTATTCCTTCTCACTCTCATTATTGGAGAGAGGAAGATTCAGCCAGCCCACAAAACCCATTCTGGATTTAGAAGCAATAGGAAGCCATGCATCCCGGTAGAAGCAGAGAAACAGTCTTGTGTTTCTTCCCTTCTCTACTTTGCCCTGTCCCCAACACTACTCCCCTCCCCCACCCCCCGACCTGCAAAAGATCTGTTCTGGTCATGTTGGGTCCCAACACCAGCCCTCACCATGACTCTCTACCCCCTCTCCCCCGCAACTAACTCTGTTGTACCACATGGTGGGCCATCATCGGCTCCTCCATACAGGGAGCTTTCCTCAGCACCACTAAGATTATTGGTAACTGGGAGTGATTCTTCTCAATACATATGAAACCTAGGTAAAAAGCAGAGACATGGGCCAGAGATGGATGGGGCTTTCCTGGAGGAAGCTTTCTATCTTCATGAGTTTCATCCATTATTAAACCATGAACCAGCCCTACTGATTTTAATGCCTTGGCTCGGTGCACAACTCGATTCAGCAAAGCTTCGGAACAGCACAGAGTGACTTCCTGTGGCAATACTCAGTTTGCTCCCCTGGGCAGATGTAGCCTTGACAAGTCATATGGTTATGTAGGATTCTTTATTGTACGTGTGCAGGCCCCCTTTATTCAACTCATGACTGGGACCCTTAGCTCCTGGCTCACGACCTTTTCCAAATTAAGCAGTAATAAATAAGATAACTCAATGTAGATTGCTTTATCCAAAGAAAAAGAAGTAGGAAATATGGAGAATCCATAGTATATATATGCCTTTGGCTTCCCAAGGTCCCTTAGGTAATATGGAATTCTTTAAAAATGTGAAGAGATTTTGGTAACATCACAATCAAGATTCTATTAAATCAAAAATAAAAACAAACCAAAAAAACGATTCTATTAAATCACTAGTATTCACCAGACTAAACTTTTCAAGCTATTCTGCTCTCCCCAAGCCCCAGGCCCCACCCAGACCCTAACATAGTGACATGTTCCCAGTCTTCACCAGATAAATAGTGGCCCGATGAATGAGAGTATTCATCAATCAATGTGACAGAAAGAATTTGAATAAATGGTTCCTATTTCCCTCAGTCTAATAAGAGGGAAATAGCCTAATAAACATATGTGTAAGTTTGATAGAATTTGTGAAGTCTGTTGAGTATTTGGAAATCTGTGATTTCATTTCCCAGATACTTAGAGTATATTATGGTTTAGCATGAAACTTTTGCACAGGTAGGTACTTCTGTGCATTTTCCTTATTAATCAGTTTGGTGTGCTCTCTGTGCTTTCACTGTAGTATCCATGAATCCTATTAATAAAACAAAAGATTTAAAGAAAGTGAAGGAAATAAGGCACCCCCGCGGTGAGGCTGGGGAATGTGGTGCAAATGGAGGGGAGGAGGGATTACTAGATATGACTATACATGGTTTTTTTGTTGTTGTTGTTGTTGTTTTTTGTGGTACGCGGGCCTCTCACTGTTGTGGCCTCTCCCATTGCGGAGCACAGGCTCCGGACGCGCAGGCTCAGCGGCCATGGCTCACGGGCCGAGCCGCTCCGCGGCATGTGGGATTTTCCCGGACCGGGGCACGAACCCGTGTCCCCTGCATCAGCAGGCGAACTCTCAACCACTGCGCCACCAGGGAAGCCCAACTACAAATGTTTTGGTTTGCAAGAGGGTTCTCTCACACATGAGTATCTCTCCTCCATTTGTGCCGACTTTCTGTTGGCAGAAGGTATTGAGAGCAATATGCAAATGGAAAATTCAGAAATGAATGTACCACAGCAATGAATGTTGCTTTTTCACTTTTTCAATTGAAGATAAAATCCTTTGGTGCTTCACTTGCTCCCATCCCACTTTTTCTGGAGCTGTGGTTGAGGACTTGCCCCTAATTATAAGATTTTGTCTGTTGAAGCTGCTGTTTATGCCTGAACAACTGCTCAGAATACCACTGTAATTGCACGTCTGCCTTTCTGCCTTCTTCAAAAATAGGAGCATGACTTAGATGTTTGAAAAAGGTTAAAAATAGTGCTAACTACTAAAAGGAAAAAATAAAAAGGGCTGAAAACTTGCCAGTATTTTATTATAGGTCTATGTTTTAAGATTATTGCAGTAGTAATACCTTGAATTTATCAAATTCTGTAGTGTTTTAAACTTTGTCATACCTATTTCCCCCACCCCTGCCCCTCGCCCCTAGAGATATGATGTAGGCTCGATGGTTATCATTATAGCCAATTTGCAGATAAGAAAATAGAAGGGAAGTGATTTGTCTTGCTCTCTGTCTTCTCCCTGTGTCCACCATCTCTGTGGGAACTTTTCATCACCATGGATTCCATTGCCTCTTACATGTGGGTGGAAGACTGCAAATCATTATCATCAGCCCAGAACTCTCTTTAGAGCTCGTGCCCCATGTATCCTCCTGGATGTTGTCCACAGATGTCTCACAAGTGTCTTGAAATGAGTATTTGAAATCTGAGCTCACCCTCTGCACTCCGATCTGGACCTTCATTTATCTGGTAAAATGGCCTAGCTACCCAGCCAGTCAGCCAAGCCAGAGTCCTGGACTTCACCTTCCGCCTCCGTGATTTCTCTTCAATATCTTCGCTATGTGTTTCCTCCCCCTCTTCCTGCCATTGCTTAGTTCAGCTCTTTGGAATCCCTTCCATGGACTACTGATATTAGATTCTGATTTCTCTTTCTGCTTCCAGCCTAGACCAATCCAGTACGTGGCTACCAGAGTGAGCTCTTTATTTATTTTAAAATTTTATTTATTTTATTTATTTTTGGCTGCATTGGGTCTTCGGTTGCTGTGCACAGGCTTTCTCTAGTTGCAGCGAGCAGGGGCTGCTCTTCGTGCGGTGTGTGGGCTTCTCATCCTGGTGGCTTCTTTTGTTGCAGAGCACGGGCTCTAGGCATGGGGGCTTCACTAGTTGTGGCATGTGGGCTCCATTAGTTGTGGCATGTGGGCTCAGTAGCTGTGGCGCACGGGCTTAGTTGCTCCGCGGCACGTGAGATCTTCCTGGACCAGCGATCGAACCCATGTCCCCTGCATCGGCAGGCGGACTCCCAACCACTGCGCCACCAGGGAAGCCCCAGAGTGAGCTCTTTAAATCACACATCTGAAGTTGTTACTCTCCTAACTAAAATGCTTAAACAGCTTTCCATGGGCTATGGAATAACATTCAAATTATTTCATGTGGCACATAGGATCTGGCCCTTGCCTATCTCTCCAGCTCTATAAACTTCAAGCCTCTTCATCCACCCTAAATTCATATTTATTGTTCACTGAAAGAGCATATGTGCTTTGAGTCACATCTAATATAGTCTGAAGCGAAAAGAAACCTTTATTATTCCTTTTATATAACATTCTTGGAATGACAAAATTATAGAAATGGAGAATAGGGTTAGTGCTTGCCAGGGTTAAGGAGGGGGAAGGGGAAGGAGGGAAGTGGAGGTGCCTATAAAATGACAAATGAAGGATCCTTCTCACGATGCAAACATTTTGTAACTTGACGGCATCAAGGTGGGTGTGAAACTGTGCACCTCAGATTGGGACTTGAACCCACGGTCTTTTAATTAGAATCACTCACCTGGTGTTTGGACTTACTGAGACTTAGGTTCTTTGTGTCTCAGTGCAGAAGGAATTCAGTGAGAGGCAAAGTGATAGGAAAGAAGTAGATGTATTAATATAGGACACTGTAAGAGATGCAAGCAGGCAGGCGAGAGAGCTCTGCCCTGAGGATTAAGTGGGCTACAATTTTATAGTCAAGGAAAGGGGGAGGGGAAAAGACCGCCTTCTTCAAGTAGACATGAGGCTTATATCACTAGTTCCTCCTTCATATCAGGCAGGAGAGTGTCTGACCCTCTGAGGTCAAACTAGGATTATCATAGCGCTTATTCAAATCAGTAGAAGGGTGGTGACATTTTTCTTCCACCTAATGGCCTGGGGCATATCTTGTGCTTTTATTTATGGCTTTATAGTTAAGCAAGGCTGCTTCGTTCCATGATGTTGCTATTGCTTTTTTTTTTTGGGGTATGCAGCCCTCTCACTGTTGTGGCCTCTCCCGTTGCGGAGCACAGGCTCCGGAGGCGCAGGCTCAGCGGCCATGGCCCACAGGCCCAGTCGTTCCGCGGCATGTGGGATCTTCCCGGACTGGGGCACGAACCCGTGTCCCCTGCATCGGCAGGCGGACTCTCAACCACTGCGCTACCAGGGAAGCCCCAATAGCTTTTTGAGTGATCGTTAACTTACAGTGGTCTCCCAAAGTTTCCTAGGTTTCCCTTTCTATCTATAGTCCCCTACTGGGACTTCTATAACTACCTGTGTAACTATCCTATGCTATCCCTATCAGATGTACTGGTTGTGATAATATAGTTTTGCAAGATGTTATCATTCGGGGAAACTGGGTACAGGGTTAATGTGATCTCTCTTGCTTTCTCTGTATTATTTCTTACAACTGCATATGAACCTACAATTGTCTCAAAATAAAAAGTTTAACGAAAAGATAACTGCCATAAATATTAAAATAAACATGTAGACTTGACTAAATAGTTCGAAGATTATTGAAGACTAAATCTCAGCACCACTGTTTATTAGCAACAGCATCACTATTTATTAGGTACTGATGAGCTGTGTAGCCTTAACTTTCTCAAGCCTCAATTTTTCTCCTATGTGTAGTGGGGGACAATAATATTTTATAGCAAAACTTCCAAATTTTGATGTTCTGAGGCACCCTGGTATCCCAAATGCAGGGGAGAAAAATAATTTTCTTTTTATTCTTCTAGGTTCTTGGCTGACCCCCCCACCCTTTTAATAAAAGACATTAACAGAAGAAATAGATTTTTAATTGTGTAAATTAAATTAATTAGGCACTTAAGTTAATTAAATTAGTTAATTTAATTTTAGTTTAAAATTAAATTGGAAATTAATTAATATATTTAATTAATTGGTCATGGGGGCCCCACAAAGATATGAGACTCAAAAGGCAGCCAGACATTGAGGCTTATACATCCTGAGCTAAATAAAGAAAGGGAGAGGGTTCTGGGGCTTCAGTGGCAGGGAGGCAATTCACAGGAAGGTGAGAAGAGAAAATGTTAGGTAAACAAAGGTAGCCCTGCTATGCAGGTAAGTCTCTTAGGTGAAAAAGTTATTTCTGGTAATAACTCTCTTCCTGGCACAGGCTCCCTTTCTAATGTAAATTTCCCTTACAAAACAGTAACTTCTACTCTATCTTCAGAGCTCCCTTGTGTGCAGTTTCTCAAAAAAATCAGCTCAAAATAATGCTTATGCCAAGGAGGCATGTTTTGGGTGGCACATTCTGCCCTCATAACAAATGTATGACAAGGATGACAAGATCTTGGATGTAACCTCTGGGTTGCTCTCCTTTGACTTTGGGCAGCCTCACCTGTTAACCCCTGAGGGCTGTGACAATTACCATTTAATTCACAGGAGAATTAAAAAGTATGTTACCTACTATTTTGTAAATGGATGTCTTTCTCAGAGGAAGATAATAATGTCTTATATTTATTGGGCCTTTACCATGCATCAGGCACTTTATGTACTATGGCGCCTTATCTCATCTAAACCTCACAATGATTTTGTCACAAAAAAGAAAAAGGCACAACCTAAAGTTGAGAATGATGTTTTATTTGGTGGCCTTACTGAGGACTATACCCTGGATACAGCCTCTCAGGTAGCTCTTGTCAACTATAAATTGGCACTTGCCATCTACCTCTACAAGGATTAAATCATGCGCTGCTGCAGCTGCTGACTTTCAACACTCCCTGAAAGGAGCTCAGGGTGGAGAGCAGAAATGAGGCACTCTGTGCTCTGGGAAAAACTGGCAGAACAGGTCTTTTGATAGTTATTTTCAGGAGCCAATTTTATGAGCCCAATTCTTGTATCTCCTCATATCTAGAAAAGCACTAAAATCCTTTCTGGTGATGACTGCTCCTCATGACTAGCAGAAACCTGCAAAAAATATGTGCTTGATTGCATGTACTCCCCCTTCACCAAAATCACATATATTCTGACCTTCCCCCCTACCTCTTTGGAGCAGTTTCTCAGAGCTATCTGAAATGCTGTCTCCCAGGCTATAGTCCTTATTTTGCCCCCAATAAAACTTAACTCACAACTCTCACGTTGTGCCTTTTTTTAAGTTGACACTGAGGAACTGTTTCAAAGAGGGTAAGGTGGGAGCCATGATATCTAGGAATTTTTGCTGGAAAAAAAAAGTACAGTCGAACATCAAAGATTACTACTAATCACAAAAAAACAGACCTCTCAAGTTAATGATTTTAGTGCTTTTCTAAGTGTGGGAAGATACAAGAGTCTGGGCTCATTGAACTTATTCCTTTGACAGGCATCTTATCTATCTAGGGCCAGTATCCTGTTTTTCTGCATTCTGAATTCCCCTCAAGGCACACCATTGGGTGTGGCTGCAGTGGCTGATCGCTTGATAGCGGGCAACATTTGTTGTTTACTGAAATGGCAGGCAACTTTTTTTTGTCCACAATTTTTTTTTTTTTTTTTTGGTGGTACGCGGGCCTCTCACTGCTGTGGCCTCTCCCGTTGCAGAGCACAGGCTCCGGACGCGCAGGCTCAGCGGCCATGGCTCACGGGCCCAGCCGCTCCGCGGCATGTGGGAACTTCCCAGACCGGGGCACGAACCCGTGTCCCCTGCATCGGCAGGCGGACTCTCAACCACTGCGCCACCAGGGAAGCCCTGTCCACAATTTTATGAGCTAAATAGTATTATACGGAAAGAAACAAAGCTCAGTTTATGAACTTGCTCAATATCTCACAGTCAGTGAATGGTTATTAACCCAGGGGTTTTCTTGTCAGAGCACAAGTTCCTAATATGCAATAATCTCGTCTTGCTCGAGAACCTCCACATTCTGCAAAGTCTAGGACTCTGGTGAGTGAAAAGCTGGTCTTGATACTTTGTACAGGAGAGTCTAAATGGTGTGACACCGGGTAAGTCAGAGAGACCCACAAGGGTTTCATTTGTATTGTCAAATAAATACAGTGCAAACACCTATGTGAAGTAACACTTACGTATTAGTAATAAGTTTTTGTATGAGGTCATTTTTCATATTCTTTGGGGAAGAAACTTAAGTAACCTCGGCTCTGGGACCTCTGTAAGGAAAGCAAGCTAGTGCTTTTTGCAACCTCACAGCAGACAGAAACAAGCGTAAATGGAAAGATAGAACTTGGAGAGAGGAAATCTGGTGCTCTAGTGCTCCTTTACTCTTTTTTCCTAGCAGACAGAATTCGCTTTTTAAATAGAATGGGACCAGGGAGATGTGAACACTTTATAAATATTTAGTCAAAGCAGTTACCATTTCTTTCCATCCCTTTCAACAATCCTCAGTGCCTGAAAAACAGACTGGCAGTTTTTTACAAAATGACAGAGAATATTCTAGCTAAGTTAACAGACAGTCTACCAAAAGGGAGCCCTGCACAGCCTTAAAGTGATAATAGCTAAATAAAATATAATCATCAACTTAATGATGAGGACTCTCTTGAATTACCACATAACATTATGTGAACATTTTCCATATAATTAATGGTTGCTTTGGATATAGAGTGACAAGTCAGCAGGCCTCTGATTTCCCGGTAGGTAGAAAACATATTGCCAGACAGATGTTTCACTAGCTATCAGTGGTTTGATTCTCAATAGACTAGTTCCTTTCCTTTGCAGTGAATTCAGTGCAATCCACTTTAAAACAATGAATGATTATTGAGTACCTACTATGTGCAAGGCAATCTGTTAGGCCCGAGAAGAGAAACAAAAATGTCTCAATACTTTCAACAAGACAATAAAGAGAAATGATATATGTGCATAGATTAAGATAATCTATGGTAGGAAAGATAAGTGAGCGAACACCTCTGGCCCAGGCGGAAAAGCTTTGCCTTACATTTGAGATGACACTAGAAGGTAGGCAAGATTCAAAAGACTTAGACAGGGGAAGGAATTTCCAAGAAAAGGAAACAGTGCCTATCAAGATACAAAGCAGGGCTTCCCTGGTGGCACAGTGGTTGCGAGTCCACCTGCCGATGCAGGGGACACAGGTTCGTGCCCCGGTCCCGGAGGATCCCACATGCCACGGAGCGGCTGGGCCCGTGAGCCATGGCTGCTGGGCCTGTGCGTCCGGAGCCTGTGCTCTGCAACGGGAGAGGCCACAGCAGTGAGAGGCCTTCGTACCGCTAAAAAAAAAAAAAAAAAAAAAAAAAAAAGATATGAAGCAAATAATCTTGGAGTGTTTCAGGGAAGGATGAGTATGGTTGACAGAAATTTAAGGGATCAGGGTCTAGTAGGGCTGGTCTCTCCAATACAGTAGCCATTAGCCACAGGTGGCTACTGAGCTCTTAAAATGTGGCTAGTCCGGAGACTTCCCTGGTGGTTCAGTTGATAAGATTCCATGCTCCCAACGCAGGGGCCTGGGTTTGATCCCTGGTCGGAGAACTAGATCCTGCATGCATGCCACAACTAAGACCTGGTGCAGCCTAAATAAAAAAATAAATTTTTTAAAATGTGGCTAGACCAAACAGAAATTTGCTGTAAATGTAAAATGCACACCAGATTTTGAAAACTTAATTTTTTAAAACATCTCATTAATATTTTTATATTATGTCAACTGAAAGAAAAACACACAATGTAAAAGTTGTGAGTTAAGTTTTATTCAGGGACCTTACTGAGGACTATAGTCTGGGAGACAGCATCTCAGATAGCTCTGAGGAACGGCTCTAAAGAGATAAGGGAGGAGCCAGGATATATATGAAATTTTTGCTGGGAAAATCACATAGTCAAGCATCAAGAGATTACTGGTAATCACAAAGAACAGGCATCTCAAGTTATCATATTTGTGCTTTTCTATGTTTGGGAAGATGCAAGAATCTGGGGTCATTGGAAATTTTTCCTTATAATAACTTTTATTTTTAACATCTTTTTTGGAGTATAATTGCTTTACAATCACGTGTTAGTTTCTGCTTTATAACAAAGTGAATCAGCTAAACGTATACATATATCCCCATATCTCCTCCCTCTTGCATCTCCCTCCCACCCTCCCTATCCCACCCCTCTAGGTGGACACAAAGCACCGAGCTGATCTCCCTGTGCTCTGTGGCTGCATCCCACTAGCTATCTGTTTTACATTTGGTAGTGTATATATGTCCATGCCACTCTCACTTCGTCCCAGCTTACCCTTCCCCCTCCCTGTGTCCTTAACTCCATTCTCTATGCCTGCGTCTTTATTCCTGTCCTGCCCCTAGGTTCTTCAGAACCACTGTTTTTTGGGGTTTTTTAGATTCCATATATATGTGTTACCATACAGTATTTGTTTTTCTCTTTCTGACTTAACTTCACTCTGTATGACTGTCTCTAGGTCCATTCACCTCACTACAGATAACTCAATTTCATTCCTTTTTATGGCTGAGTAATATTCCATTCATTTATCCATTTATCCATTTATCCATTCATCTGTCAATGGACAGTTAGGTTGTTTCCATGTCCTGGTTATTGTAAATAGTGCTGCAGTGAACACTGTGGTACATGACTCTTTGAATTATGGTTTTCTCAGGGTATATGCCCAGTAGTAGGATTGCTGGGTCATATGGTAGTTCTATTTTTAGTTTTCTAAGGAACCTCCATACTGGCTGCATTCTCCATAGTGGCTGCATCAATTTACATTCCCACCAACAGTGCAAGAGGGTTTCCTTTTCTCCACACCCTCTCCAGCATTTATTGTTTGTAGATTTTTTGAAGATGGCCATTCTGACCAGTGTGAAGTAATACCTCATTGTAGTTTTGATTTGCATTTCTCTAATGATTAGTGTTGTTGAGCATCCTTTCATGTGTTTGTTGGCAATCTGTATGTCTTCTTTGGAGAAATGTCTATTTAGGTCTTCTGACCATTTTTGGATTGGGTTGTTTGTTTTTTGATACTGAGCTGCATGAACTGCTTGTATATATTGGAGATTAATCCTTTGTTAGTTGCTTCATTTGCAAATATTTTCTTCCATTCTGAGGGTTGTCTTTTCGTCTTATTTATGGTTTGCTTTGCTGTGCAAAAGCGTTTAAGTTTCATTAGGTATGATTTGTTTATTTTTGTTTTTATTTCCCTTTCTCTTCTTTGTTCGCACAGCTCCCGGGGTTCAGTTTTGGATTTGTCCCTGCCTCTGCATGTAAGTCACCTGAGGGCGTCTGTTCTTCGCCCAGACAGGACGGGGTTAAGGTAGCAGCTGATTAGGGCCTCTGGCTCACTCAGGCCGGGGCGGGGCGGGGCGGGGCGGGGGGGGGGGGGGGGGATGCGGAGGGCGGGGAGAGGGGTGCGGAATGCAGGGAAAGCCTGTGGTGGCCCGAGGCCAGCATGAGGTTGCAACAGCCTGAGGCACGCTGTGTATTATCCTGGGGAAGTTGTCCCTGGATCACGGGACCCTGGCAGTGGCGGGCTGCACAGGCTCCCGGGAGGGGAGGTGTGGTTAGTGACCTGTGCTTGCACACAGGCTTCTTGGTGCCTGCAGCAGCAGCCTTAGCGTTTTCATGCCCGTCTCTGAGGTCCACGCTGATAGCCACGGCTTGCGCCCATCTCTGGAGCTCATTTAGGTGGTGCTCTGAATCCCGTCTCCTTGCGCGCCCACAACCAATGGTGTCTTGCCTCTTAGGCAGTTCCAGACCTTTTCCCGGACTCCCTCCCGGCTAGCTGTGGTGCACTAACCCCTTTCAGGCTTTGTTCATGCAGCCAACCCCAGCCCTCTCCCTGGGGTCTGACCTCCGAAGCCAGAGCCTCAGCTCCCAGCCCCCACCCGTCCTGGCGCGTGAGCAGACAAGCCTCTTGGGCTGGTGAGTGCTGGTCGGCACCGATCCTCTGTGCAGGAATCTCTCCGCTTTGCCCTCTGCACCCCTGTTGCTGCGCTCTCCTCCGTGGCTCTGAAGCTTCCCCCCCGCCCACCCCCCCGTCTCCACTAGTGAAGGGGCTTCCTAGTGTGTGGAAACTTTTTCTCCTTCACAGCTCCCTCCCCAAGGTGCAGGTCCCATCCCTATTCTTTATTTTTAGCAGGAAATTTACTTGTTTATTATTATGGTCAGCTGTAGAGGAAAAGAAAAAGCTGAATGATGCTTTTGTTTCTGTTTTGTATTTTTTCTTTTGCCCTACGCAGGTGCGTGGGGAGTTTCCTGCCTTTTGGGAAGTCTGAGGTCTTCTTCCAGAGTTCAGTAGGTGTTCTGTAGGAGTTGTTCCACAGGTAGATGTTGTGGTGTTTTTTTTTTGTTTTTTTTTTTTTGCGGTACGCAGGCCTCTCACTGTTGTGGCCTCTCCCATTGTGGAGCACAGGCTCCAGATGCGCAGGCCCAGCGGCCATGGCTCACAGGCCTAGCCGCTCCACGGCATGTGGGGTCTTCCCGGACCAGGGCACAAACCCGTGTCCCCTGCATAGGCAGGTGGACTCTCAACCACTGCACCACTAGGGAAGCTCTAGATGTATTTTTGATGTATTTGTGGGGAGGAAAGTGAGCTCCATGTCTTACTCCTCCAACATCTTGAAGGTTGGTGCGTGGGATTATTTCTGAACTCTCTATTTTGTGTCTTTAATCTATATGTCTATCCTTATGCCTATGCCATGCTGTTTTTTTTAAGGAATATTTTTAAAAAATAAATTTATTTATTTATTTATTTTTGGCTGAGTTGGGTCTTTGTTGCTGCACACAGGATTTCTCTAGTTGTAGCGAGTGGGGGCTACTCTTTGTTGTGGTTCATGGGCTTCTCATTGCGGTGGCTTCTCTTATTGCAGACCGTGGGGTCTAGGTGTGTGGGCTTCAGTAATTGTGGCTCTTGGGCTCTAGAGCGCAGGCTCAGTAGTTGTGGCACACAGGCTTAGTTGCTCCGTGGCATGTGGAATCTTCCCAGACCAGGGCTCAAACCCATGTCCCCTGCATTGGCAGGTGGACTCTTAATCACTGTGCCACATGGGAAGCCCTGCCATGCTGTTTTGATTACTGTAGCTTTACAGTAAGTTTGAAATTTTTAAAAAATATCTTGATTAGTCTAGGTCCTTTGCATTTCTATATACATTTTAAGATTAGCTTGTAAATTTTTCAGAAAAAAAAACAGTAACTGGGATTTTGATTGGGGTTGTTTTGAATTTATAGGTCAGTTTGGGGAGAATTGCAATTTTAGTATTATGAAGTCTTATATTCCATGAACATGCTGTATCTTTTCATTTATATTGATCTTTTAAATTTTAGATCTTTTACATTTTTTCAGCAATTTTATGTTGTTTTCATTGTATAGATATTGCATTTCTTTTGTTAAATTTATTCCTAAGTATTTTATTCTTTTTGATGCTATTATGACTATATTTGTTTTCTTAATTGCATTTTCAGGTTGTTGGTTGTTCGTATGTAGAAATACAATTGTGTTTTGTTTTGTTTTTTAACATCTTTATTGAAGTATAACACACAATTGATTTTTGTATGCTGATTTTTTTATCCTGTGGCACTGCTAAACTCACTTATTATTTCTGATAGATTTTATAGGTTCATTGGGATTTTCTACGCATAACATTGTGTCATCTGTAACTGCATACAATTGTACTTCTTTTTTTTCCAATCTATATACTTTTACATTCCAATATATATGCTCTTACATTATTTTTCTTGCCTTGTTGCACTGGCTAGAACCCCTAGTACAATGTTGAATAGAAGTGATATATTAGCCAAGGTTCTCCAGGGAAACAGAATGTGTGTGTGTGTGTGTGTGTGTGTGTGTGTGTGTGTGTGTATGTACATATGTTGACATATACAATTAACTATCACAAGTGGTTGGAGTAGATATCTTTGTCTCATTCCTGATCTTAGAGGAAAGGAATTCAGTCTTTCACATTAAGTATGATGTTAGCTGTAGGGTTTTCATAGAAGCCCTTTATCAAATTGAGGAGGTTTCCTTCTATTCCTAGTGTGTTAAAAGTTTTTAATCATAAATAAGTATTGGAATTTTTCAAATGCTTCTTCTGCTTCATTGGGATGATTTTTTTTTTCATTTCTTCTGTTAATATAGTGTTACATTAATTGATTTTGAATGTTAAACCAACCTTGTATTCTCAGATACACCTCACTTGTTTATGGTGTATAATTCTTTTTATATTTTCCTGGGTTTTTGTTTATTTTGTTAGCATTTTATTAAAGAGTTTTGTATCTGTGTTCATGAGCCTAGTTTTCTTTTCTTGTAGTGCCTTTATCTGGCTTTAGTATCAGGCTAATACTGACCTAGTAAAATGAATTGGGAACTAGTCCAGCCTCTTCTATTTCCTAAAAGAGTTTGTTTAATATTGGCATTATTTCTTCTTTAAATATTTGATGGAAGTCACCAGTATAGCCATTTGGGCCTAGGTTTTTCTTTGTTGAAAATTTTTCCATTGCTCATTTAGTTTATTTATTTATTTATTTTTGCTCATTATAGGTCTATTCAGATTTTCTGTTTCTCCTTGGGTCAGATTGGTTCATTTATATCTTTCTATGAATTTGTCCATTTCATCCAAGAGATGAGATGCTGAGCAGTTATGTCTAATAATTTGGCAGAATCTCTTAAAGAAGAGGAGAGTCAGCCGTCTGGAGATGATTTTGTGTTGGTGGTGGAGTCTAGCAATGGTGGAACATGGTGAATGGCCCCTATCTTGGTGGAATTTGAACTGCTACTTCAACGTTGTGAGGAGCTAAGGAGAGAGACAGTCATTAGGGGGCCACTCGTGTGGAGGGGTGTGTGTAGAAGCAATAACCCACATACAGCTTAAAGTGTTCTCTTTTGGACAGTAATTCCTTACTGTTGTCCTCAGTTGTCAATAAATATTTTTAAACCTTCAGCTTATTTTTAGCTGTACCTTGGAGAGTTGCCAAAGGGGCAAGGAGGAAAGTGGTGAAGAAGAATAAAAAGAAGCAGAAGGAAGAGGAGAAAGAGGAGGAGAGCAAGCCACAGAAGCAGAACATCAGAACCTACAAGAAGTCAAGAGGTAACTTCTGAGTCCCAATGCAGCAGCAGCTCAGAGTACAGCAGAGGGGACAAGCAACAGCCAGAGAGAATCTGGGGACCATGTAAACATTCCTCAGTGATTTCCAGGGATTACTTTGGGGAAGTAAACTCAGGAAAAAAAAAAAGGAATAGGTTAGAGTATGTCTCAGCAACAAATAAATCCAAAACTTTCCATGGCTTAAGGCCACAAGGGTCCTTATTGACTCACGCTACATTTTCACTGTGAGTCAGCAGGAGGGCTCTAACTCAAGTCACCCTCCCTCTGGGATTAAGGCTGAAAGAAAAAAAAAAAGGAATTCCTGGAATCTAAGAGATGAAGATCTTGTGCCTTTGAATTATAGATACTTTTTAAAAGGTGGCCTTATTTGATTGCCTCAGGCACATCAAGACTGGGGACATATTAGTTATACCTCCTTTTCCCAGTAATCATTATGTATATTCCCCAAGGCGTCAGTGGAGTCAGGGTATTAGCTGCTCCTTTCAAATGAAAAGCAATCAGATAAAATCACATCCCATAACAGTATTCTCTTTCCCAAGGTTAATAATTGCATCTTTAAGAGGACACCTGAGCTATCCAAGAGACATTGATTATTACAAGGAAATAAATGTTTAATGAGTAGAATTTCAGACAGCAACGCAGATTGATAGAGACAAACCTTTGTTCTTTGGGGTGAAACTTTTGACTCCCTTAGATCGCACAAACAGATGATGCTATAACTTGCCTATTCATAAATAAGTCCTATCCTGAACCAGGAATGGTAGCTAGTCAGGCAAGACAAGGAGGTAGAAGAAGTGTTTAAACCCCATTAGCTGTGCACTTAAACCATCTACTCTTGTCCAATTATTTTACTATTAAATGCCTGTGCATCCAACCAAAATGAGAGCTTCAAAGAAATTAGATTAGTAGATTAATTCACAGACCTCAGGAGTAAAGACAGGTTATTTAAAATGGGGTTTCCTTACTTTTTACCACCCTGCTTGGAGCCTAATTCATAGAGATTGACATCTAAGGCCACCTTACATGAAATCACATGCCAAGGTATCTTACTTCCTAGGAAATGTGCCCTGATGTCTCATTGTGAGAGGGCACCTTACAGGTCAGGGTGATTTGAGCACTGAGAAAACAGAGCACAAGAACAGGACGTGGTTGGAAATATTTTGGTGAATTAATTGTATAATTCTTATTCCCTCCATACTTACCCTTTTCTTATCTTCTCCACCCCCAACCCTGCTCATAACAGGATCTGTGCTCCACTGTGTCCAAAGGGGCATGGAGAAGTGTGGACAGCCGAGCTCTGTGGAAGCTTGGAGACTTCTTGGATTTGTTTTCCTAGACACTTTTATCAACTGAGGAGATTAGGGCCTGAGGGAAAGGGGTAAGGCCAGGGTGAAAGAGAGACTGAGACTCTTCCCCTTGGCTTGAGGAGAGGAGAGAGCTGTGGTCTTGGAGGAGCAGGGCCATGGACTGAGGAGATGTTAAGGGCGCAGGGACGTAGCTGTTGCCAGGTCTTGATGGAAGAAGTCGAGTCCCTGTGATTCAAGCCATAGCACCAAAGATTCCTGTGACCTAAAAGCAGAACAGAAGTAAAGAGAAGGTCCAGGCCTGAATTTAATGCCAGGTTAGCTTCATGGGGACACAGAATAAAAACTAAGTTAATATATTTTAAAAACAGAGATGAGATTTGTCACATACATGCCTTTGGGAACTGAGGTTGATGCCAATGTACAGGTATATTCTTTAAATGCAAACTGAAAGCTTGAGGCTTTCAGAGTGTAGTGAGTTTCTTACTAGAAAATATATATATATATATTTTTTGCGGTACGCAGGCCTCTCACTATTGTGGCCTCTCCCGTTGCGGAGCACAGGCTCCAGACGCGCAGCCTAAGTGGCCATGGCTCACGGGCCCAGCCGCTCCGGGGCATGTGGGATCTTCCCGGACCGGGGCACGAACGGGCGTCCCCTGCATCGGCAGGCGGACTCTCAGCCACTGCGCCACCAGGGAAGCCCCTAGAAAATATTTTTAATTGAGGCAAGGAAAGGAAGAAGGTTACAATCAGAAAATTACTTTTAAGGCTACTGACCAGTCGACTAGAAGAGCAGTTTCACTGTAAGGTTTTTCTACCTTTGGGATAGGTAGTAGCCCTGCTGCTGTGACTGGAAGGACGCACAGAGGGAGCCTTCCCTGCGAGGGCGGGGAACATATCTCCACCACCTCCTGGGTGCTAATGAGTAGTTTATGTATTCTGTTCTTAATTTTAAGCTTTTAAGACCTAAGTTTCAATAAAAATAAAATAGAAATCATTTAAAAGATCTTCGCCATAGTGGGTAGGATTTTCCCAACTTCCCGTTTCACTGAAAGTTCCCATGGATCAGGGTACAGAGGTAGGAAGCCTCCTGAGGAAGGGTGCAGAGGTGGACTTCCCATCCCTGAGGCTGACATGAGGGTGTAAGGGGTGAGGAAGGGGTCAGGCCTTACCTAGGCCTCCCAGAGCAGTGGCTCTGTAGCCGGAGCCCTGGACAGGGGTCACCATAGGAAAATCAAATGGTCCGTCCCCTGGAGAGCTGGCTCTGGTCATCTTCGCCATCTGTGAAAACCAAGGCCAATCAGTGTTAGAGAAGGAGGTGGCAACAACCAAGAGAAAGAGGGGCAGCCTTGGCCCAAGCAGAAGCATTCCTTCTGCCTCCTCAGCAGTCATGGAGCAGAAGTCATGGAGCAGGGGCGTGTGAGAGGGCAGCTCACCTCTCTCCATTCCCAGCCACCACTCAGCCTGTGCTGGACGAGGAGAGGTGGTTTGAATATGGTATTGACGTTTTGCAAATTAAGATTTCCATTGCATAGGAGACTGAAATTTTATGAATGAACATGACTAAAATAAAAGAACTGGAATGAGATTGTTTGAATGACTGAAAACTTGTGGAGTGAGGTTGAGATATTGCTAAGTTATCCTATTAACAAGTATGGGTGGCGGACAAGGGAAAGAGGAGGTGACTCAAGACCATAGAGTTCAGGAAAATAATCTGGAAAAAAAATATATATATATGGAGAGAGAGAGAGAGAACTGAATCACTTTGCTGTATACCTGAAACTAACACAATATTGTAAATCAACTATACTTCAATTTAAAAAAGACAGTACAGTTCACAGCAGCTTTTGGAAAAAAAATTATATTTTATTTATACACCAGTGAATTGTGCTTGCTTATTCAAAATGATTATGTTTAATTACTTTTTTTGTCTTTGGGCTGTTTTTCCAGTGGGCTGTTCTCTTTAACTATCGATTAATTAAGGGTTTTATATACCAAGGAAATTCACGCTTGGTCATACATTAGACAAATGTTTTTTCCAGTCTGTTACCTGTGTTATAATTTTTAATGAATTTTTTCCATAATTAAATTGTCATTATTTTCCTCTGTTGATTCTGATGTTGGTATCTCGCTAAGATACATTCCTCACCGTAAAAAATAGTAAAAAAAATTGTTCACTTTTTTCCTAGTGCTTTCTTTTCATGTTTATACATGCCATCTTAAGAAATGTGGACTAGCCTTTAAGAAAGAGTATCTGCTGTTGCTTTAACAACAATGAATCTTCTGTAACTTTCTCTTCTAGCACTTTTCCACTCCTGCTGGGGTGTTTTATTCACCGTCATTGAGGTCCTGACTTGCTATGGTCACTGACCTTTCTGGAACAATGACCAACAGGCTAATCGCTCTTGTTTCTCACTTTGCCACATGCATACTGATTCGTACTCTACATATGTAACCTTCTTACAAATACCCTGAATCTCTGTTCAAGAAGCAGCTTGGTCAGAAAGCCCATGGCATCCTTATCCCTCCTGCTACAGAGGGTTTGATGTTAGGAATTCAGTCAGCTACTAAAATTCAAGGTCAGCAACAGCCTATGTGGATTAGAACATAACCCTTTCTCATGTTTCTTGGGCTTATACTTGAGTTATATTTTCAATGCTATTTGGAAGATAAAGCAAAACCTTTACATCTCACTTTCTAGAATTTCTGTCACTTGCTAGATAGGGATTATATTGTTGAGAGTCAGCAGTGTTTATTCTAAGATGGAAGGAATTCGTATTAACATAAATAGGGTGTATTATGTCTTTCATCAGAGGATTCTTTTTAGGTTTTTGCCAACTTGATCCACCTGTCTCTTAGGATTTCTGCGTAGGCTAAAGGATAACGTACTAAAGCCCTGTATAAGCCTCTCTAAGAAAAACGTATAGCTATATTATGGTTAGTGTCTACTAAAGGTTTTTTTTTTTCTATTATGAATTCACTCTTTCAATCAACCGATCTTCATTGAGTGTCTATGACTTAGTTCGGGATTCTATAGCAAGTTACTATCGACTGGGTGTTGAAACAACAAACATTTATTTCTCACAGCTCTGGAGGCTAGTAGTCTGAGATCAGGGTGCCAGTGTGGTGGGGTTCTAGTGAGAGACTGCTTCTGGTTTGCAGACTGCTGTCTTCTTGTGATATCCTCGCCTGGCAGAAAGAGGGTGAGAGAGCTCTCTGGGGTCCCTTTTATAAGGGCACCAATGCCATTCACGAGAGCCTCTCCCTCATGACCTAATTCCCTCTGTTGGAGAGGAAGAAATTTTCTTCTACCCTTCTAGGTTCTTCTGGCTGGTCTAAGAATTAACTAACGTGAGGCAGATTAACAGGAAAAAAATCAACAAAGTTTAATGACATATATACATGGGAGAGACCCAGGAAAACTAAGGAATTTGCCAATATGGTTGAAGCCCTCACCTTAAGTACCATCTTCAGCTAAAGACAAAGAGGGCGTTGGGAGTAGTGGTTTGGGGCTTCAAAGGGGAGGAAGGCAATTCACATGGAGAGGGAAAAGCAAATGTTTGGTAAACAGGTGTTTGCTGGGCCCTGCAGAGACAATGGGACACAGAGAGGAATTTTAATAAACAGACTTTGCTAGGTTCCTCCCTGTTCACTCACCTAGTTCATACTAGAGTTATCTATGGTGATAGCTCCCTTCCTGGAACAAGTCCTCAATCTACAGGTGATAGCAGTTAGGGGGAAAGTCAAAGTTTCTTCCTGAGACTTTTGGCCTTTGATTATTTTCAGCTCGAAATAATCCACATGCCGAAGAGATATGTTAGGGTGGCAAATTTTGTTCCCCTCTACCTCTGAAAGGCCTCACTTCCTAATAGCATTACACTGGGCATTAGGGCTTTACCATAGGAATTTGTTAGGGAGACACTAATTTTCAGTTCATTGCAACTTCCATATAACCAGGCACTGGGGATAAAGTAGTGCTGAACAAAACAAAATCCCTGCTTTCATGGAGTAAACATTATCATGGAGAAGACAGGTAAATAAAAAAATAAGTAAATCAATATATACCATAATATTAGGTAGTGATAAGTGCTATGAAAATAAAATAAGGCAGATTAAGAGGATGAAGAATGGTAAGATCAGCCAGCAGGAACAATCACTTGGAAGAGACAGCATTGGAGCAGAAACCTGAATCACCTGGGGAGATGAGCAATGTGGAAATCTGAGGGCAAAGAGCTCCAGGAATAGGGATCCACAGGAGCAAAGGCTTTGTGGTAGGAATATGCTTGGTGTGTGTAAGAAACAGCAAGCAGATCAGCATAGCTGGAGAAGCACGAGTGAGGGAAAGAATAGAGATGCAGTTAGAGAAGATAATGTATATCCAATAAGCCGTTGGCTAGCTTTGAGCAAAAGGGCATAATCTGATTTACATTTTAGAAGTCCCACTCTGGCTGCAGTGTGAAAAATCGACTATAGAAGAGAAGGAATGAAGCAAAGTGTAGGAGTCTGGGTTCTTCAGAGAAACAACCAATAGAAGGAGTGAATGAATGAGTGAATTTATTTATTTGTTCGTTTGTTTGGAATTGGCTCACATGGATATGGAAGCTGAGAAGTCCCATGATTTGCAGTAACAAGCTGGAGATCCCAAGTCCGAGTCCAAAGTCAGGAGAAGACCAGAGTCCCAGCCTGAAGACAGGCTGAGACAGCAGATTCTCTCTTGCTCGGGTGTTTTTGTTCTCTTCAGGCCTCCAATGGATTGCGTGAGGCCCACTCGCAATGGGGAGGGAAATCTGCTGTGTTCAGTCTACCAACTCAAATGTTAATCTCATCCAGAACATGTTTAACCAAATATCTGGGTACCCCATGACCTAGTCAAGTGGACACACAGAATTAATCATCACACAAGGAGAGCGGTTAAGAGACGGTTGCATATACCTGCTGAGAGATGGTATGAGAGTGGCTTGGACCAGGAATGTGGCACTGAACTTGGTGAGAGGTGGTCAGATTCCAGATGCAGTTTGAAAGTCTGGCATTGGGTTGGGAGGAGTTGAGGATGACACTGAGGCTTTGGGCATGAACATGTGAACGGTGGTGTGATTCCGCAGATGGAGAACACAGGGGAGAAATCAGTTTGGGTGCCTGAATACAAAATTTGGCTTTGGACCTGTTAGTATTGAGAGACCTGTGAAATATCTAAGGGGAGATTTCAGGCACAGATAGAAGAGACCAGAAGATAGAGGACAGGGCGTCTTTAGCATATAAAGAGTATATAAAGTCAGGGGCTGGATGAGACCTCCAGGGAGAAGGCTAGATTGAGAAGCCATCGAGGCCTGAGCCCTGGGTCCGCTCAGTGTCAGAGGTCAGGAAGGGAAAGAGGACCTAGCCAAGGACACTAAGAAGAAACCGGGATATGGTTTCCTGGAAGCCAAAGGAAAAATAGGTGCTTAGTAAGGAGGGAGTGATCAAGTGTTGGAAAAGCTGAAAGTGATTAAGTAAAATGAGGCCTGAGGGTTTTCCACAGGATTTCGCTTCTTCCTCCGTGTTTCATCCCATGTGATAGAATAGGATCGATCCCTGGTGGCACGGAGAACCCACCCTCCCCGTGAGGGAGACTGCTAGCTTCCTGTGGAAGGGGTTTTCTCCTTCCTTACTGACAGAACCCCAGTTTTATCCAGGGTGGTGATGTGTCTACCGCCTCTGAAGCTAGAAGTAATTATGGCACAGTTCTAGCCAATTAAGGGCAAACAGAAGGCATGGAATGGTGATTTTTAGAAAGTTCTTTAGAGTGGACTAACTTAGCTGGCTTGAGTGCCTGTTTCCCTTAGTGCATCCCTCCCTGCCTGACACACGGATATAATGGCTGGAAATCTGGGAGTCATCCTGACAACAAAAGGACAGCAGACACCCCCTAAGGAAGGTGGATAAAGAAGCCGGAAGGAGCCCGGATGGCTCAGTGACATTATGGGGCCTCCACACCAGGCTTGGACTATTTACCTCTTTATTTCTTTTTTTTTTTTTCTTTGCGGTACGCCGGCCTCTCACTGTTGTGGCCTCCCCCATTGTGGAGCACAGGCTCCGGACGCGCAGGCTCAGCGGCCATGGCTCACGGGCCCAGCTGCTCCGCGGCATGTGCCATCTTCCCGGACCGGGGCACGAACCCGTGTCCCCTGCATCGGCAGGGGCTCAACTACTGTGCCACCAGGGAAGCCCTTTATTTCTTTTTTGTGGAAATATATATAAAATGTATATATTTTAAATTAATTGATTAAATTGTTTTCTGTTACTTGACAACTAAACCTAATCCTAAGTGATACACTAGTTGTGCAGTCTTCACCTTGGCTCTTCTTTCCAGAGCAGCCCTTATCACCGCACGCGGTGGGAATGATGTGGGGCTGGAGACAGGTTCTAGGACCACCTCTGCTAGTCCTATATAATGGTATGCCTTTGGCCAGATGACTGGAGCTATCTTCATACTTTGCTTTCTTCATCTGTAAAATGCACCTACTCCTGTCCTTCCCTCATGACCCGATTTTTTCTTCAGTTATCAGTGAGCTGCTTTGGTTATGCTGCTCGTAGTAAATGTGAATGAAGTACATCTCTGGGACCCGGATTAGATCAAGGCTGTGGGAAAGAATTCATGGGCCCCAATAAAAATCAACTCTTACAGAGCTTTAGCTACTAAATAGAAAGCTTCTTGTCTTTTAGGGGCTTGAAAATCAAGCCCAGGAAAGCAAGAAAATCAATAGCAAAAATTTCAGGTGTAAGTGAAAACACCTGATTCATTTAACGGTCTAGATTTGCATTACCAAGTCAAAACACCTGTGTCAAAGAGCAGGGGGATTTGCGCAAGCGCCAGCACAGGTTTACAGAAGACTTTCATAATAACTGCTAGAGATGCTGGCCAAACCCCCAGTCTGCCAGGGACTGGCCAGGTTCATAGGTCGACCTCGATTCGAACTGGCTTCCTGCTCAAGACTGCTCCTTGTTCAGGTCAGTGGGGCTGACTTGAGAACCCTAGCGGAGGAAGAGTGTGTGGGGGTTGTGTGTACGTGTGTAGGATTGCGGGTGGGGCAAAGGAGACTTGAGAAACCCGACAGCGGAAGGGGGAATCGTGTCCTCTCTCAAAGAGAGTGATTTTCAAAATGTCGTCTACAAACACTGATAGTTAGACCTAAAATGTCAGCTGACATTGTGTCGGTTCTGAGTGGTGTCCACCGGGGTCGAGTTTTTCTCTCGTTGGAAACTCTTGAATGTAATTTGAGAGGCAGAGGAAGGAACGGCCCCAGGCTGAACTGCTAAAGTCGGTGTCGATGCTTATGTTTACATAGCTCAGGACAGATTACAGCCTCTGTCCCACTCCGGCTTCATAGTTACCCTGTGAGGCAGGTTGGGCAGGTTCAGGGCTATTATCTGATCCAACCTTGTTACTCTTAACGCTTGTGGAGGAGGAGGCCTCCCGGCCAAGTCAGACGAGGCTAAGCCCTTAAAGCTGGCTGCCAGCTTGTGTGGGAGGGGAATAGTGCGGGGCCTCCGCCAGTCTCACTGGCAGCCCTGGGCTTCCTTGGGCTTCCCTTGGATTCTGTTCACCACTTGCTTCAAGCGTTTTGTTTTTAAAGATGATTTTGTACCTCATCAGGCTTGTTCACGTTGTTAGGGGTAGGAGTGGTGGCCCCTTGGGACTTTCTATATCTGGCAAAGGGGAGCCCCCTGGTTCTGCTTCAGTCCCAGGCAGGATCCTGCTCTGTGTGTTTAATGGCAGGGAGCTGGGCCACCTTTTTGTGTTACCCTTACCAGAGCTGTTTACATTTGAAAAAAGGAGGACCCAGGAGGCAATGTCTTAGCTGACAGGCAAGCTTGTAATGCTAATAGAAGAATTTCACACAGGACGTCAATTACAACTAAATTAAAAAAAAAAAAAGATGGCACTGGCAAGTAGATGGAATGGATATTTTAGGGTCAGAGACCACTTGCCAGTCCCTTCACATGGAACCTGCTCCCTCTATGCTCAAAGCCTGCACCAGCTGTTGCTGCCTCTTCTGGTCCCTCAATTGGATAAGATAATAAGAAAAGGGCCTAGAGCCAACCAGAGAGACAGAGGGATGGGCCCCGTCCCAGGGATGAAGAGTGAGGTGGTAATGCTTCAGAATGCCTTCAACAAAGCATAGCCCTGATGGTCCCTCTCCTCCCATCCTTTCCCCACCCTCGAACTGAGAATTCTTTCATCCATCCATTCAACTTAGACAAATTTATTGGAGCGCCTGTTATGCACAGGACACTGCGATACAGTGAGCAAAGCAGGCAAGGCCTGTGCCCCTAGAAGAGATAATACGAGTAAACAAACCTTGTGAGGAGGTTGGCGAAGGTAATAAAAAGGCAGTGGCGGGGGGGGGGGGGGGGGGGGGGAGGGCGACTACACAGGGAGGTCGGGGAAGGTCACGGGAGCTGAGCCCTGGGAGATGAAGCCGGGACCAGCCTTGCAAACGGCTGGAGGAAAAACCTTCGAGGCTGCGGAACAGCCAGAAAAGATCCTCTGAGATGGGAAAGAACTCTGTCTGTGGAGGGACAGAAAGGCTGCCAGTGGGCCGGAGGGCATGGGATGTGACCAGGAGGAAACGTGAACGTCTCCACTAGGCAGGCGGGAGTCGGTGCCGGCCGGGCCCTGGTACGTGGGTTGTGAGAACCCACTGAGTGAGTCCTTGCAGGAGAGCGGCTGGGTAGGATTTATATGAACAAAGGCCACCGTGCCAGCTCTGGGAGAAGGCACTGTGTGCTGGAGCTGGAGGGGAGAGAGTGGAGAGGACTGCGGGAGACGGAGGAATTCCACGCTTGGGGATGCAGGCCCCGCCTTCATCCCACCCAGTTCCCCAAAGTGTCATTTTGTTACCGATTCGGTCCCGATGCTCGCTGCTTACAAAACCAAACTCATGAACGTTGGTACAAAGGAAAGTTGCCTTTAATCAGGATGCTGGCCATCTGGGGAGATGGTGGACTCAGTGTCCCTCAGAAACCACCTGCAAAGATTCTGCTCGGCCATGAAAGTTGTAAAGGGAAGGAGGGGACGCATCTCAGTTAATCACTGAGACGTGGGGCTCAGAGTTGTCGCCATCCCCCACTGCATGCAGGCGCGTCGACTCCTCGTGATTTTCCTCTAGGTGCTATCTTCTTCTTCTTTTTTTTTTTTTTTAACATTTTACCTTATATTGGAGCGCAGTTGATTAACAATGTTAAGTTAGTTTCAGGTGTACAGCAAAGTGATTCAGTTACACATGTACATGTATCTTTTTCAAATTCTTTTCCCATTTAGGCTGTTGCATAATATTGAGCAGAGTTCCCTGTGATCTACAGTAGGTCCTTGTGGGTTATCCATTTCATTTATTTATTTATTTATTATATAGTAAGCTCTAAATATGCCTTTTATTATTTTTTTTAAAATTATTATATTTATTTTTGGCTGCGTTGTGTCTTTGTTGCTGCGCACGGGCTTTCTCTAGTTGCGGTGAGCGGGGGCTACTCTTCGTTGTGGTGCGCAGGCTTCTCATTGCGGTGGCTTCTCTCGTGGAGTGCAGGCTCTAGGCACGCAGGCTTCAGTACTTATGGCACGCGGGCTCAGTAGTTGTGGTGCACAGGCTTTGTTGCTCTGCGGCATGTGGGATCTTCCTGGACCAGGGCTCAAACCCATGTCCCTGCATTGGCAGGGAGATTCTTAACAACTGTGCCACCAGGGAAGTCCCTGGTTATCCATTTTAAATATAGCAGTGTGTACATGTCAATCCCAAACTCCCTAACTATCCCTTCCCACCACCCTTCCCCCCATAACCATAAATTTTTTCTCTAGGTCTGTGAGTCTGTTTCTGTTTTGTAAATAAGTTCATTTGTATCATTTTTTTTTAAGATTCCTCATATAAGTGATACCATGTGATATTGGTCTTTCTCTGTCTGACCTGCTTCACTCAGTATGACAATCTCTAGGTCCATCCATGTTGCTGCAAGTGGCATTATTTCATTCTTTTTTTAAAAAATATTTTTTTGATGTGGACCATTTTTAAAGTCTTCATTGAATTTGTTACAGTATTGCTTCTGGTTTTATGTTTTGGTTTTTTGGCCACGAGGCATGTGGGATCTTAGCTCCCCAACCAGGGATTGAACCCTCACCCCCTGTATTGGAAGGCGAAGTCTTAACCACTGGACCACCAGGGAAGTCCCTATTTCATTCTCTTTAATGGCTGAGAAAAACATGGTCCAAAAGGGTACGTGCACCCCAGTGTTCACTGCAGCACTGTTTACAATAGCCAAGACATAGAAGCAACCTAAATGTCCATCGACAGATGAATGGACAAAGAAGGTATAGTACATATATACAATGGAATATTACTCAGCCGTTAAAAAGAATAGATGCTGTCTTCTTCACACCGTTTGGTCACACAGTTTATTCAGGAGATTACCGAAGGGGAAGGTAGGGAAGAGGTCTATCCATCTGTTAATTACCTATTCTTCATTTCTACTTCTTTGATCTACAAAAGAACCGACAAGTTAGGCAAAGTATTGTGTGATCAAGAGATTTGAAAGGTATGCTTGGGCCAGAGATGAGTAGAACATGGGGGTTTCTGGGGGTGCCTGGTTAGAAGTTAGTTACAATATAGCTCTGCTAAAGTGATGAAGAAAGGGGTTTCCTGCTGAGAGCAGTTTCCTGCAAAGAGCTGCTTACAATTTTAGTGGCTGTTGGGTCTTTTTGTACTGGTGGCATGTAGCCACATTCCTGTCATTGTTTATTGACTGCCTAGCAACACCTGCTACCACCTGTACATTCATATTTTCCCTCCTCTTGTGACTGCCACTTGCTGTCCAGTTGCTACGGAGACTGTCCGGGGATTGGGAGTGCTGGGGATTTTGCCTCATGATTAGAGACATTTCACTTAGCCAGAATGTCCTAGAAACCAGGCCAGAGGGCATTTGAAGGTTATTACCAGTGTCACATAGAGCAGAACTTTCACTGTTAGTGCTGTTGGGCTGTCCTGCCTCTGGTTCTTTGAGTGGCTCTTACCAAGCCACCTGATGCTTTCCTGCTAACAGCCAACTCCCTGGACTCAGCAACTATCACGTTCCCCTCACTTATTCCCGTCCTGCTCTCAATCTGATCTAGTGTGATCCTAACCCTAGACTCTGTGGACCTGTCATCCTTGATAATGACCATTGTGAATGGTGTTTCCAGCTTTTGACCCTCAGCTTTTCCTAATGACCTCTGACCAGGTTTGTCCTTCCCCATCTCCACCACTACAGAACGTACAGGTAGCCCGAGTTGCTTAACTGCCCCTTGATTCTCTTTGAGGAAGACTTGGGCACTGCCTTGAATGCATCCTCTGCTCAGTCGAGTCACCCCACCCCCAGGAATCTGACCATCACCTCTGAGGTTGCTTTTGCCTTTTCTCCCGGGAGTATGAGTATGTCCTCCTGCAAATTGGACTCACAGTTGGCCCCGATATTCCAGAGTTTCCAAGGCAGGTGTGAAAATTAGATCTAAGTT
Source organism: Lagenorhynchus albirostris (assembly GCF_949774975.1). Lineage (NCBI taxonomy): Eukaryota > Metazoa > Chordata > Mammalia > Artiodactyla > Delphinidae > Lagenorhynchus > Lagenorhynchus albirostris. The sequence continues at coordinate 60,646,493 of NC_083102.1, forward strand.
GTGACCTTCGTGTCACACATATAAAAAGAATGTGTGAGGACTTGTGGCTTATGAAAGCAGCCTCATTTGTTCATAATCATTTTCTAAATACCACTAATTGCTTCATGCTTTCTCGAACTTGAACAAAAAACATTGCTCAAACAGCCACTGAAATAGATGAGTAGGTAGCGCCACACATCTGAATCACCAGCACTGCTTCTGTATCTTGACTGACAAGATTTCTCTTCTCCCCCTGCCTCTCTGGACAACCTAGTCTCAGATGCTGAGATGGGTACAGACTGGGCTGAGAGTTGGGTTCCTCAGCATCTGCCCTCCCTGTGGATACCATCCTGTAAACGACACTGATGAGCTTCTTCCTTGCTATCTGAAAGAGTCTAACTAGTAATATGATTACAAAGAAACAGATTTGGCAGAAGTAACCATGACTCTGTTGCTCCTTATGAGGCTAGGAAACAAGCCACCAAATGGTTGGTAGATCATTTCCATGTATATGGAGAGAGGAAGGAAATTATGACTCAGAGAGGTTAGTTCTTTCCTAAAGGATACAAGAGGAAGCAGGGATTCCAAGCTGGTGGTGTTTTGGTTTTGCTTTTTGTTTTCTGAAAAGGGTTAAAGAAGACTTAAGCTTATGCTCATATATAATTGCAGGGGATGTGAGGGAATCAATTGAAAGGCACGTGGATAAATTTTTTTTTAATCCAAATGCATCATAGAAACATAAATGTCCTTTTGCCATGAGAAGGTGGGTGTAATAAGTGTTTCAGTGTATTGCCTATGTATGATGTTGAACAGACATTCTAATATGTTAGGAGTCATTTTATTCTCTTCTCGTTGGGGTCACTGAAGTAACCACACATGGCAGAATGGTGCACAGAGGCAGTGTGGACAGGGCACTGGGTTGAGAGTAGGGAGACCTGGATTCTGTGTCACATGAGGACAGAAGGCCAGCACTGTCCTCTATGTGACAAAGACCCAGGAGCTGGGCAGTGCCCTGAGCAGTGAGTTGATCAGTGCAATTAGTTCTGGACTCCCTTGAAGACCAGCCACACTTCCAACAGAGATGAACACTGGTTATGAGTTTGACACACAGGAGACTAAACCTGGTCTGCTGTATGGTCACCCTTTGTCTCTTACGGGACATGTCTTCTCAGGGAGTATCCACCCCACCCCCAAACAAAACAAGCTCTTTGGTCCCTCATTCTGTAGCCTGGTGGAAGATATGAAATACTTGGTGGGCCACCCTTGCCCGCCCTCATCAACTATATTAATACCTACTGAGACCTTTGGGCTCCCGTCTGAGATGTATCAGTTTTCTTCCCTAATGTTGGAGTGCGGACCTCTAGGCAAATTCTTAAGGGGTCTGGAGTTACTGCCGAATAGAAGAAATTGCGTTATGAAAATTACAGATGACATTTGGTATCAGTGTGAAGAGGAATCAGTGTTTTACAAATAAGAGTCAGTGGTAATGGTAAAACAATACCTACAGCATCATGTATGAAAATAGGTATTAAGCCCAATGAAACTGGATCCCTCTTAAATGATATATAGTCTGCTCCCAGAGGACTAAAAAGGGCCTATTTGGACCTGATACTGTGAAGAAGGGAGGTAGGAGTTTGATTAAGTGTAGATTTAAAATTTAAAGACACCTTTGAACAGCTCTTCAGGTTCACCTCAACCCTAAGAGGCACTCTGTGAATAGTCCACAGCAGTTTCGCAAGTTGCTACTGCTGTCTGACTCATATCTCTAATGCATTCCTATATGCCCTGTGCAGAAAAGAATAAAAGTTGAATTTCTGTTATGGTAACTGGACTGCCCGGTTTTGACCAAACCCACATGTCTAACTCATAACTCATCCACCCTCCTGGATACATGTAACCCAGGAATTACTCAGAGCCAGGAAGACTGGAGATGACTGTTTCTTCACTATCTGACTCTGAGGCCTTAACCAACCACAGGATGGACAGCAGCCTGAGACTGGTCCAGAACTGGAGCAGCGTTTGGGCCTGGGCCGTGTGTGAAGGGCTCCTGACAGGCTTAGTTACCCCGTTTCTAGACACCCTGAGCAACAGCCGGGGGCAGGTAAAGCAAGAGCAACACATTCCTTGGAGTTAGAAGAACTGGTTTTGAGTAGTAACATTGCTATATAACTAGCTGTAGGACTAACCAGATTAACTAGCTAAAGTAACTAGCTAAGTGACTGAGCAGATCATTCCACCTCCAGGAACTGAGTCTGGCATTTGTAAAATGAAGTCATTAGACTTGGTAATGACTAGTAAAAGATAAACTTCTGCTAAGATTTAGGATGAGAAACATGAACTTTATGTCAGTTAGGATGTAAGTCTTAAGAAGAAAAGTCTAGGTCTGGTTCATCCAGGACTCCCTAAGGTGTTTCTCAAATGATTCAGTTAAGTCAACCTTGGAGTTATAAATAAAGGTTCTTAACTAGTATAGCAACCTTTTTGGATTTCCTTACTAATGGGTAATATATACACTTCATAAAAACCTCCAGTATTGTTTTTCTCTTTAAGTTAGAATAAATTTTTGGTATTGAGTGAAAAAAGTTTACCTTAGAAGAAAAGTTCATTTGGGTAGCTAGCATCCAACATTCCCTAACAATGATGGGTTTTCTGAAATGTTACTGTAATTGATTTGCTGTCAACATGTGGACTTAAATGTGCTCCTTTAGTATGTAGGCTCAATGTGGGTACAATTTTTTTTTAACTTCTTTTTCAGTTCAAACAACACCTAATTCAGTACTCTAAATATAGTCAGCATTCAATAAAAATTTAATTATTAACTGAATCAAGGCTGCCAGGGAAAAAGGGCCATTGCTTCTTGTTTGGACATGTTCCTCTGATTAAATGCCACTTTAAAAATTACTTGCCAGAGCCTTTTGATAGTGAAAATATAAATATTATCTATAGAGTTAAGTTTAAAAGCATCATTATCTTAAGATATTTAAAATTGTTTTTCTTTATCAAACAAACCAGATAAATCTCTTGCAAATATTTTTAGTAGAGCTGAACTAGGAAACTTGTCTCCTGGCTTCCATTTCTTACACCAGGTTGTTTCTCCCACAGTGGTAGATATTTATTTCAATGAATTGTAATGTCCACAGTAACGAAAAAGAATGTACATGGGCTTTCAATTAGCCTTTGGCCACACTGGCCAGTGGAAGTAAATGGCCAGTCTCCTCCTGTCCCTGCTGCACGAGCCCCCATTTAAAACGCCTGGTTATATTCCGCATTGCAATGACACAAGCCCCTCTGTCAGTAAGCTAATTTTTTCTTTTTCTTTCTTTTCTTTTTTTTCTCAGTGTGGCGTGGCATGCAGGATCTTAGTTCCCTGACCAGGGATCGAACCCATGCCCCCTGCAGTGGAAGCGCAGAGTCCTAACCAGCGGACCACCAGGGAATTCCTCAGTAAGCTAATTATTTCTTTCCTACATGGGTAGGGTTGATAACGGCGGATTTCTAAATCCTCAGAACACATTTCTTTTTTCTACTAATGTCTATTCTAAGAAAAATGGTTGTGTTTCATGTTTTATTGCTGTGTTTCTGAAAATGCTCTTAGTGTCTAGGTGTCCCCAAGAAAGATGGTACTGCAGCCTCTGATGTAAGCAGTCCTTCTCTCTTCCTGCTTCTTCCACTTTACACTAGCATTTCTGTGACTTCTTCAAGCCCAAACCGCTGTAGGAGTCCAAGTTCACTGCCCAGGTTACAGTTATCGTGTTTCTTGTGCCATTAGTAGATGCCATTAGGGCAGTATTATTTGGGGGTCAGACAAAAGGGGGCCATTTTTCTTGGAAGTTGGGTAAGACTTCATCAAAGATACAATATTTAAACTAAGTCTTATAGAATATGTAGGAGTCTGCCATGCAGAAAAGAGACAGAGGAAGCAGCAGGTGTGAGGACGAAAGGCTGAATACCAAAAACAAACCCAACCTAGTACATTTGGGATTATTAAGCAGAATGGGTGGAGCATAAAGTTGGGAGAGAATGATGGGACAGGATTTTTGAGGTTTAATTGTAGGACTCAGTGACTTATGGAATGTGAAAGGAAGGTGAGATGTGAAGGTGAAGATATGTGGTGATGCTGTAAACAGAGACAGGAACAACAGGAGTAAGGCTGGGGTTCAGAGGACTTGAAATTACAACCAAAACTATGCCAGCTCATTTATGGGTTCAGTAATGTAAGGGGCGGTTAAGAGCTACATCTTAAACCCCAGCTCCTCCCTTTAATAATAAGGGATGCTAATTTGATTAACCACGCTCTGGTCACCAAAGTGCCTACATTTACCTCTAGACAGGGGAAATTTGTATTAAACTATTAAAATGCCAAGCACATAAGTGATTTCTAGTCTCTGGAGAGGTTCTCTATCTCTCTCACTCAGGCTGTGGAAGGGTCAGCCCATTCGTTCATTCTCGCTTCCTTCCTCCCCCACTCCAAGATACTTTTAAAAAGATTAAATAGCTTCATTGAGGTATAATTGACATACAATAAACTAAAACTATTTAAAGTATACAGTTTGTTAAGTTTTGAAATAAGTATATACCCATTTATTTTCTGCTTTCTATTTTATTAGTTTCTACTCTGGTAATGATTATTTCTTCGACTTATTTTAGGTTTAATTTGCTCTTCCTTTCTAATTTCTTAAGTTAGATGCTTAAGTCATTGATTTGGGACTTCTATTCTAATAGTCATTTAGTGTTACAAATTTTCCCCTACATACTGCTTTAGTAGCATGCCACAAAAAAAAATTTTTATAACAATTTATTTATTTAAAAAAATTATTTTTTCTTTTTTAAAAAATAGATTTTTTTTGGCTGCCTTGGGTCTTCGTTGCTGTGCGCAGGCTTTCTCTAGTTGCGGCGAGCGGGGTCTACTCTTCGTTGCGGTGTGAGGACTTCTCATTGCGGTGGCTTCTCTTGTTACAGAGCGCAGGCTCTAGGCGCGCAGGCTTCGGTAGTTGTGGCACACGGGCTTCAGTAGTTGTGGCTCATGGGCTCTAGAGCGCAGGCTCAGTAGTTGTGGTACACGGGCTTAGTTCCTCCGCAGCATGTGGGATCTTCCCAGACCAGGGCTCAAACCCATGTCCCCTGCATTGGCAGGCGGATTCTTTTTTTTTTTTTTTTTTTTTTGCGGTACGCGGGCCTCTCACTGTTGTGGCCTCTCCCGTTGCGGAGCGAAGGTTCCGGACGCGCAGGCTCAGCCGCCATGGCTCACGGGCCCAGCCGCTCCGCGGCATGTGGGATCTTCCCGGACCGGAGCACGAACCCGTGTCCCCTGCATCGGCAGGTGGACTCTCAACCACTGTACCACCAGGGAAGCCCCAGCATGCCACATATTTTGCTACACCGTGTATTTATTTTCATTCAGGTCAAAATACTTTCTAATTTTCCTCTTTGATTTCTTTACTGACCTATGGATCTAGAAGTAGTTTATAGAGTTTGGACCTATTTGAGGTTTTTCCAAATATATGTTTGCTACTGGTTTATAACTTAATTTCATTGTGATAAGAACATATTTTATATGAATTGAATTCTTTTAAATTTATTGGCACTTATTTTATGGTCCAGAATGTACTTTACCAAACACTGAGTGAGTCTTGGGGTTTTCCAGTCTGGCTGGTATGACAGGCATTGATTGCTCCCGGCCCAAAGTTAGCACCTGACTCTGTTACCTTTAATCTTTTCAGTTGGCTCAGTTCCTAGGTTTGGGTAGTTTCCGCATGTGCATTCACTCACCAGTACCTAGCTGAATACTCAGGGGGAACCCTCCACAGACCTCCCAAGTTCGCACCCTGTGAACTTCTCTCCTGTCCAGATCTCTGTCCTCATCCTCAGAATTCTAGCCGCCTTGGTCTTTCTGAGCTCTTAGGCCTCATCCCAGGGAATCTGCCAGGTCCTGCCTTGGTTCCCTCTCTCCGCACTGCGGCCTGGAAATGCTACCAAAGCAGTAGACTGGGGCAATTGCAGGGCTCACTTCATTTTCTTTCCTGCCTATCAGGGCCCACTGTCCTTCCTTGACTGGTTTACATGTTTTGCAAAGTGTCATTTCCTAAATGTTGTCTGTTTTTAGTTGTTTCAAGAATGAGGATAAATCTGGTCCATATTACTCCATCTTAGTTGGAAGCAAAACTGTCCATCTCTCTCTTTCTTTCCTCTTCTGAGAAGCTGCAACAGTAGACATGTCAGAGCCTTTTCCTACATGGGAAAAGACCCAGCCATCTCCTACAGCCTCTCTGTTGTCTCACATGTCAGCCAGGCCAGGGGCTACAGCCTGCCATAGACAGCCAAGGCAAGCCTGAGAGTAGGGATTTGTATCTGTCAACTTTTATAGTGGTAACACACAATCCCAAATCTAAGTGGCTGGTGGCAATAGACATTGATTTCTTGCCCAGATGACTTGAGGGCTATCGATGGCTCCAGCTCTGCTGGGCTCAGCAAGCTTAGTTTGGTTCAAGTGGGCTTGCCTGGCCTCAGTTCAGCTCTATGCATCTTCTTATTCTGGGAGCAAAGGTGAAGGCATGCTAGTTTCTTGGTGAAGGTCCAGAGGAAGAGGCACAGGGCCAAAGCATGCAACCACATTTAAAGCTTCTGCTCTGTCATGGCATACCTGACATCTGTGCACATTCCATTGGCCAAAGCAAATCAGTAACCAAGCCCAGAGTCAAATGTGCAGGAAAGTACACCCTACCTGCAGCAAGCATGGCAAGGATAGAGAAAGAAAGGATAATTGTAAACAATCACGATCTTCCATAGCATTGATGACTTGCACTCTCTGCTGTGTTTTCTCTACTACATGCTCTACTGGCACAATGGACCTTTTTCATAGTACTGAGCACATCATATATTTCACAGATTAATTTCTGTTTGACATTTACGTGACTCTTAAGTCTGTCCTCCACTAGAAAATAAGGTTCATAAATGCAGAGACAGTGCCTGGCACGCAGTAGAGAGTAATTGTATGAATGAATGAGCGAATCAGGGAGTGAGTGAATAAAAGAATGTCTTTCTCTGCTTACTTTCCCAAGGCACTAAGGAATGTGCTAGATGGCATTTGGTTAGAAACTATGTAGGATGAACTAGCCTAGGACCGAAAGATGCTGTGCAGTTCAGTCGTACTTGCCAGAAAGCTCAGCCCTGGCACTTGGCTCAAGTATAGAAAATGATGTGGAGATTTGCTGTCCTTTGCTGTTGTTCTCTGTACGTATTCTTGTGGATGTGGGGAGCTGGCGTTTACAGTAACTCTCAGGCATTCCTGGGTTCTTGGCATAATCCTAAATGAATAACCTCCATAACTACACCCAGTTTTAATACTTGGCATACTGAGTGGCAGGCAGCAGGGAAGCAGAATACCAGGTGAGAAGATCAAAGCTGAGCGAGGTTTCTGGTGGTATTTAGAACTTGACATGGCATCTCTATGAGCCACAAGGACTGAGTTAGCCTCCCACAGAGCTCTAGCACAGACCTTTGCATTATTTGTAGCAGGTATTTGGGATTAGGACTGGATTGGCTCCCCAAGATTATCCTGTTTTGAGCTGCTTTCAAGGGTGACCTCTGAAGATTCATGATGTATCCTTGGACACAGTAACCTCTGGAATCCACATAGGGTATCATCAGACATAATAATCTCAGGATCTGTATAGCACATTGCTGGCCATGGTAATCTCTGGAGACTCATATAGCATATTCTTGGGCACCTCAAGTCACCATGACCACTTATTTTCAAGTTGCCTTTGTCCAGCTGGGGACAAACTTAGTGGTGGCTTTAATGATATTGGTAGTGATCTATTTCTTCAGCTGGGTGGTAGATACACAGGTTTTTATGTAATTTTACCTTAAAACCTACTTATATGTAATATATATTCCTTTGAATATATCAAATATTTTGCAATATAAAGAAATGAAAAAATAAGAGAAAAATACACATTAAAACTGAAATGAGATCCCATTTTCAACCATCAGAGGATCACAAAGATCAAACAACTGATAAGACTCAATAATGGTGAGAAAGGGAAAAAGCAGGTACACTCATAAGTTGGGGGAATGTAAATTGGCACAATCTTTAAAGTAAGTCCTTTGACATGCCTATCAAAAGTACATTCCCTTTGTTCTTACAATTTCGCTTCATGAATAGATTGTATAGATACACTTACACAAACACAAATATGTACCCCAAAAACAGAAGACTAATGTGTACAGGGCTATTCAGTGAAGCTTTTCTTTGGTCATAATAAAAAAGATTGGAAACATTGAAAGGCCAAGGAAAGATGGGTTGATTAAATAAAATGAACTGCTGTGAATTTTAAGTCTAAGGTAGCTCTTCATCTACTGACACAGAATGAGTTCCATAATACTAAGTGAAGAAGAAAGGAAGAGAGAGAAGGAGGGAGGAAGGAAAAAAAGGAAGGGAGGGCACAAAGAGAGAATATTTCAAAGGGAAAGGAATGGTGATCTCAGAAAGTAGCAAATGGTTGAGTATAGCTGAACTGAAGAATATGTATAAGAACCTCAAGGAAGATAAATGAGAAATGTAAGCAGAGGTGAGGACCTCGAATACTGCGCTAAAAGGTTTGCTCTGTACCTTGGAGAAGACGGAGAGCCTCTAAGCATTTTAAGGAGGAGAATGATTGGGTCACATTTTCTGTAACTCAGCAGCACTGTGGGGATAAAGATCAGAGGTGAGGGATAAGATGGAGGTGAGGAGGCTGGTTTGGAAGCAATGAGAAACTCAGAGTGGAGAAGATCAGGGAGAAGTAAGATGGACCAGATGCACTGAGCAATTGGATATTGGGCATAAGGGAGAGGCAAGAGTCTGGGGTGTTCCTCAGAGGCCAGATGAGGTCAGCGGCTGAGTGACTGCACCATTCAGAGAAATGGAATACAGAGGGACGGCTGGTTTGTGGTGAAGGCAGAGGGTGGTACGAAGCAAATTTAATAGGCTTGGCCTTCAACTTTCAGTATGGGAAAAGCTCAAGTGACACTCTAAAATTTGAATAGGCACAATTTTAGTCAATTTTACTGTATTTGTCCATATTATTTAATAGCAAAGTATGTAATATACCACAAAGAAAGTCTACACAAATTCCAATATTTATTTCTTGGAAGACTAGAGATGAGATGATCACATAGAAACAAGGTCTGTTGGGGTTTTGTTTTTGATTTTTTTCCGATCAGGGACATGCTCTGTTTTGTTTTAAAGCGTCAAAAACAAGTCTGAGCAGTGATGTATTCATAACAGAATCAACTTGGGAAAAATCCCAAATTGCTGAAACTAGCAAAACCATAGCACTCTTCATTAAGATGCAAGAGATGGAAAACAGCCAAATGATAAATTTAAGGTAACACCAACTAATACACTAAGGAGAAAATAATTGGAGAATTCTACTAGTACTTAAAAATAATGTCAAGAAACTGTGAGTGCAGACTTTAAAGGCAAATTTGAAGGATAGTAAAAATAAAATTGAAGCTTCAGTCAATTTCAGAGAGAAATAGGGAAAGAAGTCTTTATTTTGCTGTCTTTGCAATCCACAAGTCCTGATTTACTATTTAGAATTCCTACTGTGTAATTCCTATTTTTCTTTGCTTCCAAGATAGAGGGAAATTTTCCCATGTCTTCTACTGATGTGGCAGTTACCTTAGGTTTTTTTCTATTCCACATAGAATATAATAGAACATAATACTGTTTAAAATCAGGGATGTGTTAATAGGTTTGCTACTCTCCCCTGCTCTAGGAACCAAGAACACCCATCACAAGCTGGAGGGCATGCTCAGAATTAGAGGGTAGGGTGGTAAAAAAAAAAAAAGCCATGGAAATAGGAGAAGCTGCTGAAGCAGCCCAAATGAATGAGGACATATTGGCTTGTCTTAAAATAACACAACCATTCTGAAAGGTTCCACAGGGTCAGGGTAGGAGTTTATTAGGATGGAAGCCACAGGGGACATCCAGCTCAACTATAGCAGTGGGAGTTGGTGTTACCTAAACAATGGCTGCCTCTGGAGGAGAAAATTGTCTTGTCAGAAATGCTCACCTCAAGAATGCCCAGTCAGAGTATTTGTCTAAAGGATATAAGGAATTGAGGAGACATAGTACTAGAAGACTCTAAGGATCCTTGGCAAGTCGAAGAGCCCATATTTTCTTAACCTGATTACGGCAGGGCTTAAAATTTCCTAACTTTCAGAGTTTGATGTGACTTTTAATGAATTGGCTTAAATGAATGATTTTTCAAAGATACTAATTTATGAAAATGGTAAGAAATAATGAATGCTTTTAGAAATCAAGTCAGATATATATATTTAAATCTGAAATCCCGTTCATATGTGTGAAATATGATTTGGAGCTATTCTTGTATGAACGATCAGACACACACACATATTCTAAAACATGTCTTATTTTAGTGAGGGGAAAAGCTCTTGGACACTTCAACAGCATTAATCCATCTTTGCACGGCTGTTCACGCATGACACTGAATTATAGTTTAGTAGAGAAAAAGGGCATAAATCATTGACAATCTAAAATTCCAATTCAAATAGTAGACTCTCTCCTGAGACTGGCATAATTCAGATGTCCCCTTGCTGGGTCTCAGCCAGGGTAGCTCATCAGAATCACCCATGGGTGCCTAGCCTCACCCCAGACCTGCTTAGCGTGCACTTCTCTGACAGTTAATGAACCTAAGCATCCCTTCAGAGGTGTATTGACCATCTCCTTTGAATTGCCAGTCCCTATCATTTTCCTGTTTTTTCCTTTTTATTCTTTTTTACTTATAGGATCTCTTGGTTTATTAGTGATGTGCAACGATTCTGTTACATGTAACATGCAAATGGCTTTCTCTCATTCTTTCGTTTACTTCTTGTTGTGTGTAGGCAAAACATTAAGACTAAAATCACCAAACCTACTTGGCGTTTTATAAATTTAGCATGCCCTTCAGACCTCCCATGAGAGCAATACTTGCAGTCAGCAAAGCTGAGGTTTCAACTAAATGAAAACGGTAGAAATGATCGTCTAAGATATTTTAACATTTCAGTGGAAGTTTGTCATTGTTAAAATTCTTGAACGTCGTTAGTACTTAATAAAATACTAAAAATTTCTCAATGTCTTAATTTAAAATGGACACGTCTCTCGATAAACATTCTTGGTTTTAGCACGTTGTGTACATAGTCTGTCCTTTTTTATTTGAAAATGGAGAAACAAAATGTATATCTCCCCCATCTCTATTGGTTTTTTAAAAATAAAAGTATAAATGATTTACGATATTGTGTTAGTTTCAGGTGTATAGTGCAGTGATTCAGTTTTGGATTTTTTTTTCAGATTATATTCCAGTATATGTTATTACAAGATATTGGGTATAATTCCCTGTGCTAAACATTAAATCCTTATTGCTTATCTATTTTATGTATAGTAATTTGTATCTGTTGCTCCCAGACTCCTAATTTGTCCCTCCCCCTCTCCCTCTCCCCTTTGGTAACCGTAAGTTTGTTTTTTACTTGAGTCTGTATATATAGATTCATTTGTATTATTTTTTTAGATGCTACATATAAGTGACATCATACAGTATTTGTCTTTCTCTGTTTGACTTATTTCACTAAGCATAATATTCTCTAGGTCCATCCATGTTGCTGCAAATGGCAATATTTCATCCTTTTTTTCTATGGCTGAGTAATATTCCTGTGTGTGTGTGTGTGTGTGTGTGTGTGTATCACATCTTCTTTATCCATTCAACTGTCGATGGGCACTTGGGTTATTTCCATATTAGCTTTTTAACTAGATTACAATGAAAACATAAATCATCATTCTCTTTTCCAAAATCTCAGGTTGTTCAGATCAGCCTCTTTGATTCTTTAGCCAGACAACACTCCTTCTGACTTTTCCCTTTGTTTTGCTAATTATGGTGGGAAAAGAGGGGAGGAGTGGCCTGAATCTCAAAGTGGATGAGAGTAATAGTTTTTAACTCATTGACATATCACTTCTCTCTTATTCTTTTAAACTGGTGTGATTTTTTTCTTAACGTTTTCTATTCCTCTCTTTCACGGAGTTAATTATTTCTCTAATGAATTTTATAAAGTGAGTTCTAATATTTTTTAATGTATTGAGTTCTTCCTATGTGCCAGGAACTAGGGACACAGAGATAAACAAGGCATGTCTTTGCTTCTAAGTTCAGAGAACAGGCAGGCGGTACAGATGCTGTGATCAACAGAATAATGGATGCAACAGTGTCCATTCCCTAATCCCCAGAACCTTACATAGGAAAAGGGCTTTGTAGATGTGATTAAGGTTAAGGACCTTGAGATGGGGAGGGTAGTCTGGATTGTCCAGGTGGGCCTTATCAAATCACACTAGTCCTTAAAAGCAGAGACCCTTTCCCAGCTATAATCAGAGCACCAGGGAGATGGTAGCATGAGAAGAATCCAACCAGCTGTTGCTGGCTTTGAAGGTAGAGGAAGGGACCATGAACCAAAGAATGAATGTGGGTAGCCTCTAGAAGTTGGGAAAGGTAAGGAAACGGATTCTTCCCTAGATCCTCCAGAAGAAACACTGACACCTTGATTTTAGCCCAGTTCTCGAGACCTGCATCAGACTTTTGACCTCCAGAACTGATAATACATTTGTGTTTTTTAAGCTGCTGAACCTGTGGCAATTTGTTAAAGCAGCAAAACAAAAAACTAACACAGGTGCTCTGCACTAAGTGCAAGGCAGCTTAGAATGTGATCAGGGTAGAATGGAGGCATTAGGGCAAGTGTTTTGTGTCCTCAGAGTTGAGCGTGGCCCAACTGAGAGAGATGAGGAAGTACCACAAAGGAGGAGGCCTGCAAGTTGTCCTTGGAATATTAGGATTTGGTCAGTCACATGAAGGAAGAAGAGAACATTTCAGACAAAGAGATGAACACCCAAGTCAACATTACAATATGTTTGCATATCAATTTTCTATATGGGAAAAATTGTGAAAACCTTGAAAAACAAACATAACTACTTCTGCTCTTTGCAAAATGGCAGGCTAGATACTCTGAAGGGTCTTTCTGCTTTCCAACAACCATACGGTGACAATACAGGCTTTTCAATGCATTGCTGGACTTCCAGGCAATAAGAAAATACCCAAAGCCCTCCATCCCACAACAACAAAAAATGGAGTAGTGGCCATCTATGTAGCTCAGACCCACTTTCATGCTGAGACAACTAAAAAAGATGAAGAAAACACAGTCACCTGGAAATCACCAACATGCTGACAGGCTCATCGGAATTACCAGGCATGAAGATGGGAAGCTAGAGAGGTACACCCAGCACCCAGAGCAGGTTTTGTCCTGGGTGAGTTTCCTGCCCAAGAAAGGTGGCTGAAAGTCTGAGCAGCGTAAACAAGTAAAAAAGGTGCTAGCCACACAAAAAAAAAGATGGGTAAATTTGCATTAAAATTGAGAACTTCTGTTCACTAAAAAAAGAAAAGAAAAGAGTAAAGTAAAAAGGCAAACCACAAAGATATTAGCAACTCAAATAATGAGCAAAGAATTCAAATTCAGGATATATAAGGAACTCCAGAAATTCAATAAGCAAAGGCAAACAATCCAATAGGAAAATCTCCCCCAATTATAAACAGACATTTCACAGAAGCAACAGCACAGATGGTAAATAAATATGGTCAGATGCTACCAGAGAAAGGCAAATTGAAACAAGATACCATTTCACATCCATGATTAACAAAATGAAGAAGTCTGACAATTTTGTGTTAAAAAGAATGTCAAGCAATGGGAACGCTTATACAACAACTGGTGCGAATTTATAATGAACTGGTTCAAACACTTGGTGAAAAAATTTGGTATGATGTACTATTTTTGGATGTTTACATATCCTGCAACCCACCAATTCCACTTTTGGGTATATAGCCTAGAAAACCACTGCTACACGAGCACCCAAAGCCACACGTAAGAGCATTCATAGCAAAGCTGATGAAAAATATTAATTAGAAACAATTTAGCATAGACAAGGTAATGGTTGAATATGTTGTGATATATTCATACCAGTATTATACAACTGTAAAAGTGAACAAGTATGAATTATATTGTAATAATATATCAAGTGAAAAAGAATTACACGTCATGAAACCAATTTTTTAAAGCTCAAAAAAACCTAAATAATAAATTATTTAGGAATATATTTAGATATGGTAAAACAGGGATTAATTATAATATTGAATGAAAGTAGCAAGTTGCAGAAGACCAGAGTATGACACCATTTTTATAAAGTTCTAAAATAAGCGAGACTATGTATTATTTAGAGATACATAGAGATTTATGTGGTTTCACATGTAAAATTACATATGAAAACCAATAACAAATTGAAATGGTAAGACCAAAATTCAAGATGGGTTATTCTGGCAGAAAGCAGGGGGTTGGGATGATGGAGGGGCTCACAGGAAGTTTCAACAGAATTGCTTATGTTTGTTTCATTTTCCGTGTGATGTGTTCACTGGTGTCCATCATGGTATCATGTTTTTAAATTTACAAGTATATTGCATATATTATTTTGTAGTATCAAATACTACATAATAAAAATTTAAGCTATACAAAATTGTTTTTGCTAAGATGGCTGTTATTCCAGTTCCTCCTTCCTTGGGTGCACTTTTGTGTACCCCCAAACTCAAATGAGGGTCACAGGCCTGAAAGAAGAGGAAAGTGTGTTGTGAGATGATATATACCAATGCTGCCTGAGTTCAGCTCAGAACTAGTGATCTTCCCAAACTGGATATCATAAAATGACAGAGCAAGTTCTCTACTACTCTGTTGGGTTATATTTCAATTTGGTGGCTCATTTTTTTTTTAGTGTACACTGTATGTTTAAAACGCTCTGCTCAGGAGTTCATGTGGGCTTCAAGTGGTCCTCGGCCATCAAGTGCCTTCCCATCCCAACCCACTAAAATTCAAAGTTGCTTTTACACATTTTAAAGGAAGGGTAGAAAATGTTCCTTTGTCTAAATTACAATTTTTGTTTTAAATATATAGCTTAAACATACAATAAAGGCTTTTCTTCCAAATATGTTGGAAGAGTGGGGAATGACAATTGTTAATAAATCTGAGTTGCAATTTTAATTCAGATTAGTTTCTTAATCATTTTCAGGGCAAATGAGGCAAAAAATCTAACTACACTCACCAACCCCACTCCTATCCCACGGCCGCTCATCTCTCAGAACCACTCCATCTTGCTGGGTTTCCCTCAGGCAGGATATCTTTCTTACCTCACCACCATCTCTGCACAAACATACTCCCATCACTTTTAATGTCCATACCCAGTTCCTTCCCCACCAGCTACCTTTTGCTACAGGCAGGGCTTTTAGGGGTTTGGGGGACTGAGGCAGGTGTGAGGGATTGGGGGAGCCAGGGGAAGTGGGAGTGTTCTGGGGCAGGGGTTTCATCCGACATAATACATGAAAAGGAATTAATGGCAATCAGAACAACATTGCAGGTTGTGAAATAGATAGAACATGTGTGTTGCAGGTTGTGAAATAGATAGAACATGTGTGTTGAAGTTACACAGTCCTGGGTCAGACCCTCCCATCTCTTCCACTTTTTAGTTTGGTGATGTTTGAGAAGTTCCTAAACTTCTCAGAGCCTCAGTGTCTTCATCTGTAAAAAATAGTTAATAATACCTACATCCTAGGGTGGTTGTAAGGATTTGACTATGTTTATAAATTGTCAGTGTTCAGTATACACTCATATATGATGTTTTATTTGTATTGGGTGAATATTGAAATTATAGAGCTTCTTCCTAGGCTTGTAGATAGAGACATAGATTTGACTCAGTACAGGGTGATTTACTTGCTCATCCTTGAATGCAGATTTCTTCACATTCCTTTTCACTGTTGAATCTATTTCCTGAGCCTTTACAGCCACTGAACCAAAAGCGAGCACAGGAGTTGACCTGTTTGTCATAATACCATAGAACCACATATTCGCTACAGTTTCCTGGCTGTAGAGTTCCAAATATCTAGGATATAGAGTGAGAAAAGGATAGCATGTTATTATAAGTTTTTCTTTCACTGAAAAGTAAAAGCTTTAGGAAGCTTATTCTCCATGCACACTAACGCACCAACTAAAAAAGTATGGTTCTAAGTTAAGGACGGGTTCCTGAATACCTGACATATTTCCTCTACCACCTGAAACTCCACCATTAGATAGTCATTCCTTTGAAAACAAAAGTTTTTGAACTTCATGAAGCCCCATCAAAATGCATATTTTCCTGACAATACTGTGAGCCTTGATTGGCTAATACTCTTGTGAGGATTAGTTGACAGGAGAGAGATAGGACTTCTTCATTTACTTTGGACTTGATTTGAAATCAAATTAGCACTTGGAATGAAGATGACTTTGGCCTTCCATACACATTCCCTCCAAGTTTGTTCATAGAAAGCACCACTATGATCACATGTGATTGTGCTTACTAAAGGAGGAAAATCCCTTTAAGTTACAAAAAAATGTAAAATAAAGGACTCTCTTCTTTTTTTAATTGAAGTATAGTTGATTTACAATATTATATTAGTTTCAGATGTACAGCATACTGATTCAGTATTTTTGCCGATTATACTCCATTATAGGTTATTACAAGATAATGGCTGTAATTCCCTGTGCTATACAGTATACCCTTGTTGCTTATCAATTTTATACATAGTCGTTTGTATCTGTTAATCCCACACTCCTAATTTGTCCCTCCTCCCTTCCTTCTCCCCTTTGGTAACTGCAAGTTTGTTTTCTATATCTGTGACTCTGTTTCTGTTTTGCATATATCAACACATACATTTGTATTATTTTGTAGAGTCCACATATAAGTGATATCATACAGTATTTGTCTTTCTTTGAATTATTTCACTAAGCATAGTATTATCTAGGTCCATCCATGTTGCTGCAAATGGCAGAATTTTGTTCTTTTTTATGGCTGAGTAGTATCCACTGTATACATAGACCACGGCTTCTTGATCCAGTCACCTGTTGATGGCTTGCTTCTATGTCTTGGCTATTGTAAACAGTACTGCTATGAACACTGAGGTGCATGTATCTTTTCTAATTAATGTTACTATTTTTTCCAGACATATACCCAGGAGTAGAATTGCTGGGTCATATGGTAGTTCTATTTTTAGTTTTTTCAGGAACCTCTATATTGTTTTCCATAGTGGCTGCATACTGAGTTGTATGAGCTGTTTTATATTTTGGAATATTAATCTGTTGTCAGTGGCATCATTTGCAAATATTTTCTCCCATTCTGTAGGTTGTCTTTTCATTTTGTCTAAGGTTTTATTTGCAGTGTAAAAGCTTTTAAGTTTAATTAGATCCCATGTGTTTATTTTTGCTCTCATTTCTTTTGCCTTAGGAGACTGATCCAAGAAAACATTGCTACTATTTATATCAAAGAATGTTCTGCCTATGTTCTGTTCTAGGAGTTTTATGGCTTCAGGTCTTACATTTAGTTATTTAACTATTTTGAGTTTATTTTTTTACATGGTGTGAGGAAATATTCTAATCTCATTGTTTTACATGTGGCTGTCCATTTTTCCCAGTACCACTTGTTGGAGAGACTGTCTTTTCTCCATTGTGTTTCTTGTCTTCTTTGTCATAGATTAATTGATTGTAGGTGTGTGGGTTTATTTCTGGGTGCTCTATTCTCTTCCATTGATCTATATGTCTATTTTTGTGCCAGTACCACACTGTTATGATTACTGTAGCTTTGTAGTATAGTTGAAGTCTGAGAGGGTTGTACCTCCAGCTTTGTTCTTTTTTCTCAAGATTGCTTTGGCTATTTGGGGTCTTTGTGGTTACATATGAATTTTAGGATTATTTGTTCTAGTTCTGTGAAAAATATCATGAGTATTTTGATAGGGATTGAATTAAATCTGTAGATTGCTTTGGGTACCATGGCCATTTTAACAATATTAATTCTTCCAATACAAGAACAAAAGATATCTTTCCATTTCTTTGTATCATCTTCAATTTCCTTCATCTGTGTTTTATAGTTTTCAGAGTATAGGTCTTTCACATTCTTGGTTAAGTTTATTCCTAGGTACTGTAATATTTTTGATGTGATTTTAAACAAGATTTTTTTTTTACTTTCAATTCTGATATTTCATTATTAGTGTATAGACTCACAACAGATTTCCATATATTAATCTTGTATCCTGTAACCTTGCTGGAAGTATTTATTAGTTCTAATAGTTTTTGTGTGGAGACTTTAGGGTTCTCTATATAGAGTATCGTGTCATCTGCAAATACTGACAGTTTTACTTCTTCCCTTCCAACTGGATACCCTTATTTCTTTTTCTTGCCTGATTGCTGTGGCTAGGACTTCCAATACTACGTTAAATAGAAGCAGTGAGAGTGGGCATCCTTGTTTGTTCCTGAATTTAGTGGAAAGGCTTCCATATTTTCACCATTGAGTATGTGGGTTTGTCATAAATGGCCATTTTATTCTTTGTTTTCCAGTTGTGGTTATAGTTCTTCTCTGATCATTTATTCTTATTTGTGTTTCTCCCATTGTGGTTTGATGATTTTCTTTTGTAGTATGCTTGGGTTCCTTTATCTCAACATTTCTTTTAGGGTAGGTTTAGTATTGCTTAATCTTTTAGTTTTTGCTTGTCTGAGAAATTCTTTCTCTCTCCTTCTATTCTAAATGATAATCTTGCTGGGTAGAGTATCCTAGGTTGTGGGTTTTCCCTTTCAGCAGTCTGAATACACCATGTCACTCACTTCTGGCCTGCTAACTTTCTGTAGAGAAATCAGCTGATAGCCTTATGGGGATTCCCTTATACATGACTCTCTGTTTTTTTCTCTTTCTGCCTTGAGAATTCTCTCTTTAACTTTTGCTATTTTAATTATATATCTTGGTGTGGGTCTGTTGGGGTTCATCTCATTTGGGACCCTCTATGCTTTCTGTACCGGATATCTGTTTCCTTCTTCAGATTTGGGAAGTTTTCAGCAATAATCTCATCAAATGCATTTTTGATCCCCTTCTCTCTGTCTTCTCCTTTTGTTACAAATGTAGGCATGTTTGATGTTATCCCAGAGATCTTGCATGTTGCACTTGTTTTTGTTTGTTTGTTTTGTTTTGTTTTTTGTCATTCTATTGTTCTGATTGAGTGATTTCCATTCTTCTATCTTCCAGATCACTTATGTGTCCTTCTGTGTCATTTATTCTGCTATTCATTGCTTCTGGAGTATTCTTTATCCCAGATACTGAATTATCTATGTTTGATTGGGTTTTTCTATTTTCTAGTTCCTTATTAAAATGATCTGTATTTAGATTATTTCTCTTCCCAATTCACTTAGCATTTTTATTACCAATGATTTGAATTCTTTATTTGGTAAGTTGCTTATTTCTGTTTCATTGTTTTTTCATGGGTTTTCTCTTTGCTCTTTCAGTTGAGAGTAGTTCCTCTGCCTTTTCATTTCACTTAAGTTTCTCTGTGTCTATGAACCTAGATGAAACAGTTAGCTATTTTGGTTTTGAAGGGGTGTTCTTATGTGGGAGTGTCCCTATGCTATGTGCATGTGCCCACTGCCTTTGGTGGGAGAGCTGGATTTGATGTGGATGCCAGCCATGTCTTTCCTCAGGGTGAGCTGGCAGCTGTCACCTTGGTAGGGGATTGGGCTGGAGGTGGAGGAGCTACAGCTGGAGCTGTGTGTGAGGCAGGACGTCCTCTCTGCTCAGTAGTTGTCACCGCCCTTGGGTCTGCTCCCAAGTTGCTGGAGTGGAAGCCCCGAGGGTCAGGCTTGAGCTGACTCTTCTCCCTTAAAGTGTGTTTTTCTCCTTCTCTTTACTCTGGGATCTTTGCCCCAAAAGGAGGGGATTGCTGAAGCAAGTAGGGCTCATGGGCTTACAGAGTTTGGCTCAGATGTACCTCATGATCCTGTCTTTTCACTTGTTTCACTTGTGGCCACCCCAGATCTAGTGCTAGGCTGTAGCATGGAGTGAGTGGGCCCAGAATGTTCCTTTGGCTGGGGCTGGGGCATGCAGCAAGGTGGTCCTGGGCTGCTTCTGGGGTGCCACTTGAATACATGCCAACAATGGCTGCCTCAACGAAGGGCTCTCTTTATATCACAATTTTCTTTTAAAAAGATCAGCTTTTTTAAAAATAAATTTGTGTATTTTATTTATTTACTTTTGGCTGCTTTGGTTCTTTGTTGCTGTGTGCGGTTTTCTCTAGTTGCGGCGAGGGGGGGGCTCCTCTTCATTGCAGTGCCTGGGCGTCTCATTGCGGTGGCTTCTCTTGTTGCAGAGCATGGGCTCTAGGTGCATAGGCTTCAGTAGTTGTGGCACGTGGGCTCAGTAGTTGTGGCTCAGAGCTCTAGAGCACAGGCTCAGTAGTTGTGGCGCCTGGGCTTAGTTGCTCCACAGCATGTGGGATCTTCACGGACCAGGGCTCAAACCCATGTCCCCTGCATTGGCAGGTGGATTCTTAACCACTGCGTCACCAGGGAAGCCCAAAAGATCAGCTTTTACAGGACAGTAAAAACATGACCTTCTAATGTCAGTTTACAAATAAGTTTCAGAAACACTTCCGCTATCCAAAAAAATAAAAAATAAAGCTAATTAGAGTTACAACAATAAAGCTATTTGTTAAATCCCTTTTTATTTCATGTTTGTCCTTCGTGCCTTGATTATTATTTCTTACTGAGGAACTTATACCAAGGTGAGAACATTCTCCAAAAAGACAAAATAGATACTTGCTGCCTGACACTTGTGTTCTGTGTGACAGTTTAAATGTCATAAGCTTCATTTCTCAATAGCAAAATAAGCCCTTTCTCCATCTGCCATAATCATTTCCTCAGATTTGGAGTATGTCTCAATTCACTTATTTGCTAAAACTGACCTCTAAATTTACCTTTTCGGCCAAATAGAAGGGAGCAAGTGGATTCTCACTACCTCCACTCTTTAAAAACAATAACTGAATAATGTATATTGTTGTCAAGCCAATCTAAGCTGCTTTTGGGCAAGGATGTTGTCTCTCTTGCATGTTCTTCACAAATGTGTATGTAATGATTAATTTCTGTAGACATTAACTGCATAGAAAATATGCTGATGAATTGGAATCTAGATTCTAGCTTCTTTTTCTTTCTTCCAACCAGGGGTCAAAAATTCAAATGTCTACATGTGTGAAGGCTTCATGTAAGACAGTAGGGAGTGGTAAGAGCTACTGCAAACATGAGAGCAATATCCTCTCTAAAGGCTTTCAAATTTTAAAATAACAATAAACACTATAAGAGCTTTAAATTTTTTGATTGACCAAATTTGTTCCAAAAACCAGCCAGTTTTCTAATTCTATATATAATAAAATGAAAAGCGTCTTTTGTCCTCCCTGTTTAGAGTCAAAACATGTTCTCTCTGGATGAGATTTGAGAGACCATTCTTTCTGTGCCTTCTTGATATTATAGATACAACAGCTGATGGGCAGAAATCTCTTACCTTCGTGCACGAAATTTTCTCGCTCTGAGTTCAAAATGAGACTTTGAGCTCTGGTTTCCAGACCCTCTGCCTGATCCTCAGGGGACCTGAGCAATGGCCCCTGGGTGGTGGCAGCCTCAGATGATGGAGTGGCAGCAAGGCTGGCAGCCCAGGTGGGCTCTGAAGGCTCCTTCTCTTTGTCCTGGGCTCCAGAGACACTGACCTATACAAAAAATTCACAGTTTTGAATCTGGTGATATCAAGTCAAAAAAGCTACTTTACTTTGGGGAACACTTAAAGAAAAGTTTCTCCCCAGTTCTTCAATATTAATTATTTCAATAAAAGCTCACGAAACGATGCCTCTCCCCTATGTCAGGCATTCCTGAATACCTGAGTTATGGATTTTCTGACCGCCTCGTGGTCACACACATTTTTCCCAGTGCCAGGCACAAATCCTTTTGTGCTGGGCCTTTCAGAGAGATCTACCTGCAGGGTACAAAAGATGTGAGTTTGGGAGGAGTTCATCTTCATCCTTTTCTTAGTCAGTTGTATGAAGAGGGAAAATAACCACTAATTTCTTTGACCTTTTTTTTTTTTAATGGCCTTTTCCTCTCTGTTTTCTAAAACTAGAGAACTTAACAATATATTCCAAAATATCTACCATGAACTCCACCAATGTTGAGATTGGGAATTGAAGTGACAGAGGACAATAATACTGTTAAAATAAAAACAATAGCAATCACTTCTCATCTCATCCTATTATCTGGACCCCAGCAAATGTCAAATGCTGCAGGATGCTTAGCTTCTCAGAAGTTCTGAGAAATGTATGCTAGCTAAGGGATAAAGGATTATAATTTCAAAAGCAAGTTTTCTGAACTAAGATTTCCAAGTTTCATCTAAATTTATGATATGTAATGAAACAAGGAAGAAAATGTGTTTTGCTTAAAAACTTAAAAAAAAGTCACATCAGTTATTCTTGACTACAGTTGCCAGGAGCTAGGACAATCCTTTATGGGTCCAATTAAGTTCTTTTTCTTTATCCTTGGACCCCAGATACATGAGGTTGAATCGATAATTCATTTCAGTCCTAGCACAGCGTGGTCATTTATCCTCGCCAGGCCCTCTCTTGTTTGTTTGCTTTTGTTTATTTATTTAAATAGGCAAATCTGTGAAGTAGGTAAAGTCATTTTTGATGCTTCCTCACCTGTGGTTCCTGTCATCTTTTTCTTTTTATTTATTTATTTATTTTTTTGCGGTACGTGGACCTCTCACTGTTGTGGCCTCTCCCATTGCGGAGCACAGGCTCCGGACACGCAGGCTCAGTGGCCATGGCTCACAGGCCCAGCCACTCCACGGCATGTGGGATCTTCCCGGACCAGGGCACGAACCCACGTCCCCTGCATCGGCAGGCAGACTCTCAACCACTGCGCCACCAGGGAAGCCCCACTGTCATCTTATGACCAAAGCCAGCTGTCATCATTAGCTGCTCTCTGCCACCTAAACTGTTCCACTGCTTTTGATTCTGTACCCCCCCACACACACACAATGCAGAAGAACTAGCTAACTCTATTACTCATGTATGTATATTTTTACAATAATTAAATGACTATCAGAGCAAATATTTCCATTGGTACTGGTCTGGTTATCAGCCTATATAAAGGGCACTCAATTCAAATACAGTAGTGATGTTTCATTTACCCCAAACACATCTTTTGGTACAAATGGAGGTAGAACTGTGGGTCAGTTGGCATTCCTCTTTCTTTCAGAATGATCCTGTATATGCAGATGACGATTTGAATGTGAATTTTGTTATATTCATAGAACTACAGAATTTTAAGTTTAGAGGAAACATTTATCAGTACTTCATTTTCTATGGAGGAATCTGAAGCTCCAAATAATTAATAATCTAAAGCTTCCCCCCAATTATTGGTAAGTTAGTGGCAAAATTAGAAATGCCCTTTTCAGGAAAGAAATACTGTTTTGTTTTGTTTTTTTGCTTGCTCATATTTCATTTTAAGCAAAAAATAAGTTAAAAGAAGAGCTTGACTGAGGAGTAGCTTATCAAACATAAAAAAGACAACAGACGTTATGGCTACACTTGAGATATACTGTCAGGTGAGAATGTTCCTTTGAAGAACTTCACTGGGCAGCATGGTTCTCTTAAAGGAATTAACTCAGCCTCTAAATAACCATCTTGTTCAAGTCTTAAGGTCTCATAAGTCATTCTTTACCTCTTGTAAGTTTAGGAGTGTATGTTTTCTTTCTCAATCACGTCATTATTTGGGAATTAAAAAAAATAAATTTATTTATTTATTTTAGGCTGTGTTGGGTCTTCGTTGCTGTGTGAGGGCTTTCTCTAGTTGTGGCGAGCAGGGGCTGCTCTTCGTTGCGGTGCGCGGGCTTCTCATTACGGTGGCTTCTCTTGTTGTGGAGCATGGGCTCTAGGCGCGTAGGCTTCAGTATTTGTGGCACACAGGCTCAGTATTTGTGGCACACAGGCTCTAGAGCTCAGGCTCAGTAGTTGTGGTGCATGGGCTTAATTGCTCCGTGGCATGTGGGATCTTCCCGGTCCAGGGCTCGAACCCGTGTCCCCTGCATTGGCAGGCGGACTCTCAACCACTGCGCCGCCAGGGAAGCCCTATTTGGGAATTTTGACTACTAGAACATTACACCTCAGGTTCTAGAACAAGTGAAATATTTTTTTTTCAGAAATGAGAATAATTTTATATTTTGGCTCCATGAGATTTCAGTTTATTTAAGCAAATACATAACTATATTATGTATAGTTTACATAATACATATTTATGTTATATATTATAGTTTGCCATTTTTATAATTTTTTTTATTACAAAAGCAAACATGTTCATTGAAGGGAATTTACAAAATCTGGACAAGCAAGGAAGAAACTAGAAATCACAAGTGATTCCACTTCCCAGAAATAATTGTTGTTGATACTCAGGTGGTTTTTTCCCCAGTCTTTCTTCTATATGCATATATATATATATATATAATTAATTAATTAATTAATTAATTTTTTTTTTTTTTTTGTGGTACGCGGGCCTCTCACTGTTGTGGCCTCTCCCGTTGCGGAGCACAGGCTCAGCGGCCATGGCTCACGGGCCCAGCCGCTCCGCGGCATGTGGGATCCTCCCGGACCGGGGCACGAACCCATGTCCCCTGCATCGGCAGGCGGACTCTCAACCACTGCGCCACCAGGGAAGCCCTCCTCTAGGCTTTATTATTTTATTTGATTGATTGATTTTTTTGGCCATGCCACACAGCATGCGGAATCTTAGTTCCCGGACCAGAGATCAAACCCGCGCCCCCTGAAGTGGAAGCAGCGAGTAGTCCTAACCACTGGACTCCCAGAGAATTCTCTCCTCTAGGCTTTAATGTCATCATTTTAAAGTAGGAAAAGATTAGCCCCTAAAATACCTTCCAACTCTGAAAGTGGGATATAAGCCGCCCCAAACTTTACTGGCAGAATACACACCGAATTCATGATAGTGGCTGCTTCTGGAGAGAGGAGGAGGAAAGAGACCCTGAAGGAGAACAGCAAGGACTCTAAGTTTGTCTGAAGCAACAGTGATGAGCAGAGGGAAACACCAGTTATGTCTGGGTGGTGGGCACTCCAGTGTTTGCTATGTGCGTTCTCTGTTATTTTATTTTGTTTTTTTAAATCTTAAACCTAAACACAACAGGCTGCCTACCAGCTCTGCACACTTCTGCTCCCCCCACACTGGCCTGCCTTGGAGGAGATGAATGGCCCCAGCTCCGAGCAGGGCTCACACAGTAAAACACAGCAGAGGAGCCGGGCACATGAGGGGCCGACACCTGGAGGCCGGGCTGTTCCATGCAGCTGGACAGGCAGATGTGTTATGCTCAGTCCTTTCTAGCCTTTAGAGCAGATCTTTAAGGGGAGAAAAGAGATTTCAAGCAGCATCCTAGAACGTGAGTGTATGACCTAAAGGAGGATAACTGAATAGGTGCCACACAGTTCTAGAAGGTCCTTTGGTTTCTGATTCCCGAACATTTTCCTCATAACTCATTACCCAGAACCTTGCATATATTGCAGACAAGCTCTTTAAACTTGAGCTCCCGTCTTCCCTGGATGAGTGCCGATGATCATGAGTATTAGCCCATGTGCTCAGACTTAGCTTTTTCCAGCAGTGCAGGGCCACGTTTCTCCCAGTCAGCTGTGGGGATTCTGCTCCTGCCAGCTGGGGCACTGCCAGGGCCTTCAAGGTGCCTGGCTTCGCAGGTTCTGACCTTGATTGAGGCTTCCCAGGTAATAACACTTCTTTGCCAGGTCTCTCAGCACGCAAGCACTTAAACTGAATGCTCTCCATTTGCATTTAAGGTTGCTGAGGGCTGTGAGGAACACCTTGAGTTTGGGCTGCACCTCCCCTGATCGCCTGCAGCTTTCCTACAGGGAAACTGCAGGATTTTATTGTGTCTAAACCCTCTCATACATTAGCATAATGTCCTCCATTCTGGCATTGCCCACTAAAGCTTTTTGACTGTTCTAATCACATACTTTTACAAAAGGAAGAATATTCTGGTAATAATCCCTTATTTTACAAATGAGGAAATGGAAACCTTGAGAAACAGGTGACTCACCCAATGCCAGGCTGCTGTCGGATCTCATTTCTAAGATGTCATTCACTGTGAAATACACTATAAATTTTAAGTCTAAAAAAAGACCACAGCACACTAAGCAGATGCATACCAATCTCTGAAATAATAAAGTAGGAAAAGTATAAATTCTGGAGACAAGGAAATAAAGGATTTAGCTTCAGCATTGAGACTACAAGCCAAGTTTCCTGACTTCCAGATCTGGGATAGTCTTTCTAGATCAGTTTGCAATATGTTATTTTTTTCTTCTCCCTAAGAGAGGAAAATCTTACATTCTAAGGCTAATAAGTCAATGATTAGCAATATATGAGGCTTCCACAGACACATCACCTGGCAATACTAATAATTCATTGTTATGCAGTTTATCAAGAAGAATTTGAGGTTTTCTTGACTACCACAATGAGAAAGTATTAATTTTACTTTATAAACAAATAAATTATTGTATTGACCAATATAACTGTATCTGTGTATGTGGCTTAGTCAAGGCCACTTACAAATAATTAGGTCTGATTTCAGGAAATCAACTTAATTTTCATGTCAGTGGAGAAAATAAACTAGTATTAGGCTTAGTCCCAAGTCTTTTGAAAGTTTAAAAAGTCCATGTATTTTGAAAGTATTGATTATGGACTTTGAATAGGCTACTTCATTCAATAGTGAGTATAATATGATTGAGCAACCTATAAAATTTTACTTGAATATGACATAAGGAGAAAGTATAGATGTACTCAAATATTTGTGTCTTTTTCCTAATCTGTCATGGATACTCAGTACCAAGTTAAAATATAGGCCATGGTACTAAAGACAGGTTTTTAAGAAAATTCAGCCAAAATGGAATCATATATATGATAAATAATTCAATGATGTTATTTTTTTTTAATTTTTTAAATAAGATGTTGGGGGTAGGAGTTTAGTAATTTATATATTTATTTTTGCTGTGTTGGGTCTTCGTTTCTGTGCGAGGGCTTTCTCTAGTTGTGGCAAGCGGGGGCCACTCTTCATCGCGGTGCGCGGGCCTCTCACTATCGCAGCCTCTCTTGTTGCGGAGCACAGGCTTCAGACGCGCAGGCTCAGTAGTTGTGGCACACGGGCCTAGTTGCTCCGCGGCATGTGGGATCCTCCCAGACCAGGGCTCGAACCCGTGTCCCCTGAATTAGCAGGCAGACTCTCAACCACTGCACCACCAGGGAAGCCCTCAATGATGTTATTTTTAAAAGAGCAAAAAAATAAAATGACACTATCAGCAAGTAATGGATAAGCTGAAGAGGATATAGAAAAGAGAGATGGGATAAGAGTTTTGAGACCATATTATTAAATACTGATAAGAAATGATGAGGCCCTGATCTAAAGCAGTAGAGGTATTGATGAGGAGAAAGGAATTGAGAGCATAGATCGAGGGATGATAAGAACAGACCAAAGACCATAGTACCAACAAGTGGGGACGATACAGTGAGAAGAGAGCTACGGGTATATCCCAGGTTTCTTGCCAGGTACCCGGCTGGTTGGAGGGACCATACCCCTAGAAGGAAATCTGGAGGAGCAGCACGGTGAACGTGTTCCATGTTGAATGCCTGCGGGGCACCCAGAAGAAGATGTGCACAGACAATCAAAATGTGAATCTGGGACCCAGGAGAAAGGTCTGGATTGGGGAGGCAGATATGAGAGTTAGCACGCGTGGCTTTGGAACTCAGAAAGAGAATATGGAATAAGAAGAGAAGCAGGCTAAGGTCAAATCTCAGAAAAATTGAGTTTAATATTAAGGGGTAAACAGAGAAAGAAAAAACCCAAAAGCAATTGAGAAAGAATGCTCGGAAGAAGGACAAGGAGAGAGACGACTTGCAAAGTAGAAATAAGCAGCGGCACGGGGATACATGCAAAAGAAAGATTAGGTAAGAATATGGCAATAAAGATTTGGCAATTAAAGGGTTGTTGGTGACTTTTCCAGCTGAGCTTCAGGGGCATGTTGGAGGCAGCAGCCTGACTTCAGAGGGTTTCCCAGGGGAACAGAAGTGAGGAAACAGTGAGAGCCACAGGGAGATGGAGAGGAGAGTGAGGGTGCATGTGTGGTTGTGAGGGGCAGAGACAGCAGAGACTGGCCTGTGGAATAACTTTATTATATAGACATAGCGATAGGACAGTAGCAAAAGGGATATGTGAACTAAGAGAGGGTTTGGGAATTTTTGAGATGGGAGAGGCTGAAGCCTATTTCCTGACTCTACGGAAAGAGTCAGAAGTGTTGGCAGGAAAGGGTACCACAGGGAAGGAAGGTCCTGGTCTTGGAAGAGGCAGAAGGGAATGGCCTCAGAACACAGTAGGGGACAAGCAGGTGTCACGTCAGAGTTGAGGACAGAGCCCATGGTCAGGTCTGAGGATGAAGGGACACATCCAATCCCATTATCAAGGCAGAACCGGCCTAAGGCTCCAGTTCTCGAAGAAATTGCCAGTGGAACCCTGGTTTCAGAAGTGGCCCTCTTTAGATGGATCTTGAGATGGAGTAAGAACACAGAAGGGTTGTGGGGCATTGAGAGGAAGAGATGGAAACACTGAAAATGGAGATGGAGATCTTTGAGCAGCTTGTGTGATAATGAAAGGAGGGGAGAAATGAGGCCAGTGGAATGGGGACCAGGGATAGGGTCTCACTAAAAGAGAGGATGGACAAGGAGAGGGCAGGACAGCCAGCAAAGTCAGCCTGCTGTGTTAGTTTTCTGTAATTTACATCTATACAGAACATCCACTTCTTCCAAAGAAATGAGGAACCGGCATGCTCGGCTTAAGGCTGGCATTGGACTATACATCAGGACCATATTAAATAGAAGGAGGGGACTCTGAGCTCCCCCTTGGCCTCCACCATGCCTCTCCACCTCATGCAGGAGCTACTCAGAGGGACTCCTGCCACACCAGCTTGACTGTCACCTTCACTGTGTTGCTGTGGAATCACTCCTCATAGGAATCCCACAGCCTCCTTTCTACAGAGAGAAAAAAATTTCTGCTGCCAGTTATCTAAGTTATTTGCAATCTGGGGA
This sequence comes from Lagenorhynchus albirostris, assembly GCF_949774975.1. Classification (NCBI taxonomy): domain Eukaryota; kingdom Metazoa; phylum Chordata; class Mammalia; order Artiodactyla; family Delphinidae; genus Lagenorhynchus; species Lagenorhynchus albirostris. The sequence continues at coordinate 60,675,566 of NC_083102.1, forward strand.
CAATTTTTCATAATACAAAAAAGAACCTTTATGGAAAGGGTAGACAGGGCTTCTTTCTGCTCTTTCAAGGGGGAAAGAAATCTGCAATACTGTTACAAGAAACTGGCTTCAGTGAATAAACACTCTTTGCATTGACATTAATTATGAATACATTTAGAATGACAAAAAGTGACTTCATATATGAAATCCATATACTTATTTGCCTAATGGGCCATTACTGGATGTAGCCACTTGGTCTGATTAAATGATGTTTACTTGATTTAATTGCCCTCTTCCCATTTATATCTGGGAAATCTTTCCCCAACAGGCCACACCCAGAAAGAATAAAGGAACATCAAGTACCAACATTGTTAGTCCCATAAAAGATAAGGACTTTTTTATGTATACAATCTTGTTAATGATGGTATAGTTGATGCCTTTCACCAAAGGAAATCTTCAGATTTCTTTTTCTAACAGTTGGTGTAGCCTTGGTTTGGTCCATAAGTATTTATTGAGCATCTACTGTGTGCAAGACGAAGCACAGTTTTAGGTCCTGAGAGACACAAAGTTTAATTAGACACAGATGTCCTCAAGGAATTTAAATCCATCAGGAAAGTTAAGGTACATACAAAAATAAGTATTAACGATGTTAAAATGTGATAAATTCCAGAAGAAAGTATAAACTATCCTGAGATTTCAGGAAAGAGGCAGAATAGAATGGAAGTACACATTTAGCTTCTCAAGACTAGCCTAAAAAGGCAACAGAGCTGGGATTGCCAAAGCGTTATGAATTTAGTGGAACCTGGGAAATCCTTCTGCTTTCCATATTTCCCAGTACATCTGTTTGTTGATGTATAGTGTACATCATGTTCATTCCACAACTAGATAAAATAGTTCAAATGCAAGTCCTTTTTGATTTAAATCAACCCATTGGCTTAGATTTCTCACAAAAGTGTAATAACTGATATCAGATTTTCCCCTAAAAACAGATTTTGATAGAAAGGAGAGGAAGAAGGAATACAGAGCTAGGTGTCTTAAGGAGTGATAGAAGAGACAACAGAGAGGAAATAGAGACACAAAAGGGAAACAGGGCTTCTGAGATTGTTTATTTATTTTGCAGTGTTGCCTATGGTAGGCTTGGGAACAATCTGAGGATTGAAAGGTTTTGACAGATTCATGTTACTTTAGGTGTTTCGATACTATAATTATACTTTTAGATAAAGGTGGGTGTGCATGCACAGATACATATGTTTTTGTATTTATGTGTGTGTGTACGTTAAATATATGTATGACCGATCTAAAATGTGAATATAAATGCATATATGTTTGTTCAGATTAAATATCTTTTAAGATCGTTCATTTTAAAAAATTCACTCTTACTTTGGTGCTTGTGCAAAGAGAGACAGGGTGAGAAGGTATAGAGACAAGAGGGACTTTCCAAGTTCAAGTTCATTACAAGCTCCCACTATCTCAGTCAGAGGGCCCCTAGGGAGATCCAACTGATACCCACCCTGTGACTCTTGGTGTTACAAATCTAAACTATTTTGGATGTCCTCTTCTTATGCCCTCCCCTCCCCAGCTACTAGAATGCTTCCTCTGTCATAACCTGTTAACATCACTTTTCTCTCAGGGCATCTAACTTCCTGCGTCATGACACCAGAGGCACAGGCTCTTGTCTCATTCTGTGCCGTTGCCTTGGATGTCCCTCAGCCACCTCCACTTTGGTACAAAATAAGCCCATTATTTTCCTTCAAAGAACCCTACCCTGACTCCTATATTCTCCATCTCAGTGGATGGTGTTTCATTTCACCCCATCTCCAAGCTAGAGATACAATCGTCCTCCCCAAACCCTCTCCCTAACCTCCAATCCATGCAGTCACTATATCCTGTTCATTCTACCCCAGAAATGGCTTTCCAATCCACGTGTCCCTTTATTCCAATGGCCCCTGCCTTAGTTTAAGGGCTCATTATCTCTCACCTGGACCATTACTCCTCTTTTCCCACCTCCAGTCTCCTCTCCCCTCCTCCTTCTATTTATCGTTCATAGTGCAACCAAATGTGACCATACGACCCTTGCCTTTAAGACTCTCCTGCTTTCTCCTGGTTGCCTGGCCTATGGATGAAGTTCAAGCTCCTTAGCTTGACACATGAAGCCATTTATAATTCGTCCTCAAATTATCTGTCCAGTTTTAACTCTCGCCCTTCTGCCAGATACACCTTTGGCTCCAGTTAGATTGAGCTTGTCCTCATTTCTTAAAATGCCATTTCCTTTGGATTTCCCCTTTGCCCCCACATGTTCCCTTTTCTTGGAAAAACGCTTCCCCCTACTCTTGCCTTGAAAAACACTTACTTAGTCTTAAAACTCAGCTCAACACCACCTCCTCTGTAAAGGCTTCCATTACTCTGCCCTGAACTTAACTGCACCGTCTCTGGAGCTTCATCCATAGCTCTGCTAAAGTTCTTAATACCTCTTGTACTTATCCGTTCACTGAGAGACCATGGACTTCTCCGGGGCAGGAACTGTGTCCTAAGAGCCACCCCTGAGCACTGCAGTAAATGATCAATACCTGCCACTGGAATTCATTGATTATGAGGAGAGCTCCGTTTAGGTACCACTTGCTGGATGAAACCTGAGTTTGCTCTTGTGTAGGAAGTTTTTAGAAAGGGACACTGGTTGACTAAGGGAAGAACAAAGGGGTAACTCACACAAGCAGGAGGAGATGGACTGTGTACATTACTGTCTGTAATTTACTTTGAAATGCTCAGTAAAACCCAGAGTTGGCAACTCCCCATGGGCCAAATCTGAGTCTTCACCTGTTTTGGGAAATAAGTTTTATCCGAACACAGCCATGTTTATTCATTGAAGTACTGGCTATGGCTGCTTTTGCATTTCAAAGGCAGAGTTGAGTCATGGCAACAGAGAGCAAATGGCCTGCAAAACCCAAAATCTTTACTATATGGCCCTTTACAGGAGGGGTTTGTTGACCTCGTGATATAGACCATGTGATATAAATGCGTGTGTGAATTTCAATCTACAATCCAGGGGCAGTCTGTTGCCCTAATTGGAATATCCCATCTCGAAGTCGGTTTGTATTTAATCAAATAGAAATATATTAGAGACCTTTCTGTTCCTTTTTGAACATAATATAAAAATCTTGTGAGTCCTGTAATCTTGTCCCCGTAGGAATGGCATCCTAGGCCTGACTCCTGAATGGTTCTGCATCCACCTACTGGTCTGGAGGTTTCTCAAGGCCTTAGTCCAACTATACAGTTAGCTGAATCCTGATGCTTGAATACTGTTGCACTGGCTCAAAATGAATCTTTCATGTCTATGAAGACTTCATAAAAGGACAACACAGGGACTTCACTGAGCGTACAAAATAGGGACACTGCTGTGTGCCTGCTTGCTAGACGATGTCCATACATGTAGTGAACCTCAGTCCACAGCTGCTTTAGTTGTAACTTCGTGGGGAAGAGAATACAACACTCACTTAGCAGTAACTATGAGAGGCTCTCCAGTTTTCACCTAAAAGAAACTAACAGTTGCTTGTGACCTGATCGGCTGAAGTCAGTTCCCAGAAGCTTGCTCTAAGGACGATCACATTTGTCTCAATACATTCAGGAGGTAGTTCTCTCACGCACAGGTGATTGGGGAGCTCTGAAACGAAGCAGCCACCTTGTGCGATGTGCATGCATAGTTTCCCTCCCTGTCCCCCCTCTGGGCACAGGCAGGGGAAGCTCGATGAACAAGAGCGTGGATTGGAAGGTGGGAAAGTGCAGGCTGAGCATGTGTGCACTTGGAAGAAACTTGAGAGGGTGCAAAGTGGGGAGTGGATACACAGACAGATGAGGGAGAATTGTGACCCCATACAGAAAGATCTGCCAGTGTGGCAAGGGGGTGATTCAAATAGTATAGTATTAATCGGTTCTACTGTACGTGATTACTTTTGGTGGTGGCAGGGATGTAATATAAAAATATTATTTGTAACACTTAATAAATAATGATAAAATATGGAAATATTAAAAAATCTCATATTCAAGCTCATAAGCCCCAGAGCTATTTCAGAACTAGAAATCTGGAGACAAAAGCCTGCTATTTAGAGCCAAGGACCTGAAAACATCCATACCTCAGTTGATTCTCGACAGCGTGGGGCAAGGCTGTCTTTGATGTAAAACAGACTGAATACACGATTTTAGGCTCACAAATTAAGCAAGACAGTTCCTTACGGACTCAGAAATTTCTTTCTGGGGTTCTGGAGCGGATTCAGTGAGTTCTTCCCCCTATATCCCAAATCCAGGTTGAAGCAGTGGTGAACCCAAAATATGAGAGGTAGGATTCAAAATCCTCACAACTTTTTTTAAACAATTTTTGCTTCAGGGTATCTATCTTTGAAAAGAGAAGTAGAAAAGGGAACAGGAGGAGCAATGAAACATTACTCAAAATCTGTTTAAAGAGACCTTTTGGGGGCTTCCCTGGTGGCGCAGTGGTTGAGAGTCCACCTGCTGATGCAGGGGACACGGGTTTGTGCCCCGGTCCGGGAAGATCCCACATGCCACAGAGCGGCTGGGCCCGTGAGCCATGGCCGCTGAGCCTGTGCGTCCGGAGCCTGTGCTCCGCAACGGGAGAGGCCCCAACAGTGAGAGGCCCGCGTACCGCAAAAAAAAAAAAAAAAAAAGAGAAACCTTTTGCACTCTCCTTAAAGTAAACAGACACTTCCCCATCACTTGAAGTCAACCACTAGGGGAACGAAATTTTAACGCATTTTTACCTCATCTGTAAGAGGCCATCTAAAATAATTTAATTATTTAATTTAATTTAATAATATTCGATGGCCCAAACAGGCAAAAGAATGACTTAAATGCTTGTTATCCAAAGTGTCTGTCTGTTATCTGTGAACTACTCTGTGGAAGGGGCAAGTCTAACCCATAATAAGTTTAACAGGCAATTACCTCTGGTTTTGGGAATTGCAAAAAGCCAGCCAGTCCAAAAATATATCCCTCATTGCCTAGAACAAATTAGTAACTCCTTTGATTAAGATGATAAAGCTCTTCAATGATTAAAATATAACATGTCTCTGAAATGTGTAATATTGCTGGCCATTCTAACACATTAACAGCCCAGTGAGATTGAATAGACCAGTCGCCCAATAGGGTGTTAAGGAAATGGGAGCCCAGGTCAGAAAGATCTGGAGAAAGAGGGAAAGTGGGAAGGTTCTGAGCGTGGTCTGCTCTCCTTAGGGCCAGACGTGCTGGTACCTGGGGTAGGCTGGGAACAGCATGAGGCCATGTCAGGCCCTTCTCCCAGATGAGTGAAGAAGGAAGGATGGGGTCAAACTGAGGCCTGCAAACACATTAAGTATAAATTTTACTTATTTCACAAGCTTTCTGGGTGTGGGCCCTGCCAGAATGTGTTATCGGTCTCCAAAGAACAGGAGTGTTTCATTGTAAAGTGACGCCCGATCACTGCCAATCACGGTGAGTCAGTGTCTTGGCATGGCTCGTCAGGAAATGTCAGTTCACGTGAAGGGTAAAGCAGCATAGGGAAAGCCATCAGATCAGCACTGAGTGTATGAGGAATATTCAGCACGTTGTTCTTCAAGATAAACTCCTGACGTCAACTTGTTTACTCTTCATTATCTGTTTTCATAGGAACAGAGCATAGACAATAGAAGAGAATAATCCCAGTTACCGTGTGTGTCTCTCATCTCTTTAGATTACCATCCCTGTTTTCCACTCATTCTGCACTTCTTAGTTCATTTTGATTCTATGGTTATTTTCTGTCTTGCTGCTGGCTTGCTCCATCTCTTATCCAAGTTAGGTAACTTTTAGAACATGAACTAATCTTAGCAATGCCCCCAAATCCTGTCCTTTCTTTTTAGTCCTTCAATTGCAGCTACCCGAGTTAAACAACTCCAGGGCCAACTCAGCACTTACTACAAATGAGTAAAGACAAGGGATTGTACTCCCTGAATGAAATATTAAACGTCTTTGTCTTCCAGAGTTTCTGTGTTACAATTTAATGCCCGTATACACCTCATTGGCCTCTTGATTTTCATTTTTGGTCAGGATAATCCCGTGATGTGGTACTTGGAAGGACAGTGTGAATTCCTTTCCCCTGGAGCTGAGTCTTACCTTGAAGGGTAACAAAGTCATCAAATAGATTAAACGTGCTCACTGGCTGGGTCGGTAGCAATTAGATTGATTTCTTTGTGGAACATCTCGAAGTTGGGGTCATTTCTCTTCACCACCCCAATCACAAATATTTCCACATCAATGTCACTGGCATCCTTCACCACCTCTGTCAGAATTCTTTTCATCTTGCATATCTGTCTGCTCATCAGTGATGACCAAGGCCACCTTCTTCACACCCAGCCTTGCGGCTTCGAACATGCGGTTGGCGGCATGGAGAGCTGTGGCTGTGTAGGTGCCTTCTCCCAGATACTTCATGTTGTCCACGGCCCGCTTGAGGTCGTCCTTGCTGGAGAACTGCGTCAAATGATCCACCTCCTCTACCTTATGGCCATAGTTGATTACGCCTACATGGGCCGTGGCAAGGTCCAGCGCAACTCTGTCAGTCAGAGTCTTCACAAAGTCTTTGATAATCGGGAAGTTCTCCGGTCCCACACTTTCTGAGCTGTCAGTCACAAAGAGCAGCTCTAGCGGTGCCTCTCTGCATTTACGCCCACAACCTGAAACACGAATGTTGACACAGAAACACAGCGGGGTTGAAAATTAAAACATCACTGATTGATATCAGATGGGTGAGGGGAGAGGGGAGAGGGGCAAGGATGAACCTAAGGCCAGACTGTAACCTTCCTTTTCTGTGACCGTGAACACAGCTGACGATTGTCTCCCTTCTGGTTTCTATACCTGCCTTTTTAAAAAAATGATATATCACAAAAAAACAAACAAACCTCCCCCACAAAAAAAACAAAATGCTGTAGAGGATAAAACAATAAACAGCTAGCCAATTTCTAAGATTAAAAAATAAAATAGTATATATATATTTTTTGCGGTACTTGGGCCTCTCACTGCTGTGGCCTCTCCCGTTGCAGAGCACAGCCTCCGGATGCGCAGGCTCAGCGGCCATGGCTCACGGGCCCAGCCGCTCCGCGGCATGTGAGATCTTCCCAGACCGGGGCACGAACCCGTGTCCCCTGCATCGGCAGGCGGACTTTCAACCACTGCGCCACCAGGGAAGCCCTAAAATAGTATTTTTAAAAGATTCGGCATCCCTGTGTATGCCTTCCTGATTCCATTTCCCTCCTCCATAAGAGATAACCACCATCCTAAATTTGCCCTTTATCATCCGACCATTTGTACTTAATCGGAATCTGAATGCTAATATTTCAGTCTTCAACCATATCCTTATGTGAAAATGAATACTTGCTCATTGGCATGGCCAATGGGTAAAGTAATGGGATGAAACATTTTAATTGTGGGGGAAGGATTCAGGTCTTTAACTGGACCCAAGAGTAGCGGCCCCTAGCTACTCTGGTTTATGTCCCCAGTCACGCCCTTAGTGACCACTAAAGTGGCTCTGATCTTATCAAGGAGGCCAGCAGTCCATCCATACTGTGAAACTGTTCCAGGGAAATGATCTCAGAACACTGGTCAGTAAACAACGTCTGTTTAGGGTTTATCATTCAAAGCAGTTGCCAGAGTTCCTTGGCAATAAAAATGATCAGGGTTCCACTGGTGTATTCATATCCTCATGTTGCCCAGCAGCCCTGCCACGATAAATCCTCAGGAAACTGGCTGCTAGTTTACAGCGCTTCTAGAACTCAGAAGCAGTGTCTAAATCGGCCTGTCACCATAGAGAGTCCCAGGCTGCTTCTTAAGGTCTGGAAGTCTTTTGGGGGACAGGTCAGTTCTGGGGTTCTCTGTATGGAAGGATAATGATATTCCTGCCTCTGTCCGTTTTCAACACAGAAGTTACCTTCATTATCCATTAATTGCTTGCCTTTTGGCTAGTCTTTTTGCTTTACTTCCTTGTTCTGGTAACCCTGTTTTAAGTCTATTTCGCCATAGAAGCATTTAGATAGAGTTGTGACACAAGATGACCTCTGGACTCTGTCCTTTTGCCTCTGAAGTAGCAGGCTCTCTAGACGTAGGCCTCAAAACTCAATTTAGATAGACTTTTTGCTTCAGGAAAAACACAGACATTATCCTCACCAGCTAGGCTGGATTCACACACCAGTTAGGCCCCTGTAGTCCTGCTTCCTTTGTTGTTCTTTCCTTCTCAGGCTCAGGTAAATGTCACTGAATACAAATGAGCTCTGTGCTAACAAAAGGCCTGGCTGCCCACAGACCCAACTATCTTCACACTTCTTAACTACCCTGGGAACATGACTTTCTTTTCTTAAATCAGGATTCCCACATCCCCTCACACTGCTTCCTTTCAGTTTCCCACTGAAACTGAAAATGAGCTTGAAACTTTCCCATGAGCTCTACAGTATACATATTCTGGGTGAGCACATTATCTTGACAACACAGAACATAGTGGGGTTGGTACTTTAAAGTGATGGGTTTTTTTCTTGGTCATCAAATCTTACCACATATTTCAAAAATAAGCTTGGTGATTTCTTTTTTCTGGAGGAAAAGAGGAAAATGTATTAATTGTGTGACCATATTTTTTCCTATAGTCATGAAAGGTATGTCTTATTATAATCAGCATTGGGTTATTTGACTTAATCCTTCCACTGCAAATAAAATACATAGCACAGGGGCTTCCCTGGTGGCACAGTGGTTAAGAATCCGCCTGCCAATGCAGGGGACACGGGTTTGAGCTCTGGTCTGGGAAGATCCCACATGCTGTGGAGCAGCTAAGCCCGTGCTCCACAACTACTAAGCCTGCGCTCTAGAGCCCACGAGCCACAACTGCTGAGGCCATGAGCCACAACTACTGAAGCCCGCACACCTAGAGCTCATGCTCAGCAACAAGAGAAGCCACCGCAATGAGAAGCCCGCTCGCCACAACTAGAGAAAGCAACAAAGACCAAACACAGCCAAAAATAAATAAATTGAATAAATAAATAAATAAATACTACATAGCACAGAGGTTAAAAGTTGCGTATAATATATCAGAATTGAAATGTGTTCGAGCTGTGAAATGTAATAACTCAGACTTGAAGTTCAAATTGCAGCTCCAGTATTTATCAGCTGTGTGACCTTGGGCATGAAGTGACCTAACAGTGTCTGTGTCTCAGGGATGTGGTGGGATTAAATGAGGTAACACACCCACAGGGTCTGGCCCCACAAAAGATGTACTACCTACAGTCGGCCCTCCATAGCCGTGGGTTCTGCATCCATGATACGGAGGACTGACTGTACTGTGCCATTTTATATGCGGGACTTGAGCATCCACGGATTTTGGTACCTACTGGGCTGGGCGTGGTGGGTGTGTCTGGGAACCGATCCCCTGCAGATTCTGAGGACAATAATGGTGTGGGCAATGTATGCTTTCAGTTACATGGTTTAACCCACATGTGCTGACAAACCAGGACAAGCACCAGGGCCAAAAGGGATCTCATCCAATGCTGTATTCCCTCCTTTTTTTCTGTACCAATACCCAAATTTGCAAGTCTTCTCTCCAGTTTCCTAATACCCTCACTTGGGCTCTTCCATGAAACCTCCCTGGGTTCCTGGATGCTCCTTCCAGGTCCCACTGCTCACCAGCTCCATCAGAAGGGCCTGAGATGAGCTGGGTACTAGGAATCAGTCTGCCAACATCCTGCCCTGCATGGCATGTTTACAAATGCCATGGGATGAGACTGAAGAAGTCAGGATTCTACATCTGCCAAAGACATGAAGCTGACAGGGATGATTAACTTAACAGATGAGAGAAGCAGAAGCCCAGAAAATCTCAACTGGAAAGAGCAGTGGACCTGTTCTAAGAAGATACAATGTAACAGTTGCAAAAGTAAAGTTTTAAAGGAGAAAACCTATAATGACAAAAGTGAGGTGAAGGTGACATAGACGGTAACATGGCTTAACCGAAGCAGGTACAGAGAATATTCAGGGCATTTTAATTTAATTTCTTTTTCTGTAAATTGAGTAAAAGCCAATGATTTCAAGTGGCTATACAAAAAGAACTCCCAATGTGAGATTTTAAAAATTATCTGAAATGAAGGAGTCAACAGTTATCTTTTTTTTTTTAGGCTGTGTCATGCTTTTCCACATTTAGAGAGACATTTAATCTGAAACTAGAGTATGTCTGGAAAGGGGAAATGTCTATTAATATATTTATATTGTTATCTAGGAAGGGGAAATGTTATGTATTTAATATACTTGTCTTTAATTTTTTACAAGTGGAGAAAATACTTTTCACTAAGTTTTATGATTATAGTTTTTCACTTAACATTATGTAGTAATTAATTGCCCATATTATTAAGTATTCTGAAAAACTTGATTACTGAAGTCAGATGCATGGCCATTTTAAGGTTCTTGATGCAGACTGCCTTACAATCCTCCAGATAAGTGTAGTAACTGATGCCTCTAACAACAGTATATAAGAAAACCCATTTTGTTTTGGAGACACAACACTGGTTATTATTATTATATAATCTTTGCCACTTGATAGAGCAAAATATCTCATTGTTTTAAATTACACTTACTGTTGGGAGGCTGAATTTTATATGTATGTTTCCAAGTTGTATTCTCTTATGCACAGTCTTTGTCTTTTGTCCGTTTCTTTCTATTAGAATGTTTGTCTTTTCTTGACTTGTAAGAGCAATTTATATATCAAGGTTACATTTTAATTCTTTTCACTGTGCTTTTATGGCATAACCAGGTCTAATATGCTTTAAGTAGTCATATATATATGTGTGTTTGTGTGTGTGTGTGTGTGTGTGTGTGTAAATCTTTTCCTTGTATTCTTTGCTTTTAAGTCACTGGAATAGTTTCACCCTTTCCATTAAAATTGCTGAATGACCACGTTGGCTACTCAGTGCCAATGATGAAGGCATCAAGTTTATACCCCTCAAAGGACTCATGTTTACATGAGTCTAGTAAGAAGGAGGCAAATAAATACTTTTGTAAGTACTATTCTATTGGCTTGGAGCTAAGGAACCACGCTGGTCTGCCGGCAATACCAGGGATGGGAGAGTGGGTGTGGGCCTGTGGTCCAGGGACGTTAGGCAGACTATGACCGGGGTGGGGTGGGGAGAGGAGGAGAAAAAGCTTTCCAGGCAGAGGATGGAACACACAAAGTGCAGTGCACTGGAGTACTTGATTAAACTTGTGACTCAGGGAACGTGACTGAAAGAATGACAGGAAATGTGAAAGACAGATGGACTTTAGAAAGCCTTTGTGTCATGCTGAAGAGTGTGGACTTATCCTGAGCACTGAGAAGAGACATGGTCCGTACCAGAGAAGAAAGGTGATTGTGGCAGCCAGTGGAGGGGTCTGAGGTTCCTGTATAGTTCAGGCAAAGAAGATAACACTAGGAAGCCGTGGTGGTATTGATGGATGGGAAGGAATGACCTGGAGGGACATTTCAAAAGGAGTTGAAGGGGGTTGGTGAGTAATTGGAAAGAAGGATGAGGGAAAGGAGTCTAGGAGGCAAATGATAACGGCACTGCTCTTTGCGATAGGGAGGGATGGAACAGGGGCAGGTTGAAGCTAATGAAGGTCACTGGTTCAGCTTGATTCTGGCTGGGTTTGAGGCACTTGTGGGACACCCAGCTGGCGATGTCCAGTAGGCAGTAGGATGTGAGGTCTGGTGCTCAGGAGAGGGGTTCAAGCTGGAGGCAGATTGAAGAAATGCCAGCGTACAGTTGGCTGTTGAAACAGGGATGGCAGACGAGATTGCGTGGAGCAGAGCTTCTCTGCCTTTTTTAACCCCTCCCTACCCCCTTTTGTCAAGCATATTCTTTTCTATATTTATAACATAAAAAGATTTTTTCATTCTCCATAGAACTTTACTGTAATATTAAATTAGCCTTTTCAAACTGTACATCCCCCTGACTTTTTTTTTTTTTTTTTTTTTTTTTTGCGGTACGTGGGCCTCTCACTGTTGTGGCCTCTCCTGTTGTGGAGCACAGGCTCAGTGGCTCCATGGCATGTGGGATCCTCCCGGACCGGGGCACGAACCCGCGTTCCCTGCATCGGCAGGCGGACTCTCAACCACTGCGCCACCAGGGAAGCCCCATCCCCCTGACTTTGATAGCTGTCCCTCCCTGAGGGTTTGAAGACTGGGAAGAAAAGACTGAGGGCAGACACTGGGAAACACTGACATTTAAGGGACACACGGAGAAACAGTCTTTCTGAAGCAATTTGGTGTGAATGATTAAAAACCTGAACTCCATCAATGGTATTTGCCTCTTAAAAGAGGGCTTTGTTAGTCTGGACTGAATCTGCCACTGAGAGTGTTTGGGAATATATTTGATCAGGGAGAGAATGGGGGTGGGGAGAGGAAAGGTGCCTTCCAAGAACAGCCTTCATGGGGGAGTAGCTGGGATTTGGCGTCAGACAAGCCAGCTTTGGCTCTAAGGGCTCTGTTACTTGTTATTGAGGTGTCTTGGGGCGTATCGTTCAAGCTTTCTGCGTGACTTGGCGTGCCCTTATCTGGAGGGAAGACACTACTACCTACCTCATGGGCTGTCATGTGGATTCATGTGGGTTCTGGGTGAGAGGGGGCCGCGGCTTATAGCCTGTCCCCTTCTCCCTGCACCCTCTCCCCACCGGCCCTGTGCTGCACCGGGCCTTAGCCAGCACTTATGCGGTGAAGCCAAGCTCTGTCAAATCCCCCCAGATGCCTGCCTCTTGGCTACCTCGTGCATACAGGCCAGTGCTGTCAGCTTCCAAACTTGGGGCCCTTTGGGGCAATTCTGAGACCCTGTGTATCCAGAGTGCAGTACAGAGGGGGGCGTTCGCTCAGGGTGGTCACTCCTCACCTGGGGGAAGGGGTGTAACTGGAGAAGGACTAGAAGTCCAGGGGTCCAGAGTGGGGGCCGTACTTTACATGGGCCCCCCCAGGCACCCTGCAGTACTGGGTCAGGGTGGTATTGATATGAAGGAGGCTGTCACATATAAGAATCTCATTTAATGCTGACCCTGGCTTTCTAAATGCTACAAAAAGGGAAGAGTGAAGGAAAAGAGAATTGGCATCAAACCATACCTGATTTTGTCTGCTCTGGACCCACATATCACTTCTATCACAGCATTTATCAAACTATAGGTGAACATCCTTTGCTTGTCTTTCTCTCCCGTTAGGCTGTGATCTCCTTGAGTCCAGAGACATAGTCTCTTACTCTCAACTATCCCCCCAGTGCCTGTCTTAGATCCTGACCCAGGGTAGGTGCCCAATAAACGTTGGTGAAGTGAATGAACAACTGCATGGATGAAGGAAACCAGTTCCCCTCACCATGTTGGGACAGGAGGGAGGGTATACACCTATGGGAAACATTCCTCTGGGCACTTTACGTATACCCTCCTCTGCTACTTTAGGGAGAAATTGCTGCATATATAGCTGCTTCATCCTCCATAGGCATCTGGGGAGGGTCTGACTTCTGGTGGGGAACAACAAAGAGAAAAAGGCAGATGGGCCATAAAACCATGCACAGTTCTGTTTGTCACACGTCCAGCTCTCGCCTTCACCCTTGAACTCCCACCCCTGGGTTTTCCTGGCACTATACATAAGGTCAACATGCCCAGACCATGACCCACCAAAGAATCAAAAAGGGAAAAAGCCTACTTAGTGCTCTGTGGTGACCTAAATGGGAAGGAAATCCAAAAAAGAGGGGATATATGTATACATATGGCTGATTCACTTCGCTGTACAGTAGAAACTAACCCAACATTGTAAAACAACTATACTCCAATTTTAAAAAAAGGGAGGGGGGAGAGAAGGTCCCTATTTCTCCTCAACTCCAGGAGATGTAGTGTCTCAAAGTTAGAAAGGAAGAAGTAGACTTTGCTATAGAAATTCTAGAACTTTCCCATCCTGTGGGACTTTCAGGGGTCAGCTTTTTATTTGTAGTGGTGCAAACAAAAGAGAACAAAAGAGAGAACAGGGAAAGTTTGTACATCATCACAAATATTTGTTGAATAGGTGAATCAGTACAGAAAAGTAATCCCAATTTTGTGATTGCTGTTGTCCTCAGAGCACTTCTTAAAGGAACTCGTTCAGGAAAAAAAGAGCCCGCGTGCTGAAATGTGAAGGATCACGTACAAGAAAAAGTCCCTTGCTCATGTGGCTTCTTTTAAACAGCTCACCTCCTTGTTAACCTTTCTACGGGGGGGTGGGCAGTTATATCTCTACCACAAGGCTGGATAAGGGCACTGGGTGTTATGTCTCCCTCACATTCGGGTTCAATTACCTCCTGCATCTATGTCAGCACTAATTCTGTGTCAAAAGAAGTCACTTCTAAAGCTAAAACACAAATGCAATCATTTTGTGAGCACAAACCCCTCAATTACCCTCCAGGATTGATACTCACTGTCAGTCCTCGGTCTCCTCTTGGACCTTGTAACCCCTACTTAGTGGAAGAAGAGTAACAGTCAATGTAGGTTGGAAGCAGTTACTGTGTACAGTTACCATAAGATGTTAAAAATCACTTCTTGCCTGTTTTCCTTGGGGTCCGGTATCTCCAGTTTCCCCTTTATCCCCTTTCTTTCCCACATCGCCCCGTTCTCCATGCTCTCCCTTTATAATACAATGAAAAGATAAGCTTAGAATGTGAATATTAACGCCAAATAAGAAGAACCCTAAAGTTTTATTTCTTTGCAACTGTGGTACCTCTTGAAGACCTGTGGTTCTTGTTGATATGAATACACTATATGAAAAAAAATAGGGGGACATTTTATTTACATCCCTCCAGGTACCATAATCTAATTCATGATGAACTCGGGACCTCAAGGTGAGGAGACCATGAGATGCCCTCCAGTTAGCTCACTGCCTTGAGGAACTTCAACTGTTATACAGGTTAACACCTGAGTTATCTGGTATCTTCTTCATGGTAGTTGTAAGGATTTATTCCTTATCATCTGGCTTTTGAGTTTGAAGAAAATGAGATTTCATAAAGTAAACATGTTTGTAGTTAGGAAAAGAAATACATACGCATTCACTCTGAAATGGATTTTTTTCCTCTGAGCTTTGTTAAGGAGAAGAGTGTCAAGTGCATGAGAGCTCTTCCAGAGTTCAAGTTAAGCTACTGAGATCCTAAACCTAAGCATTTCTCTTAGGTCCTGCCGGGGAGGCCATGGCCTGTCATGCCCTTTGGCCCCAGGAAGCCTTGAGGTCCTTGCTCCCCCTGCACTCAATATGTGAAAGGGATGCTCCTGTTAATTTCCCAAGATATTTCTCAGAATATACTTTCGGTCTGATATACATCTGCACTTTCAAAACTTCATTATCTAAATTTGGGAGGAAATACACATATAAGTCAGATGGGCTCAATACTTTGGTAGTAAAAATTTAACTACTTATCTGGGGTGGAAGTGAGGGAGTTGGTTTATAGCATTTGTCTGTTTCTGTGGTGTAAATACTTCCGCCTTTGCCAATTTCAAACTGTGAACTTGACATCAACCGGTTCACAAGTAACAAGCAGCTGTTACTGATATTTCAGTCATGATATTACTGGTAATTTTTATAATCTTCTTTACATTTTCTATATTTTTGATATGTTGAAAGTATGTATTATCTTAATAATGGAGTACAAGAGGATTTAACAGCATCTCTCCCCAATTAATGCCAAGGAGTGTTTATATAATTCACCGTACACTCTTTGTTCCATACCTGATCATTTGTAGCAACGTAAATCCATTTATCTAAATTCAATACCTCCTAAATTTGGAAAATAAAAATCTTTTCCTTTCAGTACTTGTTTTTAACTTTCCCCATCATATCTTAACATTATCTGCCATTCCTGTACCCCCATCTTCAAAGCCACACAGGTTTAAAAGGTGTTCATGATGTTGAACATGAAACAGGAATAATCACTAACAAGTATACAAAAGTCATAGCGCTGATGCTGCTTGGATCAGCAACGCCTACTTTAGATCATTATTAGCAATGAGTCTGTGGCGAAGGTTTGAAGGACCATGGGCTCCCGGGATTTGATTTGCTTACCTTTAGCATCTTTCTCAAAGGTATCCTGACCATGCCCACTAGAATCACTGGTACGCTCAATAAAAACCTCAGACCAACTTAATGAGAATCAAAGATGGAGGTAGGGGTATAATATGCATTTTGCCATAGGCTTGCAAAGGCTGGAGATCCAAGGCTCCAGAGGCAGGATGGGCTTTAGAAGGTCACTCCTGGAAGGGGCCACAGAGGGTTGCTTGGAGACCATTGTAACTTCAAGTATCAGCATTCCTGAGCCCCTTGTTGTAGCTCATTGGCTTTCAAGCTTTTTAAAAACAGAACCGTTTCTTCTTAAAAGTGTTATAGTGAAATATTTCAGACACAAAATTTTATATGGAAAAAGACAAACACTGATATAACACCATATTAAAAACTTAAATAGTACAGATACCATTGAAATCCCCAAAGTACCTAATCCCCTTCCCTGAAGGAGAGAGGAAACCTCTCTCTGAAATTGATATGCAACACTCATATCTACATTTTTATGCTTTAACTACACGTGTATATTCTAAAACAATGCACAATATTGTTTTTTATATTTAAACTTCAAATAATCGATACATTTATGCATCTAATTTGTATTTTAAATCTCAACACTATCTATTTGAAATTTATCTGTGTACATATATGTAGTTCTAGTTTGTTAATTTTCTCTGCTCTACAGCATTCCATTAAATAACTAGACTACATTATCCTAGTGATGGGCATTTAGATTGTTTCCAGTATTTCCCTATTACAAATAATGCTTCAGCAAATAGTCTTGTATATATCTTTGCACACATCCCTAGGAGAGAACTCTTTCATTGTAACAAATCTTATACAGTAGAGTACAAAATAAAATGAATATAAGTGGAGATTCTCTTGTTGGTAAATGAAGTGCTCAGTTCTTCCTGCATCCATCCCTATCCCCTAGCCAAGCTGGCTTGGCTAAACTCTGAGGCCCTTTTCATCTCTGTCATGTAGTATTTCTAAATGGACGGCAGGTAGCGGGGTGTAGGTTTGCCTCCTCATTTAAGCTCCAGAGGTCTCATAGCTAGTTCTTTACTGTGGTCAGATTGCAGAGAACTCATTTACTGAATGTCTTTTTCACCCTGTTAACACTTGAGCCAAACACAACGCTCTAGCATAGAGGGCTCCCAGTGAATATTTATGCAGTGATGTGCACAGATGTCTCAGGTCTATCCAAGGAGACTCCCCCCTGAAGAAGGAGTGCCCCTTAGGTGCTTAGCTGGTTAGAGGAGACAGGCCGGGATCATTGGTCTGCTCTATTCACTTTACAGAACAGTCCCCAGGAAACCTGGAGCCCCAGAAACTTGGATAGGGATTAGAGCCAGTTAAGTAAGCCCCAAACAGTAAAGCGACACTCTGATTCCAAGCTGGAGATTCAAGCAGGACAAAGTAGAGGAGAAAAATCTGTTCTGTTTCTAAAGATTGCACTGCCAACACAGGCGTAATGAAGAGGAATAGGTGGGAATATATGGGTAACACAGCCCAACCTCATTACACTTACTGGAAAACATGCTCTACCAAGAGTGATCTGCAGCCTCATCCTGAATATGAAAGATAGAAGGGTCTGTCTACATACAGACTAGCCTGTCATACAGATTAGGTAGCCAGCCCACAGAGTGCGATGAAGATTCCTGCCTGAGATGCTGCCATTCTCTGTTCTCATTCAAAAGTAAATTAAAAACAAAAATTACAAGGAAGGTATCCTCTGAAGAAAGATGTATCAGTAAATGACACTTCGGCATAAATTAGCGATCTCAGATTTTTTGTGGAGGGGAATAAGGACATCTTCATTCAACCAACCAGGTCCCTGGTTGAAAGGTGGTTTGGGGTTGTCAAGGCTATGCTTGAGAGCACGGGTACCTGAGTTGCGGGGTCAGGAGGGTTCCTAGCCAGGTGTCGGGGAGATTAGAGGTTCTTGGGAGAAATCTGTAGCTGGCTTTGTTCCAACCCCAAAGGACAGAATAGTGTGAAAAACAAAGGGGCTGGGACTATGGCGTGATGGTGAATTACCACTGGGGATTATATATTTAGAAAAAGTGGGTTCAGAAAGAACTTGATACCTTTCTGACAATTATTCAGAATAATTATTTATTTTACAACCTTTTAGATTCCCACAGCAGCTAATCTAGAGCATGTTCAATAAATGTTTATGACTGACTAGGTGCTTTTGAGAAATGACACAATTTTCTTGTGAAGTTAAAAGCTACTGTGGCTTCATTGCCATGCCCTGGGGGGGGGGGAAGCCTCAGAATAGCCAATTATCATGTTAGAATCAGCTCCATGTTCAGGAATTTATTTTGCATTACTTCATAATATAGACATTTTATATATAATTGTTAACATTGTACTTATTCCAGGCAGCTGGATTTCCCTATAATAAAGGCTTTTTCTTTTTTTTTCTTTTTAATCACCAGTTTCCCTTCAAAATACTTGAAGGCTTCTTAAGTAGACTATCTGGCTGAACGCCTTTAGCAAGTAAGTCCATGCCTTGGCTTGGCAGAGGTGAATACTATCCAATCAGATTTTTTTCCTTACAAGTCTCAGGAAAATGATAGGCAATGATTTCAGGATGGGTCGGAAGCCACTGCACAAAAGAACCTGTCTATCTGAAGATATATAATTAAGTCCACATTTCAAACCCAGCTTCTTAACCACTATATCTCAGTCTTAGATCTTTTCTGCTAAAGTTGTGATCATTTTAATTTTGCAGATGATTGCTTATTCTCTGGGAGAGAGAGTTCTAAGGGTAATGCACAACTACCTGAATATTTTAATAGATTTGTGTGACGTGCGTATTACCGGTACGTCAGGAAACAACAGTGTTTCTTTCCAAATGTTTTCTCAGTAAGGTGCTATAAGGAAAAAAATCAAATTCATAGATGAGCCAAAAAATATAAAATGGATGTCTGGCTTCCTCTTAGGATGTAGAAAACTAGGCTGCTTTTATTCTTAAAACCTCACCAAAGTTGCTAACTAATCTATGAAATCGCAACTTTCCTTGAATCTACCATAGAGCTGTGGTTGCAGAGCCACCAGCTTACACAAAATCTAAGGAAACACAGGCTCCTCCAAGGAGAGACAGGACATGGGCACTTACCTGCTGGCGATGACAGATGTCATACAAGCTAATAAGAAGAATTCAGCTAAAATTCTTAACAAATTGCTGAGTGTGGGCTACTTGGAGAAGACAAAACTCCTGGGAGCTCCAGGCACAAGGCAAATTCATACCCACCCACCCACTCTCTTCTGGGACCTCACCAGTGCTCAAGAGAGAGACTGGGGACAGGGCAAGTCCCGAAGTTTCCCTAGTGGGGCAGACTTAGGGGAGGGAGGCAGCAGCCTCCCAGGGGAAGGCCCGAAGCCCCCATGGGACAAAAATCAAAACAGCTAGGGGAAGTGAAGCAAACCTTTAGGGCACAGATGACAATCCATGGCAGCTGAGGGAAGGAAACAGACTAAAGCCTGGGCCCGGACATTTAGACACTAAAGGTCCTCTCTCTATGGCCCTCAGGGCAGCGTCTTTTTGGGTTTTTTAATAACCCAAGAACTGTCAGCCATGTATGGCAAGGGTTTTCAAAACAGCTCCCATGGAAATTTCCATGAGCTGGACCAAGATGCTACTAATATTAATATTGATGACTACATTCATTTCCTATTGCCCCTATAATGAATGACCACAAATTTAGTGGCTTAAAATGACATAAATTTGTTCTCAGACAGTTCTGCAAGTTAGAAGTCCAGATCAGTTTCACTAGGCTAAAGTCGAGGTGTTGGTAAGGCTGGTTTCCCCTGGACACACTGAGGGGAGCAGCCGTTTCCCCTGATTTCCTCAGCTTCCAGGGGTCACCTGTGTTCTTTAGCTGGTGGCCCCTTCCTCCATCTTCCTCCCCTTCATCACCTCTGATTCCATCATCACATCGCCTCTTCCACAGTCTCTTCTCCCTCTGTCTCCCCCTTTATAAGGACACTCATGATTTAATGTAGGGCCTACAAATAACCCAGGATAATCTTCCCATCTCAAAATACCTAACTTAATCACATCTGCAACCTTCCTTCTGCCATGTAAGGTAATATTCACAAATTCTAAGAATTAGGACGTGAACATTTTTAGGGGCCATTATTCAGCTTACCACAGTGGCTTTTTCCATATTCGTGCAAAAAGAAAGTTAATTATTATAATTTTTTTTTTGTAATTTACCTTAATGTAATTCAGTTTAAACAGTACCATGAATGTGTGTATGTGCAAGTTAATTTACACTCTAGGGGTGCTGAGTGAACACTTGAAATACTGTAATCAGTAGTCCACACTTCAAAGACAGGTGACTCGACTCTTGCTATCTGAATTGGCTCCACAAGGATGATAGAAACAATTTATCCCTGGGGGAAAAAAGGGGCGTTCAAGACGTGTGGTAGCTGGAAGTGTCGTATAGGCCCTTTCCTCTGTTGTAAGTCAGGTATAATAGCCAGGTGGGCCCACACCCCCATGAATGCTTCTGGTAGAGTACCCTAAATTCTAGAACTCATTCAAAACAGGTGCCTCTTACCCTCATCCCATAATAAAGAATCCCTGGTGGCACAGTGGTTGAGAGTCCGCCTGCCTATGCAGGGGACACGGGTTCGTGCCCCGGTCCGGGAAGATCCCACATGCCGTGGAGCGGCTGGGCCCGTGAGCCATGGCCGCTGAGCCTGCGCGTCCGGAGCCTGTGCTCCGCAATGGGAGAGGCCACAGCAGTGAGAGGCCCGCGTACCGCAAAAAAAAAAAAAAAAAAAAAAAAAAAAAAAAAAAAAAGTCCTGTCACCTGATCTGATTAAGAGGTTAGTTGGTCCCATCATAAGAACATTGTTGTCATTGCCTCAGAGGGATCATTTTAGGCAAAGTACTTGTTAAAGTACTTAAAGAGACAGAATGGAATTTGGACCCAGTTTTCAGTACGTGTTTTTGTGCCTACTTGTTAATAAGTAGCTGAACATAGGGTAGAATTCTGTCTGAAACTTGCTTTAACTGAAGCATGGCACCTAACAGGAAGTTTGTCTAGGAGAAGGCAGGTCACTCCTGCTGACTTCTAATCTTCAGAGACTACCGACAGTCACTGAAAAGAATCTGACAAATTGTGAATGTCCATAGTGGCCTAGTTCAGCTCACAACAGTCATAGCCAAATGTGCTCGATTGGCCATATTTCCCCCCAGTCATTTTTCTTAAACTTTTAGTCCCTACTTCCACTTTTCTGTTTATAACTACCAGCAGATGATAAAGTAATGAAACAAGTAGCAACATGAATATTTGCAAATAATTTCAGCAAAAGCCAAGCCACTTCACGGGACTCTGATTGTTTCATGGACACGTGTGCTAACCGTTAGGATGTTCTATCCAACTCACAGAATTTAGTCCCGTTTTCCAGTAACAAGATGGTTCTTAGCATAAAATCTAGAATTAAATACATTGATAGGTCACAGTGCAAAGAGCATCATAGCTTCGAGGGTTTTCATCAGCTGGATTCAGTTGCATAAATTGACTTATCCTGTCCTCCTGCCTAAATAGCCGTCCGTAAAACCTGCCAAATTTCATGAATATCTTGCATGGCATTTGAATACACTTGACCACAAATGATAAATACAAAATGACAAGGTCGGCTTTATGGCAGCTCCTCTGCTAGAGAGAGGGGACTCTGGATGCTCCCTTTGCTGGCCATCTCCATGGTGCAACCTGCTGGTTTCCCTCCTGAGTTTCTCGTGGTTGGTTTGTGTCATCGTCGGTTTGTGTTTTAGAACTCCAGTGTCTCTCACGGTGCTCTCTGTGCCCTCAAGGCAGATGTTTGCCTTGGACCCTTATTCCTGTCCACATCCATGGTGACCCTCTGGGGGATAACCCCCAGTTCTCTAATTGCCAGTCTTATCCCGGTCTCTAAGCTCCAGGCATAACATGATATCTGCTCTCTAGACCTTTCCTCCTGCTGGCCATTTCGGAACCAAAACTGTCAAATACAGAAACTCTCCTTCGCCACATCTGCCTTTCTTCCTGGCTTTCCCTCTTTCACTCACCTCTCAGTCTTCCAGGCTTGGGGTTGTTTTTCCATTCTGACCTAATCTGTGCTCCCGGAACACGTTCATCCCATCTGTGGGCAAGTCCCAGCCCACCAAACGCGTCCCAGGAGTCTTCCCTGACTCGCCCTCCCCCCAGTCAAGAGTAATTCCCCCAGATCTACCCACCCCTCTCCTGTAGCCTGTCTCAGAACAGGTTTGGATGCTCGTATCCTTTCTGCCCTGCTTATCTTAAACTCCCAAAATTGAAGCACTTCATCTTACTTATCTTCCCACCCTCTGAGGTACTAATTCCAGGGCCCTGCATATCGCCCTGAGCTAGAGACAAGCCAGCTTATCTTGTGGAGGCGAGCCATCTCTTTGGTAGAAGTTGCCTAGAGACCATGCATCCTAATCTCTGTCTTGTTGAGCCTCACAAACCCCCATGGGTACCTCGGTAAATTTCATGATGAGCATTTGGGATCCATGTGGAAAAGAGTTAACAAAGTAGAGATGCATGGAAGAGTGCCAGCAGAGATTTCCTCTTGTGGGTTAACCAAAGGAGGTACTGGGTTGGCCAAAAAGCTCACTCAGGCTTTCTATAAGATGGTACCGAAAACCCGAACGAACGTTTGGGCCAACCCATTATTTATAAGCAGGTTGACTTTATTTATATCTCCTGTGGCACTAGCCCGGGAGACAGTTGAACAAAGCAGGTGAGGAGTTTGCCACAAGTCAGAAAACCACAGCGACTCATTGAAGAAGGCTTCTGCTGACTGCACAGGCCGCTCCAGCCGGGCTGCGAGGGTGTGGGCACAGTGGGAATGCTGGCCTGTACCACCACAGCTGCTACACAGCAGCAGGACATGGAGCCTCTTGCTTCCGGGTCTCCTGGCCCAGTGTTCAGTCCCTGTGTTTGCTGAATGAAAGGATTCCAGGAAATGGTATATGCTTTCAAATGACTCTTCTCTTTTCCATATATCCCTTCATTAACACACAAGAATTGACCCAGAAGCAGCAGTGTGCTGATTTAATACTGAGGTAGGCTGAATAATGGCCGCCAAAGCTATGCAGGGCCTAATGCCTGAAACCTGTGAATGTTATCTTGCTTAGGGGAGAAAAGGTTTTGGCAGATGTGACTAAGTTAAGGATCTTGGGTGGGGAGATTATCTTGAACTATCTGGGTGGGTCCTAAGTGCAGTCGCACATAGTCTTACAAAAGAGAAAGCAGAGAGAGACTTAGCTGGCAGAAGAGAAGAAGGTCTGGTGATTGAAACAGCAAAACAGAGGCGGAGAGAGAAGATGTAAACCACTGGCTTTGAAGATAGAGGAAGGGGCCATAAACCAAGGAATACAAAGAATGTGGCCCCAGACTCTGGTAAAGCCAAAAGGAAACAGAATCCAGCCCCCAGCCCCAGTTTCTGGACTCCCTGTCAATGCCTTGACTGTAGCCCCGTAAGATTCATTTTAGACTTCTGAGCTCCAGCACTGAAAAAGAATAAATTGGTATTGTATTAAATCACTGAATTTGTAGTAGTTTGTTACAGCAGCCATAAGAAACTATCACAGATATGAATCTTATGGTTCCTCCCACCTTTAGCAGATCAGATAACAACACAGAACATTTTGCATTAAATTACCAAGAAATAATTTGGCTCAGAAATCATTTGTATTTCAAGTTGTCAGAAGGTGAAAACTCGAACACTGAAATGAGGAGGCTGTGAGCTGCGCCCAGGGTGGCTTTGGATTTTGCAGGCAAAGACTGTTCTCTGAGAAGTGATGCTCTTCTATGGCTTTTCTCCCTCCAGGAGAGAAAGCAATGCTGAAAAATATTTCACACCAAAGGGAAGTCAGTGTACGACTTTGCCTTTGCAGCATAGTTGGAAATTGGCAGAAGGCTATGAGTCACTAAGGATGATGGTTCAGATTCAACAAGTCCATCCCTTCTAAACTTGCCCTGGCTCAGATGCACATCACCTGTGGACTAAACTGTTACAATAGCTTCTTAATCCATGTCTTTATTTCTGCTCCTATGCCTCTATACCAGAGATTCTCAGCTATGGGGCAGGGGGAGGAGATGCTACAGGAGACCCAGAGGATGCAATGGGAGGAGCATATTTCCAACTACACAATCCACCTCCTCCCCTCACACCACTACCTAAAAGGGAACAGTGAGAATAGTTGCTGATGGAGTGTTCTGGACATGTGAATGGTATGGAGGCAAAAGAATGAGAAGCATTGTTCCAAACTAAGTAACAAATACACTAAAACATTCAACTGGCTGTGTCACACCTGTTCTTAAAACTCTTCCAGGTTTTATACCCAAGAGAAAGGAAAACATAAAAATGTGCCCACGGATGTTCATAACAGAATTATTTACGATAGCCAAAAAGTGGAAACAACACAAATGTTCAACAGAAGACAAATGGATAAACAAAATGTGGTATATCCATACAATGCAGTATTATTTGGCCATAAAAAGGAAGTTCTGATACAACATGGATGGCCCTTGAAAACATTATGCTAAATGAAAGAAGCCAGCCACAAAAGACCACATGTTATGTGATTCCATTTATGTGAAATGTCTGTAATAGGCAAATCCATGGAGACAGAAAGTAGATTAGTGGTTGCCTGGGACTAGAGGTTTAGTGGGAAGCGAATGGAGAGTGACTACTATGAGGTACGGGGTTTCTTTGGTGGATGATGATAATGTCCTAAAATTAGGTTGCATTGCTAGTTGCACAATTCTGTGAAAATGCTAAAAATCATTAAATTGTATACTTTAAACAAGTGACTTGCATGGCATGTGAATTATATCACCATAAAAGTGAGCTTTTAAAATAAACAAACCCTTCCAGGCCTTTCTGTCATCAGAGCAGTGGTTCTCAAAGTTCGGTGTACATCAGAAATATCTGTAGAGCTGGTTAACACAAGGGCTATGGGGATCTACTCTCAGAGTTACCACTTAATTAGGTCTACGTGGGGCCCAAGAACTTGCATGTCTAGGTGATGCTGATAGAGCTGGTTGGCGGCCGTGCTTTGAGAATCACTGATTGATAGACTCCAACTGAAGTTCTTCAGCTCAGCCATGAAGGATCTTCACAGTCTGGCTTCCCCTGTTTTGTAGCCTATTTCTCTGCAGGCTTTATCTCATCTTAACCTTAACTCATATAGATCTATTTCTGGTTCCCCCATACTTTTTGGCCATATATTGGGTGTCATTTTACCCCTAGTGTCTAAACCATTGCCTGGCACAAAGCAGATATTCAGTTAATGTTTCTGGACCATTCATTGGGCCCAGATCACCCCAGCACCCAAACATCTCACACAAACAGGTAACTACTTCCTCTTAAAAGCTGGTGCTACTGCCTGTCCAAATCCCCTGGGATTGGGGCCATAAAGAAAAAGGAATGGAAAAGCCAAACAGTCTTCATGAGGCATAAACCTAGAAATTCCAAATTTATCAAAATATATAAGCCATGCTTCCTTGAACAGACAGCCAAAGGGAAGATGCTGGTTAGATTTACCTAACTTGAGTATGCACAGCCTTCAGAAACATCAAGAGGAAAATGTAGGGTGAGAGTCTTTTCTGTTAAGTGAACGGAGAAGTACAGCAGGCAGCTTTATACATAAGCAGAAGGGAGCAGTCCCAGCTGTCACAATGAATGTCTCTTAACTGTCACACTTTTAGGTGTGAAGCCTGGTAAAAAAAACGACCTTCATATGATTCTGGGGAAAGGGAAATGCGTTTAGACTACACATTACATGTTTAATTATATCGAAAAGAACATACCAATGTGACATTAAGCCAGGCCTTCCCTTAGGCCTAAGTTATTTCCTATCAGTAGGTTTGGTGAGACCCATTAACTTGTGTGGTACACCCAAAAAAAAAGACCCAGGGGTGGATTACACCCACACTTCATCCCGTGATCTCCAGCCACACCGCTGACCTCCAACCCACTGTAAGCAGAGTGCCTGCTATGCCAGCACCCTTCCAGATCAGGCCCCTGGCCTCCCTGACACTTAAATTGCTGCCCCTCCCACCGAGAAATTCTGGAGGTATGGTTGACACTGGCACTGAAAAGCCATCATGGACATAGATTGCTTTCAAACGCTGGTAGTTGAGATGTGTGTTACATGTTACATGCCTATCAGGATGACAGCTACTGAAAGACAGTAGCATTCTATAAGCTGGTTATTCTTTACCAGGAATAAAAAGCACAGAAAGGACTAACAGCTAATTGCCCTCTTAGAGTATTTCTTTCACCAGAGGATTCACCGTACTTGCTCATCTATGTGTCTCTTTCTGGATATCCTACGGGGATTAAAGGAGTAATAGAAAGTCCTATGAATTCTTTAAACAAGAGTATTATAGGTTTATTTCACTTAGCATAATGTCCTCCAGGTTGGTCCTCGTTGTCACATATGGCAGATTTCCTTCTTTTGTGAGGGCTGTGATTAGGAATCTATTAGATGTTTATACCACATCTTCTTAATTCATTCATCCCTCAATGGGCATTTAGGTTGTTTCCATATCTTGGCTATTGTGAGTAGTGCTGCAGTGAACATAGGAGGGCTAAGTGAAATACTAATACTAATACAATACAATACATACTAATACAATACTGCATGATTGTACTTATATGAGATAACTAAAATAGTCAAACTCAGAGAAGCAGAGTAGAATGGTGGTTGCCAGGGGCTCAGGGGAGGGGGAAGTGAGGAGACAACGGGTATAAAGTCTCAGTTATGCAAGATGAATAAGTCCTAGAGATCTGTCGTAAACATCATGCCTAGAGCTAACAATACTGTGTTGTACACTTAAAAGTTTGAGTAGATCTCATGTTAAGTGTACTCACAATAAAAAAATTAAAAACTGAAATAGCTGAAAATAATGATGTGTTTTAAAAAATGGAAATGATAAATATATCCAAGTCTGTTTTTCAAGAAAATAAAGAAAATTACGTTAATTTTAAAAAGTTGAAAGAATAAAAGTACAATGGAGGCTTATGGTTAATAATTCCTATAGGCTGTCCTCAACCCCATTCATTTATATGCCCTGTTTTCCTTTCTCATTGCTTTCAACTTAGCATGGTAGTAACTATTCCTGACAATTCAGATGCAAGTTTCAGAGGGGCAGAAGTACTCATATATGGAAATTTTTCTCTTGATTTTTCCCTGTAAAACTCTTCTAGACTGTCTTCATAAGCTGCTTAATGACAACCTAAGAGTTGTCCTTGCTATACCACGGAACACACAGATGTGGGTGGCATATCTGAGGCCAAGAAACAAAATGAAATATTGTGAAAACAAAGTCACAGTCTCCTATAAAAACATATCTTTTAAGAAAATTCTGTTATTAACAAAGTTAACTCAGGCTTTAATTGCATCATGCTTGCTTCAAGGCTAAAGGAAGAAAACACTTGAGTTAACATTTAACAGTAAAAGAGACAAATATGGTATAATGAAATTATATTCACAAATTTTTATAAGCCTAGACTCGTGCTCACAGTGAAGTTGAAAACCACATCAAGGGATTAGCAGCAGCAGAAAAATTCACAGGTCAGCAGGTTTCAGTCCAACATAAAGAAGAAAGGTCTACCAATTATAGCTATAGAAAAAGCCTTTCAAAATGTAGTGAAACGGGGCTTCCCTGGTGGCGCAGTGGTTGAGAGTCCGTCTGCTGATGCAGGGGACATGGGTTCGTGCCCTGGTCCGGGAAGATCCCACATGCCGCGGAGCGGCTGGGCCCGTGAGCCATGGCCGCTGAGCCTGCCCGTCTGGAGCCTGTGCTCCGCAACGGGAGAGGCCACAGCAGTGAGAGGCCCGCGTACCGCAAAATATTTAAAAAAATTAAAAAAGAAAAAAAAATATATAGTGAAATGGAAATATTTAATACCAGTACAAGTATGGGAAAATACAAGAATGTTCTCAAGGGAAACATATAAATAAATTATGTTATGTTACACCCACGTATTGGACTATTATGTAGCTGTTAAAAATATAGTAAAACTTTATGTATTGATTTGAAGGGCCATGCTTGCTCTAGTAACTGAGATGCGGAAGCGGGTAGGGTGAGCGAGTTGGGGAAATTATGTATAGAATGATTTTTAAAGGTTGCTGTGCTGTATATGTGTGTGTTTTTGCAATCTAGTTGAAAATGTGGAAGCTACACCCCCAAACTGCAAACAGAGGCAACCTTTACAGGGTAGGACTGAAGGGGAAAGAGGGAGACTTTCACAACTTTGAGTAATTGTGAGGTCTTTGGATTTGATACAAGGATGCGTAAGTTTCATTTTAAAAGGTAACAAAGATTTTCGAATTTGTTACAAGGTCATTGGAAAACATACAAGAAAGGAAAAAAGCTGCTTCTACTCCCTAGCATGCCCAGAGTCTGGATGGCCAGATGCCCTTGAGAATGCTGTAGAACAGATTCTTGTGATGGATGGGAGGAGGACGAGAAAAAGCCCTTCTAATTCAGAAGATCAAGGGCAGTGCCTCTAGCAACTACTTCCTCTTTGGCATCATGAATATTTCCTTGTTCACTAGGTCTTTCCCATCAGCATACAACATACCATAATATCTCCCACCTTTAAAAAAACTTCCTTAATCACACACTTCACTCCCTCTATCAGTCTTATTTCTATGTTTCCCTTTTCAAAAGTGTGGCCTGTATGTTCTGTCTTCACTTCCTTTCTCACCATTATCACTTTTAAAACATTTTATTTTAAAATAATTTCAAACTTACAGAAAAATTGCAATAATCATGCAAATATTTCCCATATTTTTTTCGCCCAGATTCATCAGTTGTTAAGATTTTCCCCCTGTATTTTATTCTCTCTCTCTCTCTCTCTCTGTATGCATGAATACGTGTGTGTGTTACACACACAGTTCTTGTCAAGATCACCAGTGACTTCCATGTTGTCAAATCTAATGATCACTTTTCAGCTCTCATCCAATCGGCAGCACCAAAAGTAGCTGACAATGAATGCTCTCCTTCTTGAGACACTTCACCTGGCTTCCAGGATCCACCTCCTCTTGGTTCTCTACCTACTGGCTACTACTTCGCAGTCTCCCCTGCTGAGTCCTTTTCGTTATAAAAACCTCCTTTTGCTGAAGGGCCCAGGGCCCACTTCTCTTTTCAATGTGCATTCACTCCCCACATGTACTCATCCACTCTCAAGACGTTAAATATTATCTATATATTGTTGAGTCAAATGTGTATCTCCTGTATTGATCTCTCCTCCAAACTCTAGATTTCTATCCCCAAATACCTACTTAAAAGCTCTGATGGAGGTTTCGCTTTTCATGTCCAAATCAAAATTTCAGACTCTGTGAGCTATTTTTTCCATACCTATCCATCCCCATTTTCCTATAGTCTGTACCATCTCAGAAAGTGACAACTCTGTCCTTTCAGTTGTTCAGGCCCAAAATCTTAGTCATCCTTGACTCCTTTAATTTACATCCCACATCCAATCCAGAATCCAATTTACCAATTCCAGTGGTGGAATCCCTTCCCATTTCCACCACTACCACCCGGGGCTAAACCAGCACCATCTCTTACCTGCACTTTGGCAATATCTTCCTATCCCAACTTTTAATTTGTCTTTGTACCAGCACAGTCTACTTCCCACATGCTGCCAGAACATGATTTATATCAGGTTACTCCTCTATGCAGAGCTCTCCACTGGCTTCTCATCACACCTCATGACTCACTGCATTCCAGTCATCCTGTCACTGATGTTCTTTGAGTATGCCAGGCTTGGGTTCTTATCCCAAATCCCTAAGTAAGAATGCTTAAAATTCCTTCTACCCACTGCCTGAGCTTCTATCCCATTTTTCAACATGCAGCGTGGAATGTCAAGGGCTAGGGATGCACAGTGAAGAAGGACAGAGAGCATAGCCAGGAAGGGAGTGTTTTGACAAAAGAAGCAAAAGCAGGTGGTAAAGGGATTCTCCCAGTCGGAGAAGTGTCGCCCTGTGTCTTTTGTCCCTTTAATTCATACTTTAGAATCTACTATCAATACAGCTGACAACTCTGGGAAGCTGTTTTCCACCTTGGCTGCCGTTATTAGGATTGAGTTGCAGTTCATGATTTCACCAGCAAAGTAACCAGGGTTAAACTTGAGGACATTTTGCTTCTTCTTGTCAAGGCTGTTTGCAATGCCATTATCTTATGCAATGAGAAGTGGTAAATTATAAATACAGGTATTCTATGGCTCAGAAAAAATGGGCTCTCCTTGAGGTGTGAAATATGCTTCAGGCTCCCTAGTTCCCAGATCCATCTCCTATACAAATCTTTAACCCAATGCTTTCAACACAAATACATTTCGCTACTTAGATAGCATGTGAGAGAATGTATGTAGTGGATGTCTCAGACTGAAGGAAATGTGCTTTATAAAGAGGTTTATAGAATCAGACTCTGTAGACATGGAGTTTTCACTGTGGGTGAAATAACTATCAAGTCAAAATATTAAAGAAAGTCATCTTATCCTTTATAAGATAAAAAGCCCACAGACCCAATCCACTGGTCCCTATTTTCTTCTCCACTGCATGTTTTGATCTCTTTTTAAATTACACAGAGTTTCTTTTTGGTAGATGGAAAGTCTATAGAATCTAATCTCCATGCATAGGTGTTTTACTTAGCCTCACAGTCACTTCTGTCCCCTGCACTTAGGTCAGTGCCCAGCACATGGTAGATGCTGACTAATATTTATTAAGTGAATGCTCTGGAAATAGGCAAGATGATAAATGTTGAGGAAGGCTATAGACAGGACTCGTTTTTTATTAGATACCTAATATGCACCAGGCATTTGTTGGGTGCTCAGGATACCAAAAAACAAAAGACACAAGACATTCGCCATCTTACATAGCTCACAGTCTTGTGGTTAGATAAGAAAACAAGCACCTATGATAGAATATGAGAAGTGCTATCATGGGGGTTACCCAGTGGAAACACAAAGGGAACACAGAATTAAGAAGACGGGGAGGGGCTTCCCTGGTGGCGCAGTGGTTGAGAGTCCACCTGCCGATGCAGGGGACACGAGTTCGTGCCCTGGTCCGGGAAGATCCCACATGTTGTGGAGCGGCTGGGCCCGTGAGGCATGGCCGCTGAGCCTGCGCGTCCAGAGCCTGTGCTCCGCAACGGGAGAGGCCACAGGAGTGAGAGGCCCGCGTACCACAAAAAAAAAGAAGACAGGGAGGGGGAATTCCCTAATGGTCCAGTGGCTGGGACTCACGCTTCCACTGCAGGGGGCAAGGGTTCAGTCCCTGGTCAGGGAACTAAGATCCCACAAGCTGCATGATGCGGCCGAAAAACAAAACAAAACAAAACAAACAAACAGGGAGGACTTCTGGAGGAAGTGCTACCTCATATGTGCCTGACATATGAGTAAGAGTGAGCCTGCTGAAGTGGGGGGTAAAAGGATCTCCCCAAGAAAAGGGAACAGTACATGCAAAAGACCTGGGGCCAGGGAACACAGATTTCACAGAGAACTGAAAGTCTTTCGGTGTGACTAGATCTTTGGGAGCTAAGGTGTTGAGAAGACTTAAGATTGGGTGCCTGGATCATACAGTCTTGCTAATTTCTGAAGCTGATCTCTTTGGGTATGTGTTTAAAAACACTTTAGATTTATCTTCCTGTTATATAAATACATAAAGGTTTTAAAAATTATAAACTATCAATAGATTTTGGATAACATATTCACATCCACATCTTTACCATGGATGAGGGTTTAGTTTACTAAAAAGTACAATCCAGATGTTTTCTAATGGCCAATAGAAGACAGATACCTCTTTTACTGGACTTTGGCAGGGAAGTCAGGTAACAGCAAGTGTTACTTCGGTCACATATATGTTATAAACCTCACAATTTCACCTGTAATGTCTCAGCATGTAATTGTCATACACTGAAGAGAGAGAGAAAGGGAGCAGAGCTAAAGGCAAAAGAGGAGAGGAAAATTCCACCTTTGTTCTCTCCAAATGCATAATGAAAATATGTATCTAGGGTTAGGATGTTTTATTTTTGTGCCACAATCCAGATATAAAGTATAGTTCAGTATGATTCAATAACTCAAAATTCAGTTGGTAGATTTGCAGTCACATTTACATATCTGGCATCAGTTTTGTCAGAATGTTTCCTATTACACGTTTCTGTTTTCAGACACAGGCCACTAGATATAAATTCTTTCCTAGGGAATTAAATTTACATAACTAGATTATAAAACTTAGATTTTCAAACACCATTTATAATTGCCTGGATTCCTAAATAGCCTCCTTAGTCCAATCCAGGTCCTGGTCCTACTACATCTATTCTCAGCCCCGCAGTCACCATTATTCTTTCTAAAAGTCAGTCAGACCGTATCACGCTGTTGGTCAAAACCTAGCAAATAGCTCCTCACTTCATTCTGAGTAAAAGCCAAAGTCCTTCCAAGGGCCTGTGTGGCTATACTTGATCAGGCCCTCCTCCAACTTCATTGATGTTACCTCTTAGACCTCATCTCCAGACACAAAAGTCTCTTTGCTCTTCCTTAAACATGCCAGGCACCCTCCTGCTACCACAGGGCCTTTGCACAAGCTCTTCTCTCTGCCTGGGATGTGCTTCTCTCAGAAATCCACAAGGCTCCCTCCCTCACATCCTTCAGGTCTCTGCTCAAATGTTATCTTCTCCTGAGGCCATACACTTAAAACTTCATCATAGCCCTCTATCCGCCTTACCCTGCTCTCCTTTTTTGCCATAATAGTTTTCATCTTCAAACATACTGTATAACTGATTTATTATATTTATTGTCAGTAGGATGCAGTTTCCATAAATGCAGGAATCTTTGTCTCTTTCGCGCATAATACATCCCAAGCACTTAGAATAGAGCCAGCATATTTACGTATATTCAATAAACACTTACTGAATGAACTACTGAAATAAAATTTTGTACAACTAGCCAAGACTGAGTATTAGAGTCAGTATCCTTAATTTTGAGCAGGAAGAAGATCTGATTTTAAAATTTGTATGTAAACTTATTTTCCTTATTTGCAGAACAAAAATATTCTATTTTGAAGGGCATATTAGCATTACTCATTTCACAATCCTGGCAGAGTGTGTGTGCACTATTACTTAAGTATATACGTAACAAGAAGACACAGCAAACTTGTTTGCTTTACAAAATCACCACAGTAAGGTAACTTAAGAAGGAAGGACAGATTGAGGTCTGTGGAAGATTTATTTTTTTCTAAAACTGGCATAATAATAACAATGGGAACTATTGACTTAAAACCAACAGGAGCCAGTTGGAGAACTTTCAGAAGACTAGTATTCTAATAGATTAAAAATTTATTTTCTCCTTTGAAATTTAAGAGCCACTATTTAAAGGTGTAACTGCATATGCCAAAAATAAGATTTATAAAAGGTCACTGTCTCTACACCAATGAATAGGAATTGATAATGAATGCGTTAGTACTACTCTTATTTTTTTTTTATTTTTATTTTTTGCGGTATGCGGGTCCCCCACCACTGCGGCCTCTCCCGCCACAGAGCACAGGCTCTGGACCGCAGGCCCAGAGGCCATGGCCCACGGGCCCAGCCACTCCACAGCACGCGGGATCCCCCCGGACCGGGGCACAAACCCGCGTCCTCCACATTGGTAGGCGGACTCCCAACCACTGCGCCACCAGGGAAGCCCAGTACTACTCTTTAAATGTCATCTCTTCAATTATGAACTCACAGGAAAATCCGTCCATTTCTAAGGCTTATACTTCCTGGCAAAAACTACAAAGGTGTGAAAACCTAACAACTGAATAGCACTGGGTCTCTCATTTATTTCTAATTTAATTATTAACTTAAGAGGACCATGGAAAGTGTAATGATATTGCATAATAGTTGGACTGTCTGGTGACAGGCAATGATGGATTAAGTTTCTTCCCCTTAGCTCTTTAATGTGTTAATATGAGTCTTTAAAAGTAGGACCCAGATCAGATCAATCGAGAACTTACTGACCATACACTCTGGTTATCAGTGGGCAGAACTCACTGAGAATACAAAAGAACCACCAGATATAATATTCACAGTTTTATTCATATCAAACAAATACATTTACTTTTATAGCATTCATTGTGATCCTGTTGCATTGTGGTAATAGATAATTTGATCACAAAGATATACTTTCAAGAAAGCCACATCCAGCACTTCCAAGTAAACTTCTACTTATTTGGCCAACCAAATACACCAAGTATACCAGTATACTCTTGCAACCTATAAGAGTAAGGTACTTCCACTATTAAGCACTAGGATTTAGAAAAGAATTTATCATTTCACAAGTTTAGAGTTCTGTTAATGATGGAATTCAAGAATGGTTTATTGAACTAAAGTATATCCAAATGAAGTATTTTGTGGGTTGACAATATGGTTACAGGTGGAACTTTACCATCATCTACTATACAACCTTCAAACATTCATCAATTATTCATTACTTTGTTCATTAATTAAACAAATATTTAGTAAGTGATCACTATATGCCACGCACTCTGCTGCATGCTAAGGAATTAGAGATGAATGAAAGAAACAAAGCCCCTGATTTTTACAGCTCTGTTTTTCTTTCTCAGGATTGCTTTGGCTATTCGGGGTCTTTTGTGTTTCCATACAAATTGTAAAATCTTTTGTTTTAATTCTGTATGTCTTCTTTGGAGAAATGTCTATTTAGGTCTTCTGCCCATTTTTAAAAAAATTTAATTTTATTTATTTATTTTTTTATACAGCAGGTTCTTATTAGTTATCTATTTTATACATATTAGTGTATATATGTCAATCCCAATCTGCCAATTCATCCCACCGCCACCACCCTCTTCCCACCCCCCCATCCCCCCAATTTCCCTCTGTCCATTTTTTGATTGGGTTATTTTTTTGATATTGAACTCCATGAACTGTTTGTATATTCTGGAGATTAATCCTTTGTCAGTTGCTTCATTTGCAAATATTTTCTTCCATTCTAAGGGTTGTCTTTTCGTCTTGTTTATGGTTTCCTTTGCTGTGCAAATGCTTTTAAGTTTAAATAGGTCCCACTTGTTTATTTTTGTTTTTATTTTCATTACGCTAGGAGGTGGGTCAAAAAGATTTTGCTGTGATTTATGTCAAAGAGTGTTTTCCCTATGTTTTCCTCTAAGGGTTTTATGGTATCCAGTCTTACATTTAGGTCTTTAATCCCTTTTGAGTTTATTTTTGTGTATGGTGTTAGGTAGTGTTCTAATTTCATTCTTTTACATGTAGCTGTCCAGTTTTCCCAGCACCACTTATTGAAGAGGCTGTCTTTTCTGCATTGTATAATCTTGTCTCCTTCTCATCAAAAAATCTACAAACAATAAATGCTGGAGAGGATGTGGAGAAAAGGGAACCCTCTTGCACTGTTGGTGGGAATGTAAATTGATACAGCCACTATGGAGAACAGTATGGAGGTTCCTTAAAAAGCTAAAAATAGAGCTATCACATGACCCAGGAATCCCAATACTGGGCATAGACGCTGAGAAAACCATAATTCAAAAAGAGTCATGTACCACAATGTTCATTTCAGCTATATTTACAATAGCCAGGACATGGAAGCAACCTAAATGCCCATTGACAGAGGCATGGATAAAGAAGATGTGGTTCATATATACAATGGAATATTACTCAGCCATTAAAAGGATTGAAATTAGGTCATTTGTAGAGACGTGGATGGACCTATAGTCTGTCATACAGAGTGAAGTAAGTCAGAAAGAGAGGAACGAATACCGTATATTAAAGCATATATGTGGAATCTAGAAAAGTGGTACAGATGAACCTAGTTCCAGGGCAGGAATAGAGATGTAGATGTAGAGAATGGATGTGTAGACATGGGGGGAAGAGGAGGGTGGGATGAATTGGGAGATTAGGTTTGACATAAATACACTACCATGTGTAAAATAGATAGCTAGTGGGAACCTGTGGTACAGCACAGGGAGCTCAGCTTGGTCCTCTGTGATGACCTAGATAGGTGGAATGGGGGTGGTGGGTGGGAGGGAGGTCCAAGAGGAAGGGGATATATGTATACATATAGCTGATTCACTTCATTGTACAGCAGAAACTAACACAACATTGTAAAGCAAGTATACTCCAATTAAAAAAAGGAAGAAAGAAAAAGAAATAAAGTCCCTGCTCTCAAAGAGCTTCTTTTACCAGAAGACAGATAATAAACAAGTAACCAAAGAAGCAAGTATTTTCAGATGGTAATAGTGCTATGAAAACAATAAAATGGGACAGTATTATGGAGTGATTGAGAATGGGGTGGGGATGGGATGGTGTGGTCAGACATGGTCTCACTAAGGAGATAACATCTGAGCTAAGATTTACATGAGGAGAAGAATCTAGCCATGTCAAATGCCAAGGTAGGAGAAACAACAGTTGCAGAAGCCCTGCAGAAGGAATGAACTTTGTTTTTGGAAAACAGAAAGAAAACCAGAGTGCCTTGATAGTATTGAGTGAGATAAAGGAAGATGCAAGATAAAATCAGAGAGGTAAGAAGCATCCAGATCATATTCAGCCTTTTAGAGGTTTTCTTTCCTTTCCTTCTCTTTTTTTTCTTTCTTTCCTTCTTTCAATTTTTAAAATATTATCGAAAGACTTTAGAGGCTTTTTAAGCAAGGAGGGGATATAATCTGGATTTTTTTTTCTAAAAGAATATCTATATAGAATGATTATGTGGACTTAAAAAACTCAAATAGAACGTCTAGAAATAAAATACATAATTGAAGCTAACAATTCAATGAACTGGTTAAACAACAAATTCAACACAGATGAAGAAAGATTTAGTTGACTGGAAAATAGATTGGAAAAATATCAGCCATAATGTAACTCAGAAAGCCAAGATTGAAAATATGAAAGGACTGATACGTAGGAGGCAAGAATGAAAAGGTTTAACCAGTTGCAGTTCCAGAAAGGCAGAAACAGCAGGGGATGGGAAGACTGGATCGGATTACTTCAGATTACTTAATGAAAGATAAGGCAGAGAATTTCAGAAATAATTTTAAAAATCCTAGTCCACAAAATCAGGAATTCTAACAACTCTCAAGCAAAATAAATAAAAAGAAATCTGCATCTAAATACATCATAGTGAAACTGCCCAACACCAGATAAAAAGAGAAACCCTTAAAAGCCATAGAGAGGGGCTTCCCTGGTGGCGCAGTGGTTGAGAGTCCGCCTGCCGATGCAGGGGACACGGGTTCGTGCCCTGGTCTGGAAAGATCCCACATGCCACGGAGCGGCTGGGCCCGCGAGCCATGGCCGCTGAGCCTGCGCGTCCGGAGCCTGCGCGTCCGGAGCCTGTGCTCCGCAACGGGAGAAAAGGACAAATTACCCAACGGAATAACTAAACCAACAGGTAACGTTGACGCCAAAGGATGGGAAAATCTCCTATGCACTGAGAGGAAAACTGTGTACCTAGAATTCTATACTCAGAAAAATATATTTTAAGCAGATATTAAGGAGAAATAAATATATTTAGTTTCAGGCAAACAAAAATGGAGAGAGGTTGTACTAGTAGAATTTCCCAACAAAGGAAATTCTGAAAAATCCAAGTCAGGCAGAAGGAGAATGGTTCCAGTATGAGATGCAAGATGGATTAAAGAGGAAGAGACTAGAAAATATGGGGATAAATCTAAATAAACAGCAATCATATAAAAATGTCTTGAAGGATTTAAAATTAATTAGAATATAAAACCACAATAATAATATTAAGGTAGGGGTAAATGGAATTAAAGTGTTCTAAGTTATTGTAGTAAGCAGAAAGTTGGTATGGATATTTCATAAGGCAAATGTGAATATTTTTAGGAGTAAGTATTGAAAAAAGAGGAAGAAAATGTGTAAATTCCTAACTAGTAAAGGGGAAAATGCAACAGTTAAATTAATAAATCTTTAAAACTGAAAGACAAGATTTAAAAAAAGAAACATAGAATAAGTGGGACAAATAGTTTGAAATTTGAGGGTAGAAATAATTTTAAAAGTTCACTAGTGGGACTTCCCTGGTGGTCCGATGGTAAAGAATCCGCCTTACAATGCAGGGGACGTGGGTTCAGTCCCTGGTCAGGGAACTAAGATCCCACACGCCGCGGGACAACTAAGCCTGTGCGCCACAAGTACTGAGCTTGCTTGCCTCAGCTAGAGAGCCCTCGTGCCGCAAACTACAGAGCCCATGTGCTCTGGAACCTGCACGACACAGCTGCAGAGCCCATGCTCCCTGGAGCCTACACACCACAACCAGAGAGAAGCTTACCTGCCACAACTAGAGAGAAACCAGCGTGCCGCGACTAAAGTTCCCGCATGCCTCAACGAAGATCCCACAAGCCGCAACTAAGACCTGATGCAGCCAAAAATAAATTAAATAAATAATAAATACATCTTAAAAAAAAAAGTTCACTAGTTACATTAAATGTAAATGAATTAATGCTCCTGGCAAAAGAGAAACATTGTCAGACTGGAGTTTTAAAAATCCAAATACTTGTTGTCTAAAGGAAGCATGTAAAGTAAGAGGATACAAAAAGGCAGAAGTAAAAGGATGAAAGTAGAATACCAGGAAAATTTAACCAAAAGACAGTAACTACATTAATTTCAGGTAGTAGAAACTTTAAGGCCAAAAGCATTATTAACCATAGCATCCTAAAGAATTCCAATTTAGCATCTTAAAGAATTCACCATAACCAATTTCTTTATTTCAATTCACCATAACCAGTTTTCTTTATTTCCCTTTCTCCTTTTTCTTCCTAATTCCCTCTCTCTTAGAGGCAGATAATTTTGTTGCCTGTTTTTCTCTCTTTCAGTACTCTTTGCTCTTCCCTTGGTTTCCTAGGGCAGAGTGCACACCAGCTGGACCCATGATTCCCATTATGATAATGTGAGAAGCAGTTCTAAAGAATTATTGTTTGAAGACTTTTTCATAAGATGAAAGAGATTATTCTGGGGTTAGGTTGATCACCTGTCAGTTTGAGCCACCAACACCCATAGACTCCACAGTCTTTGCTTTGTTAGGGATTCTGTGAGTGATCTTGAACAGGTAACTTACCTCATTTCTCCTCACTTGTTATATTTAAAATAAGAAGTCATATCTGCAACTAGATAAGCAAAGACGCTGATAATAAAAAGCCAATAATTATAAAGTTCTTAAGATGTCTGTAAAAGCAATATAAAGTTTAGATTACAGACCAATTGGCCACTCACTGACTTGTCACAGAGGTTTGCAGTACAAAAGAGCATGTCGTTCAACCACCCAAACCGGAAAGGACTTGATAAGCCTTTGAATGTGTGACTAGTATAGTGGTTATATCAGCTTCACCCCACAGCAGCTACGCATGCCAGCATAGATCCTGCTGTAATTCCTAGCCTTATGCCTGGTGATTGATTTCAAAAGGTCACCAAGTCCAACCCCTGGCTTCAGACAGAACTGTGCTCAGTTTTTATGCTTCTTTCTTTTAAAAAAATTTTAGATTATCAAGAAAAAAGACCTCACAGTATATATCTCACCTCCCAAAGGGCCAACTTTACATCGCAAGGTGCAAATAAAAATTTTGAGTGGCATTTAAATTTGAAAGTATTAAACTGATCTTCTTCCTCTCTCTGACATCTACCTTGACTTCATTACTACCCAACACATGATTATTTCAGGGAGGCCGCCTGGAGGAGTAGCTGTGAGTAACCTTGGTTCATGACTTAACATCTCTGTGCCCTAGTTTCCTAGAACCTACCTCATAGGCTGGTGAGGCTTGCATAAGATAACACATGGAATTTAGAGAATATAACATGGCCCTAGATCTCTCCCCAGGCTCAAAGCTCTGAGCAGTAAAGATGTCTCTTACCTTGCTGAATAGAGAAGGGAAAACATATATACTAGTAACTTATTTCTAACCAAGCACTGACAAGTGGGAAAAAGATAAAATACATTTTATAAATTTTCAACAGTGAAATTCATGGGCTATCAAGATGGTAGCAGCAACTAAGGGTAATTTATCCATGTCCTTTACTCAACTTGTTTTGGTTTTTTTTTTTTCTTCCCTCTTTGCGGTACACGGGCCTCTCTCTGTTGTGGCCTCTCCCGTTGCGGAGCACAGGCTCCGAGGCCATGGCTCACAGGCCCAGCCGCTCCGTGGCACGTGGGATCTTCCCGGACCGGGGCACAAACCCATGTCCCCTGCATCGGCAGGCGGACTCTCAACCACTGCGCCACCAGGGAAGCCCCTAAACTTGGTTTTATATGGACAATATCTGTTACCAGAAAGAAAAGAAATACATATATAGTATTTACATCTTTGTGTATTAGATAGGTATGAACAGGTGGGCAGGAGGCAGGGAGGAAGGAAAGGGAAAGAAAAACAACAATCTAAAATGGCTACATGTTCACATAATTATAAATTATGTAGTACTGTAGGACGTAGTACTACATAACTCACCCAGCAAGCTGGGTCAGTCAGCCCAGCTTGCTGTCCCTGTGCAAGCTGGGCTGACTCACCCGTCATCACACCCCTGCTGATTTCCAATGCTACTGGCATCCCATGTAATCCCCTAGGACTCCAACCCTTCCCTTATTCTACCTGAGCCTAATCACTGGCTTCTCTCTCTCCTGATATGAGGTTCATTGTATCAGCTCTGCTTCCCTCCTCTGATGCCATCCCTGCCTCTCTCCAGCCTTTCGACCACAGCTCTCCTGCCAGGTTTCGGGTGTCCCTCATCCTTTGGCCCTGGCTCTGTCAAAGACAAGAATGAGCATTTCTTGTTTGTTTCCTGGTCTCACTAAACCCCAAGCCTGCTCTACTTCTTTGGCTGGTTGGTACTCAGCCTGTCTACTCAAGGCAATTTCTAAATTATCCAGTGGTACTTCTGATGCTGCTTGAAATAAGATAGCAAGACTCTGAGGGTTTTTTTTGAAGATAGGATAAAAAGAATGATAAAGCTGAACCCAGTCCTTGTAAGCCAGATCACTGTGCCCAACAGTATCAGGAGAGTGACAGGCATTCTGGAAGCTGCCATGGAGACCAGTCTTGTTTTCTGTTTTCTTCTGCAAGCACCAACATACTTCAGAATAACATATAGCTTTTAAATTTCCATCTTTCCTGGAGGCAGGTTAAATTTTGCATGGCAATTGCCAGCTCTTTACCAAACCCCTGGTTCCCCTTCTTTCTGGTCACACAGTTAGACTACCTTTCCATGAGACTAGTTCTAGCCACTAAAACGTGGGCAGAGGTCATGTGTGTCACCTCTTGGCCAAGACTCTTAAGAAGCAGGTGTGCCTCTTCCACACTCTCCCCTTTCTGCTTGCTGGGTGTAAGTGGTAAAGGGGCCCATCCAATGGAGGAAACATAAATGGAAGTTGAGGTTCTCTGAAATTCTATGTGGAAGAAAATTGCCCACCAATTAGGAAGACTCCCATTGGCCTGCCATGTGAACAGAAACCTCTGCTGTGTTTGACCCATTATACATTTGGTGGTCTTTTTGGTACAGGTGCCAGGCCTACACTACTTAATGCAACCAATGTTTTATGTTTTAGAGCATTACATCACATGACTGTCAAAATTCTGGGCCTTCATTCTGGAAAATATAAGAGGGACTAGTGGAAAGGGAAGGGAAGCAAGAAGAAATTATAATGTGAATAACTACAAACATTTACTGCATATGTAACCATGTGTCAAACCTTGTTTTAGATACATTACACATACTGTCTCATTTAATTTCATTTATTCCTCGTAACAACTTTAGAAAATAGTACTATTATTATCCTCACTATCATTATTCCTCAGATGTGGAAACTGAGGCAGAGGTGTAGTACTCAGGAAGCCATGATTCAAATCTGTTGACTCCATAGCCCAGGCTCTGGTTGAGCGTCCACTACTGTGTACTAGGCACTTTGTACAATTTTATCTTTACAACACCTTGTAAAATAGGCTTTATTATCCCCATTTTAAAGATGAGTACGTTTTAAGGTTCGACAAAGATAAATAAGGTGTCTAAGCTTACACAACTAGACAGATTCAGATTCAGGCCGAGGTCCGAGTGGCTCTCAAGCTCATTCTCTTTCCATCAGATCATTAGGATCAGAATCTAGATCGAGGGGAGAGGTCATTGGGACTAAGTTTCCCTCCATTTCTGGGCCCCAGGCTTCTCAGAAGTTGATCTGTTAGCTCTGTGACCATGGAACCACTGCAGTCATCACTCTTTGTCAGCTTTGGAGACACTGGGATTTCTACCAGCACGGCTCCTGAGTAGAAATGAAGAGGGGGGTGGGGGGAGAAGCCGTTTCTGTCTGTCCTCATACTTGGCTTTTTAACCTGGATGACCCATCCTCTCTTTTCATCTCTCTTGGCCCTTCAAGGGTTAGTTGACACGTCAAGCAATCCCTCAAGACCAAGCCCCACCCCTTCTCTCTCCTGACTTAATCTGAGGATTACTGGCATATCTAGGGAAAATGGTCAGTGCTGGAGGCTCATGTGGGACAAGATGGTGGCATCATGTAACCTCCTGACCTATGCTATGAACCCAAATGGCCAAGGCCACCTTGGGACAAAAGAGCCACAGTCTTGTATTCATCCATACAATCAGTAGACATGTGTGGTTGAGAAAAAGCACTGAGGCCCCTGGAGAAGCTGGAGCTCCTCTGCAGCATGGAGCAGCTGGGCCACAGTGGGGACTGCAGAGCAATGGCAAGTCTTGTCTAAATACCTGCCCAATCATGTCACCCTGCTCTTTCAGTTGCCCTTAGGATCAAGACTACTCATTACTGTGGCCTACAGGACCCTACGGGGCTCTTGCCTACCCCTGTAACCCCATTCATTTCACCGTGCCACCCCTCCATACGCTCTGAAGCTCAAAAAGTGATTATTTTATGTCTAACCCCATGAGGACAGAATTCACATCTTTTTACTCATTGTTTTATGATGCACTTAGCCTATTTCCCTGACATAGATGGTGCTCAGTCAGTATTGGTGGGTTTGTTGGCTGGTCGGTCGGTTGGTTGGCTGAATGAATAACTGACTGAAAAGTCAAGATTCTAGCAACGAAGTTAGGTCAGTGCTAGAGCAGATCACTTCTGTGATTGCAGCCCGAGCCCTTATTTTCCCCGTGGTTGGGATGGCATAGAGAGACGGGGTACAAGTCAGGCCCTGATGTTAAAGGTTAACAACAAGGGCGTCCATCAAAGTCTCACCAACAGACGTACCAATTAAAGCAAGTTTCACTGATTCAAATGGATTTTAGAAAGGGGTGTGAAATAAATTCAACAAATGAATATAAGAAATGAAATTTCACTAAATATGTAGCCTTAAAATGACTCAGGAACACCACCAATTCGATTTTTCAGTTCCCTCCCTTTTGCAGTGATGGTACAAGCCAGGGTCAGGCAAACGAGGTAGGCATCCTAAGGGAAATAATTTTGCCCTGTTGCCAACAGGATGCCAGAATGTCTAGAGAGGTTTTGTGAGGCAGCCTTGGTCAAGGCTAACTGCCAAGTAGCATCGGGCTACAGCCCTCGGTGGAGGAAAGGTTATCTCAGGACTGGATAGGTGGATACGGACTGGATAGGTGGATACGGACTGGATAGGTGGATAGGACTGGATACGTGGCAGTTTTCATTTTGGTTCTTTCCTTATTATGGTAGATTTCCCACCATAGTTTCACTCAGGAGGGACTTTGAACATGGCGTAACCTGGAGGGCGTAAGGAAGGGCAGAGCTGGTAAGCATAAATTAAGTGCAGCCCAAGAGGCCCCTATGTAAATAAGGAAATAGTTCCCAGATAACAAAGGGAGAAAGCTGACACAGGATTTAACGAGGGAGTGATAATGAACTCACAGCACATGGGAACTGAGCTTGGTGACCAGCCGGTGGTCAATTATGGGTTCATTGCTAAAGCAAACGCATAAATACAAAACTATCTTTTAACTGTAGAATTGAAAGATTAAGTATGAAAGATGCTGTTTACAAGGAAGCAGGTTTTTGCTGTGTTTTCCTGTGCTTGTTCACTATCAGCAGTATTAACTGGCCTTTGCTTGGATCCTCAGCCTGAAAGGTGAACAACTGTTATGTAAAAGACCTGCAGTGGAAGCCCTAGACTCTGCATGATAGATTGGAAGATCTATCACAGATTCAATGGGTTTCGCTCTTGACAAAGCTCACTCTTAACACAGGTAGGTGGTTTAATTTCAACACAGCATTTTCACATTTATTACCTTCAGCTCCTACAGTCTCCTGCTTACTAAGAAATTCTGCTATCTGAAAAAGTTTATTTTGAATGCTTCCACTTTTTTAGAGCCAATATCGATTAGCCAGGAGGAAATTATTTTTGAAGCTTAACCATAGAAGTTTATTTGGGGGGAAACAAATAGAATGAGGGAGCCAGTAACAAAATAAAAAATAAATAAACCATATTAGAAGTAGAAGAGGGAATTGTTTGAAATTACACAGCAGGCTGTAGATGCCAAATTTTGTCTACTGAGACAGGGGAGACCCTGGGAGTCCCATCTTGATAGATAGGCCTGTCACGGCTGAGACAGAAATCAAGCAGAATGGGTGGTTGTGAACTCAGGTAGCACAGAGTCAGGGTTCTCACCTGGATGCTCAGGAGAATCATGTGGGGGGCTTTTAAACCCACAGAACTCAAGCTCTACCCCCAGAGATTCAGATTTCCTTCTTCTGGGGTAGGGCAGCAGCATTATTCAAAAGCTCCCCGGGTGAGTCCATTGTGAGCTAAAACTGGGAACTTGGGAAGCCCTGGGCAAAGAACGGAGGCTACAGGTGAGGAAGGTAAGGGAGACAGAGCACACGTGGTGGGGCACAGACTCTCCGTTCAGCTCAGAAAC
This sequence comes from Lagenorhynchus albirostris, assembly GCF_949774975.1. Classification (NCBI taxonomy): domain Eukaryota; kingdom Metazoa; phylum Chordata; class Mammalia; order Artiodactyla; family Delphinidae; genus Lagenorhynchus; species Lagenorhynchus albirostris. The sequence goes on from NC_083102.1 coordinate 60,720,494, forward strand.
TGGCGGAACAGTAAACCACTGTAACCGTTCAGTTTTTCTCCAAGCTACTTATGTAGTGATTAGCGTTTGTGAAGCTGTTGGACTTACACCATGTTTCCACTTTCGGATGATGCCTCTAAAAACTACTAAGCTTACATTAAGTCCATTTCATAATAGTTGTATTTTGTATTATCCACAACCTCTTCTCCCCAACGCCCTAGTGAATTGAGAGGCGACCCTGGCACACTCCCGTTCACTTACTTTGATTCCTTGTAATGCATAGCCGGGGGCGGGGGCGGGGGGGGCGGGGCAGGAGGGCCAGGCAAGCCTTTCTGCCCAGTATCACCCTGTTAGAAGACAGAGAGAAATCGGAGAGAAGGGTAAGGAGATTTAGAAAGAAACAACAGACTACTGCTCTCAGCTACATTCTCACTTCAGCCTGATGAAGACCTACATCCACTCTGCCCATATTGATATAAAGTAGTGTTTTCACAAAAATTTTAAGCCACAGAATCCTTTGCAAAAATTTTACATGTAATCCAGCTGTAAAGAGATAAGGCAGAGCTGCTTGGCGTAAGCAGAAGCGTAGGACCTGTAGCCTCATCTGCTTGGGCTCCTCCAAGCTGCTCTACCATCAACCCCTAGAACACCAGGGGTTCGAATACCACTCATACATAATTCTATGTAGACTTCACTGTGTTGCTCCATTTCACTATGGCGTATTAATTCACAGGGGTTGCAGTTAAAGATTCAGCAGTTATTGATGTGGATCAGAGTTGAATTTTTAAGAAAAGATGTAAATGAAGCAAAATGTGCGTCATTTCCCAGTATATGTTCCTTACAGCTTAGGTTGACGCCATGTTTCTTGAGGAAAGACTTCTGTGGTCAAATAAGATTGGAAAATGTTCTACACCACGGTATGAATATATTAAAGCCTCAAGAAGTCCCACAATAGAAAGATTAGTTTAACTTTGTTTATCCCAGAAGTTCCCAAATTAACATTTTGGGGAAACAAACTTTGAGAAATCCTGAGTTAATAAAAGTTACTGTATAAGTCAGTCTTTTTCTTCCAATATGGGAAAAAGCTTTATTTTTTTCTGATTGTAAGAGGAACTCATTGGAAAAAAAAAAAAAGTAGAAAAAGAAATAAAACTGACAATGAAGGAAAAAAATAGACCCATCATTGCATCACCCAGTGATAACAGCTACTAACATCTTGGAGGGATCTTTATCCATATAAAGGGATCTGTAAGGTGAAGAAATAGCCCACTGTCAAAATGGAGTTGATGGACAAAAATGGATAAACTAAGAACCTTGGTAATTCTAGGGTCCTCAGTCACATCTTTGACTCATAAAGCCCTTTCGTCTCTGAGAATAGGATTCTAATTCACTTCTGTGCATTTTGGATGTAAATATACGTGTTTGACATTTGAATTTGTGACGGGTGGCTCGCTGAAACCTGTTTGCCCTGTGAACATACCTGATACTTTACCTCCCTTTTTGAACAAATCAAAAGAATATTTGTTAAGCAAATGAATGAACAATTGAAACAGGGCTCCTCAACCTCAGCATAATTAACACTTTGAGCTGGATAATTCTTCATCATGGGAGGCTGTCCTGTGCATTGTAGGGTGTTGTTTAGCAGCATCCCTGGCATCTACCCACTAGATGCCAGTAGCACTCCTTCCCCAGTGTGACGTAACAACCCAAAATGACACTGCCAAATGTCCCCCTGGGGTGGAGAGGGGAGGACAAAATCTCCCTCATTGAGAAACACTGGATTAAGAGAATAAAAGGATAAATAATCACCAAATTGGAGGCGACAAAAGGAAGAGAAATAGAAGTGAGAGCAAAGGGAACCAAAGGAAGTTCCTCTCACCTTCCCAGGGGACAATAAATTAGGCCCTTGCACTGGGGACAGAGTGGACTATGTGCACAGCACACAATAGATCCATCAGCTGGTGTCCTGTTAAAAGGCGACCTGAGGCACCTCTGGCCAAAGTAAACGTGCTTCTTAATGATGGCACAGGCTCTAAGGAACCTGGCAATATTTTGAGCACTTTGCAATCACTTTTTAAAAAGACATTAACTTTCTAATTTCTTTGGGGGAAGCGAATGGCTTTATAAACCTAAATGTTCTATTTTACTGAAAGTTCACATGATATGAGAAAATAAGACTCTTCATCAACAATCAAGAGAAAACTAAGTCAGCATCAGAATGAGCACTTCCTATGCATCGTCATGTGGTACCTGACCCTCACCCAGAGCACAGACCTGAGGACTCACCTTTGGCCCTTGGGTTCCTATGCCCCGAGGCCCAGGGGGGCCTGGAGGGCCTCTGACACCAGGCTCTCCCTGAAAAGACACAATGACGTTATTGATTAAAAGAAACTTTACGTTGTATAATATTTCATATAAAATTTCATATTAAAATATTTCATATGAATTTTCATATTCAGAAATATATTTTAAAATCCCAAACCCTTGAATTTGACTAAGATGATAATCGAGCCCTTTTCTTCCATATCACATTTCTATACTTGGTCAAGGGAGTGTTATCCCTCTTCGTTTTCATTTCTTATTGCCATTTATCAAGCCAACCGATACGGGTTCATTTCAGAGCAATAAAGTCAATTAAATTCTTGGCAACCTTAATATATACTTTTCGGAACTCCCTTCTCAGGAATTTGGAAAAGTAATTACGGCCATTGTGAAGAGAGGGAGAAAAAAGAGACAAGAATAAAAAACAAGGGTTAAAAGATATAACCCTCTCCTGAACTGGTTGCTCTCATGTCTTTATGCAACTTGGGTTGGGGATTGGCTGTAGGATACTCCTGCCCCTAGAGTGGTTATGACTGCAGGGTGGGTTCTCTAAAGGCTTTTAGATTCGCCAATGCAAGACAGTTTCATAATAGGCAACTATCACCAGAAAGTTGGTGGGGCCTGATTGGCGTGGGTCAGGCCCTGTGGTTAGACCTATTTGAGATGGGAATGATAGAAAGAAGCAGAGAAATGAAAATCTCTTTATTAACCACCTTCTGTGTCCCCAACACTGTGCTCTGCGTGTTCATATATGAGACTTGATATAGTTTAGTATTCACAAGAATCCTGTATGACAATGACTAACTTACCTAACTTCTCTGAACCTCTGTAAATCATCAGATACACAGAAAATCATATCTACCTTTCATGGAGATGACAGTGGAGGCAGACAAAGAATGCCATGCTTCTGCCACCATGTCTAGCACAGTGCAGGTGCTTAGTAAGTCTTAACTCCCTACCCCACCTGGTTTTTTACAGAGGGGACGAAAGTTTGCCCAAAGCTGCACAGCTATTGAGAGGCATGGCTAGGAGGATGTGGAGAAATAGGAACCCTTGGGTGTTGCTGGTACAGCCACTTGGGAAAACAGTTTAGCAGTTTCTTAAAAAGTTCAACATAATTTTACCATTTGATCAAGTAATTTCACTCCTAGGTATACACCCAAAGAAAATGAAAACATATATCAGCACAAAGACTTATATATGAATGCTCTTCACAGAATTATTCATAATAGCACAAAACTGGGAACAACCAAAATGTCCATCAACTGCTAAATGGATAGACAAAATGTGGTATATTCAGCAATAAAAAGGAGTGAACTATAGCTACATGCTACAACATGAATGAACCTCAAAAACTATTCTTAATGAAATAAATCAAATATTTGAGACTACATATTGTTTGAGTCCATGTACATGAAATGTCCAGAAAAGGCAAATCGATAGAAAGTAAGTCAGTGGTTGCCTGGGGCCAGGAATAGGAACTAAGAAGGGGGATTAACTGTAAATGGGCACGAGGGATCTTGTTGGGGGGATGAAAATGTCCTAAAACTGATTTGTGATGATGGCTGTCCAACGTGGTAAATGTACTAAAAAAAAATCGTTGAATTCTACACTTAAAATAGATGAATTCTATGATAAGTAAAATATGCCTCAATAAAGTTATAAAGAAAAAAAAGGCCAGAATCAGCTCTTAGGCCTAGGTTCTGTTTTGTCCATGTCCTGTTAGGGGCTAAGTAGCTTATATCAATAGCTTTCAACAGTGCAAAAATCATAAATGATAAGAAGTGATTAAATTGTTTATGTAGAAAAAAATCCCATCTTTTATTTAGCTTTGCTTTCTACTTCCAAACCCTAACATACTTCTAGAGAAAACAAGGCCTTTAAAAATGGGGAAAACTTTAAACTTTATTACTCAGTTAATTATTTTAATCTCTACTTCATAATTATGTATTCCCTTTTGCTTGCAGGCCACTGTTATGATTCTGGTTTTCTCTATCCATCTCTTCCACTTAATACTTAGCTGCTTTTGAGACCACAGGTACTAATTATCTCTTTTCTTTACTTTTTTTTTTTTTTTACATCTTTATTGGAGTATAACTGCTTTACAATTGTGTGTTAGTTTCTGCTTTATAACAAAGTGAATCAGTTATACATATACATATGTCCCCATATCTCTTCCCTCTTGTGTCTCCCTCCCTCCTACCCTCCCTATCCCACCCCTCTAGGTGGTCACAGAGCACTGAGTTGATCTCCCTGTGCTATGTGGCTGCTTCCCACTAGCTATCTATTTTACGTTTGGTAGTGTATATTTGTCCATGCCACTCTCTCACTTTTTCACAGCTTACCCTTCCCCCTCCCTGTGTCCTCAAGTCCATTCTCTAGTACGTCTGTGTCTTCATTCCTGTCTTACCACTAGGTTCTTCATGACATTCTTTTTTTTTTTAGATTCCATATATATGTGTTAGTATACAGTATTTGTCTTTCTCTTTCTGACTTACTTCACTCTGTATGACAGACTCTAGGTCCATCCACCTCACTACAAATAACTCAATTTCGGTTTTTTTTTTATGGCTGAATAATATTCCATTGTATATATGTGCTACATCTTCTTTATCCATTCATCCGATGATGGACACTTAGGTTGTTTCCATCTTCTGGTTATTGTAAATAGAGCTGCAATGAATATTTTGGTACATGACTCTTTTTGAATTATGGTTTTCTCAGGGTATATGCCCAGTAGTGGGATTGCTGGGTCATATGGTAGTTCTATTTGTAGTTTTTTTTAAGGAAATTCCATACTGGAGTGTCCATAGTGGCTGTACCAATTCACATTCCCACCAGCAGTGCAAGAGTGTTCCCTTTTCTCCACACCCTCTCCAACATTTATTGTTTCTAGATTTTTTGATGATGGCCATTCTGACTGGTGTGAGATGATATCTCATTGTAGTTTTGATTTGCATTTCTCTAATGATTAATGATGTTGAGCATTCTTTCATGTGTTTGTTGGCACTCTGTATATCTTCTTTGGAGAAATGTCTATTTAGGTCTTCTGCCAATTTTTGGATTGGGTTGTTTGGTTTTTTTGTTATTGAGCTGCATGAGCTGCTTGTAAATTTTGGAGATTAATCCTTTGTCAGTTGCTTCATTTGCAAATATTTTCTCCCATTCTGAGGGTTGTCTTTTGGTCTTGTTTATGGTTTTCTTTGCTGTGCAAAAACTTTGAAGTTTCATTACGTCCCATTTGTTTATTTTTGATTTTCATTTCATTTCTCTAGGAGGTGGGTCAGAAAGGATCTTGCTGTGATTTATGTCATAGAGTGTTCTGCCTATGTTTTCCTCTAAGAGATTGATAGTTTCTGGCCTTACATTTAGGTCTTTAATCCATTTTGAGCTTATTTCTGTGTATGGTGTTAGGGAGTGTTATAATCTCATACGTTTACATGTACCTGTCCAGTTTTCCCAGCACCACTTACTGAAGAGGCTGTCCTTTCTCCACTGTACATTCCTGCCTCCTTTATCAAAGATAAGGTGACCATATGTGTGTGGGTTTATCTCTGGGCTTTCTATACTGTTCCATTGATCAATCTTTCTGTTTTTGTGCCAGTACCATACTGTCTTGATTACTGTAGCTTTGTAGTATAGTCTAAAGTCAGGGAGCCTGATTCCTCCAGCTCCGTTTTTCGTTCTCAAGATTGCTTTGGCTATTCGGGGTCTTTTGTGTTTCCATACAAATTATGAAATTTTTTGTTCTAGTTCTGTGAAAAATGCCAGTGGTAGTTTGATAGGGATTGCACTGAATCTGTAGATTGCTTTGGGTAGTAGAGTCATTTTCACAATGTTGGTTCTTCCTGTCCAAGAACATGGTATGTCTCTCCATCTATTTGTATCATCTTTAATTTTTTTCATCAGTGTCTTATAATTTTCTGCATACAGGTCTTTTGTCTCCTTAGGTAGGTTTATTCCTAGATATTTTATTATTTTTGTTGCAGTGGTAGATGGGAGTGTTTTCTTGATTTCACTTTCACATTTTTCGTCATTAGTGTATAGGACGCCAGAGATTTCTGTGCATTAATTTTGTATCCTGCTACTTTACCAAATTCATTGATTAGCTCTAGTAGTTCTCTGATAGCATCTTTAGGATTCTCTATGTATAGTATCAAGTCATCTGCAAACAGTGACAGCTTTACTTCTTCTTTTCCAATTTGGATTCCTCTTATTTCCTTTTCTTCTCTGATTGCTGTGGCTAAAACTTCCAAAACTATGTTGAATAAGAGTGGTGAGAGTGGGCAACCTTGTCTTGTTCCTGATCTTAGTGGAAATGCTTTCAGTTTTTCACTATTGAGGACGATGTTGGCTGTGGGTTTGTCATATATGGCCTTCATTATGTTGAGGAAATTTCCCTCTATGCCTCCTTTCTGCAGGGTTTATATCATAAATGGGTGCTGAATTTTGTTGGAAGCTTTCTCTGCATCTATTGAGATGACCATATGGTTTTTCTCCTTCAGTTTGTTAATATGTTGTATCACATTGATTGATTTGTGTATATTGAAGAATCCTTGCATTCCTGGAATAAACCCCACCTGATCATGGTGTATGATCCTCTTAATGTGCTGTTGGATTCTGTTTGCTAGTATTTTGTTGAGGAATTTTGCATCTATGTTCATCAGTGATATTGGCCTGTGGTTTTCTTTCTTTTTGACATCCTTGTCTGGTTTTGGTATCAGGGTGATTGTGGCCTCGTAGAATGAGTTTGAGAGTGTTCCTCCCTCTGCTATATTTTGGAAGAGTTTGAGAAGGATAGGTGTTAGCTCTTCTCTAAATGTTTGATAGAATTCGCCTGTGAAGCCATCTGGTCCTGGGCTTTTGTTTGTTGGAAGATTTTTTATTTTATTATTATTATTTTTTTTTGCGGTAGCGGGCCTCTCACTGTTGTGGCTTCTCCCGTTGCAGAGCACAGGCGCCGGACGCGCAGGCTCAGCGGCCATGGCTCACGGGCCCAGCCACTCCGCGGCACGTGAGATCTTCCTGGACTGGGGCACGAACCTGCATCCCCTGTTTCGGCAGGTGGACTCTCAACCTCTGCGCCACCAGGGAACCCTAATAGTTTTTATTTTAAAGTCTATTTTGTCTGATATGAGAATTGCTACTCCAGCTTTCTTTTGGTTCCCAGTTGCATGGAATATCTTTTTCCATCCCCTCACTTTCAGTCTGTATGTGTCTCTAGGTCTGAAGTGGGTGTCTTGTAGACAGCATATATATGGGTTTTGTTTTTGTATCCATTCAGCCAGTCTGTGTCTTTTGGTTGGAGCATTTAATCCATTTACATTTAAGGTTGTTATTGATATGTATGTTCCTATTCCCATTTTCTTAATTGTTTTGGGTTTGTATTGTAGGTCTTTTCCTTCTCTTGTGTTTCTTGCATAGAGAAGGTCCTTTAGCATTTGTTGTAAAGCTGGTTTGGTGGTGCTGAACTCTTTCAGCATTTGCTTGTCTGTAAAGGTTTTAATTTCTCCATCAAATCTGAATGAGATCCTTGCTAGGTAGAGTAATCTTGGTTGTAGGTTTTTCTCCTTCATCACTTTAAATATGTCCTGCCACTCCCTCCTGGCTTGCAGAGTTTTTGCTGAAAGATCAGCTGTTAACCTTATGGGGATTCCCTTGTGTGTTATTTGTTGTTTTTCCCTTGCTGCTTTTAATATGTTTTCTTTGTATTTAATTTTTGACAGTTTGATTAATATGTGTCTTGGCGTGTTTCTCCTTGGATTTACCCTGTATGGGACTCTCTGTGCTTCCTGGACTTGATTAACTATTTCCTTTCCCATATTAGGGAAGTTTTCAAGTATAATCTCTTCAAATATTTTCTCAGTCCCTTTCTTTTTCTCTTCTTCTTCTGGAACTCCTTTAGACAAAATTCAGCACCCATTTATGATATAAACCCTGCAGAAAGTAGGCATAGAGGGAACTTTCCTCAACATAATGAAGGCCTATAATTTGAATGTTGGTGCATTTAATGTTGTCCGAGAGGTCTCTGAGACTGTCCTCAGTTCTTTTCATTCTTTTTTCTTTATTCTGCTCTGCAGTAGTTATTTCCACTATTTTATCTTCCAGGTCACTTATCCGTTCTTCTGCCTCAGTTATTCTGCTATTGATCCCTTCTAGAGTATTTTTAATTTCATTTATTGTGTTGTCCATCCTTGCTTGTTTCATCTTTAGTTCTTCTAGGTCCTTGTTAAATGTTTCTTGCATTTTGTCTATTCTATTTCCAAGATTTTGGATCATCTTTACTATCATTATTCTGAATTCTTTTTCAGGTAGACTGCCTATTGCCTCTTCATTTTTTAGGTCTGGTGGGTTTTTATCTTGCTCCTTCATCTGCTGTGTGTTTTTCTGTCATCTCATTTTGCTTATCTTACTGTGTTTGGGGTCTCCTTTTTGCAGGCTGCAGGTTCGTAGTTCCCATTGTTTTTGGTGTCTGTCCCCCATGGCTAAAGTTGGTTCAGTAGGTTGTGAAGGCTTCTTGGTGGAGGGGACTAGTGCCTGTGTTCTGGTGGAAGAGGCTGGATCTTGTCTTTCTGATGGGCACGTCCACGTCTGGTGGTGTGTTTTTTTTTTGGTGGTGCGTTTTGGGGTGTCTGTGGACTTATTATGATTTTAGGCAGCCTCTCTGCTAATGGGTGGGGTTGTGTTCCTGTGTTGTTAGTTGTTTGGCATAGGGTGTCTAGCACTGTAGCTTGCTGTTCGTTGAGTGAAGCTGGGTGCTGGTGTTGAGATGGAGATCCCTGGGAGATTTTCACCGTTTGATATTACGTGGAGCTGGGAGGTCTCTGGTGGACCAGTGTCCTGAATTGGCTCTCCCACCTCAGAGGCACAGCACTGACTGCTGGCTGCAGCACCAAGAGCCTTTCATCCACATGGCTCAGAATAAAAGGGAGAAAACGTAGAAAGAAAGAAAAAAAGAGGATAAAAGAAAATAAAATAAAGTAAGATAAAATAAAGTTATTAAAATAAAAAATAATTATTAAGAAAAAAAAATTTTTTTAAGTTAAAAGAAAAAAAAGGATGGATAGAACCCTAGGACAAATGGTGAAAGCAAAGCTATACAGACAAAATCTCACACAGAAGCATACACACTCATAAAAAGAGGAAAAGGGGAAAAAATAATAAATCTTGCTCTCAAAGTCCACCTCCTTAATTTGGGATGATTCGTTGTCTATTCAGATATTCCACGGATGGGGTACATCAAGTTGATTGTGGAGCTTTAATCTGCAGCTTCTGAGGCTGCTGGGAGAGATTTCCCTTTCTCTTCTTTGTTCTCACAGCTCCCGGGGCTCAGCTTTGCATTTGGTCCCGCCTCTGCGTGTAGGTCGCTGGAGGGTGTCTGTTCTTCACTCAGACAGGACGGGGTTAAAGGAGCAGCTGATTCGGGGACTCTGGCTCACTCAGGCCGGTGGGAGGGAGGGGTACGGAGTGCGGGGCGAGCCTGTGGTGGCAGAGGCCGGCGTGACGTTGCACCAGCCTGAGGCGCGCCGTGCGTTCTCCAGGGGAAGTTGTCCCTGGATCCCGGGACCCTGGCAGTGGCGGGCTGCACAGGCTCCCTGGAAGGGAGTTGTGGATAGTGACCTGTGCTCGCACACAGGCTTCTTGGTGGCAGCAGCAGCAGCCTTAGCGTCTCATGCCCGTTTCTGGTGTCCGCGCTGTTAGCCGCGGCTCACGCCCGTCTCTGGAACTCCCTTAAACAGCGCTCTTAATCCCCTCTCCTCGCACACCAGGAAACAAAGAGGGAAGAAAAAGTCTCTTGTCTCTTCAGCGGGTTCAGACTTTTCCTGGACTCCCTCCCGGCTAGCCGTGGTGCATTAACCCCTTTCGGCTGTGGTCACGCCGCCAGTCCTCTCCCTGCGCTCCGACCAAAGCCCGAACCTCAGCTCCCAGCCCTGCCCACCCCACGGGTGAGCAGACAAGCCTCTCGGGCTGGTGAGTGATGGTCGGCCCCGATCCTCTGTGCGGGAATCTCTCCGCTTTGCCCTCCGCACCCCTGTGGCTGTGCTCTCCTCCGCGGCTCCGAAGTTCCCCCTCCGCCACCCGCAGTCTCTGCCCGCGAAGGGGTTTCCTAGTGTGTGGAAACCTTTCCTCCTTCACAGCTCCTTCCCACTGGTGCAGGTCCCGTCCCTATTCTTTTGTCTCTGTTTATTCTTTTTTCTTTTTCCCTACCCAGGTACGTGGGGAGTTTCTTGCCTTTTGGGAGGTCTGAGTTCTTCTGCCAGCATTCAGTAGGTGTTCTGTAGGAGCTGCTCCACGTGTAGATGTGTTTCTGATGTATCTGTGGGGAGGAAGGTGATCTCCGAGTCTTACTCTTCCGCCATCTTCCCCGCCGTCTTCTAATTATCTCTTTAACACCTCTCTCCTTCTGACTGCCAAGTTTTAGTGACCCCAAGTTTCTCCCAGCTTAAATGATCACTCCTATCTTAAAGATTTCCAAGTAGAGAACATGAACTTGTCCTATATTATATACATTTCTATTATCTCTTCTTTCTTGAGTACTTCTGAGGTACCTTTAAAAGGAGTATCTATAAATTCACTAGGTGAGGGTCTCCAATTATACCTTACTGTGTCACACACTTGCTCCATTTTCTCTCTTATTCAGTTTGCCCAACCGTCACCCTTCAGGAGTGTCTGAAGGCTAAATGCAATAGAACAGCTGCCTCTGGGGACACCTTATTGGCCTCTGTATATTTGAACCTTGGCCAGTGAGCTTTAAGGGTGTGATCCATGTCAACTGTGGTACTGCAGTGTCTACTTCAAACAAGCTATCCATCCTTTTCTATGTAATTGTTGACATATAACTATGTTTTACCTATCAAAGTTGTCTTTTGTAATCTCTTGATCTATGTTAATGTAACCTGATATATGCTTTTATGAATCTGATAGACTTTAAACCAAGACTTAACACATTCTGCAAGTGTTAGTTGGTCAGTAACAGGTTTTAGGGTGGTTCCTTGGTGTTTATGGATCATACTTTTCAGTAGATGGGAATATCAAGCCCTTAATGAGCTGTGTAAGTCCACAGAGATAGTGTCCCTCCACTATGGTGGGTTCTTGAAAATGTATAGTGTCTTTTGTTCCACGGGCCATGCATCCATGCTAGACCACAACAAGGTGAATGAGTACAAGAGGACCATGGTCAGGACTCATTTCATCCCTTGATAACTCTGGTTTTGCTACAGTGCAGCACCAATGGTACCTAAGATGTGCATTTACTATGATATTTTTCAGATATGTAGTTTCATTGTCTGTGGATAGAGTGACATTCACAAATAAGATTTTACAATAGGTACTTGCATAGCTGGACTTCGCTTCCCATGCAGGATCCAAGGTTATTGGAGCCTGCAGAGGGAGCCCTTGCATTAGGAGATAATGAACAGACCTGAAAGCACATTCTGGAGTTGCCATTTTTAACTTTGTCCATCAATTTCATAAGACCAGAAGTCTTATAAATCCTACCCCTACCCTCTCATCTCCACTCCCTCAAAAAAAGAATAACTATTTAGATTGCCTACAGATTCCTCTTGGCCCACAAAAGGGATTCTGGATGGGAGATACTCCTTTCAATTTCATAGAAAATGGCCAAGTTTAGGACTTTCTGCAGTGCTTGCATATATGAACTTAGCAAATGATTCAGTAAAGGTTTTACCTAGACCATAACCCTGCAGTGTGGTTAGTTTCAACCTCATTAAAATCATACATAATCTTATGATGGCCCTAGTAATCATTCATTGAACATTTTACATTTTAAAAGAAAGAAAAGAAGAAAAAGAAAGCAAAGGCACTATCACATGCGTTCATTTTCTCGTTGGCAAATATTTGCTTTGGTTAATATTAAAATGATTATAATTAATTTTTAATAAAATAACTCATAATTAAAATTTATTTTTTATCATGTGGCAGGAGTATTTTAGCCATTATCTTATCTGAACTTCTTAACATCAACTTACTGCATAAGGAAACTGAGGCCTAAGAGGATACATGATTTGCCAAAAACCATGCAGCTGGAAACTATTCAAACCCAGGTCTGACTCCAGAGTCCGTCTCCCAGCTTGGTGTTGGCTGGAGCTAGATGCAAGATGACAACTTCTCCCCAGACTTGTTTCCAGCTGCCATTTAATGCAAAGACCATGGCTATGTGTCTGTGAAAGTCCTTTTCCTACATTGAGTCAATCACACTCTCTGAAAAAGAAGAAAAAAAAATCCTGATTGTAAGATTCCCAAGAGGCCCACACAAGCTACACAAGTACCCAGCTGTCTAAGGCTTCCCTTTCCCTTTCCCTCTATTGCCATTCCTCAGTTTTGTGGTTTTCCCCGATGTTTCAGTTGGTTTCATTCCAGATCTCCTAGCTACACAAATTCTTACTCTCTTTTTATCCATACTGCAAACATACTTCATTTGGCATAGTAATGCATACCCCGACGACGACGACTACTACTACTACTACTATTACTACTACTACTACTACTACTACTACTACTACTACTACTACTTTAGTGTGTTAGAATTCATAAAAATGTTTTGTAGACATTATTCCATTCACTTCGCAGAATAACCCTTTGATGTAGGCTTATTATCCCAAATCACAGATGAGGAGGCTAAGTCTGAGGGAGATTAAATGACTTTGCTGAGGTTACAGAGCTAATATGTGGTAAAGGTTTCAAGTGGACCAGTGACAAGGAAATAGTTTGTTATACCTTTTATGTTTTATAAGATTTAAATATAGAGCTTCCCTGGTGGCGCAGTGGTTGAGAGTCCGCCTGCCGATGCAGGGGACACGGGTTCGTGCCCTGGTCCGGGAAGATCCCACATGCCGCGGAGCGGCTGGGCCCATGAGCCATGGCTGCTGAGCCTGCGCATCCGGAGCCTGTGCTCTGCAACGGGAGAGGTCACAACAGTGAGAGGGCCCGCGTACCGCAAAAAAAAAAAAAGATTTAAATATAATATTTGAGAAGATAGTACTCTTAGAGATAAGACAGCCCGTTAGACTTTCTCCCCCTACATATATTAATAAAGCTTTAATCACCATTTCTCCCTTTATTTGTGCCAGTTAAGTCTCTGTCACTCTATGAGAGGGCTGTGGAAGCAGGTTACAGTTGTTCTAAAAGTGATTTCATGCTTTTCTACTTTGGGACAATAAAAAGCAAATTGAATTCACTGTGAAAAGAATTAGCCGCTCAAGGATTTTCCCCCAAAAATGTTACTCTGAAGAGTCCACTAAATGATGAAACCAAGGAATGACTGAGTTTTAAAATAAGGTAGAAGAAGTCAAAGTGATGATTAGCAGTTGCTTAATGTTTCTTTCTGACTTTTAAATAAAATTAAGGTATAAGTACTAAGGCTCCAGCTACCACAAATATAAGCACCACTCTGGACTGAATTATGTAACGGGTATATGTAAGGGTTTGGTGACTCCTGAATACCTCACTTTTGGTTGCCAGGATGTCAATGGAAATTTTAGAGGCCTTCTTCTAAGCTTTTGGACAGACAACCCAGATATTGATAATGTGTATTATTTATAGACTGGCCATTGTCATACAACTCAGTTGCTTTTCACTGACACCCTTTAACATGAAAAGGGAGACAGTAACAATTACCAGCACACTTCTCAGGGGGATGGGGAAACAGGAAGGTGCTAGAAAACAAAAACTCAAGTTGCTATAACATTTCCTTTAGTGTGCTTTCCCAGCTTTAAATTTCAAAATATTTAAAATAATTTCAATTCTTCAAATCAATTTCTCTCCTAGAACTTTAATATTTACCCCAAAGCAACAGTATCTTAAATGATAACTTAAAAACTTGCTTTAGGATTTGGGAGGATTTGTTGTTGATTGTTTCTTCCTTTTCTCAAAATCAACTCATCAAAGATGAGCAAATGATTCCCCTGTACCAAGAATCTCACTGGAAAGGGACACTCTTTCTTATTTAGTTGAGTTAGAAACCTCAAAAATAGAAACGTTGACAGCGCCCTTAATGTCAGGGAGAAGAGAAGGCTCTCTTGTACGGATATTCAATATAATGTTCCACTGGGGGAAAGTTCCTCCAGTCTGCATGATTAAAAATAAAAATGTGTTGATGGTGATGTGGGTGTTGAATGATAAGAGGATTTAGTGTGCATCGTTAAGGCTGAAGGGAAGGTATGTATGCACTCTGGGGAAGAGAAATGCAGAGCTAGGAAAACAGCAAGGAGAGATGAAAGCAGTACTGAAAATTATAAGGTAGACTACATTCCAACTCTGATTTCAGAGATCATGCATGGAACTGAATTGGGGAGTAACCTTGAAAAGTCACCTAGTCAAGTGACCTTTTCTGGCATCTAAAGGTCAAATTGCCTGGTATTTAAACTTGATATGGCTCTGGCTTTAATTAGTCCTGTTTTCAAGCTGATTATCCTGCTTGTAGCAATTTTGCAGTCATATTATAAAAGGTGGGTTTCTTCAACTCCAATTTGGAATCATGGACCCTCAACTTTACTAGCATTGAGTCTGTATCCTAGGCCAGCCCTCCTTGTCAGACACAGTTCAAAATGGAGTTCCTTATCCAGTCTGTCTGCCTGTGGAATCCACAAATTCCTAATGCATCTATGTGTGAATCGCTCCTCTGTTCCACCACTGCCTGTTGGTGGTGTGCACATATGTGAGCCATTGCAGAGAACAGAGGGGCGATTCAGATGCTGGGAACATTTTTAGCATAATGATACTCAGTGGAATTTCACATAGACTTCCATTTTAATTTATGAGTATGGGTCACCTTTGTCAAATAAAGCATGTATTTATAATAGTCAAACATTTAAAGCTTTTGGAAAATGTTTAACTCTTTGGGTTTTAGTTTTATGCTTCTGCTTAATGTTTACATAATTTAAGTTTTGACAATGGAAAAACTAGAATGGAAAGAGAAACAATCTAACTGTACACTAAACAGTGCCGAGGTAGTTGGAAAATGGACAGTATTGAAGACCGAGCATCTGTAGATCAGGACAAGTCATTCTACCTGCTCTGATTTATTCATGCACTTAGTTTTTCATTCATTCATCCATATTTATAGACTCCCTCTCACACTCAACACAATATAGTATCAACACTGTTTATATTGTAAAGGGGCAAGTTGTTCAATCTCTCTGGCTCTTGATTTCCTTATCTATAAAATAAGAGAGTTGTTAAAAATGCCATGAGCTTCTGGAATTATTTAGGTAACATATAATATTTAGGTAGTATACAATCATGGTAACAACAATAACAACCCAACAAGCCGTTTCTGCCCAGACTTTATTCCAACCACTTTATGGTTAAAAGGTCCCTTGAGGGCTCCAAAGCCAGCTTAAAGTTCCTCTTTGCAAGAACTGACCTAAGCTCTACTGCAAAGCTTTGGGAAAGGCCTTGGCTTTCTCTGTGATGAGCTAGCACACTGATGGGGGCTGAAAGAGCTGGGAGAGGTGCCTGGCAAGATGCTCCTGCCCTTCTGGAGCTCAGGAGAGCCACTCCTTGTAGTTCTCTTCCAGGAGGCCAGGAATAAACTCTCACCCTCAGAGATGTCAGTGAATCAGCCCTGGGGTGATTCACTAGCCTATGGGGGTGAAGCTACAGAAGCAAAGAATTATCTGGGCTTCTCAAAGGGAGATGAGGTTTATATAATGATGGTCCCCAAATCACAAAGCGTCCTTCTAGTCTTTCTGGGCCCAGTGGAGAAATGGCAGCAGTGTTAGGTAGAATCTTTGAGTTTGCCCTCCCCATCGTCGTGCAGACGATTTGGGTCTAGGGTTCAGGGAACTGGATGAGCACTTCCAACTTAGCAAAAAAACCCTGAATTGTCAGTTCCTCTTTCTGGCATGTTTCTAAAGTAGATTTTAGGGACTTCCCTGGTGGTCCAGTGGTTAAGACTCCACGCTTCCCCTGCAGGGGGCATGGGTTGCATCCCTGCTCAGGGAACTAAGATCCCGCATGCCCTGTGGTGCGGCCAAAAAACTAAAAAAAAAAAAAAAAAAAAAAAAAAGATTTTAAAACTGTATCTACTATCTCCTTGGAAATTGTAGTTTTTACAAGAATTTTAGAAATCTCTCAGAAGCCCTTGTCAAAATTTGGATTACATTCATTCAAGGGAAGTGTATAGAGAAGTACTGTAACCACTGATGTCATCATGGAATTCTTCCACTTGGAAAAAAGCCATGGAGTGCCACAAGGGTGCAAGATGTCAGGGACTGTTTTTTATATGTTTTGAAACATAGAAGCTTTGATTCTAATGTCTGTGTCAAATGCTAAACACATGTGACCTTAACTAAATATCGCAAAACCCACCATAAATTAATCGTCAACCTTAACGGTTTCCTCATTTCAAAACACATTTGTTTTGTAAGTTAGTGCCCTAAGGCCAATATTTTAAGGTGACAACACAGAATTTAAATAAGAAACATGTCTGATATATGTCTATACAATTACACACACATGTGTGTGCATGCACCAAACCCACACATTTCCATGCACTTACAATTTCTCTGCCATTTTAAGAAAAAATGGAAGAAGGGGAATTTTGCACACATTTGAGTCCTGTGCTTTTGCTACCATTGGCAACCTTAGGTTTTTTGAGAGTCTCACCTCCACTTTACCAAACCAAAAGGACAAAGTTAAGTGGAATTAGACTTTTCCAAATATTTCCCTTTCTTTACCAGCTTCTGTGGAGCTGTGTGTGCTTGTGTGTGTGTCCAAAAGTTTTCTTCAGGAAAAAAAAAAAATGAAAAAGGGTCCATAAAGTCTCTAAGCCTTCTATAAAAGAAGAGAGGTGATTTTGAAAGTTATTGAAAGTTGGTGTTTGCTTTTGGAATTTCCTTTATTTTCAAGTTCATGATCCACAGGTTCTTTGATACTAAGACTAGCTTGCACTCTTGACATTTCCTTCCAGGGCTAGAGAGGGCCAGGGTAATGCATTTTCCCAGCATCCACAGGAAGGGGCGACAGAGAGGAGGAGAAGGCAGCGGGATGGAGGCAGGTCCTCGCTTGTGTTCCCATCTCCCCTCAGTAGACGTGAGCTGGAGGCTACTGCTTCCACTCAGCCTCCTGTGTGAGTTAGCAGAGGGAATATGAGTTTCACTTAAGACATCTTCTGGCAACATGCTGACTATTAACAACAATAGAAAATAGGCAGGATAAAATTTTGAAAGAACATTTTTTTTTCCTGTGATTTTTCCCCTTAAAATGTGTATGAAAAAAATACAAGGGACTTTTAGAGGGAAACGATAAACGAACTCATTTAGTAAATGTTTAGTCTGCATGTTAAATAACCTGACATGGTGCAACATGCACAAGAGTCAAATTTTTAAGTGCTTACTCTCTGTGCTTAAGTGCCTGTCTTTATTATTACCGCTAAATGTAAAGCAGTAATGCAATGGTATAATTTAATATAATACAATGTATACTTATATAAAATATTTATAATAATCTACTCCGTGGGAATGTAAATGGTTACATGCTTCCATTGGAATACAAATGCATTCCAGTATATTTAACACAGGCCTTTTGAACAGGAATAAGCTTCTAGTTCCATAACTAAAGGACTGTTTAGTGTAAAAACAAAAGTTTTTACCAGTGTTTTGCTCAGCAGAAAGTAATGCGGTTTACATATTGAAGTTCCTCTTTCTATTTTTAAATTTTAACATTTTGACAGACACTTTGCCTTAAAGATAAAAGAATATTTCAATCCCCAAATTCAAATGAGGATCAGATTCTGTCCTGAGTCAGACAAGCCAGAACCTTGACAAAAGCTCCTAGGGTGTCTGTCCTCAGCACAGCCTACTCAGCACTTTTAGACACGTCTCCCTGACCTTCCTGATTACCCTGACATGCAGAGATGGGCAGGAATCAAGATCTCCTTTAGAGATGAATTGAGTGCGATGGGTCTCCAGTCTTTCATTCTACCTGGGAGAGGCCAAAAGGGTACTTGCCGCACTGTACAGAAGCAGTATCAAGGTGTCAACACTCCCAAGTGCTGGGGCAGAGGCCAAAAACTCAAGACAAAAAGTTGACATCAGGCACTTACAACCTCTTTCTCTAATGACCTGGAAGCATTTGAAAAACTAAGTGAGTAGGTATATTTCTAAGGAGAATTTCACTCTGTAGGGTAACACTGATTATTCATTTTCCATTCATTCAACATGTTATAGAGTTCCTACTGGGTAGCACATCTAGTTCTGGTACCAAGAATTCAGTACGACAAAGAGCCGGCCTGCAGGAAAATTTATACTCTTTGTGAAGTATGCAGAGCAGTAGATAAGCAAGATGATTTCAGAAATGCTGCGTGCTATGGAAGAAACACACTGGGGGACGTGACAGTGATGGGGGTGGGGAGAGAGGATTGCCTTTTGTATGGCGGACAGGGAGGCAAGATTTGAGACCTGAAGAAGGAGCTCTCCTGACAAAGCCGAGGTCTGGAAGCAGGAATGAGCTGAAGGAGGGCAGGCCAGTGTGGCTAGAGGTGGGCAGCAAGGGAGCAAGGGGCGGGAGTGGCAGCCAAGTTGTGAAGGGCCCCAGAGGCCACGGAAAGTGCTTGAAGTTTGTTCTCTGTACAAAGAGAAGCCATTAGAGAGCTTTTTTGAGAAGGAAAGGGATGTGATCTGATTTATGGTTTTAAAAGATCAATTTGCCTGCTAGGTAACGGAAGGGTAGAGGTGGAAGAGGGAAGACCAGTGAAGAGGTTTGAATAGCCCAGGTGAGAGATAATGGTGGGCTGCCTGATGGAAGCAGCAGGAGAAAAGCGGCCAGAAGCAAGATACATTTTGAAGGTAGAACTGACGGGATTTACCACAGGCCTACGTGGGGAGGGAAGAGAGGGAAACGAAGGACCAAGAATGACTCAGGTGTCATGGCATGAGCAGAGGGTGCTTGGTAGCACCATTTCCAGGCTTATGGAGTGAAAATCAAAGGCTTTATTTTGGATGTTAGGTTAGAGTTGTCTGTGAGACATCTAAGAGGAGATGTATGGTAAGAAACTAGACGTGTGAAAGCAGGGCTTAGGGGAGGGAAGATAGAAACTTGGAGGCCATCAGTGTGCAGATAGTGGTTAAAGCCACGGTATTGAATGAGAGCACTTAGGCAGGGGCATGGCCAGAGAGGGGAGGGATCTGAACCAAAGTCTGTTCTTGGTACAGGAAGACAAGGCAGCAAAGGAATGTGAGGGTTGCTACCAAAAACCATAAAGTTAATCTACATGTTCAAGTGAGTACAAGGCCCAGGAAGTCCATAGATGAGGAAAAATAACTTGATCAATTCTGTAGATGCTTCTCCTCTTCTATCATGTCTGATAAAGATTTTCACCTTTACCAAACTAAAGGTACATTTTTAAAAGCTACTGTTACCTACTTTAAAGTCTTACCTTTGCTCCAGTGTTTCCTGCTCTATGTAAAACCCTTGGTCCAGGGGGTCCTGGTAATCCTCGAGGGCCCTGAGATGACATAATAAGGGAGAGAGGGAGTAACCTTGGAGCAACCTTGTTGTGTGCAGTGTTCAGGAAGGAAGGAAGGAAGGAAGGGAGGAAAGGAAGGAGGGAGAAAGAAAAAAGAAAAGAAAAGGGAGGAAGGGAGAGAGAGAGGGAGGAAAGGAGAGGGGGAGGGATGAAAGGAAGGGAAGGAAAGGGAAGGGAGGAAGGAGGAAAGGTGGAAAAGAGGGAGAGAGGAAGGAAGGAAATAAAAGCAATGTCCACACTTACAGCCACACCAGGATAGCTGTCACCTTTGAGTCCTGGAGCGCCCACTGGTCCCCGAGGGCCTTGGGCACCCTGGGTAAATTCCAACACCAGGAGATATCATAAGACTAAACTATAAAACACCTGGCAAAACTTAAGCACAAAACCAACTCAACATGCCAGAGGTGGATTTGATAAGTGCAAAGGAACGGTTTGAAAAATTTTAGAAGGAAATATGGCAACTCCTTATCTCCTCATAAGTCTTACCCATGGAATGAGTGTAGGAAGTATATATGAACCATTACAAGGTCCTCTATAGGAAACACACTTCATGGGCATTAGAAAAGGGCTAGTTGCTGACATTTTAATTTTAAAAATTACCAATTTTTAATGCATCATAAATCAGGAAGTATAAAATGAGGAAATTTAGTAAGCATCATGTGAGAAGAATAGAGGGGAATATGTAGTAAAAGTTTAAGTATAAAATAAGATACTGTAGGTTACCTATTATTATGTTACATCTATTATCTTCCTCAATGGTGCCCAAATTAGGTGAGGAATAAATAAGCTCAAATAAAAATTAAAAACAGATTAATTTTTAAAAAACACTTTATAAAAGAATAGGACATAGAGTTTGCGGTTCATATCCTGAGACCTAGGAAAAAGTTATAAATACTGCTTTACCGTGATGACCTTGGGCATCTAAAACTTTTAGTAGCAACTACTGACCTCCTATATAGAGGATAGGGAAGGAGAACTGTTGCCTTTTGAACATTAGAGTTCTCTGTACAAATAGAACTCGGAGAAATTTCTGGATAAATTAAAATGGAGAAAAAGAGAAAAAGAAGAAGACTCTTACCAGAGAAGAGTTATTAATTGTAAGTCTACTGCACTTATATTTAAAACATTTCTATTTATACCACATTCCGTTCTGTTGCTGTGATAACTCTTACAACTCTTACAATAACTCTTACAACTCTCGTCAATTATTTTGATAAAGAGCTGTTCATGTTTTTAAATATTTATGTTTTTCCACATTAGGAGGAAACTCTACTAACAGACCTTTGTTTTCCAAGATTGGAAGAAGTATCAGGGTTCTTAATATTTGTTTTATATGCAAGCAAACACTGAAATCAAACTGCCATTATTCCAAGCCAAAGTGTTGCCCAAAATCTAACTCCCCAAAACTGCCCCTAATTCTACTCCTATGAATGAATGATAGGGATAAAAAATTCTTCAGTCCATTTAAGCAATAAGAAAGTTAAATTGATTTTGAAAATCATGAATGCAATAGCCGTTATTTCCTATTAAAACAAAGAGACTGGCTTTATGTGGTTAACATTCTTAAGAATGATCTTCAGAAAACCTGTGGCCACTTATAAACACTTAAGGTACTATTTATCATCAACAAAAACCCAAGGTGATCTCTTAAAGTTGTATGACAGAGAAAAAACAAATTGTTCTGGAGAGGTGAATTTTGCTGTATTCCCCACTAAGGAACTGGTCGCTTCTCAGAAGCAATTTATTATCCTCTTCCAATTATGTTCAAGGTTAAAATGCTAAACATTTTCTATGGGACAGGTCCTAAAATAAGATGCCCATTTCTCTGCATGCTTACATAAGGAGCAGGCCAGCAACAAAACAAAGCAGTAACTGCTCCCTGGTTAAGCTGAAAGGAAAAAAATTGGTAACAAAATTCACTTTCAGTTTTCATTTCTAAGTTCCAAGCCTATAACACATTATCAGCAGCTGTTACTGTTTATCCTCTGGCACCCAGAGTGGAGGGAAAGCCATTGAAACAGTCATAGTTTTTGAACATTTTTTTTCCTGGGGATCTTTGTCCTCTCTCCTACAAAAATTTCAGTTAGCTTGTTACTTCTGATGCTAATGGGGGTGGGGAAAGGGCAGTGTTCTTGCTTAGATCTTTATTTTGGATGCCTCACAGTATTTCTGTGGATGGAATTTTGCCACTTGGTCTTTCTGCACTGGATTCAAGAAAATGTCTTGCAGAGTGATTCACAAGTGTCTCTCACATTCAACAGAAATTAGGGTAGAAATCGTAATCAGGTGTTTTGAAATGGGCTTTCAAAACAACCTGGGAGGTCCCTGAAGTGATAGACAAAACTGAATTTAACGTGCCAAAATTTTTATCAGACATTTAACCCTCCAAAAGCTTAAAAACCAATGCATTAGGGAAGAATGGCAGAAAGAGTATCATTAGAGGCCAAGGGATTAGAAAATTGATTGAAGAGACAAATAACTTTAAATACTATCACCAACGATGCCTAATAATGATCAGTAGAAAACAGGTGGAGCTCTTAAACCCCGGCTGCACATTTAATTAGATTTTATTTCTATCGTAAAGAATAGTATAAGTAGAGAGAAGTAACTTTAAATCACGGACCTAGGAATACACAGATTCAGGAAGTTATCAAACAATATGAAAAATGTCACCCAAATGTTCTTGATTGAGGTCATATCTGTAGTTTTAGCATTAGGAAATTTGGAATTTTTTCTTGAGTCATACGTAACTTGGTTTTCCATAGAATTTTTACATATCTTGGGTTCCTATGTGCCTCAGAGTCTGGGCAGTAGGATGACCATCTTGTTCTGGTTTGCCCAGGACATTCTCTGTTTTAGCTTGAAAATGCCACATCCCGGAAACCTCTTCTGTCTCAAATAAGCCAGAAGATTATCACTCTAGGAAGGAGGACTCTTAAAGTGATTAAGAACAGCAGAGGTCAGGATCTTACCTCAGCCTTCAAAAAGAACCACTCCAACTTATGTCAGTATATAATAGGTTTTGCATTATATTTCAAAGATGGCTCTAAGTTTTCTTTTTTGAAGTTTGAAAATCACTGACGTTAGTACTTGAACCCTTTCATCTAGAAGAGACAATCTGATAAACTAAAGCCAGCTTCAAAGCTACATAACAACATGCTACTAATTTAATAAGTGCTGATTATGGAGCCCTAAAGCCTGTTCTCATAAACAGGGATGTGCTTGTTGACATTTGGAATGTAGAATTTTGCTTGATGCTGGGTTTTATGTGAGGAGGGAAATGGTACTTTGTTGCCATGGAAAAATGTGTTGATTACTAAAAGCTGTCTTCTATAATTATTTGCATTTTCATTTGAAATAACTCTGAAAGATGGACAATAAAGCAGGGAAATCTGATTCAGTAAAGTTTCCAAACATGAACTTTTTGGACAATGTTTTATAGAAGAGATACATTGGCCATTAATAGTAAATGAAGGAGGCTAGAGGCCATATAATCTCATATCAAAGATATTACAAAAAGCATTTTCAATCAACTGTTTAGTCAGCAAACATTTTACCAGAGGAGCTATCCTCCCCCACATTTATGAAAAATAAATGATCTGCTAGCTTGATTTTTTAAAAAGGGAATAGTGTATTCTTACATTTCAGTTCATCAACGTAGAGACTTCAAGTAGAACAATCACAATCATCAACTTATGATGCATTAAATCCACTTTCACTTCTCTCACATACAGGAAAAAAACAAAACAAAACGAAAGAACATGAATAAAGGATACCTTTGGTGCTCGAATAGCAATTCCAGGTTCTCCCTTAAATCCAGGAAACCCAGGTCCTCCTCTATGTCCCTGTACATTTCAAGTAATGTTCACAGTTTCAGGCTTTAGATTTTATGAGAAACCATAATGGCACAGAGCAAAAAAGCCATTGGCCAATTATAAAGGGCTTAATCTATTAGAATCAGATCCTGAGAGAGTACATCTTCTAATGTATTTGAGGGGAGTTTCAAATCTTAAGCAAATAAAAACTGTCAGTAAAGACTACTAAACTGTTCAGAGAAAGGCCACTGAAATAATAGGTGGCTCTCTACACTCAAATATTTAAGCTGTGAAAACGTCCAGGAATGCTCTTACATCTGAGTGGATTTCTTTTCTGCCAGACTTTCTGATTAGCAGATTATTCTGAACCAATGCAATAAATTCTTACATGCTTTAGGGTCTAGGTATTTAAGGGAGGTAGTTCAAGGTAAAGTGACAAGTTCAAGACCAGGAGCAAGAAATCTGGTTTCTAATCTTAAATTTGCTGCTGGCCTTTCATCTGCTTAATTGTGAAATATCAGGGTTGAGCTATATGATATCTTTGGTTTCTTCCAAAACTGAAATTCTAGTTCACTGGTTTCATGAATTTTTCCCCCACTCCAACTGCCAAAGACCCAAGTAAAAGAAAAAAACTATTCCCGAGAATGCATACCTTTGGCCCGGGTGGTCCAGGAATTGGTGTTCCAGGCATCCCAAAAGGGCTCATAATCCCTGGATCACCCTAAAAAAAGAGCAAACTACTCATTACATGTCAAACAAGGAAACCATATACAGGAATTATATTAAAAAATATAAAAACGTATTTCTAGCATTTTAAAGTATTGTGACCTGCTTCACAGACCAATGTGAAAATATTTGAACATCTTTGTTAAACCACTACTAAAGTTATTGATGGTTAAAATTTCACTCCCTTTAATAAATGTATTCAGTTAATTCCTGAGTAATAGGAAATTTCTCTCGTGCATCCTTTTATTAGGTAATAAAAATCATGTAATTCGTGGTGATTCACTTTTGTATTTGTATGCCAGGAAGCTCAGAGGGAAATATTTGTTCCATTATAACAAATACCTTTAGTGTAAGTTTTTGAGTACACTTGGTAGGTAAATAGTGTTCTTTCTAGTTTATAACTTTTTCCTTTGTTATTTTATTTTATGGTCCACAGTATATCAGTCTTCCATTGTGTGGTATCTCATGTCCGTAATTAAAAGTAGAGAGTTTATGGTTTAAAAAAATGAAATTTTGAACAGGAAAATTAAAACATTTCTTTCTTTTTTTTTTTTTGTCTCAGTATGAGTCTCAATAAAGACTCAGTCTGGAATAACAAGCAATGTCTCTGTCCTACCTGGTTCTAGATCAGTGATTTTCAAATTTTAGGGAACAGAGAAATCATTAGAGAAATCTGATAAAATATAGGGTCCAGGATTTCAGCCCTGGAGATTTTATTTCAATAGGTCTAGGAGCTGGGCCCAGGAATATGAATATTTATGAGGCACCTCTGGTGATTCTGATATAAGTACCACTACTGCACTTTACAACACTGTGCAAAGCAATTGTCTTTAGTTTTTTAACTTATTTTATTGAAGTATGTTTGATTTATAATGTTGCGTTAATTTCTACTGTACAGCACCTATATAACAATCATTTAAAAATGGTTTTCACATTTTTGAATGATTGTTAAATAGGTGCCCACGTAATATCCTCAATTTTGCTTCTTGGCCCAAAAAGCCTAAAATATTTGCTCACTGTACCTTTACCAAAAAATTGGCCTCCTCCTGCCTTACAGAATTGCTATTTGGTCCTCCTGCTTCCTCCAGGAGGGACTCTATCAATCAGACTCACTGGTGATGACCCCTGCCCTGAGCCACCTCCATCTTCACAGCTGAGGCCTCCCACTGTGCTGATTCCATTATACGACCAACAGGCTGAGCACACTGGCCGCTGGGGCCAAGTGATGCCGAGGCCTGTATGTGCCAGTCTTTAATTCCAAACCTGTATGGCAATGGCACAGGACATGGCCAGGGTTCTGGCAACAGATAACCACCCTATTCAATCCCATGGCAAAGGGATAAAACATTAACCTGTTAAAATATTCACTACAACCAGATGAAGCAAAATTATGCTTCTAGATTTAATCTATTCTTCTTTTTTTAAGAGAAGCCAATTACTTTTAAATACAAAACTGTATACATAGAAAGTATGCAATTCTTTTAAAGACCCTTATTTAGGTGTATGTTTTGAAATATGGCAATCCTTTATCAGAAAAAACTTTCTTTCAAAAGACAGAAAAATATTCACGTTGAGTCAGCATAACTAAGACATAGAGTAATCACTGTTGTTAATACTAATCCAACACATTTCCTATATAATGGCTTTTCTCACCATGTGCTCCTTGAACTACCTGTGGCAGAAGACACTTATTTAGGAAATGCAGATTCTTGGGACCCACCCACATACTAAATCCAGATCGCTAGGCATGGCAACAAGAAATAGGGGTTTGTAACAAGCTACCAGGCAATACTGATGACACGGAAGTTTAAGAATTACTGGTCTTTAGGGGATGCCTTTTTTTTTGTACCTGCTCTTATCTTGCTGGTACCCATTTTTTTTTTAGTTGTTCTTTAATAGTCTGGTCCTTGAACAGACTCCCTGTTTCTTTCTTACAATTAGCATCTTCCTAGAGCCCTGAACACATCCAGATGACCTCAATATTCTCTCCTGCTTAGTCAGGACACGTATCTAATTTCTTGCTTCACAGTTGCCTTACTTCTTCCTCAGCACCCTGTCTCGGGCAGTTTATCAGGACATATATGCCCTACTTTCCATTTCACATATTGATTTTTTCCTGTCTGAATAACTCCATGTATTGAACACTTACAATGTGCCAGGAACCATGCTGAATTCTTTGTTCACTCTTTTAGGTCTTCACAGCAACCCTGTGAAATAGACACTATTACTCTTTTCCTTCTACGATTGAAGTTGACTGGCCCCCAAAAGTTCCGGCTGGGGCAGGGTGAGAACCCCACTCTCCTGCCTTCTGAAGCACTGCTCTTCATCCTTTACTGCATTGCCACTCAGTCTGGGACTTTTTTTGTTTGTTTGTTTGTTTGTTTTGCGGTACGTGGGCCTCTCGCTGCTGTGGCCTCTCCCATTGCAGAGCACAGGCTCCTGACGTGCAGGCCCAGCGGCCATGGCTCACGGGCCCAGCTGCTACGCAGCATGTGGGATCTTCCCGGACCAGGGCACGAACCCGTGTCCCCTGCATCGGCAGGCAGACTCTCAACCACTGCGCCACCAGGGAAGCCCTCAGTCTGGGACTTTTTTGTTCTTATTCCGCAAAACAAGATGATAGAGAATTGATACCTTCTATGGTCCTAACTTTATCCCAACTACTGAATATTTTGCTGTTACTAGAGAGGACTGACACACAGATTCTCTCCTAGCAGAATAAATATTTCAATGAAGATCACATGTTTTATGCAATCTCTTTATTCCATTCTATTATGGTCTGAAATAGTGTGGTTTCTAAAGCCTTTTTATTTGGGGGCTTTTGTTTTGTATTTGTTGAGAGGAAAACAGTGGGAATCTAATATTCCATTAAAACCAGGCACAATTACAATC
The DNA here is from genome assembly GCF_949774975.1 of Lagenorhynchus albirostris. Taxonomy (NCBI): domain Eukaryota; kingdom Metazoa; phylum Chordata; class Mammalia; order Artiodactyla; family Delphinidae; genus Lagenorhynchus; species Lagenorhynchus albirostris. The sequence continues at coordinate 60,747,716 of NC_083102.1, forward strand.
TCCCCAAAGCATAAATGAGAATATAAGAAACATACCTTCGGTCCTTCGGGCCCTGGAAATCCCCTCTGTCCTTGATTTCCTTTGCTCCCTTTCTTTCCTCCATCACCCTGACACAAATTATAATAAAAATATAGTTGTTCTATGAACAGACCCTCCTTAATGTTATATCATGGCCAGATTCTCAATGAATACCTACTTTAAAGTGATGTTCCCCAAGCCCAGCTCAGCTGCACAGGGTTTGTCGATGTTCCTGAGCAGATTGGATGACTTCAGAATTGTTCGGTCTTCATTTATTCAGTATGATTTAGTATTTTCTAAACTCTATGTTCAATATCTCCCTTTGGGGCCTTCGATTTGACTTTACAGTTTTTTTGCCCCCTTGGTCTATTAACAGATGATTTTCAGACAGTCAGTTTCAGAAAAGAAATGATTTGTCATGCTGTTTTTCAGCTTCTGTCCTATTTCAGTTTTAAAACATAAAATAAGACATTTTAAAAATCCAGCCTTGTTTCTTCCTCAGTGGAGAGTCTAGTTCTTTCGCCCAAAGGAGGCCAATAATTCAACTGGTAGAAAGATGAGTGAGCATTAACCTGGTGCAGAGCTAGAAATTGCCTAGTGTTCCCCAGCAGGGTTGTGTACACAAATGCTACCCCCAAAGAATTGTATTACCTTCCGCCAGAAGCCTCAGAGAATTCCAGAACTATCCTTACACTAGGGTTCAACTGCAAGGCACCATACCTAAGTTTGTGCCTAGCTCAGCAAAAGAACTCCTCGGGGTTTGTAGCCGAGGCCATTCAATATATATGACATAAATGACTATACCACAGTTTTCCAGTTTTCAAACCTAAGCATGCATCAGAATCACCTGGAGATTGCTGGGCCCACATCCAGAGTTTCTGATTTAATAGGTCTGGATTGGGGTCCAATAATTTACATTTCTGACAGCAGCATAAGGTGCTGCTGTTCCAGGGACTGCACCTTGAGAACCACTGGACTATACCAAGGTAGTGCAGACACTTCATCGGCAGTGCAGACACTTCACTAAGAAGAAAAGGTGACCTGTAGAATCCACAGGCATGCAAAGAACTCCCTAATATGCATACTAATCGAGAGTAGTGACACAGGTAATTTAAAAAAAACCTGTTGAATGTCCAAATATTGAATATAACTTATTGTTTCATTATTAATGCCAACAGAAATGAAATCTACCCGCAACTATTTATTTTCTCCGATTAACTACCAAATTGAACTTATTGACCTAAATCATCCCAGAAGCCAACAGTAAGAATCCAACTGTTATTACAAAGTGCCAACACTGAACCATAATATACCTTGGATATGTAACATATTCCTACCACTCTTCTCCAATAGCCTTCCGTAAGCCCCGAATCACCTTAAAGCCACAAATCCAGACAGTGCATATTCTCCTTGCTCTGCTGGTCTATTTGACACCACCCATTGCTTTCCTCCTGAAAGCCTTTCTCCTTGGTTTCTCTAACATGGTACTACTGTGCATTCTGCCTATCTTCATGCTGTTGTGAATATTCTTGCTCCAGCCACTGTAAAATGTGGGATTCAAACCTTAGCTCTCTTTCTCAGAGCTATCATTCATTCCCACAGCTTCAGTTATAACTCCAAGGGTCTGTTTTCCAGAAGTATATTCAAGAAAATGTTAGTTCTCATGAATGTTAATAGGCAATCATTTCTAAAAGTATTTTTTGCATCATGTTGAAAAGGGATTCTCTGTTCATGTTTTTACTCCCTGCTTCCCACCCCACCAAAAATAGATCTCAGAGTCTGGTTAGTCAATTATTTAAAATGTTTGAAATTCTACAAATATATTTCAGTTTTTCACATTTAAGGTTAACAACTCAATTTTAGCCAATATTTTCTCAAGGCATAGACATCTAAGCTATCAATTACTATTTTAATGGAATTATAAACAGAACACTAATAAGTATATGGATTTTATTTTTACTTTACTCATATATAATTCTTCAGAATCTTTATATGGTCATTGATGACCGCACATAAGAAATGCAGGAACATCTGACACCTTAGAGGCTATAGATAATGTCACTAATGGTCTTATTGATGAATTTGGATATTCTCATCTTGACATATAAAGATGTTATTCAACTAGCACTTCTACAATGTATAAAATAAATATATTCCATGTTGTGAAAGTACCACTTAATAAGGTTATATTTCTTATTACTCTGTGAGATTATATACGTATTTGAAAAAAAATGTATGGACTTTGACGTCTCACTGATGTATCTCAAGTCTTCTTTTCCCTTCCTATGTGTTTTTTAAATGTCAATTTGGCTGTTTATTAAGAAAATGTGTTGAACTCTTCCTCTAAGCTGGGACTTAATGACAGATGGTAGGAAAATGAAAATGAATAATACATACTTGCTGTCTTACAAAAGTTCAAAAGCTGGTATCCATAATTTTAAGCCAGAAGTAAACACCTTTGACATAGCAAGAATAACATCAAATTTCTCCTAAGATGGCTCCTTAGTATCAGGACCAGAACTCAGGCAGTCTGCTTCCCTTCCCCTACCACTGTCAATTCCATACCTTGAGGCCAGGTTGTCCTTTTCCAGGTGGTGCTTCAGGGCCTGTTGCTTCTGGAAGCCCCGCTTCTCCCTAGAGGAAATGGCACTGATGTCTTAGCTGACCCTCCATAGACAGTATGTACACACCCACCTTGTCTCTTCTTACAGCCAGTAGTCTCTGCTGAAATCCTCCAGTACAGACCAGACCTTCACTCTAGTCTCAAAATTAAGTTGGAAGTTTACCAACTTGAATAAATTCATATCAAACTCCAGTTTAGCTCAGGGCAGCTGAAATACCATGAAAAAGTCCAATTTCCCAGCCAATTGCCAAAGCAATAAGCTCACTTTCTTTTGGCTCTTCATTCAGATTTGGTAGTTTGTTTTTTTAAAAAACAAGAAAGACCTTCAGCCTTTCCATCTGCTGTTTTCCACTACTTATATTGAAAAATGAGTATTTCAAATGTCAACTCAAAATACTTCAGGAAATCTTTATAGTAGCCTTACTTCCTGAATGCATTTACAGACTCCTTTCGGAGGGAAAAAAAAAGTGTTTTTCTGTAAGTTTAAATAAAAAGTGCTTTCTAGGAATCCCAAAGGGACTAGGTCACTGGAGGATACCATGGCCAAAATACCAGAGAGAAGGCAGAGGGTGTGAGATACTACTCAGGCTTTGAATTGGCACTCTTATCTGAACTAAGAGAAAAAGGAAATTAAGAGTTGTGGGATTTTTTTTTTCTTGAAAAGACTAAGTTTGTCTTGAATGGTTTAATTTGAGCTTCTGCAGGACCAAGATACAGTGTGGTTCAATAGTTTTACACCAATAATATGAAAAGCAATGTTACCTTCTTCCTTGTAGCTCCTTTTTCTCCCGGTACTCCTGGCTGTCCTGGGAGCCCGTGGATGAGTAAAGATTTTTATTTCCCAGAAGTTCATATTTATCATGGAACTCCCCTTTGAGGTACTCAAAATTGGTCACATCTTGTAATACCTGAGAAAAGCCTATGAGCAGGGAAATCTGAATAGTAATTAATAGTCATTAAACTATTTGGCCTTGGGCAAGTTCCTTAACCTCTCTGGGTCTCAGTTTTGGGTTATGTTGTTTGTTATGGGTTAAATTGTGACCAGCCCCCTCCCCCAAAAGATATGTTAAAGTCTTAACCCTTGGCACCTGTGAATGGACCTTATTTTGTAATCAAGTTAAGATGTAATCAAGTTAAGATGAGGTAACTAGGGTGGATCCTAATCCAATGTGAGTGGTGTCCTTATAAGAGGAAAACATAATGTGAAGACAGGCACATATGGAGAACCCCATGTGAAAACAGAAGCCAAGATTAGAGTGATATAGCTGCAGGCCAAGGAATTCCAAGGACTGGCCACCACCAGAGGCCAAGAGGCAAGGAAAGATTCCCTATAGGTTTTGGAGGAAGTATGACCCTGCAGACACCTTGATTTTTTACTTCTAGCCTCCAGAACTGTGAGACAATAAATTTCTATTATGTTAAGCCACAGTTTGTGGTAATTTGTGACAGCAATCCTGAAAAAAAAACTAATATAAAAATGAAATAAAAACATTGGGACCCAAACGTTGCTTCCAAGTCTAATATTCAATAATTCTACTCACTTTCCAGTTAATTTGTGGTTAAGAACAAGTCCTTTAAAATGTTCAGAGAAAACACATGCTACTTTAAAACAGTATACAAGTGTCCTTACTGCATTTATTAAGAGCAAAATATATTGAAAATAATTGAAAGTCATTTCAGCTAAATTATAAAAACTAGTGAAGTGAACCTAAAAATAAATAGAAGGATATAATAAAGATGACAGCAGAAAATAATTAACTTGCAAGCAAAAAGCAAGAAGAGTAACAAAATTAAAAGGGAATACTTAAAAATACTAAGAAAATAAACTTCTAACAGTAATGATTAATATTAAAAAAGAAAAGTCATAAAAAACAGTATTAGGAATGAAAGGTGAATATAATTATATACATAGTAACATTTTTTTTGATCACAGAAAATTTCTGTGACAATTTCAAATATATTAGAAGCATTATAAATGGATAATATTCAAGAAAAATATAAATTACATAAATGACATAAGAAGGAATGAACAAACTAAATAAACCAACCATTAAATAAATTGAATCAGTAATTGCAAGTCTGGAACTTCCTCTCCCTCCCAGATCACAGACTTAGTTTTACAGTCAAACCTTACCAAATTTTTAAACATCTGAAGAAGAGATGTTCCCTCTCTTATACAAATAGTTCTGAAAATAGAAAAAGAGGGAAGTCTACCCAATTTATTTTATGAGGCTAATAAAACTTTGATTTAAAAAGTCATACAACAAGATAAGAAAACAAAAATCACAGACCAGTCTCCCTAAGAAAAAGGATGCAACTTAAGGTTCTTGTCAAAATGGGGCAGGAGGGACTAGATTTAATTTCCCATCTGATGCAACTAAAAAAGCAGACAAAATATATGAAACAATGACTTTCAAGACATTAGACACTAAGTAATGAAGGATAATAATCCCTGAGAGAGGGGAAACAAAATAGGTGAAAATTACAATTTCCCAAGTTTACTGTTTGGGTAAAGTTCCCAGGCCATGGTGCAGGGAGAGAGAACCCAGGGAAACATCAGAAGTCTTTCTAATTTAAGGAGACAAAGGTAGGAGTCTGGGTAAGCCAAGGTATCAAAAATTCACACAATAGATTACCAGAGAGGAAGGATGCCATGGTGAGAACTATGAAGATCTGCTGTGCATCCACCTTGAGTATTTAGCTGAATACTGTTCAGCACAGAGTGAAGAAACTACCCAAGGTCAAGAAAACAACCAGTTTAAAGGATCAGAGAGAACTGACAGCAGGAGAGATACAGTGCCTGCTCCCAGTGGCAAGAAAGAAAACTTCTCAGTGCTGAGGGCATAGATTAGAGTTCTAAAAAGGGTCATGCCTCAGTAGTGGGGAAAAATTAACCCCAGACTAAATGCTGCTTTTGTCCCACCTAATAAAGCTTAACAGCAAGACCAGAATGCTCAAACTGTTTTCAAGTAGTATAGAAGCATCTAAGAACAAAGCACAAAAATATTTATACAAATACAAAAATATCTAACACCTAAAAAGGTAAAATTCACAATGTTTGGTAGCTAATCAAAAATGATCAGGGATTAAAGAAAGCTGCAAAAACTTGACACAGAAAATGACACAGGTGATAGAATTCGTATATAAGAACATTAAAACAGTTACTATACTGCATTCTGTATGTTCAGGAAACTAAAGGAAAGTTAAAACTTGTTAACAGAGATATGAAAGATATAGAAGGACATAAATTGAACTGCTAGAGTTGAAAATTGCAAAGTATGAGACAAAAATACATTGGATAGAATTAAAAGCAGATTAGACATCACAGAAGAAAAGATAAGCAATCTGAAAGATATAGCAATAATAAATGAAACACACAGAGAAAAGAGACTGAATAAGAATGAGCAGAGCATCTGTGAACTGTGAGAAAACTCCAAGCATTTAAATTTAAGTGAGAATTTCCTGGGTGAAGGCTGAGGGTGGGAAATATTTCAAGATATGCTAACCTAATATTTTCAAAATTTTATGAAATCAGTAACTCATAGATCCAAGAAGATCAATGAAACCCAAACACAAGAAATATGAAGAAAACTGAATTAAGGTGCATTATAATCAAAACCAGTGATAGAGAGAAAAATCTCAAAAGTAGCCAGAGAAAGACATGTAGTGAAACAAATGTATAGATCACAACAGATTTCTCATCAGAAATAGTGTGAGAAGACAGTGGACCAACATCATGAAAGTACTGGAAAAAAAAAAAAGAAAACCATTAATCTAGAATTCCATATTCAGTGAAAATGTAGACAGAATGCAAACTTTTTTGGAAACCAATTTGGCAGTTTCTTGAAAAGCTAAATATTTATCTTATGACCCAGCCATTTCACTCCTAGGTATTTACTCAAGAAAAATGTAAAACATATGTCTATACAAAGATGTGTACATAAATGTTCATAAGAGCTTTATCTATAATATTCAAAAGTTGGAGAAAACCGAAATTTCCATTAACAGATGAATAGATGAACAAATTGTGGTATATCCATACAATGGAATTCTATTTAGCAATAAGTAATAACAAACTATTCATACATGTTAAACATAGATTTCAGGGACTTCCCTGGTAGTTAAGAATCCACCTGCCAATGCAGGGGACACGGGCTCGAGCCCTGGTCCGGGAAGATCCCACATGCCGTGGAGCAACTAAGCCCGTGCACCACAACTACTGAGCCTGCGCGCTAGAGCCCGCGAGCCACAACTACTGAGCCCACGCACCATAACTACTGAAGCACTCACCTAGAGCCCATGCTCCACAACAAGAGAAGCCACTGCAGTGAGAAGCCCGCGCACGGTAATGAAGAGTAGCCCCCACTCACGGCAACTAGAGAAAGCCCGCGCGTAGCAACGAAGACCCAATGCGGCCATAAATAAATAAATGAATTTTTTTTTAAAAAAAAAAACAACCTACAGCAAATGTCACACTTAAAAGTGAAATTTTAGGAGCATTTCCTCTGAAGTCACTTCCTTTAAACATTGCACTGGAGACCCTAGCAGTGTAAAATGATAAAAAGTGAATAAGAAAAAGAACTAAAAAGGAAGAGGCAAAACTGTTTTTATTTTCAGACAGTATGCTTATGTACACAGGGAGTAGAAAAGCAAGAATCTTTACAAACAATTAGAAATAAGATTTTATCAGCTGGCTGGATACAAAAATCAATATACCAAAACAAAACAAGACAATAACAAAACAATACTTTTCCTATACACCTGTTATAGTTAATTGGAAGGTACAGAAAAAAAACAATTTACAATTGCAAAAATTTCTCCAAGGTACCTTTTTAACTAAAAAAGTAGAAGATCTTTATGGATAAAATGACAAATATTTTCCTAAAAAAGGTAGAGAGGTTTACTCTGTGGTTTGAAAGACTCAATATTTAATCCAAAGATTCAATGCAATTTCAAAAGTTCCAACAGGATATTTGTCAAATTTGACAGGCCAATTCTAAAATGTATATGTTAGAATTAAGAATAACCAGGGAAGAAGATGAGAGTATTTTCTCTGTGGATGATAAAACATTATAAATCTATCATAATCAAGACAGAGAGGTAATAGCACTGAGAAATATAAATAGTCAAATGGAGCAGAATAGAGAACTCAGGCACTGATCCTCACAAATATAGAAACTTGATATATGACATAGGAGGTATTACAAATCAGTGTGGCAAAGATGGGCTACTTAATAACTGATGCTGGGATATTTGGTTATCCATATGGGGAAAAAATAGACTCCCTACATTGCCCTATCCACAAAAATAAATTCCAAGTGTATTAAAGACCTAAATTTTAAAAAGTAAAACACGGAATTTTTCAGAAGAAATACGCAAGAATATATTATGAGTTTGGAGTCAAGAAATGTTTTTAAATAATATTCCAAAAGCCCAAACCATAAAGGGATAGAAACACATCAAAATCTAAAACTTCTATTGTATATGCTGAAAAGTACTCTAAGTGAAAAAGACAAGCCATAGCCTCAGAGATTTGCAACCCAAATAACAAAGGACTATTATCCAGATATATAAAAAACTATTAATTAATAAGAAAGGAACACCCAACATCAAAAGAAAAAAAAATCAGTATCTACAGGAATTTACAAAAGAGAAAAACCGAGGTCCATTAAGCACACAAAAACTGTTCAGTTAGTTATCAAGGAATAAAAACTGAACCAATGAGATGTATTTTTACACGCTTCATACTGGCAAGAATGTAGAGAAAAGAGCATTTTCACCTGTTGCTGGAAGGAGGGTAATCTGGTCCAAACATTTTACCCATTGTTTATTTGGGCAGGATTTTCACAGTATCAAAATTGAAAACTTGCATACTCTGTCATCTTCCAATCCTGCTAATGAGAGAAACTTGTATCCTTACAAAAGAGGAAACCCAGAGAATGTTTATGGCAGCATCGTTGGCAAATGCACAAAATGGAAAGCAATTTAAATGTCCATCAAGAGGAAAGCATAAATTTTAAATGAGGTATTCTCATACAATATACTATCATAAAATAATTAAACTGAATGAATTAAAGGCATATAAAAACACAAATAACTAAGGCTGAGTATAAATATATTGCAGAATGATATATTATGTAAAGTTCAAGAATACAAAAAAAGCAATATATGGCTTATGCATAAAAACATATGGTAAAATTATAAAAAACTTCAAAAGAACGATAAACACCAAATTCATGATAATGGTTACATCTGGGGAGGGAAGGGAGGGCAATAGGATTGGGGAGCACAGGCAGAGGCCTTCAGCTATATCTGTAATGCTTCTTCTTAAAAAAATTCTAGAATACATGTGGCAAAATGTTGATATTTGATAAAGTTGGGTTGTGGAATACATGGGTGTTCTTTGTTATTCTCTATAGTAGTGAGTATATTTTAAGTATTTCAATTTTGAAAATGAGAGAAGCTTAAGATTATATATCCATCTAGTGCAAGACTGGGATTTGAACTTAGGTAGTCTAACTGCCTAGTAGCCTTGTTACTCTATATGGCCTCTCTGAAAGTGGCATTAGATGACGTAATATGTATATATACATATATACATACTATAGACATGTATAGACATAAATATAGTATATATATATATACACACATATATGTACTTAGCATATTTAGCACTTAGCACATTGTGTGACACATCAAAATCATTCCATAAATGGCAGCTATGATCACTATATTAGTACATTTTGTGTCTCTTGCAATTATATGTTTATATATATATATAATGTATATTTGTTTTAGACCTGTGTCTTACATATTCTTCTAATACCCAATTCTCATAAGAATCATGTCAATGACAGCAGAACAATGATGGATTTTAACGCTCAACATGGCTTGCCAGATTCTATATGCCTGCAGGATGAGTTATAGAAATTGTGAAGGGTGAAATAAGGATTCATTTATTTATTCAACAGCACTTATTGAGTACCTATTTTGTCCCCCAAACTGAGGATTCAGTAACAAAGAAGAAAAAAAGGAAACAAAATCCCTGCCCCAGTGGGGTACCACTGTCCAATAGAATATAAAGCAAGCCATATATGTAATTATATTATTAACAGCCACATTTACAACATTAGAAGAAACAGATAAGTACAATTCTAATAATATATTTTACTTACTCTAATACAACCGAAATTTTGCCATTTCAGTATATAATCAATATACAAATGTATTAATCATATAGTTTGCTTTTTTTTTTTTTGTACCAGGCTTTGTAATCCAGAGTGTATAGTACATTTACAGCACACCTCAGTTTATACCAGCCACATGTCAAGTATTCAGTAACCACTTGTGGCTAGCGGCTGCCATACTGGGCAGTGCATTTCTAAAGGGTGTAGTAAGATGAAAAGTAATTCAAAAAACATGCAAGTTGAGGTAAGTGGTAAAAAGCAAGGGAAACGAACAGTGTGCTTTCAAATAACAGTCTGGGGTAACAGTAGTGGGGTGGGCATACTTTATATTCAGGAAATGAATTTTGAGGAAGTAACTTTTGAGCTGAGATCTGAAGGATGAGAAGGAGCCAGCTACAAAACAAAAGGAGGGAAGTAAACTTTACTGAAATTCTCCTATGCTTTTGTAATATGGCAGGCAATAATGTTCTTAAAGAGTCACTCTGTGCCGAAAGAGGACCTCTAATGCTAATAAACAAATAAAAATATAAACAGTCATCACTAAAATAAACTAAGATTTTGGCTTTTCTTAAACAATACGAGTTAAGCATCAGACTCTTTTCTGATGAAATAACAGATGATACATACATGATATGTATTGCATTTGGATATAAATGAAACTTTACATAATATTACATAAATGCTTCCAAGCAGCTTAGACAACTCACCTTTGGACCTTGCACTCCAAGTCCCACTGGTCCTCTAGGATCTGTAGGTCCTAGCTGGCCTACTTCTCCCCAATGAGGTAAGAGTATTTGAATATAGCAGCAAAATAAAAATAATATGTACCTACCTTTGATCTCCTAAGAGCAAAACATATCAGCAAAGTAAGATAAAACTGAGTTTCATATGCTCTATTCACATATGTGTGTATATGTGCATGTATCTATTCAAATATAAATATATTTCAGGCAAATATATATATATATTTGGAAAAGACAGGCAGTTATATTCCAGAGTAACTAAAATTGACACACGAGAAGCCAAGGTTACTGCTGATCAAAAGCAGTATCATAACCAGAGAGAACAACCTGAGCTTTCACCATTGGGCTCAAATCAGAAATCTCAAGGACTTTAACTGTATTCTATTGAGCTACTTCTCACATGGGACTCTCAATCTACTGAAAGGGAGGTACTTTCAGAGGAGTATTTATTTAACAATGATCAGTGATTCTTTGAAGCAACATTAAGGACAGCTGGTTAAATAAGTGTCTCTCCCCAAGGGATAAATAATAGTTCTAATTTAGAAGGTAATTTGCTTCCAAGTTCATAGAAAATTTTTTATTTGCCAGGTTATTTCTGACTCCATATCTTTATATTTTTATTTTTAGAAATTTATTTATTTTTGGCTTCATTGGTTCTTTGTTGCTGCGCGCAGGCTTTCTCTAGTTGCGGCAAGCGGGGGCTACTCTTCGTTGCGGTGCATGGGCTTCTCATTGCGGTGGCTTTTCTTGTTGTGGAGCACGGGCTCTAGGCGCGTGGGCTTCAGTAGTTGTGGCACGTGGGCTCTAGAGCACAGGCTCAGTAGTTGTGGCGCATGAGCTTAGTTGCTCTGCGGCATGTGGGATCTTCCCAGGCCAGGGCTCGAACCCGTGTCCCTGCATTGGCAGGCGGATTCTCAACCACTGCGCCACCAGGGAAGCCCCTGACTCCATATCTTTAACTAAACGTTTTGGTTGTTGGACCTATTGTGGGGAATGAAAACTAGCCAGCCCACAGGTAACCTCTACTGATATTACTGCTTGAGTTTCTAGAATAGGGTCTCACAAGTAAAAGTAATAAAAGCAGTAAATTAAGATGGTGTAAATATAGTCCGCCACCTTGGTAGCCACCGGTTCTGTGTCTGTGGATTTGAAACTGAGTCCCCATAAAATTGAGTTCCTCAATTTTATGGGTTGAGTTTGTGATTAACCTCTCTATCCAAAACTTTATTCCATTTCTTGTCTGCCCTTTTCCCCTTAGAATTGAGTAGTATAAAAGAAAAAGGGGGATTGAAATCGAGTAGGACCCTGTGAGGCCCTCCCAGGTACAAAAGCCCCTCCATTTCCCCCATTTCTTGTTTGTAGAAAAAGGCTTTAATTTCCTGGGCCTTCCCTGAGTTCTAAGGAGCAGGCACAGGCAGTTACTAATTAGTGAAACGGGGGAATGCAAAAACAGAGGAAGAGGGCTTCCCTGGTGGCGCAGTGGTTGAGAGTCCGCCTGCCAATGCAGGGGACACGGGTTCGTGCCCCGGTCCGGGAAGATCCCACATGCTGCAGAGCGGCTGGGCCCGTGAGCCATGGCCGCTGAGCCTGCGCGTCTGGAGCCTGTGCTCTGCAACGGAAGAGGCCACAACAGTGAGAGGCCCGCATACTGCAAAAAACAAACAAACTAAGTAACAAAAACAAAGGAAGAGGAGTTAAACAAAAAAAGTAATGACAATAGTTCAGTGATAAAACAGAGTACTAGTTCCTCCATAAGGGACAGACATAACAATCTGATGAATATCCCTGAGTTGTTCTTCAGGAACTAAGATCCCCCTCCACCGCCTGCCTCTTGTTTATAGAAGCTTAGCATCTCTGACTCCATATTGTACCTATCTGTTCTGCTGCTTTAACCTCTGAGTCATAAGCCTCTGTTCAGCCCTGCATGTAGATATGTTAATCACTAAAGGGACTCAGGTTAAGATTTGTGCAAACAGTCCCTTACTCAAAACTTACCTCCCACGAGGAGATAAGGAAGTATGAACAAAAATAACGATTGTCTTATCAAGATTTATAAGAACATCAGGAACAGACTCAGGTCAACTGAAGTCAACTAACCGAGAACAAAATGTTTTCACAACCCTCCTCGGACCCTTGCTGGCGCCCAGATATCTGTGGTCGTCCTTCTCTTCTTGATCTTAACTCCCTCCTGCTTCCCCCTTCCCTAGCATAAAAGAAACTTGAATTCTACCCCAAATTAAGATGGTTCTTTAGGACATTAGTATGCCATCTTCTTGGTTTGCTGCTTTTCCTTTCCCCAGCACTGTGTCTCTTGACTTACTGGCCTGTAGTGCAGCAAGTGGTATGAGCTTGGACTCGGCTGCAGATTCAACCAATCTTGGATAGAAAATATTCAAGGAAAAATATTCCAAAAATATGCAAAAGAAAGACCTGAATTTGCTGCATGTTGGCAAATATTTACATAGCATTTACATTGTATTTGGTATTAGCAGTTATCTAGAGATGATTTTTAAAATACAGGAGGATGTGGGTAGGTTATATGCAAATCCTACACCATATATATAAAGGACTTGAGCATCCTCAGCTTTTGGTATAGGGAAGGGGTGGGAGTGCTGAAATCAACCTTCCAGCAGATACTGAGGGATGAATGTAAAAGCTTCTAAGAGCATAAAGAATACATATAACATTTTCTAAGCCATTAGGAATGCTAGTACATTTTACATTAAATAGAGATCTCTCATTTTTAAGTTCATTTCCTCTGCTGCCTTCCAAATGCACTGGCCACTGACCAGAAAACAACAATCAGAATATAGATGGATTAAACTCTTCTCTCATTTAGAAAGTTACCTTGGGACCAGGTGAGCCTTGTCCTGGGGGCCCTGGTGGACCAGGTGGACCAATAGGACCTTGGATTCCCTTTAAAATGAAAATTTTAAAAATAATATTAGTGAAATTAAGAAGAAATTTAAATAAGAGTAGTTTCAAATCTTCTAAAGTAAAAGTTTAGTTCACATCCCATAATTGATTACTTATACTCAATTAATACTTGTTGAATGGGTGGCAGAGGCTGCTAGTAGAACCATAATATGCATTCTACCATTTTTCCACAGTAAGAGAATTTTTAACTGGCCTGCATGGCTGCCTAGAATAAAGACCATATTTCCTAATCCCTGGTGCAGCTGGGTGAACTGGATGCTGGCCAATGGGATGTGAATGAAGTGATCTGGGCAATTTCTGGTTCATGCTAAAGGAAGGATGTGCCTTCTGTTTCCTTGTTCCCCTCCCCCTTGCTGAAGTGAAGACATAGTTGCTATCCTGGATTATGTGGATGAGGAAAGCACACTTGGAATGTCAGACTAACAAGAATGAAGAAGCCTGAAACTCTGAATTCCCTGACGAAAGGAGCCAACACGCCAGCTTGGAGTTTTAAATAAGAGAAACAAAAAATCCATCTTATTAACCTATTTCACCTCAGTCACATGCAGGCAAACCTGTATCCTAGCTGTACCAAGCAATATCTCTCAGGATGTGAAATTGAAAATTTGACCTAGGCTCTAAGAAGCGATAGCCTGCAAACACCAAACTGAAGAACGGTCTAATACTTGACTCTCATTCACATTGTGGGTATAAGAAGGGAGAAGAGACAGGATGTAATAAGGTCTTCTTTGGAGAAAATAGCCTTATAAAGTGTTTTCCTTGGAGAAAATGGAAGGGGTTTGGCTTGCTTCTCTCTTTCCCACATTCTAGACAGGGAACATTAATTTTCCCACATTCTAGACAGGGAACATTAATGAAACGACTTGGAGACCTTGATTTTTATTTTTGGAACACAATGGACCAGTGTCTGACTCATGCCTGAGCAAGTTAAAATGGGCTGTGACAGCCAGCAGAGGGCTGGGGTGGGATCAGCCTGTGCATCCAGAGTTTGTCGGTGCGAAGGGCCCACGAGGTTTTTCCTGTGGCCCAGATGTACTCTAGATGCTTGGAGTTGACCTGGAACTGCTTTGAATCCTGTCCAAGAGGACCTAGAAGAGTAATGGAACTCCAACAGAGAGAGTCAGTATAGAGTAAAGCCCCAGAAAAGCAGAGGCTGATGGGGAGAAACAGCTGGAGGGAAAGAGTCCTTCATCCATGTCCCAGGAGGGGCAGTCTCAGGGGCAGTGCAGGAGCCCCACCAGGAAGAGTGTCAGCATCAAACATCTGCCAAGACCAGAGGACCCAAAGCCATCTGACAATAGACCAGCCAAGAAAGAACTTCCATGCCTCCTCCCATGCTCCCATCCTTGATTCAGCCTGGGAGGATAAGAAGCACATTCCATCCCATGGACAACAGATTCTCCCTGCAGCTCGTACAAGATAAATGAAGATTAAAAGGAAGATTAATACATTGACTAGATAGTTTTTATTAGACAATTAAAACTGATTTGAAACTTAGAGGTGATCCTATAACTTATTATTACCTAAAAGTGATAAGGAAAGTCTGTAACCTGCTGGTAATTTTTTTTTGTGGTAAGAAAAAGAAAAAACGTTACCCACTGAAAAAAATTTAAAGTGATGATGAGAGAAAAAACTAAGATTTTGTTTTGTTTACACCCCACAGGCCATGATGGTGCAAATAATGGTTACAGATACATGATTATTTTATTACAAATGCTATCCCATTTTCTCCAGCTAGATGATACAACTGTTTGTTCATTTTTGTTGTTGAAGATGAAGCGGTCTAAACAACTTAAGGAAGCTGAGATTCAGTAGTTATATTGAACCATTATAAGAAGGAATCCTTCCTGACTTACACAACAGCCTACAAGTAGCATGCAAGACCCCCCAAAATTCAAAGGATATGTGTGCATATACGTGTGTACACAAGTATATGTGGTTATTTATATTTCGATTCATTTTTAAGAGATTTGAAGTAGTCAGGCCTCCAAATATTTAGTGAAAATCTGCAGGCCACTTGAGAAATACTGTAAACATGTTGCTGGAAACAAGTTCCCCCAGAAACAGATGAGTGGGAAAATTAATGTCTATAAGAGAAATGGGAAGATCTAATTATAACAGTAATTCAATGGGTAAACATGTTAAGTTAAGAATAAGAAGAAAAATGGGGAACTGCCTGCATAGAGGTTAAATTGAAGTAGAATTTAAATCACTTGTCTTAAAAAGGTAAACAAATTCTTTTCTTGTTCAGACAGTTTACAAATGACACATTCCATTCAATTTCCTATCCAATAGGGGCCAGCTCCATATGGTCACATACGCCCTAAAAGGTTTTTTCTCTTGGAAAAGAAGAGAAAACAAAAGTCAAAGAGGCCTTTTTGTTTTTCCTTTTGTTTTCTTTTCAAGCTGTAGAACAACAGGTTCCACCAAGAAACAGTATTAAAGGCATCAGGGAGTTGCAGGTGGGAGGTCCAAGATTCACAGGCCATCTGGAAAGGCTTGGCTTTCTTTGAACCTCATTTTCAGCTTCACAGTGGTGACTCAGCACCAGGAACACCACAAGGCCCAGGATGTGACAGCGCTGTCACTTCCAAGATCAGAAACTAGCTGAAACGGTTTTGCTGAAACCAGCAAAAAAACTACAAAGTCTGAGAATGCCTGGCAGCATAGTCAAACCTTTGTAGTCCAAACAAACCAGCTCTTAATTATTATCTAAATATTATATAAATATTTATCCTGGCTTCTTCTGCACCCTAATCCCCCTAATGTATTATACTAGGACCTCTACCGAGGGGAAGGAAATAGAAAAAGGAGTAATACCCAACTTGGCTGTTGCTTGGATTAACAACAATAAAAATGCTGATTAATTAGAATATGATTAGAAATAAACTCAGAGTTAATGTCAACAGTGAGATTTGGAGTTATCTCCTTTTTTATCCTTCCCTTCTCTCACTACCCTAGATGAAGGAAGTACTATTTGTTTGCTAAGCAACAGAATAATTCAAACCATAATCATAAATTTTAATCAAACTGTTTTGCCACTTTCTACACAGGAGGACATTCAGCATAAATTTGGATTTGTTGGTCACTTTGATTAAATGAGATTAGGTAGATAGTACTGTTATATTATCTTCACATTATTTCTTTTTTAAAATTAATTAATTAATTTACTTTTGGCTGTGTTGGGTCTTCGTTGCAGTGCGCGGGCTTCTCATTGTCGTGGCTTCTCTTGTTGCGGAGCACGGGCTCTAGGCACACGGGCTTCAGTAGTTGTGGCTTGCGGGCTTCAGTAGTTGTGGCTCACGGGCTCTAGAGCACAGGCTCAGTAGTTGTGGCGCAACGGCTCAGTTGCTCCGCGGCATGTGGGATCTTCCGGACCAGGGCTCAAACCCGTGTCCCTTGCATTGGCAGGCGGACTCTCAACCACTGCGCCACCAGGAAGCCCTCTTCATATTATTTCAATCTAACAAAATTGCCTTGCTTTTCCAAAAGCTGTGATCAGAAGAATTTGGAAGTCATTCCAGCCATAAATTTAGACACAGCCTCACAGATCTTTCTTTTGTTCTGACCAAGAGCGGCCAAGAGCTATTTGTAAACTCTATCTGTGGTTTGCTTCTGTTCAGGAACAATGCTCCCTCAGTAAAGTGGTTCCCTCTGATTCTGGTCCTTGTTTTAAGTTTAATAGTTTTTTAGATTGCTACGTGGCTGGGGGTGGGAAACACTAATCTACTGGCATCAGAAGAGAGTGGGATTTCATCATTCACAAAGCTTCAAGGGAAAAAACACACACAAACCAACAGGTAAATAAATTATCACTCCCAAGGGAATCTAAAAATATAAGCTAATGCTCCAAAACTCTTGTCCTGTAAATTAGGCTTTAATGTTAAAAGTCACAACATCAAGAAACATACAATTTATTTCTTAAGTCTTTAGAAGTTCTAAAAACTAAAATCTCATGAAACCATCTTATCCTTCCCTACGTGCACTTTTGGATATATATTCCATTGCAATTTCACTATCAAATGTTCTTATAGCAGTTTGCAGTACTGGCCTTCAGTGAACACCAGGTTTAAGCCAGAATGTTCTGTACAAAAGGGAAAGAGAGAAAGCGTCGATTACCTGTTCCCCTTGACTCGCAATTCCGGGGATGCCCATTGGTCCTTGGGGTCCCATAGATCCCATATCCCACAGTGTAGAAAATAAGTCAGAAGTATAACAACTAACCTCATTATTTCATACTATGCTAATCTTGAATTATGCTGGATTAAAGTCTATCTTTAAACCATAAAGAAGCTCCACATGGAAACTTAGAAAACACTGTTCCTTTTAAATAGTTTGTAGTTCAAATTTGCCAAAATAGTGAAAGATGTTTTCACTATTTGGTCTAAATTGGTGACTCTTTGCCCCAGTTTACATTTATTTTTCACACAAGAACCCAGAATTCCTGAATTGTTATTATAATGACACAAACCCTTCTTGCTAGGATCATAACAGAAATATTTAGAAGTATAAAATTCATAGGGTGCAAGAAAATAAATATTTGAGAGAGAAATTAAAGAAAAATATTTTTTAAATTTCTAAATACCCTTTCCCTCCAAATCTTACTAAAATGCATTTTAAAAATTAAGAAATTATCTAAGGTAAGTGCAGCAAAATTAAAGAACCTCACCTTCTCTTTCCAGGAATAAATTTGGGAAATAAAGTGAGAGTTATCAGTAAGAAGAACAATACCATTCATCCATTCTCTGTGTGTTTCAACAAATATGTGTTGAGTGTTCATTATGTGCCAGGAACTGTTCCAAACACAGGGAAACAGCCGTGACCAAAACAGTCAAAACTCTCTTTCCTCATAGAGCTTTCATTTTTGTAGAGGAAACAGAAGATAATAAACAAGATGGATAGGAGAAATAAATGGTATGTTGAATAGTGGTAAGTGCTAAGGAGAAAAATAAATGGAGGGATGGGGAGACAGCTGCAGTCTTGGAAAAGGTGACCAGGGATGGTGTCACTGATGAGAGGGAATGAGCCAGGTAGAAACTTGGAGGAAAAGCATTCCTGGCAGAGCAAACATCCAGTGCAAGGGTGATGCCTGGCAGATTCCAGAAATAGCAAGGAGGCAATGTGGCTGGAGCTAGTGAGCACGAGGGGAGGTGGTAGAGAATGGAGTCAGGGAAGTGTGGCAGTGGGCTCAGGCAGAACAATCAGTAGGGTGTTTTAGGCCATAGTAAGAACTTTGGCTTTTCGCTGAGGGAGATGAGAAGCCACTAGAGGGTTTTGAGCAGAGGAGTGAAAGATCTGACATAGTCTTGAAAGGCTCACTCTGGAAGCAGTACTGAGAACAAACTGAAGAGATGTCCCTGTGAGAGATGATGGGGGCCTGGACCAGGCTGTTGAGTGAAGGTGGTGGGGAGTGCTCAGATCCTAAATAGATTTTGAAAATAGAGCCAACAGGATTTGTTACAGATTGAGAGGACCCTAGGGTGTCTTTGAGGTTTGTGGAAGAATAGACTTGTCATTTATGGACAAGGAGAGGACTGAGATGAAGCAAAGTTGGGGGAGGGTATACCAGGAGCTTAGTTTTGGATATGTTAAGCCTGAGATGCCTAAAATAGACATCCAAATGGAGGTATCAAGTAGGAAAGAGGGGCCTGAGCTGGAGACATAAATTTGGGAACCCTCAGTATATAGATGGCATTTAAAGCCATGACTGGGTGAGTTTACAAGTAGATAGGGAAGAGAGAAGGTTCAAGGACTGAGCCCTTTGGCGGCTCCAAGTATTAGAGGTCAGAGAGATGAAGAACAACCA
This sequence comes from Lagenorhynchus albirostris, assembly GCF_949774975.1. Lineage (NCBI taxonomy): Eukaryota > Metazoa > Chordata > Mammalia > Artiodactyla > Delphinidae > Lagenorhynchus > Lagenorhynchus albirostris. Next base: position 60,767,030 of record NC_083102.1, read on the forward strand.
GCAGTAGAGACTGATAAGGTGCAGCCAGAGAGATCAGGTGAAGAGATTGTTTCAAGGAGGTGAAGGTCCTAGCAGAGGATGCTACTGATAGGTCAAGTAAGTTGGCAACTGAGAATTGACCACTGGATTAGGCAACATGAATAAATACTCTTATTTTAATGTCAGTTGTATTTAGACTACATCAGCATTTACAGACTTTTTCTTAAACAGTTGGATAGGAAATATTTTATGCTTTTGGGTCATAATAAGGTCTCTTTCATAACGAATGAATGCTGTTTTGGTAGTACAAAACCAGCCATAGACAATACCCAAATGAACAGGTGTGCCTGTGTTCTAGTAACACTTTATTTACAAAAACAGGCAGCCTGCCCTGTAGTTTGCCAATGCCTGGGCTAAAATAAATATGTTTTTATAAACAAAAGCACATCGTTAGATCCTACTTTATGTAATATTAAAAACCTGAACCTGTCATTAAGACATGTCCTGGCATATGCTTCTCAGTGTTTCACTTTGTGTCAATCCCTAGTCTAAATAAATATCATGGATGGAAACATGTAAAGGACCCAAGTTCTACTTCAAAGCTGGGCTATTCTGATTCAGAACTTGATTGCTTATCATGTGGCAGAGAGTGCACTAAATGCTTTTCATGCTTTATCTCATTTAATCCTCACAACCCTCTGAAAGTAAGCGTCTCCATTTTCCAGATGAGGTTAAGTAACTCCCATTCACACATCTGATCGACGGCAGAAGCAAGATTCAAGTTCACTCCCCCTAACTCCAAACCCAACTCATATCACTCTTCTGCAAATATTCAATAAAATAAGAGAGATCCTCTTTGGGGTATTATTACTTACATTTAATATCTATATTAAAGCTACTTCCTTGTGCTGCAACAATTGTGTGTATTTGAGAGTCCTTATAGAGGTGTTTATCTAGCCTCTTGAATCACAGAATATAAAAGAATAGGAAAGGAAGAAAGGAGAAGGGAAAGGGAAGACAGTATTGATTTGGTAAGGGAATAGCAGATGAAAGTCTTGCAATTACTATGTGACAATGTTCTGACATTTAATGTGTTTTCTTTGCATGAGCTCCAGGTGTAAAACCACGAATGCCATTTCAACAACACCTGGATAAGTTAATTTACTAAACTCATAACACAACAGTTCTCTTGTACTCAGTACTCCAAAGGAAGAAAGAGCATCTTACATATTTTTAAGGTACTTTGAAAGTGGAGTTTCACCACCAGTGCTGAGCTATTTGAACCAAGAATTGTATGACATCTAAAATTTGTATAATTCACTATTTACCACTGTCTCTACTATTTAAATACAGATGCCCAGAAGAGACAGCTACCAGTAAATAGTAAATAAAAGGAATAAGTAATTCAAGTAGAAATACAACACCCAAGATAATCATCAATGTCAATCGTTATTTTAATATATATAATATAATGATATGCTTAGACATTGACATATAAATGACTCCAAACTGATTTGAGGTCTCTGTTTTTTGCACATTTCTTATAACTCTTCACCTTCTGGCAGCTTTCCCTTTGCACTGGTCTTTAAGGCCTTCATAATTAACTGGATACCTGTGGTGTATGATCATCAGGTTGTACATAGTTCATAAATGTACATACATAAAGAACAATGAAAAAAATAATTGTATTGTCGTCCTTTCTATTATACACCCTTTTGCAGTACCTTGTCCCCTTCGATTGACGGGCCTTCTAATCCTTGTGGGCCAACTGGTGCTTCAGAACCTTTTTCACCCTGAAAGTATATGGAAGGGATATCAATGCACTAATAAAATTCAGGATTTTAAAACAGTTCAAGCATTCAAAGCATCTAAATTCACTGCTAACTATAAATGGGTAATTCCAACTCCAAGATTTGTAAATTGCCGAAGAAAATTAGCATTAACATTCATAAATAGAATCTATCCAAGCATAATGCATGCAGCATCACTAAAGTTGGAAAAGCACTCCATTCCTAATATAATCAGATATATCTGGATATGGGAGATCTGATCAATCACATATTATAACTAACAGAATCAGTCTTCCGTTTCCTCAACATTTCTATAACTGGATCCATTACACAATGAAAATTTGTCTCTCAGTATATGAAATAATATTTGCTAAGATTGAATTATTTATTACATGTTTTATACCAGAATTTATAATCATTTATTGAAAACTTAGTTTTAGAAGAATTCATGGAAAATCTTCTCGGATATGCTTCCAGAGTCACATGACCTATGTGAATAGCTCTGGTTGTAATGTAATATCAATGAAGTCATAACACTGTGCATTTGTATGAAAAACAAACCATATAATCAATCAGAAATAGCACACATTTCATGAACCGAGAGCAGAATCAAAGAACATTTGCAGGAAACCTAGGAAACAGGAAAACACACCTTAATGTCCATCTATATTCATAATTTCTTCACTTAAGCCCTACGTCATTGCAAAGTAGCCCCAAGAAGAATATACAGAAACCTCCGATTTGGTCTTGCTGGTTGGGGAGTGAAGTGTTCTGACTAATGGGTTCTTCTGATTGTTACCACATTTGTGTCCAGTCAACCCTAAAACAACACTGAATATAATGAGTTCTTTCTTTGATGAGTCAGAGTGTGTTATTATGAAGGAGTGTATCATTATTTCATACAGTTGAAACTGTCACTGAGACATGCCCTGAAATAGGCTTCGCAGTGTTTCATTTATCCCTTTCTCACTTATTTCTTGGTTTTGAAACCCCACAGATGATAAGGAGAAATAATTCTGGCTATTTGAATTTTCAGGTTGTTTGGGCTACACATAAATAGAAATTTACTATGTGCCAAAGAAGAATTCAAGAAATTATGTATTATAAAACTTTCTGAAATGCGGTGCCAAATTGCTCGCCTCTGCCTTCTCATGATGATACTTTGGTTAGTCAAGAGCATTAGTAATGTCCCCTTCATCCGACATATTATTTCCATTTACTATAACAAATTAAAATTTGTTAGTTAACAAGGGTTTCTTTTAAAATTCAATCCAGCAGTTACAACTTCGTGTGAATTACTTGTTTTAACTAATTGATTTCCCTTTAGTTGAGATTTAGGTTTCTCATAGATAACTGAATATTGATCATGGTGGAAGAGGCTGAAAATGAGAAGCAATTTTAGAGTGTGAGGCCGTACTGAGAAGGTTGGATCTCAGTGACTCGACTGAATGACTGAAGTGGAAGGTCTTAGACACTTAGAAAGCAGCACATGCTTCTCTGGGTAGTGTGTATGCATGCATGTGTCTCTGGGGGAAAGGTTTTAGAAAAGAAGAAAAAAGGACCCCAATGTTTATCCTTACTTACTCTGAAATTTTGTTGATGCTGCCCAAAGTGTCTTGGAAAATCATTTCCTAGGTGGCCTTTGGCAAAGGAGCCATATATTATGGTTAAAGAGTCTAGAGCAGGGATCAGCAGAGTACAGACCATTGGCCAAATTCAGCCCACTGCACGTTTTTTTGTAGATACAGCGTTATAGGAACACAGCCAGGTTCATTTATTAATACATTGTTTAGGGCTGCTTTCATGCTGCAGCAGCAGAAGTTAAGTAGTTGCAACAGATATCGTATGGCTCACAAAGCCTAAAATATTTACTGTCTGGTCCTTTACAGAAAAAGTTTGCCAAGCCCTGGTCTAGAGGAACCTGAGCTCCAAGAATTACATATGGGAGGCAGTGGAAACATTTAAATTCTCAATTGCCAGGTAAAAGGTAGGTCTTGCATAACATTTTGCTCCTTCTGGTAATATGGTAACTCCAATTCCCTCCACCCACCCACATTTCCTTTCTTACGTTAATGGAAGTACTATGACAAATTGTTTTATTGGACTGTTTCTTCTGTACGTTTCACAAAACAAAGCTGTGGGTAAAGCTTGGTATAGCCACGTTCAATAACTTAATTTCTGGGCATAAAGATGCTATTTATCACTGTGACTTTAATGACTACAAACTACTTTAAGAGATTTCTCTAATTTCATATGCGGTAATTATATGAAGAAGCAGACTTTCAGTTACTTATTTATATTTGCAAATGTCACTATAGCTTTATGTTAAGGGAAAATTTACATATTACTTCGTTTAATAGGGTGAAGATGGTCAGGAGAAGATACTTGACCTGGGATAATTGGCTAGGACACATTTTTGTAAATTTGTCATTCATGACCATGCAATACAAAGCATTTTCCCTCAGTGTAGAAGGTGTTGTTGTTACCTTTGGTCCTGGAGGTCCTTCTCCTAGTAAGCCCCTCTCTCCTGGTGCTTGCTCAGGCCCACGGGGACCCTGGTTAGGATACGAGGGGGTGAGGAACAAGAGAAAAGAGAGAGAGAGAGAAAGGGAGAGAATGGGAGGAGGGGGAAGAGAGGAGACGGGAAAATAGAAAATGGTCATATTTCAGTTCACATGGGCATAGTCCTGTTCATGTGATTAGTGAGAATCCTTCTAGTAAACTCCATACTGATCAGTAGAATCATAGAGTTGTGAAGAATAATATTCTCATTGTATTAAATACTTGTTCCATTTGATTGGCATAAGATGTTCTATTCTGGTGTTCTCAATTGGAGGAAAATGGAAATTAAGTGATGCTTCAGAATAAGGATGAGGAAATCAATCCTATGAGGAAAGGCTAAAAATCTAGGACTGTGTGGCCTGGAGAAGGATGTGAAGTGATTAATCATTTAATTAGGTTATCAGGGGAGCCCTGTGAAGAAATCACTACACAGCTGTTTTAAAGCACTGAGTTCTATTCATATGTTGTTTTAATTTCCATCCTGATAAATTTAGATTCAAACTTGAATTCTTTCAGAAACTGGTTGAATCCATTGGAGGTTTATGTGCAAGTAGGAATCGTGGTAGAATCATGAAGGAGGAACAGGATTTTCCATCTCAGTGTTTAAAAGTAAGAAGCCCATGTGGCTGTTCCTCACAAAGGCACTCAGATAGGTGAGGACTTCTCACATAAGGAAAGAAAAACAACACGGTCCCAGGCTTTGAAATGGACTGACAGGAAACATACTCATTGAAAAATAACAGCAAAAGAGTAACTTAAACCTGGAATTTTAAAAGGTTATAAAGTTTTCCCCTCTTTCTTCTTGGCCAGAAAGCAAAAAAAAAAAAAAAAAAAAAAGTAGAAAAGGGACTAACAACAAGAATTGTGGAAGCATGAACTGGAACTTTTCCTCTAATGGACCTAGAAAGATAATTAGGGCTTTCTTGCCAGGGCAGTAAATCTTTGATGGAACAAGGTCTACTGAGTTGCCCAGAGCCCCAAAGCCAGCCGGCTGCGGACACTCTGAGTGATCTTGGGACTCAGTATATAGTAATCCAGCGTAATTTAAGAGATACTTTCTACTCAAGCCTGGTAGCAGAGCTAGGATACAGCATTATGCTCATCAGTGACTGATCACAGCTACAGATTTGTGAGAGAGAAAGCTAACTGTATCCCATATTTAATTTTTTTTGCCTTTCCCTAATACTGTATATTTAAAAGAGTCTTCTTTAGTATTTGTGCATAGCCAATTTAGTAAAGACTTTAATTGAAGGAAAAAGCTAGCATTTAATTCAATTTAAATTGCTATGCTTGTGGGAAAACTAGCTTTTAACCATCCAAGACCTTAATCAAAGCTCTAATATCCATGACAGCTTACTCTAATGTTAGAGAAATTAACGAGGGGGAAAGTAAACATGAGCGTGAAAACTAGATTGCAAACTAAACAGACAAGGCCTAGCTACTATCACACACGATACCAAAAATATTAACAAATTATTCTTCTTCCCCACCGATATGACAAATGAAAATAACTCATTTTACATTGAATGCAAAGGAATCTTTTTCCAGTTCATTCAATTTTTTTTTTCCCATTCATTCAACAAATGTTTACCAAAAGCCTGGTAGGTGCGAGTCACTGTGCTAGGGTCTGAAAACAGTAGGCAGCCCTGCTCCCTGTCTCATAAAGTTTACAGTCTTGCATAATAACCAAAAGCAGATTTGGGTGTCATTTGCACTGAGGTTCAAGCCCCTGCTCTGCTACATATTAGCAATGTGATCTTAAGCAAATAATTCAATCTCTCTAAAGTTCAGCATTGTCATCAGAATGGTGGTAACAATAGTACCTACCTCGACCACACGTATTAATATAAAGATTATCTCAGAGAGATTTAAAGCTCTTACATATTAAGCACTCAATAAATATCTGCTATCACTAACAAAATTATTTCCCTTGAATCCTGCAATTGCTCAGAATGTCCTTTTATAAAGTTTTTACAAATTAGATAGTCTCAGAGTGAACGGCTTTATGTTAAGCAATATGGAGAGAGGCATGCAGCACAGAGTAAGCACAGACCCTTCCTTCGTCTCTGCATTTCTAGAATACATTAGCCAAGGTGAAAATGAAAATAATGAAGCCTTTTAGGAGTCATGTGTTCCAGGCTGCTGAGAACAGAGTTAATGCTTGTGAACAATCACTTAGGGGCATTAAAAAAAAGAGTATAATTACTGGAAACTGTCAGAGTAATATTCTACACCATCAGTATATTCCCAAGTTTTCCAGTTAAACAGTCAAGATGAAAGATGACTGCCAACCAGAGAAGAGAAAGAGAAAGTACTTGGGTTAGATGAACTATACTGTTAATTTATTAAGACAGTACCAACAGATTTTTTTTCAGATTATTTTTTAAAAGACAAAAATGCTCTGTAAAAAATAGTGTCCTTTTCAAAGGCCATGACATTCTTATTTGGCTTCTAATGAACCCTTCTAATTTAAAAATATCTAGTGGAAGGAACTAATTATCAGCTAACAGAGTCTGATCAGAAATACTTTATATGAGACGTTAACAAGATAAAATATGACTGTCCATTATCTGATTATCTTCCTTAATAATCTCAATAGTGTGGGTAATCAATAAAAGTGGTTTCAATATACGTTGCAAGCATACGCTACATATAAATATGCTCAATAATAATATAAATTAGCCTTAATATTAAAACAGTGAAATCTACTTTACTTTTAACTTCAAAATAATTATAGTTTTGTTTCAGGGGGTATTTTTCACAGATAGTGCTCTGAGTATCCTTGCACAAAAAACAAACAGATCACCCTGAGAATCTGAATCAATTTATTATTCATGAATCAGTCATCTGTCAGACCAACACAAAACTAGTGGTAATCATATAATTAAAGAAGGTAGCTGACAGTTCAAAGTTAGGTCATGGAGCTGGAATATTAATTCAGTCGATCAGATTTATTTATCACTGTTACATAAAAAGAGTAGTTAGTGCTAAACCTGAAACCACTTGAAATGATTCAGGCAAAGAAACAAAGGTTCTTTCAGCAGAACCTTTGTCAGTCCTAAGGTAAGTCTTTATGTTACTTTGAAATAATTAAAAAGCTCTCATTGTTGATCTTTTATTATGACATTTTGGGAGAATATTTTCATGTATTGCTTGAGATCCTTCCCATCTTTGTTATGATTTTAGTTCCCAATTAAATCAAAGACTTCACAGTGTCACTCTAATTTGTGTAATTGTGATTGGATAGCAAGAAAACAAACAAGAATTTCATGTTGTGGCAATATCATGAAAACTCTCCAGCTACGAACAGAAAGGCAAGTAATATACATTTTTCTTTAAAATGAAGGCCCCAAAAATCAATAAATAAGGGAAATCACAGAGTTCCAAAACAAAAAGAGCGCTGAACACTAGAGGTAAGCATGTAAGCTGACACTGTAACTGTTCTGGGTAAAAAGTGTGGTTGGGGCTTCCCTGGTGACGCAGTGGTTGAGAGTCCGCCTGCCGATGCAGGGGACACGGGTTCGTGTCCCGGTCCGGGAGGATCCCACATGCCGCAGAGCGCCTGGGCCCGTGAGCCATGGCCGCTGGGCCTGCGCGTCCGGAGCCTGTGCTCCGCAACGGGAGAGGCCACAACAGTGAGAGGCCCGCGCACCGCAAAAAAAAAAAAGTGTGGTTGTATGGTAGGACAAAGTCTTGTAGTCTAAGAGGGAGAACCAGGAACAAAGACTTTGGCTCACTCGATGGAAAACAAGGAGAAAATTAGAACTAAGATCCCCCCCCATAAAGCTAGGACCTTCAAAGTTATATATCTTCAATGAAAGGGCAGGGTAGAAAAAAGCCATCCCATAAACACAGTGTTATGAATGACAAGAACCTTGTCTACCTTCACTTGGGCTCTAAATGGGCCCGAAAACTCCTAACCTGGTCCTGTGCTATGTATGGGTTTGTAGTTTCAAGTGACACCATGTTGGTGGTCTGGGGACACCTTAATCAAGACAATAGCATCAAGGATGTGCCTGGAGTACGTAAGAGATGCAAATGCACACTTCTCTCAAGCATGCTCCACACAGAACACTTGGGTTTTCACAATTAAACCTGGCTGACAATGAGTTCAGATGCGATAGTACAAAACATACAAGAAAATAATTCTCAGTGAGTAAAAGTGAGCCAATATAATGTAAACTTCCCCAAGGTTGCCAAATAATAGGATAAAATAATAGAGACCAAAAAAGGAAGTATACTTTTTAATGGTTTTAAGAAAAGCATAGAAATATAAGAAGCAAAGAGGACAGTATAGCAAAAACATATTAGTAAAAAAAAAAAAAAGGCAGATTTTTAAAATTAGTTTTAAGAATTTCAAAAAATACTCATTAAGTTAAAAATAGAAGGTATGATTTCAGGACATTTTATAACCAGAAAAAGATAAATTTGTGAATTATGAGTTAGATTTGAGGAAATCACCTTAAAATGCAACTAAACATCTAACAGAATTTCTGAATAAATGGAGAATGGAAAAATAAAATATCTGAAGAGATAACAACTAAGAACTTTCAAAATTGTTGAATTCTCAGGTTCATGAAACCCATGAATTTGAAGCACACAAATATATCCATATTTATATGCATCATAGTAGATTTATGGAGACATTCAGTAAGTCCTTCAATGGTGGACAGTAATGGCAAATCCTTACTTGATTAATTGCCGGCCCCCCCCTCCCCACCAATTATGGCCATCATCATGACCCTCTCTCCATTATGAAAGAGTTCTAGCTAGTCAACATATTGATACTACCAGTGTGACTGGCCCTTTCCAGAGAAGGATGACATCAGGCTTGCATGTACCTTTTGCAGGTTGGTCACTCAGCAGTGGCAGTATCCATATTAGGTTTGTTAAAAGGAAGTTTATGTTGATCCCGTGTATAACCTCCATCCCAGCCACTCATTAAAACTGAGTGGATGGGGCTTCCCTGGTGGTGCAGTGGTTGAGAGTCCGCCTGCCAATGCAGGGGACGCGGGTTTGTGCCCCGGTCCGGTAGGGTCCCACATGCCGCAGAGCGGCTGGGCCCGTGAGCCATGGCCACTGAGCCTGCGCGTCTGGAACCTGTGCTCCGCAACGGGAGAGGCCCTGACAGTGAGAGGCCCACGTACGGCAAAAAAAAAAAAAAGAAAAAACTGAGTGGATGGTAGTAGAGCTAGGAAAATAGATTGATTGACATCCTGTCTACTTGTTTATTTAGAGCCTTCTTTAAAATGGATGTGGTTTGGTGAGCATTCACCTAGGACACAAATATCTTCATACTCTGTGTTCATGAAGAGAACAGGAGTCTAATTTCCAGCTAGGCCAGCAAAACATACTCAGTTTTGTTCTTCCTTTGTCTGTTCATATGGGGCTATAGGTGTGGCTTGTGGGAAAAGTAGCAATGGAGTAGATGCCATAGGAGTCTAAGCCAATTACTCATGAAACTATTTGTATCTTCAAGAATAATGATGAACTTCTACGACACATAGCCTAGGTGGCTTGTATAACACCCAGTTCATGATGAATAATTCAACATGGACTTCCCTGGTGGCGCAGTGGTTAAGAATCTGCCTGTCAGTGCAGGGGACACGGGTTCGATCCTTGGTCCCAGAAGGTCCCACATGCCACGGAGCAACTAAGCCCATGTGCCACAACTACTGAAGCCCGCGAGCTCTAGGGCCCATGTGCCACAACTACTGAGCCCGCGTGCTGCAACTACTGAAGCTCACGTGCCTAGAGCCCATGCTTCGCAACAAGAGAAGCCACTGCAATGAGAAGCCCGCGCACCACAACGAAGAGTAGTCCCCGCTCGCCACAACTACAGAAAGCCAGCATGCAGCAACGAAGACCAAACGCAGCCAAAAAAAAAAACAAATTTGACACGTATGGTCGTGTATTGTCCCATGATTAGCCATGCAGTCTCTCCTAGGATCCAGCAGCAAGGCAGAGCTGTTTATTAAGTTTATTAAGCTAAAAGTAGGCACGTGGAAGAAAAAGAAGAGATCTTATGCTCGCTTCAGAAATCTCAGGTTCTTTTGGACAGTTCATAAAGGCTTTGCAGTGAAACATGAAGCTCACTTTTATTCCCACTTATTCAGAACATTATGAAAAGATTTTTTCATTTCTGTCTAAAACTTCCCAAATTCTCTGCTGTACTCCCTCTATACATGGCAACCTATCTGGGCCTGTATATTTCTAGCTGATGTCATTTCGGTTTTCTAGGTTTCCAGCCTCTTCAGTGTAGAACCAGCAGTGTCTGCAGGGAGCTCATAATCTTCTTTCTCAGTGGTTTAGTTTTTGTTTTGTTTTGTTTTGTTTTTTGCGGTATGCAGGCCTCTCACTGTTGTGGCCTCTCCCGTTGTGGAGCACAGGCTCCGGATGCGCAGGCTCAGTGGCCATGGCTCACGGGCCCAGCCACTCCGTGGCATGTGGGATCTTCCCGGACCGGGGCACGAACCCATGTCCCCTTCATCGGCAGGCGGACTCTCAATCAGTGGTTTAGTTTTAAGAGAACTATCTAGTTAGTGGAAACACAGTAGATAAGTAGACCAGTGTATTTTTCCTTTATATGATGTTCTCGTTTTTGAATTAGTGTATCAAGACATTGGTGAAAAGACTAGCCCTCAGATAGTATGGTACCATTTCATTCTCAGACTACAGCAAGGAAGCACATGTTTCTGTTAATATTATATGTGAGGAACTATGCAACGCAAAGCCCAGTTGGGTGACAACTATTCATAATCGGTTGTTTTTATTTGTATCCCAGCAAGTCAGCTACTGTTCTTTCCTGGGAGAATAATGATTACTTGAAAAGTTAAAAAGCTTCTTATTCCAGAACAGTCATGTTTTATTCATTTCCTCTCCAGCTCTCTTTTGACAGAATTTTTTTTCTTTTCCAACAATAGTAGATTTCAAAGCTACATAAGGTAGAAGCTGCAAATAACACAGGTATTACCTGTCTACCATGATCAATTCTAGCTTTAGAGTATACTCACGGGTTAGGTAATGAGCAAGGTCCTTATTCTCAGTGATTTTCTCATGGTTACAGGAAAGTCAATTACAAAGTATAGACATTAAGTATGAATCTAGCTCTCCTATCTCCTAGGAAATTTTGACATATGAGAACTCCTTTCTTCTAGGACATACTGATTAATCTCACAAAAGATTACAGTAAGAGAGAGCCTGTTGTACATATCCTATAAATATAAACAGATAGATATCCCTATTTCAAGTGTTATGAAAAATAACACTTGGATCTGGTCTTTATATATTTATCGTCTTTTGTTGTTTAAATAGATAAAGATGGCTTAGTTTAACCATTTATTCTAACCCAAAAGAGCACATAAGAACTATATTTGTCCTTTTAATTCCACCTAGAATTTCTTGCTACTCACTGTCTGGCCCAGCTCACCAACACCAATCGGTCCTGGAGGCCCAGTTCTTCCTTCCTGGCCTCTTTCCCCTAGGAGGAAGAAATAATTGAATGAAAGTTTGCTTTTTTAAATGAAAAATAACATAGCACAAAATACTCTGGAGATTTCAACAAAGATAAACAGCAAAATTGTCAAACTTTTCAAACTCTTAAAGATTAAAAAAAAAATCTAGAGGAGGAAAAATGCCTTGAATTTAAGTGAACAAATTACCCCCAAACGTTCCTCATTCCTTCTTGTCTACATGCAATTTCAGCTTTCAGAAACGATTACATAGCAATTGACAGGTCAGACCGTGTACGACTCTTTTTGGTTACTGAAATGACCAAGTTAACAATGCCCGTGCTGTTCTCTGCCCCCTCGCCACCATCCAGGGATGCGTCCCCCGCCACCGTGCCCTGTTCCATTTCACCTCGCCTTTCAGTTCTGTTTCACATTTCTTCTCCTTCAGAACCCTTCTCCAGTAACTGCCAGTATAAACTCCACCTTCCCTGGAATCTCAATGTGATTGTTGTCTAAATGCATTCCACGGTGACACCTGATTACATTCGAAGTGCACTGTTTTGTATTGCTCTCTGGTTTAGCCCTGCGTCGAAGTCTTATTGTCCCAATGACATAGAACAGCCATTTAAAATAAGCACTTCTGCTCTAGTACATCCTGCATGATGTAGAGCACCCAAGGTTGTTGGGCGTTCTAGTCCTTTCTAGTTCCCTACAAACCTCCCGTCAACATTTACTTATTCAGTGTCATGGTTCTTCTGGTTTTTGCCCCTCTGTGCTTATTTGATGTGAGCAGGTGATAGTTGACATGTTAAGGTGTTTCACTTCCCAGTAATATTTTTGCATGCCAACATTTAAAATCCATGAAAACTCAACAGAACTAGATGTATGTTGGCAAGAGGGTGGGTATTTGGAGACAAGCAACATTTTCATTCCAACCAAATCAAAAAATACATAGAGTATTCTTGTGGTAACTGCCCCTGACCAGGGCATTGCAGTGTCCAAGCATCCAGCCTGTAAGTAACTCATACAGACAGCTTCCTTGTATCTATGAGGGTAACACTGAGCAGAGTTCAAATCACAGCTCCCCCAGCCCTACAATAAATTCAGTAGTCATCAATGGCCCGAGAGACCAGTATCTTTACCTTAATACCTGGCTGTCCAATACCAGAGGCTCCTGGAGGACCAGGGGGACGAGGTTCACCCTAGAGGAAGAAACAGTGATACGTTAGGTCAACTTCATAGTATTTGTTGAGCAGCTCTTAGACATATAGTGATGTGATAGGGGCTTTGAGGGCATCAACAAAACCTAGCACACAGTCTCCACCCTCAAGTATTTATCATCCAGTTGGACAGACAGCACAGACCCAGGATGGACTTAGCCATGACCCAGTATCTAGGGTTCATGAAAATGTCTCCATTTTAATTTTTAATATCAGAATAAAAAATAAACATGATAATAGTGTATATAATAATGAATACAGTCTGGACTACATTTTTCTTTATACCAACTCAGTTGTAAAATATAATTTTAAACATTTTTATGGAGGAAAGTACCTAGAAAGGCAAAAGTTTTTAGGATCCATGAAAGTCATAATGTGGCCCTCACTCATTTATTCAATACATCTTTATTAAGTGCTTCTGGCAGACACATTTGTTTTCTACCCAGTGATCATCCTCTCCCTTCTTTCTTCCCTGCTGTTAGAACTCTGACCTGTTCAGGTCAGTGGGCAACTATTCTTCGCCCTCAGATGTGTAGGATGAATGATAATCCGTCTAAAACAAGGGTAGAATCTTTCCCTTTGCCACTGATTAATCTAGGTTAGTCCTTTGACTCAGTTTTGATAAATGAGATGTGGGGACCTTACTGGATGCAAAGAGAAACTTTTGCCTCTGCTTCTTTGTTCCTACTTGGAGATGTGATAGCTATCTTGTAACCATGAGGCAACAGTCTCTCAGATGAATGCCAACAGTTGAAGAGGATGATGCAGAAAAAATTTAAAAGAGCCTGGCTCCTAGACAGCCTCACTGAGCTCCTGATCCAGTCCTAGACTACCTACCTTCAAACATTCTGTTTACTCAACAAGAAGCGTTCTTATGATTTAAGCCACTATTAGTCGAGATGTTTGTTACTAGAAACCAGAAGCATTTTCAGTTAATATAGTCTATGATGTGGCAGGCCCATCATAGAATTCAGGCATTATAGAACTGAGACCATGGCACTCAAACTCCTGCATTTCACAGGTGAGGAACCCGAGTCCCAGAGGGGTTACCTGGCCTGCACAAACTCACACCTCAGATCACCCACAGGGATATGGGTCTTTAGGTCTCTCAAGCTTCTGGGCCTTTGGCATGTTGATAGAGGAAAGGAGAGTGGCTATTGATCACCATTTCTTTTTTTATAATGCTAATTTTTTCCGTTTATCAAAATAATGTATCTTCACTGTAGAAAATTTGCCATATATTGAAAAGCATACAAAGAAAATTTTACACTATCTATCTATAACAACTGTTAATTTTTGGTGTGTTTCCTTCGGTTTTTTTATTGTTATTTTTTTAGAATTCTATTGAAGTATAGTTGATTGACAATGTTGTGTTAATTTCTGCTGTACCGCAAAGTGACTCAGTTACACATATATATATTCTTTTTCATTATGGTTTATCACAGGATAGTATATAGTGAATATAGTTCCATGTGCTATACAGTAGGACTTTCTTGTTTATCCGTTCTGTATATAATAGTTTATAATAGTTTGCATCCGCTAACTCCAAACTCCCAATCCATCCCTCTGCCACCCCCCTCCCCCTTGGCAACCACAAGTCTGTTCTGTACGTCTTTGAGTCTGTATCTGTTTCATAGATATGTTCATTTGTGTCATGTTTTAGATTCCACATATAAGTGATATCATATGGTATTTTTCTTTCTCTTTACATACATGCATGTACCTCTAATTTATGTTAAGAATAATTTCAAAGTATGCTTGTGTTGGAGTTAATGAATACTTGCTATTTAAAATTTCACTAAACTTACAGATTTTTCTCTACTCTTCATCCTTTTATAAGCCAACAGACAGGAAGTGGAGGCAAACCTTCTCCCAGGTTGAGGGGAACAAAGGAATTTTCACTAAGCTAAAGCCTCAGTTCTCCCCAGAGGCTTGTGATTTTGGAGGGGACTCTCAGTAACCAGAGCAAAGTTCTATTGATATGGTAGAGTCATTACTTGAAAGAAGTCTGTTGACGTTAGCCAAATGCAAAGGGGAACAGAAGAGAAAGGAGAAGGGTCATAGTTAAATCGCCTCCCTAAAAGATATGTCGAGGCTGAAGATGAATCAAACAGAGAAAACCTGTCTCAAAATCAGTTGATTGTAAGAGTTCATGATGCTTTGGCGTTTCAGTGGATTGAATTGTAAAGTACCTTCTGTTTATCCTTTTGAGTACAAGTCCATCTGGCAGATAAATCAACCTGAATTTTTCCCTTTAAAATTCAAGGTTCTAGTTATCCTTTAATATAGGTTAAATTTTCTGGAGCAGCCAAGTAATTGCCATTCTTATCTTTTACATGTTCTTGGCCATGGAATTTGTCTCTGTATAATATCAGACAAATATTCTCTCTTTGGGGAGAATATAAAATTTCTCCCCAAATTTGAAGTTGTTTTCTTAATCTCAAGTTTAAGTGCTAGAGAATATTCAGTTTCCTAAAGATTCCAAATTTTAACTTCAAAGAATCTTTCCTTATAACTTCTTGTGCTCTCCATTCAAGCTGGAATCTCCTTGTCCGTTAACACGGCATAAGGGTGAATGTTTCCATCACTTAGCAAAGGAACACCAAGTACTTGCTATGTGGATGGTAATAAATACAGCGAAGTTTAAAACAAAGGCCCTAAACTCAAAGGGCTAGTTTGAGAAGTAAAACACACCATTAAAATAATGATAATGATAATAATAATAATAATGGTATAAGGCTCTAAGTTCCCTATTCTCTTCATTCCCTGCCCTTTGGTATGCAGTTTGGTCTGTAATGGATCAGAAGGCTTTTAAATATATTATGTATTTGGAGGAGAATTTGAATGTTTTATAGTGGAAGCTCTGCCCTACTGTGTACTTGTCCCTATGTTTGATCTAAAACAAACAAGAGCACAGGTTGGTGAGAAAGTTTCCCAACTCTGTACAAGGCACTGATTCTGCTGTTAACTTGCCAAGAGGATAAAGAACTATATTACCCTTGAGCGCATGAGCTCCCTTTAGCCTTGGTCCCCTACCAACAGCAACTGAGAGACTTCCTAATATTGCTTTTTCAGGGGAATTACAGGGATCTGAGGTTATAGAGGGGCCACTTTCCCTTACCTGAACACAGCCCCATAGCAACATATCTTCACACTTTACCTGCTTAAATTTATTTCCCGGGAGGCTTGCATCTCAACCTAGGACCTGCAGAACAGTATTGGTCCACAATTAATGTCTATCCCTGTCACACTTCCCCTTTCCCTTTCCTACAGAGATTCCTGAGATGGTAAAGAAAGTGGTTCTGATTATAAAATACCATAGCTGGATAAGACAGAACAGGAAGAAAAGAGTCAGCACTCTACTCCAAATGATTTTCCTGGAATTCACCAAGGGAACATAGCCTTGAAAGACTCCAGGCTTGATTCCTTTTTTGCTATTATTCCTGCCCTAATCCTCACCAACAAACATACCCACAGATTGAATACCCTGAGTACTACTTATTATTTCTCTACTCCACTTTCTTTAAACATCAGGGGGATATACAAAGAGGACTGGGTTAAAGTCGATAGTGCCAGAGAAGTCTGTGTCTCATGACCTTTGGATGAGTGTGAATGAAAGTGAACATGAGTTGTAAGCATGTGAGGGGCATCGAGGAGGTTAGGTAAACCACTTTGATCCTTCTCAGAAATTAAGGATGCCTATGCTATGGACCTCAAGATGGGAGAAAGCCAGTGTTTAATAAAACCTACTGTTTTCAAGCACTGCCCTGACACTTCATATAGATTATCGCATTTAATCTTCTAACAATCTTAGGAAATTGGTGTTTTTTCCTATTTTATGATATAGGAATATAATCTCCATTTTTAAATTCATTTTTCAGTATGCATGGTATCACAGGAAAAAAACCCATGGCTTTTTCATTCAGTCGGTGTAGTTGAATTCTGGTTCTATAATTTACTAACAGTTTGAGCTTTTGCAAGATCCCCATATGCAAAATGAGGATCATTTTATCTACCTTGCAGCATTGTTGAGAGGATTTGAAATATTGGCTTAAAACATCTAAGTCATAATCAGTCACATGGTAGCTGTATAATATTTGTAGAGCAATTGTTATTCACCAGACTTTCATTGAGCACCAACCTGGTACCCAGTACCCCCTAACATAATTATAGACATAAATCAGGTTGCACCTGCACTTTGCAGACACTTAGAATCTGGCTGGAGAGGCAAACGAATATAAAACAAAATATAAGCATGTGAATTAGCTATAAAAAAGGTATTAACAGAGCATGTAAGACTCTGAGGCAGAAATGTTTAATTCTACCTTAAGGAATTGGGAAAGTTTTATATAGTAGTGGAGATATTTGCTCTGAATAAAAATGCATGAATCATATTTAATCTAGCAGGAAAGAAGCGGGACGAAAGTTCTGGAAAAGGAGAGAGTACGAGGCATAAAATGATGTGAAATGTTCTGGGGACAGTAAGCGGCTCTGTGGGGCAAGCGGACAGGAATGAGGTGACAACAGCATCACTGTCTGGAGCTGCACTGTCCACTGGAAATATACAGTGAGCCACATTTGTCATTTTAAATTTTCTAGTAGCCACACTAAGGAAGTAATAACAGATTTTACTTAACCCAATGTACCCCAAATATTATCATTGCAACATATAAGCAATATAAAACTCTTATTAATGATTTTGTTTTTCATTATTTTTCATGTTATGCCTTTGAAATCCTACGTGTATTTAACACTTACAGCCCATTTCAACTCCGACTAGCCACTTTCAGGTGCTCAATAGCCACGTATGGCTACTATATTGGACAGTGCAGCTTTAGAGAGTGATTAAAGAGGCTGGAGGCTCGGGTCAGAACCATGGAGAGTACCAACATTTAAGTTGGGTGGGAGTGAAAGTACACAGAGATGTCTTGTGGGGATTTGGGGAAGACAGTGGCCCAGAAAAAAAAGGGGGGCAGGGAGAGCTGACAAAGGCAGTATAAAAGAAGTCAGGAAAAAGAGAATTTCAAAAGTAACTCATCCTTTCCAAAGACAGAGTCATATTCTTTCACTCACAGACCTGATCATCTTCCAGCATTCTCTATTTCAGGGAAGGGCATCAAGATCCCTCCACATGTCAAGCCAGAACTTAGGAGTCATTCTTAACGTATCGCACTCCCTTATCCATCATATGCAGTGCGTCACCAACACCTAACAATATGCCCATAAATCTCAAATCCATCCACCTCTGTGTCCTCTACCATGTCTCTACAGTCTACCCCAAATTAATATCATCTCTTGCTCAGACTACAGCAAAGTCCTTAATACTCTACATGCATCCATTCTAGCACATTCTAATTTATTCCCCCACCCGTCCACTGCGGCCAGAGCAATCTTCTAATTTTAATCTGAGTAAAACCCTTCAAGTCCTTTCCCTTTGCTCTTAGGGTAAAGACAGAGCTCCTTCCAAGGCTTGTGAGCCCCTGCATGGTGTGGTCCTGTGGCCTTTTCAAAACTCTTTGTTATTAGTTGCCTCTTCTCTAGCCACCCTAGCACCATTGCCCTTTGTTCAGTTCCTTGTACTTGCCATGTTCCCTCCTGCCACAGGATCTTTGCATGTGCTGTTGTCTCTGTCTGGGATGTGGTTACCTCTCTCTTTTCCTAGTTAATCCTTATTCATCCCTCAGATCTTATTTTAAACAGCATGGCTTCAGGGAAGGCCTCTCTGGTCAGGTAAAATCCCTATTCTAGAGGTACTGATAGCATCATTTTCCTCTTTTTCTGAGCATTCATTACAGTTGCAACTTTGCATTTCTGCATGTGTTAATATGTCTCCCCACAGACCGTGGGAGGATGTCATGTGATTTTGCTCAGCTCTCCATTCTCAGTGTTTAGCTAATTGACACTATCTACTCAACCAGCCAGGCCTCAAACATTTACTGAACAGTGACTAAGGAGCAGATATTGTGCCAGCTGCTAGAGGTGAACAAAACAGGAAACCCGGTCTAGGCAGGGGAACTGGGGGTTTGGAATTGCTCCTCTGGCGTTCCCACTGGTTTACTTACGTTTTTAACTAAGAGCGACGGTGCATACATTACATAGTGATATAAAGTACTTATCGCACAGTTTTTGCTACAAACTTATCCAGATACGATTAATCTTTTATTTTTCCCAGTTGAAGGCCAACAGATGGCCTAAGGTTACACTGTATGGAAAGTTCAGCTAGAGAAACCCAACAATTCTTATTCCTGGCTCTAACCAAAGTCAACATCGTTCCTTTCCCTAAAATAATAAATAATGAATGGTTGTCCAAGACTCTGAATTTTTTGAGGACAGAATTTCACCTTTTCTTGAATAATACAATTATAAATAATTTAGTCATACCTTGGGCTCTTAACATTAGATAGATGTTTTAGCAACTTCTTTTTATCGTTTCGCAGGTATGTATAGCACCAACTGTAATACTTTAAGTCTTGTGACAAATACTGCCATACTTACCCAGTGGAAGAAAATGATGAATGAGCATTTTGTAGGTGCAAAATGGTTCAAGTATGGACAAAATACATTCTTAGCTGAAACTCAGTGAAGTGATTACTGTATACAAAGGCTTGGGAGAAAAGTCGAGAGAAGCCCTTTTTTTTTTTTTTTGGAAAGAAGGAAAAGCGGTGGGGGTGGAGGCATGAAACTAACATTTATCAAATTCTTGTTAAATCAAGCTCTATTTTTAGTTCCTAATTTCTCTTATTTCAGAGAAGTGTTATGTAATAAGAGGCATATTTTTAGAAAACATATCAGGCTAGCTTTGTTTTACATTAATGAAAAGAGGTTGTCAAAATGCTTCACTGCTTAATTATTGCTGATACATATGGCACTTACTATGTAACAGGTGTTATTCTAAGTGCTTTTCGTGTATTAACTCATGTAATCCTCAGAACAGCTCTATTTTTAACCCATTACATTAATGAGAAAACTGAGGTATGGGGGGGAAAAGTGAGTTTTCCAAATCACAGAACTAATACAATATAAGGCTGGGTTTGAACCCCAGCAGTCTGGCTTTAGAGCCAGTGCTCTAACCACTGTGCAAAACTGCCTCTTGGGACTTTTCCATTCTTAAAGTATTTCAAAAATCATTTGATTGCAGACTAAATTTATATCTTTGTTACAGGATGAAAAACACAAAAATCAGATAGTTACAATCTACCCATAGTTGAAGAATCATCATATGAAGACAAAGAATCTCTAAAATAAAAATAAGCCACATGAAAGGATATACTATTACAAGCCAACTTATATGCCCTTTCAGGCACATAAAGTCTACCTGGATCAGTGTTGTCACTGAATTAGTGGTAAAGTTAACATAAATAATAATTGGCAATACTGTAATCACACAATGTAACTCTGCATATAAAGCAGTTATTAAGCAACTGCACTGTTGGAACCATCATTACTTAAAATCTCCAGTTGCAATCATTTTTTAATAACATCTACTTGGGTAAGAGAAAAGATCACTGTTCGCATACTCTACCTACTTATGCTTTTCAAAGAAGAAAAACTCCATAATAACAAAGAATTGCTGGAGAATGTGATGAAAATTGTAGTGTTGTACCGGATTTTAGTAACTCAACTCCTTTTCTTGATTGCTATTAGGTTAAAGTGAATGAAATTGACAATATACAGGTAGGTTTGACTTACAAAAAGGATGATTCATTTGTTTCAATCTAATAGGAAAGTCATATTTCATTATATATAATAAAACCTAAGGAATTGTGTGTCATTTTCCTTAAAAGGAAGGACTGTTCCACGGCCCATCAAGAGAGCTTTTAAAGAAGCTAGGCTCTGGTGGACACTCTTAGGACCCCTCTAGCACCAAATGAGTGGCTGGAAACTCTTCAGGGTGAACCCTCTCCGTAAATCCGAGAAGAAGGACACCAATTTACGAGAGAAGAGAGGTTCATAACAGCATGATATGTTTCCTAAAAACCTACTCTTGGAGACTGGGGGCAGAGGAAAATGAGGAGAGTTATTGTCGAAAGAGTACAAAGTTTACGTTAGAATGATGGAAAAGTTGTGAGCACAGGTAGTGATGACGGATACACAGTATTGTGAGTGTATTTAATACCACTGAATTGTATGCTTAAAATGATAAATATTATGTATATTTTACCACAATTTAAAAAAAAAACCTTCTTCTTAGAATAAACTTAGTTTTCCCTGCTGCACTGTTGCTGCTGGAACTTACTTGAATTGATTAAGAGCACTGATATAAGTATTAAAGAAAAGAATTCTGACAACGCTCTGAAGACATGCGGTAACTCATTGTGTTCCACGTTAGTGCCCCACTCAGCACCTTTGTGGGAAATGTTGGCAGCATTTTGGGTGCCTTGATCCATCGGAGTTTTCGTCTTGGCAGGCTCTGCACACGCATGCGCACATACACACACACGCAGGATGTACCCCATCTGCTGAGGACCATATGTGTCAGAGATTTGGGGAGGAAAATCATCTGTCTTGAAGCCAATGGCTGACATGCCACATGTTCTGGCAGCCACGTCAAACTGTCACTATTAGTTGTCTCACGTCAAATGAGTTAATAAGCTCATTTAGTATCCTGGTGGGCAGATAGGCATGTAGGTCAAAGCCCTTTCCACAATAAGAATCTCTGGATTACTAATGATTCTTTCCCTTTAATTAGGCCCAGGACAGAAATAGCATTTAGAATTTGACATCCCCGAAGAAAAACAGCCACATAGTTTGGCAGCTTGGCTCTGATTCTGCATTAGACAGATATTTGTAATTAAAATTGTAAAGGGATTCTTCTCTTCGCACTGCTATACACTGAGCAGTCGCAACCTTGTTCAAAGGTGTTAGCCTGCCAGGAGAACCAGAAGGCCCATTATTGGGTTTGGACAACTGGAAAATCTGGCGTGTTTGAATACCCTGGACTCAAAAATACTTTTCATGAAGCCAAAAATATAGTCATTCTGTATTGAGAGCTGTGAACTTAAAAAAAGTTTTCTGTTTGATTATTCTGTACTAGGGATTGTTGATGTCTACATGTTTCACCTGATTTCCTTCCCATCAAGTTATAAGGAATTATATCCTATTAGAAATCATGATTTTTTTTTAGTGGTTGAAAGCAACATCATGATGTTAGGGGATTTTTAGGCTTTTGAGTTGTGTGAGAGCTGAAATAAAACTACACAACATTCTAGTTTGAGGAGAAAGTTTCCGCTTCTTCGTAGTTGTTCATATTTGTGGTATTTGAACTCTTTCCAAACCACAGTTGAAATATTTATGTTCAGTAGGTTGACCTACTAAAGCTGCTAAGCTAACTTTAAGTCAAATCAAGCATTGATATTCAAATAATGGCAAAACTAAAGAATGAATTTTTAAAACTACTAAATCTTCATTAATGATATATCTGTTCTAGTGAAAATAGTGACATTATAGAAAACATAAGACTCTAACTTGTATATCTGAAACTGTAAAAAAAAAAAAAAATTAAGTTCCAAGCCTCCATGCCTCTCTTAGAAGAAAACAGAATTACAAATAACGCATTAGGTTATTAAATGCACTAGAAGCTTCTGATGGATTACCTCTACACTCTCCTGTTTCTATTTATTATCCAGATATCTTGGAAGAATGGACAAAATTCCTGGCTATTGCACCCTTCTCTCTGATTCCTTCCACAATCCATTGTCACCTCCCCAATCTCTCACAGGTTTCCAAAACCTGCAAAATTGACAATCTAAGTGACTGCATAGGTCCTGCCTATTTGACCTGTCTGCAGTATGATACTGTTGACAGCTCATTCCATTTAAGACTATTTCCTCGTTCATTCATTCATTCAACAAATATTTATTTGTTGCTTATCTTAAACATGTGTGAGTGTAGATATAATTTTTTTTCTCTCTCAGATATGATAGCAGTACTCCTGACCCATTGTCCCTAGATTCTCTGCTTTGGATTTTTCAAAAACAGCGATGGACCTGTACATATCTATCTAATTCTCCTGCCAATGGTTCATATTTGAAAGAAGACTGGCAATGTTTAAAATTACAATGCACGGAAACTAAAAAATGTAGATATAATTTTTTTTCTCTCTCAGATATGATAGCAGTACTCCTGACCCATTGTCCCTAGATTCTCTGCTTTGGATTTTTCAAAAACAGCGATGGACCTGTACATATCTATCTAATTCTCCTGCCAATGGTTCATATTTGAAAGAAGACTGGCAATGTTTAAAATTACAATGCACGGAAACTAAAAGGAAACTTGATTAGTACTCTTTCAGTTACCAAAATACGTACGCATTTCTAATAGCTATGTCAAAGGTTGACAGACATCCCTGTTTTAAAAACTAACCTCTTTTCATAGAGCATTTTGAAGAAAACAGGATGATGTGTAGGGATGTTTACTAGGTTGACAATTTTAATTTCAGGATCTGTACATTTAGCTCTCATTTACTTAATTTCTTTATAAGAACACCAACTACTAAAAAAAATTATCTACCATGCTTGGGAACCTCAAAAAATGGGATGGAAGTATGACAGAGCTAGGTAAGGAGGAGTAGGGTGTCCAAGGATCATGTGCAGCGCAGAGCTTTCGAGTGGACTAAGTGCTTCTTCATTTGCCCTCATTTACTTCCTTTAAAGTTTCACTTACTCACTAATACTAGGTCCGTTGTTTATTTTGGATGTGGGCTGGATGTTTGATTCACCGGAGATTATTTACCCTGACCATATCCATTTATTAAACTGGACCGGACTGGTGCTATTTCCCTATGAGTTTTCTTAACATCTCAGAAGCTAAACTGAACATAAAGTAAGAGGACTTTGGGTTTCTTATACTTGAGTGTAGCATAAGAAGAAAACACTTAGGGGGGAAAAGCCCTGCAGAAAATGAATGAGCGCTCTAGAGCAGAACAATGGAAGAAGTTAGAAGAAGGGAGGCAATACGTCTATTAAGATAAATTACTATATAACATAAATATCACTGTATTTTTAAATTGTTTGAGGATTAACACATGCTGCTTTGCCTTGGAGAAATACGTCAGGGATAATTCCTAATGCCCTTTTGGCCCTAGCACCGAAGCTCTCATGCTAGGATGCTTCAACGTGTCACAAGCTATTTCCTGCTCAGGCCACAGTGAGCAGTCCCTCCTCCTAGAGCACAAGAGGGTCTTGGGAAGAGTAGATTTGGATGAGATTTGAGAAGAAAACACCCTTCAGAAATAACCTCAGAAGGACATCAAGAAATGGCAAAGGGCTTCCCTGGTGGCGCAGTGGTTGAGAGTCTGCCTGCTGATGCAGGGGACACGGGTTCGTGCCCCAGTCTGGGAAGATCCCACATGCCGCGGAGAGGCTGGGCCCGTGAGCCATGGCCGCTGAGCCTGCGCGTCCGGAGCCTGTGCTCCGCAACGGGAGAGGCCACAACAGTGAGAGGCCCGCGTACCGCAAAAAAAAAGAAATGGCAAAAATTACCTAATGTGGGCCTGGCACATCCAGCATTCTACTGTGTTTATTTGTTCAAAACTAATTTTGGTTACTTGTTCTCTGTGATTTGAGAGGCCTGCCAGTCTTGAACCATTCTTTCTCCTTATTGGAGGGCCCATTCTATGGCCAGATGGGATTGCCACCTGAGCCACCACACCAGCCCTTGGAAGGTGGCATAGGGTTCTTAGGCCCTCAGTTTTTACTGAGAAGGGGCACCGTGCTCTCTTGTTAAGGACATTGCCTGTTTGGTCCTAGGGATATGGCTTCTCAGATACTTGCGTGATTATAGTTCTAATTGATTTTAGAGACTGATGGGATGTTCTTCTTATGAATACCACTCTTGACCCTCATGTATGGGAGAGGCTGAGGTGGCTTCCTTCTGAGAAACATCTATGTTTTGTTTCTAAAGCAACAAGGTCATTTAGGACAGAATACTACTTTACATATGGAAAATACTAATGACAGAAGTGATTTGTGAAATAGGGCCAGAATCATATTTTTCCTTAATTTCTCACATGCTATTTTTTCCTTTTATTCTTTGGCCACCTATTCTGCAAACCCTTTGATGAAGAAAACCCAACCACTAGAGCAACAGAATGGGATTGTCGCTCATGAGAGAGACTATTCATAAATTCACATTCATAGACAGGCCCTATCTAGAAACTCCCATGGAATCTTTGCAAATGTGACAAGTCCAAATTTTCTATTTTAAGGTCTCATAAGAGACAAAATATTTGAAAATGCATATTACCGGTTTCTTTTTCCCATGAGATTCCTTTCCTTCTTTTCCTGCATTTTCAGATGAACATTATAACCAAGTAGAAGTGCACTCTCAACAGACTTCTGTTTCCAGCCAGAGTACACTAGAGGGGGTAGAAAGATGCAATTTCCATACTGTCCAAAAGAAAGGCATTTATCTCAGGTTGACTATCTAGGAAATTCAGCAGTTTTCCTAAGGAGATAGATATAATATGGTGGTTAAGAGCAGACTGGCTGGGTTTGAATCCTGGCTCTGTCCCTTCCTAGCTGTGTAGACTTGAATCCATTGCTTAAATTCTCTGTGCCATGGTAGCCTAATCTATACTGTGGGAGTGAGAATAGATCATGCCTCAGAAGGTGGTGTTATCTTAAATGGGTATTTAGAACTGTATCTGTGAATAGTAAATATACACTAAATAAGTGCTATCTGTTATTTTAGAAGCTTCAAAATAATAATCCTCCCTGTGTCCATTGGAAAATACAGAATTACTGAATTTTAAAGGTTTTTTTTTTTGGCACGAATTGCAATAGCAATATCGTAAAACCATTTTGTAATAAAATGGTAATGGATAAAAAGAAATGTCACTATAAAACATTGTTTCCAGATTGAGCAAAAAAATAGTTTATTAAGTTTTTAAGATTTAGAAGTACATTCTGGGATGCAAGATGAAGCCATTCCCTGAAACCTGACTTTTAAGACAATACAAGAATAAATGTATAAAACCTAAGACAATTAATGAATGGGACATGCGTCTCTGGTTGACAGATCCAAAGAGGGGTAGAAATTAGTAATAGTCTCCAAGTAACAGTCAAGAGACCATTAAATCTGTGACATTAAGACAAAAATATAACTAGGAGAAAAATGAGAAGCTTACTCCCATCTCACTCCCTACCAAAAACCCCCAATATTCATTTTTTTTTTTTTTTTTGCGGTACACGGGCC
Organism: Lagenorhynchus albirostris; assembly: GCF_949774975.1. Lineage (NCBI taxonomy): Eukaryota > Metazoa > Chordata > Mammalia > Artiodactyla > Delphinidae > Lagenorhynchus > Lagenorhynchus albirostris. The sequence continues at coordinate 60,793,226 of NC_083102.1, forward strand.
TCTCACTGTTGTGGCTTCTCCCGTTGCAGAGCACAGGCTCTGGACACGCAGGCTCAGCGGCCATGGCTCACGGGCCCAGCCGCTCCACAGCATGTGGCATCTTCCCAGACTGGGGCACGAACCCGTGTCCCCTGCATCGGCAGGCGGACTCTCAACCACTGTGCCACTAGGGAAGCCCCCCAATGTTCTTTAGATACTGACATCTGTTTAACTGACAACGAATTTTTTGTGTTCACCTGGCAGTGAATTTTGTGATTTTAAACCTGTGATAATTTTACGTTAAATATCTTCACCAAAATTTTTGAAAAAAAGAATTTTTTAAAAGAGAGGCCCTTGGAAAGTTGAAGTCCTCAGATACCTTTGGAAGAGTGACTCCTTTTATGATGATGATGTGAAAGTTGAGCATGAAGTGTTATGTCAGAAAATTACAGCCTCCCCCAATACACTTGACTCATTATTTATTCTAAGAATTAATGCATTCTTAGAATTAAAAGCTAAATTCTGTGGAAATAAATCCACTTTAAAAGAAAAATCTGAGTAGTAATTGTATAAGACATGAAGAGAATTGATCAAACGATGGCACGTTTTTATGAACTGACATCACCCATCTCCCGAAGCTGCATGCCCTGCTCCCAGCGCAGCACCTCCGCAGACGCCCTGATTTCCAGACTTCTCATTTTCCAAAATGAAAACTTTGGGCCAGTATGATTTCTAATATCCCTTGTGGCTCAAACAATCTATAATTCTATCACTGTTGCAATCTCCAAAACTGATCCCTGATTTTAAGCCTCTTTTTCACAAACATGTGAAAATTATCAGCTTAGGTAACCAAAGGATCCTAGAAATAAGTGTGGACTGTCAAAATATTTTCTTTTCCTTGCTGCAGGATTTTACCTACAGCCAAAGCAATTTTGTAAAAACTTCTGCTCAGTATTCAGAAGAGCCAGTTCTTTCGCCCAGAGAGAATTAATCATAGGCAAGGACTGGAAAAGACAGTTTCCCCAGACAACCTTAAGCACACGCCCACTGAGAAGCTCATTCTATTTTAATTTGCCAATTAAAACTGCCCCAGGAAATCACACATTGTCATTATCTCATTAAAAATAGTATACGTGTCACTCCCTTACCTCTCTCTGGAAAAAAGAACAGTCAAGTAACCCAACTGCTCCCCACAACTTAAATTTAATAGCACCCTTAAAAGATTGGCTTTATCTAGGGTCCTCTGGGGACAGTACTGTCTGCTGTTATTACTGCCACAAATTCCACAGATCTCCAGTCACTAACTCAACACCGTTTATTAGATATTTACTATATCTGTGAAACTTACTAAGCACTGAGAAGTGTTAAAAAGGCACTAAAACGCTTGTTTTCAGCAAATTAATGGCCACTCTCACTGGAAAACGGAGTCTTATAAACAGGTCTTTTAAAGATAAAGATCCCTTCTATCTCAACTTTTGGTTCCATCTGGCTCTTATTCAATCCCTCCCTATACGTCTTGCCTGGTTACCTGTGGAATGACATTACAAGGCTGGTATTGATAGAGACTACACTCTCACAATTTAAAAAAGTTTAATTTTTGTTGGTATGACAGTTATAAATCCCCTTCTCTTATAAACTATGTATTGAGTTGACATTACCTGTGGGAAATAGAGTGATTTGAATTGTGTTGCTTATTACTACTTTTCAGTTTCTAGTGAGTCATAAAATGACTAAAAGGGCAGGAGTAAGATGGAAACACTGCAAAAATAATGGCTTATATTTAATAATGCCTCTTTGAATAAAATAATCATAATAAATGAAAAGACTATGACACTGACTTCCTGCATGTACTTAAACATGATTCTGTGTATAACACCTGCAGGTTATTGTGTATTTCCAAAGATTCGTCCTCAAAGAATCCATTGACTTCTGCCTAATAAAAACGTGTATTACCATAGCTCACTAGGGGGAAGGCACCCTGCCTGTCTATAATCAACGGGTATGATTACCTTATTGCCTTGAAACCCCTTCGGGCCTGGATCCCCTGGAAGTCCAGCAATGCCCTGCTCCAAGATGAAAACCAAGAATTAGTTCTGTGTACAGAAGGCCAATCAGGAATGAATCATTCATTAGGGTCCCTAGAGATCCTGGAGTTAGAAGTCAGACTATCTAAGTCAGAGTTAAGTTGGGGTTACACACGATTGAGAAATGGAATGAGATAAAATTCCTTGTGTCAAACACACAGCTTCTAAAATAGTACCTAGACTGAGAGCAAACATTTATTAATGAGGTGTTTGTTTTCTAAACCTGCATTTCCAACATTATTCCTGTGCTGGACCCCTTTTGGGAAAGAATAAACAACAACTTTAAAAATATTTATCTAAGGCATATATAACTGTAAGTTGGAGTTTCCAATGACCTGTGATAATCAGAGTTACTCCCCTGTCCTGACACAATTTCAGACCAGAACAAAGGCGTTGATGGTCAACTAGATGCCATCTAGGAAATTTTGGGTAAAGGTATAATTTTCAGTAGACTTTTTGAAATGCTGAAATTAGTTCTTCACACATATACACACCCTCTTCCCATTACAGCTTTAGACAAGGCAAGTCCCCAGACTGGAAAAACGGATCCAATTATTTTCTGAAATCCCTGGGATAAATCTAAAATAAATGCTTTAAAGAATCATTCCGTGTTATTGAGCAGTTACTGCTTATCATGATGGAACAATAGAGATGCTGTAATTTAGATAAAATGCATAGCTTTTCCTACTGCATTAGAGCAGCAATGCCAACATTGTTACATCCTGCTTTTGACTGCTTTGACTTTTTTTTTTTTTTTTTTTTTTTTGCGGTACGCAGGCCTCTCACTGTTGTGGCCTCTCCCGTTGTGGAGCACAGGCTCCGGACGTGCAAGCTCAGCGGCCGTGGCACACGGGCCCAGCCGCTCCGCGGCATGTGGGATCTTCCCGGACCGGGGCACGAACCTGTGTCCCCTGCATCGGCAGGCGGACTCTCAACCACTGCGCCACCAGGGAACCCCTAACTGCTTTAACTTTATTCATCTTCCTAAACTCTAATTTTTTAACTTTTATCCCTTCAGCTACTCACTAAGTAGACTCACCGCCGGCACCTATCTTTGAAGGAGCCTGCGTTATTTATTCAAAATATTAGAGCACCAGTCTCCAGACTTTGTCTCACATTGGAATCACCTGAGAATCTTGAAAAATACTGATGCCTGACTCCAATCCCTGGACATTCTGACTGAATTGGTAGAGGGTGCATGTGGGCACAGAGATTTCCAAAGCTCCCTAGGTATTCTAATACAGACTTAGATTTGGTTTTCGCCTCCTTACCTGAAGTCCTCCGGGTCCCTTTGGTCCACTTGGCACTGGGGATCTCTGTGGAATAAAATGAAAGGTAAGTTGCTCTAAATATCCGTTCAATTTGCAATGATTTTACGTGGAAGAGAAGGAACTGTGTTCCCAGTAATGGCCAGCCTTCCCGGGTTATGCAAACATGAAAGCCAACAAATTCACTGTTAACAAAACGACCCTAATTAACAAGTCAACTTATTAGTAAACTTTTCTCTAGTAAACAAACTCCATGAAAACACAATTTTAGGTTAAGTCCTTTGCCTGTATATTGACATTTTGATCAGAATTTTTAAAATTTATTTTTTAAGAATCCTTAGAAAGCAACAAACTTGGTGGAATATTGTTTCCTTCCAGCAAGGCAATGTCAGTTAAATTAACAATTTAGTGGGCTTCTCTGGTGGTGCAGGGTTAAGAATCCTCCTGCCAGTGCAGGGGACACGGGTTCGAGCTCTGGTCCGGGAAAATCCCACGTGCCGCAGAGCAACTAAGCCCGTGCGCCACGACTACTGAGCCTACGCTCTAGAACCCCCATGTCACAACTATAGAGCCCACGTGTCACAACTACTGAAGCCCATGCGCCTAGAGCCCGGGCTCCGCAACAAGATAAACCACCACAATGAGAAGCCCGCACACCACTACAAATAGTAGCCCCCGCTTGACGCAACTAGAGAAAGCCTGTGAGCAGTATCAAACACCCAGTGCAGCTAAAAATAAATAAATTTAAAAAAAAAATTTGTGAGTTTCCACAATGTCTAGATCACTCTCTTGCCCATCTTCAATACATAGAACTTGGCAAAACACAACTTATACTCAACACTCTTCTAACAGAAAATATTTCAATATGCCCCATAACTAGGAAGCCCTTTAAAGTTTGCTTTTGTGACAGTATAATATTATCTAGTCTCTCTTTTCTCAGATTTCCGCTTTTTTCTGATTACCAAAATGTAACCTGTTTATAATAGACATACCTTGACAATTATAGAAGAAAGTAAATTTCTAACAGCAACAGATGTTAACATTTTAGGCATATTTTCATCCAATATTATTATTTCATCCAGTAGGTCTTTCTTTAAATAATTTGATCAAAGTGTATATCCAATTTTGTATCCTACTTATCTGGCCTTCCATTCTATCAAAAATGTTTTTCCATGTCATTAAAAACTCTTAGTAAACTGAATGATATCCAAGAATATGATTCTGTCATAGCTACTCATTTCTCTAGTTTTGACACTTAAGTTGTTTCTGATGATTTCTATTGTTAACAATAGTATAGTGAATATCTTTGTGTATAAATCTTTGTTCAACTTCTGATTCATTCCTAAGGATAATTTCCTAGAAGAAGATGACTGACACAGAGACTGTAAGCACATTTAAGGCTCTCATTCACCCTCTTTTGTCTCTCACACCATATATGGAAAGAAAAAGTAAGAATTTCCTCCATAAATTTTGTTTAGATTTCCATTCTCACTACCTGAGTATAGAGAGTGCATCTTCATCTTACAATATCTCCATCAATACTGAGTATTATATATTATCTCAGTGCTTGCTAATTTGATAGGTGAAGTAATATTTTAATGTTTTAATTTTACTTACCTGATTGCTTATGTGTTTGGATAATTTTTTCATTTATTACCCATTTATATTTCCTCTTTTATGTTGCTTTGTGTTCTTTGTATGTTTTATGTGTAAACTTACATGAACTCTTCACATCAAGCGCACTATATTTCATTGACCTTAGACATGCATTTTTTCAGATTTTTACATCTCTGAAATTGGGATACATCGTACAATCAGTTGCACCTTACATTTCTAATGGGCAGTATTTTTTCTTTCTTTTTAGCACAGAAAATAATAGGGCATTTAACAATCCCTGCCATCTTAGTCAATGAACTGTGTTAAATCTTTGTCAGCCATTTTTATTTCAAATAGTGTCTCCAGTTATTTTTTGACTCATTTTTGTTCAGTGTGTCCATTCTTCTGTATTTTCAAGTCTATGTCCATCTCCCATTTTCAGTTATTCTCCAGGAAGAATCCATTCGTTATCACACCTTTCATTTTGTCCGGAGATAATTACCAAGCCTACATTTTTCAGATTCATCTGAAAGTCTTAGCCTATTTAAAGTGTTTAGTTACATAGGCCAGTGTCACTATTTTATCCTTTTCTTTTCACCTTCCTCCTCGTTTTCTCTCCTTGACTCTTCCCATAATTAAGAGAGAGATATTGAAAGACTTTGGTATCTTGGTGGCATGCTGGTAACAGTTCTTAACTATAATGAAAACTATTTACTTTTACTCTACTTTTTTGGACCCTTTATCATGTTTCAAATATACTCTCTATGTATTTCTCGTCCATTAAGGAACTCCTTAACATTTAATATTGTCTCCAGTTTACATATTTTATTCATATTTATTTTTTAATGAAAGGTAAATAACTACCCAATTTCTGTGGCTTGCTGCATGTTCAAATCCTTATCTGTGTCTAGTTCTTCCACATTACTGAAAAGTATTTCATTAACCTATTTCATAGAGTTCTTCACTCTACTTTGGAAGGTGCTTGTTCTCAGCGTTTACATCTGGAAAACAATTCTCCTTTGACCCAACTGGAGCTTGAATTGACTTTGCTAGTTAAGTTATTCTTTTCACCATAACATTTAGTGGGCCTGGCCTCAAAGGTTAGGGTGCCACAAGGCAAAGTCTTAATGGTCCGTAAGAAAGGCCTTTGGGGGCTCCATTAAATAAAGTTAGGGATGGATTTGCTTTTTGCTTCATGTTTTACAGATGTGAAAATTGAGCCGATGACTCTCTAATTCCAGTAGTGAGAGCAACATAACGAATCCAGGAATTTCTTCTTAAGGAAACTCAGTCCCAAAGGGATCATAGCTGTTAGCATTTTAAAAACAAGTTCCTTACTTTGTTACCTTTTATTCCTGGTTTACTGCATTCTCCACGTTCACCCTAAAAAAATGAATACATGAAATAAGACATTTGCAGTCATTCAGTGTTCGGATTCTTTTTAAAAGATTCCCAGCAGGGCTTCCCTGGTGGCACAGTGGTTGAGAGTCCTCCTGCCGATGCAGGGGACACAGGTTCGTGCCCCGGTCCGGGAAGATCCCACATGCTGCGGAGCGGCTGTGCCTGTGAGCCATGGCCGCTGAGCCTGCGCGTCCGGAGCTTGTGCTCCACAATGGGAGAGGCCACAACAGTGAGAGGCCCACGTACCGCAAAAAAAAAAAAAAAAAAAAAAAAAAAGATTCCCAGCAGAATCTTATGACATGAGCAGTCTGATGAGTTATACACAGTTTTATCCTCAATACTGTGGGTTGTTTGGGCATTGAACTCCGAAAAATTTTACCCATGAGTCATTCTTAACACAATCAAATTAGTGATACCACCTAATGAGGTTTAACATTTTTGAGACATGGATCAAATTAAGAGGAAAGAAAATAAGGTTTAATGAGCATCTACCATATTTTATGTATCCTTTGCATATGTGATTTAATTGAATCCACACTATACCCCAATGAGATTAGTTTTACAATTACTTTTTTTTTCAATTTGATCCATAGATGTCTTTTCTTATTGAAGTATAGTTGACTTGCAATATCATATTAGTTTCAGGTGTACAACATAGCGATTCAATATTTTTATAGATTACACACCATCCAAAGTTACTACAAAATATTGTCTATATTCCCTGTGCTGTACATTACATCCCTGTGACTTATTTATTTTATAACTGGCAGTTTGCACCTCATAATCCCCTTCACCTTCATCTTATTTTGTAAATGAGGAAACTTAAGCTCAACAAGGTAACTTTGCTCCATCCTAGAGCTAGTAAGAAGAATCAGGTCTCAACCCAGGTCTACTCAGACTCCGTGTCCCTATTTTTCCACAACACCACATGCTCCAGCCTGAGCACCAACTTTGATCAATTAGTAGTGTTTGCCTAGAGAACTGTGAGAGAGAGATTCTGAGAGCATGTTCAGACTTGGTGGAGAAAGGAGCCATGATGAATGATCAAGGTCTGCGGTGAGAGAGAGAGTTGGGCATGGCGACAAGCATGCTGTGTGTTTTCCATCACCACAGACTGCTGTCCTGCCTTTCCTGGAATACTAACGGAAAAACAAATTAACATTTAAATTATGCTTTCCCGTTTATTATTAATGTTATTTTACAGACATTATGTCAGTTAATCTGACATTAACTGTCTGAGGTAGATATTATTAGCCCAGTTTCACAGATTGAAAATTTGTGATTTAAAAAGGTTAAGTAACTTGCTCAGATAGAATGAGAACTGGGGCCTCTGAATACAAATCCACTATATCAGACTTTCAAGACTTCTGATAATTAGAACTAACAAGGAACAAGGTCAATTAGAAAAACAACTGAAGTTAGACTTTTCAAAGTGTATTCATACATATCTATATTTTTTCTGAGCCTCGAAGCAATTCATATTTTTAAGATAGGGCAGTTCAGTTGGGGGGGTTAAATGATTTATGTAAATGTCCATGCCGGCCAATGACTCCTAGGCTGGTGCCCTCACGACTAGTTTCTGTTTCTGCTGCTGCTTATTATCTCTGTGCTCCTCTAAAGCATGCAACTCATAGTGCCACTACATAAGGAACTTGCACTAGAATGTTCATCACTGCCCTGCCTCCTTCATTAGGGAAGTCTTGCTATGAAAAATAAACGTCAGCTGAGCTAAGCAGTATGTTTAGTGATACAGTGGACTTATATTCTTGTGCAAGCTTCATCTCATCACAGAATAGCAACAAATAGTTCACAGATTGACTGCCAACGTGCAGACCACACTTTGCTCTGAGAAGGAATATCATAATTGTGACCACCAGTTATGGATGCAGAGTATGTGCCAAAGTCTTGACGTTATTGGTGATCACCACAACAGCCTTGCAAGGTGTATGTATCTCCATTCATACACAAGGCAAGTGAGGCTCAGAGAGATTAAGTACCTTGCCCATGACCACATGCTTGAGTCTGTTAGGCTCCCAAGTCCGTGTTCTCCCTCAGCCACCCAAAGCTGAACAGGGTACACTGCCATGGTCTTCAAGTTACTTTCCACTAACCTGACACTTCTGCCTAGGGTCCTGCATGGGGTATTGCTGGCACGGGGGGCAGGCAAGAGGGAGGTACAATTTTTAGATCCAGCTATGTCTCTATTCAAAAGCAATCTGTTTATGGTTACCGGGGTGAAGGGTAGGGGGAAGGGATAGTCAGGGAGTTTGGGATCAACATGTACACACTGCGGTATTTTAAATGGATAACCAACAAGGACCTACTGTATAGCACAGGGAACTCTGCTCAGTGTTATGTGACAGCCTGGATGGGAGGGGAGTTTGGGGGAGAATGGATACATGCATACGTATGGCTGACTCCCTTTGCTGTGCACTTGAAACTATCACAACATTGTTAATCGGCTATACTCCAATATAAAATAAAAAGTTAAAAAAAACCAAAAGCCATCTGTTCTCTCTCCACATCATATTGTGAGTCAAACTGACCCAGGAAAAACAGCTTTCACTTAAAACAAGTTGAACATTTATTGCTGAATGCAAATGGAAAATCGCTCTTGAAGAATCAATTAGAAAGCAATTAATTGAAGAATGTTGGATGGAAATACAATGAGTCAACCACCAAAATATAAAACAGAAAAGTACCATAAATATGCTCAAAATTCTTTGGGCTAGAGTTCACGTTCCATTTGTCCAGACAGATTTATTAGCTGTAGGGTCCTGAGGAACAGCATCGGCATGGGGGCAGATTCCCATCAATGAAGATACTGTACTCATGTTATTCGCCTCTGCAAAGGCGTTTTCTTTTTTGATGGGCTCAGTAATCCCTGTGGCATGGTCAGAGTTACAAAGTTCCCAAGAGCAAGTGCTTCAGAAGAAACTGAACAGATTAGCTCTGTTCCCAGCCTCGATTTCTGACGCTGTTTATCCTGGTGAAATTCTGGTTTGAATGTCGACGGTTCAGGGTCATTTTGCTCCGACAGCTTGTATTTTCCAAACGAGGGCCCCTCCAGTGAATCTATAATTCCCCAGAAGTTTAAGTGAATCTTTTCAAAAAAAAAAAAAATACACAGAGAGTTTCCTGGTGTTGATAATTAGCATACTGTATAAATCAAAATGGTGGTGGCATGGAAAATTTTCTTCAACTATATATATAGGACAGTTTTACAATCATGAAAGGTTTTTTTTGTTTTTTTTTTAACATCTTTATTGGGGTATAATTGCTTTACAATGGTGTGTTAGTTTCTGCTTTATAACAAAGTGAATCAGTCATACATAAACATATGTTCCCATATGTCTTCCCTCATGAAAGTTTTTTAACTTTCCCATATTATCACTTGTTCCCTATCTCTTTATAATAGCACCTTATGTTTATAGACCAGCAAATAATTTAAAATACATTGTCACATCCATTATTCTATTTGATTCTCCAACCACCCTGTAAATTAGGGAGGCTTGTATTAATCCAGTTCTATATGGATGAAGAAACAGACACTCTAAGATATTGAGTTGTCCAGGTTCTGATGGCAAAGTACAGAATCATGGCATTTCTTACACTCTTCCCCTTTTCGACCTAACATTTCCAGTGTTTAGGGATATATTTATATGCCTGTGTGTAGGTTCACCCCTAATGTTTACAGGGCCCAGAACAAGAGTATAAGCAGAGGCCCAAATACCACCTATCTAAGTAGCTGAAAGTTCCAAATCGAGCTGATAAACTAGTCATGTTCTGGCTTCCTTTCTTGACAAATATATCTCCAAAAGGAGTAAAAAGTTAGAGAATTTTGGAATTCTTCAGAAGTGCATGTGGGAGGCCCATGCCCACAGCCCACAGCCCAGTTCTCAGTTTACCTCCCACTTCCAGCTCCTCCCACAGCCAAAGGAGCTGTATGTGTCTGTGTGCCACAGACAGCACAACAAAGCCCCCTCCTGCCCCAACAAAGCTTCCATTTGGTTTCCCTCAGGCCTAGGGAGAAGATGGACATGGGAAGGAGGTTCGTGTGTGCCTTTGAAGCAGGCTTAGACCATTTTGCAGGGACTTCTAGGGGCTTGGTTACCCAAAGCATGATCCAGGAGAAGGGGACATGGGCCTCTCACTCTGCAGACACCTGGCTCCCTCATGAATGAGGAGGATGGAGGAGACCCAGAGCAGGACCCTGTAAAGTGCATGCCTCTTGCCCAGGTCTGAGGGTTGTAGGACAGAATGAATGATGAGGGCTATGTTCTGATTTCAGACAGAAAAATCTGATACTAGAGAGCATATAATAATAGTGGCTTAAACTTATGAACCACTGAACCCTCTCGAAGATTCCTGAGCCCCAGTCTAACGTGTTAATTTCTTTGGAAACAGTTTGATTTCCTAATTGGTAATTTGCAAAGAATAATAAAATAATCTACCAACTCATAACCTTTGTCAAATTTACTGCCCCTGCAAGCTCTACCCAGGTGCCTGATGGAATGAACTAAGTAATTCTTTACTGCTTAACCAGGATAGATCCTCTTTGCCCCATGAGAGGGTCTTGTGTCTACATTTCATAGGAAGTTAAGCACCAAGGCAGCAGCATAATTGTAGTATTGCTGCATCCATTTGTACATAGAAACTTTTGATCTTGATACCCGTATTGCATGACCATTAAACTGGGGTTCTCTATTAAAAGAATTCGTATTTGCAGGACTAAGAGAGGCTGGATTCTCAGGAATCTTAGGCTTCCTTCCATCCTTTATAACATACACCTGTATCTTAAGTTCTATTATTATTTTATGCTAACAGTGTTGAGAATATACTTAGGAATTTGGGAATCCAGACTTACAAAAATAAAGGAAAATAACTTTTATTAAGTATATAAATACAGTTACGTTGCTGTTTTTCTTTATGAAATTCTGATCTATTTGTTGTTACCAACTTACCTTCTCACTCTTGTACCCAGGGATTCCCTAATTAAAAAAGAAAAGAGAAGTAAAATGTGATATTAGAAGGCATAGTTGGAGGAAGTAGTTGATGTTTTTCATTTATAAAGTACAACAAAACACATCTGTATAGTCTTGGAAATTAAGACCGTATAAAGGTAAGGTCTTCCACTTCTCTCTGCACTTAGGGAATGTGCGTATAGTAGGGGGAAGAAAAGAACCTATTTTTTCCTTTTATTACATTCTATTATCAGTTCCACATATTTTTTCAAACCCAATTTCTTACCCTTTGGTCCAAAGCTAAAGGAGAAACTATACACTGAATCTCATTGTAGAAGTGACGACCTATAATAGTGCTTTCAAAATTGTTATATTGACTTTTAAACTGTGAACTGTCACAGCTGAGGATGCTTCACAGAGACGGTTTAGAAAAATTGGCTTTGAAACTGAGCTGAGATAATGGCCTTTAAAATGTCCGTAAATATTTATATCCATTATGATCCTCCTTTCAAATTCGGTCTAGAATATAGAACATCGGGAAATGAATGGTTCCTTTGTCAACCTTAGTGAGACAGTGACCTTTAAGTTACTATATTTTATCTCAGGCTAAATAAGGGGCCAGTGCTTCTGCTTCTCTTGTATGTCACTCTTGGGAATTCTGCACAGCCTTCTCCATTGTGTCGCTGCCCATAAACCCTTTAAGTAACACAATACTGAATATTAAACAGGCTGGTAAATTACCAACTTTAAGCTACAGCAAGCCTTTTTCTAATATGATCACATGTCTTTTTCATACAACTAGTTTCTATGTATGAAAATAGAATTGTAAGACATCTTTTAAGTGAGCTGGAGAAACCAATGAAATAAACAAGCTGTGATTGTAGTTACTTGTGCGTCAGAGTACAAAATTTTGCTGTGTATGACTTTTTTACAAAAGGTAAAAAGGAATTCTTTAGCACTTCTCCCCAAATGTGCAATCACTGAGAAACTGAAAATAAAAGTAAAACTAGTCAAAAAAATTGTTACACTACAATTTAATCCGTGTCGGAAATACTTATTCACATAAACGGTTTTATGTTTAGTATTGTGCTTGAAATTAAAGGCCACATTAAGATAGTTAAATTGGGGTTCTTTATAAAAACAGTTCATGTCTGCAGCACTAAAAAAGACTGGACTTTCAATCTCAGGAATTTTGGGGTGCCCTCCACTGCTTATAATATACCACCATATTGAAAATTCTGTCATTATTTTATGTTAAGAGCGTTAAGACTGTATTTCGGAAGGGGCCAATACAGTTTACAAAAATAAAGGAATATTACTTTTTATAGTATACTCTTTTTCCTGTTTCTTGGTTTTTGTTTTGTTTTCCTAACTCTCTGGTCAATTTATTGTTTGGTTGATCTCCCCTTTCTTTCTTCCTTTCAGGACACCTTACTTACTAGTTTTAAAATATTCAAATTTGAGATATTCAGCACTGCACTCATTGGTCTCTGCAAAATTTGCTTCTGACTTCCCTATTTCTATGAATGGTACCATCATATTTCAAATCATACAGAATCAAAATTTATAATCATCTTTGCTCTCAATTTGCCCCTTCCATTCTTTTAATCCAACCAGTTAAAATCCTCCAACAGCTTCCAGGGCACTTAGTTTTAGATCCACTCTCCTGACCCTGGCCAACAAGGCCCTGTGTGATCTAGACCCTGCCTACCCCATAGCCTCATCTCCCTCGCCACTCTTCCTCAAACTCTGTCTCTCTTTGCATTTCCTGGGCCCACCAAGCTTGCTCCTGCCTCAGAGCTTTTGTGTTTGCTGCTCTTTCTGCCTAGGACCCCCTAGTGACCCTGTTTTATATTTTCATAAGCCTCTCACTGACTGGAGTTCTTACTCACTTGCTTGTCTGTTGGTTGAACGCTTTATGAAACAGGGTCTCTCCACCTTGCTCACCTCTATATCCCCAGCACCTAAAAGAGGGCCCAGCACGTGGCAAGTGTTCAGTAAATCTTGCTGAACATCTGAGGTAGAGCTAGTCACTGCATCCCCTCATTTCTACGCCTTCCTGGTTCTCACAATGTTCTCTTCCTCTCTGTTTTGTCATCACTGTAGCCCAGTTCTGTCCAGTATAACGTAAGCCACCTATGTCATTTTCAATTCCTTAACAGCCACTTAAAAAATGCGAGAATGAACAGGTGAAATTAATTTTTAATAATATATTGTATTTATCACAATAGGTCCAAAAACTGTCATTTTAACATGTGATCAATATTAAAAAATTATTGATGAGATATTTTAGATCTCTTTTTTTGGTACTAAGTCATAAAAATTCAGTGTGTAGTTTATTCCTCCAGCACACCTCCACTCCGGCTAGCCTCTTTCCACTGCTCGGTAAGCACACATGGCCAGCAGCTTTCACATTGGCTGGAGCAGCTCTAGCTAATGACCCTGTTACTTTTCCTACAGCCTGTAGCAACAAACCTTCTTCAAAATGCTCTTTCCTTCTGCTTGGTCCCACTTCAGTTTTGCTTTTAGAGCCAGGCCAGATTAATCTTCCAAATCCACAGCTCTTGGGCCATACACCTCATCTAAAATCTCAGGAGGTGCCCATCACCCTGCAAAGCCCAGCCTTCCAGCCGGCATGGACCAACCACTCTGCCAATACTCCTCCCTAGGCACACCATCTCACCATTCACCACGCTTTGCCCTCCCTCTGGTTGCTGCTCACAGCACTTTCCATCTAGAATGCCTGCCCCTTCCACTTTTCCGTTCTGTCTTTACCTGTCTCAGTCCTACACCCTTCAAGGGTCATTCTGTAGCACCTACCCTGATAGCTCTGGTCTCCTCTGAATGCCCATTATACTTTATGTGTGAAATTTTTACAATATTTTGACATTCCACTTCATACTGTAGCAGTTTTACCTCTCCTCTGAGATAATGAACGTTTCACAAAAATAAGTGCTCTGTCTTAATTTTATTTTCACATAACAATAGGCTTTATATATATAAAATACCTAAGAAGTCTTTCCTGAATGAGTAACACAAATTTCTGAAGGAATTTCCATTGAAATTATCAAACTTTGTATCAGGATTTTTCATGAAATTGGTTAAAAACACCAAGAGAATCATTTTTAAACCTCTGGGTCTGAGTCCTGGGCTTTCATCCAAGGGGAAAAGCTGGGAGGAGAAATGCCACGCAGCCTCCTTTTAAGTCACTGTACATTTCTCTGCTATTTGCTATACTGCTGCAGTTCTCCAGGACAATGCAAAAGAAGAAATGTACTATAATTATTTCTCACACAATCTCTTGACATCTTCTAATTATAGGGATAATAAATCAACAAGAACAATCTCTTCTTTTGCCTGTAGAATTGGATTTACAAAAGGATAGTTGAGATTATGTAATTCTTCTGCTCCCAGAATTTTAATTTACTCTTTATTAAAAAAAAAAACACAGGAAGCAGAACAAAATATTTTTCTTATTTGAGCTTTTCACAAATCTCAACTTGAGTGTCAAGAAATGTTATGTGGCGGACCGCCCTGTCCCATCATCACTCCTTTTGGACAGAGTATTTTCTCCTCACATTTCCACTTCTAAGATCATAATCTGTCTGATTGCCTGTCTGAGCCATCAAGAGCACACGTGGACATAAATCATTTTTGCACTTGCATTGCAGGGGTCAAAATGATCCATTACAGAATCTTAGCGTCCTGGGATTACTTTCTTAGGAAGGCATTTCAGTTGTGTACGTACCCCTGGGCCTCTTTCTCCCGGTTCCCCTTTTGGAGCATCACCCTGTGTCAAGAAAAAAACTTAGTCAAAATTCCATGGCCCTGCAGAGCGAGTGATTGCTCAATAAAATTCACTATTCAGATTTCCTGGATTAATACGTTAAACCAATGGGGAAAATATCTTTGACCTTGACCATTGACATTTTCACCATGCAGTCTAGGGAAGAAAATAGCAGCTCAGATAGCCTTTGCCCTTTGGAGTGAAGCCAGATGTATAGGGTGCAGAATCCAGGTATATTTTCACAGCTTAGGCCGAGACTTGCATCCTAGTTTAACAACACGGCCGTTGTTCTCAAATATAGCATTGTACCCACTCGGAGCCAGCTCCTCTGGCTTTTCTCCAAGGGGGCTTTGGAATGTTTTGCAAAATGTCCTTAAGAGTGATTGCTTGATTTCAGCGAGACTTAGGAAAATATATTATATGGCACAAAATTGCAAGCCAAATAAATGAAATGTGTGCAAAGACTTACAACAGGTATTTAACAAAGCAAAAAGAAGACATGATGGCATCAATTTAGACACATACAAAGCGGGTGAGTGTAGGGGTGTGTGTGTGTGTGTGTGTGTGTGTGTGTGTGTGTGTGTTGTAAAACCACCCAAGGATGCTTTACATTCCCTTTCTTTGACAAGCAGACAACCGGCAAAAATACTTTCATGCACCTAACTTATTATATTATTCATTACCTCCCTAAACATATTCTCAGAAATGGAGTTACTGGCATTAACATTTTGAATATTTGAATGCTTCTTATAGTGCCTAATTGCTTCCAAAAGTGTTTGTGTGTTTGTGCCAAGTTACCTTTGCAATGAAGAGGAAACCAGTTTCACCACCACATTGCTATCACTAGTTATTATTGTTTTAATATTGCTGTGTTAAGTGCTATAAGAAATCTTTTTTATAATTTAAAATACAGAAAAAACCAAACTCGTGAACTAGAAAATTACTCCCCTCCCTCGAAAAAAACAACCCAACACCCTTGGAGTCCAAAGTTTCTAAAATGTGAATAATTAGTAGTAAAGGGTACCTCGTTGTCTGTCTTTAAATTTCATTCATTATCCAGTGAAATTAAACATTTTTCTATTTCTTTTTTCACTGGATTTATTTCCTGTCTTGAAAATTGTTTGTGTCCTTTGACCATTTAATTATTAGTTTCTCATCTATTTTATAAAGTCTTTGTGTACTATAGCAATTAACCCAATATCCATTGTATTTTGACATAAACATTTCCCTATATGTTTTCCTCTTTATTTTAATTATTATTTTTCATTATATACGAACTTTCCTCAAATTTTCACATGGTTCCATCTGCTAATCTCTCTCCTATGATTCCTTCTGTTGCTCTTGAACTTGGAAGACCATCATCCCAACAATGATATGATTTTTTTTTAATTAATCTAGGATTTTATTGATGAGTACACAAAGAAAAGAATTGGGGAAATGCCTGAACTTGGTTTGGGAGTAAGAGACAATCTGGTGTTTTTCCTATTGTTATTGTAGGTGAGTTACCCATCAAGTGAACCCATAAAAAATACAAGTGTCAATAGCAATCTGTTTTGGAATATGTATTAGTGATTCGTGGAACATTGTAGTAATTAATTTAGGCCTCCATTATTTAAGAACAAGTTTATCTTTATTCACCTCCCTAGGTTTCCTGAACTTATTGACTAAAATGGTCATATGTTTCTCAGAATTTGTAAATAAAAGCTTACACAAACCAGACAGATGATGTAGGAAGTAAACAGCCTGTATTCTTCGTGGGAATCATCAGATTTTTGGCATTGGCATATATTACAATCCTTTGTTTTTTTAATTTTTGTTATTTAAGTAGACCTAGAAGGCGATTCACTGGTTTAAGTGAAAGCTGTTTATTCATTTACCGGGTTTCCTTTAGGTCCTCACTCACCTTTGATACCTGGGTTTCCATGTGTACCCTGAAGGCAAAGGGAAAAAAGATTACATGGAGCCAGGCATTCTATTAGTTTCCTACACCTTACATTAATTTCTGATCAGCTTCATTCCCTAAAATTAGAGATGATTGTAAAAAACACTTTACATACCAAGCAGAGATTCAACTCTATTTTCCCTTACTACACACCAGGAAGACGGCACAGTCTTGAAATGGCAGATTCTCTAGATTTGCTCAAAAAAGATAATGTCTCTCTATTCCTGATGTCCAAGAGAGAATCTCAAAAGATGGAAGAAGAGAGTTCTTCAATCCTATTCTAGAAAGGCATTTTATTTTCCTATTCTCAAACCACCAAAAATCTCGCTTTTCTGTGAACTGGTTTTGGGAACACTCAATAAATGTTAAATAACATATTTCTATGGCTATCCCTATTAAAACATGGTACAGTAATCTCTTCCAACAATATTAAGGGACTGAAATAGTCAGATTAGCTCAGCAGTTGTAAGGTTTCTTTTTACTGTTTATTCTAAAACGTAATTGAATATCCCAAGCAAACCTTCCCTGGCAATCTCTTGGTGTAATAAGTATAAAGTAAGACTTTATAGGAAGGGAAAGTTAAACCTTTGCT
Organism: Lagenorhynchus albirostris; assembly: GCF_949774975.1. NCBI lineage: Eukaryota > Metazoa > Chordata > Mammalia > Artiodactyla > Delphinidae > Lagenorhynchus > Lagenorhynchus albirostris. The sequence continues at coordinate 60,810,839 of NC_083102.1, forward strand.
TTGGCCAAAATTAGCTTCTACTGACTGCCACGTTATCATGTAATGTATCTAACTTGTATTTTGAAGAAAAAAAAAGACAAACACTCCCTCTTTCTAATGCCTTGATTAGTAGAATGATTTGAAAAAGTATAGGCTTTGGACCCAAGACTCAAGGGAAAATGTGTTATAGTCTAAGAAATTCACTGTACACATTCCCCTCCCTGCCCCCAAATACAAGCATCAGTTCAAACACATTATCAATGAATTTTTGTGAAATATCTCCACAGGGCTTTTGACCTCTAAGGTTTGAAATCACAGAAGTAAATAAAAAACTGAAGTAGCAGCGTGCAGGCACCTGAAGGTGACTGTTAGAGAAACATTCAGCATCTCCAGTCATTGTGATGTCATTTCCAATGCCCTCCCAGTACAGACATGGCATCTACCAGATATTAGGGCAGAATATAAAGGAAGCACTCCTTTGGGGATTATCTTTTCAAGTATTGAATCATCTTAGTAAATCCTGCCATTTACCTTTGTTTGCCAAGTGGTGTCTTCCATTTCACACAATTCACTCTAATTTCCAGAGCTTCCTGACAAGCTTCCTCCCCACGAGGCATTTTGGGGTTGCAGTTGTCTAAGTGTGAAGACACAGTTAATTTCTGGAGAGGTCACTTGTTTCTAGGTGGAAGTAGGATAAAGCTTTGTCTAGAGCACTGAGGATTTGTATGAGCTCTTTCTCTAAATTTTCACTTCAGTTTTGAGAAATTCTGGCTTCAATTGTTGCATCAGAAGTGATGCTGAAATATCCTTCGTGGGAAGAACGTCGTCATTTTAAACCAAATCTGCCCTCAATTCAGTTCAGTAAAATCTCAAGCTTATTTCTAAGGACAGAATGTATCCCTTTAGGAATAAAAGAAAGGAACAGCGTTTCTGTTTTTGCTGCTATTTGCACACAACTGCTTTTCAACAGCACAAAGTAGCCCAGTGTTTTCAGGGCAGAGCTATCATCGCTAGGACTTCCTGACTTGACCCTAAGTTCAAAACAGAAATATACTCACAGGAGGCCCTGGGTCGCCTGGATCCCCCTTCTCACATTCACAAATCTTGCAGTTCACACTAAATCAATAATGAAGCACGATATTAACACTCAGTGAAATATAGCGTTTTAAATCTCATTCAGTACACAACTAAATGGAACACTCCTTGAAGAAACTTTACCTTGCAAATATATGGAGCTTTTGCTCTCCCTATTAAATTCTTCCAGGAAATCCCTGATCTAGGAAGACCTAGCTAATAAAGTATTATTAAATGTTGCCATGGTTAAGTAAAATAGACCTCCCATTAAAAATTTATGTATAACATCATTTGCCAGTTAAAATGGAAAAATAAACATTTTCAGTGGACTTTGGGAATTTCTGCTGTTTCTCTTCTATACAATGCATCCAGGCTCAATAATATACAAACACCAAATACTCCTTTACTCAAAAAAGGAAAAAATTTGACTTATACCATATTTTATCAATTCTAAGATGCATATTTTCCCTTATTTTCGCATCTTTGAAACCAGAATGCATATTAAATGAGTCAGGCCCAACCAAGATGAAGCTGGTATTTTCTGCACATGCACTTCAGCGCTTCCAGAATGAGATGGAATAAAACTCCAGAGACACAACAAGAGCACTTGAAGAAATGCTGCATCACCAACACTTTTGGTGGCACAGGGGCTGGTATTGTGTAGAAAAGCCAATAATGACTCTGAGACAAAAAGTGATTTTAGAGGATTTCAACGTTGAATGTGAAGAAATTTTAGAAATAACCAATTTAGTTTGCTTATATTTTCCCTTATCTGTATGCACAGAAGTGATAACAGGATTTAAAAATCTATATCTAAATAGATCTAAAAGGACTCTTGCCATAGTATAAAATGAAAAATTGTAATTCATAAGAAGGTGCTATATCATAGTTTGACAGAGGGTTTTTTTTTTTTTTTTTTTTTTTTTTTTTTGCGGTACGCGGGCCTCTCACCGTTGTGGCCTCTCCCGTTGCGGAGCACAGGCTCCTGATGTGCAGGCTCAGCGGCCATGGCCCACGGGCCCAGCCGCTCCACGGCATGTGGGATCCTCCCGGACCGGGACACAAACCCGCGTCCCCTGCATCGGCAGGCGGACTGTCAACCACTGCGCCACCAGGGAAGCCCCAGAGGGTTTTTTTTTAATCTGTCTTAATGGCATATAAAATAATGAAACGTAGTGCTCTACAAGCTTTGGTTGGCTCCTATTATTTTATGTGATACTCCTAATGTTAAAGAATCAGTTTATCGAACAAAGTTCAGATGTTCCAAACTCTTTGCCCAGAAACACACATCCAGTAGAGCGGTCCTCGGCAAGCTCACGGTCATCTATTGTGCTGAGTACCGTCCAATCGATATTGGCCAGTTTCCTTTGTCACTTGGTCTGGTTACCACCAACAGGGAAGAGAATAAGCATAGTCAGCCACCAGGAAGCAGGGGCAACTCTAAGCCCTGTTCCTTAGCCAGGAACACTGCCTAACCCTGGCCAACACAAGGCACAGTTCCTAGAGTGGAGGACCCCCGTAAGTAGCAGGTATTGAGACACAATTAGAAAAAAGGAAGTCATGTCAAAGTCAGCAAAAACTATGGTGTCTGTTTATCATTGATTTCTAAAATCACTCTCTAAAATCGCTTAAATATTTCCTACTTTTTCTAAATTTTCCAACCTGCATTGGAGAGGGTGACATAAAATAAATCAAATGGCTGCCTCAAAATAGAGTGGCTCATTTTAAAAAGAATTAAGCATTTTTATTTAGTCACACCTTATCTTCTAATGTGAGTTATAATGCTGGTTTGCTTATGTGAGCTTTTAGAGTAATTCATAGTGATCACAGCATGTGGTGCTTACCTTCTTTTCAAATAAGATATCCTAGGAGGGAAAAAAGAATGAAACATCAACTCAATTCACGGTTCTGCTTCCAGCTTCTTATTAACCTTAATTATTCCCTATGGGATATGCAATTTCCAAAAAAAATAGCAGTTCAGCCTTTTTAACCTTGTAAAATCAATAAAGCCGCAGCCAACAGCCTAAGGAGCACTCTGAGCCGTCTACTAATAGAAGACATGAAGGGCACTAGCATTCATTAAAAGTAATTTTTTCTAGAAATTTTATCCTTTTGCATCCTATGTTTTATCTCTTGTTTATCAGCTCTGTAATCTCCATAGTTTGGCTACAAGCTTCATCAGCCAAAGTAAGAAATTTCTCACTTTTATTTACAGACTTTGGCAGAATATGTAATTGTGTATTTTCTCTTCTCTATTTTTCTATTCCTTTACAGATATGCACTTATTTTTCAGCTTTAAACCATAAATTTTAGGGTGATAATTTCATGAAATATTAATGAGCCTTACAAGTCAATATGGTCCAGCAGCTCGTTCTCTCATAAGGAAACGTGAGACGCAGTGCTGTGACTTGCCCAAGGTCACACACTTGAGCTGAGCTGCCTAACCAAGTTCAGTGCTATTTTCTACTTAACCACATAGAAATGAAGTAGCCAGAATGTTTTTCAAAACTACTTTAAATTCATAATTTTAGAGAAATTCCCGATGTGGTTTTTGTCCAACATGTAGGTCTCACTACCCTACTCGAGCTCAGTGTGGTATTACCTGACAAGAGCACTGAAGGTCGTGTCTGAAGTCAAACACTGGACAGAACTTACGTTTACAGATAGAATTATTGCTTTCTTAAGGTAGAAGTTATGTGTCAAATTAATGCCTTATGACTGAATCTGAGGGGTAATTTACATGGTAAAATAGAAGATGGAAGCAAAAAGCACTAGAATATTTGTTGCAAGATGTTAAAAATAAAGCATGTAATGAAGAAGCAAAAGATAAGTCAGAGTTGTACCTTTATGGAGGACTCTGCATCCTTTTTTGTTTTGTTTTTACTCTACCTTTATTTCCAATCAAATGAATCATTTAGAGGGAAGAGATAGAAAAATGCTTTAAGTGATTCTAGGGATTTAATCAGAGAAAAATTTAGGCTGGGAATTTCATCATCCAGGGTTTTCATCCTGTTTCCACCATTATCTAGCCACCTGGCCTTAGGTACGTCATATATCCTTCCAGGTCATTTTCCACATCTATATAAAATGAGAAAGGTTGACAACATGGTCTTGGGAGCTGTAAAACTCTGGCCACAGACCCTGTCTACCAAATTCAGTCTCACCTATGGCTTTCTTTCCCTCTCCCTCCATCGTCCCCTGCCCCAGTGATTTTAAATTACTAGCCAGTGTAAACCCTGGCTGAAAGCAAATGAGATACTTGTATCTTTAAGAGCTAGTAGGTCATGTGGAGAATGGGAACTCAGAAAAACTGACGATTTTAGTGTAAAATGGCTTTACCGTCTCCAGAACATTCGGCTGTGCCTAGAAAGTTGAAATGTACATGCTTTATCTCTAGGCTGCCCAGGACAAGTCCTTGCTTCCACCTGTGATCCTGACATCCCTTCCAGACATACCCTAGAGAAATTCTTGTACTTGTATATTTCAGCATTCATTGTTTTTAATAGCGAAAAATTTGAAATAAAATATCCATCAATAGTGTAATGGATCAATAAACAAAATACTACTCAGCCATTAAAGTCAATGCGTTGAATTTCTGTATTTTAACATAGATAACTTTCCTAAAATGTTGAGTGGAAAAGCAAGTTGCAAATGAACACATACAATGTGATCCAAATTGTGAAAATATTTAAAATATACGTCAGAAACTTGGTTTCCTCTGGGAGGGAGAGAGAGGAAAGGAATTTGAAAGGAGTTCAAAAGAGACGATAAAACAATAATTCAAGTCAAATTGTAATATTTGAAAATAACTACTAAAATAAGGAAAAATTCAAAGTTGTGTCACTTTACCACCTTTTTACAATAAGCAATATCCTTATCAATTTTAAACTGATAAATTTAACTGCTACTGTGGCTCATGTGTAATTTTACACCTTTCAAGCTTTTCATTTGAAAATTCAATTTCTGCTTTGCCATATTACCCCTTAAAAATATGCGCCACGGGCTTAAAAACCATAACAGCACAACTTACTAATTATTTTTGGAACTCATTTGATTTTGTGTTTGCTGGAATTTATATTTCTGTGGAAACAAAAATGGATTCAAAACTACGTAACAGATAAGACTGTTTGAAACAAAGAACAAAGCTCCGTTCCCTAAGGGCACTTACAGCCTATAAGCCCCAGTGATAGAAAACATGGCAAAGCAAGCTGCTTGGGAAGGAGATCCTAGACTTGGGGGGCGTTGAGGGGGAGGAACAGGACGGTTTCTTGGAATAGTTGGACTTTCTGGATAATTTTGAATAAAGAAATGCAAAGGACCAACTCATTGATGGAATGCTGTTCTATATGTCAAAGTTTATAAGGAAAAAAGGCATAAAGACTAGTGTGGGCAATCAGACAAAGGAAGCAGTGAGAAGGGACATTTAAAAAGAGTGGACAGAAGGGCCCACGTGGACAGAGCTGGAGAATTGGGAAGTAGTGAGGCCTTTCACTTAAGCAGAGAGGCAGGCTGTGTGGAGGACAGCTGGGAGAATATGGTCAAAGCCAGAGGGAAGGGCATGTTCAAGTAAGGTCTAGGTGGATACTGTAGTTTAAATCAGGGGTCCCCAACCCCCAGGTGAGGAACTGGGCCACACAGCAGGTGGTAAGGGGCGGACAAGTGAGTAAAGCTTCATCTCTATTTACAGCTGCTTCCCATCGCTAGCATTACCACCTGAGCTCTTCCTCCTGTCAGCATTATGGTGAGTTGTTTAATTATTTCATTATATATTACAATGTAATAATAATAGAAATAAAGTTCACAATAAATGTAATGCGCTTGAATCATCCTGCAACCTTCCCCTGTCCTCCGCCCCAGTCCTTGGAAAAATTGTCTTTACGAAACTGGTCCCTGGTGCCAAAAATGTTGTGGACCACTGGTTTAAATGAAAAAATATAGAGAAAGGACCTCACCAGAGCAAAAGAAGGGTCATTTTACTAATGGAGTCAGAGTTTTATGATGGCAGATATGTGAAGAAAGAAGGCTAGAATGGAATTGCCAGTTTTGCGAGTGACCGTGAGATCAAGGCTATGAGAAGGGAATGGAGAAAATGTGAGGAAGGTGTCAAAGTTATTAGCATGACAGCAAATAGGATGAGAATAAAGAACTTAGTAGGCAAGGATTACAAACTCTATGATAAAAAAAAATATATTTGCAGCTTACTACGGTAGCAGAATAGCCATTCAAGTTGATCCCTTTGTATGTGAAGGAGAGGATACACTAAATGGATGTTTTGCTTAATTATCTTCAGAGAATGAGACCAATTTGCCACAACCTTTATTCCCATAAAGACTTCAAAATTTTTAATATCAAAGGTGATAAAGAAGTTTTAAAATCTCTATGTACTCTCTCTTGCTCTTTTGAAGGACCAAGTAATATATCCAGGAGATTGGTTTGAATCTGTTTCTTAGGTTTCAATACTGTTATATAAATCATAATAAAATAGGAGCACAAGTATTTTCTTCACCTTGGAATCATCAGGTCTCTCTTGGGTAATTCAGAACTAAAATGCTTTCATGGGATTCCTATGTGATACTTCCTGCAAGAGGTGTCAAGGAATGTGTGATGGTTCCTTGATTTGTCTTGGCTCCTGCAAAATCTGTTCACTGTGGACACTCCTTTGTCCACAGTGAAATTCAACTAAAGTCTACTCTGCAGTAAACGGAATAAACTGCTGATACAAAAAACAACCCAGATGCATTTCAAAATCATTATGCTGGCAGTAAGAAGCCTGACACAAAAAGAGTGCACGTGCTGTGAGCTTGTTTACGTAAAAATCTAGAAAGTACACTAATCTAGGATGACGAGTCAGATCAGTAGCGTTTAAGGGACAAGGGAAACACGTATTGCAAAGAGGCATAAGGAACCTTTTATGGATGATAGAAGTGTTCTCTTTCCTACTTGTGCTGGTTGTTTCATGGGTATATACATCTATCAAAACTCAGGGAAACATGCACTCAAAGTAGACACAGATGTGTACTTAAATTATACTGGATTAACTTATTTTAAAAAATAAACTGCGTAATAATTACAAAATAAAAAGTTTAAAAAATTGAACTACAGATGTAATAGAAACAGATTAGATGAGGACTTTTTCCAATGGTCGGATCAAAAGTCAAGTTCTGCTTCCTAGACCATGGCAATTTGAAACATTGAAGCTTGGTATATCTTTCTTTGAAAAGCCTAATAAGTTCTCTTCACAGAGCTTCCATCTGAACAAATAAGCTGAAATCACAAGATGCTATGAAAGAGCAGTCATTAGGATGCTTGGTCATTTTTTGGTTTCCCCAGAAACAAGCAGTCTTGCTTCAGGTTTACTGCCAACAGCCTGTGTTCTCAGTTGGGCAGGAGCTCTTGGTAAGGGTGTGTCTGGAGGGCGTATGAACCTCCTGAACTGACACATCTGGCCAAACAAGGAGCTGCCTGTCCTGTGTCCTCTCCAGGCAGCACCAAGTGACTCATCACAACCCCAGGGTTCTCTCCTGAACATGCTTGAGACTTCTCTTTTATTCAAGGGTGAGGACTCCTTAAACTATGGCACAGGCAGGGCTACGCAGTTAGCCAGGCACCCAGCACATTCCCCTTTCCTGCAGAAGAGATGCTCACGTAAGCGTTCACCCCAAGTACCTAGGAGCTGAGCCTATCACCTGCGGTCTAGGCAGAACTCTCCCCATCTACCCCTAATGCCCAAGTTAAAAAAGGCTAGAAACAATAGTAACTTTGGAGAAGGGATGTTCCTTAACTCTTTCAAGGCAATTTTAATTGAGAAAACCATAAAAAATAGTTACTACTCTCCTTCTCAATATAACTTTACAGGGTTAAGCATGCAGACTCCAGGGTTTTTAGCTGGCCTCAAATTTTCAACTATAAAATGAAGATAATAATAGTACCTACATCATAAGATTGTTGTAAACATTGAATAAAATAAAATATGTAAAGTACTCAGAGCAATGCATAATACACAGAGAGCACTCAGGACATGATCACTATTATTTAGGTAAGAAAAACCCAGCATCTCATGCTGAAAACAGCTGAGAGTAACAAAATCAAAGTAATGTTGGGAAAAGAATTGAGGGAAGGGACAAAAGGAGAAAAACAGACTCTGAAACGGGGCGTGCGGTTTTTTTCAACTGATAGAAAAGAGCCCATATGGAGTGCTCAGGACCTAAAGGACACATTGTCCTTGCCCTCCTCTCAAGAAACTTTTTTTAAATCAATATTCTTAAGAAAATCAATTTTGACACTTAAATCAACCACCTTATCTCCAGGAGTTTCCTCCTTGAGAAATGCTGTGAAGAGGGCTTTTGTTCTGATTGCTTTGCCTTCTGTTTTCCCTAGCAGCAAGGAAAGGCTCTCACAACCAATAAAGAAAAGCAGTGACACAGCTAATCAGATCAATCTGGTGGGACTCATTGATTTGATGGGAGAAACTGTGGGGCGACAGCAGGTTATAGCTGATTTAAAACTGGGTGACCTTGTTAACACCTAAAAAACAAGGAGATTTTTTTTTTAATGGAAGTCTGTGAACTTCACTTGAGCATAATATGGCAATAGGTGAGACAAACAGTCAAAAAATATTCCTGCACATCTGTAATGGGAAAAGAAGAACTTAGTACAAATATAGCGGACCACAAGTTGACTACAAATCGAATATAAGTCAGCAGTGTTCAATGAGCCCAGGATGTACAAACAGGAGTCTGAGGTGGATGAATGGAAATTAATTCTTCCAAAATCCTCAGCGGTAGCTGACAATAAAGTTCTAGAGAATGAGTCCGGGACTTCCCCAGATTACGTGGTATAAACTATCAAGAAAGTAGAGAGACACATGGGAGAGATTCTTCTTTTCCATTTCCAAGGTGGATTTTTTTCCCTTTCATCTTTTTGGCCCACTATCTATCCTTACAGAATTTGTAAACAAATTATCAATATTATGGTGAAAAATATATACAAAACCAACCCATTAGGTACCTACCAGGTGATCCTGAATTTTATCCACAAAGGTTGAATCATTCAACAGTAGAATGGGTTCACTGGGTGGATCCCCAGATACCAAACGAAGTTTGGTTTCATTGACTAGAGTAGAGAGTCCAATGGTGATAAATAATATTCCTGAAGTTCTGGCATCTTCAGAAATACTTTGAACATCTGGATTCTTTGGATGGTCGATGCCATCAGTCATCAGCAAAGCCACTTTCACACCATCTTTGCACCCTTCTCTCTTAAGTAGCCTCGTGACATTGGCGATGGCATAATAAGAGAAAGTACCTTGCCCAATGAAATTCATAGACTTGACCCTCTGTTTAAAAATCTGTAGATCCTTCCAAGAAGAAAAAGGTGGATCAATTTGGACAGAGCTGCTAAACTGAAGGGCTGCCAGTTTGATGTTATATTTCAAGGAGCCAGCCGGGGTCAATTGAAAAATCTTGGCACTCAAGCTATCTACAAAATCTTTCTGTTTGTCAAAGAGAAAAATTTTAGAAATTTCAGAGCTGTCCACGATGAAGACAAGATCTATGAAGCAAGTGAGGTCTAAAATAGGACGAACAGGTTAGGCAAAATCCTTGCCCTTACTCATGAAACAACTCTGTATAAGGAAAGGCCTGAGGTGATGTGGTCGTGAATTGCTTGCTTCTGAGAGGAGAAGGAAGTGAAAAAGAGTGGCACTACTGAGATAGGGCTTACACTGTAAAGAACTAAATCTCTTTCTAAGTCTACAAATTCTTTTCCTCTTGTAAAATTGTGCAAATCAAAAGCAAACAAAATACCATATATTCCGAGCATCTTCCCAAAGTAAAACTTGCTTAAAGTGAGAGGGAAAGAAAGTACATTATAGTTTCAAAATTCAACAAACACTAGGCAAAGTTGTCTAGAAGTAAATAATACTCTGCCTAATTCTCAAACTGTATCTCATATTGGTGAGGCCCCATCTTGTTTTGGTGCAGTTTTTGTTTTTTTTTTTTAACTTTTTTGAAATCAAGGGAGAAAATGACTACGCTTCATATTGTAGCAGTGGTAAGGGACAAAGAAACCTAACAGGGAGAACTTAAGTTTGAATTCTAGCTCTGTGACTTACTAATTAATTTGCCTGCGGCCTTGAGTGTGTCACTTCACCTCTCTGGGCCTCAGTTTCTTTATCTATGGGAGTGGCAATCTCTGTCATGCCCATTCTAACAAGGCTACTGTGAAGCTCAAATGAGATAATAAATGTACAAGTGCTCTAGAAATTCTGATGTTTTTATAAGTATGCTCTATAAGTTTGTAAGGTGCATTATTATCATATCAAAATAGAATATCACATATATACCTAAATATGTGGTTTGCTATTTGCATCAAATGCTATTTGGAAAAATTCATATTAGGGTTTTAAGAGGCTAAAACTAATAAAGACAGAACAAAACACTTTTTTACCCTGGAGACTTTTCCTTGCAAGTAAATTGGACTTTGATCCTTTCTTTCTTTGTCCATATATTGCTTGACTCATAAAAGCTGGCAAAAGCACGAGATACAAGACAAAATGTCTGTTCCACATTATGGTAGATGGTGAAAAATCATCTGCCGTGTATCACCTTTAGTAGAAAAATCAGTTATAAATACTTTAATAAAATACAGAGTTTGCCATTTTTAATTTCAAGTCAGTGATATTGAAAACTGGCATGTGGCAAGAGAAAAGGGTTTTCATTCATATTTATAAAAAATTATCCACATTGAGATTTTTAAAGTTTCTAATCCAAATAGATCACAGCAACACAACCAAACCTCTATTAATGAATATTTTTGTATATTCAAAGAATTACACCCACGTAGTCTGAATTTCCCATTATATTATGGGGAGCAGGAGGTACACAGCCATTTAAAAACATTTCAGTCCCGCTCTCTATGATGACTGTGGTTTGATCACAGGGCCTGTTTGACTTTTCCACCTTCTCCAAGGTAGTATCAGATTGCTGCAAGGGTATTTCATTCGTTTTCATTGTAACTAATTCCTGACCATGCCAATATTTTTACAGGGTTGTAGAGAACCACCACCATTTCTGTCTTAATATTACATGCACAATTGCAATGAGTTCAGCGGTCAAGTCAAAAATTGAATTGCCCTTCTGTTTCCATAGAACCCCATTTTCTACGTTTACTTTGTTAACTTCAACTCCACCAGAGTTCCAAGCTGTAGTACAGCTGCATACCCAGTCAATCAAAAGAGTATGAAAACAGTGAAGTAAGTCAGAAAGAGAAAAATAAATACTGTACGCTAACACATATATATGGAATCTAAAAAACAACAAAAAACGGTCATGAAGAACCTAGGGGCAAGACGGGAATAAAGACACAGACCTACTAGACAATGGATTTGAGGACATGGGGAGCAGGAAGGGTAAGCTGGGACAAAGTGAGAGAGTGGCATGGACATATATACACTACCAAACGTAAAATAGATAGCTAGTGGGAAGCAGCCGCATAGCACAGGGAGATCAGCTTGGTGCTTTGTGACCACCTAGAGGGGTGGGATAGGGAGGGTGGGAGGGAGATGCAAGAGGGAGGAGATACAGGGATGTATGTATATGTATGGCTAATTCACTTTGTTATAAAGCAGAAACTAACACACCATTGTAAAGCAATTATACTCCAATAAAGATGTTTAAAAAAATTTTAAAAATAAAACCAGGCCAAAAAATAAAAATAGATTATGAGAGCAAAACTAACAAATTTTCTGTGTTAGCTGGAAGAACTACTGCGCAGAAAGAGAACTTGAAATCAGGAAGCAATCCCCTCTGAACATCCCTGTGAAACTATTTTTCTGGGTAGATTAACAATTTAAAATCTAATCCTGTATTTAAATCTTCAGCAAACTTTAGCACTCAGTATGCCCAGCTATGTACCAAATGCCTTTTAAACCCACAGGCTTCCCTGGCAAGAGAAGACTCCTGTGTGGCTAGCTCAGTATACCCTAGAATGGAAACAAGAAAGCTTATTTTGAACCAATGTTCTGCATGGTTTGAAATACTTGCCTGTTTAAAGTATATTGACTTCAGAAGTTCTGGAAAAGGAATAACAGTTTCCTTCTTTGGCACCTTTCCTTCATGGAATGGTAGCTGGGAAATTGTGAGCATGATTTTTCCAGACTTTGAATAGGGGGTGGAAATATATGCAAAGGCAATGAGGAATGAGATGGGTGACTGACTTCTTTCATACATGCCAGATGGAGAAGCCCCAATGAGAAGCAAAGCTGTTGGGTTGGGGATGGACCAGTAGATGGCTCCATGCCATTGTCTGCTCCTCGAATAGCATCAACTAGCAGGAATTTTATTAAGCTGACTTTGTATCACTATGGCCAAGCATCTCTGTTGGCAAGTGCCTCAAGTGTAATTGACCAAATGTCAACTGCTCTTCAGACCAGGTATGCTAAGATGTGGAGATAGCTGGGTATTAAAAAAAGAAGAAGAAGAAGAAGTGTGTTGAGGAAGTAGAACACAATGAGGATATGTCTCTCCAAGTAATCCCTTGCTAACCAAGGAGAAGAATACAGAGGGCTGTATAACTTTAACACTGAAGATTAGTATAAGGATAAGGCTATGTAGCAAAACACAGCTGCTATTGTATTTTCAGAGGGGAAAAAGGTGTAATATTATGTCCGTAGTATTACATATGCCATCTCTCTTTTTTTGACCCCGTACGTAAGGAAGTTCTCAGAAGTTCTGGAAATAAGAGGCTGAAAATTTAATTTCATTGAGAACAAGAGAGGTTTTACAAGCTTGAAGCTTTCTCTAAAATTTTCCTTAAATATTTATATTTTCTCTTTCTGTGTTGTTTATTCTTTACTAAGAGCAGATTTTATTTTTATTTTTATTTTTTTGCGGTACGCGGGCCTCTCACTGTTGTGGCCTCTCCCGTTGCGGAGCACTGGCTCCGGACGCGCAAGCTCAGCGGCCATGGCTCACGGGCCCAGCCGCTCCGCGGCATGTGGGATCTTCCCGGACCAGGGCACGAACCCGTGTCCCCTGCATCAGCAGGCGGACTCTCAACCACTGCGCCACCAGGGAAGCCCAGAGCAGATTTTTTATGACGAAAAATCAGGATGCTATCTGGAAATCTTTACAATTTTCCTTTCTAAGAAATATCTGAAAGTAAACAGGTCTTGCTCTATCATAGGTTTGACTGTCCAACTTTTAAAAAAGTTATTCCCTTCAGTGAATAAAGCAGTCTTAACATTTTCATGAAGAATCCACCCCAAAATAAACGATTAAATCTATTTCAGCAGTCCCCAACCTTTTTGGCACCAGGGACAGGTTTCGCGGAAGACGAATTTTCCATGGGGCGGTGGGGGGGGAGGATGGTTCAGCCTATAATGTGAGAGATGGGGAGCGATGGGGGGCGGCAGATGAAGCTTCGCTCGCTTGACCGCCGCTCACCTCCTGCTGTGTGGCCCAGGGGTTGGGGACCCCTGATCTATTTATTAAGCCTTGACCAAACTCTGCTTTTAATGGGGAAAATATTTTCTATTTTTCATTTAGTTGATTTTATTTTCAGGTATTAGAAAGTGTTGTATTGTATCTTGGTGAATTCTTCCATTTCCTACTAGATGGTATTTACACTTTTCTTTTATTGGGGACAAATAATAGCATCAAATCTCCGAACTGGAAGGAAACTTAGAGACCACTTTTATTTGATTCTTCCACTTCACAGGTGATAAAGTAGAGGGCAGGTGTTGAGACCCACCCAAAGATCATCCTGTGAGATAGTGAGGGAACAAAGTTTAGATCTTTGTACATCAGTGGTCATCTTTCATTATCCCTAAATGTCCCAGGAGGTTTCTAGGCCTTGGTACCATCCAGGCTTGTGCCAGAGCAGGAGAAAGAAGAGCCTGTTACATGGCCAACAATATATGTTTGAAAAATAGGAATTTTCCCTTAGTAGCAAATGGCTCAAGACAAATTATCATGGGCTAAATTCCAGGACATAATGAGTCTCATCTCTCACTGTGTAAATCTTAATGCCTGGGCCATCAAAGGCAATGAACACCATTTATGAGACCCCCGAGTTGAAGAACTTTCTCCTTTAGGTTTGGGCAGGGTTGCCAGAGTAGCCTGGGATTGTTGTTACACTGATTTGAGTAAACTGTGGTTGCTGTGCATGTTATTGATACCTGATCAAAATACAGCTAGTAATATGGTTAGATATCATCATTTGGATGAATAAAAAGTTGCAGAAACTCAACATCCATTTGAGTTTTCTGGTCAGTCCATTTGGGATTTAATAAGAATATTCAACAAGGAAAGTTTTTTAAATAAATCAATCAAATTTCTGGAACTAAAGTGTTTTAAGAACATTAAGTAACTTATTATCCCACATTATGTCAACGCTTTACAACTCTGGTTCACACAACATTGTCCCCAGTTGAGGTAACAGAGTCATCATTTTTTGAGTTACATCTAAATTCCATAGTTCCTCCTATACAATTGTTTGTTTCTTCCTCTGTTCTTTTAAATTCTGTACTAAGGGTAAATTTTTCATGGACAAAGTTTACAGTAAATAGGACTTGAGATGAATTCATATTTTACTATTTTGGATGTGAAAAACATTTTAATGATATACAACTCACACAAATATAAGGTACCTAATATCATTATTCATTGTTTATATCCAGAGCCATAGATTCAGAAATACACATGTATAATTTTATTTATGTAAGTAATTTTTCTTACTTATATTTATATGTATAATATTCCATTACACTAATTAACCAAATTCAGAAATGCCAAATATCAACAGAAATTAGTGAGGACTGACCATGGGTCTTGAGGGACTACTGTTTGAAACAAAGATATTTGGGCACCACCTTGTGGGGCTTTGTAGAAAGACACCATGAGAGAGTTTGTCTACTATCATTAACAGATTAAAATTCTTAATTCCCTATGATGCTGAATAGGTAGAACGAAAGTTGCTGTCTACAAATTCTCTGGGTAGGGAAATAAGAAGATGAATCAAAGGGGTGAAAAAATTACTTTGATATATGAATCAAGAAACTAACATCTGATGAAATCTGAAACGTATTCATTTAAGAAATGTTAACCTTGTTCCTACTATGTGTGAGGCATACTGTGTCTTATTTGTTTTTGGGTAGAAAACAAATGACACAGTCACCTCGGCCTAGTGGAAGAGATAGGTAAGAAAAAGGCAATCACAAGTTTTACCAAAAATATTCTTAAGTAGTCAGATATCCCACTCTAGCTAGTAAGATCATGCTGAAGTGTTTGGGAGCAAGTGTACTGGTGTCTGCAACTTTGAAATGCATTGTATAAACAGAAGATGCATAGAGGGATGGGTAGATGGATGAATATTATGATATAGCAAATATGTCAAATATTATAGATCAAATGTTAATTGTGGAGTCTAGATGGTGGGTAGTGGGTTTGCTATATAATTCTGTCAACTTTTGTGTATGTTTGAAAATTTTTATAACAAAATATTAGACAAAAAAAGGCAACAGCAATACAGCACGATAATATCTATGAAAGAGACCTGCAAAGGTGGCACCCAGCCCAGACTGTGACACAGAGGTTAGAAGTGCAGGGAGCAGAGGATAAGTAGACATTTTCTTTTCTGCTGTGTTAAAGGGTTTAGACTATCTTGAAATCAATGAGGAACCAGTGAACAATGTTAAGCAGAGGAATGACATGATTACATTTTCATTTTAGGAAAATCACTCTGGTGACCGTGTGAAGAATTAATCTTGCAGGGAAGCAAGCCTGGAGACTGAGAAACCTATTAGGAAACTTAGTAAACTAAGAGACAGGGCTCTTAAGCATCAACAGTAGGAATGGAAAGAAGTGAACAATTCCAAGAAATGTTTAGAAAGTAGAATCGAAGAGCTTAGTACCCAACTGACCCAGCAGAGGGAAGGAAATGAAGGAAAAGGACAGTACCCAGTAGTTTGTTGGAAAGTATTTAACAATCGACCCTGAAAATAAAAAAGTGTGCGTGTGTATAAGTGTGTATAAGTTTATTCTAAATATTACCGATATGAAGGGTATGTACTTACAAATACTGTAATAACCAAATACACAATATCATCTACTGGAAATTCCATATAGCAAATTGAAGCTCATAGGATGCTTCCATTGATTTTTGCCAAATTCTTGTATCCTTGGCCAACTTATGGTTGCAACTGATCAATGACTGTAGTTCCAACTTTAACAAGTACGCCCCTGCTTTCGTATTTCTATGATACTTCTAGTGTATAACCTTTGGTATCTCTTTTCTCCCCTTATTTAGTCCTCTCCACAGGAGGAGGGTTTAGATTTATCCTAAATGATGGGGGTAATAGTCTAACATCCACTGGTCCATGCTTCCTGAGTGGGTAGAATTAATGTGTTCAAAGTCCTATGCATGTGTGACCTCATCTTCTACATAACTTACTATTAGAGATCTAAGGATGGGAAGTAGTGAGTAACGTCCCT
Organism: Lagenorhynchus albirostris; assembly: GCF_949774975.1. Lineage (NCBI taxonomy): Eukaryota > Metazoa > Chordata > Mammalia > Artiodactyla > Delphinidae > Lagenorhynchus > Lagenorhynchus albirostris. The sequence goes on from NC_083102.1 coordinate 60,827,383, forward strand.
TGCAGCTGGAAGGTTCTGTTTGGTGAGAAAGTCCAAAGTCTAGACATGAATGCTAGTACCAGGAAACTTAGTTGGGGTTGCAGGTCCAAGCTGCATTCAGCTTTACTAATAGTAATGCTGACGCTCTGATCTCCATGTCTCTATTGTATGTATTTCTCAATTATCAATAACTCCAAGTCCAGAGGAAGAATGTTGTGAGTAATAATCACCCTTAACTCCCATCCCCCTGTGTATATATGTGGACATAGTTAAAAGGGAGTAGATTTTATTTCATTGTTTATATACTCTCCACTCCCCAACCTCTAAAATAAACACAAAGGAAAAAATTCAGGTTAAAAGGAATAATTTTCAGAAACTAAAATTTTAAAGAGATGCTAGGGACACCAATGTTAATTTCAACTACAAGAAAAATGAATAGAGTCAATGCACTTATTAGAATGAATAAGCTTATCCACTTCTATTTATCATAAATGGATGTTGCATTTTGCCAAATGCTTTTTCTGCATCTATTGAGATCAGTATGAATTTTGTCCTTCATTTTGTTAATGTGGTGTATCACACTGATTTGTGGATGTTGAACCATCCTTGCATCCCTGGAACAAATCCTACTTGTTCATGGTGTGCGATCCTTTTAGTGTATTGTTGAATTCTAGTTTGCTAATATTTTGTTGAGGATTTTTGCGTCTGTGTTCATAAAGGATATTGGCCTGTGACTTTATTTTCTTTTGGTGTTATTGTCTGGTTTGGGTAATGCTGGCCTCATAAAATGAGTTTGGAAGTGTCCTTCCTCTTATATTTTTTAGATTCTATTCTATTTAATAGTCAGGGTAGGGCTTACTTGCATCTAATAATGTCAAGGCAACTGCTGATACATCAGCAGACTTTATAGGCTATTAAGTGGGAGTTTTACTTCCCAGACATATATAGTAAAACTACAAGAAAGAAAAAATGTTAGGCAATAACACATGCATTTAATAAACAATTTGCAGGCTTTAATATAAGAAATTATTTCTATATAAACAGGAAATGGTTTAGATCTTCAATCAGAGATGTAGAATTTACATGTATTGGGAGACAAAGTTCCTGATGATAGAATAAGATAGCAGGATAGGATAAGAAAAAAAGCTTAGAGTTTCTCACAGAATTCAGTGCCTTCCCATTTTAAGCAGTCTCTTCCAGTTAAATTCAGTCTTTGGCGCTATTCAATTTCACCCAATACACTTATTTCTGGCATACTTATGAGACAGCAAATATGACAGATATGTATTTTCTTGGCTGACATGTTAAAAAAAAACAAATAAAATTTGGAATTTTAACTTTTAAACCATTAAATAAACAATTACACAGATGCTTTTCCCTCCAGCTTAATAAAAACGAAGTTGCTTTTGGAGAGATTATTTTTAAACTCAATGTGTAAACGTCCATCATCACAATATAACAGTTTTAACAGTCTGAGCATTTGCTTAGTTAATACACCATGCGTGAATACTTCTTGGGATATACAGTATCATTTCCTTTAAGGTACCATACATGTAACATATATCATCATACCTCATATTAGAAAAGTGTCCCTTCCTCAAGAGTCTTGCTGCCTGACAACTGTAGAATAACCATGATGCAAATGGCCTTCCTGGAGGTGCTAATGCACAAACTACAGAACCATAGGCCTCAGCCCTGTGTAATATCACAGTGTTTATGCAATTAATATTTTAGTGTACAGTTGCAAAAACTTTTGTGTATTTATCATATTTTACAATTTGTACTAATTTATTAAAGACTTGAAATTTTAGTTGCGTAAAATGGTTCACTCATTCTGATTACAGTTGAATGTAACGAATTTATTAAAAGAGCAGGACTCCATAGGATCCATCACAAAACAACTTTATTTTTCCCCCAACTGTCCTTTCATACCTTTTTTTTTTTTTTTTTTTTTTTTTTTTTTTTACGGTACGCAGGCCTCTCACTGTTGTGCCCTCTCCTGTTGCGGAGCACAGGCTCCGGACGCGCAGGCTCAACGGCCATGGCTCACAGGCCCAGCCGCTCCGCGGCATGTGGGATCTTCCCGGACCAGGGCACGAGCCCGTGTCCCCTGCATCGGCAGGTGGACTCTCAACCACTGCGCCACCAGGGGAGCCCCTCATACCTATTTTTGAGGGCAGGATTTTCCTTTCCCATTGGATGAAATTATAGGCAGGTGTCATGAGTCTCTGAATCAGTCTTTGATATAAAAATCACTTCTTTCACATTGAGTCATAAAACTGATGCGGGCTTCCCTGGTGGCGCAGTGGTTGAGAGTCCGCCTGCCGATGCAGGGGACACGGGCTCGTGCCCCGGTCCGGGAGGATCCCACATGCCGTGGAGCGGCTGGGCCCGTGAGCCATGGCCGCTGAGCCTGCGCGTCCAGAGCCTGTGCTCCGCAACGGGAGAGGCCACAACAGTGAGAGGACCGCGTACCGCAAAAAAAAAAAAAAAAAAAAAAAAAAAAAAAAAAAAAGACACCGGTTCTGAACTCATTATCTTCACAGTTACATATATGTCTAACTTGCAGTGTTGGTTCGGGAAGTCTTTTTCTCGTTTTACTACTTATACAACTGCTTTGGGCTTCATTGGGTTCAGGTAATTCTAAAATTAATTTGATCCATTGAAAATACAAATTTTCTTTCTCATCAACCACAAAGAATTAACAGTATTGACATCTTAACTCCAGGCTGAGGAGTTTGGATCTTGGTCTGTAGGAAACATGAGCCAATGAAGGGCTCTAAATAAGAGAGTCGCTTGAGATGTGCTTCAGGAAGAACAAAGGTTTAGCATAAAAGGGTAGGAACAGGGGAACCAGAGACAAGTTTGGAGACTATTGTCTGGGTGAGCAGTAATTAAGACCTAAATAAACTAGGGCAATGGCTGTGGGAGCAGAGAAATTAGCAGAATTTAGACACCTTATCTGTTTCAAAAGCCCAAATGTGATTTACTCAAATCCCACCCAATGAGTGGAAGAGACCAGGGAGAGAGATGGCTGTGGTTTCACTGGGATTTGATTGTGATGTTGATGGTTGCTACTTTAGTGCTTCAGTGCTCATTGGAAGGGATAAGCCCAGTTTCTTAGTCAGTTTGGGCTGTTGTAACAAATTGGCATAGACTGGGTCCCTTATAAACAACAGAAGATTATTTCTCACAGTTTGAATGCTGAAAGTCTGAGATGAGGTCAGCACGGTGGGGTTCTGGTGAGGGCCCTCCTCTGGGTTTCAGTGCCGACTTCTCATCGTGTCCTTACATGGCAGAAAAGGGTTGAGGGGGCTCTCTGGGGTCGCTTTTATAAGGGCAGTACTCCCACTCTTGAGGGCTTCACCCTCATGACCTAATTACCTCACAGGGGCCCCACCTTCTAAAATCATCACATGGAGGGTTAGAATTTCAATATATCAATTTGAGGGGGGGAGTACAAACATTTAATTCATAATGCCAAGATATCCACTAGTGAAACAGACACCCTGTGAAGAGGCAATCAATGAGCAAAGCAAGAAATGTTCCCATCACCCATGGTGCAGTTATCATCCTAAAACTACCCCAGTTGATAGACCCTTTGCATTGCTGCTTGAACCTTATTATCTCTGACTTAACTCTGTGGGTACAGGATTATGAAGTTGAAGTGTCTGTCTATCATTATGGAATTGAGCATCCTAATCCCTCCAACAATACTCTTTAAAATAATATTCACTGGGTTTTCTCTCATTAAAAAAGTTTTACATTTTTTATCTCAGGAAACAGAAAAGTATAATAAAGAAAATATTGATCACCTTTAAACCTACCCCACAGAGACATCTACTGTTAAAATGTTGGCACAATTCCCTCTAGTCTTTAAAAAATAAGGTTAGGATCATTATGTATATTCCATCTGGTACTACTTTATTCCTGTAACAATAAACGGTGAGTGTTTCCTCGATCTTGAAATATTTTTTTTTCCCCTGAAACAGAGGTTAGTAAACTAATCCAAACTGCCACCTGTTTCTGTAAATAAATTTTCCTGGAACACAGCCATGCCCCTTTGTTTATGAACTGTCCGTGGCTGCTTTTGGACTAGAACAAAAGAATTGAGGAGTTGTGGTAGAGGCAGTATAGCCTGCAGAGCTGAACATATTTACTATCCGGTCCTTCACAAAAAAAAAGGTTGCCAACCTCTGTTTTAAAAGATAATTTTAATGGCACATAGAATTAGATCAGAGGCTGTTTTATTTGGTAGTGAATGGACCAGTAGTTAGAAGCACAAGGGTAGAGCCAGATTGTCTGGGTTCATATCCTAGCCCCACCACTTAAGAGGTATCTTAGGCAATTTATTTAACCTCTTTGTACCTCAGTTATCTCATCTGTAAAGTGGGGAAATTATCAGCCTCATCCTTATAAGATTGTGGTGAATTCTGTGGTGCACCACCCAGATGTCCCCCTTCAGTAATGAGTGACTTATTTCTTCAGCTGCTGGGAGTGTTACCAGCAGCTGGCCCATAGCTGTCAGCCTTCTTTGGGGGCTGCCTTGCCGAGAAAACTGCCTCATTCAAAGTCATCCTTTTTCAAGGGACAGCTCATATCAATGACACATCCACATCAGTGAGGTAGTAATAAGGGCCTGGGTCCCTTGTCCCAACTCAAGACAACTCTGAAGGGCCAGTTCAATTCCAAAGTTTCCCATGGATTGGCTGAGTCCTTTATTGGTATTGAACCATAGCTCGGCTTCTCCCTCTGCCCAATCCTACATCTTCTTCCTCTCTTTCACAAGTGTTTATCTCAAGAATACTCTCTAGTAAGTATCCTACAACCTAATCTCCATCTTGGAAGACGGCTCTCAAAGCACCCAATCTGAGACAGAGTGTTAAATGAGCCTATATTGTAAAGTATCTGGCACGTAGTACATGCTATATAATTGTTTGTTATCAAACTCATAAATAATCCACTGGGAGACAGTAGAATGGACATACAAGTTCAAGGAGAAAAAAATAGAATAATATAAAATTTCCTACAATTAAAGAATAGCTTATTCACTAAATTTTTAAATGAATGATAGTGAGAAATTTACACTAAGGTATTTAAATTTCATTGGATACATTTAAAGTTCGATACAACCATTTTATTTACAATGTAAACATTAAAAATGTATTAAAAATCATACCCTTGGCAACTTTGTAAATTTACTATGACAGTGTTAGATGTAATCCACCAAAATGTATGAATAAGTGCATTGTTTTACAAAATTAATTTGGGAGTGTGCTAGAATAGTTCTTTTTTTTTTTTCTCTTTTTCTGCGGCACGTGGGCCTCTCACCGTGTGGCCTCCGGACGCGCAGGCTCAGCGGCCATGGCTCACGGGCCCAGCCGCTCCGCGGTACGTGGGATCCTCCCCGACCGGGGCACGAACCCGTGTCCCCTGCATCGGCAGGCGGACTCTCAACCACTGCGCCACCAGGGAAGCCCTAGAATACTTTTTAAAGACCATTATTTTAAGATATCTCAAATCTTCTCATCCTCAACCTTTGTAAAAAGATTACCTAAGCCATATCACATGTTCACAGGACCTTAATTTCCACTTGGTGCGTAAAGAGTAAAAGTTGCTCTCAGGTACAGACTGATTTTTTTCATGTGAAAATAAAGGGAGTTGGGGTTAGCCAGTCACAGACTCCATGGACTATTCCAATAGTTGCTGAATTGCTGCCGAGGGCAGCAGTAAATAAGAAGGAAATTAGCAATCTTCAACTGCTCTCCTTTATTGGTTTAAAACCACAACAAAAAATCCTATACTGGATCGCCACAACATTAATAAAGGAGCTTAAAAAGAAGAGCATCCTGTTAGGGTTACAGAAGTTTAAAAAACAAAACAAACATTAAGACTAGCAACTCCGGCATCCATTACAAAAATGAATGTTTGATAAAGACAGCTAGTGTAACCTCAGACCAGTCTGTTAATTTCCCTGATACGCTTTAACCTTCCAACAAATACAATGTACTCTCCCACTTCGTAAATATTTTTGAATACATATTATGTAGTCGAGCGCTACAGGAAATCCAAAGTTCTATACTAAAAGTTTACTATCCACAAGGAAAATACTGTCTGCCATTTTCCGGACAGCAGGAAGGGAGAAGAATAAGTCAATGTCAGGCAGCTTCTCTTTTAAGGGACATTCTCCAGTTCTACTCACAAGGAACACGGTTTAGTGAAGAAGGAGAATCAGTTTCCAAGTAGAATGAGAAAAGTGTCACTTATTCCTATGGGGACTTTAGGGTGCAAGGAACTGAAAGCAATGCGAAAAGAGTACACTTTCACAAAAGCTTAGATGGAAAACAAAGGGGAGAAAAAGATATTAGCTAGTGGGGAGTGTAGAGCAGAGAAAGATATCGCTTTAGGATTTATTCAACAAATTTTTGAGCATATGCTCTGTGCTATGCACTGTTTTAGGTCTTGGAGATTAAGTAGAGAATAAAGCAGACAGAGTCCCTGTCTATTAGGGAATAAGCTAAGCCACTATAACAAACAGGTCCGAACAAACAGTAATTTTTAAAAGAAGAGAGTTTATTTTCTCTTGTGTAATGGTCGAAACTTTGTGGCTGATCGAAGGGAGGAGGGAACCTCAGCTCCCCAAATTAGGCTGGGACTTAGACTAATGGAGCAGTTTTGCCTTCCTAAATACATGGCTTCCCTTTCCAGTCCATGTTTCTTTTTGCCATTTTCCAGAGAGCAAGAAGGGAGAAGAGGTAGTAGACAGAAAGCAGCTTCTCTTTTAAGGGACATGATCCAGTTCTACTCACATCTCAAAGGTCATAGTTTTTTTTTTTAACTTTTTATTTTATATTGGAGTACAATTGATTAACAATGTTGTATTAGTTTCAGGTATACAGCAAAGTGATTCAGTTATTCATATACATTTATCTATTCTTTTTCAAATTCTTTTCCCATTTAGTTTGTTACATAATATTGAGCAGAGTTCTCTATGCTGTACAGTAGGTCCTAAATATAGCAGTGTGTACGTGTCAATCCCAACCTCCCTAACTATCCCTCCCCCTGGTAACCCCAAGTTCGTTCTCTAAGTCTGTGAGTCTTTTTCAGTATAGCCACGCCTAGCTGAAAGGGAGGCCAAGGAATGGTCATTCCTAACTGGGTCACCGAATGCCTTGCTGACACTTGCGGGTGGAGGTTTAACAGAATGAAAACTGAGGATGTGGAGCATATATTCCAGAAGGGGATGACAACAATAGGCAAGTAAAGAGCAGTTTTAATGGAATGGTGAGCATGAAAGTCTGAGTCGACCCAATTCAGGAGAAGACAGGAGGATGTGGGATTAGAGAGAATGAGTATGGCTTTCTCCTTCAAGGAGAAAAGTGGGAGTGACTTGAATATATATTGAAGGTAAAGAACCAGTAGAAATGAGGCGGTTGAAGACACATGGAAGAGGAGAAAATTGATGGTGCTAGGTCCCAGGAGAAACAGCATATAGGGCCCCTCCTCTTTCTCTACGTCAGCTATAAGAAGGTAAAAATGGGAGTGAGTGAAGATGTGAGGGGAAGGAAAGAGAAAATAGTAGGAGACTCTGGGAATTCCTAACTAATAGTTTTAATTTCCTTTCTGAAGTAGGAAGCAAAGTCACCTCCTGAGTGTGAGATGTTTTCCTCAGCTTTGTATGGTAGGAGTGGAGAAGGAAGGGACTTGTATTGATCTGAGGTTGGGGATTTGGGGCCAGGACCAAAACTATTGAGAAGATTGGCAAGATAGTGTTTGAAGGGATGAATCCTATGGTATCTGCCCTCAGTACTCAGCACCTTCCTAAGCCTCCACTTCTCCAACAGCAGGAGTGAAAAGGAGCCTTAGACCTCCACAGGCAATACTCTCCCCAAACTCATCCTCTTACCCAAACTATCTGCCTTGAAAATCATCAGGACTAAGCTCAGTATGCTGTTTATATCTATCACAAGCTCCAAATCACCCACCTTTAACTGTGAACAGACAAGCACAGATTGCTGGACAACTGAAGAAAGTTTCTATAAGATTTGTAACACCTGTGGCAGCCCCATTCACTCAATTACGGGAGCCAGAAACCTAGAATCCTCTTTCTCTCTGACTCACTTAATCAATCATCAAGCTCTGTTCATCCCAACGTCTAAATATTCCCCAGGCCACACACTTCTCTCCATCCCCACTCTCCAGACCACTGGTAGTCTGGGTTACCATCATCTCTCATTTGGATACTTACCTTATCCCATAAAAATTGATTACACCATTCTCCTGGTTAAAAACCTTCAATGACAGCACCAGTGCCTTTAGGAAAAGTCCATACAGACTCACTAGCCTGATTTCCAAATGCCTTTCTAATACATCATCTCCATCTGTCCCCACTTCCTCTGTTCACTCGTCCATACTCCACTGTTTCCGCACTGCTATATGCTCTTCCTCTGCTCTAGAAGGCTCTTCTCTTCCAAATTCCTCCGACCTGTTTGCTTTCCCAGCTATCTCATCTTCATCCTTGTCTCAGCCTAGCAGTCAAGGAAGTATTCCTGACACACACACCCCAAACACTAAAGGGGCGCCCCTCCTGCCAAAGCGCTGTTTTAGCCCTAACTAGGCAGCCCTCTAATTGCCTGTTTCCTGCCAGGACCATGTCTTTTTTGCTCACTCCAGTGTCCCCAGCATTACAGCAAGTGCACAACAGGCACTCGAGATGTGTTTGTGGAATGAGTAAATGAGTGAATAAATCGTGAACCAAATACCCTGGACTTTCTACTACATAGATGGCCCACAAGTAAATTTTTTTTTTTTTTTTTTTTTCGGTACGCGGGCCTCTCACTGTTGTGGCCTCTCCCGCTGCGGAGCACAGGCTCCGGACGCGCAGGCTCAGCGGCCATGGCTCACGGGGCCAGCCGCTCCGCGGCACGTGGGATCTTCCTGGACCGGGGCACGAACCTGCGTCCCCTGCATCGGCAGGCGGACTCTCAACCACTGCGCCACCAGGGAAGCCCCACAAATAAATTTTTAATGGAAATTTATTTTTTAATATTTATTTATTTCGCTGTGAGGGTCTTAGCTGCTGCACAGGGCATCTTCGTTGGGGCGTGCAGGATCTTAGATGCCACACGCAGGATGTAGTTCCCTGACCGGCAATTCAACCCAGGCCCTCTACATTGGGAGCACAGAGTCTTAACCACTGGACCACCAGGGAAGTACCTTAATGGAAATTTAAACCAATTAAATGAGCTAAAGCATCCAAATCCCTTAAAATTGATAACCCAGCTCTGAGAGGAGTCCGGCTCCACGTGACCAGGATCCCGCCTGGGGAGTCAGGGGGCGGGACCTGAGGAGATGGACCAGGGCGCTTGGGCAGCAGGCGGGGCCTGCGGGGCCTCTGGGGCCGTGGCCCCGCCCCAGGGCGGTGCGACTCCGCGGGCGAGCGAGGGGCGGAGCTTGTAGCGGGGAACTCCCCTTCCCAGGCCCAGGCAAGTCCGCGCGTCTGCGAGGCGCGGTGGTCGGGTAGTGGACCCTGGTCCTGTGGCCCCGGTTACTGACCGCGTCGTGCGGCCGCCATCTTGCCGGCGTGTGGACCACCCCCGTCGGGAGGGGCTGCGACTAGGCCGGAAGCGGCAGTACGAAGGCAGCGCTGCCTGCCAGGTCGGTGAGTGCGGGCCGGGCCGCGTCTCCGCACTCGGGACCGGGAGGCCCGAGTCGAGGGCTCGGGAGCTCCAGGACGGCCGCTAGGCGCCCGGGCAAGCCCAGTTGAAAAGCCCGGGCGGGTGCGGACCCCGGGGCCTCCTTGGAGCCGAGGCGCGGGGAGTCGCGTTCAGCGCTGCGGGATACCCGCGCCGGGCGTCAGGCCGGGCCTGAGAGCTGCGAGCGGCCCGTGGGCTCGGGGACCTCCTTCGGGGTGCTGGGTCCGCGCTGCAGCCTCCACCGCTGCCGGGTTGTCTAGAACCGCGTCCTGCCCTAGGACGCGAAGCTCAGCCAGGTGCCTGGAGTGTGGGAGTCGCCCTTAGATTTCTGCATTACCCGGCAGAGCAGCCAGCCTTGCTCTAGTTGTACTCTAAATAAATACTTCTTAAAGGGCCTGTCACCCGCGTAGCTCTGTCCTCTGCATGTACGAGTAATGAAAATTCCGTAAGAGGATAAAGCTGCTCACAGGAGCCACGAGCATTGCTAAATGACTTAGCAAATGACTGCCTTTGCAGCCTTTTGTTTAACTATACTTTAAGGGAAATTTGGAGATATATAGAGCATCTCCTTGAAGATGGTGATGGTAGAAATTTCTTGAAACTGCTACTGTTGTTATTTGTCATGGTAAGACAAGTAGAAAAGACAACAACATAAAAGGATGATTGGATACCTTGTACACTTAGTATTATATAGATCTTCACTGTCCAGTAGCCACACAGGATTGAGATGTGCTGAAAGTGTAAAATACATATTGTATTTCCAAGACTTGGTACCACAAAAAAAAAGAGAAAAAGGTAAATTTCTCATTAATTTTACATTGATTACATGTTGAAAGGATAATATTTTTGATGTTAGGTTAAATAATATATATTGCTAAATTAGATTTATTTCTTTTTATTCTTTTCAATGTGGCCATGAGAAAATTTTAACTTGTATGGCTTACACTATGTTTCTGTTGGACAGTGCTGTTATAGATGTTCTGGTGAGGAACACAGAATCATCATCATGGCTTTCCTTTGCTCAGAAACCATTGATGGGAAGTGAGTGCTTGTTATACTTGAAGGTGAGCATCTAAATATAAGCTGTAATTATTGCAAATCCTACCCCTTTTACCCCCAATTTTTCAGTGTCTCCGGCATTTGAAAACATTAATTTCCAGAGCTGTTTAAGGGAATCGTAGTGATACTGACGCATTTGTTGATGCATAGAACTCATTTAATTTGATTGTCACAATTCTGTGAGAAGGAGATAGGGTGGGTTCTATCTCCATTTTATAGTCTTGGAGTATTAAGGGGCTTGTTAGGGTCTAGCTAGTAGTGGCTGGAGGTCTTCTGACTCCAGGCTCACTTTTCTTTGCTCTCCACCATATTCCTAGTGGTGTTTGTTCAGGAGCCAGGATCCATCTATACTGTGTTGGATTGTAAAGAAATACAGTTGACTTGAGCAACACAGGTTTGAACTGCATGGGTCTACTTATATGTGGATTTTTTTCAGTGGTAAATACCACAGTACTACACAATCCACAGTTGGTTGAATCTGAGGACGCAGAACCACAGATGAGGAGAAGCCACTTATACAGAGGGCCAACTATAAGTTACATGTGGACTGCGTTGGAGGGTCTGCGGCCTAACCCCTGAGTAGTTCAAGGGTCAGCTGAACGTTTCTTAAGAGGGTGCTTATAGATGTACCTCTGTATTCAGGGCCAGCTTCATGGTGTGTGAGCCGTGCAGTCACACAAGGCCCATCTTTAGAAGGCCTGGCACTTGGTTTAATGCTCTGCTGTCACAGTACTGAAATTCTTAATAAGTTTTGAAGAAGGGGGCCCTGCAAATGATGTAGCTGATCCTTTCTCTATGCAGTAATCTAGGATGGGAGTAGGGTGGTGTTGGAAAAGAATCAAAACATCTGGTCTTCTCTTTACTCCTATGTGAATTATGCAGGGTTTACTAGCCTCTTTCTAACTCTCAAGTTCTGTGATTCTGTATGAGTTACTGTAGTCAGATTTTGTGGATGGTAATATAAATATGTGCATGATATCAGAAGAAATACGGATGATTCTTCGTTAAGAGTCATGTAAATCAAATAGTTTTTAAAACTATAGTAACACTTTCTTTTATTTTTAAGATGGATTTTTCCATGTGGCACCCAGTTTTTTTTTAAACCATGGATCATTTGTGTAAAGAGTACAGTTGTAGGAAGGAAGCCTATATAAAAAGTGTGCTTATTTTAGCATTTGTCTTTCAGTGAGATAGGAAGATGGGCCAGATCTAAGGATACCTCCAGTTAAGAGGTTTCCTCTGTTTGCAAGGGCATGAGTATGAATAAAGCCTTACTTGGCAGCATCTGTTCCTTCTTTTTGTTGTGTTAGCTACTTCCTGTTACACAAGGTGCTTCTTTTCCTTCTCATTCTTAAATTTTTAAATTCTCTTTAAGACTGGACATAACTTCAGCACTAGAATGCAGGTTTTATTAGTGTATTAGTTCACTTGGGCTACCATAACAAAATACCATAGACTGGATGGCTTAAACGACAGAAACTTATTTTCTCACAGTTCTGGAGGCTGGAAGTCTGAGATCAGGGTGCCAGTATGGTCTGGTTCTGGTGGTAGCTATCTTCCTAGCTTGCAGACAGCCTCCTTCTCACTGTGTACTCACATGGGGAGAGGGCTCTGGTATCTCTGTATTTTAAGGGCACCAGTTCTGTCAGATCAGGACTTCACCCTTATGACCTCATTTAACCTTACCCTTAATTACCTCCTTAAAGACTCTATCTCCAAGACAGTCATGTGGAGTCATGATTAACACTTCAACATACGAATTTTGGGGGGTCACAGTTCATTCCATAGCAACCGGGGACCTTATTTGTCCCTGTTTACCTCTGTGTGCCCAGCATTTAGAACAGTGTCTAGAACATAGAAGATGCCCCCAAATGCTTATAGAATAAACGAAAGTCAGTGTATGAGATTGATCCTCTCAGGGTTGCTCACTGTGGGCCCTTACCCATTATTGGAACCACTTATGACAGTGGGCACTTTGCTGTTGGCTTGAGCCAACCCCTACTGGAAAGGGCAGTGGGCGTAAGCATGGGGAGATTAGTGAAATTTGGAGAAAGCAGTGTGAGAGGTGTCAGAGGGAGCATTTAACAAATGCATTCATTTAACAAGTAATTACTAAGTATCTACTAAGTGCCCAGCACTGTGCTGGGTACTAGAGGTTCAAATGGAGAGCAAAAAGGATACTTCACCTGCTCTTAGGGAGTTTATAATCTAGTAGGAGAGATGGCAAGGGTGATTTATTTTTTTGTTGTTTATTTTTAAAATTTTATTTATTTTATTTTTGGCTGTGTTGGGTCTTTGGTGCCGCACACGGGCTTCCTCTAGTTGCGGTGAGCAGGGGCTACTCTTCGTTGCGGTGCGTGGGCTTCTCATTGCGGTGGCTTCTCTAGTTGCGGAGCACGGGCTCTAGGCACGCGGGCTTCAGTAGTTGTGGCTCGCAGGCTCTAGAGCATAGGCTCAGTAGTTGTGGCGCAAAGGCTTAGTTGCTCCGCAGTATGTGGGATCTTCCCGGACCAGGGATCAAACCCGTGTCCCCTACATTGGCAGGCGGATTCTTATCCACTGCGCCACCAGGGAAGCCCGAGAGGGCAATTTAAAGGGAAGGAATATTCTCCATTGAGAGTATATATCTAAGTAACCTGATTTAGATTGGGGAGGGGATAGAGTGTGGTTGAAGTCAAGGTTGAGCAGGTTTTAACATGGCCGAGAAGGGAGGGAAGAAAGCTCCAACCAGAGGGAATGGCATTTGCAAAGGTGTGATGGGTGGAGGATTACATTCTAGGCAATGAAAAGGACAGTATAGCTAGAACACAGTTAGCAGGGAGGAGAACAGGGTGCATTGAGGCTGGATCATTTAGGGTTTTGTAGATTTTGTCGAAGAATGAGAACTCTATGCTAACAGCAGTTGGAAACCATGAGAGGGTTTTAAGCAGGAGTTCGATAACCTGGATAAGTTTGTATTTTAAAAAGATCACTTTGATTTCATAAAGGCCAGAGTGGGAAGATGAATAAAAGAACTGCTGAACCAGCACCACAGGCCAGACATGTTGTCTACCTTAATTTTTTATGGAGTCAGTCTGCAGAACTGTGAGACTCTGCAGCCTGAGTGGAAGAAAGAAGACAGTTGAGCTTGTCGGGGAAGGCAAAAGTGGCAAGGAAATGAAGAAATTGAGGGTGCTAGTAAGAATATAATTGAAATGATTGATCTTGGGCTTCAGAACTATTAAGGAAGGAAATAAGGCAGTATGAGAATTCTTAGAGGCTTTTCCCAGTCATCTAAATTTTATGAGTCTATTGAAATTCTAGACTAATAATTCCTGACTGAAACTTTTACAAGATCAAAACATATGTCTGAGCTGAATTTATTTAGAATATCTTTATTAGGAATCTGTGCCAGGCTCTGCATCTGGTACAGGGTATAGAGAGATGAATGAACCATAACTTCACTCTTTCAGAACTGACAGCATGGATGTACAGATACCAGTTGCCATGAGGATTATGAGTATCTTTGTTCTTTTTTTTTTTTTTTATAAATTTATTTTATTTATTTATTTTTGGCTGTGTTGGGTCTCCGTTGCTGGGGGCGGGCTTTCTCTAGTTGCAGCGAGCAGGGGCTACTCTCCATTGTGGTGCACGGGCTTCTCATTGCGGTGGCTTCTCTTGTTGTGGAGCACGGGCTCTAGGCACGCAGGCTTCAGTAGTTGTGGCTCGCGGGCTCTAGAACTCAGGCCCAGTAGTTGTGGCACACGGGCTTAGTTGCTCCGTGGCATGTGGGATCTTCCCGGACCAGGGCTCGAACCCGTGTCCCCTGCATTGGCAGGCATATTCTTAACCACTGCGCCGCCAAGGAAGCCCTCTTTGTTCATTTTCAATCCAGACTGTTACCTCTAGCCAGACTTGCTTAAAAACAGAAATTTACATTTTTGTAAGTAGCTTTTATTATTAAACTACCATTTTTAGCATAACTATTTTTAGTGCTTATGTGCTTAAACTACTACTAGCATATTTATCTTTTCAAAATTCCTGTTTCAAATACCTATTCGAAGTTTATAGAATTGAAAACTGAAAGAGCCTCTAATGCTCACTTAATTCAGTTTCCCAAAGTGCAGTGTGTCCTACTGGTCATAAACAGGATGATTTTAGGTAACACAATCAAGCATTTTTAATAGTTATATATTTATTTAAGTATGTTAGAAAAAAATATATTTAGCATATTGTACCCATGACTCATGGACCTTACGATGAAATTAAAATTGATTTTCAGATTTTAAAAATGAGTCAGTTTAAATAAAAATATTAAATAATGGCACAGGTGGTACATGAATAACTGAAATTTGGGAAACGTTAGTCTAAACCAGTTCTTACGTTGTACAGATGAGAAAATAAAAGGACCCCCAAACACAAAGGCCTTTTTGAGGTATACAGCTAGCATGTGTCAGAGCTAGGAGTTGAACTCGACTCCGCTCAATACATTCCTGCTTCTTATTGTTGAAATTTGAGGAAGAAACTAGTGGCTTTGTACTTTAAATCTGCATTGGTCATTATGGTGGCCTCATGTGGCCATTTATATTAAAATTAATTAAAATCAAAATTTAAAATTTACACTGCCATATTTCTCGTGCTCAGTAGCCGCATGTGGCTAGTAGCTACCATATTGGACAGTACAGATACAGAACATTTCTATCATTGCAGAAGGTTCTGTTGGATAGTGCTGCTTTAAACTTGTTGCTTAGGTATGTGATTCATAACCCTTTAAAGTTTTGTCCCCTTCAGATGGATGATACTTATTAATTTGTTCACCACACTGAAGTTATTTCAACCCTGAGGTTAAATTGAAGGTACTAGTAATAGTGCAATTAAGATAATTGATCATGGGAAATAAAGCCAGAATGGAGTTCTCAGATTCCTACCAGCTCATCTTATTGGAGGAAGTTCTTCTTTTCCCCTTTTATTAATAAATATTGTCTTGAATTCATAGCAGTAAGAAGAAATATAAATATATTGAAAAACAGAGTATCTGTGTAGAAAATTTCCTGACTTTCTGAATAGTTGATTCAGCTTAGAATTGTATATTGTTAACATTTTAAAACTTTTTATTTTTAAGCAGATTTTCAGTGAATGGACCTAACTGCACTCTTTGAGATCATCAGTAAGCATGAGTGGTACCAAACCTGATATATTGTGGGCACCACACCAGGTTGATAGATTTGTTGTATGTGACTCAGAACTTAGCCTTTATCACGTGGAATCTACTGTGAATTCAGAATTCAAAGCTGGATCTCTACGTTTATCTGAAGACTCTGCAGCTACGTTACTCTCAATAAATTCAGAAACACCCTATATGAAATGTGTTGCCTGGTATCTCAATTATGATCCTGAATGTCTCCTAGCAGTTGGACAAGCAAATGGTAGAGTTGTACTTACAAGTCTTGGTCAAGATCATAACTCAAAGTTCAAAGATTTGATAGGAAAAGAGTTTGTTCCAAAACATGCACGACAATGCAATACTCTTGCATGGAATCCATTGGATAGTAACTGGCTTGCTGCTGGTCTAGATAAACATAGAGCTGACTTTTCAGTGCTGATTTGGGACATCTGCAGCAAATACACGCCTGATATAGTTCCCATGGAGAAAGTAAGACTTTCGGCAGGTGAAACTGAAGCAACATTATTAGTAACAAAACCACTTTATGAATTAGGACAGAATGATGCTTGTCTCTCTCTTTGTTGGCTTCCACGAGACCAGAAACTTCTCCTTGCTGGTATGCATCGTAACCTAGCCATTTTTGATCTTCGGAATACAAGCCAAAAGATGTTTGTGAATACAAAAGCTGTTCAGGGCGTGACAGTAGACCCATACTTCCATGATCGTGTTGCTTCCTTTTATGAAGGTCAGGTTGCAATATGGGATCTTAGGAAATTTGAGAAGCCAGTTTTGACTTTGACTGAGCAACCAAAGCCCTTAACAAAAGTAGCATGGTGTCCAACTAGGACTGGTCTGCTTGCCACTTTAACAAGGGATAGTAATATTATTAGATTATATGATATGCAGCACACACCCACTCCCATTGGAGATGAAACTGAACCCACAATAATTGAAAGAAGTGTGCAACCTTGTGACAATTACATTGCCTCCTTTGCTTGGCATCCAACAAGTCAAAATCGAATGATAGTTGTAACTCCCAACCGAACAATGTCTGACTTCACTGTTTTTGAAAGGATCTCTCTTGCCTGGAGCCCAATTACATCTTTAATGTGGGCTTGTGGTCGTCATTTGTATGAATGTGCGGAAGAAGAAAATGATAATTCTTTAGAAAAAGATATAGCAACGAAGATGCGCCTTCGGGCTTTATCAAGGTACGGACTTGATACAGAACAGGTGTGGAGAAACCATATTTTAGCGGGAAATGAAGATCTACAGCTCAAGTCACTCTGGTATACTCTGCACTATATCCTTTGCATTGTGAGTTTTGTAAGATGAATTTGGTAGAAATGTTCTTGAAATTTGCCAAAAGGTCAGTCTGTAAATATCGTGCTGAATGTTTTATGTGCAAATGCAAGACTTAATACTAAAATTCCAAAGTAAAATTGTTTAAAACTGTTGAAATACTGCTTTGCAGATTGTGTAGGAGGGAGAAAAATATATCTCTACAATAGAGTAGAACCAACCACCTTCTTGCACTGATGCCTATTATGAATTGGTTCCAAATCAAAATAAATTTAGCTTTGAAATATTTTATTATGCATCATTACTAGTATTTCCTATGCATTTAAATACTTATGAAGCAGTATACAGAAGATATGGATCAGAAATCTCCAGGCAACAAAGGATCATTGGTTTATTCAGGAATTAAATCAATTGTAAAATCATCTTTGGGTAAGAAAATTCTGTTTTATTTTCTGCAATATGTTTATAATTTTTGTACTCTTATTTTCCCCCCAAATTTAGTTATCTCAGGATAGTATACATAAATATTCTTTTTTTGTTGTGTTGTTTTTGACTAGATATTTTTAGTGAATTGTTGCGTTAAATGCATAATTGTTCTTATATTTAAAATTCTTTTTGGAAGGAGTCTTGGTTCTTTGAAGTGATTGACTTTCTAAATTTATTCATTAATTTATTCACTATTAGTGGTTTTGAAGACCCACTTTGAAAGGTATTACATTAGGGGATTTATAGGATCCTGGTTGTTGGTTCAGATTTTATCACAGTATTTGCTTTTATAAAAACTAAATTAAAATTTTTCCAACTGAAGGAGATCCCTTTTTATTTTGCTGCCTAAACCCTCTCACTTAGCTACCCAATGGTAAGTACTGTATAACTATGACATGAGGTATGGCCTTACCTGAGGTGTCTTACCTGAAATAGTCTTTATTTTTTAATTGCTGTAATTTCAGTTTCCTTTTTTCCTTAAATTAATTTTTATTGGAATATAAGTGCTTTACAATATTGTGTTACTTTCTGCTGTACAGCAAAGTGAATCAGTTATACATATACGTATATCCACTCTTTTTTAGATTTCCTTCCCATTTAGGTCACCACAGAGCATTGATTAGAGTTCACTGTGGTATACAGTAGGTTCTCATTAGTTATCTGTTTTATATATAGTAGTGTATATATGTCAATCCCAACTCCCAATTCATCCACTCCCCAACCCTGCTTCCCCCATTGGTAACTATAAGCTTGTTTTCTACATCTGTGACTCTATTTCTCCTTTGCGAATAAGTTCATTTTTCTGGATTCCATGTATAAGCAGTATTATATGATATTTGTCTTTCTCTTTCTGACTTCACTCTGTATGACAATCTCTGGGTCCATCCATGTCGCTGCAAATGGCATTATTTTGTTCCTTTTTATGGCTGAGTAATATTCCATTGCATGCATATATATATATATGTGTATATATATATATATATATATATATATATATACCACATCTTCTTTATCCATTCGTCTGTTGATTGACATTTAGATTGCTTCCATGTCCTGGGTATTGTAAATAGTGCTGCAATGAACATTGCGGTGCATGCATCCTTTCAAATTACGGTTTTCTCTGGATATATGGCCAGGAGTGGGGTTGGTGGGTCATATGGTAGCTCTATTTTTAGTTTGGTTTTTTTTTGCGGTACGCGGGCCTCTCACTGATGT
Source organism: Lagenorhynchus albirostris (assembly GCF_949774975.1). Classification (NCBI taxonomy): domain Eukaryota; kingdom Metazoa; phylum Chordata; class Mammalia; order Artiodactyla; family Delphinidae; genus Lagenorhynchus; species Lagenorhynchus albirostris. The sequence continues at coordinate 60,846,262 of NC_083102.1, forward strand.
GGCCTCTCCCGTTGGGGAGCACAGGTTCCAGATGCGCAGGCCCAGCGGCCATGGCTCACGGGCGCAGCCGCTCCGTGACATGTGGGACCCTCCCGGACCAGGGCACGAACCCGTGTCCCCTGCATCAGCAGGCGGACTCTTCAACCACTGTGCCACCAGGGAAGCCCTATTTTTAGTTTTTTAAAGAACATGCATACTGTTCTCCATAGTGGCTGTTTCAATTCACATTCCCACCAACAGTGTGGAAGGGTTCCCTTTTCTCCACACCCTCTCCAGCATTTATGGTTTGTAGATTTTTGATTATAGTCATTCTGACTGGTGTGAGGTGATACCTCACTGTAGTTTTGATTTGCATTTCTCTAATAATTAGTGATGTTGAGCAACTTTTCATGTGTTTTTTGGCCATCTGTATGTGAAGTAGTCTTTGATGATTGAATGATGCATGAATTAATGTAAGATTGAAGTTAATAAACTATTTAAGAGTAAAATAAAGATGACAGAAGAGCCAAACTTACTGTTTTTTCACTGACTTCTTTATTTTTTTTATTTATTTATTTATTTATTTATTTTTTGCGGTACGCGGGCCTCTCACTGTTGTGGCCTCTCCCGCTGCGGAGCACAGGCTCCGGACGCGCAGGCCCAGCGGCCATGGCTCACGGGCCCAGCCGCTCCACGGCATGTGGGATCTTCCTGGACCGGGGCACGAACCCGTGTCCCCTGCATCGGCAGGCGGACTCTCAACCACTGTGCCACCAGGGAAGCCCCTCACTGACTTCTTTAAACAGTTGTTCTTATTGTCTTTATTGGGATTGAATTGTGGGTTATATTATAGTTATCTTCCCAACCTAGGATTTGGTATCTAGTTTTTGATAGCAGTCATATTTGGGCCCAACTCAAGCTGCTAGAAAAGCAGTTTACATTATTTAGTCAAAGAGTGGCAGTAGAAGTAATAAATCTAACTTTTTTTTAATAGGACTTTCATAAATACTCTACAAAAAAATACAAAATAAAATGCTGTTTTTTAATAAGAGTACATTAAACATTTCAATTAAATGGTTATATTATTTTGATTTTTTTTAAAGGACTTCTAAATTACTGTGGTTCACATTGAAGATTCAGTAGACTACTTATATCATCTATTTCATTTTGGTGTTCTCTCATTAGCTCTTGACCCAAAAAAGTAAGTTTTATTATAAATAATAAAATGAAAGAGTTTAATTAGAGACTTCCATTTTTATTAATAAAAGTAAAAGGACAGTTATGTATTACCCCCATAAATAGTATTTACAGCTATATAGTAGGTCCGACCACATTGCATTCTCAATATTCTGCGGTTTATTTTTTCTGCTGTACCTTTTTTTTTTTTAATCCCCCCCCCCACCTGCCACATTCCCCCCTTGGTGTCTATACATTTGTTCTCTACATCTGTGTGTCTGTTTCTGCCTTGCAAACCAGTTCATCTGTACCATTTTTCTAGATTCCCCATATATGCATTAACATGTGATATTTGTTTTTCTCTTTCTGACTTACTTCACTTGTATCACAGTCTCTATGTCCATCCACATCTCTACAAATGACCCAATTTCCTTCCTTTTTATGGCTGAGTAATATTCCATTGTATGTATGTACCACATCTTCTTTATCCATTTGTCTGTCAGTGGGCATTTAGGTTGCTTCCATGACCTGGCTATTGTAAATAGTGTTGCAATAAACACTGAGGTGCATGTGTCTTTTTGAATTATGGTTTTCTCTGGGTATATGCCCAGTAGTGGGATTGCTGGGTCATATGGTAATTCTATTTTTAGTTTTTTGAGGAACCTCCATACTGTTCTCCATAGTGGCTATATCAATTTACATTCCCACCAACAGTGCAAGAGGATTCCCTTTTCCTCACACCCTCTCCAACATTTGTTGTTTGTAGATTTTCTGATGGTGCCCATTCTAACTGGTGTGAGGTGATACCTCATTGTAGTTTTGATTTGCATTTCTCTAATAATTAGTGATGTTGAGCAGCTTTTCATGTGCCTCTTGGCCATCTCTATGTCATCTTTGGAGAAATGTCTCCTGCCCATTTAGGTCTTCTTCCCATCTTTTGATTGGGGTGAGCTGCATGAGCTGTTTATATATTTTGGAGTTTAATCCTTTGTCCACTGATTTGTTTGCAGATATTTTCTCCCACTCTCAGCGTTGCCTTTTCATCTTGTTTATGGTTTCCTTTGCTGTGCAAAAGCTTTTCAGTTTCATTAGGTCCCATTTGTTTATTTTTGTTTTTATTTCTATTACTCTAGGAGGTGGGTCAAAAATCTTGCTGTGATTTATGTCAAAGAGTGTTCTTCCTATGTTTTCCTGTAAGAGTTTTATAGTGTCTGGTCTTACATTTAGGTCTTTAATCCATTTTGAGTTTATTTTTGTATATGGTGTTAGGGAGTATTCTAATTTCATTCTTTTACATATGGCTGTCCAGTTTTCGCAGCACCACTTATTGAAGAGACTGTCTTTTCTCCTTGTATATCCTTTCTTCCTTTGTCATAGATTAGTTGACCATAGATGCGTGGGTTTATCTCTGGAATTTCTATCCTGTTCCATGGATCTATGTTTCTGTTTTTGTGCCAGTACCATATTGCCTTGATTACTGTAACTTTGTAGTAGAGTCTGAAGTCAGGAAGTCTGATTCCTCAGCTCTGTTTTTTTTTTTCTTCAAGGTTGCTTTGGCTATTCAGGCATCTTTTGTGTCTCCATACAAATTTTAAGATTTCTTGTTCTAGGTTTGTAAAAAATGCCATTGGTAATTTGATAGGGATTGCATTGAATCTGTAGATTGCTTTGGGTAGTATAGTCATTTTCACAATATTGATTCTTCCCATCCAAGAACATGGCATATGTCTCCATTTGTTTGTGTCATCTTTGATTTCCTTCATCAGTGTCTTATAGTTTTCTGACTACAGGTCTTTTACCTCCTTAGGTAGGTTTATTCCTAGGTATTTTATTCTTTTTGTTGCAATGGTGAATGGGTTTGTTTCCTTAATTTCTCTTTCTGAGTTTTTGTTGTTAGTGTATAGGAATGCAAGTGATTTCTGTGAATTAATTTTGTATCCTGCACCTTTACCAAATTCATTGATTAGCTCTAGTAGTCTTCTGGTGGCATCTTTAGGATTATCTGTGTATAGTATCATGTCATCTGGAAACAGTAACAGTTTTACTTCTTTTCCAATTTGTATTTCTTTTATTTCTTTCTCTTCTCTGATTGCCGTGGCTAGGACTTCCAAAACTGTTGAATAATAGTGGCGAGAGTGGACATCATTGTCTTGTTCCTGATCTTAGAGGAAATGCTTTCAGTTTTTCACCTTTGAGAATGATGTTTGCTGTGGGTTTGTCATATATGGCCTTAATTATGTTGAGGTAAGTTCCCTCTATGCCCACTTTCTGGAGGGTTTTTATCATAAATGGGTGTTGAATTTTGTCAAAAGGTTTTTTTGCACATATTGAGATGATCATATGGTTTTTATTCTTCAATTTGTTAATATGGTGTATCACACTGATTGATTTGCATATATTGAAGAATTCTTGCATCCCTGGGATAAATCCCACTTGATCATGGTGTATGATCCTTTTAATGTGTTGTTGGATTCTGTTTGCTAGTATTTTCTTGAGGATTTTTGCATCTATATTTGTCAGTGATATCGGTCTGTAATTTACTGTTTTTGTGATATCTTTGTCTGGTTTTGGTATCAGGGTGATGGTGGCCTCGTAGAATGAGTTTGGGAGTGTTCCTTCCTCTGCAATTTTTTGGAAGAGTTTGAGAAGGATGGATATTAGCTCTTCTTTAAATGTTTGATAGAATTCACCTGTGAAGCCATCTGGTCCTGGACTTCTGTTTGTTGGAAGATTTTTAATCACAGTTTCAATTTCAGTGCTTGTGATTGGTCTGTTCATATTTTCTACTTCTTCCTGGATAAGTCGTGGAAGGTTATAACTTTCTAAGAATTTGTCCATTTCTTCCAGGTTGTCCATTTTATTGGCATAGTGTTGCTTGTAGTAGTCTCTTAGGATGCTTTGTATTTCTGTGGTGTCCGTTGTAACTTCTCCTTTTTCATTTCTAATTTTATTGATTTGAGTCCTCTCCCTTTTTTCTTGATGAGTCTGGCTAAAGGTTTATCAATTTTGTTTATCTTCTCAAAGAACCAGCTTTTAGTTTTATTGATCTTTGCTCTTGTTTTCTTTGTTTCTGTTTCATTTATTTCTGCTCTGATCGTTATGATTTCTTTCCTTCTACTAACTTTGGGTTTTGTTTGTTCTTTCTCTAGTTCTTTTAAGTGTAAGGTTGGATTGTTTATTTGAGATTTTTCTTGTTTCTTGAGGTAGGATTGTATAGCTATAAACTTCGCTCTTAGAACTGCTTTTGCTGCATCCCATAGGTTTTGGTTCATCGTGTTTTCATTGTCATTTGTCTCTAGGTATTTTCTGATTTCCTCTATGGTTTCTTCAGTGATCTCTTGGTTATTTAGTAATCTGTTGTTTAGCCTCAGTGTGTTTGTGTTTTTTATGTTTTTTCCCTTTAATTTATTTATAATCTCATAGCGTTGTAGTCAGAAAAGATGCTTTGTATGATTTCAGTTTTCTTAAATTTACAGAGGCTTGCTTTGTTACCCAAGATGTGATCTGTCCTGGAGAATGTTCTGTGTGCACTTGAGAAGAAAGTGTAATCGGCTGTTTTCAGATGGAATGTCCTATAGATATCAGTTAAATCTCTCTGCTCTATTGTGTCATTTAAAGCTTGTGTTTCCTTATTAATTTTGTGTCTGGATGATCTATCAGTTGGTGTAAGTGAAGTGTTAAAGTCCCCCACTATTATTGTGTTACTGTCGATTTCTTCTTTTATAGCTGTTAACAGTTGCCTTTTGTATTGAGATGCTCCTATGTTGGGTGCATATATATTTATAATTGTTATATCTTCTTGGATTGATCCCTTGATCATTATGTAGTGTCCCTACTTGCCTCTTGTAACATTCTGTATTTTAAAATCTATTTTATCTTATATGAGTATTGCTACTCCAGCTTTCTTTTGATTTCCATTTGCATGGAATATCTTTTTCCATCCCCTCACTTTCAGTCTGTATGTGTCCCTAGGTCTGAAGTGGGTCTCTTGTCGGTAGCATATAGACAGGACTTGTTTTTGTATCCATTCAGCAAGCCTGTGTCTTTTGGTTGGAGCTTTTTTTTTTTTTTTTTGGCAGTACACGGGCCTCTCACTGTTGTGGGCTCTCCTGTTGCGGAGCATAGGCTCTGGACGCACAGGCTCAGCAGCCATGGCTCACAGGCCCAGCTGCTCCACGGCATGTGGGATCTTCCCGGACCGGGGCGCGAACCCGTGTCCCCTGCATTGGCAGGCAGACTCTCAACCACTGCGCCACCAGGGAAGCCCTAGTTGGAGCATTTAATCCTTTCATATTTAAGGTAATTTTCTATATGTGTGTTCCTATGACCATTTTCTTAATTGTTTTGGGTTTGTTTTTGTAGGTCCTTTTCTTCTCTTGTGTTTCCCTCTTAGAGAAGTTCCTTTAGCATCTACTGTAGAGCTGGTTTGGTGGTGCTGAATTCTCTTAGCTTTTGCTTATCTGTAAAGCTTTGATTTCTCTGTCGAATCTGAATGAGATCCTTGCTCTGTAGAGTAATCTTGGTTGTAGGTTCTTCCTTTTCATCACTTTAAATATATTGTGCCACTCCCTTCTGGCTCATAGAGTTTCTGCTGAGAAATTAGCTGTTAACTTTATTGGAGTCCCCTTGTATGTTATTTGTTAGTTTTCCCTTGTTGTTTTTAATAATTTTTCTTTGTCTTTAATTTTTGTTGTTTGATTACTATGTGTCTTGGAGTGTTTCTCCTTGGGTTTATCCTGCCTGTAACTCTCTGCGCTTCCTGGACTTGGGTGCCTATTTCCTTTCCCATGTTCGGGAATTTTTTGACTACAGTCTCTTCAAATATTTTCTTGGGTCCTTTCTCTCTCTTGTCTCCTTCTGGGACCCCTATAATGCAAATGTTGGTGCATTCAGTGTTGTCCCAGAGGTCTCTTGGGCTGTCTTCATTTGTTTTCTTTCTTTTTTCTTTATTCTGTTCCATGGCAGTAATTTCCACCATTCTGTCTTCCAGTTCAGTTGTCTGTTCTTTTGCTTTAGTTATTCTGCTATTGTTTCCTTCTAGTGTATTTTTCATTTCAGTTATTGTATTGTTCATCTTTGTTTGTTCTTTTAAACATTTATTGCATCTTCTCGATGTTTGTCTCCATTCTTTTTCCGAGATCCTGGGTCATCTTCACTATCATTATTCTGAATTATTTTTCTGGAAGGTTGCCTGTCTCCACTTTATTTAGTTGTTTTTCTGGGGTTTTATCTTTTTCCTTTATCTGGTACATAGTCCTCTGCCTTTTTATTTTGTCTGTCTTTTTGTGAATATGGTTTTCATTCCACAGGCTGAAGGATTGTAGTTCTTCTTGCTTCTTCTGTCTGCCCCCTGTGGATGAGGCTATCTAAGAGGCTTGTGCAAGCTTCCTGATGGGAGGGACTGATCTAGCTGTACTTTGATATATTTCAGGGAAAAGCCAATACACTACCTCTGAGGAAAAGCAAGGGGGGAAAATGGAATATCTTTATATGTTTCTGGTGCAGTAGAGACAAACTGAGTATCTTGTCTTGAGTCAAGAGTAGTCTTTACCCAAACTAAAAAAGACTACTGTTGGAAAGACTATCTCATTGATAGACTTTTGGCTTTTTGTTTGGTTTGGTTTAGATATTTTGTTTCTGCAACCCAAAAAGTAAAAAGTAGGGAAATGACTGTCAAAGTTGGCAGTCCTAAGTTCCAGTCTTTTCTCTGGCCATACTTCTTTTCTAATTGTATCTCTAATAATTCAACACATAGTAAGTCAACACATTGAGCCATCTTGCCCACCATTACCTAATGCACAAGTTTATTAGAGCTAAATTTTAACTTTGGTGACAGGTAATATATAGTGAGTGCTTACTATAAATTAGACATCATACTAGTTGCTTTCTCCATGTTACTTTAATTCTTACAACTGTAATATGAGGTAAATTTATTCATTCATTCGGCAGGTATTCATTACATGCTCACTATATGCCAAGAATTCTCCTAGGAACTGGAGACATAACTGTAAACAATATAGCTAAGTCTCTTCACTCATGGAGACTATACAAGATAGATATCATTTCTGCTCTTGGGGAGCTTACATTCTACAGTTGACCCTTAAACAAGGAGAGGGGGTAGTTAGGGTTACTGATCCCTTTTACCCCACTCAAAAATCTGTGTACTTGTATTTCTGCCTGAAAAACAAAGAAATTGATAAATGACTCATTCAAGGACAGGAAGCTGAAACAGTTTGGTAGAATCAGGACTCAAACCCTCGTTCTTTTGTTTCCACGTATTGCGATCTTTAATCGAACACTAACTTTTCCCCACATTTAGAGATCTATAAAATAAAAACACAGGTACTGTCTTTATTGAAAACTGTGTATAAGTGGACCCATGCAGTTCAAACCCATGTTGTTCAAGGGTCAAGTATACTTCAGAATATGGACAAGTAAATAGTTATAATATGAGGAAGAACAGACAATTAAGTATAGAAGAATTCATAATCTGGTTTTAGGAATTAGTGTTGGTTTCCTGCAAGAGGTAAAGGCAAAGACAGGGTTCAGACAGGGAGCAGCATATGCAGTGATCCCAGAGGAAAGGGAGCATAGCACATTCAGTATTGCAGGAACAGAGTGTGAGAGAGGACGCGAAGAGAGAATTGAGGCAGTGGGGTAACCAGGACTTAGAAATCATGGTGAGGGTTTAGGGAAATTTGTGTTTTAGAGCTGTCACTCTGTGTGTGGAATGGATTGGAGGGGATCAAGATTGATAGCAGGGACCTCAGAAGCCACAGTTATCAGGCAAGATATGATGGCGTTCTTACGAAGGTAAGTGGCAGAAGAGCTAGAGAAATGTGGATAGAGAGTGGGACAGAATTTAATTAATCGGATTCAGGGGATGGAGGGGAAGGAAAAATGAAAGCATGCTAAGACAACTGGGATAATACTAATAGCAGTTAATTAGATAGGAATAACATAGGTAGAATGCATTTGAAAATAAGAAAAGAGTTTATTTTGGGATAAATTGAATATAGCTAGATAGAGATGTCCAATGGGCAGGAAATGTAGGGTGAAGAAAGAGGTCATCCATTTTAATTAATTCTTTCAAGAAATTTGACTGTATGAAGGAGGATAAAAAGATATACAGTGATAGCAGCAGGTGAATCTGGAGTCATGGGAGGGCTTTTGTGTTGTTTTTGTTTTTAACATGGAATTGATTAAAGTGTGTTTAAATGCTGATGAGAGGAAACCCTTAGAAAGAGGTTGGAAGATGCAGAGTAAAGAGGCTGAAAAGCAGAATTCCTAGGAAGGGATCCAAAGCACAGGTGAAAGATTGGCTTTACACACAGGAGGATGTACACCTACTCCACAGTAGGGAGAGGGGAAAGGTATGCAGGTTGTTTAATGTTCAGTGATCAGACACTGACAGGTTTTCCACTTGATGGCTCCTACTTTCTCAACATAGTAGGTTTGCTTGTTGAGAAGAGCAGGGAGGCTGTGGAGAGGAGATACAGAGAAGAGGAGAGAGAGTTGTCTTGAGAAATGGGAGGACTGTGGGGCAATGTTGCTTTAGCAGAAGAAAGAATAAAAGACAATGGGCCAGGAGAGTTAAGAATACTGGAAAGAGAATGGTTCATTCGTTGGTCCTTGGGATCTAACTTGGTTAGGGAGGAAAATGACAGAAGACTAATAAGTAAAGATATGAGTGGTCAAGAGATTGTGAGGTTGAGATTGTGAGCTGGAAGGCTATGAGGTTGTGGTTATAAAGTGGCTCTTTTGGAGAAGAAATAATTTGAAGTGTGTCTGTGATAGGAGTGGGTAGAATCTTGGAGGTGTAGGCCGGTGGAGATAAGGCTAGTTTTTTGGAAGGGCCAAGTGTTGAAATCGATCAGGAAGAAGAGAATGCATGCTCTGAGGGAATGCCTTGTACGTCTTGTGGAGCAGGGTCACAGGGTTGTCAGTAGGTATAATTCCTTCTTTTAAGGTGGCAGAAAATTATATAATGTTGGTCAGCTTTCCATCCAACATGATGAAAATATTTTTTATACTTAAATGGTAAACTGATCTAGAAAGCATGTCTGTTAAGAAGAATTACTTTTAACGGGCAGAATTGCTGGGATTTAGGTTTTTAAGAACAAAAATGTTCTTATAAACACTGGATAAAATTACTGCTTTGTTATTATATAGATGTAAAAATGCAACAAACTTATAACTACAGGTAGCATAGTGTTTGCTTGATGTAGTATTTGAAACAAAAAAATATTTTAAATGTTTTTTAATGTTTAAGTGAACTTGTTTCACTTTTTCCCTCACAACCATCATAAAACATTGATTTTATTATTTATATATAGAGTAGTCTCAAATTTTGGGGATACAGTCTTGTCACTTTAGTATTACATAATGTGTATAAATAGATTTAAATTAATCATATTTAAAAATTTATGCATACTAAAAATCATAATATGACTGTACTTAAAAACCCACAGTAATATCACATTGCTTATTTGATAACCCGAATTTCTTGTAGCATAGTTATTAAGCAGTGGGAAGGTCTCTGAGCAGCCAAAATAATGTGAGTATCCATGCACTTGCAGGATACTTTTCCACCTCCTAGCACTGAACTCTTTGGATTCATACACACTGATCTCTATTCCATGATGCAATTTCTAGAAAATAAAAACTCTAAGAGACTAGAAATTATTAAGCTGTGAGGAATTGTTTAACAAATAAATTGCTTTTTGTTCACCTGCTTAAATTTTTACCGTTAATTAAATAATATCATCAGTACTGAATCCAAAATTTATACAGGAGATAAGAAAGTAAATACCTTATAGTACATCTGCAGCTTGTTCTACATGAAATTTAATGACTACATACTATTTAAACAGTTTGAATTTGTTATTCAGAATAAAAAGTCTTCTTTAATTTTTAACGTGTTTTATTAACTTTATCATTTAATTCTAAGTTTTCTCAGAGTTCTTAAAATCTCACTTTCATAAACTATAAGTGATTTTGTCTTCACTGACTTCCCTCATGGTTGCATATAGAGCAGCACGGTTCCTCTTTTTGATGTGCAGGTATTCTCTTTCTTTTTTCTTTTTTTTGTCTGCCTTGGGTCTTGGTTGCTGTGCGTGGGCTTTCTCTAGTTGCAGTGAGTGGGGCCTACTCTTCGTTGCAGTGTTCGGGTTTCTCATTGTGATGGCTTCTCTTGTTGCGGAGCACGGGCTCTAGGTATGCGGGCTTCAGTAACTGTGGCTCGTGGGCTCTAGAGCGCAGGCTCAGTAGTTGTGGCGCACGGGCTTAGTTGCTCTGTGGCATGTGGGATCTTTCCGGACCATGGAGTGAACCCGTGTCCCCTGCATTGGCAGGTAGATTCTAAACCACTGCGCCACCAGGGAAGTCCCTACAAATGTATAATTACTGTATTATATGTAACTGTATAAATGTAGGATGCTGTAAATTACAAGTGTAAATTACTACTAATAAAAGACATTTGTAATGTTGGACATTCTTGCTTCCTAATTCAGTTTATTCTGAAAATCCTTTTCGTTAAAATAAGAACAGATAATTGACAATTTTGATGGTAAAACTTTCTAGAACTTTTAAGAATTTGAGTTGAAATTAATAGAGTCCTTAAGTTTCATCTTTCTTTTACCTTAATTTGGCACCAAGTATCATCTTACGTGAAATTATCCTCCTGTTAGGATCAGCTGCCTTGATTGCAATCTAAGTAATGTTACAAGAATTATTTAAATTCCTTGTGAAAAGAAAATGAGGCCATAAAGTCTCCTGGTTTAGTAAGGGGGGAGAACCTTCAAATAATTCCTGTTGTATTTTAGCTTAGTACTTAACATTTCAAAGTGCTTTGATGTTTTTGATCTCATTTTTTTCATATAGATGTATATATTCATACATAGAGTGGCAGAAGGGGGAGGGAGAGAGTGTGAGTATCGAATCTCAAACACTGGGGATACCTTTCAAATAAAAAAAGAAAAGATGCCAGCCCTTTTGGAGCGTATGTTCTAGTAGGAGCTTATATTCTAGTAGGAGAAGAGATAAGACTGAAAATAAATTAAATAAAATATGGGAGCTTATGTTAGTGCTAAAGGACATAGAGGAACCGATGGTTAGTTAGATAATACAGGTGGCACCCTATTTTAGATTAGGTGGTCAGGGAGGCTGCTCTGAAGCAGTGACTCACATAGCCGCCCATCAAGCATTGACTGTTAGTCCCACAGCTCTTTCTGGTAACTCGGGGAAGTTTGTACTTAGCAACATGTAAAATGTGTTTTGTTTGTGGCATGTTTTATACTTATGCTATCATGAAATTGTGGCTGAGAAGTTGAAGATTTAAAATCTAATGTTGAAATAGTCCTATGTAAAAACTGACTTATTTTCCAAACACATTTCAAAAACTAATAAACAATAATATAAAGGTGTTTTTCTTTTTAGGAATGGTAGAAAGCAGCAGACACAATTGGAGTGGGTTGGATAAGCAAACTGATATTCAGAATTTAAATGAAGAGAGAATCTTAGCTTTACAGCTTTGTGGGTGGATAAAGAAAGGAACGGATGTCGACGTGGGGCCATTTTTGAACTCCCTTGTACAAGAAGGGGAATGGGAGAGAGCTGCCGCTGTGGCATTGTTCAACTTGGATATTCGACGAGCAATCCAGATCCTGAATGAAGGGGCATCTTCAGAAAAAGGTATTGGGTTATATAATAAGATATTTGCCGTTCATAGAATCCTTGAAAGAAAAAATGCTGATAATTGTTAAAACTCTAATCAATATTTTTGGTAAATTTTTTTGAAAGAGAAATTAGCACAGAACTGTGTCTATTAAAGTAAATGTTTAGTTCATCCCTTTTGTTTATTGAAAAAGGAAATGTCTTAATTGTCTTCTTAATATTATAAGGAATACTCAAGTGTGTTCATTTCAGTGTTCTTTCCTTGAAGATGGTTCACATACATTTAAAAAATGTATTTTCTTGGAGATTAGGACTACTTTAGTTTGCAGGCATTTTTATGGCAAACATTTGAGTGTATTTTAGTTTATGCTTTATTTTTTGTATGGTTTTTGGTTGACTTTTAGGAAACTGAATGACACTTTTAGTTAGACTAACATAGAGTCTTATAAAAATCATACTTTGATATGCAAAAGTGTTTCTACTTGAGTCTGCTGATTTGAACATAGTTTCCATTTAATATTTTTTTGAAAAAGAAGAAACAAAGATATGTGATAAAGTTTTCACCCTGACATTTTGCAAGAGAAAACTCAGAGAAATAAATCTTAATCCAGGAATTCAGTTTTTTTCTTATTGGGAATATTTCACTTCAAGATGTATATATACCTATCAGTTTTTAATACACCTGGCCGAATTATTTATGAGTATTCAGAATACTTAATTTTTATTTGCTGGTCCATTTTGAAGCTACTACAGTGCTGTGGTACCATAGGAAAAACACCTGAAATTAACTGTAATATATTTACTTGCAGTCTAAAAGTTGAAAAAGCTAATGTTTTGCCCAGATTGCCCTCTTTTCCTTCAGTTTTGCTCTAGCATAAGTCTTCCCCATTTGAGAGTGCAGTAGAAGATATGTGGTGATGGAAAAAAGAATTGATATTTAAAGCCATTTCTAATTCTAATTTTACTATGACCTTAGAGCATGATAATCCTTGTCTTGTGTACCTGGAAAATTTGGTGTTAGATTTAAACACCCATACTAACAATAGGGGAAAAGTATCTTTTCAGTGATTTGAATAACCTGGTTGAGGACTGGAGAAAAGATTTCTGTGAATCAAATATTCCTTTCCATTTGGAGATAAATTGTTCTAAGCAGGATTCAAAGAAGATATTCCTTTGTTGTTGTTGTTTCTTAATGTTAAAGTCAGAAAGAGTAAAACAAATACCGTATGCTAACACATATATTTGGAATCTAAAACAAAAAAAAGGTTCTGAAGAACCTAGGGGCAGGACAGGAATAAAGACGCAGGCATAGAGAATGGAGTTAAGGACATGGGGAGGGGGAAGGGTAAGCTGGGGACGAAGTGAGAGAGTGGCATGGACATATATATACTACCAAATGTAAAATAGATAGCTAGTGGGAAGCAGCTGCATAGCACAGAGAGATCAGCTCGGTGCTTTGTGACCACCTAGAGGGTGGGATAGGGAGGGTGGCAGGGAGATGCAAGAGGGAGGAGAAATGGGGATATATGTATGTGTATAGCTGATTCACTTTGTTATAAAGCAGAAACTAACACACCATTGTAAAGCAATTATACTCCAATAAAGATGTTAAAAAAATGGAAGGAAGGGAGGGAGGGAAGGAGAGAGAGAGAGAGAGGGGGAGAGAGAGAGAGAGAAGGAAAGGAAGGAAGGAAAGAGAGAGAGGGAGAGAGGGAGAGAGAAGGAAAGGAAGGAAGGAAAGAAAAAGAGCGGGGTGGGGGGAGAGAGAGAGAAAGAAAGAGGAAGAAAGAAGGGAAGAAAGAAAAAAGACTAACAGAGTAAGCACAGGAAGCAGGCACAAAATAACTTGGGGAAAATGTTTATAGAAATGAGGAACAGGCTATTAAGAACATAAAGTGGGAAATGCTGTTTTATTTGGAAAAAAAGAGTAAATGATTAGGATCAAGAAACCTAATAAAGTTGCTATAATAAATGTAGAAAACACTTAAGAGTAAAAGCTAAAGATGAATTTAATTTTCTCTTTTGAAGCTAAACTTAATGTTAGATGGCTAGGCAGCCCATCAGCAGCCGTATAAACTGCTAAGAACAAATGTTTAAAAGACTATTGGTAACAAATGCTTTGTTGCAAATATGTCTAAATACAGTTCTGTGATCATTGTGATAGTTAATTTTGTCCTAGAAAAATTAAAAGTATAATACTATAATAATAGTTAATTTGGTCCTAGAAAAATTAAAAGTATAATACTATAATAAGAATGCTGAAATATTGGCTTTCAGTACTTTGCTGATAAAACATATACATAAGCATGAGCATTATAGATGTAGGAATAGGAAAACAAATGATTTTGAAAATTGTAGTCCTGAGATACAATAATATTTACTATCAACACTTTGAAACATCTCCACATAAATTAACTTGTTCATGAAGTTGGCAATGATTCTGATAGTATTGCTTCACTACTCTTCATTTAGGTCCTAAGCTAACATACTGTGTAGGAATCTGTCTGGGATGAAAACTTGAGAATTAAAAGATGTGCTTGTCCTGCACAGGATTTGCAATATGGGTAGAAGTTTTATAAAAATGGAAATTTTTGCTTGTGGTTCTTGCCAGATATTCTAGTCTGTGTCAAAACCCTTATTCTAATGGTCTTATTTTTCTGGGGGGCAAATTCACCCTCTGATCTTTATTTGTTATGGTTGAAGAACTAGGAGACATTAAGCTTTTGATTACTTTGATTAGCTGTCTCTTTTTAATATGCAGGTGATCTGAATCTTAATGTGGTAGCAATGGCTTTATCGGGTTATACAGATGAGAAGAACTCACTTTGGAGAGAAATGTGCAGCACTTTACGATTACAGTTAAACAACCCGTATCTGTGTGTCATGTTTGCATTTCTGACAAGTGAAACAGGATCTTATGATGGAGTATTGGTAAGCTAATTTCTGTTTCATGAGACTCTCCTTTTAAGATAGGAGTTTTTAATCTAATTTTGTTAAAATTTTCAAATGTCAGTTGCATAAAATAATGTCATATTTCGATGCATTTTATATTGTTTAAAATAAGGTATCTTAAACATTTGGAGTTAGCCGATAGCAAACTGAACTTGATTTTTTTTTAATGGTTTTAATGATATAATTTACGGACATTGGAGGAATAAGATTTTATCCTTTAGCTTAGGAACTGAGCTCTAGAACTCTACAACTATAGAAACATGCATATTATATTGAAATATAATCTTTTAAATGTGTGTATGGTGTTTTTGTTTTTGGCTTTTTTCTTAATTAAGTAAATCAATACATGATCAGTTATGGTCAGGATAACCATGTATCTTGTCTGAGTTAGTATTTGTCATTCACAGACATGTACCAGATTGGAGGATAAATTATATGATCACACTACTTACAGTGGACTATTTTATTTTTTCACTATTTAGTCTTTTCATTGCTTTTTTTTTTTTTTCCTCTCTCCTGCTTTAATCACTTATGAACACATCACCAAATAGGTTCTTTATCACAAAGTGCAGAAAGAAAGAAGTGAGGGTTGCTTATCAGTTTTAGTTATTGGGTTTTAAGCTTCACCTTAGTCCCACAACTTTCTTGGCATTTGTTGGGCTTCTTTCTAGCACTGAGAAGAACCTTCTAAGGCAAAATGTATTTCTGTTTTTTTTTGCAATTGTAGCATTTATTGGGTTGGCTAAAAAGTTCGTTCATTTTTTTCTGTAAGATGGCTCTAGTAGCACTTTTAACTTCATTCAAAACAATTTTGTTAGATTGTATTGTGACTGTAATAGGCACCTGGAACAGTTCTTAGTTCAAAAAGATAAAAAGTTTTGGCAAGATGGAATTATGAAGTTGCCTGAAAAATGGCAGAAGGTAGTAGAACAAAATGGTGAATACATTGTTCAATAAAGTTCTTGGTGAAAATGAAAAATGTGTCAACTTTTACTTAAAAACTGAGGGAACTTTTTGGCCAACCCAATATTATAAAATACACATTGATAATTGATTTAAATGTCAGTTCCAAAGAATTTATAAAAACATGTATTTTATTGAGATAAATGAATGAATATGTTAATAAATGTTGTTAGTGTCCATTTTGACAATTCTATATGTGTTTTGTTCATTACTTTTAATGAATTACTATTGAACCTTTCTAACCACTTCAGATTAATATCCACGAGCATGTTGGGGTTTTTTTGTTTTGTTTTTACAATTATTACTCTCTGTTGTTAAACAGAAGACTTTAAATGTTGCATCTTGAAGAAATAAAATGATACTTTTAGGAAGTGGTAGAGGACAATGAAGACTAGAAAAAGAAATGGATTGTTCAGATTTTAAATTGATAGAGAAGTATATTGTCTAAATGTTAAACTTCTGTATTTTCAATTAAGTGACCTATTAAAAATACCTTCTTTTCTTACACCTAAATAAGTAAGGGATATCATATCTTGAGTAGGAAGTTTATATTGATATTTCCAAGCTGTTCCAGGAGTGTCCCTGATTATACTTTATATATAAATAATGATAATTATCATTGTTCTTTTAAAAAAATTGTTAAGTTATAGTAATCTAGTGAAAAGTTTTGAATTGGGAAATCAGAAGGTAAAGGTCTGAGTCCTTGCTCTGCCACAGTTGCCTTAGCTGGTCAGTTAACTTTTTGGGGTTTTAGTTTTTTCAGCTGTAAAATGGGACAGAGAATATTTATAACTCTTTCCAGATCAAAATTGTAATACATGCAACATAGTCTAAGAGTTAAATCTAATTTGTATGAAATATATCCCCTTTTTAGGGCAGAACCATATTTTATAATTGAGAAAACATACTCAATTATGTTTGAGAAAACATTCAGTTGATACTAAGGTATCAACTGAAGTGAACTTACGTTTAAAGGAGGAAAACTATATTTCATGGAAGACTTCAGTGGAAATAGGATCCTTTATCTACCCTTAAACTATTTTTTACTTATCACAAAATTAATTGTATCTTTCTACATTTATAGTAAACACTTTTCAAAATAGTATTTTACATTATTGACAAGTATACAAAAATTTAAGAATTTATCATAATGCCTCTTATTTTGCCACAAACCACCTATATAAGAGTATTTTACAATAGCCACAAAAGTGTGTCTATTTACTTATAAAGTATGTTTTAAAATTTTGTGTTTAGAAACATGTATTGATATTCTTTCTAAATCCTGAGCTGGTATATTTACTGGTCATTCATAGATTTCCTAGACTTGTTGATTAACTTAGAAGCCAAGGAAAGATTTCCTCAGTTTCACTAAAATTAATTTCTATGATGAAAGGACTACATGGCATCTTAAATTTGATAAACTGTTCACCATTGCTTCTGTTTTATGTTAAAGTTATATAAGACAGAACTGGAATTGTTTTAAACTAAATTGGTCAGTTTAAGAGGTAAATCTTTACTTTCTACGGACAATAACCTTAGCACTGAGTTTCCTGAGAGTTACATTAAGAAAAACATCTTAGGTGATCAGTGGCTCTGCCAGTATATACACAGTAATCTATTAATACATTTGAAAATCAAAATATATATTTGGTATAAAATACCTAGTCTGCAAAAATTTATAACTCATAGCACCCGAAAGTAACTCCTTGCTTTTTCTCTTCTTTTCAGTATGAAAACAAAGTTGCGGTACGTGACAGAGTGGCATTTGCTTGTAAATTTCTTAGTGATAGTCAGGTAAGAACTGATTTAATTCCATATTTAAAGTGATTAATATTTACTGTCGGGCTTCCCTGGCGGCGCAGTGGTTGGGAGTCCGCCTGCTGATGCAGGGGACATGGGTTCGTGCCCCGGTCCGGGAAGATCCCACATGCCGCGGAGCGGCTGGGCCCGTGAGCCATGGCCGCTAAGCCTGCACATCCGGAGCCTGTGCTCCGCAACGGGAGAGGCCACAATAGTGAGAGGCCCGTGTACCGCAAAAAAATATATATATATATTTACTGTCACTGGATTAAGAAACTAATCTTTATGTATAAATATGTATCTGTGAGGTTTATATATAAATTCTTCTAAAAAGTGAGGTCATAATTTCTTATTAGATTGAGCTATTATAAACATGTATCATACCTAAGTTTACTTATTTAAGAATGCTGATTTAACAAGGACCTACTGTATAGCACAGGGAACTATACTCAATATCTTGTAATAATTTATAAGGGAAAATAATCTGAAAAAGGATAGATATATATGTGTATAACTGAATCACTTTGCTGTACACCTGAAACTAAAAACATTGTAAACCAACTATACTTAAAAAAATGCTGACTTAATATTTTAGTTTATTTTTGCTGTGGTGAGTGAGATTAATCAGTAGATAAAGATGTTAAACTCACCTCTTAGTGATGCTATCAAAGGATTCCTTCATTTTTTAATACAATAAACAGCTAGTACGTGAATATGCTATGTAGATAGTGAGAGAGAAATGCACATAAGCAACTAGTAATATGTTGTGCTGAGTACTACAATAATGAGAAAGTGCTGGGGAACATAAAGCCATCTTGGCTAGAGTTTGGGGTAGGATAAAGTCAGGCAAGACCTTATAAGAAATGGTTTGTTTTTGTGTTTGTTTGTTTAGGATAAGATTGTAAAGGACCCATGAGCTTTACAGATCAAAATCCCAAAAGAGATTTACAAGTTCTTTTTTTTTAAATTTTATTGAAGTATTGTTGTTTTACAGTGTTGCGTTAATTTCTGCTATACAGCAAAGTGACTCAGTTATACCTATATGTATTCCTTTTCATATTGTTTTCCATTATGGTTTATTACAGGAGGATATTGAATATAGTTCCCTGTGCTATACAGTAGGACCTTAATGTTTATCCATCCTATATATAATACAAGAAATGGTTATTGTCGGTAATCTTGAAGTTCCCTTCCAACTCAGATTCTGTGAGTTTATTACTCCGTACTGTATAATAGACATCAATAACTTTGCAAAATAATAAGGACAGTTCTCTTTAAATTTAAAATAGTAAACCCTCTGTGGATCTTTTATAGAACAATTATCAAAAGATAGTAAATACCTTGCCTTTTTAAAAAAATACTTTAAATGATCATGAATGCTGTATTGTAAGTTATAATAGATGCAGACTTCTTAGAGATCACATATCTAGATTTTTACACGGGCTTTTGTTTTAAACTGTTTTCCCTTAAGAGTAAAATTGTTTCAAATGTAGAATTTATGAAGCAGAAAATACAAATAGTCAAATGGATTGCTTTAGAAAAATCACTTTGAATTTTCCAGTTAAATAGGTACATCGAAAAGTTGACCAATGAAATGAAAGAGGCTGGAAATTTGGAAGGAATACTGCTTACAGGCCTTACTAAAGATGGAGTGGACTTAATGGAGAGTTATGTTGACCGAACTGGAGATGTACAAACAGCAAGTTACTGCATGTTACAGGTTAGCGCAACCTGGTGGCAGCAATATTTTAAGGGAAAAAAAAATGCTTAGCCTTCTGTATTTTCTTCCCTCACTGAGTGGATATGCCCTGTTACTTGCTGACGATCTTTAGAAGACGTTTAGCTTTAAATCACTTGATCTACAGAACTTCTGCCTTACCTTACATCCCTAAGCCTCCTGCATTGGGTTATCTGGGTTTTCCTTTCACTTTGAGAAGTGTCAGTCTTGAATTTATGTAAAGCTCAAATGGAGCAGAGACACCTCTCTTCGTTTTCTCCAGTTGTTGACAGAACAACACCTTCTACAAAGAGATTGCCTTTCCCTGATCTGAATTACTATACATTTTTCTTGAAATACAGAAGGCAAGTTGCACACAGCTGTCTTAATTCTCATTATTCCCTTTTATTATCTCATTTCCTCATTTATTAAATGGGCATGATTTGCTATAATCAGTCATCTATTTTCTCTCAGTTTTTACTGTCCAGTGGTTAAAAATGGATTCCTGGCAAAGATTCCCTACTACTTTGCTTTTGTTGGAAATATGGTGACATTTTAGAGCTTTTTCCTGAGATTTCCTGTGGCCCTCCAGCTAATCTTATCCTTCTTAGTGTTCTCTTTCCTGTCCTTATCCTTTTATACAATATGATAGCATGCTGCATACTGGCTAAGCAAAGTAAAATGCCCCCTTCCGCCACCATACCTTCTTATGAACAAAAGTAGATATTGATTGGCTCACAAACCACAATGTAAACTTACCCTAAGGTAACAGGACACTGACCATGGAAGAAAAGGTGTCCTTCTATAGCATAAGGTATCATTGTTTTCTTACTGAAATGAGTTCACATTTGTTAAACCAAGCTGTAGATGTATGGCTATGGAATGCAAATGGTCGGTAACCTCTTAACAAGGTTTATAAAATACATTTAAAATGCGGTGTGTAGGGCTTCCCTGGTGGCGCAGTGGTTGAGAGTCTGCCTGCTGATGCAGGGGACACGGGTTTGTGCCCCGGTCTGGGAAGATCCCACATGCCGCGGAGCGGCTGGGCCCGCTGGGCCTGCGCATCCGGAGCCTGTGCTCCGCAACGGGAGAGGCCACAGCGGTGAGAGGGCTGTGGCGTGTAATTGAATCCATTTCCATAAAATGGAAAATGTGGCGTGTAATTGAATCTTGCTTTAAAAAAAAATTTAGTCTGATGATCAGCTGCCTTTGAATTGAAAAGTTTCCTCCATTTATATTTATATGGTCAAGATTTAGTCTATCATCTTGCTATTAGTTTTCTATTTTGCTTTTTCTTCTTCCTTTTGTTTTTCTGTTCCTTTCCTGCCTTCTTTTGGGCTAATTGGATATTTTAGTATTTCACTTTATCTATTAGCTTTTTAGCTATACCCCTTTTCATTATCTTCTTCTTTTGAGTAGTTGCTATAGGTCTAACAATATGCATCCTTAACTCATCAGTCAACATTTTACCTCCTCTTACTTTACATTTCATACCTCATACATCATGCTTCCTACTTCACCTTTTCTCTTTCTTACCTCACACCTGACACTTCCCACTTTTTGCTTCATATTTCATGTTACAACAGTGTAATTCCATTTACAAATCCCCCTCCTTTGTCCTATTGTCTTGTATTTTGCTTCTACATCCATTATAAACTCCAACTTAGTGTTATTATTTTTGCTTTGAACAGTCAGTTGTCTTTTATGTAAATTATGTGAAGAATGAAAACATGGGCTTTTTTTTTTTTTTTCGGTACACGGGCCTCTCACTGTTGTGGCCTCTCCCGCTGTGGAGCACAGGCTCCGGACGCGCAGGCTCAGCGGCCATGGCTCACGGGCCCAGCCACTCCGCGGCATGAGGGATCTTCCCGGACCGGGGCACGAACCCGTGTCCCCTGCATCGGCAGGCAGACTCTCAACCACTGAGCCACGAGGGAAGCCCCAACATGGGCTTTTATATTTATTATTTACCATGCCTGGTACTGTTTATTCCTTACCAGAGACTCAAATTCCATCTCATATTGTTTCCCTTTGGTCTTTCTCTTTAGCATTTCTTATAGTTCACATTTACTGGGGACAGATTCTCTCAGCCTACTTTTAATTGAAAATGTCTATTTCGCTCATTTTCTTTCAGCATTTCAAAGACGTGGTTTCACAGTGTTCTGGCCTCCATTGTTTCTGATGAGAAGTCACATATTACTATCCTTGTTTTCCCTATGTAATGCTTCATTTTTCCTTGGGCTGCTTTCAAGATTTTCTTTTGATTTTTAGCAGTTTAACCCTTGAAGCGTAGTTGTGGTTCTTTTTATCCTGCTTGTGATTCACTGAGGTTCTTGGATCTGCAAGTCAGTGTTTTTCATTAGATTTGGGAAGTCTTCAAGCATTATTTCTCTAAATATTTTTTTCTGCCTCAATCTCATTCCCCTTCTTGGACTATTACTGCACGTATATTAAACCATTTGATATTGTCCCACAGATATCTGAGGCTCTGTTTATTTTCCTTTCATCTTTTTTCTTCTGTTCTTCAAATTGGATAAATTCTTTTGATTTGTTAATTGGTTATTCTGTCACCTTCTATCTGATGTTAGGTTTTCCAGGGAATTCTTTAATTTCAGTTATTGTACTTTTTAGTTCCAGAGTCTCCATTTTTTTATAGTTTATATTTTTCAGCTCAGAGCCCTATCTGTTTACTAATTAAAACACTATTTTCCCCTAAGTCTGAATAATAGCTGCATTTAGATCTTTACTTACTCTAACATAAGGGCTATTTAAGGTTTAGTTCTATTGACTGCCTTTTTCCTTTACTTTGAAACACATTTACCTGTTTCTTTATATGTCTAGTGATTTTTTATTGAATACTGGCCATTGTTTGCAGTATATTATAGACATCTAGGTTCTTTTCCTTTTTTCTGAAGAATGTTGGTTAATGCTTTTGGAAGTTTAGTTACTTGCTGATCACTTAGGTCTTACATTTTGTTACTGAGGGAAGCCCATGGCATTTCCCAAGCTCTTCTAATTTTAATTTGGTCAGACTTAATCTCTGAACTGTTTTCTCTGTAGACTTTTTCAGACCTTGATTTTAAGTTTTATTGGGGCGGTTCTAGGGAAGACTTACCAAATATTGACCAGATTATTTCGTAGTTTATCCTCACTGCCGTGGAAGGGGAAAGAGTGGGGTATGAAGATTTCTGATTTTTCTGTGAATTTTCTTTTTAAATCAGGGATTGTATTATACTTTAGTACTTAGTTCTGCCTAGTTGGTCATAATTAGGACTGTAGTAGATGTTTATTTTTTAAGAAATGAAGTTGTCAACTATGAGTTTTTCACATGTTCTTTTAGCTAAATTTAACTCTAGTAATTGAAATTAATACTTAATTACTAGGTGAAAGATATGCTTCTATTTTGATGGAATGTCTAAAGGTAGATTGTCTTTATTAGCTGTTATAGGTTTCTTCCCTTTTTCCATAAGATGCATGCTAAGTTGCCTCTGACATTTTACTTTCTCTGTGGCCCCCAAACAGAACTGGAAAAACTTGGCTTTAAATTAATGGCCGTAGCATCATGGGAGGTAGAGGCTTTCTCTACTTTCTTCATCATGTGAAGATAAGGACAATATCCTCAACAGAGCTAAAAGCATTCTGCGAAAACCCAAAGCAAGCGTAGGTGAAATGTGGAATGTCACAGCTGCCAGGGAAAATACAGCTCTAGGAAAAGTCTTAGTGGCAAAAAAATTGAAGTTCTTAATGAGAAGGAATCTAAAGTAAATTTAAGGAAAAGGAATTGTTCCTTTTCACTGTGGCCTAGGGGCAAAAGAACTAAAAATTTTTGGTTCAGTGTTGGTTTTTTTCTTTCTTTCTTCTTTTTTTTTTTTTAATTTGAAGGTGATAAATATATGTTTTAATTGAAGGTGAGGGAGAGAATAGGCAGTTTTAACTTTTAGATAAATAGGTATACAAAAATAGCATCTTAATCCACAATACATTGCTAGATATGAAGGACCAAGCTCAGTATTATTTTTAAATGTGATTGAGCAATTTTGGTGTGTATTTAGATGAGATAGTAAATATATTTTGTGAACCTAGAGGTTTTAATTGTTGGGACAAAAAACATTTGCGTCTTTTTTTATTGCATTCAACTAGGAAGGTGAATTGATTGCTCTTAGGTCTTTACACCTAAATAAGAGGTAGAAAATTACATTTCCCTGGCAGGATATAATGGTATATACAGTGCATATTTATGTCGTTGGTAGAGGCCAGCTTAAAGTAAATTAATGAAGCTTCCATCAGTTATTTTATCTGTATCCTCATTAGGAGCCAGCTTTTGGCAAAAAAAGAGGCCTGTTTCTTCCCATATGACACATACTCGCATGTTGCCTAGAATCTTCAGGCTTACCCAGGAAAATGTTAAAAACTGAAATAATTCATGTTTTCTTTTTAGGGCTCTCCCTTAGATGTTCTTAAAGATGAAAGAGTTCAGTACTGGATTGAGAATTATAGAAATTTATTAGATGCCTGGAGGTTTTGGCACAAACGAGCTGAATTTGATATTCACAGGAGTAAGTTGGATCCCAGTTCTAAGCCTTTAGCACAGGTAAGTACATTGTTTTGGAGAGAATCAAATTGTAACATGTACCTAATAGCCCAGCCAAAAAATAGAAGTGTTTACAGCATGTTATATAGGGTAAATTGAGGGTTCAATTTAATAAATTGTTATCAATATACTCATTCTTTTGCTCATGTTGAGTTCCCATGTCTTTATCTATCCCAGAGTGCACTTTGTCCTTAATCTTCCTGTTTTTTCGATCGTGCCACTTCCTAACAATCATCTCAGTGACTTGGGCTTTAGTCTGACACAGAGCAAACCACAGCAGGTCTAGAGCATCTTAGGCAAACCTAAATCAGTCCTAGGGTTGTCCAAGGATTTCTAATACATTCCAAGATCTTTCAGAATCTAAACTACTGTATGTTCTTACACATTCCACTTACATATTGACACTTTCTTCACTGTTATATGTAATAAGGCAGGAGTTGTTTCTTTAACAGTATATATATATATGTATATGTATATATGTCTAATTAGACATAGAAATTTATTTTTCTCTAAGCAGTAGTTTAAAAAAACATGAGATCAGCACTGTATATAAAATAAACAACAAGGATTTACTGTATAGCATAGGGAATATATTCGTGTTTTGTTATAATCTATAATGGAAAAGAATCTGAAAAAGTATATATATAACTGAATAACTTTGCTGTACACCTAAAACTAACACAGTATTGTAAGTCAACTATACTTCAATTAAAAAAAAGCAACGTGGGCTTCCCTGGTGGCACAGTTGTTGAGAGTCCGCCTGCTGATGCAGGGGACACGGGTTCGTGCCCTGGTCCGGGAAGATCCCACATGCCACGGAGCGGCTGGGCCCGTGAGCCATGGTCGCTGAGCCTGTGCGTCCGGAGTCTGTGCTCCGCAACGAGAGAGGCCACAGCAGTGAGAGGCCTGCGTACCTCAAAAAAAAAAAAAAAAGCAACGTGAGATCAATTATTACATAAAGCACTTGACGTGAAATCACTGTGTCTGAGTTCAGTCGTTAAATATCAGGTATATGCTCCATGTGAGCACTGGATGGTGCTATTTTCTTATTTTAGAAATTTGAGAAATTACTGTTTGTATTAAAACAACCTGAGTATTAATCAAATAGCAGTACATGATAATATTTGTTACTAATCTATATCATAAGTGTTCAAGAGTCTAGGAGTTTAATATAAAGGCGTAATGAACAGTTTATATTGCTATTATTCTAAAGTTTTAGCTATTATAGGATCCTTAACTCCTTTTTATCTTAGGAAATGAGAGTTTTATTTACAAGAAAATTTTGTTTAGGAGATAATATCATTGAACTTTGTATCAAAAGTCATAATGGGATATTTTGTAATATCCCAGGGTGAACTCTAAAGTCCTTGTTATTTTTTTCTGTAGATCACAGTGATGTTAGGAAGAATATAACTAAACAAAGGTAACAGAGAAGAAGTATTCAAATAATGTAACTGCTAAGTGGAAGTCTTAAATGAGAGCTCATCAACTTAGCAGATAAATTATTTTATAATACACAATAAAATTTAAAAATTATTTAAAAGTAATTTGTTAGGATCAGACTTTGATTATTTTATATTTATTTTATTCATAAAGTTTGCATTGTATTTATTTCTCCTTTCATTTGTTTTATAGGTGTTTGTGAGTTGCAATTTTTGTGGAAAGTCTATCTCCTACAGCTGCTCAACTGTGCCCCATCAGGGCAGAGGTTTTAGTCAGTATGGTGTCAGTGGCTCACCAACAAAATCTAAAGTCACAAGTTGCCCTGGCTGTCGAAAACCCCTTCCTCGATGTGCACTTTGCCTCATCAATATGGGAACACCTGTTTCTAGTTGTCCTGGTATGACATAATTCTACAGTATACTTTTTGGAGCTGAAATTGTTTCTACATAATTGATTTAATGTTGTAAATAAAAGACATACCCTCTTGAGTTTATATTATTTCTAAGAGCAAGCCGCTTTGCTGGCTTGAAGGTTTTTGTGTTCTCTATGAAATCTGTACATTAAAAGTAAAATCTATATCCATGATATCTCAGGTAATCTCACAGATGCTTGCCAATTTAACATTCGTGAGAAGAGCTTAAATATTAAATAATCTTATAACATTTTCTTACCACTTTTTCTAAAAGGAGCTCCCTCAAATTTTATGTTTAAAAGTCACTGTGGCCCCATCTAGTAACAAATACCTTGTGTGCATAAAGAATTTTTGATAGTCTCAAAGCACTTTGACATTTTCTCTTATTTCATGTTCAAAATCTACCTGTGAAAATATGTAGAGAATGTATTAACCTAGAAGTCAGATCCCTTTACTTCTAAGTTTTGGTGTTGGCTTCTGCTATATTTGTCAGCTACCTAGTAAATATATATACTTTTTTAATGGTTAGAAATATTAACATTGTTTACTGCTTAAAGTAAACATATAGAGAAAATTTTTGAGAACAGTAGATAATTGAATATAATGTACCTAGTGGCTAGAAACATTTCAGCTATTTATATAACTTGAAAATGATGCTATAGCAAAAAATTTAATGAAAAACATTTGAATATCTGGCATACTGGTAAATGAATAAGGAATAAAGAACTGAGTATGGTATTAGAATGCCTGTTGTAGTTCTGGCTCTGTGACATTTAGTCGGTGACCTTGAGAGTCACTTTAACGCTCTTACATATGAGGTGTTGGACTGGGAGATCCCTTCTAGTTGTGAAATTCTGGAATTCTGTTCTGTAGCTGGTTCTTGTAAATAGTCTGTTTTATTGTTACATTAACATCTGTGAAAGAGATTTGCTAGTATCATTAAGTTATTTTTCAACATAGTGCCTTTTTTTTAACAAATGCAATATGTGATGTTTTCAAATGCACATGTTAGTTTTGACTTAAGCTTTAATCAAGGCTTTTCATTTTTAACATTGCATGTTGATCACTTTTTTTACGTCCTTGATACAAATAAATAGAAAATAACAATTGGGAATAAAAATCTACTACAATGAAAGAACAAGGAGGCAAAATATAGCGTAAATAAGTTCTATGTGAACTGAGATACATAGAAATAGTTCAACTTAATATGTCTTTTGGACCATAAGCCTCAGGAAGCTGTAATGGCTAGAGTGCTGTTTCTTTTTGCTAGATACTAGCTTTTCAGTTTTTTCTATTTTTGAAATAGGTAAGAAAAGATAAAAGCAATTTTCTGGAATTTGAAGAAAATTAAATCATAAAACATTTTAAGTTCTCTGTTATAGAGACTGTTAATTTAACGAATATTCAACACCCAGGTTTATCAAGTCTTAACATTTTCTCATATTTGCTTCAAAAATTTTTTTCTAAATTTGCTTCAGAAATAATTTCTTTATATAGATTTGAGTACATGTTTAATGCACTAAGTTAAGGCTGATGTGCTAGGATGACTCAAAGATCCTCGTGGAGCTTATGGTATATAATGAGCATGGATAGCTAATGTAAAATAAGAAATTATATGTTCTAGAAAATAAATACTAGTCCAGAATCTTTTATCTGTCATTCCAAAATCTCTAAAGATCTGAAAAGCCAAAAAAAATTTTTTTTAATGAATTTAAAATAATCTCATTTGGCAAAAGAAAAAATCTGTTCAGAATTGACGTGAAGTTATTAAAGTTTTTATTTCTCTTGTTTATTTGTGAACATTCATATGTTTCACTGCAGAAATACTAATGTGTTTAATTACAAGATGGTACCTCAGACTTTTCCTGGAGGTGTTATATAATATTTGCTCATTATTTTCCTAACATCCCCAAAGATTCCAAATTCTGAAATGCATTTAGCTCTCTGAGGTGAATAAGGGGTATTATATAAAGAAAATGTTAGGAATTTTGAAAGAGGGTAACATTGCTTCTATCTGAAGCATATCTGAAAAACCTCAAAAAGAAGATGCCATTTAAGTTGGTCCTCTAAAGTCTGATAGATTTAAATATGTGAAGATTTTAGGGAAGCCTATCCAGGTTGTAGGCAAAGAGTACAAAGCATGAACTAAGGTAAAGAGATTAGTGAAGTTGATAAGTACAGAGTGTATGGGAACTACCAAGTGCATCAGTGTGACAGAGTCTAGGAAACAGTGTAGGAAAATTAAGGGAGCCTGAATCTGATCTTTAAAGGCATTACTGAGCTGAGTTAATTACAAAGTAATAAGCATTTTCTTTTTTTATTCTGTAAAATCAGAAAAATCTGAGTTCCAGAATAAAATAGGACCTGATAGAAATCAAATGTTGCCTCATGGCAGTTTAAAGATTTAGGTATACAAACCTCTGTGTTGCTTTGCCTGCAATTAGAGATGGCATCCATCCATCATGCTTTGTGATCCAAATGGCCAGAATTTCCATAAGCTTATTTAACTGGGGGTTACAAATTTTTACAGTCACTTGTGCTTTGAGGATTGGAACTCTATTGAAACTGTCTCACTGAGTTTATAGTTATAATGTTTATGTTATAAACAGTAATATTTAGCATTAAAAATTATAAGCGTTATTCAACAGTGTTTGTTTCGTAGCTGTTTTTCTAAGTGCTAGAAATGTTACAGTGAACAAAACAGATAAAAATCGCTGTCCTTATAGAGCTTAACTTCTAGGTATGATACATTTTTAAAAGTTAGATTATATATTCGTTTCTTACTCTTCTTTTTTTTATTATTATTGTTGTTGTTAGTGCCTAAGTGAAACTTTAGTTACCCTCAACTATTCTATAGCCTTTTCATAATTCACTATAAATCTTTTAAATTTAAAAGCTATTTGATCTTAAAATGCCTTCTCACATGGCAGTGAGGTAGAGCTGTTATTTTCAGCTTCATCAGAAACATAAGGATTAATTTGTTCTAGACTCAGTCTGTTTTCTCTTTGTATTCGAAGTTACAAAAACAAAGTGAAAATCACTAATGAGAACTATACACAAAGGTATAAAATACCTTATATTTAAAAGATCTGTATTTCCTTTTTCTCTTCTCTCTTTTTCTCTCTTTCATTATTACTTGTCTTTATGAAGGTTTTAGGAAGAATTTCAGTGTGTGTACATCTTAAATTCTTGAACCACCTTCACATCCTTTCATCTCCATACCATTAGCAAAAAGAGATGGGTATTTAAAATAATTGTTTACAAGACAATTGTGGTCATTACAGTGTGACCAGCAACGGCCCAGGTGAAATTTTGAACATAGCATTATGTCTTAATAGGTACACAATTGCTTAATTAAACTTAATATTTTTACTTACTCATTTTTCTTTTCTTGTCTCTAATTATATATGATCTTAAAATAATTTGATTTGCTGTTTTAGAACAAAATAAAACATATTAAGGTGGCCAAAATTAATAGAATGAGCATTTTTCAAGCACTAAAAGTTATGTAAATTTGTGTGTAGTTGTACATGTGTAAACGTACATGTGTAGTAACACATTTTTCTTCAAGTTTTTGTGAATAACAAATGTATAGTAATGTACTATACATGTACATCGTGTACAATGATAAATCAATCATCAGTGAGTCTTTTACTCTGCTTTAAGATAGCATTGTCTATACTAGTGCCTTGGATTGTTTCTCCCTACTTCATACCACCTCTTTGGGCTCTTCCCAAAGGTCATTATTGTCCTAAATTGTGTGTTAGTTTAGTCTCTTGCTTGTCTGTATAGTTTTTTTACACGATTACTGTCGTCTGTGTTTTAAATTCTATGTAAATGAGTCATACACATATGTCCTTCAACAAGCCTTTTTTGCTCAACATTGGAGTTGGGATTTTTTCTTCTTTTTTTTAGTTTCAATTATGCTGATTAATGTAGTGGTCATTTATTCCTTTTTTTAATTACTGCTTTGTATTCCATTTATGACTACACAAATTTTTCTATTCTACTATTGATGGACACTTGGTTTCCAGATTTTTACTGTTATGAACAGTGCTGCTATGAACATTCCTACATATGTCTCCTTTTACCATACACAGAAGTTTCTCCAGTGCATTTTCCTAGAAGTAGAATTGCTAAATCATACTATTTGGTAATGTTTTACTTAGGATTTTATTGTCTGTTCAGGAGGAAGATTGGCCTATAATCTTTCTCATATTGGCTTTGTCTGATTTTGTTAGCAAAGCTGTACCCACCTCATGAAGTGCATTGGGAAATTGCCCCTCTTTTCCTGTTCTTTGGAAAAGTTTGTGTAGATGAAAATTACCTGTTCTTTCAGTGTTTGGTAGAACTCACCTGTAAACTGGACTTGGTATTTTCTTTATGCGAAGTTTTTTAAACTACTGATTGTTTCTCTAAAATTGTTCATTCAGATTGCTTCTAAGTGGGTTTGATAATTTCTATTTTTCCATTTATTATTGACTATTAAAAATATAAGGAAACTGGTTATTTGGTATATTTTTCAATCTAAACTAGATTCTAGCATTAAAATTGCTGTTTCAGTATGATATGTGATTTGTATTTTGACATAATATTAGAAATACCTTTTAAGAAACTTTGAATAAAGTATTATGATATAGTTAATGAAGATCACTGTCTTTAACCCATAGGAGGCTCCAAATCAGATGAAAAAGTAGACTTGAGCAAAGACAAAAAATTAGCTCAGTTTAACAACTGGTTTACATGGTGTCACAATTGCAGACACGGTGGGCATGCTGGACACATGCTTAGTTGGTTCAGGTAATCAGCACATTCCTTCTTCTTTTAATTAATTAATTCTTTTAGCTGCATTGGGTCTTGTTGCTGTGCGCGGGCTTTCTCTAGTTGCAGCGAGCGGGGGCCACTCTTCGTTGCAATGCAGGGGCTTCTCATTACAGTGGCTCCTCTTGTTGCAGTGCGCAGGCTCTAGGGCGTGAAGGCTTCAGTAGTTGTGGCACGCGGGCCCAGTAGTTGTGGCTCGCGAGCTCAAGAGCGCAGGCTCAGTAGTTGTGGCGCACGGCTTAGTTGCTCCGCGGCATGTGGGATCTTCCCGGATCAGGGCTCAAACCTGTGTCCCCTGCATTGGCAGGTGGATTCTTAACCCCTGCGCCACCAGGGACGTCCCCATTCTTTCTTTAATAGGCTTGGAGTTAGAGGAGATAAAGCAGATGACCTTTTAAATAGTTCAGATTTATACAGCCAAAGGATGAATTTCTTTTATACTGTCACTTAAGTTAACAAAGGTGGTGTGAACATTTCTATCACTAGCCTATGTAATCTTAAACTATAAAATTAATACTTGTATAAGAAATTGTTTAAATATTATGTATGGGTTAAATATTTGAAAAGCATTATTTAACTTTACTTGAGGAAAGGATATATTTGCAGTTTTTTACGACTGACTGAATATCATATCATATATATAATATATAGTATGTAACTGAATTCAATGATAGAATACATGTCAAACTCCTATATTAGTTATCTCATAAATAAGTTTGCTATGTAGTAAGTATGCACTTCATACAGTGGAGACTCAAGACCATATTTAACTTTACTTTGAGTAGTATCAGTGGCCCTGTACTCTTCAGTGCTATACCTTTTACACCCAGTTTGTCACATTGGCTTTAATTTAAACTCTGAGCACATCCCTGTCACATTCATAACTGTAAATGAGATAGCTTATTATATATTTAGAAAGTAATGCTGTTCATTTTTCAGTAACTTGCTCCCCATGTTCAGGCTAGCACTTATTTCTAGTTTAATGCTTTTAATGCTTTTTGTCTTTGGGTTTTAATTCCTGTAATTTTCAAATGCCATTTGAAAAATTGCATTATAGATATCGATAGGTATATAGATAAATGTATGTATGTATGTGTAATTTAGATGTTTAACTGTGACTTGGCCTATTTTTCAGGGATCATGCCGAGTGTCCTGTGTCTGCATGCACGTGTAAATGTATGCAGTTGGATACAACAGGGAATCTGGTACCTGCAGAGACTGTCCAGCCATAAAATGTTATCCCCTAAAGAGGAACCTTCAAGTGTGGAGCTTTCTGATAGATGTCCTTCATAGCTCAGAAACATACCTCAGAACAAGTCACTCATGACTTTCCTGTAATGGGAAAATAAATCATTCTATCAAATCACCAATTTGATGTTTGAATGATTTTGATGTACTTCACAGAGACAAATGCTGCTGAAATGAACAGAGTGTGGGCATGAATTCTGTTCAGTAGGTTGGAAAAGTTCATTTTGGAAAGAACTTTTTAGGGTTTTGTTGAAATTATGAACACTGTGCAAACAGAGTTTCTGGAGTGACCAAGAACAGACCTTGAAACCATACTTTTTATGTTGCAATTGGTTATCTTTCAGTAAAATCTGTACACTTTTAAAATAGAATAATATGCCCAATTCAGTGATTCAGACAGTAGTTTAAGCTTACTCATGCTTAGATTCCTTCCAGATTAAATTTAAATTGTGGATTTTTACTTTTAGAATTAGAAAGCCCCCTACCCTACACTGGAGAATTATTTATCAAGGTGTGATTGATATATATATTTTTAAGGAGTCTCTTCTCTCATACACTTTCATTTTAAGATAAGAAATCTTTTGGCACAGACATTTATTGTCTTCCAAAGAAAAGTCAAAATTAAGAATGTATCTTACAACTTTTTCTCTTCTGAGGAGAAAAATATGCACCATTTCAAGGAAACGTATAAAATTTTCCCTTTCAACCTTTTGCTTTCCAATGTCCTTATTTGTCTTCAAAGATTTCTGTCCCTGTTAATTTATCATCTTATGCTCATCATCTGGAAGCATTTGGCTGAATACAAAGTGTATACAAGTCTATATGTGACCAACCATTCAGCATAATCTACGTCACTATGTCCTACTGTCGGATTCCCTCTTGCAGAATATCCTGTTTTTTCTAAGGTAGACTTTGAGATGTTGGGGAAACCAGAGTCACTTTGGAGATAATTTCACCTTTAATGTAAGTTTCTTAAAGTAAGTATATTTGGTCCAATTTAGGGACTTTATTTTCAAATTTTATTTTTTCCCTTTTCACAGCTAGATAGTTGGAAGAGAAATACAAAGGATTTGTAGCATCATCTGACATATGCAGAGGACTGAACTGAATTTCATAGTTGAAGTTGTACTTATAGAAAAATAAAAAGTAAGCCTAAAAATTATCTTACAGATTTTGAAGAAAGAAATATCTTAAACAAGAATTTTAGAAGCTTTCACGTTAGGAATTTTACCTGGTGAAACTAAGATCTGTTAGATTAATTTGAGGTATGACTTAAATCCTGAACAAAGGTGGATTAAATTTATTTTTTACTTTGAGATCTATTACAAAAGTCTCTTTTCTAGGAAAACATTGCATATCTACTCTAAACATCTCATCTAGATGACAATCTTTTGTTTAAAAGAAAGAACTGGGAATAGTTACAATCTTTTTTTTTTTTTAAACAAAGATTGTTATTAAGGGGACTTTTTCCAGTCTTCTAAGTAAATCTTACTGATTTCATTTTACTAAAACATAACCTTTACCTTTAAAGTTGCTTCAGTTGAAGTGTTTCTTTCAAATTTGCTCTGTCCAAAATATGAAAAGTCAGCTTTAGTGTCAAACTGTTATATACATTTTCATTTCTCCTTAGCTAAAGTAAGGTAAATTTTTGAATTGATGTTTAGAATAGAGTTATATCTAAAATACTTATAATTTTTGGAAGTACAATATAAGACATAAGCATAAAGTCTATTATATAATCTGCTTGTAATCACAGGATGACATTTTTAAGAATAACTTTATGCCTGTGTCAGCCTTCTAATATTTTCTGTGAAACCCAAATATTCATATAAGATGTCTATTATGCTTGTTTTGCATTTTATTGTATGTGGAACATGAAAATAGACTAATTTTTTCATTTTTATTACTTGGTCACTAATATTTGGGTTTATAAACTCAACGAGATATTTTACCTAAACATGTTCAATAGAAGTGTTTAATAAAAGTGTTTTATTATTTTTTTAAATTGAATAAAAATGGATTGAAGTCAACATGTCTAATCTAGAAATTATCTATGACCACTCTGCAAATAATCCAATAAAATAATAAAATAGTAGTTATTTTGATGGCAAATTTGATTCTTAGTCTTAGAAGTAACTTTTTTATAGACTCTGTTTTTCAGCTTTCCAGAATGGTTATTATTCATTAAAATGGTATATTTAAAAAGTATCTTTCTATTGTCAGTGCTACACCCAGTAAGTATTAGAGTGAGAAACAAATAGTCCTGCATTTAATTGCATGGCTGGATGTAATTTCAGTCACTCATTTGACTGCAGATATTCAAAGTATGGGTTTTGAAATTTAAATTATAATCCTAGTCCCAGTATCTTGGCCAAGTGGCTTGACCTTTTTGAGCTTCAATTTCCTAATATGTTAAAAGGTATAGAAATTCCTACCTCATAGGGTGACTGGGCATGTTAGGTGATGAAATAAACATGAAGTGTTATATCCGTCGCATAATGCTCTGTAAAAGGTAGTGCTTAACAGTCATTGTTACCTAATCTTTATTGGTTACTCATGTGTCAACACTTTTTAATTGAATATGGTATAATTTAAACAAAGTATGTACATTTACATTTGTCTCAGTAGTGAAAATTTCCCAAGAGCTTGTTTTTCCAAATCTGGATAAATTATGGCATTTTCTTTTGAGATAGAACTTAGCTACTTTTGTTTATCCTGTATTTAGAATATTACTTTCTGCTGTATGAAGAAGTCCTCTGAACAACCACCTAGGATTTTAATGTGATACAAGAGTGAACCCAGGGATGAAAATTAAAATTTTGGTAAATCTGGACCGTTGACCAGTAACCACTGAAAACTTGAACTTTTCATATCTATATTCAACTCTTAAGTCCTGGCCTTCATAGGAGAAAATATCCAGTATTTTCCCAGTAAAATCCTTCCTTTTCTGCCATTCTGTTACACTTGATGTTCATTTAAGTAAAAATGTTGGGAGGATGGTGATAATAAAAAAGGAAGTACACTGTGAGGTTTGTTCTCGTTCGGGATAGCTGTAGTTAAGACAAGTGGGCACTAAGTAGTTGTACACGTCTAACATCTGCTCAGAGGTGTCAGAGAGAGGGGAGAGGCATTTTAGGTGTTAGTTCAACATCCTTGTATAGAGGGCCTGTGACCCCCATGGCCATGGCAGAGATGGGGCTAGCTGGACAACTGCTCATCTAGCCACTACTCTCCCATTACATCATCTGCCTATTTTTCCCTCCTACTCGAAAATTTTGTAGGTTTCTTTACTGATTATAGAAAGCACTTTATGAAAATATTAATCTTTATAAAGTATTAATTTTTTACTGGAGTATATAGACAGAAGGAAAGTTCCCGAAATGTTTTTAAAAGATAGTGTAATCCAGGTATCAGATTAACATAGGTTGCCAACACAAAGAACTGATTTCATTTAGGAATATTCATCATAAATTCATAAGTAAAGTCAATATCTAATCCAACAGTATATTACTGAGAACAGTAGTTACTGTTGGTGCTTATTATTTGCCAGGTACCATGCACATTATCCTGTTTAATCCTCACTGTAGCCCTGTGAGGCAGATACACTATTACTGCTCCCATTCTACACATGAGGCAATTAAGGCATAGGGACATTAGGTCACTTGTCCTAGGTTATACAGCTAATAAATAGCAGAGCCAACCTAGACTCCAGTAGTCTGACTTCCCAATCTGTACTTTTAATTACTGTTTTATACTTCCACGTCCTACTTTATGGACTGTGTATAGGAGAATAATTCACTATGACAATTGAGGGTTTATTATATTTAGTATTAATACACCAAAAGAGAAAAAAACATGTCAGTGGCTCTATGGATGTAAAAAGCAGTTGATAAAATCCAAAAATTGATTCCTGATTTGTTCTTTAGATTTAGTTTTTATCATGAAAAGGAAATGTTTTTCTTCATTTTTTTCCCCTTCTTTTTTACTGTCTGTCTCAAACAGCCAGCATCAACGCAGTGGGGAAATAATAGGAATAAAACAAGGATCAAGTGGTTACCGTTGGTTCTGCACATAGCAGTGCAGAAGAGGAAAGTGGAGGGAGGCACACCCTTGCTTCTCTTCCAAGTCTTTAAAGTTTGGTATGGCAAAAATACCATAAAG
This sequence comes from Lagenorhynchus albirostris, assembly GCF_949774975.1. Lineage (NCBI taxonomy): Eukaryota > Metazoa > Chordata > Mammalia > Artiodactyla > Delphinidae > Lagenorhynchus > Lagenorhynchus albirostris. The sequence goes on from NC_083102.1 coordinate 60,882,199, forward strand.
AGTTAAAAGGCAAGCAAACTGGTAAGCTACAACATGCATACAAATTTAATACCCTTAATTCACAAAGACGTTCTGAAACCCATAAGGAAAAGACACAACCAATGGATAATATTGATCAAGGACCTGTACAGCCAAAATAAAATGGCCAACAAACATAAATAAATGTTAAGTTGGTAATAAAGTAATGCTGATTAAAACGACAGCAGGATACTGTTCACTTGCCTGTGTAAATTAAAAGGAATAATATGTATTTTCATGGATATGGGAAAGGAACATTCTCAAATAACAACTTGTGAGAGTGTGTTATTAGTACAAGTGTTCCTGAGGACAGTGAGTAATATGTATCAAAAGCCTTAAAAAGCTTCATACCCTTTGACATAGTATATTGGAAATATTTTCTGAGGGATTAATTGGATAAGTACACAAAGGTGTATGTTTCTATGAAATGGTTATCACAGTATTTTTTATAATAACTTGGAAGCCTAAATGTTCAATAATAAGAGTAAAGAAATTGTCACATACATACAATGGAATACTAACTATTCAAATAGTATGGGTATTTTTATTGACAAAGGACGATTCATGATATATTTATAAATGGAGGGAAAGGCAAGTTATAGGATAGTATATATAGAATATATTTGTATGGAACACTATTGGAGAATATAAAATTTTAACAGTGGCCATCTTTCAAGAATAGAATTTTTTTTAAAATTTTATTTATTTATTTATTTATGGCTGTGTTGGGTCTTCGTTTCTGTGCGAGGGCTTTCTCTAGTTGCAGCAAGTGGGGGCCGCTCTTAATCGCGGTGCGCGGTCCTCTCACTATCACGGCCTCTCTTGTTGCGGAGCACAGGCTCCAGACGCGCAGGCTCAGTAATTGTGGCTCACGGGCCTAGTTGCTCCACGGCATGTGGGATCTTCCCAGACCAGGTCTCAAACCTGTGTCCCCTGCATTGGCAGGCAGATTCTCAACCACTGCGCCACCAGGGAAGCCCAAGAATAGAATTTTAAGTGGCATTTTTCTTATCTGCATCTTCTAGTTTTTCTACAATAATGATGAATGTATAAATAAATGAATATGCATATCACACACACGTTAGTGGCTTTTATAAAAGTTACCCATGACCTGTTATCTTGTTCTTACCATAATGAACAATCAAATTATTATGAGGTGAAGAAACTTGCTATAAGGTATTATGAAAATTATTACTGAGATTTAATTATTTGGAAAACATTTTTCTAGATTTCATATTCTACAGTAATATATAAGAATAATAAACAGATGTGGTTCTTTCTCTTAATTGTCTCTTTTGTCATATTTGGAAACAGTGCATTTTATTCTCCATTTAACACATTGGGAAATGGATCTATAAAATAGTTCTGATATTCCTGAGGTAGTATTACATAATTAATGACTTTGTTTCAATCTTCTCTCTCCTAGATGTTCCTCAGGATATTTTCTGACTCCTCTGTTTTGGCTCTGGGCCTGTGGCAGGACACCTGTCCTCTGTGTTTAGAATTTAGTTAATTATTGTCCAATGCAGTGTAGAGTGCATTTTACTCAACTCATTTCCAATAATTTAACAAGCTACTTATGTTTAAGTGATGAATTCTGAACATGCCTGCATGTCCATGCTTCCATCAAAGAACCAAGCATTAGCGTGCCTACATGCGCCAGACATTTAAGGTTATGATTTCAAAGGATTGATGGCACCATCTTTACCTTGGAGGAGCTGTAATATCTAATGGAAGAGGTAGACATGAGCATTGTTTTCAGATTCAAATTCACTCAGATTAATATTTATAATTGCTGGAAAGAGTATCATTATAGCATCTTGTCTCTTTCTGCAGCCAAAAAAAAAGTCAGTTTATTTTATTTAATTTTCTAATTTTGGACTTTCAAAAATTATTTTCTAATTAGAAATAATTTGAGGAAGTAGAGGTTGCCCATTACATTTTTCAGAAGTGTAATTTTCTAACAACATTGTAAAGCAACTGTACTCCAATAAAAATTAATTTAAAAAATGTAATTTTCTTACTGATCTACTATTAATAATACAATGTTTTGAAAGGCTTTGCTAAGAAGGTAACTTTAGGATTAAAGGATAATTTATGTAATGTCAGAAATAGCAGCAATAATAGTAATTCAGTGCATACAATCCTTTCACCATTCAGTTTATGAAAAGCATGTTGCCTTAATTTCATAACTGGAAATTAAGATATAGGAATCTAATTAGTTGGGCTCTTAAAATATAAAGACAAGAGTAGTCTGGAAGAGCATTTGAAGGGATTAATGTATCATAAACTTCAAACAGGCATTTTCGTAAGAAATCATGCAAATGATTTGATCTTACATCTTTTAACTTAAAGAATATTAACTCCACTTATGTGTATACATACGTATGTACATGGGGAGGGAGGGTGAGCCAGGGTGTGGGGGACGTGTATGCAAGAAAGCCTGGAGTTTGAAAGAGCAAATGTCAAAATTCATGTTTGTCCACATTTTATTATATTGCAGCCATATACTTTGCTGGTGACAGTTCAAGAAGTTGCCACTGCCAGACATGTGGTAGGTAAAACGAAATATCCTTTTTAGCATCCAGTAATCTGATAGCTGATTATAGTAAAAATTTGAATGGCACAAAGTTCCTGTGCTACATATATCAGTTATGTCAAAGAAAAAGTACTTTCCCCAGTAATTTGGAAATTTGTATTATTCATTAAGCAGGTATACTTAATATTTGTACAACTATGTGTGTGTGGCTTTATGGCACATAAATGTTCTCCAAATAGATGAAGATGTATAATTTATGGAGCAAAATACTCAGCAGCTTGATAAATGTGGGGAAGTTAATACGTTTTCTCATCTTAAATCTGACTTCCTTCCATTCCTCAAAAATAGAATGTAGGATCAGTTGTGACTCTTAGGACGAATGCACCAGTTTTTAAAGATAGATAGATTTCTGAAATACATTAAATTCTTTCTGGAAAAGTGAGTGTAACTCTAAGTGAATGGTAAGATACGGCTGGCTTCCAGAAGAGAATACTCCTCCAGTCCAGGAACATTATTTTCCACTGGAAGCATTAAACAAATTGGAGGGCTTCCCTGGTGGCACAGTGGTTGGGAGTCCGCCTGCCGATGCGGGGGATGTGGGTTCGTGCCCCGGTCCGGGAGGATCCCGCGTGCCGCGGAGCGGCTGGGCCCGTGGGCCATGGCCGCTGGGCCTGCGCGTCCAGAGCCTGTGCTCCGTGACGGGAGAGGCCACAACGGTGAGAGGCCCACGTACCGCAAAGAAAAAAAAAAAAAAAAATTGGAGATAAGCTGGGGCAGATTCTCAAGGTCATTTCTTTTGGTAACATTGTTCACCTAATTTGGTGAACAAAAAATTTTTTAAGTATTTCATTAAATTCTGTTATCTCTACAGAAAATGTATGAATTATAGAATATATCTGTTCCTTCTAGGGATCTGAGAAATTAAAAATGTATATTGTCCTCGCTGCTGATAAAACATATCCTGTGGGGGGAAAATGAACCAAAAAGTTATTCAGTACCTTTCCTGGTTTGCCTCTTTTGCTTCTCAATTCTTTAAGAGTTCACTCCCAATATGTGGAATTCTACTGATTTCTAAATAACTTCAAATATCTTATGTTAAGTTTTGAGGAGTATATATTTTCTCAAGCACAGACATCTGAGCAGAATGAGAATGGATTCTCATAGAACAAAATTGCCAAGCGTACGTGAGGGAACTGTAGGGAAAAAGAGCATAATTGTAATTTTCAGAGAAGCTTAAAAATAGCTCTACCGTTATTATGCACGAGGCCTGACAATTGATATTTCTCATTTTGACAGCATTCACCTACAGTACCCCATCAGCAACTGAACACTTTCATCTCTGGGATAAATGATTAATGAGTTGTCTATCATTTCCACTCCTTTTGTACCAAGTGGTAGAGGCTTCAGTTGATCATATTGCAGCCATCAGCATCATTACTGAAATTGATTCTGCCATGGGAGGGTTATGCTAGGACAATAGATTAGCATTTAAATAAACGAACTAATTTATGGCATTAAAAATTACATAAAATAATCCCTTCTGAGTCACTCTGTCGCACCTGGTAAGGTTGTTTTGTTTTGTTTTTGCTGATTAGCTACCATCATAAAACCTTAGGTTGAGGAAAGAAGGATGGAAGGCATAAAAGTTGAGTTGTTCTTGTTTTGAGTACAACCCTCTAAGATTTCCAAACTTCCCACTCTCTTTATTAATCACTGTCATGTATATGAAATACATTTATGAAATTACACAACTTGCATGCAATGATGAACAGTAAACTTGCCAAATCATTGCCTTTAGAGAAAAAGTAAAGGGGTAAACACATTTTTGAAAGGCCAGAATTAGTCCAGAAAGGAAAGTAGTTGGAGGATTGAGATTGACAAATGATACTCAGATACAGTGAAATGAAACTTTTCTAATTTTTCAGCGAGCAGATGTGAGAATGAGGAGATAAGAACATCACACTTTAGATGTCTTGGTGATGTGGGCTGCATTTCTAAAACAGATGGTGGAGAATGAGGGTCTGCATAGACCTAGAAAAAAGTGATAGATTGTAGTTTTGGTAAAGTGTTATACTCAAGGAAAATAACTAGAACTTAGAACTTCTATTTTAGCATCTCTTTCTGCTCCTGGGATAACTGAAAGAGAGTTGCCAATATTACTGAACTTAAACTTCCCCTCAGTTACTTTTGTGTTCCAGCATATGACTCTCTTGTCCATTCCTCTTATATTTTCCCATTTTTTCCTGTCTGCTCTCTTCTGAATTTCATGAGACCAACTGTTTAATCTACTTCTGAATTAAGACAACTACCTGAAATTATATTGGTCAAAGTGCATGTGCATTTTCTTCAGAGCTGAGACTGGTTGTACAGTGAAATGGAGCCATTGTAGGTTTTTCTCAATCCAGCTGCTTCTGCCCTATATTGATTAAGATTCTTTCCAGATTCTAGTAGTGAGGCTGTGGGTGATGGCATTGTTAGTTTTCATCTTTTTTCTGGTATGTGTATATTTTAAGAAGCTAGAAGAGGCGGCTTTGAGTACTGCTAAGTAGAGGACATGTTTACCCAACAGTGATATAAATAACTGAGACTTGTATTCTGGAAAGTGGGCAGAATATGATTTCAGTAAGAGGGAACATTGTTGTGATATGGGAAAAACCAAACCAGACCAAACCAAACAAAACATGGGAACGCGAATTCTACAAGTGGCCCAATAACAAACTTCCTTTATATGTTAAAATTCCCCAATGACAAATGACTCTTTTCAGTCACAGTGAGATGAACAGGTTAGGCTAAGATGTGCTCAATCTGGAGATGAGCGAGTGACTATGCCCTTCTTTACCCTCGACACAAGTTGCTAATCAATTACGCTCTTTTTCTCAGAACCTTTTTCCGCATTGTATTGGAGCAGCAACTACCAACTAGTCAGCATTCACCTGTTTGCCATTTTTAGCCCTAAAATTTGGTATGCCCTGACCATTTTTTACTAAAATGAGTGGGGGTTAAAACTCTAACAATTCATGATTTTAAGTATTTCATGAGTCATTTTTGTCTGTATACTGAGTGTATCTAAGTAGAAATTACCTATTTCCAAGTTGTAATATATGGTATATATAATTGTAGTATATTGTTACAATTATATATATAATACATAAATATAATACATTGTATATAAATAATATTGTATAAATGTTGTACAGTGTTTGTTATACAATATTATTTTGCGATGTATATTGTAATATGTTGTAATATATTCAAGCCTTATTTGAATAAAACTCTTATTTGCATGCCCACATGCTTATGAATGGAAATTAATAAAGTTGTTTCCTAGTAACAGCAGTTTCGTAGCCAATAAACACTTAAATATTTCTCATCAGTGCTCTAGAAGTTCTTTACTAAATAAAGCAATCTTTTTAATTTTCAACAAATAGTTTTTCTGTTTTAGCATACATCCTTTATTGAAATCTTAAAGTCTGTAATCTTCATTATATAACGTTCAGGCTATATAAGTGAGGTAACCACTTTCCTCTCTGCTGGAAGGGGGAGTGTTTTCCTGTGCCACATGTAATTTGCTTTGTAACAATTATTGCTATTTGTAACCAGATCTTGTGATCACAAGACACACACATGTAGCTGAATTTAGAATCTGTTGAGAACACAGAAGGCAGCATGACTGTTTCTAAATGTCATTGATTTAATGATTTTAACTCAAAAAAATTTTAAAGTTCAAATGCATCAATCCAAATAATTCATTTCTGAAATTTTTGTTATATAAATCCCTCAGTGTTCTGTTGCTACAAATGGCTCTCTTTATGCATTACTTTATTTTCCCAAATCTCTGCAGTTTCCTAACCTCATTTCCAGTGAGACAGTTTATCAGACTACTTATCTCTAGATTCTATTTTTAAAATCATAGAAGCCAAATGTCATGGATTCCAGACTTTGTAGGGAGTCATACCTAGAAGCATATTGTAGGGGGTCATACCTAGAAGCATATTGTGCTTATAATCCTTTTTATCCCTTTGATTAAGGAATCATAGATGTATACGTAACTGGTGTCTTTTACCAATTATTGTAGATGAAATTTACAAATTTTTATTTGCCCCCCGCCCTTTTTTTAGGCCTACTTTTTCTCTAAATAAGCACTGAAAGAATCAATCTCAAATCACAGATTAAACAAAGAAGTATTATTTTTGTTTAAGTTACCTTAGGTATAGTGGGTTTTTTTTTTAACATCTTTATTGGAGTATAATTGATTTACAAGGGTGTTTTAGTTTCTGCTGTATAACAAAGTGAATCAACTATACAAATACATATATTCCCATATCTCCTCCCTCTTGCGTCTCCCTCCCACCCTCCTAATCCCACCCCTCTAGGTGGTCACAAAGCACCGAGCTGATCTTCCTGTGCTATGCGGCTGCTCCCCGCTAGCTATCTGTTTTACATTTGGTAGTGTACATAAATCCATGCCACACTCTCACTTCATGCCAGCTTACCCTTCCCCCTCCCCATGTCCTCAAGTCCATTCTCTATGTCTGCATCTTTATTCCTGTCCTGCTTCTACGTTCTTCAGAACCTTTTTTTTTTTTTTTTTTAGATTTCATATATATGTCTTAGCATATGATATTTGTTTCTCTCTTTCTGACTTACTTCACTCTGTATGACAGACTCTAGGTCCATCCATCTCACTACAAATAACTCAATTGCATTTCTTTTAATGGCTGAGTAATATTCCATTGTATATATGTGCCACATCTTCTTTATCCATTCATCTGTTGATGGACACTTAGGTTGCTTCCATATCTTGCCTATTGTAAATAGAGCTGCAGTGAACATTGTGGTACATGTCTGTTTTGGAATTATGGTTTTCTCAGGGTATATGACCAGTAGTGGGATTGCTGGGTCATATGGTAGTTCTATTTTTAGTTTTTAAAGGAACCTCCATACTGTTCTGCATAGTGATTGTATCAATTTACATAGCCACCAACAGTGCAAGAGGGTTCCCTTTGCTCCAACCCTCTCCAGCATTTAATGTTTGTAGATTTTTTTGATGATGGCCATTGTGACTGGTGTGAGGTGATACCTCATTTTAGTTTTGTTTGCATTTCTCTAATGATTAGTGATGTTGAGCATTCTTTCATGTGTTTATTGGCAATCTGTATGTCTTCTTTGGAGAAATGTCTATTTAGATCTTCCACCCATTTTTGGATTGGGTGGTTTGTTTTTTTGCCATTGAGCAGCATGAGCTGCTTGTAAATTTTGGAGATTGATCCTTTTAATTGCTTTGACAGTTAAATCCTTTAATTGTCAGTTGCTTTTTTTGAAAATACATTTTCCCATTCTGAGGGTTGTCTTTTCATCTTATTTATGGTTTCCTTTGCTGTGCAAAAGCTTTTAAGTTTCATTAGGTCCCATTTGTTTATTTTTGTTTTTATTTCCATTTCTCTAGGAGGTGGGTCAAAAAGGATCTTGCTGTGATTTATGTCATAGAGCGTTATGCTTTTGTTTTCCTCTAAGAGTTTTATAGTGTCTGGCCTTACATTTAGGTCTTTGATCCATTTTGAGTTTATTTTTGTGTATGGTGTTAGGGAGGGTTCTAATTTCATTCTTTTACATGTAGCAGTCCAGTTTTCCCAGCACCACTTTTTCAATAGGCTGTCTTTTCTCCACTATATATTTTTGCCTCCTTTATCAAAGATAAGGTGACCGTATGTGCGTGGGTTTATCTTTGGGCTTTCTGTCCTTTTCCATTGATCTACATTTCTGTTTTTGTGCCAGTACCATACTGTCTTGATTACTGTCACTTTGTAGTATAGTCTGAAGTCAGGGAGCCTGATTCCTCCAGATCTGTTTTTCTTTCTCAAGATTGCTTTGGCAATTCGGGGTCTTTTGTGTTTCCATACAAACTGTGAAATTTTTTGTTCTACTTCTGTGAAAAATGCCATTGGTAGTTTGATAGGGATTGCACTGAATCTGTAGATTGCTTTGGGTAGTAGAGTCATTTTCACAATGTTGATTCTTCCAATCCAAGAACATGGTATATCTCTTCTTCTGTTTGTATCATCTTAAATTTCTTTCATCACTGTCTTCTAGTTTTCTGCATACAGGTCTTTTGTCTCCTTAGGTAGGTTTATTCCTAGGTATTTTATTCTTTTTGTTGCAATGGTAAATGGGAGTGTTTCCTTAATTTCCCTTTCAGGTTTTTCTACATTAGTGTATAGGAATGCAAGAGATTTCTGTGCATTAATTTTGTATCCTGCTACTTTACCAAATTCATTGATTAGCTCTAGTAGTTTTCTAGTGTCATCTTTAGGATTCTCTATGTATAGTATCATGTCATCTGCAAACAGTGACTGCTTTACTTCTTTTTTTCTGATTTGGTTTCCTTTTATTTCTTTTTCATCTCTGTTTGCTGTGGCTAAAACTTCCAAAACTATGTTGAATAATAATGGTGAGAGTGGACAATATTGTCTTGTTCCTGATCTTAGAGGAAATGGTTTCAGTTTTTCACCATTGGGAACAATATTGGCTGTGGGTTTGTCATATATGGCCTTCATTATGTTGAGGAAAGTTCCCTCTATGCCTACTTTCTGGAGGGTTTTTATCATGAATGGGTGTTGAAAGATTTTTCTGCATCTATTGAGATGATCATATGGTTTTTCTCCTTCAGTTTGTTAATATGGTTTATCACATTGATTGATTTGCATATATTGAAGAATCCTTGCATTCCTGGGATACACCCCACTTGATCCTGGTGTATGATCCTTTTAATGTGCTGTTGGATTATGTTTGCTAGTATTTTGTTGAGGATTATTGCATCTATGTTCATCAGTGATATTGGCCTGTAGTTTTCTTTCTTTGTGACATCTTTGTCTGGTTTTGGTAGCAGGGTGTTGGCCTCGTTAAATGAGTTTGGGAGTGTTCCTCCCTCTGCTATATTTTGGAAGAGTTTGGGAAGGATAGGTGTTAACTCTTCTATAAATGTTTGATAGAATTTGCCTGTGAAGCCATATGGTCCTGGACTTTTGTTTGTTGGAATGTTTTTAATCACATTTTCAATTTCAGTGCTTGTGATTGGTCTGTTCATATTTTCTGTTTCTTCCTGGTTCAGTCTTGGAAGGTTGTGCATTTCTAAGAATTTGTCCATTTCTTCCAGATTGTCCATTTTATTGGCATATAGTTGCTTGTAGTAATCTCTCATGATCCTTTGTATTTCTGCAGTGTCAGTTGTTACTTCTCCTTTTTCATTTCTAATTCTATTGATTTGAATCTTCTCCTTTTTTCTTCATGCGTCTGGCTGTAGGTATCAATTTAGTACCAGCTTTTAGTTTTATTGATCTTTGCTATTGTTTCCTTCATTTCTTTTTCATTCATTTCTGATCTGATCTTCATGATTTCTATTCTTCTGCTAATTTTTTTGGTTTTTTTGTTCTTCTTTCTCTGATTGTTTTAGGTGTAAGGTTAGGTTGTTTATTTGAGATGTTTCTTGTTTCTTGAGGTAGGATTGTATTGCTATAAACTTCCCTCTTAGAACTGCTTTTGCTGCATCCCATAGGTTTTGAATCATTGTGTTTTCATTGTAATTTGTCTCTAGGTATTTTTTATTTCCTCTTTGATTTCTTCATTGATCACTTCGTTATTAAGTAGTGTATTGTTTAGCCTCCATGTGTTTGTAGTTTTTACAGATTTTTTTCCTGTAATTGATGTCTAGTCTCATGGCATTGTGGTCGGAAAAGATACTTGATACGATTTCAATTTTCTTAAATTTACCAAGGCTTGATTTATGGCTCAAGATATGATCTATCCTGGAGAACGTTCCATGAGCACTTGAGAAGAAAGTGTATTCTGTTGTTTTTGGATAGAATGTCCTATAAATATCAATTAAGTCCATCTTGTTTAATGTATCATTTAAAGCTTGTGTTTCCTTATTTATTTTCATTTTGGATGATCTGTTCATTGGTGAAAAAAGGGGTATTGAAATCCCCTACTATGATTGTGCTACTGTCGATTTCCCCTTTATGGCTGTTAGTATTTGCCTTATGTATTGAGGTGCTCCTATGTTGGGTGCATAAATATTTACAGTTGTTATAGCTTCTTCTTGGATCGATCACTTGATCATTATGTAGTGTCCTTCTTGTCTCTTGTAATAGTCTTTATTTTAAAGTCTATTTTGTCTGATATGAGAATTGCTACTCCAGCTTTCTTTGGATTTCCATGTGCATGGATTATCTTTTTCCATCCCCTCACTTTCATTCTGTATGTGTCCCTAGGACTGAAGTGGGTCTACTGTAGACAGCATATATACAGGTCTTGTTTTTGTATCTATTCATCTAGTCTATGTCTTTTGGTTGAGCATTCAATCCATTTACATTTAAGGTTGTTATCGATATGTATGTTCCTATTACCATTTTCTTAATCGTTTTGTGTTTTTTATTGTAGGTCTTTTCCTTCTCTTGTGTTTCCTGCCTAGAGAAGTTCCTTTAACATTTGTTGTAAAGCTGGTTTGGTGGTGCTGAATTCTGTTAGCTTTTGCTTGTCTGTAAAGGTTTTAATTTCCGTGTCGAATCTGAATGAGATCCTTGCTGGGTAGAGTAATCTTGGTTGTAGGTTTTTCCCTTTCATCCCTTTAAATATGTCCTGCCACTCCCTTCTGGCTTGCAGAGTTTCTGCTGAAAGATCAACTGTTAACCTTATGGGGATCCCCTTGTGTGTTATTTGTTGTTTTTCCCTTGCTGTTTTTAATATGTTTTCTTTGTATTTAATTTTTGATAGTTTGTTTAATATGTGTCTTGGCATGTTTCTCCTTGGATTTATCCTGTATGGGACTCTCTGTACTTCCTGGACTTGATTGACTATTTCCTTTCCCATATTAGGGAAGTTTTCAACTATAATCTCTTCAAATATTTTCTCAGTCCCTTTCTTTTTCTCATCTTCTTCTGGGATCCCTATAATTCGAATGTTGGTGTGTTTAATGTCGTCCCAGAGGTCCCTGTGACTGTCATCAGTTGTTTTCATTCTTTTTTCTTTATTCTGCTCTGCAGTAGTTATTTCCACTATTTTGTCTTCCAGGTCACTTATCCGTTCTTCTGCCTCATTTATTTTGCTATTGATTCCTTCTGGAGAATTTTTAATTACATTTATTGTGTTGTTCATCATGTTTGTTTGCTCTGTAGTTCTTCTAGGCCCTTGTTAAACATTTCTTGTATTTTCTCCATTCTATTGCCAAGATTTGGGATCATCTTTACTATCATTACTCTGAATTCTTTTTCAGGTAGACTGCCTATTTCCTCCTCATTTGTTTGGTCTGGTGGGTTTTTACCTTCCTCCTTCATCTGCTGTATGTTTCTCTGTCTTCTCATTTTGCTTAACTTACTGTGTTTGGGATCTCCTTTTTGCAGGGTACAGGTTCGTAGTTCCTGTTGTTTTTGGTGTCTGCCCCCAGTGGGTAAGGTTGGTTCAGTGGGTTGTGTAGGCTTCCTGGTGGAGGGGACTGGTGCCTGTGTTCTGGTGGATGAGGCTGGATCTTGTCTTTCTGGTGCACCAGACCGTGTCTGGTGATTTGTTTTGGGGTGTCTGTGACCTTATTATGATCTTAGGCAGCCTCTCTGCTAATGGGTGGGGTTGTGTTCCTGTCTTGCTAATTATTTGCGTAGGGTGTCCAGCACTGTAGCTTGCTGGTCCTTGAGTGGAGTGGGTCTTAGCGTTGAGATGGAGATCTCTGGGAGAGCTTTCATTGTTTGATATTACGTGGAGCTGGGAGGTCTCTGGTGGACCAATGTCCTGAACTCGGCTCTCCCATCTCAGAGGCACAGGCCTGACACCTGGCCGGAGCACCAAGACCCTGTCAGCCACACGGCTCAGAAGAAAAGGGAGAAAAAAAGAAAGAAGGAAAGAATGAATAAAATGAAATAAAGTTATTAAAATTTTAAAAAAAGGAATTATTAAAAATAAAAAAATAAAATGTAATAAAAAAGAAAGAAAAAAGAGAGCAACCAAACCAAAAAACAAATCCACCGATGGTAACAAGTGCGAAAAACTATACTAAAAAACAAACAAACATGCAAACAAAAAAACGGACAGACAGATCCCTAGGACAAATGGTAAAAGCAAAGCTATACAGACGAAATCACACAAAGAAGCACACACATACCCAGTCACAAAAAGAGAAAAAGGGAAAAAAATATGTATAAAAAAAAAGGAGGAAGAGAGCAACCAAATCAGTAAACAAATCTACCAAGGATAATAAACTCTAAATACTAAACTAAGATAAACATAAAACCAGAAACAAATTAGATGCAGAAAGCAAACCCCAGGTCTACTGCTCCCGAAGTCCACTGCCTCAATTTTGGGATGATTCGTTGTTTATTCAGGTATTCCACAGATGCAGGGTACATCAAGTTGATTGTGGAGATTTAATCCACTGCTCCTGAGGCTTCTGGGAGAGATTTCCCTTTCTCTTCTTTGTTCGCACAGCTCCTGGGGTTCAGCTTTGGTTTTGGCCCCGCCTCTAGGTGTAGGTTGCCTGAGGGCGTCTGTTGTTCGCTCAGACAGGATGGGGTTAAAAGAGCAGCTGATTCGGGGGCTGTGTCTCACTCAAGCCGGGGGAGGGAGGGGTACGGAGTGTGGGGCGAGCCTGCGGCAGCAGAGGCCAGCATGATGTTGCACCAGCCTGAAGCCCACCGTGTGTTCTCCCGGGGAAGTTGTCCCTGGATCACGGGACCCTGGCAGTGGCAGGCTGCACAGGCTCCTGGGAGGGGAGGTGTGGCTAGTGACCTGTGCTTGCACACAGGCTTCTTGGTGGCTGCAGGAGCAGCCTTAGCGTCTCATGCCCATCTCTGGGGTCAGCGCTGGTAGCCATGGCTTGCGCCCGTCTCTGGAGCTCATTTACACGGTGCTCTTAATCCCCTCTCCTCGCGTGCTCGCAGCCAATGGTCTCGTGCCTCTTAGGCAGTTCCAGACCTTTTCCTGGACTCCCTCCTGGCTAGCTATGGCACACTAGCCCCCTTCAGGCTGTATTCACGCAGCCAGCCCCAGTCCTCTCCCTGGGATCTGACCTCCGAAGCCCAAGCCCCAGCTCCCAGCCCCCGCCCGCCCCGGTGGGTGAGCATACAGGCCTCTCGGGCTGGTGAGTGCTGGTCGGCAGCGATCCTCAGTGCAGGAATCTCTCCGCTTTGCCCTCTGCACCCCTGTTGCTGTGCTCTCCTCCGTGGCTCCGAAGCTTCCTCCCTGCCCACCCCCCTGTCTCCACCAGTGAAGGTGCTTCCTAGTGTGTGGAAACTTTTCCTTCTTCACAGCTCCCTCCCAGAGGTGCAGGTCCCGTCTGTATTCTTTTGTCTCTGTTTTTCCTTTTTTCTTTTGCCCTACCCAGGTACGTGGGGAGTTTCTTGCCTTTGGGGAAGTCTGAGGTCTTCTAGCAGCGTTTAGTAGGTGTTCTTTATGAATTTTTCCACATATAGATGTATTGCTGATGTATTTGTGGGGAGAAAGGTGATATCCCCGTCTTACTCCTCTCCCATCTTGAAGGTCTCTCTAGGTATAGTTTTTGAGTTCATATGTACTGGTAATGTATTTTCCCTGAATTGCCTAAAATATGTTCTTAATTTTGTACCTCAGATAGGTTTAAGTTATAAAATAAGGAAGAAAAGCAACATATAACATATATTATTCATCTTGAAATGACATTTTAAAGTTTTCCTTAAGAAGGGTTAAAGCAGGATATTAATGCCAGTTTTAGCAGACTAATATTCTGGTGACAAATGATAGTAAATCAATTGAGTGTCCCATTCTACTTCCACTGGTAGCTCAAGTTTACATTTGGGAAAGTCACATTGTATGAATTTATGATGAGAAAACAGGGAAGGGATAGAAGGCTTTGCAGCTGTCTTAAATTCTTTTTTTTTGGAAACAAGTGGGGTAGAAATATATACATATCATATCTCATACTGAGTTGTTTTCATGACTTAATCATACTGCTGAGAGTGAAGGAAATTGCCCAGTGGGTTAATTCCTCTAGGTCACTGAGTTCTGAAAGTAAAAGAAGTCTGCAAATTCCCCTGCTTTGGAGGCAGTGGATTCTAATTTCTAGCTCCTCCCTTGATCCATAATATGTTCATCTGGAAGACATTTAGTCATTTCTGAGGAGATTCCAAAATGAGGCAGCTCTTGGTCCACTGTTCGCCTCTCATGAAAGGTCAAATACATGACCAATTAAGGCATAACATTTCTGAGCAATATGAAAAAAATAATTGACTCACTAGGACCCTGATTACTTAAAAGAAAAGATGAATCTCTGTAAATAAATGTATTTTCTCATCAGGTCTAATGTTTTCATAACACTTAAAGCTCCTCAAAAGCTAAAGAAAAATATTAAAATGTTTAAGTGAAATGTGATACTGTTTCTGGTTTTCTATAGAGTTATGCTAAATTTTTTTAATGCAGTTTGGCTTTAAATGATCATTGTATATTAAGTGAAGTTGAATTAATGAAAATAAATGTTAAGACCTAAATAATATTCATTTCGAAAATGAATATCTAAGGTAAAAATAATATTAAGTTATCTATCTTTTTAATTAGCTATTATTCAATAGAAGAATTTCTCCTTGCTGATTATCTCTCAAGATTCAGGGTGACAAGATACCAAGATCTTTCAGTGAAACCATTTTTTAAACCTATTATTACTAAATAAACTTTATTACTTCAGTATAACATTTTATGATGAGAGATTCTTCTTACCAGCCAAAATAGTTGCCTGATTTTCCTTGGTAATATTTCAAACTTCTGTGAAAACGTAATAGTCTTTTTTTGAAAAAGGGGGCTAATTAAGTCACAGTGTTATCTATGGCATTGCCCAAAACTGTTACACAGCTTATATATTTTCCTTTCTTCCAACTTACAGTGCTCAGTGTTTTTTTGAGAATTGGCTCTAAGTTTTCTCAATTTTGCATCTTAAATACTGCATTATGTAGAGTCCACAGAGGTTGTTGTTCTTTACTTCCCCACCTACAGAAATAATCAGGTTGAAAAAAATGTTTTTCATATGTGAAAGCACTATAGTTCAGTCCAAATCTTAAAGACAACGAAATTCTAAAGAACATAGTGTCCTGCCTCTGACATTTTGTAATATGTAAAGAAGAAACAATGGCATGCTAATGACAAATTTAATCCTTGCCCCCAAGATGAGTGTATTACCCTATAAATTGTCCATAGCCTACACCTCTGGTCTTAATTAGCCATCTTAAAACCCTATGCCCTGTACCCTGAGAAAACCATAATTCACAAAGAGTCATGTACCACAATGTTCATTGCAGCACTATTTACAATAGCCAGGACATGGAAGCAACCTAAGTGTCCATCGACAGATGAATGGATAAAGAAGATGTGGCACATATATACAATGGAATATTACTCAGCCATAAAAAGGAAAGAAATTGAGTTATTTGTAGTGAGGTAGTTGGGCCTAGAGTTTCATATAGAGTGAAGTAAGTCAGAAAGAGAGAAACAAATATCATATGCTAACACATATATATGGAATCTACAAAAAAAAAAAAAAGGTTCTGAAGAACCTAGGGACAGGAAAGGAATAAAGACCCAGACGTACAGAGTGGACTTGAGGACACAGGGAGGGGGAAGGGTACGCTGAGACGACGTGAGAGAGTAGCATTTACATATATACCTACCAAATGTAAAACAGATAGCTAGTGGGAAGCAGCCACATAGCACAGGGAGATCAGCTGGTGCTTTGTGACCACCTAGAGGGGTGGGATAGGGAGGGTGGGAGGGAGACGCAAGAGGGAGGGCATATGGGGATATATGTATACGTATAGCTGATTCACTTTGTTATACAGCAGCAACTAACACAGCAATGTAAAGCAATTATACTCCAATAAAGATGTTAAAAAACAAAACAAAACCCTATGCTCTAGGTCAACTGAGGTCATAAAGAACATAAGAGGCTTACCTCAAACCAATATCACAATTAGGAAGTAACTTGAAACCTATGCTTTATTAATACTCTAGATTTAGCATCATCTTTTTAGGAATGATAACCTGTGGTACTAGGATTATTAGTTTTCTTTCAGCAACTGATCAGAATCGAACTCCAAGTGAATTAAGTAAGGGAGGAAACCAAATTGGAATTTCACTAAATAGAACCTACAGAATTTGGTTGTTCTTAATCATGATGGATTTCTTTGAAACTTTAGACCAGTTAAAATTAAATAGTTCTGAGTTGAGACATCTTTGGCAATTATGCTAAACTGCCATAGATTGAAATTTCAGAGGTTAGGGACTTTGTTATATGTATTCCTAGCAATTAGCCGAGGACTTGACACAAAATATTTGTTGAGTGTCTTAATGCACATTAAGTTAATACCTTAAAAGACAACCTCAAAATGCTATAAATTTAGTAATACTAGTTTATCATTCAAAGTGATACCCCATGAAGAGATGTTTTCAGAGTTGGTTTTAATTTTGTCTTTATCAGATGAAAATAAAAACAATCATTTGAAAAACATCTGTAAAATTATGACTGAAGGCAACCACTTTGTAGCTCCTCATCCCTCACATTAGATTCTGTGTGATATTCCTTTTAGAATTTAATATTAGGGAAAAGTTTGATTGTCGTGATAAATTTAAGGTTATTAAAATTCTATGGCCTATATTATTCCTTCCTTTTCCTAGCTTCCCAGGCACACCTGGAGTTAAATTTAAAGCCTAAGTTTATTTCCTCTTGAGTGTTTTTGTAGTTGTTATCTCCTTTTTCGATATGTTTTCCCTTTTTATTTTTGTAGCCTAGTCCTTTTTAGAAATGTGTGATACATATGTTAGTAATGCCAGTGTTTTATCCTCAGTCGTCATCTTCCGTTCTTTGAGCTTTCAGCATCATTGATTGGTCTTTGAAACTCTCTTTCCTTGCCTTTCATGATATTCTTTCAGTGAATGAATATTTATTGAGTGCTTACTAGGTGTTGAGCACCACTGGGGTCCTTCTCCTGACTCAGTCACTCTCCCACTGCTGTTCCATATGTGCACAGTTCCCCCCCCAGGTTCTGTGGTTTTCTTCCTCTGGATGCTGTTCCCTGATTTAGGAACACAATCCCTAACTTGAAACTCTTGGAGCCGTATGTACTTCAGAATTCAGAATTCTTTGATGTTAGAAAAGTCAGAGGGTATATTTACCATATGTTATGAAACACCCTTCCCAGAGGGGCAGCACCCTCTACTCAAACATGGTAATATTTCTTCAGTGAAGCATATGAGTATTTACTGGAAGTAGAATAAAGACTATAAGTAGCCTCACTACAATTCTTATCAGGTTTTGTTGCCAAATGCATTTTGCCCCAAATTTAGGAAAAATGGGTTTCAAACCATTAGAGATTTCTAAGTGGTAGATATCTTAAAGTCTACTCTAAATATTAGGCAGGTTGTCTCTCAAATCTCTGTCTGGTCCTACATTTCCAATATCTTCTGGACATCTTTACTCAAGGGCCTATTAACTACTTAAATTTGTATTGAAGTGAAATTATTGCTTTCTCACCTGTTGATCTCATCCTTGGTTCTTACCCTGTGTAAGTCCTAGCATCATCACTGAGTCCTATGGAATCCATTATCCTATGGAATCCATTATAATATATTCTCAACTCCTGGCCTCCTATTCTTTGTTGCTTCACCAAATTATGGTTCAGGCCTTCATAACCTCTTCTCTCAGCTTTGTGGCTTCTCAAACCAGGATGGATGAACTAATTTATTCATACACTATGTTAGGCATTGGGAAATACAAATAAGACAGGTTTTTAAGCTACAGTTTCTTCATCTATAAGGGCCTCTTCTTAGTGGGGAAGACTAATTAGAAGACTGGTTAAATAAATTAGGAAACACTTGGCACAGTGGATATTTTTCAGCCATTAAAAAGCATGAGATAGGGCTTCCCTGGCGGCGCAGTGGTTGAGAGTCTGCCTGCCGATGCAGGGGATGCGGGTTCGTGCCCCGGTCCGGGAAGATCCCACATGCCGCGGAGCGGCTAGGCCCGTGAGCCATGGCTGCTGAGCCTGCGCGCCCGGAGCCTGTGCTCCGCAACGGGGGAGGCCACAACAGTGAGAGGCCCGTGTACCGCAAAAAAAAAAAAAAAAAAAAAGCATGAGATAGCTCAGTATGTTAATTGCCAAGACTTATTAAACAAAAAATGCATGTTGCAGGGCAGTATATTGAGGTCCTACAGACAGTTTATGTAGAGAAAGTTCTGGAAAGCAATCCACCAATCCATAGCAGTATCTTTGGGGAGACAGTAGGAAATTTACTTTCTGATTTTTGTAGTGTTATAAAAATATATAATCTATATATATTTTTTAATCCCCAAAAAAGCTATGAGCAAGTTAAGTGTGATGAGAGGAATATAACATAAAGCAACTAACTCTGCTTGCCCAAGTTAGGGAAAGCTTAGAGAATGTTTTCCTTTGGGCATAGAGACAGACATTCCAGTCAGAGCAGAGAGCAAGTTCAACAGCATCCGGATCTTAAAGGGTCTAGTGTGTTGTGGCAACAGTAGATCAGCGCTGGAGGGTTGCTTCCAGGGGAGAGTAGGATTTGGGACTGAGGTGAGACATGGTCAGATTGCAGAGGGTCTGAACTGCTAATTAGAAATGTGGACTTGACCTAGTCACTGGGGAGCCTCTGGCGGGTGTTGATTTTGTTTTCAATGCTTTTTTTTATTTTGGAGTAATTTTAGATTTATAGGGAAGTTGCAAAGATAGAGTTCCTCCCCTCACCCAGTTTGTCTCCTTTTATGTTACCTTACATTATCCTGGTACTTGTCCAAACTAAGAAACCAACGTTGGTACGTTAGTTTAGCTCCAGACTTTATTCAGATTTTACCTGTTTTCCATTAATGTCCTGTTTGTGTTCCAGGAGCCAGTCCATGATCCCACATCACATTTAGTTGTCATGTCTCCTTAGTCTTCTGTGCTCTGTGAGATTCTGTCTTTCCTCATTACCTTGACAGTTTTGAGGGGTACTGATCAGTTTGTAGAATGCCCTTCAATTTGGGTATGTCTGATATTTTCTCATGCTTAGATTGGCATTATGCATGTATGAAAAAATAGCACAAAGGTGAAGCACCTTTCTTATCCCATCAGAGGGCACACGATTTATCCACATGTCATCACTGGTGGTGTTAGCCTTGTTCACTTCATTAAGGTCATATTGGCCAGGTTTCTCCACTGTAAGCTTTCCAGGAAGTTTTCCCCTATTCACACTTCTCTGGTTTTTAAACTTTGTAGTATCGATTGTAGTACGATCGATGTTTAACGCAACTCTATTGGCCGGGTGATCGGAAGAGGCTGGAAGCAGTAAGTCCAGTAATATATTTAGGGCTGTTGGAATAGCTCAAGTGAGAGATGACAATTGTCTGAACTTGTAGTGGCAGTGGCAGTGAAAAGGTGAAAAAGTGAAACTTGTGGCCCATTCAAGCTTTTCTGGCCAACAGAGTGGCTTATGGTAACTTTAAAAGAAACAAATCAAAATCACTTCACACCCATTAGTATAGCTATAATAAAAAAGTCAGATAATAAGTGTTGAGGATGTGGAGACATTAGAATCCTCAAACACTGCTGCTGGGAATGTAAAATGGTATAGCCACTCTGGAATACCGTCTGGTAGTTCCTCAAAAGTTAAACATATTTACCATTTGATACAGCAGTTCCTCTCCTAGGTATATACCCAAGAGAAAGAAAAAATATGTACACACAAAAACTTACACATGAATGTTCATAGTTCATTATACCTAAATGGTGGAAACCACCCAAATGTAAAGCAACTGATGAATGGATAAACAAAATGTGGTATATCCGCACAGTGGAATACTTTTGGCCATAAAAAGGGATGAAGCACTGATATATGCTATAACACAGATGAACCTTGAAAACATTATGCTAAATCAGTCAGTCACAAATGGCCATATGTGATTCCATTTATATGAAATATCCAGAACAGGTAACTCTATAGACAGAAAGTAGATTAGTTGCTTCTTAGGGCCAGGGAGCGGGTAGTGGTGGTGTAGGGACTGGGCCATGACAGGTAAATGGTACAGTTCTTTTTGGGGTGATGAAAATGTTCTAACATTGATTGTGGTGATGGGTGTACAACTCTGTGTACTAAAAGCCACAGAATTGTACACTTGAAATAGGTGAATTATATATGTGAAATATCTTTAAAAAATTATTACTAAAAAGTCAGGGAACACAAGGCAGGGGGGCTGCATCTATTCAAACTACACTCATTCAAGCTAAAGCGCTGGTGGGACATGCAAGTGCAGATGTTGAACAGCTCAGAGGTGAGGCTGGGGCTAGAGAAATGGCACCATAAATCATTACTGTAAAGGATTCACTTGTCAGAAAGCAAGGTACCCTAGTCATTTAGTCCACTTTACTGAACATAGTAGTTCAAGGGAAGGTTTCAAACAGGACACCTTTAACATTTAATAGCACTGAGTTTTCCGAGGTTAACACAATTGAGGACTGACCCCTTCTCTAGCACTGGAGATAACACTGTGTTATTGAGATTAGCTGATGTCCCTCCTACACCTAAATTTCAATTACGATTGTCTTTACTTCCTGTAATAAAATGCTTTACCATGAGTAGCTCTGTTGCTTAAGTAATTTGTAGAATATTTTGCGATGAAAGTTGAAATTGAAGATGGTACCAATTTAAAATAAATATTTCTGGTATAATTTACAACGTAAATGGATTTAGAATTAGTTTATTTCCTCACTGAAGAAAATGGGTCAGGCCATAAAACTTGTGGCCACATAGGACACCAGTTACTCTGTATTACTGTCCTACCCTTGTGACACCCGTGCCTGCTCACTCCCAATGGTACTTGGTGGTATGAAGTACAAGTCAGTAGGAATTTCATATTAAGGATAATGACAGTTGAAAAGAATTAAAAAAAAATTAAATGATTCCACCAACTGTTTTAATGATCAGGTATCCCTTTTTTGGCCTAGTGAATGCTCAGTTTTAAAATCCTGAGAAAGAGATGCTATGATGGTTACTTTTATGTGTCAGTATGACTGAGCTAAGGGATACCCAGATAGCTGGTAAAACATTATTCTGGGTGTATCTGTGAGCGTGTTTCTGGAACAGATTAGCATCTGAATCAGTAGGCTGAGTAAAGATGGCCCTTGCCAAAGTACGTGGGCATCATTCAATTGGTTGAGAGTCCAAATAGAACAAAATGGCAGAGGAAGGGCAAATTTGCTCTCTCCTTGAGCTGGAATGTCCATCTTCTCCTGCCTGCAGACACTGGAGCTCCAGGTTCTCGGGCCTTCAGACTCTGGGACTTACACCAGTGTCCTCCCAGTTCTCAGGTCTTCAGACTGCGAGTTACACCATCATCTTCCCTTATTTTCAGGCCTTCGTACTCGCACTGTATTATACCACCAGCTTTCATGGTTCTCCAGTTTGCAGATGGCAGATCCTGGGACTTCTCAGCCTCTATAACCATGTAAGCCAATCTGCATAACAATTATATATATATATATATATATATATATATATATATCCATATATATCCTATTGGTTCTGATTCTCTAGAGAGCACTGACTAATGTAGGTACTCACAAATTACATAAGATGTTGGATTCTATTTGCTGTTTTAATAAAATCATTTTTTCAGAGTGTCAAGGAAGTAATTAACATGGTGTAATTCATGAGGTAGCAAGTAAATTCTTAACACAATTGGCCCAGGGTTTCATTTGGTAAGTCTAAGTCCTGACCTTACAGCTATGAAATTCCAAGTTTGTGCCTGAATAGATGACTAGAAGAATAAGAATGATATGACCAACGATATGTATCATTTAAACTTTTATTAATGAAACAGAAAACTAAACTCAGCCAGCTGCTTTTTTCTTGCATCCAATCTGACCATATGCCAGAGAAATGATTCTTTATGACGACTTAGGTGAGAACTGTCAATAAACCAGTTCTGTTGAAAATGCCATACTGGACTATCTAATAACGTTAGGTAAATGAAATTAAAAAGAGAACAAATAGCAGTATTAAAAATCACAGGAGTCTCTCCTTTAAATAGCAGGGGCCTCCTTTAATAATCTTCAATGTAGCTCATTGGCAATCATAAAAAATTCATCAAGTTCAAGCATACTGCAAAACCCCCAAAGGAAAAAACTGAGGGAACTCATGGGTAATTTTCACAGCTTCGTTGTAAAGTCCAAGATCTGAAAGAAACAGTTCAGCAAACATTTAATCTACAGTGGAAAGCTGTAACATCAATTACTATCTAAAGAGTTATACCTATTTCTCTTTTCTCTCCCTTTTAGAGGTCAACTTGTTTTCACAATCCATTTCCTAAAACTGAGATATAGATCATCATATTTATTTAACTATGGCTCCAAAAAATAAAAGACATGGAGTATAGGAGACCACCCATTTTGACATCCATTGTACAGGCACAGTTCTTGCCTGGTTGTGTTTTAGGTGCTATGCATTATTTGATGCCTTTAATCTATATATTAAAATCAAACAAAACTATTAACATTATTTTTGTTTACCCCATTTAAAAAATTTTTATTTCCACAAATATTAATTAATTAATCTTTGTTGAGTTTCCTACATACACAAGCACTGTTTAGAAGCAGGCCAAAATGTCCTACCATTTTCCTTTTGGATCAGAAAATTCTATAGAAATTGAAAACGTAGCAGGACTGAAACTCAAGACCAAGATATAGCAAGTTAAAAATAAAATTGTTTTCCACCTAATTCCATGAATTACAGAACGTTTTATTTACCAAAAGGATGGTTATCTTCTTTAAACTGCACATAAGATGCACACATAATGGTTGCCTTGGCCGTTACTCTTCCAACTACTTCCACGATTCCAGAGATTTCTTCATCAAGCTAACACAAAGAACAAAATGTCAACTTGGTGTTATCACATTTTCAGTTGATAATTAACTTGGAAAATTGTTCTACAGTTTACTAATCTTATCTTTCATTTCATGTAGCAAAATCATTTTAAAATTTATCAATGCAAAAATGGAATTATAACTTGTTAAAAAACGTTTGAGTACTTATTACTGTTAGCATGTCACTAGTCCTGTTACCTTTAGCAGTGGCTTCGGGTCCAAAGATACAGTTAAATGTTTAAGTTGAAGACAAAATCACTTAAAGATACTGAGAATGTCCAGCATTTCCACAAGGAGTAATTTGTTTAAAAGGACCCATTGAAAGGAACTTTCTATTAACTACATTTGTACAGTGTGTTCTGCATCCAATAACCAAACAGCATACAGATCTGTCTTCATAAAAGACCAAGAAAATATTTTTAAGTACAATAAACATAAAATGTAAAAACAAATAAGTGACAACTGAAAATAAATGTAAACAAAAGTAGAAAACCGAATTTTAAAAATGTAAAACTCTTGAGGGAGGAAAAAGTGATTTAAACGGAAGATTTTTCTTACGTAATTTTCATAAGGAATGAGAATTGTCACCAGCATTTAAGGGGTGTATTAAAAAAATAACAGAGCCAAAAAAATCATTGGTTAGAAATGTAAAGGGAAATATAATGTAAGAAGAGGACAAATATTTGATTTTAGAGAGGGAAGTTTGATAAGCTGGTCCTTCATACATCCACTCCAAGAATCAGAAACATGAGCAACAAACCAAAACAAGATGAAGAATTAATGATAATATACATAGGATTAATACTTAAACATACAGGCTCCATCAACTCAATAGTTCCATTTTTTCCTTCTCCATCTGAAAGAATAAACATTTTCCCAGTGGGATGAATCTGAAAAATAAAAATATTAAAAGTTTGACAAAAGATGAGCAGATTGACCCAAACTTACTTAATCGATGCACACAAAGCAATTGTTTTTGAACAGTTTAACTGGTTCACATTATCGTGTGTTACCATACATACCTGATCAAACGATGCTCAGTTAAATCTGTATTTCAGATAAACAACAAACATTTTCCATACAAATGTGTCCTGTATTTTTATTTGCTAAATCTGGCAACCCTATGCTAAGAACAATTAAAGAGTCCATATTATCTAAAACAGATGATATGTTTTTAAAAATTAGGCATGAGGAAGTAAAGAGAGAACTGGTTGTCAGAAAACCTAGGTTCTAGTCCTGTAAGCGGCAGAGTGCAGTCAGATCTGGTTTGTATGACAGCTTTGCTACTTACTGAGGCCTTGAACCATACACTACTCCTAACCAATTTCCCTATCTGTGAAGTCCGAATACACCGATTTCAAGAAGATATGTGACTGAAATAAACTAGTAAGCCTTTATACAAAAGTTTTCTAGGTTCCCTGGTCCCGACACTTTGGGCCTGCTTCTCACCAGCAGGATGAAGGGCTGCACTCTAATAATGGGGTAACGTAACAGACTGGTATTGGATCCGTGAAGTACAGTCAAAGAATGTTTTATAGAAGAGAGACTTCAACGAGAAAACGAAGTCTGAGAAAAGAGGAAACTGCATAAAAGAAGGAAACAAGAAAACTGGACTAGTTGTCAAATCTGGGTAACTAAAAAACCAGGAAGTAGATGGAGTTATGTCTATAATTTCCTTTAAGTAAATACAAACGAGGGTGGGACGCTAGAATTTAGAAAGGAGCGCGTTCGAAAACGTCGCGATTCCGCGTCCTAAAAGAAGCGCCAAAATTGGGCTGCAATGGTTAAAATGTGCAAAAAGTTCCCTTGTGAGCAATAAAGCAATGGGGAGCGCAGTGATGCTATAAGGCTGTCCCTCCTCCTTCACCCTCCGTTACATACCCTGAGGCCGCCACCCTGACTGTCACGGGCCCCTCCCCCAAGAAGCCCAGGGTGGTGAGTGTGCGCACCTTCTCCAGCCTCCCTACGAAGCAAACGGGCTGGTCTATGAACTGAGCTAGCATGCTGGCGTTGATGCGCGCCTTCGGCGACTCCATCACGTCCACCATGATTGCAACGCAATGCCAGCAGCCGGCAGGAAACTAGCGGACAACTGAGACTGTGCGCCCCACGGACGTCTACGGGGCGGATTCCTCCGAAACCAATCGGCGGAGGCCAGCACTCTCGCTCCACCAATCAAACGCACGGAAATCTCGATAGCAATCGCGCAGTCCCCCGAAAGCGAAGAAAAAGGCAAGGACCCGTCCGGAAGTGGGGAATAGGCTGCTTAGTGACGCGCGGCGTCCCGGAAGTTACCTGAGTCTTCCGTGAAGCGTACGTGGAGGCGGGGCTTGGATGGGGCGGGGCTGAGGCTCCCTTCTGAAGTATCGGTCTTCCCCGCCGCGACTTAACCCCGGAAGCAGGGTGGCGGGCTCCTGTGCTGGTGCGGCGGGGGACTGCGGCGCGAGCTTCAGGTACCTCTTCTCGCGGGAGTCGCCCCAGCTTTTCTGTTGCGGAAGAGAGAGGCGGGAGTGGGTACCTGTTCCCCCGTGGCACTCTCGGTGCTGCGCCACCAGCTGTTAGCATTTCCCCGCCTCCCCTCTTCCCACTTCTGCTTGGGAAGCGCGGGGTTCTTGCTGAATGAAACCTAGGGAGCGGGTCTCTTTTTGACCCCCGCCCTTCTGGAAACGAGAAGTGGGGTCGCCAGTGATTTTCATCGCCTTTGTGAAGCTCCTGCTGCTCGGTGGCAGAGGGTCGCTGATTTACCGCCCCAGCTGCGTTACTTTCCTTCGTCAGTTTCCCCACCTGTGAAAGGAGGGGCCTGACCCCATTACCTCTATGACCCTTTTTAGCCCCGACATTCTGGCCACACTGTGGAGGTGCGGGTTTTCTCACCTCACTGTTAGCAACGAATTGAAGCATTTGGGAGGGGGTGAGGGAAGGACCACTGGGCTAGGAGAGGAGACGAATTTAAATGGCTGTTAGATTCTGAGCAGGTGCGTTTCTTCCTGAGACATGATTTACCTAACCGCAGAATGAGGAGGTTAGATAACTCAATGGCAAGGTCCCAGCTGACTGAGTTTTGTGCATATGATTTACGGACTCTTTCTTCTTAACTCCCCAGGAATCTTTTTCCCTATTGCTTTCCACACCTCAGGACTCTGGAGGGGAGATGAGGAGGCGTGGAGGATAACGCGTTTGAAGGAGATTTGAGGGGATTCTTGAATCTGTTGCTGGCTCATGTGGCTGTTGATTTGGGGGGCTTTATCTTCCGGGATTTGATACCTGCCTTGCCAGCGATATTCCCGAATGAGTGCTCATTAAAAAAACCTGCCAACGGTGCTCCGGAAATTGGAAAAAGAAAAATCGGGGGGGGGGTTATTATTAGTTTTTGGAAACCGAGTCCATCAGTTTGCCTAAAGCCAATTCAGGTGCCTACCTAGAGTCTCCAGTTTAGTCCCGCAGTTGCCTTAAGCTAAGAAGTTCCTGTTTGAGACGTCACGCGGCAATTTAAGATGGAAATCTGATGTGCCGTGATTAAATGATAGTTTGCATCTCTCCGTGTTTATTTAGCACTTAGCATCTATGTAAATATATTTGCCTTTTAATGTTGCTGTCACTGAAACATCTGAAGGATTTCGTTAGCAGATGCAGGGTGCATGTCAGTTGGTGCATAAAAAAGTGGTTGTCGGTGCAAGTGAGCAGAGCCTCTTTTATATTCCGTGCAGAGCCTTAACATCTTCTGCACTTCAGGGTTTGGAAACCAAGTTGATTGCATTATATAGGGTAGAGTACACATGAATATCTTTAATAGCAACTGTTTTTTAAAGAGCAGCCCTTAAAGCACCAGATGCTAATAGCACTGTTTTATGACAGTTAAAAAACCACTTTTGCCTACAAGAGCATCTTTTTTCTAAACAGGGAGATGAGCAAGAAGATAATTTAAAATAGCTTCTTGGATATTTTTTCAGTCACGTGAAATTTATTACGTGATATCTAATGCACAGAGAAGAGTATATATAGCTGATAGGTATAGTTTCCAGAGAAATGAAATGAGCCCATGTGGGCCTCTCATTTAGAGTAAGAAATGGAACTTCACCGTTAGGGGTGGGCATCCTCAGTTAAGTCCTCCTCTCTACCAGCCAGAAAGAAACACTCTCTTGAACTTTGTGTTAAGCACCCTAAGCTTTTCTGTATAGTTTTATCACGCGTGTAGCCGTTCGTAAATGGTGTGGTACCGATTTATCCTCCTGTCAGGAGTGTAGGAGAATTCCAGTTGATCCACATCACCTCATAGACCAGGGTAGGTGGTAGAACATCAGCCATGTAGTCCCCATTCCAAGCAGCAAAGAAGTGGGCAGACAAAAGGGTCTACCTTCATGGGACTCAGCTCCCTTTAAAGAGCCCTCCCGGAAGTCCTTTACACCTTGGAGTTCTACTTATTAGGTTAAGAACTTTCCCTTCTATTCCTAGTTTGATAAAAGTTTTAACTGAGTGTTTATGGAGTTTGATCAAATGCATTTTTTTTGCCTTGAGATGATTGAGAGGAATATATTTTTCAGTGGTGAATAACACATTCCTGGAAGAAACACAGCTTGGTTATGATATCTTTTATTCCGTATTCCTGGATTTGATTTGCTATTGTTTTGTTTAGGATTTTTGCATTCATGTTCATGAGTGAGACTGGCCTGTAGTTTTTCTTGCTTGTATATAATCTTTGTCAGATTTTGGTATTATTAGCATTAGAGTAGTCTCATGAAATCAGTTATGGAGTGCTTTCTCTATTCTCTAGATTTTGTGTAAACTTGGAGATACCTGTTCATTGACTGTTAGGTAGAACTCACCTGTAAAACGTTCTGGGTTTGGTATAGTAACCTGTACCTTCTGCTTTAAGCATACCCCACAAGTTTTTCATAAGTAGGTGTTCATCATCATTAAGTTTTAAATATTTTCTAGTTTACAGCATATTTCTTCTTTGATTCAAGGGTTGTTTTTGTTTCCAAATATATAGGTTTTATTTATTAAAGTTGTTTTGCTGTTAATTTCTAGTGTAATTACATTATCATCAAATGGTATGGTCTGTCTGATACTAACTCTGAAAGTATGAGACTTGCTTTAAGACATCAAGTTTTTGCAAATGTTTCATGTATTCTTCGGAAAAAAATTGTGTTTTCCAGTTATTGGATCAAACTTGTTAATTGCAGTATTCAGCTGTTTCTATTTTCTTACCTTTTGTCTGATTAATGTCTCAATTATAGAGATAATTACAAATGGTAGCATTGGCAGTTTCTCCTTGAACTTCTGATGACTTGTGCTATATTTTTTTGAAGATTTGGTTTTCACTACATACAAGATGAAGATTATGAAATAAAATGGTGCGATGAAGTAGTGACTATCTCAAATCATGCTTTTTGCCTTAAAGTTAATTTTGTTGCTACTACTGTAGACACATCGGCTTTCTTTTTGTTAGAATTTGTTTGCTGTCTCTTTTTCCTTCCAGTACTTCACCTAAGGGAGGCAAGACTCATGAGCTTGGATGTTCATTTCCTCATCTCTTTGGTGGCTTATCAGAGAGCTGACCTGGCAGGTCTCAGCTCAAAGGAGGAGCAGACTGATACTAGCCTGTGGGCTCCAGCAGCTCCTTCCCAGCAAGGCGCTTCTTTAAGCAGTAAGCTTCCATTATGACAGAATTGCCCAAATGTGTGGAGGCTGGATTCTTATTATTTGTTTTAATTGAAGTATAATTAATTTACAATATTGTGTTAGTTACAGGTGTACAAAGTGACTGAGTTTTATGTTCCTTTCAGAATCTTTTCCATTGTAGGTTATTATAAGATACTGAATATCGTTCCTTGTGCTATACAGTAAATCTCTGTGGCTTATCTATTTTATGTGTAGTAGTTCCTATCTGTTAATCCCGTACTTCTAATTTATCCCTCCCTGCTTCCCTCTCCCCTTTGATAACCATAAATTCTATGTCTGAGTCTGTTTCTGTTTTGTATATAGATTAATTTTTTTATTTTTTAGATTCCACATATAAGTGATGTCATATAGTATTTGTCTCTCTCTGTCTGACTTACTTAGTATAATATTCTTTAGGTCCATCCATGTTGCTGGAAATAGCAGTATTTCATTCTTTTTTATGGCTGAGTAATCGTCTACTCTGTGTGTGTGTGTGTGTGTGCATACATATACTACATCTTTTTTCTTTTTTTAAAAATTTACTTATTTTTTGGCTGTGTTGGGTCTTCGTTGCTGCTCGTGGGCTTCTCCTTAGTTGCGGCGAGCAGGGGCTACTCTTCGTTGCAGTGCACCAGCTTCTCATTGCGGTGGCTTCTCTTGTTGTGGAGCACGGGCTCTAGGCGTGCAGGTTTCAGTACTTGTAGCATGTGGGCTCAGTAATTGTGGCTCGCGAGCTCTAGAGCCCAGACTCAATAGTTGTGGAGCACGGGCTTAGCTGCTCCGCGGCATGTGGGATCTTCCAGGATCAGGGCTCAAACCCGTGTCCCCTGCATTGGCAGGCGGATTCTTAACCAGGGAAACGCCATACCACCTCTTTTTAAGCTAGTCATCTGTTGATGGGCATTTGGGTTGTTTCTATGTCTTCGCTATTGTAAATAGTGCTGCTATGAACATTGGGGTGCATATATCTTTTCTAATTAGAGTTTTCATCTTTTCTGGATATATGCTCAGGAGTGGGATTGCTGGATCATATGGTAGTCTAATTTAGTATTTTAAGGAACCTCTGTACTGTTTTTCATAGTGGCTGCACCAATTTACATTCCCACCAACAGTGTAGGAGGGTTCCCTTTTCTCCACACCCTCCACAGCATTTATTATTTGTAGACTTTTTGATGATGGCCATTCTGACAGGTGTGAGGTGATACCTCATTGTGGTTTTGAATTTCATTTCCCTAATAATTAGCTATGTTGAGCATCTTTTCACGTGCCTGTTTGCCATCTGTATGTCTTCTTTAGAAAAATGTCTATTTAGGTCTTCTGCCAATTTATTGATTGGGATGTTTGTTTTTTCAGTGTTGAGTTATATGAGCTGTTTGTATATTTTGGATATTAACCCCTTGTCAGTCACATCATTTGCAAATATCTTCTCCCATTCCATAGGTTATGTTTTTGTTTTGTTTATGGTTTCCTTTGCTATGCCAAAGCTTTTAAGTTTGATTAGGTTCCCATTTGTTTATTTTTGCTTTTATTTCTTTTGCCTTGGGAGACTGATCTACAAAAGTACTGCTACATTTTATATGAGAGAATGTTTTGCCTATGTTCTCTTCTAGGAGTTTTACGGTGCCATGTCTTATATTAAGGTCTTTAAACCATTTTGAGTTTATTTTTGTATGTGGTGTGAGGGAGTGTTCTGATTTCATTGACTTACTTGTAGCTGTTCAGCTTTCCCAACACCACTTGTTGAAGAAAATTTCTTTTCTTCATTGTATATTCTTGCCTCCTTTGTTGAAGATTAATTGCCTGTAGGTGTGTGGGTTTATTTCTGGGCTCTCTATTCTCTTCCATTGATCTTTATGTCTGTTTTTGTGCTAGTACCACACCGTTTTGATTACAATAGCTTTGCAGTATAATGTGAAGTCTGGAATGGTTATGTGGAAGCTGGATTCTTTTTTTCTGGGAACACTAGCGTGTGGTGGATCATGAGTGCTTTGCCACTTCTGTGCTTGCTATGTTATCGCCAGTACACCTTATTTGATATTTATACTGTGTGACCCTTGTGGTATTTGTGTCTGCGTTGGCCTGATAACTTTCAACTTTTCTGGGTCCTTATGTTTTAGGTGTTTCTCTTGTGTAAATGGTGCATATAGCTAGAGGTTTAGTTTTTCTATCTTTCGTCCATTTACATCGATTGTGGCTCCTGATATTTTTGGATTCATTTTAACAGTCATTTTGTGCTTCCTGTGTGTTCTGCTTTTTTTTGTTGTTGTTTATTTTTTTCTCCTCTCTTGCCTTCTTTTGAATTGACTTTTTATTTTTTTCCTGTAATTCCACTTTATTCCTCTGTATTAGTTTGAATGTTACATATTCTTTAATAAAATATTTTGTGGTCACGCTTTAACAAACACATTAAAGTCTAAAGTTACTTTACTCTGTGTCAAGACAAGAACCTACAACTCCACTGACCTTTTTCCAATTGTATGCTGTTGTCTAGAGTTTTAGTTCTATCTTGATTCTTTTTAACTCCACAAATTAGGCATTATTATTATCTTATGCAGTTAATATTTGCTTGGAATTATTCATATATGTATCATTTTCTTCACTTACTATTTATTTATTTATTTATTTTTACTTACTATTTATTTTTACATCTCAACTTTTTTTCTGTTGTTTCCTCCCCCTTTTTTTTTTTTTGAGGTACCTTCTTCGGAAGTTCTTTCAGTGAGAATTGTTGGCAGTACATTCCATCAGTTTGTGTTTTTCTGAATATGGTTATTTCATTCTTGTTTTCAAAAGATAGGTTTATTATCTATCTACATAGAATTCTAAATGGACAATTAATTTCTCTCAAGGTTACTCTGATATTATTTTACTCTTATAATATTTGCTTTTCTTTTAAATTGTGATTTTGTTCTTTCATGTCTCTATCTGCTTGATCTTCAGTTTGTTTTTGGTATTCTGCAGTTTTACTGTATAATGTATCCTGATGAGGAGTTCTTTTATTTAGTTTTCTGCTGAATATGTTGTGCTTTGTGAATCTGATGATCTTGTCTTTATCAGCACTTGGACATTTTCAACCATTATCTCTTTGAATATTGCTTCTTTCCTATTCTCTAACTCCTTCTGAAACTCTGATTAGAAGTAGGAAGGACCTCATGTGCTCTTGATCTCTGTTTTAGAATTCAGTGGTTTTGATTCTTTGTGCTGAATTCTGGATAATTTTTTCTAATTTTCCAGTTTACTAATTCTTTATGCAGTTGTGAGTCATTTGCTTTAATTTCAATACTAGTTTTTATTTGTTTCTAGAAGTTCTGTTTAGTTCTTTTTACAAATCTTAGTAGTTTTTACTGATACTCTTTTGTCATAGTCTTAGGTCTCCCTTTATTTCTCCATATATTACAGAATATAAAGTAAGTCTGTTTATGGTCTAGTTTTGATACCCACAGTCTTGATGGGTCTGATTCTGTAGAGTTTTTTGATTCTGTTGACTCTTGCTTACTGTGGCTTATTTCTTTATTTGTACAGTATTTTTTGATTATGAATTCACGTTTCTTGGAACTTTTTTGTTGATTTTTTTTGAGGTTTAGTTTGAGGGTATTTTACTCCAGAGAAGATCTTTGTTTCCTTCCAAAGATGTTTAGCCACAGACTTTGTCCTTGTTCCCTGTGGGACATGGATAATTAAAACTCAGGCTTTTAGTCATTAGAAATCAAAAGTGGCCACAGGGAAAATGTTAACTCTAGTATTTGCATATACCTTTGTGGATTTATAGATTCTTTTCTGGCTTCTATAGATTTTCTTTATTCTTTTATTGGGTTAGCCATACATTAAAAATACATATTTATATTTAAGACATTACCACAAGTACTCTTTTAGAGAGCCAATGTGGGGATTCTGTTAGTTGTTGAGGATAACAAGGTCTTGGTGAAGGTATAGTAGGGAACTGGGGAGTGGCGAGAATTAAGGATGAAGCTAAGTAGAGACCAGAATTTGGAATGTCTTCCTTATATGCCATGCCAAGGAGTTGAGCTTAATAGTGATGCTGGAGGAGAGCGCTGGAAAGGGAGTGATCAATTTGACATTTTAGGTTGAGTATTCTGGTTTCATGATGATGAATGTCTAGGAATATCCTGATCAAGGTGCTTTTGGTACAAGTAACATGACCTTTTTAAACAAGCTTTAACTTTTTTTTTGATTGATTGATCGTGGTAAAATGTACATAAAAATTGCCATCTTAACCAGTTTTAATTGGATGGCTCAGTGGCATTAGGTGCATTCACATTATTGTACAACCATTGCTGTCATCCATCTCCCAAACTTTGTCATCATCCCATACTAAAACTCTCTGCCCATTATACAGTCTATGAATTTGACTACTCTAGGTACCTCATATAAGTAGAATCATACAATATTTGTCCTTTTCTGTCTGGCTTATTTCACTTATCATAATGTCTTCAAGGTTCTTCTATGTTGTAGCATGTATCAGAGTTTCATTCCTTTTAATGCTGAATAATAGTCCATTGTATGTAGTAAATACCATATTTTGTTTATCCACTCTTTATTTTGGGTACATTTGGATTGTCTCCACCTTCTAGCCAGTTTACTTTTAGGTCAAAAGGAAACTGATTAGAACTATTTTGGGTTAGCTTGACTAGCCTAAGGTTTATTAGCCTTATAAGACACTGAAGCCATGAAGAGGAAAGCTTTCAGAATCCAGACTGTCTTCTGTCTCTTTTGAGACCACTTTCTCTTCAGCCAAGCAATTGTTGCTTCACTGTTTACATAGACCTGCATGGTTACCCCAAACTTTGTCAACGGCTCTTGGGAGAATCTAATTTGCCAGCTCTAGTCACTTGGCCATACATCTTCCAAACAACTATGGTGTAGAAGGGGACTTGGGGAGGATTGGGTACAAAGATGTTGGGAACATAGCGGGGTCCACTATGTTGGAGAGACACCCAAGGGGGTTGCAGTAATCAAAGAGATGTTGGTGAGCTGAACCCAAGTAGGGGCAGTAGGAATAGAGTAGGAAACCAAAAGTTTCATGAGATATCATGGGGTTGCAGGACTTAGTGGGTGGGGGAGAGTGGATGAAAGGGAGAGGGTGAAATTAAGGTAACACTTATGGTTCTGTCTCTAGCAGCTGTTTGGACCACCATGCTTTTTTCTGAGATAGAGAGTAGAGTAGGACATGTGTGCTGGGAAGATGACTCAGCCTTGGACACTGAAGCACTACAGCACAGGGTGAAGGATATAGACCTAGATTAAATCTTGATACTTAGGTGACTTTTGGAAAAATTATCCTGTCAGAGCTTCAATTTCTGTATAAACATGGGAGATAATAAAGCTTCATGGGGTTATTTAAAGCATTAAATAAGATTTGCATATGTAAATCCCTGAGCACAGTGCCTGGTTACACTAAGTACTTAAATAATAAATTGTAAGTTATAACTGTTAGTAGCATGAGCAAATTGTCCTAAAGTATCTGCTGGACATCTTAGTGATGATGAACGATGTTAGTAAAGGTGGAAGAAAACCCCAGGGTGCTTCCCCAGAAGGAAGGAAGTGTGTGGGCTTGTCTGAGAGTGAGAATCCTGAAGCATCTGGGTGATGGTATGTTTTGCCCAGCTCTGCTCAGCAGCCTGGATGGAAGAGACTGTGTCCTCTTACAACCATTTGAGTGTTACCAAGATGTTGTCTATACTGTTCAACAGTTTCTTGTGGAAAATTATCGTCAGGGAGATATTTTTCCTCTTGATCTTTCAGTCTGTATTTTCCCTTCCTTATGTTTATTCATTGAAGCAGAGACTGGGGGAGCGGGCTACTTTCGTCTTCCTCACTGAACTTTCTATTGCAGGCAGCTTCTTGTTTCCGTGTCTAGTCCTGGAAGACAGGTGGTTGCACATGTTCCTTGGCTTGTTCAATTCACAGTGGCTAACAGAAACTCATCATGTGTGGGTCTGCCAGGCCGAGATCGAGTCTTCCGTGGCTCAGACCGTTGAGATCTCTGAATGAATTAGAGAATTAGGAGCAGTTTGTAATTCTTCAAACATGAAAGTAGATCTCTTTCCTGTGTTCTGCTCATGGAGCTTTTTCTGTCTGGGACCCTGTTTTACAAAGTCTTCCTTGGGCAGTTATAAACCATTTCCCTCCTTACTTTTCCCTGTTGCTTGCCAAGGCCAAAACTATCATATTTGAATGGAAGTAGAAGATCTCCCAGGAGAAGGGGAGGGTCAAGGGAGGGAATCCAATTTTGCCAGACTTTAGAAAGAATTCCCATGCAGTGGGATGTCTGGCAGCCTATTTTTTTCTGGTAGATACAGCTGTGTTTTAGAATTAAGTTCAGGCAATGGGGATGGATGAAATACTTTCTCCATCTTCGTGGTTCACTCTCCTGTTGTAATAGTTTGCTTGTCTATTTGCTTATTCATTCATTCATCGTTGGATAGGATTTCAGAAGATGTAGCATGTGGCAGAGAGCACAGTAATGAACTCTTGGTCAGTTGTACTTCTTGGTCAATCCCCACTGATTGTGGAGTTCATGGACATTTGACTCAGACTTTGGCATATGGTTGATAGTTATTGCCAGTTTTTTTCTTATGTTTCTTTATGTGCATTTTGATGAAAAATTGGGAGGAGGTGAAACAGTCAGCTTTCTTATTTACTCAGGAGTCTGAAGCAAGTCTTCAGACAGGTAACAATATTTGACTAGACTGTTAACAACTTGTTAGCCGCTTGCTTGGCCCATGCTGGTTTTACACAGGACTCGGCACCATGCTTTGTGCCCACTGGTCTTGTGAGAGGTGGTAGAGAGGCAGGCCAAAAGGCAGCAAATAGATTAGATAGTTCCTTGAATTTGGAGAAACTGCCTTGTTTGGTGTTGTTCTCTAGGGCCTAGAACTGTGCCGGGCTAGTATTTGGCCTTCAAAACATGTTGGTTGAATGAATTAAAAAGTGAGCAAATGAACAAATGACTGAATTTTAGAAGTTTGTTTTTATTTAGGAAGGAAATACTTTTGATGATGCAGTTAGATTGTACTGGAAGTCGAATGATGTAGATTTTTAATGGGCAATTGAGGAGTGAGTTTTTTTGGAAGATGTATGTAATGGTCCCTGTTGTGTGTTAGATGTATTTAAGTGAGCAAATAAAGATATTTAAAGACCCACACTGAATAATGCTTTATTTTATTTTTTTAAATTCTCCGTTTCTCTGTGCTATAGAGAGTTGTAAAGAGGGGTGATCTCACAATTGGTCTACTTCGTTCTTCCTTACGACTTTATTAAATAAATCACCTATTTAAATAAATCACCTAAGGTATTTGTTTCATGTGAAGAGATGCTTTTGTTAGAGTTGCCTGGGGTCTTTTTCAGGGTGTGTTTTCATTTTAGATTTACAACATTGAACACAGTGGTTAGAAACTAGTATTTTATTGGTAGGTATCAGTGTTATTTAAGCCAAAATCAAATTTTTTTGTGTGACAGTTATGTAGAATTATACTTGTAACTTTTCTAAAACATAAAAATATCTAATTGTGTCATTAATTTAGAGGAGTCGGGATAACACTAAAGCCTTTAAATTACATTCTTCGTCAATGAATGAGACCAAAATGGTATAACTTATAAGCGTGGTTTGTTATAAGCTCTCAAAGGCAGCAACTTTATCTTCTAAGCTTATCTCTCTTCACACTATTTAACATCCTTCTTTAGAAAAAAAAGAATGGTTTTTGCACGTCCTGCATTAAAAGGAGGGAAGTTTTTGTTTGTTTTAATAAAACCTCTTGAAATTAAAATGGCTTCTGACTAGAATGCATCACATACTAGGTGATTGCACCTATCTACAGAGGAGTAGTTTACAACAAAGAATTATCTGGTCTAAAATGCTAAGAGTGAAGAGGTTGAGAAACTCTGGTCCAATGTAATAGGTGATTTCCTCTCCCCTAAATTAGTAGAATCAGTGGAGACTTTTTTATGCTATCCTATTTTTCATTTTATGAGTAAGAGACAGTAGTGGAAAAAAGCAGTCAGTCTTTATCATTGCCAGGCTACCATTCTTGATTCTGAAAATAATAGGGTAGTTAATTAAAAGGAAAACAAAACCCCCAAATCCAACAACAGCAGCAAAACTACACAAAACTTCCCATGATTCTGATAGAGACTTTGAGGGGTGATAATTTACAGAGAAATGGAGGAGAGTAAAATTGTCTGGGGTCTCTTTTACCTTAGTGAGACTGTCAATTTTCAATGATGAAAAAGGGATCTGAGAAGAAAGAAGGTTCTGTTCTAAAATTTTCTTGGGCCAACTTGTGACTTTTCAAAATAACTTTATCATGTGCTTGAAAAGCAATTCTGCTAGAGAAAATTAGTAATTCCAGATCATGTAATGCTTCCATGATAGCAGGATTTTATTATTATGGTGACAACTAAGATTGCAAACGGTTCCTGGTTGTAGGTATCTTGCATGGGAATGAGGAGTAGCTGGCTGTTGAGATTATCAAATGCAACCGGGTGTTGCTGTCCATGGCAAATAAAGCCAAGTGTTAAAAGTCATCAAGTTGAGGCGATAAACTACAACCCCCTCCCCCCATTGCCTTCAGTACTCTTTTAACCTAGGATTTCCTGTATTATATTTAAGGATTTCATGTTTGAATCCTACGTGTCCCATTTCTGAAAAGCTTTTCCTGCCTTTAATTTAATATAAACTAAAATAAGAAAAGGATTTAAACTGTAAGAATAGAAAAAAAAAATAAAAAACTATAAATTCAAGGAAAAAAATCCCAGCTTCACCCCTGTTGAAATCTATACTGTGAAGTTCTTCAGAGCTCCTCTGCACTCTTCTAGAACCCTCCCTTGCCTATGCTTTATAATCATCAATTTGTAGCTTGAGGTCTTCCGACTTTCTAAGTATTTTAGATGTTCTGTTTTGGCTGAAAATAATACATGTTTAATGTCTCAGTTTGCTAAAAGCAACTATATAGTCATATAGGGAAGTGAGTTTTATTAAATCATGTACCTTCAATGTTTAACGCCTGTTATATGTGTTCATGATACCACTTTCCAGTTAGGTGACAAGTGAAAAGGTTAGGAGTGATAACTTAGAAGACAGACTCTCTTAAAAATGAGAGTGTCACCATTGCTTTGTATTCATCTGGGTTTGTTGTAAAAGCTGCACAAGTGTTCTGAGGGCATCTCTGAGCTACCCCAGATCAGTGGAAATGAAATGGAAATATGAGTTCAAGGAGAAAATAGAACAATGTCAAATTTCCTGCTGTTAGAAAAGAAGGAACTTGCTTATATATTTTAAAATGGCTGATGGTGGATGTTAAAATGCTGTGGTGTTTAGATTACATGAGATAAATTTAAAAGAATGATACAGTTGTTTTATTTCAACATATAAATATAATATGCTAGAAACTACATTCTCTATAATTTTCAGTGTAAAGGTTTAGATGTCAACTTAAAATGTACAGGAGAGCACATGATCTTACAAAATTCTTTTAGGGAGTGTGTGAGCACCAAAGTAGGATTAGTGTCTTTGAAACTTTTTTGTTTCCAACCTAAACATGAAATGTGACATTTCATGTCAGGACCTAGTACATGCACCCACAAGCCAAAGTTCATAAACATTACTTACCACATGTGACACTCTCTGATAAACTTTTTGCTTCTCCTTTCTTTTTTCTCTTCCTCTTCCCCCCCCCCCACATTTCATTCTATTCAAAGATCTGGTCATGATTCACTAAATTGAGTTTATTTCCAGTAAAGGGTTGAGACCTACAGTTTGGAAAACAGCTGTAGATCCAAGATTCAGTTTGTTTTTATTTTCTTTCCTGAGTGGTTTTTTTTTTTTTTTGGCGAGGGTGGGTAGGATTCTGAGCAAAAATCAGACAGATGGAAATAAAATTTCTATTAATGCATTAATTCATGGGCCTTCAAACTGTTTTGGGAGCTCATCTGTGACATCAGTTGAAATGTCTTTCCTGGCTCCCCTCTTGCTTATCCTCTTAGATGCCTGTACCTCTCACCCATGACACCAATATCACAAACTTTCAAAGATAAAAAACCCAGATGAATGGAAAAACAGAGGGAGAATATTTGGGTAATCCTAATTGGTACTCTGAAGGTAATGGATACACTTTAAAAGAGGACAAAATCATCTCCTTCATACAAATAAAAATCTGTCAGAGACTTATTAATTCATCAGTTAAGGAAGAAATTAGTAGTATATTACAACTGGTTCAAAAGAAAACTCAAAGTATCACCACACAAATACAGTCAAATAAGGGAATGTTGAATTTATTAATTATTGCAAAACTGGTCACTGTCCCTAGGGTAGCGTTATTGCATCCTGTGGATAGGGATTATTTGTATGCCTATCAATTTTCTGCAAGTTATCAACTGTCTCTACAGAGTTGTAACATAACCAAGTCAGATAAACAGAGGTGGAGATAACCAGGACAGACGTGCTAGCCGTAATAGCCACTAAATTCCGAAGTCTTTTACAGTTTTTCCTTATTCTGATTAGATTTAGGCTATTAAACTAGGTCTAAAACTTTGACACCTGAAGGCCAAATCCAGTTTGAAGAGGATTTATTCAGTCTGCAGAATATTTTAAAAACTTTTTGAATATGTTGCTATCATCTAAACACTAGGTTTTTACATAATAGTTGAATTTCTAGTTTGTCTTGAAGAATCAGACTTGGTGACACTGGGCCCACATCCCTTCATGGAACAGTGGTTGGAGCTGCCAAAGGTACTTAAAAAAAATTTTTTTTTAAATCTTTATTTTTGTAGAGTTACCATCTGATCCAGCAGTCTCAGTCCTGGGCATATATCCAGAAAAGGTGAAAACTCTAATTAAAAAAGATACATGTACCCCCATGTTCATAGCAGCACAATTTATAATAGTCAAGACATGGAAGCAACCTAAGTGAATGGATAAAGAAGTTGTGGTACAATGGAGTATTACTCAGCCATAAAAAAGAATAAAATAATGCCATTTGCAGCAACATGGATGGACTTGGAGATTATCATACTAAAAGAAGTAAGTCAGAAAGAGAAAGCCAAATATCATATAATATTACTTACTTGTGAAATCTAAAAAAATGATACAAATGAACTTATTTACCAAACAGAAACAGACTCACAGACACAGAAAACAGTCATGGTTACCGAAGGGGGTAGGGGAGGGATAAATTAGGAGTTTGGGATTAACAGGTACACACTACTATATGTAAAATAGATGGCAATAAGGACCTACTGTCTAGCACAGGGAACTATATTCATTAATGGAAAAGATTCTGAAAATAATATATATATAAACTGAATCACTTTGCTATACACCTGAAAGTAACACAGCACACAGGAATATACAGTTTTCTTGATTGTAAATCAAGTATACGTCATTAAAAATTTTTTTAATATTTTTTATTGTAAAACAATATATGATATTTGATTTAGAAAAAAGCAAATACTACAAAAGAAACATAAATTAAATATAAACTAGTCATGCTTCCTGGTAAGAACAACTATTAGGTTTGGTGTATATTTCTCCATATTTTTTTCCTAAGAATGTACAAAACTTATTTGCACATAGAAAATAGAAATTACCTTTATAATTAGAAAGCCTGCTAGTTTCATTTTGAAAAAGCAAATAAGTTGGAAAAAGTACTAGAAAGGATGAAATAGTATAAAACACATACTTCAGCTAAAATGTTCTCCAAGAGGCCTGGGTGACAGTGAGAACAGGAGTTCTGAGTCCAAGGCCCATGGTCCCACACACAGGCATCAAAGGGAGGGACCTTCAGACAGAGGCAGCCTTACATCTTCAATTTACATTCCCCAGAGGTTCCTAGATGCGTTGGGACCATCTTGGGTGGTGGCCAGGAGTCAGTGGGAAGATGCCCTAACCGTAGCCTCAGCCTTGTCCTAATTTTTTTAGTGATGGTTATTTTTTTTTTTTTTTACTTTGGCCATAACAGCAAATGCAAATCTGATTCCAGGCTTTCCCAGCTCAAAACCTTTCAAAGCTCTTTCACTGGTTCCTCAGAAGCCTTGTTTTGGTGAAGGGCTCCTCCTCGTGGCTCGCTGGGCATCTCCCCCCTCCCTAGAGGTGCCATCTTTAGACCAAGCCTGCACTTTCCTTCACTCCTGTCTCAGACTCGGCTGGTTTCACTCTTAGTTATCTGCCTGGCATTTGAATTTACCCCCCTGGATTATACTGAAGAGGTCAGTTGTTTCTGCAGTTTTGAAATGTGAAACAATATAGTCGAGTTAACATTTTAGTCCTGGTATGACAGCCAAGTATGTTTTTGAAAAATTTGAAGAAATGGGGGTATACACATCCGTTTGGTGATAATTAAAGGGGTGTATTTTCATATTATAATTTGAGATGTTAGAGATCAGGATCTCAGTCCCTGAACTTCTATATTTTCAGTTTGAAATACCACTGATGTTTATAATTTCAGCTACCACTTACATGCTAACAGCTCCCAAATTCCAACTCATTCCTTTCATTGGAGCACTAGGTCCTATTTTTCCAACTGCATTTCACATATTTCCATTTGGACCAGTCATTGTTTCCCTACATGTAAACTTGTCTGAAGTGGAGTTAATTTTTTTCTTCTCTTAAATTTCCTTTTCCGACTTTCCTTTTCTTATTCTTAATATCACTTTCTTTACTCCCTCAGGCTTGAAACTTCAGTCGTCTTTTAGTAATTCCTTTCCATCAGTATTTTGTAGAGTTGGAAGTCACTAGGTCCTGTTTCACATTTCTGTACACCCCTTCTTTTTCATTCAAACTTCTCCCACCGTAGTCCAGTCCCTTTTGCTACAACGTTCTAACTTCATGGCTCCACTCTCTCAGTCAGTCTCTCCAGCATTTTATTTTATTTTATTTTATTTTATTTTATTTTATTGAAATATAGTTGGTTTACAGTGTCATGTTAGTTTGAGGTATACAGCATGGTGATTCAATTATACATATATATATACATATATAATGTATATATATTTTTTCTTTTTGATATTTTTTTCTATTATAGGTTATTACAACATATTGAGTATAGTTCCCTGTGCTATACAGTAGGTCCTTGTTGGTTATCTATTTTATATACAGTAGGGTATATATGTTAATCTCAAACTCCTAATTTATCCCTTCCCTCCTTTCCCCCTTGGTAACCATAAGTTTGTTTCCTATGTCTGTGGGTCTCTTTCTGTTTTGTATATAAGTTCATTTTTATCATTTTTTTCTGGATTCCACATGTAAGCAATATCATATGATATTTGTCTTTCTCTCTCTGGCTTACTTCACTTAGTATGATAATCACTCGGTCCAACCACGTTGTCTAACCTATTGTCTTAAATTTAATCCTTCTGAAACACTACTTTCCTCAAGATCCTAGACTAGAAAATAATATTAAA
This sequence comes from Lagenorhynchus albirostris, assembly GCF_949774975.1. Classification (NCBI taxonomy): domain Eukaryota; kingdom Metazoa; phylum Chordata; class Mammalia; order Artiodactyla; family Delphinidae; genus Lagenorhynchus; species Lagenorhynchus albirostris. Next base: position 60,924,745 of record NC_083102.1, read on the forward strand.
TGAATCCCGGTAAGCCACTCTGGATATTCTAACATTTTCTTGACTTAGTAGCCCTTTTAATAATTTGTCTCTTCTTTTGTATTCTTCATTTCTGTTGCTTACCTCCACGCTTCTAATGAGGTTACTCTCTCTGCTGTCTCCTAAACACTCTCTGTTCATTGTTCCTGGTGATCCTTCTTATAGGAGAGGCCTTCCTTCTCTTCTTGGTTTATATCTGTGCCCATCAGATGAAGTTAAACTCAAGGCTACCTGTTTGTGAAATGTAACAGGGCTCTTCTCATTCTCATTGAGCCTTCTGGAATGTTTTGTACCGTTTAATGCTGTTTTGGGTAATATAATCTTGTCTTTCAAGATTAAAACTATCAAAAGTATGGGACCATTGTCTTTTTTGGTATCTCGGAAGAAATTAGGAAACTTGTTACCTAAATTTGTATTCCTTTTGTCTAACCATGCAATTCACAACCCACCACACAGAAGAAGAGGAGGATTAAACATGGTTTAGGATTTTAGTTTTTCAGCAGTATGGAATTTACGTATTTATTGGATTTTGACACAATGTGAAGAAAAAATGTGTGTATGTATATTTTTTCTTATATAGTTAAGTGGCTGCTGTTTATCAGTCCCACATATACATTTCAGTCTATTTGACATATTTATATTGTCAAATAGTCTGTTGAAATTGAAAGAAGGTGATCAAATTGAGAAAACCAGGTTACCTTAATCCTTTTGTCATGGGTAATATCACTTAAAAGGTAAGTCTTAGAATAATAGGAAAAAATAAATACATCACTTGTGCTGCCCTCCTTCAGAGCAGTAGGATCTGTGCTGTGTAGCGATCAGGGTCGCTTTCTGTATGCAGTCTGCGTGCCATTAAAAATGAAGACGCTGTCCTTTTATTTTTCAGTTTTGTGTGAATGCATAGAGAAAGAAGTATCTTGCTTTGTATACAAGACTGCATTTGTAACACACACAAAGTCATTTAAGCGATTTGAGACAATTTTACGAATAATTGTGAACTACAACATTTATATAACATCTAGAATATCATGCTAATAATGAATTTTTTAAATAGCTTTATTGGGGTATTATCAACATATGGTGAATTGTACATGTTGAAAGTGTACAATTTGATGAGTTTTGACATGTTTATATACCCTGAAACCATCACTGCAATCAAGATCATGAATATATTTATCACCCTCAAAAGTTTGCTTGTGATCCTTGGTAATTCCTCCCTCCCTGAACCTCCCATTCCCCAGGCAACCACTGATCTGCTTTCTGTCACTATACATTAGTTTGCATTTCCTAGAAGTGTTTTGTGGTCTGGCTTCTTTCACTTAGCTTGATTTTTTTGAGATTCATGCATGTCATAGCATATCTTAGGCCTTCATGCCTTATTTCTGAATAGTATTATGGATATGCTACAGTTTGTTTATCCTTTTTATCTGTTGTTGGACATTTGGATTTTTTCCAGTTTGGGGCTATTACCAAAAAAGCTGTATAACGTTTGTGTACAAGTGTGGACATATGCTTTCATTTCTCTTAGGTAAATAGTTAGAAGGAGGAGGTCTGGGTCATACGGTAGGTGTATGTTTACATTTTTAAGAAACTGCCACAGTACTATATTATTACACCTACCACAGTGTATAAGAGTTCCAGTTGCTCCACATTTTTGTCAACAGTTGGCATGGCAAGCCTTTTAAATTGTTAATATTTTAATAGGTATATAGTGTTATCTCATTGAGATTTTAATTTGCATTTGCCTATTGACTAATGTTGAGCATCCTTTCATGTGGCTCTTTGCCATTCACATATCTTTTTTTTTTTGCTTTGGCTGCACTGGGTCTTTGTTGCTGCGTGCGGGCTTTCTCATTGTTGTGGCAAGTGGGGGCTACTCTTCGTTGCAGTGCGCGGGCTTCTCATTGCGGTGGCTTCTCTTGTTGCAGAACACAGGCTCTAGGTGCATGGGCTCAGTAGTTGCAGCACGTGGGCTCTAGAGCATGTGGGCTCAGTAGTTGTGGCTCGCAGGCTCTAGAGCATGGGCTCAGTAGTTGTGGTGCACAGGCTTAGTTGCCCCGCAGCATGTGGGATCCTCCTGGACCAGGGATCGAACCCATGTCCCCTGCATTGGCAGGTGGACTCTTAATCACTGGATCACCAGGGAAGACCCACATATCTTCTTTAGGAAAATGTCTGTTAATAGCTTTTGTCCAGTTTTTATTGGTTTGTTTTCTCATGATTGAATTTTAAGAATTCTTTATATGTTCTAGACACATGTCCTGTATCAGATTTGTGATTTGCATGGATTTTCTCCCAGTCTGTGTCTTGGGCAGTGAACTCTTCATCCCCCATCCATGTAGAAGCAGTTCCAGGATTCCCATGTTTGGGGATTAGGAGGCATTCTGGGTTGGGTCCCAGCTTAGCCAGGCAAGAGTGTTGTTGCTGGCTGATAATGGATTTTTAAGAATAAATTTTGATATTTCACCCACTTATAAAATGTAAAATTTGCTTATTGTAGACAGTTTTTAACATACTGAAATCGTACCTAAGGAAATGAGGCTGGAACATGCTTGATAACTCCAGGCAGAAGAAGGCCACTGTCAAGGCCATGTAAGTCAGAAGCATGAGTGCTCATGTCTTCCCATATACTCAGCTGGGGGCAGCAGGACTGTTCCAGGCCTCCTCCACTTTTGGGATGGAGCTCCTAAATTCCTCTTAGGTTTACTCAGGATTGCCTCCAAAATGGGGTAGTTTCAGGTTGCTGTTTGTTCCCGTAAATATAAGTTGAGTGCTACATCTGCAGTGCCTGGTCAGTATCTGGCCTAAGCACTTAATAAGTACTCATAAAATATAAATATAAAGTAAGTGAAAGTCTGGAACGTGGATATTGTGGAATTAGCAAATATCTTCAGAACACAGAGCTGAGCATGGCTTGGGAAAGTAGGGATTTAGAAAGACAGAAATGGAATTAATGAAATGTATTTCACTAATATTAGGAAATATTAAAGTCCAACACAAATGTCTTGTTAAGGGCTCCTTGTCTTTGGTGCTTTGTTGATGTAAAGCATTCAGTTTTGGTACCAAAAAGACTTGGTTTAAAATTCTAGCTCTACTGTTTACTAGCCATATACATTTGCATCAATACTTAACCGACTTTACTTCAATTCTTTCACTTACACATTGTGAATAGTTATGTGTACCTGGCGGGATGATTGTAAGATTATAGGAGATAGAGTCTATAAGGCATTTAGGTACAGTGCGTGACACATTGTAGGAGCTCAGCAAATGTTAGTGGGGTTTTAGTTACCTCCGTTCTCTCTCCCAGTTCTAGTCTTAGGTGGGGAAAGGAAATCTGTCTGCTGGAGTGGTGACCTAACCATGCAGCTTTCTTGCTGTGGGAGGATCTTAGAATGGTATTGCCAGTCCCGCTGGGATAAATTTTTATACCACCTTGTGTGTGTTTTCAATGGTACAAAAAATATCATGGTATAAAGATAATTTGATTACAGATTTTAGTGTCTCAGGACATAGTCTTTTCATGCATGGAATGATTACTGTAAAGCTATATGTATGGTTAGACTTACTTAGGTCCCTAATGGAATGAATCATGAATGTCAGCAGCAGTATAGATGGTGCAAGGGAATCCCAAGACTTGTAAAATTGGCACAGCGTTCCCATGGAAACACATATGAGGTGACTATTGTAGAGGAAGGAGTTAAGGCAATGGTCAGGTTGGCAGAATAACAGGTGCGAGGGTGACTGGTAGTTTCATAACCATTTTAGAGCAGTTACCAATGGATGTTTGTAGCAAACTAGTCTTTGCTGCCATTCTGAGTTCTTTTATACTGTCTCTACTACCTTTTTCCTATTCCTGACCTGTTTCTTCCGTGCGTGGATGTTTCTTGACTCTTGGAACCTAAGTTCTCTCTCCTTCTCGGATATGTTTGGAATTTTATAATGTTCTAAAGTGACAAACTGTAATATTATGCATTGCCACATAAGTCATACTGTTGGTAACCTGCTGCAGCCTATTTAAGACTGTATATTCTTTAAGTTTGATTTTTTTTAGGTCATGAAAAACTTAGATGCTTCACTTAATTATTTGAATCATAAGTTCTCTACAAAATATTTGCATTCAAAAGGGATTCTGGCACTACAGCTGAGTTTGGTCTGGCTTTTATAACAACGTATCTAAACGTTGGGGGGCTTGAGAATGACATCAGAACCGCTTTTGTGATTTCTGTTTGTTCCATTTCTGTCTTGTGGCCAGACATGAAAAGGTATTGGAAATTTGAGTCGTTCTATTAAAGGCTTTTCTTTTATATGTTAGAAAGGAGCCACTTTTTAAAGGGCCTCTCTCTGTGGCCACAAAGCTCCTTGTTCTAGCACTCTAATGGCATGTGACACAGTGAACCAAGCAAGCAACATGGCCACACCTACCTCCAAGGAGGGTAGAAAACTGCAGTTCTTACATGTCTCCTGATATAAGGTGGAGAGCCAGTGAATGGCCCTAATGATTCCGTGGTCACCATATACTCAGTTCTCTCTCCCTGCGGTAGACAGAGTGACTCACCCCTCCCCAAGGGCAATAACCCAAATGGCCCCATTCAGTCATAGCATCATGCTCTAAGTTCAGTATTTCTTCATCAGGTCCAGATGTGGCACCTCTTGTTGTAGAGACTTCATGAACTAAAAAGACCAGCAGTCTGTCCCTTCTGTCCCCTGTGGTAACTGGGAAAAATAACTGCCCAAACCACTGTCATCCAGAAAGGGGAGGAATGGGAGATACACAGCAGTCACCGAGTGGTAGCAATTCTGGAATCTCACTGAGCAGGCATTTTGGGGGATCCCCGCCTGGGATTGGAGAATGTTCATTAATTATGCCCAGATTCTGCTTCTCAGGAGAGCCCCGCCCCCAGTCCCGTGTTCTCCAGGCACCCCACCCAAAGTGTCTTCCTTTTCCAGTAACTTCCTTGGCTACCACTGAAGTAGGCATTGGAGAATAGACCCTCCTTGGGGGCTGAGCAGTTTTCTCTGGCAGCTTCCTGTCTGCAGCATTGTTGTAAACTTCCAACAGTCAAAGTCCTCCTTTAATTCAGACTTGTAGCTGTTTTGGCAGCACAACTCTCCAAAAATTTTGTTGGCTTCTTATCTATTTGATTATAATCAGCTTCATGTATCTGTAGCCAGACCTACAATTTTTGCTAGCTGTAACTCTTAGATTTGCTACATTTCTCATCTCTTTCACCCTTAAATGTGCCCCCCCCCTTTATTTATTTGAAGGTATCTTTTCTCTACGAGGCTTCAGTTGGACACTGATCCCCTTCGTCTCTTTTTCCTGACCCATTGTAGCCTAAGAATTTACTGAGTGCCACATTCATCCAGGCTGAGGCTTTAGTATCAGGTGTGATGGCTATATCCTTGATTTGATCCTTACCCAGATTGAATTTTAATCATCTGTTGTTCCTTCAAAGGCTTTCTCTGTTTTAGTTTTAACTGTTTGGGGTTGAGAAGTTAGTTGCTTCTTCCAGTCTTTTAAGTCTTTGAGTTTGAACTTTATTGTCTTACATTCCTGCTTATAAACCAACCAGTTCTTTTCTGATCTCATTTCTTTCTTGCATGGGTTTCTCTTTATCTTAGTTATGTTTTTCATCTCATCCCTTGTCTTTTCATCTTTTCCTTTTGCTTTTCCATCTAACCTTGTTTTTTTAGTTTTTTGGTTTTGGTTTTTGTTTTTACCAGTTTCATACAGGTCATGTCTCCTTGTACTCTCTTGAGGGTGCCAGACTATTTCCAGACTTTTCTTTTGGCTCCATCACTATATCCAGTAAGCTCAGCCTTTGAGGATTTCAGAGGTGATTCCTTTTCCTTTACTGAAATATTTTCTTTTTCACATGGCTTGTGTTTTTCTTCTCCATTTTTTTTTCTTTTAAAAAGTGAAACCTGCTAGATGTGTTTTCTGTCAACAAATTGGCTCTTTTACCATCCACTCCGATCTACAACTCAGGGCAGGTTGACCTACACAAATCCTGGTGCAATTCTCAGTTTCTAGAAGCATCTTGCTCAGATAAAATCTTTACTTATCCTCCCTGCTTGATTTTCTGGTGGGTGGAATATATGAAACTGAAATGTGGGGCACTTGTTGCCACCAGGAACTTTTCTTTGCTGTCTCTCTCTTTTTTTTTTTTTGTGGTAGGCGGGCCTCTCACTGCTGTGGCCTCTCCCGTTGCGGAGCACAGGCTCCGGACGCGCAGGCTCAGCGGCCATGGCTCATGGGCCCAGCCGCTCCGCGGCATGTGGGATCTTCCCGGACTGGGGCACGAACCCGTGTCCCCTGCATCGGGACTCTCAACCACTGCGCCACCAGGGAAGCCCTCTTTGCTGTCTCTTATATTGCTTTACTTACAGCAACTCAGAACGTGACATGTCCTCCCAAGTTTCCTTCAACTTCCTTCCCAGTTGTTTTCTAAGAGTTGTTGCCCTGCCTGAGTGTACAAAGCTGAATGTACAAAGATGGGAGGACACAGAGGAGAGAGGGTGTGTGTGTGTGTGTGTGTGTGTTTGTGTGTGTGTATGTGTGTGTTGGGGGTAGTGCACAATAATCTCACCAACACAGATATTTGCACTGATGGGAATTTACATTTGGCTACAATTTTACAATGAATACAGTCCTTGAGTGTCTGAATCAGATAACCAGCTCTACAGGGTGTTTGTAGTGCCTTCTTTTCTTTTTTCAGGTGGCCTTAATTTCATGAGGCTTAAGGGAGTTATGGCATGACAAGAAACCTGGACAGGGTTTGGTTTTTTCCCCCCTTTCCTCGGTCCAGTGTCCAATTTATGGCTAGTGAGATCCTTCAAGATTCTGGTGTTATCTGTTGACTTTAGTTTTACTTGTAGAGATTTCTTGGGTTATTTCCTGCATGTTCAGAAATTGAGAGGATGAACACAGTATTTCAAACTGGAAGTCCATGCTCCTTAATTTCTGGTTTTGTCTTCTGACACCTAGAGAGGGCTTGTGTTCTTAAGTTTGGGAATAGAATTCCTAAAAGTAATTGTTGTGATATCTTTATATTTGGCTTTTAAAATTTATTTGGCTGCATTGAGTCTCAGTTGCAGCAACGTGAGATCTTTCAATGCAGCGAGGGCTCTTTGTTCTCTCCAGTTGTGACGCACAGGCTCCAGAGCACATGGGCTCAGTAGTTGCAGCACGCAGGCTCTCTAGCTGTTGGTGCACGGACTCTAGAGCATGTGAGCTCAGTAGTTGCGGTGTACAGGCTTAATTGCCCTGCAGCATGTGGGATCTTAGTTCCCTGACTAGGGATCGAACCCATGTCCCCTGCATTGGAGGGCGGATTCTTAACCACTGGACCACCAGGGAAGTCCCTGTATTTGGCTTTTTACTAAGAAGGGTAAGAGTTTTATGGTTTCATCTGAATTTGTTATTATATAGTGTTTCTATTTCAGGTAACGGAGGAAGCAGCAATGTTTCACTTCTTCAGAAAGCCTCCGGAATCTAAAAAGCCCTTGGTACCAGAGAGAGAAGCAGATGGATTTGTCCTTTTAGGTGAGTCTTTTTAGGAAACAATATCATAATTAGATGAATTATTTTTCCTTTAAAAGATTACTTGAAAAGTATATGATTGATTTTTAAACATTTTCCTATTAATTCCAAAGTTAGTTTATGTATATGAAATCTATAAAAATATAGGTCATCAATCACTTAAAATATTGTCATCAAGTCAGACTCTTCTTATACAGTACGTTGGTTTGGATGTGTCCTTCAAATTCAATTTGTAAAATGGTCCTATTTTTTCTATCCAATAAGCTAGTCAACCTTTTTAATTATGAAAAAGCAGAAGTCTTGATGAATCCTTGATAAATTCAATTTCTGTTTTATAAATAGCACCAAGCCTTGCTTCTTAAATTAGCATCAAAAATTAAATCAGGCATCCAATAAATAGTTGCTGAACGAGGTACATTTATTTCTTTTATTGAAGTATAGTTGATTTACAATATTGTAATAACTTTCAGGTGTACAGCATGGTGATTCAATATTTTTGTAGCCTATACTCCATTCAGAGTTATTACAAGATAATGGCTATAATTCCCTGTGCTGTACAGTATGTCCTTATTGCTTATCTTTTTTATATATAGTAGTTTGTATCTCTTAATCCCATACCCCTAATTTGCCTCTGCCCTTCTCTCTCATTTTTGGTAACCACTAGTTTGTTTTCAGTATCTGTGAGTCTGTTTCTGTTTTGCATATACATTCATTTGTATTACTTTTTAGATTCCACATGTAAGTGATGTACAGTATTTGTTTTTCTCTGTCTGCCTTATTTCACTGAGCATAATATTTACTCTCCAGGTCCATACATGTTGCAAATAGCAGAATTTCATTCTTTTGTATGGCTGAGTAATAGTCCTTTGTGTGTGTGTGTGTGTGTGTGTGTGTGTGTGTGTATGTATATATATATGTGCGTGTATATATATACTTCATGTTCTTAGTCCAGTCGTCTGTTAATGGGCACTTGGGTTGTTTCTGTGTCTTGGCTATTTAAACAGTGCTGCTACGAGCTTTGGGGTGCATGTATCTTTTTGAATTAGTGTTTTCATTTTTTTCTGTTTATATAACCAGGAGTGGGATTGCTGGATCATATGATAGTTCTATTTTTAGTTTTTTGGGGAACCTCCATACTGTTTTCCATAGTGGCTACACCAATTTACATTCCCAGCAACAGTGTTGAAGTACACTTTTAAATCTAAACATGTTATATAGTGTCTCCTAAATGTTAAGACTAGTTTATCTTCTATTATAAAATTAATACCTGCTAGTTATTAAAATTTTAGTGGGGCCTCCCTGGTGGCGCAGTGGTTGAGAGTCTGCCTGCCGATGCAGGGGACACGGGTTCGTGCCCCGGTCCGGGAGGATCCCACACGCCACAGAGCGGCTGGGCCCGTGAGTCATGGCCGCTGAGCCTGCGCGTCCGGAGCCTGTGCTCCGCAACGGGAGAGGCCACAACAGTGAGAGACCCGCGTACCACACACACACAGAAAAAGATTTTAGTGGCTTTAAAAAATATTTCTTTCAACCAAATACTATGCTCTTCCCAAGGGGAATTCTGAAAAATAACATTTCCTTCATGTCATTGTGTCTTTCCCCCAAGGAAGAGATTTGCAGTCTTTAGATAGTTCTTCCCAGCAGTTCTCTACCAACAGGGTGGTGAGGAGGAGCCAAAGCCCAATGTCCCCTTGTGAAACGCATCCTCTTCTACTCTGGATTTCCTCCTGCCAACTTCACTCCTTCTCTGAGAGGATTTGCATGAACTCATAGAGTGTTTGCTTCTGGCGATGCTTCTCAGGTGTCTCCCTTTCCAGATTCTGGTTTCCTATCTCTTCTGTCTTCATCTTGGCCCAGTCATCCCAGAGTCCCTTGGCATTGGCAGATGGTCTGCGTGTCTTGAGGAGTAGAAGATGGCTCCTTGGGTTTACGGGTAATCCTGAACCTTCAGCTTAGGCCCTCTCGGCCTCTGACCCCACACATTCAGAAGGGTGGGTGGGTGGGTCTCTGCCTCTTGAGCCCTTTCCTTTAGGATCTGGTCTCTCACAGTAAGGATGCAAGGATTTTACCCCTCTGGCCCTCTTCTGTTTCTTGGCCTTAATCTCTGGGAGACCGGAAGAGAGTTTTCCTCATGGCTGAATGTTACCGTAGAATATCCCATCTTTTCCACAGTCAGATTCTGGCAGGCCTGTGTGTTTTTCTGTGTCTGCTTCCTGTGGCCTGGGACAGGGGCAGTAACTAGAGTGGTCAGAGTTATTTTCTCTCTGACCAGATCCCCTACGTCTGAGGTAAAGTAGTGGGGCATAGTCGGACCAGGGTTGGTGGTTTTTCTGGGGAGCCTCCTGACTGGGATAAAGTGGGGTGCCATGGGCACAACTGCTCCTCTGGCCCTTCTTACAGTGTCAGAAATTGTGCCTTGCCTTCTAAGTCAGCACTGGCTCTGTCAACCCCAACTTCTGTTTCAAACGCTGCCAGCGTTGCTTCCCTTTTACCTGCTAAATTAAGCCCACTAACAGAAAAACTTCAGGGATGCCTCTAGTCTCCTGTATAATTTCTGCCTCTTCAGGAGTTTCACAATAAATTCTTTCAGAAATTTGCTTCAGCGAAGCCTGGTTTTCCAAACTCTTTTCTATATTCTTCATTTTAGAACACCTCTGTAATCTCAACACATATGCAGAGAACTGTGCTCTTTTCTGTTGTTTCATGATTAGAAATCCACCTTATTCTCTTTGTTATCAAGTAGGCATTCAAAGGCTGTGGGTCTAGTGCACTGACAATCTGAGAGCACATACAGCTTCTACAGCTGGGCTTCGTGAACTCTCGATACGTCTTCTTCACCTCTCTGGCTCTGTGGCCTGCCACTTTGCAGCATTACAGAGACAACTTTTAACCACAACTGAAAAAACCCCTGGTGCTGCTCTCTCTAAAATCTCCTTCAATGTCTGGTAGCTTGTAACATGAAGATGTTTCACTGCCTGTCTTATAACTAGCCCAACAGGGGCCCCGTTTCCATGGTATTCTGCCTTAGCCTGTGAAGCTTCTGTTACGGACCTTTCCTTCCTAGGAAAGACTCGTTTAAGAAGTGGTCTTTAACTGAGCCTCAGAAGACAGAAATGTCCAAATTTGCTAATGCTTGAGGGAATTTCTAGCAATTAATTACTCTCATATGCTTTCATGTCCCAGCTGCTCCATCTGATATATCTAAGCTATAATGGTGCATTTTCCCAAAAGCTGACATGCTGTATTTTGAGGGAGTTTTCCTAGGGCCATCTTCGACTAAGCGGGATTGGTGTTGACTCCTGTACCGTAGTCTTGTGGTTGGGAAATCATGGTGAGGCATCACTTACCTCCCAGTCCCAGGATTGTGATTTAATTTCAGGTGCCGCTGGTAGAACACCCTCATTCAGATGATCCAAGCAAGAGCAGACTCCCAAATGTTGGCTGAAGGCTTCTGGTCCTTCAGCTGCCATGTCTGCTGATGCTTGTCTCTGGTTAGCGTTATTTTTTCCCAGGTGCAAAGCTCCACTGCCCTCTACCATTTCCCATGAAAAATCCTTGTGTACCTACTGTTCTGTGATCTTAGTTACTCTCTTGAAGTTTTGATGCTGTCAGTCAGCATCATGTCTGGGTTCTCACTTCCTGTGTTCTTCTTTTTTCATCAGTAACACCATCTCCCTTTTTTCTCAGGAGCACCACAGAGACTCTACAGTGAGTTGCAGGTAGAATGCTGACTCGAGCCAGACCCCTTGGGTTTCTATCCTGGCTCTACAATTTACTGGAGTTTCCCTTGTAAGGGAGGCAAAACTTTACCTCTTGCCTCTTAGGGTCTCTGGCTGGGCCTGAGAATTAAATAGACATAGGACAGATGAACAGAAGAAAAGCATAAGGATTTTTACATGTACATGAGGGCCCCCACAGGAGAATGAAGACCTAAAGAGGTGGCCAAACCTAGGTTCTCATATACCAGGTTGAGCAAAGAGGCAGTTGTGGAAAAGTAACTAAAATATGTGGGGATACTAAAGGAAGATGAGGGTTATTTTAACAGGCTCTGATTTTGTGGAGTTCTCTTGCCCCTGACTCTCCATCTCTGGTGGTAAGAAAGTTTCTTTCTTCCTGGCATTTTCTATCGGTTTCTTTTCTTTTCTTTTTTTTAATCTCCTGCTTTCAGGAAGAAAAGGGGAGGTCAGAGTGCCCTTCCTGCATCTGCTGTTTTTCAAGTGCCTTTGGCTCAAAATAATTCTTATGCCAAAGTGGCATTTTGGGTTGGTATATCTGATACCCTTCATCATTTGGGGAAGTTACGAAACTTCCTGGGTGTCATTTAACTTATCTAGAAAATGAGCATGTTAACAGTACCAACCCAATAGAGTTACTGAGGTGATTAAATGAGTTAATGTGTGTAATGTGCTAAGAACAACCATGTGAGTGAAGTGGTAGTGTTATCTCCACATACAGGGAAGGACTAAAAAGCTAGAGCTAGTTCCTCTAGCTTACATAGAGCAGATCTGGAGTGAGCCCAAGCATTCTGACTTCAGAGCCTGTCCTCTTAACCACTAAGCTATGCATCATTTTTTTAAAAAATAAATTTATTTATTTTTTGTCTGCATTCGGTCTTTGTTGCTGCGGGTGGACTTTCTCTAGTTGCAGCGAGTGGGGACTACTCTTCGTTGCGGTGCGCGGGCTTCTCATTGTGGTGGCTTCTCTTGTTGCGGAGCACGGGGATCTAGGCGCACGGTCTTCAGTAGTTGTGGCGCGCGGGCTCAGTAGTTGTGGCTCACGGGTTCTAGAGCACAGACTCAGTAGTCATGCGCACAGGTTCAGTAGTCATGCGCACAGGCTTAGTTGCTTCGCGACCTGTGGGATCTTCCTGGCCCAGGGCTCAAACCTGTGTTCCCTGCATTGGCAGGCGGATTATTAACCACTGTGCCACCAGGAAAGCCCTCCATCACTTAAAAAAAAAAAGGTCATATTATCATTTTAAAATTTAAGACGTTAGTGACATTTTAAGCTCTTTTAAAAAAATCTAAATTGTGTTCATTAATTTTTAAAAGACAAAGTGCTGTGCTTTTTATTTTTTTTTTAATAAAAGAGGGTTGGTTGTATTATTATTCATAAAGTTTGGCTTTAATTTTGGCTGCCCCAAACTTTTCACTATTTAATATTTTAAGTATTCAAAACTATTGCATAAAACTCTAATCTCCTTAATGAAGTTGAGGTTGGAAGATGGTATATAGTCAGCCCTCTATATCAACAGATTCTGCATCTGTGGATTCAACGAACTGCAGATTGAAAATATTGAAAGAAAAAACCCCCAGAATGTTCCACAAAAAGCAAAACTTGAATTTGCTATATGCCTAGCAACTATTTACCTAGCATTTACATTGTATTAGGTATGATAAGTAATCTAGAGATGACTTAAAGTATATAGGAGGATATGCATAGGTTACATGCACATATATGCCGTTTTATAAAAGGGACTTGAGCTGCTGCAGGTTTTAGTATAGGGGTACTACAGAAACCTAAGGACAACTATACATTGTTTAATTAGTAAAATATCCTTCAGCAGTTAAGGCCTTAACTGAATTGACTGATAAAAGTCAGGATAAATTATTAGGAATATAGTTAATTATCTTAAAAAACATGATGGCAACCTCTTTTTTTTAAGAAACTGATTTGTTCTAAGTTGCTTTTTTTATCATATGGTTCTATATTGACATATATAGTATCTGCTTAGTCTCAGAGCATACTGTGTAAAATATTTTGAAAAGTACCAAGTAGGTCAAATGGTAGATATGAAATACTTTTATTAACATGACCCCATACTTTGACACGTGTGTTTTGGTTATGTATCCACATAGCTTTCTTTGTTCTTATGTACAATAGATACATTGCAGGAAAATAAGTGTATATAAGTGTTTTTGTGTGTTTATTAACTTCTAAATGATACAACTAAGTAAAGACTTAGATTATATTTATACCAAAACTTCTTATCAATATGGATTCTATAGAATTTGTTAGATTATCATCTTACTTGGCCTTTATAATGTATTTCTAAAAAGGTTAAATTATGTTGTTAAAAGTATAAATCATTTTTCCCACCTTGAGCATACCTCTTCCCCTAGGCAAGCCTTCCTGCTTAACACAAATAAGTTTTAGGTCACAGTTATTAGATGGCATTGCTGAGTTGCTGAAGTCAACACCCCATGACTTGAAACTGAGGGTCCAGGCAGAGCCTGGACACTTTTATTGATAATAGGAATATCTGGGCTGCTTGTACACATTTAGCTCACTTATGGACAGAAAGCTTTTTCCCTGTAAAGGTTTGCAAAGCTTTTAGCATTTGTAAAATGTCGAACATGCTGAATAATAATAAGGAGAAAAAAAAAAGCCTTGTAGAAAAACATCCTTTCCCTGGTAACTAGTTTCTAGTCTCATAAGAAGGTACTATTCTTTCATTCAGTAATGAAGTTGTAGTAATCCTCTAGGGTACTCGTTTTACACAAAAACAAATTGCAGTTTTCATTTGCATCACTGGGTGGCGATTTTTCTTAGTCTTATACTACTGTTTAAAACCCCAGAAAGGCTGGTACTATTTGTAATTACCAGGGTTTACTTCTGTTATGACATGTTTAATTGTATTTTTAAGACATTATCTTTAGGTTGATTACAAATTTCCTACTGTAGTATGCAACCTCATAGTTATTTTAAATTAGGAAAAAGGGTATCTGTTGCCTAGATGTTGGCATATAACTTTCCAAAACTAAGAGAAAGGCATGAATTAGCTTATTATATTACAGCAAAAAAAAAAAAAAAAAGAAGGAAAAAAAGGAAAAATAACAGCGACAGGAAAAACCCATGGAAAATAAAATGAAAAAGAATAATTTGGATTACTGTTGTGTGTTCACTAACATTGGTGACCAGATATTGAATATAACTCTGGAGCACGCAGAATGAAATTGGACAAACACTATTATATAGATTAAAGGAATGGGGTTATAGTACAGCTGAAATTTATTGTGTTTTTCAGAATATGCACGTGCTTCTTAAAGTAGGGCATAAGAACTTCTAGTTTCCATTAAGCTAATTATTTTGTAAAACTGATTGACTTTAGAATTAGAATTTAGTAATTCACAGTGGCTTGGATTTCATCTTTTAAGTATTGATATTAAAATATGTACTTTAGTCTCACCTTCTGTTTTCCAGTTTAAATGATAAATGAGATTTTGGGAAATAGTCGGTTATTTTTAAGATTGTCTCCTACTGAATTCCTCATCGTGGGTATCAGTCAAACCATGTATACACACTAAAGTTAAACTATCACATTTTTAAATGGAACTTTTTAGATAATCTCTTCATCTCTGTACTCTTTCCTTTATTTAAAAGTGGAAATCTAGCTGTGTATAATAAAAATTTACATAAGGGACAGTAAGTCACTTTGATTCTGTCTAGGACTGAAGGCTTTAATTAAAACAACAATGACAAAAAGTAAACAGATTTTCACCATGTGCTTTCTATTTTTACTCCCCATTCTTACAACAGAAGTATAATGAATCTTTAAAAAAATGGTGTTTATGGATTAAAAAAGCAACTGACCCTATTAATAACTCTTTACCCCCATGTACTGTGATATCCAGAAAAACTCAAATTGCAGTGAATTTACTTGGCAATCTTTGTGTTTTTACCCTTGACCTTTCAGTTCTAAAGGAGGTGTGCCAGGATTTTTCAACTAACTTCATCATGCAGCTGTTTATTTTCCCAATAAGAAATGTGAAGTCATGTGTCTAATGGGTAGAATTGACAGAATTTTCACATTCGTTGATTCCTAATTCTGGTTCATCTGTTAATCTAGCAGCATTCAGAGGTGAAGCCATTAAGGCCTGGCTGTTCTGTGTGGGGTGTACCACCCTGCCTTGTCTCCTGAAGGGTGCAGGGTGAGAGGGAGCTTCATGGGGCAGGGGAGAGGTGTCCACTGTGCTGAGAAGCAGAACTGAGCCCTCTGTTGCACACAGTTAGTTGTGAGGAAGTCACTCATGCTTTATTGGGGCTCAGTGGACTCAGCCGACTCAAATGTAAATTAGGGATCTGTCTCTCTAACTCAGAGGATCTAACCTTCTTGTGATTTAGGGGGCACTTTGAAAATATGCTGGTGCTGGGGCCTCATCCCTACATTCTGATTAGACAGGCCTGGGGTTTGGCCCAGACACTGGTATTTTTTTTCCAGAGTTCCCCAGATAGTTCTTGTGTACATGCAGGGCTGAGAACCACTGCAGTTCACTCTCTATAATTTAGTAATTGTATACCATCAAATAATGTGTTAAGACACTTTGAAAAAGACCTCACAAAAATACAAAGTTACAGTTTCTCTTCCACTGCAGTTGAGCCATAAACAAATAAAAAAGCAAATAAAACCACAAAATTTCTAGGTTGAACATACTTCCTTTCAAACATTAAATAAAGAGCAGAAAGCTTCGGAATTCTAAGGAATGAAATCTTGTTTCGTAAAGTAATATATTTGGAAACTTAAAAAAATTTTTGTAATCAATGAAGCAGTTGAGAAGCATTTTGTTAATTACATAAATATGAATTCCGAGTGGCTCATGACTCTTTTTGTCTTTAGCCATAAGGCATCTAGAGTGACTTTAGGTAAAATTATTTGACAGATTAATACCTGTAAACTCTTCAGAGCAATTCTGAGGTATGTTTTCTTTGAACTAAGACCATCAGGCAGTCAGATTTTTAGTACACCTCTTTGGCAGTAGTTGACTGGTTTACTGTGGTACTGTTTCCTAGAAGGCACCTCTTCAGTAAAATACCAGTAGGGAAAAATTTTAAGTGTGCACACCATATTCCATAAATGGGTTTCCTATAGTATTTACTCAGAGGCTTTCGTAATGTCATATCTTCCACATCTGAGGCTATTTGGCTGAAAAATTGTGATGAATAGCTTTTATATTTTGACTTACAGTCTCTTCTTATTTCATTCTGTTGAGGAAATAAATAATGAGGATGAGACTCTAAGTAGCATGTACAGTAGGAGCTTTGCAATTTCTACTAGTATTTCAGATAGAATTGGAAGACCTAAATATTGTCTTCCTACTAATCTTAATCATACTACAATATTCTTTTATATTTAAGTGGTTGTCTTATTCGGTATCTGTTTTTTTTTCCCCATTGAATGCAACCAAAACATATTATGAAGGGAAGAGTTCTTATTTAGGTCACACAGTAATCTTTCCAAATGTGGATTTCTGAAAATGTGTCTTCTTCTTTCATTATATCATGATAGAATTATGGTGTTACCTCATAATAGCAAACTAGTCCTTTAGTAAACTAATCCAGAAGTAAAACATCTTAAACTAGTGTAGGATGGTCTTATTGTGGTAATCATCAACATTCTTGAGCGCTTTCTCTGTCTCGGGCACTCTGCTCCTTGTATAAATGCTGCAGAATTCTGGGCCTGGCCCATACCTAGTAAAGCAGAATCTTTGAAACTATAGCCTAAGAATCAGCATTTTTTAAAAAAGCAATGCAGGTGATTTTTATGCATGCTGATATTTGAGAATTGTTGGAATAATTCTCTTACAAGGTGTGGTAGGGGAACAAAGCATTTTCAGGCAGTGGGACAGACTGTGTAAAGTATGTAGATTCAGAGGAATCTGGGACATATTCAGGGGCAGTAAAAAGTTCTTCAGGAGAGAGAGGATATGTCAGGACCACTGATGAGGAACGAGTCTAGAACGGTGATTTTCAGTGGGCCTGTGTGCCATTCCGAGATATTAGAATTTTATCCTATTGGCAGTAATGACCTATCAGATATCTGACCATTTCAAAACAGTGAAGTAGTGTTTTGGTTTTTATTTTATTGGAAATTTATTAATTGAAAAAAATGGAGATAATTTAACAATTTCATCCAGTTGAGAATTATTTGTTAATGAAAACAGTGATCATCTCCTGAATGTATCACTGACAAGGTGTGCCTGTATATTCATACTTGATGGACAGGATATGACAGAAACAACACACAGTTGAACTGTATGGGGCCATCGTGCTGCAAGTCATTTTGTCAGACACCTCAAGTTTCACCTTTTCTACCTTTTAGTTTCAACATGATATAGGGCCAGAAACTACTAGTTGTCCTTCAATATCTGTTTATCTTTCTTTCTTAGTTAATAGCATTTTTATCTTGCCATGTGGCCATTTTGCAGTTAGACGTGGAATTTTGATGAAGTTTCTGGCCAGTGTGATATAAGAAGAAACGTCGTATTGCAGGTTTTAGGGAACCTTTTAAAAACACAGCTGGTATGTACCTTCCATCTCTCCACTGCCGCTAACTTTGCTCACCCTGGAGTGTGGATGTGATGATTTGGTAGAGGACTAGCTGCCATCTTGGACCATGAGGACTAGACTGCATTGTGAGGGTAACAAGAATAAGCTGGGAAGAGCCTGGGTCCTTAAAGACTGTGGAGTTGCCACAACAGCCCTGTGATGTGAGAACTCCCTTATGTGAGACAGGAGCAAACTTCTGCTCTGTGGGAGCCACTGCTCTACTGATATTTTGTCATTTGCGGATGAACCAAACCCTAACTAATGTACGTGCTGAACTGGAAATCATAATATTTGGATTCTAAGTTCCATCATTTTCTTGCTGTGTGATCAAGCAGGCTACTTACCATTTCAGCCTCATTTTCCTTACATATAAAAAGTTAATAGCATTATGGATTCCTCATTACATTTTAAAGAAGAATGAGAGGGAACTTTACACAGACTTCTTCATAGGCAGAAGTGAGTACTAAGAAGTTTTAATTCACTTGCTAATTCTGATCAGCTCAGTGAAATGCCTGGGCGAATGATTCTGAGCCAGCCTCTAGGTTTAGCTGGAGAGAATGTTGTGATCCTTAATTTATGTTGTGGGCAAGGGAACGGTAAGTTCCCTACGAGTGCCTAGGTCTTTCCTCCACTCCCACTGGAAGGCCACTGCGTGCTTCTGCAATGAGTGCACCACAAAGTTCATTCATATCCACTAAAAGCTGAAATGTCTGAAGTGTGCATTAACTAGTGGAACGTTATTAAAGAATTGAGAATTGCTGCTACACTCTAGTTATCAGTTAAGTTAGAAACTGATTCATTCCCTACAATTGGTATTTCCATCAAAAATGGCATATACGTTTATGGCTATACATGTGTGTGTATGTATGTGTGTGTGTGTGATATTTTTAATGAAATGTATTAAGTATACTGTACTGAAGCCTTACGTCATAGTATTAATGACTTAAAGCTGTCATTGTTCTGAGATTTTTCAGTATTCTAAGTCAAATAGCTCAGCTCTAAACTTAGGGAATGACTTATTTTTATTTCTGGCATCTATTATTTCCTGATGCACAAGCTGAAAATATGCTTGGCAGCACCAAAGGAAAACTGTAACCCTTAAAATAGTTTGTTGATGGGTTGCTTACTTAAAGGAATTGATAACTGTGAAAACCAGTGATCGTCCCAGTTGCTATCACTATGTTAAGGGGTTCTTAGCCATGATGAGTTTGAGAGCCTGAGTGGAGTGATCTGTAAGCCTCCCGAAATTATAGACAAAATATTGTATTTGCATTTTTGGGTGAGAAGGGTCTCTGAATTTCATCAGATTCTCAAAGATCTGTGACCCTAAAAAGGTTAAATAACCACTTTTCTAGATGTTGCTATGTATACTGATGTTTACTAGCCACTTGGGCTATGGGATTGTAGGGTATTTTTAACTTAATGCCAGAGATAGCATAGTCATTGTCAGAGGCAGGTTACACACCATTGGCCACTTTTACTAGTTTGGCTTCCGAAAATAGGATGACTTCTGAGCAGCTAAATAAAAATTAGGGAATAATTACCACTAGGTAAGATACACAGCAGATGAGTGATGTCTGTAAGGAGGTTACAATCTACATCACAAGAGATACAAAAATAGAAGTGAAGTAACAGTTACAAAACAATAACATCAAACACTTAAGATATTTGATAGAATGACTTGTACCGTGACGGTCCCAGACAGTTCATTAGTTTGACATTGTCAAACTAATGTCTTAACGGTATCAACCTGGTGTGAGTATACTTGCATACTTTTCCAGTGATGCATTCAGGACATGGTGCTGCAGTTAGTTTTTTCATTTAAAAAACTGAAAAATAGGCAGATGATAATGGATATGTATAGATCCCAGACTGTGTTTGGGGCACCTTTTTACTTGTTATATTAAACATGTGATCAGTAATTAGTAATGATGGTTTGCTCTTGGTTTGCCTCTGCATGGACCTCTCAGTGTTCTAACCAGGATATTTTGCTGCTCCCAGGCCCAGGGCCCAGTGTGTCCTTTGTGCAGAGCGCCCCGCCTGCTTCATTTTGTCCACACCCTCCTGCAGTCAGATCCCACATGAAATTTTGTCTTTCGCTGTCTACAGTTTCTAGATAGCTCTGTCTTTGATCTCATAGTGTACATTTTCTCCTATCATTTATTTGCTGCTTAATTACATAGTACATTGTAGCAGCTGCTAGATTATCGTTTCATAATGTTATTTAAACTTTTTTAAAAATGTTTTGCCACTTGGATGGTAACCTTACAGATCACTCGTCTGCTGTGTATCTTACATAATAACCAGCACAAGGACTTCCATAAAGTATATCCTCCATCCACTGATTGTTAAAAGGTTTTGGAATGACTTCTAAATCATTTACTATTTGGTTAGAAAACTTGGTGATGTCTCCTGTTAAGGTGTTTTTCCAGTGAAAATATATCTGTGTTTAACTTATGTCACCCATCACCTGGACAAATTACACAAATTTCAGTTATTGTATTAATGCAAAGTGAATTAAGCATTAGGAGCAGATTTGCCTACCCCAAATCCATTCCCCCTTCTTCCACACTTCAAAGTATTCACCTTCTGCTGCATGATCACATGATTCAAGAGATGCTGGCTTTCCTCCTAGCCGTGGGAGGGCAGTTCTGATTTGTCTCAACCAGTCAGGGTGGCCCAGTCCGCCTTGCCAGCAGTTGGTTTCAGAATGGGCACCTGTGACAATTCTGACTAACTGGACATGAAGGGCTCATAGGCAGATACTGCAGAGACAGCCACCCCTTCCCTGGTAGCTGTTTTCTCTGGATGAAATGCCTGATGATGTTACATCCATTGTTGCTATCTTTGCTGAGGGGAGGTAACCTAAGACAGAGGGAACATGTTGAAGATGGCAGAATAAAATGAGGAAGCAGCGTGGTCCATGATGACACTGCTGAACTGATAGATTTACTAGCCTGGGAACTGTTGACTTCTGGGCTTCTTGTTAGGTGAGATAATAAGTTCCTTGGTTAAAGTTTAAGCCACTTTTAGATAGACTTCTGTTACTTGCAGCTGAAAATGTCTGGACTGATGTTTGACAAGGGTGCTTGTAATGCTACATCCTCCTGGATATCTTTTTTGGTAGGGCCCCTCTTAGTGTTTATTGTCCAGACTTCATTATATATATATATATCTCAATCAAGTTCTTCAGTTGCTGTATATATAGGCAAAGTTTATATTTATGTCTTACAAAACTCACTGTTTTTAACAAAACAGTGTGTGAAAATAATCTTGAGCAACATTTCAAATGAAATGACTAGATTGCCAGAGTCATATGTAAACATTTCGAAAGGCCCGCCTAGTGGCAGCAGAAGGATGTGCATCTTGGATATTGCTGGTGCCAAGGGAGGCCAGGCTTCCGCTACAAAGCAACTGGTGAACAACTGTAATAATTGTTTAGTGATCAGGAAAGGACTTTAACATAGTAACATCATTATTTGCTGCTTATATCAATACATAGGCATTTTATTGTGTTTTAGTTATACTTTAAGAAATTGGTTGGTAGGTTTAGATTGATGTATCACACGTTGTAATTTGTCCTATCTGAAGTAATGAGGAATAGGCTCCCTGGCACATTTTCCTACATATCCAGTTTTCAGGAATGGGTTACGGACATTACGTAGGCAGTTCCTTTCTAATATGAACCAGGTATTTTATTGTCAGCAGTCCTTCTAATGAGAATATGGTCTTAAACTTATTGTAATATTGACTTATAGAAACTCACCTATATGACTCATATATCTTTATGTGTTACAGATTTAGAAATGTACCATTTTCAAAAATGCTGGAGGCAATAAGTGAAACCATAATCCTTTTTTTAAACATGGAAAATTGGGAGAAAAATTAAAATGTCTCTTTCCTTTTATCATCCCAAATAGTTCTAAAGTCATTTTTTAAAGTTTAAAACCAATACCTATTATATTTTTACTTGAATTGCACATTAATTATACTCAATACATCAGTTTTTAAACCAGAGTTTTTAAAGGCAATGGTAAAAATTTCATTCATCTTATTTTTAAATGTTTACATTTTAAAATTATAAATTGCACTACGATTTATAATTTACAACATTCTGCTATTAAAGTGTGGGAGTGAGGCAGCATATAATTTTTAGGGCTGGAAGGAGATCTTAGGGATAATTCTAAATAGCCTCATATGTAAATATTTATAATTGAAAGTTGTATATTCAGAATACCTTGAAGTATGTATATTTTTTTGCTTAAGGAAAGAAAGGAAGGTAAATAGAGTATAGAATCTGCCTTATATAAAATACCAAATTATGATATGAACCAATTATGGTAAAAGCATTCCCTTCACAGTGAGATATAAATGCCTTTCTAGCCTGTGGGCATCTTTTTATTACTAAAGTTGGGTTAAATTTACCACCATAAAAATTCAATTATGATTTCTACCTGTTATGAAAATATGCTAATGCATCCAAATATATTTTAATATTCTCAGTTCAGATATACTAAAACGTTTTCCATTCCCTAAAGGAGTGCAGCTCCTTTTAGGTCTCCAAGGTTACAGGACCTTGAAGCATGTGGGAGCTCAGCGTGGTACAAACCTGTATTTCTCAAGTTGTGTTCCTCGTGAACCTTCCTGGAACTGGGCAGAGGTCTTACACCGCCAAAACTGGATAATGGTGGTCTTTTCACAGTTATTCAGAAAAAAGAAGCTGATGGAATTTTAGGTTTTTCATTCTGAAATGTTTCTTAAATTGGGGAAAGAGCCAACATTAAATTTAAAAGCAGGTATTAGGCAGATAACTTGTATGAATAAGGAGCAAAGGGGTTATTTAAGGAATAACTCGCCAACAGACAACCATATTTATTTCTATAGCTGTTTTGTTCTTTGAACATCTGTAGTCATAGTCATGGTTTTATATTCTTTTTTATAGCCTAAAATAAAATAAATTGAACATTAATGGCAATTTAAACTTAGAATAACTAAGCATAAAATATTGTTTAAAATTATAGTTTGTGTGGTAGAATTTGAAATACCAGTGTTTCATCATGTTCTGCAAAGAGCATTTTGACTACCAGGCACTTCATGACCTTCACTGTGAGAAGAGATTACATTTTGAAGGAGAACATAACTCTGATGCTGATTTTCTTTCTCAGCTTATGCAGTTCAAATCGCTTTACTAGGGCACAGATTCTTCATGTGGTGAATGAGAGAGTCAATTAGATTTTTATCTCTAAAGTTTTGGTTTGTTTTTAATAGCTTAACATTTTAGTGATACCTTTTGGGTTCTATGTATTTAAGGAGACTGACACATCCCTCAATTTATTCTAATCTCTGTTGGAATAAATTGATAGTACTGAAGTGCTTTCTGATACATTGAGTTATTTTTCAGGAGGGCAAGAAATTGGTCCACCAGCTGCCAACCAAAAGTCAGTCTAAAGATTTTTTTTAGTTGAAATTTTATGTGGCTAATAGCCCCAATTTAGCCCTGAGTAATCTTTTATTAAAATAGTCCTGAAAACAGAAGGAAAAATTTATAACCATACGAAAATGTAAGGGTGACAGACAGCTTAATGCCAGAATCTGGGATGCAGTGAGACTGAGAAAAAACTAGCTAATCTTCTGCACATGGTACAGTATGTTGAGACCTACATCTTAAGAACATAGAACTTGGCAGTTATCCCACTCTATCCCTAGGATTCTGTTCTGTGAAGGAAGCCGAGGACTTTGTTCCTTATTTCTGCACTTCCCTCACACATATCACTATCTTTCTTCATTCTGGCAAACAGCTGGTCAGCAAGCAGAGGAGGCCCTGTGGTGATGGAGGGCAACTGGGGGGTATAGTTTCCACTAGTAAAACAATGTAGGCAGGAATCGAGATGAAATTGGTGCTGGTAGAAGTGATGTTGAAAATCTTATTTTTTATAAGGACCAAGAGGTAGCGATAGGAGGAAAAATACATTCCAAGAGAGAAGAGTTACACTGGGTGAAAGCCTAGGAAAAACATGCAAATCTATTGAGTGCTGTGTGCACCAGCCTGCCTCCAGCTGGTGGGAATTTATATTTGCACAATCTTTCTGGAAGACAGATGGGCAATATGTATCAGAAGCTTTAAAGAAGTAGATCCCCTTTGCCTTAGAAATTCCACTTTTAGTAATTTATCATCAAAATGTAAACAAATGCAGTTTATAAGGTGGCATGTTTAGCATAAACCTTTTTGTTATATATATATTTTATATGCTTAAAAAACCTTTGAAAGGAAAATCATTTATTTACCTATGGACCTTATGATTACAGGTGATTTAATTTTTTCTTCCTTTTGACTACTTATATTTGCCTAATTTGATTACTTACATTTATTGCAATTAATATATATTACTTGTATAACCCCAAAGTCAAAAAAGAGCCTCAAAGATGTATGTCCCTGAATTCTTGATTATCTCATGAAAACAAGTTCTCTGAAAAGCAGAAGTGCATTTTACTCTTACTACTGAAATTTCATTGTGCTTCTTGTTTCCAATTCACCAAACACTGATCAAGTAAATATAAATACTGTTAGTTTCTCCTAAAATATTTATATTAATAATTATAAATATTATTTTAGTAGATTTAAGGCCAGAGTATAGTATCATCTTCAACTTTTCATTCATTTTGCAGTAACTTAATACTTTATAGCATTTCTTAGAGGAAAAAATGTATTGGGAAAAGGCGTTCACCAACTTATTTCAGTTTCTCTCTCCTGTTTTCCTGGATGTTGATAATTCTTTTATTCCCTAAATACCTTTATGAAACCAGAATTTCCAGTGTATCAGGAGGCATCCTTTAAACATTAAGGTCAATTTTAAGATGAAATTTCACTGTATTTTAAAAATCACTTATGGAAACCATGTAATTTTTAGTGGATTGCACAAACTTGTACCCTGTTTAATTTTGTATAGTCTATTCCTTGGCAAATTTTTTTACATTGAAGTATAGTTGATTTACAATGCTGTGTAATTTCTGCTGTACAGCGAAGTGATTCAGTTATACACATATATATTCCTTTTTAAAATATTCTTTTCCGTTATGGTTTATCACAGGATACTGAATATAGTTCCCTGTGCTATACAGTAGGACCTTGTTGTTTATCCATTCTATAAGTAATATTTTGCATCTACTAACCCCAAACTCCTACTCCATCCCTCCCCCAGCCCCCTTCCCCCTGGCAACACGAGTCTGTTCTCTTATGTCCATGAGTCTGTTTCTGTTTCGTAGATAGGTTCATTTGTATCATATTTTAAATTCCACATATGTGATATCATATGATGTTTGCTTTCTCTGTCTGGCTTACTTCACTTATGATAATCTCTAGTTGCATCCATCTTACTGCAAATGACATTATTTCATTCCTTTTTATGGCTGAGTAATAATCCATTGTATATAAGTATCACAGCTTTTTTTGTTTTTTAACATCTATATTGGAGTATAATTGCTTTAAAATGGTGTGTTAGTTTCTGCTTTATAACAAAGTGAATCACTTATACATATACATATATCCCCATATCTCTTCCCTCTTGTGTCTCTCTCCCTCCCACCCTCCCTATCCCACACCTCTAGGTGGCCACAAAGTACCGAGTTTATCTCCCTGTGCTATGTGGCTGCTTCCCACTAGCTATCTATTTTACATTTGATAGTGTATATATGTCCATGCCACTTTCTCACTTTGTCCCAGCTCACCCTTCCCCTTCCCCGTATCCTCATGTCCATTCTCTAGTAGGTCTGTGTCTTTATTCCTGTCTTGCCCCTAGGTTCTTCATGAGTTTTTTTTTTTTTTTTAGATTCCATATATATGTGTTAGCACACAGTATTTGTTTTTCTCTTTCTGACTTACTTCACTCTGTATGACACTCTCTAGGTCCTTCCACCTCACTACAAATAACTCAGTTTCATTCCTTTTTATTGCTGAGTAATATTCCATTGTATATATGTGCCACATCTTCTTTATCCATTCATCTGTTGATGGACACTTAGGTTGCTTCCATGTCCTGGCTATTGTAAATGGAGCTGCACTGAACATTTTGGTACATGACTCTTTTTGAATTATGATTTTCTCAGGGTATATGCCTAGTAGTGAGATTGCTGGGTCGTATGGTAGTTCTATTTTTAGTTTTCAAAGGAACCTCCATACCATTCTCCATAGTGGCTGTATCAATTTACATTCCCACCAACAGTGCAAGAGGGGTCCCTTTTCTCCACACCCTCTCCAGCATTTATTGTTTGTAGATTTTTTGATGATGGCCATTCTGACTGGTGTGAGGTGATACCTCATTGTAGTTTTGATTTGCATTTCTCTAATGATTAGTGATGTTGAATATCCTTTCATGTGTTTGTTGGCAATCTGTATATCTTCTTTGGAAAAATGTCTATTTAGGTCTTCTGCCCATTTTTGCATTGGGTTGTTTGGTTTTTTGATATTGAGCAGCATGAGCTGCTTGTAAATTTTGGAGATTAATCCTTTGTCAGTTGCTTCATTTGCAAATATTTTCTCCCATTCTGAGGGTTGTCTTTTCGTCTTGTTTATGGTTTCCTTTGCTGTGCAAAAGCTTTTAAGTTTCATTAGGTCCCATTTGTTTACTTTTGTTTTTATTTCTATTTCTCTAGGAGGTGGGTCAAAAAGGATCTTGCTGTGATTTATGTCATAGAGTGTTCTGCCTATATTTTCCTCTAAGAGTTTGATAGAGTCTGACCTTACATTTAGGTCTTTAATCCATATTGAGTTTATTTTTGTGTATGGTGTTAGGGAGTGTTCTAATTTCATTCTTTTACATGTAGCAGTCTAGTTTTCCCAGCACCACTTTTTCAATAGGCTGTCTTTTCTCCACTGTATATTTTTGCCTCCTTTATCAAAGATAAGGTGACCATATGTGCGTGGGTTTATCTCTGGGCTTTCTGTCCTGTTCCATTGATCTACATTTCTGTTTTTGTGCCAGTACCATACTGTCTTGATTACTGTAGCTTTGTAGTATAGTCTGAAGTCAGGGAGCCTGATTCCTCCAGCACAGTTTTTCGTTCTCAAGATTGCTTTGGCTATTCGGGGTCTTTTGTGTTTCCATACAAATTGTGAAATTTTTTGTTCTAGTTCTGTGAAAAATGCCAGTGGTAGTTTGATAGGGATTGCATTGAACCTGTAGATTGCTTTGGGTAGTATAGTCATTTTCACAATGTTGATTCTTCAAATCCAAGAACATGGTATATCTCTCCATCTATTTGTATAATCTTTAATTTCTTTCATCAGTGTCTTAAATTATCTGCATACAGGTCTTTAGTCTCCTTAGGTAGGTTTATTCCTAGATATTTTATTCTTTTTGTTGCCATGGTAAACGGGAGTGTTTTCTTAATATCTCTTTCAGATTATTCATCATTAGTGTATAGGAATGCAAGAGATTTCTGTGCATTAATTTTATATCCTGCTACTTTACCAAATTCATTAATTAGCTCTAGTACTTTTCTGGTAGCATCTTTAGGATTCTCTATGTATAGTATCATGTCATCTGCAAACAGTGACAGCTTTACTTCTTCTTTTCCGATTGGATTCATTTTTTTTTTCCTTTTCTTCTCTGATTGCTGTGCCTAAAACTTCCAAAACTATGTTGAATAATAGTGGTGAGGGTGGTCAACCTTGTCTTGTTCCTGATCTTAGTGGAAACGGTTTCAGTTTTTCACCGTTGAGAACAATGTTTGCTGTGGGTTTGTCATATATGGCCTTTATTATGTTGAGGAAAGTTCCCTCTATGCCTACTTTCTGGAGGGTTTTTATCATAAATGGGTGTTGAATTTTGTCGAAAGCTTTCTCTGCATCTATTGTGATGATCATATGGTTTTTCTCCTTCAATTTGTTAGTATGGTGTATCACATTGATTGATTTGCATATACTGAAGAATCCTTGCATTCCTGGGATAAACCCCACTTGATCCTGGTGTATGATCGTTTTAATGTGCTGTTGGATTCTGTTTGCTAGTATTTTGTTGAGGACTTTTGCATCTATGTTCATCAGTGACATTGGCCTGTAGTTTTCTTTCTTTGTGACATCTTCATCTGGTTTTGGTATCAGGGTGATGGTGGCCTCGTAGAATGAGTTTGGGAGTGTTCCTCCTCTGCTATATTTTGGAAGAGTTTGAGAAGGATAGGTGTTAGCTCTTCTCTAAATGTTTGACAGAATTCGCCTCTGAAGCCATCTGGTCCTGGGCTTTTTTTTTGTTGGAAGATTTTTTTTTTTTTTTTTTTTTTTGCAGTACACGGGCCTCTCACTGTTGTGGCCTCTCCCGTTGTGGAGCACAGGCTCCGGACGCACAGGCTCAGCGGCCATGGCTCACGGGCCCAGCCGCTCTGCGGCATATGGGATCTTCCCGGACCGGGTCACGAACCCGCACCCCCTGCATCGGCAGGCATACTCTCAACCACTGCGCCACCAGGGAAGCCCCTGTTGGAAGATTTTTAATCACAGTTTAAATTTCAGTGATTTGTGACTGGTCTGTTCATATTTTCTATTTCTTCCTGGTTCAGTCTTGGCAGGTTGTGCATTTCTAAGAATTTGTCCATTTCTTCCAGGTTGTCCATTTTATTGGCATATAGTTGCTTGTAGTAATCTCTTATGATCCTTTGTATTTCTGCAGTGTCAGTTTTCACTTGTCCTTTTTCATTTCTAATTCTATTGGTTTGAGTCTTCTCCCTTTTTTTCTTGATGAGTCTGGCTAATGGTTTATCAACTTTGTTTATCTTTTCAAAGAACCAGCTTTTAGTTTTATTGATCTTTGCTATCGTTCCTTCATTTCTCTTTCATTTATTTCTGATCTGATTTTTATGATTTCTTTCCTTCTGCTAACTTTGGGGTTTTTTTTTTTTTTGTTCTTCTTTCTCTAATTGCTTTAGATGTAAGGTTAGGTTGTTTATTTGAGATGTTTCTTGTTTCTTGAGGTAGGATTATATTGCTATAAACTTCCCTCTTAGAACTGCTCTTGCTGCATCTCTTAGGTTTTGGGTCATCGTGTTTTCATTGTCATTTGTTTCTAGGTGTTTTTAGATTTCCTCTTTGATTTCTTCAGTGATCACTTGGTTATTAAGTAGTGTATTGTTTAGCCTCCACGTGTTTGCAGTTTTTACAGAGTTTTTTCCTGTGATTGATATCTAGTCTCATGGTGTTGTGGTCAGAAAAGATACTTGATATGATTTCAGTTTTCTTAAATTTACCCAAGGCTTGATTTGTGACCCAAGATATGACCTATCCTGGAGAATGTTCCATGAGAACTTGAGAAGAAAGTGTATTCTGTTGTTCTTGGATGGAATGTCCTATAAATATCACTCAAGTCCATCTTGTTTAATGTATCATTTAAAGCGTGTGTTTCCTTATTTTTTCTCATTTCGGATGATCTGTCCATTGGTGAAAGTGGGGTGTTATAGTCCCCTAGTATGATTGTGTTACTGTCATTTTCCCCTTTTATGGCTGTTAGTATTTGCCTTATGTATTGAGGTGCTCCTATGTTGGGTGCATAAATTTTTACAATTGTTATATCATCTTGGATTGATCATTATGTAGTGTACTTCTTTGTCTCTTGTAACAGTCTTTGTTTTAAAGTCTGTTTTGTCTGATATGAGAATTGCTACTTCAGCTTTCTTTTGAATTCCATTTGCATGGAATATCTTTTTCCATCCCCTCACTTTCAGTCTGTATGTGTCCCTAGGTCTGAAGTGGGTGTCCTGTAGACAGCATATATATGGGTCTTGTTTTTTTATCCATTCAGCCAGTCTGTGTCTTTTGGTTGGAGCATTTAACCCATTTACATTTAAGGTAATTATCGATATGTATGTCCCTATTACCATTTTCCTAATTGTTTTGCATTTGTTATTGTAGGTCTTTTCCTTCACTTGTGTTTCCTGCCTTGAGAAGTTCCTTTAGCATTTTTTGTATAGCTGGTTTGGTGGTGCTGTATTCTCTTAGCTTTTGCTTGTCTGTAAAGGTTTTAATTTCTCCATCGAATCTGAATGAGATCCTTGCTGGGTACAGTAATCTTGGTTGTAGGTTTTTCCCCTTCATCACTTTAAATATGTCCTGTCACTCCCTTCTGGCTTGCAGAGTTTCTGCTGAAAGATCAGCTGTTAACCTTATGGGGATTCCCTTGTATGTTATTTGTTGTTTTTTCTTGCTGCTTTTAATATTCTTTCTTTGTATTTAATTTTTGATAGTTTGATTAATATGTGTCTTGGCGTGTTTCTCCTTGAATTTATCCTGTATGGGACACTCTGTTCTTCCTGGACTTTATTAACTATTTCCTTTCCCATATTAGGGAAGTTTTCAACTATAGTCTCTTCAAATATTTTCTCAGTCCCTTTTTTTTTCTTTTTTTCTTCTGGGACCTGTATAATTCGAATGTTGGTGCATTTAATGTTGTTCCAGAGGTCTCTGAGACTGTCTTCAATTCTTTTCATTCTCTTTTCTTTATTCTGTTCTGCAGTAGTTATTTCCACTATTTTATCTTCCAGGTCACTTATCCGTTTTTCTGCCTCAGTTATTCTCCTACTGATCCCTTCTAGAGAATTTTTAATTTCATTTATTGTGTTGTTCATCAGTGTTTGTTCGTTAGTTCTTGTAGGTCCTTGTTAAACATTTCTTGTATTTTCTCCTTTCTTTTTCCAAGTTTTTGGATCATCTTTACTATCATTATTCTGAATTCTTTTTCAGGTAGACTGCCTATTTCCTCTTCATTTGTTAGGTCTGGTGGGTTTTTACCTTCCTCCTTCATCTGCTGTTTGTTTCTCTGTCTTCTCATTTTGCTTAAATTACTGTGTTTGGGGTCTCCTTATCGCAGGCTACAGGTTCGTCATTACCATTGTTTTTGGTGTCTGCCCCCAGTGGCTAAGGTTGTTTCGGTGGGTTGCACAGGCTTCCTGGTGGAGGGGACCAGTGCCTGTGTTCTGGTCGATTAGGCTGGATCTTGTCTTTCTGGTGGGCAGGTCCACGTCTGGTGGTGTGTTTTGGGGTGTCTGTTGACTTATTATGATTTTAGGCAGCCTCTCTGCTAATGGGTGTGGTTATGTTCCTGTCTTGCTAGTTGTTTGGCATAGGGTGTCCAGCATTGTAGCTTACTGGTCGTTGAGTGGAGCTGGGTCTTGGTGTTGAGATGGAGATCTCTGGGAGATTTTTGCTGGTTTATATTACGTGGAGCTGGGAGGTCTCTTGTGGACCAATGTCCTGCACTTGGCCATCCCGCCTCAGAGGCACAGCCCTGATGTCTTGCTGGAGCACCAATAGCCTGTCATCCACACGGCTCAGAATAAAAGGGAGAAAAAAAAAAAGAAAGAAGATAAAATAAAGTAAAATAAACTTATTGAAATAAAAAATAATTATTAAAAAAATTTTTAAGTAATGAAAAAAAAGAAAGAAAGAAGAGAGCAACCAAACCAAAAAACAAATCCACCAGTGATAACAAGCGCTAAAAACTATACTAAAAAAACCAAAAACAAACCAAAAAAAACGGACAGACAGCACCCTATGACAAATGGTAAAAGCAAAGCTATACAGACAAAATCACACACAGAAGCATACACATACACATTCACAAAAAGAGAAAAAGGGGAAAAATATATATATATATATATATATCGTTGCTTTCGAAGGTCACCTCTTTAATTTGGGATGATTTGTTGTCTATTCAGGTATTCCACAGATGCAGGGCCCATCAAGTTGATTGTGGAGATATAATCCGCTGCTTCTGACGCTGCTGGGAGAGATTTCCCTTTCTCTTCTTTGTTCGCACAGCTCCTGAAGTTCAGCTTTGGATTTGGACCCGCCTCTGCGTGTAGGTCGCCTCAGGGCCTCTGTTTCCGCTCAGATAGGACGGGGTTAAAGGAGCAGCTGCTTCGGAGGCTCTGCCTCTCTCAGGCCGGGAGGGAGGGAGGGAGGGTTACGGATGCGGGGCGAGCCTGCAGCGGCAGAGGCCGGCGTGACGTTGCACTAGCCTGAGGCGCGCCGTGCGTTCTCCCGGGGAAGTTGTCCCTGGATCAGAGGACCCTGGCAGTGGCGGGCTGCACAGGCTCCCCGGAAGGGAGTTGTGGATAGTGACCTGTGCTCGCACACAGGCTTCTTGGTGGCGGCAGCAGCAGCCTTAGCGTCTCATGCCCTTCCCTGGGGTCCACACTGATAGCTGTGGCTCGCGCCTATCTCTGGAGCTCCTTTAAGCGGCGCTCTTAATCCCCTCTCCTCGGGCACCAGGAAACAGAGAGGCAAGAAAATGTCTCTTGCCTCTTCGGCAGTTCCACACCTTTCCCCGGACTCCCACCCAGCTAGCTGTGGCGCAGTAGCCCCTTCAGGCTGTGTTCACGCAGCCATCCCCAGTCCTCTCCCTGGGCTCCGACCAAAGCCTGAGCCTCAGCTCCCAGCCCCCGCCCGCCCCGCGGGTGAGCAGACAAGCCTCTTGGGCTGGTGAGTGCCGGTCGGCACCGATCCTCTGTGCGGGAGTCTCTCCACTTTGCCCTCCGCACCCCTGTTGCTGTGCTCTCCTCCGCGGCGCCAAAGCTCCCCCCTTCCGCCACCCGCAGTCTCCGCGTGAGAAGGGGCTTCCTAGTGTGTAGAAACCTTTCCTCCTTCACAGCTCCTTCCCACTGGTGCAGGTCCCATCCCTATTCTTTTGTCTCAGTTTTTTCTTTTGGCCTACCCAATACGTGGGGAGTTTCTTGCCTTTGGGGAGGTCTGAGGTCTTCTGCCAGCGTTCAGTAGGTGTTCTGTAGGAGTTGTACCACGTGTACATGTATTTCTGATGTATCTGTGGGGAGGAAGGTGATCTCCACGTCTTACTCTTCCGCCATCTTGAAGCTCCTCTCCACATCTTCTTTATCCATTCATCTCTCGATGGACATTCAGGTTGCTTCCATGTCTTGGCTCTTGTACATAGTGTTGCTATGAACATTGGGGTGCATGTGTCTTTCTGAATTAGAGTTTTGTCTGATTATATGCCCAGGAGTGGGATTGCTGGATCATATGGTAATTCTATTTTTAGTTTTCTGTACTTCTCGGAAACTTTAATAATATTAATGTGAAGTTTTATATTCCTCTTCATAAATTATTTTGCCCGATGTATCTCTGAAATTTGAAGTAAAACTCTAGTCATACTGTGAATATATATAATAATTTTTCCTTTACAGTGGGTTGTTGTATTGATTGTTTAGTTAATAAAGTTAAAATCACATGTTATTTTTACATGGCCATCGTCAAAAAGGTCTTTCTCTCTGAGGAATAAGATCTCGTTTTTTAAATTGTCTTTATTGTTAGGCGATTAGAAATGTCTGTTAATGATTTGTTGGCTGAAAGCAACTGGATTTTTATTTCAATTGAGTCATTAGGCAGTTGTAGCAAATGTACAAGAAACTTTCATTAAAAAAAATCTTTTTGATTTTTTTCCATACCTATAGAGGAGCACTATTAAGTAGTTGGAAGTTTATCTCTGAGTCATAGTTGAACATTCTGAAGAAGGATTTACGCATATTTTCCAAGTAGAGAAATCCCCATTGGTCCCCACCTGGTAAGCATACAATAGTCTGTTTACTTGCCTTCAACATTTTCTTCTCCACAGTTTATCTCAGGCAGAATTTTCAAGCCTCACCAACTTTAGGATTGGATTTATAACAAAGAATGGTTATGTTCTATTAGATAAGAAAGGATGTGGAGGGAGAAAAAAATCTGCTCACTTTTGCCCCTTTATCTTTTTCTAGACCTAGTAAATGGATTTTTACTGATTCTGTCCATTTAATTTTGGTTACATGCTTCTCAACCATGCTCCTTCCTTTTTACTTTTAGGCATAGAACTTCCTAAATGTTTAGTCTCAGAGCAAGAACACTCAGGCTTTTCATGTTCTTTGGCATTAGTGGCTGTACCATTGAATTTCTGGCAGTGGAATTTTTACAGACAGAACCTGACCCCTTGCTCCATGGCCCTGAATAAAGAAGCCTTGCTTCTGGGCATGTGCCTCTCAGCAAGGACCTTCCACTCTCCTTCTAAGTAGACCCAGCATCTTTTATATCTGTGTATGTTTGGAATTATCAGTCAAGGATCCTTTAGGTTCTTTATTTTTTCCACATCTGTCTTCTCACATCATAAATGTTGTCTCTAAATTAAGTAGCATTATTCACTTTACATTTTATGTACTCATAGTTGGATTTAGTAAGGCAAGAGTATGAAGGAGTGAGATAGGTCATCAACCTTTAGGTATATGAGGTTCTTTTAAACCATGCTGTATCTCCATGTGCTTCTGGTAGAACTGTTACCACTATGATTTGTTTTTCTGCTTGAGCTTTTATGAAATTCACTCTGTTCGAGTCAGAATTGATAAGAATAATTAGGTAGGTTAAGAAACAACAAAAACCTTCGGAGGTCTGATTTGTGAGGTTTCACAATAAAGGTAATTTGGAAAAACAACATGGAATCTTTTTAGATGTGTCTTAGTATAAAATTTTAATTTTCTAGGCTAAAAAACTTCCTAGAAGACTTGAATTTAGCTACTAGAAATGGCCATGAGGCCTGATTTGGGAATAGCATAACTTGTGGCATGAATTTGCAAGTAAAATTATGGAAATTCAGATCCCATTTGATCATGGGGAAGCGTATTTTTCCCTAGCTATTAACCAATGTCAACTGGTTGAAATTTATCGATCTCAAGACTCTTCCTCATTTGTTGCCAGTAACTCTGCCTCATACAGAACAAGTGACTCACAAGCTCAAACTAAATAAAACACTCTGTAAAGATTTTCTGCCTCTAGATCTGCTCAAAGTCGTCTTTGAATAGTGGGCACTGATCCTTGCCAGCTGGTTTACCCTTCATAACTCCATGGCTAGGGCCCTGTCAGCCCAGACTCAGATGTAGACGCTCCCACTTTTTTCTTTTTTAAAGACTGCCCTTTTCAGACATTCCATCTGAAATCTGTTAAGAACAACGTAAGACTCATCACAGATTTATTGATTTTTCCTGGACATTTGACTATGGGAAATGGAACCATCTATGACCTAAGCTTTGCAAGCTCAGTAAACACCCTCTCCCTATTCTGAGTTCTATAGAACTTCAGTCTTAGTTACGTGTTCCAAGCAGAGTCGGTAGGAATGGTCTGTGGTAGATCAGATAGTTTTCAGCAAGGATAAATCAGATTGTTTTGCTTTTCTTCTTATTTTTAAAAATTCTTCTTTTTTTCACCCATTAAAATCCTGATGAACACATAGCTTTTCTAAATGAACTGTGTACCTAACCCTTTGTTGGACTATGGCGAGATTAACATCTACAACAATGCTGATTGTGTAGAGTTTTTTTTTTAAATATGTATTTATTTATTTGGTTGTGCTGGGCAGGCTCCATAGCTGTGGCTCACTGGCTCCTTAGTTGAGGCACGTGGGCTCCTTAGTTGCAGCAGGTGGGCTTCTCAGTTGCGGCTCAAGGGCTCCTTAGCTGTGGCAGTGGGCTCCTTAGTTGTGGCAGGCAGGCTCCTCAGTTGTGGCATGTGCACTCTTAGTTGCAGCATGCATGTGGGATCTAGTTCCCTGACCAGGGATCAAACCCGGGCCCCCTGTGTTGGGAGCACAGAGTCTTAACCACTGCACCATCAGGGAAGTCCCTTTTTTTTTTTTGGACAGGTCCCTCACTGTATAGTACTTATGCTTTCTAATTTTTGTCCAATAGAACTGCTTAATATTTATTGCTTTAACATTAAGTTGCAATATTTCACTTGTTTATCTCTAAAAGACATATGAAGCAAATAACTTATCCATTTCATCTTGAGGGTTTTCCTTAAAGTTATCTGCTTAAAACAGATATTTTATGGGTACCTTTTAGAGATTAAAAAAAAATTGTTTTTTAGACATTAATGGAGAATGCAACTTGAAAAACTATTGTGGCGTCTCTCTGTGGCAGTTCCACTCATACTTTTTTTCCGAAGTACCCCAATGATGAAGGGGCATGAATATGTGCCCCCCTAAAGCCTATGGGGTGGGTACTTGGCTTTAAGGAATTTTTGTCCGTCGGAGCTGGTGTTATCTCAAACTCATGTGAATTTTGCACTCAGTGCATAATATAGCTGTAATTATTTTAACAAAATGCTTTGAAATTTTGTAGCATCAAACAGTGAATTAGATGTTAGGAGATTTGCTATGTTTCTCCTTTGTCATCATGTATCTTCTCACTTGCCACAAATACTCCTGGGGACACTCATCTCCCAGTTTGAGAAGTATAAATCAGAGTTCCTTGGTTTCTTGAATGACTCAAATTAATGAGACCAGAAGTTTCGGAGGAAAATTTTGGTATTCCTTCAGGCCATGTCATAAGGGGCTGTTAAATGGCCTTTTCTTTGGGGAGTTGCTTGGAGAGGATTCCTTATCAGTCTGACCCTCTGCTCATTTGACTGTCAGAGCATATAATTCTTTTAATTAGAAGTAGAGAATTTCTGCACTACAGATTCTAGCCAGAAAGTGTGTTATCTGGATCTTTTTGTTGTCGAGTTCTTATCAAATTTCGGTAACAAGCAATATTAATAGTGGACTGCCTGAAAGATAAATAATTTTTCCATTACTCAAAATAAGTCATACCCTTTTTTTGGATATGAACTATATGAGAATCTGGTGAAAAATGCCCATGTACCCATGGACCCAATATTTCATGTATAGTTTCTGGAGAGCCATAGAGTCCTTATAAACCATTCATAGATTTCTAGTAAGTTAATCATTTATTCAATAAATATTTACTGAGTGCCTACTCAAATACTTATTGAATGCCCATGGGTTAGACACCATGCTGGTAGGCACGAAGAATAAACAGATATCTCCATTTCTGAAGGGATTTTATTTATTATGAGTTAACATATGCTTTATCAGGTCTTTTTTTGGTGAAGTTAATGACTTAAAGATACAGATAGGTCAAATTTATTTCTGTGAGAAGGTTGCAGCAATTCTCATTTTTTAAGTAACTGCAGAGACTTACTTCTTTAGTGTATTTTTATAAGTATTATGTGAGTGCATTTCCCCCTCCATCTCTGCCATCAATTTCAACCCAATTCGTAGAAGTTTTGATTAAGTGAGAAATGGCTGTAAGTCGACTTTCAATGTGTTTAAAACTTAGCCTTTTCCTTTGAAGTCACTTTGTGAACCAGACCCACCTGACTTAAAAAGTGTTTGAGATTGAATCATTGCAGACTTTATTCTGTCTAAATATTTTTCCTTTTTTGTGGTGTATCATATAACTGGAGATCCTGTTTGGGCAGTTCAGTCCACTCTTTTGACTATCAAGTAGCCAAGTTTTACTGGGTGATCACTGCAACTTTAGCTTCTCAAGTTCTTTTTTGCAGTGACCTCTTTCACCCTTCCTTCTCCAGCCCTCTATTATTACCTCCCCTCTTCCTTACTGGACATTTAATGATAGGGGAATGGGAATCTTGTCTTAAAATCAACTCATCTCAAAGTGATTTGGAGCCACAAAGTAGACCTTGATTTTTCCTGCAGCAAAGGAATGCTGAGTTCTGTGCATATCGGTTCCCCCAACCCTGAGGGGCACTGACTCCATTGATTACGAGAACATCAGACTTTTCTTAGAATGGTTTTGTGTTTTTCCTTCTTATCAGACTGATTTTTTTAAAGGTAATAGAATGAGTCTTTAGGTCTCTTTTGATTCTTTTTCCAACTGATGATTTAAAAGTTAAATCTGTTTATGCTTTAACCATTCTTAAAATTGGGCCTCAAGTTAAAATGTTAGTTTCCTTAGTTCCTTAGAATTTTATAAGAATTTATGAATTAGTGGGACAGATCTGTTTTATTTTTACTTCCATAAAAAGGGGAAAATCATTAAACTGTTTAAAAATAGTGGCACCAGACTGAACTAAACAGGAGCACTGGAAAGTTTCACTTTAGAAACTGTGAATCCCTAGGGTGGTCCGTGGATGTGATGTTCCCATCTGTAAGGTCATCTTGGAAATAGATTCAGCTCTAAGTTTAGGACCAGAAAGACAGCTTCCTTCCTCCAGGCTTTTCGCATTTAGCCCCAAAGCTATATTGAGTGAGGGTAGATATATTTTTCAATTCTACCATTGCTGGGGAACCATAGCTGTGAGTCTCTATGACCTTAGTGCTCATATAATGCCTTACAAATATTAGGTGTTCAGTAAATATTTGCATTGAGTGAAGGAGAGTGGATGAATTTGCATGGTAAAACCTCTAAACTGAGCTTCGAGTTATAAATAAAATGATTTACATAAGTGGAAATCAGTCTTTTGTTTACTTCTAGTCAGATTACATCTAGAAAACTATATTTAAAGATAGGGAAAGTCCTAAATAATAGTAAAGTATATTTTCTTCTCATGAAGTGGTATTTTACCCCCTTATAAACCATTTAAATATTTAGAGATGCTCACTCAATTAAGTAACTCATTCCTTGGTGGGGGGCAAACCTCCAAACCCAAAAATTTATAGTAAGAAAAAAATTATATAATTCACACTTTGATCTCTGCAGAGATTTGGTTAGTATTTCACTTGTGTATCAGGCATTTAATAAGCATGTTCTGTATTCTCATAGAGAAAAATGTATGAGGTAGAATGGAACCTATCTTAACTTTTTAATATATATATATACAGCTTTAAAGGAATGAACCATATAGGTTCCTCCCTAACTATGGGGCTCAGGGCCCTGAAGCTTGTAAAGGTGAAGTTGTGGCCAATAACTTAAAACCTTAAGGGGAAACTAAGGTTGGGGGCCTGAAGTTGGAGGTGTATCTGTGACAGTTTTTGCATTTGCTAAATGAAAAGAGTAAAGCACGCTAACTACAATCTCCCTGACATTTTATGCATTTTAAATTAGGGATACTGGAAACTGTGTGGCTCGATTTCGTTTACCATCCCTTGTTTGCTGAGGACTTCCCCAGATCTCTTACTCTATCCCATCCTTGTGCATTTGTGTTGGTTTGTTGAAGATAAAAATATTTATAAAAGAAGCAGTTTTCCGAGCCTCCCCTCCGTTTAAAAGTTCTTGTCTTTCTGCTTTTCCGATTCAGAGTTGACCTTTGTGTTCTGCCTTCCAGGTCCTGCCTGGTCATGGTCTTAGAGACGTGTGATTAGGAGGCTGATTAGGATGATTAATGGGGACCCGTGTCAGTGTTTACCTGTGCTTACCTACCAATCTGCCTATCAGCCCCTGTTTATTGTATCCGGGATTTTGCAGTTGTTGGTCTTCCCAGGATTATTTCACCACAGACCCTTTTACCCACATGTCTGATCCCTTGCTCTCTGAGGATACCTGGGTGTACTTCCTTTCTGCCATCTCCCTTTATCTTTTCTCAGATTTCACTGTAACCATTTCTGCTATTTTTTGCTATAAGCTGTACTTCCCTTTTCTATTTTTGACCTCTTTTATCTTCTTTTATGAATTTTTCCAACAAGGGAAGGTCATGATTTGTAAAATGTAGGACTGAAATTCACACTGAAATTCAGGCAGAAAAGGTATACAGTAGTATATTTATATATAGTTGCATTTTATGGAAGGGATCTCAAGGTAGAGATTGATTAATATAGAGGTGTCTAGTCATCTTCTTCCATTATTTTTGTGATTGAAAGCTATATTTTATAGGATAAATTATTCATAGCCTGGCTTTCAAAATACGGCATTTGATAATATCAGTATAGTAATAGAAGGCTGTTTCACATTTTAAAACTATAAATTTCTATTAACTAGCACTTTCACAAGTTGGTAATATAATTCATATTCTTCTTCAGGGCCTGGCATTCCTATGCTTCCCAAACTGATTTTCAAAGAAAGATAGAAATAGTTCAGTACAGTTTTAATGTTATATATTTTAATAGAGTTTATTTTTAAAATATGATATTTTATTTATGAAGTAAGATAGAATTCTGGTCCAGGTTTCAGCCACACTCAAATGGCTTTTATCTAAAACTCGGGTATTCTTTTTCTCTAATACTTGAAATGGCTATTCTCATTTAAATTCCTATTCCCTGTATTTTTCCTGATGCTTTTTAACATTTTTTTTTCATGTCCACATAAACAGCCCTCAAGGATGAAAATAAAAGACAAATGTTTCTTAATGTATTAAACGAATACTTTTAAATAATTTTAAGTGATTTTTAAAAAATTGAATCTTATTTTTCCACTGATCTCTATTGTAATCTCTGAAATGCGTTCCCGTGAGTAAAATTTGATTCATAGTAAAGTTGCTAGACTATCCAACTTATCTGACTATGAGTACCTTTTTTTCTTTCTTGTAAAAAACGCTGCGGTACAGCCAACTAGTTTGTGTGTTGATGAAGAGTTGCTATGCCCACCTGTACAACTTCACTGTCCTAGCTGCAGGGGAAAAGCACTTGATTTTTACTTACATCATTCTTCAGTCCTGTTGCAATATATATTTATTATGTGTTCTTTGAAGCCATAAGACCAGCCACAGCAGAATTTCAGGAGAATGCCATCAGCCAGGCTTCTAGTAGCATTATACTGAATTTACTGCCTGCTTTTAAAATTCTTGCTTGCCAAACTTTCACTGAATGACTCTTCATATAATTGAGTACAGCTGTAGTTTATTTGCCAAAAATAATTACTATTGCCCACTAAAATGGTGATGAAAATCCACTCCATGTTTATAACCGTTTTTGCTGAAATTTTGAAAATGTGCTTAAAATGAGGCTTCTGCAATAAGATGTCAGTTCCTCAAATTAACTGAACTTGTATGTTCTTGCTTAAGGTTGCTGTTTAAGTGGTCCTTTATCAAAATTTAGACTAATAAGTTGTCACTCCAATTTATTTTACCTTTAGAATTTTTGACTTTTTAATGTGAAGCACCATTAGTACTCTAATTTTTCATTTAATAAATAAAAAGAAAAATAACCTTTGTCCATTGTATGGATGTAACAACACACATGGCAAGAAAGATCCCATTAATTTAAAAAACATCTTTTCCTACCTGTATTGAATTCTAGAGGTCCTGATTTGGGTATAACCCACCTCAAGATATAGGTACCTACAACCCAAAGGATGCCAACAATTTGTCCATTAGTTCAGAGGCTGAGATTGAGGCCCTAAAAAGTTTTTTCACTTCTAGTTGTTTCTTTGGTCAGTAAGGTGTTTTAATTATGAAACAGACATACCTTAGAGCGGCAGTTCTCAAAGAGATACTTTCATGGGATCCATGAAGTGTTCCCTTTTCCAACTATATATGTGTGGCCTTGCATTTTCTTTAATATACTTCATTGAAACAACATGTCATAACAGCCTGAATGCAGAAACAGAAAGGAGAACCCAGCTGCCCACTCTTAAGCCAAAAATTAAAGGATATGTGCAAAAATAAGAGATAATGCCTCTCTTTTCACTACATTTTCGTGTTTTTAATATAGCTATTTTTCATTAAAGCATGCTATTTATGTTAACACGTAAAACGTAATTTTCAGTGAATTAATAAATTAAAAATGTCTCAGTTTTGATTTCTAATATGATAAAATCTCAAGAGATGTAAGTGACATAAATAAACGCTCTTTGAGGTCCTCAATTGTTAAGAGTATAAAGAGGTCTTGGGGTCACAGAGTTTAAGAATTGCTGCCTTAGAGAATTGCTGCTGTACCAAAGTATGTCTTACAGTTTTTAATCACAAAAGAGTCATGAATTAAAAAGAAAACGATGATTTATTTTATTTGGATAGACATGAAAAAGGCAGGGAAGATGGGACAGATCCTAAACAGTACTGTTTTATGAATGGAAAGAGATTCTGGATTAACTCAGCATGTAGGTACATGTGCAGGAGAGGAATGTGACACCCCAGGAACCAGGGTACTACTTGACATCCATAACACAAGACTGCTGACATTCTTTCTTACATGTTTATCGTTCTCAATTGAAGGGAGCACCTTCTCTCACATGTTGTAAACCAGTTTTTGTTTTTTAAAACTTTTTATGCAACAGTGAGAAGAGATCTCAACTTAGATCAGCTCTTACCGAACTTCATAGAATAGGAAATGAGCATATGAACTTCTAAGATGATTGTAATGAAGTTTGCATAACTGATGCATTACAGTTTAGTTTTTGTCATTATTAAGATAGTGTTTTGGAAAAATAACTGGTTTATAAAAAGTAGAATCTTCAGTTTTTAATCATAATAAACACTTAAATAATCAGAGTGTTTTGAAGCATGTACTCCAGTGAATGAAATGAATGAAAAGTCATTTTAAATGGTCTAAGAAGGTATTCACTCAAGTCTTGGTGTAAGCATAATAAAATAACTAGGTAGGATTAAGTAAATATAATTGAATTGGGTCACATGCACTGTGCAACCTAAACCCAGTGTTCCTATTCAGTGTTATCACAAAATACTTAATACATATTTTATATAATCATCTGGCTCTAAGTACTATACTTATCTAATCCATTACTTTGCTAATTGAATATTTCTATTATAAGGCAAAGAATTATAATTCAGGCTGAAATTGTTCAACTTATTTAAAAACAGAAAAGTGTATGTGATCTGTAACCTCTTATTAGAAATCTTTATTAGAAATCTTTGTTGCTATTTTTGCATGGAGAAAAATGTGGATGAAATCACTATTCCCTAGAATAAGTTATGAAAGTCACCATCCAAAGTTATCATGCAGTCTGGTTGTTGAAAATAAATGAGATAATGCTCAGTAGTATTTGTGTATGTTGGGTGATTTGGGGAAGAGAGAGTAGAGGTTAGTGAAAATACGTGAAATCCATGTTGAATCAAAACAAAATGGGTTATCATCTTTTGAGAAGAAAAAAATGAAAAACATCTAGAAAATTAATTCTTGGTGTAGGGTTGAGGAAAGTCTAGAAGAGGTGGAGACAGTGAGTGTTACCACATGAGTCTGGGTTTGCTGGTCTGAGGCTGTATGATTGGAGGAGGGAGGGACAAGTTCAGGAAATAGCAGCAGTGATTCTAATAAGAAAACTTGAAACATATAACGATGCTAACAACATATGTAATATTTTTGGTCTTTTTAAGCTCTTTCCAAAGCTTCATTTAAATTATGCCTAAAAGCATTACGTACTGTTAATTTTGAGAACTGGGGAAAATTAGGTACACTATTATTTAGGTAATCCATTCAAGGAAACACACCAGTAAGTTATAAAAATATCAATTAAAAAATAAATAAATTACTTATTTATTTTTGACTGTGTTGGGTCTTCGTTGCTGCATGCGGGCTTTCTCAAGTTGTGGTGAGCGGGGGCTGCTCTTCGTTGTAGTGTGTGGGCTTCTCATTGTAGTGGCTTCTCTTGTTGCGGAGCACGGGCTCTATGCACATGGGCTTCAGTAGTTGTGGCACACAGGCTCAGTAGCTGTGGGTCACCGGCTCTAGAGCGCAGGCTCAGTGGTTGTGGTGCACGGGCTTAGCTGCTCCGCGGCACGTGGGATCTTCCCGGACTAGGGCTTGAACCCATGTCCTCTGCATTGGCAGATGGATTCTTAACCACTGCGCCACCGGGGAAGCCCAAATATCAATGTTGATAGCTAAGATTAACTTATTTAATCCTCATAGCAGCTCCAAGAACTTAGCACTGTTATCCCCAACTCACAGATGGGGAAACTTAATTGTGAGAGAAGCTGAATAACTTGTCCAAGATTGCATAGTTAATAAGTGCCAGAGCTGGGATTTTAAACTAGATCGAGTCTGTGCTTTTAACCAGTATGTTCTACATTCTATCTGTTGTTTCTGTTATTTTTGGATAGACCATCTTGACTTAACTTAGATTTTAAAAATAATCCAGTATAGTACAGACATTTGCAGTGGTGCCTAAGATCCTCACAGTGGCCCAGGGAGGTGATGGAGAATCTTTCTTAGCACCAGGTTTATGTTTTGTCCCCTTCTTCTTTCTTTCTTTTTTAAAAGATTTATTTATTAATTTAATTTATTTTTGGCTGTATCAGGTCTTAGTTGTGCCACACGGGATCTTTCTTTGTGGTGCGCGGGCTTCTCTCTAGTTGTGGCGTGGAGGTTTTCTCTTCTCTAGTTGTGGTGCACAGGCTCCAGGGCGCATGGGCTCTGTAGTTGTGGCGGGCGGGCTGCAGGGCGCATGGGCTCTTGTAGTTTGCAGCACGCAGGCTCTCTCATTGCAGTGTGTGAGCTCAGTAGTTGTGGCACGTGAGCTTACTTGCCTCGTGGCATGTGAGATCTTCGTTCCCTGACCAGGAATCGAACCAGCGTCCCCTGTATTATAAGGCGGATTCTTTACCACTGGACCACCAGGAAGTCCCCCCTTCTTATTTCTGAAGTTAAAACATCTTCAATCAGTCCCTAGAAGCAGCAACATGACTGTGACAGGGCCCTCATTAATTAATGTTGAGGAGTTGTTTTCTCATTATAAACACGGATAATTGTGCTAACATTATTTGGATAATAGAATTACTATTTGTGTACATGTTTGAGGAGTTAGGATAAATAGGCAAGAATCAGTTTCTGTGGTTGTGAATACTGGTATCTGCAGCAAAAACTGTATCTGTTATGGTAGTAAGCTTGTTGACCTGCCTACAATATTAATATGGAATGAATTTTATCATCACTTTATTGTAACTTAGAAGTCTTAAGAAAATATTCTTATGGGTATCAAATTAAATTTGTAGCTATGGCACTCTTACTTGCCTTGAATGGCTTCCTTGGAAGCTAGAAGCCTTGTGTTTCATTTCTAGCACCAT
The DNA here is from genome assembly GCF_949774975.1 of Lagenorhynchus albirostris. Taxonomy (NCBI): domain Eukaryota; kingdom Metazoa; phylum Chordata; class Mammalia; order Artiodactyla; family Delphinidae; genus Lagenorhynchus; species Lagenorhynchus albirostris. The sequence continues at coordinate 60,969,342 of NC_083102.1, forward strand.
CATCAATGTTACCTTCAGTAAATCATTTAAACATGTTTAAACGTATGTTCCATTTGGCAGTGAGCATGCCATATGCTCTCATGTTGCCTCAGTGCAATTTTGCAAAAGCGAAATTGATTTTAAAATACGAATATGTAAAGTGATTCCATTACTTATTAAGTAGTGTGCATTGTATGCTTCATAAATCTAACAAATAATTTAAAAGTAGATATTTTAGAACTTAAAAAAAGACCTCTTTAATTTTGTATGATCCAGAATCCAGCTTAATTTTGCCTTCTAACTATTCTTAGTGTTAATATTTAGTGCTTTTTAAAAATCAGCCAAGATATCTTTGGACATTTAAATTCTTTTTCTGTTCAGAAATGTCATTAACTTGACATGTAAAGATGCTTTCTAAGGAAACTGGTTTGCCCAGCCAGATCTTTTAATGTAGTTATTTTGTGATGTGAACTGTAAAACCCAAACATTGAGGCTGCCTTCCACAATGCCTTGTTGCCCAGACAGTGATGTCATGTTGTAAGCATGTTTAGTTTGCAAAGGTCCTGCTTTTGATCCTTTAGTTGTCACTTTTTTTATGCAGCTCCTCCTGAATTACAAAGGTGCTGAAAGTAATTTGCTTCATTAAGGTCTGTTGCTGACACTGTTGTATTTCATTCGTCATTCTTCTCTTAGCCTCCTTCATTAAGACCTTATTCAAATTTGGATCATGGTTCTACTGAGACATCCATGCCATTATCATCTAAATAGCAATTACATATTCCAAAACAACAGCTTCTCCTTAACTGTCTGTAACTTAACATTTTACGTACATTCAAGTGGGAATTAAGAATAAAATGAATCTTTTCTTTGTGATTTACAACCCTCCCTTTCATTCTTGATTTACTAGTTAATGTCGAATAAGCCACCTGTAAACGAAGGAAGACAAAATTATTGATTGTTCAGCTTTAGTTTTGTAGAGGTATATATATTATGAGTTGTTTCTGTATTAAACAGTTACCCAAGTGACAGTGACTGTGATTTAATCACCCATATATTTGTTAGAGAGCATTTACCATTTTGGATATAATGGGACCAGGTTTAACACTTTATTAAGAAGTTAATAGTATCTTTTACAAAAGCAGCAGTGCTTTATAACTTGAAACATTTAAAGGGAACCTTTTAAAATGAGTCAATATATTTGTCCTTTGTTCGGATAGAATTCAAAAATAGAAGGAAATTTTGCTAATAAAATAATAATGTACTTTTCTAACTACTCTTTTTGCCATCTTAAAATTATATTTTATAATCAGTACATACTAAGCTGATTTGACTGAAATGAGCAACTGTAGTAACCAGAGACAAGTGTTTCAACAGATACAGTGGGCATAAATATTAGGACTTTTTTTTGCCAATAATATGTGGTTTAAGGGAAAGATAGTACAAAGTATCAAATATACATGTGTATTTATATTGTGTATATACAGATATAGGCAGTTATATTGTATGGATCTCTTTTAAGAATTTCTTAACCAACAAAGAGTGTCCGTGTGTGTGTGTGTGTGTGTGTGTGTGTGTGTGTGTGTAGGAAGGAAAGAGTGAGAGGGGAAAGGAGGGGTTAGAGAGAGGAGGATAAAGGGAGTCCTAACCATCAAAAATGCTAATTAACTATTTAATACCCAGTCTTTTGGTGCCTTGCATAATAATTTCTTACATATTTTCAAATTTTTTGTCACCCTTAAGGAATTTTATTTCCTCTTTGTCTAAAATGAACTTCCATCTCCTTGTTTTTCTATCCATATTCTCAAACTTATCAGAACTATATACATGTGAATAGTTATATAATGCACATACAATGTAGATGTGAGATTCTAGATCAATTTTTTTAGAGGTGAACATTAGAAAGTTGTTCAGTTGTGGGTCCTCGCCAGTGAGAGTCAGGAAGACTCAGCCTTTGTTAGCTTACCATCTTTTGTGAAGATGAGTCCTGAGGCTAAGCTGGACAGGTCAGATGTTGGTGTTCCTTTTGAGGAGCGGCAGCCCAGGAGGGCAGAATACTGTGAAACAAAGAAGAAACTGGAGAGAAGGTGAACCATTCACTGGGAGACTTGGCGTTGAAAGTCAGACACTGAGCCTACAAGGACAAGCAAGGTTTGTGGGATGAGTAGGGTTTGCTCAGAAATCATCTGTTCCAAACAAGGGTCTGTTTGATGTGTCCTTCTATTACATTTTGTAGTGTTGTTTTGTGACCAGCTGGGGATAAGGTCATTAAAATGACATGTCTTACCCGATGTTGTTTTTAGCCCTTGCTTATGCTGCTGTCTTAGTCCCTTTGGGCTGCTGTAACAAAAATACCATAAACTAGGTGGTCTCTTTTGAATAATTTTTGTACAAAGTGTTAGACTTAGGTCAAGGTTCTTTTTTCTGCCTATAAGTTTCCAATAACAATATTGCTTTTAATGATAAAATAAAACATAAGAAACACCCCCAAATGTTCATCATTAGAACATGCCAAATAAAAATGAAGAACTAAAAAGTACAAGTAGCAATATCCCAGATATTGATATGTTGAATGAGAAAGGCAAATCATTGAAGAATATTGTCTAAACATTGTGATTGTCATTCCATTTATATATGGTTCTAAAACATGTAAAACTAAAATGAATATGATAACACTTTAAAAAGAGAATGGGTAACATGGAATTTAGAGAGAGGAATATACCTTTGAGGTGGGAGTAAGGAAGTGTGAGATCGGGGGACTTCAAGGTTAACATAAATTCTATTTCTTAGATTGAGTGGTGGGTACATGCGTGTTCACTACTTTGTCCTGAAAATGTTTTCTTTTCAAAGATTGCGTTTTCTATTTTGTTGCTAGTATAAAAACATGTAGTTGATTTTTGTAGCAACCATCTTCATAAGGTTTTTATTTCTAATAATTCACCTTTAGGTTCTTAGGTTGGTTGCTTACTTTTGGCTCATCAGTTTTTAAACTTCTTAATATTCTAATATACTTATTAAAATCTCTGTATTTCCCGTTAATTGCTAATTAGCAGCTTCTAATTTTTAGTTTGCATTACTTCCATTAGTTTGTGGTTTTACAGTTTTCAATTTTTAATCCTTCTTGGCTGAGTGATTTAAAAATATTTAAGATTTCCAAGTATACAAGATGTTTTGTTTTGGTTATCTTTTTGGTGAAGATTTTTAATTTAATGCACTGTGGTCAGAGAATATGGCACAAATGATAATCTTTATGTATGCTGAGATGTGATTCACAGCCTAGTACATACGTTTATAGAATGTTTGGGGCTGAGGGATAATTTTTAAGTTTTGTGAAGATAAATTCTTTTGGTAGATTTCTATATTCCACTTACCTTCATAGTACTTTAGAGGATGGACGGCTTGGTAGGAAAATCTGCTTTTACAAAAGCTATGTTTTCAACATCTCAAACTTTGTAAACTCTGGCCATGTTTGTTGTCTTATATACTTCCATCTCAAGATCAGTATTATTATTTTTTAAAACAAGGACAGTAATTCTGTATTGTTGTTTCAATTTTTGTTGTCTTCTGTTGATATATATATGACGGATCTCAAATATTTGTTTTTGTATGAAAAACTATTTTATTGTTACGAATTCTATTAATTTTGATGTTTTGATTTTTATTTCTTTCGTGCACTTGATCATTACCTTCCTGTATTTATCTAATTGGTTTCTCGGTGACACCATTGCTGGTTGTTCACCATGTAGCTAAATAACAGGTTTACCCAGAATTAGCGGTGAACGCATGTTGCATATAACATGTAGGACAAAAGGTAGTAGGTCAAAAAAATGTAAAATTGATGTAAAATTTTTCATAGTAGGACAGAATAAGAGATGACTTAGTAATATTTGAGTTAAATTGGAAACATTAACATTTACTAGTTTTCTTAGATGTTAATAGTTGGTGATAAAGGAGAATCATGTTTAAATTAAGCATGGGAAATGCTTGGCTTAAAATGGTTGAAAACATTTCATAAGAAACTTTTAGTCTTTAATATATTACTGTATCTAGAAAATATCTAACTTCGGTTCATTCAGCATTTTCCAGACTGGCTTAAAACTCCTTTTTTCATGGAGGATCTTACAAAACTGAGTATTTTACTGAACTTAACATTTATTAAAATACTACCTAGAATAACTTTTGGAAAGTTATCAGTAATCATTTAAAATTTTGGAAAATCCTGGAAATAGAAGTTATACGATCTTTAATGAAAACGTTTTACATCATTAGAATTAATTAATATGTGTTAGTAAGAATGTCTAATATTTTCTAGTGCTTTAAAGATTTCAGAGCACAGTGACATATTTGGTATCATTCTGTCTTTGAAACAGCCCTGTACTCTTGTGGGCTGGCTACTTGAGTCCTTCTGGAATTATTAAAGCCTCAAGTTAAGCATGTCTGTTCAGTAAATGCTGCTAGATATTCCATTCAGCGATTCTTAACTTTGTTGCTTAAATTCTTTCCATCTTCATTGTTGATTAATTGAAGTAATAAATTAGATAAAACCTTTTGTTGTTGTTGTTAAAGAAAAAATAGTAATCCAATTAAAATTGAGACCTTTTTTTACCAGTTCATGTTAGCATTTCCAGGTTCTCCTATGCTACTTACAGCTTTGTGGGTGGTCAAAATTAGCTATTTTAGTTTAACTGATAGAATTCAGATTGTCAGATTTAATTATTAATGAAAATACAATAGTATCTGTATCCACATGGAAGAAATTGCATTCATATCTTATTTGAAAAATGAGTTATGTTTCACTATGTACAAGTTATACTTAAAATTTCTGTTCTTGACTTTTATTATTTAATTATACACAGACAGTCCCCGACTTAGGATTTTCCACTTTACGGTGGTATGAAAGTGATAGGCATTCAGTAGAAACTGTACTTCGAATTTTGAATTTTGATCTTTTCCTGGGCTAAGAATTGCAGCATGATACTCTCTCATGGTACTGGGCAGCAGTAGCAGCAATGAGCTGCAGCTCCCAGTCAGCCACGTGATCATGAGGGTAAACAACCACTTACAACCATCCTGCACTCATGCAACCAGTCTGTTTTCTACTTTCAGTATAGTATTTAATAAATTATATGAGAAATTCAATACTTTATTATAAAACAGGCTTTGTTAGATGATTTTGCCCAACTGTGGGCTAATGTAACTATTCTGAGCATGTTTAAGGTAGGCCAGGCTATGATGTTCACTAGGTTAGATGTATTAAATGCATTTTTGACTTAAAGATATTCTTAATTTACCATCGGTTTGTTGGGCTATAACCCTGTCATAAGTCAAAGAAGATCTGTATTCACCAAATTTCTTTGGAAACCTTTATTTAAAAGTATAATGATACAAGTATATCTTTGAAATAAGAATTGGAAATATAGGATTAGTCTTTGACAAAGATTTGTAAATTCAAAATTTATTTTTCTTTAATTTCCTCCAAACACCTTTACTTCCTTTTCAGTGCCTCTTTTATCCATTCCTGTGGAAAAGAAGGGTCCCATTTTTTTCTCAAAGAAAAGTATATAGCAAAAGTCTTAACGGACCTTCACTTAAATGAGTTGGCAGATTGACCAATATTCTCCAACTTTTCTATAAAGCTTTGAATATTGGCAGCTGATAGGCTATTCTCTAGTGAGCCGACATGCTTCTCCTTCTCCAGCAGAGTGGTGTCCTGTCGAGTTGTCACCCTCTTTGCTCCTCAACATGTGTGCTTGTTATTGTAATTGCACAATTTAATTTAAAAATATATGAGTATAAAAAAGGAGTATTTCTACAAAAACATAGTTAAATGTTTTGAAAATAGTCCATATAGTTTAATTGCTAAAATAGAAAAAAGGAGCTGTCAACTTAGGTGTGGCTGAGATAATTTAAAGAATCTAGGAATCTACGTCAGACTGATATGCAAATGTCTCTAAGTTCTCATCTGCTTAAAAATAATTGGATATTGTGTATAATGAATTGTATGTTGGGCTTTCTAAGGAAGGCTCAGAACTCTAATCTGGCGGCTCTAGTGCAAATAAAGGCCTTGACCCCAAATCTTCCCCATGTGGGAAGGTTACATCAAGTAACAGATGGGTGAAAGTGGAGGAAAAGTCAGATGTTGGGGTATTGGGCACTTGTAAGGAGAAATTTTCTTCTGATCAACCTGTTGTTCAAAAATTTACAAATGATTTTCCTTTTTATTGATAATGCCAATTTTATTGCAGGTTTGTCATACCATGTAGTTGAAACAGTTCTTCAAAATGATGACATAAAAAAGCAGAGTATGTGGCAATAGAGTAAAAAAATTCAAAGAGGAAATTACAGTTACCTTAGGCAGTAATACAACTAGAACTAACAAACTAAAGTTTTTTATAGGCAAATTCACAAATCCTAGAACTTTAGAAAAATATACATCATATGATTTTTTTTTAGTTTTTCAGCCAGATGGACTCTAAATTATTTATAGGATTTTCCCCATTAATATGTACCTTCAGCATAGAAACACTTGTAAATAAACTTACTGAAATGAACAACGTGCTCCCTGTACATTGTTTCTTCACATCCCTGTCCTGAGGAGGACCTTAGAGAAAGTGACCTAAGCCATAGTTTTGCCATGGAATGTAATGTCCTTGCTCCGACCTTTGAATCAGATTTTGGATTGTTTAAAGAGCAGATATGGAAAAAGAGTTTTAAGTTTGGATTTGGGGAAAACAGTGTAAGACAGGACTAATAGTCATATAAAATAGATGACATCAAACATTTTAGAAATAGTATAGTGGTAGAGAGCAAAATTTCCATGTAAGCATTTCCAGAACCTTGGTGAAAACTGTAATCTAATAATATCCTGAATTACAAGGAGATTCTGAAGGACATGGTTTGTTGTTGTTGTGTATATGTTTTTAATTATCTCAAATTGACTTTTGTCAATTGGTAAGACACTAATGTATGGTACACCAATAGTCACAGGGTTTTTTTTAGATAAAACTATGGATTATGCAGAAACCATACAGGTTGTGACAGAAAAGGATGGATTCAACATGAGGAGGAGGAGGAGATAAGAGCAATCCAGAGCCAAAAATTACTCATGTCATAGTTACAAATGCCCTAGAAATAGTTCTATGTTGTATTGAATAAGTCTGAATCACCATTCAGAAATACTGATAGATGGGAAGTACCAGTGCCAGGAAAATTTGTATTTCTTCTAAATAATGTCAAATTATTCACTTTATTATCAATAAATGGACATTATTTATTTTGAAATGTAATGTCTAAAGTGTGTGTTTTATAATGATTTCCTGTTTATCTGTATTTTTATTAAATGAAGAAAAGGTTCCAATCACACTGGATAAGATAACCTCTACTGTATTTAATTCATCTATTTTTTCCCACTCTAGGCCACACAAAGTATGATGTGTTTGTAAAATAGCTTGTGTTTTGAACAAATAAAATAAATGTTAAATAATATTTGTAAATTAATTTGTAACTGTATGGATCAGGAACTGTGGTCTGGATGGGAGAGTGAGTTTAAAATTTTGACCTCAAGATTTGGTTAAATTTCACCACTTCTGTGTATGCTTAAGTTTATAACTGGCCATAAATAATTGTTAGATTAACATTCTGTCATTCATGTGAAAGTCTGTTTAGGAAAGTTGCATTAATTAAGATTGTTGTTTAATGGTTTAATTTTAGAATATTAAGCAGAGTAACTGAAAGTACTGTAGATTCTATTTATCATGGTTGTGTAGCTTTTAGGCTTTGGGGAAATCCAGTTTTTAGAATTAACACAGTGATTCATTATGTCAACAGTGCGTTGATTAACATTTTGTAGCAAAACATTTATTAATAACTTCATATTTTTGTATAAGTTATAAATTTTAGATCAAATAATAAAGTAAAACTGGCATCATTCATTTGGGGAGAGGAAACATTTCAGAACTTGAGTGATTTTTCCAAATAATGTGTCCCCTGTAACTTGAATGTGTTATCTTTATCCCTAATGGTATTTTGAAATACATTGATGTGAGTTTCTGACACTTTATTTTAATCATAAAACTGTTTTAATATTTTAATTTTTTATAATGTCATATGTGGTATGGTACACATGGTGTGTGTGTGGTTTGTTTATTCTTGTTTACCACTTTGTCACAACACTAGTGTGGAATGAATGAATGAATGATTAAGAAATAAGAGAGTAGAAATGTATAGTGTAAAATTTAAAATGTATACCTTCAAAATCATACTTTTAAGTTATCTTGATAAAAAACTATATTCATCCAGCAAATAGAAACATGCCTAAGAAATTAAGAGTATTTGGAAATTGGTGTTTTATTCCTCATCGTTATTGCTCACATCCAAAAATATCCTCTTGGAGCCTCTTGTCTCATTATCTTCTGTGGATCTGATGATTCTAGTATTTTCTTTTGTTTTAAAAGTTCCGATTTACCTCATTTCTTTGTATAGATATTATTCTTTATTTTTTAAATTTTAAAGTGAAGTATAGTTGATTTACAGTGTTAGTTTCAGGTGTACAGCAAAGTGATTCAGTTATACATACATTCATTAATATCTGTATATATGTGTATATATACACAAACATATGTGTATGTGTATTTGTGTGTGTATATATACTTTTTCAGATTCTTTTCCCACATAGGATATTACAAAATACTGAGTATAGTTCCTTGTGCTATAGAGTAGGTCCTTGTTGTTTATCTATTTTATATATAGTAGTGTGTATATGTTACTCCCAAATTTCTAATTTATCTATGTTGTGTGTACAGATATTATTCTTGACACAAGGCATTTATTAGATATGGACAATAGCAGGCAGCAAAGAGACCTGCCCGAAATGGGCAGAAACCTGTTCTTCTCTTTCTTTCATTCTAACTCTCAGAATAAGCTTTATTTAGCCTGTAGGTTAATTTTAAAAGAAACCTCTTTAAATTATGACTCAATAGGTTGATGAAGCTGGGAAGTCTGTGTTTTTCCCGAAACCTATAGGGTGCTTTTGATTATCAGTCAAGTTTACAAATCACTGATTACGATTAACTTCCTTACGATTTGCTAGTATGTTTAATTCCAAGCAGAGAGAAAATGGAAAAAAAAAATTAAGGTCAAAAAGTGTCTTTGGAGATGACATAACTTTTATTTTACTAAAACAAATGTTTTTTACGATCAGTTTTCCCTGCCTTTTTGTTAACAAGATTCAGTGATGGTTTAGAGAGCTAAAAACACCTTTGGGATGGATTCAGAAGATCCAAAAGATACGGTGATGAAATGTGATTAGCAAGCTGTAGGGGAGGGTCACAAATGTGTGATGTTGAAGTCTCTTCAGTTTGAAACCAATTTCAGAGTCTTGAACTCGATCCAGTAGATAGTATGTATGCTACAAATGGAAAGATTAAACTGGAGCAATATAATTAGGGTAAGCCATTGCATCTGCACTTGTATCGCAGCAACTGAATTTGAAACCAGCTGCAAAATGGTGACTAATCTCTCTGGCAAGCCCACATGAGAGTGTAGTACAATAAGCCAGCTTCAGCCTCACAAGTACATGTGCCTTCAATGCGCCTCTGAGCAGGTGATGGTGATGATGCAATCTGATTATACTTTTGAATGTATTCTAACCACAGTCAACAGTTGAGTCTCACAAGGGATTTCACAAAAGACTTCAAACCAACTCTAGATTTTTTTTCAGATAGTTTCAAGGCCATAGGAACTAATATATATATATTTACTTTAGTGACTGTAGTACATTATAGTACCTTATAATCTTAAAGTTGAGAGGTTTTAGTTGATTTTTACATGTGAAATAAAGAGAAAAATAATGTGGAAAGAAGAAGGTACTTGAACTTGGAGCTCTTATTCAGAATTGTTCATGACGGCTTATACTGATCAATTAAAATCATTAAGCTGTCCAGACTGCTTAATTCTGTGCAAAAAGGAGATGGTGAATCGGTGAGCTAGGAAGTGCTTCAGTGCTGCACTAACCTTTCCATATTCAGAGATGCACCTCCGTAGCTTTATAGCCTGCCCCGATGAGGTGATTTTTAATAGTGTCTTGCATAATAAAGGTATTTAATAAATATTCAGTTTGACTTGGACTCAAGCCTTTGTTTTTCATCTTTGAAGGGAATGGTAGTTTCTTCCTCCAGTGTGCCACAGAGGGACATGGTGAGGATGAATAGAGAGCCATCTGTTCGAGAATGTATGTCATCTTTGGAAAAAACTGCTGCAGGACCTAAAAAATAGTCACAAGTATTATTTCAAACGAGTAATTCAAAAGTAGAATGATTAGAAATTGCTTGTTAATCTTAAATTTAAATATAAAAATATGATATAGTTTGCAATAAAGGACATGAACTCCACAAGACCATTAAAATAGAACTTGCAAGTTGTACACCCCTAAGAATAAAGGGGGAAAGGGAGTGTAAAAACCCTACCTGGTGGTCCTGAAGCTTAGTGTTCATCAGATTCGCTTTGAATGCTTGTCACAAGTGCATATGTCTGGGCCTCATCCCCATCAATTCTGATTTTGTTGGAGTGGGTCCTAGACACCTGGGATTTTATTCATCTCCCTCCCTAACCCTCCCACCCAGTGATTTGTGTGTGTGTGTGTTTTGTGTGTCACTCCCACCCAGTGATTTTGACACACACTAACATTTGAGACACACTGCCCCACACTACTGCAGTTATAGTGTACACCACTAAGTATAAATAGACCACTATAGTCTAGACTACTAAAGCTTAGTAATTTGCAAACAAAAGAAAACTTTTCACTGACATCAGGAGAAACAAGTTTTTCTCATGGTAATTTAAAAAAGGCTTTTTGTAAAAACATAATGATTATTGTGTTCAATAGTGATTTTGTAAAAGAAGCTAATATTTTTCATGTTTTTATTTAAACTTTTAATATATATAAAGGGCATTTTATTGAAGGACTAAAAGCCTTCAGTGAAGTGAATTGAGTGGATTGGGTGCAGGTATGCTGCCTTCTAGTAATTTCAGTTTATAGAAAAGTAGCATTTAAGCTCTCTGGAGGAACGAGTTGACTTGTGTCCCCGCAAAAGATAGTTTAAGACCTAACCTCCAGTACCTCTAAATGTAACCTTATGGAAATAGAGTCTTCGCAGATGTAATCAAGTTAAGATGAGCTCATACTCATTCTAGTGAGCCTTCCTCCAATGACCGGTGTCCTTAAAAAAAAGAGAGAAATTTGGACACAGAGACACGTACAGAGAGGTGAAGGTCGTGTGATGAGGAAGGCGGAGATTGGAGTGATGCAGGAACCCTAAGGAATTGCCAGCAACCAACAGAAGCTGGGAAGAGGAGGAAGGGTCCTTCCCTAGAGACTTCAGAGAGAGCACGCCCCTGCTGACGCTTGATTTCAGGCTTTTAACCTCCAGAATTGTGAGAGAATAAATTTCTGTTATTTTAATCCACTAAGTTTGTGGTACTTTTTCTTATGGCAGCCCTAGGAAACTAATATAGCATGTGAAATGGCTCTTCTCTTACTTGGATTTTTGACCAAAACTAGATAGAAGAAAAATGTGAAAGTTTCTTTTCTCACATATTCTGTGTGTATATAGGTGTTCATGTGCTTTGGACCTGCCACTGTGGCAAGTTGGAATTCTGTTTGCAATGTCAAGGAGACAGTCTAGTACTGTTACCAAACGAAAACCACTCTACTTCTGCATGATTATGAGCCATAGGGGTTCCTGCCATTAGAACCCAGTTTTTCTTAAAAAGATGCTCATGTATTTGAATATAAGTACTAAATGGTGATGTCAGAGTCTTATCCCAGCGGATAAGGAAGAGACTTATTCTTAGCCGGAACTGGTCTCCCTGGAATGAAAATTCCCCTTCACCTCAGGGAAGCTCTGTACCGTCAGTGAATCAACCTTTTGTGCTGCTTCTTCCTCCTCTCTCTGATCCTCTGTGACTGCCTACAAGGATTTTGGCTACTATCCTCCCCATGATTTTATGGAGCTTTCCATCCAAATCTGTTCTCTTCTGTTGATCCAGTTTCCAGCTCTCTTGGTGCCTTTTATTCTATTGTAAAATTCAAGGTGAAGAGTACCAGCTTGAAGCTACTCAAACTGATACATGTTCAGATACGTGTGCACATCTAAAGTTGCTTTTTTGAGGAATAATTTGGCCTGAACTGAAGGTATCCTAAGGCCAGCTCTACCTGGAGATAGAATACCTCTACCTAAGAAAATCTTGGCTCTGGTACTTCTCTGGTGGGGGACAGTAGGCAAGTCATTTAATCTCTTTGAGTGTCAGTCTCCTCATTTATAAAATTGAGGTGATAAAACCTATCTTTGAGGTTGATGCATGGATTAAGTGAGTAGCCATCTCTGGCATATATGAAGCCATTGAGAAATAGTATCTCTGGCTGCTATAAGAATAGTATCAAGATTACATCAGCCTTTTCGCTATGTTCATTTATATATCTATTCATGTATTTATTCACTTATTTATTCATTTGACAACGTTTATAATGGGCTTGCCATATGCAAGTCACTTTGCTAGGCATTGGGAATAAATGGTGATTATGATAGATGACAGTCTGTGCCCTCACGGAAATGAGAGTCCAGTTGGAGAGACAAACATTAACGATATGATCACCTGAATAAGTGTAAAACTACAGTGTTGATAAGTGCTATGAGAACAGATGACCAAGTGAGGAAGTTTGAGGAAGTCTTCCCTAAGTAACACTTGAGAGTGAAAACATGTGTAAGAGTTAACTGAATAGAGAGGGAATGGAGAGGAGAGGGTTCCAGACAGAGGGAATAGGAAATCAAAATGTCCCTTTGGTGGGAGGGCACATAGAGCACTTTCGGTGAATTGGAAGGAGGCCCTTAGGCTGATGCGCAGAGAGCCAGGAGGGGGTGTGGAACTTGATGAGCCTGGAGGGTTAGGCAGACCCAGATCATGCTAGACCTTGTGGGCCCTGATAATATCTTTATCTTAAGAGCAGTGGAAGCCATTGATGAAAATTAAGCATGGGTGAGGGTGACGTGAACAAATACAGGTATGAAAAGATGCTCCTCTATTTTCTTCCATTAATTGAAAGGATTCAGCCCTCTCAGATGGATGCTGCTCATTCTAAGTGTGTGTGTTTAGGACTTGGTTTCTGTGATCAGGGTTGTTCTGCTGCTGCCACTTCAGTCCATTTTTCTTCTACCGCATTAATAAGGACACCATGCTCTAAGCTCCATACCACCTGCCATCCTCTACTTGCTCCAGGTTTAAAGGGCCCTTGGACTTGGCTTTTTCCCCTTCCCAGCTCCTATAGTCAGCCTAGGTATCTCTAACATTCATGATAATGCCCCAGCTAACACTCTCGCCTCAATCCCTTGTTCTCCAAAGACTTTCTATGCCACTGACATTTTCCTTCTCTGTTCCGGCAGTTCTCCGATGTAGCCTTGGTCTCGAATATATGCTCACTCAGAATGATGCCTCCTCTGAAGTCTTAAATCTTAAACCCAGGGATCCTATTCTCTGATGTCATGTCCCTCTTTCATGCCACTATTCCTGCTTGTTCATCTAACTCATTGAAAGCTTTATTTCAGTGACTTCCTGACTTCTTGTCTAGCCTGAAGTCTGCAGTCTTTCACTGCAGTGTTGTAAGATCAGGTCTCTCAATTATTCTGATCCCTGCCAGTTTTCAACTCTGGATAAAGCCAACCCTTCCCTTTATCTGCTCCTGCCCCCAGGCTACTAAGCATTCCTGAAGAAAACCATCACTGTGCATATGGGCACTATAATGCATTGCTGCTTCCTAGTTATCTGAGCTGTCAACTCTCTTTTCTGGTCCTTTCTCATCAGCATTGTCTTAACAGAGTGGATGTCAACTTTGCACGTTGGAATCACCTGGAGGTGTTCTTAAGCATGCCAGTGCCTTGGTTCCACCAATTGTTCTAGAGTACATTTTGCATGGTGAGACACTCCCCACGTGATTCCAGTGTTCAGCCAAGGTTGAGAACCACTGTGCTACTGGACCCGCAGAGGCTGACGGACTTGTTCACATCTTCTTGGGCTTTCTTCTGGTACTCATGCTAAGCAGATGATCTTGTCTCGTCAAACTCCTTTTCCTTTCTCTACCTTTAGACCCACTTATTTTTAATGGCATCCATACTTGCCTAGTTCATTCCTATTTTAGAGAAAAAAATTGCCTACATCCCCATATTTGACCTCTTCAAAGGCACACTGGGTGTCAGTCTCTCTCTCCTCCTCCCTTCCTGAGCTGAGCCAAGTGACCTGTTATGAATGATTGAGCTTAAAAAGTAAGCATGTGCTATCAGCTTATGAAGCATGAATTTTCTGTTGAAAAAAAAAAAGAACTTGGGGAAAAAGCAATCAACCTGAGCTTAAGCAATATTAAGCAGAAAAATGAAAGGTGATGATTTTCAGAGCAAATAATATTCGATGGAATATAGTGAGAAGTGATACCTGAAAGATGGTTGGGACCAGAGAGGGGCAGCAGCTGGAGTGGGAGGTGGAGCTTTGCATATTTTACTAAAATTGTTGAACTTCGATTTTCAAATACTTTGAAAGTATTTTCTGTCTGAGTGCAAGGAGCAAAAGGATCAAAACTATGCTTTAAGGACAGAATTATGGTCACAGTATGGGACATGGTCTGTAGAGAAAATATGTTCGAGACACAGAGGACCTTTGGGAGCCATTTGCAATGGTCTAGTCAAGAAGTGGTGAAGTCCTGGACGAGCATAGTGAAGATGAAAGGAGAAGAAAACTGCTTCTAGAGATATTTTTAGGAGTAGAATCAAGACGATCCTGTCATTTTACATTTTAGAGTGTTATGTCAAGACTCGTAGGTATTTAATTTGCTATTAGTAATTAACCCCAAAGATTCTGCTAAATTGCCTATTATTTATAGCTACCTACCTTAGTTCATTAAAGTGCTACAACAAAATTACTATAACCTGAGTGGCTTATAGCAACTGGCCCAATAAAAGACTTTACAGAACAAAGTTTTTTTTAAAGAATACATATCTCTTCTATGGAATGGGATGTTAGACCAAGTTTAAAATATACTATTTGATTAAGTGATTCAGAATATTTTTAATAGTCTATTAAAATGTATGAAAGAAACCTTAAGTAGAAAAATATCATAATCAGGAGAGGTGTGGTGGAAGGGTTTGGACTGTGGATACAAACTGGATTTGAAGCTTAGCTCCTACCCAAACTGAACTGGTGACCTTAGGCAAGTTGCTTAATATTGCTAAACTTCATTTTCCTTATTGATAAAATAGAGAAAGTTAGGGCTTCCCTGGTGGCGCAGTGGTTGAGAGTCCGCCTGCCGATGCAGGGGACACGAGTTCGTGCCCCGGTCTGGGAAGATCCCACATGCCGCAGAGCTGCTGGGCCTGTGAGCCATGGCCGCTGAGCCTGCGCATCCGGAGCCTGTGCTCCGCAACGGGAGAGGCCACAACAGTGAGAGGCCCACGTACCGCTAAAAAAAAAAAAAAAAAAAAAAAAAAAAGAGAAAGTTAGAAGAGCCACCTGATAGGACTGTGAGGAATATCTGAGATAAATATCAGCTATTATTATTTTGTATTATATAGTCAATTTTAGATAAGTATTTTTATAGCTTCTGCTTGGATTACTTGCTCTAGCCGTTGGGAGTCAGTAAAATATTCTTGTCATTTAGTAAGCAAATGCAATGAGTAGTTCATGTCCCTTTTAAGAAAGTATTTAGTGAACTGATATGTTTGACTGTTGGTTAATGTGAAAATGTAGCTTCTCCCATGAAGTTCTAGTGGAGTATTTTTTCCTGAAAATCGCTTATTGTCCTTAACTGCTATAATCAATAAATTCTGTGAAAAGAAAGAAATAGGCAGAATAGTAAAGTGAAAACAGAAACAATTATTATTTTTTCAGTTCTTCTATTTTTCAGACCTTCTATTTTCAACCCTTCCGTGAATTCATCTGGGTAGCAGTTTCCTTTTTGATGATTACGTGTCCAAATTATCTTTTGCTGTGTAACAAACTACCATAAACTTAGTGGCATAAAACAGTGATTTGTTATCTCTCATAGTTGTTATCTCTCATAGTTCTGTGGGTTGTCTGGGCTTAGCTGGGCAGTGCTTGGTTGAGCTTTTTCATGTGGTTGTAATCAGGTGTTGGCTGGGGTTGCTGTCATCACAAAGCTCGACTGGGCTTGATGTCCAGAGTGGCTTACTCTCATGGGGGCTGGTTGATTCTGGCTCAAGCTAACGCTGTGAAAAAGAGAGCCTGTATGTAGCTTCTCTGCATTGCTTGGGTTTCTTATAAAATGGTGTCTGGGTTCTAAGAGTTAGCATTCAGAGAGGTAGGAGGTGAAGCTACCAGGCCAGTTAAGAGCTACACTTAGAACTGGTATAGTATCACTCTTACCATGTTTCGTTGGTTAAAGTAGACTCAGGGTGATCTCAGATTCAAGAGTATGGCTAAGTAAATGCTAGTTCTTAATGGGGAAACGTGGCTAAAAAGAACATGTGACAGGAGATTTGGTGGCCAACTCTGGAAAATAAAATTTGTCACAAGCAATAGGTACAGGAAAGGTAGAGAAGAAGGGGATTGCAGAAGCTACCAATATTCTCATAACATTAAAAATTAATAAACTTTCATTTTGGAATAATTTTAGACTTACAGAGAAGTTGCATAAATGCTACAGAGTGTTTCTTTATATCCTTCATCTGCACCTAACATAGCTGTGGGAGATTTGTCAGAACTGTGAAATTAACATTGGTATAATACTATTAACTAAACCACAGACTTTATCTGGATTTTACCAGTTTTTCTACCAGTTTTTCTACCAGTTTTTCTAATGTCCTTTTTTTGTCCCTGGATCAAATCCAGGTTACTGCATTGTATCTAGTCATGTTCTGTTTTAACATGTTAATCAACCTCTCTCTTGCACTGATTTTTCTCCTTTCACAACCCATTAGGAAATGGTTTGCTTATAAAAATACATTTTTATAAATAGTACAATTTTACAAACATGGCCTAAGTCAACTGGAGAATCAGTGATCTCTAAAATATATTTTAGCCTTTTAGGATGCTGTAAAACATTTTCTAATGAGTTGCTATTAGTCTTCTAACATGGGAAAAATAATAAAAATTTCTAATAGAAATGTATAACATCATGGCCATTTTGGGTGTTTTTAAAATTCCATGTTAACGCTAAACCTTAATCTTTGTTGTATTTGTGACAGAAAAAAAATAAAAATGACTTAAATCAGTGTGAATAAGACTTTAACATTGCAGTTTAAATTTATAGACTTCAACATAACCACCCTTTTTTGGTGATCAACATTCAGTCTGATTTTCCACCTCATTGAAAACATTCTCCAGCTGCTGCTGAGTGATTTCATAAATTGCATTCATGATCCTGGCTTGAAGTTCCTTTAAAGAATGTGGTCTGGATGAATACACAGCAGTTTTAACACAGTCCCATAAAATATAATTCAGTGGGATAGGTCAAGTTTAAAGCTGCACAAGGATTTCATAAACACCCTGAGTAGATGGGCACTAAAACTCTGAATGTGTTATATGGAAAATCTTTATAAAGGATGGCAGTGTTCCAAATGTAGATTAAGTTGGTCATCTATGAAACAATTCCTACTACTGATGGTTCTTAATAGTACCACCTGCTAGTTCTTTCATATTAAATTGTGTGAAATAACACATTCTGTAAACTGATGAACTACTTATTTATTTAATAAATCCATCAATGAAAGAAACCTCTGTCATTAGAAATGGAGTTATTTATTAGACCCAAAAGGTCTTAAGCCAGAAATGTCAGGCATTTTTGTGCACAAAGAGTGTTGCAATCTGGCATTGTTTTTTAAAACAGCAGCAAGTAGCACACCATACCCAGTTGGTATGTTTGTCCCTTATCTGGCAGGAAACTCCAGAGTCTCCGGGTAATCAGCTCAATGCCAAGTTAAACCTCGGAAGGACATCAGTGGTCTTGGTGTATAGTTCTGAAGAAACTACTAGGCTATAAGTATGCACTGAAGGCTGACATTTTGAGTGCTTCACTGATGCATTTCCTTTGTTGATTTTATTTATTGGTTTAGTGAGAGTATCTTTCACCCAGCCATGACAATTGTTATTCTGCAAAACAAAGCAAACCAATATAAACTTCATATTCCTAAATTAGAATTGTGGTCCCCTTGTTAGTAATAGCCATTGCTCATGTTTTGAAATTAATGTGACCACATGAAATAGATGCTACACAGAAAACTTAGCAGTATGTGATAATTATGCATACACAGGCTGGTATGTCACCAGCCACTGTGTAGAATTAATCCCAGGGCAGTTTTTACTGCTAGCCATTCATGTCAATTGAAGTTAGGTATTCTGCTAAAATACTTTAATAATTTTCAGCTCTGTCACTGAAGCTTTCTTTAAATGTTTATGAAAACATGTGAATTGTTTATACTTATGTATTTTATATGCTTAATATACTTCATTTGTATTAGTAGCTTGGAAATGTCTTTTTTATTCCTCTTTTTTTTATTGTGGTAAAATATACATAAATCATATTTATTTTAACCATTTATAAATATGCAGTTCAGTGGCATTAAATACAGTCACAGTGTTGTGTAACCATCACCACTGTCTATAACCAAAACTTTTTCATCATCCTCAACAAAAACTCTTTAACCATCAAACAGTAACAACCCCATTTTCCCTCCCACCAGCCCTTAGTAACCTCTATTCTGTTTTGTGTCTCTATGAATTTGCCTATTCTAGGTACCTCGTGTAAGTGGAATCTACAATATTTATCCTTCTATGTCTGGCTTATTTCACTAAACCTAGTGTTTTCAAGGTTCATCCATGTTATAGCATGTAACAAAATGCCATTCCTCTTTTGGCTTACTAAATCCCACTGTGTGTATATACCATATTTTGTTATTCATCGGTTGATTGACATTTGGGTTGTTTCCACCTTGTAGCTATTGTGAATCATGCTGCTATGATCATTGGTGTACGAATATTTGTTCAAATCCCTGCTTTCAGTTCTTTTAGATGTGCAGTGTAGGTAGTAGCAGAGTTGTTGGATCATACGGTAGCTCTACGTTTAACCTTTGAGAAACTGCCAAACAGTTTTCTACAGTGTCGTCTTGTTTTTAAACAATTATCACAAATTTTAAGCATATACAAAAGTATAAAAATACTGTAAGTGTTCCTTGCATACCCATGAACTCATCCAGCTTTAATATTTACCAACTGATGACTGTCATGTTTTATCTATACCCCTACCTGTTTCACCCCATTCCATATTATCTTTTTTTTCTTTTTACATCTTTATTGGAGTATAATTGCTTTACATTGAATCCAGATACAGCAGACCAAGACAGACTTCCCACTTATTGATAAAATTAGAGATTTCTGTCATACATAATATGAATATCTCTCTTTAGAGAAGAAAATATGAGTGTAATTTCTGGTTCTTTTAGATAATTCTGAACTTTTAATTTCCTCGCATTTTCAAAGGATTGTAATTGCCTTTTTCTTCTCCTCTTCTTTTTTTTTTGTTATAGTTAAGAATTAGCAGTATATGCTTTAATTCCAAAGTATAGGGTTATTCTTCCCTACCTTTTAAAAAAACTTTTGATCCACGTTATTATTAGCAAAGTTATTATAATGTTACTGTAGAACTATAGGCTTAACTTAGAGCATTCTATTTGAGATACTGTCCTGGTTCTGTAATCCTAGGGAAACCGTCGTTAGCTCATGGAGTCTCAGAGCTGAGTCCGAAGGTGGTGGGATTTGGGGAATGCGGTGTCAAAGTAAGCCATTAGATTTCCCCTAGTGTGGATGTGACTCTCCTCTCAGTTCCCAGAAATTCTCTGGTTCCTGTATCTCGGGGGGTTGTAGGCTTTGTTATTGTTAAGATTTCTTATTTTAACTTAAGGTCTTTAGATTTGAACCCTTAAGAAGTTCATGAATATAGGAAGATTATGCTTTTAAAATTATCTTCCCTATTTAATTAAGCTATATTTTGGTGCTTTTACTTTCCAGCGTTAAATCTCTCTCCTAATTGGCTTTCACCTAAGTAAATTCAGAAGATTTGTCATTCTTCATTCTATGGAAACGTATAAAAATGTTGCTGTTCATTTGAAGTTTCATCATAGATATTCAAGAGCATGAGGCATATGGTTAGAATGAAGCCCTTTACCACACCATGCTGAAACCAAATGCCTAGCCTAAAAAGCTTTTATAATCTTCGTTGTTCTTCCATTCTCCCCCTTAAAAATGCAAGAGTTACCTATCATCTTCATTAATTTGCACTGCTACCTTATGTTTCTTTTGGTCATTGAAGCAAAATATGCCAATTAACTTTATTTTTTCATCCAAAAAGCAGTGGTTTTAATCCCAAATGCATTAACTAAAAATGCTTTCCAATCTCCCACAATGTTCAGGGAATAGCTAAGACCTAAGACTCTGATATCAAAAAGCATTTTAATTCAGTTTGAATTGTATTATATAGTAAATATAAGATTATGAAGTGTTTTACTTATATTCATAAAAGTATGCTTAACGAGTATGTTGTGAATAGGGTGGTGTTATTTTTGTAGTTTCTTTCATGGAACACTTGGGTTTCATAAAACCAGTGATGTAAAAAAATTTCCAGGAACACACCAAATAAATTACTGTTTAATAGACAATGATTTGTCCGTGAAGAGTGATTATACCTTAAATGAATATTGTTGCAAGGTCAGTCAAAGAGGAAAGTTGATATTGGTTGATTGATAGCATACCACTCTTGAAAGCACAGATATTATAGCTGGAAAAATCCTGTAACGGTATCACATTTGAAGGAAAGATAGTATAATATAAAGGTAATTTTTAAAGGGACAATATATTGGTACATATTGTACCTTAATATATATAATAAAAATATATATTCTATACTAAAGACTAAAGATTTCAGCAAATTTTTAATCTAAGTCCACTTTTATAGTTTGTTATACACATTTCTTGGAGAACAAGTAGGGAAAAATCTCGTATCCTCGTCTCCAGATATGAATCTCTTCAGAATTAATTCTTACAAAGGCAGCTTTGGTTATGTTGACCCAAAAGTCTTATTCCTAATCTCCCCAAAAACTACCTGACTCAATTTAGGAGCTCTTGGGAACACCCATGAATTAGCTCCCATAGATTTTTTGCCATAGGAGTCATGTTCCTGAAAGTTTGTGCTGTCATTAGGAACGGTTCTCTCATTATCTGTCTGTGATTGGAGAATTGCTTTGTCTGATAAAATCTTTATATCTCCTGGTAAAGGGGAAGCTATGATCCTTATAACAAAGTACTTTGCATTTAGTGAGAGAAGATTGTCTTTTGAGCATTGCGTCAAATGGACTTTGTGCCGTCCTTCCCAGTGACTTCAATGCCTTCTCTTGGAATGAAGGCTTTCCTGATTGCACTTGGAGTTTTCAGTGTTCTTAGTGGTTCAGGCTGCACTTAAGTCCTGATATAAGTTAGCCATCTCTCTCCTCAGTTCCCAGATGAATGCTGCTTAACTATGACCTGAGATATTTGGTCTTTGAAGATGTCAGCTGGTCAGATCCTCTTCCTGAGACTGATCGCTTTGGATTTTTTGTAGCTCAGTTTTAAGATTGCTACATTTCTTCCTCCTAAGTTCCAGCTCTTGTGCGAAACCATGGATCTACAGATTATAGCTCCATTTTTCTACCTGCCAGTTTAATGAAGGTGGATTTAAATGCTTCTTCACCTGCTGAGTTTCTAGATGTCCTTAGATGGAGGAGTTCTGCTTATTTAGATGGCATCTGCTCACTCAATACTTCCAAACATCTAGTTGTCTTTATTTATTTTATTCCAATGTGCTTTTCAGATTATCTTATTGATGTGCATGATAGCTCTTGTTTACTTGTTTTCACTTCACAGAACATGTTATTCTTCATCTCATCTGGTTCCTATCAATGTTTCTTCCAAAAAGTATTCTTTTTTATTTTAAAGTTCTCTCTTTGAATCCAAAAATTCTTTTCTTAACGTCTTCGTATAGAGTGACAGGGCAAAATAGGAAGCAACAGACTCAATCCTCAGTGTGTTAAGGTGGGAGCCACTGTGTCTCTGAGCTTTTCCACAATGCAGAAGACAGATGCCATCCTCTGCCAACGCGTCCAGGACTGTTGGAGCCTGGCTTCCAATGGCCGCTCACAGAGCCGGTCACTTTCCATTCCCCGGTGGTAGGAAACAAACTGAAAACAACTGGGGTGGCTGGAGGTCATCGGGACTCTGGTTTCCCCACAGACCCTACTGCTTGTCCAGCCACGGTAGCTGCCTCACTCCATGAGGGTGTTCCTTTCCTTGGATTGGGTCGCATCCCTGCCCCCCAGCTTTTCTAAAACTACATTTTGAGAATCCTGTCACTTTTGGAGAAAAAGGAGTTAAGATTACTATATGTATATATAATTTTTATATGTTAATTTTGGGGGAACCCTATTGTCTATGAGTCAGACATCCAGAGTTGAATCTCAGCTCTGCTACTTGCCCACTGGGACTGTGGTGAGTTAATTAACCTCTCTGGGCTTCAGTTACCTCAGCTGTGAAAGGATGATGATGACGTGGTGTCAGTAGGGCTGTTGAAATGTTTAGATCCAATAACTTATGTAAACTACTCAGCCCAGCACTGGGCACAGAATGGGTGCTCACTCAATAGCAGTTTCTCCTTCTCTCCAGCAGAATGCCAAGGTTTCTGCCCAAGCCCACTATGAGTTCTTAAATCTGGGCTTTGTTTTGTTTTGTCTGTCATTTAATCTCCAGAGCAAATAACGTTTAGTCATGTTGTAGGATCAGAAGCCTGGAGCAAACAAACTACTACCACAGTATAGATTTACAGATAAATCAGTAAGAAATACTCAGTGTTATTTGATTCATTTCATCTATGACAGTTTTATTTATTTATTTTTGATGACACACCAATGGTCATACTATTATTTTAATGTATACATTCAGATATGTAAAGTTTTAATTACCCTTATATTTTCATCTATCAGAAAGTAATTATTTTTGCTTTGTTGACTTATAAGTTTTTGCTGAATTGGTCTCTCTAAAGCTTGTCATATTGTCTCTTTGTATATAGTAACTTAAGAAAGAGTACAGAATGTGGGCAGGTAGCATAATTTTATAGTAGCCACATTTTAAGATAAAATGTAGAAACACCCTAATAATAAGGTTGGTACATTTGCTTCTTTTTAACTAATCCTGAATATTTTCTTTTTCTTGAAATGAGGTCTGTGTTTTTGGCTTTGCCTCTCATCTCTTTTGCATGCGCTCAATAAACGTCTGTAGGTTTAACTTACAGAACTCATCTTGGGGTTTAATCGAGGTTTTCCTTACTGAATGGTGTGTCGTGCTTGGTAGGGGCCTAGTCTGAGTAATCCTTTTGGCTAATTGGACCAAATAATTTCCTGCAAGTTATCTGTGGTGAATTACAGTAGGAGAGCCCATTGAAAACTGTCCACCCTAGTGACCAGGAGCTAGACCTCAGAGCTTATTAGACCTGAATCCAGCTCTGGTTCACATGACATTAATAAGTTGTTGGTCTAGGCAAGTCAATTACTATCTTTGTGCCTCAGTTTTCCTATCTGTAAAGTGGAATAATAATGCCTAATTTATCAGATTGTTGTAAAGATTAAATGAGACAGTATATGTCAAAAACTTAGCCCAACACTTACATATATGAGTCTTTAAGAAACCATAGCCATTATTATGTGATGGAAAATCCAGTGTTAACAAAACTTTATCTTATTGGTCACCTTAAAACAAAGCAACAACATAACCCAGTTTTTCATGTTTTCAATTGAGCTAATAGATTCTAAAGCCAGACTAATACAAAAATGTCTTTTTGATACATATAGGTTTATAGTTATTTGGATTGATAAAAGGGTCTGTAGAATGTTAAATAGTAGTTAGCTGTTGAAATAATTAATCCAGTTGCTTAAAGATGTTTAATATAGGACCAAAGCCTAGTATAGGCATTGGAAGAATTTAGTATACTTTTTGAAATTTTTCCAGTATTGGATCTGACTCACTGACTTGAAACAAACAAAACAGAAGCTTGTTCTCCCTGTGCCCTTAGTGCCAAGAAGTAAATCATTGCTATATTCATCAAGTCATAAAGCTTAAATCGTCTCTGAGTTGGACACCTCAGGGTAGTATTTGATGCTAACTACTGATTCAACCAGGGCCTGGTGATATTTAATGGACTGTTGTTCAAGGTCAATTGACACTAGGTGCTGCATCAATATTAAAGTATTGCACAACAATATGGATGTATAAAAACTTCCATTAAGCAATGAATACAAATGAACTTTTTTTGTCCTTGTAACCAAATATGCTGTGGTTTACGGTTATGTAACCACATGCTCTGCATCAAGAAAATTTCCTTGCTTTAGCTTCACCAATAATTTGCCCTTTTTCTGAGCTACTCTTAGGGCTGTGGCTCCTTAGTCACAAAGCACACAGGCATTTCTTTATGTGTTTTTCCTGCTTTCCTATTTTCTGCAGGCCAGAACCCCTGGCTCTTATCCACTCTGGGGTGGTGCTAATGCTCAAAAATGGCACTGTCTTTGCACTTGATGGTAAAGTGCCAGCATTTCTTGTACACCTGCTGTGTGCAGTTGCCTTGACATGACTCCACTTGGAATTAGATGGTAGCTGCCAAAGGTCAAGCCATTGGCTTCAAGGTCAACATTCCCAGGTGAGATAGAGAACAGGGAAAGGAAATAAAAAGGAGGAGACAGGGTATAGGGAATGAAATCTTATTGTTTGAATTCCTGAAAGAACTGGCAGAAATTTTAGGGAAAAGGGTAAGAAATTATTTTTACTTCTCAGCACCAGTATTCAGGTACAATATCTGAACAAATTATAAACTTTTAAAATAAATAAAATATTGCTTAACTGTTACATAAGTATTCCTTAAGTAGCTTGGATTAATGCATTTTTAAAGTAGAAAGTTAGCATAGTTTGTTACAATATCAGAGTTTTACTTTGACACACCACAGGTGAGACCCTATAAATACTTAGTAATGGACTGCTGTCGCATCAGACATTTAAGGTTTAATCACGTAGTCAATTTATATCTCACCGTCATTACCTTGCCTGGTCCCTGTGACATTCACCATATTGTCAGTAAGCTGCTGTAACCTCAAGTGAGATTTGGCATTTTTCCCCATTCCTAACACCTGCCCTTTCATGTAGTGCTCCAAAAAATGAGATAGTTCTTTGTAGCACACATCAGTAGCTCAACAAGTGTTTCTTTGAAGCAACTGATTATTTACTCTTGTGCCATATGGTTTGACCTCGGCACATTTGCTGTCTAAAAACAGAAGTATTTTCAAAACTTAGATTCCTCAAGATCAGTTTTGTCAAGGAAGCTGACTGGTGTTCCTAATAACAGCAAGTCAAGCAGTACCTTTAGAAAATCGGAATATTTACATTAGGATCAAAAGCTAGTTTTTCTTAAAATTTATATGTAAAAAAGAAAAACTGTGAGGCTGTACTAATCAAGGTATTTCATGCTTTTCAGAGAAACCATAGGATTTTAAAATTGCCACTTTGGATTGATGATGAATTCATGAAGAGTAGAAGAAATGACCCAGCTTGCCAGTGGTTGGTTGGAGAAACTTATAAAGATGTTCAGATTCTACATATATGTCTATACACAGGGGAGCCCAGAAGGTTAGCCAGGACTTGCCCAAAGAGAAATCTGAGTAAACTTT
Organism: Lagenorhynchus albirostris; assembly: GCF_949774975.1. Lineage (NCBI taxonomy): Eukaryota > Metazoa > Chordata > Mammalia > Artiodactyla > Delphinidae > Lagenorhynchus > Lagenorhynchus albirostris. The sequence continues at coordinate 60,995,105 of NC_083102.1, forward strand.
ATAGTTCCTGTGTCAATGAGGAAAATAGAAAGGCAGCTTAAATAAGTCAAGACTATTTAGCATCTAATTATTATGCAGTGAACCCCCTTCTTTCCCTTGATTGTTAAAAATTCTTGAAACCCTGGAATTGCTCCTACGTTCAAGGCATGAGGCAGATTTGAAATTCTGCTAACACTTTCATTCGAGAACTGGCCAGTAGCAACTTTTTAATAGGAAGCAAAGAATTCTGGTGTTTGGTCCAGACCTGTATTTTTTGCATTCACCTCAAAGGAAGGTTTGTGAGAATTTATGACTATTGTTTGTAATAACAACCTTTAAAAGTCAGCTATTCTCTATCCCCACCCAAATATATTTGCAAGATTACTTTTAAGTTCATAAAATCTATAAAAATCACCCAAATTCTCCTTCAAACTATTAAAATTTAGTTTTACACTGATTCTTACAAGATTGATGTTTTCTCTCCACAGCTTAGAATAATATTTTATTTGTCTTAAATTATTTCAAAATTTAAGTTGGTATTGCCTTTGTTGTAGAAATCTTAAATTCTAGAATTTTGAAATTTGGCAAACAAGTTCGAGTAGGATATACCTTTCATAACAGTTCATAACACTATGCAGTCTTATAATCTGCCTTTTACATTACCTTTTCCATCCTGAAGTGTCATAACACTTTTTACAGTTTACTACATGTAGCAGTCAACAGATTCCTTAATCATTTTAGTATCTTTGAACTTTATCCAGCATCCATTTATGTCTTGACACGTAGCTACCAGAATTAAAGACTGTTTGAGAGCAGAAATTAAAGTCTTCCTCAACTAATGTTGAAATCAGGAATTCATTGTTTCTCCAAATCCTTTAAACCCTGACTTTTAGTTATGAATTTTTTTTTTTTGCACTCCACTCATTTGATGGAAACATTAATTAAGGTAATAGCATGGCAGCATTTCCCAGTGCCACTGTGAGTCCCTGAGCAGCGGTGCACATTACATTAACTTCTTCAGATTATAAAGCCCCTATTTTGCACCGTGAAGCGGTAATTTCAGGGAATAGCGCTTAATGAAGTTCCCCCAGGTGTTGAACTTACTAGAGGAACTTTGAATTCCTCTTTTAAGTGCAAGGAAAAATAAAGTAGGAGGTTTGGTTTGTTTTCGTTTTTGTTTTTAACAGATTTTTAATGCAACAAATTAAAACAATTAGAACTATACTTCAATTTAAAAATAAATAAAAAACACATTAGAATGACAGTTCTGGTCCTCTCTGCCTATTGAGCCAACATTAACTTGAATAAACATGAAACCATTGGCTTGCTAAAAAGTAATTTTGGATTTTTCAGTTAACTGCCATTGATGTGATAAGGACGGAGCAAAACATGCATATCTCTTCTGAAAGTGGGACTACTAAGCATAAGACATTAAATCAACTTACTAAAAATTTAACACCTTTCTAAAGTGACAAAATTATTTTTTACTCCTAAATAAAATACTTTCTTTTTTATTGTAATACAATTAACCACTTTATAATTACAGTTTTATTGAAGAAATCCTTCTTACCACCTTCCTCTTAAAACTTACTATAGTGATAAAATGCTGCTGTTAAACCACTATGGACGTGCTCCAAATGACATGCTGACTGCTCAGATGTCCATACGTTTGTTCTCTACACCTGTGTCTCAATTTCTGCTCTGCAAACTGGTTCATATGTACCATTTTTCTAGGTTCCACATATATGCGTTAATTTACGATATTTTGTTTTTCTCTTTATGACTTACTTCACTCTGTATGACAGTCTCTAGATCCATCCACGTCTCTACAAATGACCCAATTTCTTTCCTTTTTCTGGCTGAGTAATATTCCATTGTATATATGTACCACGTCTTCTTCCATTCGTCTGTCAATGAGCATTTAGGTTGCTTCCATGACCTGGCTATCGTAAATAGTGCTGCAATGAACATTGGGGTGCATGTGCTTTTTCAATTATAGTTTTCTCTGGGTATATGCCCAGTAGTAGGATTGCTGGGTCATATGGTAGTTTTAGTTTTCTAAGGAACCTTACTGTTCTCCATAGTGCCTGTATTAATTTATATTTCCACCAACAGTGCAAGATGATTGCCTTTTCTCCATACCCTCTCCAGCATTTGTCGTTTGTAAATTTTCTGATGATGCCCATTCTAATTGATGTGAGGTGATACCTCACTGTAGTTTTGATTTGCATTTCTCTAATGATTAGTGATGTTGAGCAGCTTTTCATGTGCCTCTTGGGCATCTGTATGTCTTCTTTGGAGAAATGTCTATTTAGGTCTGCCCATTTTTGTATTGGGTTGTTTGTTTTGTTTATATATTTTGGAGATTAATCCTTTGTCCGTTGATTCGTTTGCAAATATTTTCTCCCATTCTGAGGGTTGTCTTTTGGTCTTATTTGTAGTTTCCTTTGCCATGCAAAAACTTTTAAGTTTCATTAGGTCCCGTTCGTTTATTTTTGTTTTTATTTCCATTACTTTAGGAGGTGGATCAAAAAAGATCTTGCTGTGATTTATGTCAAAGAGTGTTCTTCCTATGTTTTCCTCTAAGAGTTTTATAGTATCCAGTCTTACATTTAGGTCTCTAATCCATTTTGAGTTTATCTTTGTGTACGGTGTTAGGGAGTGATCTAATTTCATTCTTTTACATGTAGCTGTCCAGTTTTCCCAACACCACTTATTGAAGAGACTGTCTTTTCTCCATTGTATATCCTTGCCTCCTTTGTCATAGATAAGTTGACCATAAGTGTGTGGGTTTATCTCTGGGCTTTCTATCCTGTTCCATTGATCTATATTTCCGTTTTTGTGCCAGTACCATATTGTCTTGATTACTGTAGGTTTTGTAGTATAGTCTGAAGTCTGGGAGTCTGATTCCTCCAGCTCCGTTTCTTCCCTCAAGACCACTCTGACTATTCGGGGTCTTTTGTGTCTCCATACAAATTTTAAGATTTTTTGTTTTAGTTCTGTAAAAAATGCCATTGGTAATTTGATAGGGATTGCATTGAATCTATAGATTGCTTTGGGTAGTATAGTCATTTTCACAATATTGATTCTTCCAATCCAAGAACGTGGTATATATCTCTCCATCTGTTTGTATCATCTTAAATTTCTTTCATCAGTGTCATAGTTTTCTGCATACAGGTCTTTTGTCTCCCAGGTAGGTTTATTCCTTGGTATTTTATTCTTTTTGTTGCAGTGGTAAATGAGAATGTTTCCTTAATTTCTCTTTCAGATTTTTCATCATTAGTGTATAGGAGTGCAAGAGATTTCTGTGTATTAATTTTGTATCCTGCAACTTTACCAGATTCATTGATTAGCTCTAGTAGTTTTCTGGTGGCATCTTTAGGATTCTCTATGTATAGTGTCATCTCATCTGCAAACAGTGACAGTTTTACTTCTTCTTTTCCAATTTGTATTCCTTTTATTTCTTTTTCTTCTCTGATTGCCGTGGCTAGGACTTCCAACACTATGTTGAATAATACTGGTGAGAGTGGACAGCCTTGTCTTGTTCCTGATGTTAGAGGAAATGCTTTCAGTTTTTCACCATTGAGAATGATGTTTGCTGTGGGTTTGTTGTACATAGCCTTTATTATGTTGAGGTAGGTTCCCTCTGTGCCCATTTACTGGAGAGTTTTTATCATAAATGGATGTTGAATTTTGTCAAAAGCTTTTTCTGCATCTATTGAGATGATCATATGGTTTTCATTCTTCAATTTGTTAATACGGTGTATCACATTCTTTGATTTGCATATATTGAAGAATCCTTGCATCCTTGGAAAAAATCCCAGTTGATCATGGTGTATGATCCTTTTAGTGTGTTGTTGGATTCTGTTTGCTAGTATTTTGCTGAGGATTTTTGCATCTCTATTCATAAGTGATATTTTTCTGTGATTTTCTTCTTTGGAGTATCTTTGTCTGGTTTTGGTGTCAGGGTGATGGTGGCCTCATAGAATGAGTTTGGGAGTGTTCCTTCCTCTGCAATTTTTTGGAAGACTTTGAGAAGGATGGGTGTTAGCTCTTCTCTGTATGTTTGATAGAAGTCACCTGTGAAGGCATCTGACCCTGGACTTTTGTTTGTTGGAAGATTTTTAATCACAGTCTCAATTTCATTACTTGTAATTGGTCTGTTCATATTTTCTATTTCTTCCTGGATCAGTCTTGGAAGGTTATACCTTTCTAAGAATTTGTCCATTTCTTCCAGGTTGTCCATTTTATTGGCATAGCGTTGCTTGTAGTAGTCTCTTAGGATGCTTTGTATTTCTGTGGTGTCTGTTGTAACTACTCCTTTTTCATTTCTACTTTTATTGATTTGAGTCCTCTCCCTCTTTTTCTTGATGAGTCTCGCTAATGGTTTATCAATTTTGTTTATCTTCTCAAAGAACCAGCTTTTAGTTTTATTGATCTTTGCTATTGTTTTCTTTGTTCCTATTTCATTTATTTCTGCTCTGATCGTTATTTCTTTCTTTCTTTCTACTAACTTTGGGTTTTGTTTATTCTTCTTTCTCTAGTTCCTTTAGGTGTAAGGTTAGATTGTTAATTTGAGATGTTTTTTGTTTGTTGAGGTAGGATTGTATTACTATAAACTTCCTTCTTAGAACTGCTTTTGCTGCATCCCATAGGTTTTGGATCGTCGTGTTTTCATTGTCATTTGTCGCTAGGTATTTTTTGATTTCCTCTTTGATTTCTTCAGTGATCTCTTGGTTATTTAATAATGTATTGTTTAGCCTCCATGTGTTTGTGTTTTTTACTTTTTTTTCCCCTGTAATTGATTTCTAATCTCATAGCGTTGTGGTTAGAAAAGATGCTTGATATGATGTCAATCTCCTTAAATTTACTGAGGCTTGATTTGTGACCCAGTATGTGACCTATCCTGGAGAATATTCCATGTGCACTCGAGAAGAAAGTGTAATCTGCTGTTTTTGGATGGAATGTCCTATAAGTATCAATTAAATCTATCTGGAGTATTGTGTCATTTAAAGCTTGTGTTTCCTTATTCATTTTCTGTTCGGATGATCTGTCCATTGGTGTAGGTGAGGTGTTAAAGTCCCCCATTATTATTGTGTTACTGTTGATTTCTTCTTTTATAGCTGTTAGTAGTTGCGTTTTGTATTGAGGTGCTCCTATGGTGGGTGCATATATATTTATAATTGTTATATCTTCTTCTTGGATTGATCCCTTGATCATTGTGTAGTGTCCTTCCTTGTCTCTTGTAACAGGCTTTATTTTAAAGTCTATTTTATCTGATATGAGTATTGCTACCCCATCTTTCTTTTGATTTCCATTTGCATGGAATATCTTTTTCCATCCCCTCACTTTCAGTCTGTATCTGTCCCTGGGTCTGTAGTGGGTCTCTTGTAGGCAGCATATATATGGGTCTTGTGTTTGTATCCATTCAGCGAGCCTGTATCTTTTGGTTGGAGCATTTAATCCATTGACATTTAAGGTACTTATCGATATGTATGTTCCTATTACCATTTTTGTAATTGGTTTGGGTTTGTTTTTATAGGTCCTTTTCTTCTCTTGTGTTTCCCACTTAGAGAAGTTCCTTTAGCCTTTGTTGTAGAGCTGGTTTGGTGGTGCTGAATTCTCTTAGCTTTTGCTTTTCTGTAAAGCTTTTGATTTCTCCAGCGAATCTGAATGTGATCCTTGCCGGGTAGATAATCTTGGTTGTAGGTTCTTCCCTTTCATCAGTTTAAATATGTCCTGCCACTCGCTTCTGGCTTGTGGAGTTTCTGCTGAGAAATCAGCTGTTACCCTTATGGGGTTCCCTTGTATGTTATTTGTCGTTTTTCCCTTGCTGCTTTCAATAATTTTTGTCTTCAGTTTTTGCCAATTTGATTACTTTGTGTCTCGGTGTGTTTCTCCTTGGGTTTATCCTAAATGAGACTCTCTGCGCTTCCTGGACTTGGGTTGCTATTTCCTTTCCCATGTTAGGGAAGTTTTCAAGTATAATCTCTTCAGATATTTTCTCGGGTCCTTTCTCTCTCTCTTCTTCTAGGACCCCTATAATGCGAATGTTGTTGCGTTTAATGTTGTCCCAGAGGTCCTTAGGCCGTCTTCATTTCTTTTCATTCTTTTTCTTTATTTTGTTGTGCAGCAGGGAATTACACCATTCTGTCTTCCAGGTCACTTATCCGTTCTTCTGCCTCAGGTATTCTGCTTTTGATTCCTTCTGGTGTATTTTTCATTTCCGTTATTGTATTGTTCATCTGTGTTTGTTTGTTCTTTAATTCTTCTAGGTCTTTGTTAAACATTTCTGGCATCTTCTCATTCTTTGCCTCCATTCTTTTTTTTTTAACATCTTTATTAGAGTATAATTGCTTTACAATGGTGTGTTAGTTTCTGCTTTATAACAAAGTGAATCAGTTATACATATGCATATGTCCCCATATCTCTTCCCTCTTGCGTCTCCCTCCCTCCCACCCTCCCTAACCCATCCCTCTAGGTGGTCACAAAGCACTGAGCTGATCTCCCTGTGCTATGCGGCTGCTTCCCTCTAGCTATTTTACGTTTGGTAGTGTATATGTGTCCATGCCTCTCTCTCACTTTGTCCCAGCTTACCCTTCCCCCTCCCTGTATCCTCAAGTCCATTCTCTAGTAGGTCTGCGTATTTATTCCCATCTGGCCCCTAGGTTCTTCATGACCCTTTTTTTGGGTTTTTTTAGATTCCATATATATGTGTTAGCATACGGTATTTGTTTTTCTCTTTCTGACTTATTTCACTCTGTATGACAGTCTCTAGGTCCATCCACGTCGCTACAAATAACTCAGTTTCGTTCCTTTTTATGGCTGAGTAATAATCCATTGTATATATGTGCCACATCTTCTTTATCCATTCATCTGTTGATGGACACTTAGGTTGCTTCCATGTCCTGGCTATTGTAAATAGAGATGCACTGAACATTTTGGTACATGACTGTTTTTGAATTATGGTTTTGTCAGGGTATATGCCCAGTAGTGGGATTGCTGGATCTTATGGTAATTATATTTTTAGTTTTTTAAGGAACCTCCATACTGTTCTCCATAGTGGCTGTATCAATTTACATTCCCACCAACAGTGCAAGAGGGGTCCCTTTTCTCCACACCCTCTCCAGCATTTATTGTTTCTAGATTTTTTGATGATGGCCATTCTGACTGGTGTGAGATGATATCTTATTGTAGTTTTGATTTGCATTTCTCTAATGATTAATGATGTTGAGCATTCTTTCATGTGTTTGTTGGCAATCTGTATATCTTCTTTGGAGAAATGTCTATTTCGGTCTTCTGCCCATTTTTTGATTGGGTTGTTTGTTTTTTGGATATTGAGCTGCATGAGCTGCTTGTAAATTTTGGAGATTAATCCTTTGTCAGTTGCTTCATTTGCAAATATTTTCTCCCATTCTGAGGGTTGTCTTTTGGTCTTGTTTAAGTTTTCCTTTGCTGTGCAAAAGTTTTTAAGTTTCATTAGGTCCCATTTGTTTACTTTTGTTTTTATTTCTGTTTCTCTAGGAGGTGGGTCAAAAAGGATCTTGCTATGATTTATGTCATAGAGTGTTCTGCCTATGTTTTCCTGTAAGAGTTTGATAGTGTCTGGCCTTACATTTAGGTTTTTAATCCATTTTGAGCTTATTTTTGTGTAATGTGTTAGGGAGTGTTCTAATTTCATTCTTTTACATGTAGCTGTCCAGTTTTCCCAGCACCATTTTTTCAATAGGCTGTCTTTTCTCCACTGTATATTCTTGCCTCCTTTATCAATGATAAGGTGACCATATGTGCATGGGCTTATCTCTGGGCTTTCTATCCTGTTCCATTGATCTATATTTCTTTTTTTTTGCCAGTACCATACTATCTTGATTACTGTAGCTTTGTAGTATAGTCTGAAGTCAGGGAACCTTTTTCCTCCAGCTCTGTTTTTCTTTCTCAAGATTGCTTTGGCTATTCGGGGTCTTTTGTGTTTGCATACTAATTATGAAATTTTTCATTCTATCTCTGTGAAAAATGCCGTTGGTAGGGTGATAGGGATTGCATTGAATCTTTAGATTGTTTTGGGTAGTATAGTCATTTTCACAGTGTTGATTCTTCCAATCCAAGGGCATGGTATATCTCTCCCCATCTATTTGTATCATCTTTAATTTCTTTCATGAGTTTCTTATAATGTTCTGCTTACAGATCTTTTTTTCCTTAGGTAGGTTTATTCCTAGATATTTTATTCTTTTTGTTGCAATGATAAATGGGAGTGTTTTCTTAATTTCACGTTCAGATTTTTCATCATTAGTGTAAAGGAATGCAAGAGATTTCTGTGCATTAATTTTGTATCCTGCTACTTTACCGAATTCATTGATTAGCTCTAGAAGTTTTCTGGTGGCATCTTTAGGATTGTCTACACATAGTACATGTAATCTGCAAACAGCGACAGTTTTACTTGTTTTTTGACTTGGATTCCTTTTATTTCTTTTTCTTCTCTTATTGCTTTGGCTAAAACTTCCAAAACTGTGTTGTATAATGGTGGTTAGAGTGGGCAACCTTGTCTTGTTCCTGATCTTAGCAGAAATGGTTACAATTTTTCACCATTGAGGACAATGTTGGCTGTGGGTTTGTCATATATGGCCTTTATTATGTTGAGGAAAGTTCCCTTTATGCCCACTTTCTGGAGGCTTTTTATCATTAATGGGTGTTGAATTTTGTCGAAAGCTTTCTTTGCATCTATTGAGATGATCATATGGCTTTTGTCCTTCAGTTTGTTAATATGGTGTATCACATTGTTTGATTTGCGTATATTGAAGAATCCTTGCATTCTTGGGATAAACCCCACTTGATCATGGTGTATGATCCTTTTAATGTGCTGTTGGATTTTGTTTGTTAGTATTTTGTTGAGGATTTTTGCATCTATGTTCATCAGTGATATTGACCTCTAGTTTTCTTTCTTTGTGACATTTTCGTCTGGTTTTGGTATCAGGGTGATGGTGGCCTTGTAGAATGAGTTTTGGAGTGTTCCTCCCTCTGCTATATTTTGGGGGAGTTTGAGAAGGATAAGTGATACCTCTTCTCTCAATGGTTGATAGAATTCGCCTGTGAAGCCATCTGGTCCTGGGCGTTTGTTTGTTGGAAGATTTTTAATCACAGTTTCAATTTCAGTGCTTGTGATTGGTCTGTTCATATTTCCTGTTTTCTTCCTGGTTCAGTCTCTGAAGGTTGTACATTTCTAAGAATTTGTCCATTTCTTCCAGGTTGTCCATTTTATTGGCATTATTGTAGTAATCTCTCATGATCCTTTGTATTTCTGCAGTGTCAGTTGTTACTTGTCCTTTTTCATTTCTAATTCTATTGATTTGAGTCTTCTCCCTTTTTTTCTTGATGAGTCTGGCTAACGGTTTATCAATTTTGTTTATCTTCTCAAAGAACCAGCTTTTAATTTTATTGATCGTTGCTATCGTTTCCTTCATTATTTTCTTTGCCTCCATTCTTTTTCCGAGGTCCTGGATCATCTTCCCTAACATTATTCTGAATTGTTTTTCTGGAAGGTTGCCTATCTCCACTTCATTTAGTTGTTCTTCTGGGGTTTTATCTTGTTTCTTCATCTGGTACATAGCCCTCTGCCTTTTCATCTTGTCTGTCTTTCTGTGAATGGGGTTTTTGTTCCACAGGCTGCAGGATTGTAGTTCTTCTTGCTTCTGCTGTCTGCCCTCTGGTTAATGAGGCTATTTACGAGGCTTGTGAAAGTTTCCTGATGGGAGGGACTGGTGGTGGGTAGAGCTGGCTGTTGCTTTGCTGGGCAGAGCTGAGTAAAACTTTAATCCACTTGTCTGGTGATTGGTGGGGCTGAGTTCCCTCCCTGATGGTTGTTTGGCATGAGGTGACCCAACACTGGAGCCTATCCAGGCTCCTTGGTGGGGCTAATGGCTGACTCTGGCAGGGCCCACGCCAAGCACTACTTCCCAGAACTTCTGCTGTCAGTGTTCTTGTCCCCGCGGTGAGCCACAGCTGCCCCTGTGCTCTTCAGGAGACCCTCCAACACTAGCACGTAGGTCTAGTTCAGTCTCCTATGGGGTCAGTGCTCCTTCCCCTGGGTCCTCAAACTCCTCCACTACTTTGTGTGTGCCCTCCGAGAGTGGAGTCTCTGATTCCCGCAGTCCTGTCAAAGTCCTGCAATCAAATCCCGCTAACCTTCAAAGTCTGATTCTCTAGGAATTCCTCCTCCTTTGCCAGACCCCCAGATTGGGAAGCCTGGGGCTCAGAACCTTCACTGCAGTGGGTGGACTTCTATGGTATAAGTGTTCTCCAGTTTGTGAGTCACCCATCCAGGAGTTATGAGATTTGATTTTATTTTGATTGCACCCCTCCTACCGTCTCATTGTGGCTTTTCCTTTGTATTTGGATGTGGGGTATCTTTTTTGGTGAATTACAGTAGCTTCCTGTCGATGATTGTTCAGCAGTTAGTTGTGATTCCGGTGCTCTCACAAGAGGGAGTGAGAGTATGTCCTTCTACTCTGCCATCTTGAACCAATCTCCTGAACTCTTTACCCTTTAATCATATGTTTTCATGCCTGGAAAGCAACTTACAATGGTTGCTTTCAGGAACAACGTATTGGTGGAGAAGGAAACTTTTTACTAATTGATTAATTCAGCAAATATTTATAAAGCACCCATTATGTGCCAGACACTATGTAAAATGTTGGCTATGCAGAGGTGACCAAGATGGACATGGTCCCTGTCTTCATGAATTTAACAACGTAGTGGAAGAGCCAGGCATTTAATATGCACATATGCATACACACACACATATGTATTTACTTACAAATTGTAATGAGTGATATGAAAGAAAAGGATGCTATGAGAGAGAATTCACAAGGGGGAACTAATTTAGGGTAGGAGGTGGCTCAGGAAGTGATATTTGTGCTGAAACTTGAACGATGAATCAGAGTTAGCTGGGCAAGAAGTGGAGGAAAGCGTTCCAGGTAGAGGAAACAGCATGTGCAAAAGCCCTGAGGCAGTAAGGATTCTGGCTTACTGGAAGAACTGAAAGAAGACCAGTATCACTGAAGTACAGAGGGGAGCAAAAACCTGGGATGAAATTGGATAGGAACAGGCAGGTCAGAATATACAAGGTTTGGCAGTTTGAATTTTGACCTGAAGTGCAAGGGGAAATTATTGAAGGAGTTTTAATCAGAGAAATGATAGTATCTGTTTTTTGTTTGTTTGTCTTAATTTAAAGACCTCACTGGTCTTTAAATTAAAGAGGAGAATCTGTAGGATATGGCCTAGAGCAATAATAAATAGTCCAGGCAAGAGGTAGTGGTCACTTGGACTAGAGTAGTGACAGTAGAAATGGAGAGAAGTGGGCACATTTAGAATGTATTTGGGGATATGGTGGTGGATTATATATGGGGGCAAGGAGGTTCCCTAGAATTAAATAAGTGTCTGATGGCATGAGCCATAGGGTGGAGGATATAGAAGTCTAGAGAAGGAACAGGTTTGGGGGAAACATCAAGAGTTCAGTTTTTAGACAAAGTAACTTTTATGTAATAATGGAGGTTTTTTGTAGAGGTTTGGGCTTACAGTATAAATCTGGGGATTATCAGGGTGCAGATGGTATTTACATCTTTGTGAATGAATGTGATCACCTAGGGAGGGAATGTTGAGAAAGAGAGCCCAGGACCTGGCCCTAGGGAGCTCTAAAACCTAGACCTTGAGTAGAATAGGAGACGTTCACAGATGGACTGAGAAAGAACAGCCAGAGAGTCAAGAGGAAAATACTGAGGAGAAAGGGTGTTGGGAAAGCTAAGAGAAAAGTGTTTCAGTAAGAATTAGACCCATTCTTGTGTAGTTGGAGTAAGCTTACATTACCTTTATAATTATATATGTATGTACATCTATATTTTTTTCCATAAAAAATGCCTTTTTAATGTATTGGTGGGGCTGGCCGGAGCGTGTCGGGAGCAGGTACCGAGGCCCAAGCTGCGGGACCCTAGCGAAGGATGTGCCGAGGTCGCTGGGCCCCACCGGGTGGCCCTAGCTGCCGCCATGGGCATCACATTTTTAGAAGTTATCAAACCTTTCTGTGCAGTTCTACCAGAAATTCAGAAACCTGAAAGGCAAATCCAATTTAGAGAGAGAAGGTACTATGGACTGCTATAACTCTTTTCATCTTCTTAGTATGTTGTCAGATACCACTATTTGGAATCATGTCATCAGATTCTGCAGATCCTTTCTACTGGATGAGAGTTATTTTTGCATTCAACAGAGGAACTTTAATGGAATTGGGTATCTCCCCAGTTGTAACATCTGGTTTGATTATGCAGTTGTTAGCTGAAGCCAAAATCATTGAAGTTGGAGATATACCCAAAGACAGAGCCCTATTCAGTGGAGCCCCAAAACTATCTGGTATGATCATTACGATTGGGCAAGCCATTGTGTATGTCATGACGGACCTGTACGGGGATACCGCTGAAATGGGTGCTGGAATCTGTCTCCTTATCATCATTCACTTGTTTGTTGCTGGTTTGATTGTGCTGCTGTTAGATGAGCTGCTACAGAAGGGTTATGACTTGGGGTCTGGGATTTCCCTCTTTATTGCCACCAACATCTGTGAAACCATTGTCTGGAAGGCCTTTAGTCCCACTACCATTAACAGTGGCAGAGGTACTGAGTTTGAGGGTGCAGTCATAGCTGTCTTTTATTTACTGGCCACCAGGACAGACACAGGTCAAGCTCTAATGGAGGCTTTCAGTCATCAGAATTTACCCAATCTCATGAACCTCATTGCTACAGTTTTCGTGTTTGCTGTTATATATTTTCAGGGATTTCGTGTGGATCTGCCCATTAAGTCGTCCCAGTACTGAGGGCAGTACAGCAGCTACCCCAAGCTCTTCTACACCTCCAACATCCCCATCATCCAAACTGTATGTTATTTCCCAGATGCTGTCAGTTTGATTTTTAGTAAATTTACCAGGCAACTGTTTAGTAAATTTACCAGGACCATGGACTGATGTCAGTTGGGAAGGATCTGCTTGTTCTTACCCAGTGGGGGGCCTTTGTTACTACCTTTCTCCTCCTGAGTCCATGGGCGCCATATTTGAGGATCCTGTCCATGTGGTTGTTTATAGCATCTTCATGTTGGGATCATGTGCATTCTTTTCTAAGATGTGGATAGTGGTGTCTGGTTCCTCAGCCAAAGATGTAGCTGAACAGCTTAAAGAACAGCAAATCGTAATGAGAGGCCACAGGGATACCTCTATGGTTCATGAGCTTAATAGGTGCATCCCCATAGCAGCTGCGTTCGGCAACTTGTGCCTCGGCGCCCTGTCCGTGTTGGCTGACTTCCTCGGGGCCATCGGCTCGGGCACTGGAATTCTGCTTGCAGTCACTATTATTTATCAGTATTTTGAAGTATTTGTTAAAGAACAGGCTGAAGTTGGCGGGATGGGTGCTTTGTTTTTCTAAATGTTCCAGTATTTCTTTTTGTGTGTGTGAAAGGGAAAATATTTTGACACACTGTTTTTGTCAGATAATGCCGGCTCCCCTTTTCTCCTCTCACAGTTTGTTTTCAAGTGCTGACCGTCTCATTCCTGAAATGGGCACGGAGCTAAGCCTGTATTCAGCATTACTACCAGCTGCCTTAACACTGAAGTTTACATTATTCATTAAAAAACGTACATGCAGTGTTGCCTGTGATGCTGGAAACCAATGTACCTGCCTTGCCATGTTCAGTTGTGACGGTGAGATGGTGACGTGGATCAGTTTTGCACACAACATTCAAGACACTCAATATTCCTCCCACTTGTTTAAAAATAAATGTAATTCAGATTGCCAAAAAAAAAAAGAAATGTATTGGTATCCAAAAAAGAAACCTCACTATAACTTATAAATGAAATTAACCAGTGAGATGACCTTGGAGGAGCTCTCTTTTGGAGTAATTTTTTCAAATGTACAGCTATAAAAGACATGTTCAAATACATGTACAAGATACATACAGAGTGGGAAATATACAACATGCAGAATCCAAGTAGAAATTGTTTTTATAAAATTAGCATCCTGTTGTCCATGTATTATTACATGCCTCTGCTGGTTGGATTAATAGGACTTTAAGAAATATAAATGTTAAGGTTGAGTTTAATTTAGTTTTGATTTCTTGTTTGTTCTGATGTGTCAAACTTGGAAAAGTAGGGATTGCTCTGCCTAAGTATGATTTCCCCTTCGTAGCTGGGTAATATAGCTTTACCAGTCAGACTTCAGGAATATGTCTGGTATTCCCCGAGCCTTTTTACAGTTGCAACAGCTGATGCTACTGAATTATTTTAGCAAATGATAGAATGTTTACTTGTAGAAGAAAGAATGGTGTAATGGAAAGAGCATGGACTTGGATTCAATTCTAGTTCGAATTCTTACTCCTGCACATTTGCACAGCCTACTTAATCTCTTCATCCTTAGTTTTCTCATGTATGAAGTGGCTATACATAATGAATACCTACTGCACAAAATTTTTGCGAGGACTAAATGAAATCAAGTATGTAAAATGCAGAAGAAAATGTCTTTCACAAAGTGTGCACTTAATAAATGTATTGGTTTTTTTTGTTAAGTTTATAAAAAATATGGTTTCTGGAGTCTCCTGGCCCTTGCATCCAATGTGCATCAGTCACGATTAACATTTATTTTTCATCACAGAAAATGAGATTTTCACCATGTATAATATTATTTATGTTTATAAATATAAAAAAATTTAAAAATCAAGGCATAACTCATATCAGTATTTGTTACTCTGTTTCTCAAGATGCCTTTTCTAAGTGACAACTTCTTAGAGGATTAATTCTTTTAATTAATGAGCCTAACATTTAGAACCAAAATTTTTAGGTAAAGTGATTTTCAGGATTGTCAAGTGAAAAGAATGTAAGTATGAGTAATCACAGATTTGAAATTCTGTATTCATTTATCTGAAATAAGCTTGATTGACGACAGAGTTACTATTGTTTGATGCTTTAATTTTTTTCATCTCCGATATTGATGTTTTATTTCATATAAAACGGCACTATGGTAGAACATTTGCTCTTCTTTCTGTCGTAATAGACTTGCTTTAAACTAAACCCATCAAAGTGCTATACATTCAAATGCAATCATGTTTAAGTAATAATTCTCAGTGTATTTGAAAAGACTTGCACAGAAATATTTATTGTAAAGCACATGGCTTTTACAGTGCGTGCACTAGGCTGTTTTTGCTTGGTCTGTATTTATGTCTGTGTATCTACATTCCTGTTGAAATCTGAAAGAGGTGCTGTATATTTAAGTATTCAGTTAGTCACATCAAGGTGCATTTCTGTTTAAGTATCTGTGTAGAATTGGATTAGAAGCAACACAATCAGATTTGGCTGGTGAGCCAAAATGAAATGTATATAAATTCACTTTTTTACAAATAAGTTGCTCTAAAATCAAAGTAGGAGAATAAATGTAGTGTGAAATGTTACGCAAAATACAGGCACAGCATAATTAGCAAAGGTTAGTAGAAATGCTATTTGTTAAAACCTGAAGTGTAACAGTCAGTTTCCTCATTACAGGAAATAGCAAAGCAGTTAACAAACATCATCTGTCAAAAACAGTGTTAAGGCAGGTTAAGAACCACAAATATACGAAGTTTATAAGTTGTAAAACTGAAATGGAAATGCATTTGTTTTTAATATCTTTTACAAATTTTTTAAATGTTATACTGATTGATTTATTCAATAAAATTTCCAAAATCATGTTAATACTTCCTTTATCTATGGTCTGATAAAATATTTTAGTTGTGGGATTTTCCTACTTTGGACAAAGTGCTTCTACTGAAGGAAGAATCTACTCATAATTAAAACTGGGGAAAGTAAGTTATTTTTTTCCATTCTGCACTTTCTTAAAATTATTGTGGTAAAATATATATAACATAAAAGTTTCCATTTTAACCATTTTAAATGTACAATTTAGTGGTATTAATTACATTTACAATGTTGTGAAACCATCACCACTGTCTATTTCCAAAAGTCTTTCATCACCCTAAACAGAAACTATATTTTTAATAAAGTCTTTATTCAGATATAATTCATATACTATAAAATTAACTTACTTAAAGTGTACAATTCAATGGCTTTTAACATATTCACAGAGTAGAGCACTCGTTGTGTAGTTTTACAGGCAACTGTAGAACCTTTTCATCACTTCAGAAAGAAACTCTGTACCCAGTAGCAGTTACTTTTCATTTTCCCCAAACTTTCTGACTCTATAGATTTCCATTTTCTGGACATTTCACATAGTGAAATCATACAATATATTTGATCTTTTCTGACTGGCTTATTTTACTTCTTTTGTGGCTGGGTCCTTTACTTCTTTTACTTTTCAAGGTTCATCCACGTTGGAACATGTATTATTATTCCATTCTTTTTTATTGCCGAATAATATTCCATTGTATGGCTATACCATATTTTGTTTATTCATTCATCAGTTAATAGACATTCAGATTATATCTACTTTTTGGCTAATATTAATAATGCTGCTGTGAATATTTGTGTACAGGTTTTTGAGTATATATGTTTTCATTTCTCTTGGGTATATACCAAGGAGTGGAATTGCTGAGTCATATGGTAACTCTATGTTTAATCATTTGAAAAACTCCAGACTGTTTTGCAAAGGGACTGGCCCATTTTACAGTCCTAAGTGCAGTGTGTGCAAGTTCCAATTTCTCAATATCCTGGCCAATACTAATTGTTACTGTCTGTTTTTTCTTGTTTAATTAATTTTTATTGGAGTATACTTGCTTTACAGTGTTGTGATAGTTTCTGCTGTACAGCAAAGTGAATCAGCTATACATATGCATATATCCCCTCTTTTTTGGATTTCCTTCCCGTTTAGGTCACCACAGAGCATCGAGTAGGGTTCCCTGTACTATACAGTAGGTTCTCAGTAGTTATCTATTTTATACATAATAGTGTATATATGTCAATCCCAATCTCCCAATTCATCCTGTCCCCCCTTCTCCCCCCGTTATCCATACATCCATTCTCTATGTCTGTGTCTCTATTTCTGCTTTGCAAATAAGTTCATCTGTATCATTTTTCTAGATTCTACATATAAGCAATGTATACGATATTTGTTTTCCTCTTTCTGACTTACTTCACTCTGTATGACAGCCTCTAGGTCCATCCGCATCTCTACAAATGACCCAATTTTGTTCCTTTATATGGCTGAGTAATATTCTATTGTATATATGTACCACATCTTCTTTATGCATTCTTCTGTTGATGGACATTTAGGTTGCTTCCACGCCCTGGCGATTGTAAATAGTGCTGCAGTGAACATTGGGGTGCATGTATCTTTTTGAATTATGGTTTTCTCCGGGTATATGCCCAGGAGTGGAATTGCTGGATCATATGGTAGTTTTGCTTTTAGTTTAGTTTTTTTTTTTTTTTTTTGTGGTACATGGGCCTCTCACTGTTGTGGCCTCTCCCGTTGTGGAGCATAGGCTCCGGACGCGCAGGCTCAGCGGCCATGGCTCAGGGGCCCAGCCGCTCTGTGGCATGTGGGATCTTCTCGGACCGGGGCACGAACCCATGTCCCCTGCACCGGCAGGCGGACTCTAAACCACTGCGCCACCAGGGAAGCCCATTTTTAGTTTTTTAAGGAGCCTCCATACTGTCTCCATAGTGGTTGTATCAATTTACATTCCCACCAACAGTTGTAGGAGTGTTCCCTTTTCTCCACACCCTCTCCAGCATTTATTGTTCATAGATTTTTTGATGGTGACCATTCTGACTGGTGTGAGGTGATACCTCACTGTAATTTTGTTTTGCATTTCTCTAATAATTAGTGATGTTGAGTATCTTTTCATGTGTTTTTTGGCCATCTGTATGTCTTCTTTGGAGAAATGTTTATTTAGGTCTTCTGCCCATTTTTGGATTGGGTTGTTTGTTTCTTTTTTGATATTGAGCTGCACGAGCTGCTTGTATATTTTGGAGATTAATCCCTTGTCAGTTGCTTCATTTGCAAATATTTTCTCCCATTCTGAGGGTTGTCTTTTCATCTTGTTTATTGTTTCCTTTGCTGTGCAAAAGCTTTTAAGTTTAATTAGGTCCCATTTGTTTATTTTTGTTTTTATTTTCATTACTCTAGGAGGTGGGTCAAAAAAGATCTTGCCTGTCTGTCTTTTTGATTGTAGTCATCCTAGTGGATATGGTGTAGTATCTTATTATGGCTTTGATTTGCATTTACCTGATGGCTAATGATTTGAGCATTTTTTCATGTGCTTTTTGGCCATTTGTATATTTTCATTGGACCGATGATTATTCAGATTTTTTCCTTATTTTTAACTTGGGTATTTATGTTTTTATTATTGAGTTATAAGAGTTCTTTATATATTCTAGATAAAAGTCTATCAGATATATGATTTGCAATTATTTTTTCCCATTCTGTAGGTTGTCTCATAAATCTTTCTTTTTGAGATTCTACTGCTTCTTTTTTCTGATTTCTAATTACATTGTGATGTTATTTTGAGAAATTCTGTTCTCCTTATGGGATGTACAGTGACAAACTGAGAAAGGTTATACTTTTATTACTCTGTGCCAAGAAAGTTCACTTTCTAATCCTGCACTCTGTGCTGTAGCATTCAGGAAGCATTTATTTTGGTCCCTGCTTATGTGCTGTACACTGGAACCAACCTCTGGGGGTATAAGGTGGAACTCATTCTTGGTAAGCCTACAGTCTAGTGGACAGGTCAGAAAAAGTTACGTTGTCAGGAAAAGCACTGTATCTTTACAAAGCAAGGAGAGTTTATTTTATTAGATTTATGATGTAAACTTACAAGTAGTGGAAGGAGACTTGAAAATCACTGAGTCTGTTTTACTTAATGATGTGTAAAACTAGTCTAGTGCAGTGATTTCCAACAAACGGTCTGTTTCCCCACATTTTCCACTGCCCCTCATCAGAGCTCCTGCTCAGTCTCTCTGAGCCCTGGAAGCTGATCATGCGGGCACATTATTTTTGTCATTTCCCAGGCTGTTATTCTCTCCTCTTTCTCAAGTCTTATCTAGAATCCAAGGCCTGCCTTAAGGCCCCTCATGACTGGTACGTTTATGATAACTGATGATCATTTCTTTCTCTGATTAGTATAGTACTTTCGAACTTTGTGTCTTAACTAATAGTCTCATGTTTGAATGCTTAGTTGCCCTCATAGCTTAATTGTACCATAGAGTTCAGACCATTTATTTCTTTGGGACACTACTCATGGAACCGGTTGGAATAAACATGATAAAAGCAAGAGTTTCTGTTCTAACTTGGTAAAATCATTTGGAAAAGTGATGGAGGGAAACATTCTCTGGGCAAAATCAGATAGCAATGAGTTAGCATATGCATTAGTTGACATAGTTAATTAAACAAGCTGTTATGTTGAGTTGAAGGCAAGGAAAATATACAGTCAGTTATATTTGAGGCTATTTAGCATGTTTCTTTTTTCTACCCCCAGATTTTTCATGGGATATGCAGTTTTAGTAGGTTAACTTGGAGCTCTCATATGTTTAAAGTTTTCCATTTCGCACATGTTGTCTAAATATGTGCACATAGTTTTTGCTTTTGCTACCAGCCTAATAAAAGCCTCTTGTGAATGCTTATCACCTTGTAAAGTAGTTACCAGAGCTACAGTAAAATTTGCCTGCAAGTGAAAAGGCTTTGACTTCCCTAGAGGGAGAATAAAAAACATATGAGACAAATAGCAGCAACTGAAATTATCTGGTGTAGAAAGTGGCAGAATGCCAACCAAATGCTCGGTCCCTAAAATGTTTAAAATTTTTATCTCAGCTCACTAAAAAGACCACCTTGTTTAAAGAACTTCAAACACAAACTTGGAAATGTCTCATTATTTTGGTACAAGTTACACAAACAATCCCCTTTTTTTTATTGCTATCTTCAAGGATTAAGGTCCTGTAGATTTAAAAGAATTTTTTTAAGATGTTTATATCCCTTCTTAAAAATGGAGTGTTTGTATATGTGTGTTGTGTGTGTGTAAATTGTTACTGAAAGTTATTGCCATGTTTTTGATACTTCATATATCTAATTAGAAATGGTGTTGATTGTTCAGTAGGCAAAGTGGCCTTCAAGTGCATGGTGAGAAATAGTAATGAGATACCTTCACTAGCCCGTAGGCCATGAGGACTCTTCCTAAATAATAGAGATGCAAGGGGTTGATAAATCGTACTATTGTTTTGGAGTTGCCTTGGGAGGATATTATGTAGTGATGCTTTGATGTCTGTCCTAGGGCAGAGGACAACTCTAGCCTTGCTTTGCTCAGAAGTATTGATATTTGTTTTGAAGTTATCATTTAGAAAAGTCACTCACCCTTTTTCCTTTATAACTCTTAAAATTCTTAGAAAAGCCCTAGTCCTAGAAAGCCCAGTTATTGTTTAATACATTTTATTTAATTAATAATCACTCTTATTTTTCTACAATTATTAATACTGTTCCATTTGTTGAATACTTTGTCTTACAGAGCATTTCATACATGCTACTTTATTTGATCCTTTCAGAAATCCCTAGAAGGAGGCAGAGCAAATGCCTTTTTCCTGGTTTATGGATGAGGAAAACTGAGGCTCAAAAATATCCAGTGACTTGGAAAGGTCACCAGGTAGTAGTAGATCATGGGGTTTTTTCCACGGCTCTACAGTGTTACTCAGAAAGCTTCAAATCTTGGGTTATTGTGATACTTAGCAATTATGAAATATATTTTTGCTCAGAAATAAAAAAATTCTTTTAACCAATTGAAACTGCCAGAAAGGCTGCCAGGGTAGTAACTCAAAACAGAGTGGAGACCGAAGGTTTTGGTCCTTTCATGTGAAGCGCTGAGCCCACTAGGTCAAGGTTTTGAGAAATGGGAAATCTTCATTGTTGCTTCCTGAGTTTATCTCTGAAACTGTTTCTCTCTATAACTGAAAATTCGGCTGTCATTATTTTCAGCTTAACAGGTAATTTTCCTTGAAGGAAAAGGAAAGTTTGCTGTGTTCTTGGAAGAAAGTAGAGAAATTAAATCTGAATCATTAAATTATTAGAGAATGTGCTGTTTCTGGGCCCAAAAATAGGAAAACAAAGTATAATCATCTAATAAGTCATTATATGTTTTATTGTATGCATTATGTTTTATTTTATATATAAAATTAAATATTTTATTTTATTTATGTTTTATTATATACTTGTTTATGTCATAAGGTGAAACCAAATTCTGTTCCATGGATTAGAACATAATATAAATTCAGTACCTATTTGTAAAATACAGATTTATAGAAATATTATGGAACTAATGATGACATTTTGATATTGCTGCTGCTACAGAACTAGATGACCAGTCCCAGAATTGCAATATGAATTAATCACTCAATCTCGTTAGAGCTGCTGTAAATTTTTTTAAAGGGAGCAGGTGAGATAGGACTTATCTTTGCCTTGGATTTATATTTATAGCAAAGTAATCAGCATTGTGCTGTGGCGGTATATTAATAATACAATCATAATGCTGATGCACCTATTTACCAAAGTTTGTGAAATATATTTTACCTTTTCGTAGCTGTTCAAATGCTATATATCATGTTGCTCTTCTGAAAATGGTAGTACATTTTAATATATGTTTAAGTTTTAAAAATTATTTTTAAAATTAAAAATTTAGGGAGAAGAATTATAATATTTATTAGTACAATAATACTTTGGGATTTAGCTCTGTCAGCCTAGAACCAGGCATGGCCATCAATGAATCTAACATCCAACTTCCTACACTCCAGATACCCCTTTGCATCCCATTTTATCGCTGTGCTAGAGACGTCCCATCATACGAGATTTTCCTCCATCCTTGGCTCCTCTTAAGTCAGTGTGATTACATTAATTTCTATATTTGCTTTTTTTTATTTGTTTTTCAAAAATTTCCCTTGCTAGCGCTTCTGAAAGTTCTAGCCTATAGCCTTTCCATTCTTGGTGTTGGTATTTTATAATAGATTTGAAGAAAAATTGTGTGGGATTCCAAGGAAAATATCTATCAATTACCTTTTTTTTGAAGTTAAAGTGAATGCTGTAACAATTCCACAGTAAATACAGTGAGATTTAATGTGTTAAATGAATTTAAATTGTTTTGACAATTTTTCTTGAAGGACTCTTTTCTGAGTTTTTATAATCTCACTTAAGTAAGAATATAAGGTGGTTTAATTACTTTCTAGCAGCACACACTCTAACAGCCAACATTCCAGGTTAAAGCTATGTGTCTTCTTTGGGTTTGAACTGTTTCCATTTAATCCAAGGGAAAATATTTGAGGGACATTAGTTGATGCATTTTCCAGAAATGGAAGTCGGTAAGTATTTTTTTCATAGCTTATAGAATATTTAGCAATTCGAGCCTTTAATATTTAATTTTGTAACATTCTCAGTACTGGCAGCAAAGGCTTCCTCCAGAAATAGTGAGAAATTATGTGAATTCCCTTCTTGGTATGTTTAGGAGGGCAAGTCATAAATCTTTAGCCTCATATTTTTCTAAAATAAAACCAGGCGTATATCTGCTCTGATCTAATATGCAGATGTAATGAAAATATTCACAGAGTAGTATATGTTAAGATTTTGAAAGTTCTCACAAAAGGTGGCATAAACTGAAACTGTTATTATGCAGAAATCTAAGCTGTAATTATTCTTTTCTGTGATAGTTTATCTAAGTTCTGTAAAAACTTTAATAACGTTAAGTACTAATGAAAGGACCTTGTGTGTCACATTTGCATTCATAAATATCCATGAAGGATCTCTTTCACCAATGTTATTCAATCTTAGTCCAGGACAAGGTCAGACATTGATTATGTTTGACAGTTTTAACAAAAGTGAATAGGGAAGATAGATTTTCTTAATTATATTCCTAGAATGGTGAGGGGCAACGATCTTTAATATGTAGTATAATATAGAAAGAGGAATGTTAATGGAGTAGAATAATGGTCAATTACAACAATAATAATAACTACTATTTAATGAGCATCTGCTAGATGCTGGGCCACATAATAGCTCTTTATGTGTGTTTTATATAATGGGATTTTAGAAAATATCTTAAGAAGTTCAGACAGCGTTATACCCATTTGCCCAAATACGGGAAATGAAGTTCCAAGAAATTAAATGATGTGCCTAAAGCTTCCCAGTCCATTTCACATACATCAGACTCTACTAGCCCAAGCTGCTTGTCAATGTTTGATTACCTGTGATCAGAGATAAAGGATTGATAATGTACAAGTTGTTTATTTGGCTCAGAATTGTGTTTGTGCTTTTAAATTTGAATTAACTGTCTTTGGCAGTTTGGAATTTACAACATAATGGGAGACAGTAAAACACTCAAATTAGTGTGCATATCTTGATTTTAGCTTCTCCGATCACTCTCATTTCATATTACATGTGATTCATATTGTTCTTATATTTAACAAACACATATGCAGCCCGAGTGTGTACCAGGCGCTGCTCTCAGTATTTATGAACACGAATTCATTTAATGCTCACAGCATCTCTATGGGGTATTATTTTATCCCTGTTTTACCGATGAGATAACTGAGGCACAGAGAAGTTCAGTGACTTGCTCAAAACCACGGGTAGAAAGTGGCTGAGCTGGGATTTGAACCCGGTCAGTTTGGCTCTTAAGAGTTCGTGTTCTTAACTATGTGTATTTTTCAGATTTGACAGAATTTGGTGAAAGCCATAACTAAAACCTAGTGCTGGACTTCCAAGAGTTAGAGGGTAAATGGAGATAATAAATAGTGTCAATAAAATATTTAAGAAGTAATGACCCCCAATAAGAGCTTGGGAATCTCTGTTAAAAATAAAAGATGAATTGTAAAGAGAAACTGAAAACAGCTTTAATTGTGGAAGAAGCCAGTTTTGACTGCTACTTTATAGATTGTTCAATGTTGTGCAGGCTTCCTTTTGTGTGCATAGCTGAGCAGTGTGAATATAATGTCCTCATTACTGTTTCCTATGTTGTACCACTAGTTACATTACTTCCACTAATGAAGTATGGAGCTCTGTGATGACTATTGCCCGCCCCAACTATATGTGTCTTGGCTTTAGCCCATATAAATGAGTTTTTAAAAAATGGATCTATGGGGCAACTGAGACTTTCAGAGTTGTTACATTAAGATAGGGCTAACGTTTCCCGAGCTTTAGAGAGAGAGAGGCTGGATGCATCAATCAAAACAATGGATTGCTGAAACTGAAACTGAAGAAGTTTCTGAAAAACAAGTCAGAAATTTTTGGTTAAGATTTCAACTTGTATGAACCTCAACTTCGGCAAAAACTGAGATGAAGCAATTTTAGCTGTGTCAAGTAGGAAGGAAGGTTAGAGTTTGCTGCTCTAAGACCTCCTGGAAGTGTACTTCAGCCTGAAATTGAATATTCACTGTGGAGGTGGAGGGACAGGTGGGGAGAAACGCCGAACTCCTTAAGCTAAGGAAGGACCTTTGGCTTAAACTGGGTCTTCTGACTCCTCTGTTTACCTGTAATCAGAGGCAAGTTTACCAGAAGCTGATTGACTGGGATTTAGGTTTCAGGGCCCCTTCCTTACACAGGCCCCCCTCCAAGGCCCTGGGAAGATCTCTAGCTGTGTATTCACAGGGCCATATGGTCTTGCAAAATTTGAAGAATTTTAAGATATTTAAAACACAATTAGTTAAGACTGCTGTCCCTTTTCTGCCCTGACCCTCCTTCCATCACATTTCTTCACATCTTAGATTGCTCTGGAGTGATCACAGGCATTTTTTTTGGATCTGGCTTAAAGGGAAGTTGAGCTGGGAATATACGACTTTAACTGCAGTTTAAAAGATGTTTCAGGAGTGTTTCAATAAGACAACTGAGAAATTACAGATTCCCAATTCAAACATATATGAAGGGTTACTTCTTTTTTTTTTTTTACCACTACCTTTATTTATTAAAGAACTGAGAAAATTCAGATAATGGAACATAAAACTAAAGCAATAAAAATGGTGAAATAAATAGAAACTATTCTGCTGACCAAAAGTATATTGTAAAAAAAAAATTCAGATTATCCCCAAAGCAGTAATTCATTTGAGAAGAAGAAATTCCAAATAGAATAAATAGGCTTGATGATTGTTTGAAGATCTAGTTAACAAAGAGGGATGAATGATAGGAATACATCGGGAAAAGAGTTATGTTTCTTGCTGATTTGTCCACAATATGGAGAAAGTTAACAAAAAACTTCATAATATGTGTCTGCAATCAGCTTTATAGTTAATGAGTGCCTGCAATTTGAAGAATACTTGGGATTAGTTGCCACGGAAGAAACTGAAACACCCTGATGTTTTGCAGCTCACATATGAAAGTAAGTTTATAGAAGTTTTCCCAGATTTGACAATGATCCTAAAAATTGACTTGAGTTGTGAAGTTAAAGGAACCTTTCCTAGACATATATTTCTAAACAACTATGTTCCTGTACCACAATTAGAAGAAACATTAAATTATTCTTTAATTTTATATGTGGAAAATTATATTATAATATTGTCATTTGTCAAAATGTGGATAGCCAAAAATTTTAGGGAAAAAAAGGTATTATAGAGGTTTGCCAGATGATTAATTAATAAAAATAGGATGATATTTTTCTGGGTTTTGTGATGTTTCTGGTATTTTCAGGTGTTTAAAATTTGTAAATTTTTATCACTTCTAAATGCATTTTCACTTTCTTATATAATTTTGTATTCATAATTTTGTATTCGTCAAAAGGGCTTTAAAAATTGTATAAGCTTCAGATCCCTTATAACTTGCATCTGCCCCTGCCTTTTTAATTTGAAAAAAAAAATGTTTATTTTGTGGCAGAAGGCATAAAGTTGAGAAGTAAAAGGCCCATCCCTTGCCCTCAGTTCTAAGCCCCAGAAACAGGTTTAACCTTTCCTATATGTTTTCTACAGTTGTTAGATCTGCTTTGTCCAGTAACGTAGACTCTAGCCACATGTGGCTATGGAACCCTTGAAATGTGGCTAAGTACTGAATTTTTAACTTCATTTAAATTTTGTTTAATTCCATTTAATTTCAGTGAACTTAAGTTTGAAATGAATACCCAGAATATTTATTAGAAAAGTTTTAAGTATGTTTAGAACAATTTGGGTATGAAAATACTTTGGCTTTAAATTTTGAGAAATCTGGTGCATGTGTATGCTTGTTTCCACAAAGAGGATCATACTCTGCGTATACTGTTCTGCATCTTAGCTTTTAACTATATGTTTTGCACATCTTTCCTTAGCAACTTACAAATTTATCTCATTCATTTATTAGCAGCATAATATTCTATTCTATTTGTACAACCTTTTTTCTCACAGTTGCTGGAGTGATTTTTTTTTCTTTTAGTATAAGTGAGATTGGGTCATTCCTGTGTTCAAAACCCTCCACTGGCTTTAAATCTATCTCAAAATAAAATCGCTTATCTTTAGTCTGTGCCTAAGGCCTAATTTGACCTATTCCCTCACTGCTTTTCTGCTCACTTCCGGGTAGGATAAGCATCTATGCATCGGTAAAGTGGGGATTAAACACAGGTACTTCTTTCTTTTAAAAACCTCTGTCAGAAATATCACTAGTAAAGTGAAATCTCTCCACTTACAAAATTGAGTTTCTCACTTATCTGACCACCACCAACTCCTTTTAAAGCAAAGAAGTCCTGTTTTCCTTCACCAGTAGTGCTCACTAAAGTAAAAGAAACCTTGTTAACCAAAGTAAAAAAATGTTGTAGGCTCCCTCTAATCAAGAGCACATTTAAAGGAGGAAACGGTGGGATGGCAGATAGCTGACGTACACTGTGTCTTAAGAATTTGGTGCTTCTTTATTGCTAGATTAAATTTCAGAATTTGGAGTCTAAATTTTCCCTTTCACATCTGGTGGCACTTTTTTTTAATCAGTGTGCAAAAAGGAGAAAAATCTGTCTGCCTCGTCTCATGCCTGTCACTACAGTCCAGCCTATGCCAGCCTTAAGGAAAAGCCTTTTGCATTGGCAAGGAGACTCCAAAATGGTTTCCAAGCATATGAAAAGTAAAGGAAGAGTTTTACAGAAAAATATAAGAATTTTTTTAAGCTGGAATGGTATAAAGTAAAAAAACAATTTAATTAAACAATGAAATGTGAAAACTTGCTGGCCCAGTGTGTACATAATGTTAGTGTTCCAGTGCTGCTAGTGTAAGGCAGACTCCTGTGATCTATTTAAGCATGTAAATTTTTGGAGGATTTATGATTATTGACAGCTAAAGGGATTATAATGCATGGTATGGTGATAGTTGTAAACACATGGACTGGCACACCTTTATCACTGATAAATGTGTTTTGTGGACAAAATGAATAAACAAGGTTACCATGTTGCTTTCAGTAAGTAGTGTTTGTTAGGGCATCGTGCTCTGGGAGCATGGGGCTAGAGAAATCAGGGGTGAATTAAACAAAAAGAAAGGAATATGAAGTGATGGCAGAGAAGCAGTAAACTCTAAAACTGAGGATACCCTGAAGTAGGACCCTAAAGGGCAAAGACGATTATTGAGAAACGAAAAGATAGCCTTTTGTGCCTGAGACTAGGCAAGTGACGACCCCAGTTTGGCATTGTCAAAACTTTTTAGAGTAAGGCTTGAATGAAATCAGGAATGAGGACAGGTGGTGGATTGCCTTCTCCGAGAAGTTGAAAATTGAAGTGGAAGTGTATCTGAATTGAGTGTCACTTGAGACTGTTTATGAAGAAAGTGACAGAAAATCGGACTATTCCTGGCTTATAAATAAAATGGGCATTAATGGGCTCTTCTACGCAGACAATGCATGAGTCAGGCCGACTTTAGGCGTGCCCTGATTCAGGTTCTAAAGAAGGCCCAGAATCTTTGGCTTTACATTTCCCCCCTGTGTGTAGGCCTGGTCTTCAGACTAGCTGCCCCCCTCTGGTGGCAGGATGGCCACAGCAGCCCCAGGCCTGTTCTTTGATGTATGTGTTGGTCACCATTGTCTCCACACTGGGGGTTGCCTTTCCCACTCTTCAGGGTGTCTTTTAATAAGCAGGTTTTTAATTTTAATGTTGAATTGATCAATCTTTTCCCCTTTCGGTTAGTACTTTATGGGTCTGTACAGGTAATCTTTGCCTACCTCAAGTTCAAGACAATATTCCCTTATGTTATCTTTTAGTCAGTACTGTTTTACCAATCATGTATAGAGTAATAGTCTGCTCAGAATTTCTTTAAAGTTTCTGAATCATTCTAGTCTGTGACCAGGGTTGAGGATCGCTGGCCTAGATGGTGCTGAGAGTCTTCCCGAGATTCCTGGATGTTGCCACAGCGTGGGGCACCTGCTCACCCCAGAAGAGATGAGCAGTTTGGTAGAACACCTGTGTTGATCTATTTTGTGGCAAACTAATACGCATAAAAGCTTTTTATTTTAAATGAATAGGATTTTGCCTTTTTTTGAGAGATGAGTTACTACTTTTATTAAGAGGTGAGTGATGTGAATGTGTTACTGGTTAGTAAATAGAGAAAAATCAATTATATGTTCAGGGTGTCGTCTTGGATTCTGAGATCTTGAGACACTTCAGCTTCAGGACTCCTTGAGCCTTTATTTTTGACATCGTTGCACATATAAGGTATCCAAGATGTGAGAAAATAAAATTATTCCAGATGTTGCACCTTTTTCATTTTTTAGAATGTTTCCATCTAATCCTCTCCCCCAAAGAAAAATTCCCCTTGGAATTGCTTCTGTTATTATTTGTATTCATTTTTAAACGTTGACAACCATGTGGACATAGTACAGGTGGTTTTGTAAGAGAGTGAGCTATAAAGTTCTTTGTGCCGTGCTGTAGAAGAGGAAATACTTAAAAATTACCAAAGCAAAGCTGCTTTAAAAGCAATTGAACATGTTTTGGAGCCAGATGTAAGTTAGGTAACTTTTTTCTTGAAGATGAGTTAACAGATATTTGGTAATTATAATTTTGGAGAGACAGAAAGGCAGCAATATACTGATTACATGTCAGACTCTGGCTAGAATCCTCCCTCCACCACTTGCTAGCTGTGTGGCCTTGGCAAGTCCTTTAACCTTTCTGAAATGAACATGGTAGTCATTCCTACCTCATAGGGGCATTGTATGGATTAAATAGAAAATGCAGAGAATGCAGATAAGGCTCAAAGCTATCAATGCCTGGTACATAGTATGTGCTCACTAAATCGTGGTTATTCCCTTGGTTCTGCCTCCATCACCATTCCAGAGGCTGCAGCAGGATCTGTGTTGTGTTTCATCATATCTCCTTATGGTCCCTCACAGTGGGGGGATTGGGGAGGCGCACCCTAAAAGTTGAGGGAAGGATCTGGAGTGTGATTTATTTAAAATTTTCTAAAAATGTGTTTACTTAGTTGGATTTTTTGTTTGTTTTTGTTATGTTACTTTGAGAACCAGAGACTTCTTTGCTTCCTTGCTCTCACATAGCCTATGCCAATGGTCTTGAACCCCTCAACAGCTGCCTAGTCTTTATGTATCTGTGTTTATGCTGAATTTTGGTAGTGCATATCTCAAAAGACAAAGTGTAAGAGATGTTTTTAATGCTTCTTATCTTGAAATTTTATTATATAATAATTAAGTTTCACGAAAGTTATGAAGTATAATATAATCATCCATGTGTCTAACACTAGCTTTAGAAATGACACACTACAGATGGGTACCGCAGAAGCTGCCTGTGTACCCCTTCAGCCCCCATAGAAGTAGCCACTCATTCCCAAGTCATTTTCTTATACTTTTACCGCATATGGTATATAATTCCAAACTATATATAGTATTGTTTTGCTTGTTTTAAAAGTTTATATAAGTACTGTTATTTTCTTTGTCTTCTGCTGCAATTTGCTTTTTCTAGTCAGTGCTGCATTTGTCAGATTCATCTGTGTTGATATTTGTAGTTGATATTTATCTGGTCCATTTGTTTTAACTACTGTATAGTATTTCTTTGCATGAAGATACCATAATTTATTTACCCCTTCTCCTGGTAGCAGGCATTTATACCCTGTCTCATAGAGAATGCTGCCATCAACAGTTCTGTACACGTTTTGCTTCACAGAACTTTGTACCTTTAGTTTAGTTTTGTTTGTTTTTATACAGGAGAGGAATTGTTTTTTTCAGTCTAGTCACATTTTGTGGGCCTCAGTTTTTTCATTATAGTGGTAGTAAGATTGAACTACAGACAGTCCCTGACTTACGATGGTTCAACTTAACGATATTTCAACTTTACAATGGCATAATATGCATTCCGTAGAAACTGTACTTTGAATATTGGATTTTGATCTTTTTCTGGTCTAGCAATATGCAGTATGATCACACAATCATGAGGGTAAACAACTGATATGCTGACAACCATTCTGTACCCCTATAACCATTCTGTTTTTCACTTTCAGTATAGTCTTCAATAAATTGCATAAGATATTCCACAGTTTATTATCAAATAGGATTTGTGTTAAATAATTTTACCCAACTGTAAGCTAATATAAGTGTTCTGAGCACATTTAAGGCAGGCTGGGCTAAGCTATGATGTTTGGTAGGTTAGGTGTATTAAATGCATTTATGACTTATGATAGTTTCTACTTAACCCCATTGTAAGTCGAGGAAGATCTATCTCTCTTTTATATCTTTTCTAGTTCAAAATTGCATTTTTATATAGGTTATTTAACTAGGTAGTGTGAATTACTGGATTTTGTTATTAGTATAATTTCACAGTCCCATTAGTGTATCTCTTCAAGTCATTCTGTAGGATGTGGATTTTACTTTTGCAAGGGAAGGTTCCATTTTGAACGTTTTTGAGGACAAAAATATTTGCACTAACCATATGACCCAGCAGTCCCGCTACTGGGCATCTACCCAGGGAAAACCATAATTCAAAAAGACACATGCACCCCAATGTTCATTGCAGCACTATTTACAATAGCCAGGTCAGGGATGCAACCTAAATGCCCATCGACAGACGAATGGGTAAAGAAGATGTGGTACATAGATACAGTGGAATATTAGTCATAAAAAGGAATGAAATTGGGTCATTTTAGAGACGTGGATGGACCTAGAGACTGTCATTCAGAGTGAAGTAAGCCAGAAAGAGAAAAACAAATATCGTATATTAACGCATATATGTGGAATCTAGAAAAATGGTACAGATGAACCGGTTTGCAAGGCAGAAGTAGAGACACAGGTGTAGGGAACAAACGTATGGACACCAAGTGGGAAAAGCAGGGTGTGTGTGTGTGTGATGAATTGGGAGATGGGGATTGACATGTATGCACTGATGTGTATAAAATGGATGATTAATAAGAACCTGCTGTATAAAAAAAAATTAAATTAAAAAAATATATATGCAGTATTAGAAATGTTCATTAACTATAACGGCATAAGACACTAAATGTGTTTCCCCTTGATTTTGTTTCTCTTTCCTGGAATTTATAGTAACTACAAGTGCTACTAATTAGAATAAACACAATTATATACTGATACATACGTGAAGTAGGCTGTCTACTTATGCTGGATCAGCTTCGTCTGGCATCAGTCTGGACACAGAACTCTGTCCCTCTACTTTATTCTACAAGAGTTCCAGTCGCATTGAGCATTTTGTGTCTGTTCTCTTTAAATTTGATTGAAATTTATAGGGTCCTAGCATTCTGTTGCTGCCTTTGCCTTTCTCTCTCTTTTGCTTCTTACATATTAAATGAAAACCTAATGTAAGAATGAATAGGAAAAGTACTGTAATGAAGAAGAACGTAGTAGAGAATCTGAAGCAGTGAGAGATTAAACCTGACTGAAAGACCTGGAAGGGATTCTTAGAAGAAGGGGAATTCAAGCTGGGCCTCAAAGGGTGAAGACCTTAAAGGTCTGTGACAAGGAGGAGGAATGGGGAGCCTCTGAACTAGGCCATCTCTTTGCCGATTACCAACACCAGAGCAGCCTCTAATATCACCACACAGAACAGAAGAAGCACTTAGCTCTGCCCAAATTTCTGGCCTACAAGTATGTGAGGTGTAAAAAAAAATAGTTTT
This sequence comes from Lagenorhynchus albirostris, assembly GCF_949774975.1. Taxonomy (NCBI): domain Eukaryota; kingdom Metazoa; phylum Chordata; class Mammalia; order Artiodactyla; family Delphinidae; genus Lagenorhynchus; species Lagenorhynchus albirostris. The sequence continues at coordinate 61,027,114 of NC_083102.1, forward strand.
TTTTTGGAGTAATTTGTTATGCACCAAGAGATAACAGAAACGCAAGCAAAGCCAAGGAGGGGAATGATTTTTTTTTTTTTTGATGCTTGCTAAAGACAATACTTAATCATCTAAAACCTCTCTCCCCAAAATACAATACGTAGTGTAATTTAGAACTTCTAGCAGGAAGACTGAGTTTGGAGAGAATTCCAGGCAGAGGAAATGACCTGAACAAAGATAGCAAGGCAAGGAAGGACAGGATATATGTAAAGCAGACAGTAATTAGATGTGACCGGGAGTAAGATACCTCTTGGGGAGTAGGGTAAGACTAGACTAGAAAGGAAGGTTAGGACATGGTTACCAAGGGCCTTGAATGTGAGGTTGAAGAGACTGTATGACATAGAGCCCCTGAAGACATTTTGGAAAGAGAAGTACTAGTGGGACTCTTTAGGAAATCCTTTCCAATATTTCTGTAATGGACTCAAATGTGGAGAAATTAGGGGATCCATTTGGAAGCTATTGCAAGATGTTATGTGAGTCTGATTTGTGAAGACTGGAAAATAGATGGAAAACGTTTTGGGCTGGGCCACCATTAACCCACTCGGTGCATTCTGGGAATTAAAAGAGTGGCCCGTCTTCAAGACCTTTTACTTCCAACTGTTAGAAAATTGTTGTAATATATTTATTTAGTTAGAATAAGACACTTGACTGACGTCTACTGGGAATTTGTTTTAAGTCTACACATCCATGATGTGAATGCTCCTCCCCCCAGATGTGACACTTTTGTGCAGTACACAACTTGTACAACTATACCTGTGACCATAATCATGTGGGTATGAGTGATAGGACTTGGTAACTGATTGTATTATTTCTCAGAGGGAAAAGGAAGAAACTTCAAGTCTGGCTGGCAGGGAAGTTGCTAATAACCTTAATAGAACTGGAACCTATTCTTAGCAAGTGTGTCCACAAAACAAAATTATTCTAAACATGAATAATTTAAGACATTAATAATTTTGTTCATTGATCCCAGTAGTTTGCATTTACTCAATAAGAATTTTTTTATCTTCTAGAGTTTCAGCTTTCCAAGCCTTTGTGACATCTGAGAATGTTGACCAATCCCTCTTCCCTTTTGGGTTCCATAAGCCCTTCTCTCCTATATCTTTTCCTTCTTCCCCGAGCATTGCTTTTTCTCAATCTCCTTTGAAGGCCCCCTTTTCTCAGGTTTTCATTCTTGTGCCTTTGCATACAGTGGGTGCACAATAAGTATTTGTTGAATTGAATCACATTGCCTTTGAAAGATCAGGTTCAGGTTGACCAGGAGACTGACTCATAGGCGCCAGGGACTAAGGGTGTGCCGGAATTCAGAAAGTAGAAACCTATCCTAAATACAGTTCCTTGTTTTAGGATCTGTTTTCCACACAATGGGTCACTCTTTATTGGGGAATTCCTGTACTGTTGATCTGTTCATCATTGTTTAGCAGTGGCATACCAGGAGAACAAATTATTTACACTGGCAGTGTCAATAAGGGTGTGTCTAACTCAGAAAATATTTTCAAATAAAATAATGAAGCTTCCCCAGCTTTTAGCTTGGGAAGAATGAAACGTTACTGGAAAAAAAAATCTCAACTCATATTCAAGTACATAAGAGGTAAATAAGATGACATTTAAATATTTTCATTTGCAATTACTTGCTAACATTCTTACCACCACTGCCATCCCCTCCCACCACCCATTCACCTAGGTTTCTTTTGCTTTCATTTTTCATGGGGCTTGTGTATCAAGGCAAACCCAAGAACTCTGCTCTTCTGATACAACTTCACAAACATTTATTGTGTGGCTGCTTTGTGCAAAGTGCTATGGGAGACCTCATGAAAGATACAGAGGTTTCAGATTGCTTCTGCCCTGCAGGAGAGCCTGGCTTAATGGGAGAAGTAGACACATATGCAACTGCTCCAGGGCAGGTGATGACAAGGGTCATAATATAGTGCAGACAGAGCCAGGATTCCCTGTGTAAACATCACTCTAAGACTGAGCCACATACATGGACTTGCCATATTTCTTTTCTAAATTGCACGTTTGACTCTTAACCTTCCTGGGTTGGATTAGAAAGTGTTTTCTTCGAAGATTCTTGAGTCAGAAATGCACTATGATAATTAAGATTTAACAGAATTTAACTAAAAATGCATAGAGTAACATTAATTTTGCCAGACTTTTTAAATGTGTTTAAGTCGGCACTGTTAAAAGAAACTAGAGAAAACTAGAGTGATACTAAGTAAACAAGGATATAAAACAGGAGTTTTATGTTTACGTAAGCCCAGTATTTAGGAAATAAATATCCTGAAATTCCTTAGCCAAGTTATATTTTAAAATATGTTTTGAGCACAAGAAAAAAGTTATTAACAGCATAGTAGGAGAGAATAAATATAACTCTCATAAATATAATGAGGTAGTATTTAAAATATTGAATGGATCATTGCTATTTAATTAAGGTGCCTTTTATTTAATTAAAACCAATGACATTTTTATGGTTATTGGAGAACCAAAGACATTTGAATTTTTTTTGAATTTTTAAAATTTAAATGCGTTTAAGATTTGAAATTTAAACAAAAAAATGCTTGTTTCTTTTTAAATAATCATTGCCTCTCTATTAACTCAATCTCAAAAAAATGGATGGGTGAAATTAAACCACATATACATAATGTACAAAAATAAATGATACTAAAAACCATTTTAACTTTTGTTTTAAGCTAGTTGTAAAATTAAGTGATATGATTTGTATAGTAAGTAAACAATTCAGGTTTACTGATTTAATAACATGATGACTTGCAACTTTTACTTAAATTCATTCTTCTTACTAAGATGAAATGCAGCTTCTTCATAGAGGCATATTACCTAGTTTTCCTTTGCATTTTCATTAAAAATATAAAATCAGAAATGAACAGCATGTCAACCAATTTTACAGATGATAGTAAATTGGGAAGCATCTCAAATAGTAAAGTAAGAGAAGTATCACAAAAATACCTAAAAAGGTTTAGAACTATCACAGGAAATAGTGAGATTCAGCCTAAGAAAATGCAAGCTAATGCATGTAAGAGCAAATAATCTGAAATAGATATTCAATGGGAGAAAATGCTTAGTAATGCTGAAAGGCAGCCGAGGTGGTATCAGACAGCAAAGTAGGTATGAGATTGCAATGGGATGTGGCAGGTACAAAGAGCTATTGCCATTTGGAGTCATCTTGCAAACTCATTACAATGAAGAAAGGAAGCAGGAAGCTCCTACAAACGACAGTATTAAGAACATATTTGTCAGACTTCCCTGGCGGTCCAGTGGTTAAGACTCCTCACTTCCAATGCAGTGGGTGCAGGTTCAATCCCTGGTCGGGGAGCAAAGATCCCACATGCCATGTGGCATGGCAAAAAAAACAAAAAACAAAAAAAAATATTTGTCTTATACCAACCCAAGAGCATCCAAACAAGTAGCTGCCAATATTTTGAATAATTTGGAAAATAGAAATTATAGTGCTTAGAATAGGGAAGAATTGGCTTAATAAATAAGATTTTAAAAATAAAATTCCTTCTCTGTGGTTAAGTAATAAAACAGTATGAAGTTATATGATGGATATAAGCAACTTACTGGAAGACAGATTTGTTCAGATTAGACTGAGACCATGGATTCTGGGAATAATGTGAACACTTTTATAGGCAATTCTCAACATCTAGGCCAATTGTGCAGATTGCAAAAGAGCATCTTAAGACAATGATGGGAGCTGGATCACTCGAGGTGAGTTTGGAGTTCATGAAGGACTCCACTAAGTAACAGTGCCAGAATTGATTGGAAACAGTGTGTTTTAACAGTGAGGTCATATTTCTATTGTTGTCTCTACTGGTCAGATTATTCTGCCTCATTGTTTGTGGTTCAGTGTTTATACTCTAGGACCACTCATATGTCTTTGCCAGGGTACTGTCTCCTTTCTCTTAGCACCTTTTTTGAACTTGGCTTTTAGAATTTCTTTGACTGGGTACCTTTTATGTCTGCCACTGGCCTTCTGTTTCTTTTGAAAGCACTTCCTTCCCTGTGTATACCTGCTATCCTGTTTTAGCACTGATCATATTTGTATTTCAGTTGCCACTATCTACTACTGATGGCAGCTCTTTGCTCTGACTCTATCATTAATAAGGACACATCAAATCAAATGTTATCTTGGCTTCTCATACTCAAAATTATTGAAGCCCTGTTCCTAGCCACCTCTTCCCAAATCCAGCAAATATACAGCTTTCCACATAGGCTGGTAAGGACAGCCTCTCACTGATCAAAAAGCCTGAACTCTTTCTAACCCTCTCTCATATCCTATCTTCTCACCACTTTACTCTTTATGTATCTGTTCCTTTTCCTTCAATAACCAAATTCTTACTCTGGTTTTGAGATCTTTCTCTCAAAAGATTCCTCTTGTTTGTAGCATAATATTCCAGTGTTTAATAATAATGATATTTAATAAAATTATACCATTGTCTCCAAAACTGTTGGTGACTTATAAAAAATTTCTAATTTAAATTAAATTTCTATATTTTGCTACTTATGTAAAATCATAGGAAAAGGAAATTAAGCAAATTTTTAAAATTTTGTAGCTTAATGTTGAAGCTCTAAAAGTTGCCTTTCAAAATGGAAAATTGTTAGGTCATTGAATTTGTTAACTTTCATCAAACTGTCAATCATGTCTTGAGTTCCATCTCTGTGTCAGGGATTGAGCTAGGCCTGCACTGAGGATTATAAAGTGACATGTGGTCTTTGGCCTTAAAAGGCTCACTCACATTCTTGTTATGGGCAGTAATTTTGGTTGGTTGACTGAGAAACCATTCATATGTTTAATAAATATTTATGGAGCTCTGGCCCTCTGCAAGGCCCTATGCTAGGGTTTGAGGCTACAGTATGGGAAGCAGGACACGTAAGATCCCTGCCCACGTGGGTTTCAGTGGGCAGGGGCACTTAACCTAATAGGTGAGTGTGGAGGAACTATAGAAGGATAGGAGTCAGGGGTGACAATGGGGAAGAGTACTGGAGAGCAGAGGGGGCTTACAGAACTGAAAGAGGGTTGATGTGAATTTACTGTAGATGCAGTTGGGGACTGGTGAGTTTGACTGATAAAGAGAGAAGAGAAGAGGGCTGGTAGCTAGAGGAACACCTGAGATTCTTACAGGCTTACCCAATAAGCACAAGCTGTAGCTTTAGAAATAAAATGGCCTATCCAAAATTTTAGAAATAATTATCTTGCCCCTATTTAGTATCTTTGGGATATTTTTCTGAATACTTATTAAATTCTTAGCTAAGGGCTTCCCTGGTGGCGCAGTGGTTGAGAATCCGCCTGCCGATGCAGGGGACACGGGTTCGTGCCCCTGTCCGGGAAGATCCCACATGCCACGGAGCGGCTGGGCCCGTGAGCCATGGCCGCTGGGCCTGCACGTCCGGAGCCTGTGCTCCGCAGCGGGAGAGGCCACAGTAGTGAGAGGCCCGCCTACCGCAAAAAAACACATACACACAAAAATAAAAATTAAAAAAAAAAATTCTTAGCTAAGAAAGTAGTATGTGTTGCGTGTGTGTGTGTGTGTGTGTGTGTGTGTGTGTGTGTAAGTGGTAGAATGGTTCTCCTTAGTTACAAGTGATTTTAATAATGGAATAATAATTTTAATCAGAATTAGCCTTCTGATCATTTGTTTGGGATAGAATCTTACGTTAGAATTCAAATATGGGGGACTTCCCTGGTGGCGCAGTGGTTAAGAATCCGCCTGCCAATGCAGGCGACACAGGTTTGAGCCCTGGTCTGGGAAGATCCCACATGCCGCAGAGCAACTAAGTCTGTGCACCACAACTCTGAGCCTGCGCTCTAGAGCCCGCAGGCCACAACTACTGAGCCTGAGTGCCGCAACTACTGAAGCCTGCTTGCCTAGAGCCCCTGCTCCACAATAAGAGAAGCCAACACAATGAGAAGCCCGCGCACTGCAACGAGAGTAACCCCCGCTCACCGCAACTAGAGAAGGCCTGTACGCAGCAACAAAGACCCAATGCAGCCAAAAATAAGTAATAAATAAATAAATTTATTTAAAAAAAAAGAATCCAAGTATGCCAGAACCCAAATGTAGCAGTTTCCTCATTTTAATAAAATTGTGGTTACAGATTACAGCTCATCAGATTATAATAGTGCAACCTTGCCAGTAAGCAGCAAAATTTACTTGTCTGTTTCTTCTTCCAGGGTACCTATGTAGTTAAATTCAATCAATTTTTAAAAATATTTTTTTTTTACTACAAGTTATTGCTTATCACAGGCAAACCCAATGACATACTTATATCTGCAGGACAACAATTTATATTGGGAAGTAAAACTTTTACTATTTAACATTAGAGCTCATCTGATTAATAAACTGATATTGCCTCAGGTCTCAAACTTTGTCGTGAATAAAATAGGTCCTCATGCTGTTTAAAAACAGTGCACCAGCTGCAAGTCCAGAAAACACTTGCTGTTGCTCACATAATAAAAGAACCCCCAAAGTCTTATAATTTATAGATTCATAACCACTTCTTGTTGAATTTATTCCTCTAAATGGTGCAGGTGCTGCTTTGGTTTAAAACATACAACCCTCGTTAGGCAATCTGCAAGTACTCCAAGGTGCTTAATTTCTTCCCTTCTTATATTGTGAGCTGGTTGAACTCAGCACTTCATTTAAAGCTCAAAGGTGTGATTGTTTTAAAACTTACCTAATATTCCTTTTTTTTAATCATTTAAATATAGATGTAATTTCCTACAAATGTGTAATTGATCATTTAAGATTTGGACAGTTCATTTTTATTTATTTTTTATTGAAGTATAGTTGATTTACAATGTGTTAATTTCTGCTGCATAGCAAAGTGATTCAGTTGTACATATATATATATATATATATATACACATATACATTCTTTTTTTATATTCTTTTCCATTATGGTTTATCATAGGATGTTGAATATAGTTCCCTGTGCTATACAATAGGACCTTGTTGTTTATCCATTCTGTATATGAAAGCTTACAACTGCTAACCCCAACTTCCCACTCCATCCCTCCTCAGCTCCCTCCCCCTTGGCAACCACAAGTCTGTTCTCTATGTCTGTGAGTGTGTTTCTGTTTCGTAGATGGGTTCTTTTGTGTCATATTTTAGATTCCATATATAAGTGATATCGTATGGTATTTGTCTTTGTCTTTCTGGCTTACTTCACTTAGTGTGATAATCTCTAGTTGCATCCATGTTACTGCAAATGGCATTATTTCATTCTTTTTTATGGCTGAGTAGTATTCCATTGCATATCTGTACCACATCTTCTTTATCCTTTCATCTGTCAATGGACACTTAGGTTGTTTCCATGTCTTGGCCATTGTGAATAGTGCTGCTGTGAACATAGGGGTGCGTGTATCTTTTTGAATTAGAGTTTTGTCTGCATATATGCTCGGGAGTGGTATTGCTGGACCATATGGCAATTCTATTTTTAGTTTTCTGAGGAACCTCCATACAGTTTTCCATAGTGGCTGTACAACTTGTATACATTCTCACCAACAGTGTAGGACGGTTCCCTTTTCTCCACATCCTCTGCAGCAGTTGTTATTTGTAGAGTTTTTAATAATGGCTATTTTTGGATACTTCATTTCTAACCATATTGTTCATTTATTCAAACATGTTATGATCCTGTCAGTTCCAACACAGGTCTAGATGCAGGTGATATATTGGTGAATATTGATACTAGCCTCCTGGAAACTTAGAGTCTAGTGTGAAATTTATTTTCTGGTGGATTCTCTAAGGATTCTTGCCTATTCTCCTTTCACAGAACCTCTGGTGTGATGGAATCTAGGCAGCTGTTTCAAGTTCTGTCTTTTAAAATCCTTCCATCTTAAAAAGTTGGCATAAATGTGTTGCTTCAGAAGTGGCTGCTGCTATTAATTGTGAATAGTGAACATTCCAAGAAGTTAAACTTTCAATCAATAGTAAGATTAAACAGTTCGTATTGCTAAGCACGTTTATTTTAGGTTTCAACTCTGGAGTATTAGTGGCTGGAATTATTTCATTAATAAAGCAGCGTTTTCACACAGTTTAGTAAGAGGATAAACAGTTTTCCAGGAGATCATCAGTGTTAGGCTAATATGAGTTCTACAGTATACTATTATTATACCTCTGTATGACAAATGCAGAAGCTCAGACTGAAGTAACTTGCCCAAGGTTACAAAGCTAGCTAGAGGCAAGGCCAAGATGAGATCCCAGGCTGTCTGGCTCTCAGACTCTTATGTTCTGCTGTTTCTCGTACTTAAGATATGCTTTCGTATGACCCTTCTTGCTTTTTTTTTTTTTTTTTTTTGCGGTACGCGGGCCTCTCACTGCTGGGGCCCCTCCCGTTGTGGAGCACAGGCTCCGGACGTGCAGGCTCAGCGGCCATGGCTCACGGGCCCAGCCGCTCCACGGCATGTGGGGTCTTCCCGGACCGGGGCATGAACCCATGTCCCCTGCATCGGCAGGTGGACTCTCAACCACTGCGCCACCAGGGAAGCCCCCTTCTTGCTTTTTTTGTGTTATAGTGATTTGCTCTCTCTCAGATATGTGAATATTAGTTTGGATAGTACATACATTGTATGCTGAATATGAAAGTGAACATTTTTAATTATGTTTTTTTCCCCTGATTCATAACTATCCTATATTTAAAAGCTTTTTTTTTTTTTGGTTGTATGTCCAGCATTACTTACAATGTGACCTGGAAGTTCATTTGTTTTTGTTCTTAATTATGTTTGCTTGTTTATTTGTTTATTAATTTATATATTTGTTTCCTTATACCTAGTACCCTGAAAGATTTATCAAATTTAAAAAGAAAATTTAGTCAAATTCATTGTGTACAAAATTATATTTTTCTGTACCTCTGGAAAACAATGGAAACAGAAAAGCAGGCTTCGTTTTCCCGTAAAGAGAAAGAGCCCAAGTTTGGAGAGGGATTTCCTCTTTTCTCACTGCAGTATTTCGAGTTGCTTCTCCCCCTTTGGGTTTTGGCTGGAGCAGGTATTTCTGCCATTCTAACTCCACACCCTGTTCCCTCCCACATCTGTGCTGCTTGCTTCCTGGACTACCCTCTCCTGCTTCTCATCCTCCTAGGTCCGCTGATGGCAGCTTCTCTGACAAGGCTGTGCTCACCTCCCGGTCTGCAGGAGCTGTCTTCTTCAGTGTTGCCTTCATTTTCTTAGCTCATTTGTTTATTGTTTATTAAATAGAACAACGGGGTTTTGTTTGTTTTTTCTTGTTTCTTTCAGTGCCTCAGCACCATTGTGCCCGGTGTATATTTGGTGTTTGATAGTCGTTGAATGAATGCATACCTCTATTATAGCACTCACTGATTTGTATTTAATAGTTTTATACATTTTTCTCCTTCCCCAGACTGTAAGCTTCACATTTTATTTGTCTTTTCCCCCATGTTTATAATCTGTTAGGTAGTCAGTAAATGTTCATCGAATTAATGAATGAGTGACTAATTAATGCCTTTACATCTCTGTGGTACTGGATGGAGATGATTAAAAGGAGGGGGCAAGAATGGGTACTGGCTGAAAGGACCAGTGTATTATGAATTTTTGAACTCTGAATCAGGAAAGGAGGAGCAGAAACACCAAGAACAGATGTCCCCTTTCATTCATCTGTCCAGAAGTTTAGTTTTTTCGTGTCTGTAATTTGCACATTTGGGCATACCAGTCAAAATGAGTCCCAGATACTCATTTGTCTTTCAGGGTAAAATGGTAAGGAAAATAGTCCTAGATATAGGAACCTCAGTGAAAACTACATAAAGTTGCTTCTGACAATGAGGGAGACTTAAGTGACATTAACTTCCACAAAAATCTCAAAAAACAAGTGCCCTCCATTGTCTATATTTTTAAGACCTAGAGAACTTTAAGTATTGTATTTTAAGGTTTAAATTCAATGAGTTATGGAAACATGGACCTTGGGAATAATATCCAATAACAGAGGAGGTAGAATAAGAGGAACCTGTGAAGGAAACTGAGAACAAATGGCCAGAAAGAAAGAAAGCAAGTAAGTGGTGTGTTTCCGTGTGTGTGTGTGTATGTGTGTGTGTAATTCTTGTTAGTTTTGTTTTTGTTTTTAAAGCTCCAAGAGGACAAGTATAATTGTATTACTAGCTTCTAGCAAAACCTGGCAAAAATGTGTAGACTACTGAGTCTCATACAATACATGCCGTTATTGACAGGGCGCATTGAAAACAGTCATCACTTGGTGGCAACTTCATTTGCCAGACATCACATATTGCTAGGGATTTGGAAGGAACGGACTTGTAAAGCAGACACTTTGGAAAGACAAAGTGTCTATAGGAGACATGTGGAAAGGTTGGGTGACTGGTATGTTAGGGGACGCAATCATTGCAGCAGCACAGGGTGTTACTTTCAATAGAAGCCATTTGTCAGTGTAGGTGATATTGATTGCTGTCTTATGTTAGAGAGAAATCATTGATAACTTCATGCAAACAGTTTTTGCCACCAAAGGAGAGGATAACAAATCTGAACACTTTCTTGTTTTATCTCTGTAATGTTTGATCGTGTTTAAGTTCCATTGCAACACACTAGTCATGAGTCAGAATTAAAAGCTGTCTAAACTAGATTATACACTTAGGTTTCCACGGAAAATCTTGTTGGGAGCAGGGGTAGAAATTTACAGCAATCAAAGAATTTGTCCAAAGCCACTAATGACTTAGCTTGGCCTCACATTAGCCATGGCCCCCTTAGGGTCTCCATGGGGGTGGGGAGGAGGTGGACAGTCCCCAGGAGCTGTGCAAGATGGCCCGTTGGAGGTGTGCAAAGACAGTTTTAAAATTTCTGTTTATGAATTGTGTTTATCCCAGCCTTAAACAACTGTCTATGTTTTGAATGTGCATTAGATATCAGTACAGTGCTCTGTGTTTGTAAATAAGTAAATTATATTTGTACATAAATGCAGAGAGGCATGCACAAACATTTTTTAATTGATTAAGTGCTTGAGAATACACTTTGGAGACCTCAAGCTTAAATCATAAATACTGTTTGGGCGTTGTGAGTAAACTGGGAACATTGAGAGGTTTCTTAATAAAATTCTGTCAAGGATTTTAGCTGTTATCAGATTCCCATTGTTTGAGCTGCATATGCAGATATGTGACCGGACCTTCCTTCCACAGTGTGGATTTTAAGTGAACACATTAAAACGCAAGTTCAAAAACATTTGTTGCACGTTCTGTGAACACACTGCCGTTTTCTCAGGAGTTGCCTGATGCCCCTGCACATACGGTATGTTCTTTACAGTCGTCCTTTAGTCACAGGCAGTTTAAGCTGTTAAATAGTATCTTGCTTTAAAAGGTAGGCTGATGGTGTGTCTATCTTCTGGTACATCTGGTAAGTTAATCTATACAGTCTCCATAAGTATCCTGCAGGGACCTGTTTTTACATGCATACAGGGACGTTTATGTAGAAATCAAAGGCCATGAATCAGAAAAACACAACTCTTGTTTCCAGTGTAGTGGAGGCTTAAAAAAATTGGCTTTGAAAAATTGAAAGTAGTGTGGTTTGTTTTTATTGTGGAACCGATCAGGAAGAACAATTTACAGTCATTGCCATTCTTCACAGCTGAATGGAGTAGAGGTGCCTGCCTCGTGAAATGGAGCAGCTGCACCCGTTTTCTCTGGGCTCACAAAAACATTTGCTTTTTAATCGAGAACTTTGGATGGTGGGGTACAGTTTGTTTTCATGCTGCAAGTGGTCAGTTGTGCCTTACCAGACAGCTGTAGTGTAATTAAGAAAAATTGTGTGAAAGTGGATTAAATATAACAGAAGAAGCCTTTTTTTAAAAAAGGGGGGGTTTTCACCTTAAATATATTCATTTTTTCTTTAATGCTTAAAAGCAGAAATGTCTCTATACTGCTCTAGAAGATTTTGCTATTTCACAATATCATTTAGCTCTAGGAAATATAAGATGCTGTACTTCTGCATAATTGTTTGTTTTTGTAGCAAATGCAAACTAAAAAGTATGGGTTTTAAGATGATTTAGCTTATGAAAGACCTGCTTTCAAAATAATGTTTAATAAGGGATTGCACAGTTGTATTTATGTTAACTTTAATGCATTAAAAAGCTGGTGACCTACTTTTGTAGCAAAAAAAATTTGAGGCTGCTTTTTAGACTCATTTTGTATACAAGATGCAACGTTAGGAGAATTATCTGTTTTTTAAGACCAGAAACTACGAGAGGTGAAAATCACATTTTTCTTGATAAATTTTTTAATTAGTCATTATAATAATGAAATAATCTGAGGACATGTTGACTTGTAGTTAAATGTGGAACATTAGGCTGTCATTTGGCTTTGAAAAGCATATACTTATTTTATGCAGCAGACTTTGAAATAAGAATAGAAATGCCTTAATTTGCATCACAGTCTACAGTAGCAAAATAACTGTTACAAGGTCAGAGGGAGCTGAATTTTTTAAAAAACCATTGTGTTCACAAATAACCAAGATTTGTACTAGACACTCATCCATTGTAAGTTTTCATACTGATTGCCCAACACAGTAAAGCAAAATTTTCACCGTAGGTCAAACAAAGGTGCCAGGTTCAGGTTTGCTCTAAGTGTTTATCCTATATTGATGATTTTCTAGTGGAGACTCTTGGGCTTTATTTCCTTTAGAGGAATTTTTGAAAGCTGGGTGAAGGGAGAAGGCTGGCAGGGAGTTACAGCCCTAAAGCTCTCGCTATTTCCATTTTTGCAGCCCTCACCTTGGGAGTTAATTTGGGGGGAGGACTCTACACTGGGTGTTTTCAAGAGGAAAACCAACTGTCATTTCCCCCACTCTCTGGTGGCTGCTCTCTCCTGATTCTTTGTGTCTTTCCTCACCAGAGGCCCTAAGAAAGCACTGAGAACCATGTCTGAGCTCTTTCTAAATATTGGCAAAGCATGGCTGCAGCTGGTGAGTTGGTTCTTCTGTTTGCAAACTGACCCCTCGTGTGCACCAAACTCCTCTCCAGACTCCTGCCTCTATAGACTGTGAGCACAGCTGAGTTCAGGAAGGTGAATGGAGGAGGGCTGGGGTGCGGTGGAAAGGTAGAATAGCACTTAAGGGACTGACTGAGGCCAGGTTTTAAGGTAAGAATGGTGATGAAGAGCACTGGAGAAAGAGAGCAGCCTGACGCAGCGAGGAAATTACTGGAAATTCTAATTACTGGAATTAGATAAAAAGATCTGAATTAAAGTTCCAGCTAGCCAAACATTTTGAGAAAGTCGTTCTCCCACCTTCTGTTTCTTCATGTATAAAGTGGAACTGGGACACCTGTTCTACATACCAAACAGGGTGTGAGTCTTAGAAAAAAGAGAGAGAACGTGAGAGTTGTGAATCCTATGTGTAGCTGTGGGACCACCCAACCCATTTGTGTCTTTTTTTTTTTTGGAACTCTTGGCAGCCAAGGAAAGGGAATGCAGCAAATATTAAATCTTACAAACATTGGTTCTTTCTCTATGAGTGCTCTCAGAGCTCCTTGATAATCCCATTATTTCTCTCTTTTTGATTCCCAACCTACCAGTCCCCCCACAGACAGTTTCAAACCGTTTCACCTTCTCAAGCCCCAGCCCCTCCTTTCTCAGTCTCAGTAGAGAAACTCCTCTGCTACTGTGTCAGAAAGGTTGAGCGAGGCCCTTGAGCTTCCTTGGCCACCATCTCAAAATGCCTCTGTCTTTATCCATTTCCATCTCACTTTCTGGCTCCTCCTTGCAACAGGTAAACTGTGCTCTTGACATTCTCATCCTCCTTCAATTCAAACCTTGCTTCATCAGTTATTTCATATCTTTCTTTTGTTCTTTTCATCTCTTTCTACCTGGTCTTTCTCCATGGTCAGGAAACTCTTTGAGTTCAGTGTCGTGTGTGTGTGTGTGTGTGTGTGTGTGTGTGTGTGTGTGTGTGTAGTTTTTTTTTTTTTCATTTTTATTGCTGAAATATTCAAGAGTGATTTGAGCCCTTTCTTTCTTCACCATCCGTGCTTCCTTTTGATCCATTTCAACCTGGCTTCTGTCTGTTTCATTGTATTGAAACTCCTGTCTCGAAGGCCACCACTGATCTCATCGTCAAATCCAGTGACCATTACTCTGTTTGTTTTTATCGGTCTCTGTGCCAAGTTCCATGCAGATTTTGACAGCCTTAACTTTCCTTTAATTGCAACCCTCTTCCTCTTTGGCCCCGTATATCAGTACCTTGCTTATTCTCTTCCGACTCTGTCACTGACTGCTTTTCTTTTCGCTTCAGCCCCTAAGAGTAGATATTCCCTAGGATTCTGTACAAGCCTCACAATATACAAAAATTAATTCAAATTGGGTAATAGACCTAAATATAAGATCCAAATCTATAAACCTGATAAATGAAAATATAGGAGAAAAATCTTTGTGACCTTGGATGATGATTCTTAGGTATAAAAAGCATGCTCCATAAAAGAAAAAAATGAAAAATTATAATTCATCAAAATTATACGTTCTGCTTTTAGAAAGGTATTGTTAAGGTTAGGAAAGCCTCAGATTAGGAGAAGATATTTACAAAACTTATCTGACAAAGAACTTGTATCTAAAATATAAAGAACTCTCAAAGTTTAATAATATTTAAGAAACAGCCTCATTTTAAACAATGGGCAAAAGATTTGAATAGACACTTCATCAAAGATGATATATGGATGACAAGTAAGCACATGAAAAGATGCTCAACATCATCAGTTATTAGGGAAATGGAGAATAAAACCACAACGAGCCACTACTATATCCATTAGAATGCCTAAAATTTTAACACCAAAGCTGGCAAGGATGTGGAAGAATTGGAACTTGCATATATTGCTGGTGAGAATGTGAAATGATGCAGCCATTTTGGCAATTTTTTAAAAAGTTAAACATGTATCAACTATATGACCCAGTCATTCAACTCCTAGGTATTTACCCAAGAGAAATGAAAGAACATGCTGTATGTTTCTGTTTATATAAAAAAATCTAGAAACTACAAGCCTATGGTGATGGAAAGCAAAGTAGTTGTCTGGGAATGGGAGTGTGGTGTAGGAGGAATGGATTACAAAGAAGCACGAGGAAACTTTTTGTGGTGATGGATATGTTTATTATGTTGATTGTGATGGTGCTTTCACAAATGTATATGTATGTCAGAAAAGATCAAATCTGACACTTGAAAATGTGTTTGTAATACATTAATTATACCACAATAAAACTATGAAAAATTTAATAGAACCACATACTAAAAAGGATGAATATTACAGCATGTAAATTATCCCCCAATATCCCAGACTTTAACAAAAAAGCATATGGGAAAATAAAATATGGGGATTAAAGTTGCAAAATATTATTAAAAGCAAATCTCGAAAGGTTACATATTTTATGATTCCATATATATAATATTCTCAAATGACAGACTTACAGAGATGGAAAATAGATTAATGGTTGCCAGGGGTTAGGATTGGAAACCATGGGGGAAGCTAGATGAAGGATACACAGGAATTTTCAGTACTGTTTTTGCAACTATATAATATGTAACTAATGAATGTATAATTATCTGAAAATTAAAAGTGTCTTTATTAAAACAACCTTTTGGATATTATTGTGTTCTCTAATGTGAAACAAAAATAGCATGCCAAACAATCATCAGTTTTTTAGATCTTAAATCAGTAATAACATTACTATGTAAACACTAGAGACTATGCTTTTATGGAAATGATGGCAACCTAACATTGCATTGTTGCAGATAGAAGACATAGCAAGAATCATTTTACAATTTCTGGTTCTCCATCTAAATATTCAATACCTTAATTTTTTTTCTCAGACATTCTTATATTTCTCTGAGTAGACAATAGATACAGATGGTTCAAATATACATAAAAAGGGATACATTGATAAGTCTTCCTCCAACATCTGTCCTCCATCCACATACTTCATGCTCCCCGCAAATTAAACAACTACCATTAATTTCTTGCATATTCTTCCAGAGTTTCTTTATGTCTATATAAGCAAATGCAAATACATGTTTTTTTAATCTTTCTTTCTGCTTTTACACAAAAGGAAGTTTACTGAATATTTTGCACATTACATTTTTTTAACATCTTTATTGGAGTATAATTGCTTTACAATGGTGTGTTAGTTTCTGCTGTGTAACAAAGTGAATCAGCTATACATATACATATATCCCCATATCCCCTCCCTCTGGCGCCTCCCTCCGACCCTCCCTATCCCACCCCTCTAAGTGGACAAAAAGTACCAAGCTGATCTCCCTGTGCTATGTGTCTGCTTCCCACTAGCTATCTATTTTACATTTGGTAGTGTATATATGTCCATGCCACTCTCTCACTTCATCCCAGCTTACCCTTCCCCCTCCCTGTGTCCTCGAGTCCATTCTCTACATCTGTGTCTTTATTCCTGTCCTGCCCCTAGGTTCCTCAGAACCAATTTTTTTTTTTTTTTTAGATTCCATATATATGTGTTAGCATACGGCATGTGTTTTTCTTTCTCACTTACTTCACTCTGTATGACAGTCTCTACGTCCGTCCACCTCACTAAAAATAACTCAATTTCGTTTCATTTTATGGCTGAGTAATGTTCCCTTGTATATATGCCACATCTTCTTTACCCATTCATCTGTTGATGGACACTTAGGTTGCTTCCATGTCCTGGCTATTGTAAATAGAGCTGTAATGAACATTGTGGTACATGACTCTTTTTGAATTGTATCAGAGTATACGCCCAGTAGTGGGATTGCTGGGTCGTATGGTAGTTCTATTTTTATTTTTTAAAGAACCTCCATACTGTTCCATAGTGGCTATATCAATTTACCACCAACAGTGAAAGAGAGTTCCGTTTTCTCCACACCCTCTCCAGAATTTTTTGTTTGTAGATTTTTTTGATGATGGCCATTCTGACTGGTGTGAGATGATGTCTCATTGTAGTTTTGATTTGCATTTCTCTAATGATTAATGATGTTGAGCATTCTTTCATGTGTTTGTTGACAATCTGTATATCTTCTTTGCAGAAATGTCTATTTAGGTCTTCTGCCCATTTTGGAATTAGGTTGTTTGTTTTTTTGATACTGAGCTGCATGAGCTGCTTGTAAATTTTGGAGATTAATCCTTTGTTAGTTGCTTCGTTTGCAAGTATTTTCTCCCATTTTGAGGGTTGTCTTTTCCTCTTCTTTATGGTTTCCTTTGCTGTGCAAAAGCTTTGAAGTTTCATTAGGTCCCATTTGTTTATTTTTGTTTTTATTTTGATTTCTCTAGGAAACGTGTCAAAAAGGATCTTGCTGTGATTTATGTCATAGAGTGTTCTGCCTATGTTTTCCTCTAAGAGTTTTACAGTGTCTGGCCTTACATTTAGGTCTTTAATCCATTTTGAGTTTATTTTTGTGTATGGTGTTAGGGAGTGTTCTAATTTCATTCTTTTACACGTAGCTGTCCAGTTTTCCCAGCACCACTTATTGAAGAGGCTCTCTTTTCTCCACTGTATATTATTGCCTCCTTTATCCAAGATAAGGAGACCATAAGTGCATGGATTTATCTCTGGGCTTTCTGTCCTTTTCCATTGATCTATATTTCTGTTTTAGTGCCAATACCATACTGTCTTGATTACCGTAGCTTTGTAGTATAGCCTGAAGTCAGGGAGCCTGATTCCTCCAGCTCCATTTCTCTTTCTTAAGATTGCTTTGGCTATTTGAGGTCTTTTGTGTTTCCATACAAATTGTGAAATTTTTTACTCTAGTTCTGTGAAAAATGCCATTGGTAGTTTGATAAGGATTGCATTGAATCTGTAGATTGCTTTGGGTAGTAGAGTCATTTTCACAATGTTGATTCTTCCAATCCAAGAACATGGTATATCTCTTCTTCTGTTTGTATCATCTTTAATTTCTTTCCTCAGTGTCTTATAGTTTTCTGTATACAGGTCTTTTGTCTTCTTAGGTAGGTTTATTCCTAGTATTTTCTTCTTTTTGTTGCAGTGGTAAATGGGAGTGTTTCCTTAAATTCTCTTTCAGATTTTTCATCATTAGTGTACAGGAATGCAAGTGATTTCTGTACATTAATTTTGTATCCTGCTACTTTACCAAATTCATTGATAAACTTTAGTAGTTTTCTGTAGCATCTTTAGGATTGTCTACACATAGTATCATGTCATCTGCAAACAGTGACAGTTTTACTTCTTCTTTTCTGATTTGGATTGCTTTTATTTCTTTTTCTTCTTTGATTGCTGTGGCTAAAACTTCCAAAACTATGTTGAATAATTGTGGTGAGAGTGGGCAGCCTTGTCTTGTTCCTGATCTTAGTGGAAATGGTTTCAGTTTTTCAACATTGAGAACGATGTTTGCTGTGGGTTTGTCATATATGGCCTTTATTATGTTGAGGAAAGTTCCCTCTATGCCTACTTTCTGGAGGGTTTTTATCATAAATGGGTATTGAATTTTGTCAAAAGCTTTCTCTGCATCTATTGAGATGATCATATGGTTTTCGTCCTTCAGTTTGTTAATATGTTGTATCACATTGATTTGCGTTTATTGAAGAATCCTTGCATTCCTGGGGTAAACCCCACTAGATCATGGTGTATGATCCTTTTCATGTGCTGTTGGTTTCTGTTTGCTAGTGCTTAGTTGAGAGTTTTTGCACCTATGTTCATCAGTGTTATTGGCCTGCAGTTTTCTTTTTTTGTGACATCTTTGTCTGGTTTTGGTGTCAAGGTGATGGTGGCCTCGTAGAATGAGTTTGGGAGTGTTCCTCCCTCTGCTATATTTTGGAAGAGTTTGAGAAGGTTGGGTGTTAGCTCTTCCCTAAATGTTTGATAGAATCTGCCTGTGAAGCCGTCTGGTCCTGGGCTTTTGCTTGTTGGAAGATTTTTAATCACAGTCTCAATTTCAGTGCTTGTGATTGGTCTGTTTATATTTTCTGTTTCTTCCTCGTTCAGTCTCAGAAGGTTGTACTTTTCTAAGCATTTGTCCATTTCTTCCAGGTTGTCCATCTTATTGGCATAGAGTTGCTTGTAGTAATCTCTCATGATCGTTTGTATTTCTGCAGGGTTAGTTTTTCCTTCTTCATTTTCATTTCTAATTCTATTGATTTGAGTCTTCTCCCTTTTTTTCTTGATGAGTCTGGCTAATGGTTTATCAATTTTGTTTATCTTCTCAAAGAACCAGCTTTTAGTTTTATTGATCTTTGCTATCATTTCTTTCATTTTTTCTTCATTTATTTCTGATCTAATCTTTATGATTTCTTTTCTTCTTCTAACTCTGGGGTTTCTTTTGTTCTTCTTTCCCTAATTGCTTTAGGTGTAAGGTTAGGTTGTTTATTGGAGATGTTTCTTGTTTCTTGAGGTAGGATTGTATTGCTATAAACTTCCCTCTTAGAACTGCTTTTGCTCCATCCCATAGGTTTTGGGTCGTCATGTTTTCACTCTCATTTGTTTCTAAGTCTTTTGTGATTGCCTTTTGATTTCCTCAGTGATCTCTTGGTTATCTACTAGTGTATTGTTTAGCCTTCATGTGTTTGTATTTTTTACAGATTTTTTTTCCTGTAATTGATATCTAGTCTCATAGCATTGTGGTCAGAAAAGATACTTGATATGATTTCCATTTTCTTAAATTTACCAAGGATTGTGACCCAAGATATGATCTGTCCTGGAGAATGTTCCATGAGCACTTGAGAAGAAAGTGTATTCTGTTGTTTTTGGATGGAATGTCCTGTAAAAATCAATTAAGTCCATCTTGTTTAATGTGTTTTTAAAGCTTCTGTTTCCTTATTTATTTTCATTTTGGATGATCTGTCCATTGGTGAAAGTGGGGTGTTAAAGTCCCCTACTATGATTGTGTTACTGTCGATTTCCCCTTTTATGGCTGTTAGCATTTGCCTTATATATTGAGGTGCTCCTATGTTGGGTGCATAAGTATTTACAATTGTTATATCTTCTTGTTGGATTGATCCCTTGATCATTATGTAGTGTCCTTCTTTTTGTCTTGTAGTAGTCTTTATTTTAAAGTCTATTTTGTCTGATATGAGAATTGCTACTCCAGCTTTCTTTTCATTTCCATTTGCGTGGACTATCTTTTTCCATCCCCTCACTTTCAGTCTGTATGTGTCCCTAGGTCTGAAGTGTTGTCTTGTAGACAGCATATATACGGGTCTTGCTTTTGTATCCATTCAGCCAGTCTGTGTCTTTTGGTTGGAGCATTTAATCCATTTACGTTTAAGGTTGTTATTGATATGTATGTTCCTATTCCCGTTTTCTTAATTGTTTTTGGTTTGTTATTATAGGTCTTTTCCTTCTCTTCTGTTTCCTGCCTAGAGAAGTTCCTTTCACATTTGTTGTAAAGCTGGTTTTGTGGTGCTGAATTCTCTTAGCTTTTGCTTGTCTGTAAAGGTTTTAATTTCTCCATCGAATCTGAATGAGATCCTTGCTGGGTACAGTAATCTTGGTTGTAGGTTTTTCTCCTTCATCACTTTAAATATGTCCTGCCACTCCCTTCTGGCTTGCAGAGATTCTGCTGAAAGATCAGCTGTTAACCTTATGGGGATTCCCTTGTATGTTATTTGTTACTTTTTCCCTTGCTGCTTTTAATATTTTTTCTTTGTATTTAATTTTTGATAGTTTGATTAATATGTGTCTTGGCATGCTTCTCCTTGGATTTATCCTGTATGGGACTCTCTGTGCTTCCTGAACTTGATTCACTCTTTCCTTTCCCACATTAGGGAAGTTTTCAACTATAATCTCTTCAAATATTGTCTCAGTCCCTTTCTTTTTCTCCTCTTCTGGGATTCCTATCATTCAAATGTTGGTGCCTTTAATGTTGTCCCATATGTCCCTGCGACTGTCCTCAATTCTTTTCATTCTTTTTTCTTTATTCTCTGTGGTAGTTATTTCCACTATTTTTTCTTCCAGGGGACTTATCTGTTCTTCTGCCTCAGTTATTCTGCTATTGATTCCTTCTAGAGAATGTTTAATATCATTTATTGTGTTGTTCATCACTGTCTGTTTGCTCTTTAGGTCTTCTAGGTCCTTGTTAATCGTTTCTTGTATTTTCTGCATTCTATTTCCAAGATTTTTGATCATCTTTACTATCATTACTCTGAATTCTTTTTCAGGTAGACTGCCTATTTCCTCCTCATTTGTTTGGTCTGGTGGGTTTTTACCTTGCTCCTTCATCTGCTGTGTATTTCTATGTCTTCTCTGTCTCATTTTGCTTAACTTACTGTGTTTGGGGTCTCCTTTTCACACAGTGCAGGTTCGTAGTATCCGTTGTTTTTGGTGTCTGCCCCCAGTGGGTAAGGTTTGTTCAGTGGGTTGTGTAGGCTTCCTGGTGGAGAGGACTGGTGCCTGTGTTCTGGTGGATGAGGCTGGATCTTGTCTTTCTGGTGGGCAGGACCACATCCGGTGGTGTGTTTTTGGGTGTCTGTTTAATTATTATGACTTTAGGCAGTCTCTCTGCTAATGGGTGGGGTTGTGTTCCTGTCTTGGTAGTTGTTTTTCATAGGGTGTCCAGCACTGTAGCTTGCTGGTCGTTCAGTGGAGCTGGGTCTTAGCATTGAGATGGAGATCTCTGGGAGAGCTTTCACCATTTTATATTACATGGGGCCCGCCGGTCTTTGGTGGACCAATGTCCTGACATCGGCTGTCGCACCTCCAAGGCTCAGGTCTGACACCCAGGAAGGAAGGAAGGAAATAAAATAAAGTAAAATAAATAAAGTTATTAAAATAAAAATTAAAAAATATTAAAAGTATAAAAGTAAGGTAATAATAAAAAGGAAAGAAAGAGACAAAAGTGCAACCAAATCAAAAAACAAATCCACCAATGATAATAAGCTTAAAAGCTATACTAAAAACAAAAACAAAACGGACAGACAGAACCCTAGGACAAATGGTAAAAGCAAAGCTATACAGACAAAATCACACAAAGAAGCATACGCATTCACACTCACAAAAAGAGAAAAAGGAAAAAATAGATATTTAAAAAAAGGAAGAGAGCAACCAAATCAATAAACAAATCTACCAATGATAATAAGCTCTAAATCTTAAACAAAGTTAAACATAAAACCAGAAACAAATTAGATGCAGAAGGCAAACCCCAAGTCTACAGTTGCTCCAAAAGTCTACTGCCTCAATTTTGGGATGATTCATTGTCTATTCAGGTATTCCACAAATGCAGGGTACATCATGTTGATTGTGGGGTTTTAATCCACTGCTCCTGAAGCTGCTGGGAGAAATTTCCCTTTCTCTTCTTTGTTCGCACTGTTTCTGGGGTTCAGCTTTGGATTTGGACCCGCCTCTGCGTGTAGGTCACCTGGGGCTGTCTGTTCCCCGCCCAGACAGGATGGGGTTGAAGTAGCAGCTGATTAGGGGGCTCTGGCTCACTCAGGCTGGGGGGAGGTATGGGTATGGAACGTGGGGCGAGCCTGTGGGATCAGAGGCCAGCATGAGGTTGCAACAGCCTAAGGCCCACCATGTGTTGTCCCTGGATCATGGGACACTGGCAGTGGTGAGCTGCACAGGCTCCCAGGAGGGTAGATGTGGACAGTGACCTGTGCTCGCACACAGGCTTCTTGGTGGCTGCAGCGGGAGCCTTAGCATTCATGCCCGTCTCTGGGGTCCACGCTGATAGCCTTGGCTTGCGCTCGTCTCTGGAGCTCGTTTAGGTGGTGCTCTGAATCCCCTCTCCTCACGCACCCAGAAACAATGGTCTGTTGCCTGTTAGGCAGTTTCGGACTTTTTCCTGGACTCCCTCCTGGCTAGCTATGGCACACTAGCCCCCTTCAGGCTGTGTTCACGCAGCCAACCCCAGTCCTCTCTTGGGGTCTGACCTCTGAATTCTGAGCCTTAGCTCCCAGCCCCCACACACCCCGGTGGGTGAGCAGACAAGCCTCTCAGGCTGGTGAGTGCTGGTCAGCACTGATCCTCCGTGTGGGAGTCTCTCCGCTTTGCCCTCTGTACCCCTGTGGCTGAGCTCTCCTCCATGGCTCCGAAGCTTCCACCACACCCTCCCCCCATCTCCACCAGTGAAGGGGGCTTCCTGGTATGTGGAAACCTTTCCTCCTTCACAGCTCCCTCCCAGAGGTGCAGGTCCCATCCCTATTCTTTTGTCTCTGTTGTTCCTTTTTTCTTTTGCCCTACCCTGGTACATGGGGAGTTTCTTGCCTTTTGGGAGGTCTGAAGTCTTCTGCCAGCATTCAGTAAGTGTTCTGTAGCCGTTGTTCCACACATAGATGTATTTCTGATGTATTTGTGGGGAGGAAGGTGATCTCCGCATCTTACTGTTCCGCCATATTGAAACTCCCCCCACACCATACATTTTTTGCTTAACCATGTATTTTAGGAAAGTTTCCAGTTGGTTCATAGCTTCTTAGTTATTTTTCTTTTGACAGTCTTACTATATTCCATTGTATGACCATGCTGTACTTTATGTCCTGGTCCCCTACCTGTTGACATTTAGATTATTTCCAGACTTCTACTTTCATAAACAATACTACAGTTAATATCATTAAACATGTGTCATTTCCCTCTTGAACAAATATATGTGAATATATGAAATTGCCAGTATTTATTTCTTAATCTAGAAAAAATTTTGTGTGGTTCAACCTAAAATCTGCATAATACATTTTCAGATGGTTAATTATTTGAGACCAAGTGTTTAGTGTCTTTTTGATTTTCTGATCAGCTACCAGAGAACATGATTATTTGGATGCTTAAAAAAAGGAGTGGAGGGGCTTCCCTGGTGGCGCAGTCGTTGAGAGTCCGCCTGCCGATGCAGGGGACACGGGTTCGTGCCCCGGTCCGGGAAGATCCCACATGCCGCGGAGCGGCTGGGCCCGTGAGCCATGGCCGCTGAGCCTGCGCGTCTGGAGCCTGTGCTCCGCAACAGGAGAGGCCACAAAAGTGAGAGCCCCGCGTAACGCAAAAAAAGAAAAAGGAGTGGAGAACCTTCATTTAAATGTTGTTCAATATAGCTAAGGGGAAAATTTCTCAAAGTCCTTCACAGTAACTTCATTAAGTAACATGTCTAACTCTAACCCTGGTCCAGCTCTGTCAGGCTTTCTTGCCTCTGAATGAAAGCCTTTGCTCGCTCCTTATTAACAGGCCTAAGAATGGATTTCTGAGACCCTTTATATTTCCCAAGGTGGTCTTGAAAAAAAAAATCTTTTCATCTGCTCTCAGTGTTATCCTCCATTGGTCTTCACAGTTATTGCAGGCTTAATTACATAAGTCATTTGTTCTTATGTAACACATCATGTTCTCTGAAAAAAGCTGACTTTTGGTACATGTGGCAAATAGATGAAGTATGTTCTTCTACACAGTGAGCCAACTAGTTGGAGTCTTGGATTCTCTAACACCAATTGTGTGTGTTTGTGTATGAGAGGGAGTTAGTAAATTTAACAATTGGTTACTATAGGTGCAGGTGAATAATCAAGGATGTTCATTGTACTATTCTTTCACATTTTCTATAGATTTAATATTTTTCACAATAAAAAGTTGAGAGAGGGCTTCCCTGGTGGTGCAGTGGTTGAGAGTCCACCTGCCGATGCAGGGGACACGGGTTCGTGCCCCGGTCTGGGAAGATCCCACATGCCGCGGAGCGGCTGGGCCCGTGAGCCATGGCCGCTGAGCCTGCGTGTCCGGAGCCTGTGCTCCGCAACGGGAGAGGCTACAACAGTGTGAGGCCCGAGTACTGCAAAAAAAAAAAAAAAAAGTTGAGAGAAAGCATATTCTTTGCTAAGATTGTTTACTGTGAATTAGGAGCTGCTGCTTCATTACCTATCATGTTCTGTTATTGTTTTGCTATTTCTAGATCTGCAGACATCTTAGAAACTCTTCCCCAGACTTAAAAAAAATAAGTGATGATAGAAATTTATAGTTTTTGAGGGGGTTTCCTCTGTGCCACATGTTGGGCTCAGCATTTTATGTGGATGATCTCATTTAAGCCTCTTATCAACCTGTTACTATGTTTTTCATTTTTCTTATCAGACCACTCAGGCACAGTGAGGTTTAATAACTTGCTTCAAGTCACACAGGTGTAATGTAGAAATGCCACTTGCCACCGGACTGGCTATCATTATACTTGACCTGGTCTTTATTTTGACCCGAAGTATTTTGAAGTAAGAGATAGGTTATCCTCTGGCTAAAACTCTTAACAACAGTTGACTGATCCAGATAATATCATAATCTGAAGGCCTCATGAAAGACTACAAATGGATAAACATGGAGAGTGAAATTGACAAGTTTTTTGACATATTAATTAGCAAAGCTCTATGAAAAAGAATAGCTTTGTATATATATAGTAGTCAGAACCTTCCTGCTCCCTTTCTGAGTTTGCTGCTTTTGTATATGCATACCAGCCTGCTAAGAGGCATTATTGACCTTTTTCTATATATTTTCTGTGCTTTTCCCTCCATTGACTCTTTCCATCAGAGCTTAAACAGGTTCAGGCTTTTCCTGTCTTAGAACCATTCCCCTTTACTCCACATACACTCTAGCCACCACCATATCTTCAAACCAAGTTTCCTAAGAAATGACTCTTCGATAAGATACTATAGGGGGCTTTCCCTGTCTCTTATTAGCTCCTCTAATCCTTCCCAACCCCCCAACTTATACCTACCAGGTTTCCTTCTAGCAGTTTTTCTTTTCTATTCTTTTGTTCACAAAACTGAGACTATATTTTATGTAGTTTTGTAGCCTGATTTTTTTCTACTTTAATGGACTTTTTTTCATGTCATTAATTTTGAAGAGCTTCTTATTGATGAATAACTTACATACAGAAACATATACAAATGACGAGTTCATTAACTTTTCATAAAATGTCATTAGCATCCGTATCAAGAAATAGAAATGACAGAATTCTAGAATCTCCCCCAACCAACCCCTTTCAGTCACTTCACCCAACTCCCCAAATTATCCTGACTTCTAACCACATAGATTGTTTTGTGTGTATGAAATGTATGTGAATGAATCATATAGTGTGTAAGTTCTTGATACATATTGCCAAATAGCTTTCAAGAAATGTTTTACTGGTTTCCTTTCCTACTAGCACAGTATTTGACACATAGGTATTCAATAAAATTTTGTCGACATGAACTGAATGTACTAAATTCTTTTATATCCTAGGGTCTGTTTCTGAGGGGTTTTTTTGTCATTGATCTATCTTCTTTACAGTTCATTATTGTTTTTTTGGGTTTTTTTTTTTTGTTTTTTTGCGGTACGCGGGCCTCTCACTGCTGTGGCCTCTCCCGTTGCGGAGCACAGGCTCCGGACGCGCAGGCTCAGCGGCCATGGCTCACGGGCCCAGCCGCTCCGCGGCATGTGGGATCCTCCCAGACCAGGGCACGAACCCGTGTCCCCTGCATTGGCAGGCGGACTCTCAACCACTGTGCGGCAGGGAAGCCCTCATTATTGTTTTAATTAATTTAGATTTTTAAAAATTTAAGTGTGTAGGGCACAAATTTCCCCATATCCTTATTTTTTTTCAAAAAATTATCTTGCTTGATTGTTCTTGCTTCTTAAATTTTTACTAGTAAAATTTTAAAATACATTGCCGAATTCAGTAGGGATTTTATTGGAATTACCTCACTGATATTTCTATACACTTATCTGGGAAGAATTGACACATTTATGTGTATATAATACTACCTAGGAATGATTCTCCATTTATTCAAGTATTTTTATTAAGTGTCACTCAGTAAAGTTTATAGGTTTATTCACACAGGACCTCCTTTTTTAAAAAAAGAAAAGTTACTTTCAAATATTTTACATTTTGTGGCCTTTTGGAATTGGGTAATTTCTTTCCATTATATTTTATAACTAGTTATTTGAAAGCTATTGAGTTTATATATTCATTTTGTATTCTTCTTCCTTACTGAGCTGTTATTAATGCTAACAGTTTTTGTTTGGGTTTTGGACCATAAATGCTTTGGGAATTGGGGCCATTTAATTTCTGAATTCAGAAAGGGAGAAATTTATACCTGGAATAAAGGAATAGAAAAACAGTAACCTGGAAAACTATTTTTAAATTAGAATTGTAGAATTCTGATCATTTGCAAAACTCCATTTTTTTCATGCATCTTTGTCAAATTCAAACCATTTTCTCTAGCTTATATTTTTGAATGAAGAAGGAAATTACAGAGTTAAACATAAAACTAATGGAGAAAATTTTAAATGTGAAAATAATCTCTCATTACATTAGGCAAATTACTCATACGATAAAAACCACATCATTTACCGTTTTTGTTACTCTAAATTTATTTCCATTCTCTCATTTTTAAAGTTTCCCTTTTCTTATCTGTTCTCTCTTCTGCTTCTGTTTTTTTATAGGAATACAGTAGTTTGAGAAGAAGTTTTTTTAATACTAATGGAAAATAAACTTCAGAGTAAATGAGAAAAAAGGAAAAATTTCAGGGTTTTTTCCAGAGTTTTTTACTCCCTGTATTCTCATGTACCTTTCTGTTCTGGATAATTCTCATGATTCTCTATCTCCATATACCATTTATCTATCTGAAACCTTTACACATGTGTACATGTGAGACACACTTGTTTGTGACACAGATTGTCTTATATATATATCACTTCCTTCTCAGAAGTAAGACAGTATGTCTAAGTCATGTATATACAAGCTCTTGCACCTATAATAAAAATAAAAATTTCTCAGTTAAATAGTTCACTTTTAATTTTTTAAACTTCTAAAGTTTTTTTTTTCTTTTTTATTCGTTTTAAACTGTAGGGTTTTTGTTTAATCTTAAGAATAGTTTTAAGTACCTAGAAACTTGAGTCTCAAATGTAATCAGAAAATAATACATTAATCCTAGTTAATCCACATTATTGACTTTCTGTGTCTACATCAGCAACAATAGCAGAATGTCTGGTGTATAATCTCTTGCATGGACACACACTCAGTGGCCAAACCTGATCTAGAAATGAACTGTCCTCTTTTGAGATGGTAGTTTTGCTATCTTAGAGTCTCATTTAATCCTTGTAAGAGACAAGCTGGTTGTACTATCTTGTCTTATTTGTAAAATGAAACTAGGTCGTGTCACTTATAGATTGTTGTAACCTGCTCTAAGTGGTCTGTAAGCCAAGGCTGGTGTTATCAAAATACACGTTTCCTTTGTCAAAATAAAAAGAATTCACTCTCTCTGTATGACAGTAGAATTGGAGTATGAGAATGTAAGAATCCCTATCGTTTGTAGAATAGAAATTATCTTTTTAAAAAGGTGGATTCTGTAGGGGGTGTTTCTGTGGGTGTTTGTTAAGCTTTGGGGCTGGAAGGTGAGCATGAGAGTGGACAGTAAAGACATCATGTTCCATGTCTCACTTATAAAATGGGTTTGAAAGTAGGGATGGAGGATAGTAGCCAAGATGAGCTCAAATGTTGCTTCTGTGTCTTAACTACCAAATTTTAGTTTGAAAGATGAACTCTTGTAAATTGTTGAAGGAAAGTGATATGCTTTCATTAGAGAGGTGTAAAACTGGTTCTAAGTCCTTAAGAGAAAATAGAAATAAAACATCAGAGCCAGAAACAATTGCATCAATTGCCTACTTAAAAAACCAAAAACAAAACTGCTTCAACAGGGACCCTGTGGTATTCACTTCGTTTTGCACAATGTTATAAAGCGGTCAGTACTTCTGGTTAAGCGAAATGAAACCAGAAATAGACATTGCACTCTGTCTACTCTCATTTAGTACATTCACAGAAAGGAGGCTAAGTAAAGAAGAAATTTAAGATGATAAATGGATTGTGTTTGCCTATGAGAGTGTGCCATTCTGAAGGTGGATATTGTTCAAGGAGAGAATTCAGAATTAACTGTTTCCTTTTACAATTCTGTGAGAAGGGATGTGGGTCTTGAACCCAGACAGAGTTTAGTTTGAATACTGGCTCTACCACTTAGGCATTTTATGATGCTAGGAACTTTAAAATCTCTTTTTCATTATTTTCTTCACCTGTTAAATAAGCAAAATTATTTCTTCTTCATAAAGTTGTTGCGAAGATTTTGTCTCTCCATTCAAGCTGTCGCAATTTCCTTGAAGAGTAGAAAAATCATATTTGCTTAAAATCTTTTAAGGAAAAGTGCTATATAAGAAAATAAACACAACTAGCCTGGTTGCACACTATTGTATTATCTGAATGTATTTTTAAATTTGTCTCTGCCCCTCCTTCTTAGAAAGATTCCTTAATTATCTGAATTGTGTTAGAGTTTTTGTTACACGTGAAACATCCCTGTAGTGAATGCATACTACATTCACTCACTTATGAGTGAAAATGGTAAAAAGGTGAAAAGGGTAAAGGATTAGTTCTGTTTTAGTTGATGGGTTAAAGGAACCATTGAAATCTCTTCCACTGTCTCTGTCTTTATCCTTATATCATGTCTATGTATTCTAACCTTCCTAACTATTCCTCTCATTTATTTTTCGTTTATTTTGAAATAATTTCAAACTTGTAGAAAATTTGCAAAAATGGTACAAAGAGTTTATTGTTTTACCACTTGAACGTAAATTAATAATATGATATGTCATTACTTCCAAATACTTGAGTGTGTATTTCCCCAAAGCAGGGATACCTCCTGCGTCAGTTATCAACATTAGGAAATTAACCATCAAAGCTGTAGATGCTCATTTATCATTTATTTATGGATATTTTAATGGATTATAATCTGTTATTATCATTATCTATTATGCTGCTTAAAATGGACCAGTTTGGGCCAGCAGAAGCCCCTCCAAATCATCGCCCTCCTTCTTCAAGCGCTTCATGGCACAGTGAGATGACCCAGGCCCATCTTCAGTAGCCTGCACAAGGCCACTGCTGCCTCAGCCTCCCCGCTTTCCTCACTAGCTCTTCGTCTTCCTGCCCCTTCTTACCTTGCCGGGACTCAATTATTTAGGAAGAGAAAGAAAAGGAAGAAAGACCCAGATAGCTAGCTAGCTAGACTGACAGAAAAAAAATGTTCTGCCCATAGAAATTGGGAAATAAAAAGACAAGCTTAGGGCTTCCCTGGTGGCGCAGTGGTTGAGAGTCCGCCTGCTGATGCAGGGGACACGGGTTCGTGCCCCGGTCCGAGAAGATCCCACATGCTGCAGAGCGGCTGGGCCCGTGAGCCATGGCTGCTGAGCCTGCGCGTCCGGAGCCTGTGTTCTGCAACGGGAAGAGGCCACAACAGTGAGAGGCCCGCATACCGTAAAAAAAAGACAAGCTTAATCTTGTAGGGAAACAGTTCGGATAACCAGGAATGACAGCTAAGCTGCAAATAATTTATTTATTTTGATTTTGGAACGTGTCTTTGTTTAGGCTACTGTAACAAAATATCAGAGACTAGGTAGCTTATAAATAACAAATTTATTTTTCACGGTTCTGGAGGCTGGGAAGTCCAAGATCACATCAGCATTGTTGCTTTCTGGTGAGGGTCCTCTTCCTGGTTCAGAGCCGAGGCCTTTTCGCTGTGTCCTTACATGGTGAAAAGAGCTAGGGATCTCTGTGGGGGCTCTTTCATTCCTGACGGTTCCACCCTTGTGACTTAAGCACCTCCAAAGGCCTCACCTCCTAATACCATCATCTTTGGGGTTTTGGATGTCAACATATGAATTTTGAGGGGAAACATTCAGACCACAGTATCATGTTTTTGTCTTCTACTGATATTTGAATATGGATGGGTCCATTTACGGTTTTGAGAACTCAGGGCCTGAATCTAAGTTCTCCAGCTATATCCCACTACTATATACTGTCTCCCAGTCTGGGAAACAACTTCTTAAGCACACTGTTTGCTGTAATCTTAAAATCAGGCTTAACAAAAAACTATATTCTTTTCATGCTTTTCTTCGCAACTTCTTTTGCAAAGAGATGGGTAGGTAGAGGCATGGTCTACAGATCAGCTGGCACCATACAGAGAAGTAAGCATTTAGTATTTTCCCCTTCAAGAAGCCGGGTGGGGAGAGCTACGTTTTGCTTTTTCCTTAGATTGAGATGCTCTGTCTGTTGCTCCTGTGCTCTGGTTTCAGGGGCCTTGCACTTACTAGGGTTGATGTGCTTTTTTATAAAGGGTGAAGAGAGGGAGTATGATAGCTGCAGGAGGGAGGTTTGCTTCATTAAGTCTGGAGGTGGTCAAAGTGGCGAGTGGGAGAAGGGGATAAATTTGATTGAGACATGTTGATTTGAATGAAGCAACTACTCTTAGACAGCTTCACAAAACAGAGCTGCTTGGTTAATAGTGTGTCTTTTCTTTTTTTAATATTAAATATAGTTTAATCTTAAGGTCTTCCATTTCAGTCAAAAATCCATAAACGTAGATTAGTTTGAACTGTACGACAGAGGAGACAATAAAACTTGTTCTCAAATACATGCCAATACATTTTCTTGAAACAAAACCTCAGCAAACGAGAATTTCCATACTGTGTATGGGAATAACTAAAACCTTTATTAGATGTGGTTTCCAATAACAATATGAAAATTGGAATTATCAATTCAGAGAGCAGTGAAGTTTGAAATTTAAAAAAGTAGACTAGATATTAGGTAGGGGATAAAGGGTAAAGGAAGACGAAAGTGTTTAATACTATTCAGTATCTCCCCTCTGTACACAATGTTGCATATATACAACTACTCCATTTTAATTTTACTGATTTTATATAACAGTGAAATCCCCTGAAGCAAGCTAGGGTTTACAGATGGTGTCCAACTTGGGGGGAAAAAAGTAGAAACACACTTGATTAACAGTTTTCACCCACACATTTTAGACAGACTTTTTTTTTCTTTTTTTGCCAAGATTTTCATAGTAAATTCATAAATATAGGAAATACTTTCACTCCTTCAGTGTTAAAATAGAAAACCAAACAGTGCCAACAGTAGTGGCTTAATTACTGGCATACAAGAAAAACACAACACCAATGGGTTTTCTTCACTGTGCATTTTAAATAATATGTGCATGTTTCATTTTTACAGTTATAAATTTTCTAGTCTGTTATAGACAACAGCACTTAATATTCTTGATCCATTGAGATGTTGCTTTCAATTTGGAATATTGGTGTATACATGTATATAAAAAATAAGCCAATGTATGAGTCATCTCACAGATGTTTAAGATCAATAAAAGCTTATTTTTGAACATGCAGTTAGAAGAGAGGGAAGCAAGCCAACCTCTCTACATTGTGTTGTTGCTGTCTTGTTTTTGCAGTGGTATCAATAGTGGTTTTTGGAGGGAACCCTGTGCCTTCAACCTATCTAAGACCAGATACCACCATCAACAAGAGGGGAAGAGGAGATGGGAAAAGGGAGGTGGACAGGTGTTAAATGTCATATTTTAAAAGTGTACATTTTATGTTCTTTCTAGGTACAGGATAAAAACAGATCAATGAGGAAAAAATTTATAATTAGGAAAAAACTGGAATCAAATCAAGACATAATAGCCGAATTAAGTTCTTTTAATAGATTGAATATGTCTATTCTATCATAGTTCTTTAAACCTTAAAAAAATGTTATTGAAGATTGGAATTTTTTTTTACATGTTGCAATTAGGCACGTGTCCGGATGAATTCTAACTTCACTGAGCCAGCGCGTAGAAGACTACTGAATTTATTTGAAATCACTGTCATGAAGATATAAGTATATAATAGGGATTTAGTAAACAAATTCTAATTTCAAGAATATCTAATTCATGAAACTCAGCAATACTATAGAATTTTGTGGTAATAAACTAGAAATTTAAGTTTTAAGTACATAAACATAATACAGTTTTCATAACTTAAAAGTGACAAATGGTTTTATTGTTTAACCAGGCTTGAAATTAATGATTTCTTCTTTACAAACTGAAAGAACTGCAGATTTTTTTGAACATGAAAACTATTTTTAGAGGAATTTTTAAAATATCACAAATATGTTAGTACATATTTCTAATGCAGTACTATGTTTTTTAAAGAAGGCATTTTAAAATTTGCCAAATACGCATCAGTCGTAACCTTTAAAATACAGCATTAAATACAATAAGATACATAAAAATACTTTATCAGAATTCCTTTGGAACCTTAGTCACCTCTTATATTTCATGCAGTTTTCTCGAACTCACTGTAACTACATAGAACCTGGTAAAATCTCTTCTCTGCAGAAATCCTGTCCAAACTTTACAATAGAGCTGTGATTATTGATGTCTCCGTAAGCCTTTTTGTTCAGCCTCTACCTTTCACTGAATTCTAAGTGCTATTAATAAACTTATTTCCTTTTACCAATCATAGTGCATCCTCTTTAGCTTCCTTTATTTATCCCATAGTTTCATCAGAAACTTGTATTTCTGAAACCGTGTGCCACCCTCCTCATGACAAGGCCACATTTGCTGTAATGTGTCAGTCAAACAGTAGCTATTTCATAAGGGCCTACCATGTACATACTGGGTGCCAGCCACTGTACTAGGTGCTGGGGATATTGTAGCAAATAAACACGTCAGGTGGAGCTGACAGTCTAGTGGAAGCAACAACTGTTAAACAAGTAAGTGCAAATAATTAAATGACTGAGAATGTGGGGAGTGCTTTGGAGAATGAGAATAAATGGGAGCATGTGAAGGGGGCATGGGTTCTACTGGGTCGTGAGGTAGTGAGATGTGAAGGTAGAGTACATATCAGCTGGTTGAGGTCTAGGTTGAGGAATATTGCAGGCAAAGAGTGATCCTTGCTCTTCCCATCATCACTTTTCACCTTGTCCTCAAGTAAATTCTCATACTTTTTAGCCATGCCATCTGCTCGTTCTCACCAGGGCACTCCTTTCTTCTTAATGGGTTTCTGCCCTTACACCTTTCTGATTTTGTGCTGTCAGCCTATTTTGGAGCTCCTGACGTCAGTGTCCCCTCGTTGTTAGATTAGGATCTACCAGTGTTGGGCTCTCAAAGTCTGATTTGTCCACTGACTCCTACCCTCTTACTCTCTTCTGCTTTTCCTTCTCCTAACTTCTCGGGTTTGGTGGGATTCCTGTGGGAAGAAAATTCAGGCCAGCAGCGGGGACCTTAGAATTTATTTGTTGATATTGATCTCGTCCACCCAAAGCCTGGATTTCATTGTCAGCCACCTCCCCACCCCATCCTAGTGACATCAAGGCTTAAGGGGCTTGAAAAATATCTCTTCCTAAGAGGAAATTAAGGTGTTTTGCGTTAGATGTTTAAAAGATAGGCCTATTAGCTCTGAAGTTTTGTATGACCTATAATTGTGCTTCATCTGTTTATCTGGTACTTTATATTTTAGAGTTCTTGATTCAAGTTATTCAAAAATTTCAATGTTTATGACCAGCAGTTGAGATTTTTTTAAAAAAGTATAGCATGTTGATATTCAGTATTGTTACCACTGAGTTGTTACCTTGTTACCTGGTAATGTATATACAAATAAGTTTGCAGATACACATCGACAGAAACATTATTGTACTAGTACAGGGTGGCCAAAGTGTGTTCAAACTGTTTCATGTAGCCAGGCCCTTTATTGAGCCATAACGAATTCTGTAGCAGAAAGAAAGAAAACACACATTTTGCTTCACTTGGTTTTTCTTTAAATATATATATATATGTATTTAAATAACAACATAAATGTGGAATAAATACTAATTATAACATCTGTGTGTAAACACTTCATTAGAACAAAACTAAAATAAATTGTAAAATATAGTATTGACCAGCAGTAGACTTACCTTTAACTTCTACCATTTTATTGCTCTAAATAGAGAATAGCACATCTTATCTTTAAAATTTTTATATTTAATTATGGTAAAATACATGTAAGTTTTACCATCTTAACCATTTTCAAATGTACAGTTCAGTTTTGTTAAGTACCTTCACAATGTTGTAAGTCAGTTTCTAGAACTCTGATATTGCAAAACTCAAACTCTCTACCTACCTATTAAACAACAGCTCTCCACTTCCTCTTCCCTCCAGCCCCTGGCAACCACCATTCTACTTTCTGTCTCTATGAATTTGACTATTCTAGGCATTCATGTAAAAGTAATCATACAATATGTATCTTTTTGTGACTGATATTTTACTTGACACAGTTCCTTCAAGGTTTATCCACATTGTAGCATTATGTCAGAATTTCCTTCCTTGAAAGGCTGAATAATACTCCATTGTATGTATTCATATACCACATTTTGTTTATCCACTCATCTGTTGATGGACACTTGGGTTGCTTCCGCATTTTGACTCTTGTGAAAGATGCCGCTATGAACGTGGTGTGCAAATATTTCAAGACCCTGCTTTCAGTTCTTTTGGGAACGTATTGGGCCCCAACTTTAGCACAGAGATATGTACGTACTCTCTAAATATTTAAACAATGTGAGAGGGAAGGAGAAAAGGAGGGAGGGGACAGTCATTCCCAAAATTAGGCAGATGATAATCTGTCAGCCATGTAAGCTTATCTCAGTCAGTTTATCTCAGTGTTTCTCAAAGAATTGTTTGTGAATCAACTACATTAGAATCTCCTGGAATGCTTACTAAAAATTTAGATTTTTAGGCCCTTCACTAAACTTCGCAAGTCTGAATCTTCTGTGAGAATCAGGAATTTGCACCTCAGGTGATTTTTACACATACTGAAATGTGAGGTACAGTGCCCCACTGGCAAGGAGATGTCTCATAATTTACTTGTTGATGCATATGAAGGCCCTGCTCTCTGCTACTTTCAGCCCCTGCTTTCCCTTAAGGCACATTCATCCCAGGCTAGCCCATGATCCACTTTCTTTTCCATTCTGTCTGTATATTATAGCCCAACTAAAAGTTCCATAAATATAACAAAGGATGGCCAGCCCTGAGTTTGCAATCCTCAGCTTTGACCTGGGCCCAGTCAGGGACCTTCCTCCTCAGGAGGCTAATTGGTGATTCACTGTTGCTCTTTACCTGCTTTAGTTAGTAGACCAGTGAACAGATTAGGACTTTCTCCCTCAGACCTTGTGGTGTTTAGTTTTACCTGAGTTCTTAAAGGGACCAAATCTCTTGTCTTATATAAGCATTTTAAGTATGACATATTGTGACGCTCAGGACAGTAATGTCACACACTTATACTGTATAACTAAATGAGAAGTGTGACGTCTTCAGTAAAGCCAACCAGCCTCTTCTGCATTTTGAAAGCAAACTCTTTGTCTTCATCTAGTCATCACATCGTGCCACCTCATCACATCCACCATGTGTGGCTTTGCTTCTAGTTGTGATTTGCAAGTGATTCATTTTTTTAATATCAACTTTTCTTCAAGTAATATTGGTATTTTTAGAAATATTCTCTTCAAACTTTTGTGTGATACAAGAGCATGTTTATATATTTGACTTCCATTAAAAGTAATGATACCGACTGATACATACTTTATTTTTAATGAAGGGACCTGGAGGGAAGAAAAGCCCTAATACGAAGCTTGTTTTTGTTATAGCTGGCCACTTTTCCACAGTGTGCTTCATTCAGATTTCTGTTCCTTAGTTGATTTGGTACTCCCATAATTTTCAGTTTTGGGCTAATTTTTACAACCAGTTTTTGTGATTTCCATTTTCTTGGCTGAAATGCCCTCTAGAATGTAAATGCTGTGAGGGCAGGAATGGTATTGCTATAGTTCACATGGTGCCCAGCATGATAATATGGCACATAAATAGGTATTTAACAAATATTTGTTGAATGAATGAAACAACGTGAAGCTGATTGTAATGTTTCATATACTGGTTTTATTGTTTCTGCTAGAAATTTTCTTTGCAGTTTTCTGTTACACTACAACTCTTTGATCAATGTAAGAACTCAGTTTCAAGAGATTGACAGTTTACCTACCTAATATCTCTGATTAGACCAACTGATGCTATAGGTTGAAACACACATTTGCTCTCATGGGGTCACTTATTTTTCTCTGTGGAAAACTGACTGAGCAGAACTCCTGACACCAACAAGTAATTTTACAGGTTTATTCTGTTGGTTGGAAAGGAGACCGGACACTCCTGAGTGTGAGTGACTTGATGCCAGTGATCTCCAGCCTAGTTTGCATTATTGGTGATGGATCAATGCCATCATCTTCACCTACAACAGGCAGAACATTTGAGTCTTTGTTTCAGGATACCAGATAAACTGGTAGAGTGAGCCTTTTTTTTTTTTTTCTATTTACAGATTTATGTTTCAAACCATACACACTGAAAATCCTTTTTGTGTCAGTCCTGTTTGTTTGCAACAGGGCCTATAGAACCTGTCAGTGGACTGCTCAGAGCCGCCCTTTGTGTAGAGCTTTCTTTCAGCATCATTTTGGGATTCAGGGTCAGGAATGATCAGCCCAACGTACTCTTGCAGTATGTAAATTTACTCTGATTTAAGAAAGCTATTAACAAAAAACCTTTGAATGCATATTTGTACAGCGTGATACAATATTGTACAAATGTACAAGTACAAAGTTAATTTGGCCTTTTGAGTTTCTAGTCTTCCAGCCTAAAAGAATGCCTGGGCTTAACTGTTTAACATAGTGTTAAATACTTAATTGATGTTTTTGGATGGCTTAAAATCTTCCAGATAAATTTTTACTCATAGCTACAAAGTGACAAGACTCAGAACTAAAGAAATCTGTGGAATCCTAGGACAAGTTAATTAAGAGCAGGCCAGGAGGACTGATCAGTGCGTCTGACTTCCGTTGGATTTGCTGGTATTCTTAACTTCTGTGAGTCAGTGCCTTTAAGTGTCCAGTGTGACCCTAAGCTTTCAATGCAGTAAGCAAAGTTTTAGCTGTATGATCTTTAATAGCAATCATAATGTTGAAATCTAACATGATGCCTAAAAGTTGCATATTAATACGTGTTAAAATTAAAATCCACACTGATATCTTATAAAATACATTGCCTGTTTTACCGAACCCTTAATTTTAATTTTTCTTCATGTTTTAACAACCATTTATAATCCTTTTTATAAGTCCTTAGTGAGTGTGTGTGTAGAATTATCTTTCTCATTGTCCCTCTCCCACATACAGTTGAATCAACAGATGTTTACTTGAGTATTCACTTCATTATCAGAATGATGCCAGTGTGTTAGTTGTAAGCATCCTTAACGAATTTGGGTGTAATAATTTTGGTATGCTAATTTAATATGTTCTTGGTGCCATTTTAATTTGTTTTTCTTTCATTCCTAGTCAGCTTGAACCTTTTCCTCCATTAGTTTGCTGACTGCACTCCTCCCTCTATGGCTGAGGTGTTCCTATTCTTGGCTGATTTTCTTGTGGGGTCACAGTTGTCTTCAGAATCCTGGCCTGACTGCAGCAGGCTCCTGGGCAGGGCATGTCTTCAGCAATTAGTACTTTGGCTTTCTCTTTATCCCTCCTTTCTTCATTATAGTGGAAAACGGGGAGCAAGTGCACAGTATTAGAAAAAGTGGAAGGGAAAATGCAACTGAACTGGAGGAGACTTAAATGTAAAGCGTGTGAAACTGAGTTGGATAACTTCACTCAAGTTTTGATAAGTAATGGGAAGCTGCATGGTATTATGTGATGATTTGGCATTGTCGGCAGACTTGGATTCCAGCACCAGGTCTGCCATTCTTAAAAGGATATAACAAAGCCTACCTCACAACACTGCCATGGGCACTAAATGAGATAGCGGGAGAGGGCTTCTTCCTTCACCTCTGCTATGCTGAAGATCATGGCAACCGCTACTCACAAGGGCAGAGCAGCAATTGACACCAACACCTGACAAAATGTTTATCTTGCCCCGGCTTCTCTCCCTTCTTCTCTGAAATTAGTGTTTAACATGTTTTCTCATTTAATCTGTATAATAGCTTTATTATGTATCATGATTCCCATTTTTCAGATGAGGAAATTGAGGGTCTGAGAAGTTAAGTAACTTGCACAAGGTCATGGATTTGGTAAAGGATTTGGGTTTTGTTCTTTCATTTCCAAAGCCATTCTCTTGCCGCAGTGCCAGGCCGCCTTGGATAATGAGTGTGTGACTGAAGAATGAAAAGGAGTTAATGGAGGGGCCATTCCACTGTTCTTTCCACTACTTCACTTGGTGAATGACTAATAAGCAAACACTCCCAGAGGGTATTTGCATTTTAAAAGAGGAGCTCATTAACCCTAATGAATCTCTAATTGGTAGAATTTGTGGGGGAGGTATTTCTGAGCACTGGGGCTTTCTCCTGCCTTCAAGGTGTCTGGCTATCCTTTTCTCCTCTGTAGATTATCAGCTATTCTGGAATCAGAATCATGTAATAGAATGCAGTCCGTTCTGCAAGTCTGCCCCAAATGCAATTAAATGAATTAACAGGGAGTTGTGAAAAGAATCATCTAAAGGAAAATAAGTGTGAGTTAACATTGTATAAAATGAATGTTCAAGAGCTAAATAACACATTTGGCAATGTTGAGGGTCTTCTTAAAAGTCTGGTAAAAATAATATATTTCATATTCAGTTTTAACTTCAGCAATGTTCTATCAGCATTTCCCATAGTGTGTCACTCTGCAAGATGTTTAATAGGTATCCAATGAATAAAGTGGCTTTATAGTCAAAAACATTGGGAAATCATTTTTTTACTTTCTTTACTGAAGAGTTTCTCAGAGCCTTTAATATGTTACAGTGCATTGGAAATCGTTGTAAGGGAATGCATTCTGTAGCTTTTTCTCATACTTTTGACCACAGAAATATTTTTTCCATGCAAACCCCTTGAAACTAGTGTTTTGTAGACTGCATTCTCAGATATGAAGTTCTAGATAATTCCTCTCCAATAAAAGAAAGAAAACAGATTTCTGTATTCACAGCTTTTCGTATGTAGGCAGGCTCCAATTCTGTCCATACCAGCCCATTCCCAGTCTTGTTGGACTCTAGGGCGTTCCAATAATAACACCCTTCTTACCCAGATAAGATCTGGCCAATTTAGTAAAAAAAAAAAAACAAAACCAAAAAACAGATGGAGACCAAATTCTCATCTTTATTGCCTATAAAGCTAGTGTTGAAGAATGTGGCTTCCATCAAGGAGCAGATGGGTTTCCTAATCTGAACCCCAGAATTAGATTGAACTCCATCCTGTTACAGGATCTTCTGGGCTGGGGCAGGCTTCCCCAAGTGGGAGGAGGCCCCTGTGGAGGGTCAGAGCAGACAGAGCCCAGTTCTCTCTGGTCCTCCCCATGAGAAGGGGGAGGGCAGAACCATGTGCAGCTGAGTCTTTCCAGATCACCAACCCAGGGATTGGAGAGTGGACGGAGGCTGGGGTGAATGTTACTAGAGTTTCCTCCACATTGAAGGAGGCCTAAGGAATGAAGGTGCTCCCTTATTCACCCACCACCCCTCCCCAAAACAAATCTCCTCCGGTGATCCAAACAGGCATTCAGGTTCCCCCTCCCATCACTGAGGGTTTCTGCTCTTTTCACTTTCCCTTGTACCTAGTGCTCGCTCTTCATCACTTTTCTCCTCTCCCTCGACCAAATTCACCCAGTAGAATGGGATCATGATGATATGCTATTGATGTCCCTTTCTCATTTCCTTATGTAACATAATTCAGCTTTTTATCCTAGAAAAGGTGGAGTATATATATATTCTCTGAAACAGGGATCTGGAAACTACAGCCTGACTCAACTTGTTTTTGTAAACAAAATTTTATTGGAACACAGCCACATGCATTGGTTTGTATATTATCTATGGCTGCTCCTGGCTACAATGATAGAGTCAAGAAGTTGTAACAGAGACAATATGGCCCACAAATCCTAAAATGTTTACTATGTAGCCCCACTAATCTAAAATACA
The DNA here is from genome assembly GCF_949774975.1 of Lagenorhynchus albirostris. NCBI lineage: Eukaryota > Metazoa > Chordata > Mammalia > Artiodactyla > Delphinidae > Lagenorhynchus > Lagenorhynchus albirostris. Next base: position 61,067,832 of record NC_083102.1, read on the forward strand.
GATGAATTTCACTTCAGTCCTTTAAATTCTAAAAGAGCTTCATTAGTATGCATATACGGCCTTTCTCGTTTACTCACTCTAAATAAAAACTACACATTAAACCAAGAAAATTGCATAGCTGTAGTTTAAGAGGGATTTTGCCTCTTATAAAACTGTTTCCAGCCTTTCAAACTTATGGGAAAGTATCAAGGGGACTGTGTGTGTGCCTTGAAGGACCAGAAGCTTGTACTGATCGGGAGTATTTGGCATTATCAGCGGAAAGGGAAGAGACCAGATAACCCATGAAGCCTGTGGAAGAAAAATGGAGTAGAGAGAAGTGTTAGGGGGGCCCGTGGGGTTGGACCAGGTTTCGGAGCCCTGGGCTCTTCTTCACACTGATCCCCAGTTTAGGAGCTCGATTCTCCCCACCTCAGCCACCATCCATTGGAACCTTCCACCGGACCACACAGTCCCCCCCAGATATGTCAGGAGACTGGGCTCTGCTCCCACTATGGCTGACTTCTACCTGGGAGACTTTAGGTGAGTCCCTGAGAACCTCTGCCGTCAGTAAACTGTGGAAGGAGGGAAATGGGGAGGATGTCTTGCTGCGCCGTAGTGAGAATCAACTGTGGTGTTATAAACAAGACATTATGAAATGTAAATACTGTGTTTCTTTTTTCTTTCTTTTTATTGTTTCTTTTCATTTTCTTATTGAAGTATAGTTGATTTACAATATGCCAATCTCTGCTGTACAGCAAAGTGACTCAGTTATACACATATAGACATTCTTTTTTTGTATTCTTTTCCATTATAGTTTGTCCCAGGAGATTGGATATAGTTCCCTATGCTATGCAGTAGAATCTTGTTGTTTATCCATTCTACATGTAATAGTTTGCATCTATTTTGTTGTTTTTGTCCTTCCTTTTAAACAGCTGACTTGCAAATGAAATTTTTGAATCTATACAGCACATAAGTTAGAATTAACTGATGTCTGAAAACTAAAGTACCTTATTTCACGTTCATCACATGCATCTTTATTGTTGAAGTATCTAACTTTCATGTGGGTTATAACAAGTTAGAGAAAATAATTGAATTTTTACCATGATCAAATAATTCTTCAGTGGGAGGAAAAAACTTCAAAAGTTATATTTCACTGTGACCTGTTCTTTTCTGTTTGTTGTTTGTGTAGTTTTCAGTTTGTGCCTTTGTTTATAGAGAATCATCTCGCAGATGGCATTTCTCCTTGTAATCAGTTATTGTCCTGAGTCATCGCCAGATATGGCATTCCAGGAAATAGTGATTGTACAGTTGCTTCCAGGCAGATGTGTTGTGTGATGTCAAGAGCACTGGCTGATAACCTTTCTGGTTATTCAGGCAGTAGGGAGAAATGGAGAAAGTGTGGTACAGATACACACCTTGGAATTAGAAACTGGCAAAGGAAGCACAGACTTTGTGCTGAATGATTTCAGCCAAATAGTGTTTGTATGGCTAGGGGATGGCCCAATAATCATTTTAAAAGGTGAAAAAATATCTTTCTTGAGTAAATGACCTTTCATATTGGATGTCACATACTTCCATATCAACCTCAGGCATGTGAGTTATTAAACACACCTGACCTCAATATACAGAGACTTGCATTACCTTGTCTGCTCATGCTGTTGTGGTCTCAGTGGTCTCATTGCCTTTACCCAAGCAAACTAAACAACTTGTGCATTGGTTTTGCCATCTGTGAACTGGGGGTTGATTAGCTTATCCCTAACTTTCAGAGACAAGGGGGATTTCTGAAAATAAGATTCTTCCTGATGTGCAAATAAATGGTCAGTTTAAACAATAAGTTTAAAAAATCAAAATTGTTGTTTGACATCCTGGGTCATGAACATAAGTTGACATAATTTTTCCCTTAATAACTATTACCTCTATTATCCTATAGATGTAATTTAAAAGTTCCTGGGCTTCCCTGGTGGCTCAGTGGTTGAGAGTCTGCCTGCCGATGCTAGGGGACACGGGTTCGTGCCCCGGTCCGGGAAGATCCCACATGCCACAGAGCGGCTTTGCCTGTGAGCCAGGGCCGCTGAGCCTGTGCGTCCGGAGCCTGTGCTCCGCAGCGGGAGAGGCCACAACAGTGAGAGGCCCGAGTACAGCAAAAAAAAAAAGAAAAGTTCCTAATGCTTTTGTTTCAGTATGATTCTTTTAAAAAATCATTAACTGTTTTTTGTAGGTTTGTTTTTTTGCGGTACGCAGGCCTCTCACTGTTGTGGCCTCTCCCGCTGCGGAGCACAGCCTCCGGACACGCAGGCCCAGTGGCCATGGCTCACGGGCCCAGCCGCTCCGCGGCATGTGGGATCCTCCCGGACCGGGGCACGAACCCGTGTCCCCTGCATCGGCAGGCGGACTCTCAAGCACTGCGCCACCAGGGAAGCCCCATTAACTGTTTTTAAAATCTAACAAGTTATGCTCCAAGTACAGATCACTAATAACAATACATCATAATGGTATTTAATAAATTTGCCTTTTACGTTTCACAAATGTGTTTTAGAGGAAAAACACTCACCGTATGCTCAAATAAAACTTTTATTACATACCATTTAGTATTATCACAGTTTTATAGACTAGAAACTATAAATAGAAGTTCACTAATTTACTCAGCTTTTATGGAACACCTACTATGTGCTGGGTTCTGCCCACTAGTAATAATGCTGTACTTAGCTGAGAACACAACTTGTAGGCTGGAATATGCATGATGTGCTTGGGTTTTAAACATTTGGGGGGTTTCCTTTACTTTTAAGTAAATAAACTACCAACTTAATTCTTGCTTTATGGTTTTAGAATTTAACAGAATTTTATTTAATTCTTTAAAATTTTCACAGGCCCCTTTCTTGACTACAGCCTGGTAAACTAAATTTTCGTGTTTCACTGTGGAAAAGTTAATCCTAGCCCAGACTTTCATACTTTGTTACCTCCAATGAAGACTGTGACCTTCCCTATGTTAACAAATTCCTAACCTTTAGTGTCAGCCAAGTCATTATATATGAATTTTGTAATCTTCCCTGTTGTAGACATTCCTGAGCTGGCTTAATTTTATGGGAAGAGCAGTTTACAGATTACTAAATTAACCTCTCATTATGCTTTTAAGAAGTACGCTGATTGTTTCTTTACCTACCATATGTTAATCACAGATTATTAGTTAATAAATTATAATAGGACACTAATACATTAAATTATGCCTGTACTTACCTAACTATATTTCTGTCTGTCCTATGTCCTTAGAGGCAGCCTAGTCACCAACTTTGATTAGTAATATAACCCTCCCAGGCACCACCTTTAGGAATCAAACTATTAACTGAATGCTAATTTATGAATTTGTTCATTGTTCTTTCCTGCTGTAAAAATTGTTTGACATATGGTTAATAACTACATGCAAACATATATAGCTACTCTGAGGCAAATCCACAGAGACACAAGTAAACACTTATAAAGAGTAAACCTTATTAAAAAACAAATTTGAAGGCCAGTTATTCATATTATAAAGACTTCTTTTTTTAAGACTTTTTTTTTTTTGCGGTACACGGGCCTCTCACTGTTGTGGCCTCTCCCGTTGCGGAGCACAGGCTCCGGACGTGCAGGCTCAGCGGCCATGGCTCACGGGCCCAGCCGCTCCGCGGCATGTGGGATCTTCCCGGACCGGGGTACGAACCCGTGTCCCCTGCATCAGCAGGCGGACTCTCAACCACTGTGCCACCAGGGAAGCCCCAAGACTTTTAATGTTTGAAAATAATTTGCTTTATCTTCAAATTATAAGTTTTCCTAGTTTATTTGAAGTATGACTTGATTTACAAAATATAAATTCACTTGATTTTTCCAGAGTAAACCTATATAAAGCAGGATACATTTCTGGTTTAGATTGTATACCTATGTATTTACGGATGATTCTGTGACCTTTATAAAATTACTGTTCTTAAATATTAACTTGTTTACTTTGTAACAAAGGAAGTAGTAATTGCTTCCACAGTGTGAAACATGCAAAAGATATTTCAAATAAATAGTAGACAGTTTGGCCACAGTGGTATGGTAAAGTTTTATTTTTTTCTTTTGCTTCATAGGAGATACACCTCATGAGCAAAGAGTGGCAGCAAGAGGCAAAACTTCAGACATCGAAGGCAATGAGACTTTGGAGGTAAGTGAAACTCAATGAGTCCTTTTGGGGTAAAACCGAATAAGTCAATGTGATTATGTACACCTCTGAGGATAAATAGTAACTTCCACTCTTGCTATGCAAATAGGTGCCTAGGTATCAGGAGAACAGGTGATCTGCTGAAAATCAGGGTATGGCAGGCAGGAGTGACTTCCTAAGTGCTAAGCTTTTCCCAGTGCTGCTAATGGAAACTCTGTTGGAAATAGAGGAATAGAACACTGAAGTTAAAACATTTGAATTATTTTTACTTGAGAGATTATTTTCTATTACATTTGAATAAATAGGTAATATATGAACCTAGAGAGAAAGGTTTGAAAATAACTTATTCAGAACTGTCCTACATTAGCATTTCCACCATCAAAGTACACTCCTTGACATTGTTTGGTAAAAAGACTAAGGCTTTTGTTCTTTTCCACCGAGAAAATTATTTGCTCTTTGTGGGTACGTGAAAGTGTAGTTCACATACTTTCATATTCTGTGTAGAAACATACTAACCTTATTTAATCACTGAAATAGTCATTTTTAAGACTTTGGGGGAATGTTAACTATTAGAGTGGAAGAGATATCCTTGGATTTTGAAACCTTCTATGTGGTGACACACCTCTACTTATATTCTACATGTAGAACGTGAGGGTATTGCATACCACTGGAGTGACATCAGGGAACCTGACCTGTTTGATTCATCACCGTATCCGCAAAGCCTAGCACAGAACAGGAAGTCAAAAATATTTGTTAAATGAATGAATGAATACAATCATGAGTTATAAATAGAGAGTAATAGTCATCTTAAGAAGAGAGATTTTTTTTTTTTTCGGTATGCGGGCCTCTCACTGCTGTGGCCTCTCCCGTTGCGGAGCACAGGCTCCGGACGCGCAGGCTCAGAGGCCATGGCTCACGGGCCCAGCTGCTCCGTGGCATGTGGGATCCTCCCGGACCGGGGCACGAACCCATATCCCCTGCATCGGCAGGCGGACTCTCAACCGCTGCGCCACCAGGGAAGCCCAGAAGAGAGATTTTTTTGTATTTATATTTTCCACAGTGAGTAAATATTTTATAATCAAGAGAAAAACATTTAAAGAAGTTACATGGGAAGTAAATTGATGTAGAAGAAGAAAAGAGCCATCTTTCCCATAAAACTGTGCATTGTTGTTTTTTTATTAATGCATGCAACAAATATTTATTAAGCACTGACTGTATTCAATGCACTGTGCAAGGGGCTGAGTATATAGTACTGAGAAAAAAGATACAAGGACAAAGAAAAATTTCCTGTCTATATGTTGAAGCATCTTGATCTCTTTTATGTATTCAGATATTTATTGAGTACTGAACATAAGTAGCATCTTTGATAGGAAATAAAGGTTGATATATTTGAGCTTTAGGAAAGAACCACCAAGATGGTTTAGAAATCATCCGTGATTACTTGAATTTAACTGCTTAGTTATGTATGTGATTCAGTGGAAATGTCTGCGGAACTCAATTATTTTTCAAAGTCGATTTATTGATAGGAAGAATTCCAAGATTAATTTTGAAGGAAAGAAACTTTTGAGAATAGATCCTCAGAGATTTGAAACTAGCTCATTATTGTGCTACTTCCTAGTCTCTCCACTATACAATCAATTCTTAACCATTAAGACTGGATTTTTGTACTCATGGTATAACAGATAAAAGTGCCTTCTCTCTGAATAGTTGCTGGGGATTGGGAAGACACCGTTTGCTCTCAAAGAGCTTACTGATGTAGCAGAAATGAAATAGGGAGACTCCAAATGAGATGACAGGGTTAAGTCAGTACAAGAGGGTAATACTAAAATACTTTTAGAGGCTAGTGTGATTCACCACAGAAAAGCCAACTAATCACTTATCCCCACCTTAAGTGTCCAAAATGGAATTTATTATTCCTTGCTTTAAAAATCTAAAACCACAAACATTGCTTCATGTTTCCTACCCCTCCCCGCCCCATAATCTACCTTGATGGGTCAAGATGAGTCTTATCTAGTCTCATGGTTTTAAAATCTTTGAAGAGTCTGATGACTCCCAAAGTATATCTCCACATAGACCTCACCCCAGAGCTGTAGACTGTATCCAGCTGTCTACCTGCCATTTCACTTACAAGTTTCTAAACAGTTCAGCCTTTACTTGAGCAAAGAAGAACTATTGATTTCTGACCCCACCACCCCGAAGCTTCTCTCTGCTCAAGTTTTCACCATCACTGTTTAATAACACCACGCTTTATATAGTGGTTTAGAATCACACCCCCTGAGGTACCCCTGGTTCCTTTCTTTCCCTCACAGTCTACATGCAGTTCCACCCGTAAGTCCTATCACCTCTCCCTCTCTATATCCAGACTCTAACCCCGTCTCAACATGGGCACTGCTAGGAATTTAAGCCACCACTTTCGCCCAGACTCTCTGCCTCCATTCTTCCCCCTTAAGTCCGTTCTCTTCACAGCCTGCAGAAATTGAATCAGATCACATCACTCCTTGGCTTCAAACATGCTGGCTGCCCCCTCTAACTGGAATCACTGCTAAGCTCTTTACAGTGGGCTACAAGGTGCTCCATGTGCTCTCAGACTTCATTTCTCTTCATACCCCAAACCCCATCCCCGTCCACCAGCTGCCTTTCTGTCCCTTGATCATGTTAAGCTCTTTCCTAGCTCAGCCTTTTCATTTGCTACCCCTTCTTTACTGGAGCCTCACTTGCCTGCCCCCTTATCATTAAGGTCTTAGTTCAAGTGTCAGTCTTCGTGAGGACCTCAGCTAAAGTGTCTCTTCCCCCAGTCACTCTCACGTAACCCTGTTTTATTTTCTCCATCACGGTTATCACTATTTCAGATTATCCACTTGTTTACTGTCTGCCTCTCCTGACTACAGTGAAAATAGACTGTGGGTCTAGAATAATGTCTGGAACATAGAAGGTGCTCAATAAACAGCTGTTAACTGATAATCTAGATTTCATTGAATGTCATCATCTGTCTTGGCAAATTAAAGGCCTAAAAATGTCATTTGACTCATTCTTCTCAGCCCCCCTTTATCAAATCTGTCATCAAGTCCTGTTGATTCTTGATGTTGATGTTCTTCTTGATTCAAATATCTTCCAAATCTGATTCCTCATACTCCATCCTCATCTGTCCACTTGACTGTTATTAGACAAGCAGCTTCTTTCCCAAATCCCTTTCTGGAAAAGAACAGCAGGTTTTTTTTGTTGTTGTTGTTTTGTTTTTAGTTCAGGCCCCCAAATGCCTTGAAATCTACAGAATAAAGCTTAAACCCAAAGCCCTGTTCAAGTGTCACCTTCGCTGTGAACTCTTTTCCCTGCTTTCCCAGCCAGAGATAACCCCAGTGTCCTTTTACTACTTGTGTTGTCTTTTATGACTTCACTATAGTGTGAGTTCCTGGAAGGTGGAGACTCCACCTTCTTTACCTTTACAGCCTCTGCACAGACATATATGATGTGACATAGGTGCCCAGTCAATGATTTCTAGATGGATACATGAATAATAAGTGGTCTTCTGCAAATGCTGTCTTATGAGTAAATCTCTTCATTTAGTTCTGTTTTCCATCTTACATTATCAACACACAGTTATTTTTTTCTCACTGTGAAAAAAAATGTTTTTCTTATATTTCTTAGGAGTTCCCCATAAAAAAAGTCTGTTAATTTAGATTATTTTTGACACTCAGTACATTAGCAAGGCAAAGTATAATGATTTCAGTTGATTTTTTGAAAGACATGCATCGATTAAAACGTTGTAACTATTGTACCTAATAGGAAAGTCTCATTATTTTCATTTTTAATGGCTATATATTGAAATATTATTTATAACGAAAACATATTTGGTCAGTTAGTGTGGGTTCCATAGAGCTTCAAAATAACACTTAATTACCAAAACATAAGTTGTTTTTCTAGAGACCCTTTGGAGAAGGTAGATTTTAGTATCCCCAAAAAGTTTTTTTGGTGAATTCAGATAAACATGTAGATTGCCTACTATTTTCGAGGAATTGTTGGACATGGGGCAGAGAGGATATGAAGATATGTAAGACTCCATGATTCTAACTTATAGAAGCTGACATTCTCAATCTATTCATGAAAATTAGAAAATTCCACACGTCCTTATAATATAAAGTGGAATAAATAAGTTTCTTAAATTCCATAACTACAAAGATAACTGAGACTTTAGTGGAGGAAGAAATATCATTAGGGAGAATCAGGCAAGGCTTCATGTATTAGGTGAGCTTTGAACCATGAAAAACATTTTTTTTACTATTTATACAATTAATTTTATATGATTAATATAAATTCCTGTGAAATGAAATCCCTCATTAAAAACATTTTAGACATACAGAAGCAAATCATGGTATGAAACTACTTTCCCCACATGGATCTCAATGACAGGTAATAAAATATTTTAAAAAATGAATGGAACCTGGCCTGTGCTATACTGTAGTTTTAATGGCAGTTAAAATATTTTGTTATAGATAGCTAGTGGGAAGCAGCCTCATAGCACAGGGAGATCAGCTTGGTGTTTTGTGACCACCTAGAGGGGTGGAATAGGGAGGGTGGGAGGGAGATGCAAGAGGGAGGAGATATGGGGATATATGTATACGTGTAGCTGATTTCCTTCGTTATACAGCAGAAACTAACACACCATTGTGTGGATTATTATTTATACTCCAATAAACATGTTAAAAATGTATATATATTTTTTGTTAAGTAGTCTACGATGTTTTCCCTTATACTTTATAGCCCAAGTATACTTCAAAACTGTGTTGCCTCTCCAAGTACAGCTGTCTCACAGACATCATGGAAATTCTAACATCTAGATGAAATATAATTTGAAAAAAAGGAGATCTGGTTTGGGCATCAAATAAGTTAAATTTTACAAAGTTGGAGTATAACTTATTTTAATACACAAAAGACTATGAAAAGCAGCATATTTTTTTGTATAAGTAATTAGGGGACTTTTTACTTCAAGAAACTGAAAATAATATAGCATTCATTCCAGGAAATCATAACTTATTAAGTACATTTTTCTCTTCTTTAATCCCCCTCTCTAAATATTTCAGGGTTTCTATTAATGATGACTTTAATTATTTACTACTGTTTGTACCTTAGCTTTCCCTGTATATGATCCTAAAGTATCATTACCTAAAATAGGGTAACTTAAGGAAACAATGAACTATTTAGTCATCAAATGTGGTTTCTCCCAGGTTGTGCTTTCGTCTCATGTTTTAATTGCCGTTGGTAACTCTTAACAGAATTCACCATGTTTTTGGTCTGTAGTGTATAAAGCTCCTGTAAACCGTGTTTGGGCTTATTAAAGTCATTAGACTCTAGTACTTGGGGAAAAAATGATAATTTGGAACTAATTAGCCAATTGTAAGTTTATCTTCCTTCTTTTCCTTCTTTTTTTCTTGTTGCCTTTCTGGGTAAATTTTGGTAGTGAGTTGTAATGATATTACAACTACTTATTGCTCTCTGCTACTGTAGGAGCCTGGTTATTTACAGCTCATGGGGATAAACCCACAGATTAATGGAGGACTTTGTTTTGAATTTTTGTCATTATGATTCATTTCTTCAGGGAATTAACATTACAAGTAAGTAAGTAAGTGGTCATTCTTTTCTAATCTTCAATCGTGGAAAGTGTTTTATATTGTGAAAACTGGAACCATATTAGCTACTAATTTACTAGTGGACCTATTGCTTTTTGGTCTGTAGGTGTACTTTGAGAGCTATGAATATGGAAATATCAGTTTTTTAATATAATTATATCCAATTTTGGTGACTATTAATTTTAACCAGTTTTAGCAGATACTTTTAGATTGTTTGTTGAACTTAAATTTCGTTTATTTGTACTACAAAAAGTATTTTTAAATTTACATTTTTGTTAGCCTCTTTATTTTATTGAAATATATTTGACATACAATATTATATTAGTTTCATGTATAGAACATAGTGATTCAACATTTGTATGCATTGCAAAATGATCACCACAATAAGTCTAGTTAACCATCTGTCACTATACAAAGTTAATACAGTATTATTGACTGTATTCCCCATGCTGTACATTACATTCTCATGACTTATAACTGGAAGTTTGTGTAACTGAAATTTGCATTTATTTTTGGTTTCAAAGATATAGGAATATGTTTATTTATTTAGTTCACTAGCCTAAAGATAACAAAATACAAAAACAAGCCAATAAAAAACTCCCCACAAAACCACAATTCCATTTGTATATTTGTTTTGAATGACAACTAATTCACATATGCATGTGGAGATGTATAAAATAATAACTAACAGATGGTATAGCTGCAAAGTAGGATTTATAAAGATTATTATCAGCTGGTGGTATTGAGATACTGTGGTTATACTGACAGAAGACACAAAAATTACTTATAATAATAAACTGTGACACTAATAATCTCCCAACTTCTGTTAACCAAAGTAGCTTATTGCGTATTTAATATAAATTTTTTAATGAAGATCTAAAATAATCTTACAGCCAATTTGTACTAGGAAATTTAATAGCAGTTGCAAAACAGTAAAGTAGTAGCAACAACAACAAAGTGTTTGCTAAGATTATTAAGTGCATAATATTAGAATCCCTGGGAAGTACAGTAAAGATATGGGGGACTTTGTTTATTCATGTCATTTGAAGCAAACATCTCAATCTAGTACACAGTATTTGTAATTTCTTATTTGCATATTTGTAAATTGTTGAGTTACATGTGAAATTCATAGTTGAGTAATTTAGGGAACAAAAATTGATTTTTTGAAAAAGATATAGAATGAATACATATGAATGAAATGTTCACTTTTCTTTTAATGTGTTTTTGTACTTCCTTTATGTCTTTTAACAAAGCTTTAGGAGCCTTCAGACTCGGTAGGGATGAATTTCCTTGTTCTTTTCTTTTATATAGTCATTAAAATGAATGAGAATATCCTTGAACTTTATAAATTCCATATGATGTAGACTTTGGTTACCACTCCTTAAAAGGGGGTATAAGATTATCCTATTAAAGACCTACTTGTGTGTAGAAAAGAATTGAGGTTGGGTGGTATAGGAAAAAAAGAGACTCGAGTGATTCTCAAGAATAGTTTCAAGAATAGCAAACATTCATCCACTGGGTGTTAGGATTTCAGTTTTAAGAATTTTTTAGTATAATTATGGTATATAAGTTTATAAATTTAAAGTATGAGTGATCTCGGGTGGCCTCAGCCTGTGGCAGCTTGAAGCAGGATTTCAGTTTCCAGCCAGAGATTGAGGTTGGGCAGCGGCAGTGAGAGCGCTGAATCCTAGCCACCAGACCACCAGGGACTAGTGGCCAGTGACAAGGCCCTGGCCCGTCAGCTGTGTAGAAGCGACTTTCCACATAGAGACGGAAAGTAGTGAAGCAAGTAAAGTGTTTATTAGGAGGAAAAAGAGTACAGTACGTGTGGATAGACACACGGGCGGGCTCAGAGAGAGAGTCGCACCCTCGTGGTAGTTTGAATCACATTTATGGGGCATTTCTTCCGGGTTTCCTTTGACCAGTCATTTTGCTTTGCCTGGTTCTGAGTCTGTATTTGTTATATCTCAGGGTCCTTCCCTGTGTGCGTGCACATCTCTTAGCCAAGAAGGATTCTAGTGAAGAGGCCTATGGTTAGTTGACATCACTTACTATGGGATGGTGCCCCCTCCCTTTTTGACCTCCAAGGGGCCTTTCTGCGCATGTGTAGTCGGGGAGGTCTCTTTGACTTCAAGAATGAGGAATATTTGGCCTTTTATCTGGGCAGGGCCCAGCCTCCTCCATCATCCTGCTTTTATGGAGTTTCTGCTATTATGGAGTTTCTGTCCACAGGGGAGAAACTGTTCAGCCTGGGACCCATCTATCTCCTGCCTCATGGCGGGTGTAAAGATGATTATGAAACTGTTAATTCTCACAAGACATTCATAGTCCAAATACAGGTATAATGGGAATTGCTATTGAAGGCAGTTTAAATTGGTACAACCATTTTTGGTAAGCATTTTTGCAAGTATCAAGAACCATAAAGACGTTAATATACTTTGACAGTAATTCCACTTTTAGGATTCTATTCTGAGAAAATAATCTTTTAAATCCACAAGAAGTTGTATGTACAGAAAGATGGCAATCCACTTAATGGAATATTTTTTAGTTTTCATAAGTGAAATTTATGATTAGTTTTCAATAAAGACTCTTGGTTTCATAATTTCAGTTAGAAGATTTGAGGTACAAAATTATATTTACAGTATGATTATTGCTATATAAAAACTGTGCAGAAGGGCTTCCCTGGTGGCGCAGTGGTTGAGAGTCCGCCTGCTGATGCAGGGGACACGGGTTCGTGCCCCGGTCCGGGAAGATCCCACATGCTGCGGAGCGGCTGGGCCCGTGAGCCATGGCTGCTGAGCCTGCGCGTCCGGAGCCTGTGCTCCGCAACAGGAGAGGCCACAACAGTGAGAGGCCCGCGTACGGAAAAAAAAAAAAAACTGTGCAGAAAAAGATGATGTAATACATAAAAACATTAAGAGTAGTTGCCTTTGGAATGATAGATAAATAGGTTAAATCATACTGTCCAGTGTTCGGATTTTCCTATTTGTCTATAATGAGTATATCTTATATTTTAAATGATAGTAAGTCTGATGGTGAGGATATTGCTTATTAACAGAAGAACTATTTTGGATGGCAGTAAAAATGATGGAACAGTCTACTGAGGATGATCTTTAGGAGATATGTAGGTACTTACCTGCCTTGGATTATTTAAGTTTAAGATCTCTTAATTAGTTGATCCCAGAGCATCACATCTGATCATGGTTTGTCGAAACATCTGTCCTCTCACCTAGGGGACTTTCCAGCAGGGAGAAGAGTGAGGTGACTTGGAGTTTATTCTTCACATATCATTAGAAATCACGTGGCCCAGACTGTTCTCATTGATCTACCTGCCAGTGTCATAGTATCAGTTATAAAGTCATATTCCCCCTCCCCCCAAAAGGTTGTGGGTTACTGGTTTGAACATGTATTTGTCTACAAATCTTGCTTTTGCCTCTATATCTATGATTCTGAGACTCTTAGTTTGAAGATATTAATTTCTCCCTTTATAACGGTTAGTTTATGAGAATATAATTTTATCCAAGATGAGTGCAAGGATTTCTGTTTTTTGTTTTTCCTAACATAGAACCCTTTCAAATTTGTGATTTACTGGGAAATGAAGCACAGTTGGATTATTGCACTGTTTATATCATTTAAATGGTAAATTTAATTCTTTGATGTGTTTATCCTGCTATGCAGGATACCTTTTGGGAAAAAGATTTTGTAGAGTGCATCTCTCCAATCTTTATTTTCACTTGAATTACTGGACCATATAATATAGTAGAAAGTACATTTTTGCTGGATTCCTCTGCTCACCAAGTGTTTGATCTAGGACAAGTTGCTAAGCTTCTCTTCAACTTCAATTCTTAGTCAGTGAAGTAGGGGGATTAGATGCAGTGTCTGAGATCTTTTCCTCCCCAGAAGTCCTGGCCATTTACCTCTTTGGAAAGTGAATTGGAATTTTGCCACCAAACGCCAACCTTTATACTGCTGCTTTGATTGGGGGATGGAGGGGGGGTGGAGGGGGAGAATCTGATGCATAATGAAGATTTTAGATATTGATTAATCAGGCTTTCATGCTTGTTAGGAAGGAATTGTGCAAAAGTCCTTGCAGGTAACTTGTCAGACTGTGAAAACCACTTTCAAGGTCCTTGCTCTTGCTTACAAAGTCTGTTTGGGGAAATGATAAATTTGACCACTGGTAAAGAACAATTGAAATGCTTTATTATTTCTTTAAATCTATAAACTTTTTACTTTTGTATTTGACTATCAGATTACTGTGGGTTGTTGATAGCTCAAAACATTGGCAAGATGAATTAACTTGAGGCATGCTTATCAGTATTTGTAAAGATCTTTTCCATAACTTCAAATTTGTATATTTTTGTTACCACTGTGTCTTTGTCCTAGTTTCAGTTTTGCTGGAAAAAATTAGAATTGAGAGGTCATAATTCTGGTATTTTCTGGTTTCCATTGGGGTTAACTAGCACACGGAAACATAATGTTTATTCATCCTAGCCAGAAAAGGCCAAACTATGTGAGGTGTATGAGAGCTGCCCCTGTTTCCATCCAAAATGCACATATGGTGTGGGTAAGCCAGCAATGTGAGTTTTATGCAATGTTTCTGCTCATGTACACAGTCTGTTGCTCAGCACCAATTATTCCTTGCCAGAAACCTGCTAACCTGCTGCTTTTGTAGCTCTGCTTGATGAAGCTAGGTAGCTTAAAGTGACCACAGTGATATTTATTTAACTTCAGCAATCTTCGTTTGTTAAAGTTATGTGACTTTAATCACCTGCCTCATCTTTAATCACCTGCCTCATCAATTCAATGAATTGAATGCCTCAATTCATTACAATTGATTGCAATTGGAATCAAAGAATGGGAACCTGTAATTGCATTGCATGGAGCTACATTAGATCCAATATGTGTGTTTATTGTATGTGTTTAGAAGGAGGAAATAAATGTGGAAATGCTAGCTTTTTGCTTAGCAAATTTAGTTTTCTATCGCCAATTTAGAAGTTATTTTAAAAACCATAGAGAATGTTATTCTGTTTATCTGTTGGTAGTAATTTTATTGTCATTTTTCCAGTTTTCACTTTTGTAGTTTTAAAAACCACAGAATCAGCAGGGTAAGAGGTCCATGTTGGGAGAACAACTGTTCCCTATTTCCCACAGCCATCTTTTTTCTAATCTCCTGTTTTTTAATTAGTATCAAATGGTCCTTATTTTTTCCTCCTTTGGTTCATGTTACAGTCGTAACTTCTTGTGACTTTATAGAGAGTTTAAGTTAAAGCACAACGATATTTATGTTGTCTTCACACACAACTAGAGACTCTTTTGAAGGATAAATACCATCTGACTCCTTATGCAGTGGAAAAACTGGCATGCAGGTATGTACTTGGCCTAATTGGCATTTTCTGAATATTCCGCTTTGTACCTTACTGAGGATTCCTGTGAATATGCTTACGAGAGTGCATCAATATGAATACATAGAAAAAAATTACACCTTAGTTAAGCTCAGCTAAATTTACATAGATTTTACATTTCTTTCCAGACCTAACAGGCCCCATGTCTTACTATATGTCAGTTTTGGTTTTTTTTCAGTGAACTCCTGTGTTCATCCTACACTGTTCATAATTGATATTAATTTCTACCTGTTCAAGGACTGTTTAATGTCCATTTTTGGAATGTCATATTCTTAGGTACATGCCTTTCACTCATTGCCTTTTAAATTAGTTAAGAAATCATTATGGGTGTGAATTCATAAATTTTCTCTAACATTAGTTATATAATAGAAAGTGTGTGTAGTAGAACCTCGTAATGTAAAAGCAAAAAGCCATAATTTTTTAAAGTAATGCAGCCTACCTTTTCTCTGCCTTTTAATGCCGATTTCTCCTTGGAGAAGGAGGAAAGATTGGCACATAAGTGCTACACCTAAGAGCACAGTGCCAGTGGACTGAAGTACCATTTACATAATAAAAAGCCCCTGAAAACTTTCTCAGAACTTCTGAACTGAAAAGAGTCAGGAAACTGTTGCATAATCCTACTTCTTAAGTTGGTTTCGGTTGGAGAATAATTTGAAGAAAATGCTGTCTCTTTGTTCGTGTAGATATTCCGGGATTTATTACTAGATCAAGCCAGCCCATTGGAGAGCCGTATATTCCTACCTCATTGCCTCAGTCCTGCACAGATTGCCTTCCCTGAACTGTTTTTCAGCTTGATTGAATAACTCTGTGAGAAACTGTTGTGTGGAATACACCGTGACATTTACTATTGAGGAATTGCTGAGACGTTGTCTGCTCTGTTATATAGTTTCTCCTGTGTGAAGTCCCACTTAGGTCTTCTGATTTCTTATTGCTTTTATGCTAGCAGAAAATATTTTGTTTCTCCTGAGGTGGTAATATTCTCTTTTTCTCATGGCCATTGTGAATTTTGTACCTAGTCATTTTTTTCCATTTTCCTTTGGCAAGAGGATGCTCAGACCTAAATTTACAGCTCAATTTTAGTAACTGTTTAGGACCCTATAGGATATATGTCTGCTTACTTTATTTTCCTCTTATTTCATACTCCTATTTTATATTTTTCCTAGTTATGATTTTTAAATTATTGTGAATCTTCTTGTTGGCTGCTTCAGATTCATTGTGAAGAAGAAAGAGTTAAAATATGCATTTATATGTATATTTATGTAATATATAGAACAAGTCTGTATTTAAAGTGCTTTTTAATAGGTTATAAGAGATGTACACAACTCCCAATTTTGTCTCTCACTCCTCTTTTAAAAAATTACGTGTGACAAGATCATGAGGTTTTTTTACTGTGAGGATGTGTGTGACATTGGACACCTTTACTTACTCTCTCTCCGATGCCTCAGGCTCACACGCTGATTTCCAGTTTAACATGATTTCTTCAGGGTCCTTGTTGACTGGCGGCCCCAGGTAAAAGGAGCCTCCTTTCCAGCTTGTCAGCCCTGCCTAGCTGCTTTCAGGCAGAGTGTACCTCAGGCCTAGGCAGCTCTCACCCTTGCCACATCAACCACTTCATGGTCTCCTGCTACACACTTTTTTCGTGCTCTACAGATACATTTTAAGATGGTTTCCCAGTTGAATTTTAGGTATCAGTACGGACGACCTAGGAAAAGTGAGTACTTAATTTAGAGAGACATTGTCTTGGGAGTCATGGTTCCTCACAGTAGTAAGTTCACAGAACCCCTGCAGTAGCATGGATAGCTGCCAGGATGTGAACTTCATCATCAAATAGACATGGAGCTCCGATCTTGGCTCGCCTTGTATCACTAAGGTACCTTTGATAAAGTACTTAGCCTCTCAGACCTTCGTGTCCCTTTGCTGTAAAATGAGAATGACACTACTTACTTTGAAGGGTTACTATAAGAATTAAATGAGTCAGTAGATAACATAGAGAATGGACTTGAGGACACGGGGAGGGGGAAGGGTAAGCTGGGACGAAGTGAGAGAGTGGCATGGACATATATACACTACCAAATGTAAAGTAGATAGCTAGTGGGAAGCAACCACGTAGCACAGGGAGATCAGCTCAGTGCTTTGTGACCACCTAGAGAGGTGGGATAGAGAAGGTGGGAGGGAGACACAAGAGGAAGGAGATACGGGGATATATGTATATGCTGATTCACTTTGTTATAAAGCAGAAACTAACACACCATTGTAAAGCAATTATACTCCAATAAAGATGTTAAAAAAAATGAGTCAGTAGGTAATATTTATTTCTATGTCTACATACACAGTATCTCACATACTGGACACTCAATAAGAGTTTCTTTTTAAATTGGAAGGAAATTATGGTTGATGCCTTGATACTCATGCCAAAATAGGATTGAAGCAAATCCCTAAATTTAGGAAATTCCTCAATCAGTTCGGAATTGGGCTCAGAAGAGAGTTACAGAGACCTGAAAGGCAGTGGCTTAAATTTAGGCCTTTATTTTTCCCATGTGACAAGAAGTCTGGTGGAAGGTGGTGGAAGCATTTTTCAGGAGCTCAAGTATGTCAAGGCTCATATTTTATGAGTCTTGATCTTTTCCTCATAGTTGCAGGATAGCTACTGCAATTCCAGCCATCATACTGACTTTCCAGGAAGTTGGAAAAAGGAAGCTAGTTGAGGGAGAATAAAAATACCTATATCCAGAAACTTTCCAAATAATCTCTAACAAGAGTTTTACTGACTCTACTGTGTCACACACTAGGCTACCCCTAGTGGCAAGGGACCCTAGGAAATGGTTTTTTTGCTTAGTATTTTACCACCTTCAGCAAAATCAGGGTCCAGTAATAAGGAAGAAAGGGATGATGAATATTGGATATAGATATAGATACCATCCTGTGTTAATTTTAGAAGCTTCATTTTTGCCAACAGTAGACATGGGGAAGTAGAGAGAAACACCCATTGGTGATAACTGGATTCTGTTTGGAAGCAGAAAGGCTTTGAGTAGTCAAAAGGGGATGGGAAATAAAGGAGGATATTTACTTTTTATTTTTTGAATCTACGATAAGTTAGGCATGGTGCTAGTAGGAAATTTACATGTATTATCTCATTAATTTTTACCAATGAGATAGGCTATATTATCCAGATATCTTATAGAAGAGGCAGCCAAGGCCCAAGAACATCAGTTTCCCAAGGTCATATAACCAGTAACAGTAATGGAGCTGGATTTCGGACTTGCACCTGACTGACCACTGCTTTGTGCTGTATTGCTTTCCTGCATAACTCGGCAGAAACCTGCACGTTGCTTTTATTTTCCGTAGTGCCTTGTGCTCCTGGGGCCCATAATAACTATAGTTCGATTAATTATTTGTGTACAGAATTAAAATGGGCGCCACCTACAGGATTGCTGCCGTGGTTGCTGAAGGTTGTGTAGACCAGGCAGGGAGGCACAGGCGGTGGTGCTTCCTTCTTGTCATCACGCAGAGGTGGTGGTGGCCGCCTCTGTATTTCTGTAGCGCCTAAGGACATTCTTTAGGACAAAGAGAATGAGGCAGATCAGCAGTGACCAGTCTCAGGGAGCCAAAATCCAAAACTGAAAGCTGATAGAATGCTTGGCGTAGAGACGGGTATCTTCTCAAGTCGGAAGCCAGCGAATTACTCTTGACTTCTTCCTCTCCCCCAAGCTTAACCCAGTTGATCAGCAAGTCACTTCGTTTCTAGCTCACTTATCTGTCCTGTCCTCTCCCTCTCCACTCCACCTGCAGTGGGTCAGGCCTTACTATCTCTCACATGGACCATTGCAAAGACTTTCTGAAATAGCCTCCTCATCCCTAGTCTTACTTTCATTCAGTCCATTCGCCACAGATCTGACCATGTAGTTGCCTTATTTGATGACATAGGGGGCTCTTAGCTTCTTCTAGGATAAAATCCAGTAACTTTTGTCTGGTGTGCATGTCCCTTCATGATCTGGCGCTGCCCAGTGTATAAACATCCAGGTCTGTCCTGTGTGGTTTTACAGGGTTTCTTACCATGCCGTGAGCATATTCCTTTCTCCTGGAGTTTATGCGTGCAATTTCCCTTTTTTCCTCGAGTGCTTTCTTTACGCCTCACCCCTCATGAACACTTTGTGTAGTTCCGATCCTCCTTCAAACTCCTGCTCAAATATCTTTCAACTTGGGTGCCGTCTTTGTCTCCCTCAGGCAGCATAAAGTCCTCTCTTCTGCTCTCTCTGCACATTTAAACACCTGTGTTCTGGCTCCTTGTATGGTGACCAGGTGCATCATGAACTGGGGACCCTGGCTGCTTCAGCATTGTGTTCTCTGTGCCTAGCACCATGCATGGCATGTGTCAGGCACTCAATAAATGTTTAATATTAGTTGCATGCAGGAATGAACATTTAGATTAGACCAAAGACAGAATAACTTGTTCAGCTCATTACCGTAGTACTGAAACACTCGTAACGTTGGCCAAATTCCTTACTTTTTCAATGCCGGATTAATGGGAGTATATTTGTAAAGTTACTCCATCTTTCCAAATTGAATTATTTACATCGGATTCTGCCATCGTTTCTGTTAGTTTTTCAGGTTATCTTTAATCATTCCATTAGGCAGGCTCAGTGATCATTCTGATTCCCAAATCCTAAAGAGGCTCTTAGTTCTATTATGTATTATGCCTTTCCTCAAAACTCTGTTGTGTTTTGGACATTTCTCCTTTGTATTGACTGTTTTGGCATCCATTCCTGACTGAAGACACATTTTAAATGGTATTTTAAAAAGTGATTTTAAGTGTTTTTTCTCTTATTTTTAAGTAGTGATTCCTAAGTGTTTTTGGTATGTGTTTTGCCTTCCTTAGCTATTGAAAATAGTACAAGACTTTCTTGCACAAGAATTAAGAAGTTGGCAAAATAAGTAAATGATAAGCATCTGAAACTTTTCTTTAGACCATCGGTATTATTGCTACTCCTTAAAATTTTAATTCCCAATTTTTAGTGTATCAAATACTGTTTACATTCAACAGTTGCTTATAGTGTGCTATATCTGACAAGTTACAGGTAATAACTGGAAGAATGTAAGATTGTTGGAAAGCTGCGATCTTCTCTGTCTCATTTATTGCTGAAACTCTAATGCCTAAAAGCAGTACTTACATATGGTAAGTGTCAAATAAATAGTTGTTGAAGGAAGGAAAGAAGGAAGCAATGGCAGTTGAATTTCAGTTAACCAGTGCCTGGGTAGCCTTCACCAGGGTGAACTTTCAAGTCCAAAGTCAACGAAAGAGAATTTTAGCACTTGTACACCAGACCTACAGAGACCCTCAGAAATCACACTTGTGCAGAAAGGGCCACTGAATCAGAACAGAAGGAGTGCACCATTGTTAGCTGGATAATCTCCATGAGTTTTACTTTTTTTTTAAACCTCCACTTCATGCCTATTGACATTGAGAACCGAAATCAGATTCTGTACTTTCAACTTCAGTAGTTGTAGTTTTGCTCTGAAAGAAAAATGGATTCAGATTCTGGTGTAACATTATTTAGTCACTAAAAGATCTGATGAGTAACTTTGCATTTTTATCATTGCCTATCTAAAACCTGCTTAGCCTGGTTAATAGATAATTTCCTAGTTTCTTATCCAAGTCAATTTTGAACTATCAGACCATTTTATTTATTTCAGTATTTCTTTTTTCATCTTTATTGAAGTATAATTGCTTTACAATGGTGTGTTAGTTTCTGCTTTATAACAAAGTGAATCAGTTATACATATACATATGTTCCCATATCTCTTCCCTCTTGCACTCCCTCCCTCCCACCCTCCCTATCCCACCCCTCTAGGTGGTCACAAAGCACCGAGCTGATCTCCCTGTGCTATGCGGCTGCTTCCCACTAGCTATCTACTTTACGTTTGGTAGTGTATATATGTCCATGCCTCTCTCTCGCTTTGTCACATCTTACTCTTCCCCCTCCCCATATCCTCAAGTCCATTCTCTAGTAGGTCTGTGTCTTTATTCCTGTCTGACCCCTAGGTTCTTCATGACATTTTTTCCCCCTTATATTCCATATATATGTGTTATCATATGGTATTTGTCTTTCTCTTTCTGACTTACTTCACTCTGTATGACAGACTCTAGATCTATCCACCTCATTACAAATAGATCAATTTCGTTTCTTTTTATGGCTGAGTAATATTCCATTGTATATATGTGCCACATCTTCTTTATCCATTCATCCGATGATGGACACTTAGGTTGTTTCCATCTCTGGGCTATTGTAAATAGAGCTGCAATGAACATTTTGGTACATGACTCTTTTTGAATTATGGTTTTCTCAGGGTATATGCCCAGTAGTGGGATTGCTGGGTCATACGGTAGTTCTATTTGTAGTTTTTTAAGTAACCTCCATACTGTTCTCCACAGTGGCTGTATCAATTTACATTCCCACCAACAGTGCAAGAGGGGTCCCTTTTCTCCACACCCTCTCCAGCATTTATTGTTTCTAGATTTTTTGATGATGGCCATTCTGACTGGTATGAGATGATATCTCATTGTAGTTTTGATTTGCATTTCTCTAATGATTAGTGATGTTGAGCATTCTTTCATGTGTTTGTTGGCAGTCTGTATATCTTCTTTGCAGAAATGTCTATTTAGGTCTTCTGCCCATTTTTGGATTGGGTTCTTTGTTTTTTTGTTATTGAGCTGCATGAGCTGCTTATAAATTTTGGAGATTAATCCTTTGTCAGTTGCTTCATTTGCAAGTATTTTCTCCCATTCTGAGGGTTGTCTTTTCGTCTTGTTTATGGTTTCCTTTGCTGTGCAAAAGCTTTGAAGTTTCATTAGGTCCCATTTGTTTATTTTTGTTTTTATTTCCATTTCTCTAGGAGGTGGGTCAAAAAGGATCTTGCTGTGATTTATGTCCCAGAGTGTTCTGCCTATGTTTTCCTCTAAGAGTTTGATTGTTTCTGCCCTTACATTTAGGTCTTTAATCCATTTTGAGCTTATTTTTGTGTATAGTGTTTTTGTGTTTTGTGTAGGGAGTGATCTAATCTCATACTTTTACATGTGCCTGTCCAGTTTTCCCAGCACCACTTATTGAAGAGGCTGTCCTTTCTCCACTGTACATTCCTGCCTCCTTTATCAACGATAAGGTGACCATATGTGCGTGGGTTTATCTCTGGCCTTTCTGTCCTGTTCCATTGATCTATATTTCTGTGTTTGTGCCGGTACCATACTGTCTTGATTACTGTAGCCTTGTAGTATAGTCTGAAGTCAGGGAGCCTGATTCCTCCAGCTCCGTTTTTCATTCTCAAGATTGCTTTGGCTATTCGGGGTCTTTTGTGTTTCCATATAAACTGTGAAATTTTTTGTTCTAGTTCTGTGAAAAATGCCAGTGGTAGTTTGATAGGGATTGCATTGAATCTGTAGATTGCTTTGGTTAGTAGAGTCATTTTCGCAATGTTGATTCTTCCTATCCAAGAACATGGTATATCTCTCCATCTATTTGTATCATCTTTAATTTTTTTCATCAGTGTCTTATAATTTTCTGCATACAGGTCTTTTGTCTCCTTAGGTAGGTTTATTCCTAGATATTTTATTCTTTTTGTTGCAATGGTAAATGGGAGTGTTTTCTTGATTTCAGTTTCAGATTTTTCATGATTAGTGTATAGGAATGCCAGAGATTTCTGTGCATTAATTTTGTATCCTGCTACTTTACCAAATTCATTGATTAGCTCTAGTAGTTTGCTGATAGTAGCATCTTTAGGATTCTCTATGTATAGTATCATGTCATCTGCAGACAGTGACAACTTTACTTCTTCTTTTCCAATTTGGATTCCTTTTATTTCCTTTCCTTCTCTGATTGCTGTGGCTAAAACTTCCAAAACTATGGTGAATAAGAGTGGTGAGAGTGGGCAGCCTTGTCTTGTTCCTGATCTTAGTGGAAATGCTTTCAGTTTTTCACCACTGAGGATGATGTTGGCTGTGGGTTTGTCATATATGGCCTTTATTATGTTGAGGAAAGTTCCCTCTATGCCTGCCTTCTGCAGGGTTTTTATCATAAATGGGTGTTGAATTTTGTCGAAAGCTTTCTCTGCATCTATTGAGATGACCATATGGTTTTTCTCCTTCAGTTTCTTAATATGGTGTGTTACATTGATTGATTTGCGTATATTGCAGAATCCTTGCATTCCTGGGATAAACCCCACTTGATCATGGTGTATGATCCTCTTAATGTCCTGTTGGATTCTGTTTGCTAGTATTTTGTTGAGGATTTTTGCATCTATGTTCATCAGTGATATTGACCTGTAGTTTTCTTTCTTTGTGACATCCTTGTCTGGTTTTGGTATCACGGTGATGGTGGCCTCATAGAATGAGTTTGGGGGTATTCCTCCCTCTGCTATATTTTGGGAGAGTTTGAGAAGGATAGATGATAGCTCTTCTCTCAATGGTTGATAGAATTCGCCTGTGAAGCCATCTGGTCCTGGGCTTTTGTTTGTTGGAAGATTTTTAATCACAGTTTCAACTTCAGTGCTTGTGATTGGTCTGTTCATATTTTCTATTTCTTCCTGATTCAGTCTTGGAAGGTTGTGCATTTCTAAGAATTTGTCCATTTCTTCCAGGTTGTCCATTTTATTGGCATAGAGTTGCTTGTAGTAGTCTCTCATGCTCTTTTATATTTCTGCAGTGTCAGTTGTTACTTCTCCTTTTTCATTTTTAATTCTGTTGATTTGAGTCTTCTCCCTTTTTTTCTTGATGAGTCTGGCTAATGGTTTATCAATTTTGTTTCTCTTCTCAAAGAACCAGCTTTTAGTTTTATTGATCTTTGCTATCGTTTCCTTCATTTCTTTTTCATTTCTGATCTGATTTTTATGATTTCTTTCCTTCTGCTAACTTTGGGGTTTTTTTGTTCTTCTTTCTCTAATTGCTTTAGGTGCAAGGTTAGGTTGTTTATTCGAGATGTTACCAGTTTCTTAAGGTAGGATTGTATTGCTATAAACTTCCCTCTTAGAACTGCTTTTGCTGCATCCCATAGGTTTTGGGTTGTCGTGTCTCCATTTTCATTTGTTTCTAGGTAGTTTTTGATTTCCTCTTTGATTTCTTCAGTGATCACTTCGTTATTAAGTAGTGTATTTTTTAGCCTCCATGTGTTTGTATTTTTTATAGATCTTTTCCTGTAATTGATATCTAGTCTCATAGCATTGTGGTTGGAAAAGATACTTGATACAATTTCAATTTTCTTAAATTTACCAAGGCTTGATTTGTGACCCAAGATATGATCTATCCTGGAGAATGTTCCATGAGCACTGGAGAAAAATGTGTATTCTGTTGTTCTTGGATGGAATGTCCTATAAATATCAATTAAGTCCATCTTGTTTAATGTATCATTTAAAGCTGTGTTTCCTTATTTATTTTCATTTTGGATGATCTGTCCATTGGTGAAAGTGGGGTGTTAAAGTCCCCTACTATGAATGTGTTACTGTCGATTTCCCCTTTTATGGCTGTTAGTATTTGCCTTATGTATTGAGGTGCCCCTATGTTGGGTGCATAAATATTTACAATTGTTATATCTTCTTCTTGGATCGATCCCTTGATCATTATGTAGTGTCCTTCTTTGTCTCTTATAATAGCCTTTATTTTAAAGTCTATTTTGTCTGATATGAGAATTGCTACTCCAGCTTTCTTATGGTTTCCATTTGCATGGATTATCTTTTCCATCCCCTCATTTTCAGTCTGTATGTGTCTTTAGGTCTGAAGTGGGTCTCTTGTAGACAGCATATATATGGGTGTTGTTTTTGTATCCATTCAGCCAGTCTGTGTCTTTTGGTGGGAGCAGTTAATCCATATACATTTAAGGTAATTATTCATATGTGTGTTCCTATTCCCATTTTCTTAATTGTTTTGGGTTTGTTATTGTAGGTGTTTTCCTTCTTTTGTGTTTCTTACCTAGAGAAGGTCCTTTAGCATTTGTTGTAAAGCTGGTTTGGTGGTGCCGAACTCTCTCAGCTTTAGCTAGTCTGTAAAGGTTTTAATTTCTCCATCAAATCTGAATGGGATCCTTGCTGGGTACAGTAATCTTGGTTGTAGGTTTTTCTCCTTCATCACTTTAAATATGTCCTGCTAGTCCCTTCTGGCTTGTGGAGTTTCTGCTGAAAGATCAGCTGTTAACCTTATGGGGATTCCCTTGTGTGTTATTTGTTGTTTTTCCCTTGCTGTTTTTAGTATGTTTTCTTTGTATTTAATTTTTGACAGTTTTATTAGTATGTGTCTTGGCATGTTTCTCCTTGGATTTACCCTGTATGGGACTCTCTGTGCTTCCTGGACTTGATTAACTATTTCCTTTCCAATATTATGGAAGTTTTCAACTATAATCTCTTCAAATATTTTCTCAGTCCCTTTCTTTTTCTCTTCTTCTTCTGGAACCCCTATGATTCGAATGTTGGTGCGTTTAATGTTGTCCCAGAGGTCTCTGAGACTGTCCTCAGTTCTTTTCATTCTTTTTTTTTATTCTGCGCTGCAGTAGTTATTTCCACTATTTTATCTTCCAGGTCACTTATCCGTTCTTCTGCCTCAGTTATTCTCCTATTGATCCCTTCTAGAGTATTTTTAATTTCATTTATTGTGTTGTTCGTCATTGTTTGTTTCAGTTCTTCTAGGTCCTTGTTAAATGTTTCTTGCATTTTCTTTATTCTATTTACAAGATTTTGGATCATCTTTATTAGCATTACTCTGAATTCATTTTCAGGTAGACTGCCTATTTCCTGTTCATTTGTTAGGTCTGGTGGGTTTTTATCTTGCTCCTTCATCTGCTGTGTGTTTTTCTGTCTTCTCATTTTGCTTATCTTACTGTGTTTGGGGTCTCCTTTTTGCAGGCTGCAGGTTCGTAGTTCCCGTTGTTTTTGGTGTCTGTCTCCAGTGGCTAAAGTTGGTTCAGAGGGTTGTGTAGGCTTCCTGGTGGACGGGACTAGTGCCTGTGTTCTGGTGGATGAGGCTGGATCTTGTCTTTCTGGTGGGCAGGTCCACGTCTGGTGGTGTGTTTTGGGGTGTCTGTGGCCTTATTATGATTTTAGGCAGCCTCTCTGCTAATGGGTGGGGTTGTGTTCCTGTGTTGCTAGTTGTTTGGCATAGGGTGTCCAGCACTGTAGCTTGCTGGTCGTTGAGTGAAGCTGGATGCTGGTGTTGAGATGGAGATACCTGGGAGATTTTTGCCGTTTGATATTATGTGGAGCTGGGAGGTCTCTGGTGGACCAGTGTCCTGAAGTTGGCTCTCCCAACTCAGAGGCACAGCACTGCCTCCTGGCTGCAGCACCAAGAGCCTTTCATCCACACGGCTCAGAATAAAACGGAGAAAAAGTAGAAAGAAAGAAAAAAAGAGGATAAAAGAAAATAAAGTAAGATAAAATAAAGTTATTAAAATAAAAAATAATTAGTAAGAAAAAAAATTTTTTTAAGTAAAAAAAAAAAACAACGGACAGATAGAACCCTAGGACAAATGGTGAAAGCAAAGCTATACAGGCAAAATCTCACACAGAAGCATACACATACACACTCACCAAAAGAGGAAAAGGGGAAAAAATAATAAATCTTGCTCTCAAAGTGCACCTCCTCAATTTGGGATGATTCGTTGTCTATTCAGGTATTCCACAGATGCAGGGTACATCAAGTTGATTGTGGAGATTTAATCTGCTGGTCCTGAGGCTGCTGGGAGAGATTTCCCTTTCTCTTCTTTGTTTGACCAGCTCCCGGGGCTCAGCTTTGGATTTGGCCCCGCCTCTGCGTGTAGGTCGCTGGAGGGCGTCTGTTCTTCGCTCAGACAGGACGGGGTTAAAGGAGCAGCTGCTTCGGGGACTCTGGCTCACTCAGGCCCCGGGGAGGGATCGTTGAGGATGCGGGGCGAGCCTGCGGCGGCAGAGGCCGGCGTGACGGTGCACCAGCCTGAGGCGTGCCGTGCGTTCTCCAGGGGAAGTTGTCCCTGGATCCTGGGACCCTGGCAGTGGCGGGCTGCACAGGCTCCCCGGAAGGGGGGTGTGGACAGTGACCTGTGCCCGCACACAGGCTTCTGCTGCTGCCACAGAGTGGCGGCAGCAGCAGCCTTAGCATCTCATGCCCGTCTCTGGAGTCCGCGCTGTTAGCAGCGGCTCGCGCCCGTCTCTGGAGCTCCTTTAAGCAGCGCTCTTAATCCCCTCTCCTCGCGCACCAGGAAACAGAGGGAAGAAAAAGTCTCTTGTCTCTTCGGCAGGTCCAGACTTTTCTCCGGACTCCCTCCCGGCTAGCCGTGGTGCACTAACCCCCTGCAGGCCGTGTTCACACCGCCAACCCCAGTCCTCTCCCTGCGCTCCGACCGAAGCCCGTGCCTCAGCTCCCAGCCCCGCCCGCCCCGGCGGGTGAGTAGACAAGCCTCTCGGGCTGGTGAGTGCCGGTCGGCACCGATCCTCTGTGCGGGAATCTCTCTGCTTTGCTCTCTGCACCCCTTTGCTGTGCTCTCCTCCGCGGCTCCGAAGCTTACCCCCTCCTCCACCCGCAGTCTCTATTTTAGTATTTCTTAAACAGTTATTTGGGGCAAGGCTCTGTTAAACATTGTTCTCCATGTCTAAAAATGTTGGGATTATTGCTCTGTGGAAGATATGTGGTGAAAAAAAATTGTTTTATTGATACATTTAAAAGTTCATCATTGCAAGATCACGTAAGACAGTTGGCCATAATTGAACTCCAGGATTGGAGGCTATAACCATGTCTCAGAGGCAATCTGTCCCTCAAGCAAATTCAGGGCATTCACGCAGCCATCCATCAGTTAACCAAATGAATCAGTTTACCATGCTACTGCTTTCCTCAATCGAGTTAAGTGTTAAGGAGTTTTACTAATAAAGAAAGGTGGAGCTACAGGAGAGTGTGAGATCTGAGGATATGAGAATTATAGGCTAAATTATAAATTATGGATAAAAGCAGAATATGAGAATGCTTAGTTTTTCTGACATATTTAAACCTATTACTTCACCTCATTTTATAAGTGACTGAGAGGAATATTCTGTTTCTATCTCAAGATCTTTTTAGGTGTTGATTATAAAATGTATAATTCCACTAACTTTTTGGTTTCTAATATATTGCATGAAATTGTCAGTCAATTCAAAACCCAAACTTGAAATAAAAATTTTCTAAAATAAATGTGAAAGAAGAAAAATATAAACTGGCATTCATTTTTGAAAGAAATGTTAAATATTTTACATTTTGAATATTCAGATTTGCGGACTAATTACTGGCACCTCTCCGTCACTTATTTTTCTACTAACGATCATCCCTGCCTCAGCACTTGAAAATGGCTTGTTGAGTTTCGGTTTTGCATGCAAGCCCTTACACGGTCCTTTGCAGTTTCATAAGGGCCGAAGAGCTTGTTAGCCTGGAATTTAGTATATTTTGGTACTCATTTGTTTTTAGTTATTCTTTTCTTGATTTTTTGGAACCCTTTTCATGAGGAAACTCCATGATTCTTACCAATTAGTCATAAACCAGTTCGGATTTAGGAATTACATAATTTACTACTTTGGAACACTATTTTATTCAAGTGGCAAATAGTAAAGATGGGAAAATTTCACTGAATATTGGGTGATACGACTGATAATTAGATCCTCAGAGAAAAACGCAGACTCCTGAAATTTGTGGCAGGATCAGAAATGTGGCCAGGGAAAGCAAGTAGTTTAATAGATAAATACTTGTTATTAATGAAAATTAAGGATGACCTCTTAGAATTCAACCCCTGTTTCTAGTGGTATAGCTTTTTTGTTTTTACTGTGTTCATTAACACAGAGAATAAGTAACCTCACTGGTGGCTTCAGATTTGACTCACAGGAAAACATTAGGTAGTAATTAAGAGCAAGGCCTTTTTTTTTTTTTCCTCCAAGCTGTGAAGTTTTAACTGCACTGCCTAATGTGGTCGCTACTTGCCACATGTAGCTGTTGAGCACTTGAAATGTGACCAGTAGTCCGAATTTCAGATGTGCTATATGTGTAAAATACATACTGGGTTTCAAAGACTTGGTATGAAAGAAAGATTGTAAAATATTTCAGTGATAGTTTATGTGGATTACATGTTGCCATGATAATATTCTGGATATACTGAGTTAGAAAAAAAAAGTATTAAAATGAATTTCACCTGTTTCTTTTAACTTACTGTGGCTATGAGAACATTTTAAATTACAAATGTGGTTTGCCTTATAGTTTTACTGGACAATGCCAGTCTAATAGGTTAAAAAAGCCTTAACGTGTGTAGTAAACAGCAGTTATTTGCATGTTTGCTTCAGCTTTTAATTTCTTGAATGGTCAATCCTTTTGGGAGCCTCGGCAGCCCAGTCATTCTTTTGCTTTCTTCGAGGGCTGCATGTTGAAGCAGCTGTTCTTTGCAATTGCCAACCCTGATTCAGTTGGCTGATAGCAATTGGTAGATAGTTCTGGAAGGAATAAGTGCTGCTTTGTACCCAAATGAATGAACTGCACCTACCGTTTCTCTGCTTTCCACCTCTTCCCCTGACGGCTTTTACATGGTTGTTAATAATTGGTTGATATTTATAGTAACATTAATCTAAAGTCAGGCAGGTTTTCAAAGACCCACTTCATATATCACCATATACCATAATTTATGGTATGTCATAAATTATCACAGCTTATCATCTTATTTACAAACCTTGAATAATATTGTCACTTATTCTATTACTGTATATTATTATTGATAATAAATATCCATCACTACAAATGAATTTTTGATATTGCACTTTTGTAAGAAACCAGTTGAAGCAGAACCTAGATGTTGCAGGAGCTGGGAAGCAAACATTTATGAGTAATCAGCCTCCCTTTCCTTGGTGGAAAAAAAAATCATATAAAATCTTTATGTACTTTATTTTAAATTCTATAATTTATGAACTGTTTGATAATAATCTAAAGGGTTTTGGAGCACTGAGATTAGTAGAATGAGGCCACATTATGTTAGGCAGCAAGAGGCAGTTGGAAAAACGTTGATAATAATAAAACCTGTAAAGGTCATTCTGTGAAAATAAATGTAATACTTGAATTACTCTGTCAACTACTTTCTCTAAAAAAGTAATAAGTTAATCTTGTTCCCAAAAAACCTCCGAGACCGGTAGTTTTCTTTTTAATTCCTTTCATTTTAGGCAATCTTTTGTATATCATGCAAAAGGCCATACAATTAGCATGAAATGAGAGAGCGCTTTTTAAATTTGATGAATAAGGGCTCTTTTTTCTCCAGCTGTTATGTATGCAAGGTGAAGGCCTGTATCTTACCAGCAGACAGACTATTTGCTATCTACCCTATAAGTAGCTCCCAGTTTTTATATCTGTTCCTTAATGAGGAAAGAGTTCTGGCAGTAGTAAAAGTGAGCTTAAAGTGCATAAAAATTTGCCACAATGCTTTAGTGTAACGTTGCAAGATTCCCAGTTTGGACATTTGGGCTTCTCCACCTTGCCCTGGATTCCAGATATGGCCCTGTCACTCTTTTCCTGGTAGTCAATTGAGGACATATTAGTAAGACCTCCAGGAACGTGAAAAACTTTTTGGGTGGTGGGTCTCTTTTCTGTCATTTATCATGGAAGTATGCTTTGTTAAAAAATTTTTTCTAAATGTTATCTCTTTCAAAGAGTTTTTATGCCTCTGTATTCTTGTGGGTTGTTTGCTTTTTAGAAATACTTGTCTTTGAAGGTGTAATACTTGTAATATGTCAATGAACATTATTTCTTCTCTCTTTAAAAATGGTAACATACCGTTTCATTAGTTAGGAGTGCTCCCCCTTTGCTGCTTTCAACAGCACGGTTTTTAGAAGGTGAGATTTCCAACATTGTTGGTAAGGTTTTTGGAAGTTAGTGGCCATTTATGCTCACATTTTTATATTGTCGTGCTTCAGAATTCCCTTATATGTAGCTAAAACATTTCTTATTGCATAAAAGAAACCAGAATGCCACAAACAAGATGTACAGGTCATTAATTGAGCCAACTTTTCCCCCTTAAAATACTACCATAACTAGAACTGCCAGATTTAACAAATAAAAATACTGGATGCCCAGTTAACTTTGAATTTCAGATAAACAACAGATAATTTTTAGTATAAGTTTGTCCCATGCAATATTCTCATCATCATTAGACTTAAAAAGTCACCCATATTCACTTTGGCATCCATAAGCATAACTCAGCTCTCTTATTAACTCGGAGACCTCCTGAGTTGAGTAAGTTCCATGCTTGGCCCTTTTGCTGTTTGCTGGTCATCCTATTCTAACCCAGCCCTTAGAGGTATCATAATATAGCTATAGTTCTTTGAAACTCAAAAGTGCTTCAAGTATGTTTTCTCATTTATCCATATATTTTGGGGGAGACAGGAAGGGGTCTATTCTCATCTCTTCTCCTTTTCATTTTCAAAAAGAAGAAAACCTTCTCTTATAAAGTGGTAATACTGATTCTGAAAGCTAAGAGGACACCTACAGCAGAATTTGGATTCTCCTTCTAAGCTGCCTCTATTTTGGGTTCATTTAGTATGAAATCTCTAGCAGTATAATTACAGAAAAAGAAAAAAAACTTCAAAAGAGTGAATTCAGAGAGAAAATGCATCTCCTGTATGCTTTTTTTTTTTTTTTGCGGTACGCGGTCCTCTCACTGTTGTGGCCTCTCCCGTTGTGGAGCACAGGCTCCGGACGTGCAGGCTCAGAGGCCATGGCTCACGGGCCCAGCCGCTCCGCGGCATGTGAGATCTTCCCGGACCGGGGCACGAACCCGTGTCCCCTGCATCGGCAGGCGGAATCTCAACCACTGCGCCACCAGGGAAGCCCTCCTGTATGCTTTATAAATGTGGTGGGCAGGTGGGTGAAAAGTGACTCTTCCAAAATGAACACTGCAGTCCAGGTGAAAGATGTTACCTTCCTTCTCCCTGCACCTCACCCTCCTCCACGCAGCAGAACCAGAGACAAACCCTTACCATGCCTGACCTCGTCCGTTGTCATCTGCATTATTATAAAGGTTTCCTAGGTGATATTCTTCCCTCCAGCCTTGCTCTCTTCTAAATCGACAGCTAGCAGTGATTTTTCTAAAATATAAATCTTATCATACCGCTGGCTCAGCTCCAGTGACTAACATCAGATAAGGTCCACACTGATTAATGTGGCATTCAATGCCCTTTCTGACCTGGGCTCTACTTACTTCCCCTTCTTTTACTTCTACCTCAGCAATTGATGCTACAGCAGTAACAAATACTGGTAGTCCTCGAATTTAGCATGCTAATTCATATCTCCAGCTTTGTGTGCACTCTTCCTTCTAACTAGAATGCCTATCCCCTTTTATCTCCCTAGCAGAGTCCCATTCATCCTTGAAAGCCCTGCATAGATATCATTTGCTCTGGGAGGCTTTCCCTAACCACCCTTCACTATTCTCAAAGTGAATTCTATTCTCCTACTTCAGCTCTTGTATACACTTGTGGTGTCACATACATCCCAGAGTGCTGTAATAGTTTATTTACATGTCTGTCTCCTGTAGAGGTTTGCAAGTTTTTTGAAGATAAGACATGATCATCATCGTCATCATCATCATCATCATCTCCAAATCTCTAGTTTCTAGCACAGAGCCTAGAAAATAGCCAGCACTGGAGAGGTGTTTGTGTGCCTGAATGGATCAACTGTCCACTTGGTAAAGACTTTAGGTAAATCCAATCCTGTTGAACTGGTCCTGTGCTTTAGCTGCTCACTACCACAGTTTTGTCCTTTCTTTCACATCACTTGGTGAATAGAAAAGTGATTTTTAATTTTCAAATGAATAGCTAATCTACCAATGCTGTTTATTAGCTAACTATGGAATTTTCTTGTAGAGTAAATAAAGTACTCCTATAGAGAGGGGAGGTTATGGGCAGCCTTATGTAATAAACATAAGTTTGCCTTTGGCACCCTTTCCCTTCAGGTTCTGTATCTCTCCTTTCATTTTTTTGTACCTTCTACCACTAAGGCTGACCATCTGTCTCTTTGGGGTGGGAATGCAGTCAGGGGATGGGGATGGGGTTCAGGGGCCAGGAGAGGGAAGAAGAGATTCTTACTGTAGTAGCCTGACATTACTCCTTTCTTGACTAGTCTTCCTTTAGGAAAACTTACCTGTCCTGTGTTCCATCCCCTCAGGACCTACCCAATCACGGAAGTTAATAAATTAATTCAAAATGAGATATTCAGTTACATTGATAGCTTAAAGTGTAACTCTTCTCAGACAGTATTTGCATTTTAACAGATGCTTTCAACTCCTGTCTCCAAAGAATGAATAATACTGGCATGATATACTTTATTGATAGTGTATATAATACCAAGGAAAAGGTGTTTTTGAGAAAGCAGGAGAACTTTTAATCACCCGTCAGATAGTATAGCCTAGGTGCTGCCTGTGATGTGTCTGCACCTGGATGAATCAGGAATTGCATTTGATTGCCAGTAATGGACACTCAAATTAATGGTTTAAACAAATCAGGGGTTTTTTGCTTCATCTGAAAATGTGCTAAGTTAGGCAATTGAGAGCCAGTATAATGACTCCATGATACCATCAATATCCTAGACTCTTTATCTTTCTACTCCACCACCTTTAGTATGTGGCTTCGATATACTAGGTTGCCTCTTGATTACAATATGGCCACTGCATCTCCAACCACAGAAAGAGGGGATTGAAGCAAAAGTAAGCCCCCTTTAAATGGCTTTTCCAAAAGCCCCATCCAAGAGCATCTCATTGGCTACCTCTACCAGCAGGAATGGCTGGGAAATGTTGGTAGCTAGGCACATTGCCATGATTTATATCTATAACTAAGGAAGAAGGGGAAAAGCCCACTGGTATGTAACTAGTAATCTTACACCAGTCCAAATGAGGGCAAATAATCTGTTAGTTTTTGCCTTTATGGGATCATTCAAATAAATACTTAGGACTAAAAATTAGTTTATTTTAGTTAACATTATAATTATGATAGAATTTCCTTTGAAGTGCACTTATTTAAATGAAATATAAATATAAGGAATTATAAAACTATTCAGGAAATATTTATTAGCATGCCCACTGTTTGCATAGTGCTATGCTCAGTGCCACAGAGACGAATGAATTCTTTTTGCCCTCAAGTGTTTTATCAGTCTAATAGTCCAGGACACAGACACATGAAAATTTAAATTATGGTGTATTATAGCATATGATTATGTGTTAATCATATGGTAAAATGAAATAATATAATATAGCCTAAATTTTATAGAAGAAGTCCAGATTTCAGAGAGTCATCACCATGGCTGCAGTGGCAAGGAGGACCTTCTGCAAAAGGTGGGAGATGAATAGATGGGGACAGGCAAACAAAATGGCGGAGGTAGCCCCCGACCTTCGACTTGTACCGCCTGTTGTTTTTAAAATATTTATATTAAGGTATTTTATATACTTACTTATATGCTTTAAATACTTTTAGTATTTTAAAATATTATTCATATTTTAAAAAATGACCCAAGTTTTAACTCGATATGTATATTTAAAGAGAAAATTTCACGCCAGTACTGTAAATGTAAAACCAACTTTCCTTGCCAGCTAAAATATGACTTAAGAAAATGATGATATTAAAATTTTTAAATACATAATGAAGTAGAAGTAATGGTAAAATCCAAATCAGACTGAGTTTCTTAGAGGGGAAATGCAATGTTCTGTGATCAGTCAGTAGTGAAGGGATATTTGGCTCAATGGCTTGGTGTTTCAGACAAAGATGAGATTCTGCATCCAATAAGACAATTCGTTCTTAGTTGCTAAATCTGGTTCTTAGTGTTACTGTTAACCAGCAGCAAAAATTTCAATTCACGTGTATATAAAGTCGGAAATACATAAATAAATGTAACACCGTGTCTCATAGGTTGTTTGTAGAATTAGTTTTTAACCAAAATGATGTAGATGACTTTCGTGGTAAGCATTTGTTTCAGGAAGTTGTGAGGCCATTTTCAGAGCTGTCCTCTTCTTTTGAACGTGTCAGGTTATTGAATAATGTTGTGAAAGTGGTAGAATAAGGGTTTCTTTGCCATTCACCACTACCATCTTCCTGGGAAAATACTTTTGAGAACCTTTTATCAAGTTCAAAATATTTTTACTGACTTCTTCATTTGAGATTTCAACCCAGTGTTTTAAGAAGCAGAGTGGTTTTTGATAGCTGCTGGTTGGTTAAATGGATAAATGAGGTTGGAAGACTGCTTCCCAGAGCTCTGGTGTTCTGGATTTACATTTAGTAATAATAAAAAATATTATTTATTGCTCTTCTTCTATGCTTAGGTACTGTACTGATTGCAGTGTATGTATATATCATTTAATTCTTCCCATTTTTACAGTTGAGAAAACTGATGCTTAGGAAAGTGAAACGTCTTGCCCAGGTCACTTAGCTAACATGTGGCCCAAACTTGAGTTCAGATTGACTCAATCCAAATACCTAACTGCCAAGTCACTGTCACTGAGTCATAATCAGGGGCCACAGCTCTGCCTCAGGCTTTCCAGAGCCCCTCGTTCTGAGCTCACTGCAGCTAGGTCACTCCCCAGGGCCCCTACCCCCGCCAACCTCTGTGTGTACACATATATGCTCGCACATGTAGGAGCTGAGGGGCTGCCCCTAAAGGCTTTGATCCAGAGAAGAAAGGAGATAGCCCCTGACCTACCCAGTTCTCCACTCTGCCTACCTTCTTGCCCATGAAGCCCTCCTGAACCCCAGCCTCCCAGGGCCCCTCCTCCTCAGCACTTGCACAACCAGTGGTACAAACCCTCATTCCTCAGGAATCACTGACCAGGAGATCAGAGGGAATTAGGACTAGAAGTCCATCAGCCCAGATCATCTAGGCCTTTGAATGTCAAATCTGAAACGTTGACCTCTATTTTGTATGTGACTAGGATGTCATTGACAATAAGGTTATCTTTAAATTAGAGTAGATAAAAATCAGTGGTTTCCCTTCAAACACAAAGATGGACACTATTATAAGGGGTAGAATTTCTAACTCTATAACATTGACCATATAGTCATGTCATTTCCTTAGGGAAACGTTAAGTGCGTTGCAATCTCAAATCTTTTCTTGTTTTTTCTATCTATGGCAATTCTTAGCACTATTGCTATTGAGGATTTGTTTTGGATTTAGCAGCTAGCAATTTTTCATAACAAATGTGGTGATAAGGGTAAATTATTTAGGAAATGGATTTTTCCTGGTGACATGTTTAAACTGTCATTTAATGAACAGCAGCCGTCACTAACACACCTGCATTTAACAGGCAGTCTAATACTAACAGCAATAAGTCTCTACATGTTTGGGGAACAGGTGATTTCTATTTGACTTTAATTTTTATTTAATTCTTAAATTTATTCATTTAACCAGTAAGTTTTAAGCATCTGCTTTGATCAGAGTTTTGCATTATCCCTGGCAATGTGGGAGGGAGATACAAAGACACTTAGTGGGTACAAATCCTTTGAATCTCTGGGGAAAAAAAATTAAAGCTCATTTTCCTTCTTATAAATGTAAATGAGCAGAAAAAGGAAAATGCAGAAACATGAGCTAGAAACATAACCATGGTGCTTTAGGTCTCATATCTGGAGTCTGGCTGAAAAATAGCACATTTCTTTTTTATTTTAAAAAAAGATAACATTTCATGTTCTAACTTTAAAAAGCAATGTTTTATACTTTTCATTGGTTAAAAATACGATACAAATATTTAGTGATGAAAAATATATGTATGAAAAATATTTATGATATATTAATTCAGCTGACACTAGTCCTAGTACGACATTAGAGCAAACATGCAGTATCAGCCTGGATGTCCTTGGTCAGGTAGGATTTAGGGGTTCGAGTCATGTGCAATGCATCCTGTTCCTCACATTTAATTATTCACTAGGTTCTGTCAGAGACTCTTGTTTGTCCTCTCCTTTACCTCTGCCAGGACCAGAGATCAGACCCTCATCATCCCTCATCCAGTGTATTAGCCTCCTGACAGATCTTTGACTCCTGATTTTCGCCTTTCTGATCTGTTCTTTACATGGTGTCAGAGCTTTATACTTTAAAAGAAAAAAGAGAAAAGAAAGGAAGAAAGAAAAACTTGTATTCCCATCTTCCCCTCCCCTGCCATATTACTTATAAAAATAATTATAAATTATGTCAGTCCTTAAAATGTATGTTTTGTTGTTAAGCGTGAATCCTCATATCACTCATGCTTAAAGAAGATATTAAGCTGACCCAAATACTAATGATATACATTTATAAGGAAATTTATTTGTACTAAATTAGATACTCTGGGCTGGTGTTAATTAGATGCTTCTGACTAGTGATTTGATGTAAATTCACAACAGTTAGAATTAAGGTAACATTAATTTTACTTGGTTTTAGCCCCTTACCTCATGTCTTTATGTCCAGCATGTCCTCATCTCACAGCTGCTATAGCCAGAACTTTCTAAGTACCCATCCCTTGCAGAAACTTATTCCTCTTACATATTTTTGAAAGTACCATTTATTAGGGATGCATCACATGATTTTCTGGACTTTTTTTCATTACCTGAAATATTTGATCATAAAACCAAAAGGAACAAAAAAGTTCTACTTGTTGGCTCCATTCTGAATGCTATTTTCCTTTGAATAAAAGAAGTCAAAGTAGTGTCTAAATCACAGACCAGTTTTCACTATTCTTAAATGTGATTACTTACTTTTGCATTGGTTTCAGGCTCATTTTTGCTGATTATGGGAACCAGACTCCCATCGACCCTCCCTGGTAACCAGGGCCAGTGTTCAGAGCCAGGGGCTGGGAACTCCAATTCCCTTTGTGGCTTTTTGACAATTACCTAACTTTCCTGTATTTCCTCATTGACACCGTTGGGATAATTGCTTTTCATACCTCATAGTAGTATTGTGAGATTAATTAATGTTTGTAAAGTGTTTTCAGGATCAAGATGAAAGGTATTAATTTGTAAGCATGTGGTATTATTATAATTATTAGTAGTAATAGGGATGGCTGTTTAATGCAAATTTTCATCTAAGTGTAGTGTCATATTTTCAAAGGACAGTCTCTTCCTTTGTGGCCAGATGTGGATACAATTAACCCTTCACCCTTTATTTTGAAGATACAATTAGCCAATTGTGTGTGCAATTAGACGTGTATGCAGTTTTTGCCAGAAGAACTAATTACAGCCTTGGTAAAAGTCCTTTTGGAAACGCTGGCCCTTTGAATCTTGACTGTCCCTATCTGTGTAATAAGCAATTTGTGCTAAGCATATTTTGGGGCTATGAAGGCTCCTGAATATTGAAGAATTGTTTTTGCCGTTACTGGAGAAAGATTTTACTTTCTTGAAGCCATAGCTTTGTCTTTTGCCATCAAGCCTAAAAAGCCTTTCACATAGTTCGGGTTTCAAAGGTTTTATTGATTTTTCTTAGTCTTGACATTCAGCTGAAAGATTTTCCACAGACTGCATTTTGTGAAACAGGTTTTTCTTTGGTAACTTTTTTTTCCCTTGAAAACTCTATTTCCTTTCTGTCTTTAATCCAAACAGATCATCTCATATTCCCCTTACTCACCCGAAGAGCGAGTCAGGAACAGATTAGCACTGATCCTCTCTTCCCAGATATGGCCTCGTGACATCATTTTTCAGGGGACTTTTAATCAGTATAATGTAAATTCTATTTATAAGGGAGAGTAGAAAGACTACTGAAGAGACCAGGAAGATACTGTTTTATCTGTTTGTCTCCACTGATATCCTGTAATTAAGTGAGAGGGGAATGTTCATGGCTTTTAATGATACATTTAAAAACAGCCTCTTTTGAAATGTCGACTCTTTAACACTTCTTGTCACTGATAATCCTTGAACCTGACTTTGTGTAAGGCAGGATCCTACCACCATGGGAGATTCAGAGATGAGCAAAGCACACTTGCCACCTTCTAGGAGCTTAGAATAAAGTATTGAAGATAAGAAAGGTGCTCAGGTCTGCAGACTGCCATCAGCACTGTACAAACAAAGTTCTGGGGGCGGGGGGCAGGGCTCCGGGGAGGTAGTGATCACACTGATCAGGCCAGGGGCGTCCACAGAAGCTTCTTAGGAGCTGCATTTGGACTAGGGCCTGAAGGATAGGTCAACTTTTGATAGACTAGAGGAAACGTTTTTGTGTAAGCAGAAGTACCAAGCTGCTAAAAAGGAGGCAGGTTCAGGGAGCAGTGATTGGTTCTGCTAGAGCTGTAGTGACCTTGTAAAGGAAATGGCAGGAGATAAGACTGGAGAGACAGCCTGGGGTCACATTGTGGAGGGCCCTGAAAGGTAGGTAGAAAAATGTATACTTAATTCAGCTGTCAACATGAAGCCACTATATGGTTTTGATAGAGTGAAATAACCAGAGCCATACTTTAAAATGAAGCTGGCCCAGGGCTTCCCTGGTGGCGCAGTGGTTGAGAGTCCGCCTGCCGATGCAGGGGACACGGGTTCGTGCCCCGGCCCGGGAGGATCCCACATGCCGCGGAGCGGCTGGGCCCGTGAGCCATGGCCGCTGAGCCTGCGCGTCCGGAGCCTGTGCTCCGCAACAGGAGAGGCCACAACAGTGAGAGGCCCGCGTACCGCAAAAAAAAAAAAAAAAAAAAAATGAAGCTGGCCCCAGCATGCCAGGTGAAGTGCAGCCAGGACAGACTAGAGAAGAGGAGATGCATTCAGAGAGGTCGCCAAAATTAAGACCAGAGCCATCTCTGGAGGGTTGGCACTGGGAGTAAAAAAGAGAGTTATTATCTCCAGGAGGTATGAGTTAGTATTTCTTGATCTTGGCAACTGTCCTGACATAGAGTCAAAGCACAGGAAGGAGCTGGGTCAAGATGACTGGGAAGAAAGAGGGAAGTAGCTTTCATTGAAATAGTGATGTCAGGAGCGGGGGCAGATTTAAGAGAACTCACTCTTGGGAATTACCACATGATGGCATGTTTACACAAATAGACAAAGATAGCAGGACAGAAGAAGATTAATTCTAGATAGCCAGTGTAATGTTTCCAGTAAGCCTAGTGGAAAAGAATTATATTTTATCTCAACAACAACAAAATCAACTTGTATTGCTGAGGCATCCTATTAACATGGCAAATGAGAGAATATAAACAGAAAGCTTGAAGACATTAAACAAGTACATTTCTTGGAGCCTATTAACCTTTATCCTATGAAAAACTAATTGGCAAGCTATACATATATGATAAATGTCCAAAATATAGCTCTGTGTGTATGCCTAAAGAATATATTTAGTCACTGAAAAGCAGCTAGAACATTGGTTTTTCAAGTTTCTATTTGAAACACTTGGAATGAAGAAGCCAGAGCAAAATAGTATTCTCATATCTAATCTTAGGAGAGTCTGTTCTCTATCTCATTCTGTCCAGCACTGGTTTCCAAGGAGGTTCTGTGGATAATATATCATGCTATCAGGTTCAAGAATGTGGAGATCTACCTGAGTATCCCTAACATCCCTAGATAACCTGATACAATTCTGTCATCCATAAATTTCCTATCCTTTTTCCAGCCTTTTAACATTTTCAGGTTTCACCATGTCATTGAACAATAAATCTCATAATTCAGGAAACTATTACCAACTATCTTTTAAAAAGTCTTCTCAACCTTCATTTGTAAAATGAAAAGTCTGTAATGCATATGGTAGATGCTCTATTTATTTTTGGCCACGTTGGGTGTTTGTTGCTGTGCCCAGGCTTTCTCTAGTTGCGGTGAGCAGGGGCTACTCTTCGTTGCGGTGTGCGGGCTTCTCATTGCAGTAGCTTCTCTTGTTGCGGAGCACGGGCTCTAGGCGCACGGGCTTCAGTAGTTGTGGTGCATGGGCTCAGCAGTTGTGGCTCGCAGGCTCTAGAGTACAGGCTCAGTAGTTGTGGCGCACAGGCTTACTTGCTCCGCGGCATGTGGGATCTTCCCGGACCAGGGATCGAACCCGTGTCCCCTGCATTGGCAGGCGGATTCTTAACCACTGCGCCACCAGGGAAATCCCTATGCACATAATTTTGGTTGCCGTTTTCCTCTAGTAATGAGGCATTGTGGAAAGACTGTGAGCTTTGGGATAATATCTAGTTACCTGTTCTGTAAAATGCAAATAATGAAACTTCATCCTTCCAGTTGTTTAGGCTGACTTTGGAGTTATGCTGACTCCTTTTATCTCTCATACCTACATCCAATCCACTAGCAAATTCTGTTGAGTCTACCTTCAGTTACATCCAGAATCCATCACTTCTTGCCCCCTTCAGTCCCACCTCTGTCCAAGCAACCATCATCTCCTACCTGGATTACTAGAGTAGCTTCTTTTTATGTTTGTTTTTTGTTTTTATGTAACAATACTGGTAATTTTATTAATATAATCATTTCCATCAACATGCTAGCAGTGCATATGACAGAGCTGGACTTCTAGCGCAGAGTGTGAGTTCAGGCTGTGCTATGATTTCATATCCTGTGGTTTTGGCGTATAGTAGCTTCTTAATTCTCTCTTCCATCCTTGGTGCTCTATTCTCAACTATGCAAAGGACATAGTGATTCTTTTCAAACATAAGGCAGATCACTTTCAATTACAAGCCAGAGTCTTCGGCCATAACCTCAAGGCCCCACACCATCTGGTCTCCCAGTAGCCCCTCTCGCATTACCAATTTCCTTGTTCATGCTGCTCCAGCCTCACTGCCTCCCAGCTGTTCTGCCCCTGTCTCAGTGCCTTTGCATTGGCTGTCCTGGCCTGGAACACACTTCCCTCATCTCCTATCAATCAGTGTTTGTTCCATTATCATCTTCTCAGGAAAGCCTTTTCTGACTTACTTTATTTAAAATATAATTCCCCAATTCTCTCCATCCCTCCTTTCTGCTTTATTTTTCTTCATATTACCTATCACCATCTATTACTAGACAATACATTTCACATGATTTTATTATATGTCCCTCCCAGTGCATATATCAATGCCTGGCATAGTGGAGGTGCTCAGGAAATATTTCCTAAATGAATGAAAACAGCCATACTTTTATGCACTGATTATTATATGCAGTTATACATCAGAACAACACATATTTGCTCAATAAATGTTACCTTCATTCTTTCCCTTTCATTTTTCAAGGCATAGCATATGGAGTTGCACACAGCATTCTGAAATCAAGTTTAACATAGTTTTTATGCAGAAAAGTCATCATTACTTAACATGTGACTATAGAACTGTACTGCACTAGTGTTTTCAGAAAGCATTCTTCCATTTTTCTGTCCACTCATTTAGGCTTATGAGATCTTCCCGCAATGTATTTATCTGTTTGAGATTGTATTACTTAGAAGGTATTAGTTAATACATTTACAAAAATGTTAGACCAGTTGTAGTAACAGTTTGCAGACACTTAGACTTAATTTTTTTTTCCATCTAGAAAATGTCTATTCCAAATTTTTATTTCAATTCCATGAATTATTTTTCTAACACCTTTTGGGGGAGAAAAGCTTGTCAAAAACTTTTTTTCTGATGGAATCCAAGTACTTTAGTAATGATTATTTTCTGATTTAAACAATATATGTATACTTAGAAAA
Organism: Lagenorhynchus albirostris; assembly: GCF_949774975.1. NCBI lineage: Eukaryota > Metazoa > Chordata > Mammalia > Artiodactyla > Delphinidae > Lagenorhynchus > Lagenorhynchus albirostris. The sequence continues at coordinate 61,110,564 of NC_083102.1, forward strand.
TACTGTTTTGGGTACAAAGTTATTTCTATGCATATAAAATACACACATATACATTCAAGGGGGTAAATTATTCAGATATGCTACATTCTTATTTATGTTTTATCTACCTAATCTATCAAAGACTATTAGAAGTATATTAGTGACTACTAGTCATTCATCATCATTGTAATTCTATCATTTTCTGTCTGTATCTCTATGTTTTTGTTTTGTTTTGTTTTGTCTATGTTAATCCTCTAATTTGATGTAACAAGATTTGGGACCTTTAAAGTTTATTATGGATTTTGTCTTTCATCAACAACAAAAATATATTTTATATATATATATATAATTGAATGAAAGATTCTTTAAATTCTATAGTGCTTTACAATTTTTAAAAGTTTCACACACATGATATCATATGATCCCATAATAACCCCTTTCCCCCTACCCTATATTTCTTCTACATATTTTAAAATTGTTTTGCTCTCACTTTTTACATGAAATTTTAATTGTAACCTCTATTTTCTTTTTGTTTGCCATTTAATTTTTAATCTTTCTTGTGATTTCTAGTCATTTACTCATTCACTGATTGATACAACACATATTTATTGAGCTCCCTGACAATACAGGCATGAGCACGACAGCCATGGTCCTTTCTTATGTAGCTTATATTCTAGTGCAGAGAATTGGGCAATAAACAAAATAATTCTAATAGTATTGTAAGTGCTATGAAGAAAATAAAATAGAATTATGTGCTAGCATGACAGGCAGCATGATAAGGTAAAAGTCTTATCTTTTATCCTTTTACTCCTTCTTATCTTTTAGTTAACGGAGGGGAATATTTTTGTCCTTCAATAAAGGGATTTAAAACACATTTATCAAAATAGCTGATATGTGTGATCTTACATCAGTTTTCTTATTTTAGGTTTTCTGGAGTCTCTTGCTTCCTTTTAGTTTTTGTTCTCTTCATTCCTATGGATAATATCTTTTTGGTTTTTTCTCCAACGATATGGAAGATGTTATTGTTCTGTTTTATGTAAGTGGTTATTTTATAGTCGCTAAAAACATTCTATAGTCTAAATTTTGCCTGTCAAATCCAAGAATTGTATCCTTTCCCCCTTTGTAATATGTAAAATGTAATCTTCCACACTCCTTCTTACTTATAGTCTTTGTCAATATAATCTTAAAAGTTAGATTTTATTGGGCTTCCCTGGTGGCGCAGTGGTTGAGAGTCTGCCTGCCGATGCAGGGGACACAGGTTTGTGCACCGGTCCGGGAAGGTCCCACATGCCGCGGAGCGGCTGGGCCCGTGAGCCATGGCCGCTGAGCCTGCGCGTCTGGAGCCTGTGCTCCGCAACGAGAGAGGCCACAACAGTGAGAGGCCCGTGTACCGCAAAAAAAAAAAAAAAAAAGTTAGGTTTTATTAATTATATTAAATAACTGTTCTTAATCTGGTTTTATATCTATAGCAATTACAGTGATTTATCTCCATATTTAACTGCTTTTCATGCTTACTATCAGTCTTTATACAATAATTTTATCTTCCTGAATTTCTTAATTATGATGTTAAACATCTCTAGATTACTTTAAGAATGGCTTGAATATAGGTTTAAGCTCTTGCATATTTAACACTGGTTTTCTGTTGTTTTTACATATGAACAGTAATTTTACTGGCTATAAAATTCTTATGTCACAATTTTTGTTTTGCTCAAAACTACATATCACTCCACTGTCTTCTGAGTAGGTAACTTGTTTTTTCTGTTTCATTCTTTAGTTTACTTTCCTTTGAAATTTAAAAATTTATCATATATAGCATAGTATGTGGGTCTCAAGACTCATTCTTTTTCAAAGTTAGTAGTAGTTTAGATCTCAGTTCTCTTCCCTCTGTACTCTATTTGTCATTTGTTCTCTTTTAAAATTTTGCCATTACATTTTTCAGTTACTTGATAATACCTTTTAAAGGGTCAAAGAAACCTGAAGTCAAGAACTTACCTTAAATTTTCCTGGGTTGGTAGTGTCCTCAGGCTCAGGCAGAAGCAAGCATAAATCCTTTCTAGGGAATCCCTTTTCGTCAAGCCTAAAAGATTCTTATAGATACAATTCCAAGGAATATTAGTTCTTCAGTCAGAAATCATAAAATACAGAAGGAAACAAGGCTGGATGAGTGAGAGTTAACAAAAAATAGAAGAATCAGATCTACAGAGGTCTCAGATATCGGTATATCTCATACAATACAAAATAATTATGTTTACTGTATTTAAAAAATAAGCAGGCTTGAAAATATAAGAATCAAGAGACTTTTTAAAAAGATCTAGCATATTTGGAAAAGAACACAATGAGACATTAGGAATTAAAAATAGTCATTCAATGCACAGGTTGACATTTAGCATATTAGACACAAATGAAGAGATTTTTATGGGTTAAAAGATCTAAAGGAGTTACTCAAAATGTAACACAGAGATACAGAAATGCAAATTGTAGCATGGAGGATGCTAATATTATATATATTATAATAAAATAATAGCTATTAGTATAATAACTAATATTATAATATAATGAAATGTGGAGGTCTAACATGCATCTTAACTGGAATTCCAGAAGCAGAGGGGTCAAAATCAGAGAATGGGGCAAAGACAGTATTTGAAAAGATAGGAGCTAATAACTCTCCAAAACTGGTGAAAGACATCAATCTTCAGATTTAGGAAGCCCCCCAAAATTCCAAAAAGAATGAATAGAAATCCACATTAGACATATCATAGCGAATGTACACAACACCAAAGACAGCTAAGATATCCTGAAAGATTGCCTCAAAGGAAAGTAGACTTAAAGCTGACTTGTCAATAACAACAGTGGAGCCAGAAGGCAGTGAAATAATATCTTCAAAGTGGTGAGAAAATATAATCGTCAATCTAGAGTTCCATATTCAGCAAAATTTTAAGAATAAGGGTAAATAAAATTATTTTCAGATATATAGAACCTGGAAGAATATACACCAAGAGACCCTCTCTAAAAGAAATTCTAAATGATATACTCAGGCAAAAAGAAAATGATCCCAGATGGAAGACCTGAGCTTCAAAACGATTGATGAACTAAGAAAGTGGTTCATATGAGAATAAATCTAAGCTAAAGTTGATTTATAAAACAAAAATAGTAATGGCTTATAGCAAATAACTTAGGAAGGAAGTAGCTGACATTAAAGCATTCTAAGGTCCTTGTTTTATGTAGGAAGATGGTAAAATCACTGGCATTTATTCTCTATTAAGTGCATGTTAACATTTCTAGGGTAATCACTAAAAAGAAATAGCATAATTTCTAAATATAGTGGAGATTTTAAAAGGAATAAAGACATTCAGTCAACCCAAAAGAAAGGAAAAGAATAGAAAAAGAAAGAGAAGCACACATAAGATGGCAGAATAATTGCAGATATATCAGTCACTATAATATGTGTAAACTAACAGAATCCTCCTGTTAAAAAGTTTATTAGATTGATTGGAAAGATAAACTAGCTTAAAAGAACTCTAAAAACAGTATTGTGATTTATATGAAACCCGTGTAGCTTCTAAGGGTAGAGAAAGGTTTCAAGAAAAAAGATGACACAACTACAAATATAGTCAGAATAAACATTAAGGCAAAAGGTATTACCAAAGATAGAGGGTCACTAGGTCATGGTAAAAGGTTCATTTCACAAGGAAAATATGACCGTTGTAAAGTTGCATGCCCTTAACAACATAGATTAAAATTATGTAAAGTAAAAATGGGAAAGGAACACAAGCACAAGAATAAAAAGAAAAATCTGTCACTGGAGTTGAAGATTGCAATATACTTCTCTTAGTAATTGTTTTATCAAATAGCCCAGGGATCAGCAAACTTCTTCTTAAAAAGTACCATATAGTAAATATTTTAAGGTTTGCAGGGCACATATTGTCTCTGTCATATATTTCTCTTTGCATTATTCTTAGTTCACTGGGCTGTACAACAATAGGCTGTGGGTCAGATTTGGCTGATGGGCTACAGTGTGCTGACCTTGAAATAGACAGTAACAGTCAAGAAGAGGGTAAATGATTTGAGCAACAGAATTAACAAGGTTGATATTGACCACAAAGATGTATATAATAAACATTCTTCTCAAGGATGCATGGAACATTCATGAATATACTTTTAGAAATAATTTGGCCTTTCTTCATAAATTGAGCATGTGATTCCTTCATGACCTAGCAATTCCACTCCTAGGCATATATCCTAATGCACTAGGGGACATGTAGAAGAATGATCACAGTAGCACTATTCATGATAGTAGGAACAGGAAACAATACAAATATCCATCATCCACAGAGTGAATAAATAAATAGTGCCTATTCATAAATGGAATACTGAAAGGAAGGGAAAATGGATTTAAAAGTTCTTCACGTGGCAATATGGATGAATCTTAACATGGTATTAAGGGTATAAAGCAAGCCACAGAAGAATAAATACAACTATACGAAATTCGAAACATGCCAAGCTATACAGTATATTGCTTAGAGCTATAAATATTTGTGATACAACTATACAGAAAAGCAAATCAAGGCTATACACAAATTCAGACTATCGTTATATAGAAAACCCTAAAGATGCTACCAAAAACTGTTAGAACTAATAAATGAATTCAGTAGAATTGCTGGATACAAAATCAACCAGACAATGGAATATTACTCAGCCATAAAAAGCAATGAAACAATGCCATTTGCAGCAACATGGATGGACCTAGAGATTATCATACTAAGTGAAGGAAGACAAAGAAAGACAAATATATTACATTGCTTATATGTGGAATCTAAAAATTGATACAGATGAACTTATTTAGGGGCTTCCCTGGTGGTCCAGTGGTGAAGAATCTGCCTTACAATGCAGGGGACGTGGGTTAGATCCCTGGTCAGGGAACTAAGATCCCACATGCCACGGGGCAACTAAGCCCGTGCACCACAGCTACTGATCTCGCGCGCCTCAACTAGAGAGCCTGCGTGCCACAAACTACAGAGCCCACACACTCTGGAACCTGCACGCCACAACTACAGAGGCCACACGCTCTGGAACCCACGTGCCACAACTACAGAGTCCATGTGCTCTGGAACCTGTGCACCACAACTAGAGAAGAGAAAACCCACATGCCACAACTAGAGAGAACCCCGCGCACCACAACCAAGAGCCTACGTGCCGCAACGAAAGATCTGGCATGCCTCAATGAAGATCCTGTGTGCCGCAACTAAGACCCGATGCAGCCAAAAATAAATTAAATAAATAAATAAATAATCTTTAAAAAGAATGAACTTATTTATAAAACAGAAATAGACTCACAGACATAGAAAACAAACTTATGGTTACCAAAGGGAAAAGGAGGGGAGGGATAAATTAGGAGTTTGGGATTAAAATAGTGTGTACACTATTATATATAAAATAGATAACCAAGAAGGACCTGTATAGCACATGGAACTATACTCAATGTGTATAATAACCTATAACAGAAAAGAATCTGAAAAAGGATAGATACATATGTATAACTGAATCACTTTGCTGTACACCTGAAACTAACACAACATTGTAAATCAACTATATTTCAATAAAATTAAAACAAAAAATCAGTTGCACTTCTATACACAACAATAAACTATCTGAAAAAAGAAAATTTAAAAATCCCATTTACAGCAGCATCAAACAATAACATACTTAGGAGTAAATTTAACCAAGGAGGTAGAGGATCTGTACACTGAAAACTATAGGACATTGATGAAACAAAGAAGACACAAATTAATGGAAAGATATCCCCTGTTCATGATTAGAAGACTTAACATTGTTAAGATGTCCATACTACCCAAAGCTATCTATAGGTTCAGTACAATCCCTATCAAAATTCCAATGGAATTTTTCACAGAAATGGAAAAAACAATCTTAAAATTCATTTGGAACCACAAAAGACCTCATATAGCCAAAGCAATCTTAAGAAAGAAGAATAAAGCTGGAAGTACCAAACTTCCTGATTTCAAACTATGTTATGAAGCTATGGTAGTCAAAGTGTGGTACTGGCATTAAAAACTGACACATAGTCCGATGGAACAGAATCAAGAACTCAGAAATAAACCCAGGCTCATATGGTCAACTAGTATTTGACAGGGAAGCCAAGAAAATGCGATAGGGAAAAGATAGTCTCTTCAATAAATGGTTCTGGGAAAACTGGATATTCACATGCAGAGAATGAAATTGGACCCTTATCTTACACTGCTTACAAAAATTAAGTAAAAATAGATTAAAGACTTAAATGTAAAACCTGAAACCATAGAACTCCTAAAGGAAAACATAAGCAGTAAGCTCCTTGACATTGGTCTTGGCGATGTTTTGAATATGATGCCAAAAGCAAAAATAAACAAGTGGGACTACACCAGACTAAAAAGCTTTTGCACAGCAAAGGAAGCCATCAACAAAATGAGAAGGTAACCTACAGAGTGGGAGAAAGTATTTGCAAACCATATATCTGATAAGTGGTTAACATCCAAAATATATAAAGAACTCATACAACTCAATAGCACAAAATCAAACAATAGATTAAAAAATGGGCAGAGGACCTGAATAGACATTTTGTCAAAGAAGGCATACAAGTAGCCAACAGGCACGTGGAAGGGTGATCACTAATCATCAGGGAAATGCAGATCAAAACCACAATGAGATATCACCTCATACCTTTATAATAGCTGTCATCAGAAAGACAAGATATAACAAGTGTTGGTGAGGATGTGGAAAGAAGGGAACCCACTGTTGGTAGGAATGTAAATTGGTGCAGCTGTTATGGAAAACAATATGGAGGTTTCTTTAAAAATGAGAACTAGGGCTTCCTTGGTGGCACAGTAGTTAAGAATATGCCTGCCAATGCAGGGGACATGGGTTCGATCCCTGGTCCAGGAAGATCCCACATGCCGCGGAGCAACGAAGCCCGTGTGCCACAACTACTAAACCTGCGCTCTAGAGCCTGCTAGCCACAACTACTGAGCCTGCGTGCCACAACTACTGAAGCCCATGCGCCTAGAGCCCGTGCTCTGCAACAAGAGGAGCCACAACAATGAGAAGCCCGCGCACCGCAACAAAGAGTAGCCCTGACTCGCCGCAACTAAAAAGAAAACCTGCTCTCAGCAATGAAGACCCAATGCAGCCATAAATAAATAAACATATACATATACATATATATATATATATATATATATATTAGAACTACCACATGATCCAGCAATCCCACTTCCGGGTATATACCTGAAGGAAGTGAGATCACTATTGAAGACATATTTGCACCCCTATGTTCACTGTAGCATTGTTTACAATAGCCAAGATATGGAAACAACCCAAGTGTCTATTGACGGAGGAATAAAGAAAATATGATTTTTATAAATATAAATACACACACACAGTTGATTCTTGAACAGCATGGGGTTTAGGGAAGCTGACCCACTGCACAGTCAAAAATCTGCCTGTAACCTGTAGCTGGCTTTCAGTGTATGTGGGTCCTCAGTATTCATGATTCAACCAACCTTGGATCTTGTAGTACTGCAGTATTTACTATTGAAAAAAATCTGTGTATTAATGGACGCATGCAGTTCAAACCCACGTTGCTCAAGCGTCAACTGTGTGTATGATGGAATATTAGTCATAAAAAAGAAGGCAATCCTGCCATTTGCAACAACATGGCTGAAACTTGAGGACATTATAGTAAGTGAAATAAGTCAGAAACATACTGTATGATCTCTCATATATGTGGAATCTAAAAAAACTGAACTGAAACAGAGTAGATTGGTGGTTGCCAGGGGGTGGCAGAAGTAGGGAGATGTTGGCCAGAGGTACAGACTTCCAGTTAGAAGATGAATAAGTTTTGGGGCTCTAACCTGTAGTATGGTGACTAAAGTTAACAATATTGTATTGTATACTTGAACGTTACTAAGAGAGTAGATCTTAAATGTTGTCAACACATACACACAGAAACACAGTAACAATGTGAGGTGATTAAGGTGTAAGTGACCTTTTTCTAGTAATCATTTCACAATATATATTTATACCAAATCATCACATTGTATACCTTAAACTTATATAATGTTTTATGTCAATTATATTTCAATATAGCTGGAAAAATAGGAACAGCATTTACTTCCTAGTGAGGGAAGTAAGGGAATTGGGGGGGGGCGGGCGGGCAAGAGGGATGCAGAGTAAACTTCAGAGTTCCTAGTAATGTTCTGTTCCTTAAACTGAGGGGTAAAATAGAGGTGTTTGTTGTATTTTATCCTTTGTGCTTTACACATATTTTTAATATATTATCTCCTCATTGTTTGAGAAATGAAATAAAATACACAGTAGGGATGGAGTAAGGAAGTGTGGAAACAACAAGGATGGAGACTTTTTCGAGGCATTTTACCACACAGAAGAACAGAGCAATAGAACAGTAGGAGGAGAGAGATACGAATAAAAACTTTCTTTAAACAAAGTAGATGTTATACCATATTGGATACTAATAGGAGTGGTAAAGAGGTAAAAGTCATAATGAGGACAAAGAAGGGGTAATTTCAAGAACAAAGTTCTTAAGAAGTGAGTGATGCAGTGTACAAATGAATGGTTTGGTCTTAGGGACAGTTCATCCCATTTAATGCGGGGTGGGGGAAATTATATGGTGCAGTTGCAAGTAGGTTGGTAGATTTATTGGTGGGAAGGGAGGATGATCTCTAGAGATTTTTGGCCATAAATTTAAAATGAAACTAGTCAGCATGATCCTGTGCTTTCCTCCAACCCACATCCAGCTACTCAAGTGCATGCAGGTTTGCAGTTGGCATAAAATTGGGTTTAACTGGGCTTGAGGTTTTTCTAGATAAAAACTAGGTAGGAACAAACAAGGCAATGGAAGGTGTGTACAATGAAATAATTACAGTGATGAAACAGAATCCATGCTGGATAAAGAAGCAAAAGATACAGTGATATCATGGACAATGAAAAAGTGGCTTGGCTATCTTTGTGGGTCACTGAATTGCCAGGGTGTGTGAAGTAGATTGTTAGGAGGTGGTAGTGAACGTGTGCGATGCATGAAATAGAGTTCTGGAATTAGAATTTTTATTATTAATCTCAAGGTCTAAGATGACCATGGAAGTACACGGCTGCTGTGGTTGAACAAAAAGGATTTTAGAGGTCATGGAACTGAAAGGATGGAGTATTGAATGGGTTGTGTATTCATGGTTTTCAATCCTGGCTGCACGTAATCGGAGGAGCTTTCAAAGACTATCGATCAATGCCCAGGCCCTTCCCCAGACCAGTTAAATCAGGATCTCTATGTGTAGTTTCCAGGGAGCTGCTATTTCTTAAGAACTCCCCATGTGATTACAATGTGCATTCAGGGTTGAGAACCACGAGTCTACATAAATGTTGGCATCGCCAAGAAAGATCATAAGAGAAATGGTAGAGAAAAGTATGGTTAGCTGGGGGAGTACAGGAGGAAGGAGGGATGATTCAGAGGATCACAGTCTCCTTGAAAGGCACTTAGCTCAAGTCATTTCATATAGTGTGTGCACTCAATAAATGGTTTCTACTATTATTTTTGTTGTTCTTATTATTATCATTATTATTGACAGTAGCAACAGCAGTAGTATTATCCAGGGAGAAGAGTCCAGATCTTTTATTAAATTCTCAAAGGGTCTTTACAAAAGGTTAAAAATCACTAGTTTTAGATGATCATCAAGAAGGGTTTCTAATAGAGTTTGGGGGAAAAAAACCCCTAGGAGCTGGCAGTATTCTTAATTGACCTTCCAGAGTAATACTAAAGCAAGAAGGAGCTCCATCCCATCATTGCCTGACTTGGCAGTCCGCAGGCATCAGAAGCCAGCTGGTCGGGAGTTGGATGCAACTCCCTGCCCTGGGAGCCAAATAATTGCCTAATAGACCTTATTTTCTCTCGTCAGACCTAAAGGCTAAGACAAGCTGATGAGTGTTGCCCCACTAATAGGAACCTAAAAGCCTTAGTTGTGTTTCAGCGTTCCTGTCGCAGAGTTGGGAGTGAGGAGAGGAGACAGACATTAAACATACAACACTAGTATTTTATGTTTTCAAATTGCTTTATGTGCATCTTTTACAGTCTTGCCCCTTCCTCCACAAAGGGAGAGTGTTATCAGTCAGGGTGAGCAGTACTATTTAAAGCTAATGTAGGGGCTTCCCTGGCGGTCCAGTGGTTAGGACTTCACCTTCCAGTGCAGGGGGTGAGGGTTCAGTCCCTGGTCAGGGAGCTAAGATCCCACATGCCTCGCAGCCAAAAAACTAAAACGTAACACAGAAGCAGTATTGTAACAAATTCAAGAAAGACTTTAAAAAAAATGGTCCACATCAAAAAAATCTTTAAAAATAAATAAATAAAGCTAATGTGTACTTGTAAGTACTTAGTGACTCATCAAGATGTAGTCTCACTAAAGAATGCAAAGAATACTAGGTACAAACTAACAGTGTAACGTAAATAATCTTATTTTTGTGTTATTGCACACAAAAGCATGTTTTCATGTAGATTCACTGGCTCACCAGGAAAGCTGGCAGGCAAGCACCTTACAAAAGATAATGTCAAAGAAAGAATTGGGAAACATTCCCAACTGGAACATTCCAGGTTAGTTCTATTCTAGTTTGAAGAAGAATAAGATACATCTGTCCCTTTATATCCAACCAGATTTTAGTTTGCTATAAAGAGACATAACCTCCTATGTTTTACTCCCAATCCTCTCTGTCCTCCATGATAGTTCTTATCAGCTTGTGTTACAAGTAAATAAAAGAGCTAATCTAAAAACCTATCACCTGATAGAGGAAGACATACAGTTTTCTCCATGGCCGTCTATAAAGCAAAAGTAGTGATGACAAGGCTGGATAATGATCCTTTCCAGTAAAGAATGTCATTCCTGTACAGCGTCTCTGTTGGGTATGTTAGGTAAGCAAAGACAGTAGAATAACCAAAGTTTGTTTTATAAATCAGTCATCTTTTAAGTACTTCAGCTGTGTTTCTGTCCTTATTTCACACCTGAAATTGCCAACTTTTCATTGACTAATTGTGTGACACTGACCTAGCTCTGTGAGCTCCAGTTCTCACTCTGTAAAATGAGGGTAACTCTCTCTCTCTCTGGCTTCTTCACAGGGTTGCTATTAAAAGCAAATGAGGTTATGGATGTGGAATACTTTATAAATTAGAAATTGCTACATGTAATGGTTTTTGTCTTCATTATCATTCAGGTTCTGTACTTCTAGTCTAAAAGATGGACCTTAATTTATTTTGATAAGCATGACCAAGACCTAGACAGGTTTAAAACATGATATGGCATTACCAATATGGGCATAAGAATAGGACGTTTAAAAGTTTTTATTGTGAGCCATCAAAAATTTAGAATGCTTTATTAAGGTCTAAAAGAAAAATAGTATTGTTTTCTGATAACCTGTGGGCATTTTTCTGATGGTGCTCAGTAAAATATAGTAAAGCAAATCAAGTTGCCTTTTGACTTTTTGGACTGCTATTATGTGAATATTTTATTGAGAAGAAAGTTCACTATCTGAAGAAAGCTATTATTACCCTAGGGAAAAAAAATACAAAGAGTACATCTCTCATTCAATACATATTCTTCAGAAATCTTGGTCACTGGAAGTCCATTGTTGTGTCTTTTAGCCTCCTTGAGAAATTCTTTTTTTCCCCCATTCAACAAATATTTCCTAAGCACCTGTTCTTTGCCAGGCGTGGTTCTCAGGGTTGGAGATAGAATACAATTATGAACAAGATAGACACGGTCCGTTTCCTCCCAGAGCTCTCAGTCTCTGAGGTATAAAGGCAGTTCCAAAACCCTATTGCAGTCTGTTCCGTGACAGTGAAAGGTGGGGACACCCACATCTGTGCCAAGTGGAGAATCTCACCATGTCTCACATATGACTATGTTTAAGATGGCCCATCCCATACTGCCAGCCCTTCAAACAGCAGTCTGGATGCACAAATTTCAAAACCTATTTAGTGAACCTACTTTGCAGCAACTAAATAAAGTCTCCTTGCCACTTCAAGAAAAACACAAGATGCCATATTAAGGCCCCTGCTTTTAAGGTTGAGCACTTGACTGCAAAATTTGTAAAAGGTCAGTTGCTTCAGCATGTAGGTAGCCCTGTCAGGGCCCACACTTGTCTATTCTTGGCCCGATCAATTGCTTAGTGGGTGCTTCTAGAACTAAAATGATTGCTTAAAATCTGGCAGATTCTTCTGTGAGGAATGGTAAACCTTATTTTAAAATGAAAGATTCTCAGAACTTAGAGTACTTTTCTACTGATTCCTTCGAGAGCTTTATGTACATCTGTACACCCCTGTTTCATTCAACCAGTCTCTGCATGGATTGGCAATTAAGAGTCCTATTCTTGTTCTTACACTTAGAGAATAAATGAAAGGAGAGCAAGTAAACTGCCTATAGTTGTGATATTTAATATAACCTAACGTTTTATTGTGCCATATATTTCAGTTGAGTTTAAACCTGTTCACGAACATGGGACTAGTAGGCTGGAGATAACCTTAAGAGCGTATAGAAAGGAAGGAAGATTTATTACAACTTGGTTGCTGTATTTTCTGCAGTAAGGATTTCTTACCACCTCGTGATTCTCAGATAAAATCTTTTCCATCTAGGAAAAAAAGTTCCAGCTTTGGGGCCAGACTGACCTAGGTTACAATCCCACTTCCACAATTTACTGAATTGACATTACTTGAACAGCTAACATGCTCCAGGCTCAGTAATGTAAATTCTGTAATCCCCCCAAACCATTCCTACCTCCAATCTCAAAAATTAGCAGGGCGTCTCTCCCTCCCTCACACATAATATTTTATAAGTTTAACATAGAGCTTTGCTAACAAGAATAAACTGAGATACTAATTCTTGGTTTATGACAAAAGCATCCTTTCCTGCTTGCCCGTGGGAGGGAGTAAACGCTTTCATGTAATGACACGAATCCTTATCCTAAATTCATAGCCTCCATCCACTTGACTGAATAAAAATGTGTGGCTGGGGACTTCCCTGTTGGCACACTGGGTAAGAATCAGCCTGCCGGTGCAGGGGACACGGGTTCAAGCCCTGGTGCGGGAAGATCCCACATGCCATGGAGCAACTAAGCCCGTGCGCCACAACTACTGAGCTTGCGCTCTAGAGCCCGTGCGCCACAACTACTGAAGCCCGCGTGCCTAGAGCCCATGCTCTGCAACAAGAGAAGCCACCGCAATGAGAAGCCCGTGCACCGCAACAAAGAGTAGCCCCCGCTTGCCACAACTAGAGAAAAGCCCTCACACAGCAATGAAGACCCAACGCAGCCAAAAATTTTAAAAAAAAATAAATCTTTAAAAATAACCCACGTGGCTGAAGTTGCTTTGGTGACCACTCTGGTTCCTTGTCCTCCTTCCTCTTAACAAGAGGCTGGTGTAGCCTCCCCACACATTCATTATGTGGTCACCTGCAGATACGATTCCTGCCGAATCTTCATGTGAATCTCAAGGTGTGGGAACCGGTTGATGAGAGGGCACAAATTATGCGCCATGCAGATTTTTGCCTTCAGTAAGCTCCATGCCACAGTCCTACCATTTCTCCTGTCAAGGTGCAGCTCAAGGTTTAAATTTCACTCGTCATTTAGGACCTGATTCTTTTCAAGTGGTTTGCCTAACTATGCTTCTATCAGTAACTTTTAATGTGTCTTGTTAATACCTCTTCTTAGAGGAGCCTAGGGGCATTTTACAATACTGACTTCTGGTGGTAATTCCTTCCCCGATTTCACTCTGCCACAGCTATCATTAATTGATGCTCAGGTCAGAATGACAGCTTTTCTTTTGGTGTGACTCCACCTAGCAAGTGACTGTCTGAATTTTTTTTTTCTTTTTATATTTTTCCTATTTTAGTTCAGGCTGTAAGTTCCCAGTAAAGTTAGAGTATACGAATGCAAGGCTAAATCATAAGTAGGTAAAATTTTTCTCAGGCATCTACCCTCCACAGATTTCTGATCCCTACTCCCCCAAAGTCATGTAAGATGCTAGTGATCCAACTAATATGAAAAACTCAAAACTCACATCCACACCAAGTATTAAGGACCCTTTAATTTGCTACTTACAGCCCATATGCTTCTAAAAAGATTTTCAATTTGCACTACATAATGCTTAATTTGTCAATTTGTTATCTTTCTACGATTTATATTGTAAAACATTGAGAAACACAGATGATTTCTGTGTACTACAAAGGAATGCCCATCATAGGTAGATTTTCAGGCTTCTGCAGTTGAGGACCTTTACAGTGCTGCTGTTAAACCACACTGTGTGGATAGCTAATTTCATTAAGCCTAATTTCTGCTGGTGTGCCTTACTTTTAATGGTGAAATACTCCTGAAACATTTTACATAAATTATTGGAGAATGGACTTCTACAACTGCCTCTACACACGTGGCTGTTGGGCACATGAAATATGGATTGTGTTGAATCTGAATTGTGTGCTGTTAAGTGTAAAATACATACTGGATTTCACAGACATAGTCTGGAAAAAGGAATCGAAATTTTCTCATTAATTTTTTTATATTGTTTTTTGAACTGACATTTTAGATATATTGGGTTAAGTAAAATATATTGTTAAAAATTAATTGTACCTGTTTCCTTTTCCTTTTTTACCGTGGCAAGCGGAAATTTTTAAATTACATGTAATGGCTCTCATTAATTTCTATTTAATAGGACTGATCTAAAAAGATCCTCTAATCCAACCCCTTCATTTTAGAGATAAGAAAATCAAATAGAATTCATAGAAATTAAGTGAGTTGCTTTTTTTAAGTCACAAAGCATCTTATTATAGTAGTAAGTAGTAAAGTGACCAGTGCCCTTCTCAGTGAGACCAGCTTTTTGTGACTCTTATACTTTTTTATAGGAGGAAGTGTCTATCCTTAGAAGTCTTCACTGAACCCTTTAGTTAGAGCAAAGATTTTTTTTCTATAGTGCAAGTAAAAAATCCTTTTGTTTTATGAATTTGAAATTTCAGTTATTAGCTTTTCTTAAGATGGAGGTAGTTTTCCCTATGAAAAACTTGCAAACAGAACACTTAGGGCAGTGGAAAATATTTTTTTAAAAGATCCAGTAAATACCATACTAGAATTTTCCATCTCATTTGTACTTTTGTAATACAGATATGTCATAAATTTCAATTTCTTATTGGGTAAGCTGTAGTCATACTATCATGTTAGCATATTACTAGGAAATGATACTAGTAAGAAGTGAGGCCTCCAGGCTATATATTTCCTTGGTAAATTGCTAGGCAACTAGTTATTTTCTCTTGCTAAGCTTTAGAACTCTCTATGTTAGTATTGTGAGGACAGCCTATATTTGAGCTAAAGAATTGCTCACGTGTAGAAAAGTCATCCAGAGTTCAGTTTTAAGAGCGGTATAGAGTGGTGTTCTGTGGTGTATGAACTATGACCTTGGACCAATTATTTAATGTCTCTGTGCCTCACTCACCTTGTCTCTAAATTAGGGATAATACTACTCATGTATAGGGTGGTTGTGCGGGTTTGAATGACACATATGTAAAATATATATGTATGGCATAATATTCCATAATATCTCATATTATCAATTTTACCTTAGTACAAAGAGAAGATAAAAGAGCAAGTGTTTGTTCTTACCTTTAAAATATTTTTAGCCTCTTCCTCCTCTTTCCCAGAAATCTTCCACCATTGAAGTAAGAGTTCTCGGTCAAATCTGCTTATTAAGGACATCTTCTTTTCCTTAGAAATATATAAGTTTTTAATTGTTATCAGAGAGATATCACAATCCTTACAACACTTATAGACAGAGATACTCTCATTACAAATACAATAGGCATGAAGTATCACATTTATGATATAAAATGTAAACAGATGAGACTTTATTAAAAAGCTCATCTAAATAGTAGTATTTTTTCCATTTGCACCAAAATAATAAAATACCTAGGAATAAATTTAACAAAGGAAGTAGAAGACCTATACAGTGAAAACTGTAAGACACTGATGAATGAAATTGAAGAAGACACAAATGAATGGAAAGATATTCTGTGCACATGGATTGGAAGAATTAACTTTGTTAAAATGTCCAAAGCAATCTATGGATTCACAGCAATCCTGTTCAAAATTCCAATGGCATTTTTCACAGAAATAGAAAAAAACAATCCTAAAATCTGTATGGAATCACAAAAGACCCTGGGTAATCAAGGCATTCTTGAGAAAGAAGAATAAAGTTGGAGGTATCACGCTCCCTGATTTCCAACTTTTACAAATCTATAGTAATCAAGATAGTATGGTATTGGCATAAAAACAGACATGTAGACCAATGGAATAGAATAGAAAGCTTGGAAATAAACCCACATGGTCAGTTAACTTATGAGAAAGGAGGCAAGAATATACAATGGGATGACAATCTTTTCAGGAAATGGTGTTGGGAAAACTGGACAGCCACATGCAAAAGAATGAAGCTGGAACACTATCTTACACCATACATAAAAATTAGGTCAAGATGGATTAAAGACTTGAACCTCAGACCTGAAACCATAAAACTCCTAGAAGAAAACATAGGTGGTACGCTCCTGGACATGGGTCTTGGTGATGATTTTTTTGGATTTGACACCAAGAGCAAAGGCAACAGAAGCAAAAATAAACATGTGGGACCAAACTAAAACGCTCCTACACAGCAAAGGAAACCATCAACAAAATTAAACCATCAACAAACCATCAACAAAAGTAACCTACACTGTGGGAGAAAATATTTGCAAACTGTATATCTGATAAGGGGTTAATATCCAAAATATATGAAGAACTCATAGAACTCAATAACACAAAAACAATGTGATTAAAAAATGGGCAGAAATCACAATAGACATTTTTTCAAAGAAGACATACAGATGGCCAACAGTTATATGAAAATATGCTTAACATCACTAATCATCAGGGAAATGCAAATCAAAACTACAGTGAGATATCACCCAAAACCTGAAGAATGCCTATTTTCAAAAAGACAAGAGAGAACAAGTGTTGGTGAGGATGTGGAGAAAAGGAAACCCATGTGCACTGTCGGTGGGAATGTAAGTTGGTGCAGCCACTACTGAAAACAGAATGGCGGTTCCTTAAAAATAGAACTACCCTATTATCCAGCAATCCCACTTCTGGGTATTTATCTAAAGGAAATGAAAGCACTAGCTCAAAAAGTTATATGTACCCCCATGTTTATTGTGGGATTATTTATAGTCGCCAAGAAAGGGAAGCAACAACCTAAGTGTCCATCAATGGATGAATGGATAAAAAAAAGTGAGACATATATATGTATTTTATATATATGTGTGTATTTATATATATATAAAAAATATTATATATATGAATATTTCAGTCATAAAAAAGGAGGAAATTTTGCCATTTGTGACAACATGGATGGACCTTGAGGGTGTTATGCTAAGGGAAATAAGTCAGGCAGAGAAAGACAAATACCATATGATTTCACTTATATGTGGAATCTAAAAAAACAAACAAAAAAAACATATTGGTGGTTGCCAGAGGTGGAGGTTGCTGGGAGTATGGTCAAAAGATGCAAACTTCATGTTATAAAATAAATAAGTCCTGGGGATGTAATGTACAGCATGGTGACTATAGTTAACAGTACTCTATTGTATATTTGAAACTTGCCAAGAGAGTAGATCTTATCCCAGGAAAAAAATTATTTTTGCAACTATGTGATAATGGTATGGACTTATTGCGGTGATCTTTTTGCAATATATACAAATAATTCTTTTGTTGTATACCTGAAACTAATATAATATTATATGTTCATTATATCTCAACTTTTTAAAACGGCACTAGACATGCCAATATCCTTCTTATCTTACTGGTCACTACTTATTTGTCTACTGGCCTATTCTCAAAAGAAAAAACAAAACAAAACAAAAAAACAAGCTCATTCAAATAGTAGGGTTCTTTTAAATTAGCTTTTCAAAATCATAGTAAAATTTTGATAATCTTTGGTTATGCTTTGGTAACTGTACCAGATACCATCATAACACTGAATTAGATTTTAAAATTTGATATGTATTGAGAGTTAGAATATTGCAACAAATAATTTTCAATAATAATTGTTCCCAAATTTCAAATATTTTAACATTTAAGAATAGCAATTGAGTCACGTAAGTTTAAAGGTTTTTCACTTTAAAATACTTCATCATAGGTGTAGTCAGCATTCATTATCTTACTCCTCTTTGTGCCCATTACCCATCCCATTTCTTTTCATTGCCTGCTGTTCCATTCTTGCAACCAACACTTCCCGTAGTTGGTTTTCTTGTGTTTCGCCCAATTTCCCCTCTGTACTATTGCGTTGGCCAAAAAGTTGTTCGGGTTTTTCCATAAGATGTTACGGAAAACCCCAAACGAACTTTTTGGCCAACCCAATATCCTCACCAGAGCAGCACCATGGCTGTTTATTCCCCACTCTGTCTGTTGCCCAGCATTGTGCCAGACATACTATAGGGACCCAAATATTTTTTAAATAGATGAATGCAGTTGATCTTCTGATTCCTAAATCATTTCTTTTCCTCTGTATTATACTGCCTTTGTCATTTTTATAATTAGAATGCACATTTTTTAACTCCAGAAATGAAGGTCCTTATTTATACCCATGTGGCCAAATTTCTTAAAGCCATTTGGTTTCTACATTAGATGTCTTAAGCTGAGTGCAGTTTAGGGAATCCTTTCTAATTACAGGAAGGTACTTCTTTCCTTCAATGCTGTGATCTGACCTGTGACAAATCTGTACTATACACTATGTAACTGGCTAACAAGTCAATTGCAAACCAACTGAATGTACAAATCTTAGTACTGTTGCTGAAATCTCTTCTCAGTAGTTACCATGATCTCCAAGTTTGTTTCAAAATTTGCAAGCATCAAGTGTCAATAAAATCTGAAGATGAAACACTAATGAATGTTGAATTCTCATGCTTTAGGTGTACTTCCTTTTTAGATTTTTTTGTTCTCTGCTATTTTTACAGTACTGTTTCATTTAAATTTCCTACATGCTAACTTCGTTTGTGCAATTGTAATAAAATTGCAGTATATACATGTTTAAATAAATTTTTTTAAAAGCCATTTGGTTTTCTTACATGTAGTTTCAGAATTCTTAAAATGTTTTTAGTTGGTAATCATCTTTTGATGTATTTGAGCCAATATGAATTAAGCCAATGAGGAATTTTTTAACTTATTACTAAATGAGGAAGAGAATTCTGGAAAGTTTCAGGCACCACTGGAAGCTCTTTAGAACCAATAATATATTATCTGGTATATAACGTTTAATGATTATTTTTAACATTTGTTAATATTATTATTAATTGACACCTCTTTCAGGTTGACAAGTCTCTGTGTTATTTATTCCTCCACAGTGACTTTAACTGAATTTAACAGAATCTGTTATGCTACTAAATGTATCAAAGTACACCTTATGGTCAGTCTGTTTTTCAGTTTGCCATCTCAAGATAAAGTGACATATTACTTTTGCAAAAAGAGAATATATTTTGGCAATTGTTAATTCATTCCCATGAATTTGGTCATTGGGTTGAATGTGTGGTTTCACTCCAGGAAGTCTCTAGTTCCTGCATCAGCAGTTGGTCTAGTATCTAAAATGTTCACAGGTTAGTTAAAATTATACTCAGTACCAAATATAGTACTTCCATCAAGGAAGGCAAAGTCAAGTGACATTTCTGATGGTCTCAAAAATGACCATAGAGGATATGCTGAATAAAGGTTACTATTACTGAAATGCTTGCTAGAAGGTATTTCTCTGAGCATTGTTACAGGAAGGGAAAGGGAGAAATTGGTGAAATCTTGGCTGGAATGCTGCCTTGTTTCTACCACTTGGGTTTGGCGGTCAGGAAATCATTATAAAAATTGTTACTGGCCTTAAAACACTAAAAATAGAACTACCATACGACCCAGCAATCCCACTACTGGGCATATACCCTGAGAAAACCATAATTCAAAAAGAGGCATGTACCAAAATGTTCACTGCAGCTCTATTTACAATAGCCAGGACATGGAAGCAACCTAAGTGTCCAGCGACAGATGAATGGATAAAGAAGATGTGGCACATATATACAATGGAATATTACTCAGCAATAAAAAGGAACGAAACTGAGTTATTTGTAGTGAGGTGGATGGACCTAGAGACTGTCTTACAGAGTTAAGTAACTCAGAAAGAGAAAAACAAATACCGTATGCTAACACATATATATGGAATCTAAAAAAACAAAGACAAAAAAATGGTCAGAAGAACGTAGGGGCAAGATGGGAATAAAGATGCAGACCTACTAGAGAATGGACTTGAGGATATGGGGAGGGGGAAGGGTAAGCTGGGACAAAGTGAGAGAGTGTCAATGGACATATATACACTACCAAACGTAGGGTGCATAGCTAGTGGGAAGCAGCCGCATGGCACAGGGAGATCAGCTAGGTGGTTTGTGACCACTTAGAGGGGCGGGATAGGGAGGGTGGGAGGGAGGGAGATGCAAGAGGGAAGAGATATGGGAACATATGTATAACTGATTCACTTTGTTATAAAGCAGAAACTAACACACCATTGTAAAGCAATTATACTCCAATAAAGATGTTAAAAAAAGGGACATATGTATATGTATAGCTGATTCACTTTGTTATAAAGCAGAAACTAACACACCATTGTAAAACAATTATACTCCAATAAAGATGTTAAAAAAATTGTTATTGGCTCTTTTATTATCCAGTCATCAAACTTAATGAAAAAGATAACTAGAAAGTAAAGACTGCTTTTAAAATTACTAGGTCAATTATCTGTATTTCTGAAGGAAAGGTTTTTAAAAAGCTGTATGTACCCTAGCAAGTCTGTCATATCTGCCAGCCCTATTTATACTACTTTCTCAATTTGCAAGGATAATCAAATAATTTCTCTTGTTCTTTGAAAAACTCCGTATGCCACATTCTTACAGTGATATTAGTCTACCTGTTACTCAAGTTATGATTAGATTTTATATTACTTGGATTTCTTAACGTATTTCCCTTATGTTGATATTTAGGATAATACTGAATGTGGCAGGTAGACTTAACTTATATTTTCAAATTTCATTACAGTTGGCAAGGAAATAATAACTAACATTTACTGAGTCCTTACTTACTGTGTTCCAGGAACCATATTAAGGAGCTTTATTGGTGTTACTCATTTCTCACAGCATCTCACTAAGTAGGCTCACTTATTTCCATTTTACAGATGAGGAAACTGAGACATATGAAGATTAAGTAACCAAGGTGCAGAAACATACAGCAACTTTTCCAAGATCACATAGCTGGGGAGCCCTTATCCAGTATGTTTATATTGTCTTTTCTACAGTTCAACACAGTTCACTGCAAAAGCATTTGTGGCAGTATGCACATAGGAGTTCATCCAGAATAAAATTAAGGAGTGTAGCCAAGGGGAAGACCAGGAGGCAGGGATTATGGTCCCAGTGGATTGTGGGAGGTCTTCTGAAGGAAGGGTGGAAGATAACACCAGTCCCTTACTCAGCCCAGAAACGCTCATTCATTCAGCAGTATTTATTGAGTGTCTACTGTGTGCCAGGTATTCTGCTACGTACTACATATACAATTGACTGCACAGGGGCTCTGACTCACAGGGTTTGCATTTTAGTAGGAGATAAAAACTAATCTAAAATAAAATAGGCAAATAGGGCTTCCCTGGTCGCGCAGTGGTTGAGAGTCTGCCTGCCGATGCAGGGGACGCGGGTTCGTGCCCCTGTCCGGGAAGATGCCACATGCCGCGGAGCGGCTAGGCCCGTGAGCCATGGCCGCTGAGCCTGCACGTCCGGAGCCTGTGCTCCGCAACGGGAGAGGCCACAACAGTGAGAGGCCCGTGTACCGCAATAAATAAATAAATAAAATATGCAAATATATAAAATTACAGAAGGTCATTGGAAGTACAGTGAAGGAAATAACCCGTGCGATGAGATAGAGAACAGCTAGAGGTACTTGGGAGGATCTACTTTAAGATGAGGTGGACAGAGCAGGTCTCTCTGAGGAAATAGTATTTAAGATGAGACTTAAAGCATTAAATTGAAGCAAAGAGTGTTAGAACTGGGGAGCAAAGGCAAATTAAAATGATACCTTTTCTCATTCAGATTGGGAAAGATTAAAAAACCTGAAAATCACCAAGATTTGGTGGTGGTGTATGAAAAAGAAAATGCTCACAGCCAGTATAAGTCTAGACAACTACTCTAGAGAGCAATTTGGCAAAATCTCTCAAATGTGAAAACAATTTTGTATATATACCCTAGACCAGTTATTCTTAAAAGAAGTCTAATAACAATGTACCTCCTTATACTAAGATGTCATAAAAATTTTGTATCATAAGTTTAACAGTTGCAAAGGATGGGATTTCCCACATATTGTAAATATTGACATTTAAACATAAAACTCTTTTATCACTCCTTCATGTATGTCCAATGAAATTGAAGTCCCATAGCAATTTGCCACATGACATTATCCATCTAAAAACTACATGCACAGGCTCTTCAACAATCAGAAATTTTACATCATTCCTTTTCCTACTTGAACTCAGATTTCTATCCACTGAGTTTAATCCTTTATCTTGAAGGTCTTTTATTGATTACTATACCATATTTCTTAGCAACAAAAAATATTGGTATAAATTAAATATATATATATGTGTGTGTGTATATATATCTACTATGACCATAGGCCAAGTGTTAGAAAGTTTCTTCTGAATTATTATTTTAATTATTGGTAATATGTAATCAATCAAAACAATATAAATATATTACATATTTTTATAATTACTAAACTTGAAAGGTAAATTTTTATAGAAGGGTATCTCTTAATAGAAGAGCTTAATTTTTTTCTTCCATAAGTTCATGTATCGAAGGATGATTATTACTACAATGAAGCTAACAGTAAAATGAAGAGAAGGAATTGGGCCATGGTAATTAGTGTAGAGGAATAACTTATAAAGATGTTAGTGTTTTTTAAGTGCATTAGATATAGTAGAATCTCCAATATTCCTTTTTCAAGTTTATCTAAATATTATATACTGCTTAGATGAAATTTTAAAATGAGTATAGATTTATGATTTTCAAAAATATGTTGGCAAAAGAATGAAAATGTTTCCTATATGAGTCTGATTGAGGGTTCAAGAAAATAAAAAACACTCACTATGACCAATATGTATTCCTTTTACTTGAAGATGTAGCTTTGATCTATTGGAAGTAAAGGTGAAATTTTCACCATTAATCTACTTTCTGTCTCAATAGATTTGCCTCTTCTGAATATTTCATATAAGTAGAATTATATGTGGTCTTTTGTGACACTTCTTTCACTTAGCATAGTGTTTTCAAGGGTAATCCATTTGAAACATGTACCAGTATTTCATTTCTTTTTACTCCTTTAATTGTTGAATAATATTCCATTATGTGGATATACCACATTTTGTTTATCTATTCATCAGTTGGATTGTTTCCACCTTTTGGCTATTATGAATAATGCTATTATAAAAATATACAAGTATTTTTTTGAATACCTGTTTTTAATTTTCTTGAGTGTATATCTAGGAGTGGAATTGCCGGGACTATGATAATTCTCTGTTTAAACGTTTGAGAAACTGCCAAGCAGTTTTCCAAAGTATCTGCACAATTTTATATTCCAACCAGCATGTGTGATAGTTCCAGTTTCTATACATCCTAGGCAGCAGTTGTTATTATCTGACTTTTTGATTATAGCCATCCTAATGGGTGTGAAGTGTTTCACTGTAGGTATCTTGAGGGTTTTGTGGGGGGGTTTTTTGGCATTTCCTTCACAGCTAATAATGTCAAGCATCTTTTCACGTGCTTATTGGCCATTTATCTGCTTTGAAGAAATGTCTATTCAGATCCTTTTTCTGTTCTTCAAATAGGTTATCTTTTTTAATTATTGAGTTATAAGAGTTTTTTATATATTCTAGATGCATATCCCTTATCAGATATATGATTTGCAAATATTTTCTCCCCTTCTACAGGTTGCCTTTTCACTTTCTTGATAGTGTCCTTTGAAGCACAGAAGTTTACAGTTTTGATGAGGTCTAATTTATCTATTTTTTCTTTTGTTGCTTGTGCTTTGGTGTCATATTTAAGAATCCATTGCCAAATTTGAGGCCATGCAGATTTGCCCCTATTTTTTCTTCTAAGCGTTTTATAGTTTAGCTCTTATAGGACTTTGATTCATTTTGACTTCATTTTTGTATGTGGTGTGTTATAAGGGTCCAATTTGCCTTTATATGTGACTGTGCATCCCAGCATCATCTGTTGAAAAGACTGTTCTTTCCCCATTGAATGATGTTGACACTGTTGTCAAAAATCAGTTGACCATGGGCTTCCCTGGTGGCGCAGTGGTTGAGAGTCCGCCTGCCGATGCAGGGGACGCGGGTTCGTGCCCCGGTCCGGGAAGATCCCACATGCCGCAGAGCGGCTGGGCCCATGAGCCATGGCCGCTGAGCCTGCGCGTCCGGAGCCTGTGCTCCACAACGGGAGAGGCCCGCGTACAGCAAAAAAAAAAAAAAAAATCAGTTGACCAATGACACACAGGTTTATTTCTGGACTTTTTGTTCCATTAATATACATGTGTATCCTTATGCAGGTACCACATTGTCTTGATTACTGTTGCTTTGTAGTGAGTTTTGAGATCAGAAAGTATGGCTCCTCCCACATTGTTCTCTTTTTCAAGATTGTTCTGGCAATTCTGGATACCTGGTTTTTCCATATGAATTTTAGGATCAGCTTGTCAACTTCAACAAAGAAATCAGCTGGGATTCTAATAGGGATAGCATTGATTCCACAGATGACTACAACTGATTTTTGTATATTCATCTTGCATTTTGCAACCTTGCTAAACTTATTAGTTCTAATAGTATTTCGGTGGGTTTCCTAGATTTTCTTATAAATAAGGTCCTGTTATGTGTGCAGAGAGATAATTTTACTTCTTTTCTAATCTGGATGCTATCTATTATTTGTTTTGTTATTGTTGTTTATTGATAGCCTAACTGCCCTGACTAGAACATTTAGTAATATTTTGAATAGAAGTGGTAAGAGTGGACATCCTTGTCTTGTTCAAAATCCTAGGGGGAAAGCATCTAGTTTTTCACCGTAAAGTATGATATTAGCTTGACTTTTCCGTAAATGTCCTTTATCAGGTTGAGGAAGTTCCCTTCAGTTCCTAATTTGTTGAGTGTTTTTATCATGAAGGGGTATTAGATTTTTTTCACATTTTTTTCCTGAGCCTATTGAGATGATATTGGTTTTTATTTTTTATTTTATTGATGTGATGTATGACATTAATTGATTTTCCCTAAGCTCATGTAAATCATACTAAGAGACAGTACAAACCTCATGCAACAAAAAGCATACACTTTATGTATATTGTCTGTCCCGGTCTCTTTTCAAAAACAGATTAACTTTTTTGGGTTGCAGAAAAGAAACCTGAAGGAGTAGCATAAATTGGGTAAATTTTTGTGCAAGTGAAAATATTCTTTGTTTTCTTCTCAGTGATTAGCTACTCAGTAATTTGAAATTGTTTTTAAAACTTGTGATTTGCTTTACTTTTTCTAGTTGATGATCCAGATCTTTTCAAGCAATCACCATGAAATTTCTATTTTGAACTACAACACTTTAATCAATTTTTGTTTAGGTTTTAGTTCAAAGCAATTGAATAAATAGGAAGTAAAAATGCACTCGTGGGCCTTTTTAAAATCAACTGTGCACTTTGAGCATGAAAGCACCACTTTTATTTGTGCTACTTTGGGCATAAATAGTGATGATGTACTTCCCTTTTTTTCTGCATTTAAGGGTCCACCCAGAAGTCTGCAACTATATTGAGTCCCGGAAATGTTCTCATTCTCTTCTCTTGCCTGTGATATAATCTCTTAGCATAGTTGGTTCAAGAATAATGTTAAGTAGACCCAGATCATGTGTTTGGGCCCGTTAAAGGCAACGTATCTTCTCTGTTTCCTGAGAACAAATTGCAACCCAGGTTCCAGCCACCTGGCACCTTTTTGCTGTTGCTCACCAAGTGCCATGAGCTGGGAAATGTGGGCAATTGAATGCAGTCAGTCCCTGTCACTGGAAAACTGACCACAGAGGGTGTGTTTCAGGAAGAGTCATCTTCATTGAACAAAGGACAGTATGTGGTTACTTTAGGTTCTTAAATTTAACTGGAATATATTTGGTTAAGGTAAAAATGTTATTTTAAAAATATGTTACTGAGGCTTCACAACGGTGCTTTTAGGGATTAAAATAGTCTGAACAGTCTATAATTTCAGGGTTTCTAAGATCCACATAGAATTAGCGTATCCAGCTAGATATAAAAATGAGACATAATACAACACCCAATGTTTTTCCTTTCTTTTTTTTAATTGGTATCTTACCATCCCATGTGCTCTTATTTTTGTTTTGAAAGAAAAAGAAAGTATGATTATTAGAACAGTATCCTACAACCCTTTCTGAAGGAGAAGATACTTTTTTGGTCTTTAGAAGCAATTACACCACATTTTAAAAGGCACAAAGTGATGTTTCCTTAGACTGTGTTGTACTTGTGAGGCAGAATAGAATAACAGCTAAAAGTCTAATTCTGGAGTTAGACTAAATTCTCTGCGTTTCAGTATTTCCCATCTCTTAAATGGAAAAATTAAATGAAACTTAGAATAGTGACTGGCAAATAAGTGCTCATTAAATGTGAACTATCTGTGGTAGTAGACATAAGTACACTATTAGAACATTAGGACTGAACCAAAATGAAGTTAATATAATTAGTCACTAGTAACTAATATAGTTTACTTATTAGTATATATCAGAGTTCATAATCTAAACCCTTATTTCCATCCTCATGGGTAGCCATAAATTATCTACTTTCTTCAGAGAATTCCCATCATCAACTCACCTGCAAAAAAGGCCTAGGAGGGGAAAACAGAGCTCTGTTGGATTCTGAGTGTAGAATCTGTACATTTAAGAACACTTTTGGAAATTACAGGTGTTCATTTTTAGGCCACTTTGGCAGCTGAAGCCATAGGAATTATTTCTAGAAAGCTAAAGGAAAATCTGTACTGTGTTCTGAAAATTGACTACCTAGAAACTTTGGTGAAATACTAGATCTTTGGAAACTAGTGCTCAGATTACCAAGAACCACCATGCAAATAGCTGGGTCCTAGATTTACATGGTGCTACTTCTTCCTCCCACCCTCCATGAGGCCTCTCTGCTCCCTGGGTTGGCAATCGTGAAAACCAAGTTGATCCATGGTAAAGTCTCCTGGTGGCCAAAAAGGAGCTGTGTGACGCTCTTCCTATCACATCCCATCTTCCATTTCTGTCACTTAGCAGATGGACTGTACTCTCACTTTCACTGCTGATAACCAGTCATTCTTACTTCCAATGAATTGCTTTCTTTCATGCACATACATCTTTCTTATACCCCTTCTATCAGATTTTGCCACTTAACTTTGGGAAAATTCTACCATGTTACCTTACTATTTATGGGAGTAAAACAAAAAAACCTTAATGAACACAGCTCTCCAGATTTCCTAGAGATACTTCTAATTAAAATACCCCACAACAAACCTACACCAGCAATCTTGACAGTGCTCTGAAGTACCTTTCAGATTCTCTACGAACGTTCAGCTCGTACAACTTAATTTGCCTTTTTTCAAGTACTGACATTCAAGATAATTTTAATATGTTTTATCTTATTTATTGTTATTCTAATTATAATATGAATACTATAATAATAATTTTCCTACATGTGTTTATTGAAGATATATAGGATTTCATCTCTGTTGTGGACTCATTGGCCTGAGAAAATATAGTCAGAGTTCTTAATAATATAATGGTGAATTATTAAAAGATTAGTACCTGCCTGTATTTTTCGTATTTGACTCCTAAATGCTTGTTTCTTATTATCAAGAGCAGAATGAAGTTTCTGTTTGGGCTGATAAAAAAGTTCTAGAGATGGATAATGGTGTTAATTGTGCAACGTTGTGAATGTATTTAGTGCCACTGAATTATACACTTAAAAATGGTTAGGATGATAAATTTTATGTTGTGTATATTTTACCACAATAAAAAATAGTATCCTGAGTTAGCCATAAAATGAAATAATAGCATTCTATTTGGGGCTCTGAGTGTGCACCAAGCAGTGACTTAGCCTCCTGCCACTCCTAAGAGCCCCTTCATTCTCACACTGGGGTGGAGAAAACACAGCTGTGTTTACTTTTCCAGCCCCATCTTCTATTTTGAAATATAACCTTTTTGCAAATGAGAGCCAAAGTCAAGTGACACAGCTTTCTGCTCACCTCTTCAGTTTTCCAAACACTGTTTTTCTAGTGGAGTTCTGGGTTAGGTACAGCACACCTAGGTAACACTATCACTCAAATGCCCTCTGAGTGGAATTTAATTAGCCTACCTTCATAATTTCTGTACTCAACTTGGTATGATGCATTTCTCTTTCACTTGCATCTGTATGTGAAAACGTACAATTGTGTATTCACCAACCATAGTATTTTCAAGTGTGTGGACCATTCCACACATCAAATTCAATTTACAAAGAAACTAAGGCTTTTCTTAACTAGTATTTTTCTATTTCTTAAAGAATTATTTGTTTCCTGAGATTAGAAAGATGTTTATATGCAGTGTGAGCATGAGATCCTACTGATAATTGTCTTTGAATTCTGGCTATGAACATGACAATTTGAAGTGCATACTAAAAATTATGTTTTTACATAATAATGGTAAAACAATGACAAAATATAAATTTTGCAGTTAAAAGGGCAGCAAAACAGATTAGCTTTCTGTCTTCAAACAGCAACCTTAACATGAATTGATTAAATTCTAAATGTTCTTAAAAATGTATATTATACTTAGGTTATACATTTATTAAATGTTCATTTCATCAAAGCACATGCCAAAAAAGCCAGCATATAGCTATTACTTAATATTTTTAGATTTACTTTCTTTTTGTATTTCCTACTAGTAACCTATGGTATTATTTCCATTCAATCAATATTATATAAGTATAAAACATTTGTTTTTATATCTAATTATAAACATCTAATGATATACATTTAAACATCTAGTTATATAAAAACAAATATAGATTTATATTCTCTTACCAGCTTTAAAAATAGAAAAGTATTCCATTTTCTTTCTGATTATATATGCAGTTGAAGTACTTTATTGTTTTACAAAATGAAAATCATTACAATGAAATTAATATTCAGTGTGCTGAGGAAATGTGCAAGATCACTTTTCATTGTTTTCCTTTGAAATTACCTAGAAAAAATATGATCTTGTTGCATTGCATTCTGAAGAAGTTGAATAGATATTTGAAATAAATAAAACTATGTAAATGAGAAGTTAAGTAGGTTCCAGTGTGACTAATAAGCGATATCAAATTCTTCAAAACTGTGGTGTGCATAACAAGCTTGAAGAATTTGTGCACAAAAGCCTAAGCCATTGTGTAACCTTGGCGGTGATCAGATGCTGCAGTTTTCTAAGCTATTACATTTTTTATCCAGCTTGATAGATTTAACCTAGTAATAAGATGCTTAGCTGAACCGTTACTTTAAATGCTGTTTCTAGAGTGGCACAGTCTGTATTTTTGGAACTTCATCCTCTACTCCAGAAAACACTTGTGCATAGAGAAATTGTTAAATTTAAGTTCTTTAAAAAATAAAACAACCAGACAGGTAAACTTTAAAATTATTTCTCTTGATGATGACCTTTATATTGGAGTGGGAACATCAGATTCTAAGTCAGGAGACCCTGAGTACAAGTCTTTGTCAGTTTGTAGTGGTGTGACCTTAGATAATCACTAAACTCTGAGCCTCGGAAGATGAGAATAGAAACAATAGCTTCCCAGTCAGATTTAGTGGGTTGTGAGGCTCAAGTGAAATAACGTATGTGAGACAACTTCAAAAACCATGTAAAGCACTAAGCAAATATTAATTGCCATTTTTCCAAGATTCTGATTAGAACTTTTCTGATCTCATAGATTTAACTGAATTATGAAACTGATAAAATCATACCAATAAATTGTTTCATAGAGTATTATAGGGCACATAAGTTTTAAAAACCATTACTTTGTTATATTTTAACATCTTTTTTTTTTTTTTTTTTTTTTTTTTTGCGGTACGCGGGTCTCTCACTGTTGTGGCCTCTCCCGCTGCGGAGCACAGGCTCCGGACGCGCAGGCTCAGCGGCCATGGCTCACGGGCCCAGTCGCTCTGCGGCATGTGGGATCTTCCCAGACCGGGGCATGAACCCGTGTCCCCTGCATCGGCAGGCAGACTCCCAACCACTGCACCACCAGGGAAGCCCTACTTTGTTATGTTTTAAATTTCCAGATCATTTCATATCTGCATGACTTTGTTTTTGCTGGTTTGTTTCTATTTTTCGGTGTGTTTAAGATGCCTCTCTTTTTTTACTGTACATGGAGTTGCTTTGGGAAGTAGAAATCGGTGGGGTCCTAACGTCCTAATACAGGGCACTGCTTTTCCTCACCTGCATCCTGAGCCAATGGAGAAATAAGACCAAAGAGCCAGCAAACAGAGAAACAAGATGGCGCTCACCCTTTTGACTGATAGAGCCTAGGTTGGAGGAGGCAGCTTAGTGTAACAGCTAAAATGGACTTCCAGGGTCCCAATAACTCACGTCTAGACTGTGGGGAAAGTTTAAGCCAGCACAGCACACACTCTTACCCAGGTTACTTGTCTCCCCTAGTCCAAGTAGAGAGAGAAGGAGAAAGAGCCTTTCCCCAGGCCTCAGGATCTTGGGTGGTTCAATTTCCCCCATCTAGAAACATGGATCCTTGGCTATCTTCCACCAACCAGGTAACTCATTCTACCTCCTTGGGGAGGAGTAGGGGGTGGGCAGAAGGCCAGGGTGCTTAAAGAAAAATCCGTCTTTATGGAAACCAAAGAAGAAAGAGGCTTTTCTCTTTAACAGAGGTGAACAGAAACTAAATAAATGGCATTTACCTCCCCGTCCCCTCTCCTACCCACCTCTTCAGCTGTCATCTCTCAGGCTTTCCTCCCCTTACACTGCTTACCTAGTCCTGCTGCCCTGTTGCTGGCCCTGTACCCCATACCCCTTCCCCCAAGCACAGGCTCCCCTGCAGCTCCGTCAGACTGTACCACATAGTTGTGGAGAAATACTGGCTCCTAAGCAAGGCAGGTTGAAGCTATAGACTGATTGCATCCCCCCCAAATTCTCATGTTGAAACTAATCTCCAGTGTGAGAGTATTTGGAGGCTGGGCCTTTGGGAGGTGATTAGGTCATGAGGGTAAAAGACCTCATAGATGAGATAAGGGCCCTTATAAAAGAGGCCCCAGGGAGCTCCTTGGACCCTCCTGCCATTTGATGTTACAGCAAAAAGAGGGCAGTCTGTGAGCCAGAAAGCAGGCCTTACCACACACTGAATCTGCCAGCACCTTCATCTTGGACTCCTCAGCCTCCAGAACCATGAGAAATAAACTTCTGTTGTTTATAAGCTACCTAGTCTAAGCAGCCTGAACGGACTAAGACAGTTGATTAAGGGGAATTTGGAGTAGCTAAGGTTAGCTTCTGTCCTTCTCTCAGTGAAAGAAAGGTAGGTCTCTGGTAAAAATATTTCCCAAACAGTTTCATCTCTATTGTGGCAGGACCACATTGAGCTTCCTTTGGAAGACGTATATGTGAAATGGTTCATTTGGCAAGTCAAGAACAACCCATCTCTTTCTTCAAGAAATAGATGTAGCTGGGGTCTCCCACTAGTTTTAAGTTCTGTCTGACATGTATCACATGTCAGTGATATTGTGGAAAAGAGGTGATAAAGTCTTATTAGGAGCAAACAAACAAATGCAGAAATCCAGGATTAACATAATATGAAGAAATTTAAATTATTTAGCCATTCACTAAACATGTATTGATCACCTATCATGAGCCAGGCATTGCTCTGATTGCTAGGGAAAT
Organism: Lagenorhynchus albirostris; assembly: GCF_949774975.1. Taxonomy (NCBI): domain Eukaryota; kingdom Metazoa; phylum Chordata; class Mammalia; order Artiodactyla; family Delphinidae; genus Lagenorhynchus; species Lagenorhynchus albirostris. The sequence goes on from NC_083102.1 coordinate 61,142,612, forward strand.
GGAGAGGAAATCTATTGTCGCTGGCTTTGAGCTGCCCATAGTTTTATGATGGTGACAGAGAATTCGATTCCACTATGATATATACTGTGAGAGAGGTATGCGCAGACTGTTAAGGGAACACACGGACAGGGACATGGCCCAGGTTTGAGGAGTTAGTTGGGGAAATCTTTCTAAAAGAGTCCTGAAGTGCATCCTATAGGCAAGATGAAGGGAGTAGCAAAAGAGAGAAAGATGTCCTAATTTAGGCAAAAGTAATTGAAAATAAGACAAGGCTCGGAGCTAAAAAGAGAGCCTGGCATGTTTGGATAACAGCAATCATTTAAATGGAGTAAAGAGTTTAGAGAACGGTAATAAAAGAAACTGGAGGGATGAGCAAGGCCAGATCATACCTTGTATGCTATGATAAGGAGTTTTTGCTTTTCTCCGAAGACATTGAGGAGTTTTAAGCAAGGAACAGCGTGGGTTTTAGACATCACCAGTGATAGGGAGAATGTAGTATAGGGGGCAGCTCTGGTAACACTCACAGCAGGAGGCCCTGGTGGCCTGGACTAAGAGAGTGACAGTGGACCTAAAGAGAAATGGATGGACTTGGGGAGACATTAAAAACATCAAAGTCAGTAGGACTCTGTCATTTACTGCATAGAGGAAGTGAGAGGGAAAGAGAAGGCGAAGATAATTCAGGTTTCTGTGTTGGGCAACTGTGTTAGTACTCTTCACCAATACAGAAAATATTTATTAGGAGAGCATTAGGTTTGGGGTAGACTTAGGGAAAAGATGAGAGCAAGGTTTAGAACACACTGAGTTAAGATCCCTGTTGAATATCTGAAAGAAAATGTATAATAGAGTTTGAACATATGGGTTAGGAGCTCTAGATAGAAAGCTGGGTTCGAGACTGGGGGTGTGTGTGTGTGTGTGTGTGTGTGTGTGTGTGTGTGTGTGTGTGTGTGTGTGTGTGTGTGTGTGTGTGTGTGTGTGTGTGTGTGTGTGTGTGTGTGTGTGTGTGTGTACACAAATGTATCAACATACTTATGTACTTTGGGTGGAGGAGTAGGGCAGTAGGCACCTTGGATATGGATAAGCTCATGCAGGGAAGTGTGTTGAGACTAAGAATAAAGGAACAGAAATGAGGCCCTGGAAAATACCATTTCAGAAATAGGCAAAAAAACAGAAGGAAAAACTAACAAGAAATAAAAACTCAAAGAGTCACCTGTTTTAAGTACAACGAAGAGGTCCTGTAAGTTTAGCACTTCACGTCATCTTCTGAGTTTAGCAAAAGAGTGATTATGAGTAACCTTGGAGAAATCAGTGGCAGTGGAGGGGCAGAGATAGAGGCAGATGGCAGTGGGTGAGGAATGAAGCAGATAGCCAGTGTCAGCAATGGTCTCAGCCGGGCTGAGAAACAAAGTAGAAAGATAGTGTGGGAGGGGAGTTCAGTGGGTGAGATGTCAATGGGCCATATAGACTTGAGGAGAATTTTCTGTAAATGGTGAACTGATTATATGAAAGATGAGCAATTAGAGGAGCTTCTGACTGATGAAGCCATGTCCTTGAAGAGTAGGGACAAGATGAACGTGGAGCACCGGGGAAGGGTTCGCTTTGGGGAGGAGGAGGGCAACTTGCCCTCTGTGGCAGGAGGGAAGCACAGATGGGTTCAAATGTAGATAAGTCTTTTGGATACAGCAGGTAGAGGAGATCCTCAGCCGATGGTTCCTATTTTCTCTATTAAGTAGGAGGCTAACCACCTGCTGACAGCAAGGAGGAAGGTGATGATGTCGGGCGAGAGAAGAGAAGGGGTGAAATCCGTGCTGTAAAGAACGAATGGGGGAGGCTTACTGGGAAAATAGGAGATGTCTGGACAGCTTAAGGTTAAAGATCACGAGTTTTTATAAACTTTTTAAATGTTTTTTTAAAAAATCACTGCAACAGCCCTTTGTATTTTCAAAACCAGTATGAAACAGGATCCCACATTGAACACACTGTTTCTTCCAGGTTCATTTCCTAAAATGCTCTTCTTTCCCCTTCCCACTGCTCCCCCACTCCAGTTGGCTAGTACAGAAGATTTTCTGGCTTTAGTGAAGCCACTTTTCCAAGAATACATGGAACAGATTACAGAAGCAAGTGACAGCCGGCTTGCTTCTCCTTCTTCACGTACAGTCAGCTGGAGTTCTGAAAAGAGGAAGTCAGGAGAACTTTTTTTCTTTTTTAAAGAAAGATGGGAGCATCAGGAAGCTTGAGCAGGTGGAAACACCGAGGAAAAAAGAAAGAAGAGAAAAGGGAAGCAAATAAGGAAACAAAAGAAATGAAAACTGAAATGATGTCATAAATCAGAAAGAAAAGGGAGCAAAGAAAATACCTGCTTTCTAACCTAACCTCTTAGTTTGCTACCAAAATATGCAGTATCCTTGAACTAGGAGCCCAAGTCACATGGAACACAGACGTTTTGAGTGATTTCAGCTCTCTTCTGCCTAATTTATCTGTATCAGCGGTAAAGTATTCTGGGCTTTTGTTTGTTTCTTTGGACCAACCCCTTAATTTAAAAATCAAGTCTAGGGTATCTGAGGAACAAGGGGACCAGATTCAGTGTCATTCGGAATATTTAATGGGTGCTTGTCATGTGCAGGTATGACTGTTCTGGGTAGTGGGGATTCGCAGAAAACAGGAAATAGTCTCTTCCTCTGCAATATAATTTCTCCCAATTGAAAGGAGACTATTGCTTAGGACTTACGTAGGTGGAAGAGCCCAATCCTCTGGCTTTTATCAGCTAGCCGGACATTTATTGGCAAGTAACTTCTTAGAAGAAGTAAGAAGCTTGAGTACTGCCTTAACTGTGCCATTACTTGTATCACCTTTTCCTAACCTCTTGTCCCCTGATGCTTCTGACTCAGATTTGCCCCCTACCCCACCCCCATCGAGACGCTGATGTAATGCAAGCAGATAGCAGCTGAAGCCAAAATAGAATGGATAGTTATCTGAGGAGATAAAGTGACGGTGTTCCCTGTTCAGGCTATTGTTCAAGGGAACGTGTCTTTTATTTATAGACATAGAATTTAAAGGCATAGACGGCCAGAGCTGGATATTACCTCTTCTTACTATAACTCGTTTCCTAGAAGTATGCTTGATATAGCTACCTTCTTTGCATGTAAATTGAATGTGATAAATGGGTGTTTTGTACTTGGTTTCATGTTCTTTTAATAGGTTCTGTTACTGTTGGGGTTAAGGCTGGTTTCTAAATTTCAATGCTTCAGTATTTTGCTTTTATAGGACACTATTTTATCTCTACTTATCTGAGACACGGGTTGCAGAAAAAGGCAGGAGGTTTTAAAAGATGCCAAATATAGGTGATGTTCATATTAATAAACTATTCATACTTTAGTCTGGTAAGGCTAAGTAGATGAAGTCTCCAAATTGTTAGCGCGTTTGCAAAGTTGGCTCCCCTTAATAGATTTCATGGCGGTTAGTGGAGCCTCTGTGCCAGGAAAAATGTAGTAGTCTGTTCTTAAACCTCCATTTCCTTGCTTCCAAACACCCAAGAGTGAGGTTCACAAGGATGCCACGAACCTTCTGTTGCTCTGGGAAAGTGACTTCATCTTTCTAAGACTTTACGAAAAAGTGTGATGTGCCTTGTACTCTTGGAGTGTGTTTTTTCCTAAGCTCTAAGAAGATTTTACAGATTGAACCTCATGAATTTTTACAGCCCTTCTGCAAGAAAGGGAAGAATAGTGCCTATAAACCACTTTGAATTATTCGAAACAAAGACAATAGAATGTAAGGAACGTAAGATAAACCTGGCCAGCCCTTTTTTTTTTTTTTTTCGGTATGCAGGCTCAGCGGCCATGGCTCACGGGCCCAGCCGCTCCGCGGCATGTGGGATCTTCCCGGAACAGGGCACGAACCCGCGCCCCCTGCATCGGCAGGCGGACTCTCAACCCCTGCGCCACCACGGAAGCTCTGGCCAGCCCATTTTTAACAGGTTAACTGATGAACAAGAAACAATTTTTATGAAAACAGCTGATTAATTGTAAACTTTGTTTGTTGTCATGATACAGATAAGGAAATGTATTTTCTCCCTGAGATGAAAAAAGATTCTGACATGGTATACTCATGTTCACCCGTGTAAAGGCAAACGTTCATTTGAAAAAGAAGTATTAAAGCTAGATTATATGAAGGAACTTACATTCAAGAATATTATCATAGCAGCATTTCTGTGAACAGGATTAATCACAAAAGTAACAAGTATGCTTTATGAACATAATATTTGAAGTATTATTTTTAAATTTGGCTATTAACCATAAGGTTAATTGATTCTTTTCTTCCTGCTCCATTGTGGTTAACATACTCATTCTTCCCTTTAAAGACCCATTGTATTATGCAAATGAAAAAAATTGAAAGACTTTGTGTCTAAGAGAGAAGGCTGCTTTTTGCAGGGGGACTCATGCACCTGTCTCAGCCTTCACCCCCCCACCTCTGCTGCCATTGGCTGCCAAGCTAGGGACTCAGTGATCAGGGTTAGTGGGTGTAGGGTCCTTGAATTTTGACTCCCATTTTCTTTGTGACTTACTCTTATTTTGTCTTATAATTTCTCCCCTTCCAACTCTCAGCATGCCAACAGCAGCTGCATCATGGCACTCACCCTTGCTGCCAAGAGGGCAGGCAGCCTCCTTGGAGACTGGAACGTGGCACTCTAGCCAATGGTTAAGAAATAGATACTGGAGTAAGACATATAGCACCGCTGATACTCAGAGCCTTCTAGGAGGCATTTAGTGGCACACTGTGTCCACAGTGTTTTTTAACTTAATTTAAATTTTGGAAAAGTTTATTATGGAAAGTCTTCAAACATATACCAAGGTAGAAAGAATACTGTAGTACACGCCCACATACCTTCCTATCTCTCCCTTTCACCCATGATCAACTCATAGACAATCTTGTTTCACTGTCCATGGTGTTTTCCCCATGGTTTATCCAGGCTACTGGTAGATTCATTTCCAGGGATAAATATCTCTTAAGTTATAGTTCCTTTTCCATCCTTCCTCAGTCTAATATCTATCACCTTAATGATTTTCTCTATCCTTGCTTCCTAAAGGTAAAAGCTAGTAGAGTCGTTTTTTCCTTCTAAATTAAGCCAAGATGCTATGTTAGTAACTGTCATATTTTCCAGTACTGTCCCCTAAATTTTCGAGGCTTTGTTCATCCAGTCAGCCAGTCTACCCAAAGCATGGCTGAAAGGTACAAGACCTTAGAACACAGAACTTTCAAGATCACTGAGTTTGATTCTCAGTTTTACCACAGACTAGCTAGCTGTGTAACCTGAGACAACTTCCTTAACCTTTCTGTGCCTCAATGTTCTCGTTTTTAACATGAGACTAGTAATAGGACACGCCCTACAGTGCTGTTGCAAGACTTAAATGAGTTCATATACTTAGACCGCTTAGATGGAGCCTGGCACAAAGTGTTCAATGTACGCTAGTTGCTGTCACCATCACCACCATCATCATCATTTTTTGCCCCTCACCACTCATTTTACAGAATAGAGAACTGAGGCCCAGGTGGATGAAGCAGCCCCCTTCTGCTTATGGCATATGGCAGTTTTATCAGGAGACCTTGAACAAGAAACCACATGGCTCAATTCCTTTATTATACTAGATATAGTCTTGTCCTCAAGGAATTATGCTCTGACAGACAAGAATGATTTGTAAAGGAAAGGGAAGAGCATTAATAAAAGCATGAACAAAGGAATAACCATTGCTGCCAGAGAGGTAAACCTTAGAAGTTGTATGTTTAGAAAGCAGAGTGCTCCGGGTTAACATACCTCCTTTTTAGTGGAGAAGGTGAGATTTTAAGAATGCTTTTGTTTAAGAAAGGAGATGATTTGGCTAATGAAACTGGAGAACATTCTGTACTCAAGGGAGAAAGAGAAGAAAGTTCAGGTATGGAATGCGATCAACAGATCTAGGGAACATTTGCCCATGAGATTAAGAGAGAAGACAAGATATAAGAGGAGAGGGGAAGGTAAGATTGTTTGAACCATCTGTGAATGTCAAAAAAACCCAAAAGAAATGGATGGATCCTAGACTTTATCTAAAGCCAAGAGGGGTCTGACATTACTAAAGTTTTTATTTATCACTGACTTTTAACATGTGCTAAGCATTATTCTACTTACTCATAAATTACTTACTACTTATATTACTTCACATAATTCTCATAACAATTCTATGAAATAGATACTACTACTGATTTCCTAATACAGCTAAGGAAACAGACGCAGAGAAGTTGAATAACTTGTCCAAGGCCATTTGCTTATTAGTAGGCAGGATCTGTACCCAAGTAGTCTAGCTCTATGCTCTGTGTTTTTAAACACTCTGCCATGCTGGCCCATGGTAACCAAAGCCTGGTGCATCTGTAATCTTCAGGAAACCAGTGTATAGTGATGCCCTTTAAAGAAGCTGGAATTGTGGCATCATTACTCACTGATACCTGTGCTCTCGGCTGACCCAGGGACACTTACTATTTAAATTCCAGTCAGGTTTCAGGAAGCAGATTCTATCCATTCATTGCCTACATGGACCTGTCTGAAAAGCTTTGTCATCGCCGGGTGAGGTTACATTTGTTCTAGTTGCCATCCTAAGAAAGTATTCTGGTATTTTATTTTCACATGAAGCTGTAAAACAACTCTTGATAGGGATGTGTTTGGTAACTTCATTCATCCAGAGTCATCTTACTACACAGGTATTTCTTGAGAGCCTCTGTTCTAGGTGTTGGGGGATGACTGTGAAGAGAGCAGTTCCTTCTCTACAGAATCTCTGTGTTTTCCTTTCTTAGGAGCTTCTTCTCTTTAGCATATAAACAGACATTGTTTCTCCCAACTTAAAAAAGAAAAAGAAAAATCAAGAGACAGCTCTCATGACCCCACTTCCCTTTCCAGCTACTGGCCATCTCTTTTCCCGTTTACAGTATAATGTCTGGAAAACAGTCTGTTCTCATATTTGTCTTCACTTTCTCTCCTCCCGTCCTCTTTTAAACACACACCAAGCCGACTTTCTCCACCAGATTGCACTAGCTCCAGACTTGAGTTACATCCCTCTGCCTACTAACAGCTCCACGTAGACGTCCGCTAGGCACGGGGAACATCCAAAACTGAACTCTTGACCTTCCTGTCCAAGCCCCATCCCTGTGAGTGGAGAACCCATCCTTATTGCTCAGGCCAAAAACTTTGGCCTCATACTTGACTCCACTCTTGTTCTCACACACCACCATCTATTCCATCAGCACACCCTATTGACTTTAACCTTTAAGTCTATCTAAAACCCAACCGCTCTCTCTCACCTTTACTATCACATCGCTAATCCACATCACCATCATCTCTCTTTCCCAGCTGGTCTTCCTACTTCCTTCCCTGGCCCTGTTAGCCCTCACTGCCTGCTGTCAACATGGCAACCAAACAATTCTTTTAAGCCATCAGTCAGAATGTATCTCCTCTGCAAAAATATGTTCTTCAAAAATTTTTAATCCCACATGCAACAACATGGATGAATCTCATACATATAATGTTGAGTGAAAAAAGCTGCAAACAAAAATGTATGATTACCTTCATTTAAAATATAAAAATAGGTGACTCAGTCTATGTTGTTAGAAGTCAGAATGGTGATCTAGGGGTCAGGGAGTTGACTGTGACTGAAAGAGAGCACCACTCTCTTTCTATAACCCTATAGAAATAGGGTCATTTCTATTTCCTGATCTGGGTAGCGGTTGCTCATAGGTGTTTTGCTGGTTAAAACTTAGCCAGCTAGGGGTTCCCTGGTGGCGCAGTGGTTGAGAGTCCGCCTGCCGATGCAGGGGACACGGGTTCGTGCCCCGGTCCAGGAAGATCCCACGTGCCGCAGAGTGGCTGGGCCCGTGAGCCATGGCCGCTGAGCCTGCGCGTCCGGAGTCTGTGCTCCGCAACGGGAGAGGCCACAACAGTGAGAGACCCGTGTACCGCAAAACAAAACAAAACAAAACAAAAAACTTAGCCAGGTATACACTTATGATGTACCCCATTTCTGTTTGTAGTTTGCACTTCCATAAAAAGTTTTACAAAATTGTTATATTTCTTACACAGAAAATCATTCTCCTCTAGACTTAGAGATAGGAATTTATCCGCATTTATAGCCATTATAATATAAGCCCTATTCAGGCAAAAGTCTTGTCTGCTTTCATTTATTCAACAAATATTTACTGAACGCTAGACACTCATCCTGGCATTTGGGATATAGCAGTGAACATGAGAGACAAAAACTCCTTAAGCTTCTGAGGGATGATAATCAGAATAAATTAGATACCATTATAACCAGGTGCCAAGGACTATGGAGAGGACAGAAGCAGGAGAGGCAGGCAGGGAATGCTGGAGTGGACGAGGTGAGGTGGCAGGAAACAGTCAGGAAAGGCCTCACTGAGAAGGTGACATTTGGGCCACCACTGGAAAGGAGGGGAGGGAAAGAGCCCTGTGTTTATGTGGGAGAAGAACCTCTTGGGCGGAGGATCTGGAAAACAAAGGCCTGAGGCAGAAGCAGGCAGACTGCACGAGCCACGGCAAGGAGACAGTGGAACTAGAGGGGCCTGAGCAAGGACAGACCAGCTGGGCTAAGGTCAGAGAAGTACCCGAGGCCAGATCCCAATGGGCCTTGTAAAGGCTCGGGAGTTTGATTCTGCATGAGACTGGGGGGCCGGGGGGAATAAATTTTTGCCTGACCTGGTTTGAGTTAGGTTTCAGCTGCTTGTAGTGGCAGGTGGTTCGTTCTCATTGCTGTAAATATACTTCTGTTTATTATCCATTCTACTATTGATGAATGGATACCAGCTCACTCTGCCAGCTCAGGGCTTGCATTGAGTGCTACTATGAACACCTTAGTGCTGCATGTCTTTTGGTAAACTCCTGTATGCAAGACATACCAACTTTAAAGAAACTGAACAAGATGTATCAATTCTTCTTATTTTAATAACTTACATAACATAGGATTTTACTTCCAGCGAAAGGCAGGTTATCAACCACTACGTACGGTACACATTAGAGGTAAATTCCCAAGTATGTATTAGGGTAAAGCAGTAACGTATGCAAGACAGAGAATACAAAGATAGGTAAAATAGATTATTTGCCCTCAAGGACCCTAGATTCTAGTTGGGGATAAGACATAAGCACGTGAAACAGCAACTAGCAAGGACATGTAAAGGGAATGCCAAATAATATCCTGGGCAGTTTGCCCCATAGTCATTCTCAAGTGAGCAAGGTCACTTTGAACTATGTTGATATAAGATTTCAGAGGGAAGCTGGGAATTCTGTGGAGCCTGAAAGCTGACATCAGATTTGGAAAAGCAGAGAAAGACTTTGTGGACATTATCTGGGCTAGCGAAACAGCAAGAGGGCCCATTTGTATTGGAGGGGCCCGTAGGTGGTCCATCTGAATAAGAGTAGGGCTTAGGATTCATTTTAAAACCGAGTAGAGGACTCCCCTGGTGGCGCACTGGTTAAGAATCCACCTGCCAATGCAGGGGACATGGGTTCAAGCCCTGGTCCGGGAAGATCCCACATGCCGCGGAGCAACTAAGCCCGTGCACCACAACTCCTGAGCCTGTGCTCTAGAGCCGGCGAGCCACAACTACTGAGCCCGCGCGCCTAGAGCCCACGCTCCACAACAAGAGAAGCCACCGCAATGAGAAGCCCGTGCACCCCAACAAAGAGTAGCCTCCACTCGCCGCAACTGGAGAAAGCCCGCTCACAGCAACAAAGACCCAACACAGCCAAAAATAATTAATTTAAAAAATAAATAAATAAAACCTAGTAGAGATATAGATGGATTTATTTCTCGAGTAAGTAAATAGCTGCGTTCTAATCTGGGAATGTTTATATATTCCACATTTCTCAATCACTTTGATATATTAATGCCACATTTTGATATATTAATGCCATATAACCTCAAAGTCCATAAGGTCTAAATGACTTAAATATATATGTATTTTTAGATTGGCAAAGAAAACTCATCCAGTGTGACTGTAGCAGGCCCCGAGATGGAAAATAAGGCAGGCCAGACTCTGGAAAACAGCTCATTAATGGCCGAGCTTCTGAGCGACGTACCCTTCACCTTGGCCCCGCATGTGCTGGCCGTGCAGGGCACCATCAGTGACCTTCCCGACCACTTACTCTCCTATGATGTCAGCGAAAACTTATCAAGGTTTTGGTATGATTTCACTCTTGAAAACTCAGTGCTCTATGGTTCGTAATCTTTATGTCTGTTTGCACCTTAACAGCTTTAAGACAAAAGTTTGCCTGTTTTATTTAACCTGTGTGATGTTTTTTGACATTTCCCTGTTTAAAGGCCCTTAAAGGCCCTCAGAAAAGCAAGGATCGTAAAGCAAATAATATTACATTCATTGCTCTATTTTTTTAGAATAAAGCATATTTGTATAAAAAGTAAACTTAAGATCTACTACTTCCTTTTCCCCTAATAATAAATACAAATATTAATTTATCAAGGTTTTATGAAAGGAGTAGATTCCGTCAACCGGTCTCTCAAAATACAACACCTCATATTTATCTTAGAAAAACTGTGAAAAAGAACTGAGGCATTTCTCTTAGTTACCACAAGAAACTGGTCTCCACTTAGAGGGAGTGTGATTTCTCTTCTCTGGTTTGGAAGAAACTTACTTAATGTTATCCCCTTTCTCCTTCCACTGTGTTTATTAATGAATCCAGAAAAAAAGAAAAAAAGTTGGTAGTTAGCTTAATTTCTTCAGTCTCGATTTAGACATTGATGTGGACATTTACAACTTTTCCTAGAAAGCAATGGTAGTTTGCTGATGTAAGAATGCTGTAAGAAGAATGCTCTGGATACTGTTTCTTTTGAATGACAGATTTTGGTTTCCTTAATCCCGTGGCAGTCTGTTCCACCTTGATGGAGTCCTGAGTTCCTGCCTTTGGTTTTTGCTACTTCACGGTTTGCTCTCTCCCCAGCTTTCCAAAGAACGTTCCCTGCTTCTGCCTCAGTTGGCATTTGTTCTCCTTACCACCTCTGTTCCTGGTTTATGAAGAGATCCATATTTCCTTTCAACCTCTCTGCCTCCCAGAGAAAAGCATCTCATAATGATATGTATTATTGCTGATAAAGCCCTTATTTAGAAATTCGTTGGCCAAAATACAGATGGAAATGTTTTACTGCTACAAAAACTGCAACTGACTCATTTCCAGTTAGAGTGTAGGCAAAACACCTAAACAGGACTTTTAGTTCGTGAATATCTGTTACTTATTCCAAAAAACTGCCATTGGTCCATAAACTGTAAAGGGAAGAGGTAAATTGTGATAGAGCATTTTCTATGCCATGGAAAATTTAAATCACATTTGTTCTGATTAGTGGCAATACAGTTTATTGATTCTGTGCCAAATCTTAACTATATGTTTCACAAAGGTAGAGTGCCATAGCAAAACTAAGTACTGTGCATAAAGGTACGTGAATTATTCAAGTTTTAATGTATCATGCATGTTGGTTTAATATACGTGGCATGGTCTTGATAAAATGTTATATTATTTATAATGTAAATGTACATTTCTATTGCCAGAAATATGCTTCACTTACAAATAATGCTACCATATGAGGTGAATGATTAAATTAGAGCTTCACGTAGTTTTCATAAAACATCAGTCTAAGAAATCTAACTTATTACTAAGACAAATGTGACCATTTTATAGCAGTTTTTGTGAAAACATATCTTTTTTTCAATATCCGTGTTAATGTACAGCCAATGTTAAAGCCAAATGTAAGCATGTTATCAATTTGTCTATGTGTTAAATTTTGTCTACTTATACATTTCATTTATATGTATGTCTACCATGTTATAAATATGCTTATAAGTATTTTCATTTGTCTATAAAAGATATTTAAATAAACATGAATTTTAAAAAACTGATATTTTTATTATTTTCAGATCAGAAAAATGGTTTTCTTTGCATTATTCATATCTGAGTGCAAGTTATTGATTCTTTGAAAGGCCAAGATTTAAGTACATAGTTTTTGTAGTCCAGAGAAAATTATGAAATTTCCTCTTACATGTAAGTTTTAAGGCATAACATTGAAAATGGTAAGATCACTAGTCCTGGCTTAATAAGACTAGAGATTTGGGAGAAATCACATGAACATCTTAAGGTAGATCCCCATCATCACAAGATTTAGTAAAGGCCAGTGTTAATGACCTATTTTTAACCAAAAACATTGTAAAAATGTCCATTTTAATTTTCTTACTCTATATAAATCAATGTTACTTTGTGAAAACTGGAAAAACATTACTAATCAACTAGCCAACTCCATTTTACCGAAGAGAAACCTGAAGCCTAGAAAGGTTAAATGATTTAAGTCACCTAGTTAGTGATAAATATTTCCTTTAATAGTGTTAATAATTATAATATGAATTATAACAAAGCTTGTATGCTCTGGTGCATTTGAGGCAGCCAGAGTTTGTAATGGCTCCCTCACTTAGAAGCTGTGTGATTTGGAGTTAGTCCCTTGATTTCTTGTGTCCTTAGTTCCTTCTCCAATTAAATAGTAATTGTATGCCTCTTGCAGGGTTGTGTTAGGTTTTAGATGGTGTCTGTCAAATGCCTGGCAGCATAAAGCTTGAACACACCATAGGTGTTCTGCGAAAGGGAGCTCTTATAATTCTCATTACTAACCACACATACAACAGTCTAATTAAATGCAAAATACATACTAACTGAACTGCTTAACGAGTAATATAAAAATATATAGCTACCTACATTTATATTGTAGATCCCTCCTGCCCCATTATTTTTTTCTATACTGAATACCTCACTAAGAAAAATATTGCTAAAATATGTTGGTTGACTCTTCTGCAATTCCTTAGTTAAGAATTCCATAGGGAACACTTTTTTCCCTCTCCTTATCAAGCATCATGGTCCTTTTCCTCAATACAAGTTATGGTTGTAAAGTACTGTAGGTATAGAATGTACAAGCAATTTTACTGAATCTTATTTTTAACCCTAAAACACATTCAGGAAGTTTCATGTTTTTTTTCTTTTTTTTTTTTTTCCAGCTTTCTTTAACAACATTTGCATTCTTTCCTAAAAACAGAATTAGAGAGGAGATTCTGACCAATCTATTAATCTGTTGAATTAAACTTTGATTAACTGAACTTTTAAAATTGTACCATTAAATATTAACAAGAGCACATTTCTTGTTAACAATTCTGGAAACGCAAATAGCTTTTTTTAAGTAAACATTCATTGACATCAACACTTTTTTTCTCTTTCTCAAAGTAAAATGATAAATTGAAAACAGTATAAATTGAAAACTGTAATTCAAAAAGATACCTGTACCCCAATGTTCATAGCAGCACTATTTACATTAGCCAATACATGGGAGCAACCTAAATGTCTATCAACAGATGAATGGATAAGGACGTTGTGGTATATATTTATATATATATATGTACACACACACACACACACACACACACTAGAATATTACTCAGCCATAAAGATGAAATAATGCCAGTTGCAGCAATATGGATGGACCTAGAGATTCTCTATCTTACTTTACTTAGTATGATAAAGCCAATATCATATGATATCACTTATATGTGGAATCTAAAAAATGATACAAATGAACTGACTTACAAAACAGAAGTAGATTCACAGACATAGAAAACAAACTTATTGTTTACCAAAGGGGATAGCGGGGGTGGGGGGAGATAAATTAGGATTTGGGGATTAACAAGTACATACTATATATAAAATAGGTAAACAACAAGGACCTATTGTATAGCACAGGGAACTATACTCAATATCTGGTAATAGCCTGTAATGGAAAAGAATCTGAAAAAAAGTTTATGTGTATGTATAATGGAATCACTGCTGTATACCTGAAATTAACAAAACATTGTAAATTACTTCTATTAAAATATACTTTATTGGCGTGAGCCCTCCTGGAGGCCACCATTTTCTTACAAAGACATGGCCCCACCCCACAGCCTGTAGGCTCCAGTGCTGGGAAACCTCAAGCCAAACCAACAGGGCAGGAACACTGTCCCACCCATCTGCAGACAGGCTGCTTAAAGTCTTCCTGAGCCCACAGCCCTCTAAACACACCCCTTAGCTTGGCCCTGCCCACCAGAGGGAAAAGACCCAGCTCCACCCACCATGGGCAGGAACCAGTCCCTCTCACCAGGAAGCCTGCACAAGCCTCTTAGACAGCCAGGGCGCAGAGAGGAGAAGCAAGAAGAACTACAACTCTGCAGCCTGTGGAATGGAAACCACAGTCACAGAAAGTTAGACAAAATGACATGGCAGAGGATTATGTCCCAGATGAAGGAACAAGATAAAACCCCAGAAGAACAACTAAGTGAAGTGGAGATAGGCAATCTACCTGCAAAAGAATTCAGAGTAATGATAATAAAAATGATCCGAGATCTTGGGAAAAAAATGGAGGCACGGATCAAGAATATTAAAGAAATGTTTAACAAAGACCTGGAAGAATTAAAGAACGAACCACCAGAGGTGAACAATACAATAACTGAAATGAAAAATACACTAGCAGGAATCAATAGCAGAATAACTGAGGCAGAAGAATGGATAAGTGAGCTGGAAGACAGAATGGTGGAAATCACTGTTGCAGAACAGAACAAAGAAAAAACAATGAAAAATGAGGACAGTCTAAGACACCTCTGGGACAACATTAAATGCACCAACATTGGCATTATAGCAGTCCCAGAAGGAGAAGAGAGAGAGAAGGGACCTGAGAAAATATTTGAAGAGATAATAGCTGAAAAATTCCCTAACATGGGAAAGGAAACAGTCACCCAAGTCCAGAAGCACAGAGAGTCCCAGGCAGGATAAATCCAAGAAGGAACATGCCAAGAAACATAGTAATCAAATTGACAAAAATTAAAGACAAAGAGAAAAATCTTAAAAGCAGCAAGGAAGAAGCAACAAATAACATACAAGAGAATCCCCATAAGGTTATCAGCTGATTTCTTGGCAGAAACTCTGCAGACCAGAAGGGTGACATTTAAAGCGATGAAAGGGAAGAACCTACAACAATGAATACTCTGCCCAGCAAGGCTCTCATTCAGATTTGATGGAGAAATCAAAAGCTTTACAGACAAGCAAAAGCTAAGAGAATTCAGCACCACCAGACCAGCTTTGCAACATAAGCTAAAGGAACTTCTCTAGGCGGAAAAGAAAAGGCCACAACTACAAACAAGAAAATTACGACTGGGAAAGCTCTCCAGTAAAGGCAAACATAAGTGAAGGTAGGAAATCATCCATACACAAATATGATATCAAAACCAGCAATTGTGAGAAGAGGAGAGCACAAATGCAGGATGTTGGAAATGCATTTGAAATTAAAAGACCAGCAACTTAAAACAATCTTGTCTGTATATAGACTGCTATATCAAAGCCTCATGGTAACCACAAACCAAAAATCTGCAATAGATATGCACACAAAAAAAGAAAAAGGAATCCGAACACAGCACTGAAGTCACTCATCGAATCACGAGAGAACAAAACAGGAAGGGAAGAAAACACCTATAAAGACAAATCCAAAACAATTAACCAAATGGCAATAAGAACATACATATCGATAATTACCTTAAACGTAAACAGACTAAATGCTCCAACCAGTGGTACACATACACAATGGAATATTACTCAGCCATAAAAAAGAACAAAATAATGCCATTTGCAGCAACATGGATGGACCTAGAGATGGTCATACTGAGTGAAGTAAGTCAGCGAAGGACAAATATCATATAATATTGCTTATATGTGGAATCTAAAAAAATGGTACAAATGCACTTATTTACAAAACAGAAAGAGAGTTACAGATGTAGAAAACAATCTTATGGTTACCGGGGGGAAGTGGGGGAGGGATAAATGGGAGATTGGGATCAACATATATACACTATTATATATAAAATAGATAACTAATAAGGACCTACTGTATAGCAGAGGGAACTCTACTCAGTAATGACCTATATAGGAAAAGAATCCAAAAAGGGTTGATACATGTATATGTATATGTATATCTGATACACTTTGCTGTACAGCAAAAAGTAACAAAACACTGGAAATCAACTATACGCCAATAAAAAATTTTTTAAGTAAAGTTATTTTCCTTAATACTTAAAAAACATTTAAAAATAAATGCTCCAACCAAAAGACATAGGCTGGCTGAATGGATAAAAAAACAAGACCTGTATATATGCTGTCTAGAAGAGACCCACTTCAGATCTAGGGACACATACAGACTGAAAGTGAGGGAATGGAAAAAGGTATTCCATGCAAATGAAAACCAAAAGAAAGCTGGAGTACCAATACTCATATCAGACAAAATAGACTTTAAAATAAAGACTAATATAAGAGACAAAGAAGGACACTACATAATGATCGAGGGATCAATCCAAGAAGAAGATGTAACAATTGTTAATATATATGCACCCAACGTTGGAACACCTCAATATATAAGGCAAACACTAACAGCCATAAAAGGAGAAATCGACAGTAACACAATAATATGCAGTGGGGGACTTTAACACCCCATTTTCATCAATGGACGGATCATCCAGACAGAAAATCAGTAAGGAAACACAGGCCTTAAATGACACATTGGACCAGATGCACTTAACTGATATTTACAGAGCATTCCATCCAAAAGCAGCAGAATACATATTCTTCTCAAGTGCACGTGGAATATTCTCCAGGACTGATCACATGCTGAGCCATAAAGCGAGCCTTGGTACATTTAAGAAAACTGAAATCAGATCAAGCATCTTTTCTGACCACAATGATATGAGATTAGAAATCAACTACAAGAAAAAAAGACTGTAAAAAACACAAACACGTGGAGGCTAAACAATATGCTACTAAACAACCAATGGATTATTGAAGATATCAAAGAGGAAATCAAAAAATACCAAGAGACAAATGAAAATGAAAGGATGAATCCAAAACCTATGGGACACAGCAAAAGAAGTTCTAAGAAGTTTATAGCAATGTAATTGTACCTCAGGAAACACAAAAAATCACAAATAAATAACCAAACCTTACACTTAAAGCAACTACAGAAAGAAGAACAAACAAAACCCAAAGTTAGTAGAAGGAAAGAAATCATAAAAATCAGAGCAGAAATAAGTGAAATAGAGACAAAGGAAACAATAGCTAACATCAATAAAACTAAAAGCTGGTTCTTTGAGAAGATAAACAAAATTGATAAACACTTAGCCAGACTCATCAAGAAAAAGAGGAAGAGGACTCAAATCAATAAAAGCAGAAATGAAAAAGGAGAAGTTACAGTGGACACCACAGAAATACAAATGATCATAAGAGACTACTACAAGCAACTATATGCCAATAAAATGGAAAACCTAGAAGAAATGGACAAATTCTTAGAAAGATACAATCTCACAAGACTGAACCAGGAAGAAACAGAAAATATGAACAGACCAATCAAAAGTACTGAATTTGAAACTGTGCTTAAAAAACTCCCAACAAGGGGCTTCCCTGGTGGCGTAGTGGTTGGGGGTCCGCCTGCCGGTGCAGGGGACGTGGGTTCGTGCCCCGGTCTGGGAGGATCCCGCATGCCGCGGAGCGGCTGGGCCCATGGGCCATGGCCGCTGAGCCTGCGCATCCGGAGCCTGTGCTCCGCAACGGGAGAGGCCACGGCGGTGAGAGGCCCGCGTACCGCAAAAAAAAAAAAAAAAAAAAACTCCCAACAAGGACTTCCCTGGTGGTGCAGTAGTTAAGAATCCACCTGCCAGTGCAGAGGACATGGGTTCGATCCCTGGTCTGGGAAGATCCCACATGCCACAGAATAGCTAAGCCCATGTGCCATAACTACTAAGTCTGCACTCTAGAGCCCATGAGCCACAACTACTGAGCCCATGTGCTACAACTAAAGCCCACATGCCTAGAGCCCATGCTCCACACCAAGAGAAGCCGCCACAAGGAGAAGCCCACACACCGCAATGAAGAGCATCCCCCGCTCGCCACAACTAAAGAAAGCCCATGTGCAGCAACAAAGACCAAATGTAGCCAGAAAAACTCCCAACAAACAAAAGTCCAGAACCAGGTAGGTTCACAGGCAAATTCCATCAAACATTTAAAGAAGAGTTAATACCTATCATTCTGAAACTATTCCAGAAACTCGCAGAGGAAGGAACACTCCCAAACTCATTCTATGAGGCCACTGTCACCCTGATACCAAAACCAAAGATATCACAAAAAAGAAAATTATAGGCCATTAGACACAAAAATCCTTAACAAAATACTAGCAAACTGAATCCAGCAATACATTAAAAGGATCATACACCATGATCAAATGGGATTTATCCCAGGGATGCAAGGATTTCAATATCTGCAAATCAATCAGTGTGATAAACCCCATCAACAAATTGAAGAATAAAAACCATATGATCATCTCAATAGATGCAGAAAAAGCTTTTGACAAAATTCAACACACATTTATGGTAAAAACTTTCCAGAAAGTGGGCATAGGGGGAACATATGTCAACATAATAAAGGCCAAATATGACAAACCTACAGCTCAATGGTAAAAAAGCTGAAAGCATTTCCTCTAAGATCAGGAACAAGACAAGGATATCCACTCTCGACACTTCTATTTAACATAGTTTGGAAGTCCTAGCCTTGGCAATCAGAGAAGAAAAAGAAGTAAAAGGAATCCAAATTGGAAAAGGATGTAAAACTGTCACTGTTTGCAGATGACATGATACTATACATAGAGAATCCTAAAGATGCTGCCAGAAAACTATTAGAGCTCATCAATGAATTCGGTAAAGTTGCAGGATACAAAATTAATACACAGAAATCTGTTGTATTTCTATACACTAACAATGAAAAATCAGAAAGAGAAATTAAAGAAACAATCCCATTTACCATTGCATCAAAAAGAATAAAATACCTAGGAATAAACCTACCTAAGGAGACAAAAGTCCTGTACTTCAAAAACTGTAAGCCCCTGATGAAAGAAATCAAAGATGACACAGAAAGATGGAAAGATATACCATGTTCTTGGATTGGAAGAATCAATATTGTCAAAATGACTGTAATACCCAAGGCAATCTACAGATTCAGTGCAATCCCTATCAAATTACCAATGGCATTTTTCACAGAACCAGAACAAAAAATCTTAAAATTTGTATGAAGACACAAAAGACCCCCAATAGCCAAAGCAATCTTGAGAAAGAAAAACGGAGCTGGAGGAATTAGGCTTCCTGACTTCAGACTATACTACAAATCTACAATCATCATAACAGTATAGTAATGGCACAAAAACAGAAATATAGATCAATGGAACAGGATAGAAAGCCCTGAAATAAACTCATGCACCTCTGGTCAATTAATCTACGACAAAGGAGGCAAGACTATACAATAGAGAAAAGACAAGTCTCTTCAATAAATGGTGCTGGGGAAACTGGGCAGCTACATGTAAAAGAATGAAACTAGAACATTCTTTAACACCATATGCAGACATAAAGACCTAAATGGATTAAAGATATGTGGTTCAATATCCAAAAAACAAACAACCTATTCAAAAAATGGGCAGAAGACCTAAAAAGACATACAGATGGCCAAGAGGCACATGAAAAGATGCTCAGCATCACTAATTATTAGAGAAATGCCAATCAAAACAACGAAGAGATATCACCTCACACCAGTCAGAATTGCCATCATCAAAAAGCCTACAAACAGTAAATGCTGGTGAGGGTGTGGAGAATAGGGAACCCTCCTACACTGTTGGTGGGAATGTAAATTGGTACAGCCACTATGGAGAACAGTATGGAGGTTCCTTAAAAAAACTAAACATAGAGCTACCATATGATCCAGCAATCCCACTCCTGGGCATATATCCAGAGAAAAACCTGATTCAAAAGGATACATGCACCCCAATGTTCACTGCAGTGCTGCCTACAATAGCCAAGACATGGAAGCAACCTAAATGTCCATTGACAGATGAATGAATAAAGAAGATGTGGTACATATATACAATGGAATATTACTCAGCCATTAAAAAGAATGAAATAATGCCATTTGCAGCAACATGGATGGACCTAGAGATTCTCATACTAAGTGAAGTAAGTCAGACAGATAAAGGCAAATATCATATGATATCGCTTATATGCAGAATCTAAAAAAATGATACAAGTGAACTTAGTTACAAAACAGAAAGAGACTCACAGACTTAGTGATTGAATTTATGGTTACCAGCAGGGAAGTTTGAGGGGGGTAACAGATTGGGAGTTTGAGATTAACATGCACACACTGCTATATTTAAAATAGATAACCAACAAAGACCTGCTGTATAGCACAGGGAACTATGCTCAATATTCTGTAATAACCTAAATGGGAAAAGAATTTGAAAAAGAATAGATACATGTATAACTGAATCACTTTGCTGTATACCTGAAACTCACACAACACTGTTAATCAACTATACTCCAATATAAAATAAAAATTTTTTAAATGATTAAACAATACTATATTGCAAAAAAAATGCTAACCATCAAAACAAAACAAAAAAACACTCCCTTATAACATCTTATAACAGCAACTATTTGGCTGATGCAATTTAAGTCTTGCAAACTCAGGAGAAAAAAAAAAAGGAAGAAAGAAAACAGTATGTAGAAAGAAATATTCTCTAAAATTCCCAGGGACCTGATTTATTATCATTCTAAAGGACAGAATGGAGTAGCAATGAAATAATCTCATCCATGTTCTAAAACAGTGGTGTAGGGACCCTACCCCCTTACCTCTCATGATAACAACAACAGATCAATAAATGAACACTGTAATCTAACAAAGAGTATGTTACCTTCAGAGGTTAATACATTGTCTTATTAATAACGTCATTAATAACATTCACATGCAATATAAGTATACTGGATACGTGGTTAAAGGATGTTACACCTTTTAAGCTGTTGAGAAATACGGGTTTGTGGATATTATCTTTTGAGCATTAGTGTCATATTACTAAGGGCATGACCTAAATATTATTGGGAAATCTAAAATTTTCACAATAAGTTTCATGTCATTTACACTACATTGGCCTGAAAGACAGAGAATTCTTATGCGTCAGGAAAATGACTCTTTATGCCAGATAGCTTGGTAGATAGGTGGGGTGAAAAAGAGAAAAAGAAGGATGCATAGGAACTCTGCTACAGTCAATACAGCAATATGTTGATCACCTTTTTTTTTTAATTTAAGAAATGTTTTATTTTAGAATAGTTACAGATTTATTAAAAAGTTACAAAAATAGTGCAGAGCTCCTGTATACCTCTCACCCAGGTTTCACTATTTTGAACATCTTACATTACTACGATACATTTGCTACAACTAAGTAATTGAGACATTACTATTAACTAAAGTCCACACTCTATTTGGATTTCTGTTTTCTTCTAATGTCCTTTTGCCCTTCCAGCATCCCATCCAGCATAACACTTTACATTTAGTCATGTCTCCTTAGCCTCCTTTTGGCTGTGACAATTTCTCAGACATTTCTTGTTTACGACAGCCATGACAGTTTTGTGGAGTACCGGTCAAGTGTTTTGTAGAATGTCCCTCAACTGGGGTTTAACCTAATATTTTCAAATGATGAGACTATGGTTATGGGTTTTGGGAGGAAGACTGCAAAGGTAAAGTGCCCTTCAATGAGATCATATCATATCAAGGATACATGCTCTCAACATGACATATTGATGTTAACCATTATTACCTGGCCAAGGTCGTGTTCGCCAGGTTTCTCCACTGTAAAGTACCTCTCTCCCCATCCTTTTCAAACTCTACTCTTTGGAATTAAATTGCAAGGCATAGCCAACACTCAAGGGTTAGGAAATTAAGCTTCACCTTCTTGAGGGGTGAATAGCCACATAAATTATTTGGAATTCTTCCCTATGAGAGATATGCCTCTTCTCTCCTATCTACCTATCTATCTATTTATTTCTTTCTTTCTCAATCACTTACTTTTTCATATTGGAACTCATGAATATTCAATCCCTTTCCCCCCCCAAATATAAATCAGTGGTGGCCAATATACATATTTACATTTTTATAAAAGTCAATAAAGATAAGTTGGAACATTTTATGTGGTGCAGATGAATACTATTTGACATTGGATATGATAATGTATTCTATAATTTCCCCAGAATCATCTTCCTATAAATATCAGATGTGTTTTTCCTTAACTGGCCATGACTGTAACTGTGTCCACAATAGACCTTCCCTGCAAGGCTACAAGTGTTGCATTGTGAGTGGAGCCCTCTTAGATACTTGGCCTTTTCCCATCTCATTCCCGTGATGATTGCATCGTACACATAATGCCATTCTTCAGCAAGTGGTGTGGAGGCAAGGTTAGTGTAACCATGTTCCTCTTTAAAGAAACAAGAGGATTCATGATACAAAGAGCTCTTCTCTACAATACATAGACTTTTTTTTTTTTTAGTAATAGCAAAGACAAAGTTGTAGCTCCTTAAGTTTCTAAAGAAAGAAATGGTTCATTTTCAACATTTGAGAAGTAATTTTAAGAAGCAGTATAAGGAAACTCAGTCTTTTATCAGAGGGGGGAGGTGCCCAAGAAACTCTTATTTTTACTTCTGATTAACCAAAACACTGTGTGCTAAAACATAAAGTTGATCTCATCCAATTTCTGTGACAAAAAATACCAATCAAAGCAAAAAGCATCTTATTTGTCCTTGGAAGAAACCTGAATATAGTTCTTTGTCAAGAATTTGCCAGGTCCCAATTTTCACCCCTACAAAGGAAATAAATTCCTTACAATCAAAGGTAAGGCAAAGGATAATTGCATCCAGAACAACCCATCAGTATGCTAACTGAACCAGGCTCACAGACAGCTTGTTAGTTACTACCCAGGCCAGAGAGGGAGTCAGACAATAGACCATTTCAGAGGTCAGTTAAGGAGACGGCCTCCCACTTAGGAGTGCTGCCAGGGACATACAATCCAGTGTCTGACATCTGGGTTCTGCAGCTGCCAAGTCTGCCCCTTGTGTGGCCACAGGTGCTGGCTATAACTCTGAGACACATGGAAGAAGGAACAGTTTCATCGTGCATATGTGTGTTTATGTGTATGGTTTTTTCTTTTAATTTTGTTTCCCAAAAGGTACATGATTTATTTTGTTTCGCAATTAATGTATTTCTGCCTTATGACAAGGAACATTTGGGAGGCTATCAAAGAAGAAGCTTTTGTTCAAGAACAAGGGCAAAACAAAGCTGAGTTCTTACACCTACAGGGTACACTGTACACTCATGCTGTGTGTGGCATTGTTAGCTTAGTCGTTTGAATAGGCCTTCTCAGGACCAGAAAGACAGAAATGGATGCGGAAAAGCAAACAGGCAGTTGGGCTAAGACAAAGCCTAAATACTTATTTTCCTCCTATAGTCTCCCCTGCCATCCTTGTTTTGGATCTTCACGAGAATGTGTGTTTATCAATGTGTATTTCTGAGCCTGGAACAGACTGTATCCCGTTTTCTATCTCACACTATACCAGCTATACCCATCACTTAACACAGCTTAAAGCAGTAACACCAAGCTCTCCTCTTCCCCTTTCAGGAGACTTCGCTCCTGTTTATGAGGCAAATTTAGAAGTTGCTATCTCAGATAGGTATTTGAGGTTCCTAACCCTAAAGTTATGGGCAGTAGTAGAAATGGGTTGATTAAGAGAAGGGAACTAAACTGGTAAGAGCAATGAAGAGCTAATAGTCAATAGCATTTATATCTATATTTCCACAAACATACACGTTCTCCTTGTTTTGCCTGCTTCATAGCCTGTAATTAGAAACTGAATTTAATGGAGGAGGAATGAATCTTCAGATTTCATCTTACTGAATCTTTTCTAAAGAGAAATACCTGAATCCTTAGGCCAGTGGTTCTCCATCTTTTAAAGCCAATGTGCCCTAAATGTCTTTTACACAGTATCCTCTCTATATTCCAACAGCCAAGAAGAATTGTGACAGGTTTTACTGTGTATTTTCTATTCCAAAGACAGTAGATGAATTGAATAAGCTTTTTCTAAGCACAGCCACCACCGCATTTTCCTTAAGAACCTGGGCTCTCTTATTGATGTTCTGTCAGACTATGCGTAGCGCCTAATAAATCCTCCATCAGGATTCGTTGAATGGTTGAGTGAACCAATGAAATAAATCTTGAAATTATCTATACAGGAGACTTCCCAAAAGCAACGGAATAGAATTTCAAAACGTTTGTCGTTTTTCAGGCCCCAGTAAGTTCCCCAAGGTATCATGCTATGTTTCCACAGCCGAAAGTAATGCTTAGTTTACCAAGCTTCTACAAATT
This sequence comes from Lagenorhynchus albirostris, assembly GCF_949774975.1. Classification (NCBI taxonomy): domain Eukaryota; kingdom Metazoa; phylum Chordata; class Mammalia; order Artiodactyla; family Delphinidae; genus Lagenorhynchus; species Lagenorhynchus albirostris. The sequence continues at coordinate 61,166,974 of NC_083102.1, forward strand.
GTGCCTTTTGTCTGTTTCGGGTGTTCTCCATGTTTTTCAGGTTGTGTTTTCCTCTGCCCATAATGACTATGTACGTCCTCATGATGAGTAAGAACTGATGCTAGACAACACAGTGTATTTTTGTGCTGTGGATTAACTCATCTGAGGTTTTATCCAGCAGCCTACTTTCCCTTGTACGTTTTTGGTTGTGTTTATGTATATTCCTGTCCCAGAGTTTATTAATCCTATCTGACCTGTTCTTGAAAATGTTTTCCTTTTCACATGGTTTCTGTTGAGCACATTTGGGTTTAAATGAACTTGCTTTAGAAAAAAAATGTTTTTCTAGGAGCAGTACTGCACCTTTATGTCAGTACTCTTCTGTACCTGTCTCACATCTCCTACTCAACCACTTCTCTTCCCTTATATAGACATGTTTAGATCTCTCTACCCCAACTCCAGCTATAAACTTTTTTCCTTCTCTTCAGTGTCAAGCTTCTCAGGAGAGTGGTTTGTATGTGTGTCTCCACTTCCTTTCTATTCACTCATCAACTTTCTGTAATCTGATTTCCCATCCCTGCTTAGAACCTCCACGGAGCTGGTTCCTATGAGAGTCACCTCCAAGCTGCCAAATGCCTTATCTCTATTTCTTCGAGGCAGTTATCACTGTTGATTAAGTCTACTCTCCTGAAATTGTCTTTACCCTTGATTGCTTTTCTGGTTTTCCTTCCATCTCTGAGACCATTCCATCTTGGACCATTAGGGACTTCTTTTCCTCACTCCAGCATTCCATCTTTGGCCTTTCTCTTCCCTTTCTGACTTCTCCCTGCACAATCATATTCAGGCCTCTCTGCCAGTGTTGACACCCAAATTGATCTCTAGCCCAGAACTCTCTTAACTTCCATACCCATAGCCATAATTTGCTATCAGACATCTCTCTTGACTCTTACTCTCAGCTTGTACAGCAGACCATGGTGGCTGTTGTTTCTGTTTGCTCCACACTCTTTCTCACATACCCACGCCCCCTTCTGCTTCCCTTTTCTTTGGGGAATTCCTTCTTCACTCCATGTGGTCCTGATGGGAAGTAACTATGTGTCAGGCAGACACATAGCCTGACCTGGTCCAGTCAGCATCCCTCCATCAACTGATACTAGATGTAAGGAGAAATCAGCACCTCTTCTGCTGGCATACTGCTGACAGCCATCCTTCCCTCCAAGTTTCAAGGTCCTGACCGTATCATTTGAGGCCCTGGATTACTCAAGCAGGAAATCCAGGAATCTATCCATTCTTCCTTCCTACACCCCTCCAAACTAAATCGATGATAAACTTTTGTTAATTATATATCTTAAAGACTTGTCTCTCAAACGGGTACTCTCTTCTCCATACCTACTGCCCCTGGGTCCAGGCTAGTGTCATTTCTCCTAACTGATCTCCCTGCACCCAGTTTAGCCCTCTCCCATTCATCCTCTACACTAAAGCCAAAAGGAACTTATTGAAAAACAGATTAAATCCCTCAATAGCTTTCTGGTATCTTCCAGAGAATTGAAGCAACTTAAGGCAAATAGGGGCCCCCACCTGCCTCTCTAACCTCACCTTGTGCTCTTCCTACCCAGTCCTCTGCATTCTTGCCCTAGTGAGCAATGCCCTACACTCCTGAACATGCCCTGCCTTCTCTCACCATCCTCACATTCTCTTCTCTTTGCCTGTACTGCCCTGACCTTCCTTCTTCTTATTGTTTTTTTTTGTTTTGTTGTTGTTTATTTGTTTTCCAGTCATAAAATACTTATTAAGGGATACTCTGGAATATAGTGAATATACATTTAGGATCACAATATGAAGCAATTTCAGTGCTCTCAAAAGTCAGCCCAGCCCTCAATGCTCTACAGGTGTAAAACCACTAGTGAGACTCACTAAAAGCAGTTCATCACAGAAGAGGCTTTTTGTGAATATTCACAACTAGAGCTTCTGTTAAATGCAAAACCACATCACATTACACTTATGCAGCAACAATGTACTAACATTGTTTTCATCAGTCACTAGTCATCAACGTGCATAAAATACCAGCACAATAGAGCTCACAAAATGGGCTAAAAAAATGAATGTGTCCTTGCAACACACACACTGTAACGGAAGAAGAGACATTTTTTAAAAAAAATCTTTATAATTGCTTTACAATGGTGTGTTAGTTTCTGCTGTATAACAAAGTGAATCAGCTATATGTATACATATATCCCCATATCCCCTCCCTCTTGCGTCTCCCTCCCATGAGACATTTTTAAAAAGTATTATGCGCCCTACAGAAACTGCATCCATTCCAATGATCTCAAGTGGCCCAACCTGCGGTAAATTCTTTTACAAGGTTTCAACCAGGCAGCACTACCTCTGGGAAGCCTTTTCTTATTCCTCCTAAGCCGGACTGGATGTCCTTCCATGGTCCCGTACTAACCTGTGTGCTCTTCTTTCAAGGTTCTTGACCCACAGGTATTGTAATTGTTCACTTGTCTACTGCATAGCTCTGTGAATGGATCCTAACATATATATACTTCCATGGTTAACATGATGCCTGACATATAGTGTGTGCTCAGTACAAGTTGGTCAAATGGGCACATGATGGAATCACCACTGATTCAAGGAAAATGTATGAAGTTATTATTCATCTATATTAAAATCACCATTGATTCAAGGAAATGTATGAGGTTATTATTCATCTATATTTGCCTTTGAGTCTCTGTCGGAAGCCTTTCGCAACATTTTAGATGTTTTGTACTAGAATATACTACATTTCCTTAATGCTGCCAAATTTATCTTGAATCCTAAATAATTAAGCTCTTAAATTTTCTGAAAGTAGAAATATACTTTTGGTTTGGTTAGCTGTATTAGTACTAATATAATATAACCTTTTAGACAGTGTTGATTAAGTCTTTAGATTAAATCTGGGGGGTTTAAGTGACTGCATCCATCTATCATAACTTGGATTTTGTTTTTTGGTTTTCCTTAATGTACACAGAGCAGAAACTTTCTTCTGCCTTCTATTAAATCAACACTGATTAATACTAATTAAATTACATGGCTCTTTTTAAATCATAGATTTGTGTAGATTTTAATATACACCATAAAAATTAAATGCCTGCTTTTTTAATGGGCTGTGGCATTTGTTTTTATGTAACCTAAGCTTACTGAAGGTTTTGGAAATATTAACCCTTTTGGTAACAGTCCACATTCATGAAGGACAAGCTCATTTTACTTTTTTTTTTATTTTACTTTTGAGGAAAAACAAATAATTACCTAAGACAACCATCATGTTGATTTTTCATGCAATCAAAATATTCTAAAATATTCTTTAACTGGTCCATTTCTTTTGTAGCCAGTTTACTGCATGAATTCAACTTTTTAATCTCTGTAATGGATTATAATGATTTTGTACAATATTAGTCAATCACATTTCTAACCACTGTGCTCACCACATAAATTACTGCAACCTCTAAATTCATCATTTTCATGGATATTTCCTTCTCCCTAGATGTAAAGATGAAGATATACATCGTTTTCAACAGATGGAGAAAATAATAGTAGCCAATCTCTTAAAACTTTCATTTAGTCTATAAAAAGCAAAAGGAAAAAAAACACTATTATGTTGGTTAACAAAATTCTGCATTTCTGTTGTCTAAATATCAGCTTGCAAATACTTTATAACATCAAGAAGTAATAAAATTTTTCATTAGACACCTTTTCAGCAAAAACAGTGTCCCAAAATAAATTTGAAAGGAAGTTCTTAATCTTTATTACCTTCCTATTCTTGATTAAAACATTGTGTTAAATGAATATCAAGGGTCAACAGTTTCTTTTCTTTTCCTACTTGAAAGACTGTCTCCTGAAACTATCTCTACTCATCTTAGGTTTACCACTCTAGAAACGTTATTTTACTTTTTTATTATTTTTTTTTTTTTTTTACTTTTAAAAGCTAGCTATATTTGATTAGGGGGAGAAAAAGGAAGAAAACATTAACATTAGCCACTGTGGGATCCATTTTCTCTACTTGCTCTGTTTAGTAAACAGTCCAAGTAATGCCTTCCAAGGATGATTGATTTTTTTATTATTATTATTTTTTTAACATCTTTATTGGAGTATAATTGCTTTACAATGGTGTTTTAGTTTCTGCTTTATAACGAAGTTAATCACTTATACATATACATATGTTCCCATATCTCTTCCCTCTTGCGTCTCCCTCCCTCCCCCCCTCCCTAGCCCACCCCTCTACGTGGTCACAAAGCACTGAGCTGATCTCCCTGTGCTATGTGGCTGCTTCCCACTAGCTATCTATTATACGTTTGAGGGCTTCCCTGGTGGCGCAGTGGTTGAGAGTCCGCCTGCCGATGCAGGGGACACGGGTTCGTGCCCCAGTCTGGGAAGATCCCACATGCCGCGGAGCGGCTGGACCCGTGAGCCATGGCCGCTGAGCCTGCGCGTCCGGAGCCTGTGCTCCGCAACGGGAGAGGCCACGACAGTGAGAGGCCCACGTACCGAAAAAAAAAAAAAAAAATTATATGTTTGGTAGTGTATATATGTCCATGCCACTCTCTCACTTTGTCACAGCTTACCCTTCCCCCTCCCCATATCCTCAAGTCCATTCTCTAGTAGGTCTGTGTCTTTATTCCTGTCCTACCACTAGGTTCTTAAAAACCTTTTTTTTTTTTGTTTAGATTCCATATATATGTGCTAGCATACGGTATTTGTTTTTCTCTTTCTGACTTACTTCACTCGGTATGACAGACTCTAGGTCCATCCACCTCACTACAAATAACTCAATTTCATTTCTTTTTATGGCTGAGTAATATTCCATTGTATACATGTGCCACATCTTCTTTATCCATTCATCTGTCAATGGACACTTAGGTTGTTTCTATGTCCTGGCTATTGTAAATAGAGCTACAGTGAACTTTGTGGTACATGACTCTTTTTGAATTATGGTTTTCTCAGGGCATATGCCCAGTAGTGGGATTGCTGGGTCATATGGTAGTTCTATTTTTACTTTTGTAGGGAACATCCATACTGTTCTCCATAGTGGCTGTATCAATTTACATTCCCACCAACAGTGCAAAAGGGTTACCTTTTCTCCACACCGTCTCCAGCATTTATTGTTTGTAGATTTTTTGATGATGGCCATTCTGAGTGGTGTGAGGTGATACCTCACTGTAGTTTTGATTTGCATTTCTCTAATGATTAGTGATGTTGAGTATCCTTTCATGTGTTTGTTGGCAATCTGTATATCTTCTTTGAAGAAATGTCTATTTAGGTCTTCTGCCCATTTTTGGATTGGGTTCTTTGGTTTTTTTGGGGGGGGGTTCTTTGTTTTTTTGATATTGAGATGCATGAGCTGCTTGTAAATTTTGGACATTAATCCTTTGTAAATTGCTTCATTTGCAAATATTTTCTCCCACGCTGAGGGTTGTCTTTTCGTCTTGTTTATGGTTTCCGTTGCTGTGCAAAAGTTTTTAAGTTTCATTAGGTCCCATTTGTTTATTTTTGTTTTTATTTCCATTTCTCTAGGAGGTGGGTCAAAAAGGATCTTGCTGTGATTCATGTCATAGAGTGTTCTGCTTATATTTTCCTCTAAGAGTTTTATAGTGTCTGGCCTTACATTTAGGTCTTTAATTCATTTTGAGTTTATTTTCACCATTATTATTCAACATAGTTTTGGAAGTTTTAGCCACAGCAATCAGAAAAGAAAAAGAAATAAAAGGAATCCAAATCAGAAAAGAAGTAAAGCTGTCACTGTTTGCAGATGACATGGTACTATACATAGAGAATCCTAAAGATGTGACCAGAAAATTACTAGAGCTAATCAATGAATTTGGTAAAGTTGCAGGATACAAAATTAATGCACAGAAATCTCTTGCATTCCTATACACTAACAATCAAAGACCAGAAAGAGAAATTAAAGAAACAATCCCATTTACCATTGCAACAAAAAGAATAAAATACCTAGGAATAAACTTACCTAAGCAGACAAAAGTCCTGTACTTAGAAAACTATAAGACACTGATGAAAGAAATCAAAGATGACACAAACAGATGGAGACATATACCATGTTCTTGGATTGGAAGAATCAATATTGTGAAAATGACTATACTACCCAAAGCAATTTACAGATTCAATGCAATCCCTATCAAACTACCAATGGCATTGTTCACAGAACTAGAACAAAAAATTTCACAATTTGTATAGAAACATAAAAGACCCCGAATAGCCAAAGCAATCTTGACAAAGAAAAATGGAGCTGGAGCAAGCAGGCTCCCTGACTTCAGACTATACTACAAAGCTACAGTAATCAAGACAGTATGGTACTGGCACAAAAACAGAAATATAGATCAATGGAACAGGAAAGAAAGCCCAGAGATAAACCCACGCACATATGGTCACCTTATTTTTGATAAAGGAGGCAAGAATATACAATAAAGAAAAGACAGCCTCTTCAATAAGTTGTGCTGGGAAAACTGGACAGCTACATGTAAAAGAATGAAATTAGAACACTCCCTAACACCATACACCCTAGTAATTTTAAGTGACTCTAAGTTTCTATGCTTGGCAATATTCACCTATCAGAGAGCGACTGTAGGATTAAAACCCTCATTACGCAAAGCACTTGTCTCCTGGGTGTAGTTTATTCCCACTCAGGCTTTTCTAGTGTTCATGAAGATACACTGGAGGCACTATTTCTTTTTTCATGTAGATTGTGATAAAAGCCTCATTTCTCAGGGCCATCTATCACTACCATACAGGTGGAGACCACTGGGCTTGCCACCTTTGTTGTGCCAGAGGCCAGCAGATGCCATATCCTTCGGCCCGGGCCTGCTTTGTTACACTTGTTACGTACGAAATGCCAGAAATGTACCCAGCATTTGACAAAACATAAAACACAAGAGGCTCTATTGTTACCACTTTTCATTCCAGAGTATAAAATAGCTGGTAGCAATCACAGTATCAGCTGGAGCACCAGTGACAGGTTAGATCATTAGGAAATGCCAGGTAAGTGAGCCAATTTAAATGAAAATCATGTAAAGATGTGACTGGGAGGGTGTGTGGTAGTTATTCAAAGGAGCCCGAGAAAATTTGTTGGGAGCTAGTTTATTTTTTTGAAACATTAATATTTTTCCCCTTGCCTAGAGTGTGTGAGATGAACTACAACAAGATATGAAAAAAGTGGGCAAGGGAGGGACTAGAGAAACAGAATGAGAATCTCCAGCATGAAGAATATGAATGAAATGAAGAAATGAAGCCATATTATCTTGTGACTGACCTGAAAATAATGAGCTACTTAGTGCCTGTCTCTTTCTGGGCACCACTCTCCCATTAAACCTTATTTCCCGTGGTGGTCCAGTCAGGCCAACCTCTTTACTGCCTAGTCAGCCCATCACCTCCTTTCTAGTGCTCTGTCATTCCTCTATTGGTGGTATTTCCTTTCTTTCCTGCATGCCAACCACTACTCAGCGCAGTTCAGTTTCTAGCTCCCTCATGAATGTTCTCTAAGCGTGGAGTTCATGTACCATCTCAGAACCCCATGGCATTCTTATTTCCTCACTATTTCTTCCACTTGCTTTCTGAAGATATTTTGTGGGTGGATTTTGACTAAATAAATTGTAAGATACACCAGGGCAAGCTGATAATTATCTTATGTTATAAAACACATTGCACATAGCAAATGCTCCTTGAGTACCTCACTTCCAAACATTCCAGGAGTTGATCTTAAATGTTGACCATCCACACTCATCTAAAAGGTCTTTTATGCCAAAGTAAGATCTGCTATCACCACTGACATCAGATTTACTCATTTCCTCCTCCACACTTTTTTCCTACTCCTTGTTTTAATGTGCTCGTCAGTATAAGCCCCCTCCCTACACCAGATCCTCTCCCCAAAAATTTATTTCTCGCCAGCTAAAAAGTTGGCCTGCTGTGCACACGCCTCTACTCTCTACCTATCCCTGTTACTTGAAGGTAGAAGCTTTTCTCACTTAGGCAATGGCATTCTTCCTGGCACCAGTCATGATAGTCACTATACCGAGCTTTTATTTTGTACCTTGAGACATTAGCTGTAAAGGATGAAAGTCAACAATATTTATGAATCTGTTTAAAAAGTACTTAGCAGGATGAGGACTTCATAAGGCAGGTGCCTGGCTCATTGATAACTCTGGAGAAATAACACAGTCCTAGAGACATTTTGAAGCTCATGACTGAGTGTAGAACTATTCCATAATCACTAGAAATGTTTATTAAGTACCTCCTTTTCTTCTTTGTCTTTTTTAACAAATCAATTATGTGTCACTTCAGCTTAGGTTTGAAGCATAGGATTTCTCCCATAGGAGATGCTCAAAAAATTCTGAATGGATAGATGTATGGAAGGATGAATGGATAAATGAAATTGGGTTGTTGTCCATCACACCCGCACATGATCATGAGAGTATCATGATCACAGATCCATGAGAGTATGGTCACAGATCCATGAGAGTATCATTTGCTTTGAATTGTACAGTAGGTTCTGATCACAGTTTTATGCCAGTGCACATACATACTAGTACATTCCCCCTTGGAACAAAAGACAGTTGACAGTGTGGATGTGACAGGTTGGTATTTAGTGATAGCAGTAATAATTTTAGCTTACATTTGCTAAGTTCTTCTTAGGTACCAAGCACTGTTCTAAGTGCTTTAGGTATATTATTTCATTTAATCTTTTAAAACCCTGTCATTGCCAAAAGGTGGAAACAACCCAAGTTCCCATAAACAGGTAAATGGATAAACAAAATGAGGAATACATTGGAATATCATTCAGCCATGAAAAGGAATGAAGTTCTGATATGTCCTACAACATGGATGAACCTTGTAAACATTATACTAAGTGAAATAAGCCTTGTGTATCAATATTGTATTATTACAGTTATATGAACTGTCTAGAATAGACAAATTCATAAAAATAATAAGTGGATTAGAGGTTAGCAGGGATTTCAGGTTGGGGAGAAGGTGGATGACAGTTATTACTTAATGAGCACACAGTTTTTGTTTGGGGTGTTGAAAAAAATTGTAAATAGATAGTGGTGATGGTTGCACAACATTGCAAATGTATTGTAATTGATGCCACTGAATTGTACATTTAAAATGGTTAAAATGGCATATTTTATTATATATTTTACCTCAGTAAAAATTAGTGAAAAAACCTATTATTATCCTAATTTTAAATTTGAGTATATCAGGAATGTTTAAACAAATAGGAGTTATATATTCTAACATAACAAGAAGTACAGGAGGGTGATATGGCATTGGTTCATGGCCTCAACAATATCTAGGTCATCCTCCGAATCTCTTGCCTTTCCCTAATGATAGTAAGAAGATGGCTGCAACTCTATATATTACTTCCACGTTTGAGGTAGAAAGCAGCTAAGAAGGGGATGACACCAGTCTCATCTGTTTCTTGTCTCAGGAAAAAAACTACACTTTCCTTATGCTTCTAATAGATTTCCACTTACCTCTTACTGGGCAGAACTGTGCCTCCGGGCTATCCCTAGCTGCAAGGCAAGGGAGGCTGGCAAAATAAGTATTTAGTGTTTCCAACCTCTTCAGTGGAGTCAACAAAGAGATGGATTGGAAATGTCTGTTAAGGAATGAACACCATCTGGCACAATGACAAAAATGAGCAGCAGAGAAGTTAAATCAAAGTTTCTCAACCTGGCAATTGACATTTTGGACTGGATAATTAATTCCCTGTTGTGAGGGGCTGACCCGTGCATTGGGGGATGTTTAGCAGCATCCCTGGCCTCTACCCTTTAGGTAACAGTAGTCTCCCATCCCCCAGTTTTTGGGGGTTTTTTTGTTTTTTTTTTTCTTGCGTTATGCGGGCCTCTCACTGTTGTGGCCTCTCCCATTGCGGAGCACAGGCTCCGGACGCGCAGGCTCAGCGGCCATGGCTCACGGGCCCAGCCGCTCCGCGGCATGTGGGATCTTCCCGAACCGGGGCATGAAACCGTGTCCCCTGCATCGGCAGGCGGACTCTCAACCACTGCGCCACCAGGGAAGCCCCATCGTCCAGTTTTGATAATCAAAACTGTCTCCAGACATTGCCAAATGTCTTGGGGGAAGGGTGCACAAAGTTGCCCCCAGTTGAGGACCACTAGGTTAGATGATGGGCCAAAGTCTCATTGCTGAGAAGTGGTGGAGCTGAGGTTTGAACCCGAACATCTGACTTTACAGCCTTTCTTCTTCTGAGCAGCCTATGCAGTTGAACAAATGGCCTTGTAGTTAACAGGAGCTATGGATCAACTGGACTAACTTGCTATACACTGAGTTAATGAGACACCCATGAAATGCTATGCTGACCATCCGTATGCTTTTCCTGAGCGCTTGTTATTTAGCCATAACCCCTTACAGTTTAGAAGGAATAGCAGATATAGGATGTAGGAGAAGGGATCAAGTAGCTTTATAACCCAAACATTGTCAACAGGGCAACTTATTTCTTGGGAAAGCAAATATGTCTTAGATATTAAATGGTCTGTGGCCCTCCTTACCCAACAGATCTTATCCCAGTATTTCATTTCTGTATAAGGGAGCATTTAAATTATTTTTTTTCTCTCTGAAGGAGCAAAATTTTTTTTAAAAAGGTTGAGAAACATTGTAATAGCCTAAGCAACTAGGTGGAACAAGGAATATTTTTCAGAAAAGGTGAGAAATACTATTACCTAAAATAAGATAATGTGGGATCTCTAGATTGTGAATGGTGAGTTAATTTTAGGCATCCTGCTGGGTGTTTTCATTAGATGCATCTCTTTGACTATTGTTGCAGTCACTAGTCATCCTAGTTAATTCACTTTCATGTCTCTCTATTCATGAATGTAATACCTTTTTATGTTTGTCTCTTTTTCGTCACACTAGTTTCACTGGAATACGCCTTTCAAACAAGTAAATCCCCCCCCCTTTTCTTCATGTCTGCATTATTCAAAGAGGCATCTCTCTAATGTTTTCTTTAAGAAATAAGGTCTAGAAATACACCCACAGTATTAAAATGTGTCTGGATCACAGCAGCTGATTACTCACATCATAGAATAATAAGTAAAGATAGTGAGGCAAACAAGTTTATGAGCCATGAAATTCAGTAGGTCTAAGTTTGATTCCTTGACTTTGGACAAGTTATATGACCATTTTCTTATAAAATGGGCATAATGTTTACTTCACAGTGTTGAGGTAAGAATTAAAGGAGATATTATATGTCAACTGCTTAGCAGAGAACCTAGCCAGTAGTTAAGTGGCAAATATGTGGCAACTACTGGCAATAATGTCTGTAAATAATATTTAGTAAAGCAATTTTTTTCTGATAGAAAAAAATAGACTGTAGTATGAGAATGGACTGGCTCAAATCAAAGTGATCTAAAAGTTCCTCTTCACTCAGTGGTTGCCTCAGGACTGTATGCCAGGATTGACTCTACCTGTTCTGAATCTAACCATGGTTCCTGCCAAGCACAAAGACAAGATACCTAATGTCCACGTAGAAAAGAGGCAACACTGGACCCTATCTCCCTTGTACCCCTCCCTAGAGCTGATGCTGTCCACCACTTTTGGCAAGTCACTTAACATCTATCAGCATCCTCTTTAACAAATTAGGAGGATGGTACCTGCCTTTCTCTCCTCATGAGATTGTTTGTGGAGAGCAAATGAACTCATTCATGTATATCTATTCTGTTTAAGGCAGAAAAAGGCACAGTCCCTACTCACACAGTTTACATTTGATCCACTGGCCAGAGGATCTTTCTTATTTATTTAAAACCCTTTGCTTAGTGCTTAACACATAGTAAACTATCAAAAAAATGACAATTGTTTATTTGTTGTTTTGTTACTCTCCAAAACATTATCAATTTAAAATACACCTTAGCAATGTCATGCTGACTGATGGCCTGAGGGAAGTGGGTGCCTATTGTTGTCTGGGTGTCTGAAGTAGGTGGTTTGTATGAAGAACTAGCTATGCTCCTGGGTACACAATTCAGTTGCCTATTGATTTTGTATAATAAAGTGTTCAGAGAATAGATGTCTTTTATAACAGATCACTTTAGCAGTCACTTTTATACTGACCATACTCGTTTAAAATCACTATAACAACTACAAACCACTTTATTTACTAGAAAGGCACATATTCTAGACTAAATTTTGGCTTAGGGAACTGCTATTAATTCCAACACATGAAGAGTCACAGAATAATCTTACAAAATGTTCATGCCTAAGCATTGGATTTATCTTCTTTGACACTGTACCAGTCCTTATAGGATTTCTTCTGGCTTAGAGGTCACTGGTACAAATCCTCCCACCATTTGACTTGAAATTGTTGCTGGTCCCAACTCTGGGACTTGGAAATCTTATTGCCTTTTAGCCATCATCTCAAAAAACATAATTGAGTAGGTATATTCATCTATTCTGAAACATTTTCCTTCAAATCAACCTAATTCACCTCTTCTCTCATCTCCTTGTAGTATTAATTTTATCACATATCAGCTTTTTTTTTTTTTTTACTGCAGAAATGGAATTGGCTGACTATAAAGTTGAAAGCACAAACGTCATGAAATGCTAGGTGAAAGCTCTCCCAACAACAGTAAATCCTCCTGATGGCCCTTTCTGCATCCTCCAGTACTCATTTAATAGCCCAACTCATCATCTTCCATCCTTTATAGGAAAACATTAATTTTTGGCTTCCTAGCTTTTGCATAATTGTGTTCAACCATTTCTTTAACTTTGGAATTTCTGGTTCATTTTTTTTCTTTCTACCTTATCTCCTTTCTTCTAAGGTGCAGTGGGGTTGGAGATGATCTATATTGAAGAAGACAAATATACAGCCCCAAAGAGGAATTTCATAAAATTTGAGGTAGGTTTCCTTAGACCCAGATGAAACTCTTTGTCTAGATTTATCTACCCATCCCTTTTTGGTTTCCTGGATATGGTAAGGAATTCTAACATCTCAGCCTTTGGAATGGAGTAGAATGAATAGAGATGCTCAGGAAATATCTCTTAATGTAATAATAAATGCTCCTTTAACTATTTACTTTATTTGCATAACTTATATCATTTGACACACCATGCAGTTTGAGTTCGGCCTGGTGGATGCCAGTGCCTTGGTGCTGGGTGGTAACATTCTGGTTAGGACTTCCTACAGCATGGTATCAACCTAGCCAAAGAACAATTATTATTTTCTCCTATAAAATAAAACTTTATTGTATCACATAAATACAAATATAAAGGAACATTCTGTTTAATTAAAAGCCACATAATAAAACCTACACTCTACATTTTAAACATACTTTTTATAAAAGTCATATATAGTGCTAGGACTAAAGAAATACATGTATCCAGGTACAAATAAGTACCTCACTAACAATTAGCTATTTTCAGTCACTGTAATCTAAACTCACTGTTTCTCTGGGCTTATGTAGATCCCAATTTCAAGAGAGAGCCTTCCAGGGCTTCTCCATCTGAACCTCTTTGAGGAAGTTTCTAGAAAGTCTTACATTTCTCTCTAGTAACAATGATATTTTCCTGCTGGTTCTCAGTTTAAAAGAGGGGAGAAGCTTATTTGCCATTCCAAGAATAAAGATCCATTTGACTTCCTAGGTTGCTACTTTCTCATCTAACATAAAACATATGGAAGGTCCAAAAACAGCTACTACCACTAAACTTAATCAAAAGGAATCCACTGCCACTTCTCAAATCCCCACAACTTCCCTGTACCTCCGTTGGCCTCAGTCCATAAACACATGAATGGATAAAGAAGATGTGGTACATATATACAATGGAATATTACTCAGCCATTAAAAAGAATGAAAGAGAGACAGCCTCATCTAGCAGAGGGCAGACATCAGAAGCCAGAAGAACTAAAATCCTGCAGCCTGTGGAACAAAAACCACATTCACAGAAAGATAGACAAGACGAAAAGGCAGAGGGCTACGTACCAGATGAAGGAACAAAATAAAACCCCAGGAAAACAACTAAATGCAATGGAGATAGGAAACCTTCCAAAAACAGAATTCAGAATAATGAAATGAATAGTGAAGATGAGCCAGGACATCAGAAAAAGAATGGAGGCAAAGAACGAGAAGATGCAAGAAATGTTTAACAAAGACCTAGAAGAATTAAAGAATAAACAAAAAGAGATGAACAATAACTGAAATGAAAAATACACTAGAAGGAATCAATAGCAGAATAACTGAGGCAGAAGAATGGATAACTGACCTGGAAGACAGAATGGTGGAATTCACTGATGCAAAACAAAACAAAGAAAAAAAATGAAAAGAAATGAAGACAGCCTAAGGACCTCTGGGACAACATTAAGTGCAACATTTGCATTATAGGTGTCCCAGAAGGAGAAGAGAGAAAGGACCTGAAAAAGATTTGAAGAGATTATAGTCGAAAATTTCCCTAACATGGGAAAGGAAATAGCCACCCAAGTCCAGGAAGTGCAGAGAGTCCCATTCAGGATAAGACCAAGGAGAAACATGCCGAGACACAAAGTAATCAAATTGGCAAAAATTAACGACACAGAAAATTATTGAAAGCAGCAAGGGAAAAATGACAAATAATATACAAGGGAACCCCCATAAGGTTAACAGCTGATTTCTCAGCAGAAACTCCACAAGCCAGAAGGGAGTGGCATGACATATTTAAAGTGATGAGAGGGAAGAAACTACAAACAAGATTACTCTACCTGGCAAGGATCTCATTCAGATTAGATGGAGAATTCAAAAGCTTTACAGACAAGCAAAAGCTAAAAGAATTCAGCACCACCAAACAAGCTCTACAACAAAGGCTAAAGGAACTTCTCTAAGTGGGAAACACAAGAGAAGAAAAGGACTTACAAAAAATACCCCAAAACAATTAAGAAAATGGTCATAGGAACATACATATCGATAATTACCTTAACGTGAATGGATTAAATGCTCCAACCAAAAGACACAGGCTTGCCGAATGGATACAAAAACAAAACCCATCTATATGCTGTCTACAAGAGACCCACTTCAGACCTAGGGACACATACAGACTGAAAGTGAGGGGATGGAAAAAGATATTCCATGACAATGGAAATCAAAAGAAGGCTGGAGTAGCAATACTCATATCATATAAAATAGACTTTAAAATAAAGAATGTTACAAGAGACAAGGAAGGACAGTACATAATGATCAAGGGATCAATCCAAGAAGAAGATATAACAATTATAAATATATATACACCCAACATAGGAGCACCTCAATACATAAGGCAACTGCTAACAGCTATAAAAGAGGAAATCGACAGCAACACAATAATAATGGGGGACTTTAACACCTCACTTACACCAATGGACAGATCATCCAAAATGAAAATAAATAAGGAAACAGAAGCTTTAAATGACACAATAGACCAGATAGATTTAATTGATATTTATAGGACATTCCATCCCAAAATAGCAGATTACACTGTGTTTACACAGATTACACAGCATTTTCTTAAGTGCACATGGAACATTCTCCAGGATACATCACATCTTGGGTCACAAATCAAGCCTCAGTAAATTTAAGAAAACTGAATTCATATCAAGCATCTTTGCTGACCACAACGCTATAAGGTTAGAAATCAATTACAGGGCAAAAAGTAAAAAACACAAACACGTAGAAGCTAAACAATATGTTACTAAATAACCAAGAGATCACTGAAGAAATCAGAAGAAATCAAAAAATACCTAGAGACAAATGACAATGAAAACATGACGATCCAAAACCTATGGGATGCAGCAAAAACAGTTCTAAGAGGGAAGTTTATAGAAATAAAATCCTACCTCAAGAAACAACAAACATCTCAAATTAACAATCTAACCTTGCACCTAAAGGAACTAGAGGAAGAAAAACCAACAAAACCCAAAGTTAGTAGAAGGAAAGAAACATAACAATCAGAGAAGAAATAAATGAAACAGAAATAAAGAAAACAATAGCTAAGATCAACAAAACTAAAAGCTGGTTCTTTGAGAAGATAAACAAAATTGATAAACCTTTAGCCAGACTCATCAAGAAAACGAAGGAGCGGGTTCAAATCAATAAAATTAGAAATAAAAAAAGAGAGGTTACAACAGACAGCGCAGAAATACAAAGCATCCTAAGAAACTACTACAAGCAACTCTATGCCAATAAAATGGACAACCTGGAAGAAATGGACAAATTCTTAGGAAGGTATTACCTTCCAAGACTGAACCAGGAAGAAATAGAAAATATGAACAGACCTATCTCAAGTAATGAAATTGAAACTGTGATTAAAAATCTTCCAACAAACAAAACTCCAGGACCAGATGGCTTCACAGGTGAATTCTATCAAACATTTAGAGAAGAGCTTATACCCACACTTCTCAAACTCTTCCAAAAAATTGCAGAGGAAGGAACACTCCCAAACTCATTCTATGAGGCCACCATCACCCCGATACCAAAACCAGACAAATATACTACAAAAAAAGAAAATTACAGACCAATATCACTGATGAATATAGATGCAAAAATACTCAACAAAATACTAGCAAACAGAATCCAACAACACATTAAAAGGATCATACACCACTATCAAATGGGATTTATTGCAGGGATGCAAGGATTCTTAATTATACGTAAATCAATCAATGTGATACACCATATTAACAAATTGAAGAATAAAAACCATATGATCATCTGTGACAAAAATTCAACACTCATTTGTGATAAAAAACTTTCCAGAAAGTGGGCATAGAATGAACCTTCCTCAACATAATAAAGGCTATATATGACAAACCCACACACAACATCATTCTCAATGGTGAAAAACTGAGAACATTTCCTCTAAGATCAGGAACAAGACAAGGATGTCCATGCTCACCTCTATTATTTAACATAGTTTTGGAAGTCCTAGCCACAGCAATCAGAGAAAAAAAAAGAAGTAAAAGGAATACAAATTGGAAAAGAAGAAGTAAAACTGTCACTTATTGCAGATGACATAATACTATATACAGAGAATCCTAAAGAAGGCACCAGAAAACTACTAGAGCTAATAAATGAATTTGGTAAAGTTGCAGGATACAAAATTAATGCACAGAAATCTCTTGCATTCCTACACACTAATGACTTAAATTCTGAAAGAGAAATTAAGGAAACACTCCCATTTACCATTGCAACAAAAAGAATAAAATACCTAGGAATAAACCTATGTAGGGAGACAAAATAACTCTATGTAGAAAACTACAAGACACTGATGAAAGAAATTAAAGATGAGGCAAACAGAGGGAGAGATATACCATGCTCTTGGATTGGAAGAACGAATATTGTGAAAATGACTATACTACCCAAAGCAATCTACAGATTCAATGCAATCTCTATCAAATTACCAATGGCATTTTTTTTTAGAACTAGAACAAAAAATCTTAAAATTTTTATGGAGACCAAAAACACCCCGAATAGCCAAAGCAGTCTTGAGGGAAAAAAGTGTAGCTGGCGAAATCAGAGTCCCTGACTTCAGACTACACTACAAAGCTACAGTAATCAAGAGAATATGGTACTGGCACAAAACCAGAAATACAGATCAATGGAACAGGATAGAAAGCCCAGAGATAAACTCACATACCTATGGTCAACTAATCTATGACAAAGGAGACAGGGATATACAATGGAGAAAAGACAGTCTCTTCAATAAGTGGTGCTGGGAAAACTGGACAGCTACATGTAGAAAAGAATGAAATTAGAAGACTCCCTAATACCATGCACAAAAATAAACTCAAAATGGATTAGAGACCTAAATGTAAGACCAGACACCATAAAACTCTCAGAGGAAAACATAGGCAGAACACTCTATGACATAAGTCACAGCAAGATCTATTTGATACACCTCCTAGAGTAATAGAAATAAAAACAAAATAAACAAATGGGACCTAATGAAACTTACTTTTGCAAAGCAAAGGAAACACCAACAAGATGAAAAGAGAACCCTCAAAATGGGAAAAAATATTTGCAAACGAATCATGAGACAAAGGATTAATCTCCAAAATATATAAAGAGCTCATGCAGCTCAATATTCAAAAAACAAACAACCCAATCCAAAAATAGGCAGAAGAGCTAAATAGACATTTCTACAAAGAAGACATACAGATGGCCAAGAAGCACATGAAAAGCTGCTCACCATCACTAATTATTAGAGAAATGCAAATCAAAACTACAATGAGGGAGAGGGACTTCAAGATGGTGGAAGAGTAAGACGTGGAGATCACCTTCCTCCCCACAAATACATCAGAAATACATCTACATGTGGAACAACTCCTACAGAACACCTACTGAACGCTGGCAGAAGACCTCAGACCTCCCCAAAGGCAAGAAACTCGCCACGTACCCGGGTAGGGCAAAAGGAAAAAGAAAAAACAGAGACAAAAGAATAAGGACGGGACCTGCACCAGTGGGAGGGAGCTGTGAAGGAGGAAAGGTTTCTACACACTAGGAAGCCCCTTCACGGGCAGAGACTGCGGGTGGCGGAGGGGGGAGCTTCGGAGCCACAGAGGAGAGTGCAGCCACAGAGGTGCAGAGGGCAAAGCGGAGAGATTCCCACACAGAGGATCGGTGCCGACCAGCACTCACCAGCCTGAGAAGCTTGTCTGCTCAGCCGCCAGGGAGTGCGGGGTTGGGAGCTGAGGATCTGGCTCCAGAGCTTAGATCCCAGAGAGAGGACTGGGGTTGGCTGCGGGAACACAGCCTGAAGGGGGCTAGTGCGCCACAGCTAGCCGGGAGGGAGTCCGGGAAAAAGTCTGGAGCTACCGAAGAGGCGAGAGACTTTCTCTTGCCTCTCTGTTTCCTGGTGTGCAAGGAGAGGGGATTAAGAGCACCGCTTAAAGGAGCTCCAGAGACGGGCGCGAGCCGAGGCTATCAGTGCGGACCCCAGAGACGGGCATGAGACGCTAAGGCTGCTGCTGCCGCCACCAAGAAGCCTGTGTGCAAGCACAGGTCACTCTCCACACCTTCACTCCTGGGAGCCTGTGCAGCCCACCACTGCCAAGGTCCCGTGATCCAGGGACAACTTGCCCTGGGAGAACACGCAGCACGCCTCAGGCTGGTGCAACATCACGCTGGCGTCCGTTGCCACAGGCTCACCCCGCATTCCGTACCCCTCCCTCCCCCCGGCCTGAGTGAGCCAGAGCCCCCGAATCAGCTGCTCCTTTAACCCCATCCTGTCTGAGCACAGAACAGATGCCCACAGGTGACCTACATGCAGAGGAGGGTCCAAATCCAAAGCTGAACCCCAGGAGCTGTGGAAACAAAGAAGACAAAGGGAAAGCTCTCCCAGCAGCCACAAGAGCAGCGGATTAAATCTCCACAATCAACTTGATGTACCCTGCATCTGTGGAATACCTGAATAGACAACGAATCATCCCAAATTGAGGAGGTGCACTTTGGGAGCAAAGTCCCTTTTCTCTTTTTGTGAGTGTGTATGTGTATGTGATTTTGTCTGTAGCTTTGCTTTTACCATTTGTCCTAGGGTTCTGTCTACGCGTTTTTGTTTTTAGTATAGTTTTTAGCACTTGTTATCATTGGTGGATTTGTTTTTTGGTTGGTTGCTCTCATCTCTTTCTTTTTTTTATTATTTAAAAAAACTTTTTTATTAATTTTTTTTATTTTAATAACTTTTTAATTTAATTTTATTTGATCTTCTTCTTTCTTTCTTTCTTTCTTTCTTTATTTTCTCCTGTTTATTCTGAGCTGTGTGAATGACAGTCTCTTGGTGCTCCAGCCAGACGTCAGGGCTTTGCCTTTGACATGGGAGAGCCAAGTTCAGGACACTGGTCCACAAGAGACCTCCCAGCTCCATGTAATATAAAATGGCGAAAATCTCTCAGAGATCTCCATCTCAACACCAAGACCCAGTTCCACTCAATGACCAGCAAGCTACAGTGCTGGACACCCTATGCCAAACAACTAGCAAGACAGGAACACAACCCCATCCATTAGCAGAGAGGCTGCGTAAAATCATAATAAGGCCACAGACATCCCAAAACACACCACCAGACGTGGACATGCCAACCAGAAAGACAAGATCTAGCCTCATCCAACAGAACATAAGCACCAGTCTCCTCCACCAGGAAGCCTACACAACCCACTGAACCAACCTTAGCCACTGGGGGCAGACACCAAAAACAAAGGGAACTACAAACCTGCAGCCTGCAAAAAGGAGACCCCAAACACAGTCAGTTAAGCAAAATGAGAAGACAGAGAAACACAGAGCAGATGAAGGAGCAAGATAAAAACACACCAGACCTAACAAATGAAGAGGAAATGGGCAGTCTACCTGAAAAAGAATTCAGAATAATGATAGTAAAGATGATCCAAAATCTTGGCAATAGAATGGAGAAAATACAAGAAACGTTTAACAAGGACCTAGAAGAGCTAAAGAGCAAACAAACAATGATGAACAACACAATAAATGAAATTAAAAATTCTCCAGAAGGAATCAGTAGCAGAATAACTGAGGCAGAAGAACGGATAAGTGACCTGGAAGATAAAATAGTGGAAATAACTCCTGCAGAGCAGAATAAAAAAAAAAGAATGAAAAGAATTGAGGACAGTCTCAGAGACTCTGGGACAACATTAACTGCACCAACATTCAAATTATAGTGGTCCCAGAAGAAATGAAGAAGAAAGGGACTGAGAAAATATTTGAAAAGATTATAGTTGAAAACTTCCCTAATATGGGAAAGGAAATAGTTAATCAAGTCCAGGAAGCACAGAGAGTCCCATACAGGATAAATCCAAGGAGAAACATGCCAAGACACATATTAAATAAAGTATCAAAAATTAAATAACAAACAAAAAATATTAAAACCAGCAAGGGAAAAACAACAAATAACACACAAGGGAATCCCCATAAGGATAACAGCTGATCTTTCTGCAGAAACTCTGCAAGCCAGAAGGGAGTGGCAGGACATGTTTAAAGTTATGAAGGAGAAAAACCTACAACCAAGATTACTATACCCAGCAAGGATCTTATTCATCTTTGACGGAGAAATTAAAACCTTTACAGACAAGCAAAAGCTAAGAGAATTCAGCACCACCACACCAGCTTTACAACAAATGCTAAAGCAACTTCTCTATGCCGGAAACACAAGAGAAGGAAAACACCTACAATAACAAATCCAAAACAATTAATAAAATGGTATCAGGAACATACATATTGATAATTACATTAAAGGTAAATAGATTAAATGCTCCAACCAAAAGACATAAACTGGCTGAATGGATACAAAAACAAGACCCATATATATGCTGTCTACAAGTGACCCAAATCAGACCTAGGGACACATACAGACTGAAAGTGAGGGGATGGAAAAAGACATTCCATGCCAATGGAAAACAAAAGAAAGCTGGATAAGCAATACTCATATCAGATAAAATAGACTTTAAAATAAAGAATGTTACAAGAGACAAGGAGTTCTAAGAGGGAAGTTTACAGCAGTACAATCCTACCTTAAGAAACAAGAAACATCTCAAATAAACAACCTAACCTTACATCTAAAGCAATTAGAGAAAGAAGAAAAAAAAACCCCAAGGTTAGCAGAAGGAAAGAAATCATAAAGATCAGAGCAGAAATAAATGAAATAGAAACAAAGAAAACAATAGCAAAGATCAATAAAACTAAAAGCTGCTTCTCTGAGAAGATAAACAAAATTGATAAACCATTAGCCAGACTCATCAAGAAAAAAAGGGAGAAGACTCAAATCAGTAGAATTAGAAAGGAAAAAGAAGCAACAACTTACACTGCAGAAATACAAAGGATCCTGAGAGATTACTATAAACAACTCTATGCCAATAAAGTGGACAACCTGGAAGAAATGGACACATTCTTAGAAATGCACAACCTTCCGAGACTGAACCACGAAGAAATAGAAAATATGAACAGACCAATCAGAAGCACTGAAATTGAAACTGTGATTAAAAATCTTCCAACAAACAAAAGCCCAGGACCAGATGGCTTCACAGGCGAATTCTATGAAATATTTAGAGAAGGGCTTCCCTGGTGGTGCAGTGGTTGAGAGTCCGCCTGCTGATGCAGGGGACATGGGTTCGTGCCCCGTTCGGGGAAGATCCCACATGCCGCGGAGCAGCTAGGCCCATGAGCCATGGCCGCTAAGCCTGCGCATCTGGATACTGTGCTCCGCAATGGGAGAGGCCACAGCAGTGAGAGGTCTGCGTACCACAAAAAAAAAAAAAAAAAAAAAAAAATTTAGAGAAGAGCTAACACCTATCCTTCTCAAACTCTTCTAAAATATAGCAGAGGGAGGAACACTCCCAAAATCATTCTACGAGGCCACAATCACCCTGATACCAAAACCAGACAAAGATGTCACAAAGAAAGAAAACTACAGGCCAATATCACTGATGAACATAGATGCAAAAATCCTCAAAAAATACCAGCAAACAGAATCCAACAGCACATTAAAAGGATCATACACCATGATCAAGTGGGGTTTATCCCAGGAAATCAAGGATTCTTCAGTATACGCAAATCAGTCAATGTGATACACCATATTAACAAATTGAAGGAGAAAAAACATATGATCATCTCAATAGATGCAGAAAAAGCTTTCGAAAAAATTCAACACATATTTATGATAAAAACCCTCCAGAAAGCAGGCATAGAGGGAACTTTCCTCAACATAATAAAGGCCATATATGACAAACCCACAGCTAACATTGTCCTCTATGGTGAAAAACTGAAAACATTTCCACTAAGATCAGGAACATGACAAGGTTGCCCACTCTCACCACAATTATTCAACACAGTTTTGGAAGTTTTAGACACAGCAATCAGAGAAGATAAAGAAATAAAAGCAATCCAAATCAGAAAAAAGAAGTAAAGCTGTCACTGTTTGCAGATGACATGATACTATACATAGAGAATCCTGAAGATGCCAACAGAAAACTATTAGAGCTAATAAATGAATTTGGGAAAGTTGCAGGATACAAAATTAATGCACAGAAATCTCTTGAATTCTTATACAATAACAATGAAAGACCAGAAAGAGAAATTAAGGAAACAATGCCATTTACCACTGAAACAAAAAGAATAAAATACCTAGGAATAAGCCTACCTAAGGAGGTAAAAGATTGGTACTCCGAAAGCTATAAGACACTGATGAAAGAAGTCAAAGATGACACAAACAGATAGAGAGATATACCATGTTCTTGGATTGGAAGAATCAATATTATGAAAATGACTATAGTACCGAAAGCAATCTACAGATTCAATGCAATCCTTATCAAACTACCAGTGGCATTTTTCACAGAACTAGAAGAAACAATTTCACAATTTGTATAGAAACATAAAAGACCCCAAATAACCAAAGCAATCATGACAAAGAAAAATGGATTTGGAGAAATCAGCTCGCTGACTTCAGACTCTACTACAAAGTGACAGTAATCAAGACAGTATGGTACTGGCACAAAAACAGAAATATAGATCAATGGAACGGGATAGAAAGCCCAGAGGTAAACCCACGCACATATGGTCACCTTATTTTTGATAAAGGAGGCACGAATATACAATAAAGAAAAGACAGTCTCTTCAATAAGTGGTGCTGGGAAAACTGGACAACTACATGTAAAATAATGAAATTAGAACACTCCCTAACAGCATACACCAAAGTAAACTGAAAATGGATTAAAGACTTAAATGTAAGGCCAGACACTATCAAACTCTTAGAGGAAAACATAGGCAGAACACTCTATGACATGAATCAAAGCAAGATCCTTTTTGACCCACCTCCTAGAGAAATGGAAATAAAAACAAAAATAAACAAATGGGACCTAATGAAACTTCAAAGCTTTTGCACAGCAAAGGAAACCATAAACAAGATGAAAAGACAACGCTCAGAATGGGAGAAAATACTTGCAAATGAAGCAACTGACAAAGGATTAATCTCCAAAATTTACAAGCAGCTCATGCAGCTCAATATCAAAAAAACAAACAACCCAATCCAAAATGGGCAGAAGACCTAAACAGACATTTCTCCAAAGAAGATATACAGATTGCCAACAAATACATGAAAGGATACTCAACATCAATAATCATTAGAGAAATGCAAATCAAAACTACAGTGAGGTATCACCTCACACAAGTCAGAATGACCATCATCAAAAAATCTACAAACAATAAATGCTGAAGAGGGTGTGGAGAAAAGGGAATCTCTTGCACTGTTGGTGGGAATGTAAATTGATACAGCCACTGTGGAGAACAGTATGGAGGTTCCCTACAAAAGTAAAAATAGAGCTACCATACGACCGAGCAATCCCACTACAGGGCATATGCCCTGAGAAAACCATAATTCAAAAAGAGGCATGTACCACATAGTTCACTGTAGCTCTATTTACAATAGCCAGGACATAGAAACAACCTAAGTGTCCATCGACAGATGAATGGATAAAGAAGATGTGGCACATGTATACAATGGAATATTACTCAGCCATAAAAAGAAACGAAATTGAGTTATTTGTAGTGAGGTGGATGGACCTAGAGTCTGTCACACCGAGGGAAGTAAGTCAGAAAGAAAAAAACAAATACCATATGCTAACAGATATATATGGAATCTAAAAAAGAAAAAAATGGTTTTTAAGAACCTAGGGGCAGGACAGGAATATACACGCAGGCATAGAGAATGGACTTGAGGACACAGGGAGGGGGAAGGGTAAGCTGGGACGAAGTGAGAGAGTGGCATGGACATATATATACTACCAAATGTAAAATAAATAGCTAGTGGGGAGCAGCCACATAGCACATGGAGATGAGCTCGGTGCTTTGTGACCACCTAGAGGGGTGGGATAGGGAGGGTGGGAGGGAGACACAAGAGGGAGGAGATATGGGGATGTATGTATATGTATAGCTGATTCACTTTTGTTATACAGCAGAAACTAACACACCATTGTAAAGCAATTATATTCCAATAAAGATGTTTAAAAAAAAGTGAGTCAGTAGGTAATACTTTTTTCTATGTCTACATACACGGTATCTCACATACTGGACACTCAATAAGAGTTTCTTTTTAAATTGGAAGGAAATTATGGTTGATGGCTTGATACTCATGCCAAAATAGGATTGAAGCAAATCCCTAAATTTAGGAAATTCCTCAATCAGTTCGGAATTGGGCTCAGAAGAGAGTTACAGAGACCTGAAAGGCAGTAGATTAAGTTTAGGTCTGTATTTTTCCCATTTGATATGAAGTCTAGTGGAAGGTGGTGGAAGCATTTTTCAGGAGCTCAAGTATGTCAAGGCTCATATTATGAGTCTTGATCTTTTCCTCATAGTTGCAGGATAGCTACTGCAATTCCAGCCATCATACCGACTTTCCTGGAAGTTGGAAAAAGGAAGCTAGTTGAGGGAGAATAAAAATACCTATGTCCAGAAACTTTCCAAATAATCTCTAACAAGAGTTTTACTGACTCTACTGTGTCACACACTAGGCTACCCCTAGTGGCAAGGGACCCTAGGAAATGGTTTTTTTGCTTAGTATTTTACCACCTTCAGCAAAATCAGGGTGCAGTAATAAGGAAGAAAGGGATGATGAATATTGGATAGCCTGTAAGCAGTCTGTGATATAGATACCATCCTGTGTTAATTTTAGAAGCTTCATTTTTGCCAACAGTAGACATGGGGAAGTAGAGAGACACCCATTGGTGATAACTGGATTCTGTTTGGAAGCAGAAACGTTTTGAGTAGTCAAAAGGGGATGGGAAATAAAGAAGGATATTTACTTATTATTTCTTGAATCTATGAAAAGTTAGGCATGGTGCTAGTAGGAAATTTACATGTATTATCTCATTAATTTTTACCAATGAGATAGGCTATATTATCCAGATATCTTATAGAAGAGGCAGCCAAGGCCCAAGAACATCAGTTTCCCAAGGTCATATAACCAGTAACAGTAATGGAGCTGGATTTCGGACTTGCACCTGACTGACCACTGCTTTGCGCTGTATTGCTTTCCTGCATAACTCGGCAGAAACCTGCACGTTGCTTTTATTTTCCGTAGTGCCTTGTGCTCCTGGGGCCCATAATAACTATAGTTCGATTAATTATTTGTGTACAGAATTAAAATGGGCGCCACCTACAGGATTGCTGCCGTGGTTGCTGAAGGTTGTGTAGACCAGGCAGGGAGGCACAGGCGGTGGTGCTTCCTTCTTGTCATCACGCAGAGGTGGTGGTGGCCGCCTCTGTATTTCTGTAGCGCCTAAGGACATTCTTTAGGACAAAGAAAATGAGGCAGATCAGCAGTGACCAGTCTCAGGGAGCCAAAATCCAAAACTGAAAGCTGATAGAATGCTTGGCGTAGAGACGGGTATCTTCTCAAGTCGGAAGCCAGGGAATTACTCTTGGTGCTTTGTGACCACCTAGAGGGGTGGGATAGGGAGGATGGGAGGGAGACGCAAGAGGGAGGGGATATGGGGCTATATGTATATGTATATCTGATTCACTTGGTTATAAAGCAGAAACTAACACACCATTGTAAAGCAATTATACTCCAATAAAGATGTTTAAAAGAAATTAAAAAACTATAATGAGGGCTTCCCTGGTGGCGCAGTGGTTGAGAGTCCGCCTGCCGATGCAGGGGACACGGGCTCGTGACCCGGTCCGGGACGATCCCACATGCCACGGAGCGGCTGGGCCCGTGATCCATGGCCGCTGAGCCTGTGCGTCCGGAGCCCGCAACGGGAGAGGCCACAGCAGTGAGAGGCCCGCGTACCGCAAAAAAAAATAAATAAAAACCCCAAAAAACAAACTATAATGAGGCATCACCTCACACCAGTTAGAATGGGCATCATCAGAAAATCTACAAACAACAAATGCTGGAGACGGTGTGGAGAAAAGGGAACCCTCTTGCACTGTCTGTGGGAATGTAAATTGATACAGCCACTATGGAGAAAAGTATGGAGGTTCCCTAAAAAACTAAAAATGGAATTACCATATGACCCAGCAATCCCACTACTGGGCATATACCCAGAGAAAACCATAATTGAAAAAGACACATGCACCCCAATATTCATTGCAGCACGATTTACGATAGCCAGGTCATGGAAGCAACCTAAATGCACATTGACAGATGAATGGATAAAGCAGAAGTGGTACATATATACAATGGAATATTACTCAGCCATAAAAAGGAACGAAATTGGGTCATTTGTAGAGACATGGAT
Organism: Lagenorhynchus albirostris; assembly: GCF_949774975.1. Taxonomy (NCBI): domain Eukaryota; kingdom Metazoa; phylum Chordata; class Mammalia; order Artiodactyla; family Delphinidae; genus Lagenorhynchus; species Lagenorhynchus albirostris. The sequence continues at coordinate 61,194,177 of NC_083102.1, forward strand.
GGATCTAGAGACTGTCATACAGAGTGAAGTAAGTCAGAAAGAGAGAAACAAATATTGTATATAAATGCATATATGTGGAACCTAGAAAAATGGTACAGATGAACCGGTTTGCAGGGCAGAAACAGCGACACATATGTAGCGAACAAACGTATGGACACCAAGGGGGGAAAGTGGTGGGCGGCGGCGGTGGTGGTGGTGTGATGAACTGGAAGATTGGGATTGACATATATACACTAACATGTATAAAATGGATAACTAATAAGAACCTGCTGTATAAAGAAATAATTAAAATAAAATTCAAAAAAAATAAAAACCCTAAAAATAGAAAAAAAAAGAATGAAATAATGCCATTTGTAGCAATATGGATGGACATGGAGATTATCAGACTAAGTGAAGTAAGTCAGAGAAACACTAATTTCACAGGACATTTCTTATATGCGGAATCTGAAAAAAATGATACAAATGAACTTATTTACAAAACAGAAACATAGTCACAGACTTAGAGAAGGAATTTATGGTTACCATGGGGGAAAAGTAGAGGGGGGAGGATAGATTGGGAGTTTGGGATTGACATGTACACACTGCCATATTTAAAACAGATAACCAACAAGGACCTATTGTATAGCACAGGGAACTCTGCTCAGTACTCTGTAACCTAAATAACCTAAATGAGAAAAGAACTTGAAAAAGAATAGATACATATATATGTATAACTGAATCACTTTGCTATACATCTGAAACTAACACAACATTGTTAATCAACTATACTTCAATTTAAAATAAAAATTAAGAAAATAAAGTTGACGTATTAGATTTTTTCACCCTTTACTGTCATGCTTATAGTGCATTTTATCTACCAGAATTAGTTAATAACTTATTAAACATAGCTCCTTGTAAGGATATTAAAAACCAGCCTACTTAGCCCTTCCTAAGGAAGTGACAGCAAAATTCCCCCAAATATTGCCTGCTTGGAAAGCCATCTAAAGTTTAGTGCTGAGGAAGTGACACTGAATGTTTGGCAGCTTGGAATGGGTTCTTCCAGAGAGGCTGCCCATGTGCACAGTTGGCAGAGTGGACCTGGCCGGCATCAGAAGCTCCTCCAGCCACTCGGAATTGGAGGCCTTGATGGGATGGGAGAGTGCTAAGAAGAGGAAGCGGAAGCTGGGGTTGATTTCATGCTCCTCTGATTTGCCTCTTGTCCTCTAGGCACAGCCCAGAGATGCTCTGGGAGGAGTGGGAGCAGCTGGAGAGATTAAGAAAGGCCTTCTGTCCCTCCATTCACTCACAGACCAGATTTGGGGTGACAGATGTAAAATACACAGGACTTCAGGCAGGTCCAGAATGATCTTAATATTCTGAAGCTTATTCTCGATTAGCAAGGTTTTAATTGTTTGGAAGTAGGTGGATTTTCATTTTTGGATGTTTTGAGGAAAGCTTCACCCCCTCATCCCATAAAACACTTAAATTTCATTTTAATACCTAACAGTAAACGTTTCTGTTTCATTTTTCCCCTCTGAAGAATGATCATCACTAAGAATATCTACAACAGAATCACAGGAAATAACAAAATTTCTCAAAATCTATTTTTATGTGCTGTTAGAAACAATCATGTGACTTTTTTTCTTTACTCAATCATTCTGGGGGGAAAAAAGGGTGCCCAAGGATCATGTGGAAAACTTCAGCATTAAAAATAATATCCTAAGTAATCCAAAGGGAAATTAATTTCACTTTGAAGGTGTTCACTCGCACAAACACTAAAATAATGAGTAAACTGGCTCTCCTGAGAAAATGCCAACTGTCGCCTGCTTGCCACTGGGCTCCAGGGGTAACCAGACTCTCTCACTACTCTAACTTCTGACTCTGTGTCAAGAGACTTAACAAGGACATCTCTTCAGGCAATCAGAAACAATCTATTGTGTTATGAGACACCAACTTCTCCCACTGTTAAGTCAGAATGGCTGATTTCCTTAACAAGTGAAACTATCATTGCTATTAAAAATAATAGTAATACAAGGCAACTTAGAAGGCAAGGGATGTTTAAGTTGATGGTATCTCATTTTACAGCCCTCCAGGCACAGTGAATCTGATGGAGTACCCATTCACACCCAGATACAGAGACCAGTCCCCTGGGGTGCCGGGGGTACGGCTTTGTTGACATTTCAGGTAAAAATAAATCAGCAATTTCACACTTAAACTTTCTGGCAGATTTGAAAGTGTGTGACATGTAGATAATTCAAATGTATCTTCCATAATGTTCCATGCTCTTATATAAAAGGTAGAAGTTGAAGAGAAGAAATTAAGGTCCTGAGAAATCCACTAAATTAATAATCGTTTACAGAAAAATTAGCAGTGGTGCTGTAAAGAGAGTAAACCCTAAGAGCTCTCATTACAAGGAAAAATATTTTTTTCTATTCTTTAATTTTGTCTCTATATCGGATGATGGATGCTCACTACACTTATTGTGTTCATCATTTCATGATGTATGTGTAAGTCAATTCATTATGTGTACACCTTATACAGTGCTGTAGGTCAATTATATCACAATAAAACTGGAAGAAAAAAAATTAGAAGTTGACTCTGAGGATGCCAGTTACAGACTTGGCTTGTTGAAACCACCTTCTTCTGTGTCCCCTTCCCTCCAAATTGACTTATCTTAGTGTCTCCCACCATTTAAGGGGTGATACAGGCTCTGCCACTCCAAGCTCCATACCTCAACTCTCATCCATTAAATTCATAAATATCTTCATCTGTTAGTATTTTTCAAGAGTAGTAGCAGATGTGGACCATGCTGTGAACAATTTTAGCAATACGGACTTTAAAAGGTTCACAGTTCCCCCAAAAGAAAATACCTCAGCCCAACTATATTCAAACTAGTGTCACATTTGACTAAAACAATACCTGCTTTTGATAAGTAGAGCTACATGCCAGAGGTTTTGGGGGTGGGGGGGATGGAGAATTAAAACCTGAATGGGAAAGTCAAAGGAGGAAAAAACTTGTGGGTACATTATCTTCCCTTGCAGTGTTAACATGGAAATAAAAATTAAAGACACTTAAATGCCCCAGGAGGAAAAAAATCTATGCAAACTTTTGAAAAGGGATATATAATAATTTATATGGCTAAGTCATCTAAAAAAAAAAAACTTAAAGAAACATCTCTCCACCCCCAATCCTCAAAATATCTAAAATGAAGTTTAAGACATTAACCCAATTATTTTAACTTTAAAAATGCTTCTCCTAAACAAAATTAATAAATTAGAAACTATCAGATGGAATTTAAGAAATCCCAAGGTCACTCCTAGCAGCTGTTCATAACTTTGTTGGAATGCTGGTATATCAGAGGGTGCATTTCTAATCCTTTCTCCTCAGGTTCTCTGATACAGGCTGCCCTAAATTGAAATGAGTCCTTCACTGATTGCCTCCAGCTTTCCCCCTTGCTCTCCCTGGGCTATATTATTAATTTTGTGCTATGCTAGCGACTGTTTATGTTGACAGATTTCCTGAAGATTGTTGATGAGCCCACAAGGAATCCCACGTTTTTTCTTCATTGGTGTATTCATATAATTTATAATTTCAACCCATGAGTTAACTCAATGGAGAGATTGTTTAAAACACTACTTGAGACATAGCATAAAATGGATTAACATAGCTAATCCAGTTCATTATCATCTTTACCAGGAATTGTTTGCTTTTATGTATAAGTAAAAACAAATGTTCTAGTGTACAATTATTTTGAGCTTAAAGACCACGCTGGGACTTCCCTGGTGGCACAGTGGTTAAGAATCCACCTGCCAATGCAGGGGACATGGGTTTGAGCCCTGGTCTGGGAAGATCCCACATGCCATGGAGCAACTAAGCCTGTGCGCCACAACTACTGAGCCTGTGCTCTAGAGCCTGTGAGCCACAACCACTGAGCCCACGTGCCACAACTACTGAAGCCTGTGCGCCTAGAGCCTGTGCTCCACAACAAGAGAAGCCACCACAATGAGAAGCCCACGCACTGCAACAAAGAGTAGCCTCCGCTCGCTGCAACTAGAGAAAGTCTGTGTGCAGCAACGAAGACCCAATGCAGCCAAAAATAAACAAATAAATTAATTAATTTAAAAAAAAAAAGACCATGCTTATTAGAGAGAGACAAGACTGGGATTCTATAGTTCCCTACTGGGTCCCCAAGGTGTTTTCTGTGTAGTCATGCCTGTCTATATATTAAATTGTATTTATAATAGTTTCTATATAGACTTGGATTGATTTATGTGTATATGTATATAAACTTGAAGACAGAAATAAACAATTAACCAAAATATAATTCAAAAAGGAAAAAGGACTGGAAATTATGAGAATAATTTAAAATATTGAGGATAAAATGAGAAAGTCTAACATATGTCAAATGAGAGCCACAAAAAGAGAGAATAAAGCTAATCAAGGAGTGATAATAGCTGAGAAGTTTCCAGAAATTCTGAAAGCTATTTGTTTACAATTTTGAAAAGCATAATGTTCCCAAGCCAGATAAATGACAAAAAAATCAATGCCTAGATGTTACCTAATAGTGACTCTGTAGAACAACAAAGACAAAAGTTTTTAAAGCACCCAGAGAAATGATTATTTCATACACAGCAGACTGTTCCACTGTAATAACAGAAAACAGAAGGCAATGGAATAGTATATTCAGCGTTGAGAGGAAATAGCTATTAACTATCAAACCTCAGAGTGAAATAAAGACAGTTATAGATGGCCAAAAAGCACATGAAAAGCTGCTCAACATCACTAATTATTAGAGAAATGCAAATCAAAACTACAATGAGGTATCACCTCACACCAGTCAGAATGACCATCATCAAGAAATCTACAAACAATAAATGCTGGAGAGGATGTAGAGAAAAGGTAACCCTTCTACACTGTTGGTGGGGATGTAAACTGGTACAGCCACTATGGAGAACAGTATGGAGGTTCCTTAAAAAAACTAAAAATAGAGCTGCAGTATGATCCAACAATCCCACTCCTGGGCATATACCCGAGAAGACCATAATGCAAAAAGATACATGCACACAAATGTTCATTGCAGCACCATTTACAATAGCCAGGACATAGAAGCAACCTAAATGTCCATCAACAGAAGAATGGATAAAGAAGATGTTGTACATATATACAATGGAATATTAGTCAGCCATAAAAAGAATGAAATAATGCCAATTGCAGCAACATGGATGGACCTAGAGATTGTCATAGTGAGTGAGGTAAATCAGAAAGAGAAAGACAAATATTATATGATATTGCTTACATGTGGAATCTAAAAAAATGGTACAAATGAACTTATTTACAAAACAAAAATAGAGTCACAGATGTAGAAAACAATCTTATGGTTACCAGGGGAAAATGGGGGGAGGGAAAAATTGAGAGATTGAGATTGACATATACATACTACTATATATAAAACAGATAAAGAATAAGGACCCCCTGTATAGCACTGGGAACTCTACTCAAAACTCCTTAATAACCTATATGGAAAAATAATCTAAAAAAGAGTCGATATATTTATAACTGATTCACTTAGCCATACAGCAGAAATGAGCACAACATTGTAAATCAACTATACTCCAATAAAAATTTAAAAATTAAAAACAAATTTAAAAAGACATTTATAGTTAAACAAAACTGAGTTTATCAATAGGCTCATGCTAAAGCAACTTTGAATCTAAAGTTCATTTCTTGGAAAGACAATATTCTCTGATGAGAATTCAATTTATATAGAAGTCAATAGCAAAGAGATATTTTTTTAAAGTTCTCATAACTTTTGAAATAAAATATTCATTTATCAATTAAGAAATCATTATGAAGCTTTTAAATACTTGAAGCTAAATAATGAAAATATAGCATGTCAATACTAATACTTTTGAGTGATATCTGTCATCCATAATGCTTACATTAAAAAGTCTGAAAATGAACTAAGCACACATCTTAAGTATTTAGAAAGGAACAAGGAATAAACTCAAAGAAAAGAAACAATTAAAATAAGAGTAGGATTCCATGAAAACAAAAGTACAATAGAAACATCAAAAAAGTTAGCTTTTTGAGAAGACTAATGAAATAGACAAAGCTTTGGCAAGACTTATTGAGAAAAAAGAGAGTACAAATAATATAAGAACTAAACAGGGAATGGAAATACAGATACAGCACAGATTAAGAAGAAAATACCATGAGCAAATTTATGCCAATGAATTTGAATACTTAGACAAAAATGAAATACTTCTTAGAAAAATATACCTTATCAAGACTGACTTAAGAATTACAAAACTTGAATAGTCCTAAACTATTAAAGCAACTGAATCAATAATTTAAAATATTCTTACAAGGAAAGACCAGGCCCATGAAATTTTACAGGTGAAATCACTAAACATTCAACAGCTAATTTATATCTTTTATGGACTTATGCAGCAAATAGAAAAATAAGAACTACTCTATAAATCATTCTGCATAACCTGGGCACCAAAAATAGACAAGTACAGTTTGAGAATAGAAATTATAGATCAATCTCACTCAAGAAGCTAAACAAAATATTAGCAAATCCACTAGGGCTAAAAAAAATAATAAAAAACAATGACTTAGTTGGGTTTATCCCAGGAATGCTAGTGTAGTTTAACATTAGAAAATCTAGAATTGTGATATATTGTAATAGATTAAGTGGAAAAACCCACATAAAATCTCAATAGAAACAGAAAAAGCATTGGATAAAGTTAAGCTTTGATTCAACATAAAAAGTTGTAGGAAACTGAGTGGAGGAGAATTTTCTTTATATGAATGAATGTATCTACCAAAGCCTTAGTAAACATCATTCTTAATGATGAAAAGTTAGAAGCATCCCATTTGAAAGCAGAAACAGGACGTTTGCCCACTGTCATGTTTTGATCATCACTAAAGCTGGAGGCTGTAGCCAGACAATAAGATAAGTAAATAAAGACTTAAAGACTAGAAAGAAACAAACCCAACATTAGTTGTAGATACTGTGATCATACATATAGAAAACCACAATCTAAAAACAATGTATTAGTAATAACAGCAGAGCTTAGCAGTTTTACTCTCCTATTGTATACAACTCTAAGACCAATATACAAAATTTCACTGCCTTTCCGAACAACAGCCATAAACATTTTAAAATGTAATAATTAAAACGTACAACTTATAATTGCAACAAAAACATAAGGTATCTGGGAATAAATCTAATGTATTTGGAAGAGCAAATGGCTAAAAACACCTGAATATCCTAAAAAATGGAGTGTGACGATGTGTACCAGGTTTGAAGATCTTTTTTTAAAATTTTTAATTAATTTCATTTATTTTTTGATACAGCAGGTCCTTATAAGTCATCAGTTTTATACATGTCAATCCCAATCGCCCAATTCATCACACCCCCACCCCCACCTCCCCACTGCTTTCCCCCCTTGATGTCCATATGTTTGTTCTATACATCTGTGTCTCAATTTCTGCCCTGCAAACTAGTTCATCTGTACCATTTTTCTAGGTTCCACATATATGTGCTAGCATACAATATTTGTTTACCTCTTTCTGACTTACTTCACTCTGCATGACAGTCTCTAGATCCATCCACATCTCTACAAATGACCCAATTTAGTTCCATTTTATGGCTGAGTAATATTCCATTGTATATATGTACCACATCTTCCTTATTCATTCGTCTGTCAATGGCCATGTAGGTTGCTTCCATGACCTGGCTATTGTAAATAATACTGCAATGAACATTGGGGTGCATGTGTCTTTTTGAATTATGGTTTTCTCTGGATATATGCCCAGTAGTGGGATTCCTGGATCATATGGTAATTCAATTTTTAGTTTTTTAAGGAACCTCCATACTGTTCTCCATAGTGGCTGTACCAATTTACATTCTCACCAACAATGCAAGAGGGTTCCTTTTCTCCACACCCTCTCAGCATTTGTTGTTTGTAGATTTTCTGATGATGCCCATTCTAACTGGTGTGAGGTGATACCTCATTGTAGTTTTGATTTGCATTTCTCTAATAATTAGTGATGTTGAGCAGCTTTTCATGTGCTTTTTGGCCATCTGTATGTCTTCTTTGGAGAAAAGTCTATTTAGCTCGTCTGCCCATTTTTGGATAGGGTTGTTTGTTTTTTTAATGTTGAGCTGCATGAACTGTTTATATATTTGGAGATTAATTCTTTGTCCATGATTCGATTGCAAATATGTTTTCCCATTCTGAGTGTTGTCTTTTCGTCTTGTTTATGGTGTCTTTTGCTGTGCAAAAGCTTTGAAGTTTCATTAGGTCCCATTTGTTTATTTTTGTTTTTATTTCCGTTACTCTAGGAGGTGGATCAAAAAGGATCTTGCTGTGATTTATGTCATAGAGTGTTCTGCCTACGTTTCCCTCTAAGAGTTTTATAGTGCCCGGTCTTACAGTTAGGTCTTTAATCCATTTTGAGTTTATTGTTGTGTATGGTGTTAGAGAGTGTTCTAATTCCATTCTTTTACATGTAGCTGTCCAGTTTACCCAGCACCACTTATTGAAGAGACTGTCTTTTCTCCATTGCATATCCTTGCTTCCTTTGTCATAGATTAGTTGACCATAGGTGTGTGGGTTTCTCTCTGGGCTTTCTATCTGTTCCATTGATCTATGTTTCTGTTTTTGTGCCAGTACCATATTGTCTTGATTACTGTAGCTTTGTAGTATAGTCTGAAGTCAGGAAGTCTGATTCCTCCAGCTCCGATTTTTTCCCTCAAGACTGCTTTGGCTATTGGGGGTCTTTTGTGTCTCCAAACAAATTTTAAGATTTTTTGCTCTAGTTCCGTAAAAAATGCCATTGGTAATTTATTAGGGATTGCATTGAATCTGTAGATTGCTTTGGGTAGTACAGTCATTTTCACAGTGTTGATTCTTCCAATCCAAGAACATGGTATATCTCTCCATCTGTTGGTATCATCTTTAATTTCTTTCATCAGTGTCTTATAGTTTTCTGCATACAGGTCCTTTGTCTGCCTAGGTAGGTTTATTCCAAGATATTTTATTCTTTTTGTTGCAATGGTAAATGGGAGTGTTTCCTTAACTTCTCTTTCTGGTCTTTCGTTGTTAGTGTATAGGAATGCAAGAGATTTCTATGCATTAATTTTGTATCCTGCAACTTTACCAAATTCATTGATTAGCTCTAGTAGTTTTCTGGTGGCATTTTTAGGATTCTCTGTGTATAGTACCATGTTATCTGCAAACAGTGACAGTTTTACTTCTTCTTTTCCAATTTGTATTCCTCTTATTCTTTTTCTTCTGGTTGCGGTAGCTAGGACTTTCAAAACTATGTTGAATAATAGTGGCGAGAGTGGACATCCTTGTCTTGTTCCTGATCTTAGAGGAAATGCTTTCAGTTTTTCACCATTGAGAATGATGTTTGCTGTGGGTTTGTCATATATGGCCTTTATTATGTTGAGGTAGGTTCCCTCTATGCCCACTTTCTGGAGAGTTTTTATCATAAATGGCTGTTGAATTTTGTCAAAAGCTTTTTCTGCATCTATTGAGATGATCATATGTTTTTTAATCTTCAATTTGTTAATATGGTTTATCACATTGATTGATTTACGTATATTGAAGAATCCTTGCATCTCTGGGATAAAACCCACTTGATCCCGGTGTATGATCCTTTTAATGTGTTGTTGGATTGTGTTTGCTAGTATTGTGTTGAGGATATTTGCATCTATATTCATCAGTGATATTGGTCTGTAATTTTCTTTTTCTGTAGTACCTTTGTCCGGTTTTGGTATCAGGGTAATGGTGGCCTCATAGAATGAGTTTGGGAGTGTTCCTTCCTCTGCAATTTTTTGGAAGAGTTTGAGAAGGATAGGTGTTAGCTATTCTCTGTTTGATAGAATTCACCTGTGAAGCCATCTGGTCCTGGCCTTTTGTTTGTTGGAAGATTTTTAATCATAGTTTCAATTTCATTACTTGTGATTTGTCTGTTCATATTTTCTATTTCTTCCTGGTTCAGTCTTGGAAGGTTATATGTTTCTAGGAATTTTTCCATTTCTTCCAGGTTGTCCATTTTATTGGCGTAGCGTTGCTTGTAGTATTCTCTTAGGATGCTTTGTATTTCTGCAGTATCTGTTGTAACTTCCTGTTTCATTTCTAATTTGATTGATTTGAGTCCTCTCCCTCTTTTTCTTGATGAGTCTGGCTAACGGTTTATCAATTTTGTCTATCTTCTCAAAGAACCAGCTTTCCAGCTTTTAGTTTTATTGATCCTTGCTATTGTTTTCTTTGTTACTATTTCATTTATTTCTGCTCTGATCTTTATGATTTCTTTCCTTCTGCTAACTTTGGGTTTTTTTGTTCTTCCTTCTCTAGTTCTTTTAGGTGTAAGGTTAGATTGTTTACTTGAGATTTTTCTTGTTTCTTGAGGTAGGCTTGTACAGCTATAAACTTCCCTCTTAGAACTGCTTTTGCTGCATCCCATAGGTTTTGGATTGTCGTGTTTTCATTGCCATTTGTCTCTAGGCAATTTTTGATTTCCTCTCTGATTTCTTCAGTGATCTCTTGGTTATTTAGTAACATATTGTTTAGCCTCCATGTGTTTGTGTTTTTTACGTTTTTTCCCTGTAATTCATTTCTAATCTCATAGAATTGTGGTCACAAAAGATGCTTGATATGATTTCAATTTTCTTAAATTTACTGTGGCTTGATTTGTGACCCAAGATGTGATCTATCCTAGAGAATGTTCCGTGCACACTTGAGAAGAAAGTGTAATCTGCTCTTTCTGGATGGAATGTCCTATAAATATCAATTAAATCTATCTGGTCTATTGTGTCATTTAAAGCTTCTGTTTCCTTATTTATTTTCGTTTGGATGGTCTGTCCATTGGTGTAAGTGAGGTGTTAACGTCCCCCACTATTATTGTGTTACTGTCAATTTCTTCTTTTATAGTTGTTAGCAGTTGCCTTATGTATTGAGGTGCTCCTATGTTAGGTGCATATATATTTATAATTGTTATATCTTCTTCTTGGATCGATCCCTTGATCATTCTGTACTGTCCTTCCTTGTCTCTTGTAACATTCTTTATTTTAAAGTCTATTTTATCTGATATGAGTATTGCTACTCCAGCCTTCTTTTGATTTCCATTGTTATGGAATAACTTTTTCCATCCCCTCAGTTTCAGTCTGTATGTATCCCTACGTCTGAAGTGGGTCTCTTGTAGACAGCATATAGATGGATCTTGTTTTTGTATCCATTCAGCAAGCCTGTGTCTTTTGATTGGAGCATTTAATCCATCCACGTTTAAGGTAATTATCGATATGTATGTTCCTATGACCATTTTCTTAATTGTTTTGGGTTTGTTTTTGTAGGTCCTTTTCTTCTCTTGTGTTTCCCACTTAGAGAAGTTCCTTTCACGTTGTTGTAGAGCTGGTTTGGTGGTGCTGAATTCTCTTAGCTTTTGCTTGTCTGTAAAGCTTTTGATTTCTCCATTGAATCTGAATGAGATCCTTGATGGGTAGAGTAATCTTGGTTGTAGGTTCTTCCCTTTCATCAATTTAAGTATATCATGTCACTCCCTTCTGCTTGTAGAGTTTCTCCTGATAAATCAGCTGTTAACCTTATGGGAGTTCCCTTGTATGGTATTTGTCTTTTTTCCCTTGCTGCTTTCAATAATTTTTCTTTGTGTTTAATTTTTGTCAATTTGATTATTATGTGTCTTGGTGTGTTTCTCCTTGGGTTTATCCTGTATGGGTCTCTCTGCACTTTCTGGACTTGGGTGGCTATTTCCTTTCCCATGTTAGGGAAATTTTCGACTATAATCACTTCAAATATTTTCTCGGGTCCTTTCTCTCTTCTCCTTCTGGGACCCCTATAATGCAACTGTTGTTGTGTTTAATGTTGTCCCAAAATTCTGTTAGGCTGTCTTCATTTCTTTTCATTATTTTTTCTTTATTTTGTTCCGCAGCAGTGAATTCCACCATTCTGTCTTCCAGGTCACTTAGCCGTTCTTCTGCCTCAGTTATTCTGCTATTGATTCCTTCTAGTGTAGTCTTCATTTCAGTTATTGTATTGTTTGTCTCTGTTTGTTTGTTCTTTAATTCTTCTAGGTCTTTGTTGAACATTTCTTGCATCTTCTCAATCTTTGCCTCCATTTTTTTTCCGATGTCCTGGATCATCTTCACTCTCATTATTCTGAATTCTTTTTCTGGAAGGTTGCCTCTCTCCACTTCATTTAGTTGTTTTCCTGGGGTTTTATCTTGTTCCTTCATCCGGTACATAGCCCTCTGCCTTTTCATCTTGCCTATCTTTCTGTGAATGCGGTTTTTGTTCCACAGGCTGCAGGATTGTAGTTTTTCTTGCTTCTGCTGTCTGCCCTCTGGTGGATGAGGGTATCTAAGAGGCTTGTGCAAGTTCCCTGATGGGAGGGACTGGTGGTGGGTAGAGGTGACTGTTGTTCTGGTGGCAGAGTTCAGTAAAACTTTAATGCTTGACTGCTGATGGGTGGGGCTGGGTTCCCTCCCTGTTGGTTGTTTGGCCTGAAGCAACCCAACACTGGAGCCTACCTGGGCTCTTTGGTGGGGCTAACTGGGGACTCTGGGAGGTCTCACGCCAAGGAGTACTTCCCAGAACTTCTGCTGCCAGTGTCCTTGTCCCCACGGTGAGCCACAGCCACTGCCCGCCTCTGCTGGAGAGCCTCCAACACTAGCAGGTATGTCTGGTTCAGTCTCCCCTGGGGTCACTGCTCCTTCCCCTGGGTCCCGATGTGCACACTACTTTGTGAGTGCCCTCCAAGAGTGCAGTCTCTGTTTCCCCCAGTTCTGTTGAAGTCCTGCAATCAAACATCGCTAACTTTCAAAGTCTGATTCTCCAGGAATTCCTCTTCCCGTTGCCGGACCCCCAGGTTGGGAAGCCTGACATAGGTCTCAGAACCTTCACTGCAGTGGGTGTACTTCTGTGGTTTAAGTGTTCTCCAGTCTGTGAGTCACCCATTCAGCAGTTGTGGGATTTGCTTTTACTGTGATTGCGCCCCTCCTACCATCTCATTGTGGCTTCTCCTTTTTCTTTGGATGTGGGGTATTTTTTTTTGGTGAGTTCCAGTGTCTTCCTGTCGATGATTGTCCAGCAGCTAGTTGTGATTCTGGTGTTCTAGCAAGAAGAAGTGAGAACACATCCTTCTACTCCGCCATCTTGGTTCCTAACCCTGAAGATCTTCTATAAAGCTGTAATAATTAAGACTGTGATTTTGGCAGAGAGTTAGAACGATTGACAAGTGGAGAGTGACAGAATGAAACAGAAAATATACCCAAGCATATATGAAAACTTTATATGTAATAGAGGTGGTATCACAGATCATTGGTGGTGAAACAATTAGTGTATGGAGAAACAGGGGAAGAAGGGGTTGGGAATGACTGCTAATAGGTCTAAAGTTTCTGGGGGAAGTGATTAGAGTACTCTAAAATTAGAAGATGGTGATGGTCATACAAGTCTGTAAATACACTGACAGCTACCAAATTATATAGTTTTTTTTCTTTCTTTGGCCGTGTCACGTGGTTTGGGGAATTTTAGTTCCCCAACAGGGATGGAACCCGCACCCCCTGCTGTGGAAGTGCAGAGTCCTAACCACTGGACTGCCAGGAATTCCCGAACTATATACTTTAAATGGGTGAACATTATGGTATATAAATTCAGTATCAATAATGCTATTAAAAGTGAGTGTTCTATAGTAACACAAAGGGATGAATCTTTAAAACTATTAAGTTAAATTTTAAAAGTCAAAATGAAATCATATTTTATGGATATATACATACATGATAAAACTATTTGGAATATTGCAAAGGCAGGATAAACATACAGGAGAGCTGCTCCCTCAGGGGGAAGAGAAGTAAATGGAACAGAGGAGGAAGCCATAGGCAGATGCAATGTATGGTATTGGTGATTCTTTCAGTTCTTGAGTTGAGGGATTATTTAAAAGTTTTCATTTTGATTATTTATAATTTACATATTTTATGTTTAATCTCTTGAATATATCAAATATTATGTCAAAATATAATATTTGAAACCTTTAAAATGATAATAATATAGGTATACCAACAAAAAGTAAGTCAGGAATAAAGGAGGAAATCAGATTAACCCCAGGCTTCCCCACCCCACCCTGAAAACCAAAGACATTGCACCAATGTCTACAAAGTTCTGATGAAAAGAATGCATGACTCGAAAGTTCTAAACCCAATCAAGTTACCTCTTAGGGTAAATGCAACAGATAGATAGTAAGCATGAAAGAATGCAAAGAAATCAAAATCCATGAGCTTTTCTTGGAATAAAAATTAAATTAATTAAAAACTACTGTATGACAAACTCAAGGTAACCAAGTAGATCAGTCAAAGGTAAAGAGTGCAGAAATGGAGAAGCCAAGGCAAGAACCAGTCTGGTGGTGAGCACCAAATCATTTAAAATATCAATACAATCAAGAGTAAACAACTGTTTAAATGATGGTTTCAGAACAGGATATAAATGTTAAAACCCAAGCACTGTACAGAATAGTAAAACTAACCAAAAATAGGGTTAGAAGGAGAGAGGTGAAAGAAGGTGTCTGTTTCCTCAAATTTCATAAGAAAGTCAATAGAGACTATGCAAAATTGAAGCATAATTTTAAAAATATGTTGACTGTACCTCAGTGTTTGTCACTGGAGGAACTAGTGAATTTGAGGACGGGCATGTCTTTGATATTATGAAGGTCCTGTGCATTGTTAAGATATTTGGCATCTCTAGAGCCCAGGCACTAAATGCCAGGATGCCTTCAGTTATTGTGACCACTAAAAACATGTCCACTCATTTCTAAAACATCCTAAGGACTTGGCACTGCCTTAGATTGAGAAACACTGCTCTAACCTCAAAGTTTTTCAAGTATTTTTTTTTCTTAAATTTAGAGCAATGTTAGAGAATTAAAATCTCTTTATTTAAAATCACAGAAGGGATCATTTACCTGAAAATCATTCAATTTCATATTGGTGTCCCTTTCTTCTATTGAATTAAAATAAAAGTAAATTTAATACAGAATAAGCCTTCTTATCAAATACAAACATTTGTAAGTTAAAAAAATATTTGTTGAAACATGGAATCTGAAAAAATAAACATACCTACTTTGCATATTTCATTTTTTATTGTGATAAAATATAGATAACATAAAATTTATTGTATTAGCCATTTTTAAGTGTACAGCTCTATGACACTAGTTGTAGAACACACATTGTGGTACAATTATCACCACTTTTCATCTTTGGAAATTTTTCATCTTCCCCAAATGCATATTTTATTTTAACATAATCCAAATATATAGTCATTTGCCAATCTTTTGATGTGGGGCCAAGATCTTTCCTTTGAGAGCAGCCCCCTGATCGGAATTCCCCGTGGCCATCTATTTTGCATGAACTACGCCAATAATGCACTCTCCAAGATTTTCAGTTTCGACTTCTTTAAAATGAAACAAGAACTGAAAGACATTTGAGAGAAAATCTGAGTGCAGCATCCTCCTAGATACCCCTAGATCCCCCTCTACCTCCCAATATTTTACCATTGTCATGCTCACACCTAATTTGAAGGCAAATTTTGAATAACCTTACATTTATCTAGTCTTCCTAACACTCAACCTGTTCTTTTTGAAACACTGATTTATTCTTTTTGCATTGGTATTTTATCAGTTTTCATAAAATTTAATTATGTTATATGATTTTAAATGTTTGGGTTCAAACACAGTTGACTCTTAGAAAGTATCCAGCTGAACTGATGGGGACAGAAGAGTAGGGGCATCTAGAGAACTGTCTGCTTACTGTGAGCATTTTAAGTAAAGGGTATCACTTAAGAAATGACCTAGCAAGTTGGATTAAAAGTTAATAAATTTAAAATAATTTTTAATAATAAAAATTAATAAATTACAAATAGTATGTACAGCTGTGATGGTTAATTTGTGTGTCAACTTGACTGGGCCACAGGGTGCCCAGACTTTTGATCAAACATACTCTGGGTATGTCTGTGAAGGTGTTTCTGTATGAAATTAACATTTGAATGGATAGACTGAGTAGAGCAGATTGCCCTTCCTAATGTGGGTGGGCCTCATCCAATCAATTGAAGACATGAATAGAACAAAAAGGCTGATTAAAGAAGAATTCCCCTTGCTTGACTGATTTGAGCTGGGACATTGGGTTTTTTTCAGTCTTTGGACTTGAACTGAAACATCAGGTCTTCCTGGGGCTCCAGGATACTGGCTTTCAGAATGACACTATACATTGGTTACCCTGAGTCTCTAGCTTTCTAACTGCAGATCTTGGGACTTCTTAGCCTCCAAAATCACATGAGCCAATTCATATAAGTAAATACATAAATAAATAAACAATAAATAAATAAATTTATTTATTTATTATACAATATACACACACATCCTGTTGGTTCTGCTTCTCTGGAGAATCCTGACTAATACAATATCTAACGAGTAAATGCAATGTGAATCTTGGAACAGAAAGAAGACATTAGTGGAAAAACTGGTAAAATTCAAGCAAAGTCTTGATTTTAGATAATAGTAATATATCAATGTTGGTTTTAAATATGTTAGATGTACCATGGTAATATAAGATGTCCATAGTAGAGGAAGCTGGGTAATACTCTTGTACTATCCTTGCAACATTTCTGTGAATCTAAAATTATACCAAAATAAAAACTTTGTTTTAAAAAATAGCACATACCATATGATCCCTCTGTCTGAAACCACCTCTAATTATCTATCCTTCTCTTTGTATTTATGCATTCTGTTCACCAAACATTAGTAATCTTTACTTTGGGAAATTATTTACCTCTTCCTTTGTACCTTTCTGTATTGCTTGAATTTTTAAAAATAAGAATAGACATACATATTATTTCTATAAAACAGTAAAGTCATTCTTTAGAACATTTGAGTCTGTTTGACAGGGGGACTTTTAGAAATCATCCAAACTCTAAAAGCACTATGATGTTTGATTTGGTGTTAGTTTCTAATAACATGGTTTCATCTGTAACACTCTCCTTGTGGACCCAAAGGTGACTTTAAGATGAGGCTCTAAGATGATTAATACTATGCCACAGAACTAGAAGAGTGACCAGGTAATGTTAGTATAAGATCATGATGTTTCTGACATACACAGCTTACTGGTCTACATCTCTGTGTTACTTTTGCTTTTTGTCAATTGTAAGCATCATAAGGGAAGGGAAGGCTTTTGGTTGCAGTTCTGCAATTCTGTTC
Organism: Lagenorhynchus albirostris; assembly: GCF_949774975.1. Classification (NCBI taxonomy): domain Eukaryota; kingdom Metazoa; phylum Chordata; class Mammalia; order Artiodactyla; family Delphinidae; genus Lagenorhynchus; species Lagenorhynchus albirostris. The sequence continues at coordinate 61,211,427 of NC_083102.1, forward strand.
AGTGGAACAGTGAGGGGACAAAGAACTGTTAGGGATCTGTATCTCCAAGTCACAGAACTTGCCATTGAGTAATTGGAGGGATTAAAAGGACAGATTCCTCAATGTTCTAATACAAATAAAATTGTTTAATGCTCACTCTCTTTATCCTCTTATTTCTCCTCTCTTATCTTTGTTCTCTTCATCCTGTCTCTACTCTCTCTCCTGCCATCCAGTTTCTCCCTTTGACTTTGATAATTAGTTACTTGTAAATTCTTAAGGGAGCCATTTCTTGTCATTTTTCACTCCAAGACTGTGAAACACTTGGAAGTATTTCTGGATATGGCTCACATGGCAAGGAGATCTTCAAAGATACTTTAGGATCTTTAAAAATACCTCCAAGACTTCCTTTGCAGACAGGAAGAGTAGCCTCTTCATTCCCATGTCCCCATCACCTAGCATAGTCCTCACCCATCAGTCATGGTGAGGATTGCTAAATGGGTAACTTTGAGACTGGAAGTGATGGTGATAACTCTGAGCTTAGTCACAGCTGCAAACAGAACCTCTGGGGTTTTCTAGTTCTCACTCATCCAAGTACTATCTCTCTCTTCTTCTCTATTGTTTTCCTTTCTCGGCCCCTTTTCTTCTTGTAATTTATGGCTAGAGCCTTATTGCCTTTATTCTGCACCCGCTGAATGTGCCTCTACTCTACAGTCATTCTGCTGTTTGCATGAGGTCAGGTCTTCCCTTTAATTTGTGTTTCTAGAAAGTGATCATCTATATTGGTGGTTCTTAAACTTGATAGGGCATCAGAATCACCTGGAGGACTTGTTAAAATACAGACTGCTGGGTCCCAGCCTCAGAGTTTCTCATTCAGTACATCTGGGGTAGGGCTGGAGGATTTGTATTTCTAACAAGTTCCTAGTGATGCTAATGCTGACACTGTTGCTGCTGGTCCAGCAACCACACTTAGAGAATCACTGATCTATGTGCTACAGAAGTACTAGCCAGTCAGTTGTCTAATCTCCTCTGCCAGGGAGAAAAAAGAAATAGAGGTTTCATTGTCTAGAACTTAACCGTGAAATAAAAATAACAGGAAGAATATGCATGTTTTGTTTTGAACCCAAAGTATAAAGGTTTTTTTCCCTTATAATCTTCATTCTTTAATTCAAACCATTCCATAGGCCATAAGTAAAGTTAAAACTGCTCACAGAGAAAAGACTATTGATATTTCTTATCAGAGTATACAAAAAGGTTAATTATGATGTGCACATCTTTAAAGATCTCCTTGCCGTGAGCCTTCCCCAGAAATACTTGCCACAGAACTGAAATAGAAATGATTATATGAGTAAATTATCACCCACACTCCTTGCATGCATCATTTCATACTGCAAGCCTTTTCCCTTTTCAAGGAATAATGGTTTTACATTTTACTTTGTGATGGCACTCTAATTGCTAAATATAATAGGGGCATTATGCTACAAAGTTCAAAGATTCCAAGTGAAAAGATGAGTCAAATATAGTCATCTCATCCAGCCAATGATTCTTAAAGTGTGCTCCTCTTTTCTGCCAGCCGTCCCTGAATTCTGATCTCTCACAGGATGATTGAAACCAAATACCATGGCAGTAAAAAGCTTAAAAGGAATGCTAGAATTCAACTAGTCCAAGCATCTGCAACTCTTGACTCACTGGCCAAATCTGGCCCGCCATTTTTGTAAATAAACTTTTATTGGAAAACAGGCATGCCTGTTTGTTTACATATTTGGACGACTGCTTCCACACTACAATGCCGGAGTTAAGTAGTTGCAACACAGACCATGTGATTCAAAGCCAAAAATATTTACTATTTCACTCTTGACCAGAAAGATTGGCTGACCCCTGCTCTAGTCCAACCTACTCATTTGGCAGGTGAGATAACTTATCCTGAGCGAGAAAGAGGTAGTTCAGGGTTATACATTCAAACAGACACAGGATTGCAGAATGCCAGGCATCGTCCTCAGCAGCTCCCATAAGAGCTTTGGTCCCCAGAAAGTCAAACCCATCCTTTATGTATTAGTAGAGAAGGGGACATTGGGGTAACTTTGCGTCTCATTACAATTTTCAAAGAGCCCTCCATAGGACAAACCCCAAAAGAAGAGTGTGACAGACGTGTGCTTTGATGTTAGTCCAAAATGTATAATGGCGTCACTTTTCTTCACATGTGCACAAAACACATTAACTGCCTAACATTTACGGCCTATTTCAATAATTAAAATGTCCTTTTCATTGATGAGAGAACTGTTAGGATCATCTTGCCTTTCAGAAAATATACTAACATTCTGTCATGTAATATTCTCCACAGTACCTAGAGCTTTCAGGAGAATGTGCCTGATGGTGCGAATTCTTATTTCCTCAAGGTATTAGATTCACAAATTGACAAAACCGTACGGGTGAGTGTGTGTGTGTGTGTGTGTGTGTGTGAGTGTGTGTGTGTGTGTGTGTGTGTGTGTGTGTATGTGTGTTTACAGAAGTGTTTTTATGTGGTTTATACATCTGTGTCTAAAATAAAATGATACGATGATGCTAGGTGTCAGTGGTCCCCCGATCTCTCTTACTTGTATGTTAAGCAAATATGTCTATTCTGTAAATGAAGCCAAATTGTATGGTTTCAGGCAAATGCACAGAGTTGTACAATGAATTTAAGAGGAGTGTTTTCCCCAAAAGAACCATTATTTTATTTGTTCATGCATCAGTGCTTTATTGGGTATCTCCTCTGTGCCAGGAACTCACTGTGCTGAGACTGATTCACAAAGAGAGTAAGACGATCTCACTGTCTTTTGGGGGAGGCTGTCATCTAAAGACATGTAGTACAATATCCCTGTAAATTCTGCCGTGGAGAGAGCACTGGAAGAGACATTTGAGCAGAGCCCTGAAAGGTAAATAGGGGCTTGCCAGGCAGCTATGCTCATTCCAGGGAAATGAAAACACAATTTTAGTGTGACCTCTCTTGGGAGCCTTTCTTGACTCCTCAGTCTTATTTAGACATCCCTCTTTTGTGTTCCAGTAGCATACATCTATCACAGGACTTTCCTCTCTGCCTGGCCTTCAGTAGGTATTCATTAAATGAATGCATGGTGAGTGAATGAATGGATGAGTGAGTGAGGGAGTTAATGAACATACAAAAGGCAGAGGTGTGAACCACTATGGCCTGTTCGGGGAACTGCTTATATGGCTAGAAGACAGGGCATGGGGAGGAGGGGACAGGCCCACTGGGAGAAAAGGCTAGAGAGGTAGATGAGGGTAAGAATATGGTGGACCTCTATACCACCCTAGGAACTTGTACTGTATTATTTCAGCAATTCCTTGTTGGTCTCTACTATGTGCCAATCCTGTGTTAGACTCTGGAGGTACAAGATCTGGTCCCTGCCCTTATGGAGCCTATTGTTTCACTGAAGCATATTAACCATGGATCCACATGGGCTTTGCATACAGACTGCCTGGGTTCCAGTTTTAATTTACCCTTCACTAGCTATGTGGCCTTCAATTTCTCAGCACTTCAGTTTCTTTATCTATAAAATTAGAGTAATAATAGAACCTACCTCATAGTTGTTGTAATGATTAAAATGAGATAGTGTATATAAAAATGTCTCACACATAGGAAGTACTTAATAAATATTAGGCACTCTTACTGGGAAAACAGACATTGCACATAGAATCTTAAGTGTGTTGGAACCATAATTCGAAAAGATACATGCACCCCGTTGTTCACTGCAGCAATATTTACAATAGCCAAGACATGAAAGCAATGTAAATGTCCATCAACAGAGGAATGGATAAAGAAGATGTGGTACATATATGCAACGGACTATTACTCAGACATAAAAAATAGAATGAAATAATGCCATTTGCAGCAACATGGATGGACCTAGAGATTATCATACTAAGTGAAGTAAGTCAGACAGAGAAAGACAAATACCATATGATATCACTCATATGTAGAATCTAGCATCCTATGGAAAAACCCAAACGAACTTTTTGGCCAACCCAATTAAAAAATTATATAAATGACCTTATTTACAAAACAGAAGCAGACTCACAGATTTCGAAAACAAACTTATGGTTACCAAAGGGGAAACGTGGAGTGGGGGATGGATAAATTAGGAGCTTGGAATTAACATACACACACTACTGTATATAAAATAGATAACCAACAAGGACCTACTGTATAGCACAGGGAACTCTACTCAATACTCTGTAAAAGAATCTGAAAAAGAATGAATATATGTGTATGTATAACTGAGTCACTATGCTGTACACCTGAAACTGACACAGCATTGTAAGTCAACTATATGCCAAAATAAAATTTTTGGCGTATAGTAAAATTTAAAAAAATAAATAAATAAAGTGTGTTGGAGAGCTGCAAAAGGTGAGGCGCAGACTGTAATGAGAGTGTGACTGTAGTGGATGGTGACAGGCACAGGATCAGCTGACACAATCTGGAGATTCAAGGGAGGCCTGCCTAGGGGAAGAGTGGGTGGAACGATGTTCTAAAATAAGGAACACCTTGTGAAAAGGGGAGAATTGTTGTGAGAGTGAATTACGATGAACACCAGTCTGGCTACAGTTTATGTATTGAGAGGAGTGGGGAGAGAAGAGTGACTGGAATTGAAGCTGGAGAGGCGGGCAGAAGCCAGCTCATGGAGCGTCTTATGAGTCATGGTAAGATTTCGGTCTTCATCCCAAGTTAGTGGCAACCACTGAAAGGATTAAGCATGAGAGTAGAAAAACCAGAATTGTGTTTTTAAAAGATGGAGAGAAGTGGGCATATTCAAGAGAATAAAGGAATTGAATTAATTGGTGATTGACTGGATATAAGATGTGAGGGAAAGAAAGGTATAAAACGTCTCCCAGACTTCTGGATTGAGCTGTTGAAGGGACAATGTACCATTTACTCAGCTAGGAACATGAAAGGAAGAGCAGATTTTCAAAGTCAAAGATGACAGCAGTTGAAGTTGAGGTGCCAGCACGGATGGTGATGGAGTTCGGAATATAAGTGAACAGAGGAACCTGGGTAAAATGAGATTGCCAAGGAAAGTATACTAAGTGAGAAGACAACCAAGATAGAACTCTGGGGATAGAAGAGGAATCTGGAGGAGACTGAGCAGAAGTGATCAAAGATGTCAGTTAAAAACTAGGAGATTTGGTATCACAGAAACCAAGGGAAGAGAAAGGAGGATATGGTCAACATTATCGAATGCTGTGTCACTTTTTAATAAGGACTGAAGATGGTCCACCTGATTTGGCAATTAGGGTATTTCTGAACCCTAGGGTCAGAAATTTGGCAATTAGGGTCACTTAAAATTCTAGATCCTGGACACACTGATTTCTGGAGATCCCGCCTCATATTATAGCAAACATTAAAATGTGCCAAACTCCACATTAAATTTATCTCATAAAAGACATGAGATTAAAATTTTTCCCTTTGAGATTAGTACTAATTTAAAAAAATCTGTAGTTTCCTTTTTGTATTTAAGCCAATCAATTTTTCTGTAGATCACAAATATTTTACAGGTTCTTGAAAACCCAGAGGAGGTAGACCGTTACCAATGACTACCACATTCAGAGAAGGCTACGCTGGGTTATGGAGTGAGTGAGTGAGTGAAGTGAGGACAGTAATAATGGACTTCTTTTTCACAAGCATAACTAGAAAATAAAGGAAAGGGAGGGCGGGAGGCAAACAAGGGCATGAAGTCCAGGGAGGGTATGATTTATTTAAGATTAGAGCTTTTCTGCTCAACATCACTAATTATCAGAGAAATGCTAATCAAAACTACAATGAGGTATCACCTCACACCAGTCAGAATGGCCATCATCAAAAAGTCTACAAATAATAAATGCTGGAGAGAGCATGGAGAAAAGGGAACCCTCCTACACTGTTGGTGGGAATGTAGATTGGTACAGCCACTATGGAGAACAGAATGGAGGTTCCTTAAAAAACTAAAAATAGAACTACCGTACGATCCAGTAATCCCACTCCTGGCATATATCCGCAGAAAACCATGATTTGAAAAGATATGTGCACCCCAATGTTCGCTGCAGCACTATTTACAATAGCCAGGACATGGAAGCCTCCATCGACAGATGAATGGATAAAGAAGATGTGGTACATATATACAATCAAATATTACTCAGCCATAAAAAAGAACAAAATAATGCCATTTGCAGCAACATAGATGGACCTAGAGATTATCATACTAAGTGAAGTCAAAGACAAAGACAAATATCATATGATATCACTCATATGTGGAATCTAATTTTAAAAAATGATACAAATGATCTTATTTACAAGACAGAAACAGACTCACTGATTTTGAAAACAAACTTATGGTTACCAAAGGGGAAATGCAGGACGGGGAGGGATAAATTAGGAGTTTAGGATTAACATATACACACTACTATATATAAAATGGATGACCAACAAGGACCTACTGTATAGCACAAGGAACTCTATTCAATATTCTGTAGTAACCTACATGGGTAAAGAATCTGAAAACGAATGAATATATGTATGTGTATAACTGAGTCACCTTGCTGTACACCAGAAACTAACACAACACTGAAAATCAACTATACGCCAATAAAAAATTTTTAAAAAGATTAGAGCTTTTCACAGAGTTTGAAAAAAAAAAGTAGCCAAAAAAAAAAAAAAGATTGATGATGCAGGAGAGACTATGAGTATTTGATCAAAATGCTAGTTGTGGAGACAGCAGATAGGAAGTGATCCAGAACATAAGTAGATTCACCTTGTTGAAAGTCCCTCTTTCTCTGAGTCTAGATGGAAGGAAAGGAGGACAAGTGGATAGACAGATATTCACAGCCTATAGCTATTATTGATAATATTAAAATCAAGACTATCAAGTACCTCTAATACCTCCAGTCAGCATTGCTCTTCTTAAGATCAGAGAAGACAAGAGTGGCACTGAGGAGGTTACAGCAGTTGGCAACTCTGCATTTCATAAATAATCCCAAAGTACTCTGTGGTGTAGACTGCTGTGTAGATGCCTGTTGGGGTTTGGCTCTGGTTCTTTTATAATCCAAGAAGAGGCAAGTACGGTCTGGGAGTAAAATGCCCACCCACTTGTGTCAAGCAAATTGATTTGTCAAAGATACCATCTGATATATTAGTTGATATACACAGAGAAAGCAAGAGGTATATGGAAAGTGCATTAACTCTTTGGGACCACTAGGGCAACAACAGTAAGTCATTGCTACAGTACTAAATGGTTCCCCGAATGGCCTCAAAGAGTAAATGCACCCCCCAAAGAGTCTCAGATGGTCCCAGGTGGTCATTTGCCCTCAGAGACTCAGAGTGATTACAAGTACTTTTCAAGAGCTGGGTCAGCTCCACTTTACAGATAAGGAAACAAGTTTATTCTAGGCCACTTGGCCAGTTATGACAGAGCTTAGATAAGATATTAGCCAGCTAAAGTGGTTAACTAATAATTAGCATTGCTTTCCAGTGATCATCTTAGTAAATGTTTGTCGTTCAAAATGTAATTGTTCACAGTGAAATATTCCATATTTTTTCCCCATGGAGTACACAAATGGTTCCAATAAGATGAAATTGAATGGTCTTTCGCAAGAACCTTATTTTAGTTGTGGGGTTTTGTTAGATGGTTGTCAGTTGTAGAAATTTGAATGAAAGCTCAAGTTAAAGGAGGTAGGAAGTAAGAGATGTTGAGGGTAGGACCCAAGTTTTGAGAGTGTGTTTATCAGGCTTATGCATGGACTAAATTGGATCATCTTTAAAAGTGTCACTCAATGACCCATGAGTGTTTCAGAGCTGAAAGGAGCTTTGAGATCCTCGACTCAAGGGTGCTTTTATACAAATGGACAAATTAGCCCCAGAGTGGGCCTTTAGCCTTAAGCTAACAAAGTGAGACAGCCCATTTACCTGTAGGCAACAAGGAAGAAGGGCTTCCCAGGACTGCAAGTCTAGAGGCCACTTCCAGAGAGGTGGAGAAAGACAGCATTGTACATGGTCACTATTATAACTCAGGTTTATCATAAAAAAGGCTACCAATTTTTTGAAAAATATACATTTGGTTACTAGGCCTTCTCCCCTTCAAAGGAAATGACAATGTAAGTAGACAAAAAGAGCAAGAAAAATTGGTTTCCAAATGATAAGCATGTAAAATTTAAGTCAAGGATGTTCCATCCCAGGGCTTACCCACCTCTTCACCTCAAAGTTTACTGGAATGGCCAAGGGCTTCTGGAATTTTGTGACCAGATGCCGAGTTGTGAATTTTCTAGAAAGAGAAAAATGAAGGCTGCAACAATAAACTGTGCTCTGTGAACACAATTGAATCTTGATTATTTTTGATGATGCTTCTTAGTATAATATTATGAATGTGTTATTCTAAAGCTTACATAGAAGAGCAGTGCTGTGTGTAATTTTTGCCTAAAATGGTAGTTTTTTGGTCAGTGGACCAAGAATGAGGACAGCTCAGGGTTCTGGGATTGCATGGAATGGGACCTTGGTTTTGTTTTGTCTTGTCTTTGGTGATTAGATTTAGGACGTAAGTGCCAAAATAACGCATTTTAATCAACAAGAGGACTTCCCTGTTGATGTCTCGGCTGAGTTCAGTGAGTTGTACAAACACGGAAAAAGCAGACTTGAGTATAGGAAGAAGGGTGTCTCAAAAAGGAAATTCAACTTTATTGCCTAAATAAGAGATGCATGTGATTATTAACCAAAATAAATATAAGGGTCAAATAATTACAATTGCATTCATCTCTTTGGGGATTTAGGACTTCTCTAATATCTATAAATTAAGAAGAGCTATTAGTGAATTCATAATTTAAGAATAATCCCTTGCACTATGTATGTCACATGTTCCACATTACAGAGTGCTTTCATCTATTATGACTTTGTTTGATGTTCACAACAAATCTGACGTGGGCAGGGCAAGTGTTATTACCCCCATTTAACAGATGAGCAAGTTAAAGCTGCAGATGGTCCAGAGCTCTTTCCATAGACAACACTGTCTCTAAGGTCCTGTTAGCAGTCCCTTTCTGATGAATAATAACTTCTTTGCTCAAGTAAGGGCTGAGCCTCCGAGCACGACTGTCATTTAATATACATGTTGACCAAAGATGTGTCCACTCTGCCCTGGAAACATGAGCAGTGTGAAAGCAATATGTCTTTATGAAATTCAAGCAGGCTACCTTTTTCTAGCAATAAAGATTGAAATATAGCAGCACTATTCACACAATAACAAGACATGGAAACAACCTAAATGTCCATCAACAGATGAATGGATAAAGAAGATGTGGTGTATGTATACAATGGAATACTACTCAGCCATAAAAAATAATGAAATAATGCCATGTGCCGCAACATGGATGGATCTAGAGATTATCATACTAAGTGAAGTAAGTCAGACAGAGAAAGACAAATACCACGTGATATCACTTATATACGGAATCTAAAATATCACACAAATGAACTTATCTATGAAACAGACACATAGACATGGAGAACAGACTTATGGTTGCCCAGGGGGAAGAAATGGAGGAGGGATGGAGTGGGAGTCTGGAATTAGCAGATGCAAACTATTATATATGGAATGGATAAACAACAAGGTCCTACTGTATAGCACACGGAACTATATTCGTTATCCTGTGATAAAACATAATGGAAAAGAATACGAAAAAGAATGTATATATATGTATAACTGAATCACTTTACTGTACAGCAGAAATTAACACACTGTAAATCAACTATGCTTGAATAAATAAATTTTTTTTAAATGCAAAAAAAGATTGAAACAAATTAAGGAGAGTGCAAATGAAACGTATGTTTTCAGTTGATGGTAGGAATGTAAAGAGGAGCCTAATTAATGAATTTGTTCATGGCTCTTCCCACTTTGCTGGATGCCCAGTTATCAGTGCCAATGAGGTTTGGACTTTGGCCATAACATTTAGCTGTTTCTCCAAAAGCCATTTTCATTCATACTCCAGTTAAGGTTACCTAAGTTGCACAGTGCACTTTTGCAAGCTTGGTGGAAGTTCTGAATGCCCCCAGACCAGTGTTCCCTAAAAATCTCTAAGATATACTTTGCACGCCAGCTGTTGTGCTCCTTTGATCCCTCAATTTGCATATGGTACATTACTCTACAAGAGAGTTTTCTTTCTGTTTCACCAAATGCAGGTGCACAATCATTCCATGAGATCTCTCATAATTGGGCATGTAAATTACTCCCCCAGGTTGAAGGTCTAAAAAAATTAGTTTCTCATGAAGACAATGAAAAACTGCAATATTTGTAATTTATATATTTTTTTCAATCGTCTTCTGCCCATAGCAACCTCACAAATGGCACCAGTCATTGTGGGAAGGGTTTTTTAGCTGGTGTAAGTTTGTAGAAAATTTTTTTTCCCAAACCATAAATAAGTGATGAAATATATTGGGTCATTTTGCTTTCTGAAAAAGCCCACCAAATTTTTTTGTTTTTATGTTTACTTTTAAAATCTTCCCAGATACTTAAGAATTCTTGAACTCTGTATCTTCTCAAGTATTACTTTTTTCTTCTGCAGCCATTTTCTATAAAAATGTACTTGTCTCTTACCAAGAATACCAAACTGAAAAAATCAGGTGGAAAAAGTTTTTTTTCAATTCTCAGTTACATTTATGTGCACAGATGCTAACTGGAGTATAATAAAGGGATTATGAACCTTTAGACATTGTGGAAAATCTGGGCTTATTAAAATACCGAGTGTCTTTAGCCTTAATTCTATAACCAAAAGTCAAAAGGATATATGAAAGATCAAATAATTATCCTATTGCAAATCAGATCCCAGCAATTACAGTTTATCCTATAACTCTTTGTAAAGTGTCAAAAATTATATCACATCTCACATAAAGTGTATGATTTTTCATGCAAACTGAGAATTTCATTAATAATTCAGATTTTACTCATTAATAATTCAGATTTTAAGATGATTTTGAATGTATTGATTGTCAATATAAAATGAATTTTTATTGATATGAATTGTTGCTTTACTCTAAATTTGCAAAGTCATTAAACAAACACATAAAGAAGGAACACAAACATTTTCTCCAAATGACTTCTTTCATTCTTAAGCTTTGTTCAAAGCTTGGGCTGATACCATGAAAGACAAAAAAAAAAAAAATTCTTCTCTGCTTTTTCTTTAACTTAGTTTCCAAGCCAAATTTTACAATCACATTTAGGTCACTGAACTTCGATTGTTTATATTTTATAGAAAGGAAAAAGAGTATTAGACTTGGTGTCCTTTATACGCCAAATAAGGCATAGTAGAGCCTTAAATTGTTTGCAATAATAATCGGATCAGAAGGAAATGCATGCTTTTATATTATACAGTATTCTGTTTGCTAAACTCAGACTGCCAGTCTCTTGCCACCCCACCTCAGCTAACCTAGTGGGTCCCTTCTCTGGATGTCACATAGGAAGCCTGTGCTGATAGAGTGGGGGAACCTGAGACAGGTGAACTCAGACACCAACTTCAGGCTCAGAAAGATTCGAGAGAGTTCTAGGTCCAATAGGCTTTGGGGAAAAAAATAATTTTGTGCCATCAACATGGGCAGTTTGTCCAAATTGGTTCATCTTAAATATGCCTCTGGTCAGCTGTCTTTACTTTCCATTGATCATCAGGCCATTGGGAGAAATAAAAGGATTTTTGCAAAGTATTTGTCCTTCCAGGAGACTGCATTCTGGGTATGAAAATGTATCACCCCAATACCCTTTCCTGAGAGCCTGCCAGTCATCTTATCTTCCCTCACTCATCCTTGCCTGGAGCTCAAGTCCCAGGCTCCTTTTACTGTGGGATTGTTTTTTATCCACTTTAGATTGTGCCAACTTGCTTTCTTCAGCACGTTGTTGGTGCTAAATAAATGGTGTCATTTGTAGTAATAATGGTGATGATAATGAATTTTAAAACACCTAACTAATCCCAGTGAACTCTCTGTGATGTTAAGGCTGTAGAACACATGGTTGACTAACAGTGATAATGACTGAAAACGAGGTGATAAATTACTATGCAGATTGCTGATGGCCTATAATTGTCTCAAAAGGAGGACATTTTATAATAGCCCAATCCTATTTAAACAAATATATGTATAGCGTTGTAGACATATAGGATTGCATCTGTACAATTTTTACAGTAACCTGCTCCATAAAATACAGGGACACCAAACAATGTGGACACTCTTAAGGTCAAAGGCCATGAGAGGTAAGAATTAGGCTTGTGTTTGTCCTTTCTTGAATGTTGCATTGTTCCTGGATCTGTAAGTATAACTTTAGAGACTCCACCAATATAAACACAAAACTACCTAGTTATGAGCCTGTGTTTACACAGTCCAGATCAAAAACATAGACATTCATTCGGGTTCATTTGCACTTGCTGTCAAAAATGTCCTAATTCTTCTTTTGAAAAGTAGTGATAATTCATATTTTGATGCCATTCACTCTGCAGGTTAATTTAAATTTACAAATTTTATAAAAGGCCTTGTGTGTGTGTGTGTGTGTGTGTATGTATTTTCCCCATGTTGCCCTACTTTTTTCTTTTGAGAAGCATTGTTCTTTTCTAAGGAACTGATTGTGCGGTAGACCGTCGGATCATTGCAGGGAGCACAGATGAAAAGCCTGTTATTCCAAAGGATTAAATTACAATTCTTAGTGAACCATTGCCAAGCTATTTTTTCAAACGCAGAGAGGACTGGAAATAGGAAATGTTATGCCTTGAAAAGGGGTGGGTACTGTTGAGTGGTTGAGAAAGAATAACCATCCTAGTAAGTGTTATTAAATTCTCTTCAAGTAAAATCATGAAGCAAATAAAAGATGATAAAAATCTGTAAAACATCCAAATGATCAGGAATAATAACTGAGTTTGTAAGCAGTAATGATATCATGGGATGGATTTTCATTGAATTATAAAGATGGACAAGGAAAATAATCTAATAGATGTAGCATATGTACATGAATATACAAAAACGATTAAGATCCAAACCTCACTTCAAGGCTCAAGAAATATGGGGGCAGAGGACCTAATATTTGCAAATCACTGATAGCTTGCATATGAGCTCTCTTGGGAAGGATTATAAAATGTAGTGGGGAAACAAAATGAAAGGGAGTCTCTACCAAGGTTACTTGGAGCAGGATAAGTGAGCCTTACCCAAATGTCTGACCTGCTAAAACCAAGAGGAGAAATCAGTTCTCTTTTGAGACTCCAAACACTAGGGAAGTATCATATAACCTGGGAGGGAATGGGATAAATAAATTTGGGAAAGCAAACACCATAGAGAAAAGATGTTTTGAAATTCAATTCCGAAATATGCTAATGGATTTGGAGAGAGATAAAGGATTTAGGTGGCCAATGGCATAGAGAGCCTGAAAGAGAAAAGAAACTGACAATTTAGACAACGGGGACTCTACAGGATGCCACTGTGGTTTCTGCTAGTTTATCACTATACAAATCAGGAACAAACTCCACATGAAATGCTGTAAAAAAGGAAAGAAAAAAGTTCAAAAATATGCACTGACGGTTTCCCATATTTCGGGCACATATCAAGTATGATGGCAGGTGTTTGGGATGAAAAGATGGGTGAGATACAATCTGCTCATTAAGAGTTCACTGTATATTGGAGAAAAGAGAGACACAAACAGATAATCCCAGTAAAAGAAAATGGAGCAAATGCTACAAGCATATGTAGTACAAAGGAAGCTGAAGAGGTACAATTTGCTTGGCCTGGAGAAATCAAGAAATGCTTTGGAAAGGGGATAATGTTTGGATTGGAACTTGAAGGATTGAATAAGAGTTCTCCGGGCACAAAGAAAACAGGTGCAAAGAATAAGGTGCATACAGTGTAACGAGTTCAGGGCGTGTGAGGTTGGAGAATGGTGGAGTCAGTCTGTGAAGGGCCTGCTGTACCATGCTGAGGGGTCTGGCCTTAACCAGGTAAGAGACAGAGAGCATTACTAGCTTTGAAACAGGGGAATAACCAGATCTAATGTGTGTCTCAGAATGGAAGCTCTGGCTGTGAGGGGTAAGGTAAGGCTCAAGTCTTGTGGTCATTGCAACAGAAGAGCAGGGAGATGAGAGAATGGATTCCATAGAATCTTTGGAGATGATATGAATAGACTTTCATGAGCTATTAAATGTTAGGGATGAGGAAGAAGGAAAGTTGAAGGGGCCCCGCCCCAGCTCCTAAAATGGTAATGCCATTAACTGAGATAGAGAATACTGAAAAAGGAATACACCATTTACGCCTGTAGCAGGGTGACATGTGCCGGCAGGGGAGGCTGACAAATCTTTTGTTCAAATCCTCTTTGAGGCTTCCCAGGTGGCGCAGTGGTTGAGAGTCCGCCTGCCGATGCAGGGGACATGGGTTCGTGCCCCGGTCCGGGAGGATCCCACGTGCCGCGGAGCGGCTGCGCCCGTGAGCCATGGCCGCTGAGCCTGCGCGTCTGGAGCCTGTGCTCCACAACGGGAGAGGCCACAACAGTGAGAGGCCCGAGTACCGCAAAAAAAAAAAAATCCTCCTTGTATAGTGGAGGAGTCTCCAACTCAGAAAGGATTAGCCAGAAGAGTGTCCTCACTCTGCCTCACCCTACTATGTCCTTGAGGAGACTCAAGGGGTCAGAAAACATTTCATTGGGATTTTACTTAATTTTTTTTTTTTTTTTTTTTCTGTACGCGGGCCTCTCCTGTTGCGGAGCACAGACTCCGGACGCGCAGACTCAGCGGCTATGACTCATGGGCCCAGCCGCTCCGCGGCACGAACCCGTGTCCCCTGCATCGGCAGGCAGACTCTCAACCACTGCGTCACCAGGGAAGCCCTTACTTAATTTTTAACTACTACAAAACTATATATTTTTTTAAAAAAGTTATATTCAAGTGTGTCACCTACAAAATGTTACTCCAGTAGAGGCCAACAACATGCTTACTGGCCTCGCCAGGTTAACTCTCTTGGTGCAGCCCTCAGGACAAATGAAGCTCCCTCTAGTTACTTAGAAATGGAATGGTATCCTTAGATCACAAGGCAACTTGTTTAAAAACTCTATTTTTACCATTTCCAACAGTTTATCATTGTAATCAAGTAAAATCTTGATAATACGCAAGAAGAAATCACAGAAATAAATTGGTTGCTGAAGCTCACGTAAGATAATTGTCATTAATCACCTAATTTTAATTTTTGGCATTCATCAAAACAGGCTTGTTTTTTCATTGAATTTGAATAAATATGATAAATCTGAACTAACGCAATGTTTACTAAAAATATTCTTCCTGTCTGTCTTATATATTTGTGATTCTTCATAAGATTCCTTCTGAAAAGAGGGCTCTATTCCTAAAAAAAGTCTTTTAAAAAACTGAATGTAAAGTGTTATACTACTTCTTTTTCTACTGACTTTTGTTTCTGAGATTGTTAAACAAGTCTTCAATTTACTGGACTCATTTAAGATTCTAAAACCATCTTTTCTCTCTTCTCACACACATCCATATTTTTCTCCCTGCTCCCCACTTCTCCCTCTGAGCTTGGTGTTTGTGTAAGACAATAACAGGAACAATCTGATTTGGCAGGATAATAATCAACCAAAATGTGTCTCTTCTGTTTTTCATTTTGCTTGATTACAACATCAAAATGCTAGAATGGGTGAACTATTTTGAAGTCTGGGCTTTGAAAACACCTGTTTAGTGATGTGGATGTGTGCATTTTCCTATTGAACAACGATAGCAGCTTACTCTGTCATTTTCACACTTTTTTTTTTTTTTTTTTTTTTTTGCGGTACGCGGGCCTCTCACTGTTGTGGCCTCTCCTGTTGCGGAGCACAGGCTCCGGACGCGCAGGCTCACGGGCCCAGCCGCTCTGCGGCATGTGGGATCTTCCCGGACCAGGACACGAAGCCGGGTCCCCTGCATCGGCAGGTGGACTCTCAACCACTGCGCCACCAGGGAAGCCCCATTTTCACACTTTGATTACAAAAACAGTGGTCTGGACATATCCTGGCAAAATATATTCGGAGGTTATGGTAGCAGTTGAAATTCTCATGGAAGAATAAAAATGTACATTAGGACAATTTACACTTATTTTATTTGTGTATGCAATCTTATATAAGCAACGATCAACTCCTCTGTCCCAAGTAACTTTTTAATGTGTTATGTGAACTTCATCAGCAGCTTCTTGATTGGGTCTCAAGCACTAATCAGGCCCCTCACAAGTACACTGGATACTTAGACATCTTGCCTCCATCATGAAGAGTAAGTAGGATCATAATGACTAATCACATTAGCATGATTTAAAAATGCAGAGCGTGAATAGTTTTTTTCCCCAAGATTTGTAGTAAAAACATACGCACAGTAAGACTGCAATGATTCATTACACCATTGGCTTGTTTATATTATAACAAATTTATATGCCCAGAAGAAAGAAACCATAAAACCACCATTAACAAGCAGAGGAAAGAGATTGTTTTTTTAACTGAATTCAGGACGAACATATAAAAAAAAATATTTCAAAGAAGGGAAACTGCTATCTTGTTATGTCCTCTAAGACATTACAAAACCCAGTCTCACTAAAGATCTCTTTAGTAACCTATATTTTGTACTTCCCACTAAGGACCACTTTCTGCCCATAAAGCCAAACAGTGAGTTCCAGGTGAAGTCACTGCAAATCACAGAAGCATGTCACTAAGGGAAAATTCATTCCCATGAATTTTCATGGGAAAATTCCCATGTTTCCCATGAAAGCAAAAACCCTTACCTTCGGGAGAAGATATCCCATTTACAGATAGTATATTGCCACCCAAATGGATGTAAATTCACTGACTCCCTCTCAGGACTTGGGGTGTATGCTTTAGGGCTGAATCGGTCTGCTAAATATTAGCTAGGTACCGAGCAAGGTGCCTCAGATGCAACTATGAAAAATGACAAATGGTTCTTGCCTTCTACAAGCTTATCATCTAGTGAGGAAAGCACTAGATACTAATTATAGTATCAAGAGTTATGTCCTGGAGGGTGTAATGACCGTGTTGATACCTGGAAGGTAAGCAGGAGTTCAGGGGAAAGGACATAATGATGCAAAGTATTCCAGGCAAAGTATTCCATTACATGGAATGTATAAGGAACTAAGAATAGTTTGTGATCAAATGATTATTGAATATTTGTTGAGTGCATACAGCTAAACCATAGATTACAAGGGAGAAAGTGGTGAAAAACAAAGCTAAAAGGAATTCAGGGGGCCAGATTTATCAACTTAAATATTCAGGGGCAAGGGGCCTATCAGGGCAAAAGATAGACATGGTATCTGCCCTCAGGGAGCTAATAGTTTACTAGGAGAAAAAGATTTAAAAAAAATCACACTAACATCAAATTGTGATCAATACAATGAAGAAAACAAATGGGTGTGAGGAGAGAGTAACAGGAAGAACCTACTTAAGATGGGCTCAGAGGAGACAGACATCTCTGAGGAGGTGAGATTTGAAGGATGAAAAAGGGTCAGATCATGAAGGGCCTGGTGAACCTTATTAGTGAGTTGGGGGTTTTGTTTTTTTTTGAATTTTGGTTTTTTTTTATACGGCAGGTTCTTATTAGTTATCTATTTTATCCCTGTTAGTGTATATATGTCAATCCCAGTCTCCCAATTCATCCCACCACCCCCTCCCACTTCCCCCCCGGGTGTCCATACGTTTGTTCTCTACCTCTGTGTCTATTTTTGCCTTGCAAACTGGTTCATCTGTACCATTTTTCTAGGTTCCACATATATGCGTTAATATACGATATTTGCTTTTCTCTTTCTGACCTACTTCACTCTGTATGACAGTCTCTAGGTCCATCCACATCTCTACAAATGACCCAGTTTCATTCCTTTTTATGGCTGAGTAATATTCCATTGTATATATGTACCACATCTGCTTTATCCATTCATCTGTTGATGGGCATTTAGGTTGCTTCCATGACCTGGCTATTGTAAATAGAGCTGCAATGAACATTGGGGTGCATGTGTCTTTTTGAATTATGGTTTTCTCTGGGTATATGCCCAGAAGTGGGATTGCTGGGTCATATGGTAGTTCTACTTTTAGTTTTTTAAGGAACTCCATACTGTTCTCCATAGTGGTTGTACCAATTTACATTCCCACCAACAGTGCTAGAGGGTTCCCTTTTCTCCACACCCTCTCCAGCATTTGTTGTTTGTAGATTTTCTGATGATGCCCTTTCTGACCGGTGTGAAGTAATAGCTCATTGTAGTTTTGATTTGCATTTCTCTAATAACTAGTGATGTTGAACAGCTTTTCACGTGCCTCTTGGCCATCTGCATGTCTTCTTTGGAGAGATGTTTATTTAGGTCTGGGAGTTGGGGTTTTATCTTGTTGGTTATCCATGTTTAAAGGTTTTAAGTAGAGGAGAGATGCAATCAACTTGTATTTCAGACAAGTCATTCTGGCTGCTATGCAGTCTGGATACAAACAAGGCATAAGGAAGAGGTAGGGAGATCAGCTGGATGGCTTTTCCAGTGAACTGGGTGAGAAAGAATTTCCTAGTGCCTGAATATTTTATTAACAGTGCTATTAGGTAGAGGTAATATTAAAATATTTAACAATCAGTTTGGCATGAGCATTAACTCATCGGGATGGATGGTAGCTTCAGCACTGAGCAGGGTCTGCAGACATCTCTCTGCTGGGCCAGGCTGGATAGACAGGTGGAACCCAGAGGTGAGGCCATCACAACTGGGGTTTAGACTAGCAGCTCTTTGCAACTGGTATGGAAGTATTGCAATATTTGAGCAACAGATGCAACTGTAGTAGCCTGGAAATTCGGTATAGAGAGCCAGGGAAAGATTCAGGAGATGGTTAGGAAAGAGAAGGCTTACATTTGGGTAATGCATGAGACGAGCAAAAGGGACGGGTTAGTGATTAGGCTCCGGGTTCTGCTTGGGCAACCAGGTAAACTCATTTATTTATTCAATCATACTTATTCAGCACTTTATGTTTAAGACACCTGAGAGATTTGAAATGTCAAGAGGGCCGTTGGATATGTGATGCAGGAATGCCGGAAAGATCTGGGCTGCAGAAATAAACATGGGAGTTTTCAGTACATCATTTGAAGCTAAAGAGTGGATGAGGTCTCCAAAGGAGAGACAATAGAGCCCAGGATGGAGGCCTGAGCAACTCTGCCATTTAGAGTTTGTCAAGAGGAAAGGAGCCTTTGATGGCAGAAAGAGTGGCTACTATTGTACAAGGAAAACTAATCCTGTGAGGTTTCGGAAGCTAAGAACGGAGAGTGTTTCCAGGAGGAGGGAGTGGCTCGCTGTGTTCTAAGCTGTGGAGAGAGTGAGTAAGAAAGAGAGGACTGGAGACTCTCAGGGATTTAGCAACACAGAGATTGTTGGTGACCTTGATAAGAGCAATTTCAGTGGGCGGTGAGCGCAGAGGTCAGATTGTCTAGCACTGGAGGTGAATGAGAGGTGGGGAGGTAGGGATGGTGTGTACAAGACAACTTCTTGCAGTGATGTGGGACTTTGTTTCTCTTTTTGTTTGTTTGTTTTTTAAAGGGAAGAGGCTTAAGCAAGTTTAATTGCTAGTAGGAGAAGCAGTAAGGTATTTTAATAGATTCCAGGGGTCAGCAAACTAGGGTTACTGCCTATTTTTGTAAATAAAATTGTACTGGAACCCAGCCACTCCCATGCATTTATGCATTATCTATGACTGTTTTTATGCTGTAACAACTTACTTAGTTTAGTAGTTGTGAAAGACACCCTATGACACAAAACCAAAAATATCTACTCTCTGACCCCCTTACGGAAAAAGTTTGTTAGCCCCTAGATTAAACTAAAGTATTACATGCCCTTTTAGTTTCCACAGAAATGCAAATAAATACATACCATATATAAATACATACATAATGACATAAACTAACAATTTCCCAAGTCAAAAGTGCTATGGAAATTCTCCCTCATTAGTTTACCAATTTATCGATTAAAAAAAAGACAAAAAGACACAGCTACTGCTCTTCTGCGCATACTATATATCTGTTGTTGACAATATAAAATAAACACATTTAATTCACTACAGCACACCTAGTACCTGGCGCTGAGCCTGACATGTGATAGGTGTCCAATAAACACTGGTTGAAGCAAAGAAGAGAAGGAACCAGGTGATGTACTAGGGAATTGCCTGGGGCAAGGGGTAGAGGAGCCTTTTAGATTTGGGTAAATAGCAGAGGATTCTGAACTTAGAACCATCCCAGTGAGGTTTGTGGGGGGCTGGAATAGATCACATTCCTCTAGAATTAATCTGGAAAGTGAGGGGGAAATGGCTTGGGGGATCTGGCTGAAGCTGAAGAGTATCCTTGCTGTGAAAACAAAATCACAAAGTGGCAGTTTGTAGTTTGGCAGCAGGAAAGGGCAGTCTGCACAGTTCTTTATTTGTTGTGATGAAACAGAAAGTAGAGATGAGCTGAATTTATGTACAGCTCAAGCCAACTTATTCCTCAGGAGCATGTGTTGCTCTGTTAAAAAGTAGGTTAAAGTAACAAGTAACAAGTCAAAAAATGAAAATTTCCAAAAACATTTTGTTTAACTGAAAACAAGCATATATCAGTTGACCAATCTTTTGACATAGGAGCAAGGCTTTGGAGCACAGGGCATCACTCTTGAATAAAGAACATCCATAACATTAACTGAGATTTAAAGTATGGGTGTCTTTAAAGGAGAATGAAAACTTATAGATAAAGGGGAAGCAATCTGAGTGCAGAATTCTTCTAGAGTTTTTCCCACAATCTTTTGCAGCTATATCACTCACACTTTATGAAGCTTTTGACTTGTTCATAGAAACAACTCTTTTCTTTGTCTTCGTATTTCATCTATTTATGTAATATTTAATGAAATCACATCATTAAAATAACAAAACGCAACTATCATAAACAGACATAGGAAACAACTGCTTCTCAGGGAGGATACAATTCATATCAGAAGGTAACCTACTAACTTTGTTCTGTGGTGGGAACGCTAGGGTACAAAGGGAATAGGCAGTGATTCTGGTGACTCCAGGAAAGGGAGGCAAGTTAAGAGTGCTTCTCAGGACTTCCCTGGTGGTGCAGTTAAGAATCCGTCTACCAACGCAAGGGACACGGGTTTGAGCCCTAGTCTGGGAAGTTCCCACGTGCTGCAGAGCAACTGAGCCCATGTGCCACAACTACCGAGCCTGCGCTCTAGAGCCCGCAAGCCACAACTACTGAGCCTGTGTGCCACAACTACTGAAGCCCGCATGGCTAAAGCCTGGGCTCCACAACAACAGAAGCCACCACAATGAGAAGCCCGTGCACCCCAACGAACAGTAGCCCCCGCTCTCCACAGCTAGAGAAAGCCCACACGTAGCAACGAAGACTCCACGCAGCCAAAAATAAATAAATTTATTTATTTTAAAAAAAGACTGTTTCTCTGTGAGTGTGGTACAAGCATGTTACAGGGTCCCAGCTGGTGCTCCTTGAGTCACTGACAAGCTGCCAGCATGGCTGGGTCCCCTGAATATTGACTTGGGGCAGCTGTCCCAAGTCATCACACTCTAGGGACTATGCAGTATTGTGCACTGGAAAGCATGCATTAAACACTTGCTTTAGCTTCTTCTGGAATGTAGTATGTGGAATAATAGATGACTCCTCTTAACAATGCAACTACCAGAGAATTACAACTGATGAGAGACCAGCCTTATATATCCCATAGCAGATTTAGCTTTGCAAGGCACATTTAACGTTCTCAAACTGCTGAATCTAGAGAGAGAGAGTAAAATCTCTGTAAGCATATTCTGGCAACAAGTCACCTGGTAACTAACAAAGAACACCCAAAATAGCAGGCAAAGATCACTGAACAATATAAAAGTTGAGAATCAAAGCGGTGGTTAATATATTACCATGAACTGAGACTGGGGAGCCCACGTTTTGCAGCAAAGGCCCAGCCAACTTTCTAATTTATTTTATGCTAAAATTGGGTTGATAAAAAATGATCCTATTCTCTTCTGTCAATACTTTGGAAAAATTTTCCAATAGTTTGGAAATGAGGGAAATAAGATTTCCCTGCGAGAGTTAACTGTAAAACCAAGAATGTCATTGATTACATATAGATATGCAGTCTCTCAAGAGATCGAGTATTTCCAATATGAAACCGTTTCATATTTTCTATATCAAGGCCTTAATTAATGGTAGAACTTGAAGGGGCCTAAAAGGTTCAAATGTTAGGACTCAGAAAGGTTACATGGTATGTTCAAGGTCCTAAGGTCAATTATGAGTTAATCCAGCCTATGACCTAGGTCTCCCAGGTCCTAGTCTAATGTTTTTCTTATTATAACACCCACCTTCTAGTTGGAATTTTCTGATTACCTGGGGTCACTGTATCCTTAGAGATACGGTTACTATAGCTGAGGAACAAATTACCCTACAACTCAATGACGTAAAACAACTGTTTATAATGCTTATTAGGTCTGTGGGTCACAATTCCGACAGGGGCTGTGGAGATGACTTGGGGCTAAGATCCCCTGAAGACTCACTCACTCACTCACTCACATGTCTGCTGACTGATGGTGGCTATTGCCGGGACCTCAACACCTACAAGTAGCCTCTCTATGTAGTCTGAGCCTCCTCACAACATGGTGACTGGCTTCCAAGGGTGGGCATCACAAGACAGTCAGGCAGAGGCTATATTGCCATTTATGACCCAGCTGGGAAGTCATGCAACATGACATCCACCCCATCCTCTTTTTATTGGGGCAGTCATAAAGTTCTACCCCAGTTCAAGGGGAAGAGAATAGACTTCACCTCTTGATGGGAAGTGGCAAGGTCCTGGAACAGCATGTGGGGTCAGAAATATTGCTGTGGCCACTTTTGGAAATTACAATCTGCCACAACTAGAATTAAATGCCTTCTTTAGAAGAAAACGTTAGAGGGAGAAAAGAGGCAGCAGAAGAACAACTAACAGATCACACCTGAAGTCTGGGTATGCCTGCTTCCATTTCTCTCCCTCTGGGGAACTTTTCAATCTGTGCTTATTGCAAATTGAATGGGAATAAAGCATGTGAACTCAACATGACTGAAGCTTTTATTTCATTTAACTGTCTAGTTTGGTGTGTTGGAAAGTATGTTTCCAGCTTTTATGCTAGGGATAGGATGTATCCTTCACAATGAGGAAAAGGGGAAAAACTATTTTAATTGAAGAACTTATTTTTTAAAATAGATCATGTACTAGACTATAAAGAAAACATCAACAAATCTCCTAAAGCACAAAGTGCACAGACATTCTCTGACCACAGAACAATAAAACTATAAATTAGGAACATTTAAACAAAAATTTCCCACCCACTTGGAAATTCAAAAATATCCTTCTCTATATCTCTTGGGCATAAAAGGAGAAATATGATTGCAATTATAGAATATTTAGAAAATAAAAATAATGAAAACACTACAAATCAAAACTCATGGGATACGGCTAAAGCTATATTTTAAGAGGCACATAAATCAGTAAGGAATGAATAATGACAATGCCAGCAGCAGCAGCAACGGCTAACACTTTCTATTCTAGGAGCTTTATATGTATCGACTCATTTAATCCTCACAGCAACCTACAGGTAGATACTATTATTTTCATTCTCATTTTACAGAGGAACAAATTGCGACACAGAAGGGGTGAGTGATTTGAGCGAGATCAGGCAACTAGCCCCTGTCATTCCAGGCACTGGGGTTACACAGTGACCTAGAAGGCAAAGTCCATGCTCTCCTACAGCTGTGAGCTCCTCGTTATGGCTGGGCAAGTGTGGGAGTGCCCGCTTCTCACGAGGCCTTCATGGATGCCTTCCTGGCTGGGAGGGGCAGAAGTGCCTCATTACCTCTGGGTGGTGGCAAAAGCCCTGAAGCTCCCCTAGGCCTTCTCTGGCAGTATCCCATCTGGGATGGGGAGAGAGGCCTTGTTACTGCCAGTGGGGGTGGAAGTCCAGGCTCCCCGTGTGGTTTCCACTGGTACTGTGGAGAGGGGAGGGAGTAGAGTGTGTATCATTCATGCCTCGTGGGGATGAAAATCCCAGCTCCCTATGTATCCTTCTCTGCCACCACCTTGGCAGGTGTGTTGGGGTGCCTTGGTACAGCCTAGCAGAAGGCTGAAGTCTAATCTCCCCTCTAGGACTTGGCTGGCATGTGTGGGAGTGGGGCCACAGGTTTTTTTGTGTTTTTTTTCTGTGGCTTTTGGCTGGAGTAGAGCTGCCTAGATCATTCTAAAAGTTTTCTATTTCACTAGGCTGACCCATTCCTGGTTCTCTGGCTAAGCCTGGTTCTCAGAGCAGGCTTTGGTTGAAGGTTTTTTGGGGTTTTTTTTGTCTGTGCCTGTTGGCATTTGCAGGTTGCTAGCTTCTTCAGCTCCAAGTCTGGGATATATGAGGTAAACAAACAAACAACGTAGGAACTAACCATGTGTCATTCCTCAGGTCTCAAAGTCCCTAGCTGATCTGCCTTCCTCTCTCTACCTTTCAGCCTTCTTATGTTTCTTTTATATGTAATGTCCAAGGGTTTTAGTTTCACTTAGCTGGAGGAATATGGGAAAGTACATCAACTTCATCTTCCCAGAAGAAGTTGTCTCTTATGTTAAGAAAAAAAATCTTACAGGATGTGTTCATTCTCAGAGCAGGAGGGGCGTCAGAATGACAGAGAACCATTGGCAGTAAGGGGTGGAGAGGAGAAAAAGGGGGTGGGATCCTGTGCACAAGTGGACAGGATGGTCCTAGATACGAACATTAGTTCATCTGAAGTCACAAGAGGAAAAGATGAGAATCTATTAAAAATGCAGGGAGTTTGGTGGTGAGTGGATGAGGATGCTCTTCAGTGTTAGAGTCCATTGTCTCAATGGAATAAGGGAAGCCATCAACTGAGAAAGGGGGCCGGGGTCAGGGAAGGCTGGGGATTTGCAGAGAGAAGCTGCTTTGAAAGGTGGTAGAGAGGACTGACTAGAGAAATACAGAAGGATTTCTCTACATCCTGAAGCCACATAAATTTAGAAGGAAACCAGTTAGCCTAGTTGCCTGTTTTCCTCCAGAACTAGGTACAGAGTAGGCAGACAAGTGTGGGTTTAATCAATAACTGTGCCATATCAGATGAGAGAAGGAGAAAGAAAGAAAAAAAAAGACGTGTGTATAAGGGAGTGGTTATGATGATGAAACACAAAGTCAGTACCATAGCATGGCACAACTACAGAAGGCACTATTTTTATTGTATTTTGCAACACAGAGACCCAGCATAGACTCTAATATGGATGAGGAAGAACCTGAGTAAATGGACAGTGAATATTTGGGGGTGATTGAATTGGGAGTCCTAATAGGGTTGGAGAATTGTTAAGGTGGGACTGGTAAATTAGAGGCACCCAAAGATAGGAGATGATGGCCATAGAGAAGATATTTGAAATTGAGATTTAGGAGGTGAAATAGATATTGGAAATGAGAAGATCTAGGATATAAGAAGGTGTAGCTGAAGTGAGGTGGGGGATGCTTAGCAAACTACATGCCCTTAACAAAATTCCCATTGAGAATAACTAAAAACAATGAATAAAATATAGAAATATATATATTTTTAAATGCATCAGTGACCTGCTAATAAACTAAGGCCAAAATGAATTCAAAACAAGGCCCAAGTGAGATGACCCAGGCACTGATAATGGCCTTTGCACTGAGGACTTTTTTTTTTTTTTTTTTGCAGTACGCGGGCCTCTCCAGTTGCGGAGCACAGGCTCTGGACGCACAGGCTCAGCGGCCATGGCTCACAAGCCTAGCCGCTCTGCAGCATGTGGGATCTTCCCGGACCGGGGCACGAACCCGTGTCCCCTGCATCGGCAGGCGGACTCTCAACCACTACACCACCAGGGAAGCCCTGCACTGAGGACTTTTGACAAATCAGGGGATCTTGAGATCCAGTGTTCACAGCCTTGTGAAATATGGATGATAGTTGACAAAGCCTAGGTCCAGCCCAAAGAGGGCAGTATAAAAGACAATCCTACATACAGCTCGAAAGGGTATACTAGAAATAAGTTTGCCCCCATTGCAGACAACAAGGACATTTGCTTATGTTAAAATTTGGCACTGGTAAAGGAGAAGAAAAATCTTTCCTGAAAGTTTCTAAGTACAAGCTAGCCCTCATGTGTGAGTTTTATTGCCAGAGTTGCACTACCTGGGTGGTCTGGAAAACCTTCAAGCTGAGAATTTAGTTTAAAGTGGCCCTCCTTCAGTAGTGCCCATGAGCATCTGGCAGAAACACATGCAAATCCTTTTAAAATGAACTCCCTTCTATCTAGGCTTCAAATAATTCCCATAGAAATATGAATTCACAATTAAAAAAGAAAAGCATCATGGGCGAGACCCAACAAAATAACAAGCAACTCACACCACCCACAAAAAGTCACGTGTTGGAAATATCAGATAGTATAAAATTTCTATACAATTTATAATGATTAGAGAGCAGAAACTAGGGAGCCATCTGCAGGAGATAAGATTTTTACACAGAAAATACAAAAGTATCTATACATAAAAATAGAATTAAGGTTTTTTTTAGTAAAATTGATACTTATATGGTCAATATTTTAAAAATGCATTTCTATATACCAACAACAAAAAATTAGAACATGTAATAAAAAGACAGATGCCATTTACAGTAGCATCAAAAATATTAATTACCTAGGAAGAGATTTAACAAAATATGAGTAAGATCTGTATACAGAAAATCATAAAATGACTGAGAGAAATCAAAGGAAATTTAAATAAATGGAAAGAGATACTATGTTTATGGATAGGAAGATTCAATATAATAAAGTTGTCACTGCTTTTCAAATTGATCCATAGATTTATTTTATTACATTTAAAATCCCAACAAAGTATTTATTTTGACTGGTGGGCATTGAGGAATGGATAGTGGAACTTGGCAAGTTGATTCTCAAGTGTATCAGAGCGGACACTGAAAATCAGTTGAGAAAGTATGAGCTTTAAATAACTGATGCTGAGACAACTGGTTATTCATATAGAAAAAAATGTATCTGAACCCCTACCTCACACCACATGCCAAAAATCAATTCTAGGTATCTAAAATACTCAAAATTAGGTAGAGTTTTTAAACTTTTTGAAAGTAATAAAAGAAAATGCCCTTTTCAATTAAAGGATGAGAAGAATCTCTGAAGCTAGACAAAAAGCACAGAAAATAAAGGAAATTATTATTAAAGTCAACTACATTAAAATTAAGAACTTCTGTTCATCAAGATATACCATAACAGAAATGAAAAGATGAGCCACACACTGGGAGAGGGTATTTGCTATACCCATATGACAAAGGGTTAGTATCCAGACCATATAAAAACTATAAGCCATTCAGAAAACTACAACTTAATTTATTTTAAATGGGAAAAAGATGTGAATGGGCTTATCACTGAAGAGAGAACACAAATGGTAAAATAACATATGAAAATATGTTCAACTTCATTTGTAATCAGGGAAATGCAAAATAAAACCACAGTGGCATATTATTTCAATTTCATCAGCTTGACAAAAAATTTTTGAATGTGGAATACCAAGAATTGGAGATGTGGAATCACTGAATTCTTATACAGTGTTTGTGGGAGAGTAAATTTATTTCAACCATTTTAGAAGATAATTTGCATTATCTATTAGGTTGAAGGTATGCATGCCTTTTGACTCAACAATTCTACTCTCTGATGTTTGGCCTAGAGAAACTTTTGTACACATGTAGTGGGAGATAGGTACAAGATGTTCATAGTAGCATATTTGTAAGGGCAAAAACTAGAAATAACCAAAATATTCACCAACAGTAGAATGGAGTAAAATTCCGGTATATTCAAATAATTGAATACTATACAGATATAAACATGAATAAACTGTAGTTATTTGTGACAACATGGATGCACCTCAGGAACATGTTATTAAGTGGAAAAAGTACGTCCCAGAAAGACCCATATGGAAAATTCCAATTATATGAAGTTCAAAAGCATGCAAAAATCATATATACATACATATATATGTATATATACATACACACACATATATATATATAGAATGATTAGGAAGGATGGGATTGGAGAGGGACACATAGGGGCTTAAATGTTCTATGTCTTAAATGGGACAGTAGATGCACAAGTGATCATGTCATTGTTACTTTTTTTTAATCCTTAAACATTTATTTTATAAATATTATTTTGTATATATCCAATACTTAATAAAATGTCAAGGCTCTTTGGAATTGAGGAGGTAAAAAGAACTTTATCACAGAATGATTTCATGCTGGAAAGTTAGAAACAACAACAAAGGTCCCCAATAAAGGTCTGGTTAAATAAATTAAGGTACATCTGTATGAAGTGAATACAGCAATGAAGTGAATACATTGACATGAGATGTTCCTTGTATAGTAGATGAAAGAAGTTACAGAACAATATGATATCTCATTTACATAAGAAATATAAAAATACACATACATAAGAATATAAAAAGTGTTTAGTGAGTACACCAAAAAGTTAACTGTATTGGAACCTGGGTGTTGACTATTAGAATTATATTTAGGGGTTTTTTTTTCTTGATTTCTTCTCATTTTTTTCTACCAGAAACATATATTACTCCTATACCAAAAAAAGTCAGAGAAAGAGTAGCAAAGAATATCTAAGAAACATCAGAAAGAAGAATGTAAATATAAAATATTTGGAAATGACCTTCACAAAATATATTAACATATTATTTGAAGAAAATGGTTACACTTTTCTTAGAGTTAAAAATGAGATTTGAAGATAAATGGATTTATCTATCAAGTTTCTGGCTAAAAGGCAATATAATAAAGATTTAACTTATTCCCAATTTAATTTACAGGATTAAAATAATCCCAAAAATCACAATGAAGTTTTTTTAATTGATAAAATGGCTCTAAAGTTTATCTGGAGATGCAAGAGGGAAGGGATATGGGGACATATGTATATGTATAACTGATTCACTTTGTTATAAAGCAGAAACTAACACACCATTGTAAAGCAATTATACTCCAATAAAGATGTTAAAAAAATAAAGTTTATCTGGAAGAATAAATGGGGCTATTGATAATAGAATTCTGAAAATTAAAATTAAGAGGTTAGACTTGTTCTAATGGATACATTTTAAAATGAATGATAAAGCGACAACCATTGAACCACTATGAGAAAGCTCTTAAACATCCAGTAGAAAGTGCTCAAACATCTCTTTATATTTTTAGAAACAGTGAATGTTGGAGGAAATAATGGTAATAGAGAAAGTATAAAATAAATAATGTTGGAATAATGGCTAAGGAAGGGTAGTTAATTTTTTACCTTAAAATACGTTCTAAACCAATTTTTACTGTATTTACCTAAAATAAATTATAGATAAGTTAATGTAAAAAAATTTAGATCATTATTCAGAGGGAGCACAGAAAATATGTAACAGATTCACGATGGTATAAGTCACTAAATCCAATGACTTTGCAGGACCAACTGATAATCTTGACTACCAACACTCTTTTTCTTCCCTTTGCTTCCTTTGACTTCTATGACACACACTGCCCTGATTTTTCACGTCACTTTGGTTGCTACTTCTCCAATTCCTTTGCAAGATTATCCTCCTCTGAAAGCCATTATATGTTTGAGTTCCTCAGGGCCCATTCCTTCTCTACACTGTCTCCCAAGATATTCACATTTGTACCCACGACTCCAATTACCACCTCTACTCAGGTGACTCAAATTTAACTCTCCCCCAGGCATTTCTTACCTATCAGTATAAGTCAGAATCCCTGAAAGAGACAGGTGGCACACTCAAATGTACCATAATTAAGGAGACTGTAGTCAAGAGATCATTTGCAAAGGGTTTGGGGAAAACAACAGAGGACAGTAGTCCAGCATCTCAGGGAGCTTTTACTGCCTAGGTTTAAAGGAGGAGGTTAGGGACTTCCCTGGTGGCTCAGTGGTTAAGAATCCACCTGCCAGTGCAGGGGTTCAAGCCCTGGTCCTGAAAGATCCCACATGCCACAGAGCAACTGAGCCCATGCGCCGCAACTACTGAGCCTGCGCTCTAGAGCCCGCAAACCACAACTACTGAAGCCCATGTGCTGCAACTACCAAAGCCCGCGCACCTAGAGCCCGTGCTCCACAGCAAGAGAAGCCACCGAAATGAGAAGCCCGCTCACTGCAACGAAGAGTAGCTCCCACTTGCCGCAGCTAGAGAAAGCCTGGGCACAGCAAAGATCCAACGCAGCCAAAAATTAATTAATTAATTTAAAAGAAAAAGGAGGAGGTGGACATGATTACTGGATTAGACAGAGAAAAAAAAGAGGTGGGAGGAAGAAGAGCAGGAGGCAGAGGAGGAGGTTTTGAAGGAGGCAGGGTGGAAAGAGGAGGAGGTGGGGAAGAGGAAAAGATGATGCAGGATGTATATCATATAGAGTAAATACTCAGCCTTCACGCTTCTTCCTTCATGTCCCTCCTATGGGCTGAACGCAGCTAGAAGGCAGAGCACACGGGAGCACGTGCTGGGGATACATGGAATCTTGACATCCCACACAGGTCAATGTCTCTGGACAGGGATCAGCATAGAGATGGGTGGAGTGGGGCTCTAGATGGGGAGGCAGAAGATATCTACCTAACAGACATCTCCTACCAGGCTTCTTCTCTAGGACATCCCAGGGATATTTAAAACTCAGCAGGTCCAAGATTAAACTCATGAACCGCACAACCACAAGAACTCCACAACCTCTCAAGAACAAAACTAATGAAAAACAAACTGGTCCTCTTTCAGTGTTTTCTGTGTCATCAAATGGTATCAAGGTCAGGTCTGTCTTCCCATAACCGTGCAGGAATGGATTGGAGTGGGGCAAGAGTAGGTGCAAATAGATCATTGAGGACGTTATTCCACTAGTCCAGACAGAAATGATGATAGAATGGGCTGAGGAAGTGTTGGTAATGACGAACAAAAGTGGATGGATTGAAGTGGATAGATTGAAGAGATATTTAGAAAGCAAAATTGTTAGGACTTGTTATTAGATTGGATGTTTGGAGGTAAAAGTAATGTGGTTGTCAAAGATGACACCTTCAGTGATTTCCCATAGATCTTAGGAAGGGGACACAACTCCTTAACATGGACTTATTGGCCCTGCATGGTCAGCATCCCCCACTTCCCACCCTTCAACCTGCCACCTTCACTTATACCAGGCCCCTCTGAGGATGTGGACTACGTTCTACATTCTTTCAGTTCTTCCTGTTGCCTATGCTTGCCCCTGGGCAGGACCTTTGCACCTGCTATTTCCACTGCCTGTAATGCTCTTAGCCAACTACCTAATTCCTCTTTATCATTCTTAGCTCAGTCACCACTTCCCCAGGAAAGCTTCCCCTGACTTCCCTAACTAGACCTAACCCTCCTATGAAAGCTCTCCTATACTGTGTCCTTCCCTCTGTAGTCTCTATCCTTTAGTAGCTTACACACACTCGTGTGGCTTTTCAGTTAATGTCTAACATATTCTCAATCCCCCACCAGGATATGAACTCCACGAGGACAGGGACTGTGTCTTTCTTGTCTCACAATAGTCTTATTGCCTCTCGTAGTGCCTGGCACCTTGTAGTACACACACACACACACACACACACACACACACACACACATGCATACACACACTCTTTAATGAATGAATGAATAAAAGTAAAAGCAATGGAATAGATCATGCAGAAAAACACTGATGGATTTAATAGACTTAAATTATTATCTTCTCCATATTAAACAAGAGTAAAGAGTAAATGATAAGTGATAAACTTAGAGATATATTCATAATATAAAGACAAGAAGACTATATCTCAGTAGAGTTCTTGCTACATCAAAAATACAAATACTAATAACACCCAACAGGAATTGACAAAAACAAAACAAACAAAAAATCCCCATAGAACAGAAAGAGTTATGACAACTTTTCACTGTAAAAATTGAAACTCCAAATAAAACTGGCCTAAACAATAAGGAAACCCACTGTATCACATAAGCAGAAGGACGGGATGGCTTCCCTCAGGATCATGAGACGGTACCCAACGATCACCGGGGACAGCATGCTTTCTTGTTCACATTCATCAGAGTAGAAATGCAGTCTCTGCTGGCAATACAATACAAATCCTGGGCTTCCCTAGTGGTGCAGTGGTTAAGAATCTGCCTGCCATTGCAGGGGACACAGGTTCGAGCCCTGGTCTGGGAAGAACCCACATGCTGTGGAGCAACTAAGCCTGTGCACCACAACTACTGAGCCTGTGCTCCAGAGCCTTCAAGCCACAACTACTGAAGCCCATGCGCCTAGAGCCCTGTGCTCCACAACAAGAGAAGCCACCGCAATGAGAAGCCCATGCACCACAACGAAGAGTAGCCCTCGCTCACCACAGCTAGAGAAAACCCGTATGCAGCAACGAAGACCCAACACAGCCAAAAATAAAATAAATAAATTTATCAAAAAAAAAATACAAGTTCTTCTCTTTAGCTTCCCTGAGTCACTTTAGGACCAAGCTGGGTCAATTCTGCTGTCAGAGGATGCCATGTTCTGATTTTGAACCATTCACCAGCAAGAGAGATTGGATTACCATGTTTGGTTTGTGTTAATCTAGACCCATTCCTGGCACTAGGGTCAATTCCAGAAACCACACTGTTGTTGAGGAATCAAATACAAGGTCCACTAATATTGGCCACAATCATTGGGGGGAATGGTCAGCCTTAGAAGTGAGGCAGATGCAAGAAAACAAACATGGCAGTGAGGTATCATTGTTCAACTTGCAATTTTAAAGTTTGTTTGCATTAAAAAATTATTCATTGAAAACAGATTATAAATTGATTTAATCTTTCTGGAGAGCAATTTAGCAAAATACAAAAAAAACCTTGGAAACATTTATGACAAATTTTGGAAAGTATACGTGTGTGTAGAAATGAGAAAGCACAAAAACGTTCTTGTGGTTGTTACTGGCTGGCAATTTTATGGGTGACTTTTATTTTCTTTTAAATGTTTTCCAAATATTCTTTAGCCTAATTTTGTTTATTTAAACACAAAGGACACGAAGGAACCTCTTATTTCAGAACGTGGACCACTTTCAGTCAGGAATATCCTCTGGAAACTTAAGCAGTAGGCAAAGTAGTTGCAGGGTTTCATTGCTCCCTTAAGGTAATGAAGAGAAAATAGCAAACGATGTGAATCAGAGATTCTGAGTTATGGAATTCTCTGCTTCTAAAGTTCTAGTTTGGCCCAATTTGTCTGTAATCCAGGGGAAAATAAGAAACAAGGCATAAAACACTGCAGAAAGATATGTAGTTACAACAGAACATTTAGCATAAAGCTTGTTCTTCTAAAATTCAACCTCTAATTCAACTCCATAGGCTCTTGCTATAGGACTTAGTGAGTAAACAGCTGAAGCTACATGACCAGACTTAGCTTGATCTACTGTCACTTTTGTTGAGGAGAAAAGGTTGGACAGTTTTAAAAACTTAAGCATAGGAAAGTATCTGAACTCACTTTTAAAGTTCAGAGTCAGAACGTCCGGGATAAAGGAACGTGTGTTAGTGAACTGGGATTTCCAACAGATCTTTAACCGTGAGATCAGTGACGATGTTCTTTCTCCAGATTTAATTTGATAATTTCCCCCATTCTTCTCAGACCACTCTTGGTTCTCTTTCTGCCTTTATAGTCACCCTTCTGAGTAACCTTGGGCAAGTCATTTAACCTCTGCTGTAGCCTTTCTGAGAGAGCCTTCCATCGTGGATTTCCCTCTGTCTAAACATCTCTAAAGCTTCCTTGGAGTGAAAGATCAGGAAAATCTATAAATTTAGGATAGCCCTTAGGCTAATGAGGGAGTACTGCGTTTTTACACAGTCCTCCTTTAGAAGGGCTTAAAAACAGATCTTTCACCTAGATAAGAAGGGAATATGCCAGCATCAGATTCTACCCCATCAGTCTCCCAGCAGTTACAGCAAGCCAACAGCTCAGCCTGTGCCTAAACTGGCCATGAATAGACAAGTAAGGACAGCAGAGAGGCAGGAAATGGGGTTAGGTTGATTTCCATCTATTAGCAGCAGCTTAAACTGGTATGCTGGGCAGCTCTGTCTCCCATTGGCTACAGCTGCTGAGAGCAGCAGGATGAGGGTTGACCTATATCTGTCGGGTGTAAATCAAACCCTGAATTTGTTTGTAGCAAACTTCAGTGTTCCAGAACGCCAAGTTTAACTTACGCCCAACCACATACAATATTTTTATCAGGAACCGTGATATTCTCCACCTGCGAGGAACTTACATCTGTGGGTTTCCCCCCTCCTAGATTTTTTTTTTGCTTTCTTTCTCACTGCCTCTCTCTCCTGTCACCCTGTGACCATTTTTGTCCCCCTGCATCTGTGTTATCTTCTGGCTGGGCGGGGTTGTGATGGTCACAGCTGTGCTCCTTCTAGCAATCATGGTCACACCGGCCCTTCTCTGCCTGCCCCAGTTTCCATCTGACCAAGCTGTGCCCATCCCTTGCACTTGCGGTTGTTACCCAGGTTGGCACTGCCTCATGACCGCGTGTGCCCTTCTGGGCCAGCGCGAGTTTCAGAATGTGTCAGTTGCTAATACAACTGCAGCTGTAGACAGACAGAAATATGTTCAAAACGTGAGTTCTAAACTTCCTACACAGAAACTGTTTCTTAATAGTTTTTGAAGACCAAATAATCTTTTTTTTTTTAAGATAGCGTTTAAGTATTCAGACATTTATTTTCCTAGATTAGAGAATAAACTACTTGAACTTTCATGTAGGCAGCTAACCATCCAAACGTGGCAAAGCTCCTTTCCTTCGTCTTGGGTCTCAATCAGTACATGGATGTTGTTTTGTTTGCCTCAATCAGTATGTGTATGTATTTATGTACACTGACATCACAATGTGAAACTTAACCTACTCAGTTCTGCCGTCACACTAAAGCATCAGTACACTTAGGTTTCTATTTATAATGCAGAAACTGCTCTTCATGACCTATTATCATTTCTTCACTGGGGCCCTGTAGTAACAGAAAAGAAGCCCAGATGATGGAAAATTATTCTAGCAACTCAGGTCCCCATGCACACAAGACACATTGCAGTAATTTGAGATGGAAAAGACCTATTAGGTCATCCCACTGATTCTCTGAGGGCATGTGGTGGTTTTTTCCCTCTCCAATACGCTGATCTACATTTTAGTGCCTTTTCCAATTGCAAATGGCACAAGTGACGGGGCCTCCATCCCTCCTGAGGGACAGGGCAGCACAGTCTATAATAGATCTCTCCATTAGGGCATGAGACTTGTTCAGCCGCCTAAATTATCTTTGTTTTGACTTTCATTTCCATCACTACTCCTGCCGTCCCCTTGGACCACACTAAATAATTTCTCCCTGTCCCCGCTATTTACACCCTTCAAGTCCTTGTAGCTGATGAGCCAGTCCCTGTTAGTTAGAACCAGTGGTCATGCTGGGAGACTTGTCTCTTTCATCTTCCCTCTGAAGGCAGTCCCTTCAGGCTGATAAATCAGATTTGTTGCTCTTCGATGAACGCCCATCCGTTTCTCAATAATTTGCCTCATTTCTTTGTCACTCAGGCTGTTCAGGAAAATCCCCTTTGTCTCCGTTGTTGCAAAATAAGATGATGGTGGTAGAATCTCTGCTTACAGCAAACAGAGCACATCTCTTCAGCCACCAGGCATCTTCCTGCCCCCAGGACACTGGCGTCATCTAGTCCGTTATCTTTAACTCTCTTACTTGGGGTGTGGAGCTACTGTGTTAACAGGACTTAGGTGTGTTTGTAGAGACAGGAAGAGTTGATCTGTATTTCACCTGACCAGCTTTCCTTGTTGTATATTTAGTTAATGCCGATTAGCTGTTTAAATCATAATTTGCTGCCCATCTCAATTCCCCGTTGGAAAAGCTTCCTTGAACTTCCTCAAGAGAATGCTAACCTTTCCATTAATACTCCCACGTTTCCTGATATTAAAGTGGACATCACTCACCATATCAGACATCTTTGCCAAAAGGGGAATTCTGTTGCTATGAGAGGGGCAGGATGGCCCCTTTACCTTGAATGAGCTGAATGTCCCCGCAAACCAGGAAATTTGGGGAGTGGCTTTTGCAGTGCCAGCATCAATAGTGTTCAACCTGTCCCTTCTCTAACTCCCCAGGTAATGGCTCCCCTGAGTGCTAAAGCACCATTTAATAAGGTCTCTCCTAATGTGCTCAATGCTCATATTTATGCAATAATAATAACCAACATAGTGCTTTACGAACTGTTTTCATCTAATTACATCATCCTACTTAACAGTCACAGCCACCCTGTGAGAAAGGAACTATCTTCTTTATTTTACTGGGGAGGAAACTGAGGCTTAGGGATGTTCCATTGCCCAATTTCACAAAAATATTCAGTTAATTATCCTTTCCATTCCCTTTTTGTTCTCCTTCTGAAATCATTGGAAAAAATGCTCCGTGAACAATATGTGAAGAGGCACTAACTGTATACAGGTTCCTAAAGTCACTGGGATGCTGGCCATTGCATAATATTTTTCTGTACTCTTAGTTGGCAAAAATAGAGTGAATAGACATCATCCACAGTTCAGTATGAGTCCTATGGTTTATCAGTAGGATAACTCAGTTGTTATTCGATGACAGAAAGAGTATATTAAAATTTATAAGACATAGCTTGCTATCTCTTTCTAAACAATAATGTAATGTTATTAGGCATGAGCTAAAAGTGAGCTTATCTCCTCAAATACCAGTTCAGACCCTGAGGGTATCTGTTTTTCCTGCAAAGCTGATAAAATTATATACACCTAAGATAAAAGAAGAAAGAACTATATATGTCAATACATGTTAATAACATGATTTGAAGAAACAAAGGACCTGAATAATACTGACTTTTTTGAGTAATTTAAAAAGCAGAAATATAATTTTCTACCAAATACATGGTCAAGGAAGCACAATATCCTAATATTGTGCTAACAGCTAAGCAAAGGATGATGTTTATTGCATCACTTATTTTCAAGTAGTGCTTAGCAATATTTTTAATTTGGCACAAATGTGATTACAGTAGGAGAAAGACCTGTACTGAAGGGTTTTTACGCTTTAAGGGATTGAGGCAACATCCAAATAAAAGTCTCATCAGAGCCAGCATTTTGAACAAAATCCAGATCAAGAAATGTATGCTGTTAAGTGAACTGCTCCTTGCTGTGTCCTGGCCAAAGAAAGCAAATTGCATGTGTACACAAACTATCAATGCACAGAAACATGCAGAAGTCTCCATCTCTGTCAAGATGGAAGGCAGAATTCTTTTTTCTCCATCTCTATTAAGACAGAAGGCAGAATTATTCCTTCTGCATCAGCTTGAGAGCCCTCACTCTCAAGTGTAACTAACTTTAAAGTGTACTTTAAAGTTACTTTAAAGTGGCTGGACTGGATAGTGCCTGTAACTTTCTTGCAACAAATTTTTAAGCAAACGCAACCTTGAAGATGCACCCTTGAAGATTCCAGCTGTATTTCATCGTACTCAGGGTTTAATTGTAAAAAAGAAAACTCTTATTGCTTATTTTTAATTACTGCAAATTCAAACACATGTTTACTACGGTGAAGTTTAAAAATACAATGAGAAAAAAGAAACCGATAGTTTTTATTTAGAAGTAACCAATTTTGACACACCCTCCTACTGCCTTATCTACATAGCTATATATATGTATATATTCATCTTTTTTTAAATAATAAGTTGTTGCTTTTAATAGTCAATAATACTGACTTCTTTGTTCCTTTAACCTAAGATCTCTGAAGCCCTTATGCAAGAAATGATGCTGTTTTGAGCTGATCTAAAAAGGGTGAAAAAATGCTGTAATTAAAAGTTTTTAAAAACATTTACTTTATACGACTCATGAGATTTGAATCTTTTAAAAGTAAAAGACACCTTCTACAGCCAAACCTTGGATGAATACCTAGAAAATACATTACACCTACTACCTACATTACACCTACCTACCTACTATTCCGCTATTAGTCTATATGAACCTTTTCCGTGGATTCTAGTGTACCAGGGATTGACAACACAATGCAAAGGGACTGACATTGACTAGACCCAGCTTTGGGAGCTTAGGGAAAGGGGAAGGAGTTTGATGCCAGACCTAAATCACTGATGTCAACATTAGGCTCATTTTCTTTGCCCACCTACCTCCCCCTGACCATGCATGTCATCTCTGCTCCCAAGAACAGATTTTCTCAGGACCTTTTTTTTTTTTTTTTTTAGGAATTTTCCAGCTTATTCTTAAGATAACTCTCAAATACTAAAACATCTATGAAGTCCCTAGATGGGAGTTTTGCTTTTTACGCTGTACTGAATATTGTATTTCATCAAATCTAAGACGCTATCTATTGTTAAGTTGTATCATTATTTTAAAACGATACTAAGAAAAAAGATGCTGCCAACTAAACTATCATATACCATTAATTTCAAATTTGATCCAATTTCAGAGATGTTAAAATGTGAAAAAGTATCTTACAAATGAACTTTGGCATTTATTTAAACCTACACATTGCATAAAGAATATTCAGTCACATACCATGAACAGATTTTTAGCACCTACTACATATTAGGTTATGTATAGAGAAGTTAAAATTAGAATAGATATCTTTGACATTTAACTTGTTTATTTTTTTGGATTGAAATCAAAGCAAAATGTTCATATTTTAACATTTATGTTTCTATAGAGAATACTCATTTTCTAGACCGAACTTTATGGTCTCAGAGTGGAAGCAGAGGCCATCCATGTGGTCTTGAGTCTCTTTATCTCTTTGTAATGTATCCTCAGAGACAACAGAATTTTAAGTTAGACCCCTTTTTACTTCAAGAAGCATGTCTGGGTTCTTTCATCTTCAAGATTTCAGTTAGTCACTTAGTTTTTTAAAATTCGTCAGGCTTGGAAAATACAGATTTATTCCCATCTGTGTTTATCATATCTTCTGCTTGGCCAGTTTAATCACCAGATTTTATAGTTAAAGACAGTGAAACTTAGGCCACTTAACTGATTTGTCCCTCAGCATTCAGGTGGGTTCTTTCTTGTCTAAGGAAGTCTGTCCAACACAAAGTACAGTCTCGTTCAAGGCTCTTTTAATCTTACAGATCCAAATATGTTCTTTCAGTTGCCTAAGATATCTATTCTCTTCTACACCTTCTGAAATCAAAGTCCATATTTCCATCTTCTTTTAAATTGTTCTGCCCCATATTGGCAGCCACTTTCTAGTATCCAAATCTAGAACAATGTAGTTTCCCCTTGCAGAGAGAAAGAAGCAGTCCCTATTTATGCACAAAAGTAATTTGCTACCTGGAATGTAAATGTAGAGCCACTAGCCAGTCAAATATGAATTCGTTCTGAGTGGGAGACAGTGAGGGAACTGTCTTACAAGTTTGTATCAGTGCCCAGCCTTTCCTCTTTGAGTTTTACCTTGTCTGCTCCTTTTCTTGCTTTAAAATGATTATCTTTCAAGCACAAGAGAGAAATAGAAATATTAAAAATATTTAAAACATGAAATTTTGATGAAGTTTAAAAAAAAAGCATATTCAAGGAATTATAGAAACCTGTGATCTTTGGTGGAATTAGTTTACCTAGCTGTGTACTGAAAGGTAATGGTCTTTTGAGCCCCCTCTCTCACTATCCTGCCCCCTGGGGCCACAGATAAACCTGTTAGCTAGAAAACAAGCTGGTTGAGGCTGAGCAAAGATTTCTGTATATCACCCAGGGCAAACTTTTTTCTGAAAAGGTGGAAAAAGCCTCAGTAGCTATGAGGAAGGTGGATTCCAGAAGGCATTAATTAGCAATGGTCCTGAAGGGAATCCTGCAAGGGAATTCGGAGAAGATGGTCAGAGAATGAGGGCTGAGATAGGAAGGGGCAGGATTGATATGTGAGTCATAATCCTTAATTGCGTTTTGGAAATGGCTGCATTTGGCAAAAGACATCCTTATTCTTCAACGAACAGAAACATTTGCCTCCAAGTCATCTGGATTTTTTGCTCCCCTAAATAAATACTTCTGGATTCAATCGGAGTGGGAGACAAACAAATTTAGTTGTTTAAAATCCCACTCATATTTCTGAGCCGTTTTCTTATCAATTATAATTGTAGTATCTTTCACTTAGTAAGTAACTGAGGTTCTCATTCTTGGTCTTGAAATGTGATACCAGACCCAAGCCATATTCTTTGAAATCACTGGGTTAATGTGTCTTCATCTAGAAATGTGACTCCTACTAAAACGATTTCCCTTAAAAACTGTGGGACATTTAACCATTCCAATTTTATCTAACACAGATGATTAAAACACATTTAAG
The DNA here is from genome assembly GCF_949774975.1 of Lagenorhynchus albirostris. Taxonomy (NCBI): domain Eukaryota; kingdom Metazoa; phylum Chordata; class Mammalia; order Artiodactyla; family Delphinidae; genus Lagenorhynchus; species Lagenorhynchus albirostris. The sequence goes on from NC_083102.1 coordinate 61,251,791, forward strand.
CAAGTGTGTGTGTGTCTGCTACAGACTGAATGTTTGCGTCTTGGCAAAATTCACATGTTGAAATCCTAACCCCCAATGTGATAGTATTAGGGGATAGGACCTTTGGGAGGTGATTAGGTCATGAGGGTGAAGCTCTCAATAATGGCCCTAGTGCCCTTATAAAAGGGACCCCAGGGAGATTTCTGGGCCCTTTCACACTGCGAGGAAACAGTGAGAAGACAGCTCTCTACAAACCAGGAAGCAGGGCCTCACCAAGACACCAAATCTGCAGGCACCTTGATCTTGGACTTCCCTGCCTCCAGAACTGTGAGAAATAAATGTTTGTTTTTTTAAGCCACCCAGTCTATGGTATTTTTGTTACAGCAGCCTGAACTAAGATAGTTTCCAAATGGACGATGATATTTTCAAAAAAGAATTTTAGATGACTTTTTGTTTGTATTATATAATAAAGGATGTTTCTAAATTCAAAGCTGTTTTTAATCACAAATAGAAATTGTAAGTGCAGATTCAAATAACAGTGTAGTTATAAAGTGCTAACATTTTCTTTATATTTCAGTCATTTTTGGTAATATAAACATAAGCGGAATGATTAAGGAAAAATGAAATTATCTCATGGCTTCATTTCCTGTTTTCATTACTCATTAAAACTTTGATAAGTGTGGTGAATGAAATGTACTACTCAATTACAATGTGCCAGAGGTTCCTTTGGACACAAACTACATTAATTTTAAGGTTATTTTTATTCTTATTTTTTATTTTTATTTTTTTTGCGGTACGCGGGCCTCTCACTGTTGTGGCCTCTCCTGTTGTGGAGCACAGGCTCCGGGCGCGCAGGCTTAGCGGCCATGGCTCACGGGCCCAGCTGCTCCGCGGCATGTGGGATCTTCCCGGACCGGGGCACGAACCCGTGTCCCCTGCATCGGCTTATATGCATATGCTTATATGCATATGCTTAGCTGTGTGTTTTCTGTGTGCCTTTTGATTAGAGGATTTTAGGCAGGGAACTAAACTCTGGTAGTCCTATATAATAATTTTAGCATAATAAGAAGTTAATTGCACGGCCAATTTTATTTTCAGTAATGGGTACACAGACAGTTTGCTGCCACCAATGGGCTTGATGCTATTTAATAAATTTCCCTTATCCTATATATAATTTGCATTAATATATTGTTATTTTATTTCTAAGTTTTAAAACGTTTGCAGAAAATTGTGTTTGCGGGTGTGTGTGCACAGGCACATGTGTGGTGTGTAAAGCATTCTTTCTAGTAATATGTGTAAGACCTATTTTTTTCTACATTTAGAAAAATGTAGAGAAGCCCAGATATGAAAATAAAAGCCATTGGTTATGCCAGGGCCCACAGGAACCACTGTTAATATTTTGATATATATTCTCCCAGTTGCTTTTATCCATGCATATGTAAAGATATATTTAAATTCAATTGGAAACATACTTTATAGCTTGGTTTGGTTTTTCTGACTTTTTAAAATTCTTTTGATAATAGTATATCAAAACATATTCTTATAATCATTAAAATTTCCTCTACATAATTCTAACATAGAATTCCATTGCATGGTTATACTCTAATTATTGGAGCAATTCCTTGTTGTTGGACATGTAAGTAGGTGGAAAAACTTTAAATATAAATTCCTAAAGTCTTACTCATGTTATAGGTTTTAGATCTTTAATGATTAAAAAATTATAATAATGTGCTCAATAAAAGCCTTGGACTAAATCTCTATTGATCTGAATTTTAATCTAAAATTACAGAGCTAAAGGCAACCTCAGAGGAATTTAGTCCATTTTCCTATTTCTAGATAGGAATATATCACTGTCCCAGATATATCTTTCTAGAAACTATCTTGAATTTAATGAGGGAAGAAGATCCATAACCTTACCCACTGTAGTATTACACAGACTTGGTGTCAGGAGTACAAGCTTTGAAGGTACGTAGACCCTAGGACCAATTACCAGATAAAGGCCTCTGATCTTTGAGTTTATTACTCTGTCTTATTCTCAGTTTCTATGAGGATTCCACTGCAGGGTTTCTGGAAGATTCCATGAGATGATGTACATAGAGTGCCCTGCACAGTGTAGATGCTGAACATATGCTAGTTCTTTTTACTTACCCTGTTTTTCTCAAATCTGTAAGATTTCCTTGCATTCTTTCTACAATTAAAAAAAGAAAATGCACATTCCATATTTATGGCACTAAATAAACCTGAAGATCACTATTAAGTCCTCTGAATTAGTTTGACTTTTTTCTAGAGTCTACTTTCATAATTCTTTAAACATTCAGACCCTCCTAAATTGTGGGACATCAAGTTATGCAGGATATATTACCATTGGTCTCGCCAGTGATACAGATGGTGAGAAATTCCACCATACTTTATATATTATCTCACTGCCACTATAGCAAGAACTTGCTGAATTCTTTAGAGATTATGATGTTATTAACTCAGGTTCCATTTATAGGCCAGCATGACAAGGACAACTGCTTTCCTGTGTTGTATTTATTTCTTGATACTGATTCTTCCACTTGCTTAGAAGCAGTTCCTTCATTGTTTCAAGTTAGTTTCATTAATTTGGATCCGTTTTCCAATGTCAGACTATTTGCTTTTAATCATATGGTCTTGTCATCTGCATGTGTACTTTATTCTTAAGTTACTGATTACATTTAGAGGCAAAAGAGTTAATACACACCCTCACAGATCAACAAGAAACCATTACACATCTATGCAGTAGTGACATAGAAATAAAGGCTACCTCTTTTGTAAGCAGTTTTCTTTTAATGTGAGTTCAGTAGCACTGAAACTTTCTTCAGCCTTACATATTTGAGTAGATTTTAGTATGTCATCTGTGTGGATTATGAGTTTGTAGGCTTTGGCTCTGAAAGCTGTAATTACCAATGTTTGAAAGACATCTGTGAGGGTGAGGATATGGAGAAGATAAGCCAAAAGCAAGATATATAATTACCACACCCTGTCTTCCTATTGGGAACTCTGGATGTTTAAAGCAATTAGGACATTTTAGACAGGTCCTTCTCCTATCAGAGTGCAACATCAGGTTGCTCTGAATATAAGTAATCAATCTCTCAGGTAGGAAGTGTCCTCTCTCACATACACTATCAGCTCATAGGTCCTTCAAAGACCAGGGTGGAAAAGATCCATACTTCTCTATTACTGAGTGAACATATCCCTGACTCTCCTGCTATAAAGGCAATTTTTATAGAGAGGGAAAAACAATGGGCCTGGAGTCAGGAGAGCTGATTCCCTGCTCTGAATCTCTCATGTGCTGTGACCCTGGCCAAGGCTTCAAGCCTCAATTTTCCCATCTGTAAAATGGAAATAGTATAACTACTTCACAAAATTATTACAAGCCAAAAGGTCATATTTATGAAAGTGCTTTAAAAATACTATGAAATTTCTATACAATTCAGGATATAGAAGATAAAAAATCATGTAGACTCGCACCATTTCTTTGGAATGTTGAATATTTGTTTCTGTTTTCATCTATGGTTAAATACTGAACATATATGCTTTCGATATTTATGAATGCATTGAATGCATAGCTCCGCTATGAGTAGCTATGACTTGGAAATATTGAGAGAAATGACAAGATTCCTTGTTATTGATAATTAACAAAGGAACCATTTCTTTCAAAGGTAAGGGTAGGTTAAACCTGACTCACAGTACCTTGCTCTGCCTGATTTTCTTAGATTTTCTTTAAGGAAAACTGCTTAAAAGTTTTCTAAGAATAAGTGAGGCAAGATTGGCCCTTGAGTAAGGAGAGTGGGCAGCTAAAGCCTAAAGCTTCTTTCTCAATAACAAGTTTAAGTGCCTTGTTTATTTTCATGTGATTAAATGACACTTGTATAAATACCTTACTGAGTAATGGTGCTGTGGCAAAACTGAAGTTTATTTAAGACACTGCTCCACCCAAGGTGAGCAATTAAAGCAGGTATGTAAACTAAGTCACCTTTGGCTTCTCTACTCAACCCGATGAGTAAGTAGTACTAGAAAGGAAAAATGGTGTGGGGTATATGGCACGGCTGGAGGTGGGAAGAAATAGGAAGGCAGAAGAAGCCTCCCTGAAAGAATGAAGGAAGTGTGAAGGGTGTTAGGGAAACTGTAACAATTGAAAATTGATTCCGACTATTGATATCAGTCTATCAAGTTAATGCAAATTAAGGTGGCATGAGATTTCTTTAAAAAAAGAAAAAAAGCCTTTTCCCCATACAGTGTAATAATAATCACCTTATTTTAAATGTAGCCAAGAAGGGCTGTGTTTGCTCATGTGATCGGGTTTCCATACTTCCCACACCTGGGGAAGTATCAGCTAATATTGATTTAGCACTAATTTATACCTGATGGTCATGACCAACTAGAATAGAGGAAAACTGGTACAAATTAGTGAGGCCCTGTGGTCCCAGTAAGTGGTCTGGGGCCCAACTGTTGTATATCAGTACAAATAACTCTTTCTGGGAGGGAATGGAAAAAATATTTTAAATGGATCTGAATCTGCTCTCAGCAGCTCTAGCGCTATTGGGCTAAAGATCTCCTTTAAGAATGTTAGGAATGGGTAAGATCAAGTTACATTCTTAGATTTTTATTATGTTTAGCTTATTAATTTGGGAGGTAAGCAAACTAAAAGCAGAACAGGCTTTAAAACATCTGACTTGTTATTATATTATGAATAATAACTGTTAGCTGGTCCATTCCATTTACCTTTTCCTTAATGAAATTCTCTATAAAGAAATATCCATAAACTAGTCTTACATTTTAAATATCGCTGCAGATTATCTGGAACCACAGAATTAGATACCAATCCACTGAAAACTGTTTTCTTTGGGTAATTTCCACGAATTGACGTCAGTTATCAACATCTCTTTGTATTTGGCTAAACACTGAGAAATATTTGGGGTCTGCAATTAAATTTAGTGCACTTTTATTCATTTCTATTCCACTGTTTCCCAAATGTGCCAAATCATAAACATCACCTGGGGAACTTGTTAAAAATTATACAATCCTACCCCTCCTGCTCCCAGACCTGCTGAATTAGACTCTCTAGGGAATGAGGCTGAAATCTGTATTTTTAGAAGGGCCCCAGGAATGCCTGATGAGATATATGTTTGGAAAACAATTCTATGTCCTTGTTGTATTCCTCATGATGTCAGAGCTCTTCAAACCCCAATATTGCCTTCTGACTACCCCTCTCCTCAGTGATTGCAGGCTTTTTTTCTGTTCCACCCCACCTAAGAAATAAGGCACATTCCCACCAACCACTGTGGCCCTCAGCAGCAGTGAGTCTCTGCGGCAGTTGCAGCGGAGAGCAGCTACCATCTTGGGTAGGGAGGTAATGGAATAAAGGGATGGAGGTGTGGTCTGGAAAAGTCTTTCCAGAGATTCCCCTTGACAACCAGTTGTAGATGACATTGCTACCTCTTCAAATGGCCGTGCTCAACTTCCTTTGCTCTACATAAATTTTTTCTTTACCTTCACTCTCTTAACGTCCCTTCTTCCTGTAAATGGAGGGGGAAACATTGTCCCATTTTGTCAAACTTGTGCTCTTGATCAAATCCTCTACTGCCTCATGGAAACTAAATCTATTAATCCTCCTCAGTCCAACCTCATTTTTTTCTCTTTTGGCTTCTATTGGCATATCAGTAGATGCTTCTTCCCTATTCTTTTCAACCTAAAGCAACATATACTTTCTTGGACTCTGATGAACTCCAAGATCCCATTTTACTTCATGCCTATGTTTACTATCAAATTTTTCAAAAAGAGAATTCTACATTACTTGCATTCATCTTCTCACCCTTCTCATCAACCCAACTGTACCCTGGCTTCCACAGAGCCACATTTTATGGACACTATTGGTGTGAAGATTTCCAGTGATGAGATCCAATGACTTTGCTTAGCCCTTAACCTTCTTCCCCATCTAACAGCTTTTGACATTGCTAATCACCCCATCCTTTTGAAAACTTTATCAATTAGTGATCATTTAACTATAAGAATAGGAACCTATTCAAATGATTGAAACAGCAAGGGGGAGGGTAATATAAGACCAAAGAAACTCTCTCACAGAAAGTATAATAGGGCTGCACAAGGATTAGCATCAGGAACTAGGAAGCTATCAGTAACCAATAAAGTTTTAACAAATAATTCTCGGGCACCTGCTATATTCCAGGCACTCCTAGGTGTTCAGTGACCAAGTAGTAGACAGAAGAGACAAGGTCCCTGCCTTGAGAGACTTTATAATCTAGTGGGGAAGGCTTACATAAACAGGTAATCAAATGTGTATTTACACCGTATAATGAGCACTACAGATGAAACAAACTGACCTAATGATACATTATTATAGGCTATTAGTGATAGGCAAGGACTCAGAAAGGATACTCTGAAGACATGGCATTTAAACTGAGATCTGAAGAATGTGAGGGAGCCACTCAGGGCAACTGAGGAGTGGGGCTGTGGAAGGAGTGTTTTAGGCTGAGGATACACCTGTGTGCAGGCCCTGCAGTGGTGTTTCGGGGGAAGTGAAAGGAGGCCACTGTGGCTGGAACTTAAAGGGTGAGGGGGAGAATAGAGGGAGGTGAGGTTGGAGAAGGAGGCAGAAGCCAGAGCAGGCCAGGCCTTTTAAGTATTTAAAGGAATTTGGATCTCATTGCAAACTAATTGGAAGCCATTGAACTGATTTAAGCAGGAAACAACAAGGTCCAATGTATTTCCAGGTTTACCCTGACTGATGAGCAGAAAATAGATTAAAGGAGGCAAGAGCAGAAGGTAGAAGACCAGTTGGCAGCTATAGCAATAGCTCAGGTAAGAGATGATGACAGTTTGGTTTAATGTAGTAGCAGAGGAGATGGAGAGAAGTGGATGGACTACACATCTATTCATGAGGAGCAAATAAGAGGACCAGCTGATAGGTTAGAGTTGGGGAGGGAAGGAGAGTGAAAAATCAAGAATACTGCCTGGGTTGTCTTGTTTACAATAACTGGGTGAATGGTGATACCATTTACTGAAGTGGGAAAAAGTAAAGATAGAATTTCTTTTTAATAGTGAGGGGAGGAAAGCAGGTTTATAGAAATTGAGAGTTTAGTTCTATTTCAGATACATTAATTTCAGATATTCACAGAGACTTGACATGTCATACAGACAAATGAATATCTGAGTACAGATTTTGGAGGAAACGTCTAGGCTAAAGAGATTAATTTGGGAATTTGTTACCATTTTTAGTATTTAAAGCTATAGCAATGACTGAGATTACCAAGAAGGTGTGCTCACAGAGAAGAAAGCAGAGAATACAGCCCAGGTTTTAGAGGGCACTAGAGGAGGAAAAACCCCTGAAGGTCACTGAACAGCTGTAGTTAGAGAATTAGGAGACAGACCAGCCAATAGAAGAGATTTTGTTTTCAAGAAGTTGAGCCTGACTGTGTTGAAAACTGCTAAAAGTTGGAGTAGGATGAGGTCCAAGGAACATCCATTGGGTCCAGGAATATGGAGGCTGTTGACAACATTGATTAGCAATTTTCATTGGCATGGTGGGGGTGGAAGTCAGATTCGAGTAGATTGAATAGGAAATCAGAGTTAACCTGCAGACATCTCTCTCAAGAAGGTTTGTTGTGAAGGGATCAGAGAATTAGTACTACAGATGGAAAGGGATAGCATAAGAATCTTTGTTTTTTCTAAATGTTAGGATGGAGCATGTTTATACTTATTGGGGATAACCAAGAATTCGATGATGAACAAGAGGAAGGGAATAACTGAAGAAATGAAACCCCTAAGAAGAGGGGAAGGAATTTAAATCATAAGTAGAGGAGTGGCTTTTGATAGGAGAGGAAGAAAGAAAGGAGAGATGGGTCCAAATGCCAGAAGATTTGTAGATTTGATGGTAGGAATATACTGGAGTTGCATCAGGGGTAGGCAGGTGTGGGGATGGTTTTAGAAGATTGAGGAAAAGGGATAAGACAGAAAATAGTCGTCATGGGAAAATAAACATACTCTCAGTTTCTCTCTCTCTCTCTCTCTCTCTCTCTCTCAGGTCATCTGTTCTCATTTTGATTTTCTGCAAGTCACTTCATTCATTTCTTTCAGAAGGCAGGTTTCCTCCACTTTTCTGTTTCTGTGACAGAAGATGGCCACCCCATGCACAGGTTTCTGTGATCATCCAGTTCATGCCCTTAATAGAATACCATTGTATTTCTTAATTCCAAATTCCCGGGGGGAGAAAACCTGATTGGTGCAGCTTTGGTCAGTTATCGAACTCAGGTCAAACCAACCATGGTCAGAAGAACAAGGTCAAATTGTACAAACATAGCTGTCAGGCCCAAACCCTCCATGTGTTGGCGGAGGGTTAGTTCTTAAAGAAGGGGACGTGAGCTCCCAGATACCCCACAGACATCCACCAAACATCCTCTGAGACACCAAATTCTTTAATTAAGAAGTGCTTCCCTTCTGCCTTCTTTCCTAGTTTTGTTTTCTTTGGATTGTTTATTTGCTTACTTTTCCTCCTCTACTAATGTATAATTTCTCAAAATTTTGTCCTTGATCCTCTTTTTCTTTATTTCTATACTTTTCTCCCTCACCAACTTCATTTGTGCCCATGGCTTCAACTATCGTATGTACATGGATAACCCTCCAAACCATACCTATGCTCTTCTCAGCTATCATTTAAAAACTGCTCTTAAAAACTCCAAATGAGTTTTTTTCTCTTTTTTCCCTTTGTATCAAAATGAGATGATGAATGTTAACTCAACTAGTTACGCTAAACATTTCATAATATGGGCAAGTCAAGTCTTTATGCTGTACACCTTAAATTTATACAGTGCTATATGTCAATTATATCCCAATAAAACAAAGGAAAAAACTGTCTCCACTTGAATATCCTCTGATTCTCTTATTTATAGATGAGCTCATTATCTTCTCCCAAACCTACTCCTTCTCTTGGTTCCCTATCCCTGTTAAAGCCACCACTATCCTCTTAGGCATCCAAGCCTGAAGCTTCAGAGTTGTCTGATGTCCTACTTTCAAGGTCCATCAGCTAAGAAGGAGTATCACCTACATCTTTTCCTCCCCTCCATGTCCCCTATCATTCCCCTAACTCTCATTACCTAAACTCCCATGGACTATTCTCAAAGTCTACTAAATCATCTTCCAGTTTACAGTCTCCATCCAGGTTGTAAACTATTCTTGCATTAATATTCAAAAAGCCCAGCTCCATTCATATTCTCCCCACCCACTCAAGAATCTTCAACAGCTCCTCCCTGCATACTCGATAAAGGGCAAGACTTGCCTGGCAACCTCCACGACATGTCATCAACAGACCAAGACTTATCTTCCATTAACCATCAGTCGAGGCAGACTGCTCGATCATCTCCTAACACATCCTGTGTATCCCTAGTGACAAGATTTCCTCATACTCTTCTTTTCTGAAGCCTTTCCTCAGAAGTGACCTTTCCCTCCCATTGCTTCCATTTGCTTTATTTGCATCTCTCTTATGGAAGACCTGTGTTTAGACATGGTTTCTACCTTTATCTGTAGAAAGTACCTTTTTACCTCCGAGAGACTACAATTTACCAAAGTGTGAAAACAAGGATCCCTTACAGAGTATACAAGAGTGTTGCACTTTGAAGGCATTTAATAAGTGACTTGATGAGGAGTTACTAAGGCCTGATGCTAGTATTATTGCTATTAAATCCTCATGTAGGCTTATTAAATATATTAATATGAACCTTTTCAATAAGATGCTTGGTAGGACACTGGAAACCTTTTCAATAGGATGCTTGGTAGGACACTGTGCTATAAAAAGTTTAAAATAATTTTAATAACTTCTCTAGTCAAGCACTGCTGATGAGTTGATTGCACCTTAACAACAGTCACTCAACACACTTATGTGGTAAAAAGTAAAATTCAGTCACAGAGGAGGAAATTAATCGACACATTTTAATCACTCTAAACTCTCATTTAAAAAAAATAGTATTATGATAATCAAGCACAGTCTCTTCATAGGACCACTACTGCTCTCATGTACTGTTGACACCATGTTTGGAACTAAAACAAATGAAATGTTGCAGCAAAGAGAGAATATTTGCAGTTTTCTGGCCCCCAAATCTTTATTTAGCCTCTGAATGTGTTGGCTTTGTACAATATAGTCTTTTAGTTAAATGATAAAACTCTACTTATGTATCAGCTTAGGGGATGTGCCCCTGGCATCATAGTTGGCGATAGGAATTGCTGTGGAGATGAAAGCTGAAAAATTAGTGGTCCTCATCACTATTTTCTATCCAGGTAGGAATAACTGCATACTTACTCTTTTGATATTTATCAGTTAAAAAACAAGATATCCCCTCTTTCTCTTGCTTCTTCTGAACTTCTTTTAAAAACAAAGCATAGGGCACAGTGGATATCTGGTGGCACAGTGGATAAGAATCTGCCTGTCAATGCAGGGGACACAGGTTCGATTCCTGGTCTGGGAAGATAAGATCCCACATGCTGTGGAGCAACTAAGCCCGTGCAACACAACTACTGAGCCTGCGCTCTAGTGCCTGTGTTCCACAACTACTGAGCCCACGCACCGCAACTACTGAAGCCCACACGCCTAGAGCCTGTGCTCCTCAACAAGAGAAGCCACCACAAGGAGAAGCCCATGCACTGCAATGAGGAGTAGCCCCTGCTCGCCACAACTAGAGAAAGCCTGTGCACAGCAACGAAGACCCAGCACAGCCAAAAATAAATAAAATTAAATCTTAAAAAAAAAAAAAGCATAGGGAAAAGCTCCTTGACATTAGTCTTATCAAGGATTTTATGGTTATGACACCCAAAGCATCACAACAAAAGCAAAAATCAACAGTGAAACTACATCAAACTAAAAAGCCTTCTGCACAGCAAAAGAAACAATCAACAAAAATGAAAAGACAACCTACAGAATGGGAGAAATATTTGCAAACAACATATTTGATAAGGGGTTCACATCCAAAATATATAAGCAACTCATGCAATAGCAAGAAAAACCAAACAATTGAATTAAAAATGGGCAAAGGATCTGAGTAGACATTTTTTCCAAAGAAGATATTCAAATGGTCAACAGGTATAAGAAAAGGTGCTCAACATCACTAATCATCAGAGAAATACAAATTAAAACCGAAATGAGATACCTCCTCACACTTGTTAGAATGGCTATTATCAAAAAGTTAAGCAATAATAAGTACTGGTGAGGATATAGTGACATGGGAACCCTTGTGCACTGTTGATGGGATTGTAAACTGGTGCAGCCACTATGTAGAACATTATGGAGGTTCCTCAAAAACTTAAAAATAGAACTACCATATGATCCAGCAATCCCACTTCTGGGTATATATCTGAAGGAAATGAAATCAATATCTCAAAGAGATATGTGCATTCCCATGTTCATTGCAGCACTATTTACAACAGCCAAGATATGAAAAAAACCCAAGTGTCCACAGATGGATGAATGGAAAAAAACTGTGGTATATATATATATATATATATATATATATATATATATACACACACACAATGGAATATTATTCAGCCATAAAAAGAATGAAATCCTCCCATTTGTGATGACATGGATGAACCTTGAGAGCATTATGATACGTGAAGTAAGTCAGATGGAGAAAGACAAATACTATATGATCTCACTTACATGTGGAATCTAAAAAAATCCAAACTCATATAAACAGAGAATAGGGGCAGGGGCTAGGGAGTGGAGGCAATGGGTGAGGGTGGTCAACGGTGCAAACTTCAAGTTATAAGATGAATAAGTTCCGGGGATATAATGTACAGCATGGTGACTATAGTTAACAATACTATATTGTATATTTAAAAGTTACTAAGAGAATAGATTTTAAAAGTTCTCATCATAGAAAAAGGTTTATAACTATGTGAGGTGATGGATGTGTTAAGTAACCTTATCGTGTTAATCATTTTGCACTAAATACCCATATCAAATCATTACATTACAAACCTTAAACTTACACAATCTTTTATGTCAATTGTATCTCAATAAAGATGGGGGGAAAAGAAACAAAGTAAAATATTTATTATTTACATGAAATGTTCCTTTCTACTTAATTAAATATATATATTTTTTTCAGTTTCCTTACACAGGCCTCTTGAGAATTGCTCCTAACAGAGAGATAGAACTAACTACACATCAGCAGATGTCACTCTCCTCAACTGTCCTTCTCTGTCAGTTTCAGTTGGTTATTTATTTTTTTCCTGCAAATTTCAACTGCCTCTTCTCCATTACCAATTTCAGTTTCCATTTTCAGCATCTGATGAGCCTCCAAGAGCCACTAGGACTAGTATTTTTCACTTTGCCTGTATAAGGATCATAATACAAGATACGCTTCCCTTTTGAATGCTGGCCCCAGTGCGAATATCTGTATAGTTTACAAAAGCCACATGGAACATTTTTCTACTCCGTGGCTATGTCTTTGCAACAGTGATATACTTCTTATTATCGATTTTTTTTTTGTCTGATGAAAGGCACAGTTTAGTTCACGGGACAAGCACTGGTTAAAATTTGCTACTCTTTTCAACAACATTGAGCAAATATTGTCTACCAGGTACCAAGCACTACTGTGGAGATTCAGCAGTAATAAAACAGATAAAAAGTCTTGCCTTCATGGCTCTTACATTCTACATGGACAGAACAAAAAATAATTACAATATACAGTAGGTGGGTGGTGATGGGTGCTCTGGGGAAAAAAAGTAAGAGAGTAGGGAACATCTAGGGGGTGTTTGCAGTTTTAAAAGAGTTTCCAGAAAAGCTTTCATTGAGAAGGTGATGACATCTGAGTGAAGACCTGGAGGAAATGAGTGAGCAAGCCATGTGGGTAACTGGGGTAGGAACTGCTCAGGCAGAGGGAACACCTAGTGCAAAGGTGCACGTAGCCTGTCACAAGCAGTAAGGAGTTTTACTGTAAGCATCTGCCAGGGACAAAAATTCAGGCAAGGCTCTTTTTGTTGCTGCTATAAAGAATCCACCTACAAGAGAGTTTAATCAGCTTAAGATGAACATCGGTGCAGATCTGTTTAGTGTTCTCTCTCAGCCGTGACCTCATTTCTGATACTGACAGCCTGGACTGCCCCTTAGATGTGGTTGGGGCTTGGATGCATAGCCTGGCAAACCTGGATGAAACTAGAAGAGGGAGGTTTTGGTAGCTCTGTAGGCCCGTTAGTTATCTCATTCTCTCTTCAGATGGGGCTACATATCAATCAGATATAGCCAATGACTCCAAGTTTTAATGTAACCTAAAGTATAGTCTATTACCATATATGAACCAAGAAGTAAGTGTAATAGTTCTACTTCAGATTAGCTAACGGTAGAATCTTGTTCCACAAACAGCCAAGACATGGGTTACTGAGAACAAAGGTATTTCCCATGCCACCAAATTGCGCTTTCAATGTTGTCTTCTTCTAGGTAGGTCAACATAGTAAAGAGGTCATTACCAACATTAGCATATATAGAATTTCCAGGGATTGTTACACTTATATTCAACAAATAGAGATAATCTGCATGGGGCCTAACCATCCCATAGCTAGCACAGTCGGGTAACAATGCTCTTCTCACCGAGCCATCCACACTTCCTTCTAAGGGGTTCCCAATTTACTGAGGAGTATGTTTTCCTAAAGCTTCTTTTCATACCCTTGGAGCCCACTCCCAAACTCACTAAGAATAAAGTACTGTTAAGAACTCAACAAATGGACATTTGAAAGCCGATACTGGGTTTAGTTTATTTTAGCCCACCTTTGATTTGTTTGGAGACTGAATTCCTTACACATAAAGATCAGTATTTATTTCATGAGAACAGAGGTTTAAGAGGCAACCAAGATATATTTAGTAAAGAGAAGGTGATTGAACATCCAAATAGGTCATGGTGACTTACCAGCAACTGAACATAGTATTTTAAGATCATACTAGTTCTCTGTGTGCGTCATTTAGATTTGTTTTGGTTGTCTGATTTAAGTTGGCGTTGGCAGTTTTCAACAAACACAGAAAGACTTTAACATATGGCTAGGTAGGTTGTTTTAGATCCAAATCAGGTATTGATCATTAGGACTGTGGCTTGGTATAAATTTAGAATTACTGTAATCTAAAGTGTTGGGGTCGTTACATACTTATATTTAGGAGTGGCCAGAGATAACATTTCTATTATGAAACCATGCTGTAATCAAATCGACAACTTGGAAATTTACCAGCATTTTTAAAAACTTCACATATTTTAATCCGTCAATTTTTGTTCTTGATATTCTGAAAAAGTCATCAGAAAGAAGCCATTTATCATTCTTTTTCCCCATGAAGGAAGGCACTTTCCTAATGAATGAGGAAATCGTTCATTTTAGATGGAAAAAGTAATACAATAGGTCCATTATACTAAATTTAAAAGAGAAAAGTTTTTACTACATTTATATTTAATATGTTATTCTGGAAAGCAAATACATGTGAACACAATGGGGATAATAGTAGTATCTACCTTGTGGATTATAGGATTGAAGGAATTAACACATAAAACATTCTTAGAACAGTGGTTGACACATGAAATGCTCAGTAAATGTTAGCTGTTATTCTACTATGTGATAAAGTGAGGAACTGTCACTAGTCTTCATGGGTGCAATTCTTGCATTTTACAGAAAAAGTGGGTTTCATCCACTTTTTACAGAACCTAGTATGCTTTCTGTTCTGAGGGCACAATGAAGCTGAGAGGGATGGCTCCTCTAAGTGAAACTGACCCCTGCATTTAGTGCCTGAAATCAGAGGAAGCCTGTCAGTGTGGGCAGACACCAAGAGTAGACCAATCTGATCTCCCACTTCTTTTTTATCTCATGGAAACGAATGGAGGGTATCTGATGTGGACCCTTCAATCAATTGTTCCTGCTTAACGTTTAAAACCTTGGCTTACTGTGGGGTAAACTTAGGTTCCTGACAGTCATCCAAAATCTTAGTTTCTCTTCAGTTCCACTGCAGAATAAAAACTAAATTTACCCCAGTGGATTGTTACATCAAGTCTGGTACGATTTCTCCCAAGAGGCCACCTGCTTCTGGGAAAAGACAACAGGGTGTGCCCTCCATTACACCTCCATTTAACTGATGGTGTAATGATGTACAATTCCTTGTTGACCCCTGCAATTCAGAGTTATTGTCTTGGAACATATGATTTGATTATCTCTTTTCACTCCATGGGATAACTGTAAAAGTATCCACCCAGTGTTCAATCCAACCCCCAGACATTGCTTCTGATGGCCTTAAATTTTTTTGATTAGTCTACTCGCCACAAAAACTCAGATTACTAAAATTAGTGAGGAAGGGATGGATTCTTCTAAAACATCCCACCACCAGAACAGGTGTACTTGCAAAGTAAAGTTTGCCTGACGCATCCTCTGTCTCAAGTTGTACAAACGGCCCTGGAGGGTGGAGCCCTCACAACCTGCTTCCCTGGGCGTGCGCGTCTGTGGGTGTCGGGGCACGCGCAGGACACACATGGACCCACTCTCCCAGGGCAGCCCAATCAAAGTCCCCCTCTCACCTCAAAGGCTGTCAACTCTCACGCCCCTCCTTGAGCGCACAGCCCCTTTCTCCCTCTTCGCTCCTTCATATCCCGCCTCCAAAGTAGGATGTCTACTCTCATTGGCAAGTGCTCCTCTCACTCCTACCCTGAAACCAATCACTCGCGTACTGGTGGAGAACGACGGAGCCAATGGGAATGCTCGTTGCGGCAGCTGCCGGCCCGGAGCGCCGGGAGGCGGTGCAGGGGGCGGGGTACGGGTTGAGGGGTTAGGTGCCTTATGGAGTGAGGAGCGGGCAGAAGAGGCGGCGGCGGCGTTTGCGGTGGCGCGGCTTCGCGTTCATCCAGGCACCTCGAGGCCCTTTACCCTTACCAGGTCCCCAGAAGCAGGGGTCCCGGCCCTTCCTGCAGCTGCCGGCCTCTCCTGCGCGTGCAGCCCCGCGGATCTGCGTGATCCCGGCGGCTGCCCCTTTCCCCTGTCAGCGCGATGCCCGGGGCGGCGGCGGCGGCGGCTCCGGGGTCCTCGCGGCCCCGGCCGTGACCGCCACACCGAGCCCGGTCGGGCGGTTGGGGCCGTTGGACGTTTGTTTTCGCAGCCTTCCCCTCCCCCCTCGCTGAGGCGGCGGGGGTGCGCGTTGCGAAGGGGGAGCCGAGAGACTCCTCCCCCTCCACGATACCCCCGCCCCTCCCCCTTACACACTCGCACGCACTATCGCGCCGGCTCCCACACGCTCGCGCGCCTCCCGCTCCGCGCCTCGGTGTTGGCCGGCATCGTCCAGGGCCCGCGGAGCCACCATGTCCACTGCCTCCTCCTCTTCCAGTTCCTCTCAGACTCCTCATCCCCCGCCGCAGAGGATGCGGCGCAGCGCCGCGGGTTCCCCGCCCGCCACCCCCGCCGCCGGGAGCGGGAACGGTGCGGGCGGCGGCGGCGTGAGCTGCGCCCCGGTTGCGGGAGCCGGCCGGCTGCTGCAGCCCATTCGCGCCACGGTGCCCTACCAGCTCCTGCGGGGCAGCCAGCACAGTCCCACGCGCCCGCCCGCTGCCGCCGCCTCGCTGGGCAGCCTCCCGGGGCCCGGCGCGGCCCGCGGCCCCAGCCCGCCCAGCCCGACGCCGCCGCCGACCTCAGCCCCGACCGAGCAGGCGCCGCGGGCCAAGGGCCGCCCGAGACGGTCCCCAGAGAGCCACCGGAGGAGCAACTCACCTGAGCGACGGAGCCCCGGCTCGCCCGTGTGCAGAGGTAGCGAGCCCAACCTTTCTGTCCTCCCGGGCTGCGTCTCCCCGACGGTGCCCTCCGTGGAAACTTCAGCCTCTCCGGGCTTCTCTTTGCTAGTGCATTATCGAAGGTGTGAAAGCGGCTTTGGGAACCTCACCCCCCTGCGGTCGCTGCGGGGCTTGGATGAGCAAACTGCGGAGCAACTTTTATTTGACCCTCCTGCCGCCCCTCAGCTTTATCTTCTATCACTCGCCTGTATCGAAAGGTTTTTCAGTTTAAGAGCTGATTAGCTCACTCATGTGTTTGCTGTTTGTAGTGGGGGAAGGAGGAGCTGGGCGAAACACTTAAAAAAACACGCACACAAACTCTCCGGCAGCAGATAAGGTGGTGGTTGTAATCTCTACAGCCTCTTTGTGCTTTCCTACAAAGTTCCTATAATGTGTCTGTGCCTACCGGGATAATTTTTTTTTTCTTTTTTGGGGGTGGGGAGGTGGAGGCACCAGTTATGATGTAAGGATATCCTGTTGGGTGTGTAGAGGGGACAGTTTTGGATGTGCAATTGAAGTGTATAGTCTTTGGTTTGGTTTTTTTTTTGTGGGGGGGGCTCCCTCTTTTCTCTACTTTATATAGTCATATGCATCAGGGCGGTACTGCACTGGAAACAGTTTATGCCCAACTCAAGACTTTCATGGTAAATTTCTAAGGACCTATTTGTGGAGTGTGCTCACTTTTTTCCTTCTATTTTTAAGTACACTTAACAGTTCAGTTGAGCTGTTAAAGGATCTCAAGTTTCGTTTTTCTTAGGTGTCAAAGGTAATGGTGAACTGGTGGATGCTGTCGGCTTCCCTTAATGTTTTGTGTTTTGGGGCGGTTTGGTTTATGTTTAGGGACACGGTGAATGATCTAGTTTAGTTCTGGGGGAGAAAAGGAAGTTTAGCCAAAACAAGGATGTAAAACTCATAAGGGAGGGAGGAGTAGCTCATGTTATTAGATACCACACTAGGGCTACAGATGCTGCTGCTGCATTGTGGAGAGAACGGATCATACTGAGGGGAAAAATCTCTGCTTGGAAGGGAATCACTGTGGAGCCTGTGCAGTGTTTATGTGGTATGTGTAATTTTTTTAATGGAGTTTTCTTGATGAAGGTCTTAGACTTGGAGAAAGTGATTGTGTTAAGATAGATTGCAGTTTTGGTGTTTTGTTTTAATATTTCTGACCTGTAATTAGCATGTTGCTGAGGCCCTTGTTTTCAGACCACTTGATGGTGAGGCAGGGTAGGATGTAGTGCAGTGGTATGTGTACAGGAGCACCGAGAAATACATCCTGTAATCAGTATGCACCAGAAGGAATTTGCTCCCCCACTCCTCCCCCAGGTCAAGCCAGCTACAGAAACTGACATCCTCCAGCAAATCCTGAATGAATGAATGAAAACAACGTGATCGCCCTAATAATGACCACAACTGAAAACACATCTTTGGCTGTATTTTATAGAAAAGGCCACCATTTTCTAACAGATTAATGCCATATGCAACTCCTTTGCACATTTTCTAGAACTGTATGAAATGAGAGGTAACAGAATGAAAAGAAGGCAGCAGTTACATAAATTTTTGAGTGATTTAGTTTCAACAGTACATAGATTGAGTTTTGGGATTTTCTTTTAGGGACTAATGTAAGAGCCATAAAATAAGCACTGCAGAAAGACTGTGTTCAGAGGGTTTTGTGGGCATAGTGAGTAGTTTCAGCAATTGCTGCAACAATATATTGGTCATCTAGTACCTCCTCCCCTTTTGTTGATAAACACATCTTACAACAGATCATAGTACAACTTGTTTTTCTGCATCCTTCAAAAGTCTTAATTGCTTAGGAATTACAAGGTCCATCATCAAGTAGTTTTAATGAAATTTGTGACCAGGCTTAAACTGTCCTCTTTGTTGTATGTAGTATGTCACATCTGAGTTTAATGCAATTTTAACGCAATCATGATGAAAACACTTCTCTGACTCTGGTTGTTCAGGAGACAGATTTGCATCAGAGAGCTTGTATTGGGAACAGAAGAGGCCTTTCTGCTGTTTTTAACACCAGGTGGTTTTGTCAGTTTCTTACACTGAAATGATTTTGAATGTAGGTTCTTCTGCCCCCAGTTCCCTGATGATATTACCTTTCTGTTACTTCTCCACATCCCGCCTTGCTCCTCTCTACCTAAGTTAAAACTATACAACTAATCTGTCCTTTTTACTTATCTATTTAAAATTCATGCTATGAACAGTTGAACAATTTTTAAAACAGTTATCTACTCAGTTTCTTTTGAATTCTGCAAGGTTCTGACTTCAGTGGATTGTAGCCTCCACAGGTCAAGGCTCCTGCCGCTGCTGCTGCTGCAGACACTGACATCACTATACTGCATGAATGAAAAACAGCAACGTGCTCCATTTCTTGCTCTCCACCTCCTTCCTTTTCTGCACACTCCGTGTGTGTGTGTGTGTGTGTGTGTGTGTGTGTATGTATGTGTGTGTATGTTTAAGATGGTATTACGCTGTATTTGAAAGTACATTTAAAACTGTTAAATTAGGTAGGTGGTAGCTCAGGGATATGTGTTTAGTATAGAAGCATATTGCTTACAAAAAGCTTCAAGTGCTATGAGCATTTGGACTAGAGGTGACATAACAGCATTCAGTATTTTTTTATCTGGACTGGTGGTTATGGAAGAAAATACAGAAGATGTAAACAATTTTCTTTGTAATTGTTTTACCAAGAAGAAGTTATGAGACAACATAATTTCTTAACATGTTAGATCATTATCTCCCTCTGAAACATTCTTAATATGCACATTTATAGGGTTAAGTCTAGAATAATAAAGAAATGATACTCAGATTATTTCACAAGGCTGAGGAAAAGCTGAATTATGTAAATAGGCACAACTTTAATATATTTATAAAATCTAGCAAGAAGATGGTAATTTTCTTTATTTTTGTAGCACAGTTTTAGATAATTTCAGTGGGTATCATAATAGAAGATATATAAATCTCCAAACACCTTGCTCTGTATAGCGGACATGGAGTTTTAAAAATTGAAATTATATTGTTTATGCATATGATCATATTTTTGTTTGCATTTTTAAAATTTTCTTTTGTATTTTTAAAACTTCAAAGTTTGTTATTTATATTCATTTCTTCTGCCTTTAGCAAAATGTCACCCTCCTCCTTGTTTAGTTCTGAAGGGTCTTGAAGTGGTGAATGACAAGCTACTGAATGCATCCTCAGGCTCCCTGTGATGTGTTTGTAATAGATGTAAAATCATAAAGTATTATGCAAATAGTTATTTTTTGTAATGGTAATACATAAGTCTACCTTTGAGATAAATAGAACAACCCAAATGAGAATATAGCAGGATGTTAGTGTTAAAATTAATGATCTTTAAGCTAAAATCATGAGTAACAATGAAAATATAATAAAGTTGCTTCTTTCTGAAAACTTCATAAAGCAAAATCTATGAATTCAAAAACAGAACAGATACAATTTTATTGTGCAAGACAGTAAATAGCGATTGCAAGGTCTTTTTGTGGTTTTTTGTAAGGATTGAGCACTGAGATGAAATATAAATTCTAAAAGATATAAAAACAGTTGCATTAGAGCACTCGATGTAGAATACCGCTTATTTTTAAGTGTACCAAACCTAATAACAAAAACATGGAAGAGCTTGTAATTTATATAGTTCCTGCTGTGGAAAATAGCATGTGTTGATTCCTGATTTAACATGCCTAATATCATTAACTCTAGAGTGAAATTTGGTAAGAATTTTTCATGAGTACCTTGAGAGCCTTATTTTATACATTGAGAAGTTATGATTATATTTTAAAAGAAAATACAAAGCCAGCTAGCATATAATGCTGAATGACTGCCTGCATTGTGTGTGCATGTATGTGTGTCTGTGTTTTGATCAATTAATTTGCTTTCAGTTTTTTATTTTTCATTAAATTTTCCCTCTTGAGTCATTTTTACTGCTATGCTCAGTTTGTGGACTTCCAACATTTTTAATTACTTTTTTCTCTCTCTTTTTAAAGATACTCAGACATTCTCTTATAAAGTTACTTCTCAGGCCGATATTGTTGAAAATTAAGGTCCTCCGTTTGTCCCCCCCACTTTTAAAAATAGTTTTCCTTGGGTGCTTAGAGTTAACTTGCTTCAAAGCTTTCTTATACTAGACTGAAAACAGTTAAAGCTTTGACTGTTTTTCCTAAAGAGACAGGTTTCAGATACTGATTTTTGGGAAAGGTTTTCAGCCTTTTGAGAACTACACTGAGTATCAGCAGCGTTCATTAATTTTTCCCATTAATTATGGTACGTAAAATTTCTACATCAGTGGGTTAATAGCAAAATAGATAAGTGAATTTATAGAAGTTTTTTTATTCTTAAACTGTTTTATGTTCAAAGATTATATTCCTTTCGAATAACTATTATTCTAAGCATATTGAATATTGTATACCTAGGGTGTATAAAAGCACCTTGGACAGTTTAGCTGTATGTAAAGTCGTGTATATATATTGAACTAAAAATTCTTTCATTATTTACAGTACTTTTTACAGAAGGACATTTCATTCACTGCAACGTATGTTGCTTCAAGGATTTAATGCAAATTAGGATTTATACATTGGGGAAGTGTTGAAGGGTAATGGTATCCTTGTGATTTTTATTTGTGATAATGTGGACTAAATGTGAATAAGAAAACAAAGGAGTAATTGGGCTCCATGGCAATGAATAACAATGGAAATAAACGGCAGTGTTCAACAAATGGCGAGTAGGAGAGGATTTTTCTTAAATCTGAAATTTAAAACATTGCTAAAAGCCTGTTTTATCAAAGCTTCCACATACAGCTAATAATCTGCCAAGAAGTATATACTAATGACTTTGTTATTCTTAATTTTAGTTTAGTCTTTTCTCCAGAGTTTAAATCCCCAGACACCACCACGATAGGCTTTTTCACAGCACCTGTCCTGGGTCTGTGCCTGGCACTGTTGTCTTTTGTCTTCAATATATGATTTTGTTCTCTCATTAAATGTCAAAGAAACCAAATCACTGATGCTGTTTCTGTCCTATATTCTATTTATTTTAACAAGAGGTTGAGCTTATCTGATGATGGTCTCTAACTGGGTTTGCCAAAAGTTAAGTGGAGGAAAGAGAGAACACTACTCACCTATTGATGTGAAAAACCTGAGTGAGAAACTGATGGAAGAGCCAGAAGCCAGTCTCTTTCCCTTTCTACCCCTCATCTGAACCCCTGGAACTGACCATGACTCTATGGATCATCCAGTTGATTCTAGAAGGATAATACTTGTGCTTATTCTGCAAAACAAATTATAATGGATTTATAGTAATTCTAAAGAAAACAGGATTATACTTAATTATGAACAAACTGTGGAAAAATACTTTTCTAGTATTTCATTTTTGTAGGAACAAACATGGCAGATACCTTTAAGCAGTGTTGTTTACCTCAGGTGAATGTTATTGTGGCAGCTTGCAGGACGAGGCAAGTTCATGAATAACTCAATAACCTCCCCAATATTATGTTGTATCTCTAATTGTTGTAGGTACAAAGGAAGAAAACATGTGAGTGCTTTACTATATATAAGGCAATATATTCTTTCATTCATCAAGAAAGTGGATTTGAAATCATACCTTCCGATTCCAGATACAGTGTTCATTCCACAGGATTATCCTATTTCTCCTAATTAAAAAGAGACTGATATTGGTCATCAGCTGTGATTTCTGAGCTATAAGAATTACTAAAGAAGAGGTTTTCTATTGGTTCCACAGCACTATTACACTGTGCTGGGGTGTGCTTTGACATTTTCAGAATGTCTAAAAATGTGTCGAGAGAGAGAGGGAGAGAGACAGAGAGGAGGGTATGAGCAACAGTGTGTGTGAGAGAAATCCTGGTTCCTGAGGGGTCAAGGATGTGGATGGACTTGGTTGTATCTGGCCCTGTGTACTT
This sequence comes from Lagenorhynchus albirostris, assembly GCF_949774975.1. NCBI lineage: Eukaryota > Metazoa > Chordata > Mammalia > Artiodactyla > Delphinidae > Lagenorhynchus > Lagenorhynchus albirostris. Next base: position 61,274,522 of record NC_083102.1, read on the forward strand.
CTAGAATCTGTGCTGTTCTTGAATCGTATTATAGTGAGAAGTATTTTTCTCCATGATTATTAAAAGTTAGTTATACATGGTGGTAAACTGGTAGATGTTTCAGGAATTACTTAGCAGAGATTCTGGTCTCAAGAGATTGTCCTGGCAACTGGTACTAGGTTAATTTAGCCCCACCAGCAGCTAATAGTTATCACTGTAATTTGTGGGTTTGAACTCTGTATATTTGTAACTTAATGAAATGCAACTATGGTGAACTTTAATAATGGCTCACCAAAAATAAGGATGAGTTAAAGAAACTAGTGAGATCCATTATTGTGTGGGAAGGTTGATGTCCAGAATTGTCTTCCAAGTTATTAGAATTCAGAAATCCATTAAACTTCTGGATGTTTCATAACAAGAAGGCAAAAACTGCTAAAACTTGCTGCCTAGTGTCTAAAGATAAAATACCTATCAACTACTGACAGTAATATCCCCTTATTTAGCCAGTATGGCCTCAGGGTGAACTTCTGTTAATAGTCCATATAGCTAACTTTAACTTTTATATTACTAAAATATTAATTATTTAGTGAAACATTTTCTAAAATTATTATACAACTGTTTTCTTGAGCAGAACAAACAAGACATGAATGAACTCTTTGTGGCTTAATTAGCTTTATTAATACCTATGATATACCTAATAAAATAATTGCTGTTGATACTACTGAATATAAGATTGAATGAGCACTGACTGACGACTAGAGTTGCCCTATAACTGATTCTATAAATTTGCTTTGGGGATTGTCTTATTTCTGGAAAAGGTGGAATGAAGCAGTGTGTGGCTACATTTATTCCTTAATGGAATAACCTGGCTTTTTTCTCTAGAATTAATTATCAAGTTAAAGACCAAAGAAATGATTTTCCGAATGGTTCCATAAAAGAGGCTTAGAAACAGAAAGGTATACTGAAAAATATTGGATTTGGAGTCAAGAGACTTGGGTTATATTTCCACTTCTAACATTTGACTTATAGTAAGTTCTTAACTGTTTGCATCTTATTTTCTCTATCTTTAAAATGATATAGGTGGGTTTTTTAAGAGTTTGGTTGTATAGGGAAAAGATTCCGCTATGGAAAGGAAAAGTAAGTTTATTAAAGGAAAAGTAAGTTTATTATTTACTGAAGTATAACTGACAAAAGTTGTATATATTTTAAGGTATACAGTGTGATGATTTGGTACACATTTACAATGTGAGATGATTAGCACAATCAAGATAATTAACATATCCACCACCTCACATAGATGCCTTTTTTTTTTTGATATGTGATGAGAACACTTAAGATCTATTCTTAGCAAATTCCAAGTATATAATACAGTATTATCGACTGTAGTCACCATCTGTACATTAGATTCCCAGAACTTACTCATAACTGAAAGTTTGTACCCTTTGACCTCCCCACTTTTCCCACTTGCCAGTCCCTGGCAACCATCATTCTACCCTCTGCTTCTATGAATTAGACTTTTTTAGATTCTGCACGTAAGTGAGGTCATATTTGTTTTTGTTTTTCCCTGTGTATTTGTTTTTCTGTCTGGCTTATTTCACTCAGCAAAATGTTCTCCAGGTTTATCTATGTTGTTGTGAATGGCAGGATTTCCTTCTTTAAAAGACTGTATAAGATTCCATTGTATATATATACCACATTTTCTTTATCCATTCCTCTGTGAGTGGACACATAGATTCTCCACATCTTAGCTATCGTGGATAATGCTGCAAAGAACATGGGAGGGCAGATATCTTTTCAAGATACTGATTTTACTTCCTGTGGGTATATACTCAGAAGTGAGATTGCTGGATCATATGATAGGTCTATTTTTAAGTTTTTGAGGAACCTCTATACTGTTTTCCATTCCCACCAATTTATATTCCCACCAGTGTTATACAAGGGTTCTCTTTTCTCCACATCCTCACCATTTCTCCACCATCCTCACTATTGTCTTTTTGACAATAGCCATTCTAACAAGTGTGAGGTGGTATCTCATTGTGGTTTTAATTTGCATTTCACTGGTGATTAGTGATGTTGAGCACTTTTTCGTGTACCCTCACTAGCTATTTATATGTCATCTTTGGAAAATGTCTATTCAGATCCTTTGCCTATTTCTTAATAAGGTTATTTGTATTTTTTGCTATTGAGTTATATGAATTCCATATATATTTTGGACATAGCAAATGTATATATCCAAAAAACCATACACTTGTCACATGTATGGTTTGCAGATATTTTCTCCCATTCCATAACTTGCCTTTTTATTTTGTTGATTGTTTCCTTTGCTGTGCAGAAGATTTTTTAGTTGCTTGTTTATTTTTGCTTTTGTTGCTTGTGCTTTTGGTATCATATCCAAAATATCATTGCCAAGACTGATGTCAAGGAGCTTTTTCCCTATGTTTTCTTCTAGGAGTTTTATAGTTCCAGGTCTTAAATTTAAGTCTTTAATCCATTTCAAATTAACTTTGTGCATGATGTAAGATAAGGGTCCAGTTTCATTCTTTGGCATGTGGATATCCAGTTTTCCCAGCACCATGTATAGAAGAGACTGTCCTTTTCCCATTGTATATTCTTGGCACCCTTGTCAAAGATTAGTTGACCGTATATGCATGGATTTATTTCTGGGTCCTCTGTTCCATTGGTCTATGTGTCTGTTTCTATTGCCAGTACCATATTGTTTCTATAGCATTGTGTAGACTAGATGATTCTTAGTAAAATCAGTTATTTACAGAGCTTTTATGTCAGCAACTAGTCTTCACTGGGACTCAATATAAAACACTTTTATAATTTCTCTTTCTCTCTTGAGAAGTTAAGTAATCTGCCCAAGATCAGGTGGCATGCACAGAAGGCCCAAAGGGCCATGTAACTCTCTAAGTCCCGACTTCAGGGTCAGGTGAAAGTTGCTTTTGGAACCCAATTAATTATGGGGCAGGAAAGCATGCACAATGGGTTATCCCATTGCTTATACAGTTAAGTCACAGAAAGGCCAAAAATAGCTTTGGTGGGGTGTGAAGAGAAAGCTAAATGGCAGTAAACTCTAGGGTCCACAGAACTTAAAATAGCTGCAAGTATTCCCAGTGATTCAGGCCTCAGATATGTATATAAATATGTCATAGCACTTCAAAACCTTATTATGTCATTAGTAAGCCTTCCGCTTGGTCCTTAAAGTACTTACCACTTTGTTAAGACACAATTTAGATTTAATTTTTAAAATTGCCTTTCACATGAAATCTTAAAATCTGGGTAGAATGAGTCTTGCATTTTCCTATTTGATAACATAAGCTTTACATTTATAATAAAGCATCATAAGGCTCCATTCAACCATAACATTGTGATTCTTAACTTTTACCATTCTTTGATAATTTAGCAGCATTCAAAATAGTATCTTTTTATATTTCACTCTCATGGCAAAGCAGCAAGGTGCAGTATCTTCTCAGTTTATGCCTCTTGGGCTCTTTTCCATTTTCTAGGTTTGCTGATGTGATGTATAATAGAAAAGATATTTCAATCTCCATTTTAACCATTTCTTTCAGGATGTTGTGGCGTTTTTCAGTGTCACTTGTGCTTACTCTAAGCCCTCTTTGATAGTCAGTGTGGAACATGAATCCTTTCATAAGTAACATTAGAAATGGTATTTTTATTGTTATTGTTATGATACTGAAAGTGTTATATAGAGTCTATGTGATGAAGTTTCTCATGACTTTTCTTGTGTAATTATTTACTTTTCTAGTTAAATACATCAGTTTATAAGTTGGATTAACGAAGTAATATTTGTATCTTAGAAAATAACAAAAACTAGTAGAGCTCAGTTGCTCAGTTACCTTAAAGAACTTTGCTATACTTATGTAAACCTGTGAAATGATCTTCCCACGAATGTGTAAAAGGATCATAGTAAAATACAGATTTGTTTATATATTAGCTGGTAGTCTATAAACAAATTATGATATTTTTGAGTGTTCTGTGACAGTGTCATTTTCTTTCTTCCAAAGTGTTTTGGAGGTTCTCTGGTGCATCTCCCTGAAAAGAATCAACTGTCCTTTTCCTGCTTAAAGTCAGGTTATTTCATTTAAGTGTCTAATACTTACTAAACAGGGATTAGCAAACATTGCTAAATGCAGTTTCATTAGCATTGTAAATTAGGGAGTTAGACTATGCTCAGAAATCAGTTTTTGGAAAAAAGCTACAACATTCTGCAATATTTTGCCAGATAGCTTTAAAAAACTTATTTTAAAATTCTGTTCTTTCTTTACATATTTAAGTGACCTGTTATTGAAAAATACCTGGTCAGTTGATTGCATTTGCCCACTCTTTGTCTTTTTGGTTAACACATGGCCAAAGATGAGTGTAGCTTTAATGTAATTTCAGTGATAACTGTTCATTCAAGAAATTTTTGTTTTCAGGTATTGTAGTTGTTGGCAGTATGTTGATGAGTAAAACTAATGCATTTTCTCCCTGTTTTACACAATAAATATTTATTGAGTCCCCGCTATGTCTGAGGAGCTCTGTTTAACCCTCACAGAATACGTATTCTAGGTGCTATTGGGGTGCTCACATTCATTTTTCTCAACAAGGTCAAGTCATTTAAAATCTGCCAAGAATTTGACCCACTATCTTCTCCGAGGTTTGGACTTCGTATGGGAATTATTATGTTCTGTGCTTATCTTTCAAGATTAGGTTGCACTTCTTGGTATTCTTTTTTGAATACCAAATACTTGTTTATATGTGTTTTTCCCTTATTAGATGAAGCTTAGGAGAGCATTATCTTGTGGCTTCTATATTATATCTAGGTCTAAGCTATATTGCTGCCTGGGCATATTATAATATTCTGCTAAAGCTTGGCCTAGCATGGTGGGATTAACATGAAATCAGCTTCTGAAGCTGTTATATTTGGAGAAATTCAAAAAACCGTCATGCCAAAAATTTGGTGGGCATTTTCAATGAAAAATCTAAATGTTTTTAGATCTATCATAAAGATCATGATTATACTAAGCAAGCAATGAGAATATAAATTACATATTAATTTGTTCTTTATTGCAATGTAAAAATTTTTAAGTGTAGAGCAGATTTTGGGGTGTTTGTTTGCTTTAGAGAATATCTAATTTACGCGCAAGTAAAATTATTCAATTTAGCAAAGTGTTATTTACACAAACTTTTTAGGAAGTCAGTTACACAAGACTGAGGTTCATCTGAGGTTGTAAAAATATATTACTGAATAGTGTAATTTCTCATTGCTACATAAAATGTTCTACTGACATTTAGCAGGATTAACTAATATCCTAAGAAGTTGTTATAAATGAACATGAATAGATCTTTTCCATTTCCTTTCTAGTCTGAGTTTTAAAATTCTAAGAAATTTTGTATTCAATTAACCCCTAAAAGGGAAAGAATTCATATGTACTAATGATTTTATTTCTCACATTTCTCTGTGGAAAGGTATGCTTTTAAATTAGATAAATATTCCAAGTTTTCTTCTGGATTATTTTGTCCTTATAAAAAAAAAGTTATTACTTGAGTTATAATTTCCTACCAAACTGTTCCTAATCAGCTTAATGGAGGAAATATTTCTTCCTTCATGAAAAACTTTCACCAGACCTGCTACTGTTATCAGTGTCAGGAGGACAAGGCAATAAGTAAGCATAATTAGACTAGAAATATGATTAGTACTGTGGATTATGATATTTATAATTGTATAATCCTACAGTCTGATTTTAACTTAAAGTTTCTGTATATACTTAAGGACGAAGAAATTAATTGGTCACCCATATACACACTACTGTATATAAAATAGATGACTAATAAAGACCTACTGTATAGCACAGTGAACTCTACTCAATACTCTGTAATGGCCTATATGGGAAAAGAATCTAAAAAAGAGTAGATATATGTATACGTATAACAGATTCAATTTGCTGTACACCTGAAACTAACACAACATTGTAAATAAACTCTACCCCAATAAAAATTTAAAAGTAAATAAATAAGTTTACATTCACAGGAAGTTGCAAAGACAATACAGAGAGCTCCCACGTATCCTTCACCCACTTTTCCTTTAACGGTTATATTTTACAAAATTATAGTATGACATCAAACCAGGATTTTTATATTGGGGTGTGTGTGTGTATGTGTGTGTGTGCGTGTGTGATTTTATCACGTGTAGATCTGTGTAACCACCAGTATAATCAAGATACAGACCTGTTCTATCACAGATGTCAGATGCCACTCAGATCCCCCTCGTGCTGCCCGTTGTAGTCATACCGCTCCCTCCCCCTACCACCCTGACCCCTGGCAATCACTGATCTGTTCTCCATCTCTATAATTTTGTCATTTTGAGAATGTTAGATAGAAGGAATCATACACTATGTGACCTTTTGAGCTTGCCTCTTTTCCACTCAACATAATACCCTTGAGATCTATCACAGTAGTTCAGAGTATCAATAGTCTGTTTCCCTTTATTGCTGAGCAATATTCCACAGTATGGATGTACCACAGTTTCCTTACCCATCACTTATTGGAGGACATTTTGGTTAAGGTTGGGTCTATTACAAATAAAAATGTTAAAAAAATTTGTGTACAGATAAAAAAAATCGGTCACCTAATTTGATTATACCTAAGGGCTACACAATATCTGTGTGCGTGTGTGTGTGGTGTGTATGTATGTGTATAAAAGAGAGAATGCTGTAAAGTTCGCGTTCCTTTCTCAACAATCACTGGATAATCACTGGCTCCTGATACTTTCTCCATATAGAGTAGAAATTCATGGTCATCTTTTCATAATGCTATAGGTAATTTTAATATACGAAGTGGTAGTGACTTAGGGACTTTACTTATCTCATGTAAGATAAAACCAATGGACATCTAACTAGATGAGAATTCTGAACATCTTCCTTGTGGTTATGGGGAAATTTGCTATTTATAATACAATTTCCTTCTGGAGGCATGTCTTTTTTTTTTTTTTTTTTTTTGTGGTACGCGGGCCTCTCACTGCCGCGGCCTCTCCCGTTGCGGTGCACAGGCTCTGGATGCGCAGGCTCTGCGGCCATGGCTCACGGGCCCAGCCGCCCCGCGGCATGTGGGATCTTCCCGGACCAGGGCACAAACCCGTGTCCCCTGCATCGGCAGGCGTACTCTGAACCACTGCACCACCAGGGAAGCCCTGGAGGCATGTCTTAAATGCTGAATTCTTTGAAGTATTTACTTAAGGATTATTTGGTAAAAAGTTGTTGGATGGGTTTGGAGAAACAAATTAATCAGTTTACATATAAATTACCTTTTCTGAATCATCTAACGTAATTTAGAATGACAATCCAGTTATCTACAGTTTAATTTTCTTAGTAAGTGTATGATCATTTTCTCTGCTGGAGTTGGCTTTGTGATTTTTGAGCAGAATATTATGTTGGTATTTAAATTCAAAGTTGAAAGAAGTGTTGAAACCTGTCGTTATTGCATTTCTACTGACTGGAGTGGGTATTCATCTAGGTGGTAACTGTATATAGCAAATTAAAACAGACATAATGCTTACATCCTGCAAGTTTACATATCCACATATTTAAAAATATCATTATAATTGTCTTTGGATGTTTTGCTCATGCTCTTTACCTTCTTGCTGATCTCGTTACCATCTGTATAAGAAGTTTTAATTTAAAGTATATTCCACCTATGTTTCACATAGAATATATCATATTCCCTTAGGTAACATGCTTTGAAAAAGTGGTCTAGTGTATTTTTCTATGCTACTAGCAGAAAATCAATAATTTATTAATAAGACTTTCAGACCCAGAGCATCATTGGGTTGGGTTCTTAACTTCCTTGCAGCATAATTATTAACGTTCCCTCCTCCCTCATTTCTCTCATCCTACTGATCACTATATCTTATCCCATCTCCTTAGAATTATGTCCTGAATCTGGTAGCTTCTTTCCATCCCCTCACGGCTCCGTTATTACTTATTGCTTGATTTGTTAGAACTGCTGCCTCTTAAGTGGTTCCCCCGCCATTAGTCACCGCTCTCTAATTTACCCATTGCACAGTCTTTCTTTATAAACATAGTCTTTCTTTAAAAAAAAAAAAATTCTGAAGTTCATAATCCTTTCTGTGACATAAAAGACTCATCTCAGCATCCTCGATTGTGTACATCAAGTTCTTTGTAAACTGAACTCACTTTGTATTGAAAATGCTATTATCTTTCAATAGCTCCATACTTGTTCCTTGTCAGGCAAAGATCCCGTGTCAGTGTAAGGTAATCTACTGATTACTGTAAATTAGATTAAGTTAGATCACTCTATTTATGGTGACAATTGTAATAATTTAGCAAGACTTACTCTAAAATTTGGCTCAAACTATCTCCGAGGTAATTCAGACAAAGGGAGTTAAGCCCTTCTATAGTAGAGACTTCTAATTATTCACCAAACCCTGTTTTGTCTCCCTCTTGGCCCACATCAAGACTCTTTTTCCTACCCCTCCTTGCAATTAGATAAGGCTTGGTGATATACAACATTTTCATCTGTGTTCAATAAAAAAGCACTAGTTTGATCCTCGTCATTCATTCTCTTCCCTCATCTGCCAGCTGGAAGCAGAGAATCTAGCAGAGGACTCCAACCAAGGCCCTGGGGGAATGGTGGAGCCATAAGATGAAGGAAGTCTGAATCCCTGAATGATCATATAGAAGGCCATCTGTCAGCCAGGAAGATACACATTGGGTTTTTATTGTGATAAGCCACGAATTTTAAAAAATTGTAGCTGTTAGCATTAGCAACTTTACTGCACCTCACAGTTTAAAGAAAGGTGGTCTGCCAGCTGCTACTGCTGGAGCCACTTTGAAAATTCACCTTGGGAGTCTCACTCTTACCTCGTGTGATCCATCACATAGGCAAGTGTGGTCCATTGTTATCAGTGCTTCTGTCAATATGCAAGAGATACTTCATCAAGTTCGATTGTGTGATCTTGGTGGAATATATTTAGTTTTATATAATTTGCTATTTACTTTCATTAACTGAAGATGCTATAACTACTCTTTGATTAATAATTTAAGAGACTATTTTCAAAAAAATTTGGAGACATTTTAAGAATTGATAGCCATGTGGAAATAAATCCATGGTATCCCAGAGTGCCTGGCAGGACACGAAGTTTAGTGATCTTATTAAGTGGTCTTGTTATATAAATATGTTGTTTTTCTTGGATATGCACTATATGAAGAGTTATTTATTATATGAACCTATATTAATGACCTGTTTGTGAAATACCTAAGCATGGAAATCATAGCCTTTTATGTAAATGTGGAAAATGGGATGATAGAGATCTGAATTCAAGTTATTTTTGTCACTCTTGCACTTCATTCACAATGATTTTAGATGAGCCTCACATACAGAATATTAAAAAGAAATGTGGAGCCATTCTATTTGAGACTCTTCCAGAAAGGCTCCTTTGCTAATGAGTTCCATAATATATGCCAGGTGATTTCTAGTTTTTGGTATTAATTTCATTAAAAGTAAGGAAAGGATGGATAACTGATATCCACAGGTTCAACAAAACTTGAGTAGTTGTGCTAGCTGTTAGAGAAACAAACAGAAAAAGACAAGAGCTTTACTTTTAGGAAGGAGCCCACCCTCTGGTAGATAAGTCTTAGATTTATCATTTAAGTATAAACTAAATAGATTAGTGAATCATATTAGGTTTCACTTTCTTATTTCATTCTTAAATGAAAGTAAAATAGTTAAAATATGGGGGGGAAGAGACAAATAAATGAGTGATTTGACATATCCATGAAAAAGAAGTTAACTGTATTATTCATAATGTTTGAATATACATTGTTCGTACTTGTCCTGTCTCAAACACTACATAGAAAGGATTTAAAAAATTCTGGTCAGAGGTGAAGAAGGAAAGAATGGAGAAAAAAGGCAGACAAAAATGCAGTTGACCCACCTCTTTTCTGTAGTGTGGTTTTGTTTTCTTCCCATGTTGAGAATAGTCTTTTCAGTACATCTGGAAGTGTTGTTCAGGTTTTTATTACAAATGCCCTAGCTATTGTAGGTATTGTTAATGATTCAAGCTATATCCAAAAGTGTAGTCTGATATTTGTTCACTCATTTCTTGGGTTCTTGGATTGAACAATGTTCTTTCATCATTTAAGGGAAAAAATTAACTTAGATGCTAATAACAAACTCTGGAACTTTGTGACTTCAGTCCATTTGTAGCTCCTGGGCAATGCCATTTTGATTGAAGTACAGTTCAATCAGTAATATCAATAGACCATTTTTGACTAAGATTATAATGGCCAGTTCTAAGCCTGTTCTGGAAGAATAAAATATGATGCTCTTCTAAAATATTTTATGACACTTTTCCCCTACACTTAGTCATGCCACTAGTAGTTTTATTTTATTTTTTCTGAAGTTGCTCCCAGTCCTTGGCAGTGTTTCCTGGCAACCTTTTATGCACAATGTTTGTAGAATTGTTGAGGTGGAAGGTGTCCTGTGTATGCGAACACGGAACTGGTTTTTACCATGTTCTGTTTTACTCCATGGCCTCTACAAAGGTATCATTTGTATAAGACCTTTTCCTTCAGGATGTTTCCTGCAGCTTTGGGCCATATCCAGCTTTAATGAAGCATCCAATTTTAGATAAATTACTGCTTCACAGCTACATATTTGATTCTTTGATGTCAATATTTATGAAAGTAAATGCTAGAATAAACATCTGTGTTTTCTTATTTCTGAAGCCTTCATTCTGTTGAGCCTATTGATTTTGGGTTTATTCTACAGAAGCGTAGTTATATATTTCCCAGTCAACAACATATTCACCATTGCTGGATTTGGGGACACGATGTGGGGGAAAATGCAGCTAGTCAGCTAGGTTTAATTAACTAGATTCTTTTGCATGAAGCAAATCTGTGGTATCCAGATGTATTTTCAGTTCAGAGTACTGTTTATCATTTGCCTACCATCAGTAAATTAGCTTGACTAGCAGTCATATCTTATTGAGGTTAAGCAGTACTCTTTTCCTAAGCCTTTCTCCTTAATCTTTTCTACTTAACCATGGAGTTAACTGTTTACCTTATTATTATGCTATTATGAGCTAATCTGTAGGTTTTATTACCTAAACAAAATGTTTATAACTTAGACTTAAATGCTTGCATCTTATTTTCATTATAAATTGTATGTTGTTAAAATGTATTTGGATTTAGAATTCTACAAATTTTCAGTATAGATTTAAGAAGAGATATTTACTTGTCTAGGAGACTGTTGTGCTTTCTCTGCCATATTAAGTCAGTATTCTTTATTCAAATAAGAGATGAGAAAGCTGATAATTTTCAGATTCTTTTTCAGGATCAGAGGAACTATAGTCATCATACAGACTTCATCATAAAGATCTTGTATTACATGGTAAAATTTGGTTTTGTCCTTTTGTAATAGTGGTAAGACCCTGATTCCATAACATTAATAGTCAATCAGTTCTTTCTTGGTCTTGAAAATTATTTTAGGACTTTTTGTTCTTTATTGACCTGTTCCATAGATACTGGGATGATGTGGACAGAGGCTGCTTACTTTTGTTCCTTTAAAAAGCAGATCCTTATAGATTTAGCTCCTTGCAAGGTGAAGGTCCTCTTCAAGGCTTCTTTCCATCTTGTTTTTTTCCAAATGACTCTCTCTTCAAGCCCCTCAGCCCATTATTCTACCTTATCCCATGGTAAACTCCACCTTTCCCCATAAGAGGAATTCCCGTTCCTTGATCCATTCCTGGTTCTTGCTGCAGGCTTCTGTAGGATTGACTTTCAAACCTTACTCTGTAATTGCCAGCTCTAGAGGAAGGGGATGGGCAAAAATTCTATTAATGGAGTCACTATGGATGCTCCATTTCAATTAGTTTCTCCACTAGGTTGGGCAGGAGGTAATTTCTCTACTAGGTTACGTCTCTAAGACTAACATTAATTTTTCTCAGAGTCAACACAATAAAATATTGGAGGAATATTAAAATGTTTAAAAATATATGTATATATATCTGGTTCTATAAGCAATTTAATAACTACATTTGGTTATCAGATATTCTGGAAATTCTTAGTCTTACAGATGTGCTGAGAGAATAACTATATGAATTTACAATCCTTCTCTGGTCATTTCTTTCATGTAATGATGGAAGACTTACCTTAGAGATATTGAGCATTCTGCTACTCTGTTCTCCTTTGAAAGTTACTACCTGAATGGCTCACACATTCCAGGAGCCCTTATGTTAATTCCTTTCCAAGCTGTTGGTTGTTTGAAGCTATTCTCTGGTAGATTCTTCAGGACAGACTTATGGCAACAATATTCCTTGAGTTCTCATGTATTATGTAGCAAGAATATACAAGACTATAAGAAGTTTTAATCTATGGGTTTTTATACTTGAAGGTCACTTTAGCTTCATTAAAATGTGTTTGATTTGGGCTGTATCAGCTGTATCATTTTCTCAGATACATGTATAGTCTTTCAATATGTAGTTTGAAGTTATCTTTTATTCCTGGAGAGTTTTATTATAGTTTTTTATCATTTTTTGCTTTGTTGCTTTGGTCTTCTTCAGGGACTCCTACTAAACATATGTTGGACAGTCTTGCTTAAGTTACATATTAATTATTGTCTCTTAAGATCTTTTTATCTCTTCTTTTAATTCTAAAATTTGTCTTATGTTCCATTTTCTACTTTTGGAAAGGCATTAACCCACTGTGCTTCTTGTTAACTTAGTCTTCATTCCTGAAATAAGTTTTTCTTTTATTTCTAAATCTTTCCTGAGTTTGATCACCTCTCTTTTCATATCTTCCTTGCTCTCAAACACATCATTTTTAGTTTTTCTAATTCTGAGGTTTTTCATTGCTTCCGTCATTTAAAGAAGATTTTTAGCTTGTTTTGAACTGTTAGATCACAGTTTTCCCTACTTTAAAAATCAAGGAGTTTGATCAGTAATATTGGTTGTCATACTGTGGTAAAGATATAGCCCATTCTATAGCCTTTATTATAGTCTTTTTTGTTAGTTTTTTTTTTTTAATTGGGATATAATAGTGGATCTGTCTCATTTGGTTAAAAATTTTCTAAGTTCTACCATTGCTTTAACTGGAAGTTAAGTACTTTGAAACAAAATTTTGTTAAACATTTTGTCTTCTGGTTAAGGAATATTTGCTTTCCTTTCACTTACTATATTAATATCCATTTTTGGTCATCTTATTTTCATTGTTTTATAGTTGCTAATACTTTGTGATTATTTCTTTAACATTTGAGACCATTAGTTATATAAGATTTTAGATGTTTGGAAGCTCTATTAATCGAATTCATTGGAAGTTCATAAAGTTTATAGAATGTTCTTCTACTAATTATGACTTTGCCAGGGTTCCTTAAAGAAATACCATTTTCCACCAGAAAAAATTGAACTTAAAAATCTTTAGCATCTCAGCTGCCATATATGTAATTTCTTTATAGATATATTCCAGATGTCAGAACTCCATCTTAATTTGTTGTGTATTCTTCCAGTGCTTGTCACCAGCCTTCATGGCCATCTTGGTGAAGTTTTCTTTTACAATCTTGATACAAGAAGATACTCTCTTGGGTTTTCTTTGAAAACAGGCTGAAGGCCTTCCTCCAAATGTCGTATCTCAATTTATGTATCATTTGACACAAATTTGAGTGAGCTATAACCTAGAGAAGAATCATTCCTAAATGGCTGCTTGACTACATTTTTTTGTTTGTTTTTCTTGACAGACCTCAGGTTACAGGCTGTGTCAGGCCTCATTTGGTGAGAAGCATGTTTGTTTCTCTTGTCAGCTTCTTGACTGGTTCCTTTCCAGATTTCTGCAGGGCAGCCATATGGTCATTTCGGCATGTTTTCTAGATTGCTTCTATGGCAGGATTCCAGGTCTTGATTAGTGTTTCAGAATCTACTCACACTGAGAGGGCTTTAGTTTTTGCCCTTTAGTTTTATTTCAGATAGCATATTCAGATCTGGTGTCCTTCCTGTCTCATCTGAAGTTCATTTGATTTTGATGATTTTATTTTATGTGGCCCATGTATTTGGCTAACTTTTTCTCTTCTTATATTTTAAGCAAGGATGGCCCGTAAAGGCCGTTGGTGAGGTGCCTAGACTGTGCTGATTTTGGAAAACTGAATCTAACAATAATTCGATTAGATGATCAGTATTAATGTGCATTAGATTGGCTAGAGAGGTATACCAGTCTCCTCCTTTCTACTTTTTTTATTCTTAGTTACACAGTTCTTTAAATTTGTTTTTTTCTTGGTGGTGGGGGGAAGGATTTATTTTGAAAATTTCTCTCTGTAACCGTGAGGCAAGGAGAAAATTACTCATAATGTTGGTAGTGATGTTTAAGAAAAAATTGTTCATGACACTCGATAAAGATTAGTAAAGCAGACTTTATTCAGGGAGACTATCACGATAGTTGTAGGGACCACTGTAATGTGATTTTGCAGTGGGGGAGAAAGATTGGGCTCAAACTTGGAATACAACTAGGAAAACTGGGGATGTATAGCCAAGTAGAAGGGTGGGGTAAGTAGATAAAAAATTACTGAGAGGAAAGAAACATCAAAATAAGGGGGATTCTGGCTAAACAGACCTAAATAGGATTGTTAATGAAGGCAGACCAGGTGGTCAGATATTACATGGGGGATGGTGGAGATGAGAAACCTAATCAGATATCCAGCGTGATCAATATTGAGGGTGGGGGATTCTGGTTAAACTGACATAGTAGGATTCTTGCTAAAATTGGACAATACAGAGATGAACACAGAAGCCCAAAATTTAGGGCCTAATTGGAAAGAGTTCAGAGGAGCCTGGCTAAAGTTTGGTCAAGGAGAGACTCTTCAACAGTGATAATAAATTTAAAACTATAACTTTCAAGGAAGTAGCTCTCAATACAGAAATACTGAAGCAAATTTCTATTAAGAAAACAGACCTTTAGGAGCTTCCCTGGTGGCACAGTGGTTGAGAGTCCGCCTGCCAATGCAAGGGACACGGGTTCGAGCCCTGGCCTGGGAAGATCCCACATGCTTCAGAGCAACTAAGCCCGTGCGCCACAACTACTAAGCCTGCACTCTAGAGCCCGCGAGCCACAACTACTGAGCCCACGTACCACAACTACTGAAGCCTGCGTGCCTGGAGCCTGTGCTCCTCAACAAGAGAAGACACTGCAGTGAGAAGCCTGTGCACTGCAATGAAGAGTAGCCCCTGCTCACCGCAACCAGAGAAAGCCCGCACACAGCAACAAAGACCCAACACAGCCAAAATAAAAATTAAAAATAGGTTTATAAAAAACAAAACAAAACAGACCTTTAGTTAAGTTCATGCTTAACCTCAGTGAACCAATAGCAAGATATTCTCTACCCGTATTTACTTTTGGCTATTTTTGATCACTAAATTAGGAACTATATCATTTCAGGGTTTTTTGAAGTTGAAGAAAAGCAACTTAATGTCTTATATTCAGTCTCTGCTCCATGAATTTGTTATTTTGATTTCAGTGATAAGGATTGAAATTATAATATGAAGGAGCAAATTCAGACATCATGAAACACTTATTTTCTCTTAAAAGATAAAGGTTTTAAATAAAAAGGCTATAAAATACTGTAATATTTGGAGACTCAGGCTTAAATTCTTTAATCAAATTAATTATTAAAATCTAAATTTTACTTTGCTTATATATTTTATTTTTCTTTGGCACTTTGATTTTATAAAAAGGAACCTACTTAATGTAGTTTTTCAGAATTTCTTGTATTTTTTTAGGAAGCAAATTTTATTGTAGTTAACTTTTGTGTGCAAAATGCCCTGTTTGGGTGGGAGGGAATCTTTCCAAAGAAGCTGTATTGAACTTTTTGTCTGTTATCTCATCTTTCTAAGAAAGCATTCCTAAGCATTCTGTCTAGAGTGCTTTGTATTTAGGTTTGAAGGTTCTTATTGTCATGGCTGGCACTCAGTTTAGAAAGTGACCTTTTTGAAGGAGATGACTAGAAGTTTAAATTTACTAGATTCTAGAAGGTTAGCTGCTAAGTGCAGATTTCGAAGAATTGTTTGACTTTTTTGCAGCAGGATATTTTCTTGGATTTATATTCAAACTTTCAGTGCCTCTAAATGGAGTAGATTATAATCAACAAAATGATTTTATTTTTGAGCACCTGCAACTCTAAAGGATCTAGTCCCAATCGTTTAGACATAGGTTCTTAAGATTTTAGTACCATTAAATTCACTTGAGATACATATTTAAAATTCACATTGTTTGGTCCCACTAGCAGAGAGTCTCACATTGTTGATGAGAAATTGGGCCCAGTATTGAGCATATTTAACAAATGTCTAACACTTTGAGAAACATTGCTTTAGGACCTCAGTGGTTCCCAAGGCTGATGATGCATCTGAATCAATTTGGTCTGGTTTAAAAAATATGTTGAGGGCTTCCCTGGTGGCGCAGTGGTTTTATTTAGTGTTAGTGATTACCTGGTTTCACTACATATGAAATTACTATTTTCCTGATGCCTGTTTAGCTTAAGTAATGATAGTAAGTATTTATTTAATTGATTTTCTTTCATACTTTAGAATATTGATTTTAGCAATTTTATTGCTACTATTTTTTATTAAATTTTATTGTTTTTTAAGCTCTTGTAAATTCAAAGACTGAGGATACTAATTTATGTTTCTAATTGATAAGGTATCCTCTTATTTTATCTACTTGAACTGAGGTAATTTTGTAATAATTAGTAGAGAAATACTGTGATCAGTTAAAAACTAAATATATATTCTAATCACAACTATAATCATGAAATAAGAAACAATTTATTGTGTTGAATATATAGTGTAGACCACCCTTATCCACAGGGAATATCTTTCAGGACCTCCAGTTGAATGCCTAAACCTGCATATAGTATTATACCCTGTATATCCTATGTTTTTCTTATACATACATACTTATGATAAAGTTTATTTTATAAATTAGGCACATTAAGAGATTAACAACAATTAATAATAAAAGTTATAAGTATATGCTGTAATAAAAGTTATGTGAACATGGTCTCTTTGAAAGTATCTTATACAAATATAATGCCTTTTCCATTTTAACTAAGTACCTATCACACACTGTGGCCCTAACTTTTGCAGTTTTGAGGTGCAACAGCAAAGCAAGCCAAATTTCTTTTTCCTTCTTCACAATTTCACAGATAAAAGATTTGTTCTTACCATAGATCTTAGCAACCAGAGCATTTAATTTTTTTCTTCCTTTATTAAGTTGAGAACTTTGACATTTTCACTTCAAGGGAACGCTTTACAGCTTCGCTTTGGCATATCCAGATTGCCAGCATCACTAGTCTGGTGCTTTGGGCCATTATTAAGTAAAATAGTTGTTATTTACACACAAACACTATGGTACCAAGACAGTCAATTTAATAACTGAGACAGCTAGTTAGGTGACTTAACAGGTGGGATATGCTGGACAAAGGGATGATTCACGTCCCGGGCTGGATGGAGCAGGATGGTTCTCATCACACTACTCAGAATGGTGCACAATTTTAAACATCATTGTTATTATTATTATTATTATTATTATCATTATTATTATTTTTGGCGGTACGCAGGCCTCTCACTGGCCTCTCCCGTTGCGGAGCGCAGGCTCCGGACGCGCAGGCTCAGCGGCCATGGCTCACGGGCCCAGCCGCTCCGCGGCATGTGGGATCTTCCCGGACCAGGGCACGAACCCGTGTCCCCTGCATCGGCAGGCGGACTCTCAACCACTGCGCCACCAGGGAAGCCCTAAACTTATTATTTTTTAACATCTTTATTGCAGTATAAATACTTTACAATGTTGTGGTAGTTTCTGCTGTACCACAAACTGAATCAGCTATATGTATACATATATCCCCATATCCCCTCCCTCATGAGCCACCCTCCCTATCCCATCCCTCTAGGTGGTCACAAAGCACTGAGCTGATCTCCCTATGCTATGTAGCAGCTTCCCACTAGCTATCCATTTTACATTTGATAGTGTATATACGTCAGTGCTACTCTCACTTCATCCCAGCTTCCCCTTCCCCCGCATGCCCTCAAGTCTGTTCTCTATGTCTGCGTCTTTATTCCTGCCCTGCCACTAGGTTCATCAGTACCGCTTTTATAAATTCCATACATATACGTTAGCATGTGGTATTTGCTTTTCTCTTTCTGACTGACTTCACTCTGTATGACAGATTCTAGGTCCGTCCACCTCACTACAAATAACTGAATTTTGTTCCTTTTTATGGCTGAGTAATATTCTGTTATATATATGTGCCATATCTTCTTTATCCAGTCATCTGTTGATGGACATTTAGGTTGCTTCCATGTCCTGGCTATTGTAAATAGTGCTGCAGTGAACACTGTGGTACATGACTCTTTTTGAATTATGGTTTTCTCAGGGCATATGCCCAGTAGTGGGATTGCTGGGTCATATGGTAGTTCTATTTTTAGTTTTTTAAGGAACCTCCATACTGTTCTCCATAGTGGCTGTATCAATTTACATTCCCACCAACAGTGCAGGAGGGTTCCCTTTTCTCCACACCCTCTCCAGCATTTATTGTTTGTAGCTTTTTGATGGCCTTTCTGACTGGTGTGAGGTGATACCTCACTGTGGTTTTGATTTGCATTTCTCTAATGATTAGTGATGTTGAGCATCTTTTCATGCATTTGTTGGCCATCTGTATGTCTTCTTCGGAGAAATGTCTGTTTAGGTCTTCTGCCCATTTCTGGACTGGTTTGTTTGTTTTTATGATACCGAGCTGCATGAGCTGCTTGTATGTTTTGGAGATTAATTCTTTGTCAGTTGCTTCATTTGCAAATATTTTCTCCCATTCTGAGTGTTGTCTTTTGGTCTTGCTTATGGTTTCCTTTGCTGTGCAAAAGCTTTTAAGTTTCATTAGGTCCCACTTGTTTATTTTTGTTTTTGTTTCCCTTACTCTAGGAGGTGGGTCAAAAAGGATCTTCCTATGATTTATATCACAGTGTTCTGCCTATGTTTCCCTCTAAGAGTTTTATACTGTCTGGTTTTACATTTAGGTCTTTAATCCATTTTGAGTTTACTTTTGTGTATGGTGTTAGGTTGTGTTCTAATTTCATCTACATGTAGCTGTCCAGTTTTCCCAGCACCACTTATTGAAGAGGCTGTCTTTTTTCCATTTTATATTCTTGCCTCCTTTGTCAAAGATAAGGTGACCATATGTGCGTGGGTTTATCTCTGGGCTTTTTATCTTGTTCCATTGATCTGTATTACTGTTTTTGTGCCAGTACCATACTGTCTTGATTATTGTAGCTTTGTAGTATAGTCTGAAGTCAGGAAGCCTGATTCCTCCAGCTTCATTTTTCTTTCTCAAGATTGCTTTGGCTATTCGGGGTCTTTTGCATTTCCATACAAATTGTAAAATTTCTTGATCTAGTTCTGTGAAAAATGCCACTGGTAATTTGATAGGGATTGCACTGAACCTGTATATTGCTTTGGGCAGTACAGTCATTTTCACAATAATGATTCTTCCAATCCAGTAGAATGGTATATCTCTCCATCTGTTTATGTTATCTTTGATTTCTTTCATCAATGTTTTATAGTTTTCTGAGTATAGGTCTTTTGCCTCCTTACGTAGGTTTATTCCTAGGTATTTTATTCTTTTTGTTGAACTGGTCAGTGGGATTGTTTCCTTAATTTCTCTTTCTGATTTTTCATTGTTAGTGTATAGGAATGCAAGAGATTTCTGTGCATTGATTTTGTATTCTGCAGCCTTACCAAATTCATTGATTAGTTCTAGTAGTTTCCTGGTGGCATCTTT
Source organism: Lagenorhynchus albirostris (assembly GCF_949774975.1). Lineage (NCBI taxonomy): Eukaryota > Metazoa > Chordata > Mammalia > Artiodactyla > Delphinidae > Lagenorhynchus > Lagenorhynchus albirostris. The sequence continues at coordinate 61,294,328 of NC_083102.1, forward strand.
AGGGTTTTCTACGTATAGTATCATGTCATCTGCAAACAGTGACAGTTTTACTTCTTCTTTTCCGATTTGTATTCCTTTTATTTCTTTTTCTTCTCTGATTGCCATGGCTAGGACTTCCAAAACTATGTTGAGTAAGAGTGGCGAGAGTGGACATCCATGTCTTGTTCCTAATGTTAGAGGAAATGCTTTCAGTTTTTCACCACTGCGAATGATGTTTGCTGTGGGTTTGTCATATATGGCCTTTATTATGTTAAGGTAGGTTCCCTTTATGCCCACTTTCTGGAGAGTTTTTATCATAACTGGGTGTTGAATTTTGTCAAAAGATTCTTCCGCATCTATTGAGATGATCATATGCTTTTTATTCTTCAATTTGTTAATACAGTGTATCACATTGATTTGCATATATTGAAGAATCCTTGCATCCCTGGGATAAATCCCACTTTATCATAGTGTATGATCCTTTTAATGTGTTGTTGGATTGTGTTTGCTAGTATTTTGTTGAGGATTTTTGCGTCTATGTTCATCAGTGGTATTGGTCTATAATTTTCTTTTTTTGTGATATCTTTTTCTGGTTTTGGTATCAGGGTGATGGTGGCCTCATAGAATGAGTTTGGGAGTGTTCCTTCCTCTACAGTTTTTTGGAAGAGTTTGAGGAGGAGAGGTGTTAACTCTTCTCTAAATGTTTGATAGAATTCACCTGTGAAGCCATCTGGTCCTCGATTTTTGTTTGTTGGAAGATTTTTAATTACAGTTTCCCTTGCTGCTTTTAATATCTTTTCTTTGTATTTAATTTTTGATAGTTTGATTAATATGTGTCTCGGCATGTTTCTCTTTGGGTTTATCCTGTATGGGACTCTCTGCGCTTCCTGGACTTGGGTGGCTATTTCCTTTCCCATGTTAGGGAAGTTTTCGACTATAATCTCTTCAAATATTTTCTCAAACCCTTTCTTTTTATCTTCTTCTCCTGGGACCCCTATAATTCGAATATTGGTGCGTTTAATATTGTCCCAGGGGTCTCTGAGACTGTCCTCATTCTTTTTTCTTTTTCTGCTCCCTGGCAGTTATTGCCACCATTTTATCTTCCAGCTCACTTATCCATTCTTCTGCCTTAGTTGTTCTGCTATTGATTTCTTCTAGAGTATTTTTAATTTCAGTCATTGTATTGTTCATCACTGTTTGTTTGCTCTTTAGTTCTTCTAGATCCTTGTTAAATGTTTCTTTTATTTTCTCCATTTTGCTTCCAACATTTTGGATCATCTTTACTATCATTACTCTGAATTCTTTTTCAGGTAGGTTGCCTATTTCATCTTCATTTATTTGGTCTTGTAGGTTTTTACCTTGCTTCTTCATTTGTAACATATTTTTTAGTCATTTCATTTTTTTTTTTTTGATGGGTGGGGCTGTATTCCTGTCTTACTGATTGTTTGGCCTGAGGCATCCAGCACTGGAGTTTGCAGGCAGTTGGATAAAGCTGGGTCTTGGTGCTGAGATGAGGACCTCTGGGAGGCCTCACTCTGATTAATATTCCCTGGGGTCTGAGGTTCTCTGTTAGTCCACTGGTTTGGACTCAGAGCTGCCACCACCGGAGCTCGGGCCCAACCTGTGGCCTGGGAACCAGATCCTGTAAGGCTGTGGCGTGGCCAAAAAAAAAAAAAAAAAAGAAGAAGAAAAGGAGCAATACAATAACAAAGAATAAAAAACAAAATAAAATTAGAAAGATAAAAAATATATTAGGAAAAATAATATAATTGAAACAACTTCAACAAGGTAAAATAAAACTGTAACAGAAAAAAGAAAAAGAAAAAAGGGGGGTGGGGGAACAAGCCAAAAGGAGAAGAACAATAACAAAGTATAAAGAATAAAATAAAATTAGAAAAATAAAAGATTTATTAGAAAAAATAAACATATAAATGAATGAAGAACAATTAATCAACAAGGTAAAACAGAACCCCAATCTAAACGAGGAAAAAAGGAAAAACAAAAGCCTTGGCTATGTGGGGCAGAGTTTAGGCAGGGGTGGAACTAAGGCAGGGGCAGGGGTTACGGTGGGGCGGGACCTAGGCTGGTGGGGGGCGACTTGTTTGAGCATGGGGTAGGGCCTAGGCTCAGGACCCATGCAGCCAGAAAAGGCCTTGGGGGTGGGGCCTGGGCAGGCGATGTTCAAGCATCGGTCAGGGCCTCTACTTAGGACCTACAGAAGGGGAGAAGCAGCACCTCCAAAGGAGGGCCTTCAGAGTGTGGAGTTCTGGAGTTTGGAGGCAAGGCCATGGGTGAGGGTGTGTGGGTGTGGTTTAGGTCCAGCTCATTGGAGGGGTTCTCTGAGTGTAGAGGTAGGGCCCTGGGTGGGGGTGTAGGGGCTGGGTTTGGGCTCTGCACAGCAGGAGGGAGGCTCTGAGGGCAGAGAATTAGGCCCGGGAGCCCGACAGGCTCTCTGGTGCCTAAGTGGACAGGGAAAGCACTGGCTGCGTTCCCTTCCATTCCTCCACGCCCCCACTCCCCATCTCCCCCGAGGTCTCCCCAGTCCCCGCTGGACCCCTAACCATGGGTGTGTCCCGCTGGGTGTAGGAACTCCTCCCCTCCCCCAGCCACCCCTCAGGGGTTCCAGTCCCATAGGTCTGGCCTTTACTTTTGCTCCCCCTTCCCTCCCTCCCACTCCCTCAGGACCCATGCAGCTGGAGGGGGCCTTCGTGGGCAGAGGATCAGGACCGGGATCTCAGCAGGCTCCCAGGGGCCCAAGTGGGCAAGGGAGACCTGGCCACGCTCCCTTTTGATCCTCTGCCCTCCCAATGGTCCCCCAATTTCCCCCTTTGGGGGTGGGATCCCTTCCCCTCCCCCAGCTACCCCTCAGGGGCGCCAGTCCCATCCCACCTCCACTTCTTCTCCCCCTCTCACTCTCCCCATGCCCCACGTCCTACCCAGTTGCTGGGGGTTTCTCCCGTCCCCTTAGGTGTCTGTGGTCCCTCACCAGTGCCTGGTAGGTGCCCTAGTTGTGCAGAGATGTGAATTCCATGTCCTCCTAGTCTGCCATCTTGACTCTGCCCCCCAATCTTAAACTTATGAATTATTTCTGGAATTTTCCATTTAATATTTTCAGACCATGGTTGACTGTGGAAAGTGAAACTGAGGATAAGAGGGGACTACTATAATGAAAAACCAGTGTTGATTTTTATTGTTGCACTAAATTGTAAAACCTGAATTGGTAGGTGATAATACCACAAATTAAATATATAAAAATTTGGGAGAATCAAGGCTTAGATGTTGAGGCAGTTAAAATCTAACTCATTGCCATGATAGTTTGGATAATAGCAATAACTCATCTTGTTAAAATAGAATCGCACTGCTTATGATGAATCTGTTGGTAAATAAGGCCCTACTGATATTTGGTTAAGTGGGGTTATTATGGCTAATCATATCTTGGAAGAGTACTATCCTTGCCAATTTTTAAACTTATTTTGAATTTTTACCCTTCAAATAATTGATGTGGAAATTACTAACAACTACATATCTTTGAAATTTTCCTTGTATGAGCAATGGTGAGAATCTTTTAAAGCATATGTTTGAAATATAACCTTTCAAGTATATTTACTTCATATACTATAATTTTTTAAAACATCATGACTGATAGAGCGAATTTTATAACAGGATATCGATACCATGTTGTCCTACCTTATTCTATTTAAGGCAGACCGTTTTTGTTTTTTGGTATTGGTAATGTGTGATGCTTGTTTACACATTCTTAACACAATTAAGCAATAGCGTTAAATCACAGAGCTAACTGGCCAATCTGTAGATTGAATTTAGCACCCAATTCATATTTTTCCCTTTTATTACATTATGTTTATGGTAACCGCATGGAGATATAAATTTCAGGAGGTTTCCAGTTCAAAAACCTATATAACACATTTATACAACATTTAAAAGTACAAAAGCTCTTTTTGGTTAAGGGAGAATACAAGAAAACTCATGAATTTAATGACACCAGAAGTGCCGGTCCATGCTGTCCCAGAAAAAGGTTACCAAATCTGTTTCTTGGCTCTCTCATTGGTGAGAATGCCCCCCTCTGATACTCAGCACAAGGTGAGTGTTTCTACACCAAATGTTGGAGCCTAGGTTTTCAGAGTCCGAGTTGATGGCCGCCACTGGTCCTTGGGACTTGGGAGCACCCAATTTAAAGTCCCTTATCCCAGTGGTCTTCACACTGAATTAAGGCCACCCATTTATGAGATACAGGAAGAAAATGTAACTTCCATTTTTTTCATACATATTTTTATTTTTTATATCATATGTAAATTTCTACTTAGGTTTACACTATTTATAACATATTAGTAATATAATATATACCTCATTTATAAATAAATAACTGCACATATTGCTGCATCCTTAGATATTTACTATTAGGAGTACTCAGTCAAAATAACTTGAAGACCACAGTTCTGACAGTAGCTAATCAGAGAGAATGGACACTAAGGGGAGAAATAGGATCCTTTGAAAGTGATAGACAAAGGTCCAGTGATTAACAATATAATAAAAAAGTATAGACTAGAATATTATATGTATCAAGGGATTTGTTTATAGATTCTTTATATACTTATTATAAAACATAAAAATGATCTCTATTGTTCACCAAGTTAACAGGGGTTTTAATAACTATAAGTAGACTACATACAACTTTCATAATAGTTGGAGCAGTTTAAAGTTCAGGCACAAGTTTTTCGCATATAGTGGCTTTTCATTTTCTGGTTGTGGCTGTCCTTTAGGCCTTTTTTATTGCTATAAATGTTCTTTTTCAAGGGATAAACTGTTTTTGTCTTTTTTTTCTTGGTGGAGGGAATGTAAAGTAACTTTAAGAAGTTTTAAACAAATTATTATAAATCAGATTATGAGAGAGACATGTTAATTTTCCGTGTTTCGTAAAGTTGCTAAAATTTGTGCATATTGCTTTTATAGCCAGAAAAAATATTTAAAAGAATTAATAGAAGTAATTCCTAGTAATAGAACTAAAAACAATCTGCATATCTTCTAAATTACCTATGGTAGGGGAAAAGGTAAGGAGAAAAAGAAGTAAACAGTAAAACATAGAAAACAAGTAGCAAGGAAGAATTATAAGAGGAAGAAAAAAGTTATGTGACAGGTTTAATCAAGTTTGTTATAACAAATATAAGTGGGATGAACATACCTTTTATAAGGAGAAGACATACTCTAAAGTTTTTTCAAAAAGCCTAATTGCATACAGTATACAAGAGTCACACCGAAACAGCATGATTGAAAGAAATTGAAAATAAAAGAATAGGCAAACCAGACACATTATAATAGAAAGAAAGCATAAACGGGTGATAATGTTCAATTTGACAGAGCTTAAAAGTAATAAATGGAACAGACTACAATGGTGAAGCATATAAGCCATAATGATGATGTCATGAATCAATATGTAACCAAATTATACAGAACTAAATTTCTATAAACTTTTTTTGTTTGTTTCTTGTTTTTGGCCACACGGCGCAGCTTGCGGGATCTTAGTTCCCCGATGACCAGGGATTGAACCCATGCCCCCTGTAGTGAAGTGCAGAGTCCTAACCACTGGACTGCCAGGGAATTCCCCAGAACTAAATTTAAATGATAAAAATTGCAAGAGATAAAGAGAATTGTTATATTTCAAGAGTAGTTTAGAAATTTTAGAGTAAGTAAGTGTGACAGATAAAGCTAATAATTTTATTATTACTATATTCTATATTTTTATTTCAGCTGATGTACAAGAAAAATAACTATTCTGAAAACAGAAAATATATGTTCTCCATGACTCCTGAAATATTTATAAAAATTGACCATGATTTTTGGTCACAAATAAAATTTCAGGTGATTCCAAAGAGTAGAAATAGACTGTCCTGACTCTCTGCCTATGGCAAAATAAAATTAGAGCTAAGTAATAAAGATAGGGAAGAGGGCTTCCCTGGTGGCGCAGTGGTTGAGAGTCCGCCTGCCGATGCAGGGGACACGGGTTCGTGTCCCGGTCTGGGAAGATCCCACATGCCGCGGAGCGGCTGGGCCCGTGAGCCATGGCCGCTGAGCCTGCGCGTCCGGAGCCTGTGCTCCGCAACGGGAGAGGCCACAACAGTGAGAGGCCTGCGTACCGCAAAAAAAAAAAAAAAAAGGGAGGAAATTTTGTAATTTTCAGATATTCTCTAACACTCTTGGGTCAAAGAAGAAATCAGAACTGCAGTTGTAAGATAAAATTGGCCCTCCAGCCCTCTATGTCCAAGGATGTGGAACCTGGAGAGGTGGATGGCCAAATGTAAGGGACTTGAGCTTCCTCAGATTCTGGTATCCGTGAGGGTCCTAGAACCAGTCCCCCATAGAAATGAGGATGACTGTATGTAAATAATATGATAGTTCACAGTATGCTGCATTTTCTTTTGTTTTCCAATTTAAAAAACCCAATTTTGTATTTTGGTTTCAGAAGGATAGTTAAAGGACAGTATTCAATAACAAATGTTTCTTAGCCCTCTGTAATGTGCAAGACATTTTGTTTGATGTGAGATATAACTCTGAGTAAGACTGAGCCTTGGTGCTTGTAATCCACTGGATTTTATTATTCAATGCACATTAGTAGTAACTTATTTGAGATGCATATATGAAAAATCCTTTATAGTTTCTTTGTAAAGAAACTATAGAGTTCAGTATGATCATTTTAATTCTCAGCAGAGGTACCGATGGTACCTATATGGAGAGGAGAAGTAGATTATTATAGTAGATTGATTGAACTGTGTAGAATATCTGGAGATCTTGGTTCCTTTTTACCTCTATCACCTGTTAGCAGTTCTATTTCATTGGACGATTTAATTTTATCCCTCTGGGCTTCAAATTCTTCATCCATAAATGAGGAAGCTGAATTAAAATGTAAGATTCTTTATACATGTTATTTTTGTGTAGCTGTGAATAAATTTATTCATAAGTATTGAGCATCAACTTCTTTTCAATCTGTAGGGACCAAACTTATGCTCTAGTTGGGGAAGAAAGACAAATTTAGGGCTCCATGCAAGCAGAGAGTGCGTATATCTTTAAAAAGGACAGAGATGGAGAAAAGAAGGGCATTGGGAAAGGTTTCACAGAGGCAGTGTGACACCTGAGCTGATCTTTAAGATAAGTTTTTGTCAAGTGAACAGGGAAGGAGAACATTTTAGGTGCAGGAGATAATAGAAAGTATAGAGGCAGAGAAGTGAGTGTTTTACATTTGGGAAATTGCAGTTAGTTTGTATGGCATTTAGTAGTTAACATGGGTTTATGGAGGAGTAGCAAGACATCAAGTATTGATGTATATGGGAGCTGAATTGTGAAAAATAATGGGCTTTAAGTTAAAGACAGTGAATAACCATGGAAATTTTTTTAAGCAGTGGAGGGAGGTGGTACTGTAAGATTTAGTTAGGGTGGATGCAGAGATAGCATTTAGGAAACTGGCAGTTGAGACATGATGAAGTCTTAATTAAAGTGATGGCAGTGGAGATGATATACAGGTTTTAGAATAGGTCTCTAAAATGGATGGGCTTTGTAGGGTGTGACAGCCCTGGAAGTGTATGCAAAATTTAATATGTGAATGTATTTTCCTTTGGGAGAGGGTCTATAAATTTCATCACATCACGCAGGAGGGCTATTAGGGTAAATATATATTGTAGGGAAAATTGACAGAGTGATATTTTACAAACTATGAAGGTTAAATAATTTTAAGTTTTACTTTATTCATTAGTGACTAATCTTTTTTCACTTTTTTATAGTGGACAGGCCAAAATCTCATCAAGTTCGAACCTCTGGTACAATAAGGCGAACCTCTTCTTTGGATACGATAACAGGACCTTATCTCACAGGACAGTGGCCACGAGATCCTCATGTTCATTACCCTTCATGCATGAAAGATAAAGCTACTCAGGTAAAATAAGCAAATCAAAATCAGTTTTATTATCCTGCAGTTCTATTTTGATCACAGTAAAGAAAATTAATTTAATCAAATTTTCCCAGTTATTAAATATATTCAACCAAAGAAGAAAGCCATTTCTTTTTTTTTTTTTTGCGGTACGCGGGCCTCTCATTGCTGTGGCCTCTCCCGCTGTGGAGCACAGGCTCCGGACGCGCAGGATCAGTAGCCGTGGCTCACGGGCCCAGCCGCTCTGTGGCATGTGGGATCCTCCCGGAGCAGGGCACGAATCCGTGTCCCCTGCATCGGCAGGCGGACTCTCAACCACTGCGCCACCAGGGAAGCCCGAAAGCCATTTCTTTTAATAAACTTTAGACTAAGTATTTTTATCATCTCGGTTTTGAAAGTTTTAAAATTATTTAATATTTAATAAATAGCACATCAGTCTACATTGTGTGGTTTTTGAGCCTTATAGTTTTAGGAATTATTTTCCTACAGAAATTAATGACTAGTAACTGTATTAGAAAATACAGGCATAACTCGTTTTACTGTGCTTTTGCTTTACTATGCTTCTCAGATATTGTGTTTTTTTTACAAATTGAAGGTTTTTGGCAATCTTGCATGGAGCAAGTCTATCCGAGTCTTTCTTCCAACAGCATTTGCTCACTTTATGTCTCTCTGTCACATTCTGGCAATTCTTTAAATATTTCAAACTTTTTCATTATTATTATATTTGTTGTGGTGATCCGTCATCAGTGATCTTTGTTGTTACTATTGTAAAAAGATTATGACTTGCTGAAGGCTCAGATGATGATTAGCATTTTTTAGCAATAAAGTATTTTTAATTAAGGTATGTATATTTTTTTTTAGGATGTAATGCCATTGAACACTATAATAGAATACAGTAATAGTATAAACATAAATTTTATATGCACTGGGAAACCAAAAATTTGTGTGACTCTTTATTGCGATACTTGCTTTATTGTGGTGGTTTGGAACCGAACCTGCAGTATCTCCAAGGTATGCTGGTATAAGTAATTTTTGAAGAAAAGCTTGCACAGTTCCTGGAAATAATTTATAAAGTATTAACACATGGCTAAGGAAATATATGTTAAAGGATTTTTTTCTGTTTAAAGCCAAAACTGAAATTCTTGAGAAATAGAAAATTTCCTGTTTGTCACACCTTCTCTATTTGTGGATCAGAGCTTTTGACTTGAAAAGTTTTCCTTCCATGTCAGAAAAAGATCTGAAAGCATCTTAATTTATAATTTCTGAATTCTTGACCATATCTTTATAGCAGTAGTCGATTAGCATTATGAACAATACTAAAAGTATAAGAGATGGTTATTGGCCTTAAAGAACTTACAGCATAGTTAGGAAGATAAGATGTAAATGTAAGAAAATTGGTAATAGAAGATAGAGTATTATTAGGTGTTAGATGAATGGAGCATTTAAATGTAAGGGAATTCAATGGAATGGGAACATTTTTGGCTTTGTGGGTTAGGGAAATAGAAGGATTAGAGTTTCATGTCTGAAGAATAAGGAAAAGGGGAGAAAATTTTGGACATGATCTATGAGAATCTTCTCCAGTTTTGTAATTTTCTCAGGCAAGCTTGAAACCATAAAATTAGCTTCTTTATCATGAATCCTATCAATTTTGTCTGTTTAATATTTTATGTCACCCACTCCCAGTCTTTTGCTTTCCATTCTTTGTGAGGGAAAGGAGCAGTTTGATATGGTAGGCAGTGGGATTCTCAAGTAGAAAGAACTAGCAAAACTTAGAGATGTGGGCCTGCACACTTAGAAATGGTCACAGATAATTCAAAACTATCTTTCTGGAGGAGTTGGACTCACAAGTGTGACAGAGTGTAGGTACAGAGTATAAAGAAAGAAGGTCAAGAGATCAAGGACTTAGTTTTTAGAAATGCACACAAGGGAAGGATAAAAAATTAATGTATTCACCTGGTAGCAACAAGAAGAGAAAGGAGTTTAATATTTACTGACTGTTGTACCATGTACTTTGTGTTTTTATATCCTGTGTTTCATTTAATTCTCACAAGAACATTATAAAATTACACGATGGAGAAGCAGAAGCTCAGGGAAGTTAAGTGACTTAGTATCATAAACCAGAAACCTGTTGGAGCCAGGTTTCTAATACAGGTTAATTTGTCAGCCAATCTGAACTTCAATTTTATGGTGCTTTTAGGATAAATGGAATAGTGTGTGTGCATGTGTGTGTATCACCTAGTAGAGTAATTGTCACCATTCTTAAAAATGGTAGCTATTCTTTTTAGGTTAAAAAGAAACCCTACCTTTTATTGAATATATGCTTTATGCTGACACTCTCCAAAAATATTATCTTATTCATTCTTCACCAAAACTCTAACAAGAGGAGACAGAAAAAGAGCAAAAGCTAAGAGAAGAAATAGTTGAGCCTTAGAAACCAAAGGAAAAGTTGTTTTAAGAAAGGAAAAATTATTAACAGTATCAGGTGCTACCGAGAGGTCATGGAAAATAGGGACTAGATTTAGGGATTAGGGGCATATTGTCTTGGAGAGTGAAATATTGATCATATGTTAGAGAAGGAAGCTCAGATATTTGGGAGTTAAGAAGAGAGTGATATGGTGATAGAAGATAAGGGTGCTGGGTAGGTTTCTTAACCACATCTGTTTCTTTATCTGCACAATGGGATTAATGAAACCTAACTCATGATAATGTATGACTAAATAGGGTAATATTTGAAAGTGAATATGGCAATACACATGTTAGGTTATTAGTAGTAGATACAGACAGGCCCATTTGTAACATCTGCAGGATCTGGAGCAAATATAAATGTAGACCTACATACCATATACATACTAAGTTAAATTAACAAACTGTTACATGAAATTCCCCCAAAAGCCTGAAGTCCAGGGTAGGGGCTTCTCTTGCCTGGGTCTGCTTGTAGATCGTCTATTTGAGAAACCTGACATTGATAGGAAGGCCAAATATAGGCCTCATTTTACATATGATATACTGAGGCTTAGAGAAGTTTAACTTGTACATAGTTATATAGCTAAATAAATATGAAGAGATCTGAATCCAGATTTGGCTGATTCCAAAGGTTTTGTGTTTTCTCCAGTTCCTCACTGCCTCTCATCGTAATCACTAAAGTGTATAGCACTTGACCTAATGCTTGCCTTACAAGCCTAAGAAATGGTCTTGCCCCGAAGCATTATTAGTTTAATTGAAGGTATAAGATATGAACATATGTAATGGTTGTTATTGTCACGTCCTCCTTGATTAATTCTTTAATTGCCATACCTCCTTGATTAATTCTTTAACTCTTGGGGAAGGAAGTAGATATTTTTATTTATTCAGTGGAAATTAGTAAACAGAAAGTGATACAGTCATTGTGCTACAGATATTAAATACCTAGGCTGTCTGGCTTTAGTGGAGGGAATCTCTAGTATTTTATACCTTTCATATTTCCATATTTCAGCTACCTTTATTATTGAGGGTTAGAAATAAAATTCTTATTGTTTAATGTATTTATACATTGGGCCTTTTTAAAAGAAGTAGCATAGTGTTGTGGGAAAGACTATGGACTTTAGAGACAGATCTTGTGTTCAAATCAAAGCCCAATGTGAGGGAACTTCCTGGGACAATGGAATTGTATATCTTGATAGAGATTTTGGTTACATGGGTGGATGTATTTATTAGAACTTACACAAGTATACACTTGTGCATTCTAATATATAACTTCTAAAATATAGAATATAAATATTGAAATCTAATTAAGATGTTTAGAGGTGAAGGATACTGCTGTCTGCAACTTACTTTGAAATTAATAAAAAATAAGATCAATAGATGATAGATAGATGAATATATATGTGATGAAGCCAATGTAGCAAAATGTTAAATATAGATTCTAAATGTTGGCTTTCCGAGTATGCACTGAGAAGTTTTTTCAACTCTTCTATCTGTTTGAAATTTTAAAATAAAATGTTGGGGGGAAAATCATGGCCCATTGAATTAACTGCAATGTGTCTCACACTTCAGTTTCCTTTTTTACAAATTGCAGTTAATAATACCCAGGTTGCACATACACATATTTATTCTGAGGACTAAAAGAGACAGCTTCACATTTTTGAGGGCAATGGGGAGATGGATAATTGCCAGTTTATTAGACTAATCTGTGTAGCTTAATAGAAAACTAAAAACCATTTGTAGAATTTGATGTTACTTTATTACATTAACCCTGCTGATACAACCTTTTTAAACAAGTTTATTACCGACACTTAAAATTGAACTTGTAGTTAAGGTTACTATAATCAGACAGTAGCATTTCCTCAGTTTTTCACCCCACAGTCCAAAGTATAAATCTTCATCTATGGACAGATATGAAATCTACATGTGAATGTGTTTTTAAATGATAAAGTAACATATACTCTTTGTAAAGTGGTCAAACAATAAAAGTAATATAGAGTAATAATCAGAGGTGTTTCCTCTGACTTTGCAGGTATAGTAATGATTAGAGCTGTTAACAAATATTCTCATCCTCTCTCCTTGACATATGATAAGATTATACTTCTCTGCCCACTTGAAGTTAAGTGTGGCCATGAGACTTGCTTTGGGAAGAAGCTTTAAAGAGCTGGTGCACCAAAACTAGACAAGTAACACCACAAGAGAGAAAATTACAGGCCAGTATCCCTGATGAACATCAATGTAAAAATCCTCAGTATAATATTAGCAAATCAAAGTCAACAATACATTAAAAGGATCATACACCATGATCAAGTGGGATTTATTCCAGGGATGCAAGGATGGTCCAACATCTGCAAATCAGTCATTATGGTACACTACATTAACAAAATGAAGGATAAAAATTATACAATCATCTCAATAGATGCAGAAAAAGCATTTGACAAAATTCAACATCTCTCAACAAAGTGTGTATAAAGAGAACATACCTCAACATAATATAGGCCATATATGATAAGACCACAGCTAACATCATACTCAGTGATGAAAAATTGAAAGCTTTTCCTCTAAGATCAGGAACAAGACAGGGATGCTGAGTCTCGCCACTTTTATTTGACATAGTATTGGAAGTCTCACCCAGAGCAATTAGGGAAGAAAAATAAAGGCTTCCAAATTGGAAAGGAAGAATTAAAACTGTCACTATTTGCAAATGATAATATACTATATACAGAAAACCCTAAAGACTCCACCAGAAAACTGTTAGAATTAATAAATGAATTTGGTAAATTTGCAGGATACAAAATCAAGATATAGAAATCTGTTGCATTTCTATACACTAATATCAAACTATTAGAGAAATTAAGAAAACAATTCATTTACAGTTGCATCAAAAATAATAAAATATCTAGGAATAAATTTAACCAAGAAGGTGAAAGACCTGTATGCTGAAAACTATAAGACATTGGTGAAATAAATTAAAGAAACAAATAAGTGGCAAGATATTTCATGCTCATGGTTTGGAAGTATTAATATTGTTAAAATGTCCATACTATTCAAAGCAATCTACAGATTCAGTGCAATCCCTGTCAAAATTCCAATGGCATTTTCACAGAATTCACACAATTCTGAAATTTGTATGGAACCACAGAAGACCCATAGCCAAAGCAATCTTGAGAAAGAACAAAGCTGGAGGCATCTTACTCCCTGATCTGAAATTATGTTACAAAGCTGTAGTAATCAAAGCCATATAGGCGTAAAAGCAGACACACAGATCAATGGAACAGAATAGACAGCCAAGAAATAAACCCACGTATATATGGTCAATTAATTTATGACAAAGAAGCCAAGAATATACAATGGGAAAAGGATAGTCTCTTCAGTAAACGGTGTTGGGAAAACTGGACAACCACATGCAAAAGAATGAAACTGAGCCACTGTCTTACACCATACACAAAAATTAACTCAAAACGGATTAAGGATGTTCAACATATGCAAATCATTGTGATAACACCACAGCAACAAGAGAGAAGACAGAAATCATGTTCATCTCAATGGGTGCCGAAAAAGCATTTGATAAAATTCAACATTCATTCATGGTAAAAAAAAAAAAAAAAACTCACCAAAGAGGGTATAGGGGGGATATATCTCAACATAATAAAAGCTATTTATGACAAACCCACAGCCAATAAAATACTCAACAGTGAAAAGCTGAAAGCCTTCCCTCTAAAATCTGGTACGAGACAAGGATGCCCACTGCCACCACTTCTATTCAATGCAGTATTGGAAGTCCTGGCCACACCAGTCAGACAAGAAAAAGAAATAAAAGGTATCCAAATTGGAAGGGAAGAGGTAAAATTGTCATTATATGCAAATGACATGATACTTTATGTAGAAAACCCTAAAGACTCCACACAAAAACTATTAGAACTGATAAACCAAATAAGCAGGGTAGCAGGGTACAAGATTAACATACAAAAATCCGTTGCATTCCTGTACATTAACAGTGAAATATCAGAATGGGAAAGTAAGAAAAATCCCATTTAAGATCGCGTCCAAAAAAGAAAAAAAAATACCTAGGAATAAACCTGACCAAGGAGGTGAAAGACTTATGTGCTGAGAACTATAAAACATTGATTAAGGAAACCGAAGGTGATTCAAAGAAATGGAAAGGTATCCCAGGCTCTTGGATTGGAAGAATTAATATCATTAAAATGTCCATACTACCCAGAGCGATCTACAGATTTAATGTGATCCCTGTCATATTACCCATGACATTTTTCACAGAATTATAACAAATAATACTAAAATTTACATGGAACCACAAAGGATCCAGAACTGCAAAAGCAATCCTGAGGAAAAAGAACAAAGGTGTAGGCATAACCCTCCCAGACTTCACACAATACTGCAGTGCTACAGTAATCAAAAAAGCTTGGTACTGGCATGCAAACAGGCATATGAATCAGTAGAGAGCAGAATAGAGAGCCCAGAAATAAACCCACACACCTACGGTCAATTATATCTTTGACAAAGGCGGCAAGAATATACAATGGAGAAAAGACAGTCTCTTCAGCAAGTAGTGTTGGGAAACTTGGACAGCCACATGTAAATCAATGAAGTTAGAACACTCCCTCACACCATACACAGAAATAAATTTGAAATGGCTTAAAGACTTAAATATAAGATGTGACACCATAAAACTCCTAAAAGAGAATATAGGCAAAACATTCTCTGACATAAATCATACCAATGTTTTCTTAGGTCAGTCTCTCTCAAGGCAAAAGAAATAAAAGCAAAAATAAACACATGGGACCTAATGAAACTTAAAAGCTTTGCACAGCAAAAGAAACAATAAAGAAAATGAAAAAAAACAACCTATGGAATGGGAGAAAATATTTGCAAATGATGTGACCAACAGAGGCTTAATTTCCAAAATATACAGACACTCATACAACTCAATAACAAAAACCAAACAACCCAATCAAAAAATGGGCAGAAGACCTAAATAGACATTTCTCCAAAGAAGACATACAGATGGCCAACAGGCACATGAAAAGATGCTCAACATGCCTAATTATTAGAGAAATGCAAATCAAAATTATGATGAGGTATCACCTCACACCAGTCAGAATGGCCATCATCAAAAAGTCTACAAATAATAAATGCTGGAGAGGGTGTGGAGAAAAGGGAACCCTCCTACACTGATGGTGGGAATGTAAATTGGTACAGCCATTATGGAGAATAGTATGGAGGTTCCTTAAAAAACTAAAAATAGAGCTACCATATGATACAGCAATCCCACTCCTGGGTATATATCCAGAAAAGACAAAAACTCTAATTTGAAAATGTACATGTATCCCAATGTTCATAGCAGCACTGTTTACAATAGTCAAGACATGGAAGCAACCTAAGTGTACATCAACAGATGAATGGACGAAGAAGATGTGGTATATATTATATAATGGAATATTACTTAGCCATAAGGAAGAATGAAATATTGCCATTTGCAGCAACATGGATATACGTAGAAATTATCATACTAAGTAAAGTAAGCCTGACAGTGAAAGACAAATATTATGATATCACTTATGTGGCATCTAAAAAATGATACAGATGAACTTATTTACAAAACAGAAATGATCAAAGACACTGAAAGCAAACTTATGATTACAAAAGAGGAAAGGGGGGAGGGATAAATTGGGAGTTTGGGATTAGCAGATACAAACTACTATATATATATATATAAAATAGATAAACAACAAAGTCTTACTGTATAGCACAGGGAACTATATTCAATCTTGTAATAACCTATAATGGAAAAGAATCTGAAAAAGAATGTATATATATGTATTTATGAATCACTTTGCTGTACACCTGAAAATAATGCAATATTATAAATCAACTATACTTCTGTTTTAAAAAAACAATGTAAGACCCATTTTTCAAAAGCATGGCTTGGCGTTTTTTCCCTCTATATATTAGATTCAACATCAACCAACTAGTTCAAGAAAATAAAGGAACCAATAATTGGTGATACTCCAAAAAGGCAAAAAAAAAAAAAAAAAAAGACTTGAATGT
The DNA here is from genome assembly GCF_949774975.1 of Lagenorhynchus albirostris. NCBI lineage: Eukaryota > Metazoa > Chordata > Mammalia > Artiodactyla > Delphinidae > Lagenorhynchus > Lagenorhynchus albirostris. Next base: position 61,310,769 of record NC_083102.1, read on the forward strand.
AAGATCTGAAGCCATTGAAATCCTAAAAGAAAACATAGGCAGTAAGACTCCTTGACATGAGTCTGGGTGATGATTTTTTGGTTTGAACCTTAAAGCAAAGACAACAGAAAAAATAAACAGGTGGAACTACATCAAACTAAAAAGCTTCTGCACATGAAAGGAAACCATTGACAAAATGCAAGGCAACCTACTAAATGTGAAAAAAATACTTGCAGATTATATATCCTATAAGGGGTTTATATACAAGATACATAAAGAACTCATAGAACTCAACAGCAAAAAAAAAAAAAAATCTAATTAAAAAGCAGGCAGAGGATCTGAATAGACATTCTTCCAAAGATGTACAGATGGCTAACAGACACATGAAAATGTGTTCAACATCACCAATCATCAGGGAAATGCAAATCAAAACCACAATGAGCTATCACCTCATACCTGTAGAAAGGCTATTATCAAAAGCACAAGAGGTAAAACGTATTGGTGAGGATATGCACTGTTTGTGGGAATGTAAATTGGTGCAGCTACTACAGAAAACAGTATGGCGGTTCCTCAAAAAGTTAAAAATAGAACTACCATATGATTTAGCAGTTCCACTTCTGAGCATCTATCCAAAAGAAATGAAAACAGTAGCTCAAAAAGATATACATACCCTCATGTTCCTTGTGGAATTTAAAATAACCAAGATAGGGGTACAACCTAAGTGTCCACTGATGCATGAATGGATAAAAAAATGAATAGATAAAAAATATTATTCAACCATAAAAAAGGAGGAAATCTTGCCATCTGTGACAACATGGATGGACCTTGAGGGTATTATGCTAAGTGAAATGTCAGATTAAAAATATGGTATTATACATGTGGAATCTAAAACAAAACAACAAATGCACCATCTCATAGATGCAGAGAACAGATTGGTGGTTTCTAGGGATGGAGGGGGGTTGAGAGTAGTTGAAATGGGTGAAGGGAGTCAAAAAGTACAAACTTCCAGTACTAAAGTCATGGGGATGTAATGTACAGCATGGCACCTATACTTGATAATGTTGTATTGCATATTCAAAAGTTGCTAAGAAAGAAACTCTTAAAAGTTCTCATCACAAGGAAAAAACTTTCTGTAAGTATGTATGGTGACAGATGTTCACTAGACTTACTGTGGTGATCATTTAGCAGTATATACAAATAGTGAATTATGTTGTACACCCAAAACTAATATAATGTTGTATGTCAGTTATACCTCAATTTAAAAAAAGATAGTGTGTTCACTCTGACAATGGTAGCATCAAGCATACGTGCATATTTTACCAATTGTTTTTCTTTTAAATGAAGAGTGATTCATTATGTTTGAAATGCCATTTGATCTTTGAAATGAAGGTTGTTTTGACTCATAACCTATAATTTGGTGAATTTTTTAATAGATTACTTAATAATTGGTCATAATTACATTTCTGGAATGAATACTATTCATTTATGGAGTTCTTTTTTAAAATATACAGTGGCAGTTGAAGTGTTTAAAATTTATTATATTTGTTTCAATATTCAGAAATGAGGTCTGAAATTTTTTCTTTCTCATAATGTAATCCTTAGATTTCTGTGTTATATTGCTTCATAAAAAGATTTTGCAAGATTTCCTTCCTCTGCTCTGGCATGGTGTAAATATCATCTCTATTATCTGTTACTTCGGTCTGAAAGAATTTTCCCTATGAAGCTGACTAGTATGACTTTGGATTATAGCGCTTTAGTAAATCTGTTTATTCCATGGCTCTTGGTCTTTTTTGATTTCTACTTCTTTTGTTTAGTTTTTTGTTTCCTAGAATATAATCCACTTCATCCAAATTTTCAAGTGTATTTTCATAGAGTTTCACAAAGTACTCTTCTATAATTCTTTTAATTTTTTGTATATCTGCAGTTGTTTTTCTATTCTCGTTTTTATTTATTTATTTTAGGCTATGTTGGGTCTTCGTTGCTGCACACGGGTTTTCTCTAGTTGTGGCGAGTGGGGGCTACTCTTCGTTGCGGTTCTCATTGTGGTGGCTTCTCTTGTTGTGGAGCACGGGCTCTAGGCACGCGGGCTTCATTAGTTGTGGCACACAGGCTTAGTAGTTGTGGCTCACGGGCTCTAGAGCGCAGGCTCAGTAGTTGTGGCACACAGGCTTAGCTGTTCCATGGCATGTGGGATCTTCCCAGACCAGTGCTTGAACCTATGTCCCCTGCATTGGCAGGAGGATTCTTAACCACTGTGCCACCAGGGAAGCCCTCTATTCTTATTCTTAATATTGTATATTTGTGTTTGAGTGATTAAATTTATTAGGTTATATACTATATTAAAATTTTTTAAGGTGTTGAATTAATTTTACTGTGTTTTTTTTTCCTAGTTCATTGCCCTCTGACTTTGCTTTGTCTTTGCCTTTCTTCTGCCTTCCTGGTATGTGTATTGTTCTTTTTCTGGATTCTGAAGATGAATGCTTAATTTTGTATTTGTGATATTTACTGTTTAGTAAGTGTTTTATGCCAAGATTTATCTTCTGAGCTCAGCTTTGGCTAGTATATGTTTCCATTATTTGTATTTTCAAGATATTCAATTTCAGTTTTGATATCCTGTTTAGCATATGAGAGTATTTTGTTTTGTTTTTAACTTCTAAATGGTTAAAGTTTCTTTTCCTAGTAAAACTTTAATTTCTAGTTTTATTGCATTATAGCATAGACTAATAGGTTTTTGGAAACTTCATTGAAGTTTTCGTTGTAGCCTTTGATTTGTTGTTTTCTTAATTCTCTGTTTTTGAAAATGAGGTACAGTCTTTACTTTCAGATAAAGAATACATTACATATTAATTCAGCCTTATTCACTATATTATTCAGTTTCCATATAGGTCACTTTATTTATGTCTGTCTGTTCTATCATGAGCTCGATGTTCTTGAGTTAAAACTTCTGTTGATTTCTGTTTCCAGTGGTCGTTTGCCTTACATTTTGATGATAATACAGATGTTTTAAAGATGTATGTTCATTATGTCTTTCTTTTTTTTTTTTTTTTTTGGGTACGCAGCCCTCTGACTGTTGTGGCCTCTCCCGTTGCGGAGCACAGGCTCCGGACGTGCAGGCTCAGCGGCCATGGCCCGCGGGCCCAGCCGCTCCGCGGCATGTGGGATCTTCCCAGACCAGGGCACGAACCCGTGTCCCCTGCATCGGCAGGTGGACTCTCAACCACTGCACCACCAGGGAAGCCCCATTATGTCTTTCTAATGGTTGATATTGTTTATTGTTACAGAATGCTTAATGTCTTGATTAATATTATTTTCCCTGAACCGAACCTTTTCATGATATAAATATTGTAAACTCTCTTTTCTTTTCATTGGCCAAGAGCTCTGGTTTTGAATCAGATGGCTTGGTTTTGAATCTTGGCTCCAGCATTTTTTAGCTTTGTAATTTTGAGCAAACTACCTCTTTGCCTCAGTTTCCTCATTTGTTAATGGGATATTATACCCCATAGGATTGTTGTAAGGGTTAAATTGAGGTAATGCATTTGAAATGCTAAGAATAATGACTGAAACATTGTCAATAAGTAATTACTATTAATTATTTACATTTACTAGCAGAGGGTTAAAGATAGGTGGACATCTGGGTATTGGCCATGGCACTCTTAATTCACAGCTGAGAAGGGGAACTTCAAATAGAAATTTCTTCCTTCTTTCTTCCCACCTGTTTCCCATGGTTTTTACTTCTTAGTGTTTTTGTCTTTCTGTTCTGATAAATCTTGCTTATTGCTGGAAATAATTAGCTTTGAGCCATTTATATGTATTTTTGAGTCATCTGCCATACTTCTCCTTGTTAGGGAAAAATGACATGGTAAACCTGACAGTTTTTTAAAAATGTCTGATGGCCAGTTGAGGTGAGAGTAGCTTTTACTCTATATGAGTCCTTCCACTCTGACTGCTTGCCTATCCCCCTCATTCATCTTCTCTGAAAAGTTGGTATCAGAGAAAGATTTCAGAACTTTTCATTTACCTCTTTTATTTTTTGAAGGGTAAGAAATGGAATGGTAAGATTTTTAAATGAAATTCTGTACACTTCTGCTTTCTTTTCTCCAGATGATATTCTTCTTTGATATTTTATTGTTTTTAATTAATTTTCAAATTTTACAGTATGAAACATTTAAACATGCCAAAAAGTACATAAAGTAACCTTTTAGTTTTCTTCATTTCATTAAGTTTGAGTGTATGGAGTTTTGTGATCCTATCTCTATGCCAGCATTTTTCCCTAGAAATCTTTTTTATATTTAAGAAACAGATCTGGTATAAGTACTTAGCGTTTGACTTTAGCCAACATTTGATAAAATTAACAACTCCAAACTAAAATATATAAATTCTTTGCTATTTAAATACTCTATTCTTTTCTTCCCTTCATGAAAGGAGCTTGGTTGGGGAGGACTTTCATCAAAGGAGTAAATGGTATATCTCAAATTAGTAATAGGTATAAGAAAGAACTTTCAGTTTTACCACTCTGATCAGAAACTCATTTCCTGACCAAAAGTCATTCTTGATACAGCTGTTTGGGTTTCCTGTGCCCTTGTTGAAGAGCTTGCTGTTAAAGTTTAAGAAGTGGTAGTTGCTGGAACAATTTTGGACGGTGGTGGGAAGCTTTTCTTGAAATGAAAGCAAGTCTAAAGATTTGGCCATCTTGGCCTCCTAGATTGCATTCCAGGGACCTAAATTGTTATTTTTATGGAGCTGGTCTCCAACTGGCTCTTGAGTAAGTTTATAAAGATTCTATCTTGTACAGGATCGCCTTTACTTTTTTTTTTCAGCCATTAGCTAATTAAAAGACAGGATTGTATAATTCTAGAGTTGAACAATCCACATGATAGTAGTCACGTTCCTAGTTCAGGGAGTAATATTTTTGGTTGCCAGAGGAATATACTCAGCTGTACTGGTGAAAAATTTAAATCCATAGCTAAAATATTTACTGTTTTACTCATCAGTTTCAAATACTGTCTTTAAAACTAGCAGAAACTCAAAATCCTATGTATTAATTTTTAATAGTTAATGTATTGATTTAAATCAAAAGTAGAAGGTAAATAGTAAAGAGCCTTCCCCATACTCCTGTTGCCCATATACCCAGTTTTCTTCCCATTACCAGAAATATTTTACAGGTAACAAAAACAGCCTGTTTTCCTTTATCTCCTCCCTCACCTTTACCCCTAAACTAGCTCTAGGTAAAGTTGTGAAATAGGTTGTATTTATTTGGAACAACCCTCTCACTCTATCTTCTTGAACTTTGTTGTCTGGTACATTGGTTCTCAACCTTTTATATCTTAAAATCCATCAATTTTCTATCAAAAATCCTGTGATAATAATAAACAGCATTTATTTAGAAAGACATTTATTAGAGACATTAAGCTTTAAGAGTCAGAATCAGATCATAGTTAAGGATGGGTGCAGTATGAGAAAGCGGTATGCCTTGCAAGTTGTCAATAACTTGGTATAAATTTTTTAATAAATGATTGGCATAGAATACATCATATTGGTAGGAAACATTAGTATAAACCAAGTGAAAACAGCTTTTTTGTGCTGTTGACATTCTTAAAGCTTTTGGGAGATAACACTAGTACCTATTAAAATGAGGATCACATAGTAAGCTTCTAGCACAGTAAATAGGACATAGTAGATGTTGAAAAATGTTACCTGCTTTGTATTGGAGGCTATAGTATTTTACTGTCAGCAGGCTTAAATATAATAATACTGAATTGAGTGGACAGTATTACTGGTATCAATAATTGATTATGCAATTATGAACATTAAATCTGGATTGGTAAGAAATGGCATAGAAATGATGCAACTAACTCCAGGGCATGAGAGGGCTCTGAAACACAGTTAAACAATTTCTGGTGGGTCAGGGTTCATTCAGTCAGAAGTAGCTATTGTTTTCCACTGTACATTCTTACAAGTAAGAAATGGTACTTTAGATTTATAGGTCCATGTATGGGACAGTGGACTTATATTGCTACAGAAACTCCCACTCCCTTTCTCATTACTTAGGTATCCCATTGATGATATTTATGCTATCATCAGTTGAACACTACTGGTTTTTATGACTTCGGAATGGTATGGAAACATTTTTGGTAGATATCTAGTAGTCACCTATGTTGCTGATTTTCTGTCAGGTGTGAGAGATTAAAGAAACATTAAAAGCTATTAAGAAACAATAAAAAGTAATTTATTGGATAATACTGAGGCAGCTATAATCCAGTGCAATTGTTAAATGTATTTTTTTAAAGTCTTTGGAAATATCACTTTTGAAAAAGTAAAATTGCTCTCATTTTTTTTTACTAGTGGAATCAGTTTTCTGAAACACAGTCACCAAAGCAAATTGTAATTTTAAAAATTATAGCACAAAATAATGAATATGTTTTAATGCTCTCTAAAAACTGAAAATTAGATCTCATCATTTGGTTTTAAATTTATCCACAATAATAGTGAGAGAACTTGTCAGAATGGGTATTATTAAGTGTAAATACTGAATAATAAATTGAAATATTGTTTATACTTTTAATTCCTCATAGTACCATCTCCTTTTGGTTAAAGCAGAAACTGTCAAGAGTCAATTTAATAACTGTTTCTGTAAGAAGCCAGAGAATAGTATTTCTGATATACAGTTTATTTTATGTTACATTAGTTCCTTTGTTAAATGTTCTCACAATGACTTGAGAAACCTGACTAGGTAGATTATTAATGTACAGTGCCTCCTATTCTTTTCTGTTATATTACTCGACTAGTGCTGCTGTGTGATTTGAAACTTGGCAAGAAAAGCATGACAGAAAATACCAATTATTTTTAGAAAATACAAACAATGCTTGGGACTTTCAGGTTCAGCAGTACATGGCTTTTTTTAAATTGAAAAATGAGATTGATTTGTAATTTCCTCTTTGACATAAATATTTTTAATAACAGTTTTATTGAGATATAACTTATATAGCATACAGTTCATCTATTTAGAGTGTAGAATTCATGGTTCTTAATATAATTGTGCAACCAATGCCATAATCAATTTTAGAATATTTCTGTTTTTACGAAAAGAAACCATTAGCAGTCACTCACTATTTCCCCCCACTCTTCTTTTCCTCAGCCATAGGCACCCAGTCAGTAGTCTACTGTCTGCCGCTCTACATTTGCATTTTCTGAACATTTCATATCAATGGACTCATACAATTTGTAGCCTTTGGTTTCTGCCTTTTTCATTTAGTATAGTATTTTTAAGTTTCATCCATGTGGTAGCATGGTATCAGTACTTCATTCCTTTGTAATGCCAAATAATATTTCATGGTATGGACATACTACAGTTTATTTGTACATTCATGAGTTGGTGAATTTCTATGAACCTTTGCACACAAGTTTTTGTGTTTACATATGTTTTCATTTCTCTAGGAATTGCTGGATCATATAGTAGCTCTCTGTTTAACTTTTTCAGGAAAACATTTTTATAGATATTTTTTCCTCCATAGAATTAAAGTACAACATGAAAGACATATCCAAACTGAATTATAATTTCCTGTCAATATTCTCATCAATAACTTTCCACTAATATTTCTAGGTGTTGGATATTTCAGTTACCTTCAGTTTTCAGTTATTCTAAACACTTAAATATTTCAGCTTTTCTAAAGTCTCCAATTCCATTCCCATAGCCAGTGATAAACTACATACAGGCACTTGCAGTTGTGAGAGAACCCCAACCCCTAGTCAAAGGAAACGCTGACTAGGGAAAAATATTTTATGTGATGTATACTAACATCTTAACTTACATGTAACCTGTCTTCCAAGATAGATTTGAGGTTTGCATCTAAAGTTAGAATTTTTGTAATTCTATGTTGGGCTTTCTCAGACTAGATATACATCCCCACTTACTGATTCTATTACATAGCTATCTTTCTCATTTTTTTAAAATCCTGCTTCTAAATTTGAAACAGGAGTCACTGCAGAAGATTTGGAAAATACCAAAAATCTCAAAATAAGTTGCTTATAATTCTAATATCCAGACAGCCATTTTTAACATTTTGATGCATATCCTCTATATTTTGATTATTTGCATTTAAAAAATAAAAATTTTAAAACTACAGACCATTTTAAAAAGAGTTCAGATGATACTGCAGGTAGTAAATATGATTTTATTATTTATTTTGTATGATTTTAATAAATCATAACATTTACTCATGCCATTAAGTATTCCTAAACATGACTTTAAGTCTTTTCTTAAATCTTGATTTTTCTCAGCTGGAAAAAAAAAAAGGATTTACTGTAGAATTATCTAGAATTCTTACCACCATTTATATTTTGAAGTATCTCTTTAAAGTCTTTTTCTCTTTGTGTGTACTTGCTTACTAAAGTGGGATTACAGTCCATGTAGTGTGGTTTTTTGTATTATAAGAATGTGCCACAACTTTTCTGTTCTCTATTGATAGACATTTATTTCCAGTGCTTCTCTTGGTGTACATCTTAGGTTAATTCTTAGAAATAGATTTACTATGAATATTCTTAAGATTTGGGGCACATTTATGATTGCTTTTTCTCAAATTAACATTTCTTATAGAGTAAGGCAAATACTTTTATCATGTCTAGCACAGATTCAATAGTTGATTTCTGTGGTATTTCTTATTTTTAAAAATTGCAGTCCAGAGATTTACCACCAACACCCTCCCTCCCCCTCACCTTGAGATCTGGAAACAGAAATATAGCTTCTTAACTCTTCTGCATAAGCTCCCTCATTAATAATCTAGAAAATCACAAACCATTACTTCATAGACTTCCATTCAATTGTGTGTTGAACACTTTTGAGGCCTAAATAGACATGGATTTTATAAATTTTACTTAAATATTCAGGCATATCTTAGTCCTTGCTGGAGACTACTGTTTAATGTTCCTTGGTAAAGAGAAACTTCTCTCTAGCAATATAACTTTCTACATGGCTCCAAACAACATTTACATTAGTTTATGTTAATTTCCAAAGATGTAATTATATGAAAATTGATATTATACTTGTAAATGGTTATTAGCCTATAAGAAAAATGAGTGAGTATATGGTCAGCTTCTTAGAACACAGATTGCTGGGCTTTATCTAAGAATTCCAGATTTGGTAATTCTGCTATTGAGCCTGAGAATTTGCATTTCTAACTTGTTCTCAGATGATGCTGATGCTGCTCCTCCAGGGACTGCACTTTGAAAGTGATCTAACAAAATGATCACATAAGTTAGTATATAGCTGGAGCATGATGAAAAACTTTGAGTGTGTAACTGCTATCACTGAATTCCTAAAGCTTTTTTCAGCGGAACTCTTCCTTTTCTTTACTCCTTGTTAACTAGTGAAGAGGCTATTTATATCTGGTTATAAAACTATATATACTTATATACTGTTACCAGAAAAGCAAAGCATAATATTAGAATCACAGGGAGTTCCCTGGCAGTCCAGTGGTTAAGACTTTGCCTTACAATGCAGGGGGTGTTGGTTTGATCCCTGGTCGGGGAGCTAAGATCCCACATGCCTCAGGGCCAAAAAACCAAAACATAAAACAGGAGCAATACTGTAACAAATTCAATAAAGACTTTAAAAAAAAAATGGTCCACATCAAAGTCTTAAAAAAAAAAAAAAAGAATCCCAGTTTTTTGTGCTCCTTTTTAATCAGGATAGTCTTTTCAAGACGATCTTTTAAGTTAAAAGTTTTTAAAAAGTTAAAAAAAAATTATTAGTCAAAAGAAAATCAAATTTCTAAAAGACATAGTTGTAAACTCTAAAAGACATAGTTGTAAACTCTAAAAGACATAGTTGTAAACAGTGAAGGGTTTGTCATTATCTATTTTTAAAACGTTTCTGTAACTTAAAATCAGACTCTAATCTTAATTATTAATTTAATGATCATTGATTTTTCAAGTAATTCTGTTTCATTTCTTGCCAGCTTTATCAGTACCTTAATATTAAGGATCATCTATGTAAGTACAGTAAAATAATTAGCAGTCAGTAATCATATTTCCGTAATAGATTATAAACTATAATAAATTTCAAGGCTAAGGGTGAACCATACAAAAAACAGATGTTAAAGCTTTACATAGGATTTAAGTAAGTTTTATAAAAGATTAAGAGAATTTTGTGACGTGATTAGTTTTTTTGTTTTGTGGGTTTTTTTGGAACTGACTCTAGGCTCTTGCATGTTGAAAAAGAATATTTTCTTGCTGGGGGTTAGTTTGACCTGTTCTGAAATTGATAAAGCAGGAAAGCATATTTGCCCTTGCTAGTCTGTGAATAAAGATATAAATAACAAAAGCACCCATTGTTCACATCTGATAAAGGATGTAAAATATGTAAACAAAATATGCAAACAACTCTTAAAATTCAACTATAAGAAAACAAACAACCTGATTAAAAAATGGGCCAAAGACTTCCTAACAGGCATCTCACTAAAGACGATATACGCATAGCAAACAAGCATATGAAAAGATATTCCACGTTATATGTCATCAGGGAAATGCCAGTTAAAACGAGATACCTCTATACATCTGTTAGAATGGCCAAAATCCAGTACACTGGCAATACCAGATGCTGACCAGAATGCAGAGCAACAGGAACTGTTGTATGTTGCTGGTGGGAATAGGAAGTGGTACTGCCACTTTGGAAGACGGTTTGGCAGTTTCTTACAAAACTAAACATACTCTTACCTTACAGTCCAGCATTTATGTTCCTTGGTACTTACCCAAAGGAGTTGAAAACTTATGTTCACACAAAACCCTGCATACAAATATGTATAGCAGCTTTATTCATAATTGCCAAACTTGCAAGCAAGCAAGATGTCCTTCAGTAGGTGAATGGATGAATAAAGTGTGGTACATCCAGACAGCAGTATATTATTCAGCACTAAGAAGACATGGAGGGACCTTAAATATATATTACTAAGTGAAAGAAGGGACTCTGAAAAGGCAACCTACTGTATGGTTCCAACTACCTGACATTCTGGAAAAGGCAAAACTATGGAAAGAGTAAAAAGATCAGTGCTTGTCAGGGGTTTGGAGATGGTGAGGAATGAATAAGCAGAGCACAGACAATTTTTATGTCAGTGAAAATACTATGTATGGTACACAGAATGCACAACACCAAGAGTGAACCCTAATGTAAACTATGGACTCCGGTGATAATGATGTGTAGTGTAGGTTCATCAGTTGTAACAAACGTACCACTCTGGTGGGGGATGGCTGTGCATATGTCAGGGTGAGGGGTATATGGGAAATCTCTGTAATGTCCTCTCAGTTTGACTATGAACCAAAAACTGCTCTATTTAAAAATAGTCGTAAAAACAAGTGTGTAGTCCTGTGCAGTAGGACTGTTTTCTGTTTATATCACTCAGAGAAGAAGCATTCGTCACCCAGGAAACCAGAGCTAGGAGGATGGGCCTGGGGGTTGGAGAAGAAGCTTCATGGGCTGGACTTTGGATGATTCTGAGAGGTGAAAATTAAAAAATGGCTTCTTCCACCTGTAGGTATCATTTTCATATAGAGGGGACTTTTTTTAGCCAAACACCTTTTTGTCAGCAGTCTTAGAGATAGACTTTGGTTCTGCATTACTCAAGTGTATGAAAGGTTCATTTTCTATTCCCTGGTAGTTTAAATGGAGGCAGCTAAAAAGGGAGAATCCCGCTAAGTATGGTGGCCGAAGAGTAAGATATTTTATATAATACCAATTACTGAAGATTATACTTCTTTCCAAGTTGTCTGTGGAGGATGTTAATACACATAAAATGAGTGTTCTGGGGTCATATCAGTAAGAAAAAGTAAAGCAGGTTTTTAAAAAAGTATCTATGTATTTGTATATTTGAGTTTTGAAATGCTAATTGCATTGTACATTGAGTAAAGGAGTACAGAATGTAATATTTTCCAAATTTATTTGACCATGGAATTCTTTTTCATATATTTTTTACTAATACCCAGGAACAGTGTTATAAGTAGCACCACTCATAAAATTCTGCTCTAGATTAATGGACGGAATAACAGGCCAGTTGGAAGGAATCACTTGCTGATATGAAAGCAAAGAACTTTTGCTACTTTGTGGTGGTGTTTTCCTAATTTAAATGGTAAAACATTTCTCAAATACTCAGATTTAACAAACTGGATACAAATTAATTCATCCTCTGTGACTTCACAAGCTTGAGCATTAAATAGATTTGAAGACCAAGTAGCCATCTTTGGTATTGCTTTGACTAAAATAATTTGTTTAAAATCAATGATTAGATCAACCTCTTAGATAGCCTCATCCACCAGAGGGCAGACAGCAGAAGCAATAAGAACTACAATCCTGCAGCCTGTGGAACAAAAACCACATTCACAGCAAGATAGACAAGATGAAAAGGCAGAGGGCTATGTACCAGATGAGGGAACAAGATAAAACCCCAGGAAAACAACAAAATGAAGTGGAGATAGGCAACCTTCCAGAAAAAGAATTCAGAATAATGGTAGTGAAGATGATCCAGGACCTCGGAAACACAATGGAGGCAAAGATCCAGAAGATGCAAGAAATGTTTAACAAAGACCTAGGAGAATTAAAGAACAAACAAACAGATGAACAATACAATAACTGAAATGAAAACTACACTAGAAGGAGTCAATAGCAGAATAACTGAGGCAGAAGAATGGATAAGTGACCTGGAATACAGAATGGTGGAACTCACTACTGCGGAACAGAATAAGAAAAAAGAATGAAAAGATAAGAAAAAAGAATGAAAAGAAATGAAGGCAACCAAAGAGAGCTCTGGGACAACATTAAACGCAACAACATTTGCATTATATGGGTCCCAGAAGGAGAAGAGAGAGAGAAAGGACCAGAGAAAATATTTGAAGACATTATAGTCGAAAATATCCCTAACATGGGAAAGGAAATAGCCACCCAAGTCCAGGAAGCGCAGAGAGTCCCATACAGGATAAACACAAGGAGAAACATGCACACACACATAGTAATCAAATGCACAAAAATTAAAGACAAACAAAAATTATTGAAAGCAGCAAGGGAAAAATGACAATTAATATACAAGGGAACTCCCATAAGGTTAACAGCTGATTTCTAAGCAGAAACTCTACAAACCAGAAGGGAGTGGCATGATATATTTAAAGTGATGACAGGGAAGAACCTACAACCAAGATTACTCTGACCAGCAAGGATCTCATTCAGATTCGATGGAGATATGAAAAGCTTTACAGACAAGCAAAAGGAAAGAGAATTCAGCACCACCAAACCAGCTCTACAACAAATGCTAAAGAAACTTCTCTAAGTGGGAAACACAAGAGAAGAAAAGGATCTACAAAAACAAACCCAAAACAATTAAGAAAATGGTCATAGGAACATACATATTGATAATTACCTTAAACGTGAATGTATTAAATGCTCCAACCAAAACACACAGGCTTGCTGAATGGATACAAAAAGAAGACCCATCTATATGCTGTCTACAAGAGACCCACTTCAGACCTAGGGAAACACACAGACTGAAAGTGAGGGGATGGAAAAAGATATTCCATGCAAATGGAAATCAAAAGAAACCTGGAGTAGCTATACTCCTATCAGATAAAATAGACTTTAAAATAAAGAATGTTACAAGAGACAAGGAAAGACACTACATAATGATAAAGGGATCAATCCAAAAGGCGATATAACAATTATAAATATATATGCACCCAGCACAGAAGCACCTCAATACATAAGGCAACTGCTAACAGCTATAAAAGAGGAAATCGACAGTATCATAATAATAGTGGGGCACTTTTAACACTTCACTTACACAAATGGACAGATCATCCAAAATGAAGCTAAATAAGGAAACAGAAGCTTTAAACGACACAGTAGACCAGATAGATTTAATTGATATTTATAGGACATTCCATCCAAAAACAGCAGATTACACTTTCCTCTCAAGTGTGCACGGAACATTCTCCAGGATAGATCACATCTTGGGTCACAAATCAAGCCTCAGTAAATTTAAGAAAACTGAAATCATATCAAGCATCTTTTCTGACCACAACGCTATGAGATTAGAAATGAATTACAGGGAAAAAAAATACGTAAAAAAGACAAACACATGGAGGCTAAACAATACTTTATTAAATAACCAGAGATCAATGAAGAAATCAAGGACGAAATCAAAAAATACCTAGAGACAAATGACAATGAAAACACGATGATCCAAAATTTATGGGATGCAGCAAACGCAGTTCTAAGAGGGAAGTTTATAGCTATACAAGCCTACCTCAAGAAACAAGAAAAATCTCAAGTAAACAATCTAACCTTACACCTAAAGGAACTAGAGAAAGGAGAACAAACAAAACCCAAAGTTAGCAGAAGGAAAGAAATCATAAACATCAGAGCAGAAATAAATGAAATAGAAACAAAGAAAAGAATAGCAAAGATCAATAAAACTAAAAGCTGGTTCTTTGAGAAGATAAACAAAATTGATAAACCATTAGCCAGAATCATCAAGAAAAAGAGGGAGAGGACTCAAATCAATAAAATTAGAAATGAAAAAGGAGACGTTACAACAGACACCACAGAAATACAAAGCATCCTAAGAGACTACTACAAGCAACTCTATGCCAATAAAATGGACAACCTGGAAGAAATGGACAAATCCTTAGAAAGATATAACCTTCCAAGACTGAACCAGGAAGAAACAGAAAATATGAACAGGCTAATAACAAGTAATGAGATTGAAACTGTGATTAAAACTCTTCCAACAAACAAAAGTCCAGGACCAGATGGCTTCACAGGTGAATTCTATCTAACATTTAGAGAATAGCTAACACCCATCCTTCTCATACTCTTCCAAAAAATTGCAGAGGAAGGAACACTCCCAAACTCATTCTGTGAGGCCACCATCACCCTGACACCAAAACCAGACAAAGATACTACAAAAAAAGAAAATTACAGACCAATATCACTGATGAATATAGATGCAAAAATACTCAACAAAATACTAGGAAACAGAATCCCACAACATATTAAAAGGATCATACACCATGATCAAGTGGGAGTTATTCCAGGGATGCAAGGTTTCTTCAATATACACAAATCAATGTGATACACCATATTAACAAATTGAAGAATAAAAACCATATGATCATCTCAATAGATGCAGAAAAAGCCTTTGACAAAATTCAACACCCATTTATGATAAAAACTCTCCAGAAAGTGGGCATAGAGGGAACCTACCTCAACATAATAAAGGCCATGTATGACAAACCCACAGCAAACATCATTCTCAATGGTGAAAAACTGAAAGCATTTCCTCTAAGATCAGGAACAAGACAAGGATGTCCACTCTCGCCACTATTATTCAACATAGTTTTGGAAGTCCTAGCCACGGCAATCAGAGAAGAAAAAGAAATAAAAGGAATACAAATTGGAAAAGAAGAAGTAAAACTGTCACTGTTTGTAGATGACATGATACTATACACAGAGAATCCTAAAAATGCCACCTGGAAACTGCTAGAGCTAATCAATGAATTTGGTGAAGTTACGGATACAAAATTAATGCACAGAAATCTTTTGCATTCCTATACACTAATGATGAAAAATCTGAAAGAGAAATTATTGAAACACTCCCATTTACCACTGCAACAAAAAGAATAAAATACCTAGGAATAAACCTACCTAAAGAAACAAAAGACCTTATGCAGAAAATTATAAGACACTGATGAAAAATTAAAGATGATACCAACAGATGGAGAGATATACCATGTTCTTGGATTGGAAGAATCAATATTGTGAATATGACTATACTACCCAAAGCAATCTACAGATTCAATGCAATCCCTATCAAATTACCAATGGCATTTTTTACAGAACTAGAACAAATCATCTTAAAATTTGTATGGAGACACAAAAGACCCCAAACAGCCAAAGCAGTCTTGAGGGAAAAAAACGGAGCTGGAGGAATCAGACTTCCTGACTTCAGAGTATACTACAAAGCTACAGTAATCAAGACAATATGGTACTGGCACAAAAATAGAAACATAGATCAATGGAACAAGATAGAAAGCCCAGAGATAAACCCACGCACCTATGGTCAACTAATCTATGACAAAGGAGGCAAAGATATACAATGGAGAAAAGACAGTCTCTTCAATAAGTGGTGCTGGGAAAACTGGACAGCTACATGTAAAAGAATGAAATACACAAAAAGAAACTCAAAAAGAAACACATACATACACACATACACAAAAAGAAAAGACAGTCTCTTCAATAAGTGGTGCTGGGAAAACTGGACAGCTACGTGTAAAAGAATGAAATACACAAAAAGAAACTCAAAAAGAAACACATACATACACACATACACAAAAAGAAAAGACAGTCTCTTCAATAAGTGGTGCTGGGAAAACTGGACAGCTACATGTAAAAGAATGAAATACACAAAAAGAAACTCAAAAAGAAACACATACATACACACATACACAAAAAGAAACTCAAAATGGATTAAAGACCTAAATGTAAGGCCAGACACTATAAAACTCTTAGAGGAAAACATAGGAAGAACACTCTTTGACATAAATCACAGCAAGATCTTTTTTGATCCATCTCCTAGAGTAATGGAAATAAAAACAAAAATAAGCAAATGGGACCTAATGAAACTCCAAAGCTTTTGCACAGCAATGGAAACCATAAACAAGACGAAAAGACAACCTTCAAATGGGAGAAAATATTCACAAATGAATCAATGGACCAAGGATTAATCTCCAAAACATATAAACAGCTCATGCAGCTCAATATTAAAGAAACAAACAACCCAATCCAAAAATGGGCAGAAGACCTATATAGACATTTCTCCAAAGAAGACATACAGATGGCCAAGAAGCACATGAAAAGCTGCTCAACACACTAATTATTAGAGACATACAAATCAAAACTACAATGAGGTATCACTTCACACCAGTTAGAATGGGCATCATCAGAAAATCTACAAACAAGAAGTGCTGGATAGGGTGTGGAGAAAAGGGAACCCTCTTGCACTGTTGGTGGGAATGTAAATTGATACAGCCACTATGGAGAAAAGTATGGAGGTTCCTTAAAAAACCAAAAATAGAATTACTATATGATCCAGCAATCCCACTACTGGGCGTATACCCAGAGAAAACTATAATTCAAAAAGACACATGCACCCCAATGTTCATTGCAGCAGTTACAATAGCCAGGTCATGGAAGCAACCTAAATGCCCATCGACAGACGAATGGATAAAGAAGTTGTGGCACATATATACAATGGAATTTTACTCAGCCATAAAAAAGAACGTAATTGAGTCATTTGTAGAGATGTGGATGGATCTAGAGACTGTCATACAGAGTGAAGTCAGAAAGAGAAAAACAAATACCGTATATTAATGCATGTATGTGCGTTATATATATTATTATTATATAATATATATTATATATATAATATATCATTAATATAATACATTAATAATATATTATTATGAATACATTATTAATTATGATATTATTAATTGATAATAGCATGTAATTATAATATTGATATTATTTATATAATTTTAATATTAATACATTAATAATATTATTAATTATATATATTATATATATAACAATATTAACGCATGTTTGTAGAAAATTTGTACAGATGAACCGGTTTGCAGGGCAGAAGTTGAGACACAGATGTAGAGAACAAACGTATGGACACAAAGGGGGGAAAACCACAGTGGAGTGGGGATGGTGGTGTGCTGAATTGGGCGATTAGGATTGACATGTATACATTGATGTGTATAAAATTGATGACTAATAAAAATAAATAAAATAAAATTAATGATTAAATGTATAAAACACTGCTCTCAATAGAACTTTATGCAGTGGTGGAAATGTGCTGTATCTGTGCTGTTCTATATGGCAGCCGGTAGCCTCTAGCCACATGTGGTTATTGAGTATTTGAAACGTGCTAATGAGATTAAAGAACCGAAGTTTTTGTTTTATTTTCATTAATTTAAATTTAAATTATTACATGTGCCTAGTAGCTTTTGTTTTGGACAATGCAGTCTTTAGAATATAATAGTATATATGTGCAATTAAAATGAAAATTTTCTTTGGGGAGTATTTTTTGGAAAAGTTGAAACTATGATGAATATGCTTAAACAATTTATATACATGTAATTTTATAGCCACATGACTGAAAGGATTTTTCCAGTGGTTTTGTACTTTAAAAAAAAACTATATATTTTACTAGATAGATTTCAGGAACATAAATATTCTTTTGTAGTTAGTTTTTATGTATTTCTTTTGTATAACCAATACTACATTCTGAAATAATCAAATAGGTTTTCACATTCAATTTTAAAAAAAGAATGACAATAGGAAGAAAGAAGATACTCTGAGATGAGAGACCTCAGATTTAGTTTCATTTGCCATTGGTGTGCTTGGCAGTATTAAGGCATTTGCAGAATTTTTGTGGCTACTGATTTAACTCTAAGTTGGAGATACAGTTTATGTAAATTTCCTTTGAAAAAGTTAGAGCCATACAAAATGAAAATAGTGTTATAAATGTTTTTGTTAATTATGGAACATGCCAGAAATTTTATTCATTTTCTGTGAATATGCTTTTGAGTTTTAAACATTGTGATCCTTAATCATTTGATTTTTGATGAGAGCAATGCCTCTGCTTGGTAGAAAGGTAAAAGTATTAAGGGATATAAATTCTATAAATAAAAGTTTGACTAAAACAAAGTCATAATTGAATAATCTTAGCATAAATTATTAAAGATATGACTACTTGGGGGGATTATTTTCAGAGTAGTTTTTCTTATCTGGGCCTGAGATTAGGAAAATTTAATAACTAATTATTTGCAAGCAGTTTAATATATTAATACCTCTTATTTTTGCCATTACCAAGTGAATAAAATATTTTACTCAGTATTATGACTAAATAGTTTCACTTTAGTATTTGAACTGTTTAAGCAGTTTATTTGTATTTTTATTCAACTAGCATTCAATTGTTATTGGTTTTATTTTGCAGCATCATTACTTTTAAGAGGTGGTAATTATTTAAAACTTTGTCCACAAGCATTTTGAATTGTATAGAACTGATGGCTTCTTCATAAGTTGTGTATTATGTAAAGTCACAGGTGCAGCCTCAATATGAATGATGAACTTTTCTGTATGTAATAAAAAATAATTTTTGAAGCAATATATATTTATATTGGGTTGGCCAAAAAGTTCGTTAGGGTTTTTTCCCTAAGATGTTACAGAAAAACCCCAGTGAACTTTTGGCTTACCCAATATTTATATATGATAATCATTACCCTATATCTGTCTTAAAATAGTGGTTTTAACTTTCCCTAAGTTGCATTACACTAAGAGTCTTCTCATATATTAAGGATGGTAGTTTAATATTTAAAAATTTTTAATACAAGTACTAAATGATTTTACTATTTGGCATTTAGTGTTTTGTGTTATGTTTGGATGTAGTGTCTGTTATAGGTTAAATCGCTGAAAATGAAGTTTTAGGTAAAAGCAATTCTGTTTTCTGCCATGTAGCTGAGGTTTTCTTTAAGATGCATTGTTTTAAATTATAGTCAGTTTAGCTTAATCTTGTTTATTTTTATAATAACTTTTTCTATTTTTATAGTAACTTTATATTTTTATATAAAGATGCTTGATGTTTTTCAAAAAAGGATACTATTATTAACACACTCTTTCCTGAGTATAGAAAGAATATAGTACATTCAACCCTTTACCTAACTAAATATTGACATGTAGGTCATCTGTAACCCCACTGCTTCTAAGCATGTTCTGTTAATCTTACTTCTCTTTAGTAAACATAACATTTCATAATTAGTTTGCCTATTCTCTTTAAAAACACCAATATACATATTTCACAGTTCTCTTTGAATTTGATAAATTTAATGTTGATGTAAAAAACCAAATGTTTTGAGTAACATTACTCAGAAACATCTTAGATTGATCATATCTAATTCAGAATAATAAACATTTCACAGGGTCATGAAAGTCTTAGCTTTTAAGGCATCCTCGTATTCGGTATAACCCTTTAATTGGTATGTGCTAAGATTTTGAAATATGTTTGATTTGCTGTGAGATTAAGGATAGAGGCAAAATTCTTTATTTTTTATTTTACTTATTTTTTTAAAGACACCTAGCTGTTGGGTAGAAGAAGGCACAGAAAAGAGATCACATCAGCGTTCTGCATCATGGGGAAGTGCTGATCAACTAAAAGAGGTAAGTCACTTCTGTTTTCAGTCTGTGTGCTGCTTTGGTCCTAGCAAATTATCTTAACTATTTCCTGAATATAATGATACTTCCTATATTTGTGATAAACTTACCTCTCTCAGAGTTTTAAGGGTTGCCTTCCACATTTTGGTGAACAATTCTGAGTTTACATTATTTGTGCCCTTCATATTCTTTATAAATATTTCTTATGTACCCACTCAGCTTTTGCCTTTCCAGAATGAAGTCTGATTTTATGTAATTTTGTCTTGTTTATTTGTTATATTTTGTTCCCACTTCAGCTTTCTTATTCTTGAGTTACCGCAACTAGAACTATAGATCACAATTTTTACAAAGGTAGGATAGTGTTTTCTGTTTCTTATAATTTTTTAATGATATCCAGCATATTGTTGCCCTTTGAGACCCGATAGTATCGTGGAATCCATGTCTTTGAGAAACAGTTATTATAACCCATTCCCTTATGAATAACCCAAATTATGATAACTTTATGTATTAATATATTTTTTGATTATTTTCCTGTACTGTTATCTTTTATCCATCTAAATTCTTATTTATTTGCTTTTATAAAATTACAGAAACTTAGAGTTGGAAGGTCATCTAGTCCATCTCCTATATAAACACTCCTTCTTAGAAAACATTCATCTAGTCTATTACAGTCATTCTCAGTAAGAAAACCTTATCACTTTGCAAGAAAACCAAACCAGTTCTGTTTGTTGCCCCTTAAGTTGTTAGTTTATTTTGTACTATATTGAACTCAAAATTATACCCCTAAGTTTTGACTCTGCCCTCTGTATCAATATTGAATAAGTCTAATTTAAATATTTGAAAGGTTTGCAATATGTCATTTTCCTCCAGAGTAAACATTGACATTTCTCTCAAATATATTTCATATGCCATAGTATCCATACCTCTTAGTATCATTTGCATATCCTATAGGTTATCAGTATTTCTCATATACTGTGGTGTCTGGACTGAATAGATATAGTAGTCTATTAGCATGATTTTGCCTGTGATTGTATTACATTTTTAGGAACTTCTTTATATTATTGATGTACAGAAATCCTCAACTCCTATCTATGCACACAAACACATATGCGCAAAATCAGTTTTTCCCAACAGCAACAAAAAACAAAGGAAGCTGAGTCTAATATATCTAGTCTAAAATAGGTACATATCTATGCACAGAATATTGAGTAATATTGAATAAAAAGTAAATTTGCTCTTTTATCTTAGAGGTAAATACAATCTCAAAGTTATAGCCAAGATTAGGTATAGTTGACTTTGGACTACAGCAATACATGATATACACTATTAAAAAAGGAATGGCTGACATGACTGAGTGAGAGATTTAATTACTTCCCTCACAAAGCAATCATAAAGCTGGACAAAACTGTCAAAACAAATTCATCACTCTGGAAATCAACCAAATAAATTGAGAAACTTTATTCATGAAAAGTACTGAACTCAGGGTAAGAATCTTAGCTGCAAACAAATAGGACCAATGGCTCTGCTAGTCTGAGATTGTGGTCTAATTTGTGACAAGCAACAGACTCATGGAGTAGCAGGATTTTATAGAGAGTTCTAGGAGGTAAGACAATCTTGGGGGCTTGGTAAGTTCACCACATATCACAGGTTGATTGGAGGCTGTAGACAGGCACAGCAGAATATCAAGTGGGCCCAGTCACCCACGTATCACTGGTTAGTGGAGCCTAAGAATATCTGGAAAGGAGATCAAACAGGCCAAGTGGTAGTAAAATCTGAGGCCAACTTTTAAAAGGCCCAAACTTTGAATGCACTCCTCATTTCACACACAAATCCTCATTCAAATATACACACATCCTGAGAGTGGAAGCCTTACTGGATTGAGATGTTTGAGTAAAATCTCTGAATAGTTTTTGGCTAAACACTAAGGTGACACTGGAGACCAGCTTAAAAAGGTCTTAAAAAGCCAGTCATAGAAAGAAAAATGAGGGGGGAAAAATGGAGTAGAGATATCAGCAACCACACATGGTGGGGAAAACAGACTTTCAGTCCATCAGCCACCCTCAGAGAAAATCAGAATCTAGAGTTGCTCCAATATATTATCTAAAATGTCCAACATTCAACAGAAAATTTAGAGATATGCAAAGAAACAAGAAAGGATGACCCATAGTTAAGGAAAAAAAAACAGTCAATAGAAACTGTATCTAAGTGTCTCCATATGTTGGATTTAGCAGACTAAAACATCAAAGCAGCTATTATAAGTATGTTCAAAGAACTAAAGAAAACCATGTTTAAAGCATCAAAGGGAAGTAGGACCACAGTGACGCAATGAATAAAGAATTTCCACATAGATGTAATTATTATAAAAAATATACAAACAGAAACTGTAGCATTAAAAAGTATAGTAATTAAAAAAAATTCACTAGATGAGTTTGATAGAAGATTTAAGATGGCAGAAGGATCAGTGAATTTGAATATAGGTCAGGAGAATTTATATACTCTGAAAGAACAGAGGGAAAAAGATTGAAGAAAAGTCAAGCCTCAGAGGCCTGTGGGGAAACATTAAGTTCATACATATACACATAATGGGAGACTGAGGGGAGGAGAGGGGAGTTAAAAAAATATTTGAAGAGAGAATGGCAGAAAACTTTCCAGATCTGATGAAACACAATCTATATAGATTCAAGAAGCTCAACAAGCCCCAAGTAGGAAAACACGCAGAGCTGCACATAGACACATCATAGTTAAACTGCTGAAAGCTAAAGGAAAGAGAAAATCTTGAAGCTGGAAGAAGAAAATGACTCATTACACATAGGGGACCAATAATACATTTAACAACTGGTATTTTTCATCAGAAACAGTGGAAACCATAAAGCATGACATATTCAAAGTGCTAAAAGAAAAATATCAACCAAGGATTCTATATTCAGAAAACCCAGCCTTTTAAAATAAAGGTGAAATAAAGTATTCCTGGATAAACAAAGATTGAGAGACTTTCCTGCTACTAGACTGTCTTACAAGAAATACTGAAGGTATTGACTCCAGTTTAATTCAAATCAATAGGAAGAATTGAAGAGTGTTGGCAAATATGTGGGTAAATATAAAACAGTCTATAGATAGATTTTTCTCATTTTTCTAAGATTATATAAAACAATTATTATAACACTGTTGTTGGGTTTATAACATATACATTTAATATATATGACAATAATAACACAGAAGAAAACAAGGGAAAAGACATATTTTGGAATATAGTTTCTCTTTTACTGGAATTAAATAATATTTTGAAGTAGATTATAATAAATTAGAATTCATGTTATAATCCCTACAGCAGTTGCTAACAAAATAACTCTATAAGAATAGAAAATAAAAAGTATCAGAAATGGATTAAAAAGATACAATAAAAAATATTTATCACAAAAGAAAGCAGTGTAGGAGGAAGAGAGAAATAAAAAAGATGTGACAAATAGAAAAATAGCAAAATGGCAGGAATAAATCTATTTAATTACATTAAATGTGAATGGAGTGAACATTATATTCAAAAGGCAGAGATTGTCAAACTGGATAAAAAAGCAACACTCAGCTATACTTTGTCTGTAAGAAACACATGTTAGATTCCAAGACACAAATAGGTTGAAAGTAAAAAGTTGGGGAAAGATACACAATGAAGACAGTAATAAGGAAACATCAAGACAAAACAGACTTTAAGACAAGAAGTATTACTGAAGACAAATAGAGACATTTCATAATGATTAAAGGTCAGTACATTCAGGAAGATATAGCAGTCAAAAATTGTATGTACATCTAACAACAGTCTCAAAATGCATGAAGCAAAACTGTGGAAGGAGAAATTCAGTTTCTCTAATTGGGGATTTCAATACCTTACTCTCAATACTTTAAAGAACTACTAAGTAGGTAGAAATCAGCAAGGAGATAGAGGAGTTCAACAGTATCATCAGTCCGTTTGACCTAACTGACATACATAGAAAACTCTACCCATTGACTGCAGAATACATATTCGTTTCAAACACGTGTGAAACATTTTCTGGGTAAGACTATATACTGGGCCATAAAACAACTCTCAGTAGGTTACACAGGACTGAAGTCATATAACAGAAAGAAATCTTTAACAAACCCAAATATTTGTCAATTAAAGAACACTTACCTAGTACCACAGGGAAATTTTAAATATTTAAATAAATGAAAGCAAAAAGACAACTTAGAATTTATGTGTACAGGTAAAGCAATGCTTCAAGGAAAACTTATACCTTAAGTGCATATATAAGAAAAAGAGAAAATTCTCAAATCATTACTTTAAGCTTCCATCTTAAGAAACCAGACAAAGAAGAGCAAAGCAGAGCAAAAGCAAGCAGAGGAAGGAAATCATAAAGAATATAGCAAAAACCAATGAAACAGAAAAATACTGGAAAAAAGCCAATAAAACTAAAAGTTGGTTCTTTGAAAAGATCAACAAGGTGGACAAACCTTTAGCTAGACTGACCAAGAAAAAAAAACACACAAATTACTAAAATCAGCAGTGAAAGGGGTGACATTACTACCAACCTTACATAACTTAAAAGTATTATAATGGAATATTATAATCAAATTTATGTCATCAATTTAGAAAATAAGCCAAGATGGATAAAATTCCAGCAAGACACAAATTACCTGAAATAAATTACCAAGACTGATTTAAGAACAAATTGAAAATATGAGCAGACTTGTAACAAGTAAATAAATTGAATGAGGAATTTAAAATCTTCCCACAAAGAAAATCCCAGGATTGGATTTGGTGAATTCTATCAAATATTCAGAGAAGAAACAATGTTAATCATTCACAAACTCTTTCAGAAAATAAAAGAGAAGGGAGCACTTACCAATTCATTTTATAAGTCCAGAGTTATCTGATTTCAAAGGCAGGCAAAGATATTAACATTTCAGATCAATATCTCTCTTGAACGTAGATGCAAAAATCCTTAACAAAATATTAGCAAACCAAATCCAGCAACTTATATAAAGGATTATACACCAAAAGCAAATGCGACTTGTTCCAGAAATGCAAAGTTCTTTTAAGATCCAAAATTCAATTAATGTAATAAACACTACTATATTAATAAAATAAAGAAACAAAACTGCATAATTATCTCAGTAGAGTCACAGAAAGCTTTTGCCGAAGTGCAGCATCCATTCATGATAAAAATCTCTAAACAAACCAGGAATAAAAAAGAATTTTCTCTGCCTGTTAAAGAGCATTTATGAAAAACGTACAGAGAATATCATATTCAATGGGGAAAGCAAGAATGCTTTCCTCTAAGATAAGAAATAAGATAGTGATGTCCACTGTCACCTTGTCACCACTTCTATTCACTTGCGCAGGAGGGTCTAGTCAGGCAAGAAAAATGAATAAAAGACATCCAGATTGTTAAGGAAGTGGTAAAACTGCCTTCATTCACAGATACATGATCCTATATGTAGAAATTATAGGGAACATATAAATATATTACTAGAACTAATACAAGTTTAACAAGGTTGCAGAAAAAAAGATCAACATACAGAAATCAAGTGTTTGGTTGTTTGGCCTGAGGCGACCCACCACTGGAGCTTACAGGCACTTTGGTGGGGTGAATGGTGGACTCTGGGGGGGTTCACACCAAGGAGTACTCCCCAGAACTTCTGCTGCCAGTGTCCTTGTCCCTGCGGTGAGCCACAGCCGCCCCCTGCCTCTGCAGCCAACCTTCCAACGCTAGCAGGAGAATCAAATGTGCTGTCACAGTTGTGAAAACTGATTAAAGGTAGAGTCTATGCGACCAGAGGGCAGACAGCAGAAGCAAAAAGAACTACAATCCTGCAGCCTGTGGAACAAAAACCACATTCACAGAAAGATCGACAAAAGGAAAAGGCAGAGTACTATGTACCAGATGAAGGAACAAGATAAAACACCAGAAAACCAACTAAATGCAGTGGAGATAGGCAACCTTCTAGAAAAAGGATTCAGAATGATGATAGCGACGATGATACAGGACTTCGGAAACACACTGAAGGCAAAGATCAAGAAGATGCAAGAAATGTTTAACAAAGATCTAGAAGAATTAAAGAACAAACAAACAGAGATGAACAATAGAATAACTGAAATGAAAAATACACTAGAAGGAATCAATAGCAGAATAACTCAGGGAGAAGAACAGATAACTGACCTGGAAGACAGAATGGTGAAAATCACTTCCGTGTAACAGAATAAAGAAAAAAAAAATGAAAAGAAATGAAGACAGCCTAAGAGACCTCTGGGACAACATTAAACGCAACAACATTCTCATTATAGGGGCCCCAGAAGGAGAAGAGAGAAAGAGCCTGAGAAAATATTTGAGAGATTATAGTCAAAAACGTCCCTAACAGGGGAAAGGAAATAGCCACCCAGGTTCAGGAAGCACAGAGACTCCCAGGCAAGATAAACCCAAGGAGAAACATGCCGACACACATAGTAATCAAATTGACAAAAATTAAAGACAACCAAAAACTATTAAAAGCAACAAGGGAAAAACAACAAATAACATACAAGGGAACTCCCATAAGGTTAACAGCTGATTTCTCAGCAGAAACTCTACAAGCCAGAAGGGACTGGCATGATATATTTAAAGTGGTGAAAGGGAAGAATCTACAAACAAGATTACTCTACCCAGCAAGGATCTCATTCAGATTTGATGGAAAAATCAAAAACTTTACAGACAAGCAAAAGGAAAGAGAATTCAGTACCACCAAACCAGCTGTACAACAAATGCTAAAGGAACTTCTCTTAGTGGGAAACACAAGAGAAGAAAAGGACCTACAAAAATAAACCCAAAATAATTAAGAAAAAGGTAACAGGAACATATATATCAATAATTGCCTTAAATGTGAATGGATTAAATGCGCCAACCAAAAGACACAGGCTCGCTGAATGAATACAAAAACAAGACCCATATATATCCCATCTACAAGGGACCCACTTCAGACCTAGGGACACATACAGACTCAAAGTGAGGGGATAGAAAAAGATATTCCATGCAAATGGAAATCAAAGCTGGAATAGCAATACTCATATCAGATAAAATAGACTTTAAAATAAAGAATGTTACAAGAGACAAAGAAGGATACTACATAATGATCAAGGGATCAATCCAAGAAGAAGATAAAACAATTATAAATATATATGCACCCAACATAGGAGCACCTCAATACATAAGGCAACTGCTAACAGCTAGAAAAGAGGAAATCGACAGTAACACAATGGACAGATCATCCAAAATGAAAATAAATAAGGAAACAGAAGCTTTAAATGACACAATAGACCAGATAGATTTAATTGATATTTATAGGACATTCCATCCAAAAACAGCAGATTACACTTTCCTCTCAAGTGTGCATGGAACATTCTCCAGGATACATCACATCTTGGGTCACAAATCAAGCCTCAGTAAATTTAAGAAAATTGAAATCATTATCAACCATATTTTCTGACCACAACACTCTGAGATCAGAAATGAATTACAGGGAAAAAACGTAAAAAACACAAACACATGGAGGCTAAACAATACGTTACTAAATAACCAAGAGGTCACTGAAGAAATCAAGGAGGAAATCAAAAAATACCTAGAGACAAATGACAATGAAAACACGACGATCCAAAACCTATGGGATGCAGCAAAAGCAGTTCTAAGAGGGAAGTTCATAGCTATACAAGCCTACCTAAAGAAACAAGAAAAATCTCTAGTAAATAATCTCACCTCGCACCTAAAGGAACTAGAGAAAGAAGAACAAACAAAACCCAAAGTTAGCAGAAGGAAAGAAATCATAAAGATCAGAGTAGAAATAAACAGAAAAGAATAGCAAAGATCAATAAAACTAAAAGCTGGTTCTTTGAGAAGATAAACAAAATTGATAAACCATTAGCCAGACTCATCACGAAAAAGATGGAGAGGACTCAAATCAATAAAATTAGAAATGAAAAAGAAGTTACAACAGACACTGCAGAAATACAAATACAAAGCATCCTAAGAGACTACTACAAGCAAGTCTATGCCAATAAAATGGACAACCTGGAAGAAATGGACAAATTCTTAGAAAGGTATAACCTTCCAAGACTGAACCCGGAAGAAACAAAATATCAACAGGCTAATAACAAGTAATGAGGTTGAAACTGTGATTAAAACTCTTCCAACAAACAAAAGTCCAGGACCAGATGGCTTCACAGGTGAATTCTATCAAACATTTAGAGAAGAGCTAACATCCGTCCTTCTCAAACTCTTCCAAAAAATTGCAGAGAAAGGAACACTCCCAAAGTCATTCTATGAGGCCACCATCACCCTGATACCAAAACCAGACAAAGATACTACAAGAAAAGAAAATTACACACCAATATCACTGATGAATATAGATGGAAAGATTCTTAACAAAATACTAGGAAACAGAATCCAACAACATATTAAAAGGATCATACACCATGATCAAGTGGGAGTTATCCCAGGGATGCAAGGATTCTTCAATATATGCAAATCAATCAATGTGATACACCACATTAACAAACTGAAGAATAAAAGCCATATGATCATCTCAATAGATGCAGAAAAAGCCTTTGACAAAATTCAACACCCATTTATGATAAAAACTCTCCAGAAAGTGGCCATAGAGGGAACTACCTTAACATAATAAGAGCCATATACAACAAACCCACAGCAAACATAATTCTCAATGATGAAAAACTGAAAGCATTTCCTCTAAGATCAGGAACAAGACAAGGATGTCCACTCTCGACACTATTATTCAACATAGTTTTGGAAGTCCTATCCATGGCAATCAGGGAAGAAAAAGAAATAAAAGGAATAGAAATTGGAAAAGAAGAAGTTAAACTGTCACTGTTTGCAGATGACATGACACTATACATAGAGAATCCTAAAGATGCCACCAGAAAACTACTAAAGCTAATCAATGAATTTAGTAAAGTTGCAGGTTACAAAATTAATGCACAGAAATCTCTTGCATTCCTATACACTAACAATGAAAGATCAGAAGGAGAAATTAGGGAAACAGTCCCATTCACTATTGCAGCAAAAAGAATAAAACACCTAGGAATAAACCTGCCTAAGGAGGTAAAAGGCCTGTACTCAGAAAACTATAAGACACTGATAAAAGAAATCAAAGGTGACACAAATGGAGAGATATACCATGTTCTTGGATTGGAAGAATCAATATTGTGAAAATGACTATACTACACAAAGCAATCTACAGATTCAGTGCATTACCTATCAAATTGCCAATGGCATTTTTTACAGAAGTAGAAGAAAAAATCTTCAAATTTGTATGGAGACACAAAAGATCCCGAATAACCAAAGCAGTCTTGAGGGGGAAAAAACGGAACTGGAGGAATCATGCTCCCTGACTTCAAACTATACTACAATGCTACAGTAATCAGGATACTATGGTACTGGCACAAAAACAGAAATATAGATCAATGGAATAGGATTAGAAGCCCAGAGATAAACCCATGCACATATGGTTACCTTATCTTTGACAAAGGAGGCAAGAATATACAATGGAGAAAAGACAGGCTCTTCAATAAGTGGTGCTAGGAAAACTGGGTAGCTACGTGTAAAAGAATGAAATTAGAACACCCTCTAACACCATACACAAAAATAAACTCAAGGGCTTCCCTGGTGGTGCAGAGGTTAAGCATCTGCCTGCCAATGCAGGAGACACGGGTTCAAGCCCTGGTCCAGGAAGATCCCACATGCCATGGAGCAGCTAAGCCAGTGTGCCACAACTACTGAGCCTGCGCTTTAGAGCCCGCGAGCCACAACTACTGAAGGCCGCGTGCCTAGAGCCTATGCTCTGCAACAAGAGAAGCCACCGCAATGAGAAGCAGGTGCACTACAATGAAGAGTAGCCCCACTCCCTGCAACTAGAGAAAGCCCGCACACAGCAGCGAAGGCCCAATGCAGCCAAAAATAAATAAATAAAATAAATTAATAAACTAAAAAACCCCGCAAAACTCAAAATGGATTAAAGACCTAAATGTAAGACCAGACACTATATAAAACTCTTGGAGGAAAACATAGGAAGAACACTCTTTGACATAAATCACAGCAGGATCTTTTTTGACCCACCTCATAGAGTAATGGAAGTAAAAACAGAAATAAACAAATGGGACCTAATGAAACTTAAAGCTTTTGCACAGCAAAGGAAACTATAAACAAGATGAAAAGACAACCCTTACAATGGGAGAAAATACTTGCAAAGGAATCACCTGACAAAGGATTAATCTCCACAATATATAAACAGCTCGTGCAGCTCAATATTAATAAACAGCGCAATTAAAAAATAGGTAGAAGACCTAAATAAACATTTCTCCAAAGAAGACATACAGATGGCCAAGAAGCACATGAAAAGCTGCTCAACATCACTAATTATTAGAAAAATGCAAATCAAAACTACAATGAAGGTATCACCTCACACTGTTTAGAATGGACATCATCAAGAAATCTACAAACAATAAGTGCTGGAGAGGGTGTGGAGAAAGGGAACCCTCTTGGCACTGTTCTTTTTTTTTTTTCAAACACAGACTTTTTAAAATTTATATTTTTTACAGCAGGTTCTTATTAGTTATCCATTTTATACATATTAGTGTATATATGTCAATCTCAATTGCCCAATTCATCACACCACCACCACCACTGCCCCCCGCCACTTTCCCCCCTTGGTGTCCATACGTTTTTTTGTTCTTTCTCTGATTGCTTTAGGTGTAAGGTTAGGTTGTTTATTTGAGATTTTTCTTGATTCTTGAGGTGGGATTGTATTTTTGATTTCCTCTTTGATTTCTTCAGTGATCTCTTGGTTATTTAGTAATGTATTGTTTAGCCTCCATGTGTTCGTGTTTTTTACATTTTTTTCCCCTGTAATTCATTTCTAATCTCATAGCGTTGTGGTCAGAAAAGATGCTGGATATGATTTCAATTTTCTTAAATTTACTGTGGCTTGCACTGTGACCCAAGATGTGATCTATGCTGGAGAATTTTCCATGTGCACTTGAGAAGAAAGTGTAATCTGCTGTTTTTGGATGGAATGTCCTATAAGTATGAATTACATCTATCTGGTCTGTTGTGTCATTTAAAGCTTGTGTTTCCTTGTTAATTTTCTGTCTGGATGATCTGTCCACTGGTGTAAGTGAGGTGTCAAAGTCCCCCACTATTATTGTGTTACTGTCGATTTCCTCTTTTATAGCTGTTAGCCTTTGCCTTATGTATTGAGGTGCTCCTATGTTGGTTGCATATATATTTATAATTATTATATCTTCTTCTTGGATTGATCCCTTGATCATTATGTAGTGTCCTTCCTTGCCTCTTGTTACATTTTTTCTTTTAAAGTCTATTTTATCTGATATGAGTATTGCTACTCCAGGTTTCTTTTGATTTCCATTTGTATGGAATATCTTTTTCCATCCCCTCACTTTCAGTCTGTATGTGTCCCTAGGTCTGAAGTGGGTCTATTGTAGATCGCATATATATGGGTCTTGTTTTTGTGTCCATTCAGTGAGCCTGTGTCTTTTGGTTGGAGCATTTAATCCATTCACGTTTAAGGTAATTATCGATATGTATGTTCCTATTACCATTTTCTTAATTGTTATGGGTTTGTTTTTGTAGGTCCTTTTCTTCTGTTATGTTTCTCACTTAGAGAAGTTCCTATAGCCTTTGTTGTAGAGCTGGTTTGGTGGTGCTGAATTCTCTTAGCTTCTGCTTGTCTGTGAAGCTTTTGATTTCTCCATGGAATTTGAATGAGATCCTTGCTGGGTAGAATAATCTTGGTTGTAGGTTCTTTCTTTTCATCACTTTAAATATATCATGCCACTCCCTTATGGCTTGTAGAGTTTCTGCTGAGAAATCAGTGGTTAATGTTATGGGAGCTCCCTTGTATGTTATTTCTCATTTTTCCCTTGTTGCTTTCAGTAATTTTTCTTTGTCTTTAATTGTTATCAATTTGATTACTATGTGTCTTGGTGTGTTTCTCCTTGGGTTTATCCTGCCTGGGACTCTCTGCGCTTTCTGGACTTGGGTGGCTATTTCCTTTCCCATGTTAGGAAAGTTTTCGACTATAATCTCTTCAGATATTTTCTCTGGTCCTTCCTCTCTCTCTTTGCCTTCTGGGACCCCTATAATGCGAATGTTGTTGTGTTTAATGTTGTCCCAGAGGTCTCTTAGGCTGTCTTCATTTCATTCTTTTTTCTTTATTCTGTTCTGCAGCAGTGAATTCCACCATTCTGTCTTCCAGGTCACTTATCCGTTCTGCTGCCTCAGTTTTTCTGCTCTTGATTCCTTCTAGTGTATTTTCATTTCAGTTATTGTATTGTTCAGCTCTGTTTGTTTTTTCTTTAATTCTTGTAGGTGTTTGTTGTTTAATTCTTCTAGGTCTGTGTTAAACATGTCTTGCATCGTCTTGATCTTTGCCTCCATTCTTTTTCCAAGGTCCTGGATCACCTTCACTATCATTATTCTGAATTCTTTTTCTGGAAGGTTGCCTATTTCCACTTTATTTAGTTGTTTTTCTGGGGTATTTTCTTGTTCCTTTATCTGGTACATAGCTCTCTGCCTTTTCATCTTGTCTTTCTGTGAATGTGGTTTTTGTTCCACAGGCTGCGGACTGTAGTTCTTCTTGCTTCTGCTGTCTGCCCTCTGGTGGATGAGGCTATCTACGAGGCTTGTGCAAGTTTCCTGATGGGAAGGTTGGATACAGCTCGGTGTTGCTCTGGTGGGCAGAGCTCAGTAAAACTTTAATCCACTTGTCTAATGATTGGTGGGGCTGGGTTCCTTACCTGTTGGTTGTTTGGCCTGAGGCGACCCAACAGTGGAGCCTACCTGGCTCTTTGGTTGGGCTAATGGTGGACTCTGGGAGGGCTCACGCCAAGGAATACTTCCCAGAACTTCTGCTGTCAGTGTCCGTGTCCCCAGTGAGCTACAGCCACCCCCCGCCTCTGCAGGAGACCCTCCAACACTAGCAGGTAGGTCTGATTCAGTCTCCTGTGGGATCACTGCTCCTTCCCCTGGGTCCCGACGCGCACACTACTTTGTGTGTGCCCTCCAAGAGTGGAGTCTCTGTTTCCCCCAGTCCTGTTGAAGTCCTGCAGTCAAATCCCGCTAGCCTTCAAAGTGTGATTCTCTAGGAATTCCTCCTCCTTTGCCAGACCCCCAGGTTGGGAAGCCTGAAATGAGGCTCAGAACCTTCACTCCAGTGGGTAGACTTCTGTGGTATAAGTGTTTTCCAGTTTGTGAGTCAGCCACCCAGCAGTTATGGGAATTGATTTTATTGTGACCCCTCCTACCATCTCATTGTGGTTTCTTGTTTGTATTTGGATGTGGGGTATCTTTTTTGCTGAGTTCCAGTGTCTTCCTGTCAATGATTGTTCAGCAGTTACTTGCGATTCCGGTGCTCTCACAAGAGGGAGTGAGCGCACGTCCTTCTACTCCACTATCTTCTCCTCTTGCACTGTTGGTGGGAATGTAAATTGATACAGCCACTATGGAGAACAGTATGGAGGTTCCTTAAAAAACTAAAAATAGAATTACTATATGACCCAGCAATCCCACTCCTGGGCATATACCCAGAGAAAACCATAATTCAAAAAGACACATGCACCCCAATGTTCATTGCAGCACTGTTTACAATAGCTAGGTCATGGAAGGAACCTAAATGCCCATCGACAGATGAATTGATAAAGCAGAGGTGGTACATATATACAATGGAATATTACTCAGCCATAAAAAGGAACGAAATTGGGTCATTTGTAGAGATGGGGATGGACCGAGAGACTGTCATACAGAGTGAAGTAAGTCAGAAGAACCAATATTGTATATTAATACATATATGTGGAATCTATAAATATGGTACAGATGAACCGGTGTGCAAGGCCCAAATAGAGACACAAATGTAGAGAACAAACATATGGACACCAAGGGGGGTAAGCGGGGAAGGCCTGGTGGTGGGATGAATTGGGAGATTGGGATTGATATATATACACTAATATGTGTAAAATAGATAATAAAAAAAGAAAGGAATCAAGCGCTTGTCTAGATATTAGATATGAACAATCCCCTAAATCAGAAAACAATTACAGTTGCATCAAAAATATTATAATATTTAGGAATAAATTAAGCAACAGCAGTTCAAGATTTATACACTGAAAACAAAACACTGCTGGACAAAATTTTAAAAGATTTAAATAAATGGATAGACAGTTTGTTCATGGATTGGAAGACTCAGTATTATTATTGAAATGGTAATTCTCCCCAAATTGATTCAGTATAATCCCTGTTTTCTTCCCAGCGTTTTTGTTTTTGGTAAAAATTGACAAGCTAATACTAAAATTTATGTGGAAATGTAAAGGTCCTAGATTGGCCGAAAGTAATTTTGAAAAGAAGGAAAACTTTGGAGGACTTGCGTGGTACAATTTCAATACTTTCTTATAAATCTATATTAATAAATTTGGCAAAATATTAGCATAAAGAAGAAATATAGATAAATGATTCAAAATTGTGAATCAATGAATAAACCCTTATATTTTATGGTCAGTTAATGTTCGACAAAGCTGCCAACGCAATTCAGTTGAAAAGGACAGCGTTTCTGGTAACTGGTACTGGAATAATTATATATTCATATATAGGAAAAATAGTTAGGTCCTTGACGCTCACTGTAGAGATAAATGAACTCAAAATGAATCATAGTCCTAAATATAAGCTCTAAAATTTTAGATCTTCTAGAAGACCTTGGATTAGGCAAAGCAGTTTTAGATACAACACCAGGAGTAAGGCCATAAAAGAAAAAAAACTGAACTTCATTTAAATGAATGTTTACACTACATGACTAAAGGAATGATAAGACAAGCCCCAGACAGAAATATTAGCAAATCATATCTGATATAGGACTTATATCTGGAATGTATAAAGAACTCTTAAAAATCAGTAAGAAGACAATGCACTTAAAAGGGGAAGACTTTGATAGAAGTATTTCATCAAAGATGTATGGATGGAAAATGACCACATGAAAAGGTGTTCAACCTCATTAGGCAAATGCAGATTTAAACCATGAGATACAACTACACACCTACTACAATGACTGTAATTTAAATGACAGAAAATGCTGAGTGTTAGCAAGAATGAAGAGCATCTGGAACCCTCAGACATTGTTGGGAATATAAAATGATACAGCCAACTTTGGAAAACAGTTTAACAGTTTCTTTAAAAGTTAATCAGAAACTTTGCATATAACCTAGAAATTCTATTCCTAGGACTCTGTATAAGAAAAATGAAAACACATGTTTACATTGAAACATTTACACAAACATTTATAGCAGAATTATTCATAATAGCTAAAAACTAAAAAATATTGAAATATCCACTGTTTGGTAAATGGATAAACAAAATGTCATGTGTTCATGCAATAGCATACTGTTCAGCAATGAAAGGGAACACTGTACTGAATACTGATACATGCTACAATGGGAATGAACTTCAAAAACATTTTACTAAGTCAAGGGTCAGCAAATTTTTTTCTCTAAAAAGCCAGATAGTAAATACTTTATGGTTTGTGGGCCACAGAGCCTCTGTTGCAACTACTCAACTCCACTATTGTAGTGTGAAAGCAACCATAGACAATATGGAGTGGACATGGTTATGTTCCAATAAATTTTATTTACAAAAACATGTGGCCTGCTAGATTTGGCTTGCAGACTGTAGCTTGCCAATTCCTGCTAAGTGAAAGAAGCCAGATGAATAAGATTACATATTGTATGGTTTCATTTATATTGAAATGCCAGAAAAGGCAAATCTATAGAGGGAAAAAAAGCCCATTAGTGGTTGCATGTGGCTGGAATGGGGTGGGGGTAGGGGTGATTGGCTACAAATAGACTCAAAGCAAATTTTGGGGGTGATGAAAATATCCTAAAACTGAATTTTGATTATTTTGTACAACACTACAAAGTGATTACAACTTATTGAATTTTACCCTTACAATGGATGAAGTTAAGGGAATGTAAATTACATTTCAATAAAGATGAAAAAAAGAAATAAACATAAAAGACTAGTAGGTTTTCCATGTTATGTCCATGGTAGATATTAAATTTTAAATGATATATAACTGAGGCTGGAAAAATAAGTACATGGGTAAAGACTAAAAGTAAAAATAAGAATAGTTATAAAAGATGACAGAATTGGAATCTGAGGAAATTATGAAAGCCAAAACTATTATTGAAATAGTAATTTCTTTTCAGTTATATGCTACTAAAGTTCAGTGTTTTTTTTTAACAAACAACTTTTGACCTGCTTCCTTGTCTCGGCATCAAATTCAGCTGTATCACATCCATTCTTCCTGAGTCACATACATGCTGTCCCCCTCAGAGAGTTTGCATCTGGATTTCTGATTTAAATGTCAGTGAGAGCACCTGAATAGTCTGCTTCCACTTTGTTCCAAGCTTTTAAGACTACAGTGTGAAAATTTTTCAAAGAAATACATAAGTAAATATATTTTAGCTACATTTAAGACAAGGAAAACCCCTGCAGACCATGAATAGAAGGGAAATCCTTAGTGATGAGTGGATGTTGATGTTATCTGACTCACAGAAATCTGGATCGTGTTGGCCAGGTTTCTGTGAGTTAAGCCAAATTTAAGAGACTACACATTTTAAGAGAGTCAAATATATCTTGCAAATGGGAGATTGGAACTGGGCTGTCTGCATAAAGCAGGGAACTGGGACCATGTTTCCAGGCAGTAAAACTAGACCTGTAAAAACTCCACCTGACACTGTTGGTGTTCTTGTGGGTCAGACAAGCCTCTATACAAAAATGGAAATAGTAACCAAATATGTTGTGTGTGGATGTGGTGTCTGGAATAGAGCTCTACCCATGTGGGAGCAAAGCCCCAATCTTCCTGATTTAAGACTTTTGCTCTGAAGCTATGCAACTCTGAAGCACTAGTCTGAGGAACCATGAAACAATATGGCAGTAAAGAGTTCACAAAATATAAAACTCCCACATACAGAGAACTTCCAAGTAAGTATTTTAGGGTATGTCAGGAAATCTATTGCCATAAGAGACATCAGATACATTAAACAGAGTCATAACTGAGAAAATAAGAATAAGAACACAATCCCAAAAAAGAATTTAGAAATGAGAATGTTTAAGAATTTCAAATGAAACAGTAGCTCACAATGAGAACAGAAGTAAATAAGAACAGGCAGAAAGAGAAAGGATCCTTTATAAGTCTTAAATATAATAAAAGTTGGTGAAATTAAACTCTTTGATGGCTTAAATTGACACAGCAGAAGAGAGAATTAGTGAATCAAAAGTCTCAACTGAGAAAGTCTGGATGAACAAATCATCTAGAATATAGAATAAAAAGATAGAGGTTGACAGAATGGCCAGCATTAAAAAGTCTACAAACAATAAATGCTGGAGAGGGTGTGGAGAAAAGGGAACCCTCCTGCA
Organism: Lagenorhynchus albirostris; assembly: GCF_949774975.1. Classification (NCBI taxonomy): domain Eukaryota; kingdom Metazoa; phylum Chordata; class Mammalia; order Artiodactyla; family Delphinidae; genus Lagenorhynchus; species Lagenorhynchus albirostris. The sequence continues at coordinate 61,348,497 of NC_083102.1, forward strand.
ATGTTGGTGGGATAGTAAATTGGTGCAGCCACTATGGAAAACAGTATGGAGGTTCCTTAAAAACTAAAAATAGAATTACCATATGATCCAGTAATCCCACTCCTGGGCATATATCCAGAGAAAACTAATGCGAAAAGATACACGCACCCCAGTGTTCATGGCAGCACTATTTACGATAGCCAAAACATGGAAGCAACCTAAATGTCCATCGATAGATTAGTGGATAAAGATGTTGTATACATATATACAATGGAATACTACTCAATCATAAAAAAGAATGAAATAATGCCATTTACAGCAACATGGATGGACCTAGGGATATCATACTAAGTGAAGTAAGTCAGACAAAGACAAATATCATATGATATCACTTATATGTGGCATCTAAAATATGATACAGATGAACTTATTTACAAAACAGAAACAGACTCACAGACATAGAAAACAAACTTATGGTTACCAAAGGGGAAAGAGAGCAGGGGAAGATAAACTAGGTGTTTGGGCTTAGCAGTTACAAACTATTATATATAAAGTAGATAAGCAACAAGGACCTACTGTATAGCACAGGGAACTATATTCGATATCCTGTAATAAACCATAATGGAAAAGAATATACAGATATATAACTGAATCACTTTGCTGTATACCAGAAACTAACACATTATAAATCAACTGTACTTCAATTTTAAAAATTAAAAATAATTTTTTAAAAGATAGAGGTTGAAAATATGAAAGAGGAGTTAAGAAACAGGAAAATAGACTGAGTAAGGAGTTCCAGAAGGTAAGAATAGTAGGCATCAGGGAAGAGATACTTCTTAAAGGTTGAAAATATGCTAGATTTGGAGAGTGATGTGTCTTCATATTGAAAAAGCCCATCAATTCCACGAAGGATTTTAAACAGGACAAAGAAAAAATTTCCACCCTAGGTAAACTGAGTTGTAGGTCAAGGACACACACACACACACACACACACACACACACACATACACACTTACTCATTCTTGCAATTAGAAAAAAGATTACCTACAAAAAAATGGGAAACAGATTATCAACACATTTGTCAGAAACTAACTGATACCAGTGTACAGTGAGGTTATGGGTTGTGTCCATGTTAAGGAAATGAATTCAAGTGAGACATCATTTTCTTTTATGAAAAGATTACTTTTCCTCCTTTGAATTATGTTTACTGGAGGGATGTTAACCCAACCTTTATTTAGATTTTACAAACCAAACAAATGTTTAAGTGTACTTTTCCATTGGTTAGATATGTGGTTCCCTGTTTACATAACACAATTTAAAATTAATTTATAAAGCATATCTACAGTTTAAGAAGTCTGCTAAGCAAATGATAAGGATTTAATTAGTACTTATCACTTTTTTATTGTTGATGGTGCTTTTATTTTTAATTTTTATTGGAGTATACTTGATTTTACAATGTTGTGTTAGTTTCTGCTGCACAGCAAAGTGAATTAGTTATACATATGCATATATTCACTCTTTTTCAGATTCTTTTCCCATAAGTCATTACAGAGTATTTATCTATTTTATATAGTATAGTGTATATGTCAATCTCAATCTCCCAATTTATCTCTCCCTCCACCCTTCCCCCCTGCCACTGCTTTCTCCCCTGGTAACCATAAGTTTGTTTTCTACATGTGACTCTATTTCTGTTTTTATGGTACTTGATTTGTATACATTTAATAGAGGTAAAAGAGAAGACAGGTACATTTTAAATATATATTTTAGGATACATTGTCAGCCTGTAGTGGCACTGCATTTGTTCATGGAATAGCAGCAAAGCATAAGACTATATGCTCAATATTGTGTAAAAGCATCTAGAATTTCAAAAGAAAGAGTAGATACAATCTACTTTTTAAAGAGCTTAATTACATATTAGGAAAATCAACTAAGACTTTAAGGGATAATCACAAAAGGACTTTATATTAACTCCCACTATCCTTATTCATTGAGAGAAGTTCATCTCTTGTGTATGGTGCAAAACCAGAAGCTCTTACACACCTATGATTCCTTCAAGTGAACCTGCTTTCCAGTCTCTCGTAACAGTTAAAGCTTCCTACTTATTTCATGGTTGCAGCTACTCCTCTTCTAGCTAGGGCCTGCTGCAGGTGAATGACTTCATGGGTGAAGGGATCCCGGAGGCTCCTTTTGTCTTTCTTGCTTACCTCTTTCCTAACTCCACAGCTACGATTTCTGACCCCTCTGGAGTTGGAGCTTGGGGGAGAGAGGGAGAGGTAAGGGGAATAGAAATGTTCCTACTTGACTGGTACTGTTATCAGATACCTGTCAATTAGCTGGGCTTGACAGATTTTTAAAACTGACCTTCTTTTGTAGAGTAATTTCATGGGTTCTTTGGACATCCCTTGTTGCTGCACATCTCTTACCTACACTTCTATCTTACTCTCTCCTTAGCCTCTAGAATTCTAGAAATAACATTCAGTTTCTCAGCTGCTGAGCTCAGTTTACCCTTTTAGGTGGTCCTCTTAAGTAGGACCTAAGACAACCCTCCTATGACTCTCACTTTCAAATTTCCCAAATGGTTACTGGGAAGCTTGCACATTAAAAAAATCTGGTTAATATCTGGGAATTTAGGCTGATTCTAAAGCAAGAGTAAATCTCCATCATCCTAGCTCAACGTTTTCAGTATCTGGGGTGGAGTCAGATTCCAGTCCATCCGGTCTTCTTATCTGTGAGGAACAGTCAGTCCTTCCAAGTTGTTCCATTAAAACTCCTTTCTCTTCATTTGAGGCAAAAGAGGAAGTATACCCTCCACATCTTAGATTTGATTTTTTCCTACTTATAACCTAATAAGTTAGCTTTTTACTATTTCATGGATGCTGGCAGAAGTCATGAGGCTCGTGGTTTAGAAACAATGGACTTTATTATTCACTGCACAGCAGGTATCAAGACTATCAAGTTTGCATTAGTTCCCCTGAACCCCAAGTCCAGTGGGGGTGATGGGGAGGGCCTAAATGGATGCCTACACATATAGTAAGTAGATCACATTATAGGAGAGAAACAGAACTTGGAGAATCCACTGTTTTTATAGTAAGCAGTTAAGTATAAACTACTCTTTATCCCAGAGGGTGATGTTCCCAGAGAGAATATAAGTGATATTACTGTATTGTTGTTTTGACTTTATACTATTTCTGATTTTGATAAAGATAAGTTGCAAAAGGTGAGTTTACTGTTCTTAAGTCCTTCAGTGGATAAAAGGAAGAATCATGGATTGCTTCTTTATCTCACCAATAAGCCCTCTTCTTATTAGTGGGATAGTTTTTCTCTAAGTGAAATGATTAGGGAAGTTTCTTGCTTCTGATCAAATAGTGATTAAAAAATATTGTTGTGGTCTTCCTTTTTTAAGAAAAATAAAAGTTTCCTTATAGTTTTAGTAAAAGTATACATTCTGCCCTAATGAAAAAAAATTGTTTTATCATACTATACTAGGGGAAAATTGCAATAATATTTTCTCTGGACCTAAAAAACAACAGTCTGAAGAATTTTTATTTAATTATGTGGTAAAGTCTTCTAAAAATACAAATATTTATCCAATAACTTCTGAGTCCATATTAAACTGAATTGTAAAGATGTTTTATAATATTTTCATTGTTTAAAACTGGATCCAATATGAACAATATTTAAGGTTATTAAACTGCTTATCAAAAAAGAAATATATCATTAAGTTAGTATGTAGTCAGTTAATTGCTTCATCAAATTTATGTTCACCTTTATTGCAGTTTCACATCTTGCAATATCTACAGCATTAAGAAAGGAAGTTACTTGGCGAAGTGGTTGAGATTATGAGCCAATACATAGTGACTGGTAGTTATTTGCGAACATTAACACAGTATTATTTTCAGCAGCCCTGTAGGTAATAGAAAGGGGTTACGAACTAAAGGCTAAAGGACTGGACCTGCCATTTATTAGCTGTGTTACCTTGGGAAAGGTACTTTATTTTTCAAAGTGTTTCCTCATCTGTAAAACAGTTACAATATATCTGTGGAATCTAGTGGGTTTATGGACCAAGTGTTCTTTAAATGTTAGTCTGATATTGTTGTCATCATTCCTCTGTTGACAAATATGCCTTATTGGTAAATACATGTCTATATTAAAAACTATTTTATGTGTATAACAATTGTCCCAAAGCTAGCTATATTTGTGGGAATGGATCTGTGTAAATCTCTCTCTTTGTTACTGGGGGTGGGGGCTTGTGTGAGTCTGCATGTGGGCAAGCATGTCTGTCCGTGGGCATGTGTAAAGGTGATGTGCATGCAGGTGACAACTCCCCGTGCATGTGTATGTGCTTACATATCTATGTTCTTTATATATGCACGTTTGTGCATACATATGCCTATGTTTGTGCATTTGGATATCAGAGGGCTGAATAAACAGCATTTATTTCATTAGGGTTTCATTAGAAAAACAGGAAAACAACATGAATTATTCATATTTATATTAAACAAAAAGAAGTTTTAAATTTTTATTTTTAGTATTAGAGTAGGTAATGTGTTGCATTTTAAATTCCTTTGAACACTGTCAAAGGATATAATATGTAAAATTTGTTTTTAGACTGCAGAACCTTTCTTTTGAGACATTGATCTTTACAAGCACTAAAGTTTGTCACATATTCTCTTTTTTTCATATAAAAGAGAAATAACAGCTTGAGATTCATAACCTCTGAAACTAGATTTTCAGAAAAATTTGTTGGGTTAATATCTTTAGTAATTGTTTGGGGACCTTTTTTCTTAACAGTTCAACTACTGTCATTTGTGTATTATTCCCATTTGTATGTCTGTCTTCACTTTTTGTAAGATTTCTTTATCTCCTTATGAGTTATTAACTTGATCCTTTAGGCAATACAGAATAGTGATTAAGAGAGCAGACTCTGGAATTCCACTTCCTAAGTTCATATACATGTTTCACCACTTAACTGTGTGGCTTTCAACAAGCTAACCTTCCTACCTCTCAGTTTCCTCACCTATAAAGTGGGGATAATAATAGTACCTATCTCATATGTTTTTATTGAGAAATGAATGAGAGAATTCATATAAATGCATGTGACAAAGTGCCATTCCTGGCGTTAATCAAGCTCTCTTCTCACTTTTTATTTTCCTCTTTCAAAAGCCCCAGGATTCTGCTTCCCTTCCTACTGCAGCCACTTAGTCTGTTTAAGATGTCTCAGTTCCTTGGCCTACTATAGAATTCATTCTGAGAAATATTACCCTCCCTCCCTTTCACTACCTGAGGCAAAAGTACTCAACCAGTCTTTTGAGGCTCAGAGTTTAGTTTTTTTCTGTTTTTATTTTTATTATTATTTTAAATTAATTATTTATTTATTTTTGGCTGTGTTGGGTCTTTGTTGCTGCGCGGGGGCTTTCTTTAGTTGTGACGAGCAGCGGCTACTCTTCGTTGCGGTGCGCGGGCTTCTCATTGCGGTGGCTTCTCATTGCGGAGCATGGGCTCTAGGCGCGGGCTTCAGCAGTTGCGGCACACGGGCTTCAGTAGTTGTGGTTCGTGGGCTCTAGAGCACAGGCTTAGTACTTGTGGTGCACGGGCTTAGTTGCTCCACAGCATGTGGGGTCTTCCTGGACCAGGGCTCGAACCCATGTCCCCTGCATTGGCAGGCAGATTCTTAACCACTGGCCTACCAGGGAAGCCCCTTTTTCCTGTTTTTAAATGTTAACAATAGTGGGGGAAACTAACAGGACAAAAATAGCAAATAAACAAGGGTGATGTTATCACGTTTCCAAAAGTTTACAGTGAAATGTGTTCCTAGTTCTTAGCTTTTCAGTGGGGCCAATCTCTGATTTTTCTTCATCTAATTCCACAAATATTTTAGTCATTGCTTTGTATTTGTGCTAATTCTTCTCTCTACAATATTATTTCTTCTTTATGACCCAGGCTTACTTAGTCCCTAACTTTTTCAAACTTTGCAGCTCACGTGCCTAGGACCCCTTTCATGTTTAGACAATGCTCCTATCTCCTTCCCTCTTAATTTTTTTTCTTTAAGCTTCATTGAGATATAATTGACATATAGCATCATATAAGTTTAAGGTATATACAACATAATGATTTGATATATGTATATATTGCAAAGTTATTACCACGAGAAGGTTAGTTAACACATCCATCACCTCAACATTTTTATAATTTTTGTGTATGTGGAGAACTTTTGAGATCTATTTTCATAGCAACTGTCAAATATACTATAGAGTAGTATTATCTAGAGTCACTATGCTTTACATTACATCCCCAGAACTTACTCATCCTATAACCAGACGCTTGCACCCTTTTAACCACTCTCACCCATTTTCTGCTCCCCACCAGACCCTGTTCTCTGGTTCTGTGAGTTGGTTTTGGTTTTATTTTTTCAGATTCCATATATGAGTGAGATCATACAGTATTTGCCTTTCTTTGTCTGACTTATTTCACTTAGTATAATACCCTCAAAGTCCATTCTTAATTTTTTCCTTAAGGCCACAGCATTGCTAATGGATATGTAGAAACACAAGTAAGATTCATCTATAGTTTAAGAAATCCAGTCAGTATAACTTTGGGTTCCCTTTGTAAAGGAAGGTTGTATGGGCATTTCATTGTAGTAACTAGGGTGGGTAGGCCCACCGAAGTGAGGACCAAGAGCTTTGTGTGATGCATTGGAACATGGGATTGATTAGAGGGGTTGTCTTAGTTAGAGGTTTGGAACTACGGATGAGATGGGAGGGGTGTGTGAGTGTAGGGTGGAAATTACAACTCCCTCTGCCCCTTCCTCCCAGAGATGCCTTTGTGTGTCTACTGTCTACTGGTACTGAACTTAGGGAGAAGAGATGGCTTCGGAAGCCCTATATCTTATTTTCATTTTACATGGTTCTTGAGTAAGAGTTGTAATGTTTTGAGTATATATATTAAGATGGGCTTCCTTTTTACTCTGATCTCTTCTAAGTTGTAAACAAAAGCAGAACTATGTTATAATCCAAAGATAAACAGTATTAGGGCTTCCCTGGTGGCGCAGTGGTTGAGAGTCCGCCTGCCGATGCAGGGGACACGGGTTCATGCCCCGGTCTGGGAAGATCCGACATGCTGTGGAGCGGCTGGACCCGTGAGCCATGGCCGCTGAGCCTGCGCGTCGGGAGCCTGTGCTCCGCAACGGGAGAGGCCACAACAGTGCGAGGCCTGCGTACCGCAAAAAAAAAAAAAAAAAAAGATAAACAGTATTGTGTGGAAACTATAAGGTTGCATAGTTTAAGCTGATATTCCAAGCAAAGTAAGGTGTGTACCATTATGTATGCTTTTTGTTTTCAGGGGTTTGGTAAAGCTATTTAGAACAAAAACTTTTCCGGCTTAATATGATATCTCAAAGGCCTTTAAAAAGAGTGATTAGGATTGATCAATTTTCAGATTATTTTTGTTTGTTTATTTTTAAAGATTATTTTTAAAAATTAAAAAGTACAAATTGCTTTGATTAATCTGTAAGCATTATGGGCTCTTCTCTACAAGCTCTTGCCAGTTTTGAAAAACCACTGAAACATCATTAATATTCAGAAAACACTTAATTTTATACCCCTATCCTAATTAAATAACTTGTACAATTTGAAATTCTATTTATTTTTATCATAGAGTATAATCTCTCTTGATTTATAATGATTACCTACTAATTTTGATTCCTTTTCTCATGAAAATTAATGTTCTCTAGAAGAAAACGATGTCATTTCAACAGAGAGCAAGGAACACAAATATTAACATAGATAATCTTATTTATATATCTTTGCAAGGAAATTGTATGGGATGTCCATAAGCTACAAAGAGTTTCAAAAAATTAGAGGATCTTATTTTAAATAAAGGGTATAGATTACTCTTTTAGGTGCTTTATTTTCTTCCATGCTGCTTCTCTTCTGTTTGTAAGTTTCTCCAGCAACCTATATACATTTCCCCTTGACCATTAACAGGCTTTAATAGCAACTATTTTGCTTTTCATTGCCATGGTTATTCCAAGTAAGCATTTTGCTAAACATCTCTTTGAGGAAATCAATATATTTTACACACTTTACTTTGTATTTGCACTTTGCCTAGTAGGTAACATAAAACTGACCTCACTGTATGTGTTCAAGGAGTAACTATTAATTGATTAATGTCATCTTTTCTACAAGGAAAGTAATACCAATATTAAGTAACTTCCCCCAAATTGCTAATGATTCCCTTTGAAAATGCTCAGGTATATTTTACTTCAGGTCTAGCACAGTTTAAGAAGATTATATAGCACCTAAAATATGTTAATAGTTTAATGAATTCCAAGCCATATTGTAGAAATGACTTTTCTCTTAAGCCTTATGTCTGGGAGTTTTACAGTTCCATTTAGGAGAATACACTCCTAAGTTATATTTGTTTTGAAAAAAGTTGTGTCACTGTAGCCAAGTATCTGTCAATGGAGAAGTGGATAAAGATGTGGTACATACATTCATCAATGAGGAAGAAGGAAATCCTGCCATTTGTAAACAACATTGATGAACCTTGAGGGCATTATGCTAAGTGAAATAAGTCAGACAAAGAAAGACAAATACTGTATAGTATTACTTGTTTGTGGGATCTAAGAAAAACTAAACTCATAGAAACTGAGCGTAGAGTGGTGGTTGCTAGACTGGAGGGTAAAGGGGAGTGGTCAAAGGGTACATACTTCCAATTATAAGATGAGTAAGTTCAGGGGATCTAATGTACAGAATTTTGATTATAGTTAATAATACTGTATTATATATACTTGAAAGTTGCTAAGAGAGTAAATCTCAAATGTTCTCACCCCCAAAGAGAAATGGTAACTATGTAATGGGATGGAGGTATTAACTTATGCTACAGTGGTGTCATTTTGCAATATATAATAGCATCAAATCAACATGTTGTACAGGGACTTACCCGGTAGTGCAGTGGTTAAGAATCCGCCTGCCAGTGCAGGGGACACAGGTTCAATCTCTGGTCTGTGAAGATCCCACATGCAGCAGAGCAACTAAGCCCATGCGCCACAACTACTGAGCCTGCGCTCTAGAGCCCGTGAGCCACAACTACTGAGCCCACATGCCACAACTACTGAAGCCTGTGCACCCTAGAGCCCATGCACAGCAACAAGGGAAGACACTGCAATGACAGCCTGCGCGCACTGCAATGAAGAGTAGCCCCCACTCGCTGCAGCTAGAGAAAGCCCATCTGCAGCAATGAAGACCCAGTGCAGCCAAAAATAAATAAATAAATTTATTTTTTTTAAAAATTGTACACCTTAAACTTACACAATGTTATATGTCATTTATGTTTCAGTAAAGCTGGAAAATAAAGATTTTGTGACTAAGAGTAATATAATAGTAAGATATTAAATACTAACAAGTAACTAATGCTAAATGCCATACGATTTACACCATGGGATTTACAATTTTAAAGTGTTTAGTAATTGGTCTACCAGATCCATTTTGTTTATATAAAATGGGAACTTAAAAACTTAATGAGGTCCCTATATTAAGAGATTGGGTTTGACTTTAATCAATAGGCATGTGAAATACTAGTTTTTCATCTTAGAAAAAGTGTTTAAAGGGGAAGATGTTTCTGGTGTTACAAAGGTAAAATATGAAATAATCTGGGGAAATTTAGTCTATGTATTTACCAACAATATTTAAATCGTATAAGTGAAGCATTTGTAGCATATATTTATTTCTTATTTTCAATAGTTTTAATTATTAAAACTTGGAGAATAAATCACTGTAGTGAAATAGTCTCTTCTTGAAATCTTTGATAAAAATTTTATTTTTTAACATCTAAAATTAAAGAAATAAATACTTAAAGCTTGGTATTCACTTCTGTTCTCTTCTTGCTTCTCATCCCTTCTCCCCAAAGCAGATTGCCAAACTGAGGCAGCAACTACAACGTAGTAAGCAGAGCAGTCGGCACAGTAAAGAGAAGGATCGTCAGTCACCTCTCCATGGCAACCATATAGCAATCAATCACACTCAGGTAGGCTAACTTCTTGTCCAGATTGGAATAATTCCTTTTAAAGGGTTCGTTATAAAGGAGAACCCATCATTTTAGGATTAAAAAAAATTAATGTAAATCTCTAGCTCTGTTACATTACAATGTTTGTTTTAAGAAGTTTTTGTTTTAGCCATATGTGTAATCTTTTAATAACAGACATAACAGAGTGTAGTGGTCACAAGGATGACTGTTACTGGCCTGGGCTGATATCCTAGCTCATTCACTTACTAAGCAACTCTGGGCATTATCTTATTTAATCTTCCTAATAGTACCTTAACCCATCTCTCTCTGTGTCTCTTGATATATTTTACCCCTATCTGACTTAGGAAGAAATTGAGAATTCGTTTTTTTGTCCTCCCACCCCCACCCCAAACATGTACTCACATCCCCATGGAACAAACTTCGGGTAATGCTATTCTAGGCCAAATTTACTTACAAATATTAATGTAAATTTTAGTAAATAAAATATAGTCAGTATAGCAGGAGAAACCCAAGTAGTATATTAAAAAAATCTAATTAGGGGTTGTTTCACAAATGTAAGGATAATTCAACATTAGGGAATGTATTAGGTTAGTTCATTGCATCAGAAAGTCAAAGTAGATGCTGAATAACATAATAACACTTGATAAAAACTCAGTATCCATATGTGATAAAAACTTATCCTAAAATAGGACACTTCCTAATGGGACTAACTGCAAATGTAGTTAGATCCTAACAATAAAATACTGGAAGTATTTCTGTTAAAATAAAAGTGAAGTCATAGATGTCTGTAATTATTGATGTTATTTGCTAGTAGTTTAGAGGTTCTAGACAGAGCAGTAAGAAATGTTATCACTGTGCATACGATATTGTTGTATATTTAGAAGATCAAAGTGAATTTACTAAACTATTAAAAAACTAATGATAGGATGGCTAAAATGGAAGATATTGACAATACCAAGTGTTGATAAGGATGTGAGGCAACCAGAACAGCCACACATTGCTGGTGGCAACACAAAATGGTACAGCTACTTTGGAAAGAAGTTTGGCATTTTCTTAAGAAATTAAACATACACTGACCATATAGCCCAGGAATTCCACTCTTTGGTATCTGTCCACAAGAAATAAAAACATATGTCCAGACAGTGACTTGTATATCATTGTTCATGGCAGCAGTATCTATAAGAGTCAAAAAATGGAAGCCAACAAATATCCATGAACTGGTGAATGGATAAACAGCCCTTCATACATCCATATAGTATAATACTATTCAGCAGTAAAAAGGAAGGAACTACTGGTACTTACAACATGGTTGAATCTCAAAAACATCATGGCAAGTGAAAGAAGTCAGAAGTAAAAGGCTACATACTATATGATTCATTACATTAAATCCTCAAAAAAGCAAAATGATGCAAAGTATTAGGGGTGGGAATTGACTGTAGAAAAGCCCTAGAGAAATTTTTTGGATGATAGAAGTTCCTAAAATGTGATTATACTGATAACTGGATGACTATATATTTACAAAGCTCAATGAGCTACATACTTAAAATGGGAGGATTTTATTGTATGTCAGTTATACCTCATCAAAGCTGTAAAACAAACATGTAGTTGGCAAGCAAGCCTCAGACATTTCAAGAGAAAATTCACATATGCCTTACTTTTTCTTCTTAATCTGGAAGAATTAATATATTATTCTTATTTTGTTTATTTCAAACACCTTTTCTGTAAGAGCCCAATGCATTTATAGTATATCTATTGACATATTGATTTAACAGAAAAAATTTATACACTTATTCCCAATTTACATTGAATTTTTTGGCATTGTAGTTATGTTTAAAAATAATTATCTTTTGGGCTTCCCTGGTGGCGCAGTGGTTGAGAGTCCGCCTGCCGATGCAGGGGACACAGGTTCATGCCCCAGTCCGGGAAGATCCCACATGCTGCGGAGCGGCTGGGCCCGTGAGCCACGGCCGCTGAGCCTGCGCGTCCGAAGCCTATGCTCCGCAACGGGAGATGCCACAACAGTGAGAGGCCCGCGTAACGCAAAAAAAAAAAAAAAAATGATTATTGTTATTATCTTTTGCTATACCTACTGGAATAGTTGTAGATGAACTATGAAGTCTAGAATGTGCTTTAATATACTCAAAGAACAAAAACAAGTGGATGTTTAGATGAAATAAAGTTAGAAAATGTTGATAAGTTTTGGAACTGGATGACGTGCACCTGAGTGTTCATTATACTATTCTGTTTAATTATATTTATGATTATAATTTTTTACAATAAAAAGGAGAAAAACTGAGAACTTAATGATCAGATAAAATGTAAACATATAAAAATCAGTTGTTTTCTCCTATACTAGTAAAGGTAAACTACTGTTTCCCTCTGCTTATAACATTCCTGACACCAAATGTGTGAGATTTTTTTCCCATACCAACCAATTCTCCGACTCGCCAGACACCAACCAAGTGTCCTCCAATTCAGTTATACCACTAACTACGTGGAGTTAGCACAGACCTCACAGGTGAAGGACTCCGCCCCACTAAACTGCCCCTCTTCAGATGCCAGTTGAAAGGTCCAGATTGTCATTGTACTTTTGACCTACTGGCTATAAAGAAGGGATTCCCACAGTCCCTTCTTCAGGTTCAGTAACTCGTTGTAACTGCTCAAAGAACTCAGGGAAACACATTTCCTTGTTTATTACAAAGGATATAATAAAGGATACATACAGATGAACAGCAGGATGAAGAGGTGCACAGGGCAACGTCTGTAAGTAAGTCACGTGCAAGAGCTTCTGCTCGCATGGAGTTGGGGTGTGCCACCCTTCTGGTATATGGATGTGTGTTCACCAACCTGGAAGCTCTCTGAACCCGTAGTGTAGGGATGTTTTGGGAGGCTTCATCACATAGGCATGATTAATTATTAACTCAGTCTCCAGCCCCTCTCCTCACCAGAGGATGAGGGGGATGGGGGTTGGACTGGAAGTTCCAAGGTTCTAATCATGGCTTCTTTCTAGTGACCAGCCCCCCCATTTGGAACCTATTCAGGAACCCACCAAGAGTCACCTCATTAGAACAAAAAACTCTTGGTCCTATCTCCCAGGCAATTCCAAGGGATTTAGGAGCTATGTGTCAGGACTGGTGTCAGAAACCAAATATTGGAACAAAAGATGCTCCTAGTGCCCCTGTCCCTCAGGATATTATAAGATTTTAGGAACTCTGTCAGGAACCAGGGGTAGAAACCAAGTACATATTTCTTATTATGTTACAACTAGCAATAACATGTTAGTATATATATAATAAAAAATATAAAATGCCTAGGCTTAAAAGAAATATGCAAACTATAAGACTTTATTGAGGATATGAAATATAAAATAGAGACAAATGGGAAGTCATTCATGCATGGGAAGACTCAATATTTTTCAAATAGTAATTTGCCCAAAATTAACATACAAATTGAGTTCCAATGGAAATGTAAAAGGAATTGTTTTATTACTTTAAAAGTTATTTTCAAAGGTAATATGGAAAAGTAATGCCAGTTAAAAAGAAAATTTGAAAAGGCTTTCCCTATAGGATACCAAAATGCAAAATGTAACTGCTATAAAGTTATAGCAGTTAAAGTGGAGCTCTGTATAGGGATTATCAAGTAACAACTCAAGGAAATCAAATACAGAATCCATAAAGAAATGTTGGGGCAGTTTGATTACTATGTGGGAAAAAATACTATTTCATAACATACACAAAAATAAATCACGGTAGGTTAAATATTTAAATATGAAAAACCATAAAAGTACTGAAAGATATTTCATACCAAAGTAAACAGTAAATGTATGACAAAGAGTTACAACTTTAATATGAAAAAAGCTCATGCATTAATAATGAGACAAAGGAAATTCGTGGGCAGCAGTTTACAGATGGCAGGAGCACCGCACTGAGTATGGGAAATATATTATTCATTTAATCAATGACTAGCTGTCTACCTCATTATGAATCATATATATCAACTTTAATCATTCAGAATAAGGTAGAGATCATATACTGTTCTTTTTTACCTTGTTCATCTTTATTTTTCTTATTTCCTTTCTGTTCTTAAAGTTCCTTGAGCATCAAAAGGCTTGTCTTACACTTTGTGGTACCTCTGGCAGGACAGCTATGAGAGGTGGTTAAGTTTTGACAACTCCTCCAAAGGACTTTTGAAAGCAACCTTATAGTTGTTAAGTGAGTGTTACTGAACTTAACATGATATTGTTGCCAAACTACTTAGTAATCCAAAAGCCTTTCTTAAATGGTTGATAAAATGGAAATGAAAAATACTAGAAGGTAATCGTCACAGTGCAGGGAACAAATCTTTTGAACACATACACAGGCACAGAGCAGAGCTGAAGTGTCACGTGATACACTTAACTTACATGATTTCAACTATGCTTTTCCAGTAAAAACAAAAAAGAAAAAAAATTAAACAGCGCAGAGGACACTCGATTTCTGCCATTCTACTGGAAAAGTGTGTACAGTTTACAATCGTACCTTTATACTTACATAAAGGATTACTTTGACTCTGTAATTTTTACCTTACTTTGGAACCGAAACTGCTGTATGTGTATCTGAATTTATATTGTATTTGAAATTTCAAAATAACTCTGCTCCTTGAGTTTCTCTTTTAAGATTTACCATGCTCTTTAGTTCTTGATTTCTTTGGCCACAAATAATTTGATAACACCTTATCTTCTGTTTTGTAGGCTACTGGATCAAGATCAGTCCCTATGCCACTATCAAATGTATCAGTGCCAAAATCATCTGTTTCACGTGTGCCCTGCAACGTAGAAGGAATAAGTCCCGAATTAGAAAAGGTATTCATTAAAGAAAATAACGGGAAAGAGGAAGTGTCCAAGGTAAGGTTACATGGGATGTTTGAGTCACTTTTTTCTTTAATATTGTGGACTGTATGTATGTATGTATGTATGAGTACTTCATTCCTTTTTATTGCCAAATAATATTCAATCATACAGATTTTATTATCCAGTCATTAACTGATAAACATTTCCATTGTTTCTACTTTTTGGCTATTATGAGTAATTCTGCTGTGAAGTTTATATACAAGTTTTTGTGTGAACATGATGTTTTCATTTCTGTTGAGTATATACCCATGAGTGGAACTGCTTGTATGGTAACTCTGTTTAACCTTTTGAGAAACTGCCGGACTACTTTCCAAAGTGGCTGCACTGTACCATGTTACATCTCCCCACTGGCTGTGTATGAAGCTTCCAATTTCTCCATCTTCAGCAACACTTGTAATTATGTGTCTTTTTTATTGTAGCCATTCTAGTGGATGTGAAGTGGTATCTCATCATGGTGTTGACCATTTGTATGTCTTCTTTGGAAAACTGTCTATTTAGATGCTTTGCCCATTTCAAAATTAGGTTGTCTTTTTACTACTGATTGGTAAAGGTCTTTATAAAGTTCTTACCTTCTAGATAAAAATACCTTATTAGATATATGATTTGAAAATATCTCCCATTCTGTGGGTTGTCTTTTCACTTTTCATTTTCTTTTGGGTCATATCTAAAAGATTGCCTAATCTAAGGTCACAGTGATTTATTCTTGTGTTTTCTTCTAAGAGTTTTATGGTTTTAGCTTTCTCTTATATTTAGGTCTCTGATCCATTTGAATTAATCAAAAATACTTTATAAATTACCTCTGTCCCAGAAAAGAAATCTGGACACTCCTGCATATGAACTTATATTTGACCACATTTTAAAGATATACTCAACAAAAGAAAACATCAAGTAGCATTTGGCTTAATTATCTATCTGATGGTTTTTTAGAACTAAAATATGATTTAATTTATGTCAAATGTGTATCTAATTCCTTCAGATAATGTGTAGATTTTAAAACTGATTTAGAGTTCATCTCAAAATTCACACAGTTCAATTTTATATTTATAAAATTGAAAAAGAAACTTTTTCCAACTCTGAATATTGCTTAGCAGATATAAGCATTAATCACAGTTTATTGTATATGCTTCCAAATATGTGTATGTATGCTAATATATACTGAATCACTATATGAAGGTACCATAATTTAAAAGTCCCCTACTGATGGGCATTTAGATTGTTTTCAGTTTTTGTCATCATAAGCAGTGCTTTAGAAAACATAGTGTACTCTTGGCAGACAATTCCCTGGCTGTGAAACTGCTGGGTCAAAGCATCTGCACGTTTTAAATTTTGATGAATATTGCTAAAATTACCATCCCAAAAGGTTGTGCCATTTTACTCTTCCTAGAGTTAAATTCTTATGTTATATTCATTAGGCCAAAAAGGAACCCTTTGGAAATTGTGATGTCTCTTAGCTTAGCTGTGTATACCATTAAAATGTTTCCTTTATACATTAAGTAACATTTAAGAACAGTAATGTAAGGAAGTAAAATTGGTCTAATTTTTTGAGGATGAGATAATCAGACACATATTTGCTAATTCTTTAAGAACTGCTAAGCAAAACTATACTAGAAGATGAAACTTAGTAACATAGTTCTGCTTGAACACACTTTCTTCTCACGTGCACACAGAACATTCTCCAGGATAGATCACGTCTTGGGTCACAAGCCTCAGAAAATTTAAGAAAATTGAAATCATATCAAGCATCTTTTCTGATTACAACACTATGAGACTGGAAATCAGTTACAGGAAAAAAACTGTAAAAAACACAAATACATGGAGGCTAAACAGTACGCTACTAAATAACCAAGAGATCACTGAAGAAATCTAAGAAGAAATTTAAAAATACATAGAAACAAATGACAACAAAAACACAGTGATCCAAAATCACGGGATGCAACAAAAGCACTTCTAAGAGGCAAGTTTATAGCAATTCAATCTCACCTCAAGAACCAAGAAAAATCTCAAATAAACAATCTAACCTTACACCTAAAGCAACAAGAGAAACAAGAACAAAGAAAACCCAGAGTCAGTAGAAGGAAAGAAATCACAAAGATCAGAGAAGAAATAAATGAAATAGAAATGAAGAAAATAATAGCAAAGATCAATGAAACTAAAAGTTGGTTCTTTGAGAAGATAACCAAAATTGATAAACCTTTAGGCAAGACTCATCAAGAAAAAAAGGGAGAGGACGCAGATCAATAAAAATAGAAATGAAAAAGGAGAAATCACAACTGACACTGCAGAAATACAAAGGATTATAAGAGACTACTACAAACAATTATATGCCAATAAAATGGACAAGCTGGAAGAAATGGACAATTCTTGGAAAGGTACAATTTTCCAAGACTGAACCAGGAAGAATTAGAAAATATAAACAGGTAATGAAATTGAAACTGTAATTAAAAATCTTCCAACAAACAAAAGTCCAGGACCAGATGGCTTCTTAGGCAAATTCTATAAAGCATTTAGAGAAGAGCTAACACTGATCCTTCTCAAACTCTTCCAAAAATTGCAGAGGGCGGAACACTCCCAAATTCATTCTACAAAACCACCATCACCCTGATACCAAAACCAGACAAAGATGTCACAAAGAAAGAAAGATGTCACAAAGAAAGAAAACTGCAGGCCAATATCACTGATGAACATAGATGCAAAAATCCTCAAAAACATACTAGCAAACAGAATCCAAGAGCACATTAAAAGGATCATACACCATGATGAAGTGGGATTTATCCCAGGAATGCAAGGATTCTTCAGTATATGCAAATCAATCAGTGTGATACACCATATTAACAAATCGAAGGAGAAAAACCATATGGTCATCTCAGTAGACTCAGAAAAAACTTTTGACAAAAGTCAACACCATTTACGATAAAAACTCTCCAGAAAATGGGCATAGAGGGAACCTACCTCAACATAATAAAGGCCATATATGATAAACCCACAGCAAGCATCATACTCAATGGTAAAAAACTGAAAGCATTTCCACTAAGATCAGGAACAAGACAAGGATGTCCACTCTTATTCAACATAGTTTTGAAGTCCTAGCCACGACAATCAGAGAAGAAAAATAAAAGGAATACAGATTGGAAAAGAAGAAGTCAAACTGTCACTGTTTGCAGATGATATGATACTATACATAGAAAATCCTAAAGATGCCACCAGAAAACTACTAGAGCTAATCAATGAATTTGGTAAAGTTGCAGGATACAAAATTAATGCACAGAAATCTCTTGCATTCCTATACACTAACAAGGAAAAATCAGAAAGAGAAATTAAGGAAACAATCCCATTTACCATCGCAACAAAAAGAACAAAATACCTAGGAATAAACCTACCTAAGGAGGCAGAAAACTTGTACTCAGAAAACTATAAAACACTGATGAAAGAAATTAAAGATGACATAAACAGATGGAGAAATGTACCATGTTCTTGGATTGGAAGAATCAATATTGTGAAATGACTATACTACCCAAAGCAATCTACAGATTCAGTGCAATCCCTATCAAACTACCAATGGCATTCTTCACAGAATTAGAACAAAAAATTTTACAATTTGTGTGGAAACACAAAAGACCCCGAATAGCCAAAGCAATCTTGAGAAAGAAAAATGGAGCTGGAGGAATCCCTGACTTCAAACTCTACTACAAAGCTACAGTAATCAAGACGGTATGGTACTGGCACAAAAACAGAAATGTAGATCAATGGTGCAGGATAGAAAGCCCAGAGATAAGCCCACACACATATGGTCACCTAATTTATGACAAAGGAGGCAAGAACATACAATGGAGAAAAGACAGCCTCTTCAATAAGTGGTGATGGGAAAACTGGACAGCTACATGTAAAAGAATGAAATTAGAACACTCCCTAACACCATACACAAAAATAAACTCCAAAAGGATTAAAGACCTAAATGTAGGACCAGACACTATAAAACTCTTAGAGGAAAACATAGGAAAAACACATCTTTTTTGACCCACCTCCTAGAGTAATGAAAATAAAACCAAAAATAAACAAATGGGACCTAATGAAACTTAAAAGCTTTTGCACAGCAAAGGAAACCATAAACAAGAGAAAGAAACAGCTCTCAGAATGGGAGAAAATATTTGCGAATGAAGCAACAGTCAAAGGATTAATCTCTAAAATATACAAACAGCTCATGGAGCTCAATATCGAAAAAACAAACAACCCAATTAAAAAATGGGCAGAAGACCTAAATGGTCATTTCACCAAAGAAGACATACAGATGGCTAAGAAGCATGTGAAAAGATGCTCAGCATCACTAATTATTAGAGAAATGCAAATCAAAACTACAGTGAGGTATCATCTCACACCGGTCAGAATGGCCATCAAAAAATCTACGAACAGTAAATGCTGGAGAGGGTGTGGAGAAAAGGAAACCCTCCTACACTGTTGGTGGGAATGTATATTGATACAGCCACTAGGGAGAACAGTATGGAGGTTCCTTAAAAAACTAAAAATAGAACTACCATATGACCCAGCACTCCCACTACTGGGAATATACCCTGAGAAAACCATAATTCAAAAGGACACATGTACCCCCATGTTCATTGTAGCACTATTTACAATAGCCAGGACATGGAAACAACCTAAACGTCCAATGATAGATGAATGGATAAAGATGTGGTACATATATACAATGGAATATTACTCAGCCATAAAAAGGAATGAAATTGGGTCATTTGCAGAGATGTGGATGGACCTAGAGTCTGTCATACAGAGTGAAGTAAGCCAGAAAGAGAAAAACAAATATGGTATTTTAAGACATATCTGTGCAATCTAGAAAAATGTTACAGATGAACCTATTTGTAGGGTAGGAATAGAGACACCGATATAGAGAATGGACATGTGAACACGGGGGGAAGGGGAAGGTGGGACAAATTGGGAGATTAGGTTTGACAATAAATACACTACCATGTGTAAAATAGATAGCTAGTGGGAACCTGCTGTGTAGCACAGGGAGCTCAGCTCGGTGCTCTGTGATGACCTAGATGGATGGGATGGGGCGGGGGGGGGGGGCGGCGGGAGGGAGGTCCAAGAGGTAGGAGATATAGGTATACATATAGCTGATTCACTTCATTGTAGAGCAGAAACACAACACTGTAAAGCAATTTTACTCCAATTAAAAAAAAATAACATAGTTCTGCTTTTAAGTAAATCATATTCTAATTTCACAGTAGCCACTTCAGAATTACTCTGGGGTAACCTACACAGTTATAACTAAAATATTAATTTTAAGAATTTTTAGATTTATGATTAAGTGTGCCTCAAAGTTTTAATAAATCAAAATGTCACCATCAGTGAACCTGTCAGTAGCTTCTAAGCCTTTATATTTCCCATCATTATTTTGTGTAAATGTATAAACTTCTAAAATCTGTTTTGTTATTCTAATTCTTCTGAACCCCCTCCCCAAGAAAACAGAAGTTGGTTAAGGAAATTGATATATATTATCCAGTTAAAGATTCAGAAATGGGAATACAAAGTGATTGTATCAAATAGGACATGAATAAAAGATAACTCAAATTCTTAAACTTTTTTAGTTACAAATTGATACATTATTCTTTTACTAATTACCAATATTGATATTTTATTAAAGCAGCATTTTCCTTGACTTAAATATCTAAGTTTTAAGAAAGACCTCTGTCATTTAACCCTCATATATATTCCAAAATGATCTTTCTTTATGGGTTGTTCTGAAAACCTCACACACCTATCACATAATTTTGTCCAAAAAAACCCCCAAAAACCTGCACCAATGATTTATTCTTAGAATTGTTCATTCTAAAATTTAGTGCAGTGTTGTAATTGAAATCTAAATTTAGTTAAGTAAAAGAAAAATTGTAAATAATAAACAATTTTCTTAGCGTTTGACCAAGTAACTTAATATTTCTTTGGGAATATTTCTTTCCTAAATTGGAAAATTTTACTTTTTTTGTTTGTTGACAAAATTAACTAATATTCCATAATTGAATATTCTCTTTACAGTAGCATGGTCATTGTCAGGTTGTGAAAATGGTATAGTTTTGGTTTAGCAACTCTGCATAGACAGATGAAGTTTTTATTTTAGGTTTTGACCTTCACTTAATTTGTTGTAGAAAAACATTGATATATTTTGAGTCTTGCCTAATTTTATCTTACTTCATTTTCCCTCTGACAGTGTTTCTAAAATCTCTGAAATGACAAAGCTCAGAGTAATAGCAGTAAACAGTGAAAATAAGTTGTAAATATACTAAGAATATATTGGTTCTTTTTTCCTAGCATTTCAATCTTGTCTATGTAATGACAAAAATACTGTAAATATACAGAATTATATTTGTTGACCTCACTTAGTTAGCAAGATATATCTTTACAGCAGAAGCAGAGTAGAAAGAGTCCACTGCAGCTGAAGCTCTGATGCCATTTAATTGACCATGTCACCAGGAGCTCTAAACTTTTAAGTTCTGGGGGTTTCCCTGGTGGTGCAGTGGTTAAGAATCCGCCTGCCAATGCAGGGGACACGGGTTCGAGCCCTGGTCTGGGAAGATCCCACATGCTGCGGATCAACTAAGCCCGTGCGCCACAACTACTGAGTCTGCGCTCTAGAGCCTGTGCTCCGCAACAAGAGAAGCCACTGCAACCCAGAGTAGCCCTCGCTCGCCGCAACTAGAGAAAGCCCGCGCTCAGCAAAGACGACCCAACGCTGCCAAAAATAAATAAATTTATTTAAAAAATAAAATAAACTATAGGTTCTTTATTGGTAAAAACATTGTGCTAATGAGGTCTAGGGTCTTCTCGGGTCAAAAATATATGATTCATATATGATTCTATAATTATAATTTCATTTCTATTTTTTATTTTTGCCACTCAGAACAATGCATTAGAACTAAGCAAAATTCATTAGTAGTCCTACTCAGTTGGATACCAAATTAGAAGAAATGTTCTGAGTTATCTTAATATCCTCCCTTGAGTACTAATAGAATAAACCTTTTATTATAAATTTGGGGTAAACTGCAAAATCTGTTCCTGGCTTGTAAAAAAATAATAAGAAGAAGAATGAACAAATGGAAATCCATACCTGTGAATATGAGATTTCTCTTTTTTTATTATCAAGTCAAAGTGACTTCTTGAGCGGTTTGACTAATTCTTAAAGCAAATGTTTATTGAATGTCTGCTGTGTGCCAGACACAGTGCTAGGGATACAGTGTTAAAAGAAGCCCCTGTCCTTGAAGAGTATTACTGGGAGTGCTGGTCTAAAGTGACTGGCAGAACTTAAGACACAAGATTGGTATCTTTATTCTCTGAAGAATCAACTATGGTGGCGATAATACTGCAAAATGAAATCAAAAGAAACACCAGTGCTTTCTATATGGATGGAGTATATGAACTGTCACTGACGGTGTGATGGTTGTTGCTCTTCCAGCCTTTGGATATCCCGGATGGTCGGAGAGCCCCCCTCCCTGCTCACTACCGGAGCAGCAGCACTCGCAGCATCGACACGCAGACCCCCTCTGTGCAGGAGCGCAGCAGTAGTTGCAGCAGTCACTCCCCCTGTGTTTCCCCCTTCTGTCCCCCGGAATCCCAGGACGGTAGCCCTTGCTCAACAGAAGATTTACTCTATGATCGTGATAAAGGTGAGAATGAAATCATCCATTTAGAGGGTTTGTTATAAGGCCTTGGTCATTCTACTTTCTTTGTCTTAGACCATTACATCACCTTTTTTGTTTCATTGAATGGTGGGATTGTAAAGGATTGGTTGATCTAGGTTGGTTTGTTCATTGGTTTCATGTACCCCCTTCTTTGTGACTTTCGCAAACATCTTCCATAAATGTGTCAGAGGAGCACAGCGCATGGTTATAACAGCTAATGAAAGCTATAAAATGAATGTGTACAGCTTCACATCATATAACACAGTTTTTTCCTTGGTATTGTCCAGAGTTAAGGATGGTTATGGTAAAGTTTATGTTCCTCGTGCCTGAGGTTAGATTTCGTATTCAGATTAATTTGGGAGGAAATAATTTCTAAAAAAATCTGTTGGAAGAATGAGTGTATTTTTAACCAAGTGGGATAAAGTTTAAAAAGTACCTGTAGCACATCAGGGAATATATTATGGTATGTAGATGAGTTATTAACTAACACCAATAAGAGTGCAAAACCCGTGGGGTTTCTTATTGCCTGTCAAGCCCTGTCTGCCCATGTCCTCCTGTCTTCGTGTCAGGCACTTGGCTACCACTGTTCACTCTCTTCTTTCAGTTTCTAGCCCCCTCAGACTCAGACATCGAAGGTACTGAAGACTGCCCAGCTTCCACCTTCCTAGCTACTTACAAAGAAACACTGAACTTCCTTTGTAACACATTTATTGCTTTTCACCACAAGAAGATCATAGGCAACACAAATTTTAAAACATGAAAAAATTAAAGTTTATAGAATCTTACAGGATTTTTTATGGGCCTTGTCCTGACTTGACCCCCAACCCCCTCAATTTGTTTTATTTTGAGGTATTAATACATTTAAAGTGCCCAAATATTAAGTGCTAAGCCCCCTGAATTTTTACACACGTATGCACTCATGAAACCACTACCTGGATCAAGATACAGAACATTTTTCGCCTCCCAGAAGGATCCCTAGCCCCCTTCACAGACAGTATCCTTCTCCTCTCCACTTAGAAGTAACCACTGTTGACTTCCATCATCATAGTCTAATTTTTTCCTGTTACTGGATTTCATAGAAATGGATTGATGCAGTGTGTATGCTTTTGGTCTGGCTTCTTTCAGTCATCATTATGCCTGACTCTCTGCTGAGATGTTAGATGGAAGCTACTTTGGACTTTGTCCTCTTTGTGGGTGGATCTCAACAGTTCTCCCCTTTTCACCTTTTCCTTATTGGAAGCCTTGTGAACTCTCTTCCTCCATTAAGGATGTACTGAAAGCAGTACCTTAGTTAGGCATATCTCTCTGCTTCAAGTGGAATGTCGCTATTGTAGAATGCAGACTAGGAAACTTTCATTTTACTGAGGCATCCTACAGCAGTCACTTCCTCGCATTTTTAGTATGGATGTTTCATAGTAAAACAAACAAGAAAACACCTTGCTTCTAGTAGGAGTATTTGTTTTGAAGGTAAATGGAAATGTTAAATAATCATCAATAATCATAAGTTATTGTAGGCTGCAGAGGTGGTATATGGTGAAACAGATCTTGTAAAACCCGTATTTTTTTATTATACCACTAGAAAAGATAAGTGCAGACCACTTTTGCTACTTATTAGCACTTACAGTTGGGTTAAAATTAAAAATAACAGTGATAATAAGGCTAGGCAGTTAATTCAGAAGTTTTGTTTTCTTCTAAGTTTAACACTGTGGATAGTTGAGAGATGCTGAACCAAAAGGGAGATGTATTAGGAAGTTGATAGATGAATTCCATTTTGGTTAGCTGGTTGTGAGATTGTCTTCTTGGCCTCTGCGGGACTATATTCTTTGAGGCAATCTCACAACCAGTTAGAACCACATTATCCATTCATCTGTCCATGGATACTTAGGTTGTTCCCATGTTTTGGCTATTGTGAATAATACTGCAATGAACATGGGAGTGCAGGTATCTCTTCGAGATAGTACAATATTCTGAATTCTGGCTGTTTCTTAGAGAGAAGTTAGACTTTTTCTAAGACTGCTTTTGGTTGTATATTTTTCTCTATGCCCTTCTATTCTTTTATACCAGATATCTGCCTGCATGACACAAGTGTCTTATCTTTCTTCTGTTCCTCTTGTTTGTTTAATGTAAAATGAGAACGTTGGTCCACATCATCTCTAAGGCCAACAGTTTTTCCCCTAATAGTTAAAACAAATTTTGTTCTTAGTAAAACAAGGTGATAATACTTGTTTTCACACCTCATACCATTATTGAAGTTAAATGAGATATTGGAACAGAGTGCTTAGCACAACTCTTGGTATGTAGTAAACACTCAATAAATGGTGTTGGGTGTGACTAATAGTGATTTTTAAAAAATTTCCTTAGAAACTAAGAAGACTACAGAATCATTTAAGACTGTTTTCTACAAAACTACCTCAGTTTGGGAATTAAGACCTCATGACATAAGTTTCTTAATATATCTACACTATTATACAAGTATGTTCAGAAAACTAAAGGTACAAAGGAGAGGGAGTTGTCAGTTTTGCAATTTCTGAAACTTACATATTTAAATCATTCAAACTATAGAATAATCTCTGACTCATTACTTCAGAATGGACAGTCCAATTTTTTTTAAGATACTAATTCTAGCTTACAATTTGCATTTTTCCACAGTGAAGCTTAAATTGGTCTTTTGTTTCTTTACATTTATTTCCAGTAAAGAGAAAAAAAAAGCAAGCTATAGATTTCTAATAGGTGTGCATCATTAACTCTGAAAACAGAATTGATACTGTAATTTTGTAGTCAACTAGAATTGATTTGGAGTGCCTACCTATTCTGTAGTTGCTGTTGTAGACTAGCTAGTTTAGACATCTTTAGGTGCCTGGATTGGCATGCACAGGTGGGGGGAGGGAAAGACATTGTGAGTATATAGCTCTAATGAGAGATGTGCTAGTTAGCTGATTATTTTTCTAGTACTCATCTGTTATTCCTATCCTTTTCCTGACTTTATTATTTCTGCTTATTCCTAACATCTGTTTTTCTCCATGACACATATATAATTTGAGACCTATAAAAATAATTTTAGTTGATTAGCATAGTGGTCCTTTGGCTGTTTCAGTTGCAATGCCAGGACAAAAACACTCTCATTATTGAGAAAAGTCCAGCCTTTAAGAGACTGTCTTCAGGTTTTAGTTTTTTGGGTTTGGTGGTTTTCTGACAGATTTTTCCAGTGACCTAAAGACTGAAGGCAGCCTGGTAACGTGTAAAGTTGCTAGGCTTACTAACCTAGTAACAGCCACAGTTCCTACATTATGATCTGTGTGGAGAATTCAGGGATCCAGAATAAGAGCTCTTATTATCTTGACATCTTCAGAATATATCCTAAGAGTTAGCCTAAATTCTTCTACATTATCATGCCCAAAATGCAAGGGAGAAAAACAGTCATTTATATAATGTAAATGGCAGTGTCAAATATTAGTTCTTTTAGCAGCTCTGCCAGCTTTCCTTAATAAGGTAGCAAGCCACAAAATCTTGACTTCAGTCTGCCACTTATAGTTCATCTTTGGCACAATTCACTTAGGCAGGTTGTTATAAAATTCTGCAGTTTTGCAAGATATTGTGGAAACGTTGATTATTCTAATCATGACGTCAACTGAACCATTCTAGTCAGGTCAACTACCAAGAGTTGTATTCCAAGAGTCCATAAATTGATTACTTGGAACTTAAACTATGTTTTCCCACAGGAAAAATGTATATCACGTAGATGGAGTTTCCAGGGCACAATGCATATAAGCCTATTTAACTCATACTATGATTTAACTTATAAATATTAATATTTCTAAACTTTGGGTATTAGGACTGAGCAGCCCATAGTTGCAGAAAAGAAAAAAAAGTATTATCTTTTCAGGGTCTAGGGCTGACCCCAGGCAGACTTTTAAAAGAGACTCTTTTTGATATCTTATTCCTTTCTGTATACATTTTAAACCCGATTTGTGTTCATCTTTAGGGCTCTATTTCTTAACATTGTTTGACCTTTGCCCTTACCATACTTTAACTCTCCACCTTCTAGATATCCTAATCAGCCAAGATTGTGTGGTACTTTTCTTTTTGTGGTTTATGTTGTGAAAATAGATACGTTGGATATACTTCTTTTAGCTACCACACCTTGCAAATTGCTGCTTTTGAGCCTGAATCTGTTTCTCAATCAAAAGATTCTCCCCACATAATTCTAGGATGCTTATTATCCTAGAAGAACCTCTTGCTGGTAAAATTACAAAGAGTGTAGAAATCTTATTCCAACAAAGGAGTTATTCCATAGGTTAAAAAGTGAACTTTTCTAGAATTACATCCCTAAGGTCATCTTCCCTGTTTTGCTTTTTCAAGAGTACATCTAAAATTACATATACTCCTATTATCTGATGCGTATAAGAAGCATCCAGTAAATGCCTTTTCCCCCTCTTTTGGAAAATGTCTACAATTTTACTAATAGCAGTTGCTGTGTTAGCTCTCTATGGATGAGTTACTATTCTTAATTCAAAATTATTAGTAAGTATACAACTCAGTTCTAGCAGTTACAACTCAGAGTCTAAAACAAAAGCAAACCAAAATTTATTAATATGTCCGCATATATAATTTCACTTAATCTTCTATTATCTATTTACTAGACTATAAGCTCCATAAAGAGCAGGTAACTTTATTTTGCTCATTACTTTATCCTCAGCAACTAGAGTGGTGCCTAGCATTAGCATGGAGTAGTGCTTAGTCGAGATTTTTTGAGTATTCCTTCTTCATGGTATGTCCATTTTTTTAAGAATATATTTTTATAGCTTTGTTGAAAACATTAGCGTCTTTTTCCTTAAGTGGTTAACTTATATATGTTAGGCTTTTGAATGTTGAGGAAGAGTATGATAATCCTCCCCGCTACCACCAACCAAAAAAAGATAATAAACAGTCACCACTCTAAGATTATGCTCACTTAGTGATCATAGGCCTTTGGTGAGAAAGAAGCCATAAAGTTCAAGTTTCCTGTTGAAATTAGGGGAAGGGAAGTAACTTTGCTAAAATCCATCTCATCTTCTACTCTGATCATGACTGGGGAAAAAATAGGGTATGGGCTAGAGGAAAGGGGATCTGTTGAATTTTTTTCTCCGTGTTATCTTTTATGTTCCTCTGAGAAGAAATATGGACACTGAAGCCACTCCTTGTTGCACTGTGTCTCCTTGTGAGACTAACAGAAGGCAGACCCAATGAAGCTTTTGCCTAAACTCTAAGACTCTACTGAGGAGAAGCATGGAATGTTAGATTGGAACTTGATCGTCTAGTCTAATGAGGACGATAGAGTTGAGATGGATCAAAACAGTGAGGCAGATAGCATGATGGTAACAAATTCTGACTCTGGTGCAGCCAGGTTGAACTCTGCTCTGCCACTTACTAATTATGTGTCCTTGGGCAAGTTACTCAACCTCTCTGTATCTGTTTTCTCACCTGTAAATTAAGGAAAATGATGGCACCTGCCTCATAGGATTGTTATGATGATTAAATTTGCCCAGGTGACTTTACCTTTGTTATCCCCTGTAATATTATCACAATCCGATGAGGAGGGACATTGTCATTATTTTAAGAATGGGGATCCTAAGGCTTAGAGAAATGAAGTTAACTTTCCTAAATCTTTTGAAGTCCAGATGCCAACAAAGATCTTCCGTAGGAACCTCACACTACTACTTGCTGCCTTCGCAGGAGGAATAGCCATTACACAGTCATTCAGCTATGAAAGAGCCTGGTGTGTGGAGAACAGTTAAAAAAAAAAAAAATAGTGTGGCTAGAGCATAGGGGTAAATGGTAAGGAGTAGAAAGCAGTGAGAATGGAGAGGTAGGTAGAAAGGCCACTATTTCATAAGGGCCTTGTAGCCTTGCTGAAAGAAATGAAGAACCAAGCAAAGATCTTTTGTCAGCTAAAGCAGGGGTCCCCAACCCCCGGGCTGTGGACCCGTAGGGGTCTGCAGCCTGTTAGGAACCCGGTGGCACAGCCGGCAGTGAGCAGCAGGCGAGTGAACTGACAAAGCTTCATCTGCCGCTCCCCGTCACTCACATTGCCACCTGAGGCACCACACCCCTCACCACCCCACCCCCGTCTGTGGAAAAACTGTCTTCCATGAAACCGGCCCCTGGTGCCAAAAAGATTGGGGACTGCTGAGCTGAAGGACATGACCAGCTTTAAGGATAAAGCTACAGAAGTGGAGAGAGACAGCAAGAGGGGAAGATAAGATGCTATTTTAATAGCCTAGTCCTGTCTCCAAACTTGAGTTATTACATACTTTTTTCAGCAATTTTTAATTTGTACCCGTAATATAAATTTATATATTTCTAAGTTATGTAAGTACATAATTCAATCCATATATAAAATATTTGCTGGTAAAGCTTAGTTTCTTATTTTTAGAGATAAAAAGTAAATATGTATAAATGTTCTTTTTTCTTCCTGCATATCAGCAGATTGTTTAGTGCACCTTAATTGGGAGACCACAGGTGTAGGGCAAAGGAATTGGAGGAAATAGACTGAAGAAGAATCAGCAGCATTTGGTGGTTGATTAGATGTACAAGGTGAGGGATTAGAAAAATGAGGATAAAGGCAAAGTTCTAACAAAGTTCTGACTTGGGACATAAGAAAACGATTACCACTATTAATAAGGCAGTGAATGTCAGAGAAGGAACAGGCTTTAAGATGACCATTATATAAGTTTAAGATTATATTTGGTTATCTGCCAAAAAGATGTTATAATACCATTTCCCTTTAGCAAGAATTGGGGGGAAAAAAAAGAGAGAAATACTGAGTTTTACCTGATACATAGCATTTTGTTTTGTCTTCTGTTTTGTACATAATTAAGTGCTCAGTAAATATATATGTGTACATTTAAAATTATATTGAAATTTTATTAGAAGTTTTCATTTTTTCCCCCGTAGGATACTTTAGGAGCACTTTAATATGAACAGTGTGTTTCAGTGTTTTGAAAACTGATGTCCCTAGAAATTTTTTCATTTAAAAACCTCAAGAATATAAAAAAACTAAGATCGCATCAGACTGATTTTGATTTTGCTGAGAACCTTAATTACATTACTTTTCAAGATATAAAATATTCTGGGTAATCTGAAATTTATTTTCAGTTTAGTTTCACCGTTATGATTTATAAGAGACAAGATCTTAGTCTATAAATTGGTTTGCAGACTGTCTTCAACAGAGTGATTTGCTTTCATTTTTTAACTCACGTCGGATAGTCAGATTCAGGGTGATTTGTTCGCGTTCATGTAAGATTCCGAGTGAGTAGTTAGCATATCAACGATGCCAAGTCAGATTTGGAGACAATAATAAGCAATGTTGTTCTGCATATCAGGATTATGTTTGCAGAAGAAGCATTGTACTTATTGTGAGTACACAAAAACAAAGGCACAACTATGATTTGTTTGCTTATTTTGTAAATTAGTACCAATTCAGTGAATATGGAATAAATGATTAAAATATAAAACACCTTCCACATATGACAAATATTTAATTAATGGGCCTAACTTACATTTGGAATGTAATGGGCCTAACTTACATTTGGAATGTAAGTGCCATTAATTCAAAACAGTCTTATTTGAGACAAAGTTCAAAAATATAAGTAACAAGGATTATGTTACATTTTCTCTCCTTACCCTTTGCTGAATGCTGATGTAAGGGAGATCTTAGCTATAGCTGATGTGTTGTTTTATTAAAATTTTGTAACCTTCTCATAAAAGGTTGACTTTGAAATTGTAGAGAAACGTTAGAGACTATTTGTAAAAGTCAAATGTTCTCCTTACTCTTCCACAGTTTTTTTTTTTTTTCACTGAAAATGCAGGTTTTCAATACAATCAGTAATGCCAACTGGTTCCAAAAGTTTGTTGTCAAGAAACACTATACAGTTGTTTCTCCTGATTTCATTAGACCATCAAATTACACTACAGCTGATAATTTCATTTCCTGATGCAAAAAAAGTAATTTTTTAAATTGAAGCATAGTTACTATACACTATTATATAAGTTACAGGAGTACAATACAGTGATTCACAATTATTAAACGTTATACTCCATTTATAGTTATTATAAAATATTGACTATATTCCCCCTGTTGTACAGTATATCCTTGTAGCTTATTTTATATCTAATAGTACCTCTTATTTCCCTACCTCTGTATTGCCCCTACCCACTTCCCTCTCCACTGATAACCACTAGTTTGTTCTCTATACCTGTGAATCTGCTTTTTTGTTATATTCAGTAGTTTGTTGTATTTTTTTTAATTCCACATGTAAGTGATATCCTACAGTATTTGTCTTTCTCTGTCTGACTTATTTCACTTAGCATAATGCCCTCCTAGTCCATCCATGTTGCTGCAAATAGCAAAATTTTGTTCTTTTTTATGGCTGAGTAGTATTCCATTGTGTATACATACCACATTTTCTGGAAAAGAAGTAATTTTAATACTAGAATAGCAATTCTGTTTAGATCCTATTTAGTTCATCATATTTATAATCTTATTCTAAATTGGCTAACTTTGTCACTAAGTTTAGTGTTGGTTGAACTCTATGCTCGTTTTCTCAGCCTGTTATTCTAGCTTTGAAAGATAGAACAATAATTACATTCTACTGGCTCTTGCTACACATGTAATAAATATTCTCTACGTAGAGGAATCTATAGAATCTGTATACTTTAGGCATTAGTTTTAAAATTTCGGAACGGTAGATCTCCATATGCTAAAGGATGCCATCATGAACTGGCAGAGTTCCTACTAGGCAGTCATAAACCAGAGAATCTGGTACTCCAAATGTTACTCGGCTTCCCCGCCAGACACAAAATCTTACCTTTATATACCTTAATAAAGTTAGTGTGCAGACCTATTAAAAATGACATTTCTGTTACTCTCTTTTACCAAGAAAGTAGAATAGGCACTTAATTTCTGAATGGTTCACCTTTGTTAATTTGTGAATTAGGAATGATGTGTTCTTTCTACTATTGTAGCAGTATTTTTTGAGAGCTTATTCTGTTTCAGGTACACATTTTTCACAGCCATCATATCAGTAGTTATTCCCATTTTATAGATCAAAACACAAGGGGATCACACTTTTCCTAGGCCGTGCAGTTAGGTCTAGACAGAAGTCAGATGGCTTGACTCCATACCAGTGTTTTAATGTTTTCATGATTGGTTATCAAATTTGGCTGTACTTCAAAAGCATTTGAGAGCTTTACCAAAAAAAAAAAACAGCCAGCACATGCCTGGGAATGGGCCCCAGACTAATTAAATCAGAACCTCTTGAGGGGTGAGGTTTCAACATTGGCATTTAATAGTATTGTTAAAACATCTTTGATGAGTCTAATGTGAAACCAGGGTTAAGAACTACCACCCTGTAATTATATTGCTTATTTTAGAATTAATTTTACTTAATTTGATAAAGTAATCTGATAGTAGGAGATAAAGCACGTATAAAGACTTAGGGCTAGAAAAGAACCATGGCAGAGATTTTACATACCTTCCTACATAAATGAAGCAACTTAATATATATGTTTTTTTTATACTAGAATTATTGGCCATACAACTTAATATACCAGAAGTAATGGAGGCCATTTATAAGGAGAAATTCAGAAAATTCTAAAACTATAAAAGTACACATAGTTTAATGAATCTTGTTTCTATATGGAGTTTCAGACTTCAGTAATATCTCTAACTTTTCCAAGCTTTAGTTCATTTTGATGTGTTTTAAAATGTTTGTCAAACTCCTTATATTTTAATCGTAAATATGGTACACATGCATAATTATAATCTTTTATAATAAAATAGTCAAAAAAATGTTTCCATACTCTTAATTTTGAGATCTGGGTGATTCTGTTATAAATATAGATGAAACTATTATGAATGCAGACAGATATGTAAATAATTATATTCATCACATCTAATTTCATTGGTTATGAGGTTATAAGAACATAAAGTAACATTTAACTTAATCTCAATTACGTGTCTAGTTATTATCCTATTGTGGGATAAGAGAATGAGAAAATGTATCATGCTTGTGAACAGGAGGGATTAAATTAAGATTACCATGAGACTTCATCCTGAATCTCCTGAGCAAGCATGCTTACCTCACATTTATAATGTTCTCTTAATGAAATGTGGTTATTAAACTCAACACAGAGTTCTAAATGCAGGAGTTAGACAACCAAGCTTGGAATGGGTAGAATAGTTTGCTCATGGGAGTTGTTTTTAAAGCATGCCATTTGTAAAGCAAAAAAAAATATTTTGGTACACTGTTCCTTTTTTGTATGTTAGAACCTTTTGTAAAAATCACAGAATTTCAGAGTTAGGAATGGAAATTCCTTTAGTTATATAGAAACTTAGAGAGGCAGCTGTGTTGAAGGTTATACAACTATATACAGCTAGTGACAGAACTAAAACCCCAGAAAGTTGTCTCCATTCCCTGTTCCTCTTTGCACTCTATCAGATTGCATATTTACCTGAGGAGAAAACCCCAGATTTAAGAAATCTATTTACGGCTCCAAATTTCTTTCTTTCAAGCTTTGTCTTTCCAGACCACCAAACATTAAATGTAATATACACACACACACACACACACACACACACACACACACACACACACACACACACACACACACACACACACACATGTATATATATATTCTCAACAAACAGTTTTTATTGAAAAGTCAAGGCAGTATAATAGCACTGAATACTATCCTTCTGGGATAGCAATATATTGTGTTTGTTTGTTTAAACATTTGTCACCCTCCTCCCTGCCCCCAATAAAAGAATGTTTAAGTGGGTAAAACTCTGTAAAAATATAAGCCTCAGAAATTAGAAAAATTTCAAGGAGAAAAACCATTTAATATTTAATTCATTGTAGATTGTTTATAGGAAGACAGTTAGTTTTGCTGATTATCCAACTCACATCTAGCTTTCAATTCTGGGAAGGTCCCTTGAAACCATCAGTAATGTTATGAGAGAAATCATGTGGTAGGTCTGATGATGTAATAAGAAATAGAACACAGGAGACTGTAAGAGTGGCCAAGATGACTTTTCTTACATGACAATAGGGTGGATTCTTAACTACTGACCTGGTCACACCCCTGCTGATGGCAGAAAAGGCTTGTTAAAGGCATCAAGCCCATGGCTTTAGGCCCATCCTGCGTGCAGCAGGGCTGTGTCCTCTCCATGGAGGCACTACACAACCATAGCTACTTTTTCATGTATCCTTGGCATGGCTGGTCGTTGCTTGGATAATAAAGCAAAGTCAACCTGTATTTTTGGTATTATACCGAGTTCAAGACCTCATTCCCACCAGTTTTTGATTGAAGACCAGTCGTTTTGGTTTAGCCTAGCTCAAATAGCAGCGAAGTCGGACTCTAGTCAGGTTAATGATGTTTTGCATCTACCGAAGAGAAAAAATAATATTCCTTCTCCTCCCTCCCATTTGTTTAAGCAATATAGGATAAATGTTGAGTCTAAGAAAATCCTCAAGTCTGAAAAAACCCAACGTAACTCTAAGACTTAATTCCTTCCCAGAGACTATGCATAATCTCTATGGACATGTGTAACAGTAGTGATGGAGAAACTATGAGGTTTTCTAGGTTTCCCAATAATGTGGCCTTGTTATTTTGCAGGCAATGATTTCCCAGCCAGAGATATAGCCATATTCAAATATAAGCACACATCTGCATGCCCAACACTTACACAGATGCTCTTTGAGTCATTCACCAAGTACACTCTAAGTGTGCCTCAAGGGTCTACTTTCTAAGCGTGTATTATACTTCATTAATGATGATTAAAAAAACCCTCCCTGTTACTCAGATTCTGAATGTTGGACCATGTACTGTATCCTAAACTGAAGCAACTTATCAAAATTGTGACACCTGAAATTTATGGTACTAATGCCATCTTTCAAAATACATACGAAAATACTACATCTCAATAGGTGATGTGCTTAGTATTTTAGCATGGGGGATTGGTTTGCATTAAGTCAGAATTTGTTTAAATAGGACTATTGTATTTATAAAGGTATGTTAACTGACTTTACAACTTGGCATCTTAAAAAGATAATGACATATTTTGGTGGATATGAATTTCCAAAATCCTTTGCCAGGTAGGAAAGGGAGAAACTGCATATAGGTTTTATGGCTTTTCATGAATAGGCCATTTCTTTTTGGTCAAAAATACGAAGAAAACATGTTAGATAGAGATGCTTTTAGATTCCTCGTGCTTCCAGCAGCGAAAATACAAATAGTGCTCAAAAAATTCTTTTATATAGACATTTTAAAGGCAAAATTCTGAACATTACCTTTTTCATTGTGGGCCAAGGGAAAGTATATTGTGTTATAAGCCTGTTTTTTCCCTGCATACATGTTATTCACAGTGTTTAGTAAAACTAACGTTTCTGCTAAGAACTTTTGTAATGAAGATTATTCCACATATTAAAATTTTCAATTAAATTGGTTGAACAGTGAGAAAATATAGAGAATGCTGTATTTAATCTCTTAAAATTCTGCATGGCTATACATATTACCCCATTTATTTACCTTTTTGAAATACATAATGATGTATTTATTTTCAGGATTACAGCTCTACAGCTCTACTTTACTCAAAATGCAGTTGTCTGGACCAAAATATCTGCTTCTTATGTTCTGTGGTATGGCAGATTACTATTGCATTGAAGCTTTTATTCATAAGATATGTACTACACAAGGATGTTAGAAACAGCTTTGCAATAAAGGAAGCTCTGTGGTGGAAGCCAAGGGGCAGTAGTGGATAAACTGTGCAAAAGGCTGCTTGTTTGGAAATCAAATTTAATTTAAAAGAGCTTTCAATCACTAGTTAATATAACTGCTTTAAATTTACAGACAGTGGGAGTAGCTCACCGTTACCCAAGTATGCTTCATCTCCCAAACCAAACAACAGCTACATGTTCAAACGGGAGCCCCCAGAGGGATGTGAGCGAGTGAAGGTCTTTGAGGAAATGGCGTAAGTAATGTCTTTTCTGTCAGCTGGGATCTGCAAAGCTGTAAAGCTTTTTACTGAGACCAGTTGATTACAGATTAATCAACTACTCCATCCAGCTGATAATGTGTTCCAAAAGCAAATCATGAAAAGAGAGTTGAATAGGCAAAAGAGATCTTATTGAAGGAGAATTAGAGTCTGTGTGCTGGAAATATGCTAATACAAAGAAACTTGGAAATTCATCCTTACTACCTAAAAGATTTATTTTTAATCATTAAGAATTTTCCTTTCAAAAGTTCTATTAATTTAGATGGCTAAAAAGAAAAAGACATTTAGCAGCAAAGTGAATATCCATGTGTGGCTAGCCTTAACGATAGTGATACCACAAGCCAGAGGGAACTCACTAACTCGTCTCCTTCCCTGTAGACACATCTAGCATGTGTATTCATTGAATTTAGACTTTCTGTTCACAGATTTTTTTTTTCTTTTTGAAAGTTCGGTACGTATAAAATAGAAATTAAAGGGAAAAGAGGTTCATGCTGTAAATACCTGGCAGAATAACTCAAAAAAAGAGCGTGTGGCTCTTGGACTCACTCATCCCTTTGTCCCAGTGCAGGTGCCCTAGTGGAGGCTGCTGTACTCTTGTAACGTAGAAGGGGACAGAGACGGGTCCTGCAGGAGTTGATGGCTTAGTTCCCGGGGAAGGGGAGGAGAGGAAGGGCTTGTGGACGCTGTTCTGTTGGGCTGACTCATAAAGAAACTACTGAAACTACTTTTCCTGATCTGTGTTAGTAGAAGTATGTATAGAGATACAGAAAAAGGAGGAAATGCTTAAAACCAAATATATGATTGGGTAATCCCTCTCCCAATGTACTTAACAGAAAAGGTCATTTTAACATCGCATAATCCATGTTTCTAAATGAATGAAAGCAAACTAATCTCTGAAAAATTCTGTGTGCCCAGAGTCCTTTTGAAAATCCTTCTGTTTTAAATGTCACCTCAGTGCTGTGTACATCAGTAGTATGCCAGCTGACTTGTGCTATGGAAGATGTTTACCCCTCTGTGTACACTTAATTCATTCCCTGCCATCCACATTTTAGCTGTTTTAGAGAACTCCAATTAATTCAGAAAGTGCCTAACTTTTTAGTGATTGTAAACCTAATTTTGTTTTATGGTTTTAGGTCTCGCCAGCCTATCGCAGCCCCTCTCTTTTCATGTCCTGACAAAAACAAGGTTAATTTCATCCCAACCGGATCAGCTTTCTGTCCTGTAAAACTTCTAGGCCCTCTCCTACCTGCCTCTGACCTGATGCTCAAGAACTCTCCTAATTCTGGCCAGAGCTCAGCTCTGGCCACCCTGACCGTGGAGCAGCTTTCCTCCCGGGTTTCCTTTACGTCTCTTTCTGATGACACCAGCGTGACGGGCTCCACAGAGGCCTCTGTCCAACAGCCATCCCAGCAGCCGCAGCAGCTCCTGCAGGAACTGCAGGGTGAGGAGCACATCTCCGCTCAGAACTACGTGATCATCTAAAGCAGAGGGGGAGCTGGCCTCTACCCTGTGTTCCCTGGATTAGGAACTAGATCTCAGACATCTATCTGCATGGAGTGACAAACTTCCTGACACCACCACCAACAGAATACTTATCAGCATCATAAAGTATCTCTTAACACTGATCTTGGCAGGGACGGAACTCCTATTCAGCAGTTTTTGTGGAAAGCAGTAATGCTTGCAAAAATGTGTGTATCATTCAGCATTTTAAGTGGAGACTATGCATTTCATAGTATGTTTGACAGATTAGTACTGTGTCCTGTGTTTTGTTCCAAACTCTTCAGTATAAATAAGCTCTATATCAGAAAGTTGCCTGTCTAAATAGAAAATGTCTTGCTGTGTTTTGTCCTATGGAAAAATACTGTACTTCAGAATTATGTTTACAATTGATCCAGGTGTTTGTTTCTAACTTCTGTAATACATACAATGCAAAAAAATAAATAAATAAATGGCCACAACAGTTGCACAGTGCCCACCCTATGGCCTAGCTTCAGGTACTTCAGTTGAAGTCTAAACTCAGGTAACTTGGAATGTATATCATATTGGGATATTAACTATTTCACAGCTAAAAAGCTAAAGAGGGAACATCACTCTTTTGCCTTTTCTTATTTTATGCATTTCCCTTTCCTCATTACATTCCACGTTCTTAGAATAAGAAGTGCATTCAACCCTAGGAGAACAGAAATCCTGGACATGGGTGAACATGAGGAGAACCAGCAAATCTGTGGTGTCTGACATCACTTTTGTCATGTGGTTACACGTAAAACAACTGTTGCATTCACTGTTTCAACATGTGTAAATGTGGCTTTTTTTTTTTTTACAAGTTCAGGTGTTGCTCGGTTAATGACTGATACAATGTTGCAAATAAAATGTCCAGTACTAGGCTGTACAAAAACATTCCACCTTGTGTGTGTGGAATTTAAAGACAAGAATGTCTAGGTCTAATTTCAGGACCAGTGCAGTTTCACAGGAGGATGGCTGAGGTTTTTTGTTTATATTGGCCATCAGGGTCATGAAATGCTACTGTTCTATCAAAAGGCATATTAATGTTTAGTTTCTCTTTTGGAAATTGTTTAATTTGCAGGTTAAGAAATGACACACTTTTGGTTATTGTTTTCCTCAAGCAGTTCAGGTGCATGAGTTGCATTCACACAGAGAGAGCATATGTGAGTCTCAGAATTCAACATAAGTAAGCAGGTTATGTGGTGACTTACAAATGCAGTAGTTTGAAGCTGTCTCTACTCAAGCCTCTCATAATAATACCATTAACAGTTCTGTTCACATTTTGGATGCACGAAGTAGAGCATAAACCCAAGTAAAGAGCCCTGAACTTGCAGACTCAACCTAACTTCTCTAAGTGTGAAGAGAGCCCTAGATATTCCTGATTGGTCAGTGGAAGAGCCCAACTCAGACATTGTTTTCTGCAGCACAAAGAGAGTATTCAAAAGCAAAGGGAAGTTTCTTTATTTTTATTCCATTGCTTTCAGTTCAATAAAACTGTTTCATCAGCACCTGAAGTGTATGGCACAGTTTTCTTAAGAATTAGGGGAACAAGGTGCTTACAGTTACAGGAACGTTTCAGTTCCTTTCAGTCATTCCTGGGTTTTTCTTTGTTTTATTTTCTAAGGAGGTTGAAGAAGGAAGAGTTGATAAAGAAGAAAGCAACACCATTGATTTTCTTTTTTTTTAAAACAAATGATATATATATGTGTGTGTATGTTTGTGTGTGTATGTGTTCTGTGTATTATTTTGTCATGATCCCAATTATCTTCTTTCCACCAAAGTTTGCAGTAATATTCTCTCCTGAAGGTGCATTCTGGCTCCTTTAAATTAGTCAGTGTTATATTGTAGGAGACTGTCATGGGAAAGGACTCAGTTTACTTTCGCCATTTTCACAGGGGAACGTTTTAAAACAATCTATTCAGCAGAAGAAACCTTTAACCCTAATAATCTCAGGCCTTGATGAAAATACTATATTTTGTAGATTATGGTTAAAGGGAGAAAATATTAGTTCTGTAAGATAAATATGAGCTCCATTAACTTCTGATATCTGGTTTAGCATTACATAATGTGTTGATCTTATGCTCTGCTTTTGTCCAAATAAGATGCAATAGTATCAATATTAGTTTCTGAACGATGGACTGAATATGCTTTTTTTGGTAATGAAATCTGATGTACGATATTTATAGTGACATGTGCTTTTATTTTCTCATGAGAAAACTAAATATTAATTGTGTTGTACATTTGTTCTTAGCATATATTAAAGTTTTGAACCAAATGTGTTAAAGCTTATGCTTTGCCATGTAAATTTCCCAGAAGTTGTTGAGCTCAAATGTATCCTACATCCAGCTGTAGAAATTTGTCAGAAATTGTTTAAATTTTGTATATAGTTGTACTGTTTAATTCTAGCCACTGCGCTGAACAGTATTCGAGTTACCATACAATATGGCTTTACACAAGGAAATGTGTGGCTTTTGTTTTGTATTTTTTCAGTATAGAAGTTCCTGTGTCTTCTTATTTAAATAAAGTTATTAGTAAAACTGGAATAGTTCGCCTATGTTTTTGGAAAGACTGAGCTTTTTAGCATCTTACCTGACAGGGATGAATTCAGCTCAGGGAAGTGGCAGTATTCAGTACTCACTCAGTTCCTGACCTGCATCTCTGGGTTGTAGGTAGTCTGACTGGATCAGATTTCCACAGCCTGGTTTCCTCTTGACATTTAATGTACACACTTTCCATCACAAGGTAAGAAGCTAGATGTCTGAAGTTCCAAGTCTTTGTACTGCTCCCAGCTATGAGCACCTTAAAAAGAGAAAACATTGTCCCATGTTGTTATTTTATGACTAGGAATTATTTATGAAAATAAGTTGTTGAAGTTCAGTGAAATCACCACAAGGGAAGTTGCAGCAAAATTAAAAAATTTTTCACTCTTTTTATATATGTTTTCAGGATAATAGGGAGAAAAGCTTTATGGAACAAAGGAGTGTTGATGTTCTTCCCAGTTACCCAAATAGGGTCATCATAGGCCACGTGCTGGCTTGAAAGCAGCAACAAACCACTTTGAGAAATAATTTACCAGCAGAGTATTCTTCATTTCTGAAGCACATCTCACTAAAGAGATTGATAAGATTTGACTTTTAAAGTGAACTTAAAAATAACGACTTAGTAGCTGTGTTTCAGGCCTTAAAAAAATAAATATAACTTTTTAATAGTGAGCTTGATCTTCTTCAGGACAATATATGATTTAGGCAGGAAATTATCTACCTTATACAAGTTAAAAACTCCATTGCAAATGAACATGAAGGAAAACTGGAATCCTCAGCCCCATCTCTGCTTGACTTGATCAGATAATAAGCTTAATATTAAATGGCCCTGAGAAACAAGTCAGTATTTGCAAAATCAAACCTAAGGAACAAGGAAGGGGAAATCAGTTGTAAGAATTTACATGTTTAACCCTATGTTAGCTAGAAATAATCACTTAAAGTTTATTCATGAATATCGCAAAATAAATATTCACCCCCACCCCACAGTGTGAGGTGAGGTCCCTTCTAGCTCTCAAGTTCAGTTATCCCCGACATATTCCCTCCTGCTCTCTATGAGCAGCTTCCATCTTCTACCCGATCTTTGGTACTCGCAAGTCTTTCTTCCCCTGTAAAATCACTCCTTTGGGGACCTCAGGGCTCCGTAGAGCTGCAGGAGCTTCGTGAAGATAGATCCTGTAATTCACACCTTGAGTCAAAAGCTAAATGCCATAGTCTAGTGCCACGGTTCCAGTTGTCTGAAAAGCATCTCCTCTCAGACTTCTTGCCTCATTTCAACTGCAGTGATTAAATGCAACGGAGACACTCTCTTGTCCCTGTCACACCAAATCAGCTCTTCTCCTTTACACTCCTATTTCCCAAAAGACAAGGACTGGAATTCTATGTCCTGAAGTTTTCTCCACCTAAATCAGAGTTGCCTTTCTGTCTTCCTATTATCTCACCACTAAATATCAAGCTGCAGAGACATGATGGTGGCAGATTAGACAGCCGTGCCATGTGGATGAAATTTCTTTTGAAATAGGATTCTAATGGCAAGGAAACAAAATAAGTTTGCTGGACTTCCAATAACCTCTATAGCTGTAGACCAGGGATCAACCAACTACAGCCCATGGGCCAAATCCACCCCAATGCCTATTTTTATAAATGTTACTGGAACAAAGCCATGCTCATTTGCTTATGTACTGCCTATGGCTATTTTGCTGTACAATGGCAGAATTAAGTAGTTACCACAGAGACAGTCTGGCCCACAATGCCTACAGTATTAACCATCTGGTCCTTTACCAAAAACATTTACTGACCTCTGACATAGACTAAAGACTAAACTAGATTAGGTAACTTGTGTCATAAACATAAAGACTAAACTAGATTAGGTAACTTGTGTCATAAATGTGGTGGTTTTAAAAATATGGCCACATGGGCTTCCCTGGTGGCGCAGTGGTTGAGAGTCCACCTGCCGATGCAAGGGACGCAGGTTTGTGCCCCGGTCCAGGAAGATCCCACATGCCGCGGAGCGGCTAGGCCCGTGAGCCATGGCCGCTGAGCCTGCGCTCCACAACGGGAGAGGCCACAACAGTGAGAGGCCCGCGTACTGCAAAAAAAAAATATATATATATGGACACAGTCTCTTCAGCAAGTGGTATTGGTAAAGCTAGACAGCCACATGTAAATAAATGAAGTTAGAATATTCCCTCATACCATACACAAAAGTAAACTCAAACTGGCTTAAAAACTTAAAATATAAGACATGACATCATAAACTCCTAGAAGAGAAGGTAAGCAAAACATTCTCTGACATAAGTCATAGCAACGTTTTCTTAGGTCAGTCTCCCAAGGAAATAGAAATAAAAGCAAAAATAAACAAATGGGACTTAAAACTTATAAGCTTTTGCACAGAATAAACAAAAGAAAATGGAAAAGACAGCCTACGGAATGGGAGAAAACATTTGCAAACGATGAGACCAACAAACAAGGGCTTAATTTCCAAAATATACAAATGCTCATACAGCTCAAGAACAGAAAAACAAGCAACCCAATCAAAAAATGGGCAGAAGACCTAGACATTTCTCCAAAGAAGACAAACAGATGGCCAATGGGCATATGAAAAGATACTCGACATTGCTAATTATTAGAGAAAGGCAAATCAAAACTACAATGAGGTATCACCTCACACCAGTCAGAATGGCCATCATCAAAAAGTCTACAAATAATAAATGCTGGAGAGGGTGTGGAGAAAAGGGAACCCTCCCACACTGTTGGTGGGAATGTA
Source organism: Lagenorhynchus albirostris (assembly GCF_949774975.1). Lineage (NCBI taxonomy): Eukaryota > Metazoa > Chordata > Mammalia > Artiodactyla > Delphinidae > Lagenorhynchus > Lagenorhynchus albirostris. Next base: position 61,390,912 of record NC_083102.1, read on the forward strand.
AATTGGTGCAGCCACTACGGAGAATAGTATGGAGGTTCCTTAAAAAACTAAAAATAGAGCTACCATATGATCCAGCAATCCCACTCCTGGGTATATATCCAGAAAAGACAAAAACTCTAATTTGAAAAGATACATGCATCCCAGTGTTCATAGCAGCACTATTTACAATAGCCAAGACATGAAAGCAACCTAAGTGTCCATCAACGGATGAATGGATAAAGATGTGGTGTGTGTATGTATATATCCATTGTATGTATATGTATTAGCCATTAAAAAGAATGAAATAATGCCATTTGCAGCAACATGGATGGACCTAGAGATTATCATACTAAATGAGGTCAGTCAGAGAAAGACAAATATCATAGGATATCATACGTGGAATCTAAAAAAATGATACGAATGAACTTATTTACAAAACAGAAACAGACTCACAGACATAGAAAACAAACTTATGATTACCAAAGGGGAAAGAGGAAGGAGGGATAAATTGGGAGTTTGAGATTAATAGAAACACACATATAGAAAACAGATAAACAACAAGGTCTTACTGTATAGCACAGGGAACTATATTCAATATCTTGTAATAACCTATAATGGAAAAGAATCTGGTATACATATATATATATCACTTTGCTGTACACCAGAAATTTATACACTGTAAATCAACTATATATATATCTCCACAAACTTTTTTTATATTCCTCCCTTCCAGAGGTAGAGATTTATTTTCCTCCCCTTAAGTGTGGGCTGGACTTGCTTTAGAATAGAATACAGAAGTCACTTTTGAGCTTAGGTTATAGAAAGACAGGTTGCTGTCTTGCATGTGCACTCTCCTGGACCACTTGTTATGGGGAAGCTATTTGAGAGGATACTCAGGAAGTCTATGGAGAGACCCACATGGCAAGCCGCAGAGTCCTCTGGCCGCCAGCTAGCAGGGAACTGAGGCCTCCTGCCAGCAACCGTGTGAGTGAGCTTGGAAGCGGCTCCTCCAGTCAAGCCCTGAGATGCCTGCAGCCCCAGCCCACAGGTTGACTGCTGAATCTCACGAGAGGCCTCAAGCCAGACTAGCTAAATCACTCCTGGGTTCCTGACCCTCAAACTGTGAGAGAATGTTTTTGTTGCTTTAAGGTGCTAAGTTTGGGGATAATTTGTCACATAGGGTTAGAGAACTGATACAATACAGCAGATGCCCTCCGTGCCTGTACCTACACACATATACCCATTACTGCCACCAATGTCACCTAGAGCACGGGTCCCCAACCCCCGGGCCATGGACCGGTACCAGTCTGCGGCCTGTTAGGAGCACAACAGGAGATGAGCGGTGGGTGAGTGAGCGGAGCTTCATCTGTTCCCCGTCACTTACATTACTGCCTGGATCACCGCCCCCCCATCACTCGAATTACCACCTGGACCACTCCCCCACCATCCGCCCTGGCTTCTGTGGAAAAATTGTCTTCCATGAAACTGGTCCCTGGTGCCAAAAAGGTTGGAGATTGCTGACCTACAGTCTTACTGTGTCATTCTGTCCTCTGGGTCCAGAAAAGGAGGCTTGCCTTTTTGGAATGGACACTTCTTGAATGAAGCCCATTTGGACTAGGTCCAAGACAAAGCTTTCTCATATAAAATTTTGCTATTTGAACAACTCACATGATAGTAAGTCTACTAGATGTGCCTAAAAGTTGTCTAACACTATACCATCTTACCTAAGACAATCCAATGGAGGGAAAAATTAAACCCTTACAGGAAAGGATTCCCCATGGGAAACACTGCAAAAAGAGGGAGGACAGGTGATCAGTTTTAAAAGCTGGAAAAGAAGAAAAAGCAGAATCTCTAAAGAAAATGAGAAATATTTCCATCTCAAATATCTTTTTTTTCCTTTAGTGAACAGGAGGCTGGTGATCCATTGATTCTAACAGCCTATTCCATTCCAGAGGCATTTGCATCTCTCAGGAGAGGAAAATTTTTTCAAAGTTTCCAGATCAGTTGGGTGATGAACCCTCTCATTCAAAAAAGCCATTTTCTTAAAGATGACTAAGAATTTGAATAATTAGATCATTTTCCCTCCAAAAGATTTTCTGATAATAAGAAATGGGTCCCCTTTCACACTACAGATTCTACTCAAGTTTTGGCATCAGTTTTAAGCAGGACTTTGATGACATCCCTTGAGCCAGATCTGGGTGTGGGCCTGCAGGCAATGGATGTTATTTCAAACCACTGTCGGGAAGCAGACTGGATAAAAGGTGGTTGGAGGGCTCCACAAGGACCTGCCAGACGGAGAGAAGGGTTCATGTGGGAAAGGCAAACCATTTCTCAGGTTTTCTATTCCACTTTGTAAAGGAAAAGGGTTATACTCAAGGGATGGAAGTTAACAAAGGCCACTGCTCATGTGTTGCAATCAACGGCCTGCCATTTTTCATATGGACTGAAATCCAGGCAAACAGGGTAATCTTAACTCACTCTCCATTCACCTGCCCATTTGATTACAGACAAACACCTGGTGTGGTCTCCCTTGCTTCCCTTCCCAATTGACCCCCCATGGAGCTATGTATGAAGAACCTATTTCGTTTTGAACCCCTGACCCTTTCTCCTGATCACTCTGCTAAATTCAGGTCCTGCAGGAAGACAATAAAGAGGTAGGAAGAGGAGGCCAAAGATGGTTACACCTGGGGAACAGGATCTGTGGGTGGGGCAAGGAGAGGGCTGAGGTGAGCTTTCACAATATTCATATGCCCTATTGAAATATTTGATTCTTTTCTTACAATGAGCATGTATTCCTTTAGTAGTGTTTTCTAAAAGAAGACAAGGAAGCAGCATGACCTTCACTTTTGCACAATTGTTGGCAGTCCTCTTCCCTCTGCCTGCAACTACCTTCTTACTATCCATTCATCATTCCTACAGCAGAAAGTGCATATGACTGGACTGCTTCACATACTCCTGATATAAAGACAAGGTGAAATTCAAGGGGAGGGATCAACATGAAAATAAATGTTTAGCCTCACTAATGATCAAAGCAATGCAAATTGAAACAATCTGTTTCCTTTAGCAAAGATTAATAAGAAGGATAATATTCAGTGCTTAAGGGGGTGGCGGGGATACGGTCACCCTCATATATGCCATTAGAAGAATAAATTGGTACAGCTTTCTGAATAAGAACATGGCAGCACTTACACAAACCAGTGTGACCCCGTAGTTTTGTAAAAACACATATATATGTGAGTTGAAAAAAGTCATGAAGAAGGTACAAAAATTAATAGCGGTTACGTCTAGGTTGCAGATAATTTGTATTTAACATTTGCATTTCTGTTTTTCTGTTTTCTTTAGTAGCAACTATTAGCCTTATGACTTGAGAGAAAATACATGTTAATTTCTAAATATTAAGGGAGGAAAAAAGTATGGAGGAAAGGAAGGAAATGCTAGCAAAAGATTTAGTTTTAACGGAAATGAGCTGCAGATCTCTTAAAATCAAGGTGGATTGAGAGAAGGTTTGGTACAGTGAATTTTGCCCCAGCAGGAGAATCCGAAAATGACATAGAGTTTCAGATGTTTTCCTCTTAGAAAAAAATGGCCTCAACAGCTTCATACTCGGGTAAAGAAGATTAAATGATTTAAGCCTGGGTATAAATTGGGAGTTTGGGATTAACATATACACACTACTGTATACAAAATAGAGAATCAACAAGGACCTACTGTATAGCACAGGGAACTACACTCAATATACTGTAATAACCTAAATGGGAAAAGAAACTGAAAAAGATTTTATATATATATATATATATATATATAAAACTGAATCACTTTGCTGTACACCTGAAACTAACACAACATTGTAAATCTATACTCCAAAATAAAATAAAAATTTTTTAATGATTTAAGCCTGGATTGGAGTTGGAGGTGCATTTGGGAAAGGCTGCAGCTTTAGTTCTGAGGACAGAGCATTCCCTGGAGTGTGGAGCACACTAATAGCCCTCCACTCAGCTGAGATGGATTTGTGAAGTGGGCACCCAGGGGCCCAGCAGTCTGTCCTGTTGTTTACATTTCTTGAACTGCCTCATCTAGAAAACTGAAAAGGACCCCCTGCCCCAAACAAACTATAGAAACCTGAAAATGGCCAAGAGATTGTTCTTGAATGTGATTCCTGTTTCTTAGTACATTTTTATTGAGGGCTGTTAGTCTAGTTTTACAGATTGCCTAAAGTGGATACATGTGAGATGGACTCTGACCAGGATTTGGATTAGAGGAGATTGGGAATCAAAGCACTAGACAAGCTGCAGTGAAGTCCTTGGCTTGAGAATCACCACTGTAGGAGGACTCGGTCCCTCCTATTTGTCTTTGAATCTGTAGCTGGCATAAGCCGATTGGGTGGAAAGCAATTTGGGACGTTTCCTTATTTCTCCTTTTTGGCAAGTTTCTGCCCCTTATTCACCAAACTGAGTCTCTGAACTTTGCCATCTGTGATTTTGGTCAGCTGGCAGGCCACATCTGGTAGAAAACCATGTCTCTGCCACATCCTGGGACCCAGAGGCAGTGTGGCATAAGGGCATATGGTCCAGGTTTGGCATCACAAAGACTGAGTGATGACCCTGTGACCCTAAGAGTCTTGGTTTGTAAAATAGAGATAATAATGCTTAATCTGCTTGGACTGCCATAACAAAAGACCACAGAATAGGTGGAGTAAACAACAGAAATTTACTTCTCACAGTTGTGGAGACTGGAAGTCCTGGATCAAGGTCCAGCAGGGTTCATTTTCTAGTAAAGACTCTTTCTGGCTTACAGATAGCTAGTTTGTCCTCACATGGCCTTTGCTCTGCACCAGTGTCTCTTCCTAGGGTGCTAATCCTATCAGGTCAGGGCCCTGCCCTTCCTCATGATCTCATTTACCTTAATTACCTCCCAAGGCTGAATTTCCAATATAGTCACATTGGGGGGTTTAGGCCTTCAAAATATGAATCTCTGGGGAGACACAATTCAGGGCAAGCAAATACCTACTTCCATTAGGAAAATGCAAATTAGAACCATGAGATACCACTTTATACCTGCTAGGATGGCCATAACCAAAAAGACAAATAATTACAAGTCTTAGTGAGGATGTAGAGAAACTGGAACTCTGATACACTACTGGTGGGAATGTAAAATAACGTAGCCACTTTGGAAAACAGCCTAACAGTTCCTCAAAAGATTAAGCATAGAGTTGCCGTATGACCCAGAAATTCCACTGCTAGGTATATACCCAAGACAATAAAAATATGTCTGCACAAAAACTCGCACACAAGTGTTCACAGTGGCATTATTCATAATAGCCAAAAAGTAGAAACCATTCAAATATCCATCAATTGATGACTGGAAAAATAAATTGTGTCATATCCATACAACTACTAATTCAGCAATAAAAAGGAATGAAGTACTGGTATATGATACAAAATGGATGAACTTTAAAAATATTATGCAAAGTGCAAGTGTCACCAAGCAGAAGCCTATGGGACCTTCCTGGGACAGACTTTAAATGATCTGTATTTGCTCTTAAAATATTTTGTCACTTTGGTTAAGTGAAAACTATTGTTTCACAGTGAACTATGACCTTATTTGACCAAACGTTTTGAAAACTTTTTGATATTTTTGACAAACTTCCCAAATATCAAATTCTAATTAAAGTTCTTTTGACCTCCAGCTAACTTTGGGATACTTCAGAGGGCCCCTAAGGCACCTGAGAGAGAAATATTAAACCAACTAGGATTATTTGGTTTGTTAAATTACATGGGAAGCATTATCACACGAGGGATAAACCTAATTGTTAGGTTATACTATATGGATGTCATTAATATAAATGTTCTAGAAATTATAGGAAGTTCCTAAAATTTAAATAAGCCTTGATATAATGTTATCAGTCATAATTCTAGTTATTACCTTAAAATGTATGTCACAGCAACTTGGCTAAGTCCGTTTGTCAACTGCATTGCAATGAGATCTTTAACCATGCCTTCTTATGTCTTTTGTCATTCATAAACAGTTACTGTTTCACTCTGATGTTTTTGAAAGAAGGCTTCGTCATCATGAAGATTCAAAGAAAGGACTTTTTGACAAGTACAGGTTTCTGATAACTTTCAGATAATACTGCTGAACTAAGTAAAAAATTAAAGAATTGTAATGGAAACCCTGATGGTTTCATAAAACTGTTAACAAAAAGGATTCATTACATAGGACTGAATGAACTGATAAATGTGGTTATAATTTTATGGTTTTTGTCCAAAATATTATTGGCTTTTAATCTGTTTTCTAGATATAAGGAAACCTTTCCCCTTAAGCTAATTATAATTTTTTTTTTTTTTTTTTTTTTTTGCGGTACGCAGGCCTCTCACTGTCGTGGCTTCTCCCTTTGCAGAGCACAGGTTCCGGACGCGCAGGCTCAGCGGCCATGGCTCACGGGCCCAGCCGCTCCGCGCCATGTGGGATCTTCCCGGACCGGGGCACGAACCCGTGTCCCCTGCATCGGCAGGTGGACTCTCAACCACTGCGCCACCAGGGAAGCCCAGGCTAATTATAATTTATAACAACTTGGTAAATTACATTTTTGTAAGTAAAACTGAAACACTTATCTTTTCCCTCTACCTGATCCTTCCAGAAATTGGAAACTCTTGGGTTTCCAGCAGCCTTATTAGGTGGATAAGAGAGGTCACCTCCTGACAGGTGCAGGAATCTCCAGATATTTGGGGGACTTCAAGAAGGGAGAAATTCACCCAAACCTATAGATACTGCAGGCACAACCTGACGACAAGCCCATGGTGTGGCTTTCCTGGTCTTGAGAGGCCTCTTAAAAGTTCTATCTGAGGTTCCTTATGAAAAAAGTTCCATCAAAACCAATTTAAAAGAGCCTATGTGGTCAATTAACCAGACCTACTTTGCAAACAAATTAGTTTTAATTTGGCTGTATTTGGTAAAAATGAGGGCAATTTTAGAAAGAAAAAGATTATGTTTCAATGGATATTAAATTCTAGTTTTGTTAATTCAGGTCAATATTTACTGCTTAAGACTCACTTCCCAAGTTACTTCTTGTTGCTATGTTACATTATTGTAAAGTCTGAGTTATTAGGAGGATATTCTAAGCTTGTTTCTGAAATCAATCACAGTACTGTATCTTTGGATGAAGATCAGGTGCCCCATGACCTGCAACCAGATTATGCATACTGGAAAAGGCATCATTTAAAGAACCCTTATCAAGTATTCTTAAATACCTCATGCACAATGAAACTGAAGGGAGTTAACTCTTTAATTCATATTCCCCACTTAGGAAAGACCTCTGCATTGTACTGGTCTATAGAAAGGTCTATTGGTCCCAAATAATATCCACACCAGGACAAACAGAGGATGACAGCAATGGTAGGCAGCTAACCCAAGAATCTAGACCAGGTCTATAAGCCCTATCATACTAATTTAATTGAACCCTTTACCAAAACCTTGTCTCCCTGTCAACACTGAAAGTTATTGTTTTACTTCTAACCACATTTTGCCCCCAGTGTTTAAGATGGAAAGAAAATTCTCTAATGAAGCTGTCACAGAGTATAACTACTCATGACACGTATCACTCCTTGCTTTAGGTCTACTGCTTGAAGCACATGTACAATGTTTTGCATGACAATTCAGTGTAATTGATAAAAATGTATAGCCTACAAAGTGTTTCCTCATCAGCATACCTCTGTGCTTATTTATTTTGTCTGATTATTTTCTCCCAATGTGGATAAGTAGGCAAATTATATACACATATACACACACACACACACACACACACAAAGTAGGCCTAGCACCGAGGGACATCATGGACCTAGGACAGGCAGCAACCATCCTGGCAACAAGGGACAATTATTTTGATTATTAATGCTTTCTATCAAAAGTGGGAAATGTGGAGGAAATTTTCACATATTGAGGTCTGGGAAAGTAATTCTGGCTTATACATGACTTAAATTGAACTTTAGGCTAACCAAAACAGCCCGTTTGTGGCCTACAAAACATACATTGTACATCTGCTTTAACCACTGAAGAAAAGATTACTTTTTTTAAAAATGGAGTAACTGTGGTTCAGGCATCCAAAATACAGCTGGATGGCCATTTCAGACTATTTTACTATATTACTGAGAACTTGAGTTTTCTAAACAGTATCAGACTCAAGGACACCACCAGGTGTTCTCAAAACAATATCTGCTGGCAGCTGCCAACTGCACCCTTACGGTCTCAAGGTCTCCTCTCGTAACTGTGAAACCTTTCTCTTACTTCAGGAATAGTAGTGGCAAACAAGGCAGCTCATGCTATAGCCTCCCAGCTAGGCCCTAGATTCTTTAGCCAGAATAGTATTAGATAATAAAATTACTTTATATTATATTTTGGCAAAAAAGGAGACATATGTGTATTGACCAATAGCTCCTGTTATGTATAATTTGTATCTCTGGACTGGACAGCTGCATGTAAATCAATGAAGTTAGAACACTCCCTCATACCATACACAAAAATAAATCCAAAATGGCTTAAAGACTTAAATATAAGATGTGACACCATAAAACTCCTAGAAGAGAACACAGGCAAAACATTCTCTGACATAAATCGTAGCAATATTTTCTTAGGTCAGTCTCCCAAGGCAATAGAAATAAAGGCAAAAATAAACAAATGGGACTTAATCAAACTTATAAGCTTTTGCACAGCAAAGGAAACCATAAACAAAATAAAAAGACAAGCTAGGGAATGGGAGAAAATATTTGCAAATGATGCGACCAATGAGGGCTTAACTTCCAAAATATACATTCACACAACTCAATAACAAAAAGCAACCCAATCAAAAAATGGGCAGAAGAGTTAGACATTTCTCTAAAGAAGACATACAGATGGCCAAGAGGCACTTCAAAAGATGCTCAACATCACTAATTATTTGAGAAATGTAAATCAAAACTACAATGAGGTATCACCTCACACCAGTCAGTATGGCTGGTGTGAGGTGATACCAAAAGTCACCAAAAAGTCTACAAATAATAAATGCTGGAGAGGGTGTGGAGAAAAGGGAACCCTCCTACACTGTTGGTGGGAATGTAAATTAGTCAGCCACTATGGAGAACAGTATGGAGGTTCCTTAAAAAACTAAAAATAGAGCTACCATATGATACAGCAATCCCACTCCTGGGCATATATCCAGAAAAGACAAAAAGTCTAATTCAAAACAATACATGCACCCCAATGTTCACAGTAGCACTATTTACAATAGTCGAGACATGGAAGCAACTTAAGTGTCCATCAACAGATGAATGGATGAAGAAGATGTGGTATATATGTACAATGGAATACTACTCAGCCATAAAAAAGAATGAAATAATGCTATGTGAAGCAACATGGATGGACCTAGAAATTATCATAGTAAGTGAAGTAAGTCAGACAGAGAAAGACAAATATCATATGATATCACTTATATGTGGAATCTAAAATATGATACAAGTGAGCTTACAAAACAGAAACAGACTCAAAGGCATAGAAAACAAACTATGGTTACCAAAGGGGAAAGAGGGAGAGAAGAGATAAATTAGGAGTTTGGGATTAGCAGATACAAACTGCTATATATAAAATAGATAAACAACAAGGTCCTACTGTATAGTACAGGGAACTATATTCAATATCTTATAATAAACTATAATGGAAAAGAATACGAAAAAGAATATATATGTGTGTACACATATATACATATATATGTGTATGTATATATATTATATATGTATAACTGAATCACTTTGCTATATATCAGAAACTAACACAACTATAAATCAGTATAATTTAATACAACTGTAAATTAACTATACTTCAATTAAAAAGAAAACCTGGAAAAGTTGAAACGCAAATATGGAATAATTCAAAAGGCTACTTGTTTACTGGATGTAAGTAAAGAGGATCCACTCCAAAACTTATTTTCCTGGTTGCCATCTAAAATAGGAGGACTATTTTCGGGAATACTACAAGGTGCATTTTAATCATTATCCTCATTGTAATATGTCTACTAATTTTCCAACCTTTGTACAGGTATTATGACAAAGCAATCAAAGAGAGAGGTAATGTTTTCATAATACGAAATGCTGATGCTAAGTTTGGAACTGGAGAGTATATCCAACTCTTTGTCCATTCCCCAGATTGGGGCAGGACCATGCCCCATTTCAGCAGGAAGTATTCAGAGCCCCATTCCTTCAAAGATTTGGGGAAAGTTGAAACAGAGTAGGGGCTAAAACCAAGTCCTCCTAAAAGTGAGTTTCTCTGCCGAGTTAATGATTAACTTCTCTAACCAAAACTTTATTCCCTTTCTTGTCCTGCACCGGTTCCCCTTCAAGTTTGAGGAATATCAAACAAAAGAAGGGATTGTACTCAAGTAGAACGCTATGGGGCCTTCGCTGGACAGACCCCTCCATATCCTCCATCTACCTCTTGTTTATAGAAAAACTTTAACCTCCTAGGCTTTCCCCGAGTTCCAAAGAACAAATTTAATTAGAGATGCAAGGAAATGCAGAAACAAAGGAAAACAGTCAAGCAAGACAAAATAATAATAGTTTAGCCATTAAACAAAGTCAAGGACCTTTAGCTCCTCCTCAAGGGCTACAGATAATATTCTGAGACATATCCTTGAGCTGTTTTGCAGCTACTGAAACCCCCACCAGGTGGAAGAAGTTAACTGAAGGCTGACCACAAACAGGTATGCCCCAGACTGATTAGAACCAGGAGGTTGACGATGTTGACTCCTGATTACCTCACCACCAACTAGTCAGAAGAATGTCCGCGAGTTGATCACGTACCCCACAACCTTCTCCCTCACCCTGCTTTATAAACCGTTCCCTGAAAGCCATCAGGGAGTTCGGGCCTTTTCCTTTGGAAGTTAGCTTCTGGTACTACTTGCTTGGTGCTCTGCAATAAACGCTGCACTTTCTTTCACTGCAACCCAGTGTCAATAGATTGGCTTTGCTGCACGTGGGTGAGTCAACCCAAGTTGGCCTGAGTAACGAAAGAAGCCAGTTACAAAAGTCTACATTATCCCATTCTGTCCATTATAGGTAAATTCATAGACATAGAAAGCAGATTAGTGGTTGCCAGGGTCTGGGGTAGGGTGGAATAGGGAGTCACTGATAACAGGTTACAGAGTTTCCTTTGGGGGTAATAAAACATGCTCTGGAATTAGATAATGGTGATGGTTGCATAACCTTGTGAGTATACTAGAAAGCACTGAATCATACACTTTAAAAGGGTGAATTCTATGGTACGTGAATTGTAACTCAATTAAAAAAAATTTTTTTTAAATGCACACACACACCAAAAAAAAAAAATCCTACCACATAGGATAGTTAAGAGGATGAGTGGGCTTATGTGCGCATGGCACAGTGCCCAGCATAGAGTTCCTCATGGATAACAGCTGTTTTTATTTTCCACAATCTATGTAGGGTCAGAAAGACTGAAGGTAGGACAGCCATAAACATGGTTACATTAGCCTAACGTCTCTGCCTCTGATGTCCTCAGGGAAATTCACTGCAGGGCCCTACCTCCTTCTCTGCCGTCCACTGCCTGGCGTTTGCACCGTTCCTCGCTCCCTCCTTCTCTGCCGTCCACTGCCTGGCGTTTGCACCGTTCCTTGCTCTCAGCTGGGCAGTCTGTCCGGCTCCCACCACCCAGGCTACTCAGGCAAGAGGCCCAGGAGTGAGCCTCCGACCCTGTCCTCCCTCTACAAGCAGCCCGGCTCCGCTCACCCCGCCCACCCCCGGAAACCAGGCCAGGAGACCAGGACACTTCCGGCTTCACCCTGGACCCACCCCTCTCTCCTCTCCAGGTGCTTCATCTTTAACCAAAGACCTGGTTTCTAGGGCAGAAAAACCTGCTTGGCCCTGGGCTGCTCTCACCACAGGCTCCCCATTGAAACCCAAGATAAAGAGGCAAGGGCTCCCCCAGGGCTGGTTCTGAGGGCAGCTAACAGATGGGTGGCAGACTGCAGGTAGCAAGAGCTCAGGCTAGTATGTTGTCAGGATTTGTTCTCTCCTGCCAGCTTCTTCCTTCAAGCTGGAGCCGAAGTCACAGCTCACCCAGGATGGCCGCTCCTACTGGCAGGATAAAAATAGCCCTCAGTTTGACTACTGGGCCCACCCCACGTGTGGCCAATTCAGCCATTAAGGGCAACGAGAGAGGAAACAGGACAGAATGGCTGTGACTTCCCTGCCGGGGAAAGTAGTCCAAGGAGCCTCCCGCTTGCTGACACACGAACGATGCGGGATTTCAGGGCTCACAGGAAGTTCCAATCACATCGGTGCCCTCAGCATCAGCATGAAACCTCTGATGATTGGCATGAATGTTTCTGACTTTTATTGTTCATCGACCCCTTTGAGGATTTATGGGAGCTCTAGACCATTTCCTCAGGAAAAAAAATCCACAGAGGGGCATTTTCACAAAAAATTACATATGATCTCAGAGGATGTACAAAACTCTTGATGCTAAGAGGTCCATAAATCCCTGGGCCAGAATAGACTCTATAGTAAGGCAGAAAGAATTTAGAACCCAGCCATCAGAAATAGCAATGAGGTGCTGGAAAAGGATGGAAGCAAGGATGTTATCTGTCCAGCACTGCATCCTAAGAATGCCTTCTGTCTGTGCTGGGGACAGGGGCACCGTGGGGGATGCTCTAAGTGTGAGACAGACCCTTGGGCACCCACAGTTCAGGGCCAGAAACAGCAAGGAGACACCTCGGATCAAAATCAATAAAAGAGCTCCCTGGGAAGTAGCTGGAGAAGGAAGCCCCAGAGAGCGGATATATAATCCAGCCTCTACTGATGAGGCATTTCTAAAATCGATTGCCTCATCCCTCACTGGCAGAGGTGGCCTCTGTCGGGTTTTAGAGGTTTCCTGGGCACTTCCAATCAGCCCTCTGCTGGGCCACATCATGAAATCACCACCCTAATGCCAAAGCCAGCAGTTATCCAACGCTGAGGTTGTTGCTCCCACCGGGGCGTGGGGAGGTAGGTGGGGCAGGGTTCCTAGCAGTGGAAGGAGGACATCTCAATGCCCTTGAACATACTGGAAGTGCCACCAGAGTGTCAGGCCATTGGGCCAGCGGGGAAAGGAAGAGATTTGATAGAGAGCCTGAGGGGCCCCAGAATTCCATTGAGAATAATCATGTTCTTCTCCAGGAGGACACAATGACTGTGGCTCCTCTAAGAGAGAACTCTAGAGCCAGCATTTGGGCCTGTTGAGAGCAATAGAGTCCTCAGGTCAGTCTCTTACCGATTAATTATCAGAAGGCAAAGATCCTATTTTCAAAGAGGTTCGTCAGTTGATCAAAGAAGTCTAACTGAGAGCACTGGAGTAGCCCGGGCTGTCTCCAAGGTCTGGCCACCACCTGCCCTCTCCCCTGCTCCACCCCCTGTCTGGTCTATACCTCTCTGCTGCTGCTGGCTTGGTGTTTCTGGTTTCAAGCCTCCCATTGCTTTAGAGTAACTGTGCATTGCTTCTGTTAATTTTGGTATCTACAGATTTGTCCAGCTTCAGAACCCAAACTCTAATGACTGCCCTATATTACTGTGCTAGATTCTATCTCCAAAAGGTGTATTTAATGACTGGTCTAAAACCTCAGCTCTCAGTTTCTAGCAAACACCTTGAAGTAAAAGAAGGCTTGGCCCAGGAGTCAGGCAATGTGGGCTCTAGTCTTGGTTTTCCACTTAACTTATAGGTTTTTTATGTCCCCTGGGTCCCTCAGTCTCATTACCTGGATATGAGCGGATTGGATACAAAGAGCTCCGTGATCCCTTTTGACTTTCCTGAAGTCAGCTATAGGTCAGCTGCAAGGTAGGGATCCTCCATGGGCCACTGAGAGCACCAAGCCTTCCAGCCCCAGTGCTGGGAATGACCTCAAAAGGGATCCCAGTGGGGCTCCTGAAAAACATTCCAGTTCTTTTAACACAGCTCACTCCATATCCCTCTGGAAAGACTACACAGTGCCTCGTCAAAGTCCTTCCAGTGGAAACTAGCGTGGATCGCTATTGCATTCTCCTTCCCAAGGTCCATTCCCTCTTCCTCTAGTAATGGCACCCTAGCTTTCCCTTAAGGAACTATCTTCTCTCTATTCCCAGTCCTCGAGGGTTGAGCTCCAGGGATAGGTTCATGAAAAGCTGGGCAAATAGCCTATTTTTCACCCCAGTGGTTGACTGATGATTGGACCAAGGACAAAAGGCAGACTCAAATCAAGACTTTGGCTGGAGATGCTGGTGGCCTTTTGGCCTCCTTATGAGAAGAGTCTGTTGGAATGAAGCAACACAGAGGGAATCAGAGCTGGGAGCTGAAGAGGGGATAATTGTTGAGAACATCATCTGAGCCCCTAGATCCAGCCATGCATGAAAGCCTACACCTGGACTTTTTAGTTACCTGAGCGAATAAATCCACCCCCACTTTTTGTTGTTGTTGTTTAAATGAGTTTGAGTCGAATTAGGTGTCAGTAATGTGTTCTTTGAACTTTCTGCTTTTCTCATTCATGCATGCCCCTCTGTCAATGTTGCCAAATCCTAGTCAATTTTTTTTTTTTTTTTTTTTTTTGCGGTACGCGAGGCTCTCACTGCTGTGGCCTCTCCCGTTGCGGAGCACAGGCTCAGAGGCCATGGCTCACGGGCCCAGCCGCTCCACGGCATGTGGGATCTTCCTGGACCGGGGCACGAACCCGCGTCCCCTGCATCGGCAGGTGGACTCTCAACCACTGCGCCACCAGGGAAGCCCCCTAGCCATTTTTGATTAAAAGAAGAGGAAGGGGAGGAAGAGGAGAAAGAAGAAGAAGAAAAGGAGAAAGAAGGAGAAGGATAAGAAGAAGTTGTGAAATCTAAAAGCTGCATGAAGGGCAAGGTCTAATGTAGTGCTGGTAATTAGATAGCATTGTTGCCACCACTCCCTGCCCTGTACCCATCACAAATATCACTCATTTATAAGAATTCTTCTCAATGCAGAATTCTTGACAGCCATTGCCAATCGTTCGGAGTTGCCTCCAACCTGAAATCTATTTTCCAACAAAGCTAAAGAGACCTACATCAGTACACTGGGACGGGGACTGGGAGATGGTTTAAACCAAAGCAGAGGATTAACTACCATGGCCTGTCTGGAGGACACTAGTTGATCACAAAGACAGAAGCAACTTTGATATACTGGCAAAATCCAACAGTGCTAATAGTTAGCCCTGAGCTACTGCCAGGGTCAGCCCTTGGGGAGGGGTCTCAGAGACAAAAGCATAGAGTTTGGTTAATTGGCCCCTGGAGCTGAAGCATGGGCAGGAGAGGTCTGGTGGGTGCCATCTTAACCCAGAGGGCTAGGCAGCCTCACATGGCAGCCTTGGGGGGGGGCTCTGCCCTGGCCCACACCCAATGTCAACACATGATGGTGAGCCCCACCTACACGCCAACTGGCAACTCAGGGCTCCCAAGGCTGCCAGTTCTGAGCAGGTAACATTTTCTTGGGCATAAACCTCTGATAACAACAAGTGCTGGTTCTTTCTAAGTTGGCACATTTCTAATTCTGAAGCTGACGGATGCTTTTCTCACTCTCCCAGAACTCAAAATCAACTTGACATTTCTAAAATTACATTTTGAAGGCGATGAATCTATAAAGTGCAAATAGAAACATTCTGGCTCTCTCCCGTAAATGTGAATATTCTTTCTACATTAGCTGGGACAGGGGGAGTGGGGAAGGGAGACTTGCACCTCCGAAGGATGAAAGTGTTCAAGGAGCAGGTGCTCTCTGAATGTCCCTGAGAGTTCAGAGCAGCTTCACGACATGGGATGAAAATTAAGCAGAAGCAAGATTGGGCACGAAGAGGTGAGGCACCTTCGACTTCTAGATGAAGACAGCCCGGCCGCGAGGTGGGTCCCAGAGGAAGCCCCCTGGCTGGGCCGGCACACAGGACACTTAAAAGAGAATCAGGCAGGGCTTCCCTGGTGGCACAGTGGTTGAGAGTCCGCCTGCCAATGCGGGGGACACGGGTTCGTGCCCCGGTCCAGGAAGATCCCACATGCCACAGAGCAGCTGGGCCCGTGAGCCATGGCCGCTGAGCCTGTGCGTCCGGAGCCTGTGCTCCGCAATGGGAGAGGCCACAACAGTGAGAGGCCCACGTACCGCTAAAAAAAAGAAAAAAAAAAAAGAGAATCAGGCGGCAGCTTCTTCTCCTTAAACTGGAGAGGTGTTCGAAGGGGCTTTGTGTGAGCCACGATGGAAACACACCTATCAAGAGGGATCCAGAGCCTGGCCGAGAGGACTGCAGATGGGACAGGGAATTGAATCTTTTTTTTTTTTTTAACAAAAATGTAAAAATCCAGGGAGAAAATGCCTTTTTTTTTTTAAATTGTAGCAAAGGCTGTCCAATGACCACAATCCTCTTCTCCCCTTCACCCACAGATCAACCATAAAATGCAACCTGTTAGTATTTAAAGTGATCCATTCAACAGAAAAGAACCCCGCACCCCTTGCCCTCGGGCCTCCAGCCTGGACAGAGGGAGTCAGGCCCTCCTGCTTCAACGCCTTACAGTGGCTGCTGTGGGTTTTTACAGCTGCAAACAAACGTGACCCAGGATGAAACCATGAGGCCTTAATCAACATTCCACACAGGGCAGCTGCATTCAGCAATCATTAATCCAGTGCTTACAAGGTGCCTCCAGGGTGCTCATTAGTGGGGAGACAGGGAAGATTTGGGGAAATAGAGGCCTTGTTTTTTGGGATTGCAACACCCGGTGGTAGAGGCACATGCAGACAGCACAGGCCTTCTGAGGAGATGGGACGCCAGGGACAGAGATGAGAAGCACTTCTCCAACGGAAAACTGCGGGCTACACTTTGAGAGGTCCCTGTGGGGGAGACGGGGTCTGAGGAAGCTCCTGAGGGGTGGGTAGCATCGTGAAGGTGGCTGAGGGCACGGAGCCGGGCCATCCTGGGTAGAGTGTGCAGCAAACGCACAGGCCGAGAGAGAGGGAGGCTTAGGGGCACAGTAAGCCCTCCTGTGGTGTGGGGGCAGGGTAGTGAGCTGGGGCCCTGGGGAGGTACACCGATCTCCTCTAAGACCACGAATGCCAGGCTGAGGAATCTGCTAAATGAGATTCTAACGAAAGACACCCCTGTGGAGGGTCGTGCTGCTCCGGCCCGGAAGTGAGCTGAGCTGAACAAGCCACATACGCACCTCCGAGTCCCCGCTGCCATCTTACCTGCGTCTCCTTCCGCGCAGAGGAAGGAGCGCCTTCTGCAGGCTGGGCGCCAGGCTGGGCCTCCCTGAGCTGGGCAGGCCCAGCGTCTCTGTGCACGTGGAGAAGTGGCCCCAGGAGACCCTTTAGGGGCTGGGGACTGAGGCTGCAGGCGCAGCAGACACCTCCCAGCCCAGCTGAGCTCGTAGAACCAAGGCCTTGCTAGTCCGTCATAGACTCCGCCCGACTCAGTGAAAGGCGTGGAACACGGGCTTCTGCGGATGTGTGTGGCCTCTCAGCCCATTACCGGTGACACGGGCGGGAAGAAGAGGCAGCAGCCCTGGAGTCTCTGACGAAGGTGGATTATCTGAGTCGCTTATGTGCCCGCACGCAGAACTGCCGCCCTCACCCCTGCCCGCGCTGGCAAGAGTCCCCGCCCCTCCCCCACCGCCGGACCTGGGGGATGCATGGGTCACGTCAGCAGCTTCATGCAAGTGGGACCCGTCCTTCTCCCCCGTCCCTTTCCAGCCTCTACTCCCACAACACCTCCCCACTGAGTCCACACGACAGACTCATTTATTAACTTGACTTTGCATGTCAAATATCTTTTCCGTTTAATTAAAAAAACAAAACAGTTAATATCACAAGGGGCTCCAGAAATACATGCTTTTGAATTCCAGCCATGGAGAGGACTAAAGGAGAGCTGGGATCTGCAGGTGTGGCTGCTTTCCGCAGAGGGATTTGTGCAGCCCCGACAAGCTCACTGCCCGTGAGAGAACCCACCGCACAGTAGGCAGGGGCCGTGGGACAGAGTCTTTGGTCTGCGGGAGCTTCACCCAGAGCTCTCCGGAAAGTGGCTCGGCAGGAAGAGGGTGTCTCCCTAAAGCCCCCCGCTAAGGGGGGACACGGGCAAGGGGGTACAAGAGGAGGCATTTAAGCCTCCCTAGCCTCCCGCTGCCTCTGAGGCTGTAGGCCACCTTATTTAAACCTAACAAAAGGTAGGTTTATGATTTGAACTTGGACCTTGTAGCAGCCCAGTGACACGTCGGCAGCCACGATGCAGTTGTGGGCAGGAAAACGGTGGGCCTGGAAACTGCTCCTAGACCACCCTGTATCGTCAGGTCCACATAGAGAACACACAGGAACCCTTTAGACCAAATAAAAGTAAATAATCATACCAATATAAACAGGGCCTTTGACCCTTTCATTTTATTAAAATGGCACGTAAATATTAAAACAGCATACTGATCGCTTCCTACATCTGCAAGCCCCCCGGGGTGTGCTGATTTGGAGCCGCCTGTGGGCTCCTTCCTGGAGGCTGCAGACTCATGCATTCAGCAATTCATGTTCTTTGTCGGTTTTCCCAACAGCATCAGGATTTGATAATGGGTCGAGATCGGCGAAAAGGCTGAACCAGGCAGTCAGGTCCGAGGAGGGCTTGGCAGGCTCTGGGGAGAGAAGAGCAAACATGAGCACACCTACCTTGCTCCCACCTCTGCCAGGCTGCAGGCAGGTGGGTCCAGGTGCACCTGGAGGGCGCTCAATCCGACAAACCCCATTGCTCTTTGTCGCTAAGCCTGGTTAGGGTATTCCATGCCCCCCCGTTGGCCGGCTGGCTGAGCAACATTTTTAAACCATGGTCTTTACACAGTTCAACGCACAGTGATCCTTTGTGTTAACCCACACCTGCACCTCCACCAAGCGATGGCCACTGCCCGCAGAGCTGCCTGAAACCCCAGGCCCCATGCTTCACCACCACCAGGAAATATAAGTCATTTCAGAAATCAGACTGAATGTCTCAAGCAAGGTGCTTCCTGGAGGAATCTTTTCAAATCTGCTGGGTTAAGAGAAACACCGTGTGTTACTCTTTTCAGCCTTCAAAGCAACAGGTCCGGAAGGGGGGATGGCACCTAGGCCTGGCTGCCCCTCTTCTCTCAAGGTCACTGCCTTCTTTAACCCTCTCCCATCAGAGGAAGGGGGCCTGTGACAGGCCTCCCCTTCCCCACTGGGCTCTAAATTGCCCCCATACCCTTTACACTCCAGCCTCAGTGGAACAGCCTTCAGCTGTCCTTTCACCGAACCACCTGCCCTAACTTCTTGAGTGCCACGATTACAGAGCCTAATTATTTTCCAGATGAGGAGAACATTTTCAAAAGAGTGCCTGATGCAAGTGATTTACAAATAAGTTGGGGGCTCCTCTCTATATAAATCATTCCACATGAGAATCTAAGTTCATTCGCTTGGATGACCCATGCTTTTTTTTCTTTCTACAACGGGTGGCAGTATCAAAAGCATAAAGTAAATGTCTCTCTGACAGGTTATCCTTCTAGCTGAGAGCAGCTAGGAATGTGCTTGCCATCTGGCTGAGAAGAGTCTCAAAAACTGTTGGTAGCACAAGTTGCTAAAAGTGGTTATATGACAGTGATAGAGAATATTGATGGGATTATGCCAACATACACAGGGCTTTTGATCTTTTCACTAAAAAGCACTTAAACATTAAGACAGTATACCGATCACTTTATACTTCTGATTCTCCTCCCTTTGTTTTTCAAAGTCTCTTGTGGATATATTATTTTATAATGAGATAATAATGCATCTATTACAGAGATAAGCTATTGCAAGCAAGACTAGTTAGTAACTGTGCAAGTTATTATTATGTAACATTAATTTCACACTGTGTGCAGTTAGCCCCCAAAACACTTGGGTTATTTTGATATGATAAACTGAGACTTCAGAGATCTCAATACAGCTTGGCGGGAGTGGGGGAGACATCATTTTTTTTTAAAAAAGAGAGTAATTTCTCTTTCTTTAGTCATGTAGGAGGTCACACAAGGAAACTGTATGGGGCAAGATTGACTTAGGAGGATTAGTGTGTTCTTGATAGAGAATATCAAGATATCTTAGATAGGGAGGGTGGGAGGGAGGGAGGCGCAAGGGGGAAGAGATATGGGAACATATGTATATGTATAACTGATTCACTTTGTTATAAAGCAGAAACTAACACACCACTGTAAAGCAATTATACCCCAATAAAGATGTTAAAAAAATAAAAAGAAAATAAAAAAAGATATCTTAGAGACAGCACCAGTGAAAACACCCTCCATGCTCACCTCCCCTTCCCAGCACCTTCAGATGGTGGGTGTGGCCCTGCTGTGAAGAGCCAGGTAACTATACCTCAGGGGCTTGGGGGTCCTCACATTCCCCAGACCTCCACTGTGGGAGGGAAAACCAGGTGCAACTATTTGCACAACACCTAAAAAACATCAAGGGAATGCTTTCTGATAATAAAATTGACACTTCCTTTAACTTCCTGTGGTCAACACAGGGAAAGTGGGTGATGACCAAAGAAAGACAGAGAGCTGCAAATACAGATGAGATCTTCCTCAGGCAGATGTTTTGTCTCAAAAGAACAGATTTCACAAGCTCGAAAGGCCCTCTTTTGACAACTAAGACATCTGGCTCTTCATGAAAAGCACTAACCAAATGCCTTGTCTGGTGGAAGCAATGGTATTTTCAGCTAAGGATCACCAACCTCAGTGGCCTTTTCTCCCTTACTGTTGTCACCCAATCTTGGGGAGCACCCAGTCACATGGAGATAGATCTTTGAGTCTTCCTCATTAGATTTGATAGAGGGAGTTATGAATTAGGACATTAAGCCAGGAAAAAAGTTAGAATGTTAGTTCCTAGGAACATGCCGAACTCTCCACCCATGCAGCCCCTCCTCTGAACCCAAGGTGCTCACATGGAAATTAGTAAAGAAATAAAGAGAAGGGTGTTAGGCCAGTGAAAGTGAAGGCAACTGTCATTTAAGGGGGGATAGAACACTCTATTACCTTTCACTGCAGGGCTACTGCCATTTGGACTGCTTGCCTTTGGTGCTGCCCATGGAGGAGAAGTAGTATTGACATTGCTCTCTGACCAGCCTAATGTTCAAAACCAGAAGATGTTAGATCTAGGGAAGGGCAGTTACACTGCCCCATCAGTTCCTGGGGCACACACATGGCTCTCAACTCCGATAGCCTTCAAAGAGAGAGAGGAGGGTGGTGTGCAAAGACCCTTCTCCCATGTTCCTCATACCCGGAATATGTTTTAGGGGAGAGTGGATATGTATAATCATGCCCACCTTAAGAGTATGGGAAACTAGGGGAAAGACTGCATTTTGAAAAGCAAATGAGAAACTGCTAAGGCTAAAGCATGTTTGCTTTCAGTTTTATACCCATTTTTCTTACCAAGTGACATCATTTCATGGTCACACCAAAGATTATCAATAGTGTTGCAAGGAAATCAAGTGCCTTGTTTTCCTGTCACAAATGGGGAAAGCTTAAAAGAGTGAATACCATTAAATGTAGCAACAGAACTAGGGAATGGCTGGTCTTCTCTACTTCCAATATGATCCAGTTCATTTATTTTCCGTACAGCTAATTTAAATTGGGAAGTTTAGCTAATACAGAGAAATAAATGGCAGTCCAGTCCAAACATACAAGAGGAAAGAACCTCCCCTTAACTTGATGTCGTACCCTTACAAATGACATTGATCTTGTCTAACCCACTGTTCTGAAAGGCCCCCCTGTGCTCTGCCTGCCCCTAATGATTAAGAGGCATTCAGCAGTCCTGCTTTGGGAGAAGCAAGCCTAGTTTCCCCCCAGTATTTACTGTCTGTGCTGGATGTTTCAGCATGACTCATTTAATTTAGAACTTTACCATATACTTCTTTTGCACGTCTGCTTTAATTCTTCATGTGTTAAGTCCTGTCTTCTCAATGAGACAGGGAACTGTTTCTTCAATGTGCTCCATAACACCTAATGTGGTACAGGTAGGTGTGTGTGGGTTAAGTCCATTGTTGATTCTCATTGTGAAACGTCAGATGAGGCACCACTGTTGGGTCCAAATGGTTAAAACTGTATCCTTTCACTGGGATGCTCTGGTCGCAGTGTTTCCTACAGAAAAGCTTTTGTCTCTGATAAGGCCCCCATGAGACATCACGTTTAGATGGCAGAGTTCAGTTGGGGCAGTGAAACCAAATTCTGAAGCAAGCAAGCCACTCAGTAGATGCCACAAAAATGATAAGATGTAATGCTGTTTGTTTCCCCTACCATTCTAAGATTTGTGATAAGGGACCTAATTATAGAATCATACTATATTGATTAGCTTGTACTTTTGTTTCATCTCCTAGAGTTCTGAGCCCCTTGAAGGCAGGGACCATGTATTATTCATCTTTACATCCTTTAGTGCACTACCTGGCACACGATGGGTGTTGAAATTAAGACAAACTATTGAAGAACTCTTTTAAATCATGAGAAGTACACTTACGAAGCTTTAAGAGATGGCAAAGCAATGCTTGGCGCAGTAGATGCTATAATACTCACTGGTTGATTATTTCATTTTAGGCAAGTAAACACAAACATCTCTATGAAGACTAACCAATGACAAGTGAAACAGGTGGCCTGTGACCTATTTATTGGGCGTAAAATAATGAAAACATAGAGGGTTTAAAAAGTATTTTTATCCATTGGAAAGGTACTTGAACATGTTGTTAACATAATCGACAAACAACGAAAAGCACCAAATTTTAAAGGAACTTTTTGGGAAGATGGAAATGTTCTAACACTAGACTGTGGTGATGGCTGCACAAGAAAAAATTACCAGAAATCCTTGAACTGTTCTCTTACAATGGGTGAATTTCATGGTATGTAAATTATAGTTCAATAAAGCAGTTTTTAAAAATGACCAGTATTGGGCTTCCCTGGTGGCGCAGTGGCTGAGAGTCCGCCTGCCGATGCAGGGGACACGGGTTCGTGCCCCGGTCCGGGAAGATCCCACATGCCGCGGAGCGGCTGGGCCCGTGAGCCATGGCCACTGAGCCTGCGCGTCCGGAGCCTGTGCTCCACAACGGGAGAGGCCACAACAGTGAGAGGCCCGCGTACCGCCAAAAAAAAAAAAAAAAAAAAGACCAGTATTTGGTGTAATCCAGGAATAACATAACCTCCCTGTTTCCTAGAAAATTGGCCCATGGGCATTTTCCTTCTACACCCAAATCACATAAATAGTGGTAAACGTAGAAAGTTAAAATTGGAGTTTTGTCATGTGCCAAATAAAGCTCAAAGAGGTAGCATCTAACTGGGTCAATTTTACCTTTTTCCCTACAATTCTCTTCTGGACACCAAATGTCAAGACCCACCTGTGCTCTGCAGAGCCTGTGTAACTTTTCATCAATGCGAGCAGCCTGGCCTCCATCTCTTAGGGCAGTGGTTCGCAAAGTATGGTGCCCGTGCCACTGGCAGGGGCATCACCCACTGAATCAGAATTGCTGGGGATGGAGCCCAGGGAAGCACAAACCCTTGGCGGCTGTCATGCAGTGCAGTGTGAGAGGCCCTGCCAGAGATGGTCTCCAAGGAGCTGCCACGGTCACCATCTCTGTCAGCATCAGGGTCATCTTGGTTGAAGTCAGAGCCGGGACAAGGAGAGAGACCCTCCTCGGAAACCGAGAGGTCTGCTTTCAGGACCCCACCTCCCAGGTCCTGGAGCTTTAAGCTCCTTGACCTCGTCAAGCTGAGTTCAGGGAGGCCCACACTTCCAGAAAGATCCTGAACAGATGCAGAGAAAAGGCAGGTGAGGGGTATGGAAGTCCACCGCTCCCGGATCTCTGAATGCTATTTGAAACAGTGGGGACACGAGAAAATTCTTCACGTTTCAAAAATAGGCACATTTGTTTTTTAAAGTGGTGGCAGAGAATGCTGGAAAAGCGGTGGTTCAACCACTGTCTTTTTCAGAGTATAAAGTGGAACACTTTCCTACAGGAGGCAGAAATAAAGCCACATACCAAAACGGAGCTCCCCTCACTTTATGTGATGGGCATGTTCCCAAATGGCTATAAACAAATAAAGTGACTGTATATCAAGTCATATTTTTAAAGCACCAGAAATACAAGTTGTATTTTTAAGCCTATAATTTAAAGGATTATAATGGCAGACTCCTTTGTAAAGACAATGTCTTCTAATTGGATTCCTTTGTAACTATGGATTTTTGAATATTGCTCATCTAAACGCTCATGAACATGTGGAAGTGATATGTGGAGTGTGACATGTGGAATCTATGGGTTTGGGGGCTTCTCTGCAGCAGAGGACGTGGAGAAAAGGATGAGGGTAAAGACATCCCCTTTGGGGACTAAGATGATGGGGAAAGTATACCTCAAAGTTTCCCATCACTATTCCCTTGTCCCATAATGTGAAGCAGAAACAGCAGCCAGTTTGCCAAATCACAATCTCTCCTCAGAACAGCTATTAAGCATAAGTCTAACAATCCAACTATACGCACACGAGGGGAGAAAATGCTACAGTTGTGACACCAGCTCTATACATATATTTTAAGCAAATACTAAACTGAGCTGCAGTTTCACCCTCACTCATAACACTTTGGGAATTATTTAGGGGAGGGGTGCAACTAGGGTAATTATGTATGGAACGCCAAGCCAGACTTCAAAGGTCTTGGCTTCTATCAGGAAAAAAAATGCTATTTAACGAGAACTTACTGTTGCTAATATTCCTGTAATTGCCTTCAACTGTTCTCTAGTTGGTATTAATTAGTTGGCTGAGGCGTTTTTAACAGGAAGGTGTGGCTGGAAAGATGTCTCCCCATCTCAGAGAAATTGTGTCAGGAGATGGGTGGTGAAGAGAGGAGGCAGGAGAAGCTGAGAGCTCTGTGAACAAGATGCCGAGCCTAGCCGTCGGCTCCTGTGATATGTCAACTGTGCTACCCGTTTGCAGGAAACACATATAAAATTTTATTGGAGCAATCCTGCCCCGCTTTACTTACATAAGGGAAAATATAAATCAGCCAGAAATAACACCGGCCAGCTAGAGCAGCAAGTAAAGCCAAAATAATACCACCCAGAGCAGCACTTCACCATGAATATAATATTTCACTAACCAGGAAAGCAAAAGCCCAGGCTGGGTTGACGAGCACAGCCCAGGGTGCTCTGGGGTGGGGTTGGCCATGAAGGGGAAAGTGGGAAGACCATGGTCTTGGTGGCCGAGCACCAGCCTGCTGTCCACACCTTCTCTGAGCCCCGGTTTCCATACCTGCAAAGGGTGGATAAAAATTCCTGCCTCATTAGATTGTTGTATGGATAAAATGGGATCCTGGTGGTGAAACGAGGGAATACAGAGGCTGTAAAGAGCAGGCCCTCAATAAATCTAAGTTGAACCTCGATTTCTGAATAAGTCAGCAGACATGAGAACCAACCCCTGAGATTGTCTTAGGACTGTTTTCTTTCCTATTAGTGATTCAATGTCAGTTGATCTCTCCCTTCCTTCTTGCCTGCCATCCATCCATCCATCTACCCATCCATCCAGATGTCTCTGTCGAACATCTCTTCTAGGCACTGAGCTATGATCGGGAAATATGATGGTAAGCAACACAAACATGGGCCCTGCCCATGACGACCTAAAGCAGACAAAAAATTAAATCAATTTTACAATGAGGTGAAATAAGAGGAATGATTAAGTACTGGGTGTAAAGGGAATGGAGAGCAGAAACACCTAACACTGACTGCGGGGGGGAGTCCCTGGAGGAAATGCCACTGAACAGGAGAACCTGAAGGATGAGAAGTTAGCCAAGCAGAACAAGCAGAACATGCAGATGGGTGGAGTGCTCCGAGAGGAGGGGACGGTCAGACTCCCTGGAGTCCAGCTTACAGATGTAATAAATACATGGTTCTCCAGCTGAACAAGGTCATTGAGTCATGCTAAGTAAAGGCGTGGGGGGTATGGGCAGTGATGAGAACGGGGCAGGCCTTAAAGGACTTTGTAAGCCAAGCTGAGGAGTTTAGACCTTATGTGAATGGTGGATAAAACCACAACAGCTTGGCAAGTCATGAGACCTTTCTGGGGTCCCTTGATTTCCTCATCTATAAAATGATGGTAGAGTAGACGGTCACCAAGGTTCCTTCTGTGGACTAACGGAGGCACTTAAATTCTGCAGATACCCAAGACCTGGGGATGTGCCCAGCAGGCTTAGAAAGTGCTGCTTCTTTGATGGAACAAACAACGCCAATGGCTCACGCTCTGTGTTCAGGTCATCTTTAAATGGGGCCCAGCAGCCGCTTCTTTCACATTATTCCATTTGAGTCCTGGAAATATGTTAGCCTGGAGCAAGGCTAAGCCAGAAACAGCAAGAGGAGAGCTCTGGTTGAGGAAAGGTGACTCTAAGAGAATGATCACGCTAAGCTTTCCATTACACTGGCTTTACATGGAAACCCACCCAGATGGCAATAGCACCTCGGAATTAGGTAAAACAAAAGGATATCCAGAAGGAACAAAGGGCTGTATGTTTGTGAGAATCTGGAACAAGACCCCTAACTTTGGTTTGCAGAATCCTAAATTAAAAGATGTCCTGGTGCACTTATTTTGAGGAGATGGTTATCTTTTCAGTATCAGCGTCTGTTTCTAAATTAAATTTTGGATGTTGGTGGGGAATTAAGAAGAATGTTTAATGAGGCCCGTCAGCCTTGCCGGGTCTCTACCTCAGGCAGCCCCTCTGGCTGGCCCTCTTCCTACTCACTTTAAGAGGCCTCAGGAAGGTACAATTTTCTCATCACTGTATGACACAGAAAACCCCAGCCCCTATCATGCTGGCAACTTCAGAAACCCTTAGAAAGTCTAGCTAAAATTAACTCCTTAAAATTTTTAAGCACAACTTGATCCTAAATGTAAGTTCCTTTGTTTTGCTCTCCTAGAGGCTGAAGTAGGTGGGGGAAGGAAGATATCATTGTTCTCTTACTAAATCCCCCTTCCTTTCTACTTCCCCAGAGCAAAGGAGAAGAGTGAGGACACAGGCCAAAGAGGAGAGGAAGGCAGAGGAGAGCAGAGAGATAAGGAGGCGAGAAGACTGAAGAGGTGGAGGAGGGAGGGGGAGGGAGGGGGTTTGGAGTGCGGAAGGGAGCTGAGGTATCTGCGGCTGTGGCCTGGAGCCACCCACCTCTGTCCTCTGAACACTGCCCCTGAGGATACAGCTCTGCCTGGACCTCACAAAGAGCTACAAAGGTGGTGGAGAGACTGAGCTAGACAGCACTACAGTGAATGAGGGGGCAATGGCTAGCACAGGCGAAGATTTTTGTAGACAATCTCGATTTCACATATTCTATTCTGGAATGTCACCCAACTTTTGTGGTTGACACAACCCTGCCTTCCCACACCCACATGCCTCCTGCACGACTGCGTGGTTTCCCCCCGTCCCTGTGCACACCCAGGATGCCCAGAGCCAGGATAACAGTCTTTATAAGCCCTGCTCCTCCAGAAGCACCCAAGGCAAGGCCTGAGGGAGCCCGTCCGGGAATCGCGTTTGCCGTCAGAGACATGGTACTTGGAGGCAACAGAACAGAATGGGGAAAGGCATGGATTCCGGAGTCTGGCGGCTCAGGCCCACAATCCGGCCTGCCTCCTACCAAGAGGTATGATCTCGGGGAAATTACTTACTGCCCTGTTCCTCAGTTTCCCAGGCTGTAAGCTGGAGATGATGCCAGTACCTGCCTGGGAAGGGTGTGGTGAGGATGAAGTAAGTTAACACACGTAAAGCACATGGGAGTGCTTGGCCCACAGCGCATGCCATAGGGAGTGCTGGTTCTTATTATTTTACCACGATAAAGGGCAAAGTCACAGAAGCAAACAGTTTTAGACCACAGCATCTCTGAAGTAGGGGTTAACCCAGGGATAAGAAGATGACATTTGTGGAAAAGTAAAAAGCTCCTTCAGATGACTTGGGTCTCTGCTGATAGATTATTTAGTGAGTCTAATACCTCGTATTACAGATGAGAAGGCAAAGGCCCAGAGAATGAGTAGCCTGACCAATTGCTGCAAAGTGAGTGCAGGGAAGGGAGTTTACAGAAATAAAACCCAGGCTCTGAACTCCCTACCACTGTTTGCCTTGCTGAGCCAATATGCCAATGAGCCTTCCTACTCCACGTTTAGTTTGACTACTTACTTATATCAGTGGTTTATTTGATTTAGTTTTTGAGATGATCTGGATAATCAGGGGAAGTAGTTTCAATATGAAGTGTCAAAAGTTTAATAATTATTTAGATTCTTTTGCAATTCATGTGTATAGATGGATTTTCTAGACCATGGATGCAATGGAAAAAAATCTAGAGCCAACACCCACCTTTTGCTCTTTTTTTAGGAGGTTGGAGGGAGTCCTGACAAAAGCACAGAATACGGTTATAACTGGATTACATGATCAATCATCAAAGCAGGGAGCCCACTCTTTATCTGTACACGTGTTTTGAAGGTTTTCTGAATCAGAGGGCATCACTGGGGCAGAATTGTTGGGGCTGCCTGCTGGTAACCTGTAGGTGTATAGAAGCTGAATGGGCTTCCCCTTTAAAACACTGAAGTTCACTTTTCTTTCTGTCATTTTGAGTTCCATAGACATTCAATTTACGGCTGTTGGCATGCAAAGGAAACAGGATAACTCAGAGGTTACAAAAATAACTCCTTTAACATTGATCTTGGTAGAACCCCAGCAGAGGAAAGGAAACTTTTAGCAGCCAGAATGGTCCCTTTATGGTAAATCAGATCATGTCCATCCTCGGTCCAAGATGCTGTGATGGTTCCAAGTTCTTCCAAAGGCTATGAGGCCCTATGTGGCCCTACCCGTCTCCTCTCCAACTGCCTCCCTCTCTCACTCCAACCCCGGTGCTTCTCCTGCAGACCCTCGACCATACCTGATCTACCCTGCTGTTCCCCCAACACTATCTCTGGCTCTACTTTTTCCTTTTCTCCACATCGTTGGTCACTTTCTAAGCTACAATGTAATTTTATTATGTTTACTGTTCATTATCTCCTCTTCATTAGAATGTGAGTTCCAGGAAGGCAGAAGCCTTGTCTGTTTTGTTCTCAGGTGAATCACCAGTGCCTGGCGCCCAGAGGACTCAATAAATATTTGTTGGACAAATGAGAAACTTGCTAAAGTGCTACTGGGGTGGTAACCTCCACTGAGACTCTGTTTGCCTGAGAAATAAATGGCCTCCCTTTGAAGTACCTCTTTCTCTTTCCATAGCGCGAGCTTGCATCTCTCTTGCCGTCAGATCACCTCCTTCCCTCCTTAGACCCAAGTGTGGTCGTGTGCCTTTCTCCTGGCCATGGGGCAAGGCTGAAGTGCAAAGCCCACAGCCACCACACTTGTCCTAGCTCTCAGGCGGAGTTCTGGGGACAGCGCCCTGGGCCTGAGCTAGGATCTTCTTGCTCTACATGCTCAGGAAGAGGGTATGTGGCTCTGACTTCTCAGTGTCAGCCTGGGGTGCTCACAATAGAGTGACACTTGGCCATACCAGCGAGGGAGAAGCACTGCCACCACTGCTCCTGGGCAGCAGCAGGGGCCCTGGTGTCTCCAAAGCTGGGGGCGCCAGGGGGATTCATCTTCCAGCACATCTGGAGAGTCTCCAGGAGCCCCCAGCTCTGAGCTGTGGATCCCACTCCGGCCCCTGACTCTCCCACGCCTTGTTAGTGCCTCTGCCACAGGTGGGTGGTGGTGAAACCCAGTCTTTGTCAGCCTTGCTCATCTGAGGTCCCAGCAAAAGAGGTGGTGAAACCCAAGGGTGAAAGTTGGGGCAGAGATGTAGTTTTGGATTGCAGTTATCCATTACTGAGAATAAATGAGATGGCTACAAAATAGGACTCAATAAGGACGATGAAAGGAATCATGTATTTCATAAAAAAGAGAGAAGACTTTTCTTTTGGTCTTGCCTACCAACTCTTGTCATGTCCGTGATCTCATCTCCAAAGACCTGAGGTGTTTTTTTGTTTTTTTTAATTTAATAGCCCATAATTACTTAATCATTCCAGCTCTGCCACTTGTTCTCAGCTTTAAGAGCCAGATAAACACGTTGTTTATTAAAGGAGATAGCCTAAATTCATGGAAAAACCAAAACAATTTGAGAATTTCTTAACAGTGATTCCTGTCTTACAATTAAAGCATGAAAGGAGGAAAAAAAGTGTTGAACTACTAAAATGGTTTCCTTCTCAAGGTTTGTTTAGAAACTCGAACTTCAAAATTTAAATTTCAACCTGAGTGTTAGTTTTTGCACTCGAAATCAATGTGCTCCCCACGTAAGCAATTCTTAACCAGTATGTGGGCTGCTGGTGAGCCTCGGAGTACCTTAAACCCTTACCAATGCTGCCGATCACTTTTGATCAGTGTGAAAACTCTACTTCTGCCGTGGTCGGGCTTCAGGGGACTGTTGGGCCATGTGTTTCAGGCAGAACAGGAACAGCTGAGCTGAGGGCATACTCAGGGTACTGGTAAGCCCGGATGGAGAGGAAAAAAAGCACCCAGAAAGCTCCGTGTCTACGGGAACGTGGAGAATGTTGCCTCATGAGTATGTGGGAGAACTCAGCTAGGGTGAGTGCCAGGAAGAGATAGCAAAGTCAACAAGCCACAACCGTGAAGGCAATCTGATCCCTCAAGTGTGCCATGAAAAAGTCTAAAATCAAAGTAAGACAGACTGAGAACCACCCCTCTAGCCTTTGATTAATAGGAAATGTTAACAGGAGGAGAAAATTATGAGAAGAAATAGATTTTAAAACCTAATACATATCTTAAAGCTGGAACGTGATTCTGAAATTTGAGCTAAAGAGTCACTGAATATAAAAGGAAAATTTAAAAACAAACAAACAAAAAAGACACCGGCTATATTTTATCTTATAAAACACCAGTTTTATAAGGTAAAACCCAGAAAACATTAAAAAAAGATAAGGAAAAATAGGCCACTGGATTTCAAAAAACAAAAAATGAACCAACAAAAAAACCCATTTCAATCCCTGTGGTACATACCTTCCAGTGAGGCCTGTAAGTCTTTCATATTTTGATCTAGAAGCTGTGAAGGAAGGAATCCTGAGCCTGTCTGGGGCTTGGGGTCTGGCTCTCCCGGGGCCGCAGTGGGTGCTGACTCCTTCACCCGACTGTCTCCAAACACAGCAGCCCACTCTTTGCTGAACTCGCCCTCTTCCAGGGAGGAAGCGTTGAAGATTTCACTCAACAGCAGCAGGTCATCTTTGTCAGCACCTTCAGGTTCCAGGGTCCCTGCCATTGGGCCCAGGCAAGCTGATCAAAGCAACAGAACACGAAACATATCACCACCAAGGGCCCAGGCCCTAGGGAATAAATGTAGCGGGGGTTGGGATGGGACAGACCAGGTGATGGCTAGATTTTTTAAAAAGTTAATCAAAATATAAATTAATTCCCTTACAGCCTCTCAAGAAATTTTGGAATTAAATTTCTAGTCCCACTGAAACCAAGCAATACCCTGTGAGGACTTCCTGGGGACAGCCCCACCACCCATGTCCCCTGCCTCTTGTTCGTATAAAAGCTTTAGTCTCCTAGGCCTTCCCAGAGTTCGAAAGAGCAAATTTAATCAGAGAAGTAAAAAAACAAAAACAAAGGAACACAGTCAAACAAGACAAAATAATAATAGCTGAGCCATAAAACAAAGTCAAAGACCTTTAGTTTCTCCTCAAGGGTTATAGATAATATCCTGAGCCATATCCTTGAGTTGTTTTACAGATACTAAAACCCCCACCCAGTGGAGGAAGTTAACTGCATGCTGACCACCAGCATGTAGACAGGTTGGAACCAGAAGGTTGATGACTGAGATTCCTGTAACATCACCTTGTTACCTTACCATCAACCAATCAGAGAAGTGTATGAGTTGATCAGACGCCCTGCAAGCCACACCCCTAAGCTTGCCTTGAAAACCCTTTCACTAAAAGCCATCGTGGAGTTCTGGTCTTTTGAGCATGAGCTGCCCGTCCTCCTTGCTTGGCTCTACAATAAATGCTGTACTCTCCTTCACCACAACCTGGTGTCAGTAAATTGGCTTTGCTGCTAGTTGGGCAAGTGGACCCTTGTTTAGTTCTCACTCATTCTCTTTCTTTCAAAGCAAGTCCAGTTTCTGAGCCATTAGAATTGCATTGAAATAGTTTCCACAAAATTCTAGAGTGTTGGTTTCTCCTTAATATAAAAGCATATTTACCACCAATACATTTCTCAGACGTGAAACAAAGCCAGGATTGAAGGCATGTTGGAGATCTTAGTTCCTTGTTTGTATAGCTTCCCAAATCTTCCCAGACAAGCCCCAAATTCACAACCAACACACCATGTGGCAGCCTGCCCTGCCAACCAGGATGAGAAGGGGAGCCTCACCATGCCCAGACTGACCCAGGGAGATGGGAGCAGAGGTATCAGGAAGTCTAACAATGACCAAGAAAGACATCCTTGCTTCCTGTCTCATTTGCAGCACCCCAAGTGCATAAAACAAAGGAAAAGCGGGTCTGGTTTGCCTGAGGGCAGCGGTGAAAGAATGACAGGAAAACAGGGCAAATCACACACGGAACCACTAGAGAATGAGCTTCACAGACCAAAGACACAGCCCTGGAGGGTTGGAGTGAGCACTGGACCAAAGGAGGAGCCCCTGGACCTTCCTTTACTTGCTGTATGACTTTGGCAAGACCCTTAACCCCTCTGGGCCTCTGTTTTATCATCTATAAAATTTTATTAATAATGCCCACTTGAATATCATCAGGAAGATCAAAAGAAATACAACTGAAACATCATTGCCAGTCCAGAAGGAAGACTTTTGAGATTCATTCTTAGAATATGAACAATGACAAACTACTAAATAGTGAGTACAAGTAGAATGGGGGCATTACTATCACAAATCCTATAACCTTTCATTGAGTTTTCTACATATTTTGAAAACCAAGAATTGATGATTTTTTTAAACTCTGGCTTTGTTATGGTGTCTAACTGCCACTTGGAAACTACAAACATTTTTGTTGTTAAGTCATGAAGAGAGGGAACAATCATGATTTACATTTTCTCTGAGCTAGATGGTAATGCTGACACTGTCATATTAAGTGAGGTGAACAGGTTTCCCTCAAATATATGAGATAATTTTTAAAAAGGCTTCACATGAATTAGATAAAGCTCTTGTATCTCTGTCGGCTTTACTGGATCTATTTTCAACTATACTTTATAGAAAGATCTATGATAGAGGGGATTTTGGATGTGTTGTGCAGACTGGCTATCCATCAGGGAGGGGAGGGGTCCAGGCATGCTCATATCACTGTGGTTTAAAAATAGTGGTGAAATACCACCTTAATTGGACAGCTGTCTAATTTAAGCATTCTTCTTGTTTGTGTTATCACAGAGGTTTGCACTAAGATATAGCCTGTAGGTGTGGTGGTGAGAAGATTGGGAAAATGGCATTTTACTAAACAAGCTTCTGAGACAGTTCTGTAGTGAGAGAGTAGTGCAGGAACCACTTAGGCCTGTGCATGGTAGGGAAGGCAGGGCAGGAGAGGTGAGGCAGCTCACCGCTGTGAACAAAGGAAGGAACCTCAGCTGTGACAGGGTGTGTCCATCAACATGCATTTGGGTGTCCTTCCTCCCTCCCCCTCAGTCTCTCTCAGCATCACCCTTTTTACATCTATTAACTTCACAAATCTCTGTACTTCCTACTTTCAGTTGGGTCCTGAGTGCCCAAATCTTTTCTCATGGTTTACTTTCTGGCCTGACTGAAACCAGATGATTGCTGAACCAAACTCCTTTTATTGGAAACAATTCAAGTCGATGTACAGACCCTAGAGAAACAGATGACTTTAAAGGACCATTGAAAATTATGTGCATTCCTCCCAAAGTCACTTTACAGCTCTCCACTGAGTCAAAGCCTGGGGGAGCCTTCGTTGCTTTCATCTAGATGTCAATCCAGGGAAAATCACAACCAACATTAGCAACTACAAATAATAAACCTTGAGAGCCTTTCAAAAATAACCACAGACTGGAAGAGCTCTTTGTGTTTACTGTTTAGGTTTTGTGCGATTGTATTTAGAGTAGACCTCTTTGGGTTTTGCTAACTTAGCATCCCTTTCTTCCTCCTCTTTAGTTTCCCTTCGGGGTGACACCTTCTCCTCTGATCCTGGTGAGATACCACTTAAGATGCCTCACCACCTCATCCCAGGTGGATGTGTGACCTAGGCTGGCCAGAGTCTTTCATTTCTCAGTGCATGGTGACTGGCTCAGGGATGGGCTTCCCTGAGTTTGGAATATGGAAGCTGGAAGGAAAAGGGGCTCTCTTCTTTGGGATTCTAAGTTCTAAAGATGCAGAACGGAAGCTCCCAGTGATGATGGAGCCAAACAGGGAGGGAAGAGTCAGAAACAGAATCCTGACCACACTGTTTAAGCCCTTGGATACAGCCTTGCTTAAAGTCAATCCACCTAAGTTACATGGACCAATATCCATACATTCTTTTATTCTCTTTTAATTTTAAAGCTAAATTATTTAGAGAAGGATTTCTATTACTTCCAACCAAATGATTCCCAACTAATAATCTATCCTATCCAACTCAGATTTAGTGACTGAAATAAGAAAAGGACCCACGGGGAGGATGATACTGTCCAGAGGTAGTTCTGAATTGAGATTTAGTCTAAGGTCTACCATTGAATGTGGTCTATTACTTAGTGTCCTGGTTATTTAACAGTTAAAGCAGGCTGCACTGTGGATATTTTCTCTTTTAAGAAAACTTGTTAGCTGAAAGCAATGACACTGACACTGACTTGAACCTGAAAACAGGGAAACCTCCTAATTATTGCCCTGATAATTAAGATGCTTGAAATTACTGTACATAACTTGTAAGAAGATCACAAGTGAAAAAGGACAGGTTTAGGTCTGTAACCACACAAGTCAACACTTGAAAAATAACACTAGTCAGTTGGCTCTTAAGAATCATGCTATCATTTTCTCTGGAAATAATTCAACTCAACTGTGAGAATATGAAGACACACAGAGATACGATAAGCTCTTTGAGAGAAGCCTGGTGAGAGTTACAACTGGAGTCACAGCCTCCACCGTGTAGATGAGCAAGCGTTGCTCCTGGGTTACGGAGCCCCACCCTGCCTTTGTCTTAAAGAATGAACAAAGAGATTGCAGGGGCCAAATCCACAGATACTCCTTCTAGTCCCCTTCATGCCCTTGCTGGCTCTCAAGTCTCCATGTTTACTTTCCTATCAGTAACCCAACGGCAGATACTACTACAAAAATAAAGGGCAACACACGTGACATACTCAAATTCTCACTGCTTGGCCTCCAGCTCTACGACCCTTCATGCACTCCCTCATCCTTTGCAACATTAGCCCTCCCTATGCTCTCCCCATGCTTGTGGGAGCCTGCTCTGCTCCCAGTATTATTCCAACATCAGCATCTGTAATTGTTCATTCTCCAAGGCTTCCTCTCCCTGACCTCAGGTGTGTGCACAGCCAACAATGTCAATCTTCACTTGATGGTGCTGTCTCTCCCCACACACTCCCTGTCAACTCACTGTCCTAGTTTCTTCTTTCTTCTACAGCCACACACTCCACTTTGTCACCACTCTTTTTGGGGCTGTCTGTAATCAAGTTCCTGCCCCCACCTACACAGAAGTGGCCCTCTTGAAGGTTAACAGAGAGATCCTCATGGCAGATTCCAAGCCCCTTTTCTCAGGCTTTGACCTCTGTAGCACTTTGCACTAATGCCTGCTCTGGAAATGCTGTCATCTCCTGTGAGTCCCCATCAAGTGGCTCTCTTGGAGGTCCTCCTATCTCCTTGATAATACTTTCCCTGCTGCCTCTTCCTATTCTGGTTGCCCTTAAGATTTCTTCCTAAGCCATCATCTCTCTCTTCCCTACATTCTCTACATAGAAGATCCCATTTGTTCTCATGGTTCCAGCGTTGCTTGGGAGCATTCTCAAATCTCCATCTCCAACTCCAACTTCTTTCTTGAACTTGGATGACAAATTCCTACCTGGGGGCCCTTAGGGGTTTGCCCATTGGCGAACCTGCTGGCGCTCCATAAAAGGCACCCTCCTGTTGTATACCTTCGCTTAATTCAGCTGTGAGGTTATTACTCCCTTCCTCAAAAACCTTCAATGGCCCCCTCTGACTCCTGAGTGAAGTAACACTCCTTATGGTGGGTTCAGGACCACTACAGTCAAGCTTTAAGGCAGCTCTTTCAGCAGCTAGCCGACACTGCCTTCAGGGAAGCCTACGATTCAGCAAAACTCCTCCGACTGCCATTCCTCAAACATGCTTTCCTGCCTTCCTGTCTGGGAACCTGCTGTTTTCTACCAATGAGATGCCCAAAGAGAAGAGTCATACTCAACTGAAAGGGATCCTATAAATCATCTCCTCTAACTCATTTTACAGATGAGGAAAAATACACCCAGGCTAGGTGACCTCAAGGTCATATACTTTATTAGTTATAAATTATCTGGCTGGAGACCCACGGTCAAATTGTTTTTTCAGTGCACCACACTGCTTTCACTTCAGAGCCTATTAAGGATCTCATATATAAACAAATATTTAAGTTTTGTAAAGTTTGTAGGGTTTCTGAGGTCATATGGCTCCACTGGTAGCTAGGCAAAGCTCACAGCTGCAGGCGCCATGGCAGAATGGTCGAGATGACAGAACCACTTAGCACGTTTACCCTGCCCTGCCCTGCCCAAGGATTCAAAAATAAAAACCCTATGCCTCTGGGAAAACATTCCCTAGGAACAATGATTCTGACCCAGTGAGTTTTCATTGAGTGAAAACTGACCTTCAGAGGAAGCTCTCAAGTTCAGACTGAGTGTGGGTGACAGAA
Organism: Lagenorhynchus albirostris; assembly: GCF_949774975.1. Classification (NCBI taxonomy): domain Eukaryota; kingdom Metazoa; phylum Chordata; class Mammalia; order Artiodactyla; family Delphinidae; genus Lagenorhynchus; species Lagenorhynchus albirostris. The sequence continues at coordinate 61,427,760 of NC_083102.1, forward strand.
ACCTAATGTAGGAGCCAGGTGACAGCCCACTCGGGTGATATTTTTGAAATCATACTGAGGTTCATGACCTCAGCAGAAATTAGGAACACAGAAGATGGAAACATAACTACACAGACCCAAAATGAGAGCACAGGAAAACAAGTAGATAAATGTCACAGAAGTTCCCTTCATCTGTGTGTGAAACAGGAAGACACTCTGGTTTGCTCCCTGGTCCCCACTCTCAACATTATGACTAATTGTAAAGGCCACACGCTTGAAACACACATGAAAAACCCCAAACACCAACACTATCCTCACACTTGGGTAGGAAACCACCTTACGAAGCTGTCTAACAAGAAAAATAGTCTTCATTATAAAAGGCTCTGGTAACAAATTGTACTTGTTTGGAATTCAAGAATACTGCTTCTAAAAACTCCCTTCTGGTGAAAAAAGACATGGATAGTAATAGCAGATGGAGGAAAACCCACCCTGCCCACTCTCTGGGACACACACACACACACACCAAACAAAAAACAAAACAAACAACCCCTCCCCCATCAGAGAAAAAAACCCCAACAATGCTAGACCCAGAGTAGGCACTCAAAAAATACTTTTTGGGGCTTCCCTGGTGGCGCAGTGGTTGAGAGTCCACCTGCCAATGCAGGGGACACGGGTTCGTGCCCCGGTCCGGGAAGATCCCACATGCCACGGAGCGGCTGGGCCCGTGAGCCATGGCCGCTGAGCCTGTGCGTCTGGAGCCTGGCTTCGCAACGGGAAAAAGCCACAGCGGTGAGAGGCCCACGTACCACAAAAACAAAACAAAACAAAACAAAACAAAATACTTTTTGATGAGCCTGCTCCTCCCTTGTAGCATTAGAGCTTAACAAGCAAGCAGTATTACCGGAAAACTTGATACCTGGAGCAGGGGTAAAGCTACATAGAACACTACAGACTATAAGGTGATGAAATAAGAACAGTATTTGGTTTTAAGGTACACCATTATCTCATGAAAGGAACCAAGCCAGCAGTTTTCTCCCTAGGAGACTGAGGGAGACAGGGAGAAGGGAAAGTTTATGAGAAAAGATAATGAGCTTAGTGTTTGACACATGGCTGTGAGGAAGCAATGGGACCCCTAGTTAGCTACATATATATATATATAGGTAAGTACAGGAGACAGTTCTGAATGACTGGGCAGGACCTGGGTGCAGGGACAGAAATGCAGATTACTGCTCCAGGCTAAAGCTTCTCACCCAGACATATGGGAGCTAGTGAGTGAGTGTCTCAGTCATTTGCTAATTGGCCAGAAGTTAGAATCGCAAATCTGGAGATAGAAACCAAGGGAGCAGCCAAAGACAAACATTTTCATTGTAATATGAACAATTAAACCATTTTAAAATTGGTCCAGTTAGTCCTGTCCTAGAGAGGGATATTTTGGATAAGGCCGAGTTAGGAGATTTAGATGAGCTGAATTCATGTTAACTCTCTTCTGCTTTATCCCACCACTTTCTGTTCAGTTATCTGAGAGTTATTTTTCTTGGCCCAACTTTGAGGAACATAAGACTTTACATGTTATAACTTGTGAATTGAGACTAAGGACTGTCACATGTGGTCACAAGGTGATTTCAGAGCCACTTTCAAGTATCTCAAAATGTCACTCAGTTTCTTTTTCATTTAAAATGTTTGTATAAACTGGCCAAATACCGGTTTTCCATTACCTTATCTATTTAGTAGGAGAAAACACATTTCATTATGACACTGAGTCGGAGTGATTTTCTGGGCCACGGCTCCTGAAGAATTGTGTCCTTGCTGTAGACAGAAGCGGTCTGCTCTCTGATAACACTGTACCAGGGCTTAGCCATGACTTGTCCAACAGAATCACCACTGGGGGTGAACCAGCCTCCAAGCAGCAGGGTGCTAGAGCTTACAGCTCCCCCAGTCCTATAAAGTCAGCCATCCCTGGATTAAGCTCTTTTTATTTCTTGATTGTTTAATGTCTTACATATTATAATCAGTATTTTAATTCAGGATTTGGGCCTTCTGGCAGTTTTCCGAAGGGCACACATTTGGAAGTCAACTAATTAAGAGTATTCTTTTCTTCCATCACCGCAAGTTCTCTGTACACTGAGAGAATATTTTTATACTCGTGGCCATGTTAATTTTTAAGCTGATGCTACCCCTGGGGCTGCGGACGCATAAGAGGCAGATAGAGGGAAAGCACGGCTGGTGACTCAAGGGGGGCTTTGTGGGTTGGCAGAGATAAAGGGAAAGGAGAAATTATGTGACACTGCATTTAACCAAGAAAATTTGTAAATCAATTTTTCTGCCTGAGAACAAGTACACATTTTGAGGAAGAGCACATTCATCTCTTTATCTTCAGAATTAAGTTGAGTGCTCAAAAAAAAAAAGTATATGAGCCACAATTCTAGGAAACAAAGATTGTAACTACAAACCAATGAGGTGTTTTAAATAAGGAGAAAGATATCAATCTTATTCCAACATATCTTGGCACATGTGTTAGAAGAAGCTCATGAAAGTAAGCCTGTATCTTGGGCAGTTAGCAGTTCTGACTTAATTCTGTGAATAAAGGCATGGCTACTGGGTTAGTGCTGTACCACTATAACCAAGTTTAAAAAGTCAAAAACCAAAACCAAGAAACTTTTTTTGGAAGAAGCAGGGAAACACGAGACTATAGACTCAAATGTGCTTGTGTCTGTGTAAAGAAACACTGGAGGGATGCACTAAGGGATGGGAATGTTGGAATAGAGAGGAGAGTGGGCAGCAGCAATGGGAGTGAGAGGTTTGCTTTTGTTTTTTTTACTGTATACGTTTATATCATTTTGATTTTTGCACCAATGTGAATATACCACCTACTCAAAAATTATGTTTATTAAAATAATGAAATTAAATAGGAGATAATAAAAGCAAAGAGCAAACTATATAAACAAGAGGTTGGGAATAGGATAAATCATATTCCTATCAAAATAACTTGAAGCTTATGTATAATTATAAATAATCTGTTAAATGTTAAGACTTGCTAAAACTAGGTGGTGGGTACCTATTACTTGTTACATTATTATCCTTATCTCACCTTTGTAAGACTGAAATATTTTCCCCCTCCAAAAAATAATTTGTTTAAAAGCACTTTTATTTCATCAAAATATTCTATCCTTAAGCCAAGGGAGAAACATTCTTATGAAAATATAGGCCATGTGATGGCAATCTGCATTAATTATTTGCTTTTTTACTTTCATACCCTGGTGTGATTTCAGTATTTACAAATAAGTAGACATTCTGATAAATATGCATGGACATTCATGAAATACTGCACAGTGTGTTGCCTAGAATGAAAAATTAGTAAGGAAAGTGGGTTTCTGCCCTCAAGTTTATATGCCTTAGCCTTGGAAACTTTTTTTTTTTTTTTTAAAGGCTTGGAAACTTAGTGCTAGAGTTGTGATGCCTTTCCAATTTTGAAAAAACTTTAACCAATGTCCTGTTTTCCAGGGTTTCTCCTCTCACACTCTGGGAATTAAATCCAAATCAAGCAAAGACTGAGTAGAGAAAATCATCAGCCCTAGGTAACTGGGGCTGGCAGGATGACCTTGGCCCACTTCTAGTCCTGTAAGAAACCTGTAAGACCAGGGCAGACGGTATGCCAGCCACCCAGGGCAAGGGGTGCTCTAGAATTTGGCTGACAATCTCAGGGGTAGGATGGAAAGCAAAGGCTATGACCAAGCTGAACACACTCAATTTCTTGGGATCGCTTAAGACTAGGCATGTCTCATCCAAATCCATAGTTCTGGAATCTCTTGTGGGGGGTTATTTAGTAAATGATTTTAGGTCTGGTGAACTTGGGTGTGGGACCTGGCCAGGCAAGCTTTCCCTGTGCATTTAACTAAGGTTCAATGAAGATAAGCACAGTACATCAGCAGGGCAACATTTCTTTCTTTCTTGTTTTTTTAATTAGATTTTTCTTTTTTTGAAAATTGCCTAAATGCATAATTTATAATCTATTTATTTATTTAAAAAAATTTATCTATTTTTGGCCACACTATGCGCGGCACGTGGGATCTTAGTTCCCCAACCAGGGATCAAACCCGCGACCCCTGTAGTGGAAGTGCAGAGTCTTAACCACTGGACTGCCAGGGAAGTCCCAGCAGGGCAACATTTCTAGTCCTACCATCTCTGCTTACCGTTTGGAGAGTGTCCCTGTGTCAGAGACGATGAAAGACCCTTTGCATACTTGATCTCCAATCCTGGCAATAACCCAGCAAGACTGTTGCTACTGGTTCCAATTTACAAATGAGAACAACTGAGGCTAAAAGAGTTTAAGTACGAAGCAAGTTACTTAAGGCCATAGAGATCATTTCTAGGAGAACCATATCTAAATTCAGGTCTGTCTGATTCTGAAAGCCATGTTTTTTTTCTACTCCAGCATTCAACCTCTGACATAATAGCTTTTAGCTTTAGTAGTTTGAACATTATGTAATTACACTAAAGATGACAGATCTACACATACTATTTGTGCTTGAGCATATCTGAAGTCACTTATAAAGACAAATGACAGTCACCTAAAAACAATTGCTTGGGAATGCAAAGCTATTCAAAAGATAAAAATTACATTTTCCTGCATGTAACAACAGTATTTAAAATATTAAACAAATTATAACCCCAAAGAAATGCATAAATCTTACCACCTTCCTCGAGTTTCATGTCTAATAGTTCATCTATAGGTTCATTAGAGGAGAAGAAAGAAAAGAAAATTGAGTCATTTTCATTTTGTAAGGAGTTTGAGTCAAATTACTAAAATTGAGTTGTTTTCCTTAATCTAGACTACCTGAGCATGCATTATGTATAGAGCTTTTGTCTAAGGCAGATAAAACACTTTTTCCATCTTCAGCTGTAAATATAACACATGCATTTGGTTATCACCGATTCAGAAAGGTGTGTGTGTTCATATACTAACGCTAAGGTAAATACATGGCTTCAGGAAGAAATGGTATCCACAAACTCACTCACACAGAAGCAGTGGTCCTCAGATGATAATTTACCCAAGCTGCTGGCTCTCCATGAATGCTGAGTTAACAGCCCTGAATCCTTGTTTTGTTTGGTAGAAAACTATATGACACTGATCAACAATTCTCCTTCTACGGACAAATGTGTGACTTAAGTACCAGAAGATCGAGTGACGGTGCGCTAAGGAACCTCAGCCACGTGGGCCTGGCTAAAATAAAAGGGCAGATTACGGGTGAAAGAAGCCAACCTGTAAAGGCGACATTCAGCGTGATTCCAACTATATGACACTCTGGTAAAAGCAAAACTATGGAGACAATAAAAAGATCAGTGGTTGCTAGGAGTTTGGGGGAGGGAAAGTTGAATAGGTGAAGCAACGGGGGATTTTTAGGACAGTGAAAGTACTCTGCATGTGGTGGATACATGGCATTAAACATTTGTGAAAACCTACAGACTGTACAACATCTAATGGAAACTATGGAATCTGAGAGATAATAATATGTCAGTGTTGGTTCACTGATTGTTTACCCTGGCGGGGGATGTTGCTAGCGGGGGTGACTATGCATGTGCGGGGGGCAGGGCATAGATGGGAACTCTTTGTACCTTCTGCCTGATAAAGTGTGTGCGTGTGCGTGTGCGTGTGTACGCACAATATAACGACCTTAAAACCTGGTTTGCTCATAGGTACATTAGACTTTCTACAGGTCCCAGAATAAAGGACAGATCGCACTTCATTATAATGGGCTCCATTCTGTGTATATGTAAAAGAAGGAAATCAACATTTACGATCTCAAAATATTATGCAGCTACCACAAGCAAGTGAACATACGGCACAGAGAGAAAATCTGATCCCCCTGTACTGTCGCATGTTGTATAAATAAACGATCTCTATTGATAATTTGAATAGAAATAGAATCAACTGGAGTTTACATTTTTCCCACAAAACTAAAATTTTTCTATTCGATTACTTAGATTCCCACAGGATTCGTGCTGTCAGCCCCGCATGATCCTGAGGCTGGAGGGTGATACAATACACCCTTACAATATTGTAAGAGTCTCTGACAATACAGTCAGAGACTCTTACATGGCCAGCCTGCCTCTCTGGCTTCTTCTACCACTTACTCCCTCCGTCAACCTCTAGGACATTGTTCCTCTGACCTTCCCCTGGTCCTCCCTGGATCATAGTCTTTGCCCAGGCTGTTTCTTTTGCTTTGATAGGTCTTGCAGTAGCCTTGACTTAGCCAGTTCCCCGATGCCCTCGAACAGGTGAAGTCACCCTAACACACAGGCCCATCGCCCTTGCAGCCCACACCCAAGTTGGAGTTGCCCAGTTACTTGTGTAATTGTTAGGTTACCACCTGCTTCCCCTTTTGACTGTAAGCCCCATCCTGGAAGGGTCCATCACCATGGGCCCAGAGCCCTGTGCTGTGTCCGCCACAGAGGTGGCTCTCAATTAACATCCGCTGAACAAATGAAGAAGTACATGAGTAAGTGAAGGCATACAAGCACGAAGGGATGACACGAAGCCAAGCTGTAGAGGCAAAAAAGTGATAGTTTTTTTTTTTTTTTCCCCTGTTGAAAGACAGATGGGGGAAAAGCAAAGGAAGCAGTAAATGGGAGAAGAATAAAGTAGGTGATGTGGTTGGAAAAGTAGGAAGGAACACAGAGTGTGAAGGGAAGAGATGGAAGAGAGGGGGAGTTCTAGGGTGTAATCTGCCCCCTCCTGTCTCCTGGAAAGGCTGCCCCAGCAAAGGGCAGAGGCAGATACATTCCGAGAGGGCCAGGCTGAACAGGCAGTTGGGGTAATTTTAGTTCTCTTCCTATTACCTATAAAACTTTCCCCTGCATCTCCAAGAATTTGAGTCCCAGCGAAAGGCTCAGCTTTCCATCCTGAGTTCTGTCACACTTTACCCTACCCCATGCTCCTCATGCGAGAACGCACCAGTGAATGAATGGGCTGTAATAGCAGAAGGCAGGAATAGCTGACAAGCCCTTCAAAGCACACTGTCTGGTCCACCAGTGCTCTGATCCCTCTTCCGACCACACGAGGGTCAGTACGCCAGAGGGATCTGGCGCCACTCAGTACTGAGCAGGCCCAGGAACCACCTGGAAGAGCAGTGTCTGAGCTCTGCCATCTGTTCCCAACCATGACCAATACACACCCCATGACACAGCCAAAATCGAACTCCCCTGATGTCATCATGTAATCTCTTTGCAACCATCTCTACAGCCCAAATGGCAGTTACAACTCGTAATGGTAATAGCAGAAATGTTATCACCTGTTGTAAAAGAAATAGTATCAATAGTGATGCTCCCCTGACAGGCTGCTGCTGAAATGACTAATGATGCTTTTTCTAGTTCAAAATATACAACCTCTCTCAATAATGCTATAGGGTCAACAGCACTGATATCTGAAAATTTAAAACTTAAATGATAGGAAGCAAATTAATATAGAATTTTCTCAATTGGAAAAAAAGGTCTAGAAGAAGTTTACTGAAAAAGAAAATGAGCTGGCTGTTGTGCAGCAGTATTTCAGAAGCAATTCTAAATAAAAATCGAAACTTACTCTTAAAACTAGAGGATTCCTTGTGCTGGTTTTCATCCTCTAATGAAATTAACCTTAAAATTAAAAAACAAAGTTTAGTAATGTTGTTCTGAAAATGTTATACTTATGATAGGGCCAGATTTTCTGTACAATATCTATTACTGTACATACACACACACACAATATGAACATACAGTCATTTACATGCTATATATTTTTGGAAGAAGAAATAAATTTGCTGGCTTTCTTCTGTCCCTGTATTAAAACTGGTTAGTAGTATCTTAATGTCTGAATTTAGTTTCATGCCAAGGCACATATTCTGTAAATATCTAGGTGGGCAGTTATGTATAACAAAGATAGATACTTACAGTTATCACTTTAAAAACATAGTTAAAAAACTGATGGGCAAGCAGGTGTTTATTCTGATTCGTGGTGTTACAGGAGAGGATACCTCAGGAGGCTAGCTAAATTACATAAGGCTGAAAGCAGGATCATTCTCAAATCCACAAGACTGTTGCCTACTGAACTCTCACTATTCATGGGTAAGATGATGGCACAGATACATCACCACCCTGAGATTCAGCTGGTGCCTCTGAATCCCCCTCCTAGCGAAGTGGTTCACTTTACCTGCCATTTCTGAACAAAATTCTTATTAAATTTCATTGTCATTTAAACTAGTTACTTTTATACTTTTTGAGCTTTAAAAAAGGAAGTACTAAAAATAATGAAGAAATATGAAATTAATTAAAACTAACCACCCAAAACTAATCTTCGGTGGTTCCTCTCTAAGTAAAAGTTAATGCTTTACTTTGATTGCAGTAACATATATGGTGAAAAAAAGGCACCAGAACTCACTCCAGGCCCTGCCTCTTACTATACTAGGGGCCATGGGCAGTCCCTTAACCTCTCTGAGCCCCACTTCCATCATTAACACAACAGGGAAATGCCTATGTTAATTACACGGAGGGTCATCATGAGAATGAGTTGAGATAACATGAATAAAGCACCTGGCATTGTGTTTCATACACAGTAGGTGCTCACTAAATGGTAGCTAGCATCACCATTACTAACAGTAATAGGTTAAATTGCTTCCCCCTCAAATAGTCAATTGTACTAGATTCAGAGCACATTCTATAGCTGTTCCTACAGTGAAAAATTGTCTTTGTTCTGCACTACAGGAATTTTCTAGTATTTGCTTTAAAATTAAAGAAGGCGGGCTTCCCTGGTGGCGCAGTGGTGAGTCCGCCTGCCAATGCAGGGGACACGGGTTCGTGCCCCGGTCTGGGAAGATCCCATGTGCCGCAGAGCAGCTGGGCCCGTGAGCCATGGCCGCTGAGCCTGCGCGTCCGGAGCCTGTGCTCCACAACGGGAGAGGCCACAACAGTGAGAGGCCCGCGTACCGCAAAATAAATAAATAAATAAATAAAATTAAAGAAGGCTACCCTTGGTGGTAAATACTTCCATCAGACAAAAAAGATATTTAAAACCTGATTTAGAAACACAGTAAAAATGTAAACCTGTTTTAGCACAAGATTGTCATCTAAACTTTTTTGTGTGGAAAAGGAAGAACAAATGGAAGTAAGGTAATCTACTAGGTTAGCCAGCTCAAGATTAACCCCATTCCCACAGGCTATGACATCTCAACAGAAAAAGACATAGGTTCACATGTAAACCTTCTCCTTGCTGTATGAGTTGAGGAATCATGCAGCATATATGTTGAAAAGTTCATCTCAGTGTTTAAAAATGACTGGAGGAGGCTTCTCTGTAAAGAGGCAAGAAATGATGATGGAGAGTCACTTCCTGCGCTCAAAGCTGCTCTCCGCTTCACAGAGGAGGAAACAGAAAGTCTGCACGTAGAAACAAAATGTCAAGACCCAACACTTGTGTATCATAACACCTGAGTACTACATGTGTTGTGAAGTAAGCTAATAAGTTATTTCCTTCTATGAGAGAAAAGCCGGGGATTTCCTATCTAGGACAGGATCTTGTAACTGATGGTGACAAAAGGAATAGATGGGGTGCAGAAATCCCAGAGAGCAGGAAGCTGGGTCTGAGGCCAGGGAGTACTGGGGACCTTTACCCTCTCTTGCCCCAGTCAACTCCTCACAAGTTGCCCTTCCTAAGACCCCAGAAAGGGGTCTCTTCTTGGGATAAGTGAGTCCCGGCCTAGCAGGAATATGTGAGGGGAGGAGTTTGGCCTCAATTTTAGTACATCTACTCAGAGAAGTGAGGAAGTAAAGCAGTCACCCTGTGTCAGAAACCCTGGCAGACTCGGTCTGCGAGGATGGCGGTGGCCTTACCTGTGGGAAGAAAGGTTTGCCAAGAGAAGGAGCCGTGACTTACTGACTTGGTTCCTCCACTGAGGCCTCTGCACTTTCCTGCTGGGCAATCTTCTTCCTTTCTTCTTTCTCAACCAGCTTTTTCATAGGGTCTTGTAAGCTCTTGATCAGGATAATAGGAAAGAAAACAAAAGAAAATGAAAGGTCAATTAAAAACTCAACTGCCACTGGTCCCAGGAATCAAACCCTGAATTAGAGGTTTGGGGAGGTAAGCTTGAACCAAACAAGTGGACAGAAATGAAATGTTGGATGTTCTCAGACCTATCCAAGAAATACTAGCTTATAAAGGAGAGTTGTTTTGCCACTAGATTTATGTTTTTCCCTTTTGTGATAAGTTATTCAAAAGAAGGCCTTTTGGCTATTGCTAACTTTATGTTCCATCTTTAACATGCAGCTAAGATAAACATTCTGTTCTGCTTGCAGCCCACACACTGACAGAGTAGAAGCTTTCTCTCCCCCAAAGATGAGACAATTTTATTTTTAATTTTGTTTGCTATTTTGCAATATAAAACAGCTTATTTTTTAAAAAACAAGAGGAAACAAACCCTTTTTTTTTCAGACCCAAAATAGTGACTTAACAAATTCTGACAAGTTAACTCCCACGAGTGGACAGAGCAGGTGCGTCCAAATCTTTGTAGGTTAAAAACGGGTGAGAGTCTTTTTTGGGCACATAATTCCTTTGAGCGACTGTTCTTACAGTTTATTAAATATTTAAGGAAAGGTGTTTTTTTTTTTTTTTAAAAAGCAAAAAGTGCCAAGGAACTGTACACCAGTGACAAAGCCTGAAAAAGCAAAACATCCCTGTAACAACTGAATAATGAGTTATATACAAAGATCTCCATTTCTGGCCTAATTATAATACAAACAAAAAAGAAATATCTCAAGATACTTATCCTGCTTATATTCTCAGAACTATTAAAGTCCTCATCCTTTGGGTCTTCACCTCTCTGTTCCTGTCTCCTTCCCATTCCTCACTTTTCTAGTATGACACACACACAGAGGAGGCAATAACTTTTCATATGCCAACTCGGACTGATTACTGAGGGCTGACCAGAGGGCTGGTTGAAGATGGTCTGAAGGCTGAGTCTTGGCAGAGTGGAGCTGTGATTGGTTTTGGTGTCTGCCATGGACACTAGATGGACACTGGTGTCACTCTTCCTGCTAGAATAATTTTCCTATAACACCCAGGCCATCACATTACCCTTTTTCTCAAGAACCCATTGTAGTTTCTTATTTCCTTCCATTTCTAGTCTAAACTTCTCTGACCAATTTAAAAGATCTTCTAAAATGTGACCCTATCCTACTCTTCCAGATGCATTCCCACTAACCTCACATGTCCTTCCGTTCAATTAGGCTTCTCTCCTCACGGTCTCCTGTGTGCTAGTTGCTCCCTTCCTATCTTTGCTCATTCTGCTGCTTTAACCTAAAAAGCTCTCTCTACCTATCTGTCTGTCCTCAAAGTCCTATCAGTCTCTGCAAAGTCCAGACCAGTTACTACCATTTTTCATAAAGCGTCATTCACTGAGCATGCCAAATTCAAGAACGTCCTTCCATCTCCTAACTGCACTTACAGTTTTATTAGTATTTCATTATACATATCCTGTATTATGTTTTGTCTTTTAAAAATATTTTTTTAATTAGAAAAGTAATAAAACCACATGTAGAATGTTTGGGAAGTAAAAAAGGAAAAATTACTCGTAATTCCATTTCCCTAAAATAGTTATTAGTTTTATAATATTTCCTTTCTGTTTTTTTTCTTACTCATACGACTTATACAATTGGAATCCTTGTTTGTATAGTAGATATTTTTATAGAGCATAGATGCCCTCTTAACCAATTTAATGTATGTAGATATTTCATAATTAAAACAATTTGAGTGCAGAATATAAAGAAGATTTTATATATCTTAAACATTTAATATTGAATTAAAAAATATAAATGTTTAATTTATATTGCCAATATTCTAAGGTAGGGCTAAATGTTCTCTTTGAATGTATGTCCCGATTAGGATTCTGACGCATTTTCTTGCTTAAACCACATCCATAAGGCACTGCCATAGTTTTTAATGATTCCCTATTTCTGGACATTTAGATTAGTACACTCAGTCAGTGAATAGTGTTTGAGCACATCCCAAGGCCAGGGGCTGTTTCGGGTGCTGGGGATACATGGTGCACAAGACAGACAAAATCATAAGCTAGTGATGGATCCAGGCAGAGAACTGATATAGGGGGATAGAAAGTGACTGGGTCATAAGGTAGCAGGTAGCAGGAATGTCCTCTCTTAGAAGTGATATTTCAACTCAGAGCTAAATGGCAGGAAGGAGCCATCCACGTGCAGCTCAGGAGAACCACGGGCCCCAGGTGCAAAGGCCTAGCGGTAGGAACAGCTTGGCTTGTTTCGGCTGTAGAGTAGTGGGTAACAGGACAAGTCTCATGAGACTGGGATAAAGAGGTCAACAGGGGTCACACAGGGAGAACGTTCCTTTACCCACATTCCTCAATACTTAACATTTTGCCCCCATTAGTTTCCTTATACTCTTTTGCTCTTTCTGTCTCTCTACTGCATGACAACTAAATGGACTCTATGATCCTTGGCTGGAGGGGGAAATGCTATGAAGGACAGCATTGGAACAAATGAAGCAATTGGAATATGGACCATAGTCTTGGTGTTCTTCATATATGTGTGTGTGTGTGTGTGTGTGTGTACACCCAAAGGCATCTGGTAAAAGCTGGGCACGTGTGTGTGTGTGTGTGTGTGTGTGCATTTTGGAAATGTGCAACCACAAGGAGTAGTTGAACAGATGTCAAGGACTTACTCTTTTCAACTGAGCTGCCAATCACGGCACTCACACACACACTCATACACACCCCACTTCCAGCAGTTTTATTCTCTAAAGAGTGGTCCAGCCCTGGTCAAAGTGAAGCCAGGAGAATTTCCAGAGAAGGCTCCGCCGGCTCCAAGTCTTGCTTTTAGATTCTGTGACGCTTTGCTCAGGCCTCCTGGTTTGCTCAGTTATCTTCTCTCTGCATTTCCTTTGTATCAATCAGCAGTGGCAGGGCCAGGACAGCTGCTCTCAGCCGGCCATGTCTAGCTGCCACAGTGCTCGCCTAAGCCCCTGAGATGCCCTTGACAGCTCCATGGTTATCATCCCTTCTGTCTCTAGCCTGACCTCCCCTCAGAACCACACTCCAGCAGCTCTCAGACAACCCCTTTGTGATGTAAACCACTTATTCCTTCTTTTCAACCCCTGCTCCTGTTGGGCCATTAGCAGGCACTCAATTGTTGGCCCCCTGTCACCACCATCACGGTTAAGTCACTATTGTGCTTCACCAACAGAATGGCTGCAGTTCCAATTGCTACTTTATTATTAATAATTCCTGTGACAATCACTCCTTCCTTCCTTCTATTACCATTGTCCTTAAAACAATTTTGTTGTTGCCACTCAAGTGAGGTGCTGTGTATGCACCTGTTGGTTGATAAATTAATGTACATAAGGTTAAACTGCAAAAATTAGAGCTCTTTAGCTAAGAAATTCAAAGGTTAGGGGAATCATGTGAAAAGGCTTATAAAATCATAAGCAAAATTAATACTGAGCACATGGGCTTATTTATTAAATATTAGAATTTTGAACTAAGAGGACTCGTGTGTGTGTGTATCTTTACTGAGATATAATTCACATACCACAGAATTCACTCATTTAAAGTGTACAATTCAATGGTTTACAATATAGTCACAGTTGTGTGATCATTAACACAATCAATTTTAGAACATTTTCAGAAGGCGTCTCTTGAAGCAAGAGAGAGTTTTAGATCAAACTAAGCTATATGTTCCTCTACAGAGCAAGGGAAAAAACCCTGCAACACCACATATGGAACTTGTTTCTTACAAAAGATGGTACACATTGAAGATATAAAGAGGCTTAGAGGAACTCTAAAACATTATGGAGGACAAATCATGTCTGCTTTCCTCCTTCAAAATCAGTTCCCGGGTGTGACTGTTAGATACAGGATATTCTACATGGTGAATCACGACGTTTTCCAAGGTTTGATTATAAAGGCCCAACTGGGGGCAGGCGGGTAGAGGTGAATTCTTCAGATTAAAGTCCAAAACTCAGCTGAAAACGCTTAACCCTGTAGCATCCTTAAAAGTCAGAGGTGACAGCATCTTCTGTGTGACGTGAACATCTGCTCAGGCAAAATGAATCTAAGACGCCTGGCTGACTGTGCAGACAAGGCAGCCATCAGATGGAAGTAGTTTGAATCACTGGCTGATGGAAGCCATGTTCAAATCCATGTCCAGAAATAAAACGTCAAAGCATTCTGTTTCTAAACCCCAAACCTTCTAGGCCCTTCATTAAAATTGCTTGGGAAAATCACTATGAATTAGAAGCAATACAACATCATATAAGACTGAAAGGTTCTCTGTGAAGGAGGGAATGTTTTTAGACCAAGTAACCTTTCTCTGTTAAGGCTGCACTGACATGCTAATAGTTTCCATCAATGCTTAAATGGTTTCAGGAAGCACACACACAATATGTAAGATCAGCGTGACAGAGGAAACTTACAGACCGAGCTTGCAAAAGTGTCTTAGAAAGGAAACAGCTTAATATAATAAAGGGAGTTACTACTTCCTGTATTAGGAAAATAAAAGCAACAGCAACATTCATCTGAATGAAAGCAAAACTACTCAGCAAAACAAATTTCACAGGCAAAAGAACAGCAATCAGCCCTCATCTAACGACCTAAATTTAATGTTTAACTTTGACAACTGGGTAACGTTTCCTCTAATCTTTATTACTTTTAATTTTCTTAGGCTACTTCCCATTAATTACACGATATGTATATAAAGGTGCCAAATAATTGTTTATAAAAGGAAATAAAAGTGCTCAAAATAGCACGGCATGGTTAAAAGATGCTGAACTCAGTTGGGTTTGTGTATATTTGTGATTTTATAATTAGTAGCACATGAGGAATAAAAAGCAGAGGCCATGATGATGTGTATGAGCCACATAATTTATGGACATTTAGCTCACATGTCCTCCCCACCCATGCAGCTATAAATTTATAAAGGCACTGTACAAGGAACACAAATTAATCTAGGACCAGAAGGTACTCTTGAATTCTACTGTAGAACAAAAAAGTTAAACAGTAAAACTACAGAAAAATAAACACAGTCTATTCTTTAAAATAAGATGGAGACTTCCCTGGTGGTGCAGTGGTTAAGAATTCGACTCCCAGTGCAGGGGATGCGGCTTTGATCCCTGGTCAGGGAACTAGATCCTACACGCATGCCGCAACTATGAATTCGCATGCCACAACTAAGACCCGGCACAACAACAACAACAAAAAAAAAGATGGAAAATTAGTACTGGGAAGGCATCATAGTGTACTAGAAAGAGATGGACTTCGGAAATAGTTCACGTAGTGCTGTGCCCTGGTAAAGGGTCTTCACCCCCGGGAGCCTCTCTTTACCCATCAGAACAAAGGAGACAAGTAAACCATCCTTGGGACATTGTGAGGATTAACTGAGATAATGTCTTTGCAGAGTACCAAGCTCATAGTAAGCACTCAAAACGTGCTTTCTTATCAATGACTTTTAAAGATCTAAAAGGAATTAGATGTCTTAAGGGCTCATTTTGTGTTACGTACCGCATTCCATGTTTCATACATCTCTCAAAACCCAGATAAACACTGTCCTTCCGATTTCCTGACATGGACATGGAGATCAGGGGAGGTGAAGTAATTTGCTTAAGGCCATTCAACCATTAACAAGGAGAAGCAATATTTAAATCCAGGTCTTTACAATTCTACAACTAGTTAAGAAACTGTATTGAATAACCAGGCCAAGAATATCTACTGAACTCCCCTTTCATATGAAGTACCAAGGAGATGGAGAGGGCTTCATTTCAAATTCTAAAGGAAGGGCCATGGTATTCGAAGACTGACATATACAAGATGCTTTTCGCCTTCAAGCAAATACTTGGAGGATATGGGGAGGGGGAAGGGTGAGCTGTGACAGGGCGAGAGAGAGGCATGGACACATACACACTACCAAACGTAAGGTAGATAGCTAGTGGGAAGCAGCCGCATAGCACAGGGAGATCAGCTCGGTGCTTTGTGACCACCTAGAGGGGTGGGATAGGGAGGGTGGGAGGGAGGGAGACGCAAGAGGGAAGAGCTATGGGAACATATGTATAACTGATTCACTTTGTTATAAAGCAGAAACGAACACACCATTGTAAAGCAATTATACCCCAATAAAGATGTTAAAAATAAATAAATAAATAAAACAGCCAGGACATGGAAAAAAATACTTTAAAGTGCTATTTTTAATTGAAAATTTATAGCTGTACTTTTTTTTTTTTTTTTTTTTTTTTGTGGTATGCGGGCCTCTCACCGCTGTGGCCTCTCCCGCTGCAGAGCACAGGCTCCGGAAGTGCAGGCTCAGCGGCCATGGCTCACGGGCCCAGCCGCTCCACGGCACGCGGGATCCTCCCGGACCGGGGCACGAACCCGCATCCCCTGCATCGGCAGGCAGACTCTCAACCACTGCGCCGCCAGGGAAGCCCTATAGCTGTACTTTTTAAAGGTGGCGATTCTGCTTTCTCTACCCTCCTGTCTCACAGCCAGAACACCACCTGAAAGAAGTGCCACAAGGCAGAGTGAAAGAAGCATAAGCATCCCTGTTTCCAGATCTACCATGTACTGGGCATGTGTCCTTGGGCAAATTACTAGACCTTTCTGAGCTTCAGTTTCCTCATTTGAAACATGGAAACAAGAACAAGTATGCCCACTTCCCCAAGGCTACTTTGAGGATTAACTAAAATATATGCACTTTCTATATGTCAATGCTGAACCTAACGTATTATTCATTATAAGACCCAACCTTGGTACATTAGAGTCCCACGTACCATGACAAATTCTTCTAGACATTATTGCACTTCACCCTTAGCAGAACGCCTGGCATAAAGTAACTACGCACACAATGCTAATATTTTTTCCTTTTCCCTCAAGGAAGAGGTGGAAAATAAGAAGAGGTGGTGAGGAGAGAAGCATCTTACTGTTGTGAACAGGGCCTGGGCTACCAGCTGCCCTGAAGAACCAATGTCAGTCATCAAGGATGAATGGATGACCAGCCACGCTTGGGTGTGTCCCCATCCAATCTGAAATACCTCAGATTTCAGTGGTAGCCACGGTCAGTCTCTCTACCGCTCCTCTCCCAGTGACCTGGATGCAGCCCAATTTGCTGTTGGCAATGATCTGGCCTGGAGCAGCTTGGGGAAAAACATCATTCTGCTAAATGCTGTGTAAAGTAAAGACACTGAGAAAAAACTTGAAAGTCTAAAAGGATATTCTGGATGTTCACCATGAGTAATTGCCATGTTGGGACTGGCAACTAAAATTGCATTGCAGGGATATTTACCCAATTTTCATAAAAACTATTATGGCTTTATTTTCAAAGCAAGTAACTACAGAGCCATGTGGCTTGTCGGTAAATGTTCAAGTGATTAACTGAGAAATGGGGTGGGTGGAAGAAGGCTGTGAGGCATACGAATTTGAGAAAAACAAAATTTAGAAAGAGATGTTTTTTGAACTGTTAGAACTAAAAGCATTTGAGTCTGCAGAATGATGTTCCATATAACAGTGCTAAGTCCTAGACCCCAGGAGAGAGAGGAGGGAACAGTGGCACATCCATTTCGATGGTTATTTTTGAACATGCACAGTTAGGTTTTCAAATTCAGGTTTCCTTAGAGTTAAAATCTTGGCGCAGACCAAGAGCCACTTGCAAAGCCAAAGCGCATTTTTTAGAATTAGCCCTGTTACAGGGGTGGGACACCCTCTTGCTTTTCTGGGGTGCAGGCCGGCCCTGCCCTCTCCTATCCCTGGTGGGAGTGACCTGAGCCCAGACCAGGGTCTGCAGGGCAGAAAGGCTGCCAGAGCGTCTGGGGGAGCAGGGAGGGAGGAGGTTGGGTTTCCCTGGGCAAGGTTAGTGAGACCTCCCATTCCACTGCCATAAAGCCTTGCCTGTGCAAAACTAATAACCTAGGGTGAAAATGGTGCCTAAGAAAGTAACTGAAGCTGGGCTCCAGAACCCGACAACCACAGCAAACCCTTCTGTATCGATACCGCCAATGGCTGTCTTCTGGATCCACTGACAGAATGTTTAATAATCCATCCCTCCCCCACTCCCCCCCGCCCATGGAGCACCAAGGCTGCCACAGTCACAACCACCACCACCACACGGCTGGGCAGTGACAGAGCTAGACTCAGAGCCAGATCTGGCTGGCTCCAGGGCTTGTGCTCCCACATGCTTTGATTTATCCCATAACCAGAGTCAAAAACCGGCTTTCCTCCCCACGACACTGCAGTGGGGCACATCACAGGACTACACTCTGCTACTGACCACTGCCATTCAATATAGGTCCTCATCTCTTCACAAATACCAGTGCAGAAGGACATGCCTTCCCTTCAACCAGCCCCCAGGGAGCGTGTCCACGTCTTCAAAGGGCCCAATGCTCACTTCTCTACAAAGACATCCAACTCAGCGCATGTGCCGGCACGTCAGATAGGGGAGAAAAGGCCACTGGTACAAACAGAATTTTAGATTTTCCAATGAAAAGTCACTTGACTCCTGAGGGCTATTTTTTTTTTTTTCTTAAAAAAATTTTTTTTTCCTGTTGCCTGTTCTGGATATGTGGAGAAATGTGTAAGTAAGTGACATCCTGAAAGGATGAAGCAAACATGACCACATCTGAAGGCTGGTAATTTAAGACAGGTACTGCTTTCCTGTAGACAGCATTTCTTTTAGTTTTCTTCCAAAAAAAAAAAAAAAATGTTTTAAACTCTTAGTCTAAATTACTTTCTCTAAAAAAGCTTTCAAGATAGGGCTAGTCACTATCCCCATGACTTGATAATTTCTACCATGTAAAAGACATTCCCGAATGATGTGGAATCAGTATAAAATTAACACACTAATGATAATTCATGCAAAATTATATGTTAGTAGCATTGTAATGAACCAATAAATATTTATTGCTTGAAAATATGAGATTAGGGAATTGCTTCTTTTATGGGAAACCACTCAAAAGATAGTCTTTCAACTTTCAACTTGAGCTGTTACAATTATTAGATTAACAATTTTTTTGTTAACTTTAAATTTCAAGGCTAAATTTTCCACAAAGTTAAAATGCTACAAAAATGTATTTATCATGAAATTAGAATGATGAAGGAATATGTCAATAAATGTAGAATCGATATAGTCAGGCCTGAATAAAAATGTAATAGCTGTTGTCACATAAAATAGTACCACAAAATATTCCTAAAATGTCAAAATCGTCACTTGGAAAAATTTCAAGTTGTGTGAGGTGAAGACTCAATTCACTTTTATAATAAAAATATTATACAAGAAAGAATTACACATATTTTCTAGAGAAAGGCTCATTAGAAATAAAACGAACTTCTGGGACACGAGTTACATCTCTGTAATTCTGCAGCAAAAGACTCTTCCCTCCCAACAGGATGCACTGAGTGTTTAACACATTAATTATCATCCTTCATCAAGCATAAAACTAACAGTCAGGAAATACAGCTGCAATAGCACAATTATCAACACACTCAGACTACGCCCCACAGCAAAGAAAGCAAATGGGTTGCTTTTCATTAACAGAGCTTGGCACACCTTCCCAAAGACAATGTTTTCTTTCCAGCCAGCATCCCAAAAGGCATTTAAGGGGCTATTTGCTTAGGTAAATCCAAAGAACAAGTAAACCATGAAAATATTTAATTAAATTTCAAAATATTCATTATTGATATACAGTGCCACTCATATATATACATATGTGTGTACACATATGTATACCTATATGTATTGAAAGATGATTTGATCAAGCCAAAATCTTTTATATAAAAGGCTTGTATTTTTAAAACATTATTAGTGCAAGAGGGTTGGTAAGTAAGGTTATAGTCCATGCTTGACTGTGATACATAAGGTATTCATGGTTTTCGTTCTCATAGTTTGTGGCATACAGTATGATATGCAATGCGCCTCCATCTGTGCAGTAATGGGCTGGGTGATAACAGTGTTCTATGACACGGGTTTGAGTCCATATAAAGAAAGTAATTAGCTACTAGCTTCAGATTCTAATATAACATGTCATCACTGAAAGCCTAGATGAATAGCATTCTAAAGAGATAATAAAAGCATAGTTTATTTGGTTTACTTCTGGACACTTAACATCCTTAATATTATTATAATCTTATTACACCTTAACAGATGTATTATTGCTCCTACCGAATTTATATTACAATTGAACTATAAACTGTTCCTTAAACCATAATTTAAGGAAGGCTTGGGGGATGTAAAAGGCAATGGGTAGGGGCTTCCCTGGTGGCGCAGTGGTTGAGAGTCCGCCTGCCGATGCAGGGGACACGGGTTCGTGCCCTGGTCCAGGAAGATCCCACATGCTGCGGAGCGGCTGGGCCCGTGAGCCATGGCCGCTGGGCCTGCGCATCCGGAGCCTGTGCTCTGCAACGGGAGAGGCCACAACAGTGAGAGGCCCGCGTACCAAAAAAAAAAAAAAAGGCAGTGGGTAATCATCTGCCCAAAATATTTGGAATTATATCTGAAGCACTGCCATCAAACTTTCACTAAATTCCCTGCCCAGAAAGCCTCTAGCATAATCAGCTTGGTCCTCTCTGCAGGAAAGATATCACAGCAAAACTTAAGGAGTCATATTTTCTTCAGCACAGAAGGCCAGGGATACACATAGGATTCTTCTATGCTTGTGGCACAACTTCCATTTCATGATTTTATACTGTACTTTATATGCAATTAACTCAAATCTGAACCTCTTTAAAACTGTATCTGAGATAGGCATTATCTCATCTTCCATCTGGCCAACTTGTGTTATGTACAGTTGTCTTTCAAATGACTGATAACCTTTGTATTCCTTATAATATAAACTCTGACACACATTTATGCCCTAAAACCTAACACTTGCTGCCTTACCAAAGGTTAATCCATGGGATTCTGCTCAGGCCTGTGTAAGAAATGTGAGTAGTGTGAGTTATAATAATTTTAATCAATCTGCCTTGGTCGGGATAGCTGCTTCCTAAGGCGCCGAAAGCAGCAGTAAATCACAGAGAAGGCATGCAGTCCTTACCAACAGCTGTAACATAGCCAGTGTGATAAGGAAGGCTGCGGGTTCGCTGTGTGCGGAACATCTGGCTGGACCAAGGACGATGCACAAGAAATGAAAGGTCCGTCCCCTCAAGTGCCTATAGTTCAACTGTTTACACTATGCAGCATGTCAGCAAGCACCAGTGAAAGAGTAAGTGACCAGCTGACAAGGGGATCAGGAAAAACAAACTCGATGGCCAGGGGATCTGTCTGGGGTCAGGTCAGGTACATAACAAGGTGAGGGGACTGTCTTGCGTTCCTCTTGGGACCTCCAATTAAAGGGTCACGGCCTTAAAGTGTTTCTGTCTTAGTACTTTTGTAGATGCAGTGACATTATAAGCATCTCAAAATCAAAGAGGTGTTTTAAGGCAAAAGAAAAAAGAAAAATCTTCTTAATGTTTTGTCAAGCAAAGTGTCGAGACCTACTTACAAACTGCCTGAAAAATTAAAAGGAAGGTAATTTCAAGGTGAAGTTTAACTAGTTCTTTCCTAGTCTCTTCCTTTCAGAGATACAACCTGGCAACAAAGCACCCTGTGTTCTGTCACCATTCTGAAAATCCTTTTAGAACCCAAATCCCTTCCATATCTCGATATGTATTCACCCTCAGCAACCATTACAGAGCAAAGTGATTCCACCTTCAGTTGTAATACTGAGAACCTGACATTTTGCATGTGTTCCTTTTGGGTTGAGAAATCATTGAGTTTAATGTTGCTTCTTCAATTAGAAAATATGACTGCAGTGTTAGGAAAAAATCATATTCTATATTGGATGGTACTCACAGAATAAAATGATATTTGTTAGAAGTAAGGGAAGAAAGAAAAATGTCTTCTTAAGTGAGTATATTTTAAGTTAATAAGTAAAAAGTAATAAAGTGTACTAGACTTGCACAATTTTCTCTTTGGCAACGTCAAACAAGTATTTTAAAGGAGGAGGGCCAATCATTAGGCTCAAGTTCACCACAATTCATCTCCCAGTGACAAGTACCAAGGTTAAACCTGTGTTTTTGGATGGCTGTGGCTTATTGTTGTATTGAATACTGATGTGGTAAAAAAGACCCTACTAGGGGGCATAATTCTCTCTTTGACATTTAGAGTCTGTTATAATAATGATGCTTGCTTCAACAGACATTGCTGGTGATAGAAACAAACCTTTACTTTTTATGAGATTTTCTAACGGCCTCTCTAGCTCTCATACCTTTTTTTCTTAATGTAATATTTATTTATTTTAATTTTTTTTACATCTTTATTGGAGTATAATTGCTTTACAATGGTGTGTTAGTTTCTGCTTTATAACAAAGTGAATCAGTTATACATATACATATGTTGCCATATCTCTTCCCTCTTGCGTCTCCCTCCCTCCCACCCTCCCTATCCCACCCTTCCAGGCAGTCACAAAGCACCAAGCTGATCTCCCTGTGCTATGCAGCTGCTTCCCACTAGCTATCTATTTTGCATTTGGTAGCGTATATATGTCCATGCCTCTCTCTCGCTTTGTCACAGCTTACCCTTCTCCCTCCCCATATCCTCAAGTCCATTCTCCAGAAGGTCTGTGTCTTTATTCCTGTCTTACCCCTAGGTTCTTCATGACATTTTTTTTTCTTAAATTTCATATATATGTGTTAGCATATGGTATTTGCCTTTCTCTTTCTGACTTACTTCACTCTGTATGACAGACTCTTGCTCCATCCACCTCACTACGAATAACTCAATTTCGTTTCTTTTTATGGCTGAGTAATATTCCATTGTATATATGTGCCACATCTTCTTTATCCATTCATCCGATGATGGACACTTAGGTTGTTTCCATCTCCGGGCTATTGTAAATAGAGCTGCAATGAACATTTTGGTACATGACTCTTTTTGCATTATGGTTTTCTCAGGGTATATGCCCAGTAGTGGGATTGCTGGGTCATATGGTAGTTCTATTTTTAGTTTTTTAAGGAACCTCCATACTGTTCTCCACAGTGGCTGTATCAATTTACATTCCCACCAACAGTGCAAGAGGGTTCCCTTTTCTCCACACCCGCTCCAGCATTTATTGTTTCTAGATTTTTGATGATGTCTAGCTCTCATACCTTTAACGTAGTGAATTCATATGGCTGATAACCTTTGAAGCTCTCATGGATGGCTGCCATAGTGTGAGAAGTTTTCTCCCAAAAATGGAGCAGAGTGGTCTGTAAAGAAAGACAGTAAAGCTATTAGCATTTTAAATGCCCAGATCTAATCAGGGGTCCTAGAGAAAGAAGCGTGCTCATCTGTGGCTTTCAAAGTTGTTTTTTTAAAAAATATTTATTTATTTGGTCATGCTAGGTCTTAGTTGCAGCATGCGAACTCTTAGTTGCAGCATGTGGGATCCTGTTCCCTGACCAGGGATCGAACCTGGGCCCCCTGAATTGGGAGCACGGAGTCTTAACCACTGGACTACCAGGGAAGTCCCCCTCAAGGTTTTCTGAAACACGATTTTTACTTATCTCTGCAGCCTTGTTTCCTACTATGCCCCTACTTACACCCTGTATTTCAGCCAAACTTAATGGCTCCCTGTCCCCCTACAGCTCATGCTGCTCCACCACCTGGGACATTCTCCTCTCCATTCTCTTTGTACTTGTCCCATCTGATCCATCCTCCAAAACCCAGGGCTAGTCATTAACAATGGACTTTTGTGATTCCCTCAATTGATTCCATTTCTCCCTCTTCAAGCCTCCATTGGATTTTGTAGATCTCATTTCACTTAGCACACCCTGTTCTGCCCTTGAGGTAGAGAAAATATAGTCAGACGTTACTGTCTCTGACTTCCTTTCTAAATTTTAAGTTCCTTGAGGACAGGAAATCTGGTTTTATCCACTGTATATTCTCTACAACACCCAGAGTTTGCCTCCCACCCTCAGCTGGTGCTCAATAGTACCGTTGATGGATACGAGTGCCATTCTGAAGGAACTGACAGGCAACGAGGAGACAAAAGCAAGTTCATTAAATTATGGCAACCTGGTGAGGAAGTGACCATGCCGTGAGAATTACAGCAACAATGCTAAGGGAGTTCAGAGGAGGCTTACTGAAGGAGGGGACACTCTGGTACCTCAGAGTGGAATTTGGAAAAGCACAAGTGGAGAGGGAGAGCACACAGGCAGAGGGAACCACCTAAATAAATGCAGGGAAGTGGGGAATTACAGTGTATATACAGGGAATAGCTAACATTTGGTTTGATTAACTGTAGGATGCAAAAAAGAGAGATGTGGGAAGTAAATTATGAGAAAGGCAATCTGAACTTCATTATGCCCAAACCATACTTTGGGCTCAAACACCATTTTTCTGTTATCTAAACCTTGTAACATTCTTGGTCCGCTGCATCAAACATCACTTGGTTACCTGGTATGTTGCTAGCATATGAGACAAGAGATTGCATCTGCTCGCTCCCAGAAGATCCACTTTTTGACACACATCCATCTTCAATTTGTCAAAGCTTTTTTTGGCAAGGCGAACTTGTGTTTGCACCTATGAAAGTAAAAGAGAATCTCTGAACCACTCAAACTGTTTGGTTAAAATTTGTCAGTGAGAAAACACCAATAGCGGGATTAACTCTTTCACGTAAGAAAACACCTTTGAAAATTCCAGGCAAGTGAGAAGATGCTACAATATCCATTCTTTACTTCCAAAGGACCTAAACGACAGTACTGTATATCATGATTTTACAGCAGACTTACCATCCTAGTATTTTTCTCAGTCGAATGGTAGAACTCCTCTCCTCTCAAGGCATTCACAAACTGACCATAGTGGGAAGAAGTCTGGAAACACGTAGGGTGGTAAGGGGATAATATTTGCCTTACTGTTTTCCTATGGTTCTTTGAAGCTGAATTCCCCACGTACTCCTCACTCTCCTTCCCCTAATGTTAACATCTTACATGACATGATACATTTGTTAAAAATATGAAATTAACACTGATACAATCCTATTAACTAAACAACAGATGTTATTCAGATTTCACCAGCTTTTCCACTAATGTCCTTTCTTTCTGTTCCGAGATCCAATCTAGGGAACTGTGACACAGCCTAAAACACTATCCCCACTGATAAACTTTCAGCTTTTTATTATTGCATATGTACATCAGCAATCCTCCATCCATCCCTAAGCCATGCAGTAATTCAGGGATGGAGGGAAGGTCAGGAAGATTCAGCAATGTTATTCTACATATTATTTGATAATAATACAGAAAGTTTTAAAATTTAATACAGCTACATTAAAAATAGTGGAATCAAAATTTCCCCTTCCTCTAACCTGAAGCATCACTATATCCTATTTTAACCAGGGAAAGGTAGTCACATATTAATTTATCTCAGATAACTCATGCAGTTGTAGTTACCAGGTAGGTAACTGGGAGTTGGGAATAATGCTGACTCATTAATGGTAGCTCTTTCATCACAGGATACCTCGGGTGGGTATCTCCAGGGACTCGAGGACAATGTCTACCTTGATCACCATTATATGATAGGCACCTGGCGACCTGGTACAAAGCAGGTGCTGAATATATATTTGGTGACCGAATCAAGAAAATTTCCAGACCATTTCTAAAGGTAAAGTACCTGAGTACCATTTTAAAGTAGAACTTTTAAAGTAGTCTTAAAAGTGATAGTTTTATTTTTTAATAAAAATAAACATGAAGATGATTTGATTTAAAATATATTAATTTTACCACTAATAATTTATATTCACAGCTTTTAAAATTATAGGGTATTATACAGTAACAGTAGCAATTGACACAATTGTTATCATTTGTAACAATTTAATAATCAAAACAATTCAACAATAGATATAATTCAAAATTAATATTATACAATCGATACAAGTGAACAATTAATACAATTCGCTCATCACATGCCAGCTTTATTCTCTGTTAGCCTCTGTTATTGCGCTCTGATGGCTGAGGGTAAGAGGCTTCATCAGGGGAAGTAACTGACAGGCAGGGCTGGCATTCTAGATTAGCCTGCCTGACTCCAAAGCCACGCTCTTCTGCTGCCCCAAACGACTTCCACTAACCATTGCAAAATCAAGAAGCTCAAAATTATGATTCTACCCAGAAGCACAAGGTTTCCTGTAGGCTTCTATGGAATTGGAAAATAATCAGGCAGTACATTTAATACCATATCGACAGAATTAATACCCTATATGAATAGGGTCTTGTTTCTGTAGCTGTGTAAAGCATTACCTAAGAATTCCTCTGTATTCCTAGGTCTACAGAGCTTGGAAAACCAGCAAATGAAGCCATCCAGCTCCTCTCAAAGCACACCGTAAGCTTAAATAAATCCCAGAACTCGATCATTCCTCACTGTGGAGTGGAGAGACTCTAGGGAAAGCTACTGGGGTGTGCGGACTAAAAAAAGAGTTAGGATGTGTTAAGTATCAGTGATTTTCTGCCCTCCTTTGAGAGGAATAGGGATGATACAAAAGAGAAAACCCAAGTTCCTGAAGGGAGAAGTGGAAGAGTACGCAGGGCAAGAAGTTTAAGCAGCTGAGAGTTTCACTGCAGGTCCCCACTGGTTCACCAGTTGCTCAAGCCAGGAAGAACTCCTCAACTGGGACCCTGAGAGGCATCTGTCTTTACCCTTTCCTTCTGAAGGGGGAGGAGATAAATACACGTGTGAGCTTTCATGTATGCCTTCATTCAACACATGCTTAGTGAGCATTAGTGCCCATTATGTGTCAGGACCAGTGCTTGGCGCTGGGAGGTCTGTAAAGGAATGAGACACATAGCAGGCGGTCAATAAATACTTAAGAATGAATGCACAGAGGCACAAGGACCCCCTAGTCTTTTAGAGATGACAGATAAGTTAGCAACTATATTATAATACAATGGGAAAAGCAAAACAACAGAACTAAGAGTGAAGACAGAGGTAGCACAGACAAGGGAATGATTAATGCTGGGGGTGGCATGGGCAGGGGTGTTTGATCAATGGCATTAAAACCCCAATTACAGGCTTTCTAGTATCCACACCCTTAGCCCTGTAACTTTGTAGTCTCCTCCCACTCTGACACTGGGCTTGGTATGTGACTTGCTTTGGTCAATGGGCCAAATGTGATGAAACTGGAAGCTTGGGGGAAAAAAATGCCAGCATGCTTACACTTTCTCCCTCCCTTATCTGAGACTGCCGTGAGAGCATGCCCAGGTCAACCTGAGAATGTGCCTGGGCTGGCCAGCTGGAGAGGTGCTGAGGCTTGTGCATGCAAGAGACACGAGGAGGAGAGCCCAGTGGTCCCAGCAGATCAGCCTTTGGCAAACTGATGCCCAGACATGTGAAGGAGGCCAGCCACGGTCAGCAGAGCCTCTCCCCTCCCCACAGCTCACGGGTGAGCCCAGCAGAGACCAGAACTGATGTGCGAACCCACAGACCTGTGAGCAATAAGAAATGCTTATTGTTTTAAGCCATTGAGTGTTACAGTTGTTTATTTCATAGCATTATTGGGGCCATATACATAACATATAAACGGTAAGTAAGGGGCAATGAAGGCTTCTGAGATGGCGGGATATCTGAGGTGAGTCTTAAGGCATGAATAGGAGTACATAGTAAATACAAGGTAGCCATGAGGCTGGCCTGCTTATGCGGAGGTTCTAGATTTTTCTAATTAAATACAAATTACTTTTCTGTGGGGATGTGAATTTTGCTTTTTCCTTTACATTAACATAATCAGTTACACATAGATATTCTTTTATCCTAGAAGAAAACTTAATTCTTTCATAGATATTCTTTTATCCTAGAAGAAAACTTAATTCCCTTGCTTATAACACAAAACTCATGAATTAACATACATTGAAATGTGCCCTAATTTAATTTTGTTTGAATTTTGTAAAGTAATTTTAGGAACCTAGAAGACGACTTCAGCACTTGACCCAGTGAGTTCTGAAAGGCCATATGCTTTGTGTGTCAACAATGATTATTAAAATACTTAATGCACTGCTGAGTTGCCAAATGTTGAGCCCTTTCCCTGCCAAACAAGGAGGATGTTACACTGTTGGGCATTTTGAATACGGCAAAGTTCATTTAATATTTTGTGCTCCATGTCTGTTCTCTAAAACACATTTCCAGTCTGCAGCCCGAGGACAAAACACCAAGGACACAGGCGAGCACAGGCCACCATCAAGAGTCTAATTTCATATGCTTCCAGATGCACTTAAGTAAAAAATGTTTTGATTATTATTCCTCTCAATCCCAAATAAATTATATTCAATTACAGAAACATCTTGAGGAGCTCCTGTAGTTTTCAAGGTTCTTTAAAAAAATCTTCAAATAAATGTATCTTTTTTTATTTCTTAATTTTACTCCTGTTGCCCCAGCTTTGTTCTCTTCTTCTCCAAGCTCTAGGAAATGATCACATATATTTGACCCTCTTTAGCATGGGTCCTGCCTTCCCAAGGCTGCAGAAATTCAATTTACCAGAGAAAGGAGTAATGTCTTGTGTGCCAAAACTACAGGGCACTTCTCTGTACTTACTCGTCATAACCTGAAATTCTACCTCTTAGCCCCAACTTGAATTACATATGATGAAGCCAAAGCTATGCGTACTCAGTACAAGCTGGCTTCTCCATTCAGTGGGAAAAGTCTTCATATTACTACACAACCAAATAATTTGAGAGTAGCTTTGCATTTTTTTCCTAGTGTTTTCTTTCCTTTAAAAGTAAAATAAAGCCACACACCCCCATCTTACTCTTACTTTTACATTGTCTTCTAGAAGATGGATTTGCCTCTCTCCCTCTATCCATTCACTTAGTAAATATATACTGAGTATCTTCCACGTGCCGATAACAGTGAACAAAATGGAGGCCTCATGATGACAGTCCAGTGGGCATTTTCATAGCAGCGAGGAAATAACTACAAACTGAGTGAGGTGATCAGAAGGAAAGCCACACAGTTCCATAAGAATGATTTACCAAGAAATCTGAACAAGAGTATGTTCTGGGAGGTGGTGCTCAAGCTCTCTTCTGAAGGACTGAGCATGGTTAATTGTGCAAGGAAGAGAGCTCCAGCAGGAGGAGGAGGATGTGCAAAGGCCCTGGGGTAGAGGGCAATAAGACAGGCCCCAGAAAACTAGTGCAGCTGGATTGCTGAGAGCAAACAGAAAGGTGGTGTGAGAAGAGGCAAGAGAGGTGGGCTGGGGCATATCTCAGGGCCTTGGAGGTGTGCTCAGGATTTTAGTTTTTAATCCTAGAAGCAGTGGAAAAACATTGGAGTCTTTGAAGCAAGGAAGAGATAGAACCCTATTTTCAGTTTGAAAAGATCACTCATTGCAGTGTGTGGATGGATTGGAGGGAGATGAGAATAGATGAGGATAGATCTAGAGTCAAGGGGAGAGACGATGGTAGCTTTAAACTTGGGTAGTGATGCTAGATATGGAAAAGAATGCTCTGACTGGAGAGATATTTAGTAGGTGAAACAGACTGGACCTGGTGAGGGGTTAGATGTTGGGGGTATAGAGGATGACTCCTATGTATCTGACCACCCCAAGCCCAGTATCACTGTCTAATTTTCCTTTTCCACCAGGTGATTCTACTCACGTCAGTTCTTGTAGACACCTCAGGCCACATCAGGATTCTTGGCTTGCTTTCTCAACCAGTTCTCAATACTCCTCCCTAATTAACTTATCTATTCACCCCTATCTATGCATCCTGCATTCAGAAAAAAATGTTAAGATCAGAGAATACACAAATTACTTCTTTTGGCTTTTAGGAAGGTGCCACAAGAGAAAGTCTAGCCTATCTGAAGTCCCTTGGAAAACAGAAGGTCAGATATTTGGTTTCATTAAAAGAAGATTGTTTTTTCTGAGGCCAACATACTAAGACCTCTAGAGGGACAGATGATCAAACATCTTGCTGAGTCATTTTACTGGACCTGATTTATCCTATACTTATCCACTGACGGCAGGAGCAATTCTGACATTGTATTACGTACAGAAGTATGTATAAGTGACTGGGTGTGCACATGTGTGTGGGCAGCCACGTGTAGACTTTAGGAGCTACCTATTTTTGGTCTTCCCTTAACAAAACCCTCACTCTGCTTTCAAAAATGTTTCTTTTCTTTATTCTAATAATGTGGCTTAAATGGGGGGTGTTGGTATGCTCTTTTATAGACCACCCCTCCACTCCTACTGACTGGCCCAGGGATGAGCACCTGAACCCAAGGTGAGTCAGTCACAAGGCACCATGGATGCCTGATTCAGGGAAAGGCACTTGGTTCAAGCTGGACGAATCAGAGCCCTTCCTCAGGATTTTTTAACTTGGAACTAGAGAAAATAAGTCTCAATCCTTTTCTAGGGACTTCCTGCACTAAGGGCAGGAAGTCGTGGCATTTGAATTTCCTGTGGTATGAAGAAAATTGGTCTGAGAGAATAAAGGTGACATATAGAGAAAAGCATAGAAGAGACAGAGTCCTAGTCGCATTCAAATTCCTGGATCCTGCTGCCCTTCCTACGGTCACATGAGATTTCTCCCTTTGCCTCAATTAATTCAAGTTTCTGTTATGCGGAACCAAGCACTAATACAGGCTGCTCACTTTTGCCTTCTTGGAAATTCATATGAAAGGTTCTATGATAAGGATCCTTTTTTAACTTTGATTATTCCAGGGTTTCTAAAATTTATTTAAACAGAGAACCCTTCCCATATTTCATATACCACCTATTACATGCAATAGATTTTTTAGGGGGGAAATCCCTGTTTTACAGAAGAAGAAATCACGACTTAGATACTTAACTGATATATAAAAATTAGAATCAAACTCAGGTGTGTTTGGTTCTCTAATTGATGCTCTTTACATTAATCCATGGGACACAGGGTAATTGATCTACCATTGACCATGTAACTCACAGTGTTCCAAGTCTATGACATGCACAATAGGTGCAGGTACCATTTCAGGAATCGACTATGCAGGACTTATCAATTTAGATGTAGGCATAGGGAGACTCCCAAGCCACATAGCCTGAATAGTACTTCTATCAGAAATCTAAGGCTCTTCAGCTCAGACTCCTCAACAAAGTGGAAAGAAACCAGTGCATCAAATTCCCTTAGGTGCACGGTGGTCAGTGGATTCCCTGAATTCTAGAGGAAAAATATGCAGAGAGGGTATCTGTTTCATTCTGTGCCTAGAAGCTGATGCCAGCACTGTTACCACCACTAGCATCACCACCACCACCATCATCATCATTATTTCTTTTTTAAGGTTTAATTAAGTTTTTAGTAGGGTAAACATTAATCTTTTTTAAAAACATTTTTATTGGAGTAAATTGCTTTACAATGCTGTGTTAGTTTCTGTTTTTATACCAAAGTGAACCAGCTATACATATACATATATCCTCATATCTCCTCCCTCTTGCGTCTCCCTCCCACCCTCCCTATTCCACCCCTCTAGGCGGTCACAAAGCACCGAGCTGATCTCCCTGTGCTATGCGGCTGCTTCCCACTAGCTATCGATTTCACATTTGGTAGTGTATATATGTCCCTGCCACTCTCTCACTTCGCCCCAGCTTACCCTTCATTACTTTTAATCAGCTTTATTTATGAGGTAAGATTTAATTTTAGGTGTACAACTTGATGAGTTCTTGGACAAATGTGTACAATCATGCAACTACCATCAGAATTATGATATGGAACATTTCTATCGCTCCCTAAAGTTTCCACTGCAGTCAGTTCCTTCCCTCAAGTCCCAACCCCTGCCAACTACGAATCTGCTTTCTGTCACTACAGATTAGTCTTTAGTTCTAGAGTTTCATATCAATGTAGTCTAGTTTTTTTTTTTATGACTGGATTCTTTCACTCAGCATAACCCCCTGGAGATCAATGTTGTTATGTGTATTTACAGTGTGCGCTGTCTTATTTCTGAGTAGTATTTAATGGTATTGATACAGCACAATTTGTATACTCATTTGGGTTGTTTCCAATTTTAGGCTATTTTGAATAAAACATCTGAGCATAAGTTTTTGTGTAGACATGCTTTTCATTCCTCTTGGGCAAATATCTAGGAATAGGATCCCTAGATCATACAGTAACTGTAACTTCACTTTTATAAGAAACTGCCAAACTGTTTTCCAAAGTAACTATATCATGTTGCATTTCCTACCAACAATGATCCAAATTCCATGGGTTCCATAGCCTCTTTAACACTTGGTATTTTCAGTCTTTTAAGTTCTACCCATTCTAGTGGATGTGGAGTCATAGTTATTATAATTTTAATTTGCATTTCTCTAATGACTAAAGATGTTGAAATTCTTTTTAAGTCTTATTTGCCACTTATATATCTTTAGTAATGTGCTTATTCAAATCTTTTGCATATTTTTAAAAATTAGATTTGTCTTTTTATTACTGAGTTATGAGTTCTCTATATGGATAATATAGATCCATTATCAGACATAAGTTTGAAAACATTTCCTTTAAGCCTGAAACTTGCCTTTCATTTTCTTAAAAGTGCCTTTTGAAGATAAAACATTTAAAATTTTGATGACATCTAATTTACCAAATTTTTCTTTTACCTACTTTCTCTTTTTGTGTCGTTTTTACCAAAACATTCCCTAACTCAAGGTCACAAAGACTTTTTCCTGTGCTTTTTCTTCCAGAAATTTTGTATTTTCAGCTATTACATTTAGATCTATAATCCATTTCAAGTTAGTTTTTGTATGGTATGAGGTATGGGTATAGGTTGATTTTGTTTTCCCCACATGTGGATATCCAACCGTTCCATGTGTTGAAAAACTGTCCAACTGCCCATTGTATTGCCTTGGTTGGCACTTTCGGCAAAAATCAACAAGCCATTATATGTGTGGGTCTATTTCTGGACTCCCTATTCTATAATTTTGATGTATATGTTTATCCTTACACTAATACCATGCTGTCTTGATTACTGTAGCATTATAATGAGTCTTTAAGTCAGGTAGTATAAGTCCTACAATTTTTTTCAGAATTGTTTCAGTTATTCTAGGTTCTTCATATTCCTACACATATCTTAGGGCTAGCTTGACAATTTCTTCAAAAAAGCCTTCAGGATGTTGATTAGCACTGCACTGAAGCTACAGATTTACTGGGAATTGACATCTTAACAATATCTTCAGACAAATGAACATAGTACATCTTTTCATTTATTGGATCTTTAACATTCTTTTAACATTTTGTTTTTCAGATGTTAGGGCACAGATTTTGCACGTTTTGTTAAATTTATTGCAAAGTATTTCATATTTTTGATGCTATTCTAATTTCTATAAATTTCAAGTTCTAATTGTTCATTACTAGAAATATGGATTAATTTTTGTAATTTGATCTTATATCCTGTGACCTTGTTAAATTCAGTGATTAGTTTTAAAAGCTTTTTCTGAAAGATTTTTCAGGATTTTCCCTCTCTATAATATATCTATGTAGACAGATCTATATATATATATATCATGTTGTCTGAGAATATAGACAGTTTAACTTCTTCCTTTCCATTTGTATGTCTTTATTTACTTTTCTTGCCTTATTGAACTGGACAGGATAATGTTGACTAGAAGTTGATGTGAGCAAACATGCTTGCCTTATTCCTTATCTCAGGGGGGAAGTGTTTAGTCTTTTATAATTAAGTATGATGTTAGCTGTATGTTTTTCATATATGCCCATTATCAGTTGAAGATATTCTCTTCTACTCCTATTTTGCTGAGAATTTTTATCAGGAATGGATATTGAATTTTATCAAATGCTTTTTCTGGATCCATTGAGATGATCATATGGTTTGTTTTTGGTCTATTCACCTAGTAAATTACATTGACTGATTTTAAATTTACCTCCATTCCTCGGGTAACCACATTTAGTCAAGATTATATTTATTTCTGTTAATAGTCCTTGTTCTGAAGTCTATTTTGTCTAAGGTTAATGTGGCCACTTCAGATTTCTTTTGATCAGAATTTATAGGCCATATATTAATGTATCTGTTTACTTTTAACCTAGCTATATCTTTATATTTAAAGTGAGTACTGAGACTATTCTCAGCTCTGTCTTGCTTTTTTAAAAATCCAATCTCTAACTCACTTTTCTCCATTTTATCTATAGAGAACTATATGAGACTTAAATAATATTACCAGTAAGAGGAATTGGAATTAGTCTGGTGTTAAAGTGAATCCACTGTGCTTCAGGATAATCCCATTTTTTTCCCCAAGTTCCTTAAAAACCACCTATATAGTAATCAGTTCTGGATTTGATTAAGAATCAAAGTATATTAAATTTTTGAGTTTTAAAAACTCTCTTTTAAAATAGGACAATATTTGCTTGTTATATTATTTCTGGCATCTCTGATTTCTCAAACATTACTGGCAGTATTTCTGTGCTTGGATACATGAGTTCTTTCTGGGACAAAATTTATCTAAGTCTGGTGACTAAGTTATTTAAATACAACTAATACACATTAGCCCCTTTCATGGACTGAGCCTCAAGTTTTCCTCAAGAGGTCCTTTCTATCCTTTCCAGTTTTAATACCACCTCCCTTAATGGAGGAGAAAGTATAATAGGAGTTTAATAGTTCTGCTTTCTTTGCTTTTGCCATTAAAATTAAATCATCCAAAATTATTTTCTAGCTCTGTCCACAGTAAAGGTCTAAATATAGTGGCTAACTCAGAAGCAATGAGCACCCCTAGCACCCAGATCATGGTCTCTAACTATCATATCTCTCTTAAAGGAATCAGCGTTCCTTGTTGAAATGGCTGATTCCAGGGTTAGGGCAGGAAACATATAAGATGACCCTGAAATATTATGCTGTATAAGAAATCAAAGAAGACCACTATCAGGGTCATGTCAAAAGGATTCAGGAGTCAACCTGAAGAGGCTCTCACTAGCTGAAGATGAGACAATTTGAACATCAATAAAGTATTATCAGCAACAATTAAAACACATCCAATATATTTAAATCTCTGAGTTCATAATGATACTTAAAAACAAGGAAATGAACAAATTAACTGAAAACCAAAAAACCTCATTGGGCACCTGTAGAGAATGCCAGTGAACCAACTCAATATTTTGACAAAGAACCAAACATTTATCCTGACTTTCCTATCAAACTGTACTGACCTGGTAGTTGATGAGGGAAAGTTACTCATTATGGAACCACTGAAATTTAGTAATGAAGAAGAAATACAGAATATATTAAACCATCTGTTCCTAATAGTGGGCCTATCTTCACACTCACAACAGTTTTATTGTTATTAGGATGTTTCATAAACCTCAATCATTCCAAGTTTTAGCCTTCCTGATATCACTCTTACTTCTAAGTCCCTTCTTTCCTCCCAAGAAATATTACTGAGTACCTACGGTTCTAGGTGCTGAGCATAAGCAGGAAATAAAGTCTCTACTTTCATGATGGTTACATTCTACTGGGTAAAACTGGACAATAAACAACAAAAGTAAATCTCTTGTTTGTTAGATGGTGAAAATAAAGCAACAAAGGAAAGATATATTTGCAGGGTTTGGGAGGGGTGATAGAGGAGTCTCTTTTAAATGGAATAATCTGGGAAAAGCTTCCTGAGAGGTGATTTTGGACCAGAGATTTGGAGGAATTGAGGAAGCAAACCATGCTGATATGGGGTTGGGGGTGGGGTGGGAGTGGAGCATTCTGAGCAGAAACAATGGTGGACGCAAAGGCACCAAGGCTGCTGTGTGCTTGGCTTGTTCAAGGAACTGTGGTCATAAGTTATATGCTTTAGTTACGTTTAAGGTAGGCTAGGCTAAGCTATGATGTTTGGTAGGTTAGGTGTATCAAATGCATTTTCAACTTATGATATTTTTGACTTATGATGATTTTATTCGGACATAATACCAATGTAAGTTGAGGAAGATCTGTACATGTTTAATGCTGCAGCTGGGACGGTTAATAAGCAGTATTTTGCCAAAAACAAGGAAGATGTGGTTGTCATCTTACTTCATTTCCTCTTAAGCATGCAGTTTGAACTTTAACAATTCAGGATAATAAATAAGCCGTGATAATTTTAAGATTTTTCATTATTGCTGAAATTACAGATAAAATTGAATCTTTTAGCTAGCATTCCCTTTACATGAATTAATAAAACTTAATTCAAGACAACAATTTTGGATCCACCTGTGTAATTAGGACAGGCACACATGTGGCTGACAGAATCTCAACTCATTTACACGAACACTTTCATTCAGATACTCATTTTAAGATACTAATAGGAAAAAAAAGCCAATTTCTTCACTACTCTGCTCTTCACAAGTTCAAGTTTATAACATGTTCTGATCATGAGTATAAAAGTTACCTAGGAGAGCGGAGCACACCAATGCCTCAGGGTGATGTATAAAATATACATTTTATATACAAATGTATAAAATATTGTACTAGGAATGTATAAAGTACTGGATGAATGCTTTCATCAAGTAGTTATCTCAATGAAGATTCAGGAGAAGTAGAGATACATACCACAGTCTACACTCTTTTGAATTTCCAGGGAAGAGAGTTTTAACTCTCCTTTTTTTTATTTCACCTGATCATGTGTTCCAAGTTGGGTAAGGAGAAGAAAAGGGAGTGAACACTTCCGGAGGGCAGTGTTTTACAAATGCTTCTTACTGCAGTTCTTCAAAGTAGGCAAAATTATCCTCATTTGCATAGAAGAAAAAACTGAGGTCCAAAGTAATTTGCCTAAAACCAAGCAGCCAGTAAGTATAGAAAGGTAAGGACATGGCCTCGGTTGGATGCTGTCTCGTCTTGTATAAAATACAGACTCCACACCCATACCCTGCCTGCCAGCCTGCAGCCCATCTGCCTCCTCTCCCACATCACCTCCCAGGCACCATGTCATCTGGGCATACAGAGCTGCTGTTCTCCAGCTACACCAAGACAAACCCACCCCCACCTTCTGCAAGATTCCTCTGCCTGGAAAGCCCTCTTCCCGTTGTTGTGCACATGGCAACTCGTGCTCACATTTATGGTTTCCACTCAAAGGTTTTCTCCTTTGAGAACCTTTTCCTGGAATGCTCCTCAGCTGAGTTAACAGCTTCTTCCTCCCTATAATCAAGGCACTTTGCAAACTGGCTTAGGACCCAAAACTATGGTAATTGCTACCTGCTCCCATGCAGGCCCAGCCACCCTCTGGACTGTAAGCTGCATGAGGGTAGAATTACACTATTCAATTTTATAAGGCTAAGTCTACATGCCTCCAGGTAGCAGGTAAACAAAACAACGAATGAATAAAGGGAGGACACCAGAAGGAGTGAACCATCAGGCCTTGTCCTCCCACTATGTAATATGTATAACATGTTCTGTTTGCTCAATTACCCTTAGACTTTCCCAGACACCATCCCTCTTCCTCAACCACTATCACCACCACTCACTGATTAGGTATAATACACACGCACATATTCTCATTTGATTCTCACAACACTCCTACACCATAATTTTGTTTCTTTTTCACAGAGAAGGAAGCTGGTTTTCAGAGCCATTAAGTAACTCACCCAAGCTTACTTGTGAGCAGGGGAGGGGCAGGATGTGAAAGTCCATGCTCATTTCACCAAATCACTTTGCTTTCCTAATTGTAGCACATCTCAAACCAGTTAGGTTAACTGTATATTACCCAAAATGCGATGTCAGCACTTCACCTACTACTCTATTTTCCTTGTCAACTCATTACATCAAAATAATCTAGCATGTTAAAAGTTTGTGATTCTGGCTTCTTCTTTTAAAATACAAACCATGACTCACTATGCAATACATTCATTCACATAGGAATCAAAGAGTAAAAGGTTTTCTATTCTCAAACCCTTGGCAAGTTGAAATGTTTAAAATGATTCACAATTATGTTATTTGCGACATGCAGATATAGTTCAGATTAGTTAGCTATCACACTGCCCCAAGTGTCTTTTTGTTTTGTTTTGTTTTTAACATCTTTATTGGAGTATGACTGCTTTACAATGGTGTGTAGTTTCTGCTGTATAATCCCAAGTGTCTTAATGTTTGCTCAGCTGGTGATTTTTTTTTTCTGTTTTTAACTTAAGAAAGCAATTCTGTCATCAGAAAATTTAACCGACTGGCTTCACTTCCTCTTTCAGGTCATTAGTGGAAGTATTAACTCAGGTCACAAGACAGAACCCAGGACACCCGCCTTATCAATTTCTCTCTAATCTGAGAAGCACACACTTCAGGAGACAGTAAAAGGCTATATTACTGTCTCTTTATCCCACTGATACTTTTGTATTTTATTGAGGTTTTAAACATATGCCATTATTCCTTTTCTTTTCACTACTGTTTTATGGATCATTTATTCATGTCTATGTGCCACGTGAAGGCTGGCAAGTTTGCCTGTGTCTCTTGTCTGCCTAAGCTAAAACCTGCTTGTACTTCATATTACAGTATATTTTTATTATACTTATTGATGATTCTGTAAGTAATCATAACTCAGAAACACAAATCAACTCCTAAATCAATAGGTGAACTGATGTGCTAAGAACCACCTTGTTTGAGGGGTCGTGTTAATTCACTCTGTTGTAGGTCCTGGATAAAGTGAAAAGGGAAAAAGATCAATCCTCTCCCTTTGTAGACATTCTGCTGCCCTTGAGTTCCAAAGTGTGGTGGAGCTGGGAGTTCAGGGCAACCTGGAAAGACCGTCTCAAGAACAATACTGTCACTGGTTCCCCAGAACATCGAGGGTGAACCCAGGCTCTGTAACCGGCATACACATCCTTTGTGATCTGCCTCAGATCCTTGCCTCTCTCTCTTTCTCATTCTTTTCTCCAGCAAACCTTCCAAACTGTTCATTTCTCCCAGTGTGATCTCTCAACTTGTAAAGTGGTTTCATCCTCTTCCCCTTCACATGTTGTTCCCATTGATGTCATATTTCTTCTCCTTTCTTGGCCCTTCACAATCCAGCTTGTGCCACCTCTTCTAGAAAGCACAGCGGGATCCTCAAGTCTGACTGCAGACGCTCCTCTTTCGGGGCCCCAATGGCACCTTATTATACACCTCTACTATCTCACAGGACACATCACATTGCATGGTCATTGTCATTTTAACTGACTATATTCTTCTATATTCTGCAGGGAGCTTGTGGCAGGGACCATATCTTGATTATGTTACCCTGGTACCGATAGTAGGAGCTAAAAATGCTAGTCAAATAAATTGTTTTTAACCTGGTGCATAGTAATATATACCATCACACGCTTTGGGTCTGTGGCTTCTACTTTTATAGTCTGATGACTAACATTCTCTCACTTTGGGTGTGTGTGCGTGCGTGTGTGTGTGTGTGTGTGTGTGTGTGTATGTGTGTGTGTGTGTGTGTTTGTGTGTGTGTGTGTATTTAAGAAGAAGACATTGTCACAGTAATTGTATGCCAAGAAGGGAGCTGGTCCAGCTCCTTCAATTTCCCATCAGTCTAAATCTTTAAAACATTTTCTGTGTTGAGATTTAACATATTTCTGTAGCATTTCTTTGCTCCTTCCTGCTGGAAATCACCTCATTCCAATTTTTTCTAGGTCAGCTCTTCTGGAAAACTTGGGTTTTGTTGTTCTTTGTACACACCTAATTCATCAGCATTTTGTGTCAGTGGTCAATGGTGATTCCTTTTGTTATAGGTCTGAGAACATCTCAGATTTTCAGTTGTTGGGCACGTGCTCTTGTGGCTGAGGCTGCCAGCTGTCCATCAGTATGCATGTGCCCTTCTACAGTTTCCAGTCTCCCCTCAAAATAGGTGTGGCCATGGGACAAAGTTCTCTCCAGCAGCATGTGAGCACAGGTAACACGCACCATCTCCAGGCTTGGCCTAAAGCCTTTCTACATGTGCTCCTGCAGGCTCTGTCTCCTTTTGGGATGACTGGGATGTCCACATCTAGGGGACACTGGAGACATACCTAAGGACTGCAAAGCTGCTGTCAGCCTGGTCCATAAACAACTTGGAGGAAGAGCCATTCCAAAAACCTGGACACCTGCCCAGTAATATTTGGTGAGCAAAAACAAAACCAAAAAATGCTTCTTGGCTTAAGCCATGGAATTACGGAATTTGGGGTGTTTCTCTGTACCACAGCCTAGCCTAGGCTATTCTACCTAATATAGGCACGGCTTTAAGAAAAGGTTAGTTAAATGCCAAGATGCTAGAAACAATGTTGGAAGCAGGTTAAAGTCTATTAGTCCCATAGGCAACTGTCAGCTGTCCAAAGATATGTTATTTCCATTACTATTTTGATCATCAACAAGAATGTCATCAATAATATCAGGTAATTACTAAAGTGTTCAAAAATTCATTTTAGTGCCACTGAATTTTTAAAGAAATGTTTTAAAGCAACCATGGTGGGGTTGGGGGGAGTGTGCTAAGTGTTGGGGGGGGTGAATTTGAAAACAGTGAAATTGCTGGAAAATTCTTCAGTGCTTTTTTATCATTAGAACTGAGAAGTCTTAGATGATGCTCTGGTGAACTTCTGATGTTCTTAGCCCAAGTTACCCAAACTAGCTCCCAAGTGCTTAATATATGTTCCTTGGAATGGGAGAAAGTCATTTTTCATATTTTTATATAAAAGAGGTCTCTTGATATTTAGGGCTGGAAGATATTTGCTTGAAATGGTGAGGAAATTAGAAAGTAGGATATGTAAACAAAAAAGACATCCCTCATTAAAATGGTCCTTTTCTTTTTAAAGTGCCTATAAATAATTGTCACTAAAATTCATTTCGGTCTCTGCTTTCTTTCAGGTATGCTCTGTGCTTCTATTCTTCCCTTCCTCTCCCCAAACTCCTTAATTTCAGCTTCTTTTTTTTTTTTTTTTTTTTTACTATTTTACTGAGGTATAGCTGAGAGGGCAAAATATGAAGCTAATACCGCCATATACTTTTAAATATGTATATACCCACATGAGTACCACCCAGAACAATATATAGAACATTTTCAGCACTCCAATAGGCTCCTTTGTGTTCCACTTTGGGCGATACCTCCTCAAAAATAGAATATTTTGACCTCTAACACCATGGATTAGTTTTGCCTGATTTTGAACTTCACATAAAGGAAAGCATATACTACATATTCTGTGATGTCTAGTTTCTTTCACTCAACTTCATGCTCAGGAGATACATCCATATATTGCAATCTAGTAATAGTTAATTCTTTTTCATTGCTCTGTAGTATCCTAGTGAATGAATAACACCACAATTTATCCATCTTACTGCTGATGGACATTTGGTTCGTTTTCCCTTTGGGGCTATTATGAATAACACTGCTATGAACATTTTTGTATATGCATTTTACATGAACACTCATTTTCCTTGGGTGTTTGCCCAGAAGTATACTATTTTTAGTAGATAACGCCAAATAGTTTTACAAAGTGCTTCTATCAGTTAACACTTCCACCACCATGTATAATAGTTCCAGTTGCTTCCTATCCTCATTAATATTTGTGACTGTCAGTCCTTCTAATTTTAGCCACTTGGGTTTTTTTTTTTTTAATTTATTTATTGAATTTATTTGTTTCTGGCTGCGTTGCATCTTCATTGCTGCACGCGGGGCTTTCTCTAGTTGCGGTGAGCGGGGGCTACTCTTTCTTGTGGTGCACGGGCTTCTCACTAGGTGGCTTCTCTTGTTGCCGAGTACAGGCTCTAGGCGCGCGAGCTTCAGTAGTTGTGGCACTCGGGCTCAGTAGTTGTGGCTCACGGGCTCTAGAGCGCAGGCTCAGTAGTTGTGACACACGGGCTTAGCTGCTCCGTGGCATGTGGGATCTTCCCAGACCAGGGCTTGAATCCGTGTCCCCTGCATTGGCAGGAGGATTCTTAACCACTGTGCACCAGGGAAGCCCCATTTGGTGGATTTTTATTTTCACTTCCCTGAGGGTTAATAATGTAAATACCTTTGCATATTTGTATTGGTAATTTTGATAACTTCAAGTGCCTTTTCAGATTTTTTGCCCATTTTCAACTAGGTAGTTAATATTTTTCTTTTTGACTTGTATAACTTCTTTATATAACTTCTTTAAGTCCCTTTTTGGATATATGTATTGCAAATATCTTCTTCAGTCTTTATTTTTTCTCAATGGTATCTTTTAATGCATAGACTTTTTAAATTTTGATGAGGTGCAATTTATTATTTTCTTTTGTGGTTAAGTGCTTTCTGCATCCTGTTTCAAAACTCTTTGCCTCCCCCAAGGTCATTCAGATATTTACCTAGGTTTTGTTCTGAAATAGTTTTTTATTTTTGGACTTTAAGTCTATGATCTCTCATTAATTTTTGTGATATGATATGAAGTAGGGGTCAGGTTTATTGTTTTCTATATGGATAGCTAACTGTCTCAGCACCGTTTATTAAAAAGCCCATTATTTCCTCTAATTAATTGCAGTAATGCTTTTGACATAAATCAGGTGACCATATATGTGTGCATTTTTTATGGACGATTTAGTCTGTTCCATTGGTCTACTGAATTATTCTTTAGTCAAAACCATACTGTCTAATTACTTTAGCTTTATAATAAGTCTTAATATCTAGAAATGTAAGTCTTCCAGCTTTGTTCTTGTTTTTTAAGATCACCTTGGCTATTCTATGTCTTTTGTATTTCTATATAAGTTTATAATCGTTCTGTGAATTTCCTATTGGGATTGGGATTGGTGTTGCAATTAAGATCAATTTGGAGAGTTAATGACATCTTAACAATGTAGAGTCTTCTGATCCATAAACATGGCATATCCCTCCCTTAATTTAAGTCTGCTTTAACTTTTCTAAGCAATGTTTTATAGTTTTAGTAAGGTAGTCTTGAATATCTTTGGTTAGATGTATTCTTAGGATTTTGTCATTTTCAGTTTTTAAATGTGGCTAAGAAAATAAGACAGTGCTTAATCAAGAAATGTGAGGCATTACTAGTATTCACATCACCTTGCTTAAGAGGTAAAAAGAGCACAACTCAAAGGCAAAATAAATATATAAGTATAGTGAAAACTACCTAGAAGATTAAATGTTAAAGTCTCATTTTCTAAGAGTTGAACATATCTGAGTGTAGCTATTACTGAAGCAATGTTCTTTGAACCTACTTCTCTATTATCTAAATTAAAGTTACCACTAGCTACTTGCATAGCTTATGTTAGAAAAATTTAATGCTCCAGTCAAATTTCTTTCATTTGTTTTGCTGTGCTATTCCTTTCTTCACCCTCTTCTGGGCTTTCAAACATCTTACAACTCTGCCAGGAAAATCCTTGCTCTCTCCTTCCCCTTTTCACCTGGCTACTAACTATACTAACAGTCTTCAGCTTAAATCATAATATCTCTAAGAAGCCTATCCTGACCCACCAGACAAAATTAGGCATCCCTGCTATGTGCCTCAACAAAATCCTTCAGATCCTCTATCCTAGCACGAGACTCTGCATTTTGACTGTTTGATTATTGTCTGTCTCCCCTACTACACTATGAATTCTATGAAGACAAGGGTAGCAACAGCCTTATTCACATTTTATCTTTAGAGCCTTGAAGATAAAAGTACCTGGCATATATTAATTGCTTGATAAATACTTGAAGGAATTACCATGAAATCTGGGCAGAGCAGAAGAATGGACTCTTTTCTTTTCCTCCTTGAAAACTGGAGTAAATAGAGACCAACCACTAGGCTGTCCCAAAGTGAAATCATTAACAAAATTCTCATTGTCCCTGAAATTTTGGTATGGTTATTATACTTCTTCCTAATTTTTATTGTTGGTAAAACATAAAGTAATGAAAAAATGAATTAAAGGATTACATTGAAAGAAGACCATTCTTCCAGAATAACCAGCAGATGTAGTATTCAGGATTTATCCTATTTTTAGAAATGTTTTATCTTTAAAAATATTATTTTTGTTTGGTGTGTTATGACTCAATTTTTTTACTTTGTGTTATATAGCTCCTTTTGAGAGAAACCCACTGTCACTGCAAGGTTGGCAAGGTAAATGAGAATCCCTACAAGGGAGATCATATCTCTGGATGGTTTATCCCTGCCTGCATCACCACTCATGTCTTCAAGAAATAGCCCCCCAAATAACAACAGTGGCATGTACAGGGACTTGCAGTGACATTTCCCTAATTTTCCAATGTGCACTGAAGATACACTAGACCCTCTAACCATAGCTTTCCTAAAACCTTGAAAGGGGAAACAGAGAAAAGAAGCTACAACTGAACAGACTGATTTAAAAGACTGAGTTTGGTTTTTTCAGCTCGTGGTCTCCTATGGGGAATTAAGGAAGATCAGTTTAGCAGCCATCAAATAGAGACTGAATAAAGGACGCAAGAATATACAGTGGAGAAAAGACAGCTTCTTCAATAAGTGGTGCTGGGAAAACTGGACAGCTACATGTAAAAGAATGAAATTAGAACACTCCCTGACACCATACACAAAAATAAACTCAAATTGGATTAAAGACCTAAATGTAAGGCCAGACACCATCAAACTCTTAGAGGAAAACATAGGCAGAACACTCTATGACATAAATCACAGCAAGATCCTTTTTGACCCACCTCCTAGAGAAATGGAAATAAAAACAAAAATAAACAAATGG
This sequence comes from Lagenorhynchus albirostris, assembly GCF_949774975.1. Classification (NCBI taxonomy): domain Eukaryota; kingdom Metazoa; phylum Chordata; class Mammalia; order Artiodactyla; family Delphinidae; genus Lagenorhynchus; species Lagenorhynchus albirostris. The sequence continues at coordinate 61,472,289 of NC_083102.1, forward strand.
GACCCAATGAAACTTAAAAGCTTTTGCACAGCAAAGGAAACCATAAACAAGACCAAAAGACAACCCTCAGAATGGGAGAAAATATTTGCAAATGAAGCAACTGAAAAGGATTAATCTCCAAAATTTACAAGCAGCTCATGCAGCTCAATATCAAAAAAACAAATAACCCAATCCAAAAATGGGCAGAAGACCTAAATAGACATTTCTCCAAAGAAGATATATAGATTGCCAACAAACACATGAAAGAATGCTCAACATCATTAATCATTAGAGAAATGCAAATCAAAACTACAGTGAGATATCATCTCACACCGGTCAGAATGGCCATCATCAAAAAAATCTAGAAACAATAAACGCTGGAGAGGATGTGGAGAAAAGGGAACCCTCTTGCACTGTTGGTGGGAATGTAAATTGATACAGCCACTATGGAGAACAGTACGGAGCTTCCTTAAAAAACTACAAATAGAACTACCATACGACCCAGCAATCCCACTACAGGGCATATACTCTGAAAACCATAATTCAGAATGAGTCATGTACTACAATGTTCAGTGCAGCTCTATTTACAATAGCCAGGACATGCAAAGAACCTAAGTGTCCATCGACAGATGAATGGATAAAGATGTGGCCCATATATATAATGGAATATTACTCAGCCATAAAAAGAAACGAAATTGAGTTATTTGTAGTGAGGTGGATGGACCTAGAGTCTGTCACACAGAGTGAGGCAAGTCAGAAAGAGAAAAACAAATACCGTATGCTAACACATATATATGGAATCTAAGAAAAAAAAAAAGTCATGAAGAACCTAGGGGTAAGACGGGAATAAAGACACAGACCTACTAGAGAATGGACTTGAGGATATGGGGAGGGGGAAGGGTAAGCTGTGACAAAGTGAGAGAGTGGCATGGACATATATATACACTACCAAACGTAAAATAGATAGCTAGTGGGAAGCAGCCGCATAGCACAGGGAGATCAGCTCGGTGGTTTGTGACCACCTAGACGGGTGGGATAGGGAGCGTGGGAGGGAGGGAGATGCAAGAGGGAAGAGATATGGGAACATATGTATATGTATAACTGATTCACTTTGTTACAAAGCAGAAACTAACACACCATTGTAAAGCAATTATACTCCAATAAAGATGTTAAAAAAAAAACTACAAACAGTAAATGCTGGAGAGGGTGCGGAGAAAAGCGAACCCTCTTGCACTATTGGTGGGAATGTAAATTGATACAGCCACTATGGAGAACAGGATGGAGGTTCCTTAAAAAACTAAAAATAGAATTACCATATGACCCAGGAATCCCACTACTTGGCATATACCCTGAGAAAACTAGAATTCAAAAAGAGTCATGTACCAAAATGTTCATTGCAGCTCTATTTACAATAGCCAGGACACGGAAGCAGCCTAAGTGTCCATCGACAGATGAATGGATAAAGAAGATGTGGCACATATATACAATGGAATATTACCCAGCCATAAAAAGAAACGAAATTGAGTTATTCATAGTGAGGTGGATGGAGCAAGAGTCTGTCATACAGAGTGAAGTAAGTCAGAAAGAGAAAAACAAATACTGTATGCTAACACATATATATGGAATCTAAAAAAAAAAAAAGAAATGGTCATGAAGATTCTAGGGACAAGACGTGAATAAAGACACAGACCTACTAGAGAATGGACTTGAGGACACGGGGAGGGGGAAGGGTAAGCTGGGACAAAGTGAGAGAGTGGCATGGACATATATATGCTACCAAATGTAAAATAGATAGCTAGTGGGAAGCAGCCGCATAGCACAGGGAGATCAGCTCGGTGCTTTGTGACCACCTAGAGGGGTGGGATAGGGAGGGTGGGAGGGGGATGCAGGAGGGAGGGGATACGGGGATATATGTATATGTATAGCTGATTCACTTTGTTATAAAGCAGAAACTAACACACCATTGTAAAGCAATTATACTCCAATAAAGATGTTTAAAAAACGAAACAAAACATAGACTGAATCTAAATTTCCCTGTGCTCCTAAAAGTCCTTACCCAAGAAAGTGAAGGTTATATCTTGACTGTTTAGCATCATTCTGAAAACCCTCTTCCCTGTATATTTGTTCCCTTAAAGGCTATTCTACCCTCCTCTTCCCTCCCTTCCCGCTCATTTATAGCATCAACAGCTGTGGTTCTACCCTGCATCTCGAACAGCATAGCCACATCACAATACAGCCCAACGAAAGATACACACATACTGATGTGTGTGTTGGGGGGTGGAGTTTGTAGAGGGGGGTAGTTTTGGTAGAATTCTATGTATTCAGTTAACAAATAGTTATTAAAACTCCTGGCAGGGCTTCCCTGGTGGCGCAGTGGTTGAGAGTCCGCCTGCCGATGCAGGGGACACGGGTTCATGCCCCGGTCCGGGAAGATCCCACATGCCGCAGAGCGGCTGGGGCCGTGAGCCATGGCCGCTGAGCCTGCGCGTCCGGAGCCTGTGCTCCGCGTTGGGAGAGGCCACGGCGGTGAGAGGCCCGCGTACCGCAAAGGAAAAAAAAAAAACAAAAAACTCCTGTCAGTGTGGTGAAGTGGAAAGGGTATCTGATAGGTCTGAATTCTATGCATGGATCAGAAACTTCCTAGCTTTACAACACTGGGCAAGTGATTTAACATTTCTAAGATCCTGCTATTAGAGGTAAAGAATAATGAGATAAATAACAGAGAGAACGGATATCAGATCTTTCTTTAAAACTGTGATACATAATGCTGTTATTAGGAGTTACGTGTAAGGTCCTGTGTTTAGCACAATGCAGGTCCACTATGTATCTGCTCACTTTGTGTCTCTGTGTCACATTTTGGTAATTCTCACAATATTTCAAACTTTTTCGTTGTTATTGTATTTGTTATGGTGATCTGTGATCAGTGATCTTTGATGTTACTACTACGATTTGCTGAAAGCTCAGATGATAGTAAGCATTTTTTTAACAATAAAGTATTTTTTAGTTAAGATATGCACATTGTTTCTTTAGACATCATGCTATTGCACACTTAACAGACTACAGTATGGCAGAAACATAACTTTTACATGCACTGAGAAACCAAAAAAATGCATGCAACTAACTTTACTGCAATATTCGCTTTATTGCTGTGGTCTGGAACTGAACTCGCAATATCTCTGAGGGTCTGCCTGTACATTAAGGCCTGGTGCCATTTCTAGGCTCCAAGAGGACTAGAGAAAGGGCACGCATGCTGCCTTGAGCTCCAGCTGTACCTTTTATCGGTAAGATGCAATGTGCTCAATGGTGAAAGGGCTCCACTCTACTTTGAAATAATAGCTGAATTTATATCATGGTTTGTTTGGTTAAGAAGTGAAATAGAGCAGAAAAAAGGAAATTTGCTTTAATCATGCTCCTTGGGGGAATATATCACAATATAAAACTCACACGATAGCTTTCTCTCTTCCCAGGCTACTGATAAATAATGCCTTTAGAATACATTTAGGTTTGGAGAAATAAATCATACTTGAATATATTTAAAACCTAATGACCTACTGTAGATTAAATACCTATTGTGTGTTAAACATACACCCAGGAGTACAAAGAAGATAAAGTTACCTCGGAGGCAGAGGAGAGAGACCTACAAACCATCTGTAACATTATTTTAAACTAAATATGTTTAACATTTGGAAGAAAATGAAAAGAAAAAGAGATAAATGAAAATAGTTCTATCCTTCTTCGGTTAAAAAAATAGAAAAAGCTCAAATTCAAACAATACTATGAGGCAGTTAAAATTGGTATTTTAAATAAAACTCAACTTTAACCCTAATCTTTTAAGAATTATAACTGAATATATGCATGTACCTAATGTCAAAAACACAGAGCAGACTTATGAAACTCTGAATCAAATGATCTATCATGCATCTATCTATTCATTGATGAATGATTATGCTTATGTAATGGTTCTCAAAATGTACTTTCTGCAGCAGCAACATCAGGACCACCTGCGAGCTTATTAGAAATGTAATTCTTGGGCTCGATTAGTGGACATTTGGTCCTGTCCAAAATGTGCATTGAGACATTTGGTCAACGCCAAAAGGTCCTTGACACTTGGTCCTCCCCAGAATCCATAAGCTTATTTGGTCCATGCCAAATGGCCCTTGATATTTGTTCCTTTCAAAATTGTTCATGCTTAGAAAATGTCCTGGGGTTCAAATAACCCATAATGTTTGCTTATACTTTTGATTTATAGGATTAATACATAAAAAATACTATCGCATGTTTTATTGGTCCAAAAATTGTGCTGTGGCTGTATTAACAGTAATAACCCTTCTTGCCTCAGTAGCCTAGCTGGTAATAGAACATGGAATTAGATAGACGGGTCAAGGTTCAAATTTTGCAGAAGAGTGGGATTTATATTAACTATGCCTACGGAGGAAGAGTCCTACAGTTAGAGAAACACAGAGGACAAGTGGAGGGTGAGATCTCATGATGCATGGTGCATTAATATGTCACTGGGCATTTGGCGGAATGTGGCTGGGTTGTTCTATAAGTGTGAAGTTTGAAAGGAGGAGCTTGGTTAAGCCACTATGTAAAATGGGGATCGAATGTGGTGATGTAAACACTTTACAGAGTATCTTGCTTGTTTGGAAGGAATGAGAATAGATGTGGCTCTCCTACCACAGAGTGGTCAGGTATAAAAGCCACCATGAGGGGCGATACCAGGCATTTAATTAGCCCCACTACAACTATCCCATTGCCCAGGATTAATGGGCAATGTTTCCCTTGAATCAAGGTCATATAGAGGTACGATCTTGGTAGACAGCAAGAAGCATCTGCCACTATTTGGAGAGATTTTAGTGGGTGTGACTCTCATGCTTACCTGCCAATCAGCATGGAGCACCACACCCTGGGCTAATGCCTGTCTACTGGCTAACCCAGCCAGGCTGAACTGGGTACTGAATCCGTAAGACATTAGTAAGGTTTCCCCTATCATTAAACCAGTGACCACTGCTCAGAAGTCTACAAAAGAAAAAAAAAAACAACTTCTTCTGTTGCTTGGCAATGTGACATCTTTATTTGAAAATTCTCAGCAGAATATTATACTCACAAAAAGAAAAGCCAATGCTACATAATACTGGCTTTTGTTACATCTCCATTCCTTTAACAGAGACAGGAGTAAAAGGTACTGGTGCTGTGAAGAGAGGAGAATCTGCATGGACAAGTGGTCAGGATTTGGATAATGTAATCATTCAAGATGGGACAGGAAAACATCAACACCACTTTGGTGATGTTGAAGGGGAAGTAAGGAAAACGCTGAATAGGTTAAAATGACACACAGAGAAGAACCAAATGCAACACCATCACAGCTACTTTGAAGAATTCTCTGTGATATTCATGATAAAGAAGTCTTGTTAATGCTGCCAGTAAGAAACTCATTAACGAGGCAAGTAAATAAACAGAACTCAAAACAGACATCAGCCTCCAAACCCAACTTCACTGCATGTAAATGAAATTCCAGAGGAGTATAAAGTGATCAGATGGGGAGAATCAGTTCTTATGCACAATTCCATTGCTCGAGATGATGACAGAATACTATTTACACAACTCATGATAATATTTGATATTTAAGTGCCAGTACCACAATGTTCAGTGACAGCACCTTCAAGATGGCACCTACGTCGTTCAATTGTCTACTGTGCACAGTGTGCTATTGGGTTATATTATGCTGTTGATTTATGTACTAACAATGAAAAGGCAAGAGACACTTACAGATATACATGAGGAAGTACCTGCATTTGCACGAAAGAGAAATCCTGACATTAACCCTTCACTGTGCATGATAGATTTCGAGTTTGCAAATATGAATGCAATTTGACTACTACTATCAAGTGCACGAATAAAGGGATGCTTATTTCACTTTTCACAATCTTGAAAAATACCTTCTCTGAGTCTAACGCATGATATGCGACAATGAAAGGTAACACCTGTCTAAGTGTGCACCATTTGGGCCTTTGAAAAACTTAAATGAAACCTTTGAGCACATTGTGGAGAATGCAAAGAAAATTTAGATGACCTAATGGCTTAGGCTCAGAGAGTGTACGTCTGTGGAAGGTTTGGCAGCGGCAGAGTAAGACCAGACGCTCCAAGATTTCCACCAGAAACTTGGGATGTTTACACATCAGTATTGAACGGCGATCACAGGACAAACAATGCAGCAGAAGGCTAGCACTGTAAATTTCAAAAGCCGACAGGAGTATATTGTCCTTCAATTTGGAGCCTCATTCAAGTGTTAAAAGACAGACAGGAAAGCAATGAACAAGCTATCACCCAGGTTTTTGGTGATCACACTCAAATATGGCCACCAACTTCACCATGATACCAATAAAACCAAATGCATATAACTGAAATTGTTAACAGATAAGGTCAATTATCAGGTTCACATATACTTGAGAGCAATTGCTCATCAACTTAAGAGTAAGCCTGCCAAACATCACGACGAGGAAGAATAAGAATAAATGTGAATTTATTACACATTTCATCATGAATTACGATAAAAATAATGTAAATACAATTTTAACAAAGTTGAGTATTTGTATTATTTAATGAATCACGGCCCAAATGTCTCCCTGGATGTTTTGGACAGGAACAAATACCAAGGACCTTTTGGCATGGACCAAATGTCTCAATAGACGTTTTGGATGGAACCAAATGTCCCGCAAGGCTCCGGTCCCACCCAGACCTACTGAATCAGAAAACACGATGGGGTTTGGCTATATGTTTTAACAAGTCTTCCAGGTGATTGATTGTGCTGCATGTTAATGTTTGAGAACCAGCCTCCTGGAGTGAAAAGGTTAACAGCGTGCTCTTTGAAGTCAGAGAAATTTGGGTTCACATACTGCACTTAGACTTACTGTCTCTGTGACTTGGAACAAGTCATTTAACCCAAGCATCAATTTCCGATTTAGTAAACATGGTGGCAAAGTAGAGACATGGTACCTTTCAGGGCTATTGTTAGGATTAAATGAGGAAGTATATACAGATGAGATCTATAGTGTATGTACCTCAAATACACGGTGCTTGCTGCAGAGTAAGCACTCAGTAACTGACGTCTGTTATTTTTCCAGGCATGGGAGACCTTGTGTTCAATATTGCAGGAAACACTGTGCTAATCAGACATGGCTTCTTTCTTCAGTCTGGAAAAGGAGCTACACTAGCTTACAAATAATCATGATACAAAGTAGAAAGTGTTAGTTGGCAATTGAGTGGGTCCCTCACCATGGTGCCAGGCAGTTTCTTATATTAAAGACACCCTAATGGAACTTGATGGAATTGGGATTCGAAAACTAATATCTAAAACGTTCCTGAGATGTTTTGTTATTTACATGAAAAGAAAACTTTTTGAGGCATCATTTCCTCTTATAATTATCAAACTGCTTTCATAAGTACAAAATAAATAGAATACCTAATTCCTATAATACTTTTGAGGAAAAGGTATTCATATATAAGAGAGTATAAAAAAGACTGACAATTTCGTAACACATAATGACATGTTTATTTGGTTTCTAAGTCTCATCATTTCTACCCTGAAACTCTCTCATCTATTTCCTCCTTTCCACTCTTGTAGCAACCCACACAGACCTACCAAAATAATCTTCCCCCAAAACTACTTTACCACAATCACCTCCTTGCTTAGGAACCTTCATAATGACATCATTTTCATGACGTCAGATACAAAGTTACAGAGTCAAGATTCAAACCTGAACAACTATATCCTATCACCTTTTGGAATCACCATCACTGATACTATTTTTAATAGTGAGTGTGGGGTAAGGGTGGTAGCCTGGCAGCGATTTTTGGTAGAAGTAGTTCAGGGATTATAAATATAGGAGGGCAGGAGGTGGCTGGGCCTTAAGAACCATTTTGGGGGTGAAGAAGTTTTTTTAAATGTGGAAATACCACAGTTACTGGCAACCCAAGGGGTCAGGGCAGGGAAGCCTTCGGGGAGAGGAAGAGAGAGCCTTTTAGGATGTGGCTCACCAGGGCTGGGAAGAAGGCAGCATTCAGGGCAGAACTCAGGGGAAGCAAGTCTATGGTTTGACAGGAACATCACCTGTGTTCCATCTCTCAGTTGTACAAGGAGGAGGGAAAGACCCCCCCGGAAAGGCCAAGGGACTAAGCCGAACTTTTAGAACAGCGGATGCAGAAGCCATGCTTCCCAGTGAACCAGCCTTGATAACCAGGGAGGGGAGAGAGTTAAAGCAGAAACCAAGGTAGGAAAAAACCAGGGAGGCACCCCTCTTTGAGGAAGTCTTCATCGATTCAGATGCCACCCTCCTGTGGGCCTTCAAGTGAAATAGGATCCTCCTGAGCTTTCATAATATCCAGTGATCATCTCATATAGCACTTATGTTGCAAGCATTTGCTTACACATTTGTCTCCCCCACTAAACACTAAACTCCTCGAGAGCTAGTTTCTGTATTATTTGACTGTATCCCTAACCCTTAGCCCAGAGCCTGGCACAAAGCAGGTGCCCTGAGTAAAATGCCAGTGAGTGCATGAATGAATGAATGAATGAAATGAGGGTAGAGCTCTGGAAGGACGCTTATAACTCATGTAGTCCGAGCCTATTGTTTTGCAGAGAGGTTAAAGGGCTTGCAAGGCCCTTTAGTGCTAGAGGTGCGGGGTTTAGTGCTAGAGTTGTTCCCGGAACCCAGAACATGAGGCCACCCTTCCTCCTCCTTGCCCTGCTGGGATCATGGAGACAGCTCTCACAGACGTTCTAATGTTTGTTGGCTCCTTGTTGGGAATGCACAATACATTTTTCCATGGAGACAGGTCTTTTTTTCTTCTTTTTTTTTTTTAATGGTGGTTCAGTTCCCAGGCCAGGCCACAAAAGCCAATTTACCCTATAGCTCAGCTCAACTATAAAACCAGCGGTAGCTTTGAGGCCTCACTGAACCCCCAGCTCCGAGCCCACAGTCTGGGGGGCAGGTGGGCAGCTGGCTCTGTAGGGAGGAAGGCAGAGCTCCCTTGAGCAGACCAGGAGCCTGGGGTGGGGGCTACGCAGGGGGGCTGGGCAGGGGGCCCGGGCAGCAGCTGCATTAGGCTAGGCAGCCTCTGAATGCCTTGGTGGTTCTTAAGTGGATTGTTTGTAAGTTGGGAACTGTCTGTACTTAGAAAGGCGGATTTCAAGAGGTAGGGGATCCTATTTCACTTGAAGGCCCACAGTAATGAGGGTTCTTTATTCGTAATGAAGTAGCCACTAATTGGAGGGACAGGCTCAGGAGGCCTGCCGGAATTTTGTACTCCTGGACCAGAACTGAGTAATATTATGCAGTAGCCTGGCAACCCCTCACTTCTGCATAAAATTCATATAAAAATCTACCATGAAGTGCCTATTTGACATTCACTGTGTTTATTATTAATAATGATAATAACAGGGTGGCTTATATACAGCATTAAGCTGAGAAAGTGAATGAATTCTCACTTTCCTCAAGTTTTCCCCCTCCGGCCAGATTAGGAACATTTGGAAAATCCTTACACTCAGAGTGGGCTGAAAACTTTCATAGTTACCCTGAGGAGACATGGCTCCAGTTTCTAAGGGCTCGTCCAAGAGATGATCTCTTTCCTTCCTTCAACTCCTCAGAGGCAGAAACCTTCCATAAACTCATGAATGTTGTAAAAGCAAATGTACAACAAAAAGCAAATGTACAAAAAAAAAAAATAGTGTCAATGGAACTGAAAAAGTTACAGTAGGTGAATCAATTATAACAAGGTAATAGTGTTAGCCTTTCTGGACTTAATGAAATGTAATCAACCCCACTGGAATGTTCTGGTGCCCCCTGGAGGATCCTAAAACCTACCAAAACTGGTTATTTAGTACCTTTCTTCAGAGGCCTTAGAAAATCCTACAGAGGCAATGTGTTTCTTCTCCCAGGCTCAGATCAACATAACCTGACTCAATCACACACAGGGGGACAGAGCAGGAACTAAACCTAACATTTAAAAGGTTTTACCCATCGTAAGTTTATCATTAGACTGCAGGTTTTTGGATCAATGACAGAATCTATTTTTGGTTTGTAAAGTTTATAAATCTGACAATGCAAAGTTCACAGCTACACGTGCAATCTCTCAGTTCTTCTGGGCTGACTGTTTAGTGAACAAGGAAGTTTGCTTCTGTGAACCTTGCTTTGTTTTGCACAGGCATTCTGGAAAGTTAAACATTTAGCTTCTAAAATTTTACTGCACTGGCGTTCCTCAAGGACATGACTCCAGTATGATTATGACTACATGGCCATCAGAGTTGTTTATTCCATAGCCACAGAGCAGTCAGCAGATGTGAGGAACCATTGTCTGACTTCAGTAAGCTCCAATAATAATAAGCTCCAATAATCTAACAGGATTATAGCTGCCCATCTGCCCTCCCCACATCTAATTTATATGAGAGTGACTGAAGTTACTATCTTGGTGCATAATGTGACTGATACCCGCCAGCCTTAGATCATTACATCTGAAAGACACAGACCAGGTTTCACTAAATTTGCAAAGACTCATGCTGGTACTTTATTGTGACTCATACAATAATGGTTACAATAAAAATACAATATTATACGTAGAATTAATATAAACTTCTGCTGTCACTTTTTTCAGTGCCATTCCATCATACTATACTGAATGCTTAATTTCTTAATTTGAATATTATATAGGAGTGTATGTATTCAAACCATGAAATCATCAAATGTAATTTCAGACTTTCAGAAAAGCTTCAAGAATTCTTTGTATTCCTAGATACACTTCACCTAGATTCTCATAATGCCAACATTTACTACAGTCTTTTCTTTTTCTAAATGCACGTGAACACACATTTTTTTTTCCCAAACTGTTTAAGTTGTGAATATAATGTTCTTTTATTCCTAAATATTTCAATGTGTATGTCCTTAAAGTAAGGAATCCTCTTATGTAAACAGTATAATTATCAAAATCAGGAAATTAACATTGAAATAATGTTATCTAATCTACAAAACCTCACTGAGATTTTATCAACTGTCCCACTAATATTTCTTATAGCAAAAGAAAATCTAGAATTACACACTGCATTCCGTTGTTATGATTTTTCAGTCTCCTTTAATCTGACGGTTCCTGAGTTTGTTCTTGTACAGGCCAGGTATTTTACAGAATGTCCCACATTTTGGATTGTCTTTTGTGTCGTCATGGTTAGATTAACGTTATATGCTTCTGGCAGCATAATATAAATGGGATTCTGGCTTTTTCTCTACAAAACATACTTGGAAACACATACTATTGATCTGTCCCATTAATAGTAGTGTTAACTTTAATCTTTTGGTTAAGGTGCTATTGGCAGGTTTCTCCACTTAGAGTTACCATTTTACCCTTTGTGAATAAAAAGCAGCTTGCAGGGATATACTTGAAGACGATGTAAATATTCTGTTCTCAAACTTTCATCTATTAGTTTTAGCATTCATGGATGATTCTCTCCTGTATCAATTATATTTATGATGGCTTGCAAAAGGTGATTTTCTAATTCCATCATTCCTTCTACATTTATTAGTGCATTTTCTACTAAAGTTTTCCCTTCTTCCTTATTTATTTGTTTACTTGTTTGTTTATATCAGTGTAGCTCATGGATCCTTACTTTATTCAATAGTATTAAATTTACTATTATTATTTATTTAAATTAGTTTAATGATTACATCATCCCAGATTGGCCAATGGGAGTCCCTTAAAGCTGGTTCCTCTGTCATTCTGACATGTCCCTATCATTCTTTAAACACATTCTTACTTTGGGGCATAACAAGGTGTTCTAGTTCTTTACCTGCCCCAATCCTGAATTCAGCCATTTCTCCACGGAGCTCTATATACCTCATTCCCTACTTTCTTTTAGTGGAGAATTTGGGTATATAGAAACCTAGATCTTGGCTGTAGGTATGCTCACTGCTACTGGAGTGAAATTGCTTCAAGGCCTTCTCAGAGGACAGAGCTGGGGAATGTTTATACATACATATAAACAAATATGTGCATATACACATGCACTCATGTGTACAATACACATTATAATCCATGCAGACTTATATCCAGTTACATACATATGTATGTGTATATGTATGTTCATGTATGTGTTAGAACCCATGAGTTCACACCTATATCTCCAGTTTCAGTCCAATAATGCAGAGTTCATTCTATTTTTTTCTTTTACCCTGATTGTAGCTTCCTTCTCTCGAAGTGCAAAACCTGACTGCTCAATCCTAGAACATACAAAAAATGACTTCAGAATTGCTAACCTACGCTTCTGCAGAAAGAGAGGTCTGCTAACCAGAGTTCAACATTTACTTAGAGTTATTATGTTTTTAGCCTGAGAGCATGTTGTCATACTACTGCATTCAAAGCTACTTGGGTTTGCTTCCCCCCACCTTCTTCAGTGTGATTATATTATTTATATGAAATATAATTTTTTTCTTATCCTCTGTTTGATCAAATCTATTTTTATCTTTCAGAGATGTTTTACAGTTCTCCTTATAAAGACGTTACATATTTCATGTTAAATTTATTCTTAAATATTTTATCTTCTTTATTGCTATTGTAAATACACTTTTCTCTACCTTTGTATATTCTTTTATAGCTTGCTGATTTCTGAAATCTCTTATTTATTTATTTTTAAATATAAATTTATTTATTTATTTATTTTTGGCTGCATTGGGTCTTTGTTGCTGCGGGCTTTCTCCAGTTGCGGCGAGCCGGGGCTACTCTTCGTTGCGGTGAGCAGGCTTCTTATTGCGGTGGCTTCTCTTGTTGCAGAGCACAGGCTCTAGGTGCACAGGCTTGAGTAGTTGTGGCACGCGGGCTTCAGTAGCGTGGCTCGTGGGCTCTAGAGCTCAGGCTCAGTAGTTGTGGCGCACGGGCTTAGTTGCTCCGCGGCATGTGGGATCTTCCTGGACCAGGGCTCGAACCCATGTCCCCTGCATTAGCAGGCAGATTCTTAACCACTGCGCCACCAGGGAAGCCCATGAAATCTTATTATTTTGTTTGGTTTTACCATTGGTTTTTTAGGGTTTCCTAGGTCCATAATTATATCATCTTCAAATACTGATAGTTTCACTTTTACAATTCTTATGTTGCTAATTGGTTTCTCATGCCTACTTGTACCAGCTAATATTTCTAGTACATTGTTGAATGGTAGTAAGACAATTGGTAACCTTGTTTTGCATCCAGTCTTAGTGGAAATAGTGCTAGTGTTTCTGCATTAAGCTGGCTTTAAAACTAATGCATGTTTGTACTTGATCATAAAACTATATGTTTTCAGAAAATATCCATCAATTCCTTTTCCTTGAGTGACTTTATCAGGAATGAGTGTTGAATATTGTAAAAGATTTTCAGAATCTATAATTATATGATTTTCTTCTTCAGATCTATTAACCAGGCCATTAAATTAATTGATTTCCTCATATTGAGCCATCCTTGTATTCCTGGGATAAATCCCACCTGGTCATGGTGTATTATTTTATTCATGTAGTATCAGATTCTATTCTCTAATATTTTATTTAGAAATTTTACATTAATATTCATAAGTGATACTGATCTATAATTTTTTGTACTGTTTCTATCAGGTTTAGTTATTGAAATTATACTTGCATAGTAAAAACAATTCAGAAAATTTCCTTCATTTACAATACTCTTGAACAATTTATGGAGCACTTAAGGAATATTTGGTCTTTGAAGGTTTGGCATAATTTCCCTGTAAAATGTTCTGGTCCTGGTGCTTTTCTTGTGGGGTAGTTCCTTGATAACTTTTTCTATTTCTTCTAAGGAATTTTTCTGTATAAGCTATATCAAATGAGATCAATTTTGGTAAACTAATTTCCTAGGAAATCATCCATTTCACTTAGGTTTTCAACTTTGCAGAAAGGTCTGAAACTCAGTTCTTATATTTCTAAATTCTTCTTACTCCAATAATTATCTCCCTTTGTGTATGTGTGCATTCTCCCTTTTTTCTTGACTTAGCTAGTGGCTTATCTAATTAATTTATTCATTAGATTTACTGTTTTTCTGTTCTCTACCTCAATTTCTATGTTATCTTTATGATTTCCTTCCTTTTGCTTTATTCTAGTTTACTTCTTATTCGTTTTCTAGCTTTGTAAATTGAGAATTTATTTATTGCCATCTTTAACTTTTATTCAGTGTTTAAGGCTTTGAATATTCCTTTGATCATTGCTTTATATGTATCCCACAGATTCTGGTATGTGGTATTTTTCATTATTATTTTCCAGAAATTTAATTTACATAGGATCCTTTTTTGGTGAATGTTTCCTGTGCACTTAAGAAGAAGGTGTATTTTCTATTGTCTGAGTATAAAGTGTAATATATATCCTTATTGATTATGCTGTTTAAATCTTCAGTATCTTTACTTTTTTTTTACTTGATTTGTCTTACGCTGAGAGTACTATGTTCAATTTTTTTATTAGTAGGTGTTTTTTATTCTGTGTATCCCTTTCATGTCTTGTAAATTTCGCTTTATAAAAGTGGCTGCTGAATAATTTAGTACATAATCTAAATGACATAAATGTTTTATCTCCATTGTGAATTGTGGCTTTTAGCATTAAAAAGTGGGGTTTTTTACACATAAAAGGCTTTTAAAACTTATATCAATATTGCTATATCTGCTTTCTTATTATTTCCACTTGCTTGGTATATCTTTGCTTATCCCTTTATTTTTAGCCTTTCTTAATAATTTTATTTTGGATACAGCATATAGTCGAGTCTTTCTTGGTGTGTCCCATGGAAAATCTTTTCTTTTTTTAGGTGAGTTAAGCCTATTTACATTTATTGATAAGGCTGATATGTTTGGCCTCAACTCTGTCATATTTTGGTTCATGATTAGTATGGGAATTACATTCTATGTTTTATTTCTCTATTGTTTTATTAGTCCTTTAATTTGATTTTTTTTTTTTTGAGTTTAGTGGCCCTATTCTGTATGCTTCTGTAATGGTGAATACATGACATTAAACATTTGTTAAAGCCCATATAATCTGTAACACAAAGGGCTAACTCTAATGTAAACTATAGACTTTGGTTGATAATGTGTCAATGTTGGTTCATTGATTATAACAACTATATCACACTGATATGGGATATTGATGGTGAGGGAGGGGTATGTGAAAACTATGTATTTTTGGTTCAATTTTGTTGTGAACATACACATGGGCATTTTAAAAAGTACGTAGCTGGGACTTCCCTGGTGGCGCAGTGGTTAAGAATCTGCCTGCCAATGCAAGGGACACGGGTTCGAGCCCTGGTCCGGGAAGATCCCACATGTCACAGTGCAACTAAGCCTGTGTGCCACAACTACTGAGCCTGCACTCTAGAGCCCGCGAGCCACAACTACTGAGCCTGAGTGTCACAACTACTGAGCCCGCACGCCTAGAGCTGATGCTCCACAACAAGAGAAGCCACCGTAGTGAGAAGCCTGCACACTGCAACAAAGAGTAGCCCCCGTTCGCTGCAACTAGAGAAAGCCCGTGTGCAGCAACGAAGACCCAACACAGCCAAAAATAGGTTAATTAATTAATTAATCAATTAAAAAGTATGTACCTGTGGGAAGGGTGAAAACAACAAAGATGGTAAAGATGAAAAAAATGATGAAAACTATGTTTCAGATTCCTTAAAAAATTATATGTCTACCATTTGCCAACCAAATTAAAAGAAAAGAAGAACAAAAACAAAGCCTTCCTACTCGAATTGAGCATGAACCAACACTGTAGAGAGATTTATAACTGAAGGCCACTGTCACTTCACCAGCCAACTGAGTGGCATTTCACACTGAAAAGCTAGAGAGTTGTGTCCACTTGGCACATGGTGGCAGGTATGTTCCAATCCAGTCTTTCTCTACATTGGGCTCTAAAAAACATTCCTTTACAGTCTATTGCAGTATTTAAATATGGTTTTAAGTTGTGCCAAAATATGTATCATCAACTGTGTTCTCCATTAGGTGTTGGGAAAGAGTAAAGTCATGATAATAAAGGCATTTGAACCATTGTTCATGCTTCTTGAGTAAACCCAGTCCCTACTTTACCAGCTCAGAACTGAGAAGCTGTGCTCTTTAAGGAATCAATGTGAGGAGTGCAACTCTCAATGCCACGTCTCTCATTTTTTCCTCCTCTTGGCTTTTTGCTACTAAAATCAATTAACTTTATACTAGAAAGAAAGCATCATTTTGTCTTATTCCAGGGGGATCCTCCCCCCCCCGCCCAGTTAGTTTAATAGATGTGCCATTGAACATTACAGAGAAAATGTCATGAAAAAACCACAACTGTTCTTGCCCCCATTTGACAAAGCTTCATCTCAGATGATTTACTAATGAGTCAGTTAAATCCAGCTTTTCAACAGTGCCATACTTCCTTTCAGAACTTTTCCTCTTTGGTTGCTTGTGTGAAACCCAGGCCCAGCAAATATATATCACAGTCCCCTTCCACCCACCCGGCATGGGTGGGTAGTGCCCTGAGCACTATTCACTATTATTTATAGAGTTAGTTGTTCTGAGTTAATACAGCAATATTTTTGTCTCAAATTTTACTTTACCAGGAATTTTTTTGGAGCTATTGATCCATGTGTGTGAAGAAGCAGATATAGTGCAATACAATGGTAACAACGAATGCAAATTCAATAAATATAAACTGCAACATATAAAGACCCTGAAGATACAGTTTAGTTGAGATAAACCGCTACCATCTTTTCCTTGATGTACAATGCAATTATGTCCTGATAAACTCAATGTAAGTTGAAAATATCCTAAATCGACAATGCATTCAATACACTTAACCTAGCCTACCTTAACAGCTTAGCCTAGTCTACTTTAAACATGCTCAGAACACGTACATTAGGCTACCATTGGGCAAACTCATCTAACACAAAGCCTATTTTATAATAAAGTGTAAAATATCTCATGTAATTTATTGAATACTGTATTGCAAATGAAAAACAGAATGGTTATATGGGTCCAGTATGGGTGTAAGTGTCGCGGTTGCTTACCCTCGTGATCCTGTGGCTGTCTGGGAGCTGTGGCCGCTGCCCTGCCCAGCATCATGAGGGAGGATCATACTGCCCATCGCTAGGCCAGGAAATATCAAAATTCAAAATCTGAACGTGGTTTCTACCGAATCCCTATTGCTTTTGCAGCATTGTAAAGCTGAAACATCCTAAGTTGAACTATTGTAAGCTGGAGACAGTAGTGAGAAAGTAAAGGGATTCCTGTAAAAACCATGTTAATTAATTTCAATGTCATAATAATACTACATCTCAAATTGGTGAAATGTTAGTGGACCAAATTTTTTACCCTCTCAAATGGCTAAACTGCCTATAGTCAATTAAAAGGACCATTCGGGGGAACACACTGTTCTTTGGGAACGAAGCAGAAGACCAGCCTGTGTGTGGTTCCTCAGAAAGGCCTCTGGCGGTGAGCACAAGAGGTAGGCAGGATTCAGAACAGGATTCAGAACAATGACCAAAAAGAAACCACAGAATTTAAGGATAGAAGTAGAGATGGATTTATATGAAACTAAGTAAGCTTGAGTGAGTGTCCCTTTGAAGACCTTACACCTAATTTTGTGGGGGGTTTTCCTAAAGAGAATTCCAAATAGTATATAAGCCTGGGCTTGTAAAACCTGGACCTGCCCTGAGTGGAAGGTCCTTAGAAATCACTAAGATGGACTGTCTGATTTTGCAGATGAAGAAACTGAGGGTCAGAAAGGACAACTTGATGAGGTCCAAAAGTGGATGTCAATCATTAATTAAAAGTCAGCCTTCTTTGCACAGGGAACTCTACCTAATGCACTGTCATAACCTAAATGGGAGGGAAGTCCAGAAAGGAGGGTATATCTGTAAGTGTAAGGCTGATTCATTTTGTTGTGCAGTGGAGGCTAACACATTGTAAAGCAACCATACTCCAATAAAAATTAAAAAAAAAAAAAAAAGTCAGCCTTCCTGTGTTCCCTGTAGAAAGGACTGCATTGTACTACTTACACTGCAATAACTACCCCGGCCAGGCCCATAGGTTCCTTCCCAGGGAAACTGCCCCACTCACAGCCTCTGCTGAAGGAGCAACCCCAGCCTGTTTCCTGAGGAGAAGTAGCTTTGTGGTTTACCCTGTGACCCTGCCCCTCACCCCCACCTCCAGGCCATCAACACAGGTGATTGGCCCTGGGGTTGACATCTGACCCAAGGGAGTCATTCCATCTGGGTCAATAACCTGGGAGGTCATCTGGTATAAAAAGCTCTGCTCAAACACAAAAGACTTTGATGAACTAGCCCAGTCAAATTCTCTCTCCTGGAAATCTGAACTGGGGAATATGGAAAGAGACAGACAATTAGCAGTAGACCCAGAGAGTGGCTGTGCAGTCAGCTAGGAAGCTGTGAGCTCTGTCTGCTGAGGGAGAGATGAGATAAGCCAGTTTTCAAACCCCGAGGGACCCTCTGGTTCTAGAGTCTTTGAGGTGTAGTTGCATTGCTCTTCCTGAAAGCCCTGGCATGGTGGCTCCGGTGGCTGCTTTCTTTCTAGCTTGGTCCTCATAACCCCTAACCCCATGCTGACCACCACCCCTGGGAGAGCACCAGATCCTTGAGCAAAGTGCTGATTCAGCAAATACTCAACTCCCATGTTTTTGAAAACCTTGATGGCAAAAAGTGGGAAATGACATTCAAAGTGAGGTCTGAGTTCATCTTTGAGGAGAAATTGCTCCTTTGTCCTTGAGGAAAGCACTTTAGTAGGTCTTTGCTTATTCAGAAGCAAGAACATATTCTGGAAAAGAAGCAGAAGGGAGAGAGAAGGAGCTAAAGTACTCTGCATTATAAAGTAAGTGCTAATCTTCCTGGTGGATGGATTACGTCTCTAACACAGCTTCCCCTTAAGCAAGTAAGACTTTTCTCTGAGAACCTCAGCGGGAGGCAAGATGGGGCCCTGGCGCTCCCAAGTGGGAGAGTGAAGCTGTCTCTGTGACATGGGGTCCCGCTGGGTCTGTCCTGGCGCTCCCAAGTGGGAGAGTGAAGCTATCTCTGTGACATGGGGTCCCACTGGGTCTGGAGGAGAGGCATCCTCCTGAAGTGGACTCTGAAGGTACCTGGTGGATGAATTCCATCAGGAGTCACACATCTGCATTATAATTCTCTTCCGTTACAGGACAAGGGAGGACCTGCAGAAAGTGCCTGGCAGACTAGAGGCTGACAGCTGACTAAGGACACAAGTGTCAGCCACAGCAGACTGGAGGAACACAGCATTCCTATGGAATTCCCGAGGATGCTTGGGCTGGGACTCCTGGGAAAGTCCTGTACCTCCAGGAAAAATGGGAAAAGGGTTTGGAGCACCATTATTGGACTGTTAAAGTGCAGCATGACCACTATATTTGGGAAGTGAATGAGACATCTGGGTTTCACATGGTTTCAAAGAACCTCATGAACATGGTAAGTAATTAAAATCACCATTTAGTGTCATCTATAACAACAAAGGAAGAGTTTTTAGGTATGAATAAATGCATGTATATATAAAGAATAGGTATATGCATATCCTTTTTTTTTTTTTAAGAAGCATCAGAGAATTGATTCAAACAGAATTAAACAATTAGGAAACATTAATTCACACCCTAGAGGTAGGATAGCCTCCAAAATTGGCTCTGGAAGTCCTAAAGGACTGAAATTCTTCCCAATTTCCTGTGTTACCATTCTCAGCCTATTGCCTTTAAGGGTGCCAGTAGCTGGGGCACCCTTCATGGTCCCAAGAAGGCTGAGGCAGTTCCAGGGGCCACATCCAGACATGACAATATCCAGGTAAGCACAAGGAGTGGTCTTTTATTTTTTGGCCACACCACACAGCTTGAGGGATTTTAGTTGCTCAGCCAGGGATTGAACCTGGGCCTTCGACAATGAAAGCAGAGTCCTAACCCCTGGACCGCCAGGGAATTCCCAGGAGTGATCTTTTTCTGAGTATCCTTCTTAGGAGCAAGGATATTTTTCACAGAAGCCTTCTTACCAACCTGATCAACTTCCTCTCACTAGCCAGAATTGGGTAAGCTACAAATTCTTCAAAACCATTTAGTGTCTGGGCTTCCCTGGTGGCGTAGTGCTTGAGAGTCCACCTGCCGATGCAGGGGACACGGGTTCGTGCCCCGGTCCGGGAAGATCCCACATTCTGCGGAGCGGCTGGGCCCGTGAGCCATGGCCGCTGAGCCTGTGTGTCCGGAGCCTGTGCTCCGCAACAGGAGAGGCCACACAGTGAGAGGCCTGCGTACCACAAAAAAAAAACAACAACCAAAAAAAAACCCATTTAGTGTCAAAGAGAGTGAAATTATCAAGACCGTCTTCGACCAGTGGTTCCCAAGCTTGTGCATACATCCTGGAGGAGCTTATTAAAACACAGGTTGCTGGGCCCCACCCCCAGAATTTCCGATTCAACGGGTCAGAGGTAGGACTCAAGAATTTGCATTTCTAACAAGTTCCTAGGTGATGCTGATACAGCTGTTTGGGGACCACACTTTGAGAACTACTGTCTTAAGACCAACCATTTGGAGTAAAATGGATGTTGGGGCATCAACCAAAAATGTCTGCCAAAAGAGATAACTTTGTCAGAAGAATATTTTGTATATTCTGGAATGAAATATTTCTAAGAATTTTCTTTTGAAAACTGAAGTTTCCGTAAGTTATGTATGTGACAAACAATACTGATTGTGGTCTACCACAAGCCAAAATATGGAAGTAGAACACAAGCTAATGGCCTATGGCAGAAAATGTGGTTTGAGCAAATGTCACCCATTGCCACAAACATCCACCCATCCTGCCCTGCACACTGTGCTACCCCACACCCCTTCCCTTGCATACTTCTATTGTCTTTTCCAAGGCTGAGCCTGTAGCAGTATCAACTGCCTACTTGCTGAATTGACACTGATCTCAGTTTTTCTCTTGGCAGAGGAGACAATACGAGCAAAGGAATGAGAATAAGAAACAGCTCATTGTTTGGAGGAAACTAAGCACCTTGATGTTTTTGCAGCATAAGATATGAGGCTGGAATTGGTGTGAGGTAAGGCCCTAGATTTGGACAAGAGCAAAACCACAGTGGGCTTTGTGGGATGTTGAGGAGCTTGAACTCAATACTATGGCCTCAGCAGCCACTGAGCAAAGACGTGATGTGGTTGGATTTGGTTTTGTTTAGATCACACTGGGTAGTGTAGAAGGCAGACGTGAAGGAGGGAGGCATGGTAAAAACTAGTAGTCCAGGAGAGCTCGAAGGAGAGCCAAAATGGTAGGCTTACAGAAAACACGGATCTGGGAAATATTTAGAAGGTCAAAATCTACAAATCTGGTGATCTGTTAGCCATAGAAAGTACATGAAAATGAGGCATTCAGATATTCCTTAGGTTTTTAACCTCAGTGAGAATAAAGAAGTGAGCTGTTATGGGTAAGGTGATGGGGTAGTGATACAGGGGAACAAGGAGATGAAATCAGTTTTAGATGCCCTGTATTTATGTTCTGGCCCATCTCCTCATGAACGTATAGATGCTCGACTGGTAGTTAGGCATATTAGGATGGGTTTGAGAGAGAGGGCTAGATGAGAGAGAAAGATATCAGAGTCACCTGGAGTTGAATCAGGAGCACAAATAGATCACCCAGGAAAATCATGAAGGTTAAAAAGAATATTTAGCCAAAAACAGGACCCTGGAAAGGCCAACATTAACATGGTAGGCAAAGGAGGAGAGAGCAATGAAAGAGAGCAAAGGGAGGAGGAAGGCTAGAGTACAGAGTTTCAGAAAGCCAAGGTCATAGCGTTTGAGGCAGGAAGGAGTAATCAACATTGTAAAATACTGTAGAGAAGAGGGTCCTTAAGATAAGGCCTGAAAACTGTTTATAGGATTTGGAATGGGGAAGTCATAAGAGATTTCAGGAGAGCAGCTGGGCTGAATTACAAGGCAGTGAAAAAGTGGAGACTTTTGTTCTTGTTGTTGAGGGTTTTGATGGGAAGGGCATGGTAAGAAAGCAGATAGCACTCACTGAAGTAGGGGGCATGGTCATAAATTGAGGAGGGTTATGAAGGTTTGGGATAGTCAGGAGAGGAAACTGTTCTTTAGGTGTTCTGGGAGGGTTGGCACTGTACTTGGGGCTCTTTCATTTTTCAGAGCGTTTTGGTAACCACAAACCCAGGAAATAATATATATTTTAAATGAGTGTGCCACTGGGTCTCAGGATTTGTGTAATGCTTAAAGGAATAGATATAGGTGCATGTGGCAGAGTGCATTTTGCAAAAATGGCCACAGTACTATTTCCAGTCACACATGGAAGAGGCTTTGTAACTAACTGCCTTAATGAATAGAAGGCAGAAGTGACGCTGTATGACTTCTAAGGCAAAAGGCAATGCAGCTTCCAGCTGGCTCTTTATCTGGGGATGCTACCATGCTGTGAGGAAGGCCCAAACCGCCCACTTGTCTGATGCTTGATGCTGGTTGCTGGCTGGGTTCTAAGGGCAAGCATCCTGAGAAAAAGAGCTAGTCCAAAGCTGCATTGTCCTTTGCCTTGGAAGTCACAAGGGTCATTTCTGTCCCCTGTCTGAATTCCTGACCCACATAATCTGTGAGCATGATAAATGGATGTTTTATTCTACTAAGTTTTGGAGTAATTTACTCAGCCATAGTAACTGGAACAGCATCCAAATATCCAATCAAGTAAACATGACTATTAGGGAAGAACAAGATATCCTTGTATCCCAGACACAGTCATAAGACATATTGAAAGTTATTGTTCTGATCTCTCTTGAATACAAGATATTTTTATTCACTTCCCAGACTTCAGCTTAAATGTACCCTAAATGTCTATGTCCAAGCCACAACTTTATCCCTAAAGTGGCCTTTATTCAAATACTTTCCTAACTCTAATTTTTTTAAACTATTTCTATATTTAGGATAATTAATATTTTATCACATCTAAATAGCTTCCCAGTGTGCTAACCTATTTTCAAAAGTAATTTTTTGAGTCTCGATACTACCCTTTTCTACCCCTGAGCAATAATGTAGACACACACACACACACACACACACACACACACCACTTATTTTTAAAACAAGCCTTTCCAAATGTCACCAGGCATCAAGAAAGGTACAATACCTACCTCTGCCACAGAGGAAACCATAAAAAATACTGTGTTTATTCCAAGAAGCACAATTCTGAAATAATACAGGTCAAACTGTGAGGAATTATCTGTAAAGTTTCTAGAATGATAAATCATAAGTATTCTAAAAAAAAAAAAAATCATAAGTATTCTTCAATGTCTCTAATCCACAGAATCTTAAAAAAATAGATGTTGAAATTGTTTTGCCTAAATAACAGAGCTAAAGTATTTTTCAGATCATTAAAGAGTAAAATAATTAAAATCCTCTTAGTAATTTCTAAGAAATAGTTACGCAACATCTAAGAAAGCACGTATACATAAAACTGTATTTTAAAACACTAATCATGGTTTCTGTTTAATTTCTATTTTCCATATTTTAGAGCTCAAATGCAGAAAATGGAGATTAATAATACTCTTTAGTTCTTGGGATATTATTTCTTTTGTTTTAGATTTTGAGCACATTGACAATTAAAGGGGGAAAAGTACAAGGTTTCCTTATTATCCCAATGAGTAAATACTAAGTATATCAACAGTGCACTCTTCTCTGCCCCACGCCGACCTTGACGTCACCAGAAACTTCCTACCTCCAAAATCACCAATCAAATACCATCCTCTTTGATCACAGCTTCCCATCTTCAAGACTCACTTTCTCAGGAACACCCCAGTATAATAGCTAATAGCCAGGGCTTCATTCTCATTGATGCTTCAGATCCACAGACCTCTGCCCTCACTTTCCTCTTTGTCTAGCTTGGATTGTATGGGCATCATCTCAAACACTCTTTGGCTACTTCGGCACTTCTTGTTTCTACTCATGTCATAACTTCCTAGAGAACTCCAACCGTGGGAGGAACCAACTATGAGCGGAACCGATCTCCTATCTTCTCCATGTCTGTGCCTGCAGCAACATGTGTGCTGCTGAAGAAAAATCAACCACTGGGGCAGAGAGGTATTATCCTGTAACTGCATGAGTAACAATACAGGTATCTCACGTGGTGCCTGTGTGTGAATTAGAACAAGACATCCCTTCCTCAAGACACTTGGCTTCTCTGTCGGAAAGCTGTGGTGGTATCTTGATTTTGCAAGAACAAGGTAATTTACTGGCATCTGTCAGAAACTTGCCATAACAAATATATAAATCTATGATGTTTATGATGTGAACAGTTCCCCTCTGAGGTATGGCAACCTTGTGCAATGCCTGCACAGCTGTACACAGTGGCCCTGATGACTACCCTCATTCAGGCACTCATGCCAGTAAATGTTTCTTTAGTGAAATATATCATGCCTTTGCCTGTCTTCTTAAACCCAACTCTTCTTTTTTCCCTTTATTCTCAGGGGATATCTATTCCTGATACTTCAAGAAAACTGGAGCTACCATATGGGAACTCCCTAATTTTCCTATTATCATATCCACAATCTTTCCATCATTTACACCCACCCTTTCCCTCTTTCATCTTCCTACCAAGACCAGTCCCTTTGTGTGGGCTCTGTATTCCAATCCTGTCGATTCTTTCATGGAATATGTCATGATTTTAAATTCCATATTCCTCTATATGAAATAGTTACTGCATGCCTATCTCCCTATTAGATCCACCCCCAGGGCAGGGATCATGTCTGTGTGGCTCAGCACTGGAATCCCTAGGGCTGTGTACAGAGTAGGGGCTCAAAAGATTTGCCGAACGGGTGAATGCTAACACCTAAAGGCACCTGCTAACTGAAGTATTGCTCTTCCTCTTTCATTACAATGGATTGAATGACAGTATTAATGTAAGCTTGTGAAGAGTAAGGCAAGCCAGCTTGTCCAATTTATGTAAAATAGTACCATGTCATGAGATGGCCAGATAGCCACGAAATGCCTTGGGGGAATGTTACATGTTGATATCTACACGTTTATACCTATTACTTACATAAATCTATGATTTGTTTTTCTTGAAATTGCTGTCTCTTATTAAGCTGTGTGCCCTCAAGGTTGCCTAGCATCAGTGTGGGAGGAAACTGACACATGTTTGGAGAATGAGTTACACCAAGTGGAGGATGAAAACTTCTAAAGCAGAGCACAAAGAAACCGGGGGATTATTTTGCAACAATGAGGAAGGTGCTGTAAGGTGCTGACTTGGAGGAGAGCTGCTGGATTAAAGTATCCTGCAGAAGTACAGCGCAAACCTAGCCCATGACTTCCAACCGAGGTTTAGTGGTGGAAAGACAGGCAGGAAAAATCTTAGAAGCAGACACACTGCTGGTTTTGAGCATGCATGTGTTGCGTGTGTGCTCTTACACACAGACACACGACACACAGAGACACACACAAACACACACACCATCTCTCCAAAACATGGCAGTATCTCTAGCTTTCCTGTATGAGGGTAGTCATTATAATGCTTGTTTTTTCTTGTTATCTTCCCTAAACGTAAGCAGAGCCTTAGTATCCAGCAGTAACTTCAAGCTTATTTCCTGCTGTCTTCCGGCCAGAAAGCTTGGCTGGTATGACTGGTCTCGAAACCAGCTCTCTACTAAGTCAAGCTCGGGCTGAAAGGGACACTAGATTTAGAGTCAGCAGGAAGGTAGGTCTATGCCCAGTTGTGTCAGGCTCTCTGATGTGACCACGTGTGAACCAAACTCTGGAAATCTCTGCTTCCCTCCTTACAATGCCTCTCTCATAGCACACAGGCTGTGACTTAAAAAGTGGAAGATGAAGAAAATGGAATGCTCAGAGTGTGAGCAGTTATTATTAGAGATCCTTCCTGCATCTGGCTTATGCAATTTTAACTATGATAGAAATACATTTAGTTTAGAATAAAGTGGCAAGTTCTTCCAAATTAGATGGAACTTCATGTCCCCATGAAGTTCTGGGACTATAGGAATCTAGGGAAATGCCGTACATGGACACTACTACTCATCTGAACACTAAGCCATCACACATATTCTCTCTCTCTGATGAGTGTATGTCTTATCTCCCCGACTAAACTGTATAACTGTTCCAACAGGGTCACTCAATAATTGGCCAGTGAAATCACTGAAGGAAGATCAAAGAATGAAAAGTAAGCCTAGAGTTTCTGCTGACATACAGTCAGTTGATTTATCTTTGAAGTGAGTGCTTTCTTTGTAAGTGTAACTTTTTGCTCCAGAATCAAAGCGAAATGGTAAAAAAAAACACACAAATATTGCCACAGAGAAGGGAAACATCTAGGCACCCATGCTGAAATGAATCTTAAAACATCTCCTTTTAAAAACCTGATTCCTTCCTTGAATCAACATTCCCATTAATTCTGTAGCTTCTGTTCTTCATAGAATGGTCAGTCTGTCCCTCTGGGAGACTTTTTCGAGGAGATTGGTGGGAAGGGTACCAGAATTCTGACCAGTGTTTCAAGGAAAAACTCTGCCTTTAGAGAGGGAAGGCCATATGACGTGAAAAGGACAAGGTAGGGCTTGCTGGTCTGATTCACAGGAAGACGATGAGTAACAGCAATGTTGTCAAGTGCTTTTGAGAAAAAGAATTATTCTCTAAATGACAAGGGATTCTCAACTAATGCACAAACAGGTATATAAAAATGCTTGACAGAATACATGAAAAAGGAACATGATTTCTAATTGAAGCAGAGGTTGGAAAAAAACAGTAAAGGCTACCAATTGGAGTCACAAATCTAACACAAGTTCCTCATAGGGTGTACTGGGCCCGATCTAGAGGAAACATGCACATCTCATTATTAAGTGGAAACGATGCAGCCAGATAAGGTTAATGGAGTACTTACCTCTTCGGCTTAAATGTTAAAGGCTTTCCAGATCTCTTCACTAGAAAAACTGCAACTCTCATGTGGACAGATACACACTTAGATCTAAAGGGGACACAGCAAGATCATCCATTGGCTCCCACATCTAAAACATCCAAACACGTCTACCTCTTACTGCTTTAAAATCTACAGAAAGGGGGGATGCTTCTCAGCTCCCTTAGGACTCTCCCTACACGAATAATTTCTTCAGGATCTTTATCACCAAGTAGTGCTGCAACCTGGTCTGATAATACAGCCTGAAGAGCTTCAGTGTTACTCTGAGGGAATGTGGGCCAGCACTGGGTAGACAAAGTGGGCACAGTCATGGAGAACACAGAGGGTTGGGAGACTAACAGATAACCACAGTAGATCCTTAAGCAGAGATGCAGCATGACAAGACTGCTGTTCAGAGAAGCTATAATTTCGGTTCAGTGTGTGTGTGTGTGTGTATGTGTGAGAGAGAAAGAGAGAGAGAGAGAGAGAGACAGATAGACAGACAGATACATCTGTTAGGAGATCTTTCATTAAAGCCCCAGGTGATGAAAGTCCAAGACTGGGTGGCCACAATGAGAAGCAAGAGGAAGGGACCAATGCAAGGAGACTTTTGACGGGATTCTAAGCAGGATATGATGGCTGACAGGACAAAGGGGATGACACTTGGGAATGAGTCAGGTTTTGAGTTTGGGGCCTAAAAGACTCTGGTAGGGCCAGTCAACAAATGTGGTAAGTTGTAAAAAAATAAAAAACAAAAGGCCTGTCTGGGGAGGAGACTGGAAGTCGAGAGCCAGCAATGTCATGTTGAGTAGTTGGGACACTGTAGTGTGGCCTGTGAGGAGACCTGAGTGTTTCCCCGAAGTTCTCATATATCTTAAGTGAGAAATCAGGCTTCAACAGAGAGAGATCTTGCAGTCCACACTGAGATTGTGGAACTGAAGTTATGAGAGCTGGTCAGGTTGCTTAAAGAATGTGAGCAGGGTGAACAGAGGACCTGATGAAGATTTTGAGGAATTGCCCTGTTAGTCAGTTCGAGACAGAAAAGGCACCAGTCAGCGGGATGAGGGAAGGAGAAAGGAAATGTACCAGAAGAAGCAGAAGAGTGAATAGCTGAGAAGTTAATCATTTCTCCTCTATTTCCGAGACTTTGGGTGTAGTTCCCTGCACTGGTTTGAATCATGTGTGTGTCCACTTTTCTTCCCGACTGTCTGGAAACCTCTTCAGGGTAGGGACCCTGCAACCCTACTCTGTCCCCAGTATCTATCTGATACACCTCCTCGATAGAGAAGCAGCTACAGAGAAAGCCAAGTGTCAGGGGAACAGGTGGAAAGGTAGTAACACTGCTTATTTTGTGTGTGCTCGATTCCCTGGCAACAAGAAAGCAAACAGTGATGAGCTATCGCTTCACATCTACAAGTCCTGCTCTGGACTTCCTCTCCCCTGATCCAGTCTCCCCGATCCTCCCTCCTTTACAAACCCTTCTACCCTGTCCTCTGCTGTTCTAGTCAAGGCAGAAAGAACTCCTTCCCATCTCCTTACCTCTTAATGTTTTAAGGGGAGGCACACAAAAACATCTCATTACAGATTCAGGCTGTATCCTACTCCAAAAGGTAAAGTGGGGTTTTTAATACTGGCCGTTTCACAGAATTGTTGAGAAGCCTAGTAAAGTAATGCATGCAAAATTTCTTGGCCCAGGGCCTGGCCCAGGATGTGTTAACCATCACTCCCCTCACAGCTCATCTTGCATATCTAGCACCGAGCACATAGTCATGGCTCAAAAAACAAACGAATAGTTTAAGCTCAGTTATATAAAGCCGCCATCACTCATCACAAAGGCCTCATGTTTGGGTGACTGTAAACCACCCATACACATTCAAAAACAAGCTCTTCCTAACTACAGATTTCTCTTTTATAAAGAAGATACATGCTTTCATTTGCAGTCTGAAACAGATATTCAGTGTTTTGACAAAAATGTTAGAAAACTGGAATGAAGTAGAAATAAGGTTAGAAATATTTTAATCCAATCTGACCCTCCCACCATACTCTGTAGATAAAAATAAATTAAGAAAGCAGGGCAAGTGAAAAGGATTTGCTAAATATTTGAGATAAAGCACAGTGTCCTGTTTGGAGGTGACATGGAGGTAAGTCTCTTTAACGTCTTTGAGAGCCTTTAGCATATCTGAAGGAAAGAAAAATACATCAGAACAAGTACAAAATACTACATTAGAACCATTACAAAGGAGCATATTAACCTAAAAGTGAATTCCTGGAAGTTCTGGGTTTTAAGCCAGGCTTAGGGAAGGGAGTGTCCATGAATTGACAGGAAGGAAGTCAAGGAAGAGACTTCCTCTTTGGATGATACAACCAGGAAGGGCAGGGAAGTAGGATGCTGCACTTGCCACGTGAAGGTTGATAAATACAAAAGGGGTTTTGAGGAGAATCAGAGAGATGAAACTGACGAGGTATAATGTAAAAGGTTCTGAAAGAACACATGGATACAGGAAACTGGATTTAATACAGTTGTCTACTTAAGGCCATTTTAGATTCTTGGATGTAATGCAAGAGTTTCACGAAGATTTAAGCCACAGTTGGGAATACTGGTTGAGTTTCAGCTGGAGATGCTGGGCCCCTCTGCTATGTGTCCAGTTAACCAGTATACCTTCATGGTTTGTCACGCTTTTCTACTTTCTCACTGTTAATTGTTATTTTTCAGGAAATCTGCTGATAGCATTGGCTTCTACTTTTGTAACTGCAGATTTCTTCTGGACTAAAGTGCAGTGTTTCATGTCTGATTTCTTTTTATCACTGTTCCTTTCTATCAATGCAAAAAATCACAAATTTCCTTCACTTTCATGGTCAGTGAGTATAGTGGATGAAAGCCTACATAGAGTATGTTCCAGTTGTGGGAAATTAATCTTTTTTGGAAATAGTCAGTGTGCTTTTCTGTTTGCCTGTCCATGTACCTGACCTTCTCCATTGTCAGCCTGGGGCACAGATCTGCCTGGGATCTGTGGGAGGCTGTTCATTTGGACTGTTACCAGAGAAATACAGAGAGAAAGTGGTACTTTCCAGCTCCTGACAGACCAAATGAGGTTTTCAAGTCTGCAGCAAGATAACAAGTTTGAAATTCACTTTGCTAGGCAATAAAGCACTACACAGTTTTTCTCTCCCACTTTAGTAGGTGGACTTGATCATATTTTTCTTGTGGTTGGAAGGGAGAAAGCCTGCCCATCCTCTCTGGCTGGGCGGTCCATCAGGGAAGTGTGCAGTGACACAGGGGGCCCAACTTTGTTCCAGGGAGGGAAAGCACTGAGGGAAAAACTAAAGGTAGAATGTGGTCTGCCCCACCACCTGCTTGGGAATTTGCAAGACGGTTACCTCTCAAGCCTGTCTGTAATCTAAATAAGGTCAGCTGCATCAAAGTAAAGCAATGAATGCAGTTGATAATGGAGGGCTGAATTCAGCTCCCTAGTATCTCCCTGGGCTCTCAGGGTGTGGAAAAGAAGAAATCCAGAGGATCTCACATGCCCTGTGGAAGGAAAAGGAAGGTGGTTAAGGGAGCTGATTAGCGTTCTTTCTGGGGAGTGTTCTTGGCTCCAACTGGGGCCAAACTGGAGCCTAACGTAGTCTGAGTTGCCATTAGCGTGATTCATCAGGGGAAGGTGGCTAAGGCTCCTGGAACGTTGCCAGAGCAGAGGAAAGAGACCAGGCGTTAACCCAGCCACGGGCTTCAAGGACACCATCTCCCTTGGCCCCTCCAGGACACAGTCAGCCAATGCCCTCCAGGGCAGGATAAGGGGAGGGGGTGAACTTCTAAAAGAGCATCCCAAAAGGGACTATTTCAACCAGTGCTAACAGGAAGCAGAATTTTGAACGGACTCAACATTTAAACTGAAGCAAGAGAGGCTATTTAACCTCATTTAACTGACAAGTCCAGAAGTCCCCACCACACATGCTCAGAAAGAAGCTGCTTTGGGTCTAGAAAATAAGATGTATGGATACATGTGACAACCCCTTCCCACCTGGCCTTGCCACATTCAGTGTGACAACGAGGAAGTTACTTAACCTCCTTAAACTTCAGAATCCTCATCCACAAAGAGGGGATCATAGTATCTACCCTCTAGAGAATTCTGGTGAGCATATTCATAAAATACTTAGAATAGTAGCTGGCACAAGATAAACGTTTAGTAATATATTTGCTAATTTTGTCATCATTTCTACTGATACATTCAACTTCAAAGTTTCTGTTGTCCTATTCAAGACACGTCTGTCAAGAAATGTCAAAGCACTCTGTTCCTGAAGTTCTTCATTTTTGATTTCACAGCCTCTAACGCATCCCCACAAGCACAGGATGTCATTCTGGGACAAACGAGAAATTCTGTTTTCACACCATCCGTGACTCTTTCTCAACAACTTGGTACTCACTGCAGGAAGTAACTCAAAGCCAGGACGTCATTGCTCATGAACAATGTTAGCTGTAACAAACCACAGAGGCAAACGACGGCAGTGTTGCAGGACCCGGTGCCGGACACTTCTCTGTCTCAGGCTGATCTAGTCCTAAGAGGACAGACCAGCTACAGGCAATAGTCAAGCCACATGAGCGAGGAAGGATGCAGAGGGGGAGGATTTATTTGTGATGCTGCAGGCTTTTTTTTTTTTTTTTTTAACGTGCATATCGGGACACTAACAGTGCCAGATTGCTCCTGGAAAATTCCCTGTATTTAACGTGTGTAAATTAATTCTCGGCACTGTTTGCTACATGCTCGCAAAGCAGCATGATCCTGAGTAATCAACTCTAGATATTAACTAACCTGAGGCTCCGTCCCAGCTCTTTCAGTTTTCTGAGTCAACCAGAAGAGCATTAAGGAAAGTTTAGTTGAAACCGGAGAGAGATTTAATTAGCAAGGTTAATATTTTTTTCTTCTTAATTTTTATTTATTTATTTATGGCTGCGTTGGGTCTTTGTTGCTGTGTGCGGGCTTTCATTGCGGCGGCTTCTCTTGTCACAGACCACAGGCCCTAGGTGCGTGGGCTTTGGTAGTTGTGGCCCACGGGCTCCAGAGCGCAGGCGCAGTAGTTGTGGCGCACGGGCCTAGGTGCTCCGCGGCACGTGGGATCTTCCCGGACCAGGGCCCGAACCCGTGTCCCCTGCATTGGCAGGCGGACTCTCAACCACTGCGCCACCAGGGAAGCCCAGCAAGGTTAATACTGATTGTAGATAAGCAAAGTAAGTGTATTTGAGTGTCTGTGATATACAAATTTCTAGGCTCTAGGGTTTAAGCAAACATTTATGATGAGTACCAAAAAGCACCATAATGCTTAGGATAGTAGAATTTGGGGGGTTTCATTTAAGTGACTTTTCCATATAATTCAACTTTATTTTTTAAAACAACTTTAAAAATAAGAAATCTTCATACATTCGACACCTGTCTTCAGGGATATCTTGTCTTGTTAAACAGAGCAAAATCACCTTTTTTGATGGGTCACTCATCATTGGAGCGTCAGTTATTCCACAGTGGTGTGCTGGGAAAATATGTCTCAAGGTGTGATCCATGGACCCCAGGCAAGGAAATCACCTTGGAAGCTCATTAAAAATCAGACTCAGGACTTCCCTGGTGGCTCAGTGGTTAAGAGTCTGCCTGCCAATGTAGAGGACATGGGTTCGAGCCCTGGTCCAGGAAGGTCCCACATGCTGTGGAGCAACAAAGCCCATGTGCCACAACTACTGAGCCTGAGCTCTAGAGCCCGCAAGCCACAACTACTGAGCCCGTGCGCCACAACTACTGAAGCCTGTGCGCCTAGAGCCTGCGCTCCACAACAAGAGAAGCCACCGCAATGAGAAGCCCGTGCACCGCAAGGAAGATTATCCCCCGCTCACTGCAACTAGAGAAAGCCCGCGTGCAGCAACGAAGACCCAACGCAGCCAAAAAAAAAAAAAAAAATCAGACTCTTGAGTCCCACTTCCAGCTTCCTGAATCAGAATCCTTAGGTGGGACCCAGGATTCTCCTTGTCCAATTCACTTCTCAGAGGATTCTTATACACAACACAGGCCAGAGAGGCCCTAACTCAGGGTTAGTTGGGTATGTAGGAAAATGTCCTTTACTGAAAATGTGGCAGGAGGCCACCTATCTTTCTGTGCCTATTTGTTGTAGCGTCTCTGTTACTCTTCTCTTATGAGTACTGATCTTTCTGTAGTGTACTGGCTTTAAACCTACAAGCTGATACACGGGATCCTTGGCTGGCTGCTGGCCTTTGTGATGTCAGCTTTCCATCCTTGAGCCTTATACCATGTGTTCAGGCTTGGGGGCTCTAGAAAGTATACTGCTGTGGGATTCAGGCGCCTGGCCCCAAGGAACCCATGCGGAGACACCAGCCATTTTACTGAAAATTGCACTCACAGGATAAGACGGAACGGGAGAAACGCTAAAAGCCAAACACAGAACATGACTAGATGTTCAGAAGGCAGACAGATTGATGGGCTGCCTTGGTGAGAAGTAAAAAAAAATCTGAACAACTCCTTAAGGGTACTGGTAAAAATGAGCCCTTGGGATCAGAGAAAATGAGAACAGAAGATGTGGAACGTGCTGGAAGAGGTAGCTGCTACTTTAATGGGAGGCTGGGTCTCTTCCACCACAGAAACATTTTCTCCCACAGCGACTAAGCACTACATAGGGATCCATTTATCGGATTTGGGAGGAACTCAAGGCAGAGGTGGGAAGATCACTGACTGTGGAGTCAGAGGACTTGGGTCGAATACTGACTCACATATGTGGCTATGGGCAAGTCAGTCAGACCCATGGCGCCTCAGTGGTCTTAGCTGTGAAACAGGACAAAGAATCCATGCCCTCACTGAAGAGTTGTGTAGCTCCAATGAAGTAATGAATATGAAACAGCTTTGTAAACTGAAGACACCTTACAAATATTTAATCAGAAATATCCTGCACTGTATACATATTTAAGTTGCTGCTACATCTTATCTGTAAGACAGAATGCTAAGAAAAACCCTAGGCTGGGAAAAAATTCAAATATGTTAATTATCTTAACATAAATAAACCTATCATATTGTCCAATATGGAGCTTAAATATCTGCTGTGCTTTTGTATCATGAAAACGATAGCTTTAAACAAGAAATGAACAGTACTTTGACTTTTGCACAACTCATATTTAACATTCTCTTGAAATTGGTTGTTCTCATTTTCTTGATTGAAGAATAAGTGAAAAAGTCAATCAAGTCTTCATTTCATTTTCAAAACCCTCTTTCCTAACATCAATTGCTTAATGTCTACTTTACTTACATGATTTATTAGCTGAAATTGCAAAATGGTGGGGGAAATGGGAACATGCCAGGGAGAGAAGAGTGACAAGTAGGTCGATACAGTATACAAGAGGTTTGCCCAAACCTAAAATACACTACGGATGGGAAAGAGGGAGGCTAACTTAGGAAACCTAACCATTGTCTGGCTTCACATCACTACTTTTAGTTGTTATCTTTTCATTATAAAGTGGAAGATGTGCAAACATTTTTTTAAGGCAAAGCTAGTTCTTTCAGCACAGAATTAAAATTAAAAGCAGACGGAGGCCTGGATAATAAGTAGCAATAAATGCTTTTGCTGACATAGCTTCAATTTACAAATCACTGGCTTTTCCTGGCAGCGCTTGGGGAAGGAGGGTGAGGAAGTATCGCCTACACAGCCTGGATGAGGAAGATATGGAAAGCTTTAAAATAAAAGATGTGTTTCAACTTCTTATTCTAAAACACTTGATTTATGGTGACCATGATAAAATTCCAGTGAAACCTGAGTATGCTCTGCAGCCTCTGGAAACCCTGGGAGTGACTATGTCCTTACGCCTTCCCTGTTGTATCTGATTTTGACCTGTATACTTTGTGAGTGGGAGCCCAGTCCATAATGTGTGCACAAAAATATGTGTGGTTTAGAATCTGCATGTATTTCCATCTTTTTCTACACTTGAGCAGCAGAACACCCTTGTGAGAATATGAAAAATAAACTAGGAATAAATAAATAATAGGAAGCCAAAGGGATGTAGGTTGACTTATGGCAATTGATTTTACTTCTTAAGAAATTTTAATGACAAACATAAATACTCTTGGTTTAGTTTCTAAAACCTGGAAGACTACCAGTAAAAAGGAACTGATAAAATTGCTAGATTTAGAGAAGAGAGTGGAGAGGCGCTATAGGGAAAATTTTTCTCTGAGCCTGTTAAGTAGCATGAATGAGAATTAGAAGTGGATGACAAACACAGAACAAGTCATTGAAGGCAGCAGAAAACCCCCAAGGTAAGAGATCAAATATCAACCTATAGATGCTGCAACCCAACTCAAAGGCCCCAGCATGGGTGGAAAATGTGAAGACAATCCCCTCTGAAATAGCGGTCCTCTCCCCCTTTGATTCATCTTTGGGAAAGGATTTTCTCTAAATTCTCACTTGGTGCAAAACACAGAATTCATTCCTTCTAGGACGCAATTGAGGGGGGGATGGAAAAAGTTATTTTTCTACTTCTTCACCTTTTCCCAGTCCCTTGAGGAGAAGCATAACTGCGTATTCCAGTTCTCTTAGAACAGTGAAGGCTTTTAAAGGAAACTTTCTCATCTTTCTTGATTTTGGTGGTTTTCCCTCAGGCGTTGTTTTTGATCCTTTTATTCCTTGGTGACTTGGCCACCTCACATGACTCTCCCTGCTGACGGCTTTCGAAAATGACTTCACCCTCCAACCTCCTCCATCTGGCTGCCTGTATGATATCACCTTTGGAACTCAGCTTCCCATCTTTGCCTCTAATGCCTGTCTTCTCTCTTCCCTTTATTATTATTAAAAACAAACCAAAAAAACCCTCCTCATTTTTGTCAAATTAGGAGAGTTTTCTGTCATTATCCCTTTCCTTCTACCAAATCTTATCTGTTCCCACTCTAATCTCATTTATTCTCATTATTTTTTATACATATTCTTTTAAGGATAACACATGCACATGGCACAAAATTTAAAAGGCACAAAAAGGAATATAGTAAAACTCCAACCTCATTCTCATTTCTGCTTAACTCCTCTCAACCCCTCTCTAATCTAGTCCCCTGCCCCAGAAGCAATTACTATTGCCAGGTTCTCCTGTATCTTTCTTTCCCTAATTTAAGACCAAAAAAAAATGGAAAGGGAACAAGATTCTAAATGTAATATATTTTACTCCACTAACTTCTTTTCAGCTTTCTGTCTATTTGAGAAATTTCTTCATTTATTTCCCATGCATTCATCTATGGGCTTTCCATATGGTTCTTCCTCCCTAGATGTGGGTATTTTTCAAGTCTCTGCCTGGACCTCTCAGAACATGAACTAATACCCATGAACTATTTTTGCTCATAAGAATGCAGAGTCCCATCTCTACAGGCCCAGGAAAAAAAAAAAAAAGATTTAAAAGAACAAAGCAGAAAAAAAAAAAAAAAAACCCATCCCTCAATTTGTTTATATAATTAATCTATCTTGAGTAGTATCCCTTATTCCAATGTCAGCCGTCACCAGAAGAACCACAGTAAGGAATCAGCATCTAAATGACAATGGTTGTCTCAGAATCACAGCTGGGGAGTGAATTTAAATAGATGGATGGACAGATAGATGGGTAGTTGGATAGAAAGAGCCAATCAACTGTGAAGTGTTACCAAGCCCTAAAATCATATTTCATTTGATGAGAACAACAGAAGCCTGATTAATGCATGTGGGAATTTCATTTCAAAGTTATACCAATGGCCTTTCAAGGGCCCGCTTCTTCTTAGGGCTCCCTGAGTCCATGTAAAATTGGCCAGTGTAAGATTTTAGGGCTCCTAAATATGAGTTTCATTTATCTTGTGTAATGATTAAGTGTAGGATAATTGTTGAATAGGAAACAGAATTTTTTCACTTGGGATAATACTCTTATACCCAAAACTGTCCTGAAAAGTTTTATGCTTGAAGGGTAAGCACATACACTTTGATGCTTTCTGTTTAACGTTTTACTTTTACTAAAAACTCATTAAAGGAGGCAAAGGGAAGCCTTCTGAGAGGAGTGAGCTGAATCGTGCACGCTTTAGTGAGCAGAGCTACTATGCCCAGGTCATATACTGGGTCACATGAGGGCCTCCCTGGCTAATTTCCCTCCGAGATTAAAATTACATCTGTTCCCTAGAAATCAAGGAATCATCAAATACCTTTTTTGTTTTTTTCTTTTAAAATCTCAGAACTGTGAATGGAAAATACCAGTTTTCTACTGACTCATTCTTTTGATTGTTCAAACACTGAGGTGTGGATGGACTTGGACTTGAGAT
The DNA here is from genome assembly GCF_949774975.1 of Lagenorhynchus albirostris. Taxonomy (NCBI): domain Eukaryota; kingdom Metazoa; phylum Chordata; class Mammalia; order Artiodactyla; family Delphinidae; genus Lagenorhynchus; species Lagenorhynchus albirostris. The sequence goes on from NC_083102.1 coordinate 61,509,482, forward strand.
GAAGGAGATTCTGAGTTTTACTGACAGACAGGAAAACCTGTGAAACCACTGACAGTCTATGACTCCATTATGGGGCCAATACTGCTCGGATAAATCTTGTCAGGAATGCTTTATTAGGGGTTCATAAAAATAATTCAATCGTTTAAAAAGTGGTATTCAAATTCTTTCAATATACCTTGATGACAAACTAACACAGAACCCAGGTGTTTTCATAAAGCGATTGTGATTCAGAGCTTTCTTTCTGAAATATGAACCCTCCATAGCCAATTTATAAATCCAGTTAGATGTAAAAGTGACAGTTTAGACAACCATCAAATCATTATTTTTTTCTGTCACTGAAAAGTCTGGTTGGAAAGAAGAATGTATTTGAAGAAAATTCCTCTTAACTCTAATAAAAGTAACTTACAGTGCTATAAAGCTATTGGCATTCAGGCAATAGTAGATACATTGCTCCTGTTTGAAATTAAATAAAATCCACATTCTATTTTGTGTGTCTAAGTAAACCACCATTTTGTAAAATAAGAATAATAGCATAGTGGAATAGATCCCTAAAGCATAAACATTTAAAAAGAGGGTGTTAAGTTAACCCACCAGGGTGCAACTGTCTTCTTTTATACTAAATTCTTGAAGATGGTAAAAATTGCAACCAAGTTACCATGAGGGAATAAGAGGACTAGCTGGGAAAGATGATATTTGAGCTGTTAACCAAAAGGAACAGGGTAATCTAGAGGGATATACTGACATGACAGACTTGGAGACAAACTATAGAGACAGTAAGTAGTATATCATACTACTTGAATACAGTAATTTTCCATTAAACCATAATCTAAAATGACATCTTCTCCAGGAGCTACCAAAAGGAGACAGAGGCAGATGGAATAGTCTGTGGTTTCAAGAAGGGGGGAGGGTGTCATGGGCACCAGCCACCCCCCGAACCTGAAGCCAAAAACACAATGTGATGAAACATGGAAATAATGAATTCATCCGAGAGATTCTAGCTGCTGAGGCACTGAGAAAGCCATGGTTATAAGATTTCGATCTGGAACCTGATGGTTCTACTCAGTAAAATCTGTATGTTTTGTATATTATCATGCATGAAATTCTACAGACCAGGCTTGCATATGCCATCCAAGACATGTAAGTCTTAGGAAGAAAAGCCAGACAATCTTGCAAAAGGAAAACTATCTTTGGACTGGATCAGTTCACACTTTGATAATGAACTTTTGCCCAGAGTCCATTCTGAAACTTGAAAGTTAAGCAAGCTTTTCCTTCAAACAGTTAGAGAAATGCCATATGCAAAGATTTTATACTTCTCTCAAGACAGAGGGAAAAAAATCTACTTTAAGCTGACACGTTAGCTTTTACGGTATTACATACGTTTATTTTTTTAACAGTCCAAATATTTACCATTCTTATAGAAATTAGACAATATGAATTATGAATTATTTTTTTAAATAAGTGTATTATTATTATTATTTTGGCTGCACTGGGTCTTCATTGCTGCGCGAGGGCTTTCTCTAGTTGCAGCGAATGGGGGTTACTCTTCATTGTGGTGCGCAGGCCTCTCATTGTGGTGGCTTCTCTTGTTGTGGAGAACAGGCTCTAGGCGCACAGGCTTCAGTAGTTGTGGCACGGGGGCTCAGTAGTTGTGGCTCATGGGCTTAGTTGCTCCGCGGCATATGGGATCTTCCCAGACCAGGGATCGAACCCATGTCCCCTGCATTGGCAGGAGGATTCTTAACCACTGCGCCACCAAGGAAGTCCCTGAATTATGAATTAGGATGTGCAGACAGTATCTTCCAAGATGATAACATCAAAATCAAATGACTCCTTGCTTGCATAGCCTGAGTCTCAATTTTATTCAATGGCAGGATTAAATAAAACACTAAAGAGAGATTATAACACTAAAAAGAAACTATATTTGTTTATTATGTATTTGGAATTAAAAGCAGGGTCTTGAAGAGTTATTTGCACACCAATGTTCGTAGCAGCCTTATTTACAATAGCCAAGGGATGGAAGCAACCCAAATGTGTCCATTGATAGATAAACAGATAAATAAAATGTGGTGTATACATACAATAGATTATTCAACCTTAAGGAAGGAAACACTGCCACATGCTACGACATGGATGAACCTTGAGGACATTATGCTAAGTGAAATAAGCCAGTCATAAAAAGAAATACTGCATGATTCCACTTATATGAGGTAATCTAAAGTAGTCAAATTCCTAAAAACAGAAAGTAGAATGATAGTTACCAGTGGCCGGGGGAGGGGAAAATGGAGGGTGGTTGTTTAATGGGTATAGAGTTTCAGGTTTTCAAGATGAAAAAGTTCTGGAGATCTGTGTACAACAATATGAATATACTTAACACTACTGAACTGGACACTTAAAAATGGTTAAGATGGTTCATTTTATGATAAAAACCCATCTTCAACATGTACTGGAGGTGCTTATAAATTAGAGGACAGCAAACACTTTTCTGTAAAGGGGCAGCACATAAATATTTTGGCTTTGCAGACCACAGTCTCTGTCCTTAACTACTCGACTCTGCCATGGAATGGTGAAAGCCACAGAAAACAAGTAAATGAATGGGCATGGTTGTGTTAACGCTAAAAACCTTACAAAATTAGGCAGCTGGCCCGTGGGCCACAGGTTTCTGACCCTCGCGAAAGTATGAATATCTAAATAAGAGACAAATATTAACACTTTGTAAACGCCAAGCGCTCCTCTACCCAAGAATTAGGAGTGAAACATTCTTGTTTTCCAGAGTCCAAGATTAGAGCAACAGCAAAAGGTCCAAGCAAATGCAACAAGACCATAACTTGCTTGTAGTAGGAAAACACTACACAAAAGGACACGTTAGGGCTTCCCTGGTGGCGCAGTGGTTGAGAGTCCGCCTGCCGATGCAGGGGACACGGGTTCGTGCCCCGGTCCGGGAAGATCCCACATGCCGCGGAGCGGCTGGGCCCGTGAGCCATGGCCGCTGAGCCTGCGCGTCCGGAGCCTGTGCTCCGCAACGGGAGAGGCCACAACAGTGAGAGGCCCGTGTACCGCAAAAAAAAAAAAAAAAAAAAAAGGACACGTTAGCCCTGCTCAAGTGTATATACTTCTTTACTGATGAGCTTAATGATTTTAGAGCTTAACGATTTAGAGGAAAACTACAAATATTACAGCTGGAAGAGAGCTTGGTGATCATCTAGTACCTACCCTCTCCTTGAGTGGAGGAGAAACTGCAACCGGCTTATTACCCCAATCGGAGCTGTCACAGCTGGTGTAGGCAGGGCTGGGAACAGAGCACACCGCCACCCCACTCTGAGGTCATGCTTCTTCCTCCTCTCTATTTCCAGTCACTAGCAGAAGCCAGCCACCCATCAGCTCTGCAGGAATTAGCTGTTTCATGCATGCTTTTCCACATGGTCTTGGCTTAACCCTGAAACGAATTTTTGCTCTTCACCAAGTTCAGTGGAGAAAATCAATAAAGACATACAAGGCCGCAAAGGCCTCATCTCATAAAATTCAGAAATGAAAGCGAGGGCATAATGATCTGTTCCCTTCCCCGTCGTGCCATGTGAAAATAGCATGTTTTTCTTTTGGCATTTAGGTAGTATAAAGAAACAGCAACGCAAGGGTGGAGGCTAGCAGCTAGATTCAATCTTCTTGGGGACCACAAAAAACAGGCACCCTAGTTAAACAACCAAAACAAATAACAAGCACACATCAAATACCAACAAATGCAGATGGAGGGTTGTGAAACAGATACGCTAGTGTGTGTTAGTTTTACAAAAGGAACTTTCACCTCATCAAAGGACTCAAGCCAGTGCAGAGAATTTTAGAACCAGAAAAGACAGAGAGATAAGGGGTCAAATCCTCCCTCCGCTTTTATGTATGAATTGGGCAAAGCCCTGGGAGTCAAGGTACTGCCTTCACAGATACTTACTGCTGGTCTACTGTATGGACCAAATCCTGACATTTTCCACACTCGCTCAACACAACTTGCTGGGTGGAGCCCCGCCCCGCCCTTGGCCCTGAACAGAGGCAGAACACTGGGTTAAGCCTGAAAGCTGGATGGCTCAGGCAAAAAGGAAAGGCCTTTATTGCAGTACAGGGAGATGGCTGAGCAGTGACACGCCTGCGTTACTTGGCATCTCCAGATCCCATGGGACCTGCCCTCAATTGCTAAAAGAGCCCGACCTCTGACAAAGACCAATGATTTCAGCAGTAATTAATGATACTGTCAAATTAATTAACCCAAGTCTTTGTCCACAGGAAAAAAAAACTCTCTGATGTCAATACTGCTGTTTACTAGTCCTTGATCAAGCTCCACAGACCCAAACCTTCAGTGGGGACACAGGGACACCACTGACAGATGACTCTAATATGTCCGCACCTATTAAGCCACCACCATTTGTTAACAAACCTTCTCACGGTAACATATCCTTCGATAATATGTCTAGCGAATTCACAGCTCTCCAAAATCTAGCATTCTTTTAAATAGATACAAGCCTGAGAACACCAGTGGATCTTTCACATTCCCTACAATACCTTTTTGATACCCTTTTGAATTATGGTGATGAAACACAAGACAAATGCTGTAGGATTTCATTAAGCCACTTAATAAATGGCCCTCATTAAAACGCCAGTTCCCTTGTCCTTGTCTATAAGGACTCCAACTAATCCAAATGCCCACATATACATTTCCATATTATCACTTTAGAGGATTCAGAAATATTTTCTTACACCTAGCACAGCTTTTGTTCCATTTAGAATAATTACCCTCTATCCCATTTCTGACTTTCAAGAAAAACAAGACACTTAACTGACCCCAGGAGGACCCTCTCAAGGGCATCAGGCTGCAAAAGCCCGTCTGTGAGCTCACAACTTAAGCTGATGTAATCTGCTACAAGAAGCTGACTTCTATTTTTAAGTTATACCCTTTTACTCTGCCTTCAAAGGGCACATATATCACACGTTGTAACTGCTCATAAAATACTTTGTGGCCTCCTCTCCCATCCATTTCCCTCCTGGGGTGCATCACACTGTCAGGAGCGTTTCCAATGGCAACAGCAGCCCAGCCCTGCCCATTTAAATGCATCCACCATTTCCCATTATTTGGTCTTCAGGAGAAGAGCTACACACGGCCCCACTCTCCAGGTGTCTTGTTTACCATGGTAATTTTGACAAGGAACAGATGACTAGCAGGGTCCTTCTTGAGGGCTGAGATCAAGCTTTCCCACCTCTTTGTATTTCCATCCCCAAAGACAGGCACTTAATAAATGCTTAGATTCCATATATATGGAATCTAAGAAAAAAAAATGTCATGAAGAACCTAGGGGTAAGATGGGAATAAAGACACAGACCTACTAGAGCATGGACTTGAGGATATGGGGAGGGGGAAGGGTAAGCTGTGACAAAGTTTCTACCAAACGTAAAATAGCTAGCTAGTGGGAAGCAGCCGCATAGCACAGGGAGATCAGCTCGGTGCTTTGTGACCACCTAGAGGGCTGGGAGGGAGGGAGACGCAAGAGGGAAGAGATATGGGAACATATGTATATATATAACTGATTCACTTTGTTATAAAGCAGAAACTAACACACCACTGTAAAGCAATTATACTCCAATAAAGATGTTTAAAAAATAAAAAAGAAAAGAAATGCTTACTAATCTTGCCACCGAGAGCTCTGTCATCGGGCCCATGTGCTCAAAGGGTGCCAGAATGAAACCAGATCATTTGCTTTGTTTAATTTTAAGTTTTTCATTCATCATTTCGGTCATGCTCACTGCGTGTTATTTAAAAAGTTGCTTAGCATCTTGAAAACACTAGGAAAAATGCCTTGGTTGTAAGTGAAAGTACATTTGATCTTGCTCTTCATTTATTTATACTTATTCTGCTCATTTCTAAAAATGAATGAAGAGCTCTGTAATTAACGTGGTGCTGTTACTGAGTCTGGCGGAGGTCAGAACAGGACATTTATTTCTCTCTGGTCCACTTCCCTCTTCATTCCCTGGGTATCCCTGTCTCGTCTGTGGCTCGCCCAGCCTCAAGGCTTGGGCCCTTCCAATCCCTTCTCCCCACTGAAATCTGAGCGAGCTTGTGAGAACACAGATTGGATCATTCCCTTCCCCTTCTCAACACCCTTCATTCCCCTCGGCCCTCAGGGAGATGTCCCTTCAGCTGTGGTCTGCTTATCTGCCCCCCACCCCCTTTGCCTTTCACACTCTGGTTGCAGGGATCTAAAAGGAGCTAATCTCATCCTGTTTGCCTTCACCTAAAGGCCTTTGTCCACGTTGCTTCCTCAGACTGGCACTCTGCTCTGCTGTCCCTAGTCCCTCCGCCCTGCTCCTTCCCTCTCATCCTTCAGGGCTAGTTTGGATGCCACTTCCTCCAGGAAGCCCGCCCTGGGTGTTCCTGTGGCACCATGTGCTACCTGAGACAACGGTTCACCTTACCACACCGTGTTTACTTGCTCTGTCTCCAAGTGACTGCCTGGGGCAGCAGGGCAGCCTCTGTGTCTGCTCACTCACTACTGTATCCCGCTGCAGGTGGCCTGGCACAAGGTGGGCTTCAATATCATTTGCTGGATGAATGAATAAATGAATAAGTGCACACTAAAGATTGCAACCAGCCCGGGGCGGGGTGTCACACTTACCAAGTATGAATTAGAATGTTGTTTCCTCAGAAAGTATGAACCCAAAGAACAGAATTTAGTTCAGGATTCATCAGTTAGAATGTGAGGGAGGCAGCTGGCTCTGAGGAGACTAAATTCCCCCTCCCACGGTGACTCCAAAGGAGCTGGACCACTCTCCCAGAGGACTCAGAAAACACATTTCAGTAACACTTTCCTGAGAGATAAATGGAGACTCTGTTTAAAATGGAATCCCACTGGGACAGAACACTAAAGCTGACTCAAAGTTGAGATTCATGCTATGAACTCCATGCAAATAGCAACCTCCACAATTTAAATTCATTCCAAAGAGGGCAGCAAGCCACAAACTAATAATGCTACTTCTTACCTGCAAAACCGTATATATCAATTTCCCAAACATTGTAAGGTCAGTTGCATGTGGCGGGAAAGCTCTACAGGTGTGAGAAGGCATGAATCTGGCACTCAAATGCCATGGCTCGCTTCTGGCCATCTGATATGGGTACTAACTTGGACCAGGTGCTGGGCTTGCCCTGGGATTGTGGCAGTAAAGAGAACTAACCGTGTCCCTGTCCTTGTGGAGAGTCTAGTCTAATCAAATATACACTTGAATACAGACTTCTTTTAAAAAATTATTTCTCTAAATTCTAAGTACACCATGTTCAGCTATTAAATTAAATCCAGCACACATGGGATTGTGGAGTAAGGCATTGCTTCAGCTACTTCTGCATGGCAAAGGATTTTTTTTATTTTTAAAAAATCCGTATTTTCCAAAATCGACAGATTGATGACACTACAGAGTGGGTAATGTTTCAACATTCAAACCGAACGACAAAGGGCTTGGTTTATTTCATCCTTACACAGCTAGTAACCACCCTTCAAAACAAAACCAAATAAACACAATTTCACGTGAAATTCTCCTGCCTTCCAAAATAATTTTATGTTTACTTTATTACCTAGCACATAGAAAGTGCACACTAAATGTTTGTTGAATGAATAAATCACAGGAGAGTTGTTACTATGAAAATGCTTTCGTCGATTTTAGGTATGTTCTTTAATTCCCTTCCTTTCCTCTCTTAAAGAAAAAATTATGCATATTTTCTAGGATTCTGACTTTCATTTCCCTGTCTGATCTTGTGCTAGTTACTTAGGTATCGTTTTCCTCCTCTGTAAAATAAAATCTGTGTCTTGGTTATTGTTAGGCTTAAATGAGGTAACAGATAGAGAGTGACTGGCATCACACCCTGCAGATAATGTTGGGTTTTTTGTTTCCTTTTTCCTTTTTTAACCTTTCCACTCCATCCTCCTCCAACCCCCAAATAAAGTGTCAAAGACAAACCAAATTACCAGCCTGATTAAAAAGTCAGGAAATTTCAAATGTAGCCTGGGCTTGCCAACATCTAGCGATCAACCTTTGAAAAGTTTTATTTACTATTTTGGGGCCTAAGGTTTTCTCTTTTATAGAATGAGTGAGTTTCACTAGCTCATCTTTAGGGAAGTTCTCAGTTCCGATTTTCCATGAGCTCAGAAACCTGCCTTACTAAGGAACTGGATATTGCTAACACACTAATGCCATCTACGATCAGAAAGAAAATGGACTCTGAGTCCCTTCATAGAGATGGATTCTAAATTACAAACCAAAGTAAAACTTGCCTTTTAAAAGAATTTGTGTCAATCTAATACCTGGGTCAACAATTGGTGACCCTATTATTAAGCAACAGAAGGTCCCTCTTTTCCCCCTCTCCACACATTCCCCCCATCCTCCCACATCCCACACATCTAACCTCCTGCACACCAGCAGGGTTTCCCATTCACAGCTGTGCAATGATGTACTTAGAAATCTAGGTATTTTAAGCAATACCACAATTACAAATGGATCATTTGAAATGAGTTAGACAATTGACACAATATTATGTCAAACCTAACATTTGCTTGATTTTTTGGTCTTTCATACCCTGAAATATATCCAAGTCGACCAAACAAAGACCTACCAAGGTTACACACACACACACACACACACACACACACACACACACACACACACACACACACACACACACACACACACACACACACACACACACACACACACACACACACACACACACACACACACACACACACACACACACATCTCGCTGCATTTTCATAAATATTCAGTGTATGACTGCCACCTAGTGGTGCAATGTATCCTCGCAGGACCAAATCTCCAAACAGCTAAATGAACACGGACACTTAAACACACAATGAAACATTGTTCCTCTGCTGCTCACCAGTCATTTCAGGGAAATTTAAGAGCATATCCATCTCCTCAGCTATCTATTTTGCCCATACAAATAGCTGAAGGGTCTGCTGCAGATGGAGTCAATGCCACATTATTTAATCCTACAACTAAACGCAACAAAGGCGCATTATTACTCTATTAATTTTAATATTCATTAGCAATTAAAAAGGATTTCCCCAATAGTCTGTTCTTACCTTCCGGTTTCATTTGGTCTAATCTTGATTTTTAGTTATGCATGAAGAAGCATCTACAAGTGACAGCCTTACAAAAAGTGCACATTACATGAAAATCTGACTTTAATTAAAACCAGTTACTAAATCCCAGCAATTTCCAGCTGTCTCTTCTATCTTATCCTTAGAGAATTATAGATCACATTAATTGGTATTCTGTCACATAAAGAGACACCAGCAATGATTAATTGCATCCTTGGTGCTTTTGATTTACATCTTCTTTACTAGAGGGATTCAAATCACATCTCATTACCTTCCAGCAGGTACCCCTTTTGTTAACCCTCATGAAATCTCCTACCTTCCTGAACTTCTCCATTTGCTTGTAGAGGTCTGGATCAAGCTCCTGGGACACGTCCTTCATCCATAATAACGCCCCTCTGTATTCAGTCCGGCACTGCTCCATGCGGTTCACGGTCAGCCAAGTGTCCGAGATGGCCCGATGCCGGAAAGTCTCCACTTCTTGGTGAAAGCGACACAAAGGATTTCGCAAGGCCAACCTAGACAAGAGGGTAAAGCCACAATAGTGAAACTAAGAGGGCCAGCAATTTGAATCCTTGAGAGCTTACCAGTCTTAAACTCATGAGCCTAGAATAGTGCCTGAAACATGGCCGAGGCTGCAGAAATACTTGCTGAACTATAACTGAAAAGTATGTGAACTGATGAGTCAACCAGAGATGACTATCCATGTGCTGATCCCTTAGATTACTGTTACTTAACTATCACTGGGGAGTCTCTCCATCAGTATCATTGGGGGTGGCCTCATGCCTGGGCAGAGTACTTCTTTAAAGCTGGAACCAATCTTGTGTTAACGGAGGAAGGTCAAGGCATGACTATTTCCCATTTCTTGGCCACTCCCTGCCCTCTGCCTCCCTGAAGCCTGGCTCTTTGGGAAGGCATGGATGTGTGCAGGATGAGGTCTCCCTGTCTAGACCATTCTGGATTACTCTCCAAAGGCCAGGGCATCTGCTGCTTGCTTCAATAGTCACAGAGAATGAAGTACGAACAGAAGCATCTTTAAATGGTCTAGGAAGTGGGAGAAGTACATTTACTGAGGGTCTACTGTGTTAGGCACTTTCAGATAGGTTATATGATTTGATTCTTATTTTAAAAAAAAAACAAACTTAAGGATACTACATCAGAAATGAATGTACATTATACAACGAAGTGGGTATAAAATAATTATAATATTGGTCATAACATACCATTATTTATTCAGCAAAAATTGTTTGATGCATATCAAACTTTGGATAAAATATTTATTTGGGAGGGGAAGGAGGATAGTGCTTCTTTCATCTTCCTCCCTCAAATGAGTAATGTCAGATGAATTATACTCTTAAAATACAGTAGTCTCCATGAAGCTGTGGGGCATAGGTTCAAAAAATAAAAGATTAGTATTTACATCTCAATTTAAGTGCAAACTTGTTAAGGTGAAGGGAAAAGTGGTGCCAGTGAGCTGAAGTCAGCTCTTGGCAGCTCCATCAATGTCTGAAGACATATGCAGAGCACTCTAAGATTATAGATGGGGCAATAAACTGTTTAAAAGAAAAAAATTCCTTTTATTATTTTCTCTGGTTTTCCTCTTATCTGTAAAGCATCATTGTTAAATATTCAGCACTTCTCTAAAAATAGCTTGCTCACATCATCCTACCTAGATGTTGCAGGCTGTTTTCAAAAACATATTGTTGTGCCATAAAGTAAGCTTGTGTTTTATCACCATTGGATTAAATTTAATACTCACTTTTCATCAAACTGAATGGGCTGTTGTAGCAATGACTACCAAATAAGTCAGTAAAACAAATGCTGGTATGAAGGTTTATAAAATTGGAGACTTCTATTTAAAGAAAGAGTCCTCAGCTGTTCCTCTAAGAATCCTGTTCATTTCTGGTCTCCTTTATCTCTTCCTTTAGAGTTTGCCAATTTTCCTAAACTGGCTGAAACAGAGTCTTGTGAATAAAATATTCTTGATTTCTTTGACTGTTATAAAGTTAGAAACCTTTGAAGATATAATGACATGATGATAGGTGTTCAGATCTTGAAGAAAAGAAAGAGGCATATAAAGTCACCTCATTTTTTTCTGTAACTTGTTTCATATAAAATCAGAAAGGTGAAAACCCATTCACTTGTGGTATAAGGGACTGAGTCTTGACCAAGAAAAAATCCAATAACCGGAAACATCAAACTTCAGTGAAAGACTGGCCCACGTTTCCATTCACTAAAATCTACCCAATGGGAATAATTAATAAAGCACCTAAAGGTCTAATCCAAAGACGTTTTATTCTTTAGTAGGAAAAGGTAGAAGTGGACACTAGCGGACAGAGGGCTTGGGTTAAACGTATCATGGCATGCCCAGATAATGGAATAATATGCTATGGACGTTTTTAAAAAGGTATACATGGACATAAAAAAAGTTAGGATTATTTGAACAAAAAATCAATTTGCTAAATAATCAGTACGCAATACTATTCAAAAATTGTATGGTATGCTGCTGTTTATATTAAAAATATATTCTGGCAAATCCCAAATTATGTCCATTCGAGGTTTGAGAATTCAACTTTATGGGAGTTTTATGTAATCTTCTTACTTTCCTCATGTGCAGAGAAGTAGTTTGGATTTCATGTGCCTCATGAGCAGTTGAATACCATGGAATCAGAGTCATCTTGCAGGAGGCCACCTTCCAAATTGCAAGCTGTCCAAGCTACATTAATTTATGGATACAGGGCAGTTTGCTGGTTTACAGTATCATTTACATTGTTTTGGTTGATTTCTTTTACTGTTTTTGTCTGTATCCAAAGGTTAGACTATATAAACTTAAGGTACCATATGTTCTGTGAGATAACTTTGTACAAAACTATGCAAGTGTATAACTGGATAGCAACATTATAAAATAATTATATGATCAGTAACAGTAACTCTTGTGGTGATTGTGTCCAAGGATTTGGCTTGTTTCCCATAAATGGATGGTAATCTTGGCATGAAGGTATGTATAAGAATTTTTCCCACTGAAATTAGTGATAATTATATGTATAATTTAAGAAATATATAATGCTTATATATTTATAAATAAATATATAAGAATTTATGAAAGATTTTTCAAGAATCAATGATCCTTGTAAGACTGGGGCAAGCGTATATGCATTGAAAGTATCTATCAAGGGGTTAAAAGCAAGTCAATCTCTATTAGCAAAATTTGGATTGTTTTTAATTTTCTCCTTTTGGTCTGTTCCTGTTTTAAAATTTTTCTAGAATGAGTATGTATTATTTTTGCAAGGAAAACAGTTATAAATAAGAGTAAAAGGTGCAATTAAAGATTATAAACCAACGCTTCTCTTGGAAAACTGGGGTAGAGAACTATTGGAAATTGTTGCATTCAACTATGAAAGTTGGGGTCCAAATGTCATTAGAGTGAACCAGAATGCTCAGGAGGGGGAACCACTGAAAAATGCACACGTTTGGTTCTCTTTCTTTCCACCCCACCTTTCTTGGATCTTCATAGGAACACCTGTATAACAGGTGGTGGCCTGCTTTTGGCCCACTGGGAGAGAAAGCAGTGAGGAAAAATTAACAGCAGAAGAAAATGTTGGACAGTTTGGGCGAGTGAAATTTTTGTGGCCTGAATATTTTTGGAGACTACCTACAAGCCTTATTTAGGTATGAAGTCTGCCTAATATTAGTGACTGACATTTTGGGGGGCTTGTTAGTTACTGGGGAAGGAGGAGGAGAGAAGGAATGTCACCTTCTCAGATACAAAGTGTGACTCTGTGCAGTGGCTCCTGTCTATTCTACATGGACCTTGAACGTAAGTTATGGCAGTGTTAAAAAAGAAATCACTGATCTATTACAATTTTCTCTTCACCAGAGCTTCTCAAACTTGAGTGTGCATGGAAAACAACTGGGGACCCATTAAAATGCAGATTTGGATTCAGTAATTCTGGGGTGGGGCCTGGATTCTGCATTGCTAACAAACTCTCAGGTGAGGCTTTTGATGCTGCTGATCTAGGGTCTGAGCAGAACCGTGGAGGGCATCTTGAACAGCACCCCTCTCAAGCTAACTGCCCCCAGAGGGCACTCGGGGAACCCTTCTGCCTGGTCTCATTAGGCTCTTGCTTTAGTCAGCTGCTGGAAGGGGATTGGATGGATTGCTATGAAGAACACTGAAGGTCAAGTATAAGCCTAGGATAGCACTCACAGTGACTGGTGCATAACTATAGACCAGAAGAAACAGGAAAACATTTTTTAAAAGTTAATAGGGAAGGAAAAAGATTATACATGTTATCTGAATCAGAGTTAAGTACGAACAGACTAACAACTGTGAACAGAGGAGCTCCTCAATCACAGGCAAGAGTCTTCTAAAGCCCAGTAGGAGGTTCCCTTCATGAATGAGTGGGTCCCAGGTTCTCAGGAGACCTCCCCCAACAACAGAGCCCCAGTGCAGGCCACACACCTTTGCTGGGAAGAAAAGCAGAGGGCCTTTCCTGTCGCTTGCATCATTTTTCCTGCTCTGGTTTTATCCTGGAAGCCTTGGGATCGGAGAAATTTTCCCAGTTCGTTTTCTTCTTGAGACAAGACTGATGGAGAAAAGACCAAAAGGAGTCATGAACAATGAACATTTTTATGACAGAGAGGAGAGAGACAAATCACAAGGTCCTCTCTCTTCTAAAGGCAAAAACGAGATGAAATTAAATCCAAGTGGAAGGCTACAAGGTAAGCCTCCACCGCATTTAACTTTCATGCTGTTCTTCCATTTACGAAACGAGAGATCAAATTCACTTGAGTGCATCTGTCAGTGCGTTTGGTGCTCTGTAATCAGAACCAGAAAATGACCTCTGTACTGAAAAGCGAGCTGATAATGTGCTGCTTCGAGCTGAAATAAAAGAGTTGGGTCTGTCAAATATGACTGTGGGAATCTTTTGTGGCGGCCTATAATGTAGGGCCAGTTTCCCCCTATTATTCCCTCTTCCTGACTTTCTAATCCCTGCTTTCTGAGTTACATTCCACTTGATTGTAAAGCAATTCAAATACCTTATCCATGGCATAGGTCTTGGCTGGAGCAGGGGGTGGAGGTTGAGGGTATGTAGGTAATCAAGTTGGTGACTTGGTAGATTTTTAAAATGCAGGGCTGGAACCCAATCTGAATTGCTAATGCCTAATCTTGACCTTACTCTTTGTTCTTATTTTATAAAATTGAGGTATAACTGACATACAACATTGCATTAGTTCCAGGCGTACAACATAATGATTCAATATTTGCATATATTTGGCCTTATTTTTTAAAGACAACCTCAGAGGGTGCTATTGGTGAGAAAGTGACTGGTACAAGCTCTCTACAGACTGATTTGGCAGTAAATATTAAAAAGTCAGAATTGTACACATCTTTTGACGTTGTACTTCTGTTAGGAGTAAACTACGTCCTGAAGAAGTAGTAAAAATGGGCACAAAGATGTATATACAGATATAATCATAGCCTAGTTATTTATAGTAGCAAAACATTCTCTTTCCCTACCTTGGGGACTGATTTGATCAATGCAGTGCATCCACACAATGGATGCATGGGCTGCTAGGCAGCTACTGGTCCGAATACACATTCACCAACAGCTGAGCCACAGGCAAGCAGTGACACGGAGCTTCCCAGAATGGTTTTTCTCTGAACACAGACTTTGCTAGGGACACACTTTGAACACTACTCTTATTTCACATTTCTGTACTGACGCATTTACCAATCATTTGTCTCTAAAAATGCTTTCTAAATGCTACCAGGATTCTTGTCTGCTTTCATGAACAATCCAGACTTCTTTCAGAATGCATCCCATTCCTGACACTATCCCCCCAACAACAGCTGTAAAACATTAGCCAGGAACCAAGAATCCAAAAGTGAAGGTTAAAGCTACGACTGCTTCCTTATTAATTTGTGACTAGCTTACACTCAACATTCCACGGAGAAGAGGCTTTAGAATCCATTCTTCCTGATGGTCAGTGACTACCCTCCTTCCTCTTCTGTTTCTCAAAATCAAGTTCATTGGTTAAAGCCTAGCTCAAAAGCTACTTCCTCTGTGAAGCAGGTGATCCCTCTTTCTCTGTGACAGCAGCGCCCTCTCGGCACCTGGTACTGGGGTGTCCGTGGGTGGGCAACGTGTCTATCTTTCCCGTGAGAACCTAAGCTTTCTCAGGACAGGGACCTCGTCCAAACTATGGATTCCCAAGACTGAGCATAGAGTCTTATTCAGGGCACTAATTAAATGCTTGTGAAATTGAACTAACTATAACTTTTGCCTTGTTATCGCTGTATACTTCACTCTAAATATTTATCTGATACTTATGTCCTGGTTCTAGGTAATTTTTTTAAATTCCTATAATTATATGAAGCTTTGTTGTTTTTTAATACCTTCCATTCTTCCTCCTCTCCACTTACTAATATGGGACTCAACTGCACAATAAGGAAAATTTCACACTTTTGTTTATAACAGTATGAGGCTACTGTCACCTTTTTTACCTTGAAACCTCAAGTCACGTACAAATGAACACATGAACTTAAGGCTAGGAAGAAACCAATTCATGGTACCTGAATGACTACAAGCGTGGTGAAATGTAGTCTTTCCTAAATAAACCTAAGTAGACTGAAGCACTTGAGAATCCATTTTTGGTTATTTTACACACTTGAGGATTAAACTTGGACTGGAAAGACAGGCTTCATTTTAAGAGCTGGAATCTGGTAATGGGCAGCGCTGCTCAGAGGGTGGTGGAAAAAGTTTGAGTGGCATCAGGCTACAGGTTGGATGACTTAGTGATGACTGTGTCATCTTCCAAGAAGGGATGTTCATTCCTTAATTTTAATTTTAAAACTCAAATACTGAAATAAATTTATAGAAGTTTAAAATTCAGGTGCAATACAGGTATCAGATAACTCAAATGTTTCTACTTATAAGGTTTCACTCAACTGGGACCTAATTCAGAGACAAATAAAAATCTTTTCATGTTTAACTCCTAATTAGATTTTCAGATGTGCCCTGATAAGGGAACCAAAGAACTACAAAACCAATTAGCTTGGCAACATTAATTCACTTAGCACAAATTTATGAATGATCTCATATGTACTAAGCACTGTTCTTGTCACTGGGAATAAAGAGATGGACAAGACACATGAGGACCCTGCTCTGATGCAGTTTATGTTCAAGCAGCAGACAGAAAATAAAAAATACAAAATTCAAAACACAAGAAGAAAAATACCAGATTGGGGGCGGGAGGGTGGCGAGTAAGAGAGAGTGATTGGTAGCTGCTTTGGGCTGGGCGGTCAGGGAAGGCATCTCTGAGCAGATGACCATTAAGCTGAGCTCTGAAGGATACGGGGCCACTAGAGACAATGAGGGCAGGGACATCCCAGATGGAGGAAACAGTGAGTGCAAAAGGCCTGAGGTCACATCGTGGGTAAGAGCAAAAGTGGCTGGAGAGGTGAACTGGGTCAGATTGTGTAGGAATTTGTAAGCCATGGAGTAGAAGTATACATCTTACTTTAAGTACTTATTGGAGGCTTTTCAGCAGAGAAGCAATATGATCCAATGTACATTTTAATTTATTTTTAAAAATAAATTTATTTTATTTTATTTATTTAGTTTTGGCTGCTTTGGGTCTTCCTTGCTGTGCGTGGGCTTTCTCTAGTTGCGGTGAGTGGGGGCTACTCTTCGTTGTGGTGACTTCTCTTGCTGCAGAGCACGGGCTCTAGAGCACAGGCTCAGTAGTTGTGGCACACGGGCTTAGCTGCTCCGCGACATGTGGGATCTTCCTGGACCAGGGCTCGAACCCACGTCCCCTGCATTGGCAGGCAGATTCTTAACCACTGTGCCACCAAGGAAGCCCCAATGTACATTTTTAAGAAAGCCTTATTTTGAAATAATTTTAGGCTGATAGAAAAAATTGTAAATAGGATACAGAGTTCCTGTGTACCCTTCTTCCCCTAATGTTACATAACCATGGTAGAATGATCAAAATAAGGAAAATAACATTGGTACAATACCACTACCTAAACCACAATCTTATTGAATTTTCCTAGTTTTCCCATTAATGTCCTTTTTTCTTTTCCAGGATCCCACATTGAGTTGTCAAGCCTCTTTAGTCTCCTTCAACCTGTGACAGTTCCTCAGGCTTTTTTGTCTTTTATGACCTTGCCGCCCTTTAAGAGTACTGCTCAGGAATTTTGTGGACTGTCCCTCAACTTGGGTTTGTCTACTTTCTCATGATTAGACTGGGGTTACAGACTTGGGGGAAGGAAACCGCAGAGGTGGAGTGCCCTTCTTAGTGTTTCATATCAGGGCTACCGGAAATCAACACACATTATTACTGACGGTGTTAACCTCCATCATTTGGTTCATGTCATGTCTACTGGATTTCCCCACTGTAAAATTATGATTTTTTTCCTTTTGTAATTATTAAAAATTTGGGGGGTAAATACAGAAGACTATGTAAAGGTCCAGTTTCTCCTCAAACTTTCACTCACTAATTAAAACATCTTTCAGTGAATCTTGCCTGCCACAGTTCTTACTGTGGTATTTACCTAATGGTGATGCTGTGGTTCCCTCATTCTTTCTAGATTTATTAATTGCAATTATTTTATAAGCAAGAACTGTCTCTTCTCCCCCATTTGCTTTTTTGTTTGTTTTCTTAGAAATAATAGCAGCATTTAATAATGTGAATGGATATAAGCTTAACACAAAAGTCAGATATATTTTTATTCTCCAGTAGCAAAAATATAGAAAACATAAAGAGGGGATTCCACTTAGAATTGTATCAACGAAATATTACGTGCATAAGAATAAATCCAAAAAATGATACCCAATACCTGTAAAGGAAAAATTCTAAAACTCTGTGAAGCAGTATTCAAGAGTACCCAACTAAAAAGATATAAACTATGTTTCTGGATAGGAAGACTTAATATCATGAAAATATCAGTTTGTTTTTTTGTTTATTTCCATACACACTTAATGGACATTTATCTTACTTCATGGGCTCTAACCTAATACAATCAGTTATTTACTTTGTTGCTCAAATTGTCCCAGCTTTGACCACTGGGAGCTCTGGGAGATTGCTGACTGCGCTCTGACTGCAGTGCAGATGATGGGCTGGAGAAGGAAAAAGTGGAGGCAGGGAGATCAGTTAGGAAGCTGATGCAGCAAACCAAGTAAGAGTGCTGATGGTGGCCTGAACTAAGGCGGTGGCTGTGAAGAGGTACAGCAGGGAGGATCTGAAAGCAAAGTAGGTGACAAAATGGACCAGCATTTGTGGCTGACTGGATATGGGACAGAAGAATGTTGGGGGCAGTGTGTCATGTGTCTGGATTCCTCATACCCAAGACTATGGAGTTCTAGCCCTGGAGAATTCTTAGCTCAAACACTTAGTAAATAGTAACACAGGTAATTTACAAAATTCTGCCTCTAAGTCCTAGGATTTTGTACTTCCGAAAAACAGTCTTCATAAAAGTTTACTAATGAAGGAAAATGTCCAACTGTTAATTTGTGATTACTGGAAAGGGGTTTGGCAGTAGTCAGAAACAAACTTCTCAGAGTCTAGTCTCAGAAATACAGAAATTGTACTCTTAAATGACCTACAAATGGAAATTTAAAAACATACTAACATACGTACAACTTGATATTTAGTATTTCAGAGACAACTTTGTTGGTAATTATTTTAAGATGGGATGACAATAGGAAAATCTTGTTCCCTAAAAAACCCAATATCTGACATAGAAAATGTTCAGGAAGAAGCGCTGTCAACAAAATATAGTCAATGAATTAACTGTTGCCTTCTCTCTCCATTTGGTCATTTTAAAAGGAACAAAATTGGACATAAGAGAGCCTGGGCAATCAAATAAAAACAATGCCAAATCCCAAGATATAAAACTGAAAAAACTTTTTTATAATTAGGAAAATAAATGGCACGTACTTATCCATGGTAGACTCAATGTAAAATTCTTCTGTTATGGTACTTGCATTGAAAAACAGCCTATGTAAAGAATTTCCGATAAAATGATTAAAGACCCCACCCCACCAATTAAAGAGTAAAGACAGACACTCCTAAATAGTAGTTTCCTTGTCTTGCTTCCTAAACATATAAAATTATATATTAAGGCAAAATATCCAATTTCTTACTGTCTATTTGGTCAATATTCACACTTATGGCATACTTACAACAGATTCTCTTTTGATAGAGTACAATTGCTTTAGACAAGTCCAGACAGGTTCTCTGAATCGAGTGAAACAGCTATAATAAAAATACAAACAAAATGCTAAACAAAACAGACAGCAGTGAAATAAAAAACAAATTATATTGAATATAACCATAGCATTTGATTTGCCCACTAAAAACAAGATCGTATGCCTAAATGAGCTTGGTGTTACGTGGTATACTGAACAGAAAATGTGACCAAACCTTTTAAATATGCCCCTATTTTT
Source organism: Lagenorhynchus albirostris (assembly GCF_949774975.1). Classification (NCBI taxonomy): domain Eukaryota; kingdom Metazoa; phylum Chordata; class Mammalia; order Artiodactyla; family Delphinidae; genus Lagenorhynchus; species Lagenorhynchus albirostris. Next base: position 61,529,076 of record NC_083102.1, read on the forward strand.
CTATATTTATTAGAATTCATCAGCTCTGCGATCTACATTGAGATCTGCAGAAGGATGATTTCCTCCAGACATTGAAATAATAGCTGAAAACCAGAAATCCTAAGTGAGGGGCCCAATTAGAGGACTTGGTAAACCAGAGACCCAATATTCCTTCATAATTGAATTTATTTCTTTTACCACTTACTGTCTCTTTTTTCAGATGGAAGATCTGTCAATTAAGCATCTTATTTAAAACACAACATTAGCTTACTTTGTGATCCTAATGCATTTTACGGTAGGCTTAAACAACTCTATAAAAACAAACAAATATCAATCAGCTGAATGTTCTGTCTGCTTTGAAGAGATCTGGTAAAACGGAGTTTAGCTAGCAGCTCCTATCACTCATTATCTTCCCAATTATTTCATAAAATATACAGAGAAGAAACCTAATGTCATGCTATGGCCATAACAGAGAAAATTAAGGGAAAAGCAGGTGGGCTGTATGGAGAAGAATCTCACTAGATTTTAACTTATGGTGGTTCTGGTCTTTGCTTCAGAAATGTAGACAGTTCAAGAGAAGACAGAACAATTGTAAACCAACTATACTACAATAAAAATTTAAAAAGAAAAACAGAGCAGAGACTTCACACTTTCTCCATCCTCTGTCCACCGACTCAGAGACCAGGGCTGCTATCAATTAGAAAACCTGGCAGACAAACATTATGCCTCTGAGGAGCCATCCAGGGAAGCAGGGCAAGGGATTCTTCTCTCTTCCCTGGCTTACTGGCCATGGTGATGTAGTAATGATGCCCTAGTACTACAAAGCACTTCACAGTTGGGTCAAAACAGAAGATCGGCTTCATGATATAAATGATCAAATGTTCTAATAAAAATGAATGCATGCATATATACTTGAAAGATTAAAAACCATGCCTATGAATGCTTAATATGATAAATTTGGTCATGTAAAGTATAAATTTTACTAAATCTCATGTCATTACACTTCCTCCTCTACCTATTTAGGGAAAAAACAAAAACCCTTTACCATAAAACAAAACAGAAAATCAGCAGTCTGAGTATGTTCCTTAACAAATGCTTGATAACAGTATTCTGGGTCACAAACTATCAACACATTCCTGAACATAGGAGCAAGGACGTTAAAGAAAGTATGTTCAAGGGCTATTCTGCTGTTACTGTTCACTTTTTAAAAACTGAAGTATAAATTAAATGCAATAAAATGCACACCTCTGGGGAGTTCCGTTCTGTGAGTTTGACAATTGTATACACTCTTGTAATCATACCCAAAGTAAGATAAGAAACATTTCCACTATCTAGTCAGTCTGCTCTGCTGTGGCAACCACTAAAAGACTTCTGTCACCACAGGTTAGTTTTGTCAGTTCTTGTACTTAAGAGCTGTTTTTCAGAAAATGATTTCATTAACAAGCAATTCTGACAAATATTTAAACTTAGTGAACATTTCTACATGAGCTTCCCAACAGACTGTAATAGAATCTGACCATCATTACAGCTTGGCATACAAGCTTTCTTTGCCAGCAGAATACAAGTTCTTGTTTCATCAGCTAGTCTTCTATGGATAACTTAGTTGAAAAGCGCATCAAAATGGTCTGCACATCGTTTTCATATGCTTTATTGGTGGAATCCGTTCTCCTTCTCTATAAACATCAACATCGGTATTAAAACATTCCTGCAACAGAAATCTTTATCATGTGTAAAATGATTAGTCACAGTTAAGTACTTTGGATGCTATGTGCCTAGGACAGCAGGTATTTTGATTAAAGTACAGTTGGTTCAGTGAAAATGCTTCTGCAAGAACCTAAATATAAACATAAAATGACTGTATTGTGTTTCACGTGCTAGAAAATAACATATTCAATTACTTTTTTGAGTAATGCTTGTATTTACTAGGTTGTTAAGAGGAAAAAAAGATAAATCTATAAGATGTGAAAAGCATATGCAACTTACAATCATTTCAATTCTATTTAGAATACTAAAATCAGAATAGAGGCTTCCTGGCTCTACTTTTCTCCGTTGAAGCAATCTCTGCTAGAACATCTCTGTCAAACCCAGCTTCTGTTAGAACAATTCCACTGACAGGAGAAAGGGTTGGGAACTCATCTTAACTGCATTAACACGTACACTTATACAGTTAATACTTACTGAATGTGTACTGAGTGTCATGGAATCTGACCCCCTGGTGGAGGGAAGGCAGGCAAACAAACAGACACTTGAGATAATTCCATGAGAGATGAGTACTATGAATAGTGGCCCTGGGTCTGGTTCTACCGTCAGATGCACAGAATGAATCTTATCCCTCTTCCACATGACAGGCCTTCCCAGAGAACTGACAATTAACATATTTCCCCTCAACCTCTCTGTTCCAGAAAAACCATGGCTTGCACCACCCTGGTCACCCTTCTCAGAAAGCTTTATGAAATCTTGAGCTTTTGATTTTTGTCTCATTAAGTGTTCAGCTCAGTAACTTTAGCTTATGTATTAAATTTAGATATCATTCTGAATTCTTATCAGACCACGTGACATGTTATCTCTCTCTGTGCCCTGTCATTCACAGAAGTGTTAAGTACGCTTTTTAAATTTTGGGTTTTTTAAAATTAATTTTTCTTGGAGTATAGTTGATTTACAATGTTGTGTTAGTTTCTGCTGTACAGCAAATGCTTTTTAAATTCTGATCTAAAGTACTGGCAGAATGTCCAGCAATCAGGGAATTAGTGGGCCTTTAACCAGTTGTACTAGTATTCAAGGATCATTCAGATATGAATTCAGCTTACTGTATTATTAACTAGTCTAACTAAATATTGGTTAATTCAATTCTAGAATTTTCCAGGATTCAATACAAGCTTATTAGACTCACTTTCCAGGATCTTTTGCCGTCATCCTGTTTTCTTTTTTTTCTAAATGTAAACATTTGCCTGACCCTAGTGTTGCTATCACTGGCAATGGCTCTTAGAGTGCATTAATGTTTTTCAACAAACATTTATTGAGAATTTACCACATTCCATGCATTCCAACGAAGTGCTTGAAAAACAAATTAACTGAGGCATACTGGGGGTTACAGGAGAATTTGTGGGTTTTTAAAAAATATGCTGGGATTGAGTTAATCTGATCCTAGATTTTCCTTATGAACTAGCTGTTTGCAGTATGTTTTCAAATACAAAGCACATCTATGCTTGCCCCCGTGAATACATTCTCAGACCCTGAGCCTAGCAAGGTGGCTGTGCTGGGGCTGAGGGCAATGAAGCGCTCACCTCCAGCTTGGCATCCAGGTCTGCGTCGGAGGCAACGACGTGTTCGTCTTCCTTCTTCCCTGTGGCTTTAATAAAGGCCTGCTTCGTTTCCCAATACTTCTGCTGCATCTTATTTACAACTGATTTATCTTGAGCATATCGATCGTGTAAGTCCCACGGATAACTGCTAAAAGGCATTCGAAGAGCCATTTTACTCATGACTTTCAAAAAAGTTAAGATATTATAGTGTGAACAAATGTATCCAAACATTTACAACATTAATAAACATATAAGTACTTTCTTACATGGTTATTACACCAAAAGGTTAATCAAGTCTAACTTATACCAAAACCTTAAAAGTTAGTGAGGAAATAAAGAAACTTTTGCAGGAAATTGAGAAACTAAACCTTGAGGAGTTTAGATATCCAAAGACTGGACACACTCCTTTCAGAAGTAGACAAAGTGAGGCCAAGTCAGGCAAGGTGACTGCCTCAAGCGCCCCAGTGAGTCAGAGATAAAGCCGAACACCAATGTTCTCTCCAGCCCAGCATTACGGCCAACAATGAAGTGATGGCAGAAAAGTAGAGATAAGGGGCTGAAAAACAGCATACATCAAATCTGTATCACAGAGGTACCTAACACAGTCAAACTCATAGAATCAGAGAATAGAATGGTGGTTTCCAGAGGTTGAGGAGGAAATGGGAAATTACTAATCGACGGGCATACAATTTCAACGGTGCAAGGTGAATAAGTTCTAGAGATCTGCTGTACAACACTGTGCCTAGAGTTCACAGCACTGTATTCTACACTTAAAAGTTTGTTAAAAGGGTAGATCTCATGTTTAGTATTCTTACTACAGTCAAATAAAATTTTGAAAACTAGAAAAGTATTAAAAAATTGATTATGGGTTTCTCATACTAAAACTTTAAATTCTTAAACATAAATGCTTAAAATACCGATAGGAAGCCATTCTTCAGGAACAGCACAGTGAAGATCATATCAAAAAGTATGTAAGGAAGAAATTGGAAAAAAATTCAATTCAGAATAAAATGGAGTTCTGTAAAAGTGACCAGGGTACCCAAATATTGACAGAAAGTTTGCCACTGGTGTTCCATCCCTCCTTGCTTTGTCTACACCTCCCTCCTGTCTAAGGTTCCTGTCCAAAACCTCACACAGGACCCCCAGGCATCTCCCTCTGCAGACATGTAACTTCTTCCACCCCATCCCATTAGCACTCAAAATGTGCCCGACTTGTGTCCTAAAACAGAAATTGCTTTATACTACTATACCAAAATATGTATCTCAAAACTCGATGATTTACACTCTCCTGCCAGATAACATTTACAAGTTTCAATTCACACATTTGTTCTTAAAAAATCAGTTTCAGATGACTTCCTTAGCAATGGTTATCTTTGGAAAGAGGAGAAGGATTATGGTTTACTTTATGTCTTTCTGCATCATTTCAAAGTTTGGAATAAGTCCAGCTATTTCATGTACAGGCATGATGACTGTACTTAATAATATTGTATTCAACACTGGAAATAGGCTAGGAGAGGAGCATTACTCTTCATGTGCACTCATCACACACAAAAAGTGGTAACTATAAAAGGAGATGATATGTTGGGACTTCCCTGGTGGGGAAGTGGTTAAGACTCCGTGCTCCCAATGCAGGGGGCCCAGGTTTGATCCCTGGTCAGGGAACTAGATCCCACATGCATGCCACAGCTAAGAGTTTGCATGCCACAACTAAGGAGCCCGTGTGCTACCCACCTGCTGCAACTAAAGACCCAGAGCAACCAAATAAATTAATTAAATAAATTTTAAAAGATGGTATGTTAACTAGCTTGACTGTAGTAATCATTTCACTATGCATATCAAATTATATTGCACACCTTAAATATATATAATTTTTATTTAAAACATATCAATAAAAACCATTTTGTTATGAGCTTAAATCAGAGAAAATAAGATGAAAATATGTATAGCTTTTATGTAAAAGATAATCCCTCTACACAGTATGTGCATTAAAAGATGGTAAGAATATACTCCCCCAAACTGTGGCTATTTCAGGGGAAAGGAATTTTAAGAGTGGGGACTAGGATGGATTTCTTTCTATTGTGGTTTTTGTTTTTGTTTTTGTTTTTTTTGCGGTACGCGGGCCTCTCACTGCTGTGGCCTCTCCCGTTGCGGAGCACAGGCTCCGGACGCGCAGGCTCAGCGGCCATGGCTCACGGGCCCAGCCGCTCCGCGGCATGTGGGATCTTCCCGCACTGGGGCACGAACCCGTGTCCCCTGCATTGGCAGGCGGACTCTCAACCACTGCGCCACCAGGGAAGCCCAGTTTTTTTGTTTTTTTGGTCAAAGGTCATGGATTAACAACAAAAAAATTCTATTTCGAGGGGGGAAAAAAAGGACTTTAGAGGTCATTTAGTGAACATGCCTCACCCGTTATTTAACAAATGAGGAATCTTAGGTTTCAAAACGTTAAGAATCTTGCCCAAAATCACACAGGATTAAAATCCAAGGCTCTAAATCCCAGCGTAGTGCGCATTTCAATGTTCTCTGCAGCCCTTGTATTTCAGCAGCAAGCAATGAAGTGGCACAGTAATGGGAGAAGGACTATGGGGAAGGGCTCATCTCCTGGGACTCTCCAATCTCTCCTAGGTGGATGACAACTACCTACTTCCCTGAGCCTGCTGCCAGGATATGACAGCCATTACGAGGGTCACAGGATGAAGCCATCCTTTTGTCTTAATGAGGCAAGCTGGAACAATTAAAAAAATAGTCTGACAACTCTTACAGAGCTGTCAGTTGGGGATACTCAGGGAAACTAAATCCCTTAGCTATTTATTAATTACCTTTTAAAGCTCATTACATTTTAAGACATGCAAAGTACTTTTAAAGTTTGACATTTGATATTACAGAGGACTTGGACCTGACTGCTTCTCTACTGAGAGAGGAGGGATTAAGAAGTATATTCCTTGGGGCGCTAACCGTAGCGCAGCGGTTAAGTATCCGCCTGCCAATGCAGGGGACACAGGTTCGAGCCCTGGTCCAGGAAGATCCCACACGTCGCGGAGCAACTAAGCCCATGCGCCACAACTACTGAGTCTGCGCTCTAGAGCCCATGAGCCGCAACTACTGAAGCCCGCGCACCTAGAGTCCGTGCTCCGCAACAAGAGAAGCCACCGCAATGAGAAGCCCACGCACCGCAACGAGGAGTAGCCCCCGCTCGCCACAACTAGAGAAAGACTGCACGCAGCAACAAAGACCCAACTCAGCCAAAAATAAATAAGTAAATAAATAAATTTATTTTAAAAAGTATATTCCTTATTATAATCAATTGTACCTTTGAAAAATGAAAATATGCAATGCACTTTTTCATGATACAAATTAAAGAAGGTAAAAAACGACAAAGATCTGCTTGCCCAGTGGATCAAGGTTTCAGAAGGGTTCAGAAACACTGCTTGTAACAGAACTGGAATTTATAAGTGGTTTAACATGCTGTTAGATGCTTTATAGGCATGTGAAAGGCAGTGATAACACTGTCATGTAATTACCACATCTATTTTATTCAGCATCATCTACTTCCAACCATGACTGGCTCCTGAATGTTCATGAAGGTTGAAGTCATGACTATATATTAATGAGTCTGAGTTATTTTTATTGTTATTTTATAGCTGCCCTATATAAAATTCCCCTATAACCCTAATATTTGAAGTTGTAAATAAGACAGATTAAAAAATGTATCAACTCATTACACTGAAAAAAACGGTGGTAAGAAAAGCCATTGTTAGATTCCCAGGAGAAAGTTACATATAAATGAATTTCTTAGAGAATATTTTTGATTATTGGTTTTCATATTACATTTAGTAGGGATACTGAAAACTTGACTATACTCAACATTGGGTATAGGCTAACAGGTTATTTACTGCTATTGTGACTCTTGATTTTTCCATTCAGTAGACATTTATTGAGCATATACTACATGCTTTCTTCTTTCACTAGCCTCTCCCAGTTCAGAAGAGACAACAAATTACTTACCATTTGTGTCCTGACATATTTCCTTCTTCTTCCTTTTCTACTGTTGATGATTTGGGGAGAAGGGACAGGGAAAAAGCATGAGAGGATAAGTTATATTATAACCTGAAATAAAACAAATATGTTTAACAGTTACATACTATATTATAATTATACATTAATTTGACACATATAAAGTTTTTCAATCTAAGCCATTTCTAGTTGTATCTTGGGGGCCAAACATTATTACACAGTATCACTGTACCCCAATGTCTAGAGTAGTTTAGTTAAGTAACACTGGAAGAAATATCCTCAATGAAGTTTAAGAAGTGAACAGGCAAGTGGAATGAAAAAAGCAGGTTGCAAAAGACTACATAAAATATGAGACCGTAACATTCCAAACAATACTCTATATTGTTGAAATATACAATTATAGAGTGAAGGTATAAAGAATTGCATATGAAGGATGAACACTAAATTCCAAACAGCAGTTACCACTGCAGTGGGGATGCGGAATATTATTTGAGAGGAGTATACAGGGACTTTGTACCCATAATATTTTCTTTGATAAGCTAGGTGGTGAGTATACTGCATCTGTCTGTCTCTTTACAGATTTTAAATCTTTCATAATCAGTATTTCTAGAAGGTAAACCAACACATTGCAAAAACAAACAAAAAGAATTGATAACCCAGAACAAGATACCAAGAAGCGTACAAAGGAGGAAAATGAGATTATTTCAGTTTTGACCAACCAAGTACTGTATTTTCATCTCATTAGTAAATATGGGAGTCACTTGATGCCTTTGCCCCTCACTCCACTTGCCCCCCTCGTGGGAGCTAGCCAACCCCAGGGAGGGGCAGAGACAGCCAGCCCAGCCACACTTGCCTACCAGTTACTGGAAAGAACGGAGAGTTCGCTACCTAAAGGAATGGCCTCTGACCAGACACAGACTGCTGGCCACTGGAGTGAATGCTCAGAGTGTGAATGCTCTGGCTACTTCAACAACATAAACCCAATCGTTCTCCCTCTGCCTCAGAAAGGGTCCTAACAACCAGGATCCCTAAAATGATCAGAGTTTCCAAGGCTTTTTTTTTTTTAATTTATTTATTTGGGTGCACCAGGTCTTAGCTGCAGCACATGGGATCTTTGCTGCCGCATGCAGGATCTTCATTTGCGTCATGCAGGTTCTTTAGTTGCAGCATGTGGGATCTAGATCGTTCCCTGACCAGGGATTGAACCTGGGTCCCCTGCATTGGGAGCGCGCCGTCTTAGCCACTGGACCACCAGGGAAGTCTCTCCAAGGCTTTTAAAAAATGTTTTGAGGGAACGCAATTGAGGTGTTGATATTCCAGGCTTCAGGTATGGGGACAGGAAAGAGGAAGGACATTTTCTTAGAGTGTCCGGATGCCTCTGAAATGACAGCATCCCGTAACCAGCATCTCTCTTCTTCCTGGAGAGCATCCATGTGCTTTTTGGCCATTTGCATATCTTCTTTTGAGAAATGTCTATTCAAGTCCTTTGCCTATTTTTTTAATTGGGTAATTTTTTTGTTATTGTATTATAGGAGTTCTTTATATATTCTGGATATTAACCCCTTCTTTGATATATGGTTTGCAAATATTTTCTCCCAGTTGGTAGGTTGCCTTTTCACTGTTGATTGTTCTGTTTGCTGCAATTTTTTGATTAATTTTTGATTATTAATATATTTAACAATGAGTTCTTTATAGTATAATAGATAATAAAAATCACTAAACAAACTGCCCTTTTCCTGAACTTTCAGGCTATTCCCAGATTATGATGCCATACAGCAGTGTTCCTCACGGTATTGCTTACAAGTCAGTTACGCAGGAATCTTCTGGGGTGTTAACATGAAGATTCCTGGGCCCCATCCCTTACCTACTGAACTAGAATTTCTGGAAATGGGTTTGGGAATCTGCATTTGTAACAGGTTTTGCAAGTGATTCTTAAGCACATTAAAGTCTGAGAACCACAGCTAAATGGCACAAAGGAAAAATCCTCTCTAGAAATAGATCATTCTTGAACAAACTTCTGGATTATATAAGGCACTTGAACAAAGGAATCATGGGTGGCAAAATCAGGTCAGCCTACAGGGGATATCTGAATGTCTCATGAGATGGCAGTTGCAGCCCGCACTTGCATCTCTTTTAATGTATGTTTCAGTCCCATACACCAGGGACAATTAATAAACATTTTAAGATTTACTGACAAAGTCCATCTCACCTGGCCTATCACCTTCTAAATCCACAGTGTCAAAAGAACTATTTAAAAAAATTGTTATAATTCTCATCTGTTCATTCATTTCATTTCAACAGTTTGATTTATCAAACATGCATTGAGCATTTAATTAACATGTGGCAGGCACTGTCCCTGGCCTCAAGGAACCTAGAGTCTAGATCAGCTCTGTCCAATAGAAATATACTATGAGCTACATAAGTAATTTTAAATGATCTAATAACCATATTAAAAAAGTAAAAAAAAAAATAAACCCACACATATATGGTCAATTAATTCACGACAAAGGAGCCAGGAATATACAATGGGGAAAGGACAGTCTCTTCAATAAATAGTGTTGGAAAAACTGGACAGCTACATGTAAAAGAACAAAACTAGACTAGTGTCTCACACCATGTACAAAACTAAATTCAAAATGGATTAAAGAATTAAATGTAAGACCTGAAACCATAAAACTCCTAGAAGAAAACATAGCCAGTAATCTCCTTGACATAGGTCTTGGCAATAACTTTTTGAATCTGACAACAAAAGCAAAAATAAGTAAGTGGGACATCATACTAAAAGGCTTCTACTTCCTGCCTAGCAAAGGAAACCATCAACAAAATGTAAGGCAACCTACTGAATGGGAGAAAATATTTGCAAATCATATATCTGATATGGGGTTAATATCCAAAATATATAAAGAACTCATACAACTCAGCAAAAGCAATCTGATTAAAAGATGGGCAGTAGATCTGAATAGACATTCTTCTCAAGAAGACATAGAGATGGACAACAGGTACATGAAAATATGCTTAACATTACTAATCATCAGGGAAATGCAAATCAAAACCACAATGAGATATCACCTCAAACCTTTTAGAATAGCTATTATCAAAGACAAGAAATAACAAGCATTGGCGAGGATGTGGAGAAAAGAGAACCCTTGTGCACTGTTGGTGGGAATGTGGTGGGAATGTAAATTGGCATAGCAACTATGGAAAACAGTATGGAGGTTCCTCAAAAGATTAAAAATAGAACTACCATGTGATCTAGCAGTTCTACTTCTGGTTATTTACCTAAAAAAAGTGAAAACACTAACTCAAAAAGATATTCACACCCCCATGTTCACTGAAGTCTTATTTACAATAGCTAACACATGGAAACAACTTAAGTGTCCACTGATGGATGAATGGATAAAGAAATTGTTGCCTCTGTGTGTATACACACACATACACACATACTTATGATGGTATATTATTCAGCCATAAAAAAGAAGGAAACCTTGCCATTCGCAACAACATAAATGTACTTTGAGGGCATTATGCTAAGTGAAATAAGTCAAGTAGAGAAAGACAAATATCTTCTGATCTCTCTTATATGTGGAATCAAAAACAAAGAAACAAAACAAAAAACAAGCTCATAGATACAGAGAACATATTGGTGGTCACCAGAGGTGTGTGGTGAGTGGCTGGAGAAATGGGTGAAAGGAGTCAAAAGGTTAAAAAACACGGGCAAGTATACAAATAGACACCTTACCATACAAGATATACAAATGGGAAAAAAATCATATACAAAGACCCTGATAATAAGGAGATTATAAGAAAATAACAGATATGAGAAATCCTACACATTGATTAGAATGGTTACATTCCAAACAAAGCTGAAAATACCAGTCCTAGCAGGAATGTAGAATAACAGGAAAACTCATTCATTTAAAAAAAAAAGTAAAAAGTAAAAAAATTTAAATATATTTTATTTAACCCAATATATATAAAATATTATTTCAACAGGCAATCAATTAAAAAATTACTAACTATACTTTGCATTCATGATTTTGTATCAAGTCTGAAAACTGGTATGTATTTTACACTTATAGTACATCTCAATTGAGACCAGCCACATTAAATGCTCAAAGGCTAGATGTGGTTATTGGCTATAATATCGGGCAGTGCAGGCTGAGCAGGAAAGACAGATGTATATAAACATAATTTCTAGATCCAAGAGACTCTTGACATTTGCAAGAGACATATAAAAAGATCTTCATGTATCCCCAAATTTGTAAACTCTGCTGTAAAAATATCATTTTCCCTTTAAAATACAATGAAGTATATGTTTAGCTAATACTTCAATTCACGATTCTGCAGAGGAAGCTCTTTCTCCACTTCTGCCACAAAGGACTTATGAAAGAAGCCCAAAATGAATGGTATCAGGTCTCAAGGTTGTTAATAGCACAGAGAAGACTTCCTAAAGTTCTACTTGTGGTCACCTTACCTTAGGAGACAGGCAAGGAAGAGCAAGTATCAAGTTGCTCACGGACTGTGAATTCCATGATAAGAAAAAGAAAAGCACCAATATTGTTAAATTCAGCATGACTTGACCACATGAATGCTTGTGTTTCACTAAATTCTGTCTCCCCGGGGACAAAGCAGATGAGCCAATAATATTTAAGACCTACTCAAAGAAGTACGGGGTCTTCCCTGGTGGCGCAGTGGTTGAGAGTCCGCCTGCCGATGTGGGGGACACGGGTTTGTGCCCCGGTCCGGGAAGATCCCACATGCCGCGGAGCGGCTGGGCCCGTGAGCCATGGCCGCTGAGCCTGCGCATCCAGAGCCTGTGCTCCGCAACGGGAGAGGCCACAACAGTGAGAGGCCTGTGTACCGCAAAAAAAAAAAAAAAAAAAAAAAAAAAAAATAGTACAGGCCCAAGAGTTAATAGATCAATGAAAAGTTAGTTCCTAATTTTGATGTAGCAACCCTGAGAGTGGGAGGATGAGTGAGTGAGGAAAAGGTTCTGTGTCTAAGACAAGTAATAAAGGGGAAAGATGTCTCCCTACTCAGAGGTGGGACTGCTGCTGAGGCCAGCACCATCTTCTTGGGTGACACTAAGACAACCGACCTAATCCTCTTAGACTTTCCCAGGCTGCACTGTGATGGAATTATAATACTTCCACCTCAGGATCCGAGGCCAGGCATTAAAACCAGGAGCTGTTCTCTGACACACACATGTGGCTGCGAGACCATCTCGCCACATGGGGAAAACTGGGAGAAGTGGGAGCAGGGATACTTTGTTCAGATTTTCTACAGGGGTTCTGTGCAGTCATTATGTTCATTCTCCTCTATGCTTTTTTTCATGCTTGGTATGTTGAGTCTTCAATTTTATCCACCCATGTGGACAGACCACAACTGTCCCACTTGTTATTTCCAATAGCCATTGAAAAGCCATTTTGAACACACTGGTTGGCCAATACCTAAGCAAAAGTTTTTTCCAAATACCCCAAGGTTCATAGAACACTAAAGCAAGCCTGGTTTAAACAAAGTTTGATGCATTGCTACAAAGTGGATTCGGTCTGTCCGTGGCTGCCTTCAACCCTGATACTGGATTTTCCTCCTTGGAAATGTAACATGGCAGAGTATTTTCATTCCATACAGGCTGCCTTCAGTTGCACTGAACATTTGTTCCGGCCCAGAACACTTCTCTATGAGTTTATGGAGTTAAATGATAGCACCTCTGATTACATTTGAATTATGCAAAGAGTCTAAAATTCTTGAGCCAACGCTTACTCAGAGTAAAGGTAAGATGAGTAGTTATATTTCACCATATCAATATTCTCAACCCACAAAAATATTTCAGTAAGCTTCCTCTTGACTCACATTTCCTAAGTGTGTCCTGTTTCTTATGCAGTTTCATGCCTCAAATTAATTATCTTTCCAACTTTAGCAGTAGGTTTTTCTCTTCTCTCAGTGAGCAGGTTTTCTATTAGTTGGAGTACTAGCTGAGACTGAGTCCAGAATCCCTTTTTCCTATATCTGTACTGAGCATATGGTGGATTCTCTTGAATTGCAGATCGGAGCCACAGCCAAATTTGTCATTTGTCTAATTTATTCAAAATCTCTATTTTCTAACTAAAAATTGTCACCATCTTAGAGCACTTCAGTTCTGTTGCGCACACCAGCATTTAGCTTTCTTTGGGAAGTGGGCCATTTTTCCCCCCAAAAGAAACACACTTTTCAAGAGAACAGAACAGAGTCTTACAGTGATGTGGGTGCATGGGGGTATGTTTGAATCATCCCATAGTAAAATCACTCATTCCCAAACACCAGCTTCACGGCACCACATGTCATTGAATCGAAGGTGCAAATCTGTTCACATTCCAACCTTCCTGAAACCAGGATGTGTTGTATAATCGATACCTTGTCAACTGTTTGGCAGTCATTTTTCCTTCTTCATGGAACATAAAATGGTAAAAGAGTTTATAAGCAATAGTTTCTTATATTTGATCAAATACAGAATAATTCTTTAAAACTAAACCTCTATAAAATTACACATCACTATTTGCCATAGACTTTTGGGGCTATTTGTATATAAGTGAACAGGAGAATCTGAAGTCAGGGGATGCCAAGTGCTGCCTGTGATGGGGAAGAAGTGCCATGGATGAGGAAGGTGCCCAGGGTTAGACGAACAAAGAAGTCAGGGCACCGAGCTGGCTTCCTACATAGCCTCTGGGCTGGGATTCTAAGAATCAGTAGTTGCTGGTCAGGGGAAGGGCAAGAGTGTGTGTGGATATGTGGGGAGGGTATTATACCAGGCAGAGGGAAAGCAATGAACAAATTGCTTCCACAGTAGAACTGCATGGTGTGTGTGTGCAACCAACTGTAAGCAGTTATGCATTCCTAGAACTTGAAGAACAGGAGCTGTGACCGGGGACACATGGGGACCAGTCTCTCCTGGAGGGTAGACATTTGATGCTATTTCAAATGCAGTGGTCACTTTCTATGTCCTGTCTTTGCTACATTTCCTAATTGACTTTCCGTAACAAATGTTGGATGCCTTTGGCAGATCTCTTGGGTTTAGCTTCCAATTGCAGGATACTAATTTATATAATTTTCTCCTCATTCCATCTTTCCGTTTTCTCAGAGATCAACTTCATCTAGAAATATTACCAGTTTTCAACAGTTGGTTTTGTTTCTCTGATGCATAACCTCAGAACTAATACAAGCTGTATAATTTAAGAGCCTAGAGGGAGTTGAGAAAACAATGGAATGAAGCCCCTTCCTTTTAAATTGGGGAACCTGTGATCCAGAGAGAGCAAAGCAAATCAGCTTCAGAGCCAGGGCTCAGATACAGGCTCCTGACGACTTGCCAAATGAAGAAACACACATTTGTCAGAGGTTCTAGGTGCCACATTAAAAAACAATTTATGTTTGTACTTTTTATTTTGTTCAATGTATTTTCATCTTTTTTTCCCAGAAGTTTACCTCTAGTCACTTTCTCTTATGTCTACAATGATTTTTATAATTTCCCATGTAGAGAAGGAAAAGTGTTTTAAATATAAATATTTAAATGGTTTCAGTAGAAATGGGGAGGAAAAACTAAAACAATTCCTCCAGGCATAATTAACTATATTTATTTTTATTATTATTTCAATCTTGATGCATCAAACTGTGTTCACACATAGTTGATAAAGAGAGATCCCTGTGGAAGGTGGGAAGTTGAATTATCTTCTATCCTTTCAAAAGCTAAACATTAATTAACGTAATGTGATTTTGACTAGCTTTTATGGGTGTTTTTCTATGTCTCAGATATCACAGCCTTCCTTTTCAGATTTTGATAGGGTTATGACTACTTGAGCATTCCATATAACTTTCAATGGATTCTGTTTCTAGCTGAGTTTGGGTCTCCTGCAAATGATTTTTGACATTTCATAAATTCACAAGCAAATGTGAAACACCATCATGATTTAATTTTATGAGTCATGCTTTAATTTTGTGAGTCAGCAAGTCCTACAGGAGGAAAGCAGAATTCTAACCTTATTCAAGGCAGCTAAAAGATAGATGATAGATAAGTTTTTATTTAAACCCTACACGTGCAAGTTTGCATTTTCTGTTAATGAATTGGGGCTTAGGATATTTTTAAAATATTTTTAAATGATCGCTCACATTTCAAAACAGCTCAAGTATTATATACAGGCATTAATTAAGCTTAATAACTCCCTAACTCTATTAAAATCACATCCTGAAGTAAATATTTTTAACGCCAGTATAACTTGTCTCCCAATATGCTGCTCAATATAAAATCCGGGAAACCCACCACCATGCCACAAATCTGTCCCTCCTCCAAGTCACTTCACTATCTGGCCTCACTTGGCTCATCTATAAAATAGTAGACTAGGCTAGCTGACATCTAGGATGCCCTCAGTCACAAAACCATGAAGCTAATTTTAATTATTTTCAGAGATATTTACATCTAAGAGAAAGCTTAGAGATAATGAACACATCTTCCTTTTTAAAGATAAGGAAATTGGGTTTCTAGAAAGACTTTTCCAAGATCAGCTTAAAGATCAAGTTTAGGAGGAGGAATTCTGGGACTGAAACACTCATCAGCTGATTAGCAACCTGGTGCTTTCCTGAGTCTCTTCCTCTCTTCCAAGAGATGTCTCTCAAAGGAAAATATCAAATATAGTATCCCATATTTGAAGAAACGTTAAAAAAAAGCCAATGTATTCTCTAAAAAGCTTTCATCCTTAACATTAATATTAGTTAAAAATATTATGTCCCCACGAAACAAACTAAAATCAAAATAAACCGCAAACTCAAATTGCTCACAAGGGGCACAATCTAGGTCTTGCTCTTCTTTCTCTTGCTTACAGCCCTGTTTGCAAAGGAGGAGTAAGGGTGAATTTTGTGCTGCAACAAAACTCATGATGGTAGTAATGACGAGGCTAGCATTGAACACAACAAACCTCAAGGAAATCTAAAAGAGCAAATAATACCAAATGGATTAGAAGACTGGAAACAGAAAAGGAACAAATAGGGTATCTTTGCTAAAGAAAGGATTTTAAAAAAACCCTTGCTGTATAAATTATATTCACCCTTGATTTTATTTAGGTTGGTTTATGTAACTTTCAAATGTCAATTCAAATTTAGCATACGTATGGATTTTAATCTCTGGTACTTACAGTGGCTTTTCTCTAAAAGCTTAATGTCACAAGGTGAAGAATGAAGGAACACCCTAGTCAGACAAAGGTCTCAATCAACTTCTGTCAAGAAATACTAGAGGCTTCAACTGCCAGCATAGAACATTATTAAATGATGGGAATACATGTTTTCCTTAAATTAAATTTTAAAACTGCATTTTATAATTGGGATAAATTTTTTTATGAAAGATTAATCTGAGATAAACTAACTTTCTCATCCGAGACTGTGGTGTCCAGTACATCAGCCACTTGAAATATGGCTAGTTTGAAATATTTCAAACACACATGGCTATTGAGCAACTTGAAATATGGCTAGTTTGAAATCAGATATGCTTTCAAGTAAAACACACACTATAATCTGCAGACTTAGTAACCCCCCAAAAGTAAAATGTCTATTAAGAAATTTGTATTTTATACTCATTTATATTTTATGTTGATAAAATTATATGTATTTTATATTGATATATGTATATTTAAATTTTATATAACTAAATAGCTATATTATATATAAATATATATTTACATATTATATGTTATATTTAATTATGTTCATACTTATTTATATTTTATATATGTATTTTTATATTTTATGTTGAATAATATTTTGGATATATTGGGTTACATAAGTATATCATCTAATGCCCCCTGCTTCTTTTCAGTTGTTTCAATATGCCTCCTAGAATGTTTTAAATTACACATGTGGCTGCCCTTATATTTTTATTGGACAGCCTTGGTCTAAGGCATTAAACAAAGCAGCAAACAGCTAAAAATTAATTCCGTAACTCAGGTCATCAATCTTCAGTACAAATATAAATACCTTTAAATAGTTTTCTCCCCAGAATCTCTGACAATTATCCTGTCAGAGATGTCATTACAAAAATAAAATCTTATTTATATACATGTGTATGTATATATACAAAGACCATATATGTGTATATATACGTGTATATATAATCTTTTAAAATGAACTACAAAATGGCTACAATTCACATTTTCATAATAAGTTGCTTTAAAAAGGTCCAACTCTATATGCAAAATATACTGCTTTAAATCAGATTCACAGGAATGATTATGTGAAGTGGATGAACTACCTTTAGGCCATCAAAAGTGAGAATATAAGGACAATCAATCTCTCTCTCTCTCTCTCTCTCTCTCTCTATACATATATATATATACACACACACACACATATGCACATATATAAATACCTACAAATATAAAATGCATACATATATTTATAAATGAAATATACATAATTCATACATAAATATGAATGGTTAATAATATTACAAGCATGAAGGAAGAAAAAGAATGTGAATGTAGTGACGACACCTATATGAAATTACATATAAGCATAATGTCAACAATCAGAACAATTGGGGAGATACTACTGTTTACAAAGTTCTCTTTCTTTAAGGTTAAATTCATAATTGAAAGCCTTTTAAAGAGATGATCAAGTAATTTCTTAGGCCTCCCCAGGATCACTCAGAGATAGGAGAGAACTTACAGATCATTCAGTCCAATCTTCCCCTTTCATAGATGAGCCAACTGAGGCCCAGGATTGAAGGAAATTTCCCAAGGCACAGAGTAAGCTTTTTTCATTATTTTTAAATTACTGAAACACGCATACACCAGTACATGGTTTATAAAATATCTATGCTGTGCACAGGTCCTGTAAACAAACCCACACAGCTCCTTTCTCTGGAAACGGCACGGATTCAAGGACTTTCCTTGGTAAAGTAGTGGCCCCTAAATCATGTTGGAGTTTGGGCTGGTTTAAGAGCAAGGGATGAGGGCAGCCCAGGCAGAGGAGGGAGATGCAAGAGGAGGACCTTTAAATAAAAGTCAGCAGCAAAGGGAAGCAGGCAGAAAGAGAGAGCTTTGCATTTTCACGTACCCCAATTAACAGAGCCACCCTTGGGTCATCTACTTGGTGTTATTTGAGAACTAATAAAAGATCCCTTTTCCAGGTTCTTGCTACTTTCTTAGGGAAGACATTTACTGGAATAAACGGCAGCAATAGTGCTGTTATTATTAATAGTGAATAAATTATTAACCATTATTAATAGCAAATAAGGCACAAGACCAATTATTTTGGTGGGAATCAGGAAAGACAGGTCCATTGGACATATACCTGGTAAGGCACGTAGAATAACCAGGTAGAACCACCAAGAAGTAACTCAAAGGCACAGAGCTTCAGGTCAGGAGTGCAAAGAAGAGAGAAGCAGGAAACAAAGAGGCAAGTGGTTTGGTACCAACACAAAGTTTACCTACTTCACAATGTTGCCCATGCTGCCTACGGCAACACGGAGGAAAGAGTATTAGATACAAGGACACTCAACTCCTGGCTTTCAGGGAGCAGCAGGTAGAAGGAAAATCCCCAGGGTGGTGATGACCAGCCTCCCTCCTCATGCTCTATGTGGAATCATGGCCCTGGGCATTGTGCTGGGCCCCTTCTCTCATGGCTTCCACTCTTCATCACCACTACTCAGTTCTTTGGAACCATCCAGCACCATGACTATAACCACTGCTGTTCCTTTCCCTTCAGAAGGGACAGGTCTTACCCTTTTGCCCCTTCCCACCTTGGTCCATCTATTATCCCTTCTCTTTCAAGTTAATCAACCTCTCTTTCTGCCGTCAACCCATATCCTCCAACCTGTTTCTTCCTCCAGTTACCATCCTCTTCCTTCTCTTCACAAAGTTCTTCTACGCCCACACAGTCTGGTTCCTTTCTCCACCACACCAGAGAAAGGTTTTCACCAGGAGCCCAACTCAAGTCCTCCTCTCACTTGACCTTTGACTAAGCTCCCCTCCTTGACTTCTCAGAAAACACTCTCTACCCTTTGGTAATTTTTCAGTTTCCTTTGTTAGCTCCTTTCCCTCTGTGTGCAATGATATCTTGAATATCATTGCTCTACAAGGTTCCAACCTTAGCCGTCTTCTATTACACTTTACTTGCTCCCTCTAGGTGATTTAATCCACTTTTGTGGCTTCAACCAACAGCTGTATGCCAACAACTTCCAGAATTAAACACCTCTCCAGAGACTACAGTAGGGGGATCAAAATGTGGATTTGGTGCTCTGGAGAGGTATTTAACTCTCCCTTTTCCTATGGTCATCTTCACCTGGATGTCCGATAGGCACTTCAAATTCAGCACCTCTAAAACTAAAATTATCTCTCTCCATCTCCACCCCCAAATGTTTCTTTTTTCTGTGGTCGCTATGTTAATTACCAGCACAAAATCTACTGAGTGGCCCAAGTTGGAAACTTGACTTCTTTCTCGTCTTTAGCTGCTGGTCTCCAAGTTCTCTCCATTCTACCTCCTAAAAGGCTACTAAATACATCTTCTCCTTTCTAGATTCACAGCCAGGGCTTAGTCTAGGCCTTCAGAGGCAAAACCATCCCTGTATCTGCCCACTCCAATCTTTCACACCATGGTCTGAACTATTTCTATAATATGCAAATCTAATCACACCATCCTCCTACTTAAAACGCTTTAATTGCCTTCTCTTGTCCCTAGAGAAAGTCCAAACTTTGTAGCAAAAAAACCAAGCCCTTTCACATTCTGGCCCCTTCCCCAAAATGTTCACCTTGCACAGAACAATTCCTTCCGGTCATTTCAGAATGCTAGAACTTTCCTGAATACACTATCTCATTTCAAGGCTTTGCAAAGTTTCCCTCCATTTGAAGTGACCTCCCCTCCTTTGTCCAATTGGCCAAACTTAACATCTTATTTCAAGACTCTCAAATGTCACCTCCTCCGTGAAGTCTTCCCCAACCCAACACCTGCCCTCCTGCTCCACACTGATGCTAGTGGTGCCTTGCACTCCCATTATTCTCCTGTGATGAGCTGATTACATCTGCATGCCCCACACTAGCCTGGAAGTCCCTTGAAGGCAGGGACCCTAACTGGTTCATCTTTGCCTCCTTACACCAAGCACAGAACCTGAAACACAATAGGCCTTTAGTAAATATGTGCTGGACAAAGGGCAATAATTTTGTGCTACCATTTATGGGGCACTTTACATGTGTGAAGCACTTGGAGTTAATGCCCACACCAGAAGGGGATACAACCCCATTTTGCAAGTGAGAAAAAAAGCTTAGAAAGGTGAAATAATTTGCCCAAAGTCAACAGCTAGTAAATTCAAGGCTGCTTTTGACCTCTGAACTCCTGTTTCTAAGCACTCCACTCTACTCCTGGACCAAAGGGACTGGATACTGGGCTTGGTTTCTATAAAAACAATCTCTCCTAATCACAGGCTCAGGCTGTGTTAGCCCCAAATCCATTACCACCATGGTGCTTGTGCACAACAAAACCTTGCTGAAGACTCCTGGCAGCTATCAGGGTTCCTACCCTTAAGAAGAGGGGCGCACCATTTATCACAATTAGCTCCTTGGTCCCTGGCTTAGGATGCGCTACCCCAGAAACATGCAGAGAAGGCTGGATTTCCCCCACGTATCATTAGGTTTCCAAGCCCTACCCTGGGAACAGAGAAGTGGGTGGGTGTGAGAGATCATGATGACGGATTTTAATGCGTGCTCTGGGAAAATAGCTGCAAAACTTTACAGTCACTCGTTGTACAAATACACCACAGAATGAGAGGAACTTCCCACTCTCAAGTCTAGACTCTCAGGGCTAGCAATATACCATTATCTATATATTCATTGGTCCATCACTGAATATATATACCTCGTGTTTCCCACCCACAGTCATGCATTCAGTTGTCTTTTTCAGTCACCCTCTTTTAATTCTATGTAATTTCTGTTAAACGTATTCTAAAATTGACCTCTTTAATTTCCTCTAATTCTAATGACTTTTTAATGTCAGTCCCTTATTTTCTACTAATACCTCTACCGCCTCTCCATGACTATAGAGCACATAATTGAAATCAGTCCTGTGCTTACGTTGATTAATACATTTAAGCCTCTCAATTCACAGGTGATCAAACTTGCCCAAGGTCACTCAGCTAATGAGGGATACACATGCACACTGGGCTCCAGGCATGAGGACTATTTGCCAGTATTCTTTCCCTCTGTATGCCTGGGTACTGTGTGGTGAACTCTCTCTCTCCACTCCCAACCTTTTCTGACCTGCCAAATTCCTACTGGCCCTTTAAGGCTTAACTCAAGGGTCACCTCCTCCACAAATCTTCTCAGGTTTTCTCTGCTCTCTCTCCTGTCGGTTGGGTACCTCTGCCCTGGGCTTCATTCCCTCCCCACTTTTCCTGAAATGTAATTGTCACCTGACCCCTTGATCTCCCTCACTAGGCTGCAGGCTCCTCCAGAGCAGTGTAGAGTCTGGGTCTTGTCTTGGGATTCCCAGTTCTGGAACAATGCATGGCATATAACACACACATAACAAATGCTTGCTGAAAACTCAGTAGTGACCCCACTCCTCTGATTTGGCCAAAGTCCTGATGAACGACATCATCTGACTTAGGAGGAGAGACTTCCTATCATGAGCAATGCCATTTTCTCAGCTTTCCATGAACTCATTCTCTCCCTAGGTTTACACTGAGACAAGTAATTACCATTAGTTGAGGAATTACTACTTCTCAGACTGACATGAACGCTTCGTGCACAGTAAGTATGCTTATTCTGACAACACTGTCCAGTGGACATCATCCTCATTTTATGGATAAAGCTCAAAATCAGTTACTTATCCTAAGTAACTGGCCTACAGTCACAGAGAAGAAAGGCTTTGTTTTAAAAGAATATATAGGGCTTCCCTGGTGGCGCAGTGGTTGAGAGTCCGCCTGCTGATGCAGGGGACATGGGTTCGTGCCCCGGTCTGGGAAGATCCCACATGCCGCGGAGCAGCTGGGCCCGTGAGCCATGGCCGCTGAGCCTGTGCGTCCGGAGCCTGGGCTCCGCAACGGGAGAGGCCACAACAGTGAGAGGCCCGCGTACCACAAAAAAAAAAAAAAAAAAAAGCTTAAGTAACTTGCTCAAGGTCACATGGCTAATTAAGTGTTGCAGCTGGGGTTCCAATTCTGCTCTATTGGGATCCAAAACCTGTCCTCTGCCCAGCCTCCATGGCATTAAATATGATGGTGGTATAAAACGTGACAGCTTGAGGAAAAAAATGTTCCTCCTGTAGGTATCGGTATTGGAGTTAAGGGCTTTGCTGAGGCAGATTCTGGATGGGGGTGAGGATGGTAATGAGGTTAATTAGTTAGTGATCTATGTTGACTCATGGACAAAAACATACAGATAGCATCCTTGTCCATGGTTCCCATAAATCTGATAGTGCAGATGGAATAAAAAGGACATTAGTAGCCGGCACACTGATCCTAAACGTTGCCACCTACCCTCAGGTTTCTAGATGTGGGGCTCAACCAATAAAGAGGAAAAATCCTTCCTGATCCTTGTGGCCTATTAACTTCACCGCCTTCTCCTGTATGAGGTTTCTATAACTTAAAAGTTCACACCAATACAGGTTTACCCTGCCTTGTCATTTCACAGTTGCCACACTTCTCTTCCTCTGATAAAACTGCCTGCACCTGAAAAAAAAATGTACTGTTTAGTCAAATACACTGAAAATGCAGCAGTTTTGAAGGTTTTCTTTTGAGTAACAAAATTGTCCATATTTTTTCATAAGGTTGATGCGGAGAGAAATGCATGGTAATAAAGATGCTCAGAGAAAGCAGTCAGATAGGGTCTCAGGTGGACCTAATGAAGCAAAGACAGCTATAAAATAAACTTGCTAGGCATTTACCATCCAGTGTCTTTAGCATGTCATGCCCTATGGATGGAGTGTCCAAGGTCAGTTTTTTTAGCCTTGGGTCTCTCTACTATTACAATGAGTACTCAGTAGCTTAACTGTCATTTTCTAAAGATTCATCTTTAATGACAGTACAACTCTTTACCTATGTAATGCAAAAAAGATCCAATTAGAAAGCTACATCTCCTTAAATTAAATATATACATGGCAGTCTGAAACCAAACAATGATAATCGACATATTAAGGATTATAAACTGATTTTGCCCCTATGGTATTCTCTACACACGATGTTTCAAAAATAAAGACTGCAACCTAAAACAACAAAAACAAAAAGAATGGTTTGAAAATTCACTCAAAAGTAAAGAATGTGTGTTTTAAACAGAAGGTAAGAAATTGAGTCTGGAGCACAGATTTCAAACTAATAAGCGTTTCCTATTTCATTCCCCCACCCCAAGGAACAGTTCAGATCTCAGAAAAACTAAAGGTCCACAGAAACCAACCTGACATTTTTCTGGTGAGGCTTTACTGAAATGTTTAGACATGAACATGTTTGCAATGAGTCATAATTTATAGGACCTTAATGGCCAATGCCTTATGTGCGTTTCTTCCTACATTCAATAGCATTTTCAAACCAGCTGGTGGTACATTTTCCAGGCCCTGATAATTTGTATAAAGTTACCAGATCTCAGTTACTAAGGTTGCCACCCAGCACCCTTTCTCCTGATAATTTTTTATGCTATCTAAACAGAAGAGAACCTGATTCCCTTTTTGAACTAGAACTCTCCCCCAACCAGCCAGTTAATGCCTTTCGCCAGAGAAAGGGCGCACGCACTATTTTTAAGACCCCCAAAGAGAAGTTGAGGGGCCTTCGGGGCACTCCAAGTAAAAAGGCAATGGGAAACGTTAATGGGGAGCCGCTCTGGGCAAAGGCAGACGCAGTAACAGGATATGTTCCTTTCTAGAGGAAGCAGGAGCTGCGATAGCCGCGAGGCAGGAAAGGCGGTGTCAGCAGCACCTAAAGGAAACGGGCGCGCCAGGGTTGGCCAGGAGCTGGCCTGCGTAGGGACTCTCGCTCCAGTCGGGTCCGAGGTTGGTGAGCACTTCGCCCGCGGGAGATCAAGCTCAGGCCTCCCGGTACTAGTGGTTATAAAGAGTACCCATCTGCTCCCTGCCACCTCCGCCAAAGACGGGCTAAAGGAAGAGAAAAAGCAAACACCAGGAGCCGCAGCAGATGAACTCAACAAGTCAGCCCCGGACGCAAGTCCCTGTCCAAGAGGGACCTCGGGGTCCTGGGGCCGGAGGCGTTGGGAAGGCGACGCACTGCGTGGGTGGGGTGGGTGGGCGGGGAAGGGGGTGCTGCAAACGCCGGGTCCACAGATGGGGCTGGAGCGCGGAACGTTTCCCTCCGCGCCCCCCCGGGGCTGCCGCGCGCTCTCGAGGAGCGCGCGCATCCTCCAGACCTTCCCAGGCCCCAGGGCGGCGGCAGGGAAAGGGAAGGGGCTGCGGCGGTTCTTGCACAGGGACAGGGGGGCAGGAGGAGGCGACCTGCTTGTCACCGGCGCCCGCGGAGGGCTGGTAGCCCCAGGCCCCCGACCGCCCCGGCTGCCGGGCGTCTCCCAATGCAGCCTGCAGCCCGCCCAGCTCGCCCTCGCCACGGCCCCGTAGGGCAGGTACCTCGGAGCCTCGGCCCCTAGGAGCCTCCCGGCCGCGATCCGAGCGTCCCTCCAGCTCCCTCATCCGACGTCGGCGTCAGCAGAAGGCGAGGGAAGGGGGCGGGGGGAGCGCAGGAACCGGCCCTTCCTGCGGCGGTCGCCGCCAGCCGGAATAGCAGCCGGCGGAACCCGTGAGCGCCGCAGCGCAGCGCAGTGGCCGGGGGGAGCGGGCGCCTTCGCCTCTCCGCGAGCGCCAGGGGCCGGGGCCCCGCCGTCGTCTCCCCTCTCCGCTTCTCCCCTCCGAAGAATCCCCGGCGGGCGACCCCTCCCAGCAAGACCCAGGGACCCAGAGGAGGGAGAGGGCGATGGCCTCACCTTGTTTGGGGCGGGTCCGGGATTGGGGGAGTGAGTCTCCCTCTCTCTATTCCCTGGGGTCTTTCCTCGACCCCCATCTCCTAGGGTACACCCCGCTCGGATCTGCCGCCCAGGGTGACCCCGCCCCTGCTCTCCCGCAGGTGTGCCACGTGTCCAAAGCATTTGCGTCACAATGACCTGGCCTACAGGTGGGAGCAGCAGCGAACGCCCCGGGGTTCCCACTGTGCTGTGCTTAGCGCGTGCTGCTTGCTTCCACTGCAGACTGCTGTGGCTTTAGAGGACAGGAGACTTCATGACTTCAATGCCAAGGAAAGTTACAGAGCCCTGTACCTGGGAATCAAGTTTGGGCTTAAAGTAAAGAAGCTCTGTGAAAAAAACAACAACTGTATATGTATTTTTCATTCCCATATATTCATGTATCTTTTATACTTAAGTTACTGACGCTTATAGTAATTTCATCTTCTCTTATTCTTTGTTATCAGGAAAGAACCAAACCCTTCTTTTTTGAGTACCCTGCAGTGATCACATGAAGAAATGGTGTTGGAATAGTTCCTTCTTAAAATCATCTATGCTGAAAAGCAGTCCCAATGTGCTATGACTCATCCCTGATTGTGTTATATATTTATTAAAAAGTTCATTGAATAGTCACTGATTGAAACAATTTAACAGGGTGGAACGAAAGATGATTATTGAGTAATGATACAAACAAGTCTGAAATTCACAGGTGACAAGAATGGGCTGCTTGTTCTGTGCCAGGCATATGCTGTATACTTTACATTTAATCCTTACAGCAACCCAGTCCTGTGGGTAGAGTATTATCCCTATTTTACAGATGAAAACACTGCCCAGAGTACCATAAAGGCATTCAGCTAATAGGATGTTGAGCAGAAGTTTGACTCCAGGGTTGTCTGAACCAAGAGATTTAGTTTAATCTCAAGGTAGAAAGGTGTCTGACCAAGATGCAAAGTGAAAAAGTATAGGAGAAGATGTTGACATTTTAATAGAAAGGTAATAAGATGGTACAGCTCCAGGAATTTATATAACTTTTAAAGTTGACATTATTCTTTGGATATATTCTTTGAGGCTTTGCGCGTTTGTCACAGATGGATTTGAGCCTGTCCCAGTAGGGCACAAAATATGGAGCTGAGCAAATATCAAGGCCTTGAAAAATGGTTATGAATAAACAAATACTGATGAATAGGATCTACAAAATAGCAAATTGATAAAAACCTGAGATTCAGGAGAAATTTGGGGAGAGAAAAACATTGCTCCTATATATTTGACATTTATAAGAAACATTCATATGAATCTGTGGACAACACAAGCCAAATGATTATCCTGTTTGTAAAAAGGAAAAAAGGAAAAAAATCCTTTTAAAATGAGAAAAAAAAACCTTCCTTGCAAAAGAGAGATGATTAAGATATTTTGTTTTAAAATATTTGATTCCAAGTACCAATAACTTATGTGTTAAAACCCAGTTTAGGGAGTTTAAAAGAAACAGATTATTTTTAACAGAATGAAGTGCTATTTCTATCATAGTAGGTGCTCAATAAATGTTGGCTGAATGTATCAATCAGTAATCACAGCATTGAGAGAGAAGTAAATCACAACATTTCCTGATTCTAATGTTCTCCTTTCCACCAATGGTGATTTACTAGTTACATGAAAACGTGTTAGAAACCCTATTTATCAAAGGCTGGCTTTGTGGCAGATACTTACATTTGTTAATGAGCCAAATCTAGATATCTAGAGCCAGTAGAATGGCAGCTTGCTTGTGTGTTCAAAGTATCTCCTTAAGATGCAGATAATTAGAACACAGGCACTGGGGAAAGTGAGCAAGAAAGCTGATTTATGGAACTAATTACTCAGGTTTCCTTTTACCTTACAAAAGGTCAAGGTGGAAACCTGGGCCATGAGTCTAATAACCTATCATGGAGGCTAAAAGCAGTTTCTAAAACAATGTCTAAAAGTGAACAGACATGTGATACTGTCTAGTCAACATGGCACTGAGATTCCTTGGGCTCCTAGAGTTTAAGATAAAGCTTTAAATGACTTTTCATCATTATCTGTGTTGTCCTAACATTTGGGATAATACTTGAGGGAGGAAATAATAAACTGGTGCTCATCCTACATTGCCACAGGGAGTACTTTTCCTTCCCACTTAAAAAACTGCTCCATCTATAACACTTTCATTGTTTCCGGGTATCAAGTTGTTGTTTCAATCTTGCAGAGCACCCACAATGTGCTAGTGAGAACTGGAAACAATTTCTAAGAAGAGAACGGCTATTGAATGATGGAATCTTAAATTGTGAAAGAAATAATGTGCATTTTCCAGAGTGTAACAGGATCACAAAGAAACTTTTCCACAGAAAAAATCCGTACATATTCAATGAGTTTTTGAGGGCTTCCCAGTTTCCAGATGTGTTAACGGGACCACATGAATTAGGAATTGTGTTAGGCTGCCATTAACAGAGACCCAGAATAACAGTGGTTTAAATGAGATAGAGATTATTTTCTCTCACTTTAAAAGAATTGGAAAGTAGGCTGTCCAAAGCTGTGTGGCCTCTACTAGGTCCTCGGGGTGTTGCCCTCCTTTCCTTCTATTCCACCATTCATAACAAAGCAATATTGTTTAAAGGTATATCCAAGCTAGGATGTGGAGAAATGGGAAACTTCATATATTGCTGGTGGGAATATAGAAGGATGCAGACAATTTGAAAAATGGTCTCGCAGTTCCTCAAATGACTAGAGTCACCGTACGACCCAGCAATTCCACCCCTACATGTATATCCAAGAGAAATGATGACCTATGCCCACACAAAAACTTGCACATGGGCTTCCCTGGTGGCGCGGTGGTTGAGAGTCCGCCTGCCGATGCAGGGGACGCGGGGTCGTGCCCCGGTCCGGGAGGATCCCACATGCCGCGGAGCGGCTGGGCCCGTGGGCCATGGCCGCTGGGCCTGCGCGTCTGGAGCCTGTGCTCCGCAACGGGACAGGCCGCGGCGGTGAGAGGCCTGCGTACCGCAAAAAAAAAAAAAAAAAAAAAAAAAAACTTGCACATATAGCAACATTATTCAAAACAGTCAAAAGGTGAAAACAATCCAACCGTCTATCAGTGGATGAATGAATAAACAAAATATAGTGCAGTGGAATATTATTGGGCCATGAAAAGGAATGAAATACTGTTACATGCTGTGACTTGGATGAACCTTGAAAATATGCTAAGTGAAAGAAGTCAGCCACAAAAGTCCATGTATTATATGATCCCATTCATATGAAAATCTAGGATAGGGAAACCTACAGAGACAGAAAGTAGACTGGTGTTTGCTTAGGACTGGAGAGAAAAAGAAAACATACATATCAACTTATATACATGCATTAAAATGTAAATATGGATATATATAGACACAAATTATTCATCTATATATAATACAAAATATTTTAGTGCACTATTGATATTTTTAACGTTCTGAATGCTCCTTAGGCTCTCAGCCAATAAGAGCAAGTGAGGCAGAATGCCCTTGTGCCTCTTGGTGAATGGCCACCATAATGCAAATATGTGCTCTACCATTCATGCAGGCAGATATTTACTGTTTTCTACAGCTCTGAAATCCTTTTATTTTCTGACTCATCTTTGACAGCATCATCTATACTCTTGGTACCTGTCCAAGAGTAAGCTGCTGAGATAGAGCTTAAGCTATTATTATTACCAATGTGTTTAATAAGAGCTATACATGCGAATCTCTTGAAAGCTCAGTTCATTAATAAGAAAAACGCTTTTTCTTCAGAGTTGCTAGGAGATTAAACTTAAGATAATCTTTAAAGTAAATTTTGGAAAAAATGACATTTTAAAAATTATTATTAAATTTGTTGTCTGATTTTTATTGGTGATAGAAATTTAAAGAAGGGTTAAGCTACATTTTATGGGCAAAAATAAAGTTATTTACTGTATTGTGTAATACAGATATTAGATGTACTCAAGAATATGTACTAAATATCTTGACCAATTTTGGTTTAATTCTTGTGATCAGTTGTGCTCTCTACATAGCAAAACAAAGCTTCTATTATACTCTCAGCAGGTTTAGTTATATCTTTATGCAAATTTGTGTGCGCATGTGAAAATAGAACAAATGTTTAATTAAAAGCATTAGCTTTTGTTAATTAATAACTTCCTTTCCCTTCAAAATTAAAGCTACAATGAAGAGAGGAGGCTTATTTTACACTAAGGAGAAAGGCAATTCTTTTCATTGCCACACCAGCTTGGATTTATGTATAAATAATACAACTTCCCACACCTCCACCCCAGTATCATTCACTGGAACTTCTGCAAGAAAAATGCTGGTGATGGCATCCAAAAGGGACACCTCATTCACTGCAGGTGGAGAATTTCATTTTATCATGTGCCATCCAGTATAATCCTGCTTCTCACTAGGAACTGTGCTGGGATTTGGGCAAACCTTAGCCCAGAGTTCATAGCCGTGCCTTGGTCTTGGCAGATTTAGGGCTAATGACCCCCTCAAAGGGTCACTGTCTAATAAAGAACAGGACTTAACTGAAAGATTAGGATGGAACTCTCTAGGTCTTTGGTATCTCTCTTTCTCTGTGCACAGGTGGGAACCTAGTTCCCCAACCGGGGATCGAACCTGCATCCCCTGCATTGGAAGGCGGATTCTTTACCACTGGACCACCAGGGAAATCCCATTGATCATCTCTTTATATACCTTTTTGCTATTTTGGTGAGGTGCCTGTTCAGAATTTTTGCCCATTTATTAACTGGGTTGTTCATTTTCTTATTGTTGCATTTTAAGATTTCTTTATATAATTTAAATAACAGTCTTTATCAGATGTATTTTTGAAAATATTTTCTTCCAGTTTGTGGCTTGTCTCCTCATTCTCTTGATAGTGTCTTTGGCAGAGTAGAAGTTTTTAATTTTAATGAAATCCAATTTACCCATTTTTTCCCATGGATTATGCCTTTGTAGTTGTATCTAAGAAGTCATCACCAAACTCAAAGTTATCTAAACTTTCTCCTATGTTATCTTCTAGAAATTTTATAGCTTTCTGCTTTACATTTAGGTTTATGATCCATTTTGAGTTAATTTTTGCAAAAGGTACAAAGTCTGTGTCTAGATGCACATTTTGGCCTATGGATGTCCAGTTGTTCCAGCAATCATTTCTTGAAAAGACTCTCCTTTCTCCATTGAACTGCCTTTATTTATTTGTCAAAGATCAGATAACTATAAGTGCAAGTGTCTATTTCTGGACTTTGTTCCATTGATCTGTCTATTCTTTTGCCAGTACCACATTGTCTTAATCACTGTAGCTTTATAGTAAGTCTTGAAGTCAGGTAATGTCAGTCCTTCAAATTTGTTCCTCTTTTTCTTTGATCCTCTCCAACAATATTGTTGGAAAAAATCAACCTAGAGTTACCAGTGAAAAAATATTAAAAAGCAAAGTCAACTTTTTCGGATGTACAAAGCTAAAAGTTTCATCACCAACATACCTGCATCTCAAGAAATTCATTAATGATTTTGAATCAATTTTATTATATAATCACATTGTATGTATTTCAAAGTTGCAGTCTTTATTTGTCATGCAGGTGTTTGATCTGCAGACTCTACTTGTTTGGAATCCGAATCCCATGATCCTTTGTATTAACACCAAAGACTATCACAGTCCTGTGACTCACAGATTGAGAATCATTGTTTTAGAATATAAACTTCATGAGATATTAAGATATAATTCAACATCATAGGGGAGATGGATTAATTAGGATAAACGCTGGGCTATAATAATATTTAAAGAATATAGTGGCTTAAACAATATTGAACCTTATTTCCTTCTCATAAAACAATCCACTCAGGTGGACCAGGTCAGTACAGCAGATCAGGTGGTCAGGGATTCAGGCTCTTTGTTATCCTCAAAGTATTGCCCTCACTGCATGGCCAAAGAAGCTGCACCCTGTGGGAAAGGGGGAAGGCAAGGGTGAGGGTGTGTTTCCTTCAAGGGCATGACCCAAGTTACACACAAGTTTTTCAGTCACATCCTATTGGCCAGAACCTGGTCACATGGCCATGCCTTGTTGTAAAGGAAGCTAGAAAATATAGTCTTCAGCTGGGCAAGAAAAGAAGAATAAATATTTGAGAAATGATTAACAGTCTCTGCCAAAGCAAGTTAGTGATGGAGTTAAAAGTAGAAGGGGAAAAGTGCATCTGATTGGGAATTAGGAAATAGGGGTTATAGTCCTAATTCAGCCTTACTCCATTATTAACCCAAATGTTTGGCCCATGCTTCACCTGAATTACCCTTACTATCTGCACAGAGAAACTAAGTCCGCGCACCACAGTTACTGAGCTCGCTTACCTCTAGAGAGTCCACGTGCTGCAAACTACAGAGCCCACGCACTCTGGAGCCCTTGCACCACAACTACAGAGCCCACACTACCTGGATCCTGCACGCCACAACTAGAGAGAGAAAACCCACACACCACAACTAGAGAGAAGCCCGCACGCCCCAACGAAAGATCCCCCATGCCTCAATGAAGATCCTGCATGCCACAACGAAGACCAGACGCAGCCAAAAAATAAAATAAATAAATAAAATATTTAAAAAAATGATCAACATCATACCTCCCTAAGAAACTGCAAATTAAAACGAGACACCACTGCACACCTACTAGAAACCAAAACACTAAAAAACACCAAACAGTGGTGAGAATGTGGAGCAAAAGGAACTCTTATTCATTGCTGGTGCAAATGGAAAACGATACAGACACTTTGGAAGATAGTCTGGCAGTTTCTTATAAAACTAACTATGCTCTTACCATATGAACCTGCAATTGCACTTCTTAGTATTTATGCAAATGGGTTGAATACATGTCATGAACCTCCACATGAACGTTTATGGCAGCTTTATTCACAATCGTCCAAAATTGGGAGAAACCAAGATGTCTTTTTTTTTTAACATCTTTACTGGAGTATAATTGCTTTACAATGGTGTGTTAGTTTCTGCTTTATAACAAAGTAAATCAGTTATACATATACATATGTTCCCATATCTCTTCCCTCTTGAGTCTCGCTCCCTCCCACCCTCCCTATCCCACCCCTCTAGGTGGTCCCAAAGTACCGAGCTGATCTCCCTGTGCTTATGCAGCTGCTTCCCACTAGCTATCTATTTTACATTTGGTAGTGTATATATGTCCATTACACTCTCACTTTGTCCCAGCTTACCCTTCCCCCTCCCTGTATCCTCAAGTCCATTCTCTGTAGGTCTGTGTCTTTATCCCCGTCTTACCCCTAGGTTCTTCATGACCTTTTCTTTTTTTTTCTTAAATTCCATATATATGGGTTAGCATATGGTATTTGTTTTTCTCTTTCTGATTTACTTCACTCTGTATGACAGATTCTAGGTCCATCCACCTCACTACAAATGACTCAATTTTGTTTCTTTTTATGGCTGAGGAATATTCCATTGTATATATGTGCCACATCTTCTTTATCCATTCATCCAATGATGGACACTTAGGTTGCTTCCATCTCCTGGCTATTGTAAATAGAGCTGCAGTGAACATTTTGGTACATAACTCTTTTTGAATTATGGTTTTCTCAGGGTATATGCCCAGTAGTGGGTTTGCTGGGTCATATGGTAGTTCTATTTTTAGCTTTTTAAGGAACCTCCATACTGTTCTCCATAGTGGCTGTATCAATTTACATTCCCACCAACAGTGCAAGAGGGTTCCCTTTTCTCCACACCCTCTCCAGCATTTATTGTTTGTAGATTTTTTGATGATGGCCATTCTGACTGGTATGAGATGATATCTCACTGTAGTTTTGATTTGCATTTCTCTAATGATTAATGATGTTGAGCATTCTTTCATGTGTTTGTTGGCAATCTGTGTGTCTTCTTCGGAGAAATGTCTACTTAGGTCTTCTGCCCATTTTTGGATTGGGATGTTTGTTTTTTTGTTATTGAGCTGCATGAGCTGCTTGTAAATTTTGGAGATTAATCCTTTGTCAGTTGCTTCATTTATTTTCTCTTCATTTATTTTTATTTATTTTCATTTATTTTCTCTTCATTTCTCTTCATTTATTTTCTAATATTTGCTTCAAATATTTTCTCCCATTCTGAGTGTTGTGTTTTGGTCTTGTTTATGGTTTCCTTTGCTGTGCAAAAACTTTTAAGTTTCATTAGGTCCCATTTGTTTATTTTTGTTTTTATTTCCATTTCTCTAGGAGGTGGGTCAAAAAGGATCTTGCTGTGATTTATGTCATAGAGTGTTCTGCCTATGTTTTCCTCTAAGAGAAAACCCTAAGGGTTTGATAGTTTCTGGCCTTACATCTAGATCTTTAATCCATTTTGAGCTTATTTTTGTGTACGGTGTTAGGGAGTGTTCTAATCTCATACATTTACATGTAGCTGTCCAGTTTTCCCAGCACCACTTATTGAAGAGGCTGTCTTTTCTCCACTGTATATTCTTGCCTCCTTTATCAAAGATAAGGTGACCATATGTGCGTGGGTTTATCTCTGGGCTTTCTATCCTGTTCCATTGATCTATCTTTCTGTTTTTGTGCCAGTACCATACTGTCTTGATTACTGTAGCTTTGTAGTATAGTCTGAAGTCAGGGAGCCTGATTCTTCCAGCTCCATTTTTCGTTCTCAACATTGCTGTATTTTAATAGGTGAGTAGATAAACAAACTGTGGTACCTCCATACAGTGGAATGTTAATCAGTGTTAAAAAAGAAATTTGCTATTAAAAGACATGGAGGAACCTTAAAAACATACTTCTAAGTGAAAGAAACTAGTCTGAAAAGGCCACATACTGTATGACTCCAATTATATGACATTCTGGAAAAGGCAATACAATGGAGACAGAAAAAAAAAATCAGTTGTCAGCGGCTTGGGTGGAGGGAAGGAAGGATAAATATTTTTTCCCTAATATCCAGTATTTGAGTGACATTATCTGTTTTACTTATTTCAGGTAGGAGAATACATCTGATCTCCGTTACACTGTCTTGATCAGAAGTAGAAGTTCTTCCATTAATAAGTTAACAGTAACTTTGTATTATGTATTTTCTTGGTCAATATTATGTGTATTACTACTATTTTGTGGGGGAGAGTCTAGGAATTCTTTAATATTGAAGAAGGGTCCTCATGAACACTCCAACTGAAAAGTGGGCAAAGGCCAGGGACAGACAATTCATAAAAGAAGAAATTATAATAGTAAAAAATTTAAAAAGCCATTTTTCAATTAAAAAAAACTTTCAACTTAAAAGATTTTTGTTTATCATACTGGCAAACATGAAAAATATAATTTTCAGTGTCGATGAAGATATGGACAATGCCATACTCTCATAAACTGAGGATAAAAACAAAATTTTTGCCAGTATTATTGAGAAATAATTGATATACATCACTGTATAAATTTAAAGTATACAGCTTGATGGTTTGATTTACATATATTGTGAAATGATTACCACAATAGGTTTAGTTGACATCCATCCTCTCATATAGGTAAAATAAAAACTAAAAAAATTCTCTTTGTGATGAGAACTCTTAGACTCTATTCTCTTAACAACTTTCCTATATATCATAGAGCAATCTTAGCTATAGTCATCATGTTGTATATTACATCCCTAGTACTTACCTATCTTATAACTGAAAGTTAGTACCTTTTGATCACCCTCCTCCAATTTCTCCTCTTCCCACCCTTTGCTTACAGTAACCACAAGTCTGATCTCTTTTTCTGTGAGTTTGGTGGTTTTGGTTTTTTGATTTTTTTTAGATTCCACATGTAAGTGAGATCATATAGTACTTGTCTTTCTCTGACTTATTTCACTTAGCATAATGTTGTCATGGTCCATCCATGCTGTTGAAAATGGTAGGGTTTCCTTGTTTTTTTATAGCTGAATAATATTTATATGTATATTAAATATATCACAACTTTTTAATACACGCATCCACTGATGGACACTTAGGTTAGAAACAAAAATTTTACACACCTTTATGGAGGGCAATTTGGCAATGCATGCAAAATGTTAATTGTACATGCCTACGATGTCACACTTCCACTTTTAGGATATTTTCCCACAGAAATAATTAGGTGAGTGTACAAAAGTGAACATTTGAAGATGAGCATCACAACACTGTTTATAATACTAAAACTTTGAAAACAGTAAATTGTCCTTCTAATGGAAGGGCTAGTTAACTACGTTATGGTACATTTACATATTGGAACTCTGACAGTTGTTAAAAAAAATGAGGTCAAGATGTTTTCTTTCTTTTTTTTTTTTGAGAGAAAATAGCAGCTTGCACATCATGTGAAATATGATTCTATTTAAGTAAATATTTTATATATAACATTAAAAGCACAGGCTTTTAATGATATTCACTAAAATGTTAACAGAGGCTGTCTCTAGGGAGTCATCTCTTTTGGCTGATGTTGGAGGAGGGGAAAAGTTGCATTTTCACTTATACTGTGTGGTATTGCTTGGATTTTTTTACAGTGTACATATAGAATTTTATAATTTGCAAAAATAAGATTTAAATTTTAACGCTAGAAATAAATAGAAGAGATCCTCACCTTTGAAGATGTTTGGAAATACTGGTTATATGATTTCTAAAATTCCTTATTGGTTTAATATTCTATGCTTCTAACCTCTAGACTAACCTTTAAGATTCCTCCCAGTGCTAACAGTCTGTGGCTTCCTCCCGCTTGCTGCTGCTGTCAAGACAAATGTGAATTGCTTAAGTAAAGCTGAGGCACTCCCTGATGGTGAGAGCCTTACACTGGCTCAAGTTCTACTTAGTTTTCTTTATATTTCAAGTGATTCTATTCCTGGATGACGATCTTGAGCTGGTTATGGGAACGTGCAGAAAGGCCTTGGGGGTGGAAAAGCTAGATATGGTTCTAAGAAGGTAGTTCAGATTTGAGTGGGAAGGGGATCATGAATTTACCTTTCATATCTATCTAGAGTTTTCTATTTTACTCTTAGGTTCAGGATATCACTAGTAGGATGGCTTATTATTTGTTTAAGAAGAATTTATTATCCCCAATTTGGTGACTCAGCCATGTTTTCCTCTCAGAGCTCTTCCTCTTATGTGTTCAGGCAAGCTGAAAAGCCTTAAAATTATTTTGAATTCCTCTCTCGTAGTTTACCTCATATACTCAACTAGCCATTAAATTCTGTTTCACCGTAAGTTTATGATTCACTACAAGAAACTACAGTTTCTTTTCTGGCGTCTCTCAGCTTTTCTGTCCTTTGTTCTCAGTCTTATTTCCATTTCCATTGTCTTTCCAACCCTGGTTGTTTCTTACCTGGAACTTAAAACTTCTTTCCAGCTAGAATTGTGTATTTACATCAATATTAAGCCAGTTTAGATTGCTGCAATATAAGTATTTTAAGTACTTAGTTTTGTACCTGCTTTATGCTAAGAATTGCATATGTGTGTATATGATTGTGTGGGTGTTGTGGGCGATGATGGAAGGGGGGTGTAAAGTACTAGAAGACAGAACCAATGCATTAGAATTACTCTTTAAGTATGAGGTTAGTTAAACTCTGCTATGATTCCCTGGCTTCGGTTGCAACTACAAAATCTTCCAAAGATTACATCAAAATCAAACGCCTGATCAAGAAATTCAAAACCTTCATCAGTCCTAATTCACCTTCCTCAGCTTCCGACACTGATTTCTGCTTGTCCTCTCTTGTTCACCAGCCCCCACGTCCATCCCCCCGCCCCTGGACTCATTCACACAAGAATGATCACCGTCAGCAACTGCCAAGGCCAAGCTCTCACTGAAGGTGTCCTTCAACTCCAAGTTTAAGGTTCCCCAGCACCTTCTGGCCCTTCTCTTATCATGACCACAACTGCTGCCACAAGGTTTTCTGTAACTCCCAAATGCCTGTTAGAGTTCTCATTAAAGGCTTGCTGAAACAATCTTAATCGAAAGCTTTCTCAATCAGGAAAATAAGGACTACTGGACTTACAATCCACACCCAGCTCAGTTTGTATTTCCCACAAGAGATGTACATAGGTAATTAGGTCTTTGAAGGCAAGAACTCTGACTTCTTCATCTTGTGTGTCCCCTCCACATCTACCAGAGTGCTTTAGATGTACAATCTTAGATGTTTAATGAAAGTTTGTTGAATTAATGAATGAATCGTTTGTATATAACTAGGCCCTCTGAGGGTGGCTGTCAGTTATTTCTCTTGGCTTTGTGTTGGTAAGGTCTCTCCATTAATTCTTAGCCATTTTTTTAAACCTAAATTTGACATTCAAAACTATTATTATTAGTGGGAAGCAGCCGCATAGCACAGGGAGATCAGCTCGGTACTTTGGGACCACCTAGAGGGGTGGGATAGGGAGGGTGGGAGGGAGACGCAAGAGGGAGGAGATATGGGGATATATGTATATGTATAGCTGATTCACTTTGTTATAAAGCAGAAACTAACACACCATTGTAAAGCAATTATACTCCAATAAAGATGTTTAAAAAAAACCCAAAAACTATTATTATGTAATACTGATATGGCTTGATATTCTTTGTTATAGTTTCTTCCACACTTATTTTATCCTAAAAATCATGTAAGCACTTTTTCTATAGACTATAAATGTGTGTTTCCTTCCAAATTTGTATACATGTTGAAATCTAATCCCCAAATGCGAAGGTATTTTGAGGTAGAGACTTTGGGAGGTGATTAGGTCATGAGGGCAGAGCTCTCATGAGTAGGATTGGTGCCCTCATAAAAGAAATCCCAGAGAGCTCCTTCCCTCTGTGAAAACACAGCAAGAAGAGGACCATCAATGAACCAGAGAGTTGGCTCTAACCAGACAATGAATGTGCCAGTATCTTGATCTTGGACTTCCCAGCCTCCAGAACTATGAGAAATTTCTGTTATTTACAAGCCACTCAGTCTACAGTATTCTGTTATAGCATCCCAAAGCGACTAAGACAGCTTGTGAAACATGAGCATTCTCCAGCCCTTTTGGCCCTTTTCCCTACAGAATCAGAAAATTCTGTGGAAGGTCCTGAGAATCTGTATTTTTAACACCCAACCCAGGTGATTCTTATGGCCAGAGAAATTTGGAAATCCTGTTCTATTGAGAAACTTAGTAAGTATTAGTTGAGGTTAATGGTTATCTTTGATCTTTATGCCAAATACAATTCCATGAGTATTAACTTAACATCAGAATGCCTGAACTCCAACCTTGTTAATTACTGTCTGAGTGATTTGGGGCTAGTCCATTGTTTCTCAAACTTGTCTGCAAATTAGAATCACAGGGTCTCTTTAAAAAATTCCAAGACGCAGGCCACAGCCAAGACCAATTAAATCTCATTCTCTAGGGCTGTGACACAGGCATCAGTATTTTCTGACGTTCCCCAGGTGACTGATTTCAACATGCAAACAAACCTGGGAATCGCTGGACTAATTTACTCTCTCTAAGCCCGTTTCTTCATGAGTAAAATGTGGACAGTAACTTCCATTCTAAAATGTTACTCTAATTAGTGCATGTGAATATACTTTATAAATGATAAAACTTTATATAAACCTAATTATATTTTAGGCTTTAAAATATTTTGAATAAACAAATATGCAGATAATAATTTTAACATTTTCTATATATTTATTTTTTAATGTTTATCATTGTGATTGTCAGTTCAACAGTTTAGCATGGTAGATTCAGCTTGCAAAGGAAACCATCATTCAGAAATTTAGGTACATTTCCTTCAGGTGGCAGTAGTTTATCTGTGGCCCAAGTTTAAAGCAGTGGTTCTCAGCTCTTACAGTGTATCAAAGTGCTCCTTGGCTGGGCTTTATCCCCAAAGATTCTGACTCAGTAGGTCTGGAGTGGGACTCCAGCAACTATAAGTTTATAAAGATCAACATGTCATTCTGTTGCCCTGTTGCTAACCGTGGTGAGTTTGCTATTTATGTTTAAGCCTTCTGCTTTAACCACAAGATTTAGTCATAAATGTTCTACTTTTCTCAGGTCAGAAATACCTCTTCATTATGTAAAGCAGAAAACAATATTAGAAGAGTTTAAAAAATGTTTGAAGCCATGTGGGTACCATTCCTTATTACCACTACCATTCAATCTTTATTCTAATATAATCTTACAATTTTTATTCTAATATGAAATGGCCTTCTTGATATATACTCAACCTTCCCAATGACTATGACCACTCTCTGCATTTCTAAAAATTCAAATGAGAATGTGTACTTCCTCTGTTGGCCTGGAATCTGTCTCTCTAGGGTAGTGATTTTTCAACTTCATAGTGCATGAGTAGCACCTGAGAGGCTCATTTACAATGTACCCTCCATCCCAGACCTGGTGGATTAACCTTTGGGTTGAGGCCCAAGATTTTGGATTCTAAGCTATCTCCCTAGGTTATTCCAATGCACACTAAACTTTGAGAACCATTGGCTCTATGGAACAAAGAGGCTGGGATAGCTTTGGTAAGGTACAGACACTAAGGGAGGGCTCACAGGATCCAGACACAAAACTCTGTAAGGAACTCTGTGTTCCATTCTCTCCTCCCTCCTGTGCAAATAGTGGTAAGTAACTACGTTTTTACTCAGTGACCATGAGAAGAGTTACTAAGAATTGGTTGGTGTTAGTTCACAACCTCAGGAGCTCCCCGGGTGAAATTTGAAACTGACCCACACCCCGACCCCATCCTCACCCCCATGCAGAGAGAAAGGAGAGACTAAAGAAAAAGGCAGGTGACTCTACATTGGTAGGTGGCAGTTAATAAGCAAGGGAACTTACGTACAAGGCTAGTCTTGGGCGGCTGCAAGATGAGCAGATGTCCTCATTTGCCCACTAGAATCTTAGGAGTACATACAGAGTACATAATGGTGTTCTGTCGCATATACTGTCCAGATGGTCTCAATAACACATAGCTCTCTCAATGCTCTGTCCTTGAAATGGCTCCCACTGTGAGAATGGTGGGCGGAATGTAAATTCCAAGGACAGGGGAGGGTGTAAGAAGCCTCCAATTGCCCAGGTTCAGCTCTTGGTTAACTGGTGGTCACATCCTCTGGTTGACCTCTTCCAACAGTTGGTAGGCTTGGAGCAGTAAGGCCTATTAACTTTTGTTGCCAATCCCAGCATGCAGCCTGGGTCAGAGAAGACGCAGTAAATACTTATTGGTTTACAATGAGGAAATACTCCTTTCCCTGCTCTTTCTGTTTTCCTTTCCTTTTTCAACCTGACCTTTTCCCACCTTTGTCTTTTTTCCCTGGTTTGTTGGTTTGTGGTCCATTCTTGAAGAAACATCCATCTAGAACAGATCTAGACACAAAAAGAAAAAAAAAAGCCTCTGTATCAGAAATCACATCAATAACAATTAAATCACCCAGTTCATCTTTAAATTGCACCATTAGCACATTTGGTAATTCACTTGGGTTAATTATTTTTACTGTTATATATAATTGTACTTGGCCCATCTTTCATTTCATGACTATGCTTTTATTTATTTACTTTCATTTACCAGCACTTTAATACATCCTGAAGTTTCATCTGCCTATGATTTCAGGTAAACT
Source organism: Lagenorhynchus albirostris (assembly GCF_949774975.1). Lineage (NCBI taxonomy): Eukaryota > Metazoa > Chordata > Mammalia > Artiodactyla > Delphinidae > Lagenorhynchus > Lagenorhynchus albirostris. The sequence goes on from NC_083102.1 coordinate 61,569,844, forward strand.
GTGTTCTTTCTGCAAAACATACAGTAAGTGATTTCTACTAAAATATGTTAGATTGGTAGGAACACATGATACGGATGGGTCACTGAATTTTCATATTCTATATTTGATGTCTTAAAGAAACTTGAGAATTAATCATTTTTTATGTTAAATCAGTATTGAAAAAGCATTAGACTCAGCAGTATTTGAAGCCAGTAGAATCTTAAGGCTAGGCTTAAAAAAAAAGTTAGATTAGGATAAGAGCAGGCAAATTGATTATTCTTTTCCCAAATCCTTTGCTTAAAACTCCAATTATATATACAGCTCTCTGCCCTCTCCCCACCATTCCCTGTTTCCGTAGACAAGTTGTGTTCTTTATTGTGGTTTGGAAAGGACTAACAATAATGGCTAGATCAGTACTGTTTAAATAAGAGCTATAATCGTATCCACACCATCTCTATGTTTGTTTAAGCTCTGTTACTTCTCATATAAATTATGGCAATTGCCACTCGTCCCAGAACTACCCTCCCAACCCATTCTCTAGCCTGAGACTAACTAGGGTAATCTTTCTAAAGTACACATTTGGTTATTTCTCTCTTTTGCTTAAATTCTTCTGTTGGTCTCCTGTGCTGTGTTCTCTGTTGTTCTGGCCACCCACAATGACTTCTTTATACATGGAAATGAAATGAGAATCTTAAATTTAATACTAGAGGGCACATATGCCTGTCCTTCCTGGGGCGTGGCAGCTAAAAGAGGAGAAGCTCAAGACCTGTCAATGGCCTTGTTCTTCACCAGGTACAGGAACCCATGGGGAGAAGCAGATATGAGAGACAGGGAGCAAGCTGCTGGTGCTATTAGAAGCCCTGGTTCAAGTTGTCCCTAACCCTTGGCTGTACCCCTTTCCTTCTAGAAGTTGGTTGTTCCGCCCTTCCTTGTCATATGAGATACCCCAGTACATTCCTATAATGTTCTTCCTTTTACCTAAGTCAGTTAGAAGTAGGTTTTTGTCACTTGCAAACAAAAGAGTTTTGGTTAGAAGAGCTTGTAAGGAAACACACAACTGCTCCTGATACATGGCAAGCACTCTGTTAGCCGTTGTCACTATGATTTGCCTGATTATCAGTGTCATTCCTGTAACATAAGGATGCATATCTGCCCCTTAGCTTATATTAATGCAGAATTGGCACTTAAGTAATGATTGGTAAAGTAATCAACATTAGTGCAATTGAAGGAAAAAAATAAAGAATAGCTTGTAAGGCCCTGCATGATATGGCCCCAGCTTATCCATTCAGTCTCCATATAAATCTTAGGAAGATGCTCAGCTGCAAGTAACAGAACACAAATAGACTTAAATGATAAAGGCATTTTGTTTTCTCTTGTACCAAGAAATGTAGACAAAGATAGTTAAAGAGATGGTTTATCAGCTCAGCTAAATGATAATGCCTTAGCTCTTCACAACTCTTTGGGTCTTTCCTTGATCACAGGATGGCTGTAGCAGCTCCACACAGTCTTTAAGACCTATGTGAGCATCCTAGATAAGGAAGCAGAGGACAACAGCTTTCTCCTTGGGAGGGTCTGTTTTTAGCCTGGAAAGGAAGTCTCAGCTGACTTCTTAGATCTCATTGGCCAGAACTGGGTCACATGCCCAACCCTAGACTCATGACTGTGAAGCGAAAATTACCTTGACTCATTCTCTAACTGTCCTTAAATCCCTGGGTCTGTGCCAATTATCTGAGGCTCTGTTAGCAGAGAATGGAAAGTGGGGCTGTAGCATAGCAAGAAACCATGTCTCCCACACATATATTTCCACTATCCTCCCTGTCCTTCTACTACCAACAGCACCACCACCCCAATTCTAAGAGCCAGTCTTCCAGAACTGCCTTCAGTACTCCAAAATGCTATGCTCTCTGTGGTGTCTGGGTCTTTGCACATAATTTTGCTTTGCCCAGAACACACTCTCTTTCCTTCATTTACTAACATCTTGGTCTGCGTGGCTCCTACTTCTTCCTTTAGGCCTCAGTTTACATAGCATTTCCTTTGGAAAGTCTTCCTTGACCCCCAACACCCCCGATACTCCAGCACCCTCTTGTTAGTCCTGTCTTAGACCCTGCCAAACTACAGATCTTCCTCGACTTATGATGGGTCTTGATGGGGTTGTGTCCCGATGAACCCACTGTAAGCTGAAAGTATTGTAAGTCGAAAATGCATTGAATACACCTAAACTACCGAATATCATAGCTTAGCCTAGCTTACCTGAAACGTGCTCAGAATGCTTGCATTAGTCTACAGTTGGGCAAAATCATCTAACACAAAGCCTATTTGATAACAGTGTCTTGAATAACTCATGTAACTTATTGAATACTATACTGAAAGTAAAAAACACAATGGTTGTCTGGGTTAGAATGGTTGTGATTGCGTGACTGACTGGGAGATGCCCGATGTCGTGAGAAAGTATCATACATCATACCGAACATCGCCAGCACAGGAACAGATCAAAATTCGAAGCATGGTTTCTACTGAATGTGTATCACTTTTGCACCATCATAAAGTTGAACTAATGTAAGTTGGGGACCATCTGTATATTGTAATTTTATGTCTACTTATTTATAATCCCTACTAGACTGTAACTTTTTTTTTTAATAAATTTATTTATTTGGCTGTGTTGGGTCTTCATTTCTGTACGAGAGCTTTCTCTAGTTGCAGCGAGCGGGGGCCCCTCTTCAACGCGGTGCGTGGGCCTCTCACTGTCGCGGCCTCTCTTGTTGCGGATCACAGGCTCCAGACGCGCAGGCTCAGTAGCTGTGGCTCACGGGCCCAGTTGCTCCGCGGCATGTGGGATCTTCCCAGACAAGGGCTCGAGCACGTGTCCCCTGCATTGGCAGGAAGATTCTCAACCACTGCACCACCAGGGAAGCCCTAGACTGTAATCTTTTGATGGCTTATTGGCTGAGTCTTATTTCTCTATGACTTCACCTAGAACCTGTACCTAGTAGGTGATCAATAGATACTTGTAGAAGTAAATGAAGCGAAGCAATTTTGGGGTGCACTCAAAAACATATGTTAAGGGCTTCCCTGGTGGCGCAGTGGTTCAGAGTCCGCCTGCCAATGCAGGGGACACGGGTTCGTGCCCCGGTACGGGAAGATCCCACATGCCGCGGAGTGGCTGGGCCCGTGAGACATGGCCCCTGAGCCTGCGCGTCCGGACCCCGTGCTCCGCAACAGGAGAGGCCACAACAGTGAGAGGCCCGCGTACCGCAAAAAAAAAAAAAATGTTAAAACCACTTAAAAAAAGTAATAGGGACATAGATATTAATTTACTTCTGATTTTTCTTAAAGGGAATAGACAAAAGAGTGGTTTGTTAAAAAAAAAAATTCCTTAAAGACATTTAGATTTAAAAGTCTTAGCTTTGGTGGCTTCCAAAGAAAGAGAATGGCAAAAGATGATTTCTAGTTCAGGCAGGGTGATACTTATTTTGCTTGTCTCGCACAAAAGCTAAAGATTCTAAGAGTTTTTGAATGTTTTTTAAATAGTTTTCCAAGTGGGCATATTTTTGCATATGCATTCATAACATAGAAACTAAATGTAGCTAAATGAATTTACTTGAATTTTATAAGATGCTATCTTACTCTGCAACTACTTGCTACCATTAGGAAAAAGCAATAATGTGACATGACAAGACACTTTCAATTTCTTTTGTAAGCAGGTAAGTTTAAATAAGGAATGAATGAATGAATGAATGAATGAAATAAAGTGGGAAAAAATATGACCAAGTTTGATTACTATAATAAAGCAGCACCTTGAAAATTTAGCACTTTGAAGTTAAATATTGAGCTTGTAAATTTATATGAGGTAGTGAAACATTCATTCACAATTTTTTTTTTTTTTTTTTTTTTTTTTGCGTTATGCGGGCCTCTCACTGTTGTGGCCTCTCCCGCTGCGGAGCACAGGCTCCGACGCACAGGCCCAGCGGCCATGGCTCACGGGTCCAGCCGCTCCGTGGCACATGGGATCCTCCGGACCGGGGCACGAACCCGTGTCCCCTGCATCGGCAGGCGGACTCCCAACTACTGCGCCACCAGGGAAGCCCCCACAATATTTTTTAGAAGAGAATTTACCAGGCACAGTGAGTTGGGGCCTCTTCGGATTTTAAACAGAGTATTGCCACTTTTGGGTGTCATACTGTGACATTTTTCTGGGTGACACCCCAAAAGCTGTCCATGTGGAATGGGGCCCAAAGTGGGAGGGGGCTGTCCAGCCTGTCCTAGCAGCAAGGCAAGCATCTCTGCCTTGGCTCTTGTGAGCTAGTGAATCCAGTGCTGCTGGAATAGTCTGTGGCCCATGCAAAAGCTGTACGGAACCCAGGACAAGCCCCAGCAAGACCACCACAGAGGAGACCTTTTGTGTTCAGGAAAATGCAAAGGCTATTTTATCAAGTGACTCTTCATTGAGAAATGAGTCCTGGCTTATTGCTAGTTTCATGTAGAGACTGAATCACTCAACCATCTGGCATAAGATGGCCATGGTACCTCAATACCTGACATGAAATAGTGTTGTCTCAGACACTTAGCATAATAGCCAGGCATTCCCAGAAGTAATCCACATCAAGTGGGTTGAGATGGAAGAGAAACCTATGAGGCTGTCTATGAGAAGCCTGAAGACACAGGTAAACTGTATGAGCAGGTAGTTGCACTTCTACATTACTCCTGGGGAGTTTCCTATGACTAGTGGACCAGGGACAGTAACTTGAACCTGGTGTACAGATGGCTTTGCATGATACGCTGGCACCAGACAGATGAGAGGAAGTGCTGCTGTTCCTCAGGGTGGCCCTGAACTACATTTGAGAAGGGAAATGCTTACAATAGTTAAATTTTGAGCAGTAATTTTATGTTCACTTTGTCTAGAAGGAAACATTTTATTGTCTACTTCGCCTAAGGTCAGGATCTACACTGATTCTTAAGCACAGAGGTGCTCAGCGGTGAGCACAGAGGTGATATTCAAGATCTGTAACAAGAAAGGCAATTGGAATCTATCACTGAAACTGGGCCTGAAGACCCCCTGTTGTGCCAGATGTTAACCCTTTTATTGCTGAATTGCAGGGAGTCAGAGATGTCTCTGAGGAAAGAACCAGATTGACTTGGGCAATGGTGGATATACTGGGGCAGGGGGCTTGGGACAGTGGCAATATTTTAGAAATGCTTAGGGTTGAATGAGTACATATTGGGTAATTTTGTTGTTCTCGTCTCACTAGATGGTGGGACTTAGAAGGATCAAGACTGGAGAACTGATGACAAGAAGGTTTTAGGGGAGGATGGATGGACCTTTCAGAATGGGCCCATAGTGTGAGAACATCTGTGTTCATGTGAATGCTCACTAGGAGGCCTGCATTATTAAGAGGTTCTTAATAACCAGGAGAACAAAATGACTCCTTCTATGGGAGCCAGTCATCCTCCTTCTCCAGCTAGTCTATTGGTTCATGGATATAACAGCTATGATGGCCAGCATGAAGGTAATGCTTGGAGTCAACAACATAAATTTCCTTTCAACAAAACTGATTCATATACTGTTAGCAACAGTGACTAGCAATGTGCTTCTAGGGGACCTGATCTACTATCCTGTGGCACATAAATTATTTTGAGTTGGAAATGCCCTTTCATCATGGAGGAGCAGCATTTATCATCACTGGAATAGTCTTTCTGGATTTGGATTCTCTTTCCCTGCTTACATGCCTCTAAAGCATCACAGGATTCCATACATGGCTTCTGACCAATGAACTCACTGCATCACAAAACAAGCAAGGCAATAGGCTACTAACTGCCTGGCCTTAACTGTATAGATATCCAATCACCCTGATGAAGCTAGACTTCATTGGAAACTTAGCCACAACACTATCTAAGAAGTAGTCCCTTGTGACATTGGTGTGCTCTGATGTAGGATGTAAAACATGAGCAGAACCAGTGACCAATATGTTTGATATTCTTTTCATAGCCAGAATGCAACCTAGGACCTAGGGGTGAAGACACCTCTTATACTACAGCTACTCTTTCACTTTCAGAGTTTTGGCTTTAATTCTTTAAAATTATTTCTTTAACTCTTTAGTGTAAGGAAATCAGTATTCATTGAAGGGATGCTTCATCTAAGGGTTAAAAAAAGTGTAGGTTTTATTGAATTGGGAGCTGAAACTGCCACCTAGATATGTTAGTTTCTTTGTGCTATCAGGGCAAGGATCCTTGGCAAGCTGTGGTGTTGGCTGAAAGCCAGGAGAACTTGGAACAAGTTGAGAAGAAATCTATCTTATAAGTCAGCAGCATTCTTGTGCATGCCCACAGAATGGGACTTGCACCAGTACTTGCTTGCTAAGTGTGCTTTTTATTCTCATGTTTCCTTTTAAAATGATAATTAAAATAATTATTTTTTTCTTTTCTTTCCTCTTTCTTCCAGGGGTATATGTTATCTAAGTAGTGGTTGAATTTATCATGTAGTCTATAGGCTGTAGAATACTGAGATGGGATTGTGACAGAACTGAAGAGGAATGGACACAAGCCAGAGGTCCTGGGCTCCACAGCCAATATCTCACCTCTGTGTGCAGTGGCTGTAAATGACTGTGGTTGTCTCCCATTGCTGTTGTGTGAGAATTGGTTGGATCGTGTGTTATGAGTGGGGTTTTTTTTTTGTTTTTTTTTTGTTTTGGATATAGGAAAAGAAGGTATGTATTAGAGAGAAAGAGAGAGACAGAGACAGAGAGAATGAATGAATGAATGTCTCTGTGTGTGTGTGTGTGTGTGTGTGTGTGTGTGTGTGTGTGTGTTCTGGGCAGCCAGAGGGTGGATTGTAGCAGATGGCTTTGGGGTAGCTGTATGGTCAACTGTGATTTCTCCTTTCTCAGAGAGATTATTTCTTTGCATATAGACATAGGCCCAGGAGATTTTATCTGTGCTATGTGATTCTGTCTACCTAGTCATAGATGTTTGTCTGGGAGTTTCCACTTGATTATGTTTGGCATCTCGATGATTAACATTTGGAATGGTGAGACAGAGAGTTGGAAAGCCATTTGATCCCAGTCACATTAGTGGCAAATTCTAGAGAGAGATCTATAAACTCATTGATGCCCTGGAAGCTCACCAATTCCTGTCCTTTTAAGCCTTTGTCCTTTACCCCTTCGTTGGATTTCATGAAATGCTCTGAAACCCCTCCCATAATCTTCCTTTGTTGTCTAAGTTAGCCAGTGTTGTTTTACGTTCTTCACAACCAAAGAATATTAGTTAGATAATACAGAAATAAAAGACTACCTATGTATGGGGTGGTCCTAGATGTGGTTGCTTAATTTTAATAAAAAATCATCAATTTTTTGTGAAGAAAAAAACTATAAGAAGAAAGGAAGACTTCCAAGCAAATCTCTTTCTTCATGGGGTTACACTGACCTCTCGCTTCCCTTAATTCTGCGATGGAAAAAACTCAGCATTAATTATTGGAAAAATTGTATTTATTTTTCTAAAGTTAAAATTTGGATGTACAGAGGAGATGGCATGGGGAGGAATGAAAAACAGCATCTAGTGTAGCTGGTTTAGTGAGAGAACTGGGTCAGATGGACAAGAAGTAAAGATACAAAAACTTGGAGTAAAGGCAAACAGAGGATCAAAACAAGTGTAAATACATAAGCCGGATGAAGTCCTCCAGTGCTAGCTTCCTCATACCTGTACCATTTTACTAATCCCACTGCCACTGGGACACAAGTAGATGTTCTGGTGGTAGTGGATACAGGCTATAAAGAAACTTGCCAAATAAATAGAATTATAAATTGGTGGCTTTAGGTATATCATTAATGTCACCTTCTCCCTGTTTATTTTCATTCACTGGTCTTTCCAGCTTTCTCCTCATGGAAATCTAATATCCTCTATTATATATTAATGAAGTAGTTCTCAAACTTTAGCAATCCTAACAATTACCTAGGGGGTGCTTGTTAAAATGCATATTCTGGGCTCGCCCCTCAGGGGTCCTAATTTATTAGGTTCAAGGTAGGACGCAGGAAGCCCTATTTTTTATAAGAACCAGGATTTTCAAATGCAATTAGTCATTGGTTGAGTGACCATGTGTAAATTATTTTCCCAACCAGAACACTTTTGAGAGTGAAGTGAGTTGCTACTAATAATTATTCTGGTAGGACAAGTGCAAACCAGCACTGTCTCATGGAAACCATGACATGGCCAATAATTGATCACATTTGAGAAACACTGCTACGTGAAATTAAATTTCAGTCATAGCAACTCAGACAATTCACACTTAAACTAATTGTGGTTATAAAAGTCCTTGTTATATATGAGAAATTTTAGGCCTTAAGGAAAGGCAGATGGAAGTCCCTTTATTTTTCAGGTGGGAGATCGCCTGCCTGCTATACCCCCAAAATTTATATAACCTTTGATTGGCTTGTTTTACCAGTGATTTTTGAGACAGTTCAAGCACTTTTAAATCACACAAAAAATCTCCTTTATTCTTCCCTCCTTTCATTCCTCCCTCCCTGCCTTCCTTCCCTCATCAATTTTTTTTTTTTTTTTTTTTTTTTTTTTGTGGTACGTGGGCCTCTCACTGTTGTGGCCTCTCCCGTTGCGGAGCACAGGCTCCGGACGCACAGGCTCAGCGGCCATGGCCCACGGGCCTAGCCGCTCCGCGGCATGAGGGATCTTCCCGGACCGGGGCACGAACCCGTATCCCCTGCATCGGCAGGAGGACTCTCAACCACTGCGCCACCAGGGAAGCCCCCTCATCAATTTTTTAAATCAAATATTCATTGAGGAATCCAGAAGACTGAGAAAGAGTCTGGGAGAATGCACCATGAACCCTCATTCCTCTTACTTTTCATAAAATGCAGAGACAGCCCAGCTCTTGAAACTGGTGCACTTTACTACTGTTTTGGATAGATGTTTAGCCAAGCATAATTAAAAATACAACAGAACCATGTATTTTACTTTAAAGCTAGTTTAGTAATTCAAACAGAAACACCTTAACCTTGAATGTTTAAAGGACGAGTTACCTCAAAGTATTTTTAAGCGATGTTAGACTGTAAATATGAAATTTTGTCTCTTTTGTCTGGCATGATGGTCATTGTGTTTAGAGTTATTCTTGTGGGTGAAGATTAGGTTTCACTTTGTTCTTTTCCAGTTAATTTTGGGTTTGCATTGTAGAAAACAGATCAAGTGTGTCAGAAAGTAAGCACCTGCTGGGGAGGAGGAGGGCATTAACTATTTCAGGCACTAATAAGAAATGGTACTTGATGCAGAAGTAAATTAGTCAATTACATTCACGATGACAAGAACAAAATTAATGTTTCTTTAAAAGTTCCTGACCTTTTGAATTATTTTGCCCATAGAAAATGATCCACCTCCCCAATTTTTAAAGCTAAGAGTTGTAGTGAGCTTGGAAGAACTTTATGATTATTTTTTCTCTCCTTTATCAAAATAGAAAAGGGATTTACTTAGGAAGATAAAATCATCGTTATTTGATCTTTGTTAAGGCTGTGTCATCTTATAGATGTTTTTAAAGACTTGGAACATGAAGCACTTTGATAGAGAGATACATATTTTTCTAAAAGTTATTTTTTTCTTTGACTTTTCATTTTTCATATATAATTACTGGAAACACAATTTAAAAACCACAAGGTGAAATTCTTAATTTAGACTTAGCTTTCCTTAAGGAATTCAACAAGAAGCAAATGTCAACTCTAAATAACCCCTTTTTAAGGCATAGGCCATACTATTGTGTGTGTATTGTCTATAAAATAAATGTCATGTTCAGCTTCTGTTAACCCACATTATGCCAGGAAATTTCCTAATGGCTCTTTCAGACATTTTTTTCTTTCTGTAAATCTATTACTGTGAAACTAGTTCCTTCCTGACTTCCTATTATGTTTCTCTGCTATTGCATTATTGGTGTTTATTGTGTTGGAATAATCTGTCTTTATAAATTAATTTTGTCTTTTTGTCTTAATTTTTTTCAATGCTCTTGGTTTTTTCAACTTACATTAGCATTTTTATTATTAATTCCTTTTTGAAGAGGCATTCATACTTAAATGAGATTTATTCTGTTTGCAAAATTTAATTAAAATTTCCTTCTTCCTCAATACATTAAACCTGTAATTGTTCTTGGATTTAATATTTTCTATTATTTCAAGTCAATAGTGGAGAATGAAAACATTCATACATTGACCCAAATGATTTTTCTCTATTTTCCTATCTTTCTAGCAGCTACTTGAACATTTTTTATCAACTTTGAGATCCCTTGAATATAAAAACATATTCTTCTATTTCCTCTATGTACAGAAAGTTTTTCTATAGTTCTTCATCTGTAAACTTACACATTCCACAGTTGTGTTATTTGTTTTCTCTGTGTCCATTCATTCAGCCAGACATTCATTGAGCACATATTAATAAGATACTGTTAGGTTATGTTTATTTGTTATTGTTTCTTTCCAATTGCAATTTTTTGGATTATATTTCTAATGCTGCTCACAAAAAGTATGCTTAAAGCAAACTCTCTTACTCTGATTTATTCTCTTATATAGTTAATTAAAGTGTAGTGTGTTTATAGATTTAAGAGCCATGACTACTAAACAGATACACTAGTAGTTATGATAATTCTAAAACTGCCCAGTGAAATCATATAGATATATAGTGATGGTCTTTCTGCACATATAAAATTTCACTGAGATTTGCAAAAATTACAGAAAACTTGATGACCTTTACTGACAATAATTTTAGTTAAAATTGCAAATTAAACACAAATTAATAAAAGCTGTAACTTAGTATCATTTACTATGATAGATAAAAAAAGCTAGATAAAGATGAAAAATTCTTGGTAGTCATGTTGAAATTATTCCATTCACTAAAAATTAACCTTTTTCAAATTAAGTTTTGTTTTTAGATCTTCACAGGTTATTCTATGAGCAAAGAATCAGGAGAAATGGGAAATAACTTTAAAATGGACAGTTTGCTCAGCTGATTTAATTAATTGAAAGCCATTGCTATTAGCCAACTCTTTCCAGCCAGGCTTGGTAGAGCAGAAGGTACCTTATAGAGCAACTAAACTTTTTTTATAGAGCGACTTTTATTGGGCCCTTTTAATAAAGTCTATTTCGTTAGTTTAATTTCTATTAGAGGGAAAACACACACACATACATACATACACTAAAAGGTCACAATTAATTTCAAAATCTTGGGGTACAGGAACATCTAAACAAAATTCTAGTTCAGTTCAGCATCCCCCATTGGGCAGATATTTACAGAATACCTGCTCTGATCTGGGCAGAATGATGGGGAATCAAGATGACTCACCTGAATCCTAAATAAGGATTAGGCCTTATTTATGCTAGATTTAAAGTGTGTGAAGCTCATTGGAAATACATGAAATCCTGTTGCCAGCTGAATAGGATGAGATACAATTCTGAACAGTGTTTAAACATTTGATGGTCTGTGTTTCAGCGTGCTCATTTCCTAAAACCTAGAGATGTGGCACAATCCAAGAGAAGCCCCAAGCTCTGCTCCTGCATCCCACCTTCTGCTCAGATGGATCTCTTGCCAACCCTTCTTCTACTAGGAAGTTTCTCCTCAAAGTCTCCAACTACTGTCTCAACTAGGTTCATTCATCTTTGTAGTCACCGATGTTCCTAGGACTTAATATTTTATCTTTCAAAGTATACCTTCTTTCTGAGATTTATTTTTCACTTGCATTTCCTGCCTTTATTGTTGAAAGCATCTACAAAATTTATAGGTTAGATTTTTTTTTCTTGAGTTAGTTTTTTTCTCCCCAGAAGCTACAAGTTATAAAGTCGCTTGCAACTGAGGCTAAATCATTTTTGTTTCTAATTCAACACCTAAAATAGTGTTCTAGCTCCCTACAGACTGTTGGTGTTAGTTTTCTTAGTTTGATCCATGTGGCTTTGAAGATTTTAAAGTGCCTGTGAATGTAAAAGTACCTAATACGAGCAGGATTAAACAAAATGTCCTGTGTGTACTTACCGAGTGTGATGCTTAATGGTCTTACTCGGGAAGAATCACGGCATCTATAGCTCAACATCTTGGAGAATTTAGACTGTATTTAGGAAAGGCCACTTCTCACCAAATGGAGTTTAAAAATGTTGACAGGTGTCCCATTCTGAATCAGATAGTGTAATATTTTCAGCTTTTTTTCTGGAAAAAATTGGACATAAATATGACCTGATGTATATATCTGTCATTTTTACTCAAACGTGTTTTATTATGAAGTGACCTATTACAATTTTTATATATCTACTCTTGAGATATTTGCTATTGATCCATTTCCATTGGCATTATGAGTGGATGAATGTCTATACATGTGGACCTTGGTGCAGAGCAGAACAAGCAGCAAGCGTTTTGATTGTAGCACCCATTATAGAATTTTCTCTTAATGAGGCTTATTTCTAGTTGGATATATTGGGATTATATTTGATGCTTGCTAAGTACACAGTAAATGATCATTTGAAAGAATGTGTGAATGAATGAACAAATGGACTTGAAAGTAGGAAAAGTAAAGCAAATTCTATGCTCTGCCTTTAAGAACACTTTGCAGAGGTAGATAACTTAAATTACCCTCAGGAGTTGAATCTAGTATGGACAAGGATAAGACTTCATCAAAGCCAGAACAATGTATCTAGGGTGGGGGTGAGGTAATGAGAAATGTACAGTAAGTTATTGGGGACTTACTACGTACCCACATTATGCTACAAACTTCCATACATGTTATCCTCTTTAAATCACAAAATAATACTATAAACAAGGTATTGTCTATAGGATTGTCTACAATCCTATAGACAAGTCTTGTTTTACAAGGGAGGACAGAGAGGCTCCAAAAGTTAGGTCACTACCCAAGATTATACAGCCTACAAGTGGTGCAACCTGGATTGAACTTCCAACACCACAACTAGTGATCTTATGACAGTGGCCTTGTCTGGATTATAATATTTTTCTGCTGAAACAAATGGAATCCCTACAGCTATAAGATGAGTTCAGGCATGAGAAGGAATGAAAAAAGAAATATGGCATAAGATTTCATTCATCAGGGAACTATAGGGATTTAGGAACACAAATTAGCCTAAAAGATATGAATTGCAGACTAATTCATCTTATGTAAGTATTAATTTATGACTTATTTATTCATCCAATAAATACTGATTTGTTATCCTCCAGCTGCTCACACCTGGCATGGGTCTTGGGTACCTCTCTGGTAGGATGTTGCATTTTATTTGGCTCTCCAAAGTGAAACCTATGTTTGCAGGTTCTGTCCTTGAATCCACCCACCAAAACTCAGATGGTAATTTGCCTCTTTATTGTAGCCAGGGGCTCCCAGTTAGTGAGAGAGGCTGCTATAAAGGGGAGTGAAGAGCCAAAGGAGGTAATTTGTCTCCATTTCTGCTGATAAGGCCAGGAAAGCAAGTTTTCCTGAGGCTACGATAATCTGGAAAGCTGTCTCACTTATTACCCACAGCATCTGGAAGCTCTGTGGCTAAACTGCAAAGATAAGCTGATAAGTGTATTTTGCCCAATAACAGACACTGAACTATCTAATCTTCCTTTAGTATTAGAAGGTGGTCTGGGAACACCAGGTATTAGAAACAGGTTTTATTGTCACTTGTCTGACGAGTTGCATGTGCACAAAGTGTACAGATGAAAAAACTAAACCAGATTAAAAATTAACCAGTTAATTGTGAGTATAACAGAGATAAAGTGAGTTTTGAAAATGCCAAAGTGCTATAACATATTTGTTATTATGAGTCCTTTATGATGAACTTCAGTGGACTGGTTATGTCACAGTAGGTATTAAAATCTCACGAAGATTTTCTTATGGACAGCCAGGTGGTATAAGGTAATACTTCTCTAACTTTAATATTCATATGAGTCCCCTGGGGATCTTGTTAAAATCCAGGTTCTGATTCAACAGGTCTGGGATGAGGCTTGAGGTTTTGTGTTTCTACAAAACTCTCAGATGATATCGATGCGGCTGGTTCATGGACCACATTTTGAATAGCATGGGTGTAAAACTGAGGGCATTATAGTTCCTCAATTCATGAGAATTTATGAAACTTTTGTCCTAAAAATACATATATATATATAATACTTATTATGTATATTATTATATACATTATGTTGTATATTAGTATATATTTATAATATGTAAGTATAAATATATATTATATATATAAAATATATATTTAAAAATATGTAATGTAGCTGGTGCAGGACTCATGGTATAACAGCAAATCATCAAATCATCTTTATTTTCATCTTTCCTGCCCCAGTAATCACTGGGTGCTCCTGGATGAAAATTTCTCCAGACCCCATGACTTTTCTGCTCATGTTTAAGTAATAGATCATCCTCCTGTCAATTAAGATCATGAACAAGGCTCAATTCAGTAATTAGATTTGGGGGCCCAAGATATTAACTAAGCTCTGACCTTAATTTAACAGGCAAACCTCCCTCGGCCCAGCAAGAGCCCGCTTCCCTGGTAAGTCTGCTCTGGAAAGAGGCCCTCATTAGCCTTTATTTACTCATCTTGGGCCTTTAGGTTTAAAGCTGATTCTTTCCTCCTGGGGCACTTTTGTGGAGTCTTCATGATTATGTTTGCTGGTGACCTCCCTCCTGCAGTTCCCTTGTTGCTGGCTGACAGAGCCACTTGGATTCCAGGTGGCCACTTGCATCTCTTGCTTTGGACCTGAGGAATCTGGCCTCACCTCCAGCCTCTTGCTGGACCCCTATTGGGCCAGATTCTCTCTCATCAGCTGCCTACCTCTGGTCCACAGGAAACACTCTCATGTCCTATATCCTGAAAACCTCTGGCAATGCAGATGGACCTGCCCCCAGAGCAGTTAGTCAACCATCCGTGGTCCTCTAGATTTCCTGGACAGAAGGCAGATGGCAGGCCTGGAGTCCCCAAAGTGCAGGGATGTACCACTCAGGGTCACCGAGGGGACCCATCTGAGTTCTTCTCAACAGAGTGAGGTGGTGAAGCCTATTACCTAGGCAACAGCTCTTTCCAAAGTGCTCTCCACAAATATCCCTCCTCCTTCCCTTTCTCAATCCTCTCATATTCTCAAAGTGGGTCAGAGGGTTCAGAAGTTATGGCATGTATTCTCAGAAATTTCCTTTGAAATTCTTTATATGGCAGTTTGGTACCTCACTTTTAAATCACTCTTGTTATTGTAATGGAATGTCAACAACCTAAGTTTAGCAAGCACAACATACCATGTAGTAGGTGTGATACACTTCCCCATTTGACAGGTGAAGAAACTGAAGCATAGAGAGATTAAGTAAAAAATGCTGTATGTGAAGCTAAAAATTTTTGCTCCTAAGTTTGTAACCTTAACTGCTATGCTGGGCCTGTAGTAGAAAATTTCCAAATATTTGAAGGCAATATAATGATACATCCAAAAGAGAATATTAAGAGGCAAGTGGTATGTCAGACCTGCAGAGTAAAATCTTTGGATAACATTTTTGGTTTTAGGTCTTATTTATTATTGCCTTAAAAGAGACATCCTTGGACTGCATTTCCTAAAGTGTGTTCCATAAAACATTAGGCCCATGGTTCCTTGAATCATTCAACACATTTACTGCATGCTACACAGGGAATTCTGTTCCTCTTGGGGACTTACAGCCTATTACCATGTTTCTAAGAAATTGGTAGAAAAGAAAAGTATGATTTAACCCCAAATTATTTGATATTGGATTTTTTTGTTTGACTTAAAAATTTTTTGTTGTAATACCAGTAACGTTCTTTGGAAGTTCCAAAGAATTGGCTCTTGGGAATTTTGTAATGGATTCATTGATTACTTCAGAGATGAGTGAAGGTACATCTACTAATTATATTTTCTTTTTCCTTTGGCTGTAAAGAATGTTTAGTTTACAATCACCTTTTGCAGTAATTTGACAGACTTCCAAAAGCACATTTTAAACCAAACTTGGAACTAACCCCCTTTATAAATAACACTGAAAATAAAGCAGGAGTGTGTTAACATCAGTTTATGTAAGATGTAAGGTTTGGTGCAGTGGTCCTCAACCTTGTCTGCATATTAGAATCACCTGGGAAGCTTTTAAATATTTGAGGCTCAGGCCACTCTGGGTCAATTAAAGCAGGATCTCTGGAGGTAGGATCCAAGTACATATCTTAAGGTAGGCTCTGATTTGACCTTCCCACAGTCCATGTGAAAAATAACCTAGATACTTAGGTGAATTCAAACTACCTCTCTGAAAAGGAGATCAAATTATCTACCACCAACAGATTTAGTCTGCTGAAATAAAATGGTTAAAACATGTAAGATTTTCTTTCTTAAAAAAAACAAAACTAAACTAAATGCATACTACTTAACATTTCTACATCATGGCAATTATCTAGGATATTCCTTATTGAGGCTTTGTAATCTATGACCTTTTGTGTAAGACCCCTCTCCTCATTTGGCTCTCATTTGTCAATTTTATATTTCCAAACTGCACTCTACTGAAAATAAGGAAATTAGATCAATATAGTTATGTTAATGGAAGTAATATGCAACTCATTCGAAAGAGAATGGCAATATATATTTTCCTAAGTTCTACATTATTCAACTCATTAACCAGAAATGTGTTAATGATATAACGCTGTTGTTTTGAATGTCCGAGAGCTCCTGTGATGGCACCTCAGAGATAAAAAGCTACTTAATGTGCATGAAACTGGAATGAATGACTGCACTGAATATATTTAAATTATCTTTAATGTCCTGTTTTTAGCAGCAAGTTTTATCCAAACTCATTAACTATTATTCCTAGGAAATAAATCAACTATGCATTTTTGTTCATCGCAGCTCCCACAATTCCTTGTTATTTTGTTTGAATAGTGAGCATAATTTTGTTTGCCAAATAAAAGAAAAACAAAATCATAGAGCTATATATCATCAAAAAGTCTACAAATAATAAATGCTGGAGAGGGTGTGGAGAAGAGGGAACCCTCCTACACTGTTGGTGGGAATGTAAATTGGTGCTGCCACTATGGAGAACAGTATGGAGGTTCCTCAAAAAACTAAAAATAGAGCTACCACATGATCCAGTAATCTCACTCCTGTGCATATATCCCCAAAAGATGAAAACTCTAATTTGAAAAGATACATGTACCCCAATGTTCATAGCAGCACTATTTACAATAGCCAAGATATGGAAGCAAACTAAATGTCAATCAACAGATGAATGGATAAAGAAGATGTGGCACATATATACAATGGAATATTACCCAGCCTTAAAAAGAATGAAATAATGCCATTTGCAGCGACATGGATGGACCTAGAGATTATCATACTAAGTGAAGTCAGAGAAAGATAAACATCATATGATATCATTTATATGTGGAATCTAAAAAAATGATAGAAATGAACTTATTTGCAAAACAGAAACAGACTCACAGACATAGGAAACAAATTTATGGTTATCAAATGGGAAAGTGGGGGGGGGTGGAAGGGACAAATTAGGAGTATGGGATTAACAGATACAAACTGCTATACATAAAATAGATAAGCAGCAAGGATTTACTGTATAACCCAGGGAACTATAGTCAATATCTTGTAACAGGCTGTAATGGAAAATAATCTGAAAAAAATATATAACTGAATCACTTTGCTGTATATCTGAAACTAACACAATATTGTAAATCAACTATTCTTTTTCTTTTGTATTCCAAACTGTATTTATTATAATGGGTCAGAGAAGAAAAAAATACACCAAACAATTAATAATTGGCTGCCATTTTGTCTTACCTATTCACAAGCAACATAATAATCTTAACCGCACAATGATAGTAGAAGAAAATATAAATAGTGACTACAAAATTATATCCAAACACCACTTTGAAATCATTTTTCTTCAACAGAATCCCCCAAGGAACATTTAACTCTGCTATTAATGTACATAAAATGCTGCTGACATACTGCAAAATTCAGGCTAATTTAATACAGCCTGATGAGCCTTACTTCATGTTAAGATGATGTAATAATATGTTGCTAAATGAGTCTCCTCATATTACCTTCACAGCAATGGCATAACTGATGAGCCATTAAAAGGAAACTGGTGTAGCAGTATTACTGGAAACATTGATAGATCATTCTGCAATTGAACTTTTTTTGGTTCAACACAGAGCATAGAAGCCAACATCTTTATTAACAATAGGTATGGGGGGAGGGATAAATTGGGAGATTGGGATTGACGTATACACACTACTATATATAAAATAGATACCCAATAAGGACCTACTGTATAGCACAGGGGACTCTACTCAGTGTAAATCAACTATTCTTCAATTAAGAAAATAATTTAAAAACTCCTAGAGCTCTAAGAAACACAATGCCAGAATTATGTGATTTAATAAGAACAAACCAGGAGTAAATTCTTGGGATTTTCTTCCATTAAAAACTCCATTGCACACATTTCTTTGCTTTCCCCTTTGGTCCTTGCCCTTGTCATGTATTGTTTCTTGGTTCTATTTTTAGTGGGAAAAACAATAATGATGGTTTCTATGTAATGAGGAACTTCCAAGATAACTTTAGGGAATAAAAAACTATTAGATGATTTCGCCCTGAGAAGGCAGTAGAAGTTGAGCAAATGGGAAGGAGGCGATAGAAATGTGAAAGAATTGCTTGTTGGGATATTTGAATGAAAGTGAGGATGCAGAAGGAGTCTTGCTGGAGAGAAAATGGATTTGTGTAAATGGAAGACTACTTGCTGTTCTACGGAGAGATGTCAAAGGATTAGCAACAAGAGACATTAACATTTAATCTTTTTCATACTTATCAAAAAAATAGAGAAACTAAGGAATAAAGTAATCCTGGGTACACATATATGGTGAAAAAGTCATCTGCAAATTTCAGAAATATGAACTGCCTTCTACGGACTACTATTTAAATGTCACCTGCCTAAAATAATACATTTTAATTGGACTTTGATTGGCAAGTTCTTCACTACTTCCTTTCCTTTTGTGAAGATGTGTTTCAACTGGTAATACCCAAGAGTGCGTGGCATTTTAAAAAGGGAAACGGTGAATAAACACTATTACCTGGATCTGAGCTTCCTGACACAGACAACTGTTTCGATATAATTCTTCTTAGTTGTTGATTACTAGCCTGAAGGGCGTCGTTAAACTGGTTTCAGTTTTCTTAAAAAAATAAAAGTACAGGTAACAGCACTAGAAAGGGAATTTGAAGATGCTAGACTGAGTCCTAAAAAAAAATTACTCTATGAATGCTAGGAACTAACTGGAGCCTCAGTTTTATCAGCTGTCCAGGCGAGATGCCATTTAATGTCTCTGAGGTCCAAAATTGTATGAATTGTATAAATTAGCCTAGAGCTAGGTAGAGCATAACTTGCTTAAACCAATGGTGACATCTGGTGGCTGGATGTGCTAATGACGGTTTCAGCTGCCTTCCAGCTTCCCGAGGGGCTTGGTAAAGCTGTTTTTTAAAAATGGCTGCCTTTTCCATTTGATAATGTTCTGAGGGCCAGTTGGAAGTCTTACTGTTCAGATTTGGTCTCTCTAACTTATTGTTTATAATATGAGTTAAAATAATTATGATTAAGTAGATGAATGAACAATGTGGGTTTTTTTAGTGAATTTGATAATCTTTTTCTTTTAAATAAAAAAAGCTCTAACTTCCTCTGGCTCTGGAGCTACCTCTCTGAAGCAGATTATGTTGCTGCCATGCAATTGCTTGCAGTGCAGGCTGTTAAAAGATAAACTGAGGCATATTAAAATTTTTAAGAGTTTATCTGAGCAAAAATAGATTTGAATTGATTGTCAGGTTTCTGCAGGGATAAACAGTAAATATTCCTGGCAGTACGGAACAACCTCTTGGATACAAAAGGCGTCCCAAAGAACGTGCAAAAGATACTACCCTCCCAAGATCCAGAGCCACTCCTGAAGATAACCATAAAAAAGACAATTCCCCTGAGAGCTGGCAACAGTCTGTGGGACCCTAGCAACCCACATTTTTGTCTGCCTGTATTTTGGGGGCCCCCAACCTGACAGCTACCAACTCTAGTTCTCGGGACACAAACCGGGTCAGACAAGAAGGCAATAGTTGTCTGCGGAAGAGACGGGATCCACAACCAACGGGTACCCGAAAGCAAATTCACAAGTCCCAATTCAAAATGTAATTCTTAATTTTTTTTTTCCTGTCAATCTGCATTTGGGAAGGAAGGGACACGTGAAATTTTACCTTCCTCTCTCCACCAGGCACCACAGATAGAGAGATCTGAAGAGCTGACTTTGGTGAGAATTCTCACCCCTTGCTCACTTCTGCCAGTCTTCCCAGGATTCTGTGTACAGGTTCTGCAGCGAGTGGGGTGTCCCAGCGGCTCTTACTCTGGTCATGAGAAACTGCTGAGGAGGAAAAGTAATTTTCGCTCTACCCATTATGGTGAGTGCTTGGCTGAGACCCTTTTTCTCCAGGGCACCCCGTAGTAATGGATAAGCTTATCCAGGGTTAAAGTTCTCCACTGTGGCCAATTCAAGATTATTTTCGGTAAGGTTAACTTGCTTGTTCAGCCTTGAAGCAAAATTTTGTTCCCTTGAGGCCTCACACTGGACCTAGTCCGGCTTAAGTTGGACCGGGACCCGGTCTGGTTTCCAGGTCGGACCCTGGCTGACCCCAGACACGGTCTGGTTTCCAAGTCGGACCCAGGCTGACCCCAGAGACGGCCTGGTTTCTAAGTCGGAAGCCGTTGGACTCCAGCCGGCTTCCGGACCCAGCCCGGAAAAAGAGCCGCTCAAAGAAAGTTTGTAAGCTCGCGATACAAAAGCTGCTGAGGTAGGAATGAGGAGGGCTTCACCCACCACCAGTAAGAAAGCGGCGAGCTCAAGGGGCTCACAGGCACAGTCACCTGCTTGCTTCTTGCTCCAGAGGGTCCTCGGGGGTCTCCTCTGGTACCCTCTTCTGAAACCAGGACTGTTAAAAGATAAACTGAGGCATATGTGGTCTCTCCCATTGCGGAGTACGGGCTCCGGACGCGCAGGCTCAGCGGCCATGGCTCACGGGCCTAGCCGCTCCACGGCACGTGGGGTCCTCCCGGACCGGGGCTGCATCGGCAGGCAGACTCTCAACCACTGCGCCACCAGGGAAGCCCATAACATGCTGAGAGGTTTTTTGAGCAAAAATCGATTTGAATCAGTCAGCATTCCATCTATCGGATAGAAGGGGGCTCCGAGAATCTATACAAAATGAGATTTTTATAAGCAGAAGGGAGCAGGAACAAGGACATTTACTAGGCAACAAAGTGGTTGGTCATTGCAAGGTCACTTCCCTTTAAGGGATGGCGGGGGTCTGTCAGGCAGATTACCTACTCAGTGCTGATAGGTGATTCCTGATTGACTGGTTTTAGACTCCATTTCTGGGAGAACTGAAACTGTAATTAATTTATGTTTTGGTTTGGCGACGTGGGGTTTAACGTAAGTGACTCCATTTGGGGCCTGTTGTGTTGTTTTTACAAGACTTAAATTTTAAAATAAATTAACTTATTTATTCTCTCAGTGTGAATCAGGAGGGATTAAGAAATAAAAAGCACATCTCTTGACTACTGAAGCCTCTGGTTTAGAACCTGTGCAACTGACAACACAGTGGCCTGGATTTGGGCTCCCTTTTGAAATATAGACAGCAGCAGGGTAAGTCTTGATTTTCACTTTGTCATTATTTCCTGGTTTGCCTTTCATGGTGGTGAGGTCCTTACCCCTGCCTTCTGAATCCCCACTCCTCTCAGACAACCCTTAGCCTCTACACATGGTTGAATGAATGAGCACTTACTTAGGCTTACTATTTTTCCCTACATTTAATATTCACAACTTGTGATTTGTAAAATCTTGATATTCCCTTTAGTGCAGAGTGATAGCACCTCCAGCTTAGTCCTTTTCCAAACTATCTGGCTGACTTAGAATTCCCACATTTCCCAGTCTCTGCCATAGTGCTGCATTTTATCTTTTTTATAGCATTTAACATTATTTGCAATGATAATCTTTATTAATCTGTCTATAGCTATTTTTTCCCCCTATGAAGTATGATGAGAAACCTAAGTGTCAGCATATTTAAGACAATTTCCCTGAAACCCGAGTAAGGGGCAAAGTGAGGAACCTAACCCAGGCTTTTAGACTTCCTAGTTTGGGGTCTTTACCATACACCCAAACTGCCTTAATTCCTGGAAGGGTGAGACTCTCCTTATCCAAGTTTCTGGACAAGAAAGTGGATCCAACCAGAGAGAATGTGGAGAAGGATGCCTCTCTCTGCTTTGTATCCTTGTCCACTGTGGCTTATCAGTCAGGAAGTGGAGTCATAGGCAGGTACATACTCAATTTAGTTTCCCTAGAAACACTGACAGGTGGTGCAAACAGAAATCTGAATTATTTATAAATGACTGTAGGAAAATATTAACTTTGGGAACTCTTACCATTTTATGCTTGATTCATTTATAGTCTACTATTTAGAGCTGCGGTTGGCTTTACTATCATTTATTCTTTTGTACATTGAATCAGTGAGCCTTGATTCAGCAGCTACTACGAGGATAAACCAGATTAGGTTATCTTCTTAAGCATTTAAGAGTCAAAGTAAATTTGATTGACTTACAGTTGTATTTTAGATATATTGCCCCCTCATTCATGTTCCCCTATATACGCTAGAGGGAGGCTGAATTCTGGAACACACAACAGTGACATAGAGGATGGTCTGTTACATCTCTCCCCATATTTTAGGGTATGTATATGCCAGCACCTAATAGTCCTTGTCACATGGCAGATGGTCAATATATACTTGTTAACCGACTATCTGAATGAATATGATGATACCACCTTTCTGCTTGAAATCCTCTAAGGGCCTCCTGTTGTACATACAGTGAAGTCCTTTCTTTGACTCTGACCTTCAAGCCCTGCTTACCTTTCTAACCTCACTTATGCAGCCCCATCTGCACTAGTCTTTTTACACTCTCTCCTATCCAAGGACTTTGGCACATGTTTTCCCTCTGCCTGGAACGCTTTCTTCTGTTCTTCTTCAGGTCCCAGGTCAAATGGCCTTCCTTGACCTCACTATTTAAGCATGCTCCCTTACCTTTCTCCATTTCAGCAACTTGTTTGTAACCTTTGGAGCATTTATTTCAATTTTCAATTTTCACCTCTTTCACTGTCATTCCTAGGTCTAAAACTCCATCATCTCAGGCCTGGACTATTCCTGCCCTCCTACATTTTGTCCTCCACGTCGCAACCAGAGTGAATTTTTAAAATAAATAAGATAGATCGTCCTAGTTACAATCCTGGCTCTGCTCTATACAAGCATGTGTGACGAAATGTGATGAAATGTCTCTGGGCCTTCGTTTCCTTATTTGTAAAATAGGGTTAGTACAGTTGACCCTTGAACAACACAGGTTTGAACTGTGAGGGTCCACTTACATGCAGATTTTTTTCAATAAATAAATTTAACAGCTGGTTGAATCTGCAGATGTGGAACCTTGGATATGGAGGGCTGACCGTGAAGTTACACATGGATTTTTGATTGCGTGGGGCATCTGCACTCCTAGCCCCTGCGTTGTTCAAGAGTCAACTGTAGCAACACCTCTTTCATAAGCTTGTTGAATGATTAAATGAGTACATATTTGTAAAGCACTTAGAACAGTGCAAGTTCATAGTCAGTGCTATATTTTAGCTTTTAACATATACCTGAAACTCCCGTTACTTCTCATTATACTCTAAGTAAAATCCAGACTTCTTAACCACAAGTCTCTGAGGCTCTACATTATCTTGTTTTCTTGCTTCTCTCTTCAAACTGACTGCTTATGACTCTTCTCCTTGCTCCCTGTTCACCCACATTGACCTTTTCTTCCAGGCTTCTGGTCTTAAAACCTGCTTTACTAAAGCTGAGAATGCTCATCCTCTAGATCTTAGTGTAGTTCTCTCCTCACCAGTTCAGGCTCTTCTGAGAAACCTTTCCTGAACACCTTATCCCTCCCCCTCCCCCTCTCTTTCTTTATTTCTGCATCCCCATTGTCTTTTCCTTAACAGTTGTCATAACCTGCAATTATCTTATATCAATATATTGATCTATGTACTTGTTTTTTCCAGTCTCCCACACTCTCAAGTTATCTCTATGATATCAAGCGCTTTGTCTGCCTGGTTTACCTTTGTATCCCCAGGATATAAAACAGTGCCTATATAAAACAGTGCCTGGCATCTAGTAGGTGCTCCATAAATATTTGTTGGATAAATTACAAAACAGTCTTACAAGTGTACTTTACCATTGGTGGAACTATTGCCATTTCTACCATTTCATACTTCTTGGTTAAGACATAAAATCTATGGTATAATTTAATCTCCTTAAATCAACTATAAGCATTTGGCTGGGATTAAGCAAATTCCAAATTTACATGATTAGAGTACAAGGAATTGTTTTGACCTCTCATAATTGTATGTTTCAAAGCTTTTTTGTGTGTTTTCAGTGCCCGGAGTTATTTAAATAGGTCTGCATTGTGATATTTTTTAGTCAATACCATTTTTATTAAATCTTTTTGTAAAAATGCTATCTCTGATCTTTCCTGATAGATGGAATTTAAATTCTTTGGAATAGTTGAAGAAGATAAAGAAAGAAGGCAATAAGGCTGGGGTGTTCTCTCGAGACTCCATAGCCTAATGTGCTTTGAGGAATGTATATTCTGATTCATGGCACATTTTACCAGTTTGGTAAAAATGGAGTATAGTGATAGCTCATTGCAGTGTTATATACAAAGTATAATTGAGAGCTCTAAGAAAACCATTAGAAATCCAACTGAGGATTTCTTGTGTGTCTAAAACTGAGAATAGGAAATCTGCTTTGCCCTGATACCCTCCCTCACTTCCCTCATTTCTGGGGTCTTATAGACACCTAATCAAGTAAGCTGGCCTAACAAGAAGGAAGCACTGCAAAAAAGCAAAGGAGTTCAGTCTGTCTTCTATGCCTAATAGAACAATCTGCCATTATTAAACAACTAAAGAAATTTAAATAAAAGCAGATGATTATTCAGTGTGCAGATCATTCAAGATATAGGTGAATATCAGAGAATGAAAGAAATTCCATTTAGAATCTTTGACGTCCCTTTCTAAGATCTGCAAATGTAGCAAACATATGAGTCCTTAAAGATAGAATGTAACTTCAGCCCATCCCTCAATTCTCTCCTGGGCCCACCTTGTCTTCAACATCAGTTCCTGGAATCTCAAAGAGGGAGTGAAGCTCACCACTTGGTAGAAGATGAAAGGTGGAAATCTGATGGTTTGTTTTTAGGTAGTGTCATAGTGTTCTTGCTTCAAAGTGTTCCTTCAGATGGGTCTCATCATATTATCTTGGCATCGAAATGGCTGCATCAAAGCGGCTTCATGAACAGATCATACACTTAAAATAGAAGACAGGCACATTACCTCAACACGAGCAGTTGTTACACTATCTGCCTTTCTGAATATGCTTCACCGACATCCACACTAATTAAATGAAGTCGATTAGAACTCAGCAATGACGTAATTCCATGTCTAGCACGTCAAGAGCTGTTTGTTTATACCAGTTATCAGAATAGGGTTACCAAACTGTAGAAGTAATTTAGGTGGCACTTTCTCAACAATGTAGATCAATTTAAAGTGGATTCACTGTGGTAAGTGACTCATGGTAGAATAGTGAGATCAAACCTATAATAATGTTTATAAAAGGAAGAGAATGTGAGAAGAGTGAAATATCTTAAGTTATAAAAATTCTTCAGACGAATAGATTTAGTTAACTATTTATTGAGTGCCTACTATGTACCAGGCAGTGGGGGTACAGCAGTGGACAAAATGGACCAAAAAAATTCCCTACCTTCATGGAGCTGTCATTTGTGAGGGAAGGTGAATAAAAATATTAAAAGTTAAATGTGTACTATGTCAGAAAGTGATAAGTGCTATGAAGGAAAATATCACAAGAAAGGGGAACATTTCACTTCTAATCTGTCACCAAATTCTGATGGTTTTACTTTCGAAATATATTCAGAAACCAACCACTTCCACCACTTCCACTCCTCAGCTCAAGCCGCCAGTGTATCGAGGGCAGAATAATGCAGTAGCCTCCAGATTGGCCATCCTGCTTGAACTTGGCCCCTTTCCACTTATTCTTTTTTTTTTGGCTGCACCACGCGGTATGAGGGACCTTAATTCTCAGACCAGAGATCAAACCCTGCACCCACTACCTTGGAAGCGTGGAGCCTTAACCACTGGACAACCAGGAAGTCCCCCTTTCCATTTATTCTTAAGACAGCTCCCAGAGTCATCCTGCTAAAAAGAAGTCAGGCAGTTTCACTTGTCTCCTCTAAACTCTCCAGTGGTCACCCAGAGAAAAGCTCAAGTCTTTAATATGGGCTTGGCCAAAAAGTTCGTTCGGTTGGAAAAACCCAAACAAACTTTTTGGCCAACCCAATAGTAGCCTCAAGGCCCGGCATTATCTGGCCTTTGTTTGCCCTTTGTTCTCATCTCTTATAGCCCTGCTGGCCTGATTGCTTTTCCTTGAATACCCGGTATCTCCTGCCTCAGGGCCTTTGCTCTTGCCCTTCCTTTGCCTAGAAATCATCTCTTTTACTCTTTTCGCTTTGCTGTCACCTGCTTTCGAATCAACTCTGGCATCTGCCTGGGGCTGTGCTGATGGTTATTTCACAAAGCAGAACAAGCAGGGAGTTTGACCCTGATTATTACCTTTCACCTGTTTTGCTTGCCACACTATCAAGCACCTGTGCCTCATTAAAAGGGTGATAGCACATGTTACCTCTTGTCTGTTCATCCCTCCCATGCAGTTACTCAACTACCAATTTTCTCATTTCACCCTCACCCTGTTCATTGGACCTATGCTCTTACCTTCCTGGGTTATGCCCTTGGTCCATTAGCACTAGGACCCTGCCTGTCTGTCCTGGTGATGTATGTTTGAACTGCCTTGGGAATGCACCTTCCTTCTGACTTAGATCCAGGGAACTCTTCTAGCTGAAGGCTGTCACCAGCTTCATCCATGCCTCCTCATAGCAGGCAGAGTTTGGACATCATGAGCTTAAGAAGGCAACTTCCATTTTAATGTGAGTAATAAATAGAAAAATGTTGTCCGACAAAATTTTACCTTAGAGCCCTTAGGGTGGAGTGGAAGTTCTTTATGCAGCTCTTTACTGAAGAGGAGGGAATGTTATTTTTATTGGCTATTTAGATTATTAATCATACCATCAATTGGTAGAGTTATTAATAGGTGTGCTCTCTGCAGAGATCTGTACTTTTCTTGTCTATCCTTGCTCCACATTGCAGCAGTGATAAATCCTGTTATCTTTCATGCTTTTTGGTCTTTTCATGTTGCTTGTCTTTGGGTGGTAAGATTAAAGATTCAGGTATGGCCTTGGAGGAGGGAAGAGAACATAGTCCAACTAGCTTTCCAGAGTCTTCTGCTAACAGACAGCAGAATATGTGTGTGTGTGTGTGTGTGTGTGTGTGTTTGTGTGTGTGTGTATACACACACATGTTTTAAAATATATACAGTATTTAAATGAGACTATAGATTCTCTCTCTCTCTCTCTCTCTCTCTCTCTCTCTCTCTATATATATATATATATATATATATAGACTCTGGTTGGGATGATTTGATTCTTCCTAGTTCCCCATAATTTATAACATAGCATCTCAATTCCTGTTTTATTTCTAACAGTCAGTATTCCAGTTATCTACTACTGTATAACAAACCATCCAAAACCTTAGTGCCATAAAGCTAAAACCAGTTTTTTACATACATGAAATTTGTTGTTAGGAGTTTGCACAGCACACAGTAGGGATGGCTTGTCTCTGTTCTATAATGTCTGAGACCCTAGCTGGGAAGAAATGAGTGGCTGGGGGTGACTGAATGGCTGGGGGCTGGGAATCATCTGGAGGCTTCTTCCTCCACATGTTGGTACCTGGTTTGGGATGATTTGAAGGCTGGACACAGCTGGGACACTGTGAACTGGTGTTTCTACCTGTGTCCTTTCCATGTGGCTTGCGCTCCCAACAATATGATATTCTTTACACATTAAAGTGTTGTTTAGTAGTGTCTAAAATAGAGCTGCCCAGTGATGAAAGTAGCTTTCACAAATTTCATGTTCCAAAATCTTTTAGGCCCTTATTCAAGAAATTGTTACTCTTATTTCACAGTTCCAGTAGGGGTGCACCTCATGTAACTTGGCCTATAGAAGATTATAAGCAGCCAATGAGACAGTCAAGGGTGACTGCCAGAGTCAGGTGAACGGATAGGGCAGTCACTGTCAGATTGGTGTCGGGATACAGATTCAGTTTTAATCCTTTAGCGGAGGTATGTAAATCTTCATTGCAACTCAGAAAGAGCAACAGTGGGGACCACGGAGTGTAAGAATCACTAGATCAACATGAGTCACTAGCCCTTTAAGACAATATAGTGTGGGAAGGGACCAATTTTATGTACTAGTTAAGGACAGGTTTTGTAGCAAAGCACTTGGGTTCACATTCCTAGTTCTATTTCTTAACAGGTGTGCTGCCTTGGTTCTGTAAAAGGTACTTATCAGATCCATATCATAGACTTATTTTGGAGGAAAGGGGAGATTAAGTGAGGTAATGTCTTTAAAGCAGAGTGTGGATGGTAAAAACTGATAAACAATCATACCATCTCTGACAGTCCCACTGATGACCCTGAATCATTAAGAGAAGGGCACATTATAGTAAGTGTGCTCATTTATTGAAACTAGAAAATGTATCATAAATATTATAAAGATTAAAATTATAAAGATCATAAAGTAAAACATCAGGATCAGACAACGTCCTGACAGGAAAGAACCCATTCAAATTGGATAATTTGAAGAGAATTTTGCAGATATGTGAGCAGGGTATAGGGAAACCACTGGATACAGAGAACAGGGTGGAAAAGTATTATCACTCCGAGGTCTTGGGGGAGGGGATGGGGTTACCAGGACTTAGACACAGTGAGGATGAGAAGAGCGTTGCTGAGACCCTTGGTGGAAGGATGCAGCTTGCCTGTGGGGACCCCTTAGGGAGGAAGGTGGAAGGAAAATACCCTGACCTCACTCTTTCTCTAATCTGCTGGAAGGCAGTGGGTAAGGAAGGCAGTCTGCTCGTGAGGGCCATGCAAGTTAGCCTTCTGGGACTGGGAACAGAGTGAACCAACAATAAATAGCCTTTTTCATCTTCCGGACAAGGCAAAGATGAAGAGATCAACCATGTGTAGTTTGTAAAACATAGAACTTCAGCAAAGGAGATTAATGGAGCTTCCCTCTCTCCCTCTGTCTGTTTTGGTGTTCTGTGGGTGAGGCACAGGGTGATTTAAGATGCATTTAGCATTTAGTAGTTTTCCAGCAGGCTGTTTAATGCAGACATTCTTGTTCCTACATTGCCATCCTCACTCAGCAGGCCTGTTAGGGGATGAGAACTATATTAGAAGCTGTGGGAAAAACAAGCTAAGGGGGAAACTCGATCCTTATCTTGCAAGAATTTATATGTAGTTAGGGAGATAGGACAAGCCCATGATAGCTAGCAATTCAAGATGATGTATCACTATACATGCCTCAGGAGTTCGAAGAGGGATGTCATTGAGGTCTTGGAAAGGTTCTTGGCTGGGACAGTGCAGGGGAGCTGTACTTTGAAGGTGGGTGAGATAGAAAGGAAAGCATTCTGTGTGACCAGAATAAATGAAGGACTGATATTTGGGCTCCAGTAGCACCAGCCAGAACAAGTATTACCCTGTAGGCAAGGTGGAACCAGTCTGAGAGATTTAGAGGATCTCAAATCTGGTTTAGGGGAAAATGTAGTATATTAAGTCACTGGGGAATAAGGTAGGTTTACTTTTTTGCTTGTTGCCTTGATAAATCTGGAAGGAACGTCCTGGAAGAAATAATAACAATTTCTAATGTTGACTTTCTTGATTAACATAGAGTCTTTCAATGTGACCAGGTAAATCCAGTAATTTTTGTCGTTTTTCTAACTGCTGAATTGCAAGGAAGTGCTGACTTAGAATCTTGAAATAATGAGGTTGCAGGAATTTGATTTATACATCTTCCTGAGACTGAATAGTTAATTAACTGATGACTAAAATAACTTTATAGATTTATCTATGAAGAATGTGTTCCTAAATACTATAAGGCTTATTTATTTAACCCACTTTTGAGCTTCATGTAAATGAAATCACACAGTATGTACTCTTATGTGTCTGTTTTCTTTCAATAATACAGTTTTGAGATTCATCCACGTTGATGTGTACTGTGGTTCATTAATTATCATTGCAGTATAATATTCCATAATCTATTCTGTTGTTGATGGGCACTTAAAAAAATTTTGGAGCTGTTATGTAATACTGATGTTGTAAAACGTTCTCGTACATGTATATTTTGTTGGGTATATATTAAGGAGTTTAACACTAGGTCATAGGATATTTATATCTTGAACTTTACTAGTAATGCTAAATTATTTTCCACTTATACTAATTTATACTATGATCAGCAGTGTTTGACAGTTTTCATTGGTCAGCATCCTCATAAGCAGTTGATATTATCAGATTTTTAAAAATTTTTAGCCATTCCAGTGGCAGCTCAGTCGTACTGTATTGTAAATTTACTTTACATTTCCAAGGTTACATAATGAGGTAAGGCTATTTCCCTATATTTAGTTTTATTCATTGGATTTTCTGTGCTGTAAAGTGCCTGTTTAAGTCTTTTGCACATTTTTTAAATGGGTTGTCATTTTCTTATTGATTTGTAAAAGTTTTTAATATATGAGTCCTACATTGATTGATTATAAGTACTACAATTAGTGTTTCCTTCACCCTGTGGCTTGCCTGTCACTCGTTTAATGGTGTTTTTAGGTGAACTGAAGTTCGGTTTTATTAATAACTGAAGCTCTTAATTCAATACAATCTAATTTACTAAGATTTTTGGTGGCTTTTCTCTCTTTCTTTTTTCCTTTCATTCTTTCTTTCCTTTGTTTAATAAATCATATTCTATCTCAAAGTCATGAAGATATTCTATATTATCATCTAAATGCTTTATTATTTTGCCTTTTACACTTAGGTCTATAATAGATTTGAGATTGACTTTTTGTGTGGTGTGAGATGGGTTCCAATTTCATTTTTTCCCATATGTTTACCCAGTTGTAGAAACACCATTTATGAAAAACATGGTCATTCTCACTGCTCTGCAATGTCACTTTTGTCATAAAGAGGTTTTATGTGTACAGGTCTATTTGTGTTCTCTCTGTTCTTTTTCATCGGTTGTTTTGAATAATCTTTCACCCGTATCATAATCCTTTCATTACCTTGGTTTTATGTTAAGTTTTGATATCCAGCAGCAAAAATCCTCCCACCTTGTTCTTTCCTTTTGGAATGTCTAGAATATAGACAATTCTTAGACCTTTGCCTTTTCTTATAAATCTTAGAATCATCTTGTCAAACCACACACACACACACACACACACACAGACACACACAGACACACACAGACACACACACACACACACACACACTATCGGTTGGTATTGTGATTGAGATTGTGTTGAGCCTATAGATCACTTTGAGGAGAACTAAGTCCTTCTAACACTGATTCTTCCAGTCTCTGAATATGGTAGACATTCCTATTTCTTTAGGTCTGCTTTCATTTTGCTCAACAAAGTTTAAGAGATTTCCATATCTTTTATTAGTTTTATTCCTTAGGTACTTAATATTTTTGTTGCTATTTTCAACCATATTTAAAGAATTGTTTAAAATAAATATTTTTAGTGAAGTATGACATCCAAACAGAAAAATGCAGAAAACACAAGTATTGCAACTGAATGAATTATCACAAAAACATACCCTGGTTATTACTACTTAAATCAAGAAATAGAACATTGCCCATGCCTCAGAAGCCATCCTCATGCCCTTCCCAGTTAGGATATCTTCTCTCTTCCCCAACGGTATCCTTTAATCTGATTTCTAACACTACGGATAAGTTTTGTATGTTTGAATTTTATATAATTTTGAACACATTATACATTAGTCTTTATTTGGCTTTGCCTCAACAATATGTTTTTGATATTCATCCATGTTCTTGCATGTAGCAATAGCTTATTCATTTTCATTGTAGTTCTGATTTACCCGACCTAATGACTATTCAGTTAACAACTCATTATAATGGCTTTTGAAAATTTATTCCACTTTTTTGGAATGACTTTTTATTTAGTAAAATGACTTTTTCAACCCTAAAGCATACTGAATTAATATGCTATAGGAAGTGATGTTTTAACATTTGATTTCAGGCAGACATATTCACCAAAATTCTTGAACAATTGTTCCTAGTCAAAGAATATTATATGGAACAAATTCTAATTGTGTGTCACATCTGAATGAACCCAAAATGTGTTGTTTTTATTATTTAAAAAAAATTATTTATTTATGGCTGCATTGGGTCTTTGTTGCTGTGCACGGGCTTTCTCTAGTTGCGGAGAGAGTTGCATTGGGTTGCATTGGGTCTACGTTGCCGTGCATAGGCTTCTCATTGCTGTGGCTTCTCTTTTTGCTCTAGAGCACAGGCTCAGGAGTTGTGGCCCACGGGCTTAGTTGCTCTGTGGCATGTGGGATCTTCCCGGACCAGGACTCAAACGCATGTCCCCTGCCTTGGCAGGCGGATTCTTAACCACTGCGCCACCAGGGAAGCCCCAAAATATGTTGTTTTCAATGGATACAAGAGAGAGGCAGCAGTGTTATTTCCCATGACTCTTCAGACTGCTGTGTTTCTACTTGCTTCCAAGAAATCTCATGTTTAGCCTTTATTTTGCCCTCTATTTTGTTTTACTATGCTGTTACTTTGTTTATAAGTGCAGTTTGAGTGCAAAAACCATAACCCCCCAAATGCTGAATAGTTGTTATAAAAAATGGTGCAGAATACCATGATATCACTTATATGTGGAATCTAAAATATGATACAAATGAACTTATTTACAAAACAGGAACAGACTCACAGACATAGAAAACCAAACTTATGGTTACTGAAGGGGGAAGAGGGGAGGGGAGGGATAAATTAGAAGTTTGGGATTATCAGATACAAACTACTATATATAAAATATGTAAACAACAATGTCCTACTGTATAGCACAGGGAACTATATTCAATATCTTATAATAAACCATAATGCAAAAGAATATGAGAAAGAATATATATATCTGACTCACTTTGCTATACACCAGAAACTAACACAACATTGTAAATCAACTATACTTCATTAAGTAAATAAATAAACACATAAATAAATAAAGGTGCAGAAAGAAGAATGAATACAATAAATCTTATATCACATTATATTTTATGTGCAAACTGCTTTTTAACTATTGTTTTTCACTTATATAAACTTGTTTTTGTTGTTCATTTGGTACATATTCTATCTGTGAATATTGTTTGGGTCTTTATGATTGGAATAAAATGCATTAGTTTTTTCCATTAACACTAACAAAAATACTTTTCATTGAATGTTTTTGCTTTAGTAGCTGTGACATTGTGATTTATAAGAAATATGTATTTGGTCTTCTTCCACTGTTCTTGGCACATAGGTCTTAAAACTGTGGGAACTTCCTAAGTGATGAGAGCCATAAAGGTGTCTTTCGCTATGTTAATGAGGTAACTTTTGGATCTCACCTAAGGATGGGGTCTGGATGTCAGGAGAACCAACTATGTTATTGGGGGATTGGAACGTTCCAACCCACTGAGGAGGGGAGAGGGGCTGGAAGTTGACTAGCTGGCCAATGGCCAATTATTTAATCAGTCATGCCTATGTAATGAAGTCTCCATAACAACCTAAAAACAGGATTGGGAAAGCTTCTGATTTGGTGAACACGAGGACATTGGGGGAGACTGGCACTCTGAGAGGGCATGGAAGCTCTGCACCCTTTCCCCATGCCTGTCCTATGCACTTCTTGCATTTGGCTGTTCTTGAGTTATATCCTTTTATAATAAACTGGTAATCTAGTAAGTAAAATGTTTCTCTGAGTTCTGTAAGCCACTCTAGTAACTTAACCAAACCTAAGGAGGGGATTGCTGAAGCCTCCAATCTATAGCTAGTCAGTCAGAAGCACAGGTGATAACTGAGGCTGGAGAGGGATGCAGTCTTGTAGGACTGAGTCTTTAACTTGTGGGATACGATGCTGTCTCTAGGTTGGTAGTGTCAGAATTGAGTTGAATTGTAAAATACTCAGCTGGCACTGAGAATTGCTTGGTGATGTGGGGAAACCCCCTTCACACACTGGAATTAGTGATCAGAGTAATTAGTAGCGGTGTTTTCAGGAATGAATTAAAGTCATTGAACAAAGGATAGGTATATTTCATTGTATGACTATCCCATTTGTCCATTATATTACTGATGGATTTTTTTTTTTTTACTATTTTCCTATTTCTGGTAATTAAGAATGTTCCAAAAAAGAGGGGATATATGTGTATGTATAGCTGAATCACTTTGCTGTACAGTAGAAACTAACACAACATTGTAAGGAAACTGTACTCCAAAAAAATTTTTTTAAGAAAAGAATGTTTCTATAAATATCCTGTACAAGTTGTTTGGTATGTATGTGCTCAGATTTCTGTTGGGTGTAAACTTAGGAGTGGTTTTTCTGGGTTACACATATATGTGCAACTTTAATAGATAATGCCAAAGAGTTTTCAAAACTGCTTCTGCCAAATTAGATTTCTACAGCCAGTGTATGAGAGTTAGGGTTGCTCTAATCTTTGTAAGCACTTAGTATTGTCAGTCTTTTGAATATTATTCATTCTGTCGGCTGTGATTGATACTCTATTTAACTTGTATTTCCCTGATTATTAGAAAGTTGAGCATATTTTCATAGGTCTACTGGCTATTTGGGTATTCTCTTTTGGTAAGTGTCTGTTCAAGTCATTTGCCCATTTGTCTGACAGGTATATTGACTTGTAGGCATTCCTTATGCATTCTGGATACCAGCCCTTTGTCTGTTGCTGGTGTTACAAATATGTTCTCTTATCATGTGTCTTGCCTTTTTACTCTTATTAGTGGTGTCTTTTGATGAGCAGAAATGGTTAATTTTTTTGAAGTCCAGTGTATCAATCTTCCCTTTATGATTAGTGTTTTTTGTGTTGTTAAATAAATCTTCACCTACCTCAAGGTCACAGAAGTTCTTTTCCTATGTTATCTTTGACATGCTTGATTGTTTCACCTTTCACATGTAGATCTACAATCCACCTGGAATTGATTTTTTGGTATGATGTGAAGTAAGGGTCAAGTTTCATTGCTTTTCATATGGATATCCAGTTGACTCAGTACCATCTTTTGAAAATATGACCCTTTTCTTCTGCCCTACAGTGCCACATTTGTCATAAATCACGTGACCATATATGCGTGCTTTTTTTTTTTTTCTGGGCTCTCTACCCCTCCATTGATCTATATGTCTACTATTGTATCAGTAGCACATTGGCTTAATTCCTATAGCTTTCTAAAAAGCCCTGATAATTGGTAGAGTAAATCCTCCAATTTTGTCTTCTTTATGCTTACCTTGTTTATTTTTGGTCTGTTGCATTTTATAAAAACTTGAGTGTCAGGTGGTCATTACACACACACACACACACACACACACACACACACACACACACTCTGCTAGAATTTTGATTGGAATTGCATTGAAAATATGGTTTAATTTGGGGAGAATAGATATGGTACATCCTTTTATTTATTTAGATCTTTAATTTCTTCCAATAATATTTTTTTGTATAGAAGTCTTATGTATCTTAAAAAAAATTTATTTCTAAGTATTTGAATTGTAGATGTTACTGTAGATGATGTTGTTTCAAAAACTTCGTTTTCCAGTGTTTCATGCTGGCACAGAGAAATAGAACTAATTTTGGTCTGATAACCAGTGACCTTGCTAAATTCACTTATTAATTCTAATAACTCATTTGTAGACTCTTAATTCTCTACATTGTCAATTATATTGTCTATGAATAATGACATTTTTATTTCTTTGGGATTCCCCTTTTTCTAAGAGTGGAGACTTTTGAGGTCGCAGCCTAAAGTAGAGGGTACTTTACCACGTTTCCCAACCTTGGACTCTTACTGTTGTCTTCCTGGTCCTCTAACTGTGGGGATTGCTCCTATTAATGTATAGTTGTGCAGCTCAGAATCTCAGCTACCCCCTCCAGATAGATAAATGTTAACAGGCAAAAGCAGCCCACCAACTCTGGGTTCTCTCCCCTTTGGCCTGGGTGTTCCTCTCTCTTGTTAGCTCTTTGATGCTTTTAAGAAGCTGTTCTAAAAACAGCATTTCCCAATTTGTCCTCAGTGAAAAGATTAGTATTCATTACCAAGTCTGCTATTATTAAAAGCAAAGGTTTCTTAGATGTTTTTCCACGGCAGCCTTGGGAGAGAAAGGGTGCTGAGCCTGAGGACTAAATTCTGATGTCTATCTGGCAGAAAAGTGATGAGTCATGGGTGAAGGGAGCTGACAGAGCCAGGTCAGAATGACCTGCTTGCTTTGGCTGTACTCTGGGGTTGCAGTGATCATGGATAAAGCCAAAATTGTAGAACTCTGTGTACTGGGGATGGGTGTAAGGAATACTCCTGGGTGCACATGGAAACTTCTTTCTTTCTATGCTAAACACAGTGACTGGAGTTTACCCAAAGCTGCTTCTCTCTCAAGCATCCATGTTCATTTTTAATTCCTGAGACTATAATGGCACATGGGGATCAGTTCAAGGAAGTAAAATTGAGTTCTAAATTGTATAGTTCAGACAAATAGGTATGATAGAGAAGGCATTTTACATATCCAGAGACCAGGACACCATTTATTGAGTAGGCTTATTTTAGAGCATTTGCCAAGTCAGATTCACAAATAGTTGGTACACAGAAGTGGCTCTGTTCTATAGAGACCTTACTTGAAATGGTATTCATTATAGAGGATCTTAACCATAGTAATTCTGGGCTGGGATCTCCTTGTATAACATGCATTTCCATAAGATTCC
Source organism: Lagenorhynchus albirostris (assembly GCF_949774975.1). Classification (NCBI taxonomy): domain Eukaryota; kingdom Metazoa; phylum Chordata; class Mammalia; order Artiodactyla; family Delphinidae; genus Lagenorhynchus; species Lagenorhynchus albirostris. The sequence continues at coordinate 61,606,846 of NC_083102.1, forward strand.
ATCTGAAAACTGATATAAAACCCTGTGCTAAGTAGCCTGCCTTAGACATCATCAAAAACTCTACAAATAGTAAATACTGGAGAGGGTGTGGAGAAAAGGGAGCCCTCCTACACTGTTGGTGGGAATGTTAATTGGTACAGCCACCCTGGAGAACAGTATAGAGGTTCCTTAAAAAACTGAAAATAGAGCTAACATATAATCCTGCAATCCCAGTACTAGGCATATATCCCAAGAAAACCATAATTCAGAAAGATACATGCACCCCAGTGTTCATAGCAGCTCTATTTACAATAGCCAAGACGTGGAAGTGTCCTAAATGTCTATCGACAGATGAACGCATAAAGAAGATGTGGTACATATATACAAGGGAATATTACTCAGCCATAAAAAAGAATGAAATAATGCCATTTGCAGCACCATGAATGAACCTACAGATTATACTAAGTGAAGTCAGACAGAGAAAGACAAACATCACATGATATCACTTATATGTGGAATCTAAAAAATGATACAAATGAACTTATTTCCGAAACAGAAAGAGACTCACAGACATAGGAAACAAATTTATGGTTACCAAAGGGGAAGAGGGTGTGGGGGGAGGGATAAATTAGGAGGTTGGGATTAACATATATACACTACTATATATAAAATAGATAACCAACAAGGACCTACTGTATATCACAGGGAACTATGCTCAATATTTTGTAATAACCTATAAGGGAAGAGAATTTAAAGAAGAATATATTAAAAAAAAAAGTAGCCTGCCCTAGCAGAGGGCTGAACCGGGATGTTTACCATGACTGAGCCTTCTTGAAATATTCTTCCCCTTGCCTTTCACTTTTTCCCTGAAAATAGAGTATTAAAATACTCTATTTAATTTGGAAGTATTACCTCTTTAAAATTTTTTTCTGCAAAAAAAAGGAAAAAAAAATCCTTCACTGCTGATAGAGCTGAAGGATCAGCAATCAATTTACATTTTCACATGAAAATGGCTGAAGGCCTCTGGGAATCTCTGGTTCCAACATTCGTCCAGTTTTAGTTGATTCAGGGACACCTAAACGCTGGAGTCAGCTTTTCCCTTTCTTTGCTCTTTAAGAGTCTGGGACTTTGTGCATTCTTCATTAGCTGTTATGAAAATGTAGTTTTTAACTATATAAGCATTTCCCACAAAGTGGTGTTTTACAGCCTTATTAGAGGCAGCATTTTAAGAAAAATGAATATTTTCAATAAAACTTAACCTGCTGTAAAGTTAGAAACAGTCTGGCTTAGGTTATTGATAATCCCACATGACAAAAACATCTGGATGAACTGCCATAGCTAATATTTTCCAAGTGAGATCCAAGCTAAAGATTGTCCACCCTATTAGGACTCTTTTGATAGAACCTACCCTTTGTAACCAAATACTAGGAATGAATCTTTAATAGTTATCAATACAACATAAAGTAGTACATCAGAATGCAGAAAAATCAGGGTATAAGGACAATTTTAATAAAATTGTAATAAGAGAGGTAAAAATATAATAAGAGGGAATACCTAACAACAACAGCAATAACCACAAATGCCTCAGACAAACAAATCATTCCTGCACATACCTATGAAAGTATCCCCTTCATTCCCCCATCCGCAGAAATTAATTTAATTGAGTGGGGAAAATCTTGAATGTAATTGATCTTGTATACTGCACTCTATTGCTTATGAAAGCCGCCTCTGTTTTATGTGGTGGTGAATACACATAAATAATAAAAGAGCTCAGAGGAAAACAGAATGCATTTATATTTTTAGTTGGTTTAAAAAGGTTTACAAATTTTGTGACCTTGAAAAATAGAAAATATTCTACAGCCACATTTATGCTATTGACTTGATATTTCAATATAAATTGAATAAATCCTGGATATATTTTTTGCTTGCTATTAATTCTCGCAGAGTATTCCCAAATAAACGTTCTCAACAGGGAAGACTGAACTGATATCATCAGAAGGAAGAAAGACATGATTCTCAGATGAAAGTGCCTTAAATGGCAATGAAAACAATAAAAAGCATTGGCATAGCACCGTGAGAATCAAACTTTAGAGAGATGCGAATAAGGCACAAAGAGTTGGTAAAAAAAATCCTAAATTACAGTTTCTTTAGAATAACACCTTGTGCAGTGTCAACATATGACAGGTATTACTGTTGTGCTATAATGAAATACCTTGAGACAAAATGTTGGGATTACATTCATTTTAATTGAAACCAGAATTTTAAGATTTATAGCCCCTGTAACATATAGAGACATACTTCTGCTACACATGATTAAATCAGCTCCGTTTGGAGGCAAGGAAATGGAGGATGACAAGGATTGGAAACTCAGGCACTAAGTAAGGAAAATAGGAAAACAAAGAACTCCAAGGCTCATGTAACTAATACTTTTTTTGAATTATAAACGATTACTTTAGACACTAAGACAACTATTATTTCCATTACTTTACACTGTCTTCCAACTATTTCTTGGCTAGTGCTGGGCAAAGTAAAATTTGGACACCCAAACGGGCTTTCTTCCATCACCGTGAAATCCTCACAAACTTGCTTGAAGGATGCCTTAATATGTATAACTAGAAGAGGGGATGGCTCCACAGCAGTCGCTAGGGATACTGAGATGACGAAAGTGCAGTTCTTTTCTTCAAGGTTACCATGACTTGTTGGCAAATAATTATAAACACACTGGACACTCATTACAAAAGAGTTTTGTACAAAACAGAGACATAGGGGAATAGGGAAGGAGTAAGATGGAGGTGGGTGTAGGGAAGGCGTAGAGCGAGCCCAGAAAGAGGTGCCCTTGAGCTAAATACCTAAGGATAAGCAGGAGTTCACCAGGCAGGGAGGGAAGAGAAGACACTCTGAGAGGCAAGTGCACAGACCTGGAGGTGCTTAACAGATCAGAGCTGCACATAGAGCACAAGGGATGTTACTGGGAATGACTGGTGAGAGGGGTGGAGAAAATGCTCACTGAGGATGACAGACTGAGGATTTGGATGTTGTTCTGTGGTCCAGGGGGGCACATGTAAGCATTCTGAATAGAAGCATAAACTGATTCCATTCGCTCTTTAGAAAGACCATTCTCTCTACCCTGTTGAGAGCTGATTGCAGGAAGCAAGACTAGAGGAACGAGGGTTGACTGGGAGGCCATTGCCAGAAACCAGTATCTGGATCAGGACAGAGTTGTGGTACAGAAAGATGTGATGATAACTACCAAATTTCAGACTAGAGTTATGGTGGTTTAATTTACTAGGATAGGGAATAGAGGTTTAGCAAGGAACGTAATTAGTTGAGCTTTGGACTTGCTGTCTTTGTCATCCTGGGTATTATCTCAGTTGATTAATGATAGTGTAGAAGACAGGTAGAGGGTGGAATGGCTTGACATTGACTTCAAAGGCAGATGGATATACAGCTAGGTAGGCTGGCAAAGTACCTCTCTGGAAGGTATTCATCCCCTGTGTCTGATGTTTAGGAGAAGGAGTGGAACCCTTCCACTCTGTGGCCAGTGCCAGTCCCAGCTCCTAGCACTGCAATGAATGTGGCTTTTAAAAGAAAAGTATCCTTGGAAGTTTAATGGGCTGCCAGTCACTCTCAACCTCATGTTACATAGAGCAATTAGTAATTAGCTGAGCTGATCTCAGATTTGGAAGAAATGGGAGGAACTAATTGGGGAATATGGGGGAAACTGCAGTTTCTGGATGGTGGCAACTAGGCAGCTGGGGGTGCATGAAGCCACACAAATTAGGAGATAAGGGTAAATAAAAGTCAAGTTCCAGGAGGAACAAGTCCAGATAGGGAGGTGGGAGAGACCAATTATAACACATGGAAATTTTTTTTAGAGGGTCCTCTTTGCTCTAATACTCCTAATCTCCAACAATTGGAGTACAATCGAAGGAACCTAACATTTATGTCCTAAGTGCTTTTAATTTAAGGTAGATAAGACCGTATCTGTGAACCCATTTTACAGATGAAAAACCTGAGGCTCGGAGAGTTAAATAACTTGCTAAGTGGCAGAGCCAGGTATCTCTGCCTAAAGGTCCACATACTCTTTCTACTCTATCATATTGGATCCTGAGATGAGAGAGGAAAAGAAAATTAATAGGATGAGCATGGGTGTTAAAGGGAAAGAGTGGGTAATATTATTTAAATGTATTTGATGGATATAAGTCCTTGGAAAAGATCCCATAACTTCTTGTTGCAATGCCTGTATTCAGGCTTCTTCCCAGATCCTCAGATCTCAAACCAGGGCTCTGATGGTTGCATTTAAAATAACCCAAACCTCACAGAAACAGAAATATAGATCAATGGAACAGGATAGAAAGCCCAGAGGTAAACCCACACAAATATGGTCACCTTATCTTTTTTTTTTTTTTTTTTTGCGGTACACGGGCCTCTCACTGTTGTGGCCTATCCCGTTGCGGAGCACAGGCTCCGGATGCGCAGGCTCAGTGTCCATGGCTCACGGGCCCAGCCACACCACGGCATGTGGGATCCTCCCGGACTGGGGCACGAACCCGCGTCCCCTGCATCGGCAGGCAGACTCTGAACCACTGCGCCACCAGGGAAGCCCTGGTCACCTTATCTTTGATAAAGGAGGCAAGAATATACACTGGAGAAAAGACAGCCTCTTCAACAAGTGATGCTGGGAACACTGGACAGCTATATGTAAAAGAATGAAGTTAGAACACTCCCTAACACCATACACAAAAATAAACTGAAAATGGATTAAAGACCTAAATGTAAGGCCAGACACCATCGAACTCTTAGAGGAAAACATAGGCAGAACACTCTATGACATAAATCACAGCAAGGTCCTTTTTGACCCACCTCCTAGAGAAATGGAAATAAAAACAAAAATAAACAAATGGGACCTAATGAAACTTAAAAGCTTTTGCACAGCAAAGGAAACCATAAACAGATGAAAAGACAACCCTCAGAATGGGAGAAAATATTTGCAAATGAAGCAACTGACAAAGATTTAATCTCCAGAATTTACAAGCAGCTCATGCAGCTCAATATCAAAAAAACAAACAACCCAATCCAAAAATGGGCAGAAGACCTAAATGGACATTTCTCCAAAGAAGATATACAGATTGCCAACAAACACATGAAAGAATGCTCAACATCATTAATCATTAGAGAAATGCAAATCAAAACTACAATGAGGTATCATCTCACACTGGTCAGAATGGCCATCATCAAAATATCTACAAACAATAAATGCTGGAGAGGGTGTGGAGAAAAGGGAATCCTCTTGCACTGTTGGTGGGAATGTAAATTGATACAGCCACTATGGAGAACAGTATGGAGGTTCCTTAAAAAGCTAAAAATAGAACTACCATATGACCCAGCAAACCCACTACTGGGCATATACCCTGAGAAAACCATAATTCAAAAAGAGTCATGTACCAAAATGTTCATTGCAGCTCTATTTACAATAGCCAGGACATGGAGGCAACCTAAGTGTCCATCGACAGATGAATTGATAAAGAAGATGTGGCACATATATACAATGGAATATTACTCAGCCATAAAAAGGAATGAAACTTGAGTTATTTGTAGTGAGGTGGATGGACCTAGAGACTGTCATTCAGAGTGAAGTAAGTCAGAAAGAGAAAAACAAATACCGTACACTAACACATATATATGGAATCTGAAAAAAAAAAAGGTCATGAAGAACCTAGGGGCAAGACTGGAATAAAGACACAGACCTACAGAGAATGGACTTGAGGATACAGGGAGGGGGAAGGGTAAGCTGGGACAAAGTGAGAGATTGGCATGGACATATATACACTACCAAATGTAAAATAGATAGCTAGTGGGAAGCAGCCACATAGCACAGGGAGATCAGCTTGGTGCTTTGTGACCACCTAGAGGGGTGGGATAGGGAGGGGGGGGAGGGAGACGCAAGAGGGAGGAGATATGGGGACATATGTATAACTGATTTACTTTGTTATAAAGCAGAAACTAACACACCATTGTAAAGCAATTATACTCCAATAAAGATGTTAAAAATATATATATATACGCAACATAGTCTAACGATTTAGGCTGTAAATCATGCCTTTATAACAATAATAAAAATACTTTAATATATTGAAAAAAAAATAAGCCAAACCTGAAAATCATTATTTTACTTCCTTAAGATGTCAGTTAATCACTGGTTATAAACTAACCATCCAGTGGCTTTGCTTCCCAAATTATCTAACATTGTGGGAACATATTGACAGCACTATGTTTTAAGAGTATGTAGACTAGATGGTTTATAATTTTAAATGTACTTAAATTTCATGATATCATTCAGTCTTCACATCAGTCCTACAAAGTGACAGTGTTTTTTTGTTTTTTGTTTTTAATATGAGTCGAGGAAATGGAAGATCAGAGAGGTTAAGTGACTTACTCAGACCCACACAGCTAGGAAGAGTTGGTGCCAGTACTAGAAAAAGCATGTCTTTTGACTTATTAGCAATATTCTTTCTACAAACCCACACAGATGTGGTGGTGTGTGCTCGTAGATTTAGAGAGAGAGAGAAGGAAGGGGAGGGAGAGGATATATAATAGAGAAAAGGAATGCAAAGCAAGATTCAATAAAAATCCAGGGAACTGAAAATTTCTTTGCTTTCAAACGCATCATTTATGTCTTTCAGACATTCATTCTTTTGTTTTGTCCAACGTTTTTCAAAGATCCTTAGGGTCTCAAGATTTCAATGAAGCGCCACTGATGTAGCCACACAGGCTGCCACTGAAGGGTCCTGGAGGCTGGGGAGTTAATAGAGCTTAGGAGTTCACTGCACTGCAGTCAAACACAGAACCAGAGTTACAGTTTTCTTGCAGGTAATGAGCTGAGCTTGCTGCATGGTCTAAAACAGACCCACCATAGGATGCTACTTGATGCAAATGACAGTAACTGTGAATGGCATACATGTGAGGCTGACTCTAGGGGGCAGAACTCTTAACATCCCTTGGATTAAATTCCTTCTCCCCATCAGCTTTAGTGGGTACCTGTCCAAGTGCCTGAGTTTTCCAAGTGCAACACTTGATCTTTACCAAGTAATTCAGCCATCAGACCCTTCCGGGGCTTTCCTTTAGCACTTCCACACTTCTCAGGAAATACTGATTTCTGCTAATTGAACTGTCATTGACCAAGGATTAAGTGGTCGTTGTTCTATCTTTGGAGAGAAGGAAAGCTGTCACCCTGGTATATCTACAAAGCTCAATGACACCTTTCCCCTGGTTGTCTTGCCTACCACGGCTGCTGTTGAAAGCAGGCTAATTAGTTAGTTCCTTCCAGAAATATCCATTTAAATCTGTACTAGCCACTTTAAAATATCTTCATGATATAGCTTTCAAGGTGCAGAGAGAACACTGATCCTAGTGTCTCTTTCCCCTTGAATGCCATGGTTTAAAAAATAAAAACTGTTTCGGTGAAATATACAAAGTAAATTAAAAAAATCTGTCAAGGTATTAAATGCATAAGTAATAGCAAAATAGTTAAAACTCTGCACTTGCATTAGATGCAGGGTCATTACTTTTGATGAATATTTTCCCTTTTAAGAGGCATAGCTAATATAAGTAAGTAGACCAAAGAGGGTATTTAAAATATATCCATATATTGCCTTTTGTTAAGATCTCTAACCCTGGAAAATCATGTCCATAATCGTAGCTCATTATCTTAATTAGATCTGTCCTACATTATCTCACAGTTTATTCTCTTTACTTCATAGGTGATCAGCCTTCTGAAAAGAATGTGAGCAGAATTTGCTGATTTTTATTGTGATAGTGTCTGTCTTCTCTTTCAAACTCTATTTAGATCTTTGCGCTGTTATAATGGTGATGCTATATTTAATTAAAAATTACATTAGAAAGATATTAATATTCATTCTGATGAATGAACACAGGATTAACTCAAGAATTAAAATCTCAGTAATGGCTAATGAGGTGAACTCTGCTGGGCTGTCCATAAAAACAGAGATGAACCATAAAAATGACTAAAAATCTGAAGCTTTCCTGTCTATTGTCATGCTTTGTGTACAGGGAGCAGCTCTCTTCAGTACCAATTCATTTCCAAGTGTGCTTGCCTAGGAGTGTGACAGCACCTGATGTACTTGACCCACAACCCTGCCCTGAGGCTCCAAGCCCTTAAGGGATCAAGATCCCATTGCCGGAAAGCTATACCTTCTCTCTTCCTTGATCCCTCTCATTCTGCATAGCCCAGGGAGATCAGCTTGGTGCTTTGTGACCGCCTGGAGGGGTGGAATAGGGAGGGTGGGAGGGAGGGAGAAGCAAGAGGGAAGAGATATGGGAACATATTTATATGTATAACTGATTCACTTTGTTATAAAGCAGAAACTAACACACCATTGTAAAGCAATTATACTCCAATAAAGATGTTAAAAAAAGAAAGAAAGAAAAAAAAAACGTAAGGGGTAGCTATGTTTCTAACAGCTTGTCAGTTAAAATGGGTTTATAATCCTTTGAGGTAGGAAATATGTACTGAACTTTCAATTTTCTGGCTTGTAATATAGATTCTGGAGAAAAACTACAGTTGAGGAGCACAGAATTGTAACTATGCAAATAGGAATGGAAAATTGTAAATAAGTTTAGCAACTGTTTGTGAGGACAGTTCTAGAAGCATTAAGAGCATAAAATGTTGAGGCAAGTATAGACATTGCTTGGCCAATTCTGGGACCCTCTGGGGCAGGTTGGTTCTGTAGGGAGGGAGAATCACGTGACAGGGCAGATAATTAGGACCACGGAAATTCACTGTGGGAGAGGGCTCGGGCACTATACTCACAGGCAGAGCTCAAGTCGCAGCAGAGCAGGACGGGGCCTCAGTGAGAGTATCACGGCTGAGAGACCAAAAGTCTTTATTGGCTATTGTTGGTGCTTTTCCAGATAACTGTTTCATGGCAAAAGTGGTGGGTAAAAAAATGGAGAACAAAACCAAATTTTGTTGTATCCTAAAGGTATCCTTGGAAGAAAGGATAGTGCAGTGTGGTAGAAAGAGCTCTGAGCTGAATCAGAAGTAATTTCTATTCCTCCTTTGCCTCTGAGAAATTAATCGAATTACATAACCTTTTTGGGCCTCAGATTTCTTCTCTCTGAAATTAGGTTGGAGTAAACAATAATCACTAAAATCCTTCCAACTTTAGAGTTCTGGGAAACTTATGGAGAGTCCAAGTTTCTCCCATACATACGGTATCATGATAAAAGCAATAACCCAGATGTGGTGGATTGATTGCAAAAACGGTGTCCGTCATTTCCCTGTCAGCATCTGCCTCCCTCTCAATGACTTTGCAGATTTTCCCATCAAGAGGTGGAGTCTATACCCACACCCCTTAATATGACCCGGCCTTGTGATTTGCTTTGACTTACAATATGGGGTGGAATTGATGGTGTTCCAGGTCCAAGCCGAGGCCTCAAGAAGTTCTGTGCTGTGTTGCTCTTTCTCTTTCTTTCTCCCGGACCCCCGCCTCCACCTATGGGGACAAGCCTGGGTGAATTCACTGGAGGTACGTGAGAAACATTTGGAGGAAAGCTGAACCGTTTCAGCCAAGGCCACCTGGTTCAGCAAGTCCCCAGCTGACCTGATCATTGACCACAGACACATGAGTGAGCCCAGATGAGATAAACCAAGCCCAGCCCAGGTCACCAGAGCTGTGACTCCTAGACTTGTGAGAAATAATAAATGGTTCTTATATTATGCCCATACATTTGGGGTATTTTTATACAATAAAAGCTAACTGCTACGTGAGACTTCTCTGGCTCTACCCCCCTCTCATTCACCCAAGAATTCATTTCCTGGTAAAGTCCTCCCTCTCTGGCCCTGACTATTTCTTGGGGCCCTTAGGCAGTGTTTTCATAAGTGCTCATGAAAATCCGGTGGTCAGCCAGATAGCACCCGCTGGGTCCTACTACCAGTTCTGTGGGACACTGCTATTCCACCTGGCATGTTGACACTGCACTGGTAGCAGCTATTGCTCCATCTTTCTACTACTAGCTGGTACTCTGGCCTCAACAAGTGTTTCAAGGTGCCAAAGCTTTGTCCAGGGAAGAATGACAAAGTAACAGAAATGCCTTGTTTGTTCTGTTCTCTGTTGCGTGGTTACATACAATACACCAGATATCTTGAAGAAGTTTAAATAAATCTTAGGTTTTATTTATAGCCCCTTGTCTTCCTAGGGCTTAGAGACTGGACCAGAGAAAGAAATGTGTGAAGATGCCATGTTACGCCCAGCACATTTCTCCCCTTCAGTGATTAAAGCTTTGGTGTTGGGTGAACTTTGACGTGCCCAACTCTTTCCTTCTTAAGGATGAATGTTTTCCTAGGAGGCTCCTTTGTACCCCCAGTAAATACACTTCTGGAAGTTTGCCACACCATTATATGAGATATACCCAGATGTGTTCAAATTCTGGCCCGGGATGAAGCTAGGATATCCCATGGTGATTGTTTTGAAATCTGCTTCTTGTATCCAGAGAGAGGAACACTGGGAGCCAAGAGGCAGTTACTTAAGTGTCGCTTACGTATCAGCTGTTTCTCGTTGCAATGTGCATCTTCATTTGCGCGTAATATTTTCAGTTAGTTCACTTTTACCCAAACACTGACAGAATCTTTTCAGACCCATTCTTCTCCATTTATTCACACCAAAAAGTTTAGTCATCAGCATAGCCCCTGCTAAAAATTTTGTGGGGAGAATGAGGATGAGGTTTATATTGCATAATATATTAGTTAATCTAATCTAGGCTATGCTGTGGTAACAAATAAACCCTTGAATCCTAGTGACTCTACACAAATAATACATATTTCTCTGTCATGCGTAATCTGATACCCTCCATTTTTTCCAGCTTTATTGAGATATAACTGACATACAACATTGTGTGAATTTAAAGTGTATGTGTTAATTTGATATACTTATGTATTGGAAAATGATTACTACCATGATATTAGCTAACACCTTTGTCATGTATGACTACCATTTCCTTTTTGTAGTGAGAGCATTTCAGATTTACTCTTCCAGCAACTTTCAAGGACATAATACAGTGTTACTAACTGTAGTCACTATACCCCTTCTCCATCTTGTAGCTACACTGTCTGGATTACATAGCCTCCCAGGTCACCAGAGCAGGGAAAAGGAAAGAACAGGAGAATATTTAGGTGGGAAGTTACATATCCCTTTTGCTCACCTTCCACTGGCATGATCTGATTGCACGATCCCACTTAGGTTTATGGGGCTTGGAAATGTAGAGAAACACGTTAATATTAGGTAGGCTCTTATAGTCTCTCCACTGTCTTCCCTTCTAGTCATCAAGTCTCCAATTACTCCCTTATTCACACACAGAGGCCATCTCAAGCCAGCCTTAGGAGAGACATCCCGAAGTCCAATCCAGTCACTACATCAAGTTCTATGGAATACATGGGCCTCTTCATGAGGACTATGTGAAGCTCTTTGTGATCAGGTGATCTACGAACTGAAAGGAAAATTATATAGACTTCCCACCTCTACTGGATATATATTCGTGGAAAGGGGCAGGATAACTACAGTACACATTCCTACTTGGAAAGGGGATGATTGAGGACACACAGCAATGATGAAATCCCACTGGGAAGACTTGGTGAAGGCTTCTCTCACCTGGGGTGGTGTGTTCCTGGATTAGGCCTTGGTTCTGAGGCTTGAGAGCAGTTCTTTCATCTGTTGTACTCCATGGCTGCAAGCTGTGCCCTCTGAGATGTTCCTTCTTTTCCATTAGTCTCTTTAACACCTCTGAAGTGGGTGTTGGGGAACATGATCTCCTTGGTAGCTGCACAGTTTTCTCAGCAACCTTCTTTCTCATGGAACACTGGGGACCCAAGAGTTGCAAGTCTCAAAATGTCAATAGTTTTTTAAGTGCAGACTCATGGTTTATTTGGCAATGCATTTCCCTCCCAGACATAGTAGGCTTCTGATGTATTTGCTTCCAACAAGGTCTATGTGACAGTGATCACACCTAAAGTTCTTTTCTAGACAAAGTTCTACAATCTGCTTTGTTTCATTGCTTCACACTTCCATGCATTTCTCTGTCAACTTTATGGTGGCTATCTTGAAGATGTCTGGATAGTAGGTGGGAAATTCATACACTTAACTTGATCTTTGTCTTGAGTCATTTCATCTGACAGGAAAGATTCACTGTGATTTTTGTTGCAGTCTTTGGAGATTCCCAGTTTTAATTTCTGAGCTCTAGAAGTAGTCACTTTTTCTTTTTGCAAGTCCCTAAATTTCTGAGCTATTCCCATTCCTTTTCATTTCTGTTTGAGCTTACTTCATCCTTGTAAACTTTTGTCAAATATAGCTAAAATTTGCTTTCAGCATTCTTCCCCTAAACCAGTGGGCTCAGAAGCATATTGTCTGCTTCCCAAATTACCACAGGAAATAATTTTACCAAATGCTTTCCCACTGTGTAAAATGGATCAAACACTGGATACGTCACTGCCTTCTGTCTAATTACTAAGCCATTGCTACATATTTTAGGTTTCTTTGTTATGGCCTTTTATCACTGGTACAATTTCTAAATTTGTTAGGATAGACTAGAATATGCTGTGGAAACAGATATCCTCATCCCAACCTAGTTGTTGAACACCATGAAGTTTTCTTTCTCTTCACGCAAAATCTCGAGGGTCCTGTCTTATTTCACTATAAGCCATGGTTATAAGCTACCATCAGATCAGAAGGGTATAAATTGTGAGGAAAATGAAAATGGAAGTTCAGAGTGACATTTTGTTTAGCAAAATTGGATTATATGTCAGTATTATTGTTAGGTATATTTACTTGTATGTTTATTCAATGTGATTAAGAAAATTTATAGTGCCTGAATCATTGGTTTCCCTCCCTTGAGAGAGCAATGGGTAAGGATAGGGAGAGGAAAGTATTTTATTACATTTACCAGAGTGAAAATTAGCAGAACGTTTGTGCTAGTGGACATTTAAAATAATATCTCCTCTAAGTTATAATTATATTTAAATTTTTTGCATAGGTAACTAAATAACTTGCACTTTCTTCTGGTGGCTTATTAGTGGAAAATAAACACAGATACTTTTATTTGTTTTATAGTTTGTAGCAGTACTTTCAGCAGTCTTGAGAGGTAGGCATGGCATAGCTGGTATATTTATTATCTTCACTTAATGATGTGGAAACAGAGGCACCTGCCACAGTTCGTGGCACATTAAGGGTCTTAAAGAAATATTCTTCAATGAATGAACAAGTGAACAAAAGGTTGAATGAGTAAATGAGACAGGTTAAATGACTACTTCTAGGTTGGTTAGTACTTGACACAATCTAACCAAGTTTTCTTTTTTTAAAAAAATCTTTACTGGAGTATAATTGCTTTACAATGTTGTGTTAGTTTCTGCTGTATAACAAAGTGAATCAACTATATGTATACATATATCCCCAAATCCCCTCCCTCTTGCATCTCCCTCCTACCCTCCCTGTCCCATCCCTCTAGGTGGTCACAAAGCACCGAGCTGATCTCCTGTACTATGCACCTGCTTCCCACTAGCTATCTATTTTACATTTGGTAGTGTATATATGTCCATGCCACTCTCTCACTTTGTCCCAGCTTACCCTTCTCCCTCCCCATGTCCTCAAGTCCATTCTCTATGTCTGCATCTTTATTCCTGTCCTGCCCCTAGGTTCTTCAGAACCACTTTTTTTTTTTTTTTTAGATTCCAAATATATGTGTTAGCATACGGTATTTGTTTTTCTCTTTCTGACTTACTTAACTCTGTATGACAGTCTCTAGGTCCATCCACCTCACTACAAATAACTGAATTTCATTTCATTTTATGGCTGAGTAATATTCCATTGTATATATGTGCCACATGTTCTTTATCCATTCATCTGTTGATTGACACTTAGCTTGCTTCCATGTCCTGGCTATTGTAAATAGAGCTGCAATGAACATTGTGGTACATGACTCTTTTTGAATTATGGTTTTCTCAAGGTATATGCCCAGTAGTGGGATTGCTGGGTCATATGGTAGTTCTATTTTTAGTTTTTTAAGGAACCTCCATAGGGTTCTCCACAGTGGTTGTATCAATTTACATTCCCACCAACAGTGCAAGAGGATTCCCTTTTCTGCACACCCTCTCCAGCATTTATTGTATGTAGACTTTTTGATAATGGCCATTATGACTCGTGTGAGGTGATGCCTCATTGTAGTTTTGATTTGCATTTCCCTAATGATTAGTGATGTTGAGCATCCTTTCATGTGTTTGTTGGCAATCTGTATATCTTCTTTGGAGAAATGTCTGTTTAGGTCTTCTGCCCATTTTTGGATTGGGTTGTTTGTTTTTTTTGATATTGAGCTTCGTGAGCTGCTTGCTAATTTTGGAGATTAAATCTTTGTCAGGTGCTTCATTTGAAAATATTTTCTCCCATTCTGAGGGTTGTCTTTTTGTCTTGTTTATGTTTTCCTTTGCTGTGCAAAAGCTTTGAAGTTTCATTAGGTCCCATTTGTTTATTTTTATTTTTCTTTCCATTACTCTAGGAGGTGGGTCAAAAAACATCTTGCTGTGATTTATGTCAAAGAGTGTTCTTCCTTTGTTTTCCTCTAAGAATTTTATAGTGTCTGGCCTTACATTTAGGTCTTTAATCCATTTTGAGTTTATGTTTGTATATGGTGTTAGGGAGTATTCTAATTTCATTCTTTTACATGTAGCTGTCCAGTTTTCTCAGCACCACTTACTGAAGAGACTGTCTTTTCTCCATTGCATACCCTTGCCTCCTTTGTCATAGATTAGTTGGCCATAGGTGTGGTGGGTTTATCTCTGGGCTTTCTATCTTGTTCCATTGATCTATGTTTCTGTTTTTGTGCCAGTACCATATTGTCTTGATTACTGTAGCTTTGTAGTATAGTCTGAAGTCAGGGAGCCTGATTCCTCCAGCTCCGTTTTTTCCCCCTCAAGACTGCTTTTGAAATTCAGGGTCTTTTGTGTCTCCATACAAATTTTAAGACTTTTTGTTCTAGTTCCGTAAAAAATGCCATTGGTAATTTGATAAGGATTGCATTGAATCTGTAGATTGCTTTGGGAAATATAGTCATTTTCACAATATTGATTCTTCCAACCCAAGAACATGGTGTATCTCTCCATCTGTTGGTATCATCTTTAATTTCTTTCATCAGTGTCTTATAGTTTTCTGCGTACAGGTCTTTTGTCTCCCTGGGTAGGTTTATTCCTAGGTATTCTATTCTTTTTGTTGCAGTGGTAGATGGGAGTGTTTCCTTAATTTTCAGATTTTTCATCATTAGTGTATAGGAATGCAAGAGATTTCTGTGCATTAATTTTGTATCCTGCAACTTTACCAAATTCATCGATTAGCTCTAGTAGTTTTCTGGTGGCATTTTTAGGATTCTCTATGTATAGTATGATGTCATCTGCAAACAGTGACAGTTTTACTTTTTCTTTTCCAATTTGTATTCCTTTTATTTTTTTTTTCTTCTCTGATTGCCGTGGCTAGAACTTCCAAAACTGTGTTGAATAATAGTGGTGAGAGTGGACATCCTTGTCTTGTTCCTGATCTTAGGGGAAATGCTTTCAGTTTTACCCCATTGAGAATGATGTTTGCTGTGGGTTTGTCATATATGGCCTTTATTATGTTAAGATAGGTTCCCTCTATGCCCACTTTCTTGAGAGTTTTTATCATAAATGGGTGTTGAGTTTAGTCAAAAGCTTTTTCTGTATCTGTTGAGATGATCATATGGTTTTTATCCTTCAATTTGTTAATATGGTGTATCACATTGATTGATTTGCATATATTAAAGAATCCTTGCATCCCTGGGATAAATCCCACTTGATCATGGTGTATGATCCATTTAATGTGTTGTTGGATTGTGTTTGCTAGTATTGTGTTGAGGATTTTTGTATCTATATTCATCAGTGATATTGGTCTGTCATTTTCTTTTTTTGTAGTATCTTTGTCTGGTTTTGGTATCAGGGTGATGGTGGCCTCATAGAATGAGTTTTGGAGTGTTCCTCCCTCTGCAATTTTTTGAAAGAGTTTGAGAAGGATGGGTGTTTACTGTTCTCTAAATGTTTGATAGAATTCACCTGTGAAGCCATCTGGTCCTGGACTTCTGTTTGTTGGAAGATTTTTAATCAGTTTCAATTTCATTACTTGTGATTGGTCTGTTCATATTTTCTATTTCTTCCTGGTTCAGTCTTGGAAGGTTATATCTTTCTAAGAATTTGTCCATTTCTTCCAGGTTGTCCATGTTATTGGCATATAGTTGCTTGTAGTAGTGTCTCATTATCCTTTGTATTTCTGCAATGTCAGTTGTTACTTCTCCTTTTTCATTTCTAATTCTGTTGATGTGAGTCTTCTCCCTTTTTTTCTTGATGAGTCTGGCTAATGGTTTATCAATTTTGTTTATCTTCTCAAAGAACCAGCTTTTAGTTTTATTGATCTTTGCTACTGTGTTCTTTGTTTCTATTTCATTTAATTCTGCTCTGATCTTTATGATTTCTTTCCTTCTGCTAACTTTGGGTTTTCTTTGTTCTTCTTTCTCTAGTTCCTTTAGGTGTAAGGTTACATTGTTTATTTGAGATTTTTCTTGTTTCTTGAGGTAGGCTTGTATAGCCATAAGCTTCCCTCTTAGAACTGCTTTTGCTGCCTCCCATAAATTTTGGATCGTCGTGTTTTCATTGTCACTTGTCTCTAGGTATTTTTTGATTTCCTCTTTGATTTCTTCAGTGATCTCTTGGTTATTTAGTAATGTATTGTTTAGCCTCCATGTGTTTGTGTTTTTTACGTTTTTTTCCCTGTAATTCATTTCTAATCTCATAGCATTGTGGTCAGAAAAGATGCTGGATATGATTTCAATTTTCTTAAATTTACTGAGGCTTGATTTGTGACCCAAGATGTGATCTATTCTGGAGAATGTTCCGTGCCCAGTTGAGAAGAAAGTGTAATCTGCTGTTTTTGGATGGAATATCCTATAAATATCAATTAAATCTATCTGGTCTATTGTGTCATTTAAAGCTTCTGTTTCCTTTTTTATTTTCATTTTGGATGATCTGTCCATTGGTGTAAGTGAGTTGTTAAAGTCCCCCACTATTATTGTGTTACTGTCGATTTCCTCTTTTATAGCTGTTAGCAGTTGCCTTATGTATTGAGGTGCTCCTATGTTGGGTGCATATGTATTTATAATTGTTATATCTTCTTCTTGGATTGATCCCTTGATCATTATGTTCATTCTTGTTCATTCTTGTTTGTTCATTCTTGTCTCTTGTAACATTCTTTATTTTAAAGTCTATCTTATCTGATATGGGTATTGCTACTCCAGCTTTCTTTTGATTTCAATTTGCATGGAATATCTTTTTCCATCCCCTCACTTTCAGTCTGTATGTGTTTTAGGTCTGAGGTGGGTCTCTTGTAGACAGCATATAGATGGGTCTTGTTTTTGTATCTGTTCAGCAAGCCTGTGTCTTTTGGTTGGAGCATTTAATCCATTCACATTTGAGGTAATTATCGATATGTATGTTCCTATGACCATTTTCTTAATTGTTTTGGGTTTGTTTTTGTAGATCCTTTTCTTCTCTTGTGTTTCCCACTCAGAGAAGTTCATTTAGCACTTTTGTCGAGCTTGTTTGGTGGTGCTGAATTCTGTTAGCTTTTGCTTGTCTGTAAAGCTTTTGATTTCTCCATCGAATCTGAATGAGATTATTGCCGGGTAGAGTAATCTTGGTTGTAGGTTCTTCCCTTTCATCACTTAAATATATCATGCCACTGCCTTCTGGCTTGTAGAGTTTGTGCTGAGAAATCAGCTGTTAACCTTATGGGGGTTCCCTTGTATGTTATTTGTCGTTTTTCCCTTGCTGTTTTCAATAATTTTTATTTGTCTTTAATTTTTGCCAATTTGATTAGTATGTGTCTCGGTGTGTTTCTGCTTGGGTTTATCCTGTATGGGACTCTCTGCGCTTCCTGAACTTGGGTGGCTATTTCCTTTTCCATGTTAGGGAAGTTTTCAACTATAATCTCTTCAAATATTTTCTCGGGTCCTTTCTCTCTCTCTTCTCCTTCTGGGAACCCTATAATGTGAATATTGTTGCATTTAATGTTGTCCCAGAAGTCTCTTAGGCTGTCTTCAGTTCTTTTCATTCTTGTTTCTTTATTCTGTTCCACAGCAGTGAATTCCACCATTCTGTCTTCCAGGTCACTTATCCATTCTTCTGCCTCAGTTATTCTGCTATTGATTCCTTCTAATGTCGTTTTCATTTCAGTTATTGTTTTGTTCATTTCTTTTTGTTTATTCTTTAATTCTTCTAGGTCTTTGTTAAACATTTCTTGCATCTTCTCGATCTTTGCCTCCATTGTTTTCCCGAGGTCCTAGATCATCTTCACTGTCAATATTCTGAATTCTTTTTCTGGAATGTTGCCTATCTCCACTTCATTTAGTTGTTTTTCTGGGGTTTTATCTTGTTCCTTCATCTGGTACATGGCTCTCTGCCTTTTCATCTTGTCTATGTTTCTGTGAATGTGATTTTTGTTCCAGGGGCTGCAGCATTGTAGTTCTTCTTGCTTCTGCTGTCTGCCCTCTGGTGGATGAGGCTATCTAAGAGGCTTGTGTAAGTTTCCTGATGGGAGGGACTGGTGGGTGGGTAGAGCTGACTGTTGCTCTGGTGGGCAGAGCTCAGTAAAACTTTAATCCACTTGACTGTTGATGGGTGGGGCTGGGTTCCCTCCCTGTTAGTTGTTTGGCCTGAGGCAACCCAACACTGGAGCCTACCTGGGCTCTTTGGTGGGGCTAATGACAGACTCTGGGAGGGCTCAAGCCGAGGAGTACTTCCCAGAACTTCTGCTGCCAGGGTCCTTGTCCCCACGGTGAGCCACAGCCACCCCCCACCTCTGCAGGAGACCCTCTAACACTAGCAGGTAGGTCTGGTTCAGTCTCCTATGGGGGTCACTGCTCCTTCCCTGGGTCCCAATGCGCACACTACTTTGTGTGTGCCCTCCAAGAGTGGAGTCTCTGTTTCCCCCAATCATGTTGAAGTCTTGTAATCAAATCCCACTAGGCTTCAAAGTCTGATTCTCTAGGAATTCCTCCTCCCGTTGCTGGACCCCCAGGTTGGGAAGCCTGATGTGGGGCTCAGAACCTTCACTCCAATGGGTGGACTTCTGTGGTATAAGTGTTCTCCAGTCTGTGAGTCACCCACCCATCAGTTATGGGATTTGATTTTACTGTGATTCCGCCCCTCCTACCATTTCACTGTGACTTCTCCTTTGTCTTTGGATGTGGGGTATCATTTTTGGTGAATTGCAGTGTCTTCCTGTCAGTGATTGTCCAACAGCTAGTTGTGATTCTGGTGTTCTCACAATAGGGAGTCTCTTCTCATTTTGCTTAACTTACTGTGTTTGGGCTCTCCTTTTCACAGGCTGCAGGTTCGTAGTTCCCGTTGTTTTTGGTGTCTGCCCCCAGTGGATAAGGTTGGTTCAGGGGGGTGTGTAGGCTTCCTTGTGGAGGGGAATGGTGCCTGTGTTCTGGTGGATGAGGCTGGGTCTTGTCTTTCTGGTGGGCAGGATCATGTCCGGTGGTGCATTTTGGGGTGTCTGTGACCGTATTATGATTTTAGGCAGCCTCTCTGCTAATGGGCGGGGTTGTGTTTCTATCTTGCTAGTTGTTTGGCATAGGGTGTCTAGCACTGTAGTTTGCACGTCGTTGAGTGCATCTGGGTCTTAGCCTTGAGATGGAGATCTCTGGGAGAACTTTTGCCATTTGATATTACATGGAGCTGGGAGGTGTCTGGTGAACCAGTGTCAGCTCTTCCACCTCAGAGGCACAGGCCTGACACCTGGCTGGAGCACCAAGACACTGGCAGCCAGATGGCTCAGAAGAAAAGGGAGAAAAAAAAGGAAGGAAGGAAAGGAGGGAGGGAGGGAGGAAGGAAGGAAGGAAGGAAGAAAAATATAAAATAAACTAAAGCTATTAAAATAAAAAAAATTATTTAAAAAAGTTAAAAAGTAAAAAAAAAAAAAAAAAGGAAAAGGACAGACAGAACCCTGGGACAAATGGTAAAAGCAAAGCTATCCAGACAAAATCACACAAAGAAGCATACCCATACACACTCACAAAAAGAGAAAAAGTAAAAAATATATATCTTTTGGGAAGTCTGAAGTCTTCTGCCAGCGTTCAGTAGGTGTTCTGTAGGAGTTGTTCCACATGTAGATGTATTTCTGATGTGTTTGTGGCGAGGAAGGTGATCTCCACATCTTACTCCTCCACCATCTTGAAGGTCTCTAACCAAGTTTTCTAACGTTCTGTTAATCCTGACTCAAAGCTTCAGAATGCGGGTTTACACTTCTGCTATAAATATTTTCTTTGGAGTTTTGCTGATGAATTGAAGTTTCATAACAAAAAGAAAGCAGATGGCTTTTAGGAAGGGCTTATATTTGCCCTTTGAACTGTGTTTCTGTTTTGCTTGTTTATGCAGAGTGTGCACGAAGGTTGCCAGAGCCTTAATTTCAAACTGCATCATTTAATAAAATACAATAAGGAGAATTAAGAAGAAAGGCTGCAGGGGAACATCCTGCTTATTATCTCTGAAATGAGAGAGCTGTTTTTTCTTGCATCAGTTGCCAGTGATGGGTCTTTTGTTTCCTTTCATCCGGGCACAGTTGTGATATTCAATGAGAGGAGTGTGAAGTGCCACTTTAAGGCCAAACATTCAATTCCTCCTAATTCACAAGGGAGAGAAGGATCCAGTTGTGCAGCTGGGAGGTGATGTTTCTTCCCAGCAGCTGTCACTGAAGAGACACGTGCAGACCATAGAAGTCATTTGTCACAGAACCCATCCAGAATTTGCTATGTGCATCTCTCTTGCTAACGTGACATGAAATAGTGAAGCTTTCAAAATCAAGTATGGAGACTTTGCTGTGTTGACATGGGCAAAATTAAATGGAGAGCTGAGGCAATTATGTGGATAAATCAGGCCAAAAATATCCAACCATTGGGAGTAAAGTTCCTTTAGCTCGAATTATTCAGAGTGACTGTCCATGTTCATCAGTTTATCAGGATAATGAATTTTATCCTATACTTTACTTTGTCACTACAGATATATCTTTAGTCTATGAATTTGAATGACTTTGTGATATTTTATTTCACTGGAATTTATAATAGGAGTTGAATGAGCAAGCACTATGTTAAAAGATTGCTGCTGCAGCTATGATAACAGTCCAAGAGAATTTAAACTTCATTATTCAATAGGCAGCAGATATGGCTATTGGAATGGGGGGGTAGAGAGGGAGGTGTGAAATCTGTTGAGAATCAAATGCTTGTAACTAATCTGTCTCTCCCATTTAACATTCCATTTTCCTAAAATATCTCGGTCCATAGCTCCTGGCTGCTTTTCTGGTCATTTGACAACTGGCTAAATGAGTCTGAAAATTTCATCAGGTTTCATATAAATAATAATATATTATTATATTATACACACAAGTGTATCCATTTGTGTATTTTTAATATCCCGTATTTATGTACGAAGAGATAAATATTTCAAATATGTGAAGGATAAACAAGGTCAGTCCTCATGTCTGCCCATGCCTTGGCTTTGAGCTTCCTGCCTGGAATCCTCAGCATGCTGTGCCCTTTAGCCATCCTTCCTGTTTCCTCATGCTTCCAGAGCCACCAGTATCATGCTCAAGAGGCCGGGGGTCTCCCAGGGGGTAGTGAAAAACCTTTGAGCACCTAGCTACTATCTTGGGTGTTCTGGTCCTTGTCAGAGTCTCCTATATATCGGGACAGCTTGCCACTTAGAAGTTACAAATAAATGCCTAATATTGACAATCTTTTAAATTTTTATCATAAAATTACAGTATGAGAGAAAAATCTAAAAGAATGGTCCTATTGTTTCCAGTCACAGTAATATTGTAAAATTTCATTTTGAAAAGTGGAAATATGTGTATGCCTTCTGATTGGAAGAGAAATACATTGCATAAAATTATCAGGAAAATAAAATCACTAGAATTCAATATCTAGCAATAACCACTTGCTATGTGTTGAATATTTGTAACCCCATCCCTCAGTTTCAGAGGTTGAAACCTTAACGCCAATGTGATGGTGTATGGAGATGGGGTCTTTGGGGTATAATAGAGGTAATAAAGCCCTAACTCAATAGGGATGGTGCCCTTATAAGAAGAGAAAGAGACACCAGAGCTCACTGGCTCTCTTCTCCTCTCTCTGCCATGTGAAGACACAGTGAGAGGCCATTCGCAGGACAGGAAGAGAGCTCTTGCCAGAAACCAAGCCTGCTGGCACCTTGATCTTGGACTTATAGCCACTAGAACTGTGAGAAAATAAATTTCTGTTCTTTAAGCTACCCAGTCTATCATATTTTGTGGTGGCAGCCTGAGCATACTACTACAGACTAAGGTTTTAAATCTTTTTATACTTTAACGTTCTTCTCGACTAAAAAATATATATATACACAGGCTCCCAAGGCAATAGAAATAAAAGCAAAAATAAACAAATGGAACCTAATCAAACTTATATGCTTTTGCACAGCAAAGGAAACCATATGGACTCGGAGAAAATGTTTGCAAGTGATGCAACTGACAAGGGCTTAATTTCCAAAATGTACAAACAACTCATACAACTCAATAACAAAAAAAAAACAACCCAATCATAAAAGGAGAGAAGACATAAATAGACATTTCTTCGAAGAAGACATACAGGTGACTAACAGGCACATGAAAAGATGCTCTAATTTTTAGAGAAATGCAAATCAAAACTACAACGAGTACCACTTCACACTGGTCAAAATGGCCATCACTAAAAGTCTACAAATAACAAATGCGGAAGAGGGTGTGGAGAAAAAGGAACCCTCCTACACTGTTGGTGGGAATGTAAATTGGTGCAGCCACTATGGTAGACAGTGTGGAGGTTCCTTAAAAAACTAAAAATAGAGTTGTCATAAGATCCAGCAATCCCATTTCTGGGCATATATCAGTAAAAAAAACTATAATTCTAAAATATATATGTACCCCTATGTTCACGGCAGCACTATTTACAATAGCCAAGACTTGGAAACAACCTAAATTTCCATCGACAGGTGAGTGGATGAAGAAGATATGGGGTGTGTGTGTGTGTGTGTGTGTGTGTGTGTGTACACACACACACACACAGTGGAATACTACTCAGCCATAAAAATGAAATAATGCCATTTGCAGCAACATGGATGGACCTAGAGATTATCATACTAAGTGAAGTAAGTCAGAAATAGAAAGACAAATACCATATGATATCACGCATGGGTGGAATCTAAAATATGACACAAATGAAACAGAAACAGATTCACAAATATAGAGAACAGACTTGTGGTTGCCACGGGGGAGGGAGGGTGGGGGAGGGATGGATTGGGAGTTTAGGATTAGCAGATGCAAACTATTATATATAGAATGGATAAACAACAAGGTCCTACTGTATAGCACAGGGTACTATATTCATTATCCTGTGATAAACCATAATGGAAAAGATTATGAAAAAGAATGTAGATATATGTATATACATTTATAACTGATTCACTTTGCTGTACAGCAGAAATTAACACAACATTGTAAATCAACTATACTTCAATAAAATAAAAAAATTAAAAAATATGTACACACGTATACATACATAAATACATTCAGATATAGTAAGATCAGTGATGTCCAACAGAAATATATTGTGAATCATATACATAATTAAACAATTTTAGTGACTACATTTAAAAGCAAAAAGTGAAAATAAGTTCAACAATATTTTAAATTTAATCCAATATATCTAGAATATTATTTCCAACCTGTGATCAATTTAAAAATTACTCTTGAGATAATTTACATTCTTTTTACATCCTGTCTTTGAAATCTGATGTATACTTTATACATACAGCACATTTCAGTTTGGACTGGCCACATTTCAAGTGCTATGGCCACCATATTGAACAGAGCAGGTTAAATCCAGGGCTTTCAGTCCTGGGTTTGGGCTGGGTCTCTGTGGCTTATTTGCCAAAAGACCTTGGGCAATTTAATTAATCCTTTAAACCCTGGGTTCCTTATGTTTAAAATGGAAGTAATAGAAGTATTTACATCATAGGATTGTCATGGTGCCTAAATAATATGCTATGTAAAGCATGAACACTGCATGGTAAATAGCATTCAATAGATGTTGGCAAAAATTATTTATGTAGTCATAGAATATGAATCCGTATTTTACAATAAATGATGATTTGTATATTTAAAACCATTTTCCCACCTAATCATATCTTTCTATAAATTCTAAATTTATAGACACATGATAGAAAGTGAAATGTGTTACCAATGAGGATCATGCCATCTCATTACAATGCAGTGTGTGTGTATGTTTCTGTCTACACCTTGGGAAAAGTACACAGGTGAGAACATACTATCACAAAAATCTTCCAGGTTTCAGAGACACGTGAACTGAATTCTCAGATATAATGGGTTGCCTTATGTTGAGAGCTCAGGAAAGTAGTTGTAATTGTGGTGAATGATAAAGCATCTTTTAATTTCTTAGTTGACATGTGTCATATTACTGCAACCATTGCTGAATTAAAGAGCCATTTCATTTATTGACAATCTCAGCAAAAAAACTAGGAAAATCAATTCTGAACGTGAATTATGGCATTTCTTTGAATATCAACTATTTCTGTTGTTTCTAAAATCTGCACTATGGTATTCTCTGTTTCCTACTGGTAGATTATAAATGGATTCTGGTTGCACCTTGTTATAAATTTTGTCAGAAAGATAATAGCACGGTAACCTGGCACAGTAACCTTCCAACAATGTGTAACTTGATTTGCTGACAATTCCTATCCTCAGTTCCTGTAACTAGAGGAGAAGAGGTGAAGTAGAAGTGTCGATCAAGGGACAGAGATTATCAAAACAGTTTAAATAAATCATTAAAATGCTGATATCTTCCCACATGACAAAGATATTAAGAAGAGGAAATAGTTTAATATGAAAGCATTTTTCATGAAATGAATATAATGGAATTGGAGAAGAGGAAATTATATCAACCTACTTGCATTCATTACAGTCTGAATTTTGGCCTTTGGTACTTGTCTTCACGTGTCCTAGTTCCTGTCCTCATCCTTTGTCAAGAATAGCAAATCAATATGGCGTTTTTGTGAGGACCTGAACTGGCCTTAAAACTATGTTCTTTTAAAAATAAAACTGTTAAATTCATCATTTAAAAATGTGTCTTGTGGGAGTTAATACCACAGTTTTCTACCACCACTCATTTAAAATTACTAGAACAAACTCTTTAAGAGTTAGTGATCTTACGTTGTTCTTTTTTCTCACTTCCCCCACAGAATTTTATTGTAATGAAATACATATATTTTTGACAGTTTTTATTGATTCTCCTATCATATTTCTCTGCTGCCAAAATATGTTTATAAATTGGAATTACTTTTTTCATAATTTTGTAAAATTTTTACAAAATTTTGTAAAAAATTGTTTTCCTTAATTTGACTTAAATTGTTTTCCTCTATTGAGTTATAACATTTTTATTAACTAATAATTTATAAAACCAAATTAAACATTAAATTTGTGGTACATACTCTTGCAAAACATAAAGAAATTATTAAAAGCTTATTTCGTCATGAGAAGAATTGTGTCTCTGTGTATGTCTCATGGGAAGGGGAACTTAGGGTGTCTTAATGAGCAAATACTTCTTAGAGAGCAACATTTCAAATTATCCTCTGACACAATACACCATAAGGAGGTATGCTTTGGTAAAATGGGAAAAGAGCAACTGTGAAAAGGGAGTGGGGCAGAGAAAGGAAAGCTCAGTAGATAAAACTGCAGGTGTATTCTCCTGCAGATCAATTTTAGGAAAGAACAGACTACATGTGGAAACTGAGGATCCAATCGGGAAATTGAGTTCCTTAAAATTTCTGTGCCTATATTCCCCTTTGGAATAATCTTGAACACCCAGGGGTCAGCAGTCCCTCTTGGAAGGCCTGGATTATAACTTTCCCATAATTCTTGGTAGAACATTGAAGAATGGAAAGAGTTTGAAGAAAAACCAAATGAACCACTTTCAAGCTTTCCATCATACTCAGGGTGCAGGAGCTGTGTTAGACGAAGAGCAAGTTCATGCTGGAAAGACCCTGGATTTGAAGGGCTGGGTTTGATTTGCTGTTTCATTACTCATTAAAAACTAAACTACCATCATCCAAAATGAAAATAAATAAGGAAACATAAGCTTTAAATGATACATTAAAGAAGATGGACTTAATTGGTATTTATAGGACATTCCAGCCAAAAACAACAGAATACACTTTCTTCTCAAGTGCTCATGGAACATTCTCCAGGATAGATCATATCTTCGGTCACAAATCAAGCCTTGGTGAAATTAAGAAAACTGAAATTGTATCAAGTATCTTTTCCAACCACAATGTTATGAGACTAGATATCAATTATAGGAAAAAATCTGTGAAAAATACAAACACACGGAGGCTAAACAATACACTACGAAATAACCAAGAGATCACTGAAGAAATCAAAGAGGAAATCCAAAAACACCTAGAAACAAACGACAATGAAAACAAGATGAACCAAAACCTATGGGATGCAGCAAAAGCAGTTCTAAGAGGGAAGTTTATAGCAATACAATCCTACCTCAAGAAACAAGAAACATCTCAAATAAACAACCTAACCTTACACCTAAAGCAATTAGAGAAAGAAGAACAAACCCCCCCCCAAAGTTAGCAGAAGGAAAGAAATCATAAAGATCAGAAATAAATGAAAAAGAAATGAAGGAAATGGTAGCTAAGATCAATAAAACTAAAAGCTGGTACTTTGAGAAGGTAAACAAAATTGATAAACCACTAGCTAGATTCATCAAGAAAAAAAGGGAGAAGACTCAAATCAATAGAATTAGAAATGAAAAAGGAGAAGCAACAACTGACCCTGCAGAAATACAAAGGATCATGAGAGATTACTAAAAGCCACAATATGCCAATAAAATGGACAACCTGGAAGAAATGGACAAATTCTTAGAAAAGCACAACCTTCCAAGACTGAACCAGGAAGCAATAGAAAATATAAAGAGACCAATCACAAGCACTGAAACTGAAATTGTGATTAAAAATCTTGCAATAAACAAAAGCCCAGGACCAGATGGCTTCACAGGCGAATTGTATCAAACATTTAGAGAAGAGCTATCACCTATCCTTCTCAAACTCTTCCAAAATACAGCAGAGGGAGGAACACTCCCAAACTCATTCTAATAGGCCACCATCACCCTGATACTAAAACCAGACAAAGATGTCACAAAAAAAGAAAACCACAGACCAATATCACCGATGAACATAGATACAAAAATCCTCAACAAAATACTAGCAAACAGAATCCAACAGCACATGAAAAGGATCATACACCATGATCAAGTGGGGTTTATCCCAGGAATGCAAGGATTCTTCAATATATGCAAATCAATCAATGTGATACACCATGTTAACAAATGGAAGAATAAAAACCATATGATCATCTCAATAGATGCAGAAAAAGCTTTCAACAAAATTCAACACCTATTTATGATAAAAAGTCTCCAGAAAGTAGGCATAGAGGGAAATTACCTCAACATAATAAAGGCCATATATGACAAACCCACAGCCAACATCTTTCTCAATGGTGAAAAACTGAAACCATTTCCTCTAAGATCAGGAAAAAGGCAAGGTTGTCCACTCTCACCACTATTATTCAACATAATTTTGGAAGTTTTAGCCACAGCAGTCAGAGAAGAAAAAGAAATAAGAGGAATCCAAATTGGAAAAGAAGAAGTAAAACTGTCACTGTTTGCAGATGACATGATAGTATACATAGAGAATCCTAAAGACGCTACCAGAAAAATACTAGAGCTAATCAATGAATTTGGTAAAGTAGCAGGATACAAAATTAATACACAAAAATCTCTTTCATTCCTATACAATAATGATGAAAAATCTGAAAGAGAAATTAAGTAAACACTTCCATTTACCATTGCAACAAAATGAATATAATACCTAGGAATAAACCTACCTAAGGAGACAAAAGACCTGTATGCAGAAAACTATAAGACACTGATGAAAGAAATTAAAGATGATACAAACAGATAGAGAGATATACCATGTTCTTGGATTGGAAGAATCAACATTGTGAAAATGACTATACTACCCAAAGCAATCTACAGATTCAGTGCAATCCCTATCACACTACCAATGGCATTTTTTACAGAGCTAGAACAAAAAATTTCACAATTTGTATGGAAACATAAAAGACTCCGAATAGCCAAAGCAATCTTGAGAAAGAAAAACGGAGCTGGAGGAATCCAGCTCCCTGACTTCAGACTATACTAAAAAGCTACAGTAATCAAGAGAGTATGGTGCTGGCACAGAAACAGAAATATAGATCAATGGAACAGGATAGAAAGCCCAGAGATAAACCCACACACATAAGGTCACCTTATCTTTGATAAAGGAGGCAAGAATATACACTGGAGAAATGACAGCTTCTTCAATAAGTGGTGCTGGGAAAATTGGACAGCTACATGTAAAAGAATGAAATTAGAACACTCCCTAACACCATACACAAAAATAAACTCAAAATGGATTAAAGACCTAAATGTAAGGCCAGACACTAAAACGCTTAGAGGAAAACATAGGCAGAACACTCTATGACATAAATCACAGCAAGATCCTTTTGGCCCACCTCCTAGAGAAATGGAAAGAAAAACAAAAATAAACAAATGGGACCTAATGAAACTTAAAAGCTTTTGCACAGCAAAGGAAAACATAGACAAGATGAAAAGACAACCGTCAGAATAGGAGAAAATATGTGCAACAGACAAAGGATTAATCTCCAAGATATACAGGCAGCTCATGCAGCTCAATATCAAAAAACAAACAACCCAATCCAAAAATGGGAAGAAGACCTAAATAGACATTTCTCCAGAGAAGGTATACAGATTGCCAACAAACAGATGAAAGGATGCTCAACATCACTAATCATTAGAGAAATGAAAATCAAAACTACAATGAGGTATCACCTCACACCAGTCAGAATGGCCACCATCAAAAATCTAGAAACAATGAATGCTGGAGAGGGTGTGGAGAAAAGGGAACACTCTTGCACTGTTGGTGGGAATGTAAATTCATACAGCTTCTATGGAGAACAGTATGGAGGTTCCTTAAAAAACTAAAAATAGAACTACCATATGACCCAGCAATCCCACTACTGGGCATATACTCTGAGAAAACCATAATTCAAAAACAGTCATGCACCACAGTGTTCATTGCAGCTCTATTTACAGTAGCCAGGACATGGAAGCAACCTAAGTGTCCATTGACAGATGAATGGATAAAGAAGATGTGGCACATATATACAATGGAATATTACTCAGCCATAAAAAGAAATGAAATTGAGTTATTTGTAGTGAGGTGGATGGACCTAGAGACTGTCATACAGAGTGAAGTTAAGTCAGAAAAACAAATACCATATGCTAACACATGTGTATGGAATCTAAAAAAAAAATAAGGTTCTGAAGAACCTAGGGGCAGGACAGGGATAAAGACACAGATGTAGAGAATGGACTTGAGGAAACTGGAAAGGAGAAGGGGAAGCTGGGACGAAGTGAGAGAGTGGCATGGACATATATAGACTACCAAGTGTAAAATAGATAGCTAGTGGGAGGCAGGTGCACAGCACAGGGAGATCAGCTCGGTGCTTTGTGATGACCTAGAGGGGTGGGATAGGGAGGCTGGGAAGGAGATGCAAGAGGAGGAGGTATGGGGATATATGTTTATGTATATCTGATTCACTTTTTATACAGCAGAAACTAACACACCATTGTAAAGCAATTATACCTCAATAAAGATGTTAAAAAAACAAAACAAAAATTATATTACCAGTTTTGTCATTAGTGAAATTGGGATATCTATAAATAGATGTTTTAGAGTTACTGTAAAGATTCAGTGAAATAACATAGTTAAAGCACCTGGTTCATAAATAGTAAGTACTCAATTTAAAAAAAAGTAAAAAAATGTATATACATGTTCAGTATTTACTTTTGGCAAAATTATTTAGAGGAAGGATGGGCTCATAAATGTCCAAAGATTGGTCTCAGATATGCTCACAGGAGCAATCAGGTATTTGTCTGCTGAGGGTTAATCTTGTCATTTTTCAAGAAAAGAGAATGAAACATCAAATTACTGCTCTCCCAAACTTGGCTTGGAAAACTGTAGGAATTTTCTCAGCCACCTGCGAGCAAAAGATGATATATGCAAAAGCCACTCAGAGAGAAGGCCTCTTATTCCAGACACTTATCAGCTGAATACAATGCCCAGCAAACAGCTAGAAGTTTTCATATCACCAGAGAAGGGCTCCTGCTTTGAAAGGTTTTTCAAAGTTTCCATGACAAAATATTCTTTCACAGTCTCTGCATCAGTGAGCTGCTTTGTATTTCTAGTGCAGCTAAGCAATTAAAAGAAGATGAATAGATGTATTCCAGCATGTGTGATAACAAATGGCATACTTAAGGTGACAAGGTTTTCTTTGTTAACTGGCTTTGCAGTCACTTGCAAGTTTTTGAAAAATACTCCTTTTTTATTGGGAGTTTTTTCCTGCTTAATCTTAGCTTAAAGACTATTTTTTCTCAAATTGGAGGAGAGGTCATCTTTGATGCGACAAAATATATGTACATATTCCCTCTGTGCAGAGGAGCTGCTGCTTTTATTATGACAGCTCAAATTGACTAAAGTTTTAAGCATCAAGCTCTTCACCATTACAAAACATGCTCTTGGCAACAAATGATGAGACTTCTGCAGGAAACTGAGATGGTCCGTTTAAATTGCTTCTCTACGGTCATGCTTTTTTTGTAGGGTCAGTGCACTAGGGAGGCTCTCCATAGATCTTGGACTCAGGATATTTTTGGATCTAGGTTATTCCCAGGAGCAGGGAATAATGGGAATTTAGATATCATTTTGGTTGCAAGTTGATGGAAAGAGAAGCAGATGGCATTAAAGCCCTTCTAATATAGTCTTTAGTCCTTATCAGGTCTGTTTTATTTTCTCTTGCTTTTGGAAAGTTCACCTACCCTGGACTTCAGTTAGGATCTCTCTAGTTATGTGAATTTATGTTTATTAAAGCTGATAATTAGAATCGTAGGGCATACTAATCTCCTGCTCATTTATGTGCCGTTTTGCAGCTTCATGAAACAGGCAGTGTGGTATAAGGTAATATACACCAACTTGGAGGACGATGAACCTGGATCCAGGTTCTGACTCATACTTTTGGCTCTGTGACCTTGGGCAAGTTACTTGACCTTGTTAAACTACAAGTTGGCAAATGTAAAATGAGGCCCTGGGATCGATGATCACTTTCCCTAAGGGTAGTAATATGCCCTTGTGGTTAAGAAGCTATCTTTGCCATCATATAGACCTGGATTTGACAGACCTCGTCTACTTCATAACTATGAAACCTTGAGAATTCCATTTAATCTTTTTAGGTTTGCTTATTTCCTTACTTAAAAAAGAATTTAAATGTTAAAATAATAGTAGCTACCTTGTAGGGTTGTTGTGAGGATTAAAAGTGAGAACACGTGTTTGATAAAAAATAGTTCATATTAGCTGGGAACTCTTTAAAAGGATTATGTACCATTGTAGGAGGTTCTTAATAAAGACTCAAATCTTAAAACACTGAAATGGGACTCGGATTATAATCTAAAATGTTCATTTTATAGATGAAAAAAACCAAAACAAAAACCAAGTGGAGATTGTGATGTGCTCCAGAGCCCACACCAATATCCCATACCTGACTCCAGTCCTCCCTAATGCTAAATGCATGTGGCACATTCAACAGATAAGTATGCTGTTCACTCCAAGTAATCCCCGATAGAGTATTTCACCCCCAAATCAGTGAACTCACCAAGAACAACTTCTTTGTGGGGAAAAAATAAACCTTTATGATCACTGTACTCTCTTTCCCACCTAAAATAGCAAAATTTTCATGAGTAAACAAAGAAATGGACAAATAAGATTGAGGGTTCAACCTTCAGCAGAAGAGTTAAGACATTTATCAAGACAGAGTCCTTTGTTTAGTGAGAATCCATCTGTGCCTTTCAGTAAATGAAAAAAGATATCTGCAACTCTTTCATAAGCGTTGTTATGAAATTTTTACATTGAATGTAAATTTTGTATTCCAGCTCTCATCCTCTCCATAGAAGATGTTTCCAACCTTCTTCAACCACAGTTCCTTCAAGAATTATTTTTATTGTACTTTCACAGAGACATTTTGTTCCTTAGTTTCATTTTAGACACTTTACTTCATTCAACTGAAACTGGCTAGGGTTTCCCTTTTCTCCCAAGGGAGAAAAGGGAAAATGTGAAAATTCAACTGTTAAAAAAAATACGTATTTTATGACCTACACTTTGTGACGTTACTTTGTTGTGTGTCCTGGCTAAATGATGCCTTTAGACATAATGAAATCTTACTGTCTGATAGACTGCTTGAAGAGGTTAGAGCACTTCCCAGCTATTTAAAACGCTAAAGTGGGAATGTTAAATGACAGAATGCCCTCCAGTGTTGTTATGGCCTGCATGGTAAACACATCTTGCCTTTTCATAGTCCTGTGCATGGTGTCTTTTAAAGATATCCCTTTCACTGTTCCCCTTACTCCCTACTCTTTTCTTCTGCAGTGGAAAAGAACTTATGCAAAGGCATAGAGAACAAACAACAGTACAGGATTTATCTACAAAACATGTTGAGGCTGGAGCTGTAATGTTTACCCATATTCTCCAATCTCCATCTGAATAAATAAAGTGGTATCATGGGATAGGCTGCTCTATAGATAACGAGTTTCAAACTCATTCATCCAGAGAAATTTAAACTGATATAGTTTGCCTATCAAATGGATTTAAAGTTGTATTGTCACTGCACTGCTTTCCACGGTGATTGTTTCTGCTCTGTGGTTCCATGTCTTAATAGACGGTTTGATTGTACATATATGATGCTTCGTTCATATGATTCAGTTTGTAATGGTCTGTATGTACAACCCTGCTATCCAGTAATAAAGCAGAACATAACCCCTTCCATGATTTTAACTAAGGAGTTTATCTGTTTCTAGTGCTATTTTCTGAGAGTAAATAAGGAAATCCTTTTTGCTGATGACTTTTCTTTTTTTTTTCTTTTCTTCTTTCCCTCCCTTTCTCCTTCCCTCCCTCCCCTGCACCCACTCCCTTCTTCCTTTCTTTGATCTATGTATCCTTTCACAGTTTGGGTTTGATGAATATTTCTGCTGAATTTTTGTGAAGAGAAGATAAGTTATCAATGCATTTTCTCCTTGTTAATGGCTTCAGTGGCCTATCATTTATTATCTGAGTGCTGTGTGCCTTGAATAGACAGTGGAGTAGATGAAACAGGCTTTCACTTGGTGATCTGCCCCCAACTGTAAGGAAATAGTCTTGGATCTTTGATCGAAATCAAGGACTGTCATTTGCCTCATACTTCGCTGGTTCCAGGAAGGAGGCCAGGATTATTTTCCCTTGGAAAGAGAATCAGCTATGTTTCCTTCAAATGCCTAGATTTTACTCTCAGGCTCAATTATCTATAAAAAGAGCTTTTATAGCAAAGAGACTTCACCATAGAGAAATGATGTTAAGTTAAATGGAATATAAAGAAAACCATATTCCAAACTCTCTCTGTTAAGTAATTTAATATTAACTGAAATCTGAAGTTGCAGAATATAAAAAAGAAATAAAAAATAACTCTGCTGCTTTCTCAAGGGAAAGATTACTCAGCTGCCTTGCTGAAGTTGGCTCCTGTGTCCTTTCCACAAAATCACCCTCTTAAGCACTCTCTCTGACTAAAATCCTTAAAACATCAATACAGGCATTACAATTTCATTATATTTGATGCTGACTCAAAATGACTAGGTGTAGAACACCACTGAATTTCAAACTCACCTTGACAGATGAAAAAAGTGCACAGCTATAAACAAGGTTGAACTGGTCTATGTACAAGGTGAAGAAGAAAGACTGTATGTACAGAAACCAGTGGGGCAGAACTGTGGGTGGTGCATAAACAGCAGAAAACAGGTCAGAAGACACATATGAGGCACTTCATTTCAGATTCTCCTTAAGTATTACCTCCTCAGAGAAAATTTCTCTATCTAATTAAATATAGACTACTTCATCACTCTCCATCCCTCATTCAGCTTTACTTTTCATTATAGAAATGTTACTATGTATTAAATGTATATTATATGTTAGATATACTAAATAGATACTAGATGTATGTTATAAATATATATATTTTAAAATGTGATTATTATCTAAATTTCCCACTAGAATACAAGCTCAATGAAGTCAATAACTTTGCTTGGCTCACTGCTATAGACTCAGCACCTAGAATAGTACCTGGCACTAAACAAATATTTGTTGAAACAAAAAATTAAAAATGAAAAATATAAATTGGTTATGTTAAAATGTAGCTGGAAGGTTTAATTAGGAACATTGGTTGCTAGTAATTCTCGCAGTCACTCAACATTTTTTAGACCTTGTATGAGAACCATGTTCTGTTTGGTACACAATGGTGATATTAAAAACTTGTCACAGGTCTTGAAAAGATAGATGAAAAATACATATAGTTCAGCCTTTGCAAGAATTTCCTATGGGATCTATTACATTTGGAAACGTCAAGTTCTGTGATCTCTCTTCGGGGGGAAAAATGTAACAGGAATATGAGATTTAATAGTACTTACTGAATATATATAAAAATATCTAATATTAAATGAAAAAAAGTAGCTAACATTTCTGTAGTGCCAGGCAATGTTTTAAGTACTTTATATTTATTAGCTCTTTTAATTCTTAAAAAAATCCTTTGAGGTAGGTTTTGTCATTAGCCCTGTTGTATAAGGAACTTTGACTTTTTTTACTGGTTCTTGGGAGGGAGCCTCTAAATCCTTGCAATTTCCTCAGTTATAGGAATGTTTTTGCCATTCATGGTGGACCCTTTGTTATTCATGATAGTTATGCTAATGAGATGGCTCATGGTAGTCCTTAGATAGTTTCAGGATTGGGGCCAACTATGCCAGAAAGACCAACCTTGTGATTAAAGGGTTGGGTCTTTGAGCCAAGCAATACCAGCTCAACCTCCTGGTGTGGTGGGAGGATGGGCCTGGAGATTGATTTCCATCATGTGGCCACTGATTCAGCCAATCATGCCTACATAGTGAAACCCTAATGAAAACTCTGGACACAGAAGATTGAGTGAGTGCAGGGATGTGTCC
The DNA here is from genome assembly GCF_949774975.1 of Lagenorhynchus albirostris. NCBI lineage: Eukaryota > Metazoa > Chordata > Mammalia > Artiodactyla > Delphinidae > Lagenorhynchus > Lagenorhynchus albirostris. Next base: position 61,642,162 of record NC_083102.1, read on the forward strand.
TGACTCTGCAGGGAGAAGACATGGAAGTTTTGCATTTGGAACCCTCCCAAAATATCCTTTTATATACTTCATCTTTTCACTGTTTCTGAGTTGTATTCTTTTGCTACAATACAACTGTTAAAGAGTATAGCACTTTCTTGAGTTCTGTAAGTTGTGTCAGCAAATTATTAAACCTATTAATGGGAACTCCCAAATTTGTAGCCAGTTGGTCAGAGGTGTAGCTGGCCTGGGAACCCTTGAACTTATGGTTGGTGTTTGAAGTGAGAGCTGTCTTGTGGAGGCCTGAGCCCTTAACCTGTGAAGTTTTGCGAAACTCCAAGTAGTTAGTGTCAGAATTGCATTGTAGCCCCACTTTCAGATGTAGAAATGGAGGCATGCAGATTTGCCCAAAGTCTCAAAGCTAGTAAGTGGCAGCATCAGGAATTAAATCCAGGCTATCTACCTGCAAAAAATATCTGCTCTTAATCATTATGTTATTGTCTCTCTTAATCAAAGAGCTCTTTTCAGTTTTCAATAGAAGTAAGATTGGAATGAATCTGTTAGGATTTATTACCCTGTCCACAGTTTGTTTTCAAACTTTTGGAATCCACAACTTTGAGAGAATATATTTCTGTTGTTTTAAGCAACCCAATTTGTGGTAGTTTGTTATAACAGTACTAGGAAACTAATACAGTATCTCAAACTTAATATGACCAAGACAGAACTCTTTTTTTTTAAAAAAAATTATTTATTTATTTATGGCTGCGTTGGGTCTTCGTTGCTGCACGCGGGCTTTCTCTAGTTGTGGCGAGTGGGGGCTACTCTTCATTGTGTTGCGTGGGCTTCTCATTGCGGTGGCTTCTCTTGTTGCGGAGCACGGGCTCTAGGCGTGCAGGCTTCAGTAGTTGTGGCACACAGGCTCAGTAGTTGTGGCACACGGGCTTAGTTGCTCCACAGCATGTGGGATCTTCCCAGACCAGGGATCGAACCTGTGTCCCCTGCATTGGCAGGCGGATTCTTAACCACTGCGCTACCAGGGAAGTCTCCAAAACAGAACTCTTGATGTGCCCCCACCCAAAACCTATTCCCCTTAGTCTTGCTTTCTCAGCATATGGCAACCTTATCCATCCAGTTGCCAAAACCAAAAATTGAGGAATCATCCTCTATTTCTCTTTTCCTCTCCTCCCACCTCTAATCCTTTAGCAGGATTTAAATACCTATCTGTTGTCTTTATCCTACCAGATCTACCTTTTCCACCTCCATTTCTCTCCATTTCCATTGTTACTATGCTGGTCAGAACCACCATCAACCCTGGCCTGGACTACCGTGACACCATCTTCACTGGGTTCCCTCCTTACGTTCTTGCCATGTCACACTTAAATAAAATCCAAACTCCTTACTGTGGCTTACCAAACCCTGCTTGATCTGGCCTGTGCCTACCCATCTGAATTCATCTCAGCTCACTTCCACTTACTGTGCTTTAGCTGTACGGATATTATTTGTTTCTCAGTAGACCAACTTAACTTATCTTAGGCTTTTGCACTAATTGTTTCCTCTGTCTCAAATGCACTTACCCTGTTCTTGATGCAACAAGTTTCTTCTTGTAAATTAAACCTCAACTTCAGTATCACCTCCTCTAACAGGCCTTTTACTGACCTGGTTTAACTAGCCTCCCTGGTATTTTTTCTTTGTCCCATTAGCCTATTAAAATTCTTTGCATGGCACCCATCATTATCTAACATGTTTCTTCTTTATCTGTCTATTTTCCTTTACTAGACTGTATGCTCTGTGAGGCTAGAGCTTGAGTGGCTGATCACTGCTTTGTGAATGCCAGAGCAGTCTTTGGCATGTAAGAGGAGCTCAGTAAATATTTGTTAAATGAACAATTACCATTCTCCCAACCCCTTGCAAAACCGTGTAAAAATTATTGACACAGGTTCAAAGTATAGAGCCTTGAAGATTTTGACAAATCTGTAAGACGGGGGTGAACAATCATCTTACATGTTCCTTCTTCCTTTATAAGAGTTCTTTATTCACTGTAGTTCCCTTACCGGGCTTGTATAGTTCTCCCTGATGTTGATATATATTGGGGTGGTTACATGTCAAGGAAAAAAAATACATATTTATTTTTCAAAAAAATACAGAAGCTCTAAGGTTGTTAGTATTGGGGGGAGTCATTGTATAAAATAAATGAATAAATATGCTGTTAAGTGGTACCTATAAGCTGTTAAGATCTATTGAGGCATGCCTAATTTAATCACTTTAAATCACATGCTGTGAAAACAATTCTTACAGTTCACTGAGAGTTTTAGAAATTTTATTGTTATTAGAAAACAATGAAAAACAAAACTTAAAAGGCTTGCCTTTTAAAGGAACACTTATGACTGTCTTCACTCTTTTTTTTTTTAATTTTTATTTTTATTTATTTTTATTTTTATTTTTTTGACGTACACGGGCCTCTCCCGTTGCGGAGCACAGGCTCCGGACGCGCAGGCTCAGCGGCCATGGCTCACGGGCCCAGCCGCTCCGCGGCATGTGGGATCTTCCCGGACCGGGGCACGAACCCGCATCCCCTGCATCGGCAGGCACTCTTTTTAAAATATGAATTTCAATTCAATATCTGTTTAACTCTGCTTTCAGAAGTTGAATTTTAGGTTGATGTAAAAATGCATGATAAATTCATGTAATATCTTAGCACAGGTAGTACCCTAACAAGTAATATACTGACAGAAAAATGCCTGTTTTTATGTGGTCTTAGCTCAGAGAAAAATTTTTAAATGTTTGGAACAAAAATCAAAGACTATTTTGAGACGTGAAAATTATATGAAATACAGTGTCCATAAACACAGCCAGGTTCATTCATTTATGTACTGTTTCTGGCTGCTTTCCCATTACAATGACAGCATTGAGGAGTTGTGACAGAGACCACATGGCCTGCAAAGCCTAGCTATTTATTACCTGGTCTTTTACAGAAACAGTTTGCTGACCCCTGATCTAACATATAAAAATATGTGAAAAATAATTTTATCTCTCTGTTCATCTTAACTGTCTAATTAGACAGCAATGCCATATGTTCTAAACTCAGATCAGTGTTTTCTTGTATCTAATAACTGTTGGCATTCAGTATAAGGGCAGCAACACAAACATATATAAGAAAATGGTACTACCCACATCAACTGTAATAGCACATATCTCTAGAACTTATTAGTCAAAACATTCTTCCCTAGACCATATGGGAGCAGGGGACTGTCTTTGTTAAGGCATCATTTACATTCAGGTGCACCATTCCATCAAACTTGTATTTAAAGTCCTCGGTGCTGTGACACAAAGATGAACAAGGAAGTCCCTACTCTCTAGGAGTTCCTGATCAAGCAGGAAGTTCACATTTTCATTCCCCAAGCAACTCAATGAGATTCTTATTATTACTATTTTAGAGGTGAGACAACAGAAATGCAGGCAAAGATCAGGCAATCTGTATAAGATACCCTGAAACATTGGAAATTCCTGTTTTGTTTTTTCTGGATTCAGATTAACATAGTAATAAAAAATATATATGTATATATATGTGTGTGTGTGTGTCTATATATCTATATATAGATACACACACACACACACACACACACACACACACACACTTTTATAAATAGCACAGAGCTGAGCAAGTATGTAGGGAAAAGGGAGAGACGATCCATACTCTGCAGGGAAATCTGTCAGGGAAGTCTACGCCAGAAGGAATTCCCTGCCCATGTTATTTCTTTCAACATCTAACAGATTCCTGTATATGTTCCAGGTTTAAAATTGTTGAGGGTCAAGCAGAGAGGACACTAGGAGTGGGAGGGCATCAGACTGGAGTCTGTCTTTTAGCAAATATATTTCAATGGATCACAGACACCATACCAACTTCCTCATTAAAAAAAATATCTCAAAATAGACTTGGTGGAGCCCTGTAAAGTGTAATGATATAAGGAAGAGCAGGTTGGGTGCTGAGAAACGCTCTGAAGTCTGACCTTTCTCAGATGTGGATATAATGACCCACTTTCATTCCAGTTGGAGAATAAATTCAGATAAAGATACATGCTGCCGTCCCATGGAGCCCACATGTGGCCTTACAAATGAGTGTGCTGCCAGAGCTCAGAGTGACCAGGTTTATACGGGCACTGGTAGTCACTTCTTTGGCTCCAATTGGAGAGGCAATTCAAAAGAATAAAGGTCTAGACTTTACACTTTGCCAGAGTTAGGAATTGGCTCCCCCCGGCCTCAGCTATGTATACAAAATTATATAGGTACATAAAATTATACATACACACACACACTTTTTTTTCCCTTTCCCTGAACAATTGGAGAGTTAGTTTCAGGCTTGCGGGATTCATGTCACTTCCCCTTTCAGCCTGTATCTTCTAAGAAATGGACATAACCAAACATTATTTCATATTCAAGACATCTAACATTAACATAACACTATGACCTATTGATCTAATATACTGTCCATATTCAAAATTTCACAATTGTCCCAATAATGTCTTTCATAGGCTTAATTTTTTTTTTCAGAATTTATAAATCCACAATCTAGTCAAGGATCATGAATTGCATTTACTTGTCATACTTCTTTAGGGTCTTTCTAGGACAGTTCCTAGCCCTTTTGGGGGCATTTTTGAAGAGTCAAGTTTAGTTGTTTTGCAGACTGTCCTTTAATTGGGATTTGTCTGATTGTCTTATTATGATAAAGGTTAAACTTTTTTTTTTTCAGGAATATTACAGAAGTGATGTGCTCTTCTCAGTACATCTAATTTAAGAGACACATTAGGTCATTTTGTCCTATAATTGGTGATGTTAAGTTGATCATTTAATTAAGGTGGAGTCCATCAGATTTTCCTGCTATCAAACTTATCTTTTTCTCTTTGAAATTAATAACTAATCAGTAGAGTTATATTTTCAGACTATGTGAATATCTTTTTCTTCAACAGTCTGTCATCCATGTTTTGGCATCTATTGTTGATTCTCACCTGAATCAGTTACTACCATGGTGGTTTGCCAGTGGTGATTTTCTAATTCTATTGACTCTTCTACATTTATTAGAATTCTTCTGTAAATAAGAGCTTTTCTGTCTCCACCCCACTTAAAAATATTATTTATTTATGATTACAACGCACATACACATACATAAGCACATACATGTAAGATATATTTTATATCTGTGGGAACTGATGGATTTTTAAAAATTCATTGTATTATAATTGGTTTCTGCCCTTCTTCATTATTATACTCAAATGAGAATCAGTTTAATTTAGGTACACATTAACTTAGTACTGCTGCTTGGAATCTGAGATCTGTGTGATTGTAACTCTAACGTGGACCAGAGTTCTCCTGGAAAATGTAAGACCATGGCCCGCAAGAGTTGGAAGAGACATTAAGCATTACCTTCTCATGGACAGTAGGAATTTTCTATCTAATGTCTTGTGTCCATCTGTGGGAAGTGTCCATCCTATTTGCTTTCTCTGGAATGCTTTTCTTCTCCCCAGTCAAGATGCCCTCCGTATATCTGTCATCACACATCTTCTGCCACCTGGTGGTAGGTTACTGAGTCTACAAGAAGAGACCAGGCAGACCAGCCCTTAGGTATTCAGAGACCAAAGCAGGACCTGTGCTCTCCAATACTGTCCACACATCAAATGGCAATGCCTAATTAACAGGGACTTCTTTGTAGCTAAGAGTCTTTCATTTTAAATGCTTGTGAGTTTTTGTAGGAGGAAAGCGGATATGAAATATTTACTGGTCTCTGTTCTGAGACCTGCCATAAATGCTAAGTTAAACCTTGAGAAGCTCTACAAGGTAAACTTTGTTATCCTAATTTTATAGATCAGGAAAAATAGAGTTAAATATTCTGTCGAAGTCATGCAGATCGTAAGTGGTGGAGCCAAAATCTGAACCAAAGTTAGCTGACTTTGAAGCCTGTGTTCTTTCCACTCATTATACTAACTCTAAAGTGTGTTCATCCCTATATATGTGTATGTGAGTGAGAGAGAGAGAGAGAGAGAGAGAGAGGGCTATTTATATCGTAAATCATTGGAGACCTCCCAAAATCTCAGACTGAAATTAATTGGGTTATAAACTATTAAGATATGTTAGAACGTATTATTATATTTTTTAAGGTGAATGCTCTTCACTGATACCAGATTTCCTCATTTCCACAATAAATATAAGGGAAGCAGTAGGGTCAAGTATTTAAGAGAGCCTGGATTTAGTAATCAGACCTGATTTTGTTCAAGTTTGTCTCTGCCACTTAAATGTGTGAATATGGACAAGTCAGTAGACATCCCTAAGCTTTAGTGTCTCATACATATAATGGTTAGGTATATATAACATTTGGTTTATGGAGTTGTAAACATTAAGTTAGGAAACATACGTCAAGTACTTGATTCAGGGCCTGACAGAATTTGTGCTCCATTACTGATGACGATTACCATTTTTAATTATGAGAGGAGTGAATGGGAATCTTTGTAGGTCAGTAAATATTCCTCAGATCTGAAGACTGTCTTGATGCATCTTCTTAGAGATGAAGCAATGAATTACTCTTGCTTTTTCTCCTACTTAACATTTAAATTAAAGTGTTTCATAACCAAACAGTTCCAGAGCCTGAGCGCCTGTTAATCATACAGCCATCTGTGAGTAATACATAGAAACTCTTAACTTCTTCCTTTCTCTATTTGTTACTAACCAGAGTCCTCAGAGACCACCTGACTTGGGAAGAACAATTGTTTGAGGTCATCAGGACTTAACTTATGACAGTTTTAAATCATCGGAGGGTTAAATGTATTTTAAAGGACATCTGTAAGACAAATTTTGATATTTATGCCAATGTCGCTGAGACAAAGAAGTGGAGCATTGCTTTCGTTGTTTTCAAATATTCTTAGTGAGACCTCTTTTTTGTACGAACATGTGCACTCCTCCCTTTACTTACTGCTTATCAGTAGAAATATATGACATTTAGTTGATTTGATACATTTGTTTTCTTGTTATATTTCATCATTTTGTAAAGTACTTTGCAATGGATTCGCTTAAAAATGTTTATTGAATAGGGCTTCCCTGGGGGCGCAGTGGTTGAGAGTCCGCCTCCCGATGCAGGGGACACGGATTCGTGCCCCGGTCCGGGAAGATCCCACGTGCCGTGGAGCGGCTAGGCCCGTGAGGCATGGCCGCTGAGCCTGCGCATCCGGAGCCTGTGCTCCGCAATGGGAGAGGCCACAACAGTGAGAGGCCCGAGTACCACAAAAAAAAAAAAAAAAATGTTTATTGAATACTTGTTATATGCCAGGCAGTAAGTCACTTTACAAGGTAGAGTATAAGAAAAAATTTAGTAAATATAAAAATATACGTGTCAAGCACTATGCCTGGTACAGGCAATATAAAAATTAACATAAAGTTATTAAGATATGATTTTTTCTTAGTGAACGTAAAGCCTGGTTTATCATCACAATTTAATATTATTAAATACATTTAATGAGAGATGAGGAAGCTGAAATTAAAAGAAGTTGAAATAACTTGCATAAGGTCACACAGAAAGTGAGTTGTAAATTGCAATTTACATTAATCAAATATTTTTATAATACTGTTTTATTTCCTACATTGACTTTGGAACTACATCTCATTTTTAAAAGACATTGATCTTGGATAAAAATATACATTTTTAACTTATAGTCTACTTAGAATCAATATTATATAGCTTGCTATATAATGTAATAATCATATTTCCGTTTTCCTCTTTCTAGCCTTTGGACTATTTTTGACATACATTTTTATTTACATATATTATAAACCCCATGATATATTGCTATTAGTTTTGTTTAAATAGTAACTCTCTTTTAAATTGATCTAAAAATAAGAATAAAATCTTATATATTTATCCATGTAGCTACCTTTTCTAGTATTTTACATTCCTTTGTATAGATCCATATTTCCATCTCATATCTTTTTCTTTCGGCCTGAAACACTTCCTTTAACATTTCTTGTATTACATGTCTTCTGGTGATAAATTCTTTCAGCTTTTCCATGTCTCAAAAAGACTTTATTTTGCCTTTATTTTTGCTAGGTATAGAATTCTATGTTGATGGATGTTTTTGTCTTTCAATACTTTAAAGAGGTTGCTCCATTGACTTCTTACTTGCTTTGTTTTGGATGAGAAATCTGCTCTTTTCTCTCTCTCTCTCTCTCTCTCTGTGTGTGTGTATATATATATATATATATATTTATTTATTTATTTATTTATATGTTTATAATATATATATTTATGTACAGTGTTCTCCCTTTCCCTACCCTCGCCCCCTTTCCCCAGGATACTCTTAAGATTTTCTTTACCACTAATTTTTACCAATTTGATTAAGATGTATCTTGGTAATTTACTTCATATTTCTTGTTCTTGGGGTTTGTTGAGCTTCTTGGATCTCAAAGTTTTTGGTTTCCATCAATTTAGGAAAATTTTGGCCATAATTTCTTCAAGCATTTTCTGGGTTCCTCCCTTTCTTCTCCTTCAGTGACTTAAATTACAAAAAATATTAGGCCACTTAAAGTTGGCCGATACCTCACAGATGCTCTGTTTACTTTTGTGAATACTTTTTTCTGTGTTTCATTTTGGATAATTTGTACTGCTGCTTTTTCCAGTTTACTATTCTTCTCTTCGAAATATCTAATCTCTTATTATTATTATTTCTGTTTTTCTAAATTTTGGCATTACCCGCCGGAGCTGCCATGACGGAGTCTCTGCATCTCTGCAGCCACTTACTTCCAGCGGTGATCTCGAGAGACTCCATGCTCTTGGCCATTGCTACCCCTCTTGTTATTCTTATCCAGTGTAGTTTTCATCCCAGCCATCATGGTTTTCAAATCTTAAAGTCTGATTGCCCCAAATTTCTGGCTTCAGAGAACCTCCCTTTTAAAAAAATATTTCTTGTTTCAGCTTAATATTCTGAACATATGGAATACAGTTATAATAATTATCTTGATGTTCTTGTTTGTTAATTCTAATATTGGTCTCAGTTTGGATGGGTTTCAATTGATTGATTTTTCCTCCTCTTTATAGGTCGTATATTCTGGCTTTTTTGTATTCCTGGTTAATTTGAATTGGATACAAGAATTGTGAATTTTATCTTATTGAGTGCTGAATATTTTTGTATTCTTATAAATATCCTTGTGCTTTGTTCCAGGATGCAGTTAAGTTGCTTGGAAACAGTTTGAACCTTTTGGGTCTTGCTTGTACAATTTCGTGAGTCTGACCAGAGCATCATGTAGTCTAGGGATAATTATTCCCCGTGTCTAATGCAATACTTCTCTGAGTACTCTACGAGTAATGTGGCGTTCCAGTCTGGCTGGTGATAACCAGTCTTTGTCCTGTCTGACACTTGAGTACTGTTCCCTCTGATTTGCAGGGCTTCAGGTACTTTTCTCAAATGAATGTGTTAAACACTTGAAGAAGACTCTCTGGAGATTTCCAGGCTTCTTTCCTTGTGCAGATCTCTCCTTTCTGCTCCTCTGTCCTGCAAACTCCATCTGCTTTGTTTTACTTGGACTCTAACTTCATCTCCTCAACTCACAAAGTCTGATGGGCTTTGCTTGGTTTCTCCCTCCTTGAGTGGTGGCCTGGAAACTCTCAAGCCAGGAAGCTGGGATAATCACTATTTCCTGTCTCTCAGGGATAACTGTCCTTTGTTGACTGATGTCCAATGTTTTATATATTTTGCTTTTTTCTGTTTCCTTATTTTAGGTTAAAATAACATAAATAAAAATTAATTAATGTATTATTTATCAGTAACATTTATTAATTAATAAATCAAAATTTATTTAGAGTAACACAGTTTATTCTATCTTCGTTGAAAGCGAAAATTCTCGTTTTTGGCACTTTAAAGATGCTGACTCATTGTTTCTAATAAGTCAGAGTCTCCCTATTGTTGTTCCCCCATATGTAATAATTTTCCCCCTTTGGCTGCTATTAATATATTTCTTTTTTTTTTTTTTTTGATGTTTGTTTTACTATCTTGTGCCCAAGGATGGTCTTTTTTGTGCTTGTACTATTTTTGTTTTGCTCAGCTTTATGAATCTGTGGGTTGATGTTTTTCACCAAATTTGGGGAGATTTCAACTATTATTTCTTCAAATATTTTTTTGCCTCAATCTCTCTCTCTCCTATCCTTGTGAGACTCTATGTCCGTTAAACATCTTTTTACAGTCCCATTTGCTGTTTATTTTGAAAAATCTTTTTTTTTTTAATCTTTGTTTTTCAGTTTGGGTGATTTCTACTGACCTATCTTCAAGCTTACTAATTCCATTGTCTAATTTTCTGTTAAGCTCATTTAGTGAATTTTTAATTTCATATATTTTATTTTTTAGTTCTTGAATTTCTATTTGGTTCTTTTATAATTTTCATATCTCTACTGATATTCTCTATCCAGTCATTGTACCCATAATTTCAAGTTCTTGAACATGTTTATCATAGCTTTTTAAGAGTACTTCTCTGATAATTTCAAAACCTGCAGCATCCTGGGGGCTTGCTTCCACTGGCTATTTTTCTTTTTTGACTTTAGGTCATATTTTTTGCTTATTTGCACGTACAGTAGTTTTTTAAATGTATACTGGACATTGTGCACAAGACATGATTTGTGGATTATGCTGTTTTCTTTAAAGAATTTGAGGTTTTTTTCCTGGCAGACAGTTAAACTGTGGTGATCACTTGGAGCTTATAGAGTGGTGCTTCTCAGCTAACGGTAGTTTTACTCCCCCCACCCAAGGAGATATTTGGCAATGTATGTATATATTTTTGGTTGTCACAACTTGGGGTGACAATGACATATGACAGTGACAGTGGGTAGAGGCCAGGAATGTTGGTAAACATCCCAAAATTCACAGGAAAAGCATCCCACAACAACTAATTATCTGATCTAATGTTTCAGTAGTGCTGAGGTTGAAAAACCCTACTGTAGATGTTTTAGACATTGTTAGAAAGGGTTTATTTCAGTCTTCCCCCTAGTCCTAGAGCACGTACCTTATTCTAGAGTATGCCTCATTTCTAACATTTGGCCTTGCTGGGGTCTTAACTAAATGCCCAAAGTACTAAATGTCTCTTTATTCCACTCTGACTGGCTAAACCTCCAATGTCTCCCAGCACTTTACAACTTCAGTATCTTTATTCAGGACTCACCTCCCAGCAACTGGTTAGTCTTACTGCGTCTCACCCTGCAGAAGTACAGTCCACGGCTTGGCCAAAGTCCTTCAGGGCACCTCTGTGTAGAACTCTGGGGATCTCCACCATCTCAAGGAACTTTGCCTATAAATTCTCGCCTCCTAAGCAACCCTAAATTCCAAACTCTGTGTCCTCTTCATAATGAGATTGCCACTTTCTGTACTTCACTTCAGAAAGTACCCTCAATAGAAATGTGGGTCAACATGAAACTCACCTCACATAATTTCCTTCTGTCAAAGATCACAACCCTATGCATTTTGTTTTCTAACACCTGACAACAATTGTTTCATATATTTTGTACAGTTTCATAGTTTGCAATAGGAGTGTAATTCCTATACCAGTTATTCCATCATGGCCAGAGGTAGATATGCCAGAAATGGAACTTGAATTCAACTCTAAAAGTTAGGTTTCTCCATCATTCTTTGGGAGTAAGAAGATATCCTTTTAATTATAAGGAAATATTTGATAATAGATGAATATAAACTTGCAGTTTCCTTCTCTAGAAAATACTAGAGGAGAACATTTCTGCTAGATCTACCTTCTTATCCCATTCTCCAAGACCATTTCTGTGCTGGCTAATAAGACCATACAAATGATGCCTTCTTTCTACCAGAGATAATAATAGCTGTCTTATCTTGTATGGTTTCTATTGCCAGGCAATGTGCCAATAGATTTACATACATTTTATTTTATGTTATGTTCATAGCAGCCCTATTTTCCCTGATTTACATTTTAATTTTTGTTTTATTTATTTCTATTTTTGGCTGCGTCGGGTCTCAGTTGTAGCATGCGGGCTTTTCCTTGTGGTGTGCGGGCTTCTCTCTAGTTGTGGCTTGCGTGTTTTCACTCTCTAGTTGTGGCACGTGGGTTCCAGAGCGTGTGGGCTCTGTGGTTTGTGGCACGCAGGCTCTCTCGTTGAGGCGTGTGGGCTCAGTAGTTGTGGTGCACGGGCTTAGTTGCCCGGCAGAATGTGGGATCTTAGTTCCCTGACTGATTTAGTTCCCTTAGTTCCCTTCCTGACAGGAAGTCCCCTTCCCTGATTTACTTTTACGGAAACTGAGTCTCCAAGAAGTTAAGTAACTTGTAAGTTTTCAGAGGTAGTGAAATGAAAGAACTGAAACATAGGCCTAGGTCTGTCTGACTCTAAAGCCTCAAATGTGTATCATTTGAGGCTTTAGAGGCTAATTGCTGTAGCAGAGCACCCCCAGATCCTCAGTGGCTGAACACAATAATCATTTATGAAAGTGTTTTTATTCATATTAAATTCTAGCAATGGTTGATGGAAACTTCTGCTTCACACAATCCTTTTTTCTAGTGGCCCCATTATTCCCAGGGCCTTGGAGTTCTCTGCTGCTCCACTTCATCAGAAGACAATAAAAGAGAGTGCAGAGGATCAAGCTGGAAGATGTTAAGACTGATAAGTAGGGAATATCACTTCTCATGACACACAATTGGGCAGAAGTCTGTTGTAGAGCCCACCTACCCACAGGGAGGCTGGGGAATAATGTTTAGCTATGTACATAGGAGGAAAAGGGAATGGGCTTCAGTGAACTACTAGCTAGTCCCTACCACACCGCATTAAGCCAGATTCTCTCCTAAGTTCCTCCTTGGGGAGTATTTATACACTTTGCTCTAAATTTAGCTTTTCTAGGCTGGGGACCTGTTTTAGTGTCATAGATAATTCTCTAGGCAAGTGAAAGTTAACAGAAATCATATCCTGAGAGGATGTGGATCTTTAGTTCATGTATCACATTGTCCCTCATCAGGCCAATAATTATCACCATCAACATTACCATCATCATTCCCAATTTTAAGCAATGCATTTTTGATAATTTTTGACATTTTAATCTACAGTTACTGTCTACATTATTTGAATTAAGACACTAAACTTCCTCTCCCACCACTCTCATCTATCATGCCCTTGGACCTGGGCCACCATGGAGTCAATGCCTTGTTTTCTTGGCCTCTATCTTGCCCAAGTATCAGGCTTTCAGAATGGTGTCTTCCAGTGAAACTCTGAGTCTGTAAACACAAAATGAGTATCAAGAACTTTCTAACTGCCCTGAACAATATCAGTGCTAAATTAATAGTCAAAAAATAATCACAAGTATGAGGAGGACACTTCCAAAAAGAGCTGGCTTAGATTCCTTTGGGAAATGGTAGTGACACCTGGGAAACCAACAGTTAACTGAAAAAAAAGGCAAATTTGAAGAGCACTTTAGTCAACTTGCTTTGGTCAGCCCACCTGGGTCTTTCTTTTGATTTAAGTATATCTCCCATCTGTTTGGTTGGAGTGTTTGAACCAGTTCCCTGGATTTCATTCCAATCACACCTGCCCTAATCCAGGACCTCCTTTTCCCTCCTTCTGACAACACATCCAGATTTTCTCTGTCTTTAGTGACGCGGGCTCAGCGGCCATGGCTCACGGGCCCAGCCGCTCCGTGGCATGTGGGATCTTCCCAGACTGGGGCACGAACCCGTGTCCCCTGCATTGGCAGGCAGACTCTCAACCACTGCGCCACCAGGGAAGTCCTAAATGGTCTCTTTTAAATAAAAAACCAAATGCTTCAAACAGTTAATTTTAGAATAGATCTATAGTATCTTTTAATAGCCTATATTTTCTTAAAGATAATATTAAGTAGGAAGAAAGGTTAGAACTATTTCTATAAAATGTACTGTAATTTCAAATTTCCAAAAAGGCATCTTAAATGATAGGTATTGAGTGTCCCTGGGATGATGCCACTGCAGGCGGCTACTTTAGCAATGTCCTGGATACAATTTTGCATCTAGATTATCTTTGCCCAGGAGAGGCACAACTTTTGTTGGAAAGCACAACTGTTGGTGCAGTGGGGCAATTGGAAAGTGTTACATTGGAGGGAGATCCTTCAGAGAGAATGTGTATCTTCATCAAAATTCTCAATGCATTGAAACTGTCATTCAAAGAGTTAACATCTGCGAAGAATAAAAAATGCAATGGAGAGGTTTCAGGCAAAGCATGCGGAGACTGATAAAATTATCAGTGAATTAAATTCAGACAGATGGCTTTGGAAAGGAATGAAGTACACAAACCTTCCGTGGAGTATAATGACTCTCGTTCTGACAGGGGCTTTGTCAACAGGGTAAGCCTTTTTTAAAAAAAAGAAAATCTGGATTTTAAAGCAACTGGAAGTCAGATTCTTCTCCTTTTCTGAAGGTGGTGTTTAGTACTGAAAGCAACACAACAACAAAACCTGATAGAGTCTGGACAGTCTCAGAGTCTAAATTGCCTGGTGTAGGTGCACAGCTTGGTGGAAGGCACATGGTAGGCACCCTTGGGTGCTGTTCCTTTCTCATTGTCCTCAGACTTGCTGCCCACATCAATGGGTCCTTGGCAGCTAAAATATTTCCACAGAACAGAGGCCAGTCATTAGCTCTGCTTACAACAGCGGGATGACAAGAGAACCTTTCGGCCATTAAACACACTCGTGCACACATATGCACACTGAATAAAGAGAAATCAACTGATTTTTGCTGTTTAAAATTTCAATTTTTATCATTGTTGATTACATTAAAAAATAAAGCTCCTAGAAAAAGTATCCTAGTTGATACTAGCTATCCTTCTACATTTAGATAAAAATGATGAGAAAATAATGTTATTTCTCTCTCAGGGTTTCTTTTCCTTACTGTTTCTATTTCATCTTCACTTATTTGGCTCTAGGGACCCCCTCTTTCAGGCGACAGGGCCTGGCGTATTCACGCTTGGACGTGGATGGCCAGGTTGCTTCTAAGCAATGGACGTTGCCTTTGTTCCAGACCAGATGTTCTGTTTCTCCCTGGTAACAGTTTGCATTGTGGTGTCTTATTATCCGGCACTCTTGGAACTGGTGCCAGGGTAGCCTCAGAATCTGCCAAGAGCAGCGCTGAATCAATGAGACAGCTGGCAGCCTCCCTGGGGAGGGAACATTTTTACCTTTTTGATTCATGCAGTCTCCGCTAGTTCTGATCCAGGATGCCATGAATGATTTTTCTTAGCGACAGGTAAGAACAAAAAAGCTTTGTGACCTAATTCAATAGAAGCTGGAGACTCAGTGTGTGACTGATTTAAAGGAGAAGACGATGAAGAGGAAGTGTACACACAGTCCATTGCATTTTCTCCATAATCGACATCTATGCTTCTGCCTGTGTTGGAATTGTCAGGTTTGCTGGGAAGAGAAGCTTGAGAATCAAGAATATTGTGTTTATTGACCTAGGATTAGGATTTTAATCATGTCTCTGAGACTGCATGTTATCTACAAAAACAAGAAGATTACTCTTTTTTAATTTTTTAGCTATAAAATTCACTGATCTATTGCTAACTTGGCTAAACATTCAAGGTTACTTTAATGGGTTTGTTCACATCATTCAGGCTTTAATGTTTCGAATGCATTTATTTATGAGGGCTATGAATTTGGGTAAAAATCATCCATGTTTACACTCAAGCAAAGGATGACAGCTCAGTTTGGGTCCTCACCCTAGGTCGTACACATGTCAGCACACTTTTTGAGTCAACAAGAACACTAGTCGTGAACACCCTGTTCTCCCACTGCCCCATGAAAGCAGGCCAGTTCTTAAGCCATTGTAGTCAAGAAGGCCATTAGGAGATGAGATGGCACAGTACCTGAGCTCCAGTCCTGGTGTGACTGAGAGGAAAAAAATGTGACAGTAACAGAATTCAGGGACCTTGAGGTGTATCATCCCTATCAATCATGGCAGACGTATTGGCAATATGATGGATGACACCCAACCACTGACCTTGGTGGGTTAGCCTTTGTCACATAAGTACCAGAATAAGTCAAAGCAGTGGGTCAATCCACCATCAAATAAGAGTGATAAGCTGTGACAGCAGCAGAGGGAAAATGAACATTAGTATCAAATGTTGTCCATATTTCTGAAGAGCAGTTATCTTACTGTTCAACCATTGAATGGGATGGGTTATTTCAGGAAGAGGGAAAATCAATCATCAATGCATGCTTGTGGCAGTATGAGTATTCCTCTCTTAACTAAGGTATAACTTAGAGTAGTTGGTCTGTAAAGTAGGCACTCTCACAGGGTGAAAACTATTATAACATAGATTTCTTTACTTAAAACCTGAGAAAAATTAGTGTAACCACTGAACAAACCCCATACAAACCGAAGTTTCAACTCCATTTACAAGACATTGCCTCATCTACGTGCAGTTCAACATTCAGTTGGTGACAGAAGGCTTGGTTTGGGAGTAGAAATAATTTAGCCTGGGATTCCTGGTGATTTTCCCATGATGGTCTTAGAATTTGTCTCTCAAGCATTCTCCCAAAGCTTCACACTTACAAATGACCTACCCCAAATCTATTTTCTCAGTTTACATTTTATTTGATTGGTCATAGAAAGTAAGGAGAAATTTTCAATAAGATATCTCAGTATGCAGCAGGACATGTGGAAGGCTCAATGGCTACAAAGGATAAAGGAAACAGAGAAAAGATTATGATCAACTTGCTTTTCATCAAAAAGTGAGGTTAGAACAGACTGAAGCAAAACCTGCCCGTTTATTTTCCAGATGGCTTTGTGCTATGTGGTAAGGGATTCTATCAGCTTTATCGGTGGTAAGAGTTAGTCGCTCTAACCATACCCCTAAGCCAGTGGAATCACTGAAAATACTGTATCATATCTTTTGGAATCAACATTTAAAAAGCAAGAGACCCAGATATCATGTGATTATCTTTCCTTACAAGCCAAAATATTCAGGTTGGCATCCTGAGGCACTCAGCCAAGGGGAGTAGACCAGGTGGTGCATTAACAGTTAAGGGTCAGACCCTGCATCATTCTAATCCAGCCCATTCGCGTTGCTATGCATTTCCCCCCCCAAATATCTACTGTGTGCTTCCCACCGTGCCAGCCATCAGTACAAAGGGTGTTTTAAGGCAAACAAACGAGATACTATTTATCATAGCAGGCTTTGTAACTTTTGGAGCTTCAGGAGGTGGGTACAAGCTGAAAATGCATATAGAGTCAGGGAAGATTTAGGGTGGAAAAGGAGCAATATATTATATGCATATCGGCTTTATTAAGGAGAGAAAATCCCCAGGGGTGTTTCAGAGCGAACCTTCTCTCTTTTGAGATTGATGTCAGGGAGGATGAACATATCCTCTCAGGGGTGACCTGATATAAGCCATTTGTCTGATCCAGCAAGATATTTCTTATATTCTCTAGTTCCTGATATGGGAGTAGACACTGAGAAGTCAAAGCATCTGGATGCATTGTGTTTGGCTGTGTGGACTACTGTACACAGAAAAAGATAAAGTGTAAGCCCTGATGGTATTCTGGGTGCATTTCTCTCCTTTCTGGATGAATGCCTAAGATGTTGCTAGACTGAAAGCTGAATTGGTTCTCTTGGTAATCTTTCCCATTCTTCTCATCTGCAGGATTTATAAAACATTGCTCTTTCAGTCTAGGTATAATTTTGGGATCACATCATGATAACTCTGTGTGTGTGCCGGGAGGGCAAAGTTGCAAAGCAATTACTCAGCAGTGCTGGGGAAAGAAGCAATTACTGGAACACATTTTAGGCCCGCTTGTCAGAGTGAGTTTCACTTGGGCACAAGGGAAGCATTTAATTTGGGCAGCATCCCTTTTTGGAGGCTTAATTTAGTTTTTTCTTCCCTTTAATTGTGTGATTCCAGTATTTTAGCTACAATCCCTAGGCTGTGAGAACCTTTAAACAGCTCTTGATTATGAAGCAGGGCATGGGTTTTGAAGAAGAATAAACAGGGAGCTGTATAATTTATAGGAAAACTGCATGATGGACTTTTCTTTACGAAGAACATTGGGTTTACACTGGCACAAGCCAAATACCTTTGTAATGAATAGTCAGTAATCAGCAGCAGCTACAGTAAGTGCTTGAAATTTTTTCTTTTATATGCTATGAGTCCATAAATTAAGCATCTGATTCCGATTGCTGTCACGAATGCATACACCTATTGCTACCCACCCCCACTGCTCAGATCTCCTGCATCAGCTCATGCGCAGTATAGAACATTATGAAAAGTAGAAGGCAAGTCTCTTTTAATATGTTCAATTTCCATCTACTTTAAATACCATAATGGGAAAAGAGTGTTGACAGTGCATTCCACTTTCCTATTTGGATCTAGATCACAGTTTGGATTTGAAGACAGCAGTGTTATGTTCTAGAATGTAAGAAAAAGAGTCTATATCAAGAGCCATTAAAATGAACTGAATTGCCAAGGTGGTTTAAAAATATTATTATTATTATTTAGCAGAGATTTATCTAAATTGTAAGCTTTCAACTTGCTCATTCCACTAAGATTTTGCATATGCTATTTTCATCACTTGGAGTGTATCCTTCCTTTTTCTATTCTCTGCTTCTCAAGATTCCTAATCCTAACCAAAAACCCAGACAAAATACTTTAGGAAATTATTCTTTTCTAATCTCTTCTACAACCAGATCCTTTTCAGTCCCCTACTTAATGATCCATTGGCTGCTGTGAAGTTAATGTGAACAGATAGCTATTAATTTATAACTATGATGTTTTCTAATAGTTTAAGAGTACTGTAAAAAAACATAAACATATTTTCTAATTGGAACAATGTTACATGTGGTAGTTATGGCTCCAGGCCAAGTTACAAAATCTATTGAATCCAAAGTATGGATTAAGTGCAAATATTTAAAATTAAGAAGTAGCATCAGAAAATAATATTGCAATATTAACAATAAAATAAGTTATTAGAGCTTTATCTATGCCAGCACTATTTTAAGTCATTTACAAGTATTAATTGACGTCACAATATTCCTGTAAGTACTATGATTTTCATCATTTTACAGAGGAGGAAACTGAGGCACAAGAAGGTTTAAGCAGCTTCTCATGTTTGCATAGCTAATATGTGGTTGGGCTGAAATTTGAGT
Source organism: Lagenorhynchus albirostris (assembly GCF_949774975.1). Lineage (NCBI taxonomy): Eukaryota > Metazoa > Chordata > Mammalia > Artiodactyla > Delphinidae > Lagenorhynchus > Lagenorhynchus albirostris. The sequence goes on from NC_083102.1 coordinate 61,661,282, forward strand.
CGAAGTTTAACACAAACTCTTATGATTTTAACTGCAGTGTTAATTGTATTTAATTTTTAAAAAATATCGTGGTAATTGAGGTATGGAAGAAAGCAAACTTAGAAGACAACTTTAGTAAATATATTCAGAAGATAACTTTGAAACTCTAATTGCTTTAGAAGTTGGCAAAAATTATTCTATTGAAGTCTAAACAGTTGCTGATTTCTTATCAAGTTTTTTAGACTTACAAAAGCAATAGAGAGAAAAGGGTTTAAAGAAAGCAAAAGAAAGTAAGTTAAAATTTTTTTAATGTGAATTTGGTAAGAATTCAAAACAGAAAAGAGAAAGGGAGTTAAAGAGAAATTAAGAGAAACAGAAAAACTTTTAAAAAGTAAACAATAAGCGTGGAAGAGAAATATATGGAATTGTAACTTTTACCCAAGTTCCCTTATGAATGATCCAAGAAAGAAGAAAAAAAAAAAAGGACCTATGGGATCTGATAGTTTCCTCAAAGACCCACTAGGCGGCAGTGTTGTCCGAGACAGCTTTGTGGCTAAGACTGCTTAGTCAGGGTCTAGGATTTTTAGGGGAAGTGAAGTGAGAAATATATGTGGGATGTTTATTATTCAATTGTCATAATTTGGAGAATGCCTTAATGATTGTCACTTGTTACCTTTGAATTTTTTTAGTTCCTTTTTTTTTTTAATTCAGTAAATTATAGTATTTTAGGGACAGAGAATATTGTATCTTCCACAGAGCATGAAGTTGAGTTTTCGTATTTGGAAAAATGGCTGAGGTCATTCCTACAGAGTGAAAAAGCTAAACTTTGCCATGGGAGAATCACCTTCCTGCTCAAGATACTTCCTCACCCAGGTAAGTTTCTTACTGCATCTCAAGTAGTGATCTGAACATCATCTTCACCCAATTAGTATTGTTGAATAAATATCATACAGCGTTTGAAACCTTGATTTTTATATAAATACAGTGATTTTTGTAGTTTAAGCCTGAAAAGTATCTGTTGTGTCATCCCATCAGCTGAGGACAGTGATTTTTGCGGCTTCCTTTTGTATTTCACTGTTACTTGCCTGAGGAGGAAGCAACATTGAATGCAGGAAACCCAAGAGAAGATTTAGGTAGAATGTAAACACTGTAGAGAATTGAAGTGTTCAGCTTTGCATTAGGTAAGCAAAATTCCAGCAAGTCAAGATCAGCAAATTTGTGCGATGTTCTGGTAAGCCACTTCCCTTCTGCAGCGCACTCATTAATTTTCGGAAGCCTGACAGAATGGCTAAAAGGATGATCAATTTCAAGTGTCACTCCTGGCGTGTTTTTAGCCTATGTAAAAGTAGTTCCTGACAAGTAACCCTGTTAATGCCCTCAAAATATCTTCTATTATTAAATATTGGGAATAAGCTGAAATAATGAAACTAGCTTTTTTTCTGTCGCCAGAGTGGTTGGTTTAGAAGATGATGAGATTGGTGTCTATTACTGACTTTTAGGTTGGCTTAAGCACTCAAACGAGCAAAACCCTGAGAGAAATGAACATATTTCAGGAGAACTACTTTTTTTTTTTAATTTTTTTTAATTTTTAATTTTTTTTTTTTTTTTTTTTGCGGTATGTGGGCCTCTCACTGTTGTGGCCTCTCCCGTTGCGGAGCACAGGCTCCGGACGCACAGGCTTAGCAGCCATGGCCCATGGGCCCAGCCGCTCCGCGGCATGTGGGATCTTCCCGGACTGGGACATGAACCCGCGTCCCCTGCATCGGCAGGCTGAGGGACTCTCAACCACTGCGCCACCAGGGAAGCCCAGGAGAACTACTTTTCCTTAATGGATCTGTGTGGAACAAATGGGATATCTCTACTCAATTTCCAAGTGATTCCATAACCTTGTTATCTAGTAGATAAAAACCTCTCTCCTCCCCCTCCCTATTCATTTTTATTCTAATGTGTTGCTTTAATTTTGGGTAGATAACTGGTGTCATTGGGACCCCTGAGCTGACCCTGAAGGAGCTGTGGGTAGCCCTGTAGGTGTTTCTCTACCAGAGGTCCAGGATGGAGTGTCTTTCCCTCCTTGAGTTTGCTTCTCCTCTCTTTCTCCTTCTCACTCACTCATTTTTTGCCTTCTTTTCTAGATGTCATTTTTTCCTCTTCTTCCTTTTGATAACACCTTCTACCCTTAAATGTTTAGCCCCAATCATAGGCATGTGTAGATATTTTGATGTCTATTGGCACTAAAGCATTTGCTGCTGTTGGTCTTAATTCCTTTTATGTCCTAATATTTGGTGAACGGATATTATTCCCAGAGCACTTGGTGAGAAAAAGGGAGAGAGTTATTGCACAACCCAGTTACAGAATCTCTACTGCAAATATGTGGAAAATTCTAAGAAAGATATAGCCTTCAGGTCAGACCAACACTGCAAGGCCTTGAGGAGTGGCAAATGTGAAAACTACACACAGGGGCCTGACAGTTAAAGCAAGTAAATGGCATAGGCCTAGCAAGGATGGAAAAGAAGAGGAGAGCAGCTGGTCCATTCACAGGGACTCCACTGCTTCTGCTGTTCTGAATATGGGATCTGCCTGAATTTACTTGGTTTGATGTCAAGTAATCCTATATATATATAGGAGATACACACACACACATATATGTGTGTGTGTGTGTGTGTGTGTGTGTGTGTGTGTGTGTGTGTGTGTGTATAAAATATATATATGGTCCTGGAAAGAGAAAAAGAAAGAAAACGAAATGAAAAGAAAAGAAATGAAAAGAAATTAAAGAAAAGAAGAAAAGATAAACAACAATGTATCTGCAGGCCTGGAGTACCATAGGCAGCTTGTTTGCAGTTCCTACCATAAGTACTATAAATTCTGGAGATAGAATATTGTAATTTTGTTACACCTGGGAATCTTAATGTACCACAGTGTTCTGACAGAAGTTTGAGCATAAACAGTTTCCTAGATGAATGTTCATACACTCAGTTAAAACTCTAACTCTTCAGAATGTGAAATTCTGAACTAAGACTGGAAACAATAAACTGACTAATTAAACATCACCTACTGTTAAGATACAAACAGCTATTAATTTATAAAGCTAATTGGATTGGAATGCAGTTAAACTCAAACCAGAGTTACATTCTATTTGCTCTTTTACTTTAGAAAATATCAAAGACCACGAGATAATATTTTTATGGTGATAGTTCTTAACAAGTCATGCAGGTCTTCAATAGAAGCCTTTGTTAGAGTGCTGGTATTTGAAAGAATTTAAGTGTAACAGGCCAACTTTATGGAATTGACTCAGAGTGCTTTAGAAGAAAAGGGATTTGTAAAGGACTTTTTTAAAATGCAGCCTTCATTCCATATATGCTGATATCTAATAGTCTCATAATGTGGTTTTAAAAAATTGTGTTTTCTAGAATGCGTCTGAAATAGATTATTTTACAAGCTGAGTTGTTTTCAATACCTTGAGCGCGTTAAGAATTGTTTCCTTTTGTCTTGATAGAGCTGTCAGGCTGTTTCTAATCATGTTGGCTTTGATGTCTATCAAGAACAGACACACAAAGAGAAGGTTGGGAGACCTGTTTGCCATTTCACTCCCTCATAGATGCCAAGTAACCAAGTGGAAGAGCATGTAGGGACAGTGTGACATGGAGTAGAGGACACAGGGTCATCTAGTCTGAATGCCCATTGATGTTTCAGCCTTGGACTGTGAACACTTCCGTTCAGATATGTATCTCAGGTGTTTGCCCTTAAAGGAGGGTCTCAGACCTCAGGGACTCTTCCTTTCATAATCTAAATTAAAATACCCTCAAACAGACCTCGGAGTCATTTCAGTTTTCCTCATCCGTGAGCTTCCTCTAGCTTTTACCCTCTAGGTTTTACCTATAGCTTGAATCTGGGGGGCCTGCAGGGCTTTCCTGGGAGTCCCGAGCGCACCCACGTCCCTGGATTCCTCACAGCCCCCTTCCCCCTTCCCCCCCCCCCCCACAGGAAGCGTCAGCCACAGCTTAATCCTCGACACCCAGGTTATCAGAACGCTATTTCCCCCTACACCCCGCCACGGCCGCTGCGGTCTCTCAGCGAAAACTGAGCAACACCCAGGAGCTGCGTTGGGTCCTTGAACAGGGCTCCGGGGCCTGCAGACGTTGGCTTGGTGATTCGGGGAGACGCCAGCTTGCGCGCCAGTCCGGGAACCCTGAGCCCGGCCTAGGGGCGCCGCTCTTTGCGGGAGCTGAACTGGCATCTCCACGCTGCCAGCGCCCCGCTGCTCCTGGCCGCCTGCACAGGCCTCTCCTTGCGCTCGTCAGTCACGCATTCCCGCCACTGACCTTTCCTTCCCGTCTCTGTACTGGGTACCCATTTCCGGTGCAAACAATGGCTCGTAAGCAGTTCCCCCTCCGTCTTTTCCAGCCTCATGTCAGTCTGCAGCCCATCAGCAACCTGTCACCCGCAGTTCAGAACCAGCGCTCCAGCCCATTGTTCCACGCACACATCTCTTCTCTGTCTGGCGCTGGACAAGCCTCAGTGCTGCCTCAGGGCGCTCTCGTGTGTCACCAAGGCAGACAGGGTTAGGAGGACCCAATTTGGTCACCTGTCAAAGATTATGTCTCTATGAGGCAATTTCAACTAGGCTTCTAGATTTTCCCGACACCCCTCCCACCCTATTTAACACATATCCACGTGCCCACAAGCGAGAACTCTGGTAAATATGAGGCGGGATTTTAACCTGAACAACTTTAGGACTTGGAAGGCGAAGGTGGGGGGGGGAGCGGGGGGAGGGGGGAATATGAAATGAATAGGAAGAAAAAACGATTGCAATTACATTGCCACCAATACACCTCCTGTGGGGAAAGTGATAAAGAAACAATGTGCTTGGAAGAAACATTCAGGAGGCTCCTTTAAGATTTTGCACAAGAGAAGCAATCTATTTTTTTTTTAGAAATAGGCTCATTGCTTCTGAGGCCGAATGGTATTGCCATATAACTACACTTTCTTCTCTTCAAGTCTTTCACCTTCCTCTCTCTCTATTTTTCCCCCCCGGCTCGTACTAGATATAGTAGAAACCTACTTCCTATCTCCATGGCACTGAGTTCAGTAAAGCTGCATTTCCTTGAGAGTAAAAAAAACCATGCAACCCCAAAATGTGTGTGATGTGCGTATATTTCATGGGCTTGTCTTTCTGTGAGCAGTGAGTTTGAACACACACAAACACACACAATACTCCATAACAATTTCTTTATCATATCTGCCTAGATAGGTAATATCTTATGTAAGTAAAGTGTCTAATTAATTTTTATGACCTTGGCAGCTTCTGTAATTCTTTTTCTTTAGCACCATTGTGTACACAGTTACCATAATACTAAAATTTTTCTAACAGTTTTTATTCCTAAATCTGCTAAACTATTTCCAATCCGTGGAACTTTAAAAATCTTTCCTTTTTCTTTTGAAATCTTTTTTCCCCTTAAATGGGGAAATTTTATAATTAGGTTGCACGATAACATCGGTAAAATTAAAAAGAATTTCTCAAGATTTAACCTGTTATGTGCTATCTTTAGACAGCAACTTGCAAGGTGCCTGAGAATGCACCTGAGAATTTATATGGACTGCATCTTTTAAAATAATTGAAGTAATAATGGGTGGAAACAGAGTACAAAATTCTGTAGTAATTCCAGTTTATTCATACTATTATCCTTGCCGCCAGCGTCTGCTTTATTTTCTGACTGCACTTGTTAAGTATTCTCTAAAAGCTGTATGAGAATTTAAACTTCTCTCTCCCAGAGGACAAGGAAAGACTGACAGATGAGGCTCTCAAGGGGTCTTTTTTGTATTTTCCCATTTTCCAATCAAGCAGTGCATTTTATGCTATTTCAGTTTTATGACTGACACAGAGTAAAGACACAATTTCATCCATCTTACCTTAGTTAGGTATGTAGGTCAACTGGCATGTGCTTTTTACATTGAGAGGATTCTCACTGCTAATTGCAAACAACTTCTTTTTAAATTTCCTGGTAGTAGGATTTTTATTATATTTAGTCTGGAAGCACAGCATTTCTCTGGTTTTCTGTGTGCATGTGTGTGTGTGTGTGTGTGTGTGTGTGTGTGTGTATAGCCAAAAAAGATCTCCAGAAGTCAGAAGGCCTGTCTTCCCTTTGCTTTGTTATGGGTAAATTGTAGAGGTTTCTTGCTACACGTTGTGCACTTGGCATCATCTTTACAAGCATGACAGACCTTTCCACTTAGTTGCAGGATGTGTTTCCAAAGACAAATTAAATCTTTTCCACTGAGAGCAAAATCTTTTTCTTCCCAGCCAGAAAAGATCTAATTAGCTTATGTTATTTACAGAATCCCCCATATTATGGCATAACTTTCTCATTGTGCATCTTTGGAAATGCTGCTCACAAGATTGGGTATAATCAGGAAGTGGGTGGTATAACCAAATAGCCTTATACTGTGTTGGGGGCAGCCTGGAACCAGAAACTTTAGAAAACAGGTGTAAGAACTCCTCACATTTCTGTTCTCCTTTGAAGGCTGGGGGAAGTTTCACAATAAAGTCTGGTATTGTTGCAAAGTCCTCCTCAAAAAATCTCCCACTCCCCCTTCAGTTAAGGAGCTCTTCATCTGTGAGGTATTATGATTGTTGATACTTTATGCTCAGGTTAGGCTCTTATTTACCAGCCTGGAGACCTGCCAGTTATACAAATCAAGAAGGGCTTTGGTCATCTGCTTGTATATTTTGGTGCTAAGAACTTCATGGTCAGTGTTCTCTGCCAAAGAGCCCTGCAAGACAACACTCTGATGTTCACCCTGACCCTCCTTTTTGTTTCTGGCAGCCACTCCCATCCTGTGCAGGGCGGTTCAGTGGCACCCCAGAGCCTCGGTCATCTCAGGATCCTCCCATCCTCTTGGAAGTCAGGGAGCCCATTGCACTGCAGTGTCTCCCACCAGTGTCCTGACCTTAGGCAAAACCACCTAAGTGCTTTTCAGATACTAGCCCTCTTCTCACCAGTGTATTTCTCAAGTCCTGGGTGAATGAAGTGTCATATCCCCTTGAAGGACATAGTTAGAGGGTAGATGGTTGATGAGTTGCCTATGATTAATCCATTCCAGTATTATTTCATGAACTCTTGTATATCTTCCTGTTTATTATTATTTTTTTCTTCTTCTTTTTTTTTTTTTGCAGTACGCGGGCCTCTCACTGTTGTGGCCTCTCCCGCTGCTGAGCACAGGCTCCGGACGTGCAGGCTCAGCGGCCATGGCTCACGGGCCCAGCTGCTCCGCGGCATGTGGGATCTTCCCGGACCAGGGCACGAACCCGTGTCCCCTGCATCTGCAGGTGGACTCTCAACCACTGCGCCACCAGGGAAGCCCTCTTCCTGTTTATTTTAAGGGTGCTTTTTTTTTTTTTTTTTTTATGGCATCCGACTTCATTTTGTGTTGTCCACTGTTATGTCTAGGTTTCGGGAAAATCATCCAAACACCAGTTAAACCCACTTGTAGCGACTTGAATTAGTTTATCAAATCCAGAATCTCTGGTGAATGTACTCATGCTGTGTACACTTGTTTGAGCATCTTTAGAATTCATTTCTACACATATTCCCAAGATTTTTGTAGATTCCAGCAATTCCATTGGTGTATAAGCCTTCTCCACAAGTGATTGACTTTGTCATTGTGTTCCCAAGACATTCTGGGATCTGACTCTAGTTATCAGACTAGTGGTGTAGAGAAGTGAAGGATAAGGAGAACTGATTTTTCCTTGCAAAGCAATTTCTTCATACGAGGTTACTAGAGGGTCTTCAAGTATAGGAGGGGCAGTTCCATCAGACAAGGGTGGCAGTTGAAGGTTCAAAGTAAATAAAGTTCTCCAAATCTTCCCATATGTTTTACTCAGCCTGGGCTGACAAAACAAAATACCATCAACTGAGTGGCTTAAATCACAGGAATTTATTTTTCACAGTTCTGGAGGCTTGGAAATCCAAATCAAGGTGGTGGTGGCTAATACAGTTCCCAGGTGAGGGCTCTCTTCCTGGATTATAGACGGCTGCCTTCTCACTGTGTCCACACATGGGGGAGAGAGAGTGAGAAGGAGAGAGAGAGAGAAAGAGGGATTGCTCTCTGAGGGCACTAATACCATGATGACTGTCCCACTCTCATGGCTTCATCTAAACTTCATTACCACCCAAAGGCCCCGTCTCCAATACCATCACATTGGGGAGCTTCAACATAGCACTTTTAGAGGGACACAATTCAGTCCATAGCATCATATATCCTAAGGATAGTTCTCAAAGTCCAATTACTTCCCAATGACTATCCTAATTTTTACATATGACACATGGTGAACATATGAATTCAAATGATGTTGTGATTCAGTAATTTACAGGATAAACATCCTCAATTGTTGCTGATTTCTGACTGCATCTGGTTGTTTGCATCCCTCCCTCAGTATTCAAAACTCCAGGTGTAAGTATCTGATTGGTCGAGCCTGTGTTGCTGTTACATGCCTTGATTGTCTTCCATAGTGGGAATCGGGGCCCTAAATTCTTTGCCTCTTGGGATCTGCCCTTACTAAATCAGAAGGATGTTCAGGTACTGTGTAGCAAAAAATCCCAATTGTTTACTATAATGATGTTCAGTTATTTTTCTTTGATTTTCTTGCTATTTTAAATGGCACTGATAAATAGCAAAGTTTCCACTTATTTCCTAGGATAGAGTTTCAGAAGTAAAGTTTTGGTGTCAAAGGTTTTATAAAAAATTTTAGGATTTGTGATATATCTGTCAAAATGCTTTCTAAAATTTTTGTACCAATTTATTCTCACTCCAGCAATGTTTGAGTGATCCTGTTTCACTGTGTCCTTACTCCCACTGACCTAAGACGTTTACTTTCTGTCAACAGTCTATTATTCTTTCTTGAAAACATCACCTTTTTATCTTTAAAAAAAAAACTTAACATTTCCCTCATTCCTGTTTTGATTTCTCTGCTTTCTTCTCAAGTCCCTTAAGAATACATCAGTGAGAAATGGATAGTCTCATTTCTGTGGTATTCCTGCCCAAAATACATAACCTCAGTCTGATTATGAGAGAATGTCAAACCCAACCAGATATTCTACAAGAGAAGTGGCCTTCTAAAGTGTCAAGGTTATAAAAAAGACAAAGACTCAGGTACTGTCCCAGACTAGAGGAGAGTAAAGAGACAGGACAACTAAACACAAAGTGTGGTCCTCAAGTGGGTCCTGGACCAGAAAAAGGCTATTAGTAGGAACACTGGTAAGATTTGAATAAGGTCACTAGATTAGCTAATAATATAATATCGATGTTCATTCCTGGGTTTGAGAATTGCACTGTGCTTATGTAAGATGATACCATTAGGGGAAGCTGGGTGAAGGGTATATTGATCTCTGGATTGAGTCTCTTAGAGTATTTAAGGTGGCAGTCATTTTAGTTCATTTTGGGGTCAGTTGCTGCCTTCTTTAGGGTGTTTCTAGCCCACTGGCAAATTATCTTCTGATTGGCCCTCCCCATACCTTATTTCTCCTTTGGAAACCATACACATCTCAATTTCGTTTTCATTCTCTTCCTTGAGGTAGGTTTCAAGGTAGGGCCAATGTAAGATATTGAAGCATTAAGTATTTGGGAGGGGTTGAACTAAGGAAAGATTCAAAATGTGGTCAGGAAGAGTGCCTCAAGTGTGTGCTGGGCACCTGTATAAGACACTCCTCTGAACCACTTTATATCCTCTTTCCTCTTATCCAGGCTTCAGTGACTAGCTCTGTGCATTGTTCAGGAAGCTTCTCACAGGGGTCATCTGGTGGTACCTCACCTCACGGGCTGCATATATCATGCTTCCTTCCTCTAGTGCCAAGAGCTTGACCTCTACCCAAGCTCTGGAGGTGGAGTTATCCTTGACCACTGGAGACAGAAGCTAATGGATAAAGTGCATCAGTCTCTCTTGTGTCTCTGCGGTGGACAGTTCTGACATTTCCTAAGGCTCCTCAAAAGGTCACAGGAGGATCAAGCATGAGTCTCCTATAGCAGTGACAAACTCAGTAATGCATCTTTGTATTGTTCTTTCCTGTTTCTCTGTTTCACTCTCATTGGTCCCTCACTGCTGCTCCCTGGACCATAGACTGTGCTCAAGACTTTATATCAAGTTCTGCTTTCAGGAGTAGCTCAGACTGTGACATAATGAGCAATTTTAGCACATATGCTTAATAAAGCCACATTTCTCCCCCCCCCTTTTTTTTTCACTTTAGGAGCTTTGGGCATCATTATTGAAGCACAAGGAACATATTACTCTATTTTTTTTGTTTCTCCCTCCTTTTCACATATTTCTCCTCTCCTTTTATTCAACAAATATTCATTGAACACTTACTATGGGCTGAGCCCATAGTAAGAATAGAATAATAAAGTCGTTATTCTATGACTTTAAGATACATCAATGAATAAAACAGACAAAGATTCCTGCCCTTGTGAAGCTTACATTCTAGTGAAGGGAAGAGGCAATAAACAATAAATCACTATGTGATAAGTAAATCACAAGATCTGTTGGAAATTGATAAAAGCTGTGAGAGAAATGAAAGTTAAAAGTGGGTAAGAGGGAATCAAGCATACCAGGGGTTGATGGGGGTTACAAATATAAATAGGATGATTGAAGCTTGGTTTAAAGAGAAGATGACAGTCAATTAAAGACTAAGAAAGAGGAGGAAATTATCTACACAGATAATGGGAGGAAGAACTTTGCATCAGAGGTAACTGCTGTGCAAGGGCTCTCAGGCTGGAGGAGGCATGCCATAATCAAGGAACAGCACGAGTGAACTTCTTTTCTCCAGAGTGTTTTGCTTTCTGCTATTGGCTACTCACCTTAAGCCAGGTGTGAGCTTTACACACCATGAGTTTCTCTGTCTGATTATTCATAGCTCCTGCTCAGTTTCCCATGAACTTCTAATTCCTTTACATTGTTCTCCTTGTTTTCCTCTTATTCCGCTGCACTCCTAGGAATATCTTGCCATTTCTTTAGAAGTAATCTCAGTCGTATGTATCATTCCTCTCATGAGGATGGAGCAACCGTGTTTGCTTTTATTCTGTAAGATGAGAAGGAGAAGCCATATCCCAATTTTGCAAAAGAGGCTAAAACACAGGAGATTTGGGGTTGACCCAAGTGAGGGAACTTCCAGTCTCATGCACAATGGATTTTTGCAGTTTGATGGTTCAAAAATAAAACCTCACATCCCTTAGGATGGCTACTATTAAAACCCCAAACCACAAAACCAGAAAGCAAGCACTGTCAAGTATGTGGAGAAATTGGAATAGTTGTGCACTGTTGGTGGGAATGTAAAGTGGTGCAGCTGCTGTGGAAGCACAGTATGATAATTCCTTAATAAATTGTAACTAGAATTACCATATGATCCAGCAATTCCACTTCTGGGCATATACCCAGAAGATTGAAAGCAGGGTCTTGAAGAGGTATTTGTATATCCATGTTTATAGCAGCATTATTCACAATAGCCAAAAGGTGGAAGTAACTCAGTGTTCATCAGCGGACGAATGGACAAACAAGATGTGGTATATACATATGATGGAAGGTTATTTAGCCTTAAAAAGGAAGGAGCTCTCATCCACCAGAGGGCAGACAGCAGAAGCAAGAAGAACTACAATCCTGCAGCCTGTGGAACAAAAACCACATTCACAGAAAGATAGACAAGATGAAAAGGCAGAGAGCCATGTACCAGATGAAGGAACAAGATAAAATCCCAGAAAAACAACTAAATGAAGTGGAGATAGGCAACCTTCCAGAAAAAGAATTCAGAATAATGATAGCGAAGATGATCCAGGACCTCAGAAAAAGAATACAGGCAAAGATCAAGAAGATGCAAGAAATGTTTAACAAAAACCTAGAAGAATTAAAGAACAAACAAACAGAGATGAACAATACAATAACTGAAATGAAAACTACACCAGAAGGAATCAATAACAGAATAACTGTGGCATAAGAACGGATAAGTGACCTGGAAGACAGAATGGTGGAATTCACTGCTGTGGGACAGAATAAAGAAAAAAGAATGAAAGGAACTGAAGACAGCCTAAGAGACCTCTGGGACAACATTAAGTGCAACAACATTTGCATTATAGGGGCCCCAGAAGGAGAAGAGAGAGAGAAAGGACCAGAGAAAATATTTGAAGAGCTTATAGTTGAAAACTTCCCTAACATGGGAAAGGAAATAGCCACCCAAGTTCAGGAAGCGCAGAGAGTCCCATACAGAATAAGCCCAAGGAGAAACATGCCGAGACACATGGTAATCAAACTGGCAAAAATTAGAGACAAAGAAAAATTATTGAAAGCAACAAGGGAAAAATGACAAATAGCATACAAAGGAACCCCCATAAGATTAACAGCTGATTTCTCAGCAGAAACTCACAAGCCAGAAGGGAGTGGCATGATATACTTAAAGTGATGAAAGTGAAGAACCTACAACCAAGATTACTCTACCCGGCAATAATCTCATTCAGATTCGATGGAGAAATCAAAAGCTTTACAGACAAGCAAAAGCTAAGAGAATTCAGCACCACCAAACAAGCTCTACAACAAACGCTAAAGGAACTTCTCTAAGTGGGAAACACAAGAGAAGAAAAGGACTTACAAAAAATACCCCAAAACAATTAAGAAAATGGTCATAGGAACATACATATCGATAATTACCTTAAACGTGAATGGATTAAATGCTCCAACCAAAAGACACAGGCTTGCTGAATGGATACAAAAACAAGACTGATCTATATGCTGTCTACAAGAGACCCACTTCAGACCTAGAACACATACAGACTGAAAGTGAGGGGATGGAAAAAGATATTCCATGCAAATGGAAATCAAAAGAAAGCTGGAGTAGCAATACTCATATCAGATAAGATAGACTTTAAAATAAAGAATGTTACAAGAGACAAGAATGAACAAACAAGAATGAACATAATGATCAAGGGATCAATCCAAGAAGAAGATATAACAATTATAAATACATATGCACCCAACATAGGAGCACCTCAATACATAAGGCAACTGCTAACAGCTATAAAAGAGGAAATCGACAGTAACACAATAATAGTGGGGGACTTTAACAACTCACTTACACCAATGGACAGATCATCCAAAATGAATATAAAAAAGGAAACAGAAGCTTTAAATGACACAATAGACCAGATAGATTTAATTGATATTTATAGGACATTCCATCCCAAAACAGCAGATTACACTTTCTTCTCAAGTGTACACGGAACATTCTCCAGAATAGATCACATCTTGGGTCACAAATCAAGCCACAGTAAATTTAAGAAAATTGAAATCATATCCAGCATCTTTTCTGACCACAACGCTATGAGATTAGAAATGAATTACAGGGAAAAAAACATAAAAAACACAAACACATGGAGGCTAAACAATACGTTACTAAATAACCAAGAGATCACTGAAGAAATCAAAGAGGAAATCAAAAAATACCTAGAGACAAATGACAATGAAAACACAACAATCCAAAACCTATGGGATGCCGCAAAAGCAGTTCTAAGAGGGAAGTTTATAGCTATACAAGCCTACCTCAAGAAACAAGAAAAATCTCAAATAAACAATGTAACCTTACACCTAAAGGAACTAGAGAAAGAAGAACAAAGAAAACCCAAAGTTAGCAGAAGGAAATAAATCATAAAGATCAGAGCAGAAATAAGTGAAATAGAAACAAAGAAAGCAATAGCAAAGATCAATAAAACTAAAAACTGGTTCTTTGAGAAGATAAACAAATTTGATAAACCATTAGCCAGACTCATCAAGAAAAAGGACAGGACTGAAATCAATAAAATTAGAAATGAAAAAGGAGAAGTTACAACAGGCACTGCAGAAATAGAAAGCATCCTAAGAGACTACTACAAGCGCCTCTATGCCAACAAAATGGACAACCTGGAAGAAATGCGCAAATTCTTAGAAAGGTATAACCTTCCAAGACTGAACCAGGAAGAAACAGAAAATATGAACAGACCAATCACTAGTAATGAAATTGAAACTGTGATTAAAAATCTTCCAACAAACAGAAGTCCAGGACCAGATGGCTTCACAGGTGAATTCTATCAAACATTTAGAGAAGAGCTAACACCCATCCTTCTCAAACTCTTCCAAAAAATTGCAGAGGGAGAAACACTCCCAAATTCATTCTACAAAGCCACCATCACCCTGATTCCAAAACCAGAAAAAAATATCACAAAAAAAGAAAATTATAGACCAATATTACTGATGAACATACATGCAAAACTCGTGAAAAAATACTAGCAAACAATCCAACAACACATTAAAAGGATCATACAGCATGATCCAGTGGGATTTATCCCAGGGATGCCAGGATTGTTCAATATACGTAAATCAATCAATGTGATACACCATATTAACAAATTGAAGAATAAAAACCATATGATCATGTCAATAGATACAAAAGAAGCTTTTGACAAAATTCAGCACCGATTTATGATAAAAGATCTCCAGAAAGTGGGCATAGAGGGAACCTACCTCAACATAATAAAGGCCATATATGACAAACCCACAGCAAACATCATTCTCAATGGTGAAAAACTGAAAGCATTTCCTGCAAGATCAGGAACGAGACAAGGATGCCCACTCTCACCACTTTTATTCAACATAGTTTTGGAAGTCCTAGCCACGGCAATCAGAGAAGAAAAAGAAATAAAAGCAATACAAATTGGAAAAGAAGAAGTAAAACTGTCACTGTTTGCAGATGACATCATACTATACATAGAGAATCCTAAAAATGCCACCAGAAAACTACTAGAGCTAATCAATGAATTTGGTAAAGTTGCAGGATACAAAATTAATGCACAGGAATCTCTTGCATTCCTATACACTATGTTGAAAAATCTGAAAGGGAAATTAAGGAAACACTCCTGTTTACCATTGCAACAAAAAGAATAAAATACCTAGGAATAAACCTACCTAGGGAAACAAAAGACCTGTACGCAGAAAACTATAAGACACTGATGAAAGAAATTAAAGATGATACCAAAAGTTGGAGAGATATACCATGTTTTTGGATTGGAAGAATCAATATTGTGAAAATGACTATACTACCCAAAGCAATCTACAGATTCAATGCAATCCCTATCAAATACCAATGGCATTTTTTATGGAACTAGAACAAAAAAATCTTAAAATTTGTATGGAGACAAAATATACCCCGAATAGCCAAAGCAGTCTTGAGGGAAAATACCAGAGCTGGAGGAATCAGACTCCCTGATTTCAGACTATACTACAAAGCTACAATAATCAAGACACTGTGGTACTGGCAGAAGAACAGAAAGATAGATCAATTGAAGAAGATAGAAAGCCCAGAGATAAACCCACGCACCTATGGTTAACTAATCTATGACAAAGGAGGCAAGGATATGCAATGTAGAAAAGACAGTCTCTTCAGTAAGTGGTGCTGGGAAAACCGGACAGCTACATGTAAAACAATGAAATTAGAACACTCCCTAACACCATATACAAAAAGAAACTCAAAATGCATTAGAGGCCTAAATTTAAGACCGGACACTATAAAACTCTTAGAGGAAAATATAGGAAGAACAATCTTTGACATAAATCACATCAATATCTTTTTTGATCCACTTACTAGAGTAATGGAAATAAAAACAAAAATAAACAAATGGGACCTAATGAAACTTAAATGTTTTTGCACAGCAAAGGAAACCATAAACAAAACAAAAAGACAACCCTCAGAATGGCAGAAAATATTTGCAAATGAATCAACGGATTAAGGATTAATCTCCAAAGTATATAAACAGCTCATGCAGCTCAATATTAAAGAAACAAACAACCCAATCCAAAAATGGGCAGAAGACCTAAATAGACATTTCTCTAAAGAAGACATACAGATGGCTAAGAAGCACATGAAAAGCTGCTCAACATTACTAATTATTAGAGAAATGCAAATCACAACTACCATGAGGTATCACCTCACACCAGTTAGAATGGGCATCATCAGAAAATCTACAAACAAGAAGTGCTGGATAGAGTGTGGAGAAAAGGGAACCCTCTTGCACTGTTGGTCAGAATGTAAATTGATACTATCACTATGGAGAACAGTATGGAGGTTCCTTAAAAAACTAAAACTAGAATTACCATATGATCCAGCAATCCCACTACTGGGCATATACCCAGAGAAAACCATAATTCAAAAAGAAACATGCACCCCAATGTTCATTGCAGCACTGTTTACAGTAGCCAGGTCATGGAAGCAACCTAAATGCCCATCGACAGATGAATGGATAAAGAAGATGTGGTACATATATACAATGGAATATTACTCAGCCGTAAAAATGAAATTGGGCCATTTGTAGAAACGTGGATGGATCTAGAGACTGTCATACAGAGTGAAGTAAGTCAGAAAGAGAAAAACAAATATCATATATTAACACATATATGTGGAACCTAGAAAAATGGTACAGATGAACCAGTTTGTAGGGCAGAAATCGAGACACAGATGTAGAGAACAAATACATGGACACCAAGCGGGGAGAGCGGCAGGGGGGTGAGAGGGGGTGGTGTGATGAATTGGGCGATTGGGATTGACATGTATACACTGATGTGTATAAAATTGATGACTATTAAGGACCTGCTGTTTAAAAAAATAAAATAAAATTTAAAAATTTTTAAAAAAAGGAAGGAAATGCTGATATATGCTTCAACATGAATGAACTAAGTGAATCAAGCCAGTCATAAGACAAATACCGTATGATCACACTTATATGAGATACCTAGAGTAGTCAAACTCATAGACATAAAAAGTGGGAGGGTGGTTGCCAGGGGAGGGGAGAATTGTTTAATGAGTATAGAGTTTCAGTTTTGAAAGATGAAAAAAGTTCTGGAGATTGGTTGTCCAGCAATTTGAATGTATATGACTACTGAAGTGTATACCTAAAAATGATTAACATGGTACCAGCAATCCCACTACTGGGCATATACCCCAAGAAAACCATAACTCAAAAAGATACATGTAGTGCTTCCCTGGTGGTTCAGTGGTTAAGAATCTGCCTGCCAATGCCGGGGACATGCGTTCAAACCCTGGTCCAGGAAGATCCTACATGTTGTGGAGCAACTAAGCCCGTGTGCCACAACTACTGAGCCTGTGC
Source organism: Lagenorhynchus albirostris (assembly GCF_949774975.1). NCBI lineage: Eukaryota > Metazoa > Chordata > Mammalia > Artiodactyla > Delphinidae > Lagenorhynchus > Lagenorhynchus albirostris. The sequence goes on from NC_083102.1 coordinate 61,678,424, forward strand.
TCTAGAGCCTGCAAGCCACAACTACTGAGCCCACGTGCCACAACTATTGAAGCCCAAGTGCCTGGAGTCCATGCTCCACAATAAGAAAAGCCACTGCAATGAGAAGCCCGTGCACTGCAATGAAGAGTAGCCCCTGCTCACTGCAACTAGAGAAAGCCTGCGTGCAGCAGTGAAGACCCAATGCAGACAAAAATAAATAAATAAAATTATTTTTTTTAATTAAATATACATGGGTACATGTACCACAATGTTCATTGCAACACTATTTACAATAGCCAGGACATGGAAGCAACCTAAGTGTCCATTGACAGTTGAATGGATAAAGAAGATGTGGCACATATATACAATGGAATATTACTCAGCCATAAAAAGAAACGAAAATGAGTCATTTGTAGTGTGGTGGATGGACCTAGAGTCTGTCATACAGAGTGAAGTAAGTCAGAAAGAGAAAAACAAATACCGTATGCTAACACACATACATGGCATCTAAAAAAACGGTACTGATGAACTTAGTGGCAGGGCAGGAATAAAGTCGCAGACATAGAGAACGGACGGACTTGAGGACACAGCGGGGGAAGGGGAAGCTGGGATGAAATGAGAGAGTAGCATTGACATGTATACACTACCAGATGTCAAATGGATGGCTAGTGGGAAGCTGCTGCATAGGCACAGGGAGATCAGCTCGATGCTTTGTGACGACCTAGAGGGGTGGGATAGGGAGGGTGGGAGGGAGGCTCAAGAGGGAGGGGATATGGGGATATATGTATACATATAGCTGATGCACTTTGTTGTACAGCAGAAACTCACACAACATTGTAAAGCAGTTATACTCCAATAAAGGTATATTAAAAAAAGAATATTAAAAACTTAAAAATGGTTAAGATGGTACATTTTATGTTATGTATGTTTTATCACAATTTAAAAAATCTAATATCACTGGAAGTTTTCAAAAGGCTTTGATAACCAGTTTATGGATAATACTTTGAGAATCGTTAGACTAGAAGAATTATCCATATCCATAATCTTGTCATCAGTTTGCTAGTCCAGACTCTAGACTGTTTCGAGGGTTTGTCTGGCCACTCTGGAACTGTGCTAGTGAGTGTTAAACAGGGGAAAAGGGAAAATCAATCCAAGGCTTAGGTGACCTGCTTGAGTCTTGGGCTTCCTTACAGGCCAGTAACCTGTATCTATGGAGGAATTCACAGGTTTAGCTGTGTCTTTGTCTGAACCCCTTTGAGGTGGAAATGGACCCCAAAGAGAGTCCAGGGACTGATTCTCAGGGCAGCTTATCTCCAAATTGGAAGATGTAATAGTCACACTAGCAGAGGCTGGGCTCCTTTTGACAATTTTGACTCTCCATTCTAGAAACAAGACAGAACAATTGGCACTTTCACCAGGTCAGAATAGTTGTGCAGTGTTCATAATAAGATAAACAAAACTGTCACTTACGGTTGTGCAGTTTGTCCACTGCTCAGAAGAGCAGCTGAGGAATGATTGAGGGTCTAAAATGTAGCTCACGCTATTTAAAGAAAAATTTGTTTTTATTGGAATATAGCTCACCCTATTCATCAAAAATTGTGCACTGTTGCGGGGTTCCATCTGACCAGAAGAAGGGGTAATCTCTTCCTTGTCCGAAAGTGTCATCTTTGCCGAGACCTAAATAAGGGCCTACATCTTCCTCGAGGGGACCTTTTAAAATTCATGCCCAAAGGGGGATACTTTTAAAACTTTGTTGCAGGCACCTTATAGACTATCATTGGCTCTCATTCCAAAAGCAGGTTAAGTGATTGGGCCAAATTTCAATTCATACTAATTTTTCAGAACTTGGGCAGGGGGTGGGAAGTGGGCAGAGGGAAGAAGTCAGCCTTAGGGGGATAATGGCTGAGAGAGATGGTGTAGAAGGGGGAGGAAGGCAGAGTGGCCACTGTAGTAATGCTATACCTCGTTGACATGCCCAGTCCTGAGCATGGCCTCATTCTCAGGTCAATACGCTGGTGTCACATGGACTGAGATTTATAGTGCATGCAAAAATTCTTTGTGATGCTCACACATGTGGATAGACATTTTTATCCATTTCTCTATACCAAGGCTTCCTAACTGGGTCCTCTGGGCATTTCCTGAACCTCCTCAAATTGTACCCAAAATTTAGAGAGTATGCTGTTACATGTGTGATTCTGTGGGGGAAGTTCATAACTTTAATAGAATTCTCAAAAGGATATGAGACCCAAAATGGGTTAAAAACCAGAGTAGATAAACACCTGGCCCCTTCCCTCTGAGTCTCTGTAGTTCAGGCACTTGTTCTGTCTTGTTCCATATCTGCCTGTATCTTAGCATTCCCCATGGCTCCCGCAGACCAAACACTTATGAGTGGTGCTCATAAGAACGCCACTTCAATTAGTTAAGTAGGCACAGTGATTTTTTTCCCCTTTCTACTATATTGGTCTTCAGAAGTTTTGCTTGCATTCTCCACCCCCTGCCCGCCCGCCAAAAAAAAATTTAAAAACTGTTTACAACCTCACATCTAAAAATGGATGTATAAAACTTTAAAATCAAGTTTAAATCGTTGCAAAAGACATATTTTCTGGCATATTGTACATGCTTTCAATATATTTGCCTCAGAACTTTGGAGTCTCAAATATAGTCCATTCGAGTTGATTCAAGTGTCCAACATATAATTTAATTAGCAAAGTCAGTCCTTGCTGTTGAAACTTTCAGCCAAATCAAAGTTATTTTCTGCCAGAAAAATATTAGACTTTCTTTTTTAAAAAAATTCAGATCAACGTGTGAACATATCCCTGTGATAACTTTCTTAGTTTTGAATTAAAATTTTTAGGTTGGTAAGTTTATAGGAGTAATGAGGTAAGCACGAGGGGGAGGGAGAGAGACAGGGACAGAGAGAGACACGGAGAAACAGAATAGAGAGAAAAGGAGAGAGGAGAGGTTTAGCTCCCATTATTAGTCCTTCTTGCCACTTTCTGATCTCTTTGCTTCCCTCCCAATGGAGTTATCCTCAGAGGCATTTCAAATTTGTCCCCTGGTTTGCTCTGCAGGTGGTTTTACACCCTGGGGCAGTTTACCACAGCAAGAATTAAGTAGGGGGAAGAAGTGTTTTTTGATTTTTTTGTTGTTGTTGTCAAGCGGGAGACAGGTCATTGTGAAAGGGGAAGAAAGAACATGAAAACTGTCAGAAGGAGAAGCATTCTCAAGCAGATCAGTTTTCAAAAATTCTTATTTTGAAATAATTTTAGGTTATAAAGAGTAGCAAAAATAGTCCAGAGAGGTTCCACATACCCTTTACCCAGCTTCTGATAATGTTAACATCTCACCCAACCATAGTATATTTATCAAAACTAAGAAATTAACATTGGTTCAGACTTCACAGATTCATACATATTTCACCAGTTTTCCCACTAATGTCTTTTTTTCTGTCGCAGGATAATATGTTGCATTTACAGTTGACCCTTGAACAACACGTGTGTTTGTGTGTGGGGGTTAATCTGCCTATAATTTAGTCGATCCTCCATATCCCTGGTTCCTCCAAAACCTCGGATTCAACCAACCGTGGACTGTGTGGTACTGTAGTACTTACTACTGAGAAATACCTGTGTATGGATGGATCTTTGCAGTTCAAACGTGCATTGTTCAAGGGTCAACTGTAGTTCTTGTGTCTTCTTAAACTCTTTAATCTGTGACTGTATCTTGGTCTTTCCTTGTCTTTCATGACCTTGACACTTTTGAAGAGTACTTTTCAGGTATTTTGTATAAAGTATATTCATTTGAGTCTGTCTGATGTTTTCTCATGAGTAGACTGGGGTTATGCATTTTTAAGAAGAACACCCCAGAGGTGAAGTGCTTTCATTGTATCAGGTCAGGGGTACGTGACATCAACATGACTTATCATGGTGGTATTAACGTTGATCACTTGGGTAAGTGGTGTATGCTGGGTTTCTCCACCATAAAGTTATGGTTTCTCCCTTTCCATCTTCTATTTGATAGAGGAGAGTCATTAAGTCCAGCCCACCCTCAAGGGGAGAGGAATGAAACTCCACCTCCTGGAGGGAGGAGTAGCAGAAAATATGGATAAATGTTAAAACCATCATCACAGTAATTAATAAATATTTTGGGAGAGGCTATTCAACTATCCTGTTTAACATTAAAGTTTTGCCTCCTAATTTTAGCATTTGTCAGTGTATCTTATCTGCAGGAATTATTATGGTGGCATTCTAATGGTGATTTTCTGTTTCACTCATTCTTTCTTGGCTTCACTCTTGGCCAAGCAAATATATAAGGAAAATAGTCTCCTCTCCATTTATTGATTTATTCATTCATTTGTTTATATCACTACAGATTCACTGATGCTTATTTTATTCTTTGGGTTATAAACTGATATTATTTATTTTGTTGCTCAATTTCTTCCAGCTTTGGACACTGGGAACTCTTTAGCGTTGTGTACGTTTGACATGCTTCTATCTTCCCTCCCTCCAACTCTCCCATCTCTTCCTTCCTTCCTTCCTCCCTTCCTTCCTTTCTTCCCCCCCACCTTTTTCTTCCTTTTCTTCTTTCTTTCCACTTTCTTATTTTCTGGCACTACAAGGTATTCCAGGCTTATCTTGTATTTTCCATGCCCTGTCCCTAGAATCAGTCATTTCTCCAAGGAGGCCTAGTTCCTTTTATAGGTAAATGGTATCTAGAAACCAAGGTCTGAATGATAGCTAAGCAAATACATTTTAAGAAAGAGTATATGTGAAAGTTGAGGATCTGGAAATGGATTACCTTAATGCTATCTATATTCACACATCCTCTGGAAATTCTTGTGTGTTGAACATTAGGTTTTTTTGTTGTTGTTGTTTGTGTTATTTTTTGCGGTGCGCGGGCCTCTCACTGTTTTGGCCTCTCCCGTTGCGGAGCACAGGCTACGGACGCGCAGGCTCAGTGGCCATGGCTCACGGGCCCAGCCGCTCTGCGGCATGCAAGATCTTCCCGGACCGGGGCACGAACCCGTGTCCCCTGCATCGGCAGGCAAACTCTCAACCACTGCGCCACCAGGGAAGCCCGAACATTAGGTTTTTATAAAGCTTAAAGACATACTGTGTGTTGTACAACCTAAATACCTGAGAAATAAGTTCTACAAAATGCTAAAACTGTGAATATATGCTTACCACCTATGTTATATGTGATAGTTAACATGCTTTATTAGAAATAAGAGTAATGGCAAATCGAAGCTGGTGAGGAAAATGCCTGTTAACTAAATATATAGATTAACCCCATTCTTTTGTTCTTAAGATTCTTTAGAGCTAATCAAGCTCAAATCTATAATCAGCTAAGTGGTATTTCACTTCTTGAATGTTTACTTCTGAACGCTTTAGTCTCTGTTGCAGGGGCCTTGGGTAGGTATTAAAATCTCAGCATTCTTGCTTGGTATCCTCACATTTTCTGGCTTCTTCAGATTTGTTGCATTAGCAATTTCCTGCTTCACTGCTCCTCCCTATAAAACAAGCTGTAAGGTTTTGTAGTCTTACAGGCAGAGTTGTGTAACAGCACTTCCATCTCTCTTTATAAAAATCAGCCTTCTTTTTCTTGCCTGGTGCCTGCCTTAGTATGGTCACTCAGGCTTTTAGGATATTTAAATGGTAACAGGCTCCCCTGGTAGCACAGTGGTTAAGAATCCTCCTGCTAATGCAAGGGACATGGGTTCGAGCCCTGGTCTGGGAAGATCCCACATGCCGTGGAGTAACTAAGCCCGTGAGCCACAACTACTGAGCCTGCGCTCTAGAGCCCACGAGCCACAACGACTGAAGCCCGCACGCCTAGAGCCCGTGCTCCACAACAAGAGAAGCCACCACAGTGAGAAGCCCACGCACCTCAACGAAGAGTAGCCCCTGCTCGCCGCAACCAGAGAAAGCCCACATGCAGCAACAAAGACCCAATGCAGTCAAAGATAAAAAATAAAAATAAATAAATAAATAGTAACAAAGGAATCCCAGAAAAACACCCCATGAACTGATGATAGCTCAGTTTCCCTGTAATTCTTCTTGACACTTCACCGACCACACAGCCTCTGATCTAAGTTGTGGAAAATGTCTGAGATCAGTGGCCAAGACTGAGTACACACGTGCAGTGACTGAGGGAAGATTTGGGCTGTGCTTGCATTCACACCAGATACTTTGGGCTTAAGGAAAATTTTGGCTCTGAATGTGGTGCTGTTGTCATTCTTTTTTTAGACTATTGCAACATTCCTCACTGAAAGAAGACAGTACTTGAGCTTCTCAGAAAGGAATGCTTAAATTTGTACCCAACTTAGAACATAAGCTAAAGGAGGACCATTTGAATGGCATTCAGTAAGTACCTGCCTTTCCTATCTCCACCAAATGTACACATGTGCTCTGACACCCACTTAAATGGTTTCCAACATTTTTGAATATGAAGAAACATTTTTAATGTCTTCCAATCTCTAAAATCCCCATAAGAGCAGTTGTGTTTTTAGGATCTGCTGAGAAAACATTTGATGACAAAAGCTGTTATGAATTCAACAATGCTTTGAAATAAATTTGTTTTGCACAACAATATATACATACATTGGAAAAATAGTGGTCTGTCTTCATACTATTTATTCAATCTATAAATAACTCTTGGTTTGCGCATAGATTCTGAATCTCCTCATAATAAGCTTAGGGCCACAGTCAGAGCATGATAGACCAGCAAATATAGATATAAACAGTAGTTGATTTAGTTAACTGATGTTACCAAGAGTTCTTAATTAAGGGGTGGTAAGAAATCAAGATTAAGCCTTAGGGTCAGAAACAAATCAAGATTAAGCCTTAGGGGCAGAGGTATGAATAAATATCAGAAGATTTAGTAATAAGAACAATATTTCACATTTCAAGTGACACATGCACTTCTTCACTGTTTAAACAGAATCCTATACAGAGAGCTTAACTCTTGTTAGAATCACTTAATACCTGGAGGTAGGAGGTTGAGTAAATTAGATTGTAGTGGATCAAGATAGAAGCAAGACTCAATTCTAATGGCCATTAGTAGCATAGAGATTGCTCTTAAACAATCATATTAAAATTTGTCAGTGAAACAGCCACTCTGATAATTTGGGGAGAATTAAATTAGTACAATTTCCTGTGATAGCAATTTGGCAAAGTGTGTTGAAAACCTCAAACACCTTGGTCCAGTAATGCTATCTCTTGGAGAAATAAAATGAGTTTCAGCACTTTTTATGTTGGTAAAGAATGTGGAACTATCTACATTCCAACAACAGAGACGTGGTTGAGCTCATTATGGTCTACTGATTAGATGGAACATTAAGTAGTCATTAAAAATTATCTTTACACATTCAACTGACTGGTTGATTGAGTCAGGCTACTGTGGGTAAACTTGGCCAAAATACTCATTATTATCTTTTTCGTTTTCTGCAAGCATGTACCTTTAACAATGAAGCAAATAACACCTAATTTAAAAATACTAAATAAAATAGTGTAATTGTGCAATGAAAAAAAATTATATTTACAAAGTATTCATTAGGTGTAGAAATGCACATGTTATTTAAGAAAAAGCAGTGTACCAAATTGTACATATAGTATAACTGTGTAAATAACTTTTTTCAGATTTTTATAATAAACCTGAATATCTTTTATAACAAAAGCTCAATATATTTGTTTATTTTCAAACTGTGTATTACAAATTAGTTTCCTCTTTTTAAAACTAATATTGGAAAGCAATATGTAAAACAGCAGGATCATTGGCTTTCTAAACAAGCAGACTTGGGTTCAGATTCCAGTTCCAGACTTGGTGGATGTGTGACCTTGGGCAAGTAATTTAAAAGCTCTAATTTCAGGCTCCTTATCTATATAATGTGTTGTCATGAAGACAAGATGTAATAACATATATGTAAAGTGCCTAATATAAAAAAGCATAGCTGGGTTAACAGTTCAGAAACTGCTATGCATGTATACTGGAGTTTTGAACAAATGAAAAAATGGATGGTGGGTGATGGGAGCCAGATTTCTCCAAGTTGGAGAGAGAGGTTACAGATAAGCAAGGAGAGGGCAAGAGGGGGTAGATGTACCGCAAGATACTGGATTAAAAACAGAATCATCATTATGAAACTGTGTTTAACTTAATATAGATAAAGATGGATAGATGCAGAAATAATTATAGATTTTTATAACCCATATTACATAGGTGAGTATACATACATGTATTTTTCTAGCTCTGTCTGCTGAGAGGGCCTAGAAGCAGTGACACCCCAGTAGCAACAAGCGTACTCAGAGCATAGATCTTGGTTTCTAATACTATTTTCTAATAAAAGGAACTAGGGCTCCCTGGAAAAATGGCTGATTCTAGGGTTGGGGCAGGGAAAACACAAGATGAGCCTGGGGTGTCTTGTAGTGCCAGAAGTTGAGAAATGCTCAAAAAACAAAAAGATAGGAGCATGTCTAAGAGACACTGGAGGCAACCTAAAAGAGTGGCCAGTGGCCAAAGCTGGAAGGATGTGAGCAATAAAATGAATATTTTTGAGTCCATACTCAAATATAAATGATTGTTAAACAAGTAAATGAATTGGGAGAAAAGACAAATCTTCCTTACAGAACTCCAGGTAATTTATGTAGATAAGTAGAAACTGACACACCATTGTAAAGCAATTATACTCCAATAAAGATGTTAAAACAAACAAACAAACAAACAAACAAAAAAACGACTTCCTCCAGGAGGTGGAGCTCAGTTCCTTCCACCCACCCAGTGTGAGCTCTATAGTAATTTGCTTTCAAAAAGTAGGTTATGGAAAGGGGGAAAAAGAGTAACTTTACAGTGGAGAAATCTGACCAACACTGCCTCTGGCAAGTGATCAATGTTCACATCAACAGTCATAAGTCATGTTAATAAATGTACCCTTAGTATAATGTGATTCAAAATGACACTACTTTTGTGTTCTTTATCTCCCAAACCTGTAACCCCAGTCTAATCATGAAGAAAATAAACAAATTCAAATAGAAGGACAATTTTCAATATACCTCAAAATCGTCAAGGTCATTAAAAACAAGGGAAGTCTGAGAAACTGTTACAGTCAAGAGGCGCCTGCGGAGACACGACAACTAAATGTTATCTAGTATATTTTATGGGATCGAGGAACAGAAAAAGGACATTACTGGAAAAGCCAGTGAAATTTGAACAAAGTGTGTGTAGTTCATAGTAATGCACTGGTGTTAGTTCTTTAGTTGTGGCAAAGGTACCATAGTTGTATGTAAAATGTCACCTTTGCTGTACCCTAGCAAGTGATTGAAAAGTTCCTTTTGAACCTTCCAAGCTACAAATTGAGGGAGCCTGTTCCAGCTTTGGTCAGCTCTGAAGATTGGGTTATTCACTCTTCATTCCCAATCATCCATTCAATTAGGACTGGTTGTGCACCTTAGGGCCTCCTGCTAGAGCATTAAGGTACATCAGTAAAGAAAATGAATGTGGCTTCTGCCCTCCAGGGGTGATTAGAAAGTGCATGCCTTCAATAAGCAGACTTCCATTTCCACGCAGTATTCACCCAGTGATCCTAGTTCTGCCTGTTTTGGTGCCACAAAGTATATAGAGAATCTCTCTTGCTCAAAATAATCTTCAAATTTAGGAAGGCAATGACCATCTTCCTCTAAATTTGCTCCAGACAAAATGCCCTCTCTCCCTTCAATATTTTCTCAAATATACAGTTTTGGTTTTCCTCTAAATCCTGTTTGTCTTCTAGTTTTTTCATATTCTTCTTGGGGTATGGAGTTCAGAATAATTTTAACCACGACTATGTAGCTAGTCTGCTAGTTGTGTGACATACTTACACAAACTGTTTATTTTTGATAATCCCCAAAGCTGATATTGTTACCTCACGTTACTGATGAGAAACTGGTACCTTGTTTAGGGACATTCATCTACAAATGAATTTATTGAGGAACTACTTTGTACCAGGCCCTCTTCAAAGTGATGGGGATAAAACAGTGAATAAAGCAGATTAAGTCTCTGCCTAATGGAGTTTATTATTCTAGAGCAGCCATGGGCCAAATACAGTACCTGCCATCTGTTTTTATGAATAAAGTTTTATTGCAGCACGGCCCCACTCTTTGTTAACATATTGCCAATGGCTCCTTTCCCCTATAATAGCAGAGTTGAGAAGTTGTGACAGAGACCCACATGACCCACAAAGCCAGTAATATTTACTATCTGGGCTTTTATAGAAAAAGTTTGCTCACCCATATTCTAAGGAGATTGAGAGTATAGGGGATGGTGCTTAGGCATCAAAGGAGAGAGAAAAAAATAAACTAAGGGATTATATGTCAGATGTGATGGATGCAGTGGAGAACAATAAAGCAGGGAAAGGGAGACAGCAAGTGCAACAGTGGTGTGTGCGTGTGTGTGTGTGTGTGTGTGTGTGTGTGTGTGTGATGGAATTCAGGATGAGAGAGGAACTGTTGGAAATGGTGACATGGGAGTAAAGACCCAGGGGCACTGAGGGAGTAGACAGAGAGGGTATGTAGGAGAGGGACGTTCGGCCAGAGGGAACTGCAAAGACCCTGACGTGGGAGAGAGTGTTCCTAGGCTTGAGGAACAGCGGCTAGAGAAGAGAACCCAAGGGAGGAGGAGGGTGGTAGGAGATGAGAATGGAAGTGGAGGTGGTACAGGGCCTGCATGCAGTGGGGCCATATAACTCTTCGGCTCCCCTGCTGGCCGATGTGGTAGGCAAGAGAAGATTGGGGCAGAGGGGCTAGATGATGGGACCACAATGTAAACTATTGTTCTGGCTGCTGCACTGAGGACAGACTGAGGAAGGGCAGGAGCAGAAGCAGTCAGGTGACTACATGGATGCAGGCAGCAGATAATGGTGGCTCAGACCACAGTCACACAGAGTGAGGGACAAAGCAGGACTGTGGCCCCAGATGTACTTTACCCCAGAGCCCAGGCTCCGTCAAACAGATTCTAATCACAGAACCTGATACTTTAGTCCTGGGTCACGTAAGGCAGCATTTACCTGCAAAAAATCTAGCTTCCTCGTGGATTCTCTGTGTCCTGTCAGGAGAATGGTGTGACTCTAGTAGATGAATCCCTAATAGTAAGATAATTGAGGGGCTAGATAAAAACTGGGGGCAGTGCTCATTAGCTCTTCTGAGTCAGAGTAGGGACACTCATGAACATAATTAAAGCTCTGAAGCACAGTTTCTAAAAAAAAAAAGGGACATATATACACACTCACAATATTTTGCATACATTTTTAGGGTGTTCACTACCTCTGCCTCTAGGATTTAATATTGAGAACTGATTGCTTTGGGGTTATCTGAATCAGAGCACTGGCTATAAAGTGAGAATTCGAGGTTCAGCAAGAAGGGAAGCTGCCACTTCACTGAGTGAGTGGGGAGACATGTGGGCACATGTGAACCTTATGGCATCTTTTAAGTTAGCCTGGATTTATCTCCTATCGTACTGACACAAAATGATATATTTATTCATCATTTTTCAAAACATAAAGGTATTAATTTTATAAAACATTATAAATTTTCTTTGGTACAAAATAAATGTCCCTTTTGAAATACTTATTTAAAAGCTGAGTACAAGGTGATATCCCATCTCTCCTTGAGCATCAAATGCCTTTGTCATGTTTCTGCTCCCATTTATATTTTGTAAATGAAGAAATTAAAGCAGTTTTACGGGGAACTTAGATTCTTCTCCATTCGTGGACTTGACTGAAAATGGGGAAAAAAGGCCATTCAGGCCGAAATGATGAGCTTTCTCCTTCCTCCTTTGTTACCTGACCAGAGTTGCACAGAAATGTTGGCTTTTCCATGTGCTGACTAAGCTAGTTTATTAGCCTGGTGTGCATCTGGATTTGAAAGATCCAGACTGCAATTCTATTTCCTTAGACAATACTTTTTATCTGACTCAATCCTAGCATTTCTTATCTAGAAGCAAGGACATTTTTCTGGTTGTTGGATTACTTTGATAAAGAGATTTGAGAAAGAAAAAAGCAGAACAAGAATAATAGGATATTTTCTCAAGGCACATGTAGACACCATTATTTATAATAACAAGAACCTGAGAGTGTTCTCAACCAATTTTTAAAAATTCATTTCATGAAAATTGGGTATTCAACGGTCACCCTTTTTCTTCATGTTTCATTGGCTTTTTCTGTAAACGCAGCACTTATATGTGTAGATCTTCCACTCTGAAACGCTAAAATGAATCAATTATTAAGTGGCTTACCTTTATCAAAAACAAGGTCAATCTTATAACTGCATTGGTTTGCTAGAAAGCAATGGTGATTAGGCTAGGCGTTTATCAATGGGAATGAACCCCAAAGGTGTAAAAGACTTTGAATTCAACAAAAATAACAAGAGCCCTTCAGCAATTTTAAAGTACTAAAATAAAAGAATGAAAATACCTTGACTATAAGATTTCAAAATCAAGCTATGAAGTCTTCCTGTTTCCTTTTATTTGGGCTGTGAGGATTCCTTTGTAAGAAATTTTAGTTTGGTTTAATAGGCGAGCCGCGCTACAGCAATATGTGGAAAACACTAGGTGGCGCTAGAGGACTGTAATAATTGACCACAATTAGAGCCCTTTGCAAATCACACCCTTGTCAGAACCAAGAGGAGTGTGAAATTTTACATTAAAGACTGATGCAAATGATCAGCTTTCTTTCTCCTCTGACTATGGCTTAGCTCACTAAGAATCCAAGTTCAGTTTTGTCATGAGTGAAATAGAGTTTATGCGGTGCTCACTGGGCATTAACTTTTCAAAACAAACTACACTATAGAAACAGCATTCCTTTGTTTGGATGCTCCCATTTCCAAATTTTGTTGATCCTTAAAGTCATGGTCTTAGTTTGCTTAACAGTCATCAACTCACTGTAAACCATCCACATGAAAATACTACTTGATAGTCATCTCTCCAATGACTGACAGTTTCCTTTCCTTATTTTGTGCAGCTTTTTTTTTTTTAATTTAAAGGGTCACGGTAAATCTTGGAGCATAGCAGAGCGTATGATGAAAGGTGAAGGCTGTTCCTTCATCCTCCACTTGCTCATGTTGTAAAAAAGAATGAAAAATGTCTGCTGCATAAGCTGATCTTCGTGTTTCATCTTGACTCTTCAACAGGAAAATCCATTTCATAATCATTTCATTGAGGGTTGTTTTTGTCCATTTTCATTGGAAGATATCCACCTTCTGGAAGTCAGTTAAGATTTGGCAAAAGAGAAAATAGTACACAGGGTTAATCATTATTACATTTCTATTCTCTGTTTGAAAATAATAAAAGAAAGCATGTACCTAGTTTTTCAATCAGCTTATTTGTCGAATTCTTCTGCAATACTTGGAAAGGTTCTCTCTCATTAATTCTGAAACCTAAGATACAAGGTAGAAATAGTAAACTTGAGGTTTAAAATATAAAGATACATAGTCTAAAGATAAAATAATACCTTAGTATAGTCAAATAGAATATCAGTTTCACAAAATTAACACATATCTAATATAGTTCATCTTATTTTGAATTGTAGAAGCTAAAATCCAATATTTCTATATTGCAGATTCACAATTTACCATGATATAAAATGAGAAAAATAATTACTAATATACAGTAAAGTTTAAGTTAAATTATTCAAATTTTATATTTCTTTATCAAAGATAATTTTAAAAATTAAAAATTAGCACTTCGGTTTTATATACAACTCCTTAGAAGATCTCAATGTAACTTCAAGTTTTGGGACAGGTGATGATTTTAGGATATAAGCTACAGATTGAGGGTCTCTTGGGCAGGCACTTGGGATGCTGAGTGAACTCCTTGACTGCCGTAAGGAGTTGGTCCATCTCATTAGAGAATGTATTTCTTTCATAGCATCGTATGTGGCCATATAAATTTTCCTTCTTAGTTTTTTTTTTTTTTCCTTAGAGCCCATGACTAAAAGTAAGGCAAGTAAGATTGCCAGACTTTTGTTGCTAACCTTGAAGGATTCAATAATGTTGGGATAGTTGTTAGTCATTACTCATTCAGATCTCTAATGGAGCCCCAATGACCTAAGAGGATTAAGAAAGCTTTCAAAATTCGCAAGAGTTTCCATACTGGGGAAGTAAAAGGAACATTTAAGAACTATATTTCAGGTGTGCAGTTCATATTAGGCTCAGAAATCTCTTGCTTAATAAATTTTTTTTTTTACTAAGTGTATTTTATTTTTGGTTCCATTGGGTCTTCATTGCTGCGCGCAGGCTTTCTCTAGTTGCGGCAAGTGGGGACTACTCTTCGTTGCCGTGTGCGGGCTTCTCATCACAGTGGCTTCTCTTGTTGCGGAGCATGGGCTCTAGGCACGCGAGTTTCAGTAGTCATGGCTTTCGGGCTCTAGAGCGCAGCTCAGTAGTTGTGGTGCATGGGTTTAGTTGCTCCGCAGCATGTGGGATTTTCCTGGACCAGGGCTTGAACCGGTGTCCCCTGCATTGACAGGCAGATTCTTAACCACTGCGCCACCAGAGAAGTCCCTAAACTATTCTTTGATTTTTCTCTTAAGATCAGAAATCTGAGAGGAAGTTCTTGTGGCAAAAAGAAGTCCACTCCAAAGAGGAAATGTATTCCCAGAGAACATTTTAATCCTGATTTTCAGAAACTCAGACTTGTAAATCATTACTGTTTGAGCCAGTAGTAGTTTGATAAGCTTTCAAGGTGGAAAGGATCAAAAGCAGGAAGTTGTCAAAGAACTGTTTTGTTGATATTTTGTTAAGTTAAATTATCAAACCAATTGTAAGACTACTGGTTCATATGTTATTAAAGAGGAAAAAATAGAATTAAAGAATTATAATTTCATTGAAAAACATTTAGCAAAACATCTTCAATTCTAAGTGAAAAGGCTTGGAAAACAAATTTGAATTAGGTATCAGGTAGTTTTATATTTTTATTCAGGGAGCAACTATGGTGGAAAGAGGAAAGGACTGGATTCTAAAGTTGGAGATTTAGGTTCCATGTCTTGGAATAACCTTGGGCAGGTCAACCTCTTTAAGAATATTGCATCATAGTCTTATAAACTATATACTACCAACATCCTATGGCTCTTGAGAGGATTAAAGAAGATAATGTATGATGTATGAAATAATTGTTCAGTGTAAAGCCCTTTTCATCCATCCATCCATGCATTGTTTATTTACTCATTCTAACGTATATTAAACCTTCATTAAGTGTCTTCATGTGTGGCTCTATTTTCTCACTTGATTTTTCATTGATCCTGAAAGTGCCATTTGATCGGTAGAATAAACAATGCTAAGCTTGGTCTAAGTTGTTTTTTTAAGTGGAAGGTATATAAAAATAGAATTTTTGAATCCAGTAGAAGTTATATAAAAATAGAATTTTTGAATCCAGTAGATAGTGCAAGATACGTCATGATGTTGAGTTACAGATGATAAGCCTAAAATCTGGAGTAACTATATGTTAAATCAAAGAGCACCAAAAGAAAAAATTAGGGTTCTTTCTTGGTTAGTTTCAGAGTGGAGAAAAACCCTTGGGATAGAGCAGGAATTTCCAGACAAGGGTAATATTATAGTTAAAATGGCAGGTAAAAATAATTCCTCTTGGGCTTCCCTGGTGGCGCAGTGGTTGAGAGTCTGCCTGCCGATGCAGGGGAAGCGGGTTTGTGCCCCGGTCCGGAAAGATCCCACATGCCGCGGAGCGGCTGGGCCCGTGAGCCATGGCCGCTGAGCCTGCGCGTCTGGAGCCTGTGCTCCGCGGCGGCAGAGGCCGCAGCAGTGAGAGGCCCGCGTACCGCAAAAAAAAAAAAAAAAAAAAAAATCCTCTTTTCAGGATATGGTCTATAAATTATCCTGACTGAAACAGAGGGCTATATGAGAAAATGCTAAAAGATACATTTTGGGTAGAACCATTTCATGAAGGTCCCTAAAGGTCAAAATGAAGATCAGAAATTTGACCGACACTCTGCTTAAAATTATAATCAGGCAGAAGAGTTAGAAAAGGGGGCAGAGAATGCCATTAGAGAAATATTTATGTAGTTCATCATATATTTTCGAATACTCACTGTAGGCACAGAATTGTGCAAAGCTCTGAGCGGGGGGGGGGGGGGGGTTGTTGCAGATGTAGAAGGAGTTATTGATCCTCTCCACTAAGAGCTTCCAAATTAGTTAGAAAGAAGGTATAAACATAATGAGGAGTTAAGTATCACTGAGGGTGAGATATGATAAAATGCCAAAATGAGCAAACTGGTACTAGTTGGTACAGAGACTCAGGGAGAAGGAAGTTAAGAGGGGTGAAGAACATCTTGCAAGAGTGGTCTATACTCTCTGTGTACACTCTCTCTCTTTACATTTCTTTGTTGAATCTACTCCACTCACCTTCCCCCTCATCCACCCACTGAAACTGCTCTTGCCAAGGTCACCAAAGATTTCCATATTTCTAAATTCAGTGGTCATTTGCAATCTTACTTGACTTATCAAAGCATTTGATTGAGTTGCCTACTTCTCTCTCTTGGCTTCCTCCTACATCACTGAGTACTCCCTCTCAGTCTGCTTCCCTGGACCCACCCGACATCTGACCTCTTAACAATGAAGTGCTCAAGGACTCTTTTCGTCTTCATCTACACTGAGTCCCTTGATGATCTCATGTCTGTAAATACCTTCTATATAAATAATATCTAAATTTATATTTTCAGCCCAAAACTTTACCCCAAATTCTTTTTTTTTTTTTTTAATTTATTTTCTTTATTGTTTTGGCTGTGTTGGGTCTTAGTTGTGGCATGCGGGGTCTTCGTTGAGGCATGGGGGATCTTTTGTCGCAGCACGGGCTCTTCATTGTGGCACTTGGGTTTCTCTCTAGTTGTGGCAGGCGGGTTTTTCTTTTTCTGGTTGTGGCGTGCGGACCACGGGGCGCGTGGGCTCTGTAGTTTGCGGCACGTGGACTCTCTCGTTGAGGCGCGCGAGCCCAGTAGTTGTGGCGCGTGGGCTTAGTTGCCCTGCGGCATGTGGGATCTTAGCTTCCCGACCAGGGATTGAACCGGCATCCCCTGCACTGGAAGGCGGATTCTTTACCACTGGACCACCAGGGAAGTCCCTCCCCTGAATTCTTGACTCATAATACTCAATACATCCACATGGATGTCTAATATACATCTCAAACTTAACATGTTAACATGTCTGAAACTCAGCTGTCAATTTTTCTTCTCCCTCTGCCTTACTTTCTTCTCTCACAGTCTTCTTCATATTAATCAGGGTACTCAGGGCAAAACCCTGGAGACAACAGTGTGTCTCATATTCCACATTCAATCCATCAGCAAATTATGTCATCTTTCCCTTCAAAATGTATTCAGAATTTGTTCTTTTCTCACCAATTCTACCACAACCCATGTCACCGAGTCATCATTGCCTCTTGCTTGGATTATTGCAACGGTCCCTAACTGTTCTTCCTGATTCCCCTCTTTCTCCCCTTAAAGGTGTTTTTGACATGGTATGTAGAATAATCTCGTTAAAATGTCAGTCAGATGTGTCACTTCTTTGCTCAGTGTAAGAGCGTTCTATAAGGACTTAGGAAGGCAAATCCTTCCAATGCCCTACAGATGCTACTCAAATTTGTCACCTCTGACCTCATCTCTTTGCCATCTCTTCCTGGCTCACTCTTCCCCAGACACATTGGCATTCTTGCTGTTCCTCTAATATATGAAGTTGTACTTCTTTCTCAGCTTTTTTCGCTTGCCGTTCCTTATGCCCGGAAAGCTCTTACTCCAAATATTTTCATGGCTTACTCCTTCACCTCCTTCAATCTTTACTCAATTGTCATCTTTTCATGAGGCTTTGACAGTCCTTAATTGCTACCACGAGAGGTTCAGATGTCATCCTGTGAGATAGAGTTTTAAAATTCCAATCCATCTGCTTCTAGAGTAAGGTTTCTCAAAGTGTATTCTTCTGACAGTGTTTGTCAGGATCACCTGGATGCTGTTAAAATGCATCCTTTTCAGGGTCAAAGACCAGACCAATAAATTGTAATTGAAAGTGGGGCTGGTAAGGCACATTTTAATAACCTCCTCCAGGTGAAAATTAAGCAAACTAAGGTTTGGAAACTACTGTCTTAGAGTATCCTGGACAGTTATCTAGGATTGCTTGGGGATGGAACAAAGGAGAGGAGGTAGAGTGGAGAGTTTATAGATGCGGATCTAAGCATTCTCTCCCAGACTCAACCAGAGAGGCTTTGAGTTTCTGTTTTACTTACCATGTGTCTGAGTGAAGATTCTCTTGAAGAAATGGTTTATTGGAAAAAATAAGTGAACACATAAAATAGCCCTCTCTATATATGGGAAAATAAAAGAAGTTTTATTTATTTATTTATTTTTGGTGTGCAATGGAATAAAAGGGCAAATGTGTTATTTAAGAAATAATCCAGGGACTTCCCTGGTGGCACAGTGGTTAAGAATCCGCCTGCCAATGCAGGGGACACAGGTTTAAGCCCTGGTCTGGGAAGATCCCACATGCCGCAGAGCAACTAAGCTGGTGTGCCATAACTACTAAAGCCTACTGGCCTAGAGCCCATGCTCTGCAACAAGAGAAGCCACTGCAATGAGAAGCCCGCACAGCTATGCAGACCCAATGCAGCCAAAAACATATTTAAAAATAAATAAATAAATAAATTTAACTAAAAAAAGGAAAACTTTAAAAAAAAATAACAACAAATAATCTGGAGGTGTATAAGGAATTTAATCCATGCATCAGGCAAATATTTATTAAGCATCTATTATGTGTTTGGCACCATATTAGGTGCTGGGAGTACAAAGGTGAATAAGACATAGTCCCTACTATTATGGTGCTCACAGTAGTGAGATTAATGGGACTTGGGAAAGACTATAGCCAGGGAAAACATTTCAGAAGGCGGCTGTCCAGATACGAGATGATGAAGACTTCATCTAGAATTGGTCGTAAGGAGGTGGGTGAAAGAGATATTCTGAAGGAAGACGTGATGAGATAATGTACATGACTGATCTATGAGACACATACTAAAACAGTGAGAGCTAATTCTGAGGTTTAAAGGCTGTGTGGAAAGAAAATTTAGGTGTCACTAATGAAATTAGGGTAACTAATGAATTAGGGTGAATAGGACTTTGTTTGTGTGCTGGGGGCGTGTTGGGAGTATTAGTGAGTTTACTCTTGTATGTTTAGTGTCAGACAACTGTAGGACATTTGAATGATGATACCCTCTGGTTGCTGAAGATGTTAGGCTATAGTTTAGGTTCAAAGGGGTGGCTTGAAACTAAAAAACTGACAGTTTGGGGAGAGTTACTCAGAGGAACCAGCATAGGAGACAAAAAGGAACACTCAGAGAGGCTGAAAAGAAACCTGATAAGGATGGTTTTGTGGAGAATTGATGATGTAAAATTTGAGAAAGGCTATTGAATTCAGTTAAATGTAGGCTACAGGTTACCTTAGAGCCCCATCAGTGCAGGGATGGAAATATGATTCAGGGGAGCTTAGTGAGACCTCAAAGATCATGAAGCAGGAGCCACAGGTGACTACGATGTCAGGAATTTAACTGTGATGGGAAAAAGTGCTAGTGTATTTTCTTGACTGCGGGCTTCACAGTTCTCCTTTCTGCCAGGTTCATTCAGAAGCTCAGAGCCATCAAGTCTAGAGTCCTATTTTCCTATGGGTCTAGTTAATCCCATTTACCAGATCCAAAGCTGGTGGTAGTTATGATAAGGTGTTCATTTTCCTTTCTTGAACTCCCCTCTGTCTAGCTCCCCTTCTCTCTTTTATCTGGTGCTGAAGGTGGAGGGGTTAAGGCAGGGTCTGATAGTACTGAAATGTGATACAGGATTTACAGTGTATTAATGCAGAATGAAACTAGAATTTAGGGACATCTGGGGATTTGGGGGTTCCATTGTCATGCTTGGCCCTGGAAATGAGAAGGGTTAATGAGTCAGTCATAGAGTAATCCATTCAGACTAAATTTCTCATCAGCCCCTGATTCTGAGAAGAATGTTAGAGGGTGTTTAGGGTGAGGGAGCTTCCGTCTTCAGTCCTAAGCCTCCCACTCTGGTCCTGTTCCTTTCGCTCATTTCACCAGGCTGAGATTTGCCTGAAACTTTTTCCAATTGTGCATATTTGAGCACTTCATAGATGAAGACTTGCTATTCCAGAGCCTCTGATGTGCTGTCTTGCAAGAGGTACACTAGGCTGTTTTCTGGACACTGTGCTTTCCAAGTGTGGCTGAAAGTTCAGCTCAATCCAGTTCAAGGTAGGCAAGGGGTGCAAAAGTGAATGACACAGTCCAGTAGAGAAGATTTAAACAGCATGGAGTAAATGATTAATAATATGTTTTGGTGCACAGATCTCTGAGAAAAGTGGAGAGGATGAAGGGTTATCTCTGAACGGAGGCATATAGGAAGATTAAGAGTTCATATAGAGGTTGAATTGAGAGAATTCAAAGCAAAGGAAAGAAGGTGCGGAGGCCACAGGTTGAGACATACAGTTGTGTATTTAGAAGTTCTAAGGATCCTGTAATTGATGAATGTGAAACAGTCAAGCAGCGGCCAGGGGGCAGGATATGAAGATGGATGAGTGGACAGAGGCCTGCTCGAAAGCAGTCTTCTGTGCTGAGCTAAGGAGTTTGACTTGATTCTATAAGCAGTGGGAAGTTGTGAAAAGATTTAAACAAATGTGTGATGTGCACACATTTTTGTTGTAGCTTTATGGTGGCACGGAAGAGGGCATCTGTATGGAGGTAGAAACTCAAAAGGCTGAGACTAGAAGGCCATTGCCATAGACCAGATGACTGATGATATGATCCTGAGTCAGTAGCAGGAGCAGAAACAGAGGAGGGAGGAGAGATATGAGAGATAATTAGGTAAAAAACTGAGAGGTGCTGCTATTTTATTTTTGATGTGTAGGAAACAAAAAGATGGCATAAAGACATCTAATTCTTAGGTTTTCAGTGAAGTAGTGGTGTCACCAATTAATCAGCTTTGACCATGATAATGCTGTAAAACAAATAATCCCCAAATATTGATGATTAAACAACAAATATTTATTTCTTACTTTTGGATCTGCGGGGCTACAAGTCAGCTATGGTGGCTGTGATCCAGATCACAGGTCAGGTTCTGGTCTGCTTCATGTGTTTTTTCATTTCAGGACCCATGCTGAAGGATGCAGCTTTTACCTGGTGTCTGCTATTCTTCTGCTGACTAGAGGATCAGGTAGGAACATGCTATACCTCTTGAAGGCTCTGATTAGGATTAAAAGGAATCCTAAAGAAGGATTTCCTAGGAAGTAAGGAGAGAAAGAAAGGAAGAAAAGAAAGAAAGAAAGAAAAGAAAGAAAGAAAGAAAAGAAAGAAAGAAAGAAAGAAAGAAAGAAAGAAAGAAAGAAAGAAAGAAAGAAAGAAAGAAAGAAAGAAAAAGAAAAAGGGAAGAGGAAAAAGAGGAAAATTTGCATATACGGGGAGGTATATTCCTCCATTTCAATGAGAGGTCACTTGGCAAAGGGTCACTTAATCATATTATAAGTAGAGAACTCCAGGAATCTATCACACCAACTAACAGGATATGCATGTAACATAGTGATATAATATGTTCAGCTTTAGGCATGCTAATTCTAAGTATCTCTAGGACATCTATCTCTAGGACATATAGACAATTGAATAGTTGGGTCAAGAAAAATGTCAGAGCTGGACTTATGAACCTGTTGGTCATTGGGTGTTAAGTAATAAATAAAACTGTGGAAATACGCAGAATTGTCTAATCAGACTGAAAAGAGACAAAGAGAGTTACTGATGGAGCCCTGAGAAGCACGAGTGTCTAATATATGAAGATGAGCAGCCTGTAGATAATCTGAGAAGGAATGGTTAGAGGGTTAGTTGAAAAATTTGGAGAGAGGATGGTGTTACTGACTAGAGAAGAGACTTACGAGATGGAGGGGGTAGGAATGAATGGTCCACTGACGCTGAAATTTGTTTTAAGTTGGCTTCCATGGAGAACCAGTGTGAAGAAGGAGATCTTATCTAACCTGAGAGGTTTACTTTTAAAACTAAATTGCTGATTGATGCTCACAGAATCACTAGGGAAACAGTGGATAACGTAAATAGAACCCAGGGTGTGGTCCCTGACGCTCAGTAAATGTTAGGCATTATTATCCTATTGAAATCTATGGAGCTTGGAGAAATTACTACCAGTTTAATACAAAATTTGATGTTAGACCATTTTGCTTTGAATTTTATCAAAAGCATTTTATTATTAGAGCCAGAGGAAGCAGAAAAATGTAATATTTTTTGATTTTTATGGCATAACCTTGAAGTTAATTATGGTGAAATTCTGGTGTAGTTGTTTTCATTAATCTGATGTTAAAAAGGGAAATTGAGAGGGTTGTTGCATCCCTGTGATATCGCTTATTTAAAAGATGTCTAATCCAAGACATTCTTATCATTAGGATCTTAGGGCTGAAGGGGCCATTTGTTCCCTGCCTGTATAAATCACCTTGTTTTGAAGTTCTGTCTTTATATTGCCAAATCAGAATAAAAGCTGAAAAAACATGTATGTTTCAAAATATCCACATACTTTAGATTATGGAGATGAAATATGCATTTTCAGACTTGCTTCTGATTTTCAGGTAATCACAGAGCTTGCAGTTTTTCCTCATGATTTCTTCCATTTCAACGTGGTTCAGAGTCCTAGTATTCTTCCTGGCTGAAAGCATATAATGTATTTCACTTTGTTAAGAGAACACTGGTTACCAAGTTTTTTATCTTTAATGATTCTGCTTTAGAGAGCTGTCAATTAATAATCCTTGGAGGGACCACCATGAAGAGTTTCTGTAATTAGATTATAATGAGAAGGTTTGCTTAGTCACAGTATTTTTTTTTTATTTTTATTTTTTTTGCGGTGCGCGGGCCTCTCACTGTTGTGGCCTCTCCCGTTGCGGAGCACAGGCTCCAGACATGCAGGCTCTGTGGCCATGGCTCACGGGTCCAGCCGCTCCACGGCATGTGGGATCTTCCCGGACCGGGGCACGAACCCGTGTCCCCTGCATCGGCAGTTGGACTCTCAACCACTGCACCACCAGGGAAGCCCAGTCACAGTATTTTTAAAAATTTTTAATTATGATTTTTGGGCGATGACCCCAATCTTCCCATCTTTTTTTTTTTTTTTTGCGGTACGTGGGCCTCTCACTGTTGTGGCCTCTCCCGTCGCGGAGCGCAGGCTCCTGATGCGCAGGCTCAGCGGCCATGGCTCACGGGTCCAGCCGCTCTGCGACATGTGGGATCTTCCCGGACCGGGGCACGAACCCGTGTCCCCTGCATCGGCAGGCGGACTGTCAACCACTGCGCCACCAGGGAAGCCCAATCTTCCCATCTTTTTACATTCAACTGCCTTTTTAAATTTAGCTATTTATTTGTTTTTGGCTGCATTGTGTCTTCGTTGCTGCGCTCAGTCTTTCTCTAGTTGTGGCAAGTGGGGACTACTCTTTGTTGTGTTGCATGGGCTCTAGGCGCGTGAGCTTTGGTAGTTGTGGCACGCGGGCTCAGTAGTTGTGGCTCACGGGCTCTAGAGTGTAGCCTCCATAGTTGTGGCACACAGGCTTAGTTGCTCCGTGGCATGTGGGATCTTCCCAGACCAGGGCTAGAACCCGTGTCCCCTGCATTGGCAGGTGATTCTTAACCACTACACCACCAGGGAAGTCCCTCAACTGCGTTTTTAACACTGATTTTCTTCAGTTTCTCTTGTGTTCATTCTCTTTTTAAAGTCTGTGAGTATAATTAAAACTACCCTACCTTTGAGAAACTTCTGTCCTCAGCCTAGCAGAATAAATGAAATATGGTTACAAAGACTGAGCATATAAATTACCTCTAGAAAAAGAAAATGCCTTCTACGTAAAGCTTTTTGATTCCCTTTAAATTTACTTATTTTTAAATTCCAGAGCTTGTTGACTATTTTTTCTCTCTAGTCCAGTGATCTTGTTATTAAAACATTCTTGTAAAAGTAATTTAGCACACATGCCTCATAGTTATTAACCAAGTTCTACTACATTCAAATATCAAATCGCTTTGCAGATGATACTTCCTTCCTTCCACTAGCAAAATATCTTGGGGTGTGGAGGGGCCTGGGGGTTCTTAATTGTCCTGAGTGACATTCAAGAATTCTGCAAAAGTAGTGGAAATGGCTTTGGGTCTTTTAAATAAATATTCATATGTATAATAAAGATGCCACTCTGAGTGTAGAGTCTCATAAATCAATGACATCAAAAACATGTGCAGAACAATTTATATAAAAAATTATTTAATTAATACAGTAGAGCCAACCTTTGACCTAGAAGAAAGGGTATGAGGATGGGGCAGAGAAGGAATGCCCCCAAAAGGCCTTGAACTCAAACCTACAAACACGCTTGACTTAAAATCTTTGAAATGCACTGAACAGAATATATTCTTTTAAATTATTAATATTTTTGAAAATCATAATACATTATAAAATTGTGATTTGTGAAGTAAATTTTTTAAACCTGAGATGACTTCACATTTAATCATACAGAAACAAAATAAAGGTATTTTAGAACAGGAAGGCACTTTAGACATCATCTAAGCCTACTTTTTCATTATATAGGGGAAGGTTCTGAGGTCATGGGAATCTTCAGGTACTTTCCCAAGGTCATAACACATGTAAATACCAGGTTATACTGTGGTCAAGGCAGACAAGATAATGCATGCTTTGTAAGTTTTTAGCACTATTAGGGGAAAAATAGGTACAATGCACTTACTGTGTACAAAGTGATTTAATTTGGCCTGCAGCTTAAGCAAGACCACAGCTGGGTGCTTCATAACAACATATTTACTTGGATTTTGGGTAAAAGATGATGATATTCATGCTTTTTTTTTTTTTTTTTTGCGGTACGCGGGCCTCTCACTGTTGTGGCCTCTCCCGTTGCGGAGCACAGGCTCCAGATGCACAGGCTCAGCGGCCATGGCTCACGGGCCCAGCCGCTCCGCGGCATGTGGGATCTTCCCGGACTGGGGCACGAACCCGTGTCCCCTGCATTGGCAGGCGGACTCTCAACCACTGCGCCACCAGGGAAGCCCGGTATTCATGCATTTTAAAGGCAGGTTCATTTTAGGGCAGAGTTTTGTAGAACTCAAAATTAATCTCTTTCTTACTTCTTCCCAGCCCCAAGATAATTCAAACTTTTAACTCCTGTCCTCCTTCTCCCACTCAGAGAAAGAGAATCATACAAATGAACTGAAACAAATCAACCAAAACAGTTAATTACAGTTAACAGGATTATCATTTTATTTCACATGAATTCTAATTTTAATTTGTTCTGGCTTTAATTATCAGGAAAATTGTTTAGTATCACTGTTTCCTTTTTGAGGTCAGCCCATTTTAGTTCTTTTAAAAATATATTTCTTGGGGATAAGCATATATTATTGCTTTATAATATTCATTTCAGATTGGATCAGGTAGATTGGGGAAAAGCCAAGGGCAGAGGACTATGTTTTACTGTGGTTATAATTCATGCTAAATTTATATGTGTATTAAGTTGCAGCACATAAAATTTAGAGAGTGATTTCTGAAAGGATTCTCAACATGACTAAAGTCTGAAAAAAATGGCATGAGTACTATACTTCTTAAGGATAATCACACTTTTGTTCTATCCTGGTAAGGCTGATTGTGGATGAATTCTAAGAGTGCATTTTAGAGTAGCGTACTACTTTAAACAGAAGAACGTATGAGAATCACGCCCTTAATGTTTTTAGTTCTTTTTAAAGCAAATGATAGGAAAGAAGGAGGGTGAAGCAGCCATCCTTCTTTCCCCTACCCCCACTCCACCAATGTTACGTTATTAAAATTGGAGAGGTTTAGCAGAAACAGTAATAAGTTTTTCATTGTTACTTGGCCTAGTGTCCTTTTCTGATTGAGTACTACAGGAAATGAAGACTTGTACAAAGAGACAAACATGACAGTCCACTGTTGTTTCATATCCCAGGCCAAGGGTCTTGTAGGATCCATGAGAGTTGAATGTCAGGGCAGAAGGTCTCAGGTCATTACCATAAAAAGCTCTTTGGCACCCTGTGTAATAGAACAAAGTGTCAGACCAGTTCCCATTACTAGGTGCCTGTGGTGCTTTTCTTCAATAATCAGTCCCATTCAGACAGAGATTTTAAGGTCCTTCATCGTCTTTCTGTTTCACAAGCAGTAATTTTTTAAGGCTAAATGGCCCTAGAGGGAGAATGTTTTTGAAGTAGGGTTTAGGAAAAGAACTTGTTATATCCCAAAGCTGGCCTGATTCTTTCTCCTTTTTCCCTAAGGTCAGATGCAAGTTCAGCTCGGAGGGCACTGAGCTTGGGCATGTGGGTAGAGGGCAGCATTGTGGGCAGCATTCACTCCAGCTCCACATGCCAGCAGTGGAGTGCTGGGAGCTAATGTACAAGTGGGGATCAATTTTAGGGTGGCCTGCTTAATCCCAAAGGGTGGAATCAGACGAAGCTTCCTTTGCCCTACTTTGACCCTCAGCCTCAGATATGGGTACTTTTTTTTCTTCTTGAAACTTTTTAAGAGCATGAAAAACCTGGGAAGTGAAGATAGCCAAGATAACATTGCAACCATGCTATATATAAATGTGTGTTTTTTTCTAAAGTGCATTTTCAAAGTCCCAATTAGAAAATGTGCTTCACTGCTTTACTCTGCATATGCCCCAATGAATTCCAAGAGGTCACAGAGGCAGACTACAACTTTGGAGATTAGAAGAGCTTGCTCTTTAAAGAGCTATTTTTAGCTTGTAAGGGAGAGTGTAGGCCTGGAAGTGCCTGGCAGGTACGTCCTACAGTGGGGATCTAAATTGGAGGTCTGATTCCAGGCCAAGGTCTCAGCAAGGCTCCTTCTGCATTTGCTCTAGGAAAGGGTGGTTCTGCTGATTGTCACTGCTCTGTTGGGGAGTGGGGGTACCAGCTTTCCCTCGGGGAACTCAACCTGTGGTTGGGGGAGACCTCTTGTGTAGAGGGTACATTGTGTCTGGGCCCCGACTGACCTAAGCAGAAACACTGGAGCCTGAGGTGTCCAGTAGCCATGCTGGAGGAAAGGACTCCCCAGGACTCATTAAAAATCACGATTCTATTTTGATGGTCACTAACTGGGGCTCCTGAGATGAATTTCAAACCAACACTTATATAGAATTGTCATCCCGCAGAGTGCACCATTCCAGGCCAGGCACAAGCGAAGGGCAGGCTTCGCTAGTGCCTGGCCTGGAATGAGGTAACTAACAGGTGAGGTAGGAGGAGGAAAAATGTCTGCTCCGACTTGTGGACTGAGTCTGGACCCGTTGAGGAGATGCTGGCCTCCCCGCCGGCAGAGAGGGCCTGGTCCCGGGATCTCACCGGATACGGGTGAAGCTGGCCTGTTGGTTGTGTGATGGACAGGGTGAAGGGGAGAAGACAAGGACAACGTTTGAGAGGGAATGGTGAGGGTGAGATAGAGACACAGATATGCAGAGACGGAGAGGGTCAGAAAACCTGAGAGAGACACAGAAGGAGGTAGAAAGACGCCGAGGGACAGGCATGGAGTACAAGAAAGAGGACACAGAAATGAGAGTGAAAGAGAGAGACAGCAAGGGAGAGACTGAGAAAAACAGAGACAGTGAGAGTCAGAGCAAAGAGGTGGAGACTGGGAGATACTGGCCGAGGAGGAGGTTTTAGGAGCGAGGGAGGTGGCAAAGGCTGCAAGCATCCCCTATCACCCCACCTCCACTCCCAGGCCGCACCCCCGCCTTGCCCAGCCCACGGCTAGGAGTCGAGCGCGCAAGGTCGCCCAGTCCTCTCGGCTGTCGCGCGCTGAATGGCTGGCGGTCCGCAGCGCCCGGGTCTCAGGCCTCCCAGCTACAGGTCCGCGGTGCCCCGCGTAGGCGCCCAAGGCGGGCTGGGGAGACCTGCACCCTCCGGCTCCCGTTTCCGCCCTACGCACCGCCCCACTACGCTTCCCGCCACTCCTCTGGCGGTCGCAGTCCTCCTCACGACCCTTGGGAAGGGTGCACTGCGGCCACCAGAGACACCGCAGGAGCCACTTCTCCCTGCGGGCCCAGCCCGCCGAGAGCCTAGGAGCGGGATCCATTTACACGGGGTATTACTTGGTCTCTGAGGAATCGTTCGCCCACGTGCCGATGTAATTGCCCGAGTCAGGAAGGTAGGCGAGCCGAGCGGTGGACCTACGGAGAAAGCACCACGGCACTGGCGCCGAGAACCCCAGCGCACTCCAGAGCGTCCCCCAGTGGCCGGGCAGGACCACGGATAGAGCCTGCGACTCCGCTCCGGAGTGGCTCTCGGGGTTCTCAGGGCCGCCGGTAGAGGTACAGCTGCTGGCTGCGCCAGGATCCTCGGGGCTCAGCTCACCCCACCCCTCCCTCTGAAACTCGGACTGCTTGCGCCTGCCGTGTGGCTGTTTTCTTCCGAAAGGCCAGTGTCTTATATCTCAAGTTCAAGTCCTGAGGACTTGCCCAGTCTCCTCCCCTTAAGTCATTTCTACCATCCTTCGGCAGGCTCGGGAATCAGCGAGCCTCGGACCGCTCGTCCCACATCCAACGCGGGCAGTCCCGGTCTGTCCGGTGCAGTAGCCCGGCGCATTCGCTTCTCACCCTCCCTCTCTTTCTACCTCCCTTTCTCTCTTCCTCGCTTTCCCCCTCTACTTCCCCTCCCTCTCTTGCCTCTTAAGTTTCCTGCACCGTGAATCCAACTGTGCCAAGCCTAGGCTCCCGCGGAACCAATCCTGAGCGCGACCCGGGTACTGGGACGCGCGGACTCTGCCGAGGCTGGACAAGGCAGCGGGACCGGTCCGCGCCCGAGCATGGAGATGAAGCGCCAGGGAGGGCATGTTCGGGACGCCGGAGACGCCAGGCCCGAGTAGCTCCTCCATGGAGCCTTCGCAGAGCGGTCCCTGCTTGCTGGATTCGCCCCCAGTCCTGTGCGGTACGTACCCTCCGCCTCCACAGTCCCGATATGGGGGACACCTTGGGGTGGGGTCGGTGGGGCAGCAGGAAGGGGCAGCGGGGAAGGCCACTGGTTGGGAGACAGAGTGAGCCTGAGGGGTGACCCTCACAGACCCGGGCAGGCTTCCACTCTAGAAGTTAGCGACTGGCTGTGCCCCTTCGCTCGAAAAAAGTAGTACATGTGTATGCGCGTGGTATCTGTGTGTGTGCAGGGCGCTCGAATGGGTAAATTGAAGCCGGCTTTCCTATATGCAAATTGCATTCACTTTCCCCACCCCCATCGCACCAAACGCGTGGAGATACCCGGTACCTAATCCTGGTCAGCCCTACCTACCCCTTCCTCTTCCCGCGCCCCCCTCGCTCAATATCTCTCGCTCGCTCTCCCTCTCTTTCTCTCTCCACCTCTCTCTGCTGGTGTGTACGTGTGTGAGCACTGCCAGGGCTGGCGAAGAACCAGCCACCGCCTTTAGTCCGAGCCTCCCGGCCATCAAACACTAGGGCAGGTCTCGCTGCCAGAGACGCTTGGTCTCGGAACCAGCCTGCACGCGGCTCTGTGTGCCCCGCCACCTCCTGGCTCCACCTCCCGGGAACTCGCACCCGAGCAGCACAGGGCGCAAGGAGCCCCTCATCCTCCAACCCTCCTGCCCGCCTGCCTGCGGACCTCGCGCTCGCGGGTTTCAGGCGCTGGATTTGCTCGCTTTTCAGTTTTTCCTGCCTCCCCCACCTCCGGGTTTTTTTTTTTTTTTTGGTCCATCCCTCCCGCCACGACCCCCTTTCCGCGCTTGGTTGCCAAGCCTAACCTTGCCCGCGTGGTCATGGGATGTCTAATTTCATTTGTATCTAGGCTGCTGAGAGCGCTCCTTGCTCTATAAAGTGGATGTCAGGTGGATCTATGTTTTTGAAGGAACAAAGACTCAGCGAACGCACCGCCGAGGAAGTTTGAGACGCGGGAGGATGCAGGCTACGTGCTGGTACGTGCTTCTCCTCTTGCAGCCCACCGTCTACTTGGTAAGTCGCTGCCAGTCCCGCGCCCCCGCAATCACACCCTGGTCGCAAGGCCAGGCAACTGGGGGCGCGCGGGAGGAGGGTGAGACCGCCAATTCAGCGAGAGCGACGTTCCTAGCGACGGTGTTGGAACAACTTTGTCAAACTGATCTCCCCATCCCTGTGGGATTTTCCGGGGCTCCCACCCTCGTTTCCTGCTCCAGTACCCCCTCCTCTCCTGCGATTGATTCTAAACCGCGTCTAGGGCGCCCTAGATACCCAGAAACCGAAGAGATAGCTGGACGGGATGCTTTATAGGGAGAGAAGGCAAAGAGAAGGGGTGGAAGACAGGGAACTCTTATTAGTTTATCCAGAGTTTAAACGAAAGGAAATGGAGGTGGAGAATGGAAAGCAATGAATCTGCCCAGGTCCCCGACTTTGAAAGTAAATCCACCCACCTAACCCCCAGTTTGGAGATGCGGCACATAAAGAAGTGCAGGTAACTTTGTTCGACTTGTAGGGTTCAGACAGGACAAGTTTAACTATCTAGGAGCCCCACAAGCGTCCAGATGGAGTTGGGTCAGAGATGCTCCAGCAAACATGTAGAGGCTCCCCTTCTCTCTCCTCCCAATCTCTCCTTCCCACCAGATAACCAAACCCCAGTTCCAGTGCTGAGCCCCCTTATTAGGGAGTGGCAGACCTTGTCGCTAGGGAGAAAATACTAAGCAAAGCTACCATCCGAGTCCTCCCAGAGCCGAGTTTTCTGAGGTCCGGACTTTGCCCACTGTTGGAACTGGGGTTTGCGTGGGCGGGGTGGGGGGCTTTGAGGGAAGCACTTTATTGTTGTGGTGGTGGTGGATTGGTAGCTGTGGACACGGCGCGGAGCCAAGACCGAGAGCACGATTTCTCGGGTCTGACTTCAGGGAGGGCCAGGGACAGTCTTATCCTGCTGGTGAAGTTGTGCTCAGTGCACAGAACCCCATAACCTACCTCTGGGCCGCAGGAGCGCACTGAGGGCTCTATGTGTTCCGAGTAGGAACAAGAAGCGCTGGGGCGGCATGATGGGTTGAATAAACGGGAATGGGGTGAGCGGTGCCGTCTCAACCCCAAGGGCTTCAGAACCCACAATCCTTGGAGCAAAAGTGTTGCCATACCTGCAGTTGAGAGCGTTTCCCAGCTGTTGCCCTGGTGCCTGTGACTGCAGGGCTGCTAGTTGTGTGAACTCTGTATATGCTAATGAATGTGTATGTATACGTGTGTGTGAATATGAATGTAAGGGTATGTGTGTAAACGGGTTTCAGCTGGAATCCAAGAACCCTCAGTGTTGCGTGTGTTTGCACCTTTATCGCCTGACCATGGCAGCCGCGGACGCCAGAGGGCGCTGCGCGTCAGTGTCCTCGCCTACAGGACACCTTGGGGTAAACAGGTGAAAGCCCGGGCAGCCAATCCAAAAGAACTGTCTTTCTGACTCCTTTACCGAAGTCCGTGCCTTCCCCGGCTAGAACGCAGACGCACTGCAAAAAGTGTCCTTCCCATTTCTCATCTTCAATCATTCTTGCCCACCTGTGTCCAGTAAACCCACTGACATTGAGAGCTTAGAGAAGCAGGGCAGAAAGTTTGGCCAGAGGAAACACAGAAATTGTTTGTTGAAAGAAGAGGGAGGGACCCAAAGTGAAAGCTACAGAGGGAGAATATTAAAGATTCCCTTGACCATGGAAACCCTCCTGCCCCTCTCCTCTGCATACCTTTACGCAGGACCTGAACCTCAAGACTGTTCGTAACGTCCTTGAACTGTGCTCACACACGGCAGAAGCTCGCGGCTGTGGTGCAGTTATTGCTTGGAACAAGTATTTCGATAGTCTGGAAAATAATCTGTCAAAAGTAGAAGTGAAATCAATACGTTGTGTTAAATTTTAAATGTGTTTGTTGGCAGTTAAACCGTTTTCCACTCATTGCAACAACAGTGCTGGATTTATTCTAATGCGCTGCGTTCTCAACAACAAGCGCATTAATTCTCCTTTAATTGTAAACTGGGAGCATTTGAAAACCATTCAGTGTGAAAATTATGCTGATTCAATTACCATTTAGTTACAGACTTCATTACCTGAATGCCTTTTGGCAATACAGAGAAAGGAGACAATTTTTCCAATTTCACTCAAAACAATACAAAATGTGAACAATAAAATAGAGAAGGCGATTTAGAAGTCCATTCTTTTTCTCTCCGATCTAAAGTTGTTTTGTGTGTCAGGGATTAGAAACCACACGCACCACAAAAACAAAAGGCTGGTGGCTGTGACCCAAGGCAGTATTTCCAGGGATTGCAGTCCCATGGTTATTTGTCGGCAAGATCCCAAGCTGTTTTCCAGGAGGAGCAAGAAGCTGACTTTTACCATGGAAATGAATTTAGAAGGGTGAATTGGGCAGTCAGGACAGGTTGGATTTCGGCAAGTAAATACGTAGAAACCCTTGATTAAATCTCTGGGGCAATGAGACAGACCAAGAAGTGGTCAAAGCTTCTTTCTCCATCTCTTTTGTTAAATACCAGAAACAGTAACTGAATTTATCATTTGTTTGGAGCCGCACCCCAAAACATCCCAGACCTTTGCAAGAAACTGCAATAGATGCCTGCAGGTTGTCAGGAGATGCTTCAAGTTACGCTCCAAAAAGGTAGGGGTGGCAGAACCATTATTTTATTTTTCCCCTTGAATTGCCACAATCCAGGGAGGAGTTAAATGAATAATTTTTTTTGTCCTTATGGACTCACACCACAAGTTAAGTGACAGGGGCACTCTGTACATTGCCTCATAGCTGATACCACAGTATCACCTTTCTCTTTAAGCCCCTCGAATCCCAGTTATATTTCCCAAGGAATAATCACACATTATGGTCCAGGATCAAGATTTGTTTAGGTATCTCCTATGCAACAATATTGAGGCTTCTGCTTATAGAGACATACCTTAAATACTCCCAATTTTAAGAAGATATTTTTTTAAGTGAAAAATAACTCTCTATCCAGCAGATCAGTGCTCCATATTTAAGCCACAGTTCCCAGCCTGTATTTAGGTGAATGTTCTCAAAGTATGTTTCTTGGCCCAGGGTTCTTTGAATGCCTGTTCTAGTTTGAGAATTTTGAGTCTTTTTTTGTGCTTTGAGAGATGGGTCTGTCCTGTTTCAAACTAGAAGCCTATTTTAATACTGCAATGGGAAATTAGAGATGTGTCTGCAAAGTTAACTCCTGAAGCATATTAGCTAGGATACTCAAAAATTACCACAGGGCTAACTCCAGCCATAAATGCAGGGGAGTGGGAAATCATTAAAAAATAAATAAATAAAGGCAAGGAAATCTTCTGTTTACTAAATGTTATTGAATTGCAGATCTAAAATTCTGAATTCAGCAGGAGAGGAACTTATAGTGTAATAATACTTGTTAAAAATAAAAAAGTCCTGCAATCTTTATTCTCCTGTCAGTTCTGGATTGATTCCAGGATATTTTCAGTATGATATAATGGGGTAACAGATAATAGCATTTTAACAGAATTGAAGCACACACTGGATAATCTAGGGCAATGTGGTTTCTGGATCGGAAGAATGAGGGTCCTAAGTTGAGTTATGAGCTGAAGGACAGGCATGAGCACACAGGGAGGGCACCTCCCAGCAGAAGGCAGAGGTGTCCTGCTTGGGGGCTCACCTGTGGCAATTTTCAGAGTCAAGAATTAAGTAAAATAGCACTCCCAGGGCATGTTAACAAAAACGTCACTCAGAAACTGAGTCCAGAGATTCTGCTGAGAGGTTGAATGATGCTACTGTGATCAAGTCACACATACACAGTCTATTTTGAGAAGAGGCCCCTTGTCCTCCAATTTAGTTCCCACCATTTTTGCTAGGAAATTAATTTGCTAATAATCCTAGTCGCTTTTTTAACCGATATGGGCAAAAATGGAAAGTTCTTTCTCAAACTTGTGCTTAACATTTTGATTCATCTATTCCCTTGAATTTAGGGTATCCTGAAAATATGAATTCCATTACCAATTGTTTAACAGAGATTAAAGCATGGTTAATATATTCATGGAATACTACCTCTACACTGTTAGAAGCCAGACTGTTTGGGTGAATTCCACTCACTATGAAGGTAGCTGTTAAGAAATGTGGAAGCTAAGGGAAAAGTAGCAGGAAAGAGATCACCAATGTCTATCCTTTGGACTAGGTATGTGTACTTCCCATTCTTTGAAAATTAAGCCAGCTGACCACTGAACATTTTAATTAATTTCAGCTTATTCCTGAAAAGAAAAGCACATTACCTAACAGCAGTGATTCAGTGTTCTCTATTAAGGTCAGCTCTCGGAGGCAGTACTATAAGTTACCCAATCCCACTGAATTTCCTGACTCTTGTGCCCTAGATCAGCCTTCCAGATAAAGGATTAAACCTAGATTTTTAAAGGAGCCTATGCCCCAGCAGCACAAAATGAGAACTCATCAGTCTCAAGACCTATTCCAGGGCTCTGTGAGAAGAGAAGTTGCTACCACTCCAGGCATTTCCCTGAAATAGTCAACTCTCCACTGACCAGGAAAGCAGCTCTCTGGGGGTGTGGAAAGCGCTTGGGTGGGTCGCACTTCTACTCACTTCCAGGAGGATTATACTGGTCTGGGGCCTTCTAGTGATACTTTTGGGGAAACAGCTTTCAGTATTAGAAGGAGAGAACTAGAATTGCTCCAACTTTCTCAGCAGTGTTTTCCCAGAAAGCCATTAAGTTTGTGGCTCCTCTTTGTGTGAAGTTGATTTCCATCTGGCTTTGAATTGTTGGCGACTATTTCCTCCTTAATGAAAGTGTTGTCTGGGTGAAAAATATATCAGGTGGCAGGGAAATTGGTTGATTTTTTTGAGATAGGTGACCAATGTCCTACTTTTCTATCTGAGGGAAGATTTTCTGCAGACTACAGAAATTGACAGTATTGTCCAGGTAATAACCACCGACCACAATATTTTCAAAAGGGCATTTGAGTGATGAAAGCATTTGGATATTGCTTTTTCAAATAAGCAATTTTCTCTCTTGGGCTTCTTTGATTTTTATAGGGGGTGGGGGAGAAGGGGCCACGCATTGGCAAAGGGATGCCTTCCCGGTTTCGCCTAGTTCTGAGATACCTAGGTACTTGTCAGCCTTGCTTGGAATTGCGGGGTCTGAAGAGCTCTCAGTGAGTTTGACTGTCGCCGCAGTGATATTAAGGGTCAAAAGGGAATCCTGAGAATGAAGAATAACCCTCTTGTTGCACTCTTCCTCCCATAAAGAAAGCTGATGGAAGCTGTGAAAGTTTGCCTGCTCTCAAGTGGCTAGCTAGGAAGCGTTTTCTTTCTTTTCTTTCTTTCTTTCTTTCTTTCTTTCTTTCTTTCTTTCTTTCTTTCTTTCTTTCTTTCTTTCTTTCTTTCTTTCTTTTTCTTTCTCTCTCTCTCTCTCTCTCTGTCTCTCTCTCTCTCTCTCTTTCTTTCTTTTTTAAAAAAATGCCTAGGTTTGATTCGATTCAGGTAAGTTCTCTTAAAGCAACCTCGTCCTTTAGGAGCTTCAGATCTCATTCTAAGACCTTAAGAGTCCGCGCCATTTTAATTAGTAGAGGGAAGTAGGCGAGTTAGCCTGCCGGGCGCCGTCGGGTCAGCGACTTCCAGAGCAGCTGGGTGGCAAGGCGGGTCTGCTCCCTCGCCTCCCCCTACATTCTTCTAGCCAGTCCTGCCGTCAGTTTGCGGGAAGTTGCGATCTTGATTTACCCGCTACTCAAGCCCCAGACCAGCTCTTTTTCTCTAAGTCAGCACTAACCCCTCCCGGAGCTCGGTAAACACGGCGCGCGCGCATTTTTCTGCTGCCGATGGGCAGGTTGACGACTCCGCTTGAAGGAATGTGACAATAAAGTGGGAAACAAAGCTTGGCAAGCACTTAATCAAGGATGAAAAGGTTCCGCCGTAAGGATGTCACTCAATTTATTGTGAAAGTCGAATGAATTACCTTAAATGAAAGTGCTTCCCAGATGAATATTACCGGCAATTTCCTGAGCTGGCTCTGTCAGCACGAGATGAGGAAATGCCAACCCAGATCAGGAAAGAGCGCCCATCTCAATTACTATGCCAGCCTTTCAAGAGCGGCTTTTTATTGAGATGATATGTATTGGCGGCTTCTTCAAGCCCCTCCGCGCGCCCAGGAGCGCGTTGGCGCATTTTCCAAGTTTGCTGTCTGCCCTCGCGGGTTGCTGGCTGTTGTTTAAACTTCTAATGAGCTTGCCGCGTTTCTGCTGCGGGCTCCAAACCTGGTTGTCTCTTCTGTAAAGAGCTTTCCCTAGTATGTTTTGTTTACTTCGGAGGTGGGGGCTGGCGGGGGGTGGGTGGGGGTGGGGCGGAGAGAATTCCCCTTCTAGGGGTCCCACTGTTATAGAAGGTTCCTCGGCATCAGGTCGGGGGCTCAGGAAGGCAAGTCGGAGCCCAGAGCTGGGGCCTGGGGATGGTGAGTGCCGTAGGGCCTCAGGAGCAGAGAGCGCGCTGCACGTGCCCCTCCCGCCGCGGCTAGCGAAAAGCCTTCGCGGGCTCCCACTTCCTTTAAAATTAATGAGCGTATTTTACTTGTTCCAGCTGGAAATACGGTGGGGAGGGTGATAAGCAGGCCGCGGCCGGATCACACCGCTGCATCTGCATGAGAATGGAGAACCGTGAGGCTTTTCTGGTGCTGTTTTTCTTCCACAGTAAGACAAATTGCTGCTTGTAAAAACCGAGTGTTTCCTTAGAAACTGGCTCGTGGGCGCTCTCCTCGTCCCTGCCGAACCTGACTCTGGCCGGGCCTCGCCCAATATCCCCGCCACCCTAATGGCTTCTGACGGGAAGGATCGAGACAGCGGCTCGAGGGGCGCGAAGAGAGGCTCCGCGCCCTCGCCCCACCGGAGGAAGCGGGCGTCCTCCTGACATATGCCACCCCCGTTCTCAGACACCCTTTCCCACCCATTGATTTTCAAGGCCATTTCAAGTCATCTTCTTCAGTTAGAAGCGAGAAACTTCCTTCGACGTAGGCTTCAGACCCTCGACTCGGAAACTCAGCCCTCTGACCGAAGCCGCGGAGTTCGGGCCTGGGAAAGTTTCCCAGCCTGAGTCACCGCCGTCACAGTTGCGCTCTCCAGTGTCTGCTTTTAGCCTCAGGTGACCTCCAGCAGTCCCAACGGGTTTACGAAAACACAGGTGCAGCCCTCTCGCGTCTGGACCCCAAGGCCTCACACCAGAAGCGTGGCTTCTGGGGAACTCTTCGTTGACGCCGCCGAGCTTCGATGCTTCTGGGGCAGCCGGCAGGACAACAGCGGTTCTCCGGAGGGAGGCCGTGGCGCGGAGGGTGAATGGGGCCTTGGCCGGAGGCCGGCGTCTAGGCAAGCCGGGCCCGCAGAGCGACTCCTCAGGACCACGGACAGCGCCACAGGCTCCGCCCCGCGTGGTGCCCGCGGCCCGGCCTCCCTCCCAGCCGCGGTGCGGGCTCGGCCCCTCTGCAAGCAGAGTGCGCGCTTTCCGCAGACACCTCGCTGCCGCCCAGTCGCGACCTGAACCACCCGCCTCCCCCTCCCAGTCTTCCGGGAACACTAAGCTCCGATCGCTAGGTCCCCAAGGTTTCCTGTGGTCCGAGCCTCTCGTTAGCGCTCCTTTCCCCGCCCCCTCCCTGGTGGCGGCGTCACGTGGTCGCCACAGAGTTTGTCCTGAGGAGAGGTGAATCCTTCTTTTCCTCCACTTTCTCCTCCCCTGCCTGCCCCCATTGCCTCGCACAGTTCGTTAAATCTACCCCTCCTCCCAAACAGAAACGCGAATCCTGTGAGGTAGAGCGGCAAGCATCTTTAACACTGTAAAAGACTCGTTTGACAGACAAGGAAACTGAGGTAGGAGGGGAACCAACTGTCTCGAAAGAGTAAAACCAAGTGGGGAACAATGAGTCCTGCCCTGTCTCCCACCTGCGGGGAGCACGGCTGGAGCCACCAAGTCGCCCACCAGATATGCGCCTTTGAAAAGCAGCGCGGGGTGGGGTGGGGTGCGGAGTCCTAATTATTATGAATTTCCAGAGGAGCAGTAATTATTCACGGAGAGCAGGCGAAACAACGGCCTGAGCAAGGGAATCGATATATTTGTTATCGAAGGTGCCTGGCTCGCCCGTAATGCAGACGAATGGGGATGCAGCCTCATTATTTTCCGTGGTTAGGCTCCCCGGCGTGGGGCCCGAAGCAGCATGGGATCTATCATCATTAGACCCGGGATGGGGTGGGGGGCAGTTTCTCCTTATTTACTTAGCAAAACAAACACTCCACCAACCCTACCCCCTCGAACACTGATAAACAACCGTCGTTCCTCCTCCTCTTCCCCCTCCCCTCGCCCTCTTGCTCCGGCTTCTGTTGCACACTCCCCCCGCCCCCCGCCCCCAGGCCTCCCCGAGCACTCTAGAGCGGACACTACGGTCACTTGAAGTGCGAGCGGTTCCTCCTTGGCGGCGGTCACACGGTTGATTTGGTCCAGAAATAAGCCGGAGAGTACCGAGCGTTGGCGCTAGGGGTTCTCGGTGTCAAAGGCGAAGGTTGGCTGGGAAGTTCCGTCCTTTTCTCTCGCCTTAGCGTCAGAGCCAGTCCTTTCTGGACTCCCGATTCTGCAAATCCCCGCAGTATTAAAGGAGCAGGGGTCTGGCAGGTAGTGCTCCATCAACCCGTGTGAGAAGCCAGCTTGGAGAAATGCAAGCCTGAGAGAAGAGAACGAATCTGGAGGTGAAGGGAAGTCGAATATTGAATAGGAAGGGAAGGGAAGGTTTAGGCATAACGCCTCCAGGGTATTCTCGAAGGTCCCCGGTGAGAACGGCCTTCGTCCAGCTCCAGGTGAGGTGCTGGCCTTTTGCCTGTGCGCGCCAGTCAGCTGCAGTTTTCCAGGAGTGGGAATGGGCCCCACCTGCACCCACTGGAGTCGCCGAACTGTTGAGGGTCCTGCCGAGTATATTGCACAGCGTCTCCCCATTTCTCTTCCATTCTGCAGCCCTCACGCCCTGGCACAGCCTTTCTCACTCCTAGAAGTTGCCTGACGCTCCTGGTGAGCAGCTGCTGGGATGAAACTTGTATTCCTGTACAGGTGTCTTCACTGTTCCCTGAAATGCCACAGTTCTTATGGTCAAGTGAGGGGTGTGTGTGTGTGTGCGCCCATGTGCACGTGCGTGTGTGTGTATGTGCGTGTGTGTGTGTGTGTGTGTGTATCTTTGAGTGCTTGGTCTTCATCTGGCAGCCTTTCCCTTATTACAGCAGATCAATGCTGCAGAGAAGATAGGGTGTGGCCCTTAAAAAAACCCTAACTCCTCCTCCTTAATTGCAGTAAAACTATCATAGTTATAATAACATTTATAATAATACTGATGAGAACAAAATTTAAAATTGTGGACTTCCAGCCACTAAAGTAATAATAATACCCTTCTCCCCTGGAATTTTCTTTTCTTTGGAGCCCAGCCTTTCATGGTACATTGTAATTACCTGAGTGTCTTTGTTTCCTTGCCAGCAGAAACAGCTAGCCAACACAACACCAGCACTGTATGATCTACTGGCATCATTTCCTCCCACCATCTTCATTTTTAGAGGTTTTATAATTAAACTCTGTGAGATATATGTAACATAAATCCAGTGGAGGACTTTTTATTTATATTTATGTAGCATGCTGAGAAAGGAAAATTAAGGAAGTGCTTATATTGAAGTAATAAGCCTGCTTTGTTATTAACAGAAATGTCACTTTAATTTACTTTTCTCAAGTCTAAAAGACTGTCTCTGTGAGACCAGACCCCATAGTCATGCCTTTTTCAGGAGAGATCCCAATAAAGTGAAAAAGATATTAATTAGCTTGTACCAACTTAGTGGGGAAAAAGGCCAGGCTCGCCACTCACTGGAAATATATACCAGGCTAAATGTGGCAAAGTTGCAGTATGATGTAGGAAGTTGAGCAGCTAGCTGGAAACAGCTGCAAAGCCCTACATTTTTCTGCCTATCCCTGCCCCTAACCTGTCACAATGCACATTTACACATAGAGTAACAGGGCCTTCCAGAGCCAACACAAAGACATCATGCAGCAAATCAACAGGAATTTTAATAAAACTGAAAACCATAGACTAAAAGGAAGAAGTCACCGATTTCCTTCTCTAAGATAGGTTATTGCCAGAAAACTTATGATGGAAAGTCTTGGAGAAAATGTCCTGGCTTAGAAGACCCTTTTACATGTACAGGTTAAACACACACACATACACACACACACACACACACACACACGCACACACATAAGAGCAAGACTGGATATCTGTACATCTACTCTTTGAAGGATTCCATGGAAAATTATAATGGGGAATTCTTTTGTTTTCATAAGTTGTTGGACCCGAAATTTCAACTTGGGTTTGACAGTACCATTTCCTTGATAGGAATCTGTTACCTGATACTACATTATTTCCTGTTTATGTCAGTATTTTCAGCTATAGAATGAAAGCAATTTAGGTGAAGAAGAACTACTGACACGATAGCTGGAATTTCAGTGATGTATATATATGCCAACCTCTCCAACTGAACTTTAGTAAATGATACTTCTCCTTGTAACCTTGTAGCTGAATGCTATTAGAGGCCCACAGGTATATAAAACAGCTTATATAAAATTAATGGACTGCTTTACATTCACAATCTCTTACTCGTGAAGCCCTTGTAAAATATTACACCTATTTAAAATAGGGAGAATATAAAATCAGGTTTGGTGTGCAATCGGTAGTTGTAAATGGTTCGATGAAGTATTTGATTGTTTTGAGTGAGTTTAACAGTGTGATGGAAATTTATTGTTCATCTTTGTTCACTGATGTGCTAATCATAAGGCTGCTTCTTCTTTTATGTACGTGGCCAGTTTTGAAACTGATCGTAAGGTTCCAAGGCAACGTCTAAGTACATAATCAAAATTTTAGGAAAGATGAATTTATTGACTTACTAGATTACAAAGAGATCCACGGGTCACCATGAAGTCACACACACACACACACACCCTCCAACATTGCTTTATTATTTTGTTTAAAATGATCAACCATATATTTATTGGCATTGAATACACTGGACATTTTATATGCATTTTTTGAATAGGAAAATGGATAGAGGTTTTAATTTAGCATCAGACTCATAAAAATAGTCTTTCTGAGTATAGTGAAATTATTAAAATCCCTTCTTGTTTTTCATTGATGTGGACAAAATTTGGAAAAATGAGAGATCCTCATTCTTTTTTTTTCCCCCTCCAAACATATATTAAAGACTGCATTTCTCTTTAATCCGTTACTTAGTTTATGATCTCAAAGACAAGCCGTAAGCCCCACTATGGATTTTTTTTTTCCTTACTATGCATTTCGTTTGGGGAATGAAGCATTTTTTTTCTCCTGCCTTATTAGACTGAGAATTTTACGCAGCCTAAAACCATAGTGACCTTTTCCAAGCCTTCTTCCCCCTTTCCCCCACTTCACTCGAAGTTTACTAGGTAAACTTCTAGAATGGTCATATTTTTTTCTTCTTGTATGAATGGCCACTAGACTATTGTGTTAACATCTCCTCTAAATGAGAAGCAATGCCCTAATTTACCAACCATCTATATACATTGCTGATGCTGCTCCATACTTGATGGAAAACTCTTAAAAACATGCATCAGATTACATGAGATCCATTACACTTTTCGTTTGAGAAGTTTTCATTGAAAATGCCATAATTAATCCCAGGTTTGATTCTAAAACTGAATTGAACTATGAGTTGTGATTTGTTGTTGGAGCAGTTGTGCTGTTGGTAATAGGACCGACTACATGATCTCTAAAACTGGAAATATAAAATACCTTTACTCACATAATTTTTCTGCTTATTTGTGAATAGTTTCCTATGCCAGGGCACCATCATTTATTGTCTTACAGCATTAAATGTAGAGAAAGATGCAAACCACTGCATATGAAGTTATTCATGGATAGTCAGTGTAGTATTTCTCTGCTCTTGATGTGAAACTTAATTGCTATTGATGTTGAGATTTTGCAGAACATGGCAGAGTTTT
This sequence comes from Lagenorhynchus albirostris, assembly GCF_949774975.1. Lineage (NCBI taxonomy): Eukaryota > Metazoa > Chordata > Mammalia > Artiodactyla > Delphinidae > Lagenorhynchus > Lagenorhynchus albirostris. The sequence continues at coordinate 61,720,430 of NC_083102.1, forward strand.
TGCCTCTTTCACAAGAAATATGTAATTGAATGATGAGTACCTCATATTAGATTTTCAACCTTATTTCTGATGGTTTAGTAAGGCAGTGTTATGAGTAGCTGCACCAGAGGCAGCCACAATCTCTAGCCATTATCAAACTAAAGCAGAACTGGCACTAGCACATATGAGCTGAGCTCCCACTTTTGGATCTGCAGCTCTGCTGTCAGGCTGAAATGTTCTGGAGTGTGGAAGCATGAAGAGTGAATGATTTGGCCTGAGATGTTTAATCCTGCCTTGCATTCTTGACTGAAATCCTTCACAGTTAGAAGAGCTCTAATGTGTGGCCAGATGGATTTGCACGTTTCTCAGACTGATGGATTTTTCCCCCCTTGAACAAATGCTGAAAAAAATGAGAAGTTTTAACAGCAAATCAACATGCCAAAAGATGGCTGATATCCTCCCAAAGACCACTACTTCTAGCTAGGTGGATAATATCATGGCACCTGTGCAATGTCAGCAATGAATTCATTACTCTTCTATTCAGGAATAGAAAAGTAATGATGAAAAAGTGGGTGACTTCTTGCTCCAGTGAAGACCTGGCCACAGGAGGGAGAAAATAGGCCCTTTTCATTCATCCTGGATGCCCCTACCCCCCTCCGGTCTCTCTCTCTCTCACTTCAATTCTTAAGGGAAATGGCGTTGATAAAAGACTTATTAGGAGAAAAGAGGGGAAGAGAATGGCAAAGTATTTTCTTAATTCTGTGACCTTGGGCAAACTTTTTAACCTCTCAGATCTTAATTACCTAATCTGTAAAATGAGGCTAACAATACCTCCTACCCAACAGAGTTGTTATTCAGGATTAACTGATTTAATGTGTTACAAAGAGCTTAGAAAGGTGTGTGGCACATAGCAGTGGTGAATCAATAGTAAAGGAAAAAAGTTGAGGGAAAGGTTTCTGGACCAGGTTCCCATGCTTCCAGCACAGCTGTTACAGGGATGAAACACCGCTCTGCCCTAAGACCAATCCTATCTTTTGTTTCCCTCTTGCAGCTGGGCTGTACCGTTTGCCCAGGGCTGTCCCGTAAGCCATATGTATTTAATGGGAATAGTAACCATTATGATTAAAACACAAGAAAATGGCCATTTCTACAGCAACTACCCAAGTGTTTATAGAAATGAAGAGACAAGTCATCGGCAGGCCCAATGAACAGATTGCCTAATTGAAATGAGAATTCTTGTGATGTTTTAATTTCAGGTGGCAAACACTGTGGGCCTTTATTAAGATCTAATTTTAAGTATTGATTAATTTGTGAACAGTATTTGCTTTTATTTACTTTTTTTTTAACACTTGAAATTCTCTTAAAATTTGCACACAACATAATCAAAATGTACAGCCCACTGGGTTTTAAAGTCCAAAGACCTTTGGACAGGGGATACAGGCTGCTTTTCTCTGGTGAAGTTCATTCTAGCTGCACGCTTGTATGTGGCAGTACATTAGCTCCCCAGAAGTACTAGATGAAATAATTTAGTGGGTTGAGAGCACAGCACCCTTCCTATATGCTGCTCAGAATATCTCCTGTAGGCCACCATATGCCTCCTTCCAAGGCATTGTCCTGGGTACCCAAGAAGGGTTCCTACACAGAGATAGTATTTTGTGTCTTGGATTTGACTTGAAAGTGGGGAAGGTGTGGAGATGACTGCAAAAGATAAAATCTTCTACCTTCTTGTTTATACCCTGAGCCAAGTACTGTGCCAGGACTTTAGCATGGATTTTTTTTTTTTTTCATTTAGTTCTCTTAACCCTGTAAGGTGATAGGTACCATCAGTAAGGTACTATTAATATCACTAAATATTAATATATTAATATACCCATCCTAGTCATATCATTAATAACACTCCATTTTATAGATGAAACAATTGAGGCACTGAGAATGTGAGTGAACAGTGCAAGGTGGAAAGATTCTCTTCCAGATAGTCTATTTCTTGAGCCACTGCTTTTAATTACAACACCATAGTGTGTGTGTGTGTGTGTGTGTGTGTGTGTGTGTGTGTGTGTGATTAAAATATTTTTTGAAAGTAGGAACTGGGTTGCTTTCTACTTCAGTGACTAGTTCTTGCTACCCCTCCCTCTGGATAGACCTTATTTGAATAACTGGATGTGTACATAAAACGCTGTTGGTACTACTGTAATTTAGTAGTTTTATTAGATGTAGTGCATCAAAGGGGGGATACAAAGGTAATATATGCAGATTTGACACTGATGGTTGTGACTCTAGCTTCTGCTGATGGCGTGTGTGGGACACGGTCTCTTTAGGAACTCTGCATCTATTGACCTGACCAATATGAAAAATGATCCCTGGGCCTCAGGGTAAGGTAATAAGTGAGACCCGGGCATAAAGCACAGCTCTTACAGTCATCTGTGATGGAGTTTAAAATGATCCATGACATCCATATCTCTTCTAACAAATCACACACCTGTTTTCTGAATTATTTGCCATGTCCGGGCAGGAGGAGGTAGGGAGAGGAGAGTAGAGTTTATTTGTAAGGGGATAACCACATGTAAGAGGCATAAACTCTAGTGTTTCTCATGGCATTTATTCTTGTGAGTTCTGTGTTTCTGAGAGCTGACAGATATAAAAGAGAGATGCAAATCCATGTTATTTTATAAGCAAAATCTTTGCACATTGATACAAATTAAGAAACTTTAGAAGATCTGTTTAGCTTAATACCTTATAGTCAAAATAGCCCCAAACATTTAACTAGTTTAGCATAGGCATTTTCACTGTGGGCTGGATATGTGATTTAAAAGTAAAATAGAAAAGTGCTCACAAAATATTTTATAGAATTACTCGGTCTATGTTGAATTTAGGAATTTTTCTATTTCTGAAGAATAAAGGTAGATCCAAGATACTCCTGCCCAAAGTAGAAGCCCTCTGGCATGAGATGAAGGTGGAGAGTCTGGCGTCATTTCAGTCTTGTACTACATTTGACCTTGGGAAAGCTTAGTTATGCCTTGGGGCAAAAAATTAAATGTTCCATTTAGCAGCAGTATCATCCTTCACCTTTATGTGGATTTAAAAATGTAAATAAAATTGCTTTCTGTAAATGGTATACATGAAGGTCATATTCATATTCTCTGCAAGGATTCCAAATGCCATTTGACCCATCATTGGCTCAATAGATAATAATGTGTTCTATTAGTTTTTAGTAATCTACTTTTTAAGCATTTTATGACCCAGTATTTTTATGCTTAGTTCCTAGTTTGGGAAATAAGAAATCAGAAATAAACCTTTTAGCAGTTCATTGTAGATTTATTTATAGAATGTGGGCTTTCAACTTTGAACTTTTAAAAATGCCAGATCTTCCCAGAATACATAGTCTGGCTGAAAATCTGCAATGAGAGAAGAATGTGCTTTTGAAAAATTTTGGGGGTTCAAGCTTATTCTAATTATTATCTCCATTCCTTTCCTTGTAGGCCAGTCAGAAAATGGGGTTTGAGAACCCTCATAGCAGAGTGCAACCAATGGACTTAGACAGTAAAGTAACTGCTCTTCTCTTTGAGAGAGAGGGTGTTTGAATTCTTTTCATTGAAATTTGGATAATAAGACCCTGATAGATCCTTGTATTTAATTGTCATGATTTTGATTGTTAATGACTTTTGACTGCTTCTTCTGGAGGTACCTGTCAGCCATTTCCGAAGCACAGATGGCTTTATCAGAAGCAGTAGGAGTTCCTTTTTCTTACTAACCTCGAGCTGAACAAATTATTTTGGGAAGATGAGCAGACCAATATCATCACAAGTTTTTCTGTCTTTGGGAGATTATTTTGTTTATTGAATAATGTATTGAGATCACTCTGTTTCAAAAATTTCTAGCTGTTTTTTAAATTGTAAAGAGTATTAGTCCTCTCTCTGAGTAGATATGTCAAGAATATTGAATGACCAAGGCCGTAAGACAATGATAATACACCCCTGTTTGCTTGGGAAAGTCCTGTTTTATGCCTATCATTTATATCAAAAATACCATCTCATTTTCAAAAGTGTTTTGGTGGGGATGGTAAATTATATGGTCATCTTATATACAACTCAACCCTCAAATGGCTGAAAAAGGTTGATTATAAGCCTTTATGAAAGGCTTATGATTATGAAAGATTGTTGAATAGGCAAGGAAATCATTCCCATCTTTTACGTTCCCTTTCTTATGAGACATTCAGGGTCCTCATGAACTTGGGCAACCAGGTTCACTACCATAATGTGCTTCATGGAATGTATCCCATACTCTTTATTTAAAAATTTGGTAACATTTTAAATTAAATATTGTGCATTACACAGTCATGGGAAAAGCTGATAGAAAAGGACTGGCTAATTAGCTATGCAGAAGTCCTGCAGGGTGGCATCAGCATGGAGCAATTGCTTTGGTCCAGGGCCCAGAAACTGAACGTTACCAGTGCTCCTAGAGTTAACACAGAAATAGACTCACTCTAACCAGCAAATCATTTTGATAATGCCCTTTTGCTGTGAGAAGAGTATCTAAAACACTATTCAGAGCACATTACTTTCAATATGGTAGCTCTGGAGAGTCCAATTAGTAATCAAAACTTTATACATATAAATATATATATGTATGTGTGTGTGTTTATAAATGTATATGTGTATATATATATGTGTGTGTGTGTGTGTGTGTATATATATATATATATATATATATATATATATATATATAACTTTGAGGTTATTTCATAAGACGCATGGCAGACCCCAAAGTAGAGTCGAAGGTTCCCTTTTTCTGTCTAGTGTCTTCCTATCCTTGAGAGTGCTGAGCATGCATCACCTTGCTTGCTTCTCTGAATCCTTGTTTTCTATGCTGACAGACCCTTTCGATCTTTTTGATACATTCTTTCTCTAGGTGTGTTACTATCATTGATAAAACTTCGAGCAGCTGCTCCCGTGGACCTATTGAATATTCTTCCTATTCCCATTATTTATTTTATTAGATCTCCTGAAGGCATCATTTTCTTCCTTAATGTCTTGGTTCTTGATGCGTTAGAAACTCATTGACACCCTTGACCCTCCATCATGTTTTATATCTTCCTTTTTTAGGGCTTTGCAAGGCCTTGAGACTAGGAATGTGAATATGTGATGTTGATTTAATAGGTTTCTCTTTCACACCTCTACTGGGGGTTATTCATGATGGGTAATTCAAGCAATTAGGCAAAGCCATTTAGTGTGTGGTGGGAAGAGGGGAGAAGGAAGCATTTTCCATGCCTTTGTTCAAATGCTTGAGCTGTTTTTACAGTAGGCATCCTATAGACATGTCTTGGTTTTTCCAGATTTCATGGGATTGTAGAAGTTGGTGCATGATAAAGTGTTAAAAAGAGTGGGGGAGAGGGTGAGGTGGTGGCTGTGGGGATTGATACTAGAGACGCTTCACGAATTCTCCTTTGTTTTGCAAACGCATTGGCAAAAGTTAAATGGATCCTCTTTGGTAAGAAGCGTCAATGCAGATTGCTCCCTCTGACAGCTCAGGAGATGAGTGTGCTTCTTACTTTGCTTTTCTGGGAAAATCTCATGAGGAATTGTTCCCTAGGAATCTAGTTCGTGCTGGTCTCTGGCAAGGATGGTTAAAATTTTTAAAAAATCTACTTTTATTTTTAATTGTGGTAAAGTATAACATAAAGCTTACCAGCTTAACCTTTACGCGGGCCTCTCACTGTTGTGGCCTCTCCCGCCGCGGAGCACAGGCTCCGGACGTGTGGGCTCAGCGGCCATGGCTCAGCTACTCCGCGGCATGTGGGATCTTCCCAGACCGGGGCACGAACCCATGGCCCCTGCATCGGCAGGCGGATTCTCAACCGCTGCGCCACGAGGGAAGCCCCAGCTTAACCATTTTTAAGTGTACAGTTCAATAATGTTAAGTACATTCACATTGTTGTGCAACCAATTTCCAGAACTCTTTTGATCTTGCAAAACTGAAACTCTATACCCATTAAAGAGCAACTCCCCATTTTCCCCTCTCTCCAGGCCCTGGCAACCACCATTATACTTTCTGTCTGTTTAAATTCGACTACTCTAAGTACCTCGTATAAGTGGAATCATGCCATATTTATCCTTTTGTGACAGGGCTTATTTCTCTTAGCATAATGTCCTCAGGGTTCATCCATGTTCCGGCATGTATCAGAATTTCCTTTTTTTATAATTAAATTTATTTAATGTGATCATATTTATCAATTAGCCTACACTCTGATAATATAATAATTCATCCATATTTTCTTCTTGTACATACATGGTTGTTTTATTGTTTTACATTTAGAACCCTGATCCATTTTGAATTTGTGTCTTATGTATGGTGTAATAGAAGTCTAATTTTATTTTTTCAAGTGGATAGGCAGACAGCCTACCATCAATTGTTTAAAATACCACCTTTGCTTCAGTGATTTCAGATGACGCTTTTATTGTATACTAAATATCCTTGCATCTGTTTTTCTTCCATTGGTCTGTTTGCCTCTGTATGTACCAGTACCACACTGTGTTAATTAGAAAGGCTGTCTAGCTTTATTTAATGTCTGTTGGAGCTGGTTCTCTCTCACAGCTTTTCCCCCCAGCTTTATTGAGATATAATTGACATATAACATTGTATGCATTTAAAGTGTAGAATGTGATGATTTTATACATGTATATATTGGGAAATATTTGCCACAGTAAGGTTGGTTAACACATCCCTTGCCTCATATAATTGTTTCGTTGTTGTTCTTGTTGTTGTTACAGTAAGAACATTAATGCTCTACTCTCATAGCAACTTTCAAGTTTTTAATATGGTATTGTTAATTATAGTCACCATGGTGTACATTAGATCCCTGGAACTTATTCATCTTATAACTGAACGTTTGTACCCTTTGACCAACCTCTTCCCGTTTCCTCACCTCTCAGCACCTGGCAACCATCATTCTACTCTTCGTTTCTATGAGTTTGTTGTTTTTAGATTCCACATATCAGTGAGATCATACAGTATTTGTCTTTCTCTGTCTGACTTATTTCACTTAGGATAATGCCCTCAAAGTCCATGTTGTCACAAATGGCAGGACCTTCTTCTTTTTTTATTGCTGAATAATACTCTCATTGTGTATATATGTGTGTATCTATATCTCACATTGTTTTTATCTGTTCATCTGTCAGTGGACACTTAGGTTGTTTCCGTGTCTTGTATATTGTGAATAATGCTTCAGTGAACATTGGTGTGTGGATATCTCTTCCAGATAGTGATTTCATATATTTTGGATGTATACCCAGAAGTGGGATTGCTGGATCATGTGGTAATTCTATTTTCAATTTTTTGAAAAACCTCCATACTATTTTCCATAGTGGTTGTACTGATTTACATTCCCACCAGTGGTATGCCGAGGTTTCCTTTTTTCACCATCCTCACCAGTATTTATCTCTTTATGTTTTGATAATAGCCATTCTAACAGTTGTGAGGTGATATCTCACTGTGATTTTGGTTTGCATTTCTCCCCTTCATTGTGCACTTTGCTTCCCCTGCTACACAATTCTTCATCTTTTCTAAGCCCTTAGTTCTTTTCCAGTTTTGGCTTCTAATGACTGGGGAAGTGGTAGAATTAGGACCATTCATGGAGAAGGATGTAGAAAATCCTCTGATGATACATTTTAGCCACTAGCTCCTCTTTCTGATTCCTACGGTATCTCTCTTCCCTTAATCTATGCTATCCTCAAAATTAAGAACGAGTACAAAAGGGCCCTTTAAAAAGGGACACATGGTTCTAGAGAAATATTGCTGGTTCATGGTAAAGGTGGAAAGGATGAGGCAGCTTTTCTAGCAATCAGTGTTGACTGGAGTCTCAATATTGAAACCAGAGTTAACATCCCCATGGGGTGTTATAACAGGTTTTTGGTAAATCATGAATTTCTCAGCTCTTGGGGGTTACCGCAGCTGGACATTCATCTTTCTTAGCTACTGCCTTATATTTATGTGCTTGTGGTAAACAGGGCATTTTGTCGTGGGGGGTGCTTTTCCTGTCTCAGAGACAGGAAATGGGTCTGTGGAGAAATTATGTAGAAATCTTTTTTCTCTGATAAATGCAAAAGACAAAGACAATTTTTAGAAACTGGAGTCTAGAAGTCTAACTTATACTACTGATTTCATCATCTGAGCTTCTATGCACTGTGGAGTGAACTGTGGGCAAGATGGACTGTGTCTTGTGTCTCAGATTATCAGAGGGAGCCTTGTAATGCTATGCCATGCCGTTACTTTCCATACGGCCCCCAATGAGTCACTGAATTATTCTACGAATTATATTATTAGTTCTCCTATATGTAAATTTAACAAAAGGGGACTAAAGCTGTGTTTGCAAAACTGTAGTGTAGGTCTGAAAAGAAAATGAATTGGCTTAAACTAAAGATCAACTTGTGGCCACTTTAAAAGGCTAATCCCAAGACTTTAATCAGCTGGAGTAATATTCCATGCATGGAGAAAATTGATGTACTGAATATTGTGTCTTGGTGAGTAATCTCTGGTCCTATTTTCCTTTGTGGTGCCATTGAAAAAGGAAAGGAGTGGATCTTTGAATGGAAATCCGGGCTGTTAACAGCTCTAGCAGAAGGGTGAAAGGTAAAGCTTTATTTCCAAGCCAGGGCATTTCAGCTCACAATGAGAACAGACTTCCCTCTTTCTGAATACCATCTGCACAGTCTTGTAGCCTGAGTTGACGTTTACTGTCCAGAGAGAATGGCATTTCCCAGAAAGGATCAGAATTTGAGCAATGTTCCAGCCTGGAATTTTAACATTCACAAGCCATTTGTGAGCACAAGTTGGGAGGAAATTGCCTGATGCTTATCAGCGTCCACTTTCTGTTACTTCTTCCAAAAGTGTTTGGGCCAATATTAAATATCAGGTGCTGTTGGAAGCCACTAACCTAGAAAATAAAAAGTGACTTGTTACAATACGCATTGGTGTACTTGTCAGTCATTCAAACCAAATATGAGATGCAGGGTTTTCTTGCCATGTGTCCTAAGGGCTGTTTCTTTGCCAGTCATTTATTTGCTGACTCTTACAGAAAAGAACAATTCTTTAAGGCACTTTTCTAGATATAGCCTCTGCTCTGAAATGGGAAGGAACAAAGCTAGTTGTTGGTAATTTATTCTATAAGTGGTGAAGCTGAGGCACAGGATAGTTAAATGTCTTACCTGGGTCACACGTGTAGGAGTTAGAATCAAGTCTGCTGACTTTCATCTTGCCAGCAAGAGAAATTAAGAACCACAGGATTTCATACTATTTTGCTACTCCCTGTCTACATAAGGGTGAAAGCCTAATATATTGACTTAGGGGGATCTTACCTAAAAGCATAAAGTTTGTAAAGGAGATAAAGAATTCTGGTTCATCTTGGTGATAGCTGATTAACTCATTGATCCCTGGCTTGGGAATAATAAATAATTGTTGTGATTGTTCATCATTATTACTTGATTTCAAGGTTGCTGTAGTTTGAGCAATTTTATACAATAATCTGCCCATCTCTTTAGAATTCACAGAGGCAATGGGACCTTGAGTCTGGTCCAAGTGGCTGTGTGTGCTCAGCATGTGACAAAAATGATGAATGAAGATGCAGGTTCAAGGAAACAGAGGTCTTATTGGAATGACATCTGCTTCTCTTCCAGGCCAGACATGACATACCAGGGATCGGTGAATCATGGAGGAAAAGGAATTCGACAGGCTTGAAAACATAACTTTTTTTCTGGCTTATTTGACTTTGAGCAGAAAAACGAACTAAAACAAAAGTAGTTGATTTTTCTAGTTCTCATACTTTGTGCATCCAAATTCATAAAGCTATATTAAATTAACTATAAAAGGAAACAATTTTTTGGCTTTATGAGACTTGTAATTTAAGCTATTGTTGCCCTCTTACATATCTATTCACTTATTAAGGTCCAGCTTGTTGAAAACAAGGCTTTGCTTTTGACTTATGTTTTCAATTTATTTCCTTGCCAATGCTAACTCTCCATTTGCACCACCCTCCCCACCATTGACTAAATAAACTCTTCAACTCTCAAACTATATTAAATTATCAGAATGGTGGCACGTTATCCTAGGTATACTTTCAAACATGGCACCTCACATGTAGAACAGAGAATCTCTTATATCCACAAAGCTCAACTGAGTATTTATGAGCATAAATAAAAACACTTTGTAGGAAAAATAAAATAAAAAACACTTTGTAGGAGCTATGGGTTTTTTTACATTTAAAAATGGCTTTTAAGAGGTATTTTCAAACTCTTTCGTTATGGAAGCGCCATTACTTCTTGGCTTTTCCACTTAATTTCTGATGTCTTTAAAGAAATGCCCTTTGCGGTACAGCCATTTTGCAATAGTTGGCAACTGATGCAAATGAAACAAATCTCTACTTCTCTAGTCTAAGTAGTTTAATTTTCTCAGGCAGTTCCAGAGCTTCTTCCTAAATGGGGGAAAGAAACAACCCGCAGATACAATCTGTGACTGGTATATGCTGGATCAGAATTGATACGTTGATGGGGAAACCATTTGTCAAACGATGTAGTTAAGAATCAGGAAGAACCTAGGGGTAGTTAAGAATCATGAAAAACCTAGGGGTAAGACAGGAATAAAGACACAGACCTACTAGAGAATGGACTTGAGGATATGGGGAGGGGGAAGGGTAAGCTGTGACAAACTGAGAGAGTGGCATGGACATATATATACTACCAAACGTAAAATAGATAGCTAGTGGGAAGCAGCCACATAGCACAGGGAGATCAGCTGGGTGCTTTGTGACCACCTAGAGGGGTGGGGTAGGGAGGGTGGGAGGGAGGGAGACACAAGAGGGAAGAGATATGGGAACATATGTATATGTATAACTGATTCACTTTGTTATAAAGCAGAAACTAGCACACCATTGTAAAGCAATTATACTCCAATAAAGATATAAAAAAAATGAATCATGGTGCCGTGACAGCTCAGCCTGGAGGCCCACATCCTTGACATAGTTGAGAAACTGAGGGTCTAGTCACACACCATATTTTTCATTGGTAGGATGCTTTTCATTACCCTAATTCTTGCTGAATTTTTTTTCAAAAACAGTTGAGAGGAGCCTCAGAAGGTAGGTGAGCCAATTTCATTGGCCCATTAGATCTCATAGCTACTGAGTCTCCCCCATTGTTCCTGCTTAGATTTCCTCAGCATTCTCTTTGGATTGAGCTCTCAGTGAGGATCCACGTAAAATACTCGCATATCTACCCTTGCTTCTCAGCCTTCTGGCAAAGACCAGGTGAAGGCCATTTTTACCCCCGTGTGTATGTGCGTGTTTCTTTGAAGACTAAGGTAGGCATTTCTATAATCTTTTTTGCCGTTGATTAAAACAATTAAATTTTTCAGAGCTATGAAAAATTTAAGAATCATTCAGACCAATTCTAGTTCACTTACTTGCTTAAGGTCAGACAGAGAGTCAAATGCTTGGGCCAGGTTCCTGGAGCAGTTCTTCATGAAGTCATACTAAATGTTTTTATTTAATTCTTTGAGATTTGCTCTAATTGAATTGATATATTTTTTAAAATTATGAAAAGAATTGCTGGCCCACAAAAATAATGAATTGATTGGGGGGTCTGAATGAACTGATATCTAATGAATTTGTACATATTCTGCTCTTTTTCCTTCATAGTCTGTTGAATTGTGTTGATGTGAAATGATGAACAAAGATGTTCCAAAGAGGCAGGGAGGATCTTTGACTTTCAGGTTTATTGACTTAAGCAGTGGAGAGAGGACTGGATGAGTAATTGAAGACCTGTATCCTAATTCTGAATCTCTCAGTGTTAGACAAGGTTTAGAATTTGGAGATGAAATGCACCTTAGAGTTGATTTATACTAAGTCTCATCTTATTGCTAAGGAAAATGAGCTGAAGAATGATGAAGTGACTAATCCAGGAACACGTAGTTTATTACAGGGGGAATAAGGAATAGAATCTTGGACTTCTAACTTCAAATTCTTCAGTATTTCTCCTACACTAAACTGCTCCCAAAGTCATTCAGCATTCCACGTTTCAGTTTTCTCATCTGTTAAGTGATGATTGTGATACTTGCTTAACTACTTAATAGGGTTTTGAAAAGAGTAACCTGCGATAAATAAGAAAGAAAGAGAGGGAGAAGGAGAGAGAAGGAAAGTTATGTTACGGTAATTTAGTGGAAGAGGAATTTTGGGTAAAACATAGCACATTTCCAGGTTAAATAATCTTGATGGAAAGAACCACTTTACAAAACTATTGGGAAGATGCTTTCTGGCATGGAAATGGAATTTTGGGTTAAGATTAAGGAGCAAATGATCCCCTCTTTTTCTTAAACTAAATTTATAAATTGATTATTGTCTTGGGGCATTCTTATCCATACACTTACAATTACATAAAACAGCCTCCTTATCATATAGTAGCTTTTTGATGCTGATCTATTAATGATTTTTTTTTTCAAGCAGAAGGAGTCAACTTAATGAACATCTTGAGCTGTCTCTGTGGTCTAATAATTTAATGCTTATCTAAGAATTTTAGTATTTTGCAGGAAAAATGGTTAATGAGAACATAAAATTATGCATTTTTTACCTGAATTCTAGATGAAATGATAGAGAAGGATGATTAATATTATCATGTAGAGACTTTACTGGATTTTACAAATTAAAGCCAAATACCCTTCACGAAGATTCCTGGAGATGTGACAAACCAATTTATATTCCATTAATTTAACTCTATTTAGGCAGAATCGTGGACTTTTGTAATAAAACACAAAATTAATTAAATTGCCCAATAGTATAATTACAGTTTCATCAACAGTGAAAACAACTTTGAGTGCCAGAGTTTTGAAATGTTCAAATGCATTTTCAGTGTAATTTGGGAAAATGTGTAATTGTCCGCTACCCTGCCCTCTACTTATTGCTAGAAATACTAATGCAAAAGCACGCACTACTTTTTCCCACTAATGACTTCAGCTTTTATTCCAGTCTATTAAACTGGCCCACTGTGGGTCCTCAAGGCTGGAAGGAACTGTGAGGTTGGGGAGACAAATGCATCAAAATGAAGTGGAAAAGGTAAAGAAAATTTAAGGGGGAAAGAGTAAGGTTGGGTAGTAGGAATAAATCCCATTATGAAGTCTGTGTGTCTGTGAAGAAAATGACAGAAAGCAATAAAGAGCTCTAGAGGCAATAAGTATTTGTTGCATGAATGAATTCATGAATGAATGATACAGGGCTGAAGACCCTTTGAAAATGAAAGCAGCCACGAGGCATATAAAATATGGATGCTTAGCCAAACTGAGCTATGCCATGATGACCTCCAAAGTTTAATGAAATAAGTGGCTTTCCTTAGGATTACAGTTTAGTATGTGACATTTCTTGTTTTCCTATTAGTTCCCTTGTTGGTTTTATTCAGATAAGTAAAAGCATCTCTGCATATAAAAGAAACTTAATAAATGTTTTATTTACAAATATAGCATAGGAAACTATATTCAATACCTTGTATTAACCTATAATGGAAAAGAATCTGAAAAAGAATATATATATGTATAACTGAATCACTTTGCTGTACACCAGAAACTAACAACCTTGTAAATCAACTATACTTCAATAAAAAAAAAGAATGATATAATCTATCATTTTTAACCCAGGCCAAGTATTTGAAGCTAAACTTCTATTAATTTTATCTGAAATTTGTCATGTACCAATTTTGCAACTCTGTTCTTTTTCATTCCTTCTTCCTAATGGCCGTAGACCTCCTATTCCAAAGGAAGAGGAAGGTAAAGGGGGGCTCTCTTTATACCTTTTCTTGTCCCTCTGGTTGTTTTGGATTAGATTCCATTAAGAATCAAACTTTTAAAAATCAAGCAACAGTGTACAAATCTAAGTGTTTGAGCCTTGAAAGCAAAATTGATTCCTCTTTGCATGATATTTTGCTTAGGAGTTTCCTGAAGCAGGTCTGTTTCGTTAGTAATAGAATGGGATCAACAGGAAAGTTTTCAGTGGGGAGACCGACTTTCAAACCTTGTACTGACCATTGGACATGCCTAGCTCTGATCTTTCCAGAGGAGTAGTAGGTTAAGTGAAATGAGTCTGCAATGTTTTGAATGGTTTTTACTTCTTGCATTCAAAGTTTTTGTCTCCTGGCATAATGAGAAGTGGAAAGTGAAACAGCATGAGCCTTGGACCAGACATACTTGAGTTTGAATCTCAGCAGTCCCAATTACTGGCTGCCTATTTTTGGCAAAATTACTTAACAACAGCCAAGGCTCTGTTGCTGCATCTGTAAATAGGGAGATTATAATAACCACCTCCCAAGACTTTGTGAGAAATAAATGAAATCATATATGTGAAAGTATCTGGCACACATTATAGCCTCATTACATTTCCCCATGTTTTGTTTTCTTTCCTTTTGGCTCTCTGTGTCTGCAAATTTTTGATATTATGTATTAAAAAGGACTAGCTTACACTGCTGACAGAGTACTAAATTTATTAAAAATGTGGTAGCTCTTGTTTATTTAGAGCGTTGGGAAAACACACAAGGATCTGAGGGCTGTTTGGAGGTGATCTCAGCATTGGGTTGCAGAGGAGGAGAACATTTGGAGAGTGGATCCTGTCCCTCAGCATTTGCTGTCTAAATGTTCAATTTTCAGTTCTTCATACTCCCTCTCTCACATCACATGATCGGGAAAAGATGCTAGTTAGCACAAATCCATTGTTCATTCTCCAGTTCTCTCTCTCTTTTTTCTTTGTTTAAAACATCAGCTGAACGAAGAATAACTTCAGCTACTACCAGGTTTTAAGCAAGAAGAAAAGAAAAAGGGAAAAGGTAACTGAAAAGAATTAAGGAGCCTAGGAGGCCAAGGAAGGCCTTGTAGAGATTCTGGAGATGGTATCATTAATTAGAAGTAGATAGTATTATCTAGGTCACTGAGTTTCCCCCAAATCCAAATAGCTTTATTGTTTGCTGACTTTAGGATTCACAGCCCTCCCAACTTTCATGTGCAAATATACCAATACTGGAAATTCTTAACAGTGGAATTATAGGGTCGAAAGTCGGGTAAATTTAAAATTATGATAGTTATTTCCAAGTTGCCCTTCAAAAGTTTTGTCCCAAATGATATCCCTACCAATAGTGTACGAGAGACCTATTTCTCACATCCTCACTAAGATTTTGATCATCAGTATTTACATAGGTGAAAAATAGGAACTTATTTTTATTATTTGCATTTACTTAATTTTCACTGAATTTGAGTACCTTTCATGTGCTTAAAGCCATTTGTAGTTCTTTTTCTATGGACTGCCCAGGTTCCTTTCTGGGTTAGTCACTGAAGCTTTCTGAACTTCAGTTTTCTCATCTGTAAACTGAGGGGTTTGGGGACTAAATGAGAATATAAGGGTTTTTTTTCACAGTACCTGGCAGAAAATAAACCATTAATAAATGTTGACTGTTATTTTATTATTTCCGCTACTGCATACCAGCACCTTTTCTCTCACTGTGTCATTTGAACCTTTCTCTGGATTTCCAGATTCATATTTCTATCCCTCTCTTTTGCTTAAATCAGTATCTTCCCAGAAACTTATCTTCTCTTCCTCCTTCTCTTTGTTCTCTGCCTGTGAAGTGGCTTCTTCATACTCTGACTAATGAGGTTTGTCAATTCTCAGTCCTCTTCACCCCTCCCTCTTCTTCACTCCCCATATCTAACCAGCTGCCAGATCTTATCAATTTCACCTGGATAGTCAATCCCTTTAATCTCCTTCCTTCCTAGCCCTCCCTAGATATGTATTGCATGCCATTTTCTTTTCTTGCCCTTGAAGAATGTCCTTGACAGCTCATCCGGAAGTATCCTGAGAATTCATATAGTGAGTGTACTGCTCACTGGGTTGGCTCTACTTATTGCCAAGGATTCATTTGTACATACTCTAAAGGGCCGTAATGTCAGCCTAAGTAGTTTAGATTTTGGACTTTAAAATTTTTTTTTTTTTTGAGTAAGGGAGGGTTAGAATCAAAGTGTAATTTGGGTAATTAATCTGGTGGTACGACAAAGGTTAGACATGAGAGAAGGAGCTATGGAGACCAGTTAAGAGGTGTATGTAGATACTAGAACTGGGGCATGGGGGTCAGGGGAAAGAAGTTCTAATTTAAGGAATGGTGGCACTTATAATGGAAAGAACAACAGCAAAAGATATAGCACAGTAGGTCTTCCCAGAATCTAAAAAAGCTTTCAGTTGCACAAGGGGTTCTTGGTTTGATGGAAAAGCTAGAGAGAAATACAGTTAAAGCATCCAGGGGGTTATCATGGCATCCTTACAGAAACACTTGATTTTCCTTTAGAATTTCTGATATAGCCCCTTTTCATTGTGATATATATATAAATAATTTAGAATAGTGGAATTTCCTACTTGTTCCTCTATGCTCAGGTGACACTGGGGATTGTGCCTCGTGGAGGCCATAAAAGGCCTCTCACCCCTGAAAGGCTTCCTTTTAGGTCATGGTCCAGCTCAGCCCAGGCCAAGCTGGGAAGGCGTGTATGTGGATTGCCTGCAGTGCCCCTGACAAGTAGATAGATGAGCTCTCATTTCCCATATTGTGCTATTAGACTCCAGAGCCAGTGTAGCTCAGGAGACCAGGAAAGTACTGCAAAGCAGGGGCCATTGTCACAGTCCCTTTCCAGCTGTTGGCTGTTAGCAACAACATCCATTCTGCTGCTGACGCCCTGCTCTCCCAGGTGGCACTTCTGCTTAGAAATTATTTAAACCACTTAAAGACAGTAGAATATTTAAAAGTCAAAATGCCTGTTTTCTAATTATTCTCTAGACCTCACTTAGTGATAGCTGGCTTCATGTCACACAGTGTGACTCTCATGGGGATTTCAGCAGCCCCCTGAGCAGAAGTGACAGCGTTGGCATGTTATTAGCAACACTGGAGTCTGCTGTGCTCACAGCCTTGAAGTTGGGGGGGGATGAGAAGCCCCTCCCCCTTTCTCATCCACTCCAAAGTCTCTAATGGAGTGGATAGGGCAATTTCAATGGGTTGTTCTTAGTTGTTTAGGGGAAACCTTGATGCTATTCCTTGACTTGCATCAATTCATTCAGGTCATTCCTAATGAAATGATCTGTGATAAATGGGAAGCAGTGAAAAGGGATTTTGTACTATTGGCCTCTCTTGACCCTCCCTGACTTTCCTGAGCATCTTGAAAACTGGTGACAAAATACAAAAGAAATTAATGAGTTAAAGGAAATCAAGACCAGGACCATCATATTGTCAGGAAGTTTGTTGAATAGGCTTTTGAATTTGCTTTCTTAAATCTCAAAAATGGCATTAAGCAGTTAATGGAGTTGATATATTAAATACCACCCTTATCTGTGCACAAAATGGACACTAGCTAATCAGTGATTTGGTACATCAATTGATATGGGAAAGATGAGCTCTTTTTATTAGGTCAGTGGAACCAGTGATGTATGGAGGCACTAAAATGAGATTAAGCTGCTCTTTGCAATTTTAATTATGATTTTTTATGAACAAAAAAAGTAAAATGTAGACATCTTTGGGAGAATAAAGGTGTCTGCAACATTTGCTGGAGTTCTGAGCTATTGATGTTCCATTTTTCTTTAGTCTCACATGTAGATAAAGATTTGAAGGGACTTTATGAATTCACGTATTCTTAGTTTTCAATATATTAGTAAGGAAGATGAGTTGTGAAAAATCGCTTTTATCTGACTTCCTGTGATATTATTTATATTACCCATTTAAAAAAAAAAGAAAGAAACATAATTTTAGACCCAGAAAACTTAGGAGATGCTGAGTCCTAATCCTTTGTTCCTTAGTCTTGGAAATTCACTTTTCTTTCCATTTGTTTCCCCCAGTTATGGGTGGGGGAGGTGGAGTAGGGTAGTGGTAACGAGCCCAGGATCTGGAGTCATTAGGGGCTGATGCAAATACAGGCTTTGCTACCTGCTAACTAGTTAACTTCCTTAATCTTTCTAGACTGTAGTAGTTTCTACATCCGTACAATGGAGATAATACCTCCCCTAGGACTGCTTTGACGCTGAATAATACAAATGAGAGAAATGTAAAACACTTAGCACACTGTGCGGCACTTAGAGTTGAGTGAATTGTTTTTATTATTTGAGTGTGAGTCCTGCAAAATCTTCCTATTGTAGAGTACATTTTTTTATATGGAAGTTTGCGACTACTTTGGGCCTCTTCTAGTATGGCGAAGTTTAACTCAAATCTGGTTTGGAAGGTCAATGTCTTTTATAGGTCTATGAAAGTGTGTTAGTACCTAAATACAGCTAAATGAGGAGCCATAGGAAGCAGCAGGTGATAAGGCCACTTCTGGAATCTCCCTAAGGCCAGAGCATACACATTTGCATATAATTGGCGATTTACAGATGCTTCCTATCTGTTCTGCGATATTTTCAACGTAGGATTTTATTATGGCTCCCCTTAGGACACAAATTTCCCGAGTTTACTGAATCTTCTTGCAGACTTTCTTATATCTTAAACTGTTTATTGTTAATTTTCTAAAAGCATGAGCCTGAGACAGCAGATAAACAAGCTAAGTGAGGGGTAGGGTAGGGGGCGGTAGAAACCTTTGCCAGGGCATTTTAGCCTATGTATGAAAATGTTGAATTTGCAGTATAATGTCTTTAGATCTTGCTAGGACATCTTGGTAGTTCACAGGTATCAAGTTGTAATTAGGACCAGTTGGTTAATATGGTGATCAGTAACAAGATAGCAGCCATTTAATTTAGAACTTTTTGATTTAAAGTGAATAATCATGAATAGACATTTTCTTGGAAGAAAGGATTTACTAGGTATTTTGCCTATTTTCTGCTACAAATTTATTACCAAGCACTGCTATTTAATATTTTGAGGCCAGTTCCAAGTTTTGGGGCACCTTGTGCTATCAGTGTTACTGATTGCACTCTGTAGGGATACCTGTAATTTGTATGCAGTTAATTAATACAGTTTATTGAGCATTTAGTTGTGAAATAAACTGCACAAAAATAAAAAAGAGGAAAGAAATTGTGATCCATCCATACTCCATTTAAATGAAGCAGAAAAAATAAGAAGTGTTTTTACCATGTTTTAATATGCTTCCACCAAAATTTCTAAAACAAATATATCAGGTTATAGAATAATGATAAACATAAATCCTTCCAGAATATAACATATAGGATGCTGTATGAAATCAAATCTGGAAGTTGGTTAGAGCATTAAAAGTGAAGTCAGATAAACTTCTTAGCAAACAGCCATGTAAGAGTGATCTTATCTTAGAATTTCTTCTAAAATGGGTAGGCAGATGAGCTTACAGAAATTGAAGATTTAAAACCAGTTCAAAAATTTAAAGCCTATTTGCATTTTATCTTTGAAAGCCTTTTCTCCGAAATTGCTGACCATTAGATAAAAGCCATGCTTGCCACAACCTGCATTTATTTTCATGTATCTCATTCTACCAATGAGATCTAGTCCATGAGTAGACAATCTTGTGCTTGGTTATTGGTTTTGAACTTGTGTTGTGTAACCTAAGATTTGTCCCATGTCCTGCTACTCTATTTTTCACCATCACTCACCACAGATCAGGGAACTATGGCTTGGAATGCTTCTGCACACCTAAGGTTGTGCACTTTCCCTGAAAGCCTCTGAGATAATACTGGCCTTAGGTAGAAGGTTCAACGCTTTGGGTTAAGTTTCTGTGTTGCTTGCAGTTGATCTGTTGAAGATACTTTTTCTTCCTGTATTTGTAAGTTTTTCCCTGGTAGTTATTCTATCATGGTAATTTCAGTTCTTAGATTTGAGCAATAATTCTAATGGGGTTAGTGTGAACAATTACCTGAGATAAAATTCTGGAAAGGTGATTTCATCTAGAGGAATTTATCTCATTTCTTTCTATTTCTGGAAAAACACATAAGGCAATTAATCCATTTTTTAAGATTGTTACGTTTTATCTGTGGTTTTAAGACTATTTCTCTTCTATGATATTGATATAAAAATCTTGTTTTTAACTAAATGCTTGTGTTGAAATGCTTTTTTTAAAATAGATCTTTATTGGAGTATAATTGCTTCACAATACTGTGTTAGTTTCTGTTGTACAACAAAGTGAATCAGCCATATGCATATACATGTCCCCATATCCTTTCCCTCTTGCATCTCCCTCCCACCCTCCCTATCCCACCCCTCTAGGTGGTCACAAAGCACCAAGCTGATCTCCCTGTGCTATGCAACTGCTTCCCACTAGCTATCGATTTTACATTTGGTAGTGTATATATGTCCATGCCACTCTCTCACTTTGTCCCAGCTTACCCTTCCCCCTCCCCGTGTCCTCAAGTTCATTCTCTACGTCTGCGTCTTTATTCCTGTCCTACCACTAGGTTCATCAGTACCATTTTTTGTTTTTTTTTAGATTCCATATATATGCGTTAGCATATGGTATTTGTTTTTCTCTTTCTGACTTACTTCAGTCTGTATGACAGACTCTAGGTCCATCCACCTCACTACAAATAACTCAATTTCGTTTCTTTTTATGGCTGAGTAATATTCCATTGTATATATGTGCCACATATCCTTTATCTGTTCATCTGTCGATGGACATTTAGGTTGCTTCCATGTCCTGGCTATTGTAAATAGTGCTGCAATGAACATCGTGGTACATGTCTACATGTCTCTTTTTGGATTATGGTTTTCTCAGGCTTTATGCCCAGTAGTGGGATTGCTGGGTCTGGGAAAACTGGACAGCTACATGTAAAAGAATGAAATTAGAACACTACCTAACACCATACACAAAAATAAACTCCAAATGCATTAAAGACCTAAATGTAAGACCAGACACTATAAAACTCTTAGAGGAAAACATAGGAAAAACACCTTTTGACATAAACCACAGCAAGATCTTTTTTGTCTCACCTCCTAGAGTAATGAAAATAAAACAAAAATAAACAAATGGGACCTAATTAAACTGAAAAGCTTTTGCCCAGCAAAGGATACCATAAACAAGATGAAAAGACAACCCTCAGAATGGCAGAAAATATTTGCAAATGAAACAACGGACAAAGGATTAATCTCTAAAATATACAAACAGCTCATGGAGCTCAATATCAAAAAAACAATCCAAATAAAAAATGAGCAGAAGACCTAAATAGGCATTTCACCAAAGAAGAGATACAGATAGCCAAGAGGCACATGAAAAGATGCTCAACATCTCTAATTATTAGAGAAATGCAAATCAAAACTACAATGAGGTATTACCTTACACCGGTCAGAATGGCCATTATCAAAAAATCTAGAAACAATAAATACTGGAAAGGGTTTGGTGAAAAGGGAACCCTCCTGCACTGTTGGTGGGAATGTAAACTGATACAACCACTATGGAGAACAGTATGGAGGTTCCTTAAAAAACTAGAAATGCTTATTTTTTAATTCATAAATTCAAAGTACACCTAAAAGAAAATAAAATTTAAGTCACAAGTATCTTTAAGACAGAAAAAAGAAATATTAATGTAGAAAAATCATGTAGGTTTCCTTAGAGTTTCATATCATACAGAGAAAAAGGTGAACACATTAAACTTTTTTTTTTTAAAGCACTAGTGTGAATTTTTGAGATGCTGCAGTCTCTGGAATTTTAAGACTTGGACTTTGCTGGACTTGCATAGTAAATTTATCTAGACTTTGAAAATGACTTTTCTTAAAGTGATCCATGAACTCTCTGTGATAATAATCACAGGGACATAAATATAATCTTTGCCAATACATTTTTACGGAGTACTTATCAGGTACCAGGCACTGTGCTGGGTGATTTAGCTTTAGTTCAGGAGCTCTTGGTTTTGTGAGAACCACCATCTAGGACATAGTGGTACAGAGCAACAAATATGTCTTTGTGCTGCCAGCTGTTTCTCTTCTGAGTCTTGTTTGCCCAGTAATGGTTCCCTCTCCCCTTACCCTTTCATAAGACTACTAGTCTTTATCTTTCTTTTTCAACGTATGGTTTCAGAAAACAATCAGCGTCAGTTAATCAGATAACTTACATCTTATCTAAAGTAACTTCACAATGAATAAGCAGAATAAGCTCACTATGGAGTCTCCCAGAAATCTTTACGCTTCTAATTGTGGATTGAAATGCTTACTATATTGAGGGTAAAATACACACCATTACTATTATTGCTAGCTATAGACGTCTACCATATGTATAGCATCTACCATAGACATTATGGTGAGCATTTTATATACCTTATCTCTAGTCCATGCAACAATCTCTATAAGATGTTATCATCATTACTCTAATTTTACGTGAAGAAGCTGAACTTCAGTGATGTTGGGCTTGTTCAAGTCCATGTGGCCTATGATTGGAAGAGCTGAGATTCTACCTGCCTTCTGATTGCTTCTAAAGCACATGCCCCTCTCACTCTGCTATTTGGCCTCTGAATGTATCTTAACATCGAAAATATTAGACAATATGGGTTGTATGTCTTGTCTAAATAAAGTACATGTGCTGTAGAAATCTACCTCAGGCACAGGCAAATTGAGTGAAAGTAATTTTGGGCTGAGCTGACTATGGCTCAACCTGCCAGTCTTACAGGAAAGACTCTAGTATTTGCCATTTATGTTGTACTTGCATTGCCATATGGATCATCCAGGGACCTACACTGACCACTAAAATGGTTAAAATATAGATTCCAATCATTTGCTGCATGTGTAAGTGGTGTTAGCACACATCGTCTAAGAATGGGAGGGATTTAAGGACTTATAGTTTTTGACATATGGTCAAGAGTAACTGACTAACATTCCTGATAAATCTTTAAACTGGAAATAATTTTCCTACAAAGGGAAAATTTTACTTGATTCAGGGTGTGCTTTTTCAAAATTCTCAGAAAATTTGTACTTTGTTTAAAGCTGAAACACTTTTGAATTTTAGGCCATACAAGGCCAACTTGAGCTTTTGTAGTGCAAAACTTGGAGTAAGGAGATAGATCTCCGGAAGGGAGACCTAGGGAGTGGCTGGGCCAGTGGGGAAGGGGCAGACCTATACTGAAGCTTGATGAGGTGGTGAATATAAAAGAAGCACCTACATTTAGGATCCTTGATTATGTATTTTACAGTTTTTTTTTATGTGGATTTTTATAATGGCTCTTTACCAAGTTGTTTCAAATGTCCTGTAATAATCGTAAAAACCTATTGTAAGGTTTTTTTGTATAATGTTTTCAGGGCTGAGGATTGTGAAGTCTTCTCCTCCCTACCAGCTGTGTCTCTGGGACGATGAAAAATGACATTTTTAGTAAAAAGGAAGGAAGTGGCAGGATGGCATGGACATGGGGATGAGATCTTATACAATTCTGTGTTTCAGAGAGATAACTGGAGGTTAGGGCAAGAGCAGGAAAAGGAGTAACTATTTGGAACTTATTGGGTTTCCTTTTCAGGCAGTTGAGTAGTGGGCAGAGGTAAAATGATGGCGTTTGGGTTTCTACTGGGTTTGTATCTGAAAATCATAGCTATTTCAGGAGCCTTGGATTTATCCAAATTGGATCTGATTGGTTTATGTGGAACTGCCAAGTTTAGAATTTCAGAATTAAAGAGAACAAACAATAGGACATGTCATCTTTGAATTTCACTCTTTAAGGTGGAGATTAGGCCAGTGAGGTAGCACTCTACAATAGAGATTGCATTTAAGGGAATTTATAAGTAGCATGAGCCCTCACTCTGAGAGAAAGGATTTGTGAGGAGTAAAAACTCTGGGTCATAGACATATCATTAATATAAAAGATATATTCTCATAAAACTGATCTTTTGTTCAGAAGACAGATGGAAGGATGAATGTTAAAAGGCGCAATATCTCAGTTTTGTACTCAGGGTTGGAGCTGCTGAGTCAGTAACTGCTTTGGAAATAGATTTTAAATACAATAAGAGTGACTTTTCTTAGGATTTCATTTTGTTGCTTACCACAGAACATATCTTGACTTAGCATGGAACATTAGGAGGATGGATTTGTCCATGGCCTTCAACTAACTGGAGAAGCCACTACTTGTTAACTTCTTAAGCTATGTGTATTTATTCTTTTGTTCTCTGGAGAATAGATCAAGAACTTTATGGACGTGTCCTTTTCTCATGAAACCAATTACTCTTTTATGTTTTTCATCATTAACATGCTTCACCACATGTTACTTTGCTGAAAGATAAAGACTAGCATTTTTAATTCTTCTCATGCAAAATAGCAGATTATAAAACAGTATGTAGAGTATAATCTCATGGTAAATGGTGTTTACCGTAATGTTAACGCTGATATTTTTCCTGAGAGAGGGATTATGGGTAATTTTTATTCATTCATTCATTTATTTATTTATTTATTTGGTACGCGGGCCTCTTACTGTTGTGGCCTCACCCGTTGCGGAGCACAGGCTCCGGATGCGCAGGCTCAGCGGCCATGGCTCACGGGCCCAGCCGCTCCGCGGTATGTGGGATCTTCCCGAACCAGGGCACGAACCCGCGTCCCCTGCATTGGCAGGCGGACTCTCAACCACTGCGCCACCAGGGAAGCCCCCATTTATTTATTTTTTGCTGTCCTAGGGTGTGGCCATAAAAACTGAAAATGTAAATAATATTATTTTGTCATGTTTACAATGTAATTACAATAAGCCTTTCATCATGTATTCCAAACTTGGTGGCCTTCCTGATTATTTCATTTTATTTCTATAGGCAATGTGGCTTTTTTTGTGCTAAGAAGAAAGAGAAATACATTATTAATATATTTGCAGTCACATTGGAATTATACTAATTTGTAATAATCATGCTTTGAATTGTATAGAAGCTCTGCTTCTGTTTGACTTTGTTCAAGTCATTTAAGCACTTGGGGACTGTTTCCTCATCTGTATAATAAGGGGTTGCGCTAAATTAAATGATTAAGGTCATTCTAAAATTCTGTAATTTTATGAGTGAACATTTTTCAAAGTACTTTCATATTCATGATTTTATTTGGTTTCCTGACCGTCCATTGAGGGAGATAAGATCAGTGCTATTTTACACATGAGAGACTGGGCCACAGAGGGGTTGGATGGTTTGTCCAAAGTCACCCTGACTCTGTATCAGAGCCTGGGTGAGGATTGGCTGTTCTTCTCTGGGCCCGTGTTTCTGTTACTAGGCTGCCTGCCTCAATGCCTCCAGTTCTCTCAGAGGCTCTGGTGTCTGGAAGTACTGTGGATGTCATGCTCCTGGGTGGGCCCATTGGCCTGGTAGGAAAGGGACTCTGGCTGGGATCTCACAACCCAAGAGTGCCACCATGGCAGGAGAGCAGATAGAAGAACTCACCAGGCCAAGGCAGGGGAGCTGTTGACTGCCAATCATCCTTCTCTACCTAATAAAGAGTGCAGCTAGGCTGCGGAGGGAGCCAGCCCTTCAGCCACAATAGATTCCCCTATGCCTGGTGGAGACAGAAGGCTTGAATACAAGGATCTGGACTAAAAGAAGGAAACTCACTTGGTTTTAGTTCTGGCCTTGCCACAGGTTTCTAAAAGCCGTTGCTGCTCTGATGTTCCAGTTTTCCCATAGTTCAACAGCAGAGCCAATCTGCCTCCTCAGTGAAACATCACCTTGTGGATCTTACATAAAACGGGTAGAAGACTATCAGTGTTATGTGCTGCCCTCCAGTTGCAGAAGCAGAGGATGGTGTTCACATATGTCTTAACTGATGGTCCTTTCCACTCTTTCTTACTTTTTCCAGTTTTCAGGGAATTCCTTTGGATTAATTCTCTGATGTAGGGGAATAGCTGCTGTCAGGTGCCTAGAAGAGTAAATGCTTTAGCAGTGCAGCTGTTCCCAACCAAGGCTTGAAAATCATTGACCAAAGCAGTCCACATCATCTAAGTCAGTTGTTTCAATGCATTACACCCAGGCTGTGCTATCCATCATAAATGTACAAGAAAGCCTTTTTCCCACTGCTATTGATTTTTGCATGGTGACTATTTGTCTGCACTCTTGCCAAGACGGCGGTTGGCTGACATTGCTGGGCTTGAGTGTCCTTTTATACCTCCTGCAGTCTAAAACTGGTATGTGGGTGGGAAGATTCAGATTAAAACCCACTTAAATTAAATTGCTCCCTTATTGGATTTTTTTCCGTATCACTTATTATTGTGCTGTACTGTCAGTTCCAACATCTTATCTCCCTCCACCAAATTATAGTCCTATTTTTTCAGTATTCTATCTCTTTATACTGTTTTCTATACAAATAAGCTTATACTCTCATTTACTAGATTCTAATGTCATTCTTAGGCAGTAGACAGTGGCTTAAGGTAGATATTAACATGCCATGCTTTCTAGGAGAGGAGGCAAGTTGCCAAACCCCAGCAATGATAGACTTTCCATTTACTTAACTTCTCAACTGCATGTATCTTGAGCTCCCTTCAAATTACCCAGGGGCTTGATGAATAGCTGGACTCTCCAGTGAGTGGACAGCTCATTAGCCAATCTACAAGGGCCTGCTGTGACTATTCTTAATCAAAAAGCCAGGTTTTTAATGGTAGATAGCCAATTAACAGCAAAATGTACCCTCATGAATTTTAACTGTTGCCTTGTCAGAAGTGTCAGTTTGATGTTCTCTTTCATGATGTTTATTTTCCTTATTGTAATTGGGAGCATGGGAGGACCTGGTCGGAATTAAGAATCAGGTGTGTAAAGACAATATTAGGATCGTGATGACTTTTATGCATGCTTTGTGTTATTTTTTTCTTTCTCTTCAGTTAATACCAACAGTCATATCATGAGTTTCCATCAGACGGGTGCTGGGAAAAAGGATACAGAAAAAGAAGTAGTAACAAAGCTTTCTTTGTTTTTATTTATTATTATTATATATTTCACATGATTGGAAAATATAAAAAGCATATATGGAAAGAACATGGAAGCATTAAAATAAGAAAATCACCCATAATCCCATCACACAAAATAAACTCATGCTATAATTTTTTTTTTTTTTGGGTATATTTTCCTATCTCTTTGGCCTTTGTCTCTATTCCCATCTTTCACACACACATCTAATATAATAGGTATACAAGTATACTAACCTCTATATGTTTATACATATTTACAAAAATGAGTAGATTCTACAAACTATTTTTAACCTGCTCTTATGGTTGATCATTATATTGTGAACATCTCCCTCCAATCACTCCATATATTAGAAAACACGATTTCAGCAGTTACATACTAGTTCACAGGTTTTATTCAACCCAGCCCTAATCATTCACCTTTTTCTTCTAGTTTCCTTCATCTAAGCCCACACTTTTCCGTTTTTCTTTTTTCCATCCTCACTGTCATGTACATTATCTTCTCACTGTCTTTAGTATATTATCCACCTTACACTGGCTTTTCCTTCCCTCTCAGCAGGAGTTCAAGATGAATACCTTATGAAATTGTGGCCACACTAGTTCTTACAGGAACCTTCTCCCAAGGTGAACTGAATAAATGCAACAGAGGCCTGAGTATAAGGATGGGAGAAGGTGTGAGAGTGGGGATGCTGCTGGCAACGTCCTGGTTCTGGGTATCACCTCTACTTGCAGGAGGCCATCCCTGGTCGTGTAGAGGCACTCTGATTTGGAGGGTGATGAGGTGTGCTTTTCCTGTACTGTGCTCTTCTCTTTGCTTTTGTTTCCACCTTCCTAGACTCCTTCAGAAATCCCTAAACTTCAGTTGTTTAGATCCCGTGTAGAGAGCTATAGGATGTGGACCCTGATTCCTGTTCTGGCCTGTCCCGTACAGACTCCATTTAAACGCTTCGGCTTGGTCTCCTTAGAGGGAATCTCAGGGACTTGATGCTTTCTTTGATGTTTCCCTTTAATATGAGCCTTCCTGTTCCATAACCAAACTATAAAGTTGTACCATGTAGTTTTGGTCTAAAAGTAATGGATCATTTGGGAAGATTTGGGATTAGGTATATGAAGGCTAATTTGGATGTGATTTACAGTTATATCATAAGAAACACATAGAATGCAGAGCCTTTATAAGAAATGGCACTAGCCATACTGAAAATTAAACTGGATGAAAAAATAACCCTCGATGAATTACATGAAGCTGGCTGCCTTCAAATGCCCTCCCTCTCTGCAGCCCAGAGCATGATAATCATTGTAGGATTAAAGGAGAAATTTAGTGTTCAAAGTGTTTCTTCTTTGGTGGGAACATTCTTTAACTTCTCTACCCCCTTTTTTCCTTTCCTCTTTTCCCCCATTAAAATGAGGATATCACATATCTATTTGTTGATTAGGGACTGCTGAACGACTTGATTGAAGTAAAATTTAGTCATAGTAAAATGTTATCTCAAACAGGCATTTGGATTCTGTGACCTTTATCTCTAATGGTTTTTATTCCAGCTAATAGCCATGTCCTCTCCACCCTGCCCAACCTTTCCAATTTCCACTCACCTTGCCAACAGGGAATATTTTTGTTTAGTTGGTTTTAGAACAATGGGAGTGGGGCTAAGTCTGAAACAATACTAACATGATTTTGTTGATCCTGAAAGCAGTTTAAGTTCTTCTATGGCAGGTTTCTTAACATTTTTGGGGGGTCTTATTCCCTTTTGTGAATATGAAAATATTTATGGATACTCTGTTGTAAAGATTATATATTCTCTTCTTCTGTTCTGTATGTTTTTAAAGGAAGTTCATGAATCCCTGACTATGGCACCTGTTCTTAGCAACACTTTGAGTGGCATCAGTAAGTGTAAGAAAACCCTGCTTCTTTCTGTATTAACTGATCACCTTCTTGGTACTTGAAGTACTTGACCCGTTTTTTAAATTTTTTTCTATTCTTTCAGACCCGGATGTGTGTCTTCATGTCCCCACCTCAGATAGGCCCTTTGGCTCTCTCCCTACAGAACCCTCTTACCCTAAATCATTTCTTATCTGAGATAAGACTAAATTCATTTTTTTTCCCTTTCTCACATTATTCAAACCTTAGCTTTTTCCCCTCAAGAATTTCCAGATTCATATTTCATGTTATTTGATGCCTACAGTTTTATTTTAGTTAGTTTTTAATGATATATTTTTACATTAAACTTCTTCTGATCTGACATCCTGAAATGCAGTTCTTTACATTAATTGTTTTCTCTTTTTTAAAAATAAATAAATAAATAATTTTTGGCTGTGTTGGGTCTTCGTTGCTGTGCGTGGGCTTTCTCTAGTTGTGGTGAGCACGGGCAACTCTTCCTTGTGGTGAGTGGGCTTCTCATTGCAGTGTCTTCTCTTGTTGCAGAGCATGGGCTCTAGGCATGTGGGCTTCAGTAGTTGTGGCATGTGGGCTCAGTAGTTGTGGCTCACGGGCTCTAGAATGCAGGCTCAGTAGTTGTGGCGCACAGGCTTAGTTGCTCTGCGGCATGTGGGATCTTCCCAGACCAGGGCTCGAACGCATGTCCCCTGCATTGGCAGGTGCCACCAGGGAAGTACCACATTAATTGTTTTTTCAACCTTAGCTGTAAAGTATGTCAACAAAAGGCATGCTTTCTGTTAATAGATATATTAACATGCTTTTTATTAATAAATGTAATAAATTTATCATTGCATTTAAAATCTAAAAACAGTGTAGCGCTGTTCCCAGAGCTGATTTCTGGAGCAGGTTACAAATTTATTTCAAATTGAAGATTGACTGGGGATTTTAGCTAAAGGAAGGTATCTAAGTTCAAATGTGGTCACATTTTTGTGAGAATTGGGGTTTGTCTGTATGTTAAATAGTGTACCAAATACATTGTGTCTGCTTAGTTGAGAGAGTGAGAAGATGAAGAATTCCTCCTCTCCTTCTTGGTTCTGAAAGGGAGACAACAGTCTGAGGTACAGCTCTAAAAAGGCACTTCCCTGGTAGATGACCTGGGACAGCAAGTTTCCACAGTTCCCATAAACAATGAAAAAAGAGAAAACTCTGGTTTGCCCAAAGATTGGTATATTACTCCATCTTGTGTTTACCCTTTTTTGTTTCTTTATAATTATGTTGCTAGACTGCAGGTGACTGATGGCCATAGGTTATCATCTCAGCTGAATAAATTTATATTTCCTTGAGGTAAGGAAGACTGGGAAAACAGTAGTAATTCTTTTTCCTTCCTAGATTTTTTGCCTAGAAACACATATTAATGTACTATAGGACAGAGTGAACTGTACCATTAAAAAAAGGAATATGCCAATGTGCTTACTTTTATCGTGTCTTTAGTGGGCATTTTAATACAATTCTGAGTTTAATGGCATATTCGTGCTTGAGTTAGACTAATGGTTCTTTTTTTTGTTGTTTAAGGTGTACAGCATGATGGTTTGATTTACATATATTGTGAAATGATTACCACAATAGGTTTAGTTAACATCCATTATCTCATATAGATACAATAAAAAGAAAAGAAAAAGAATTCTCCTTATGATGAGAACTCTTAGGATCTACTTCCTTAACGACTTTCTTATATATCATACAGCAGTGTTCACTATAGTAAGCATGCTGTACATCACATCCCTGGTTCTTACCTTCTTATAACTGAAAGTATGTACCTTTGACCACCTTCCTCCAATTCTACCTCCCCATGCCTCCCACCTCTGGTAACCACAGATCTGATCTTTTTTTCCATGAGTTTGGTGTTTTTGTTTTTTTAAAAATTAGATTCCACTTATAAGTGAAATTATATGGTTTTGTCTTTCTCTATCTGACTTATTTCACTTAGCATAATGCTTTCAAGGTCCATCCATGCTGTTGCAAATGGTAGGATTTCCTCATTTTTTATGGTTGAATGATATTCCAGTGTGTGTGTGGTGTGTATATACATACACACCACAACTTCTTCATCCATTCATCTATTGAATGGACACTTAGGTTGTTTCCATGTCTTGGCTGTTGTAAATAATGCTGCTGTAAAGATGGGATGCAGTATCTTTATGAGTTAGTGTTTTTGTTTCCTTTGCGTATATTCTCAGAAATGGAATTGCTGGATCATATAGTAGTTCTATTTGTAATTTTCTGAGGAACCTCCATACTGTTTTCTGTAGTGACTGTACCAATTTACAGTCCCACCAAGAGTGAACAATGGTTCCCTTTTCTCTCTATCCACGTCAGCATTTGTTATCATCTTTTTGATGATGACCATTCTAACAGGCATGAAGTGATATCTCATGTGGCTTTAATGTACATTTCACTGATGACTTATGAGTGTCTTTTCATGTATCTATTGGCCATTCATATATCTTCCCTGGAAAAATATCTGTCCAGGTTCTTTGCCCTTTTTTGAATTAGATTATTTGTTTTCGTTTTGGCTGTTGACTTCTATGAGTTCTTTATATACAATATTTTGGATGTTAACTCCTTATCAGATAGATAGACCAGCGATTCTTATAGGGATCTCCTCTTGCCACAGGGGTGGTGGTGGGGAGGATGGCTGTATCAGAATCACGTGGAGAGCTGTTTGATATGCTGCCTTAAGGAAACATGTTTAATGAACTGCAAAATCATCACTGCCTAGTTAGCCTATTGCTGTTCTATCCCTCATGTATGTTATGGTAGAAGAAGATTGAGGACTGGACCACAGAGATAGATTGCCTTCAAGGACTTCATTATACTTACCTGTTTGATTTTCTGACTCCTCCATTGGGTTGTAAATCTGTAATGGCTTAGCCCATGTCTGTCTCATTAATCATTCATCTTATTAATCAGTAATTATCTTATTAATAATTTGATCCTTATTGCATACATATAGTAGGTGCTCATTAGACATTTGTTGAATGAATAGAAGAATGAATGCATGATGACTGGGGAGACATTGCAGATAGAAATTTCTCGAGGTTTAAGTTGAATTGTTTAGTTAGGCATTAGATTGTGTGGGCACTTGCAAAAAATTTACCACTTCACCCACTCCCTTCAAAATACCACCAGAAAAACATAGTTTTTAAAAAAAACCTGTAATATATTATTTAAAAATAAGCTAGAACATGAAGAAAATGGTTCAATAAATGGATCGATCAAAGCAAAATAAAACATACTTAGAAATGAGGGACTTTAACTCAGGAAAGAATCAGAAATAAAAGAAGAATCAGTTTAGAAAAAAAGACTAAACTAGAATAAACAAATAAATCAGCACAACAGATACTGCTTTAAAATAAATATGAGGGGAAGAGGAGGAACATTTTAATGGTCAAAAAGAAATGAAGAAAGAAATAAAAAATTTTTGAATGACAGAAAATCCAGTATCAATTTAATAGGAATCTCTGAAGAAGTAAACAAAGAGAACAGAACAGAACAAATGAATGAAAAACCATTATTCAAGAAAATTTTCCAAAATTAAAAAATGATTTGAAACCACATATTGGAAAATGTAGTTGAGAATATCAATCCTGAACAAATAATACCAAGATATATTCCAATAAACTTTGTTGAGTAAAGTCATTTGGGCATCTTGACACAGAAAGTGACTTATGAGGGAAAGAGAATTAGATTATCATCGCACTGTTTTTTGGACAGCAATGCTTTATGCTAGAAGAAAATGGAGTAACATATTTTAGGAAATATGAAGAAAAATATGTGAGCCAAAGATTTTTTTTTTTTTGCGATACGTGGGTCTCTCACTGTTGTGGCCTCTCCCATTGTGGAGCACAGGCTCCGGACACGCAGGCTTAGCGGCCGTGGCTCACGGGCCCAGCCGCTCCGCAGCATGTGGGATCTTCCCGCACTGGGGCACGAACCCGTGTACCCTACATCGGCAGGTGGACTCTCAACCACTGCGCCACCAAGGAAGCCCGAGCCAAAGATTTTTGTAGCTAGAAAAACTGACTTTCAAGTATAAAGAGCACAGACTGTTATTAACATACAATATTAATAATATAATTCATAAAAAGAATATATTTCCCATCAGATTTTTCTGAGGAATCTACTAGAGAATGATCCTCAGACAATGAAAGTAGTTAGACAGACAGACATTGCCATAAGGACTAGTGATGAACATTAAACATATAGTTATAAAATAGAACTAAGACTAAATGAGGGCTAAGAGGGAGTAAGAATTTATAAAACAGCAGTACGCAATAAAATGTAGATTAAAATAACTATAAAAATGCGTGTGCAGAGGGCACACCTAACATTCAGATTGTGGTGGCCTTAAAATAATATTTCCCATTAAAGGAAACTAGTGTAGTACAGGGAACTCAGCTCAATATTCTGTAATAACCTAAATGGGAAAAGAATTTGAAAAAGAATGGATACTTGTATGGGTATAACTGAATCACTTTGCTGTATACCTGTAACAAACACATCATTGTTAATCAACTATACTCCCATATAAGATAAAAAATTTTTTAAAAGTTTAAAAAAAGGAAACTAGAACTTGGAGAATTGGTCAATTCTAGGTCTGGGGCAGGAAATGCACAAGATTAATCTGGAACGTCTTGTCATACCATGAAGCTAGGAAGCTATCAAAAACTACTGGGGTTTGTCAAAAGAACTCAGGAACCAACTTTAAGAGCTTCCCATTGGGACAATTTAAGCTTCGAAAGAGGTAATTGCAATTGAATGAAACCTATAAGTTATGTTTAAATCCATGGATACATAATTGTATTTTAAAAACCTAACCACCTTCAGAAGATTCTAAGGAGCCAATTCATTTTCTTGAAAATGGTAAGTAGAGGGAAAGAATGAAACATTTATCCTGCCTTTCCAATATGAACCACGGGGAAACCAAAGAGTAGATGAGGGGAAGCACATATTTACAAAAAAATTTTAACTAATAAATGAAAAAAAAAGGATAAAATTTAACTATCACCATTTTACAAACCTCAAATGAATGACTAGATTTAAGCATTAAGCCTCAACAGCAGCTAATGGAGAAAGAGAGATAACTAGACATTAAATGCTTTTTGGTGAAAGGCCACAGTAATTAGAGTCTTTGCAAAGGGATGGAACCCAAACCTAGTCAAGGTTCCCGATCCAGCTGCCAATTTGAAAGAAATACACTAGACAGAGGAACATGTTGAACTGTACCATGTTCATCAGCACTGTCTGAACTGTGAGAAACTCTGCAGGTCAAATGCCCCAGATCCTAGAACAAAAAAATTGTAAGGGAAAGAAAGAGATGGTTGAGAAATCTGTGGATTAAAAGGGACCTAAAATATGTATTGGATTTAATAAAATGGGCAAGACTAAAATATTATGTCTAGGAATGTGTATTTATGTGATAGAACTTATGTGATGAAAAAAAGTGATTATTATAAAAATAGTGCTTACTTTTGGGAGGCAGATGGTGTTTGAGATATGGATGGTGCACATGCATGCAGTATCTTAGGCTGGCAAAGGTCTATATCTTGACTTAGGTGGTGGTTGCAGGATGTCTACCTTATAATAGCTCATTAAACTATACATAAGTTTTTTGTGGATTTTCTTTCACAGTTAAAAAGTTAAAAGCCAAAAAAGGAAAATAAGATTGGATGGGACTTTTATTCCTTCTCCCAAGTAAATTCTGTGATTCTTCCTCTGCTCATATATGTGGTCTGAGATCTTATTAATGCCTAAAGTTCAAAGACTTCTAAAATAAGGGGCAAATTCATCTTTACGTGACAGTATGCCCAATGCTCTAGAGACTTGACATGGTTCAAAACAGACATAATTTTCTTTTGGAGTCCAGAATTTTTCTGCATTTTATTTGCCTCCAGGGAAAATAATATGACTTTATATGTTCGTTGTCATCAGTGAGAATTTCTAACACTGGGGTGTCAGGGAGCTGGGCAGTAAATCTCAGTGGACTAAACCACTGTCCTAAGTGGCTTACTCATGCCATAGCACTCCCTGTATAGCTGCTAAAAATGACTGCAAGCTGGACTTTCCAGAAGCTAGAGTTGATCTTTATTAAATCTATCCATCCCATTGTGTGAACTTGGCCACCTGGGAATTATAAGAAGAAAATGAGTCCCCAAGACTTGTACATTGTGAAAGGCAAACTCTCCCTCACCGCCAAGCAGTCCTAGAAATTAAATCTTTTTTTCTTAGTGATTCACTAAGTGTTTGCAATTGTGGTCCACACATTTAGTTGTTGTCAAGATGATGTTTCTGAAGGAATTATCTTTTCATTTCATGGTGAGATTCTTTTTTTTATCTTCCAGTTACTTCAATTATTGACAGAAACTGGACATGAGAGGCTCAGGTAGTAAGGTTTCATTTGTACATTAGTGCTCAGGGATGAGGGTCCCACATATACTGCATTATATCCACATCTCATGAGCCACAGCAGCCTCTTTCATGGACGATGATGGAGATTTCTGAACTTCCATTCAGGGTCTAGCTTTTCAGTCAATATCTAAAAAAATAAAAGAAATAACCAGTGATGATCACCAGAGTCAACTCTTTTCTCTTCTTTGCAGAACTCATGTAGAATAAACTGCTTCATAAATAATGCTGGAGTGACTGTCCGGGGCTGAAGGCAAATTCTTTGCATTAGGCCATGGAGCATATATCAGAGAGGCATTAGCAAAGGTGCGATTTATCCAGTCGCAATGGTGAGCAGATATGTATAGAAACATCTTGGGAGAGAAAAAAAAAAACTTCCATAGAAACATTTTTGGGTGGTGGGGAAAGATTTTTTAATTTGAAGCTTTGGGAGTATTGGGGAATGAAATAAACACTATGAAATGAAACCTGGAGGTCAGAAGTGAGAGTGAGCTCATTTGCATTGCTTTTGGATTTGTTTACAACTTAAGAGTCCTTCTACTGTGAGGAAGTTGGCATTCAGAGGAAGGAAAGTAATTTATAAAGTTGAAAAAAATAAATCCTCCATCACCATATAAAAGTGCTTTATCTTGCTCTAGTAGCTAGTTTTAAAAATGAATCCTAATGACTTCAGTTCCTCTGAAGTTTTTGCGTAGACCAGACTCAGTGCTGCAGATTAGGCTGACCAGGACCTGATGCCCCCTTTGGACAACTTCCTGTTGCCCGCACCTAATACACATGGAGTCCAGTGGACTTTTGATGGAGCTCCCTGTAAGACTGGCTTGGGAGGCCCTGAGCATCTGGCCAATGTAGCAGAATCCATGGGCTGGGACTATGCAGAAGCTTTGGCCCAACAGAGTGAAACTGCTGAACTTCAGCTTTTTCACTATTTTGCTTCACTTTAAAGAGCAGCCTCAGCTTGAACAGCTGGAGCTAAATTGCAGGGAGAGTGTTTCCATGAGCTTCAATGGCTTTCACAAACGAGCTTGTGGAATCTGGCCACTGTCAGCAGTGTCCAAACACGCCATCTGATTGTGCCTCAGTGAAATGAGGGTGGTTTCATTTCCCTTTTTAAAGTCCATTTCCCACACAATCAAACCTCTGGTCAGGCCCACTTCTGTTTTTAGCAGGGAGTTGTTTAGGGTTGTTTAGGTGAGGAGGCACTTATTGTTTATATGACTTTGGGGGACTTTAGGTCTCCTTCTGGGCTTCCCGAGCCTAAACTGGCAGATAATGGGCCTTAAAGTGAAAGCTAACTGCCCTAGCTCAGGATTTAAATCTTAGTATCTGGCCTTTTTCTCTCTTTTGAACTTTTGTCATTTTAAATCAAGAATGGTTGGGCTTCCCTGGTGGCACAGTGGTTTAGAATCCGCCTGCCAATGCAGAGGACATGGGTTCGAGCCCTGGTCCAGGAAGATCCCACATGCCGCGGAGCAACTAAGCCTGTGTGTCACAACTACTGAGCCCGCGAGCCTCAACTACTGAAGCCCGCATGCCTAGAGCCCGTGCTCCACAAGAGAAGCCACCGCAACGAGAAGACCGTGCACCGCAACAAAGAGTAGCCCCTGCTCGCCACAACTAGAGAAAGCCTGCACGCAGCAACAAGACCCAACGCAGTCAAAAATAAAATAAATAAAATAAATAAATTTATATATATATAAAAAAGAATGGTGATGACTTGACACACATGCCCCCATTTCTTCCTTCTTGTGCCAAAGGCTGACATTACTTATGGTCATTGATGCCTTTCTACTAAATCTGCGCTCAATCTCAGAATACTTATTAATATGGCCTATCAATGAATTAGCCTATGTGTTGAATTCTATTTCCTATCCTTGGTAAGAGATGCTTCAGTGATAGTGCAGTGGAGTGGCCCAAGAGACTGGTAAGTTGGCCTCGCCCCCGTATTGTAATGGATGGAGCCTTGGATAGAATGGTTAGGACTGTGTTCTTTGCCTCAGTTAACTTCAACTACATTTGATCTCTTTGAAACTTAGTTTTCCTCATCAGAAGAAATGACATACCCATTCTGAATACCTTGCAGTTTGTTGTAATATACATAAATAAATAAATGGGTGTGGATGCCTTTGCAAACGCCTAGTGTGACACAAATAAAAGCTGTTAGCAACATAATGTATTGCAGATTTCTGCTTCTCTATCTCCTAGACTCGGAGGAGCTGTTAGGTGCCGGGTACTTTAAGTACCGAAAACTCCCAGCATTAATAGTGCTGTGGAAAAAGCACTAGACTGGGATTCAGCATGTCTGGGTTTTTGTTTATATCCTGTAACAAATTGCTACAACATCTTGGGTGTTTGGACTCTACATCCATATTTGTAAAATTGGAAGGTTGAATTAGATGAGTGAATGTTAAGCATTGTTTTTAGCACTTGAAACCACATTGCTAATAAAATCTTATGAAACCCTTTTATGTAAATGAGATATATAAAAGGAGCTATGCAAAATCACCCTTGTGGCACCTTAGGGTCTCCTGGAACACAATTTGAAAACGACTAGACCAGATGTTCTCCAAGATCCATTCAAACTTTAACATTCTGTGATTCTAACCCTGCAAAGAAGACTAATCTCTCAATGCCTTGATCAATTTTTTCTAATAGAAACAACTGGAAATTTATAGTAATGCCTGTGCAACCACAGCCAGCAGCTAGGCTAAATGACACACCCATTCCTTTGTTTTCTTTTAAGAAGTGGCCTGTAGAGGACATCAGAAATGTCTGTTGCACTCTACAGAGCCATCTTGTCTATGGAGACACCTGTTTCATTAAGCATCAAATCCTCCATCCTCTTTCCTTGTAACAAATTCAGTCCCACAGAAATGTGTTTCATTCTGTCCATGTGCCAGGCACGATGCTGCCTGGGGTACCTTCATGCTGGGGTTACAACAGGCACTAACACACAGCCCTACCTCACACAGTCACAGCAGTTTTCAAACTGTGCTCAGCAAATACAACTTTATGTCTTAGGCATTGTGTACCAGGATTGTATTAGTTTTTTAAGTGTGGTGCAACACAATAGTTTGATTTTTGTGCATGAAATATTTGTTTTGCTTTATCTGCTGTAGCTTGTCTAGGTTTATACCATCAAGCTGGATGACGGCAATGCTTGTGATTCAGGGTTCAGTGATGGCAGCTCTCAAGAAATAGGTTCTGGCCTCATTTGTGAGTTCTTCAAAGCACTTGGACTTTCTTTTTTAAAAAAATAAGAAAAAATAAGTTAGAGATTTAAAAAATATATTTTTAAAACATTTCAGAAATTAAAGCAATAATGAAATGAAATTAGCCCTCCCCTTTTTAAACTGTACACAATATAACCCCTTCATAAGTTGCTTTTGGATTATTTATCCTGAACTTGGTTAATGGTCATAGAACAGAGCTTCTCTAAAAATGATGAAAAAATCTTCAACAAGCTATCACCTTTGGGAGTAATAATAGGAAAATGGGCATATGTAGGAGTGTTTATTTTTTTCTTTTCCTTCAGTAAAAATAATGGTCCTTTCTCATCCAAGAAAAATATTTTTTCATCCAGAAATGGACTTCTTCATCTTTCAGATTACATTCCAAATGTAGTCAAATTGCAACAATGACCTTGAACCTCTGTCATTCCATACTATACTTAGATATAGAGACCATCACCTAAGCAACTTGCTAAATATGTAAGCTTCTGACCAAAGGAAAAAAGACAGGTGAGGTAATCGTGAGCATGAAGTACATTTATTAAGACACCAAACCCAAAGCTGAAGTCAACCTAAATGACAATCTGTCAACTCATCCTCTAGAGTGTCCTGTTCATGGAGATTTCAGAAGTTCCTGTGAGAGGAATTTCGATTTCTCATCACTTCCTCTTGCTCCACAGAAGGGTGACACAAAGAACCGTCCTATTCTCCAGATAGGAGATTCCATTCTGTTTCAGGATGTAGTGAGGTTGAGGTGGGCTAGGGCAGAAGTGTAGTATTTTGGCTAAGTCGGGGAGGGGGCTCAAAAGACAACTTCCCATTTGGCAGTTTTTTTGTGTGTTTTAAATATAGTATTAAAAAAAGGAGACCTATTTTTTCTCCAACTTCAGGCTAACACATTTTAAGGGATACATCAGACATAGAGTACAAGAGGTGATAACTATAAATTGTTTTCCTGAAAGGAACATTTTGGATTCAGGTATTGATTAGGATCCTCTGTGAAAATGAGAGGAGCAAAGGTTGATAGGTTCAAATCAATGTCATAAAAACAAGAATAGTAGCTGCCAGGACCATTTGTGGATTAAATATCATTGGTGTTTATCTGGCATTGATGCTGGTTATAAAGATCAATTTCAACCTACCTGGTTTTTCCCTTTCCAACCTGACTAGCTAGGATAAAATGCTCAGAAAAAGAGTTATTCCCTAGATTATAAAATCACACAAATATTATGGGATCTAAGATACTCCCACAAGTATCTTCCCCTACCTGAGTTAGAACCAACTGAGAGGTGTCAGGAAGATGACTTCAAAATATCACCTTTATTTCTGATAAAACTGATTGTGGAGAGTATGTTTTTTATCTGCTTGTAAGTGAATTTCCTTTCTGAAGGCAGAACTAGACAGAATTCACATCAGCCACAGATAGCAAAATGGCACTGCGAGGCTCCTAATATATGACATGGAGGAGCAGAGCAGAATGTGTGCTTCTTTAAGGAAGAGAAAGAGAGGAAGCACAGCCTAGGTGCTGAGTGCTTCATTCACGTTCCAAACTCCTTTGCTTGCTCCTTTTGCAGGAGTAGAGAAAGACTCGCCTGTTCTGCTGGAGGGGTCCCTCAGTTGGAAGGAATTCTCTGGGCAGGGTGGGAAAGGAGCATTCCTTACAAGGGTACATTCTCATTGTAAGACTACACTCCCCAATGACTTGCTGTGTATGTTCAGAGCATTCATTAACTTCTCTGAATCTTTCCTCATCTGTAAGATGGACATAATAAAGACCTACATCTATCACTTAATTGATTGAGATAATTCATGCATGATAAGCTGGATCTAGCCTCTGCCTACCTCTCCTAGATCATTCTACCTTTATTCTCAACACTCTGGCTTTACAGTCTTTTCAGTTCCTGCACACATCATGCTTTTGTTGTCTTGGGATTTTTGGTATGCAGTCATCTCTACCTGGACAGGCTTTCCCATTTTTCTGGATCTGATTAATTCCTACTTATTCTTCAGTTCTTCACTTAACTGTAATTTCCTTAGTTATGCTTCTTCCTGACCCCTTTCATTATCTAAATTACCTGCCCTTTGTTATTTCTCACTCATAGCATTTATGATTCGGAATTTATATTTACTTAAATAATTATTTGTTTAATGTCTATTTTCCCTGACTGCAAATTATGCATCTAAGAATAGGGACTGTGTTTATTTTGTTTATCATTATATACTGAGAGCCTTGCAGAGAACCTGGCCTATAATAGTTAGTAAATATGTGTTTAATGAATATGTTAAATGCCTAGCATATCGTGCGTGTCTTATTGATATTAGTTTCCTTCTCTTCTGTCTCAAAAACCATCAGTGCACTGGTTTATATGATGGTAGACCCATCACTGGATAGCCTTTCTCTTGTCCTTCCATTTTATTTTATTTTTAAATACTTTTTTGATATGGACCATTTTTCAAGTCTTTGTTGAATTTGTTACAATATTGCTTCTGTTTTATGTTTTGGTTTTTTGGCTGCGAGGCAGGTGGCATCTTAGCTCCCAGACCAGGGATTGAACCCACATCTCCTGCACTGGAAGGTGAAGTCTTAACCACTGGACCACCAGGGAAGTCCCTTATCCTTCCATTTTATAACTCTACCTCCATAAGTGGAGAACTACTTGTGAATGAGTACTATAACTCTTTAATCACTGTGGAAGATTTTTAAGCTTCTTGAAATAAAAATCTTTTTATTTAACTTTACTGACCAGCTTGCCCTGAAATAAATAGCGCTACCCCCAAAATGGAAAGTCTTAGAGAGTACAGCTAATCTTCTCATAGAAATCAAAGTGACTGAAACCCAGGCCTTACATCTCTTAGTTTTGTGTTCTTTCTTCCAACTGTATCCACTTAACAATGCTAGCAGAAGCTACATAATAATTCCATTTTGTGTCTTTTGTTTTAATTTAGATTATTTTGTTCTTCTGAAAGTTAAAGGGTGACTTGCCTCTTTCACATATTCTTTTGCATCAGCATCTCTGAGTAGGTTTGCCACCTACTAGCTGTGGGACCTGGGATAAGTTACTTAACCTCTTTTGACTGAGTTTCCTCATCTGTTAAATGGGCACGATGGTAGGACTCATCTCAGAGATTATGAAGGTTAAATGAAATAATTTATGCTTTGCATGGTATGTAGTTTCTGGAAGATGGTAAGAGTTCGGTAAATAAAGTTTAGTGCTTTTGGTTCTGTTATGCAATTGTCCATCAACTCTTTTAGCAGCCTACTGAACTTCAATAACTGTTCTGAATTCTGTAGTAAGTCTCAACTCTCAATATTGATTCTGATGTAGGGTCTTCAGACTCAAGACTTTCAGAGGCATTTTATTGAGTTCCTTGAATTTGCAAATCATAACACATGGAGCTCTGAACATGGATATAGAATGCCTGCTTAAGGGAACTTCATGTGATTGGCAGCCCCATTATGCAGGACTGAAATGTGAGGGTAAAATCACAGTGACTTCCGCCTCCCCATGTGTTAGAGTGGATTTGGCCTGTTTGCGGGATGTCCCTTTCTTCCCTCAGTGCTCCATATGGGACCTTCTGGAAGGTGGGTGGCCTTTTCAGATGGAAGAAGTTCTTTGTCATTCAAGGGTATCTGAGTTTTTATGATGTCAGTCTGTTACAGTTCCAGAAAATTCTGGTGCCGTTGTCCAGGGCATTAAACGACTCACCACCTTAATGAAGGAGGAGAAAGGAACTAGAATTTATTGACTGTGTATGATGTGCCGGTACTGCACTTGGGAACTTTATTTTTATTTATTTATTTATTAACATCTTTATTGGAGTATAATTGGTTTACAACGGTGTGTTAGTTTCTGCTTTATAACAAAGTGAATCAGCTATACATATATGTATATCCCCATATCTCCTCCCTCTTGCGTCTCCCTCCCATCCTCCCAATCCCACCCCTCTGGGTGGTCACAGAACGCCGAGCTGATCTCCCTGTGCTATGCGGGTGCTTCCCACTAGCTATCTCTTTTACATTTGGTAGTGTATATATGTCCATGCCACTCTCTCACTTCATCCCCAGCTTACCCTTCGCCCTCCCCGTGTCCTCAAATTGCACTTGGGAACTTTGAAAGCCATTTTCACAGTTAGCGCCTACAACACCCCTGGAGGTCTAAGTGGGGCTCATGGTTGAGTGGGCGGTGCTGTTACTATATTTGAGTGGTTGATTCATTCATAAGTCTGTGGGCTGTGCAGAGGGAACCTTCTCTTAGCTACTAGTGGCCCCACGGAAAATAGTTGTCTGTCAAATATCAGGAGCTCCCAACTTACGAAGAAAAGCTCAAGATTTCTGCCTTGCGATTCTGGTCTACAAAACCACTTAGATTTAGTGCTATGGGTGTTGTTGAAAGGACCTGCCAAAACATTCCCCCAGTTCCCTAGCTGGATACTCAATCTCTATCTCAAATCTGCTGTAGGTTCAGGGACCCGTTTAATGGCTAAAATCAGGAAAATTTCTCTGCATCTCAATAGTTTTGCTGGATCCTATTTTGACTTGACTTCTGGTTTAAAGTGATTGGGTCCTTGATTTAATTTAGCCACATTCCACCTTATTCTCTGAGCCTGTACCTTGGTTCCTCTACCTCTCAAATCCTAATCCTACTGCATCTTCATTAGTAAAATCAGAAACTCACAACCCCGAGACCCAGCCTTGAGAGGGGTTTCTTCTCAGTTACCTACCAATCTTGCTCTTTGGAACATCTCTCTCAAGGAAAACTCTTGATATGGGCATTCAAATTCCATAATTCTCCAAACAATATACTCAGCCACTTTTCTATTAAAAAAGGGCTTTATGTGTACTACTTAGAGAGAAATTAACCAAATTATTCTGGCAGTGCTTCAGATTAAGATTAAATGAAAAAAAAATCAAGAGAAACGAAAAGAGTCCGTGAACGGTATTCTAATTAGCACAGAAATTGCTGGACTAACTTTTCAGTTCACTTATTCCAATATTTTAGCAGGAGTCTGGGGGAAGGGAAGTAACTGTGTTTGTCCTCTATATACACAGGCTGTTTTTGCAACACATTTAACTCACCAACTGCACTTTTGTAATCAAACTTTCTACTTTGTACTTCATAGAAAGGGCCCTATTTTTCATTTTCATTCAACCTTGTGTGTGTGAAGCAGTGTGGAAGTGATGATTCATTTTGTGTGGCTCTACACTTACACTTGGGAGATCTTGGCTTTCTGTGAAGTACATCAGTTCCAACATTCATGGGAACATTTGGACTACTACTGTTCACTAGTATAAAAATCTGTGTTAAAAAATGTGAGAATCACTGCTTTCTATGTAAGATGTCAATACTTTTATAACGGCAATAAATATTTAAGGGAGGAAGGAGGCACAGTGTTTAACTTATTCTGAAGCTTGACATCCCAAGCGATATAATTTAATCACAACAGCCCCACCCTCCAGTCCTTTAATATTTTACCAAATACATTTCATGAATAAATATTAGTCAAGTACTTCTGGAGTTTGTGATTAAATATTAACAGGGTTAGTTTTACAAAATGCACAGGAACATTTCACAGGATTGTGTCTATAAATGTAAATAGATCTACAGACATTTTGACAGAAACTTGTGGTATCTTTTAGTGACACCTGCTTTAAGTATGATTTATTATTAGAAAAACATTTTTTTTTTTTTGCTTCTTCCTCATCAGTGTGACTTATGGTTTATCATCATCTGAAAGTATGATTTTTACCAGGGCAATGAAGAAAA
Source organism: Lagenorhynchus albirostris (assembly GCF_949774975.1). Taxonomy (NCBI): domain Eukaryota; kingdom Metazoa; phylum Chordata; class Mammalia; order Artiodactyla; family Delphinidae; genus Lagenorhynchus; species Lagenorhynchus albirostris. The sequence goes on from NC_083102.1 coordinate 61,764,563, forward strand.
AAGGATTTTGTAATTTATCCTAATAAGCTTGAATGGGAATCCACTTGCTTTGGACATTTCCAGCCAGGCATAATTTATCCCCAACCTTGGCTGTGAAACAGTGTGGATCTTCTTAACTGAGTCCCTGACAGATGGTTTCAGTGTTTTTAGGACTTCATTTCCAATCATTTTGCCCATATTGCAAAATTGGCTTTGAAAAAGGGTAAAGAGTTGTTATGCTGCATTAACATCCCTTCAGAATTGCTTGCTGTGAAGGGCATGAAGAAATGAAGGAAATCAAGAGAGAAATGCTTGAAAAATATGCTTCTGGAAATTAGAAATGTTAACAACATACTGATGGTCCCAGATTACATCACAATCTCCATTTAATTTTGATTGTAAATCCCAAAGACACATTAAATGCAATAATAAAAACACAAATATCCAGTTAATGTGGCTCATAAGCCATTCTGATGGCATCCATAATGTGGAAAGTGAGAAAGGGCTCTAGTTTAGGCCGGCTTCCTGTCGTCTTAAATCCTGCTGATAGGTACCACCACTGTTCGATGTACAGAGATTCTCATAGTACTGTTCAAGTCTTGCTACTGGCTCATAATGAAAGCACTCAAATATCTACATTCATTTTCCAAGAAACATGAATTGATCACATTCAGCAAAGCCAAATTTCCATTTTCTGTTGCAGCTTCAGCTGACTGACTTCTTCATATAAATTGCTGTTCTTTTCTTTTTGTCGCCTTTTAGTTTATGATCAAAATCAATGAGGACTGAAGCTTTCCACAGCCATCTATAAAATGCAATTACTGTATACAACACTCAGTAAAACTCCTGTGGTGTATATGTTGAGACATAATTTATGCTACTTACCTCCAGAGAGGTATCGATCTTTTTCTGTGAATGTTTTACGGAAGGGTCTCTTGAGTGCAAGTGAAAGAAAATATGTGGCTATTGGGGCTGATCTGTAATTTGATTAATAATGACCAATCTCGTGAACTTGACTCCTCACTGCACTTTTATTGTGATCTGACCTTAGAATTTTAGCTTTTTTTTTTTTTTTTTGCCATTCTTTTCAGAGGCGTAGTTATTGCTACATTTTGATGTGCTAATCTTGTTACTTGCCTTATCCATGATATAGCTCTCATCGAGTTTGGCAGCACTATAGGGGATGAACGCTAAACCTGGAATCAGAATACCTTAGTTTGTCTTCTGGCTCAGGCACTTAATAGTGTGTACTTCGAGCATACTGCTCACCTCCCTGAGTCTCAGTTATAGTCTCTGCAAAATGGAACCAGGAATCCACTTCCAGTGACATTATTTTCTGAGGACTAAATGAGGTATTTAATTTATTTAGTCGAGAGACATTTATCAACCAGGCAATTTGACAGGCTTTTGCAGAACATGATGTTAAATAAGACGGACATGATTCCTGCCTTCATGGAGCTTACATAATCCATGGGTATGTAAATAAAATCCATATAATTGAATAAGTTACACATATGGAAGGTGGCTTCATCATCATTATTGTTTTTTGTTTTTTGTTTTTTTTTTTTTTGCCGTACGTGGACCCCTCACTGTTGTGGCCTCTCCCGCTGCGGAGCACAGGCTCCGGATGCGCAGGCCCAGCGGCCATGGCTCACAGGCCCAGCCGCTCTGCGGCATGTGGGATCCTCCCGGACCGGGGCACGAACCCATGTCCCCTGCATCAGCAGGCGGACTCTCAACCACTGCGCCACCAGGGAAGCCCCATCATTATTGTTATATGGTCGTAGTTGCTGTCATGCCTGGGGGTGCAAAGCAAAATCATGCTGATGTTGTTCCTGACAGTCAGTCCCATTGGTGCAGGGAATAGTTAGAGCTAATGACATGGAAATTGTTTTGACACTGCACAATCAGCCTTCTTAATGCTCCAAAGCTTAGCATTTACTAGTTTATCCCCTTAAGTTTGGCTGGAAGCTCTATTTATTGATTATTTCCCTTGTAGCCAGAGTGTTCTAAGTGAAAGAGACAGTAAGAAAAAGGAAGGAAAGGCCTTTTCTTTACACTCTTCTAAAATGTAATCTATCAGAGTCAATGAGCATGGGAAGTTCATTTTCAAAGAATAAAGAATAAACCTTCCTGTTTCATCCATGATCACTCAGGAGCTTATCTTGGCTCTCCATGTGATGGATAATCCACCATCTCAGCTGTCTCTGTGAGGCAGGACAAATCTGATTAAGGGATTGTGCCCTTTGAACTAGGAGATTTTAGTTGTCACCAGGGTTATGTTATGGGATTTTATGTCTCCTAAATAACATGGGGACAACTGTTAGCTTGCTTGGAAGAATGTCTCCTTCTGAGCCTTCTGTAACAGCCATGGAAGGAAGTGTGTTTTAAATTACTTGAAGTTTTAACCGTATATATAACTCTGGCTATTTCAACACTGCTGAATGAAGGGTAGAGTTCAAACCTAGTCCTTTGCTGATATAAAAGATGGCAGCGGGTAACTAAATGATAAATAATCAGACTGCCTTATGCTTTGACTTTGCTTACTGCTGTTCCCAGAACCTTATATTCTCCTGGAATATTTGTCTGTACTATGTGAAGAAAGAACATTTTGTCCTGATAGAATGAAGGATCAGCTCAGGCTAATTTGCCTTGAGCAGAATCTGGACAGTAGAATAAACTTCATTGTTATATGACTACAATATATTTTCCCACCTTGACCTGGAGTTAGTGTCCACTTTGGGGATTAGAGGAAAATTAATTGCCTATTTTCAACTCACTGAGGTGAGCAACATAATAAAATGCTCATATATATGTAATCAGAAAGATTATATGGTCAAGGAAACTTTCCAGTGAGGTCAAGGTCCACTTTTTGGCTTAAGAACAAGAGTCTGGAAGAAGCTGCTTCTCTTCAGATGAGATCCTCATATGTGCAAGAAAGTGAACTCTTGCCCTCTTTTAAGCTGAGAGAATTTTCTGCATGTTTGAGGCAATAGGAGTAACATGGGGATACTGCTGGGTAAGATCAATAGGGTGGGGCATTTAATCCTAATTTTGTTGGCTTAAATAACAGTGAGAATCCAAAAGTTAAATGAAGGAAAGCATAGGGAGTAGTTAGTTGATTTTAAAAGTATTTTTCTGTTAGTGCCATACCTATGTATCCTAGATTTTTTACTCTCTCCGATTTTGGAGGGCCTGAGAATCAGGTGGTCAGCAAGCTCATAGGAGGTATGTATTGGCCCAACTTTGTTTTCTAATTCCTTCTTGAATTTTCACAGCAGAATAAAATTTTTAGCAGGCAAATATAATTTCTCTAGGTAGATATTTATTTCTGCAAAGAGGAGAAGGAACTAATATTTCTTGAATACACAGAATGTGTTAAACCCTGTGATAAACACTTTTACATGTATTATTCAGTTTTCCTCTCTATCAAATTGTGAGGCAGGTATTATTTTTTTCATTTTATTTCTGAGGGAGCTGGGATTTAAACTTATTTGTTGTGCAACCTTAACTGACGTCTGTGAACCTCAGTTTCTTATTTGTTGAATGAGGCTAATAATACCTTCTTCATAGATATTTAACAATACAATGTGTATAGAGTTAAGATCACACATAGTAAAGATTTCAGAAAATGGTTGCTTTGAATTTTTTTTTTACTATTGTTACAAGTATATTTCCTCCCCAAATATCTTGACAAGGCAAATAAAATGCAGTCAGTCATCTAAATGGTGATCTTTGAGAAGTGCCGGTTCAATCAAGTCGACAGAATTATCTTGAGCTTAAATCACTGAATTAACTGTTCTTGTTCTAGGCGTACATAATTTCATGGGTGAATCTACATATGAGATGCAACTGATTTAGTTGTTCAGCTTTTATGGGCACATGGTAATACTTGGTGGTGGTGAGAATATGGTCCTTGGAATCAGAGAGACCTGTTCAAATCTCAGGGCCACATCCTGACCATACCTTCACTGAAAGCTGTCTCCTTGGTTAAGTTTGCACTTTTATTTCCTCATATGTAAAATGGGGATAGTATAGATTTTTGTGAGGTTTAAAAAGGGATGTTAAAATAGAAGTCTCAAGTAGACATCATGCATTTTTCAGGGTTCTCCAGAGAAACAGAACCAATCGAATATTTATCTTTGTATCTATCATCTATCTATCTATCTATCCATATCTATCGAGATTGGCTTACAGATATATTTATTTTAAGGAATTGGCTCACATGGTTGTGGGGACTGGCAAGTCTGAAGTTTGCAGGTTAGGCCACCAGGCTAGAATTTCATGCAAGGGTTGATGTTGCAGTCTTGAGTCCAGAGGCAGTCTGGAGGCAGAATTCCCTCCTTCTCTGGAAACCTTAGTCTTTCCCTTAAGACTTTCAACGGATTAGATGAGGCCTACCCACATTATGAGAGTGATCTTCTTTATTCAAAGTCTACTGATAGAAATGTCAATCATATCCAAAAAGTATCTCCACAACAACATTGAGACTGATGTCTGACCAAACAATTGGACATCATAATCTAGCCAAGTTGACACATAACATTAACCATTACACATAACAATATAATGGATAAAATATTCCAAAGCTGGTTTTACCTAGGTTGAATTCATAGAAGCAATAATCAGGAACAAATTCCCTACTTTTCTAGCCTTTGTCACACTCTGAAAATATGACAGGGTCTGGGGAGAAGGAAGAGGAGTCAAGATTTGTGAAGAGATGTAATTGAAGAGAGGTATGGTGTATTGTGCATCGTACCCTCCCTTACCCCAGGGATGTGGGGTGCGTATTACCTCCTTTGCCTCAAGCTTCATGAAAGAGATTTCAGTAAGTCTACTTGGAAAACCTGAAGTGTGTCCCTTCCAGTTGGGAGAAGACCTAGAGGACCAGGGCTTACACATGCATGAGGATGGTACCATGGCCTATGGCTGCCATGGGGTTGGTGTGTATTCCTGGAATTTGTTAGGCAGGGTTTGTGGTGGTGTTTCTGGTGAACCATGGGAGAGAGAGCTAACATGGGTGATCGCATGTCTCTCCAATAAGGCCTCCTGAAGGGACCAAGGGATCCTGAGGCAAGATTCTAGAGGGTCAGCACTAGATTTCTAGGGACTTTTCTGGTGGTCCAGTGGCTAAGACTCCACACTTCCAATGCAGGGGGCCCAGGTTCCATCCCTGGTCAGGGAGCTAGATCCCACATGCTGCAACTAAGAGTTTGCATGCCACAACTAAGACCTGGCACAGCCAAATAAATAAATAAATATTTAAAAAAAAACCAAACATTAGATTTCTAGAGGCTGAGGAAGGAGCAGGTGACAGTTATTTAGAATAGAAATATATCAGATAACTTGCAGCCTTGAGATTCTCCCAGTAACCCATTAGAGCATCCACTATAGAGTCAGCTTCAAACTCTTCCTAACCAAGAACATGTGAAGGCTGTTACAGCAGTACCAGTTCATGTAAGGTCTTTCTTCACCCTTTGTCTCTCTTTTCTCTACCTCCATGAGATACCCTTCAACAACCACAGAAGCTGGTATACATGGTAGGGAGCACAGGGCAGAGAAATCCCCAAACCAGCCATGCCCCTCTTTCCTACTCTGCTGTCTTTCAGCCTGATAGAGCCTGAAGAGGAAGAGGGGAGATGTTTTAATATTAAATTAAGTTCAGAGTTTTGATTAATATGATAGACTAGACATTCTACTTTCTGAATTAAGATTGTTTATAATTTAGAGCAGTTGTATTTGCAATTTAAAAGAACCCAACAGAGAGCAGAAAAGCCTTTTTACTTGTTCAAATTTTCATTTAGGGTCATGGGGAGACGAAAGAGAATTGTGTCTTGAGTACCTGACAAGTGGTTCTCAACGTGTGGTTCACCAGACCCTCCACATCAGTGTTGCCTGAGAACATGTTAGAAATGCAACCCTCCCCCTCAGCCTACTGACTCAGAAACTCCAGGCAGTGGGGTTCAGCAATCTCAAGCCCTTCAAGTGATTATGTCGCAGGCTAAGCCTTGAGAACACTTGTCGTGGAACAATGTCTGACAGTAGCGCAAGAAAAATGTAGTGCCCTCCACCATGCTCAAATAAATCTATTTAATGACCAATGCCTCTCTCAATATACGTAAAAGAGATATGTAAATAACAAAAGATTTAACCTGTTTCCTTATAGTAGTAACATTACACTGACATTTCCTCTTCTGTAGGAGATAATCATCCCTGCTCTTCTTATCTTGTGAAAATATTGCATCAAATGAGCTAATGTATTTGAAAATGCTTTTTAAACCATGAAGCACTGTACATATGCAGGTTATTATTAGAAGTACCTTATTTACATGGACATCAGTTTCATTTTGAAAGGGATATCCTTGGGGTTTGCTGATCATTTAGCTTTCATTATCATACCTGTCAACCAGCTCCTACCACTAACTAATAAGGTATCAAGCAGAAGAGCCAAATGAGGGGGAGAAATTGGTCAAATTATGACTAAATACTTTAATTTCAGTGAGAAAAAATAGAGTTGATGGATTTTGTCAAGGCTGAGATTGGGTATTTAGAGTAATTTAATGACTACTGGTTTATCAATATCCCTGCTTTTTCCCCTCACTTTTGAAAATGTTTCTGTCTATCATATAAACCCAACCTTGGGTGAGGTTAATAACATTTGCAAACCAAAAGCAATTTAAGGATAATACTGACTGTTTTTGAAATTTCCATTTGTGGAAAATCCTTTCCAAGTTGAAAATACTCTCACTTTACTTGTTCTTATTGGAACAATCTCTTTTTCAGTTCTTTTGGGGAATTAGAGCACAATTAAATTTTTGCCTTTTTAGATACTGATAGTTTTGTGTCATGAACTTCAGTATTGCTAGCAGTCAATGATCATACTATTCTGAGGAGCTATTAAGTGCCAAGTCCTAGGGGAAGATATCAAATGTGAAACTGTTCCAAGTCATTCTCAGAGCTTAGTTAGATAGAGCAATAAGATGTAGACCCAGGAAAGGGTCTTTGATTCTTTTGACTGTGATGTCAGTTTTATGAACAAATAGAGTCTAGGTTAGGGTCAGGTAGATAATGCTTGTGTGTGGGTGGCTTCACTGAGAATTTGGGATTTCATCTGTGATCAGATGGTGTATATTTGTTTAACACGAGAGTATAAAGTTTGGCAGTTGGCATTCTAGCAGTTTGGACTTGGGAATATTTAGCATGAAGTGAACAGATTCTACATAATGTAAACCTCATATAAGACAAGATGAGATGAGGCAGTAATGCTAGTGGGAACCCCCGCTCCAGGTGCCGGGGTGGTGATTAATGGTGTGAGACAGAAAGTATCTTTGAGCTGCTGTGCCAGTGGAGGATTCTTTTTCATTTCCTACATCAAGTAGGAAGAGACCATTTGTATGGAAGGGGCTTAAAAACCCTCATCACCACTACAAAAAAGAACAAGTTGTTTTTTTTTTGCGGTGTGTGGGCCTCTCACTGTTGTGGCCTCTCCCGTTGCGGAGCACAGGCTCCGGACGCGCAGGCTCAGCGGCCATGGCTCACGGGCCCAGCCGCTCCGCGGCAGGTGGGATCCTCCCAGACCGGGGCACGAACCCGTGGCCCCTGCATCGGCAGGCGGACTCTCAACCACTGCGCCACCAGGGAAGCCCGAACAAGTTGTTTGAGCATAAGAATTTTCCGTCCAGCTGAGACCACTCAGACAGAAAGACCAGGAGACCCCCAGCCAGGACAGTGTTCTACAGCCACTCCCTAGATTCACAGCAAACAGCCATTGCTCCAAGACTGTACTTTCAGCAAGTGCTCAGGCAAAGACCAAGACTTGGTAATAAGGGCCCTTGATGCAAACAGCAGAGATCTCAACTGAGCTTCACCAGCCCACAAAGGCCTGTTTTGACGAGCATCAAGAATGAGACTTGGATTTGGCTTAAGTTACTTACAGTTTGGTTTACTATTGATCTACTAAAAGAAGCAGTGTAAAGATAGGGGTGTAAATGAGTGAGTGGGTACAGTACCTTCCCAGGCCTCTCAGGTCTGCACAGAGATAGATGCCCCCAAGTTCTGTGATTGATACTAATGCCTGGTGAAAAACTAGGTCAGAACAGCAAAAGCTGGGCTCCTTATACTGCTGGGCTGGGGCAAGGCCTCAGCCTTGTACAGGCCTCAAAGGTCTGTCTGTTTTGGGGGTCTTTACTCTCCATGCCATAGTTGAACACTTGTGAGTGTGGGCCTGTACAGCTGGCCTAGGCATGGCTTCCACACCACCCTGGACTTCATTCACAGGAGAGGGAGGGGCTGAACCAGCAAAGAGACTCATTCTGTAGTCTCCTTTGTTACAGGTGATCTCCACTTCCCTCACAAGGAAGAACCACAGATGGAGAGAAAACCCTCTTCGTGTCCTTTACAGTTTGCTTTGTGTGAAGTTAGTGACTATAAAATAAAATGAATAATGTTTTCGTAATAGAATGTGGGTTCCAACATTCTGAACAAATCTTTCTGTCATTTTTATATATTTGAGAGTTAAAATACTGTATCCAGGCATTGTTATGTGCAGACTCACACTGGCAGAAGTTTCCTGATCACCAGGGTCAAGATTCTGCAACCAAAACGGGTCAAAACAAGGCAAGGCTTTCTTTGGTGTCTGGGAGCGCATGGACTTAAAAAGATAGCAGAAGGCTCAGATGACAGAAAGCTCAGTGTTCTGGAAATGTGGACTTAAGCAGTGGTCATTCTTGCATTTTAAATCTCAGTTTCTCTTCAACAGCATCAAATCCCATCTGTCAAATAGCCCCTGATGGTAACAGCATTGAATCAAGCATTTGAATTTCTTTATTTATGGTTTCTCTTGAGAACTGATGACTGATTGATTCGTAGATCCTGATTGGGAAGGTTTTAAGTTTGTTGAACTGGGCAGAGGCAGGGTAACAGACACAGATCTTTAGGATCTGACTGCTTGAGTTTGAATCCCAGCCTGGCGTTTCCTAGCTGTGTGACCTGGGGCAGGTTGATCCAGACACGGTAGCTGCGTTATTTGGCTGTTGTAAGGATTAAATGAATTGCTGGGTTTTGAAGTTTATAACAGTGCCTGGCATGTAAGTGTTTGCTATTATTATTTTCAAACACAAGCCTCCTCTTTTGTGAAGGGCACAGTATAGTCTAGACTGCTCAGTTTTGCCTGCTGCTGTAATATAGAATTTTTGAAAGGAACTTGTTTCTTAACTAGAATGGTAATAACACTGTCTGTAACCATTGGAACCAGCTGGTGCATTATCTGTAATCTTGATAGCGAAATACAAACACAGTTTACTTTCTTAGCCTCACCTTTCACAGAATCATAAAATTTTAATGCAGACTTTCTCCACTTGGACCTCTTCATTTTTCAGGCATATGACCAAAGGTTAAGCAAGTAGGTGGTGGTCCCCCAGCTTGTAGTTACAGAGTCTGAATTTGATTACTAGTCTTTATACTCTTAGCTCTAAGAAGTCTCCAATAAAACACAATGTTCAGGGCTTCCCTGGTGGCTCAGCGGTTGAGAGTCCGCCTGCCGATGCAGGGGACACGGGTTCGTGCCCCGGTCTGGGAAGATCCCACATGCCGCAGAGCGGCTGGGTCCGTGAGCCATGGCCGCTGAGCCTGCACGTCCGGAGACTGCTCTGCAACGGGAGAGGCCGCAACAGTGAAAGGCCCGCGTATCGCAAAAAAAACAAAAAAACAAAAAAACCATAATGTTCAAAGATAGATGCCATAGATGAGGTCTCTGTAACCCTAATCTTGAAAGATCTGGCCTGGGATCATGGATTATTAAATCCTTTAATGATACTTGTTTTTGAGTTGGGATCTTCAGCATGTTTTTGTTTTTTGCTTTTAGAGCTTTGAAAAATCTGTCAGCTATCACAAATATGATTTTTGTCATCTGGCTCTTTCAAGGACTAAGGATCTGTCATTTCTAAATTTCATAATATAATGTGGCTATCAGTTCTCACCATTGAACTGAAGTTGGGCTTTTCATGTGCACAGTGCAAAAACGAGAAACTTTAATTTGTTATTGAGTAATGAAATGGCAAATGATCAGTTTCCGGAAGCTTTTAGGAGTTGTGCTATATAAGATACGACTGTGAAACAAGGAGCCTGAGTGCCTGGGAGCAGTGATGATCATACCCAGCCATGCAGTCCCTGGCACCCAGGACCTTCTAGAACCTAGATTTCTGGGCCCATTTAAACCCTTGGAATTAGGATATCTAGCAGATGGAAAAAAATTGTACAGTGATTCCCAAATGACACATTAAAACAGTCTTGAAACTCTGGAGTTGTATTTCAAGTATTAGAATCAAAGTACTTGGGCACTGGTAGGAATTTAATGTAACATCCAGTTCAATTGTACATTTTATAGATGAAGAAAATAAGATTGTGGGTGGCTTATAGGTTTTAGGATCATAGAGGTTTAGAGGAGGAAGAAAGCTCATAGATGACCTGATACACAATTAACATTTTAGAGATGAAGAAACTGAGAACCAGAAGGGCTGTGTGACTGGCCCTAGGTCACAGTCAGAGCAGCAAGCTGAGATCTCTCAGAGCTCCCATCACAGAGATAAGGTAGCTCTAAAGGGACATATACAAGGTCCTTCCAAGGTTGTGGACACCAGTGGTGGAGACAGGAATCAGAGGGTAAGGCCCAAGGCCTATATACCCCTCAAGTTGGCCTGTGTGCATCTTTTAAACTTGTCTTGCCATGTTCCACATTTAGAGAAAAAATTAACTCAAGATGTCATTTGAGATTGGATCAGTCTTAATCATCGTTGTTGGGAGTTAATATGGTGGAGGGCATAAAAAAACATTTGGCTGGAAACTGGGAGATCTGAGATCTGTTCCTACATCTGTCACTAATTGCATTGCAGGATTGTAGGTAAGTCATTTGACTTCTAGCTTCCGTTTCCCTATCTCAGAAATTATAGGATAATATCTTCCCTAAATACTTATGGGATCATTATGAATATAAAATTTTAAAAAATATGTAGGAAAGTACATTAAAAAGTATAATATATTAGACATGTTAATCTTGTTATATGGAAAGCCATTTAAATAGAAATGATCTTTACGAAATAGGGAGATGTTAGTAAACTTAAGTTTAATTTATCATTCAGCCACTGTTAACATTGCTCACCAATTAAAACACTAAAATATATATGCTTTCACTATATACTTGTTTTAAACATCACTTATTTAATGTAAATGCCTAGTTTTTACCTAGTATGACAGGCAATAGGTTTTATTGCACTAAACATATTTAATGGCAAAAGCCGTAAGTAAAAAAGAAGGAAAGCAAATAGTTTTTCTTTTCCCAAGGATACCAGGTCAGAGGGGACACTTATATGATGCTAGATCTAAAACTATACTTATTCCTTTCTTTCCTGGCCCTCATATTAAAAGACTAATGTAACAAACACTTTAAAAGTGCTTATTATGTACAAGGCACTGTTTTATACTTAACAAATAGGATTTTATTAATCCCCCTACATCAGTCAGGGCTCCACCAGGAGACAGAAACCACACAGTAATTTGAATAGTGAAAGTAAAATATAAAGCATTAATAAGCATAACAAGGGATTGAAGTAATGAGGAATTGGCTAGTAAGAAGTGAAGAGAACTGTAAAAAATATAGGATTAGCAAATACAGGAACTGCCACTACCCTCAGGCTAAGATAGAGCTCCCAAGGTAGAAATAAACCTGAAAATGGATCCCCCTACCCGTAATTAAGATTCAGACCCCATTGAAGAGGGTGTGGCCATGGCACACTGGGTAGCAGAGGAAATGCCAGGTGGAACAGGTGGAACCTGCTCAGAACTCATCCTCTGGGGTGCCGGTTCTGCTGGCTGCCGCACACTGCAGAAGCTGGGTGCTGGAAGACTCATTCCCTACAAAAGCCGGATGCTGAAAAGACTGCAAGCTGCGGGAGCCTGCTGAATGAAACAAGCTGGCACTGGGAGGGAAACCCCTTCCTTCTCCAGTGTCTCTCCGTTGCTCCTTAATGGTGGTGCTTAGCATCATGCCAGCTGGCAAAGGAGAAATGTTTAAAGGGCCCAACTCCATTTGTGCAGAGCAGGCAACGAAGGTTAAATTTGGAGCTTTGAGGAAATAAATTGATAATTGGAACACCTTTCAATAGTTCTGTGAACTAGGCACTACTATTATCCCCATTTTACAGAGGTAGAAACTGAGACACAGAAAGGTAAAACAACTTGCCCAAGGAGGGTCACATGGGTAGTAAGTGACAGAGCCAAGATCTGAACGCTTGTCGTTTGGCTCTGGCACTTACTCTGAATTACTCCACTATGAAGCCTCTGTGTTACTTTCTCGCCTGTGATGCATGGTCAGCATTATCTCATGGCTTCACGTGCAAGCCTCACTATCGTCCAATTTGATGATATAATGTCATTACATAAAATCCTTAAACTTTAGCACAAAGTTGTTACTATTCTCCTGTTTGTTTTCCATGTTTCTCCAATTTTTTCTAAAATTATGTATATCCAAATCAAACCACAAATCTACTCCCTTACTCCCTTTTAACATTTCCTGTTGTATATGAAGGAGACAATGTGAAGAGGCAGTCTGTGGATTCTCTATATCTATACATTTCTATATCTCTTTTCTGCTTTCCATCTCACTACACTAGTACAGACCCATAGTACCTCTTACTTGACTGTGAACATGGCCCGCCTACCAGTACATCTGTTGCCAATGAGAGGTCTGGTTCACCTTGAACACCATCACTGTGTTAGCCTTCATGAAGAGCAGCTCTGGTCATATCACCACCCTCCTCCATAATCTCCTCAGGCTCTACCCTAATAAAGCACATTCCCTCAGTTCAGACTCCAGAGCCCTCTATGTCATAATCCTGACAATGTTTTTCCAGCCCTAGCTCTCCTCACTTCTACTAGCACTGATCTGCCTGCCTAGCTGAAGTGAATATTCAGTGTTCCTCCAACTTTGTTTCCTGCCACCATCCTTTGTTTCAGGCATGCATTTTGCTGGAACATTTTCTCCCCAGTGGCATGTGTCCAATTCCACCTCATCTCAGAAACAAATCCTTCCACAAAGCCTTTCCTATTTTCAAATAATCTTTTTCTCCTTTTAAGCTCCAGGGTGCTATGTTTTTCTCATATAGCTTTTTAGGATAACAATATTGTTCTTGACTTCTACTCTATTAGATCACAAGTTCCTTGAAGGCAGGGCAATATTTTACTAACTTTTCTTTCTTTTATCTATCTATCTATCTACCTACCTACCTATCATTCATCCAGCTATGCATGCATGTATGTATGTATGTATGTATGTGTCTACCTAACAGATTGTATTTCTTGAAATCCAAGAAGTCATCAATATAGGTTTCAAGGTCTGGTTTTCAGTCAGGCTCACAAGACTCAATTAGATTTACTTGGCATCAAATTACTTTGAGAGGATGTAGAACAGGAAACACAAGTATGTCCAGCGACGGCAGCATCACAGAGGCTGCAGCCATTCAGTTGCAGTTTCTGTCTCTTAATCGTTGCTGGGACATGCTCCTGTCTCAAGATTAATAGTAACTGAATGGAGAGCAAGGTGTATCAAGGAAATCACTGGTTCTGGGGTTCATCTGTTTACATGTCCTGTTACCCTACACAGCCCTGAAAGGGTCAATGACATTCTGTCACATGGTACCCTGAACATAGTAAAAGATTAAAAACTTTTTTAACTTTTAATTTTATGTCATTTTGGATTAGATTTTTGGTTTTGCTCTGCATTTATGAATCCAAGTTTTCCTGCTTATCAACAGAATGCTGGGCCTCTGAGCCTCTGCTGGCTGTTCTTCTGTTTATACATGCCCTTTCCTACCTGTTTCTAATTCCTAACCTCATTTACACCTCCAACTTGATCTTTAAAGCTTTCCTAGTGACCTGGGCTTATTTTCAGTGCTGACAACCTGCTTGATTCTTTTTTTTTTTTTTTTTTTTTTTGCGGTACGCGGGCCTCTCACTGTTGTGGCCTCTCCTGTTGTGGAGCACAGGCTCCGGACGTGCAGGCTCAGCGGCCATGGCTCACGGGCCCAGCCGCTCTGTGGCATGTGGGATCCTCCCGGACTGGGGCACGAACCCGTGTCCCCTGCATCAGCAGGCGGACTCTCAACCACTGCGCCACCAGAGAAGCCCTGCTTGATTCTTGAAGGCTTGCCTCGGCCTCCTCTCCAGTTCTAGGTCCTTATTGTTTGTTTGTAATTAGCCCCAGAGTAACCTGAGTGGCCAAAACAGTCATTTATAAGCAATACACCACTAGAATACCTATATCTAGGAAGAAGTAATAGAACTCAACGTTGCAGATTGGATTCCTGAGCCACTCAGCAGAGGTTTCTGGTGGAAGCCATGTAAGAAAAATAGTTTTAAAATCATATTTTTCATATTAACAAACTCTAGAGATATATTGTCCTATATATTATTAGATAATTTTCATAAAACTTTGTAAAACTTGCACTTTTTTGTGCCCATTAGGTTTCCACGTGACTTTCTGAAGATTTCTGTTTGCACTAAAGTTTTGCATACACTAAACATTCAATAGCTGTTAGTTGCATAACTGTGTAAGACACAATGGTTTTTTTCTCAATTATTAGAAATCTCATTTTCTGCTAGAAAATTAATTTTGAAGAGCATGCAGGTGTTTCCACACAAGGTCTTAACCAGGTGATGAGCCTTCTCCTTGAGGACACTTGCCTTTTACAAGCAGTCCAGCTGCACGCAGATCACTGTTTCTCAACTTTGATGTGCATATGAACCACTTCCCATGCAAATTAAGAATGTAGGTTTCTGGGATCTCATCCCCAGCCATTTTGATGAGGGTGTTCTGGAAGTGGGCCTAGGCACCTGCACTTTTACAGCATCCAGTGTGGTTCTGTGCATGTGGTGTGAGGACATGACTTGAAGAAGCACTAAATTTGTCTCTAGAGAAGGTGTTCAAGTATTTTAACAATTTTTAAGGTACTTTCTGGGTTGAACTCCAAAATATCACTTAGGAGTTGTGGTGCGTTTCAAAAACAGTTTTATCAAACTATAATTTACATGCTATAAGCTTCACCTACCTTAGTGGACAAGCCTATATTTTTAGCACATTTGCTGAGTTGTACAATTCTTATAATGACTGTTACCTCTTTTTCCTTTGTGTGGGTTGATCTATCACACAGTCCATTATGCCAGTTGGTGACAATGTACATACAATTTCTTATCTGCAAGGCAGCTAAGTGTTTTGGGAGAATCAGAAAGTCAAAAGACCCACGTTTGAGCTTTGGCTTCATCACCCATTGGCCTGAGACCTAGGGCAAGGGACATGGCCTTTCTGAGTCTTGATCACCTCATTTATAAAAATGGGGATAATATTATTTCATATCTCTTCTATACGGCTCTTGTGAAGATTAAATGGGAAAAGGTATTTGGAGTGTAATTTGTAAGTATATTAAATTATTTAATTAATGAATACTTGCTTTGGTTACTTAATTACTGATCTAGGAAGTGAAGAGACATTAGTGAGTAAGATAGACACCATCCCTGATCTCCCTGAACAGATAGTAGGGAAAATGAGTATGGTCCTATGAGAGCATAGAATGGAGAAATTTGAGTTGAGTGGGGAGTGAGAAGTCTGTACAAGAAAGGCAGGAAAGTTTTACCCAAGGAGGTAATGCTTGAGATGAGAGCTGACAGATGAATTGGCATTAACTAAGCAAGGGGATGGTGGTGCTAGCATTCCAGGTGGAAGAAATGGGGGACAATGTGGTAGATGGTACATGGTACATTTGAAGGATGTGAACAAACGCTGTGGTTGCTTGAGGCGGGAGCAGACCCCAGACCCCAGCAGGCTCCAGACTCCGCAATGTGCTGCAGCCCATGTAATGGTTCAGGGCCTAATCCTTGAAGGATGTTAAGTGCCTGGGCAGGTGTGTGTGATGTGACCAGATTTGCATTTCCAGTGACTGCTCTGGGAAGATTAATGGGGAGTGGAGGGAGGGCAGAGAATACCAGAACGCCAGTTTGGAAGCTATCGCAACGGTTTAGGTGAGAGACTTGGGTTAAGGTGTCTGTGGTAGACTTAGAGAGATGCTGGTGTATTAGAAATAGATATAGGGTATTAGATTGATTGGATTCGGCCATGGATTATATTTGGAAGGTGTGGAGAGGGTGGTGTCTGGATGACTCAGATTTATGACTTGCATAATCGAATTGTGGTGGTTCATTCACTAGGATATGAAACATTACATGGAAAAAGAGTTTGAAGGTGAAGGGGGAGATCTTGAGCATATGTAAAGCACTCAGAACTGTGTCTGATGGTCAATGAATGGTAGCCATGATGATGATGGTGATGATTTTAAGATGCCTTCAAGGCATCTTAGTGGATATCTTGAGCTGTAATGAGGTATAAATATGTTGGTTATTACTATTATTTTGCTCACAAAACATGGCAAGCACTATATTAATTCATGTTTTAATTTCTTTAACTTATACTTCAAAATTATAACATTAATCCTTCCCCCCATGGTATAAATGTAGGATTTTACTGTATTAAATAGGAGCCCATGTTTCAAAATCTTCCAAGTTTATTGATTGAAACTGAAAGCTTCAACTATATCACTCCTCAGAGCTCCTCTAGGGAGTGTTGCATTAGAAAGATAGCAGCAGGCTTGTAAATTAGTACAGTTTACCAACCCACAAGCATTTGTCACTTCTTCCCTCCTCACGAGAGAGCAGAAGGAAAATAAGCAGTCTTTCCTCAGTGCCTCCTGCCTCGTGATTTGTTTGGCATATTTGCTACCTGCCTTGTGGCTGGGCAGTTAGCTAATTTAAAGGCTGAATGAGAAAGCTCTGGAAACAGCCAGAGTGCTCTGTTGAAGTAGATGGCTAGTCAATAGGGAAAAAGGAGAATAAGCTGATTAATGATGAAATCAGGAACACCCTTTGAAAAGAATGCTTGTGCTTTGCCAAGCTGATTTAAGTGGATCTTACGTTACTAGTCCACCTGATGCCCATCCAATGTTTCTGACTTCAACTTTAGACAGTTCCCAGCATATAATTATTAAATCATGGCTGACATTTTTTCAGTGGAACACTACTCAGATAATTGTGACTTAGTTTTTTTTTCTGTTATAAATTTAGTTGTCTACCTGTGAAGCAAAATTATAATTAGATGAATACTTGCATATTTACAGGTGTATTTCAGCCCAAGAGAAAATCTAGATGTTTTCAGCTAACAAACTTAGATTGCTAAGGGCACAAGGAGTTAGTGGTTCTTTGTTGTCTGACTTAGGTTAGCATTTTGATTGCTTTAATTTTAATTGTTAGCATTTAATTGCGTGGCATGCCATTTTGAGTTACATAAGCTTTGCTATTCTCGTCTATAAAATAGAAATGATAATAATATTACCTCCTTCAAAGGGTAATTGCCAGAATTAAATGAAGCAAATATCTACAGAATGCTTTGAACAGTGCCTGCCACATAAGTGTCTTAGTCCATTTGGGCTGCTATAACAAAATACCACAGACTGGGTGGCATATAAACAACAGAAATTTGTTTCTTACAGTTCTGGAGTCTGGGGAAGTCCAAGATCAAGGCAATGGCAGATTTGATGTGTGATCAGGGCCCACTTCCTTGTTCATAGATGGCCATCTTCTTGCTGTGTCCTCACATGGCGGAAGGGGCGAGGGAACTCTCTGGGGTCTCTTTATAAGGGCACTAACCCCATTCATGAGGGCTCCTTATGACCTAATCACCTCCCAAAGGCCCCACCTCCAAATACTCTCACATTGTAGACTAGGTTTCAACATATGAATTTTGAGGGAGCACAAACGTTCAGTCTATTTCGGTAAGCATTCATTCACTGAGGGCTATACTTATTGTTAAACAGTCCCCACCTAGCTCAACATGGTGAGAGAGAATGTAAATATTTCTCCATCATGGAGTGAGCACTGTGGATAGAGTATGAAAAGTACCAAAAGGACCAAAAGAAATTGTTCGTCACTTATGTGACGAACAATCACATAATACAGTTATGTGATCTCATATTTGTTCAACACCTGTCTCCTAAATGTCTAATGTCTAGAATGTGAATCCTGCAGGGCAGAGGTTCCACTTCTTTCTCTTTCTAAGCCCAGTGTCTGGCCCCATGTGCTGTATAGGGTCAATCAATGTACATTGTGTAAATAAATACATAGTACAGTGATTTGTAGGTTTTTCATTGGTTCTCAAATCTCCATGGAAGGGGGGAGGCAGGGTCTTCTAAAAGGAGAGGAATCAATCTGAGGCTGTTATTAACATTCCCACTATCATTTGGGGAGGTGGGGGATGTTTAGAAGCAACGGGACTGGGTCTGTGGCAAAAGAGAAAGTTGATTTTTACAAAACAGTGTCTTGTAACACAATCCCAACAAATGATATTTATAAAAAACAACTCAATTTTTGTGGGTATTTCCTTGTTTTAGAATCAGATTCGCCTGAAATAGGCATGAAGCACCATGGAACAAAAATTCCAACACTGCATAGTTTTGATATCTTTATTAAATGATATTATCCATTAGTGCATGACTGTGGAGTCCACTGTTTACCAGCCTGGAATGAACTACAAAACCTACTCACATATATTATTTAAAAATTAAAATGTTGATTCCACAAGGTTATTGAAAAATCCAAGTCATGCTGATTTAATATTGCAAGATGGAATTAATTTTGGAAGGGATTTTGTATAATTTGAGTAGCTTAATTCCACATTAATAAATATGTTGTGGTGTCTAGGATAAACACTTTGCTTTGGAGGAGCATGTTTATTTTCCAAAGACAGTGTCAACTTGTGCCCTGTCATAGACAGTGTATTATATGTGGAGTGTCTTTTTCTCTCTTCTTTTCTCTTTTTCTCTTTTCTGTCTCTGAGGACAAACATCTTCCTTTACCTAGGGTCTGTAGTAATTAGAATCACCCTTAGGAAACTGGTGGTGGGTCTGATTTTCCCTATTATATTCCCTCTCTATTTCCTCCTTGTGGGGTTTGTAAGGGAGCTTGTAAGGGTCTGCTGTGGGTAGAAGCTTGTGTTTTATTTGAGGGAGAAGAGAGTTAGTAAAAGGGGACTGGGCAAGTTGGGCATGATATGTCTCCTCAGTGTGACGTGAGTTTCATTGTTTGTGAGCTTCACTAATACCAGTATAATAGTTAACACGTGTTCCAACAAAAGTGAAACCAGTGTGGGGACGTCTCATCAATGCCTTTGTGTGGTGATGGACAGGAAGTATGGGGGACAACATTTTATCATGTAGCTGAGAATTAGCAATGATTATTTCTTCTGAAAGCATCTGCTTAATGACAGGTCTTTTAAACTTCATCAGAAAAGGAGTTAATGAAAAATCCGTAGTTATAAATCTTGCATTGAAGGGTTCCATTTAGATGCTTACTGTTTCAGAATCTGAGCTGATCTCAAACATTAGGGTGCTTACTACAGACCCTGATAGTCTGACTGTGTGCCGGGCACTACTCTAAGCAGGTATAGCTGGGAATGACGTTTATAAACAAGGAAACCCAGCAAAAGGCCAAGTGGGGCGGAAAGCCAGGTGTGACGTAAAGGTAGTCTGGGGAGCCAAGAAACATAAACTTGACATTTTGCCTACTTCTGCCCCTGAAATGACTGCTAATAAGTCAGTGATGAATATAATCAAAGTCTTATTAGTAACTCCTAGTGTCTGTCATTGTACACAAATATTAAGTGAAATACTTTCATAAACATTATTTCATATAATTATCACAATTACTCTGTTGAGGTAATTATCATTCTCATCTCACAGGTGACAAAACTGAGGCTCAGAGAGTTTGAGACATTTGTCTATAGTAGAATTGGGACATAAATCCAGGGTTATTTTTCCCACATATTCTGCACATACAATTCCAATGTTAGCCCCATTAAAATATAGGGTTACAGGGAAAGGCATAGTATTTTGAATGTTTTTGAAGTTTCATGATTGAAGAAATATTAAATTTTCATTGTAGGTAGGGTGAGAAGTACGGGAATAAAAGCATAGAAAGCCTGCTTCTTTTTGGGTAATTATATAAACATATACTCATAAAATATAGGGATATATAACTTTAAAAGATACTTATATAGGCATATGTTTATATGTGTTTGTATTTATATATACCCACCATTAATATTTATTTAAAATATTCTGTTATAGGGTCAAAGTGAGGGAGTAGTATAAATTTAGGGTACCTGTTACTCCTAGCTGGAGCTATAGTCTCTCTCAATAAACACTTGCCTTCTGGCTTCAATTCATTTAAGTTTGAACTTCTGAACCCTTTCATTGGACGGTTCCATTTATTTTGTCATGGGATCTTGGGAAATAAATACCTGTAGTAATGCTGGTACTGGTCTGATCTTTGCTTCCTTGACCTTGGATCAATAAACGAGAGGCTGCAGCAGCTGTTCTCAACTGTGCAAACAAACCTTATTTTAAGTAGAACAACAGAGTTTGGCTTTAACTGGAATCCAAAAAATAAATCAGACTTGATTTACAATTACAGACAAACTCTTTGAAGAAATAATGCATTGTGTGCAGCATTAAGCAATCGTTCTAACCCTTAAAGATAACAGGTGAAATGGGGCATTATGAATACCTCTTTTACGAATCTTTGTTATTTTATCAGGCTTTGTGTTGGTGACTTTCTGAGTTAATTCCTACAAGGTTTATCTCCCTTTCCTTAGGGCCCATTACTCTTATGTCAGAGTCTGTCAACCAAAATTTTGCATTTCCTTTCTAAGTGTGGAAACTGTCCTGCCTATGAATATTGTCCTGGCCTTTGATATCAGATTTCTGCTGCAAGTGGCCTTGGGTCTAATGGCCTCTGGCACCCTGCCCCTTCTCTCAGATGTGAGTCCACTGTGTGCAGGGTAGACTGATCACTCATTCAACCAGAGACCTTGAAATGTCTCCTTCACTTTACAGAGATTGGAGAGAAACAGACTAATAGTAGGGAAAAAAAGGATGCCGCACGATGTACCCAAAGGATTTGAGGAAGACCTTTCCATCTCTATCTGACTCTCTTGGCCCCAGAGGACTTGTGGGCTGTATGCCACTGGCACCAACATAATACAGCTAATAACAGTTATTTCTGTTCTGGTGTTGAATTAGATTCTTAGCTTCAAATCCTCACACAGCAGGTTTGTAGACCCTGCTGAAGATTCTGGCACAATTTCAGTCTAGTGCAAGCAGCTTCAATAAGACATGGGCCAAGGGACTGAATTGAAGGCATATTTCCTTTTATCAAGGTTGACTGAAAGAAAGTAGCCACCAGGAAGTTCTGACAGCCCAGGAATGGGTGACCCTGCCCCGGCAGCTCTGGCCTTTGGAGCCCAGCCAGGGCAGATGCTAGAGATGAGTCTCACTACAGCTGCAGATGCCAGGGCTCAAGATGCATAATCCAGAGCTTGACAGCTGCCAAACTAGCCCCCCCCCCCGCCCCGAGTGCCCAAATGAGTTGGTGCTTCTGAAGGAGATGACAGGAAGGAACCAGAGGGATTGCCATGGCTCCTCTCCAAATATAGCATTAAAGGGAAGCCAAGAGAACATTACAATTTCCTCTGTATTTTAAGAAGCACAGGAATCATATAATAATCTTAATCCAGTGTATCACTGCTATACCTGGAGGAGGTTGTGAGCTAAATCCTGTACATTATTTGTGGCCCTTTTGGTTTTTAAAGCATTCATTTATTCAATCAGTTGACAGTCTTTTATTAAATGCCCACTCCATGGTAAGCAGTGAGAATATGGAGGTTAAATAAAAGTATAGTAACTTACCTTAAGGTAGTGGTTCTCAGACTTTTTGAACACAGCCCACTTGGGAGGGGCTGAAGATTCCATGGCTCACCATTTCCACCTTCCTCCTCTTTCCAGTGGTGGAAAATTTCAGAGAGTGATTATGATGAATTTACTTTAGGATTAGTGAAATATATGGCCAGTGAAATATATGGCTAATATTTGAATCATAATACCTAGTCTGGTAATGTAAAATCTATAGGCTCAAATAATTTTGATGTAAATACACCTTTCTTCATGCTAAAGGATTAACCAGTTAACCCAAAGTAAATTCATGATGAAGCTAAATTCATAGAAATTTCTTACTAATTGTAACAAATGCAAGCTACATCCAATTTAGAGTATTGATAATGTACTGGTAATAAAGGGCTTTTTCTCCAAATGCCAGATTCCATGTATTTGCTTATGTGTATGCAGAGAAGGAGCTTTTCAATGTTGACCAGCATTGGAGGGCAGCCAGAGTTGTTAGTAGAAAACTGAACCAGAATTCTAAGTACATTCTTAGAAACAGTAATTTTCGTTTTCAAATGCTAAGTGTTAGAAACTTCTGGCACACTTAGTACTTTACTAGCAAGTAGCCCTTGGTGCTAAATTAAGATGAAGATATATAGCATTGACCTTCATTATCTCTAAAGACCTGGAGAAAGGTGTTCTTTTTGCACGTGTACACAGTCAGTGTAAGTATTGCCAAATTAGAGATACGTATTTAGAAGATATCATGGAAGGAGGTTGGGAAAGTGCCCAACTGCCTAAGTAATGAGGGGAGGTTTCTTGGGACTGGTGCTCTTTGAACTGAGTTATAAGCATGGCATAGGAATTTTACAGGGATGAGGGTACCAGCAGGACATTCTCGGTGAAGGAAACAGAATATACAGGGATATGGAGGAATAAAAATATGTATAGGTTCCCAGTACCTTACCTGCCGTTCTGAAACCCACAAAACTTTAAAATCTGAAGGTTTTTAATTCATTTGGCAACAAAACTGACCTGAAGTGATGTGAGGCTACATGTAGTTTCTGTTTATCCCCATTAGTGTTAATATTCACAAATTTAGTTGCAGACACATTAATATGTTGTTTGTAGGGTGTATCACCATATCCCACTGGGAGTTTTACGTGATAAATGCTACGTGCACTATAATGTTTTGATAAAATCTGAAAATTTCTGAATTCCAAAGCACATCTAGCCTTAAGGGTTTCAGGTAAGGGATTGCATACCTTTGGGCAGCTGTAGAATTTCATTATGGTTTGGGAAACAAGGGTCATTTGGAGGTGTGGTGGGTGATAGGATGAGAAAATTAGGGAAGAGTCATTTGAACCCCGTGAATTCCCTTTGAGCTCACCACTAAGGATTTCACAGAGAACTACATATATCACATGGTTTGTTAGACTTACCTGTACCTTGTTCTGGGTGTTAGTTTCCTAGGGCTGCCATAACAAAGTACTACATACTGAGTGGCTTAAACAACATTTTATTGTCTCATTGCTCTAGAGGCTAGAAGTCTGAAATCAAGATGTCAGCAGGGTTGGTCCCTTCTAAGAGCTGAGAGAGGAGCTATTCCAGGACTCTCTCTTTGGCTTGTAGATGGCCATCTTCCCCCTATATCTCTTCACATTGTCTTCCTTCTGTGTGTATCTCTGTGTCCAAATTTCCCCCTTTTATAAGGACACCAGTCATATTAGATTAAGGCCCATCCTAATGACTTCATCTTAACAAATTACATCTGTAAAGACCCTATTTCCAAATAAAGTCATATTCTGCTGTACTGGAGGTTATAACTTTAATATTTATGGATTTAGAGGGTATACAATTAAACCTAAAACCCTTCACATCTTGCCTGTTCTCAGTTTCTTTTGTTTCTTCGATTACTAGACTGAAGATAATGTGTTGCTTCTCCCTCATAGGTCCTCTTCCTTTCCAGACATTTATTAAGCCTTTAATATTTATGAAGCCTATATATAAATTATTATTGTTCTCATTTCTAAGGATGACTCAGAGAGGTCCAGTAACGTCTCTAAGGTTACACAATAAATAGCAGACTTGGAATTCAGTCTTCAGTTTTTCTACCTCTATAGACAAGCTTTGGAGTTTTGTCTGCTGTATTGGAAAATGGTTAAACCAAACAGAGGAATCCATCCCTAGATACTACCTCAGGATGGTGTATAAAACCTCACTTCCCCCTCTCGCTGCTCCCATGACTGAGGATTTCGAAAGCTGTAGGGTATATGTGTCAGATGGGTAGGGCCTGCCATCTCCTTGGTGTTTTACACTGTCAGCTCTGATCCAAACAAGCACTCTGCAAGGCAGCATATCAAGATTTCCAGTTCCACGCTGTTGTGTTTCACCTCAGGTGAATGTCCAGCTTAGTCCACTTCCTACCCTTCTGCTCCTCTCCCCTGGCTACAAGTCAGTGGTTCAGTTGAGATGACTTAAAACAGATTACACACTCTAAGGGAAATTTACTTTACTGTCTTATTTTCCAAATATTTTACAGTCAGTTTAATTCATATGGCCCATATGTCCTCTGTCCCACGCAGAAACAGCTGCATACTTAGTGCCTCTTGTCTCTTTCCAAGAACATCAGATTAAACCGAGCATTGCAGAAAGTGATATGCACATACACACACACACACACACACACACACACACACACACACACGAGATAGGGAGAGCAAGAGTGAGAAAGAAAGAGAGAGTAAGATGCTTTGTAGTTTACAAAATGCTTGCCAGAGAAAAATGACATTTTACTAGTTTCTAATCTAGCTGGGCTGCAAATGTTTCCCATGGGGACCAATTTTGAGTGAGGCAAAAAATCTGCATTTCTGGGCAGATGTGTGTCTAGGTGGGAGGTGGGATAAATAAGAGAACAGTTCTGCAGAACTCCCACTAGTCTGTGTTATTCTGCTTCATCGTCATCAATTAATATTTATTGAATGATAGATCATGGGGCACATGGCACTGTATGCTGTTCTGAAGAGTAATATTTTATTTCCTGCCAAGGAGTCCTGGAGGGTTGCTACATTTCACAGCTAAATGGTGGATCTTTGAACAGTTGGTTAAAGAGACTCCTTCATATATTGTTTACAAAAGTACCTCACAGTCTTGGGAATCAAGAAAAACATTCTATGAGTATGTATCAGTTTCAGCTGATTATCACAGAGAGGAAATGGAATGTATATATTACAGTAAAAACTGGCTTTTTTTTTTCTGCTAAGAGTATAGGGAAAAACACAACTTATGAACTCCATATTACTTTTTACCAAGGTATTCTAAAGTGCTTTAGGTAAGACCTGGTATGTACTTGGAATCATTGCTGGGAAGTGTGTTTATTGCAGGTGTTAGCATCTTCCCCCTTCAACAGTTGGGAGACCTGAGACATTGAGCATTTTAATGATGTCTATAAACTCACATATGGAATGTGGATCTCATCACATAGGCCCTCCAAGTCAGGGCAAATTGAATAAAATATACATTTTCCTTTGTCGTGGCCCATGTGTTGCTTGTTACTCTATAGCCTTATCTCCCTCTAAATCTTCCCTTCTTCCCTTCTTACTCCCCACCCTCCTGGCCCCACTCAGCCACTCACACACTCATGCACACACACTTGATACTCTTGCCAAGCTAGACTATTCATTACCTTCTGGTTTAGTCATATATTTTACTGCCACCAAACCTTTGCTTTTATTTTCTCATCTGTAACTCCATATGCTATTATCCAAGTTCTGCTTGCTTAAATCTTGGGCATCTTTAGGGAGCTGCTCAAATCCCATTGGTTCTCAAAGCCTTTTTTTTTTTTTTTTTGCTGTACGCGGGCCTCTCACTGTTGTGGCCTCTCCCGTTGTGGAGCGCAGGCTCAGCAGCCATGGCTCACGGGCGCAGCCGCTCTGCGGCATGTGGGATCTTCCCGGACCGGGGCATGAACCCGCGTCCCCTGCATAGGCAGGTGGACTCTCAACCACTGCACCACCAGGGAAGCCCCCTCAAAGCCTTTTTAATACCCCTTTCTTCCCATTATTAGTAAGCTCTCTTTTTTTTTTCCTCTTCCACTATTGCACATCTTTTAGATCATCTATCATAACTCTTTTCTCTCCCCCCATTTCTCATCTTCTGTCTACTTGGGATTTGTTTATGAGTTGGTGAGTATCTCACGTCATTGGCTGGGTGCTCTCTTGGACCTTAAGGCATTGGTATGATCAATCAATAAGCCGATCAGTCAATCAATCAATTAAGACAACTTGCTCAGTTGTCCACTCTGAAGTAACAGAATAAACATAGATCAAAGAGCATTACAGTGAGCCTCAAGGGACTATCTAATACTGTTTTTGCTGATAAGGAAATCAATTGTTTTGTATGAAGTATTGTTTGAAATTCTTCAGATATTATCTGATGCTCAGAAATATCTTGATCCTGCTGAGATTTTCAGTATGTTGATCAATAAAAGTAATTTCTTTTTTTTTCCTTAAGGAAAGTATTTCAACACCTGAGTAGGGGAATAGCTTTATCCAAGTTATTCTTGCCCTTATGGCTAGTTGCCAAGAGGAGGTAGAACTCTATAGTCTTTTGAGTTTAGAATTTTTGTGAGAAGAGAGAAAGAGAATGAGTCTCTTGTCATCTATCCCCATTCAAATGGGTTTATAAAGCTCTTTATCAAACAAAACCATAAATAACTGCAAAGAGGTCCAATACCCAGGGTATAGAAGAATAGGTGGAAAAGAAAGAAAGCAGCTATTTTCCCATGAGCATCCTGTGTTTAGCCGCCTTAGGGGTCTTGTTTGTTTGTTTTGTCCTTTAGGGTTAAATCTGGTAGGATTTATCTTTTACTATCTAAGAAATCATACATAAACTATAGATAGACGTTAATTGATTGATGGATTAATTCAATCCACAAATACTACTGACCATCTACTTAGTGCAGGCATAGTATGAGGCACCAAAAAACCAATAGTGAAGGAGGTAGAGGCAGTATTTGCCCTCACTGAGCTTGTAGGTTAGTGTGTGTGAGAGCAATTCAGCAGGGAACAACGGTGGCGTGTGACCAGGCCACTACAGGGGAAGGACAGGGTGCTGCAGGGGCATGGAGAGCTACCTCACCCAGATGTGCGGGCTCAGAGGAAGGGTAACCTATACATGGGGAACTGAAGACTATGTAGGAGTTCACTGGTCGGAATGAGACGAGATGCAAGCAGAGGAAAGGGCATGAGTGGAGGCCGGGGATGAAAGAGAAAGTGGAGGGTATGAAGGTCCACGTGGCTGCAGGACAGAGGCTGGGGGGCACAACGCAGTGCTGCGCAGATGTGAAGCTTGTTTCTGTGAGATCCCACCTCCTGACCAGGGGTGAGAGAAGTGGAGTCTGGAGTGGTCCTTACAGAGTAGCTCTTACATGCGTTGCTTGTGATCTGACTCTGGGTTTGAAGCAGGCAGATACTCACGCAGACTAAAGAGGTGCTCTGACTGTTTCTCTTTAAAAGGAACTATGGCACTGGAATCCGGCGCCCTCCCAGAAGAGATCTCTACCCACATTTGTGCCTGGGCTTCAGTTTATAGAAATAGTAGAGCAGGGTTCAGGGAGGGGGCAGAGGAATAACACCTATTTTCTTACCCTCTACTAGGCAAGTTTATGTAGAGGCAGTTCCTGGCAAATTTTTGAGATAATGTAAAACATGCACTGGGGAGAGGGCTACAGAGATGATCCTTGACATCTCTGAAGAACTGCTAGGCGTGAACAGAGCTGCCTGGGACTGTGTTTTAGAAAACAAAATTGTATTAGAAATGGAAAGTTTCACGTATGTTTGATGCCCCGAAGCAGCTTCTTTCCACCATTGAAATATGTGTCAAACATGCAGATAAAAGGTAGGTAGAAATATCAATGCTTAGGTGCTGAATTTTAGTAGTCGTATTTACGGCACTTTGTAAGCCTGAGGTATGCCCTCAGCTAGATTATGACACAGTACTTTGTGTGTAGTGGGTGTGCCAAAATATTACTGGAATGAAGTTGAATTTTGAATATATCACTAAAAACTACAGATCAAAATGGAATTCAAGGAAAACCCCAGATTTATTTTCTTCCACATGAAGAACAATTTATTTACTTCTCTTGAATTATCCCTAGTACTGAGCTGGGTACTGGATATATAATCTTTGTTGACAAGTTGAAGGAATGTTATCCTAATTAAGATTAGTGTTAGAAGTGTCTTCATTGTCAACAACACAGTTACTGTGATGTCACACTTCTTCCAAAGTGTTTTCATATGTGCCTGTCCTAACTCATAATTTTAAAAAAGAGGAAAGAATATTGATAGTAAGAACAGAGAAGAATTTGTAAAATATACATTTATTTTCTAGCTCCAAGTAGCTCTTTCTAGTCCTTGGATTTTGGAGCCATACAACTTTGTGTTTAAACCTAACCATTTTCCACTGGGAGGAATGTAGGGCAAGTTCTTAAATTCTTTGTGTTTCCTTCCCCAGGTCCTCCCACCTCATGACTGTTTTTTTCTTTCAAAATGGAGATAATATCAATGTTACAGGATTTTTGTGATGACACAGTGAGATATGTGGTAGAGGACCTGTTTAGAGGAGGTGTTTAATTGATACGTGTCCTCTTCCCATCAGCCTTTCCTTTGCTCTGAAGATCCAAGCTTCAGAGCAGTATAGCTCAGCATCATTAGTAGTATCTACTTATTTTGAATTATTTATTATTTTGCTAGGGATAATAGAGCTTTACTTTTGTATACTTTATAAGGGCAAGTTAAAAAAAAAACTGTGTCAAGACAATTACAGGAAATGTGTTAAATACACTTAGAAAGCGTACTTTTTAAAATGGTGAAGCAAATGACACAGACATTAATTAAAGCTACCCTGTTGTACAGAGATAGCTCCAAAGTGAGCTGATTAAGTATTACATATTCTGTAATTCAAGGTTCAGATTCAGAATGGCTTTGCCATGCCGTTTGCTTTAGTGGTCACTTTTCCCAATGAACACATTTAAACTGAAAACACATTTGAACTAGGGGATTCCGAGGAGCGAAAAGGAATGGACTGCACAAAGAAAGAGTTATAACACAGAACAAGCACATTCACAGCTTTTTTGCTATAAGATTGAATTGTCAATACTCCTATCTTGATAAATTATAAAACAGCATTCCTTTTCCTCTGCTTTCTTCTCTTTTTTTCCCTCTATCTTTTTAGCTTTTCATATTTGTGTGCATTAGTTGAAAGCCAGGTATGGGCTGAGGGATGTTGCAGTTGAAAAACAAGAAAAAGGCAAACAAAAGCTTATTGATTTTCACTGTTTGTTAACATGAAAGAGTATATATTTGTGGGCGTGCACTTGCATATGAATTAAGATGTAAGTTGAAATGGAAATGTTTATGAGAAAATATCTAAAACTCAATGCCGCATCATCAAGTAGCTATAGATAAATGTGCTAGTGTCACTCCCCAACTATCTTCATCATAATGCTCATTAATTATTATTTATAAAGTTATGTGTGGTATATATTCTTTATTATATAAAAAGAATGGGTGTATAGACCCCAAATTTAAAATTGAGAAGTCTGGACTGAAAAGCTGCTTGACCATGGTGTCATGAGACTCCGGAATAATCTTCCAGTCTCTCATGCTTACCTGGATGGGGCACTCAGCAAATCCATTGCAGTGATCTAGGCAGTCAACCTAGAAGAAAGGTTTTTTTGCAAGTCACCGTCTGACTTTTCCAGACAATTCAACAATTTCTTTTTAAGGAAAAAAAAAAAAGCAGCATTTGTTTTCCTTCAAAGCATTTTTGTTCTATGATTGAGATGACATGGTTTTTGGACTGCTCCCTGCAGGAGGAGAAGCCAGACGGAAGGCAGCTTTCTCTCAGCTCTGGCAATTATAACAAAGTCATAAAACCCCAGGTAAATGGGAACTCTTTAAACATTTGCAGATATAAATCTGACACAGTAGGAAAGTGACCCAAAGGGAAGTGCTTATTGATCCATTTTCCCCCAAAGCTGTCAGTGACGAATGAACATCATCTAATTTAATAGGAACAGCTCCAAGCCTGCAACCTTGCAAGGTACTCTCCCTGGCTTTTCTTGGGCGGCTGTTTGACTATGACGGAGAAACTTAACCTTTTCAGGTATCACTTTCCCCATCTGTTAATGGGGATAACAGTGTCTCAGCTCTGAGTCTTTCTGTGGAAGGCAGCTCAGAGGAAATGTGCTGTTGTGCTGTATTGTATCATAAACATATTTCTTGCCAAGTTTTGTCAGTTCATTTTCTCCTCAGTAGGGTCTTGTCCGTCATTGTTGATTTCCTCTGTCCTAGAGTACAAAGCAGTGAAGGGGGAAGTTTCAAAGTTGTAGCATTTACATGTAGTCGATTGAGACAGCCACAAGAGATTCTGACATCCCTGCCACGTTCATTTGTCTTGTAAGCTGCACTTTTTCAGCAGCGAGGAAATGGGACAAAGAGCTGTGGAAGAGACATAACTTGATCAGATATGATGTTTTCCCTGTCAGTGTTCAGATTAAATCCATCAATAAATACTTTCTGAAGCAGTTCTGTTATATACGAGGCACAGTTCTAAGAACTTTGGCAGAATTCCAGCCATGTGTGCGATGAGTGCCTCGGGAGCTCAGACAAGCCAGCTCACCACCAAACAACCAGAGCTCAGTTTAACTTCCGTTAGCATTACTGATGTCCCAGTCTATTTGGGAGACATGATGCAAACTCACTGTGCTGGAGAATACTAAGGCTCACCCATATCCAGGCCTTCTATTCTTTTGGAACCTATGGAAATACTATAATTTTCAGCCTCCTGTTGGTAGGTGGGCTGTGTGACTGGCCAGTTACATGTTAGAGGGTGAGGTGTGTGTCACTTCGGGGCTCGGGTGTTGAAGAACTGAGAAAGCTACCTCCACACTCTCTCTTCCCTCACCATGGTATCCTTGAGAGTCATGTGTTGAGATGGCAGTGCCACAAGATGAAGAGAGCTTGGGTCTCTGAGTCCGGGAATGGTGAAGAGACTCTAATATCCCTCATTAGACTTTATGTGAGTGAAAAATAAACTTTCGAAAGGTTACACAGTTAAGATACAGGGTTTCTTTCTTATACACCGCAGCATAGTCTGGCCTCTTCTGCCTAATGGAATGTTAAGCCAAATAATAAGAATTAAATGACAACATAAGACAATGACAAAGTAATTGTCACCAAGTGAGAAGTAAGTTCATTGAGGTTCCTTAGCACAAGGAGGGATGGGATCAGTAGTCATGGAAGGAATTTAAGGATATGGAAGATTTGAATGGGAGGAGGAAGGGGACAGGAGGAAAGATGTTCCAAGAAGGCACTAGTCCAGTGCTGTGAGCCATGACTTCGTGGCTGCATGGGAGAGCCTCAGTGTAGGACACTGGCCCTGCTGCCTTGGAGAGGGGAAGTGAAAGGAAGCAGAAGTCCTTATCATTACGTATTAAAAACTAGAAACCTAGATACATATAGGTGATTATTGTTCTTAATTAAGAGGCGGTGTTTTAGAGTTTGAGGAGAGAATGTCAGAAGACAAGTCGTAACTGAACAAAGGTAATAAGGACCTGTGGGAGATAGGCCATTCGTGTGAAATCAGTGATGTCAGTGTGAGTCTAGCTCTGTCCCTTGGTCCCACTCTCTGCTGGGCTAGTTTTCCAGAGGTATGTAGTTTTCATAGCACCAATGTACTTTGACTGCACCATGGTTGGGCCTGTAAATCAGTTCGTTCATACAATTGAATGTGATGACTGATTATGCCACAACATTGCTAAAGTCCTGTAGAAAATGGATCTAGTTTGTTTTATGCAGTTACTATTATTTTATTGAGTATGCATTATTGATTTTATAGAGTAGACAGTTATTTGAGAGATAAGTTCATGAATTTGAATCAACTCCAGCACCATTCTTTTAAAGCACAGACGATGCTGGTGAGGGACTTAAAATTCAAGTCTGCCTTTTGTGATTGTTAATTTTATTCAGTTGTCATTTAGATTTATTTCCTCCTAGGTTATAGAAAACTAATTTTCCTATTTAAAAGCTGAATTGCAGCTCCAGCTTGGTTTTCTCAGCCTGTATCTTCCATAAGTGGCCAGAAGTGGATCCACTGCTGCTTCCCACCTTCAGGTCCAGGCCCTATGTGCACCCCATCTTTCTGATGGTGAGTGTGATTATACCAAGCTCTGAGCTCAAAGGCCTAGAGGCTCTGAAGAATCTTCTGGGCCCCCGTGGGACTTCCCCTTAGAGAGTGTTACAGTGTGATACAGGGCATTGGCTTTGGAGGCAAATGGACCTGGATTTCAATCTCAGCTCGGTCACGTATTCACTATGTGACTTTAGGCAAATCAAGTTACCCCTACTTACTTGATTTTCCTCATCTGTAAAATGGGAATAATGCAGGGGTGGTAGTTTCAAGAATTGTAAGAGTTGATGTGTTTCATGTTTGAAGGTTACAGGCATTCAACAGGATCATTGCATGAATGAATGTAACCTGCAGTGCTGGCAAAGTGCTATCCCAGGACGTCCTGTGGCTCCTGGCCCCTATTCAGTGTCCATCTTGAGCCTACATGTTCTAGAGTTAAGGCAGGGAACCTATTGCTGCCTCTCACACATGGTACCTTATTGTAGGCATACTCAGAATTTCCTAATAGTGGAAGATGTTGCTTATTTGACCTCTGTGGTATCTGTATCTTATCTGGGTCCTCCTAACTCCTGTATATGACAATTCTTAGAGTACTTTTAAAAAAATCTCAGGGTTGTATGAAAATGACTGAAGGATTTGATATATTTAACTGTACACTTGCTCTTTCATGAGAATTAAGTATGATTTGCTCTATAGTAGTATTTCCAAAACCTTGTTCCAGGGAATACTAATTCTCTGAGATGGTCTAAATTTTCTTAGGCAGAAAAAAGTAGGATTCTAAGGATTAAATACATTTGAGGAACCTTGAGTTAAATAATATTTTTTCTTATTTCAGTATTTATCAGAGCTTGTTTTCCTTTTTTTTTTTTTTTTTTTTTTTTTTTTGCGGTATGTGGGCCTCTCACCGCCATGGCCTCTCCTGTTGCATAGCACAGGCTCCGGACGCGTAGGCTCAGCAGCCATGGCTCATGGGCCCAGCTGCTCCGCAGCATGTGGGATCCTCCCGGACCGGGGCACGAACCCGCGTCCCCTGCATTGACAGGCAGACTCTCAACCACTGTGCCACCAGGGAAGCCCATCAGAGCTTTTGTATTCTAATTTGCACCATGGATCTTTAAGAGACCTGATACAGAGTAGGCATACAACAAATATTTGTTCCATGAATGAATAAATAAAGGAATGGCAGAGTTAAACTTAGATTGCCCCTTCTGGACCCAGTTTTGAAGCCTCATCAGCTTCCCTTTGCCCCTCACCTCTTACCCCTTCTTTACATGTGCCTGGACCCAATTTGTTTTCCTTCTCTACTCGTCATATGTTTTTGCAGACCTGTATGCCCCCGTCCAAATTTTCAGGTTGTAAGAAACACCAGTGTTTTTGGTATGTCAAGGATTCAGGAAAGCTATGTCCATGCTTGTGAGTCCTTATGGCACAGAGTGACCCAGACAGTTCTCAGTCAGTAGCCTCTTGAGGCCTGGCTCTTTTCCCCAGGATACTAAGCTCTTAAAAAAAGCACCCCAGGCAGGACTTGCCTGTAGTGGGTCGGTCTGCAAGGTCTGCTTCAGAGGCTCACCTGCCCCGTCCTTCTCCTCCTTACTTACGCAGACTTGGCAACTGCCCTTTGGAAATTACAGGGAGGCTTGCTGGTTTTTTCCCTTTCTTTGCCCAAATAAGGGGCCCTCTGAGACACTGGGCACTCTCTTTTCTTTAGAGAGACAATGCAGAGGTGTCTCAGCAGAGGTAAATGTATTATTCTGCTTGGATGATATAGGCTATCACAACTTTTAATTCCTGTTCTTCTAATACCAGCCAGGACCACAGTCATGAATTCCCCTATAGTCATTTCCTAATAGAATTTCAAAAAGAAAGTGCACAGAATTTTTTTGCTACCTAAAATTCAACCAAGCCAAACCTAACAACCCTCTCCTCTTTCATGCGTAGCTGGAGAAATAATGGCCATTGGGTAGTAAAAGGTGAAGCCATTTTGAGTGGCAGCTCCTTATTATGCAGAGATTTCCAGTTGGGGTCATTGTTGCCAGGCCCCCTATGTTGGCCTGTCACCTCACCTCATGTTCAGAGCATGTGGAATCAAAAGCCTGATCCATGCATGTTGACTGAGCAGTAGACAGGGAGGAGGAGCAGGCGATAGACTCAGAGACCATCTGACCATCAGGGAAGCTCAGATGGTCTATGAGTTGCCTTCAGGATCTTATCTTCAGGGCATGCAACTGGTATTCCTGCTTCAATCTTGTCCTTTTTGATGAAGTAACAGTCTCCTCATTAAAAAATGACAGCAAGAGCTTCCCTGGTGGCGCAGTGGTTGAGAGTCCACCTGCCGATGCAGCGGACACGGGTTCGTGCCCCGGTCCGGGAGGATCCCACATACCGCGGAGCGGCTGGGCCCGTGAGCCATGGCCACTGAGCCTGCGCGTCCGGAGCCTGTGCTCCACAACGGGAGAGGCCACAACAGTGAGAGGCCCGCGTACCGAAAAAAAAAAAAAAAAAAAGACAGCAAGTATGGCTTTGACAACCCAATAGAGAAGACAATCCAGACCCACAGAATCAGAAGGGGAGGACTTAGGTCATTAGTTGAGACAAGGACTTAATTAGTTCTAAGTTTGGCAGGAATCAGTGCAAGTGGTCCACACTTTTGAATGAGACTTCTTTATGAGCTCCCAAATGGATGTATTTTCATGGATCCAAACTCTGGCAAGGAGAGAAATGGATTTGTTGGATTAGCTAAATCTTTGACATGTCCTCCAAATAGCTTACTCATCCAGGATCCAGTCTGCAATTGTTTGGCACACATTTGTCCCTCTTTAAGAAGCCCCACCATAGTGATTTATCATGGCAAAGAGACACACATAACTCGGTGTGCTTTTTTAGTGGGAGAGTTTGGGAGAAGAAGGAGCATGGGTTATGGGAATTTACTGGATGGATTTTGATCCACTGTTAATGGCCCATGACATGCTATCTAACTGATTGGTGAAAATATTCCTGGGGAAAAAGCTTCCCCTGGTAGACTACTTTTTTATTTGTCTGCTTTAGTCTTCACTTTGTAGCTGACAGAACTCACAAGGGTGGTTCTTTGACCCAACTCCGAAAGCACAGTAACTGATACTTGGAGTGAGAGAGGAGCTATGGTGTGAAGAAGCCATTTCATTTATAGAAAACAGAGGCTGGAGGAGGGAAGGAAACAAAAGCTTCTCTTGAAAGGACCCTTCCTCCCCTGAAGGGTGAGTTTGAAGGCCTGTGGCAGTGCCCACCAGCAGCAGCACAGATTGTGCCCTTCTCCACAGTGCCTGGGCTGCCTGCTGGGGTGACACCTCTGTGGGGAGCTGGAGTGGGCGGGAGCGCCCACGCAGCCTGGGGCTACAGGCTGGACATATTTCCGGAGGATGTGGTGGGATTTAGGCATGACTTTGGATTGCAGAAAAGCGTTTGTTTTTCCAGCAGATTGCATCCCACAAGTAAACAGCAAGCACAGACACATGATTCGTTTTAACATGAAATCTACACAAATGAAGTGCAAGGCATGGACCATACTGAATTATCTTTGTTTTAAGACTCTTTGTCTGGAATGATGCCTCATTTCCATATGAAAAATATGTTCCTTTTTGCAGTGGTCTCTTCCCCCTCATTTTTCTTTCAAGGAACAGCTCCAGTTTACCAGTGAGAAGCATAAAGTTTTTATTTTGTTGAAGAGTAGAGGGAATGGCTTAGTGGCTGAAAGGAGAGATATCAGGGAAATTGCGTATACTTGTTTAATATTTGAAGTTTTATTTTAAAGTTGAGATATCTGTTTTTCCTGTCCCAGGTGGACCTTGAAAAAGGAGTTGAAACTAGTAAGACAGAAGGTAGTGTATTAGTTTCCAGTGTTGCTGGAACAAATCACCACATATTTAGCAGTTTAAACAACACCCATTTATTATCTTGCAGTTTCTGTAGGTCAGAAGTTCAGCAGGGTATGGCTAGATTCTTTGGTTAGGGTCTCACCATGCTAAAATCAAGGTATCAGCTGGGGCTGCAGTTCTTATCTGAAATTCAAGGCCCTCTTCCACATTCACTGGTTGTTGGCAGAGTTCAGCTCCTTGCAGCGGTAGGGCAGGTCCCTATGTCCTTGACAGGTGGCTCCTTCATCATCAGGTGTTGAATGGGGTGTTGAAACTTCTCATGTTTCAAATCCCTCCGATTTCCTCCTCTACCCTTAACCAAGAGAAAGTTCTGCTTTTAAGGGCTCATGTAATCACACTAGACTCACTCAAATAATCCATATCTCCCTATTTTAAGGTCACTAATTAGTAGCATTAATTACATATGCAATGTCCCTTTGGCAATATAAGGAAAAGTATTGGCAATATAAGGAAAAGTATTCATGGGTGTGGCATGGGGGGGCGGCAAAATTCTGCCTGCCAGAGGGAGAGAGGAGGAGATTCAAGGCAGGAGGTGTAGCACAAGAAAGGTGTGGGCATGGTATATATGGGAAGGTAAAGGGAGACGTGATGGACATTTTTAGTATTTTTACAATCATTTGTATGATTGTATTTCAGAAAGAATACTGGAGATAAGGAGGCTAGTTAGGAGTTATGATGGGGGTCTACACTTGCCGTGACCCATTTTTCATGCTGGCAAGAATAAGCTTCACTAGTAGTACTAGTTAAGTGCGGACTGAAGGATCAAGCAGCCTGTGTTGTTCAAGTCTTGGCCTTGCCATTTATTAAATTTACTCCCTTGGTCAAATTTTAGTTAATTCTGCTTATCCTGAATTTTCTCAGGTGTATAATGAAGATAATAATAATTACCTACCCTATAGGATGTTGTGAGTGTAAATGAGCTAGGGAATATCCTGGCATATTGTCAGTGGTCCATAAATGTTTGCAGTTTTTATTTTTACTTCCTCCTTTTTGTATATCAGAAAAAGTGGTTCAGAGTAATTCATATCAAGCTGAGAATATTTTGAATTTAGTTTCTGATCTCCCTCTTCTACTGGTTAGCTGCGTGATCACCCCTTCTCTGTGTCACTTTTGTTTTATCTCCTTTAAAATGAAGATATTGTGAAAAGTAAGTTGTTGATATTTGAGCACTTTGAAATAATCACTGGTTATTTATGAGGATATGATTATGTAGAGGAAAACAATCTTGATTTCTTTTAGCTCATTCTTTATCAGAGTCACCCTACAAATAATGGAAGAAGTCGAGGAAATTTCCTGTGGGCCCATCATTCAATAAGATATAGAGAAAACCAATCATCATGAAGAGTATGTTGGAAATTTGCTTACCCCATGAATGGGCAGAGTAGCTGGCTGGCCAAGGAATGTGAACTGAGAAATGTCAAAAAGTCAAACTCCCCTTCAAATCTCCTAGCAATTTGTAGCAAATGCCCCAAATACTAATATTAGAGATTTTGTTCTTTTACAATATTAAGACCTAAAAAGCAAAGTGGTAGCGTACAAAGAATAATTGACTCAAAGCAGGAAATCTGCATTTTGGTGGGTCCTAGGACTATCTAGCCATAAGTCCTGCATTCTTTCAGGGTCTCATTCGTAAACGATGCAGGTTGGTCTAGGATGATGTCTATGGTTCTTTTCTCCTTTAAGATTCTATGAAGTAGACTGCTGAGACAGGGTGGATTCCTAAAATCTTTGATCTTACTGTATAACAGTTTGGACAGCCATTCTGGTGAGCAGCACATGCTCCAGGAGGATTACTCTGAGGGGGGTGGGCAGGAGAGAGGGCTGTTGTAGGGATTCTGCAGGCAACAGTGGAGACTGGCCTGGCTGGGTCCAGAGTTGGTATGAGGGATGAGGCGAGTCAACAAGGGAGATGGTCTCGTGGGTGAGGTAAGAGGGAAGGCTGCTATACAGACTTACCCACTTTCCCAGCCCTGCTGACAAGCTCTGATTAGAGAGACCATTCGTTCAGACATCTGGTTTGTACTATAAAGTTACTAGCCTGTTTCTTGGGCTGACTGAATTCTTTTGGTGAAAGCTTCATCTGTAAATGAAGTTAATACTGATTTATTTGTCTGAAGGCAGGGCTTTTTGAGGTTCGTTTAGCAATGAGGTATATTTATTCTGGGATATACAGTATCTCATTTGCCTTCAAAGCAGGCAAAAAATTTAATCTAAAGTTTTGTATGTTTTAGTTTTAGGAAAACTAGAATGGGGATCAGAAAGCCTGGTTTCAGTCTGAGCCCTGGCACTAAACAGAGATGTGAACCTGGGCGTTCAGTAACCCTTCAGGGTCTCACCCCTTATTGGTGATGTGGAGATAATAATATCTGACTTGCCAGTCAGTAAAGCTATGTGAAGTGCTCCGCACAGGGCTTTGCATTTAGTAAATGCTCCGTAACTATGGGCTATTATTTTTTCAATCCTGGTGCAGTACCTGGAAATTTGAAATAATAAAAAAAAATAGTTATTGAATGAATGAACGACAACAACAAAAGGGTGTTCTGTTGTGAAGTTCAAAATAAGTCAATGTGTGAAATACCACATTAGAGTAAGTATATTCTATTTGTTGAATGAAGCAACATTTTCACACATAGAGCAACATTGTAGAAAAATTCTCAAACCTTAAATATCTCTTCCTACCTGAGTGAAGTGTATGGTGTAATCGCTAGTGTGTTACCTTATATCAGAGACACCTTCCCTCACCACCCTATCTAAAATAGAACTCCCTCTAATTACTCTCTACCCTTTATCTGGCCTAACTTTCCCTCTCAGCAAGTACTATCACCTGACAAATCCACTTGTATTTATTATCGGACTCTCTCCTTCCCCCTTTTGGAATATGAGACCCATGAAAGTGGATCCTTTTGCCTATTTCTGCCTTTTCTCACTACTATAAATGGCATTTATAGAACAATACATGACACATAGTAGGCACACAAGAAAGATGTTGAATTAATATCTTTGGGGGATGCTTCAGCTGTGATAATGACTTTTCTTAAGTGATCAAGTCCTTTTTACCCCATCCAAGATTACTTAAAGCCTATAATATATCACATCTAGTATTAAAGCAATAGCAATAACTTTTCTTGGTGGCACGTAGGAGGTATCACTGCATATAGATGGATCTTATGACCAGGACCTGGAAGCTGTTTGTCTGTGATCGTTTGTCCCCTTAGGGGTGGTCAGGAGAACTGCTTCCCAAGTGGAGGTGCCCTCAGTCCCGATAGCTACAGAGGTGTCTAAGTCAGGAGCAACACCAATAACTCTGCTTTGTGCTCCATAAAATATTAATAGCCATAAAAGTCAAATTGGCTTCCTCACTAGCAAATGAACTTTACTACCTGCTTTAGCTTACAGACTCTTAGTAACCAGTATGTAAAAAATACCAACCAGGGAAAGATATTTTCCCTCTTTATAGGCTTTAAAAAAACCATTTAATTCAATCTGGCATGCGGGCTGAATGTAAAATAGCTGCAAAGCGGTATTGATGGGACAACACATGATATAATTAAATATATGTATCAATTCATCGAGCGTAAGATAAAAATTAGTCACGTGCAAACTGACACCTTTAGGCGGGAAAAAAGGCAGATGTTCACTGCAGCCCTGCTTCTACATTGTATCTGGTTGGTCTCTTTTTGGAGCAGTATCTCACCTGCTGCAAGATTATCGTTTGATATTTTCTGAGGGCCTGCTTTGTGCAGGGCTCCGAATAAAATTTCAGAATTTTTGAGCCATGATCTGGGGCCTAAAACACACCTGGGGAACTTGTTAAACCTATAGATTCTTGGGCCCCATTACAGATATTCTGATTATACTGATATACTGACGGTGGTCCTGATGCCATACTTAGAAAAGGAGTGTCATTTGCAGCCATAAGCACTGGGTGAAAATCCAGGCTCTATCACTTAAAATTCGCTGGTGTTGGGCAAGAAACTGTAACGTTTTCTAAACCTCAGTTTTTTCATTTGTAATTCAAGCTTCTGGATGATAAAGTGTTCTGGGTACATTATCGTTTCCTCCTACTTTATAGGGTAGCGTAGGAGTAAATGAGGCAATGTATGCAAGACACTTAGCTCAGAGTCTGATAAATATTGTACTATTGCTACTGTCAGCAGCTAAGATGTACTGAGTGCTTCCTCTCTGAGGGGCACTGTTCTAAGTGCTCTACATGTATTCACACTTTTAAATCTCAGGTAGGTACTGCTATTATGCCTGTTGTATACAGTTGAGGAAACTGAGGTGCAGAGAAACTAAGTAACCTGTTTGAGGTCACATAGCCATGAGCAAAGACAAGAATCCAGGTTTGTGTGACATCAAACCCCACATACTTTGTCTGCTTTTATTACTTATTTTCCCCTGGAATCCATCTATCTTTCTTCTTCTAGCTTTACATTTGGTCCTTATCAGCTCCACAGTGAAGTCCTCTTGCTGGTTCATCTGTTGTTCTCCTATGTGTTCTGGTACCGATACATTTATTGGTGATGGGGAACTCTTAACATACACATTCTAAAATAAGAACGTAACTCATAGCATTAAGAAGTGCAAATAATTTGCTATTCTCCACCCCTCCCCCCAGATATATGTATAAAATCAACATTAGTTGACAAATCTGAAGAATCAGCATAGTTTTTTTTGGCTCAGGGCAGTATGTACATCAAAGGAATCAGTAACGAAACATTTGAAAACTAAATTGAAAATTCCATTTTGTTTATGGCTAGCTAGGGTTAGTGGAATTGTAGGTAATTTCTTTACTTTTTTAGAATTTATACCTTTTCTGAATTTTGTACCACAATGAACATGTATTACTTTGTAGTCAGAAAAAAATTTCTTCCTTCAAAAGAAAGCAAATTAATTGCAAATAGAACCTCACAGCATCAGTCTTATGTTTCTTCAGGCTGCTGCTCACTCCTAGGCATGCATCCTGGTCACCTCTGTAGGACACTGAGAGAGAAGCTGATCAATATTTTGGTGCCAAGGGGAGGAAGGAGAGACTGATGAGAGAGGGACTATTTTAAAACTTGGTGAGCGCTGTTAGAAGTATGCCTCAGTTCA
The DNA here is from genome assembly GCF_949774975.1 of Lagenorhynchus albirostris. Classification (NCBI taxonomy): domain Eukaryota; kingdom Metazoa; phylum Chordata; class Mammalia; order Artiodactyla; family Delphinidae; genus Lagenorhynchus; species Lagenorhynchus albirostris. The sequence continues at coordinate 61,805,544 of NC_083102.1, forward strand.
CTGACCTTGAAAATTAATCTAGGGTAACCAGAGGACTAAGCCCCAGAATAAACAAATAAGCAAGAAAATTCTTTTCCAATTTTGAACAAATGTTAACAACATGTTGTGTTTCCGCAATGCCAAAACTTACTAATTTAATGAAAAACAACATCAGTCAAGTCATTGGAAACACACAAAAATCAATATGGGTGTTATTTTATAGATCAAGCTATCACTTTATAGATGGAATTTCTCTACTGTTCATGTATTTATTTAGTTACCACTTGAAATAGTTAGAGGTCATACTGGATTCTGAACAGACACTGGTGCCTCAAAGAGAAAAATTATGAAAATACCACATTGTCAAAGGAAATGTAATGAAAAAGGCTCTAGTACTTTTCAGGGCCATAAATGAGCTATTGGAAACATTCCATTTTCTAATAAAGTGATTGCTAATTTTTTTTTCTTTTTGATAGTACAGTACAATCCATTTACTACTAGGTTGGAAACCTTTGGGTATAAAGAAATTGTAGACTATATGGAACAATTCTCCACACCAATAATAATCTCCCAGCCACATTGATGCATTAAGTTACTTATAATGAGAGTTGCTTGGTAGCTAATGGGAAAGAGGGATCTGCAACTAAGGTATTTCATAATCTTTTATATAAAAGCAGAGTTTCTAAAATGAAGAAAGATATTATTGTAAGTTCTTGAGAATGTGGAGAGGAAAAGCCTATTATAATGTGTAAGCCAAAGAAGAGATATCATACAATAATGGTACCTTACATTTATAAATTATAATACTCTCAAATATTTGATGTGTTTTCAGATCTATTTTATAACTCTATTCCTGTCACAGCTCTGTATCAGGTGGGCATTTTCACCCCAGACTGATGAAGAAACTGAGGCATGGTTAAGTCATTTGCTCAAAGTTACTGGTAGGGTAAAAATTACAATGTGGGTCATTATAGTTACTAAGTTGGGGCTTACTTATACTCTATTTTTTGTCTGTCTTGATAATTTGTTTTCATGGCACAAAAATATCTGTGTGAAAAGTACAAGCAAACAAGCAAACAAACAAAAAGAAAAGAAAAAAAACCCCAACACAGCACCCAGTTTGCTTTGTGTGTACCACCTTTAACATCTAGAAATGCCCAAATCAATAAATGTGAAGTGCAGTGTTCCAAGAAGTTTCAGTCATTGACTACTATTTTTCTTTTATCCAGATGCTTTGACATCATTTATGCCCAGCTGACGTTAAGATATAGATAGACAGAGAGTTGCACAGCAAAGATTATCTGGCTCAAATTATGCATTTTATAGTAATTGTGATTTGGTTTTAAATATAGTTTAGATGTTTGTCACCTTTAGGTTTGTACCAAAAAAGCAACCCGTGGAAACAGTAAGGACAAATTTAGATATACATAATAGAATCTCATGCTTCACTTGGGATTTTGGAAAAATTTATCAAAAGGATTTTACAATTTAAGCCCATGATGATGGGCCTTTTTTCCCTTTTTATCTCTCTCTCTCTCTTTTTTTTTTTTTTAACAGAAAAAGAGATTGAAATGAGATAAGTGGGATTCCTATCATACAGGCCTGAAGAGGATATGTGCTAACCTGCCTTGGTGACCAGGATTGAATGGGGTACAGCACAGAAAAAACAAACATAAGAACAAACCAAGATCCTGCTTCCATGGTGCTTAGAGTCTAGTGGGTGAAGAAAGAAAAAAGAAACCCCAAATAAATATTTTCCACTTCAAGTGGTAGTTAGTATTGGGTTGGAACAAAGGTAGGAAGAAAGAGTGACTGGGGTGCTCTTTCATATAGGGGTGTTCAGGCAGGGCCTTTTTTGACAAGGTAAAATTTTAATGATACATTTCAATCAATTTATGGTTATGCGAAAAGACTGAGTTTTTCAAAGGTGGTGGATGTGAACAGATTAAGATATATGTGATGGCAGAATCATGTCCTGTACATCTTTTGTCCACTGTGCTGCTTCCTCTACCGGAAGTGTCTCCTTCCCACCTTCCACCCAGCTCCCCCCTTTATCCAAGTGATTCTGGTAACTTCTGTTTATTCTTCAGGTCTCAACTTAGATGATCCCTTTCTCAGACAAGCATTGTCTTTTCAATTCTTCCTTAATACTTCATTCTTCCGCTTTCATAATCACACTTGTAACTGTGTTTAATAGCAGCCAATCCCACTTGACTGAATTACCAGACTGCTAAGATCATGCACCTCTGTTCACCTTTTCTTTTCTTCTTTCTATCCCTATGAATGTGGAGATTTAAGATAGGAAAATAAGAGTTTATCTTCTATTTGGGGGATTGAACACATATATAATAATACAGAGTATATAAACATATATATAATAATACAGAGTGTTTGAAGTTCAATTCTAATAATACATTGAGAGCAGCAAATATGGGTGACAGTAAGTGGATTCTAGGGTGATAAGAAAATGATTTTAGAATATTTCTGTTTTTGCACTGTGAAGATTTAACTGACAATGCACCTTTCTGATACTGTTGTCTGCTCTTCTAAGAACCATATCATGTATCATATTCTGTTACTGAAGTCACAGATGGCTCTTTTTTGCTAGTAGGTTGCGGTTGTTTAGGGATGCTGGTTGTACCTTCTTGAGTTTACCTAGAAAAGCACTTAATGAGCTCAGTTATAAACTACAGAAAGGAGGCTGTTATGACCATTGGTAGGCTTAAGAAAGGGAGTGACTTCATCTGGTTCACCTGATTTTGAAGACATCCTGCTTGCTAGGTAGAAAATATATTGTATGGGACCAGAGTGGAAGAAGAGAGACTATTTAAAAAGCTGTATTCAGGGCTTTCCTGGTGGCGCAGTGGTTGAGAGTCCGCTTGCCGATGCAGGGGACACGGGTTTGTGCCCGTGTCCGGGAGGATCCCACATGCCGCGGAGCGGGTGGGCCTGTGAGCCATGGCCGCTGAGCCTGCGTGTCCAGAGCCTGTGCTCCACAACGGGAGAGGCCACAACAGTGAGAGGCCCGCGTACTGCAAAAAAATAATAATAATAAAAAAAATAAAAAGCTGTATTCATAGCCCAGGCAAGAGAATAGGGTGGCTTAGACTAGAGTTGTGGAAACAGAGAAGGAGAGAAGTGAATATGTTTGAGGTATATCTTGGAAATAGGATCAAGAGGATTTATTTTATGGATTGGATGCAGGGTGTGAAGGAGTTGAAAGTACTTGCTGATTTTTGCCATGAGTAGCTGACTGAATAGTGGTGCCATTTACTGAGATGGTAACACTTACGTGGTGGGTGACTGAAACTGAGAGTTCCATCATGGATTCTTTAGATTCTAGATGCCAAATTATATAATCAACTCTAGTTTTTGGACTGAACTCGCAAATTATGACATTTATTATTATGTTTTAAAATAATGTCTTAACATACTGTTTCTCGTTTTTAATTGTAAACTCCTTCTAAGGATAGAATGTTTTGTACTCACTTTTGTACTCTTTGTATTTCTGGGCCTCTCAATTAGTTGAATGATGAATAGATGGTGGTAGGGACTTCCACATTGCTTACTCTTTATCTCCCTGTCTTGTCTCTTTCCCTTCCCTTCCCTTCCCTTCCTTTCTTCTTTCCTTTTTTCTCTCTATGTGCCATCTCCCTGCCTTCTTCGATGTAGGAAAAAGCACTAAATTGGGAATTATTCACATTTGGGTACTAGTCTCCACTAGCTGTGTGACTCTGGAAGCTCCAATTAATATTTTTTTGAGCCTCAGTTTCTTTGTTTGAAAAATGAGGCAATTAGAGGTGATCCCTAAAGTTTCTTCCAGTTTTAAAATTCTGTAATTGGTATCTTTCTCTCTGAAGTGTGCAGATCCAATATGTAGTTGTAGGTTTTACTTTGTAACTGTTTCAAGGGAAGGTATTTTTAGAAAGAGAGGATTTAGAGGTAATCAATTCAACTCACTCACGTGAAAGGTGAGAGAAGTAGAACCCTGAGGTATGCTTCCCCACTTATAAAATGAGACTAAAAATGATAATAGTAACAATAATAACAATGACAATAAGAACACCTACATCAAAAAAATTCTCATGGGGGCTTCCCTGGTGGCGCAGTGGTTGAGAGTCCGCCTGCCGATCCAGGGGACACGGGTTCGTGTCAAGGTCCAGGAAGATGCCACATGCCGCGGAGCGGCTGGGCCTGTGAGCCGTGGCCACTGAGCCTGCGCGTCCGGAGCCTGTGCTCCGCAACGGGAGAGGCCACAACAGTGAGAGGCCCGCGTACCACAACAAAAAAAAAATTCTCACGGGACTAAAATGAGATAAAACATCCAAAAGTGCTAAGAATAAATGTTCAATCAATGTTGCCTCTTACAATGATTATTGTTGTTAGATGTCATGTGATTTGCCTGAGGATGTCTGATCAGCTAATGGCAGACCTGGGAATAAATTGTTTCCTTAAGAGGCACAAGCCTTCAGTTTCTCTTCTAGTCCTTTCCTGTCTTCTCCAGCTATCAGAGTTGAATACATTCATACACTGTGGAGACAGTGCACTAAAATGGTTGTGAACATACCTTAGGGGTGAGATAAAACCTGGGTTTGAAACCAGTTTCTGGTACTTTTTACATGTGTGACACTGGATAAGTATCAAATGTTTCTGAATCTCAGTCTCCTCATTTGTAAAATGGGGTTAATAATAATGGGTACCAACCTCAAAGAGATGTAGTGAAAATAAATGATGTAATGTATGTCACGTACTTGGCAATGTCCATGGCATGAATGAAGTCAATAAACAGTACTTAAGTATTATCTCCCCTCCACCACACTTCCTAAATGAAGGAAGTTCTCCATATTACCTACCTAGAAGTTATTACATGTACTTTTGAAGGAAGGTCTGGCACTGCAGTCTGGCAGACAAAGATATCTGCTCAAACGTTGCCCTGGGAATATTGTCAGAGCAGTTCAGTTGGGATGTTAGAAGATGACAACAGTGCTTTAGGCCTGGACAGCAACTAGTATGGCTTAAAAAGAAGGGTGGAGGGCCACTGGAAGGAGGTCTCTAGGAAAGAAATAAAATTGTTAGGTTATCCAATGTGTTTGAACATGAAAAATATGATTGGTGTTTGAAAGGTCTGTAAAAACGTTTAGAAAATATTAGTGATTGTTCATGTAAATCTAAGGAAATGAGACAAGTATCTTCAAAAAAATATGGATAGTAAAGGAAATGTCATCATTGTACATCGTTTGGCTTGATGAACGATATTACACAGTCAAAATTATTTAAACACTGCTTACCTGTGTAACCCCAAATAGTAACTTCATTCTACCGAAAAGATGGGTGAGTGGAAAAGAATGAGTTGAGGGCAGTGGTGAAAAAGAGCTAAATTCTTATCTAAAATGACAAGATGTCAGAGAATAGTGTCTAAGCTTAATAAATAAAAAAGCAATATTTATAGTTAGAAACATTAAGGCAATTACCGGAAAAACAACAAAAGATGTTGAATGTGGTTACTGCTGGAGAATAGGACTGGGGAGTGGGGAGTGGTGAGAAGGAGGCTACTATGTTTTCTTGTGTGCACTTATATAACTTAAAACGGTGTTTAACTTAAAATGTTTAACTTAAAACGGTGATTGATAAAAAAGCAGAAAAACCAGATGATCTACACCTATCTTTACTTTCTGTATCTTTCCTAAATCTTTACTTTCTGTATCTTTCCTAAATGAGATAAATATGAGTGATCTGTAAAATTTGTATAAAGCTTTTTTTTTGCGGTACGCGGGCCTCCCACTGCCGTGGCCTCTCCCGCCGCGGAGCACAGGCTCCAGACGCGCAGGCTCAGCGGCCATGGCTCACGGGCCCAGCCGCTCCACGGCATGTGGGATCTTCCCGAACCGGGGCACGAACCCGTGTCCCCTGCATCGGCAGGCAGACCCCCAACCACTGCGCCACCAGGGAAGCCCTTTTTTTTTTTTTTTTTTTTAAATGCTTGTCTAGGCTCTCACAGTGGTTTCGGAACTACGACTCCCTCTGATGACGTATAAGGATGCCTATGAAATGCAGTATTGGGCAACAGAATTTTTTTGACATTTAGATATAAACAAGGTATTATTAGTGTTGGAAGTAAAGTTTGTATTGATTAATTATCAATAAGCTTGTGTTAATAATATTACCAAATACATGTCTTCAAACATAAATGCAGGTTGCAAACTTTTTTATAAGTAAATGTGATGATAACACTTATTATTCTTTTACTATACTTTTAGCTCATGGAGGGCAGGAACTGAATCTTTCTCTTCTTTGCTAACTCTTAGAACCTGGCATTGAATATATGAATTCTTTTTTTTTTTTTTTTTTGTGGAAGTGCACTCAGAGCAAAGAGTATCTGCTTCCATTCCCTCATTTTATTTTATTTTTTATTAAAAAAATTTTTTATTCTATAAAGTTGATTTACAATGTTGTGTTAGTTTCAGGTATACAGCAAAGTGAATCAGTTATACATATATCCATTCTTTTTTAGATTCTTTTCCCATATAGGTCATTACAGAGTATTTAGTAGAGTTCCCTGTGTTATACAACAGGTTCTTATTAGTTGTCTATTTTATATGTAGTAGTGCGTATATGTCAATCCCAATCTCCCAATTTATCTGCTCCCCCCTTGCCCCCTGATAACCATAAGTTTGTTTTCTGTATCTGTGACTCTATTTCTGTTTTGTAAATAAGTTCATTTGTACCACTTTTTTAGATTCCAAATATAAGCAATATCATATGCTATTTGTCTTTCTCCATCTGACTTACTTCACTCGGTATGACATTCTCTAGGTCCAATAATCTTCAAAACAAATTACTAGTACTTCTTATTTGGGGAAGAAGGTGAATGATGTCACAGAATCATAGAATCACATGGGAAGTAATTTAAGAAATTAACTTCCCACCTTGGATGGTCAAAATACATCTCCAATACCATGGGAGACTCAGTGGTTCTTATCAGAATCTGAGAAAAATGACATTTAAATATATTACATTAAGACCTTACTGAGAACTACATTATAAACTCAATCTATTATTTCCATAATTATAATAAGAGCTGATATTCCCATATAAGGTTTAACAGTAATATTAATGGCATTGAGTCAATTAATTTTTAGGAATAGTAATATATTTAAATAATCTACTTGAATTGGGGCTTCTGCTTCCAGTGAAAATGAAACGATGGGGGTTGAATTTACACTTTTACTCAAAACAACCAAAGATGGACAAAATGTGTGAAACAAGTTTGAAGATACTGGATATTATATTCTAAGTCATAAAACTGTTTCAATAAATTAAAAGGATTCAAATCACAAAAAAAGATTCTCTGACCATAGTGGAAATAAATCAAAAATCAATAAAGTAGTCCATTTAACAAATTAACAGATATAATTATTTATATTATACAACTATTTGAGTGAAATATCCTTGGATTTTGGGGGGGGGAACTCTCAGTTCCCACCTCTCAAGAGGAAAAATCATGTTAAAGTGTATAAAAATGGTCAGTATAGGAATGTCATTTTATGTATGGGTTTACACTGGCAAAATAATATGGGTACTAGAGGGAAATAAGACTTATTCAGCAAATAAACATGGGCTTTTGAGAAATAAAATGAATTAGGAGACTTTGAGATCTAGAAGTTTTAATGCATTGAGTAATTTTATTTTCTTCTTGAATTGCATATATGGCCTAAAAATCAGTGAAACACATTTTAGTCAGACAACACTTAAATAGGATTTAAACATTTTTGAACTATTTTTTTTTCCAGGATGGTTGTCCTTTGGGGGGATAGACATTTTCAAATTGATTCTACCTCCATGTATACAACTAACTCACTTTATTATTTCTGTTCAATACAAGTACTGATGTCTTGAGACTCTTCATTGACTCCCAAGTCCATCTCATCCACTCCCACATCTGGTCCTTTGCTCATGTTGAATCTCTACATGAATACCTTTCCTGGCTCTTTCTAAACCCCATCTATTTATACTTCCATCTTATCTACTAGGGACTTTCCTTTAACTATTCTGACCTGCCATTAATGTTTCTTTCTCTGATTCTCTTATCCATTAATTTTAATTCAGTGAGTTTTAAACTATAGTACACATACTCACTTGGAAGTGATTGTAATAATGCAGGTTTTGGACCAAATCCTCAGAAATCCCAACCCATTAAGACTAAGGGATCAGGAATTTGTATTTTACCAAAGATCCTGGGATATCCTGATTTCAGGATCTACATATTTACTTCTGGCAAAAACCCCATCTCTTTAATGGGTTTTAATAATTCAGTCTAGTTTACTCATAGAGATGCACAGTGTCTAATCCTTCTTTTATATCTTTATATCAACAAGTAGAGTGGTAGGCATATAATGGATTCTCAATAAATGCTCACAAATGTATTGAAGCAGTGCAGTTAATCGTTAATGTATGTACTCTTCAGGTATTTTTGTTTTTAATAATTGCATAGCCAGGTATTTTAATTAAAATTTTTTTTTCTAAAGTTGTGATTTGCCTTCTCATTTGAATAATAGAATTTTAGAGCTGGAAGGGATTTCTAGAATTAAATTGATTCTCTCATTTTTTCGCTGAAGCAATTGAGGGCATTAGAGGTTAAGTGAATCGCCCAAGTTCACACAGTTAATTAGAGAGAGAGCTGCATCTTCTGAAACCAAGTCTCCAAGCTCCGAAACCTCATGTTCTTGCTGCTGCATGTGTTGCCTCTCACTAAGAAATCTGCCCAGTAACCCTAGGTAGTGACACAAGCAATAAGATTTAAACACACATTTCTCAGTAAGTTAAGTGACTAAAAACTTAATGTCATTCTAAAGAACTCACAGCAGCTGTTACTTTAGCTTATTTGGCCTGGAAAATTTGGGGTCAGATAATTCCTTTTTGTGGGCCTGTCCCACGTGGTAGAAATTTTAGCAGGATCCCTGACCTCTAATCAACAGTTGCCAATACACTCTTTACCCCACTGCCAATAAAAAATGTCCCTAGATATTGCCAAATGTCCCCTGGGAAACAAAATCACTCCCAGTTGAAAACCTTTGCTTTATACAGACAAGCACATAAATGCTTGGATCCTTGAATTCTTATATTCTTGGAAAGACTCGTAAAGGGTCTTTCAAGATCCTTTCAAGATAGAGATTTTCATGGGAGGATGCTCTGCATTTGAAGCAATCACTATCTGGTGATACCATACACATATGTTATAAACCAAAGGCTAGGGAAGTTAAGAGTGCAGTGTAATGTTATAAAGCAGAATTACTAAGCCATATGATGGTGTGATTTAGATGGATTTCTATGGCTTTTTTATTTACAAGAATTTTTATTATGCTCCTTTTTATTTTATTCCTCAGTGCTACAGTACCTATTATTTCTTTAAGTGGAACATTATGTTATGATATAAAGAATGGTTTTCATCATCTGTAATCCAATTTATATATATCCTAGACATAAAAGATTTATCTTGTGGATTTTTCAAAAGTCAAGAAAAACTATGTACATATACCCTTTGGAAAATGTAAATATATATAATGCTTCGTTGTATGCAATGTGTCTTATTCTCCCCCACACCCCTTTCCTTGAATATAGAAGCTCAGGGAAGCCTATTTGCCCACTTTAGTCAAGCTTGACATTAACAGAATAATTTCTTAATGGGTATCTGCTTATCTTTGCTGCTGTGCTGAAGGGAACAGCATCTTTCTGCTCTCACGGGATAGGAATTATGAACTGAAGTTTAATGGATGAGCAACATTTTATCAAACAGCTGCTAGAGAAACATCTCTTTAGTGTAAGTCTGAAATAAAGAAAGAGAAATATTATTTAAGGAAAATTTTATCCCAGAGAGTAGCTTGGGAAATAGGAGCATTAATAGGGGAGTGGAAGGTTGAGTTCCAGCCCTGCCTCTGCCACAAGGACACTCTCTGATTTGGGGCATATTTTTATTCAGCAGTTAATAATGGTGTTAGGCTAGGTGGTCTTGTACATGTATATACTGCACATCTATAGTAAAAATTCCAATTATTTATATTGCTCAGAACAATTTTTTTTAGCAGAAAGAAGGAAAAATAGCACTAGAGAAATGTCCCAAGTAATAATGTAAACTTCATCAGGAAAAACTCTCCTCTTCTAGAGTTGAACATGGAATTTTGCTTAGAGGACATACAAACATAGAAACCGCATACACAATGGTTCTAATTAAATTAAAACAAAATACTAGCCTCCAAATAATTTTCTTCTTCTCTAGCTAAAACAAAATACTGTATTTGCTTTTAGCAATATTCTGCTCAGTTAGGTCCATTAGTAGTTTAATAGTCAAAGGAAATATTACTCAGCAATTATAATATTGATAATTTTCACAATTAAAATATAGAAATTATAAATATCAACTGCTTAGACTCCAATTAGCTTATTAACATGCAGCAGAGAATATATACCTATACTATTTCGTGTATTTTTTTTTTTTTTTTTTTTTTTTTAGTTCATGGCAACTAAGCACTGTTAGCCCTCAATATGATTATGTCAAGCTCTCATACAAGTTAGCTTCTGGCCAGAGTCTGACACGGGCAGTCCATATCTGGGTTTAATTATGTTGATGAACAAAAATAGTCACCTTTTTTTGTGTAGGCTAAATGCTCACTGTGTGCAGGGAGACCAGTTGTTGCTCTTTTGATTTACCCTAAAGATTAGAACAAAAGGTCAGGGATCTTTTGATGCAAGCTAATTAAAATATCAATGATTATGCACACCTTGTAAGCTTGTTCTTGGATCATTGTATAATGCAGAAATTTCTTTTTCGTATGTATTACGACTATGCACTTTGGAGTAATGATTTAGATGTGTAAGTGCCAAGAACATCTACACATTAACCTTTGAAAGAATATTCAAACATACCTGGAGTTGTTTTTTCTTCCTTTACAAAACTGAGTACATAAATGTATGTTTCGCCTACTCACCCCAGAGGGCAATTGAGTTTGGGAAAGGAAATTGTAAACATGGAAAAAACTAGATCCCATCAGATCATTAATGAAACCGGATGGGGATATTCTTCACAGGTTGTTGTTGGGCCTCTGGTCATGTATCTGCAGATATTCCAGCTCAGTTAATTGGATTAGCTTTCTTAGAAATTTGTCTCTTTAGATCAAAGTGTGATCTATGGACTACCTCTCTTAGAATCACCTGAATTTCTTGAAATGCATACTCCCTGACCTCACAACTAGATACTCGGTTTCCGTAGGTCTGGAGTAGTGCTCAGGAGTATACGTTGCCAAACAAAAATTCCAGGTGATTCTGATACTCCTTAAAAACTCTCAAACCACTAACTTAGGTAGCAGCAGCCAGAACTTAGTCAGGACAAATATTTTCTCTTTTGCTTGCCTGCTTTTCCCAGGAACCCCTCATCCCTCTTCCATCCCCTACCATCAGCTTGTCTAGGTTTCGGTGAGCTGTCAACTAATGCCTGCTAATGAGAGCTTAAAGCATTAGACCCTTTAGGGGCATTTCTATTTTGATGATGATAATAATAATAACAGTAATAGTAGTAGTTGTAGTAGTAATATCTGGCTCTATACATTTCAAACCTTGTGTCTCTTTATCCATATAATTCTGGTGTCAGAGGCTGCAGAGCATTTTCATATTGTAAAATGGCGTTGGACCTGGACTTCTGTGTGATCACGCTAGATGAGTGGGAACACTGAGAAGTAGGAGAACTCCTGGAAATACTCCTAAACTGAGATGGTTAACAAGAATTTAGATCTACATGGAGGTGACTGTAAGCCACATAAATATATCCCATTAAAATCCAACTAAATATAACTATTCACAATTCAGTTTCCCCTAAGGTGGATGCCAAAAATCTGTGCAATCACTCCAAAGCCACAGTACACAGGAAAGCAAGGAAGAGAGAGGGGAAATCCAAGCGGGAAAGAGACAGTGGCCTTAACTGATTGTAATTAAAGTATCTTCTTTTGCAAATTTTGGAAAAATATATGATTATGAGAACACATTGTTGTCCCCCGCTGCCAGCTGTTCCCTTGAAGGGGCCCAGGGAAGTGAGGGGCCCTCAAGCTCAAGCTTCACTATCTCCTAAATAAATTCACTTCTGCCTTTACCTAGTTCAGTGACAGACACCTGGCTGCTGTACAAAATAGATACATAATAAGTGGATGAATGAATAGAAGAGATGTAAATCTTATTCTCCCAACATTTTAGATAAGGAGTTTAGCAACAATTCTAAAGTCACATACAATAAAATGACATTCACATTAAAAAGCAAGTTTCCGGCTCATGGACTTTGCTAGAAGTCTCAGTGATCAATACTTCCATTGTTGCTGGGATACCTTGTTTAGCATTGTCCTGGGTTCAAGGAGCAAGCTGTGCAGTGATAGTCTCTCTCCAAGAAAATTTCCATCTGCATAAGGTCCATTCTCTGTTAAAAGGAATCCAGAAGAATGATGGCTAACAATCAGGATATTTTTTCCAGGTATCAAAACCCTCTGACCTGGTTAACTTGTGAGCTCATAAGAAGGCTATTAGGTGGTTGTATAAATGCTGGGGTTGGAGAGAGTGGGATACAGTCGGCCCTCCCTAGCTGTGGGTTCCACATCCCTGGATCCAACCAACTGCAGATCAGATGGAGGGCCAACTGTACCACACCATTTATAAGGGACTTGAGCACCCGCGGATTTGCTGTCCTTTGGAGGTCCTGGAACCAATCCCCTGCAGATACCGAGGGATGATTGTATTCATCTTTTCTGACTTCCAATCAGACTGGGTAATATGTGTCTGATGCGGCCTTTGACATGAGAACTTTCAGGTCATTTCGCTAGTCAGTATTGTATAGGTTGAGAGTGTGGTTTCTGGAGTTGGAGTTCCTGGGTTCTCAATATAGTCTGCTGCTTACTGTGTGACCTTTGACCAGTTGCTTAATTCTATTGTGCCATCATATTTTATCACCTGTTAAATGGGACTGTTTTGAGGGTTGAATGAGTTAACATTGTGGTTCGTTAAGTGCTCAATAAATACTAACAATTACTGTCCTTATACTGGGTCTTGTCTTTTGACACTAACAAGCTCTTGACATTGGCAAGAACATTATATCTGTGGGCCTCAGTTTCTCATCAGTAAGTAAATGGAGTAGTTAAATGATAGTTAAGATTCATAGTTAAGATTCATTATTTTAAGCCAAAGCTGTTGTAGAACTTCTTTGTTTAGTAACTGAAAGATAAAAGCCCACTCATTCTCTAGCATCTTAAAAAATAAATGAAAAAAATCTAACAAGTTGGCCTTTTTTTTTTTCTCTTTGGAAACAAGTATATTGAAGAGCCAGTCTTGTTGCCTAATGAACCAAGAATCCAAACCTTGGATTTCATTACTGTTATGATTCCAGATCCCATCAGAGTCTCTTATCAAATGTGGCCTCATTAAGTGCAAAGGCAATACTTCTCCATTAAATTGTGCTGAGCTAACTTGTGGTTGACGTGAGCCAAAATGAAATGTAATTATTTTAAATCTGTATGTCACAGACAGATATAAACATGTGCAAAACTACTTGGGAATTCTCATTTATCTTGGCTCTCTTCTGAGTAAGTATACTGTATATCAAACCTATTTAATGAGACTCTGTCAATATAAAAACTAAGTATTTAACAACTCCAGTGTGTTACTCTGTTTTGAGTAAGTTACCTCTAAGACTAACCCAATAGATTAGATTTTTTTCCCTTCGTGGAAAATGGAACTGTTTATGAACAGACCCTCCAACATGTAATCTGTACTTTTTGGTAGCCAGGAATTTTGTTAACATATTTTTAACCTTGGAAGAGAGAAGACACATCATTTTTATTTTGTACCAGTCTCAGCCAGTATTGTGTCTGGCCTGGCCCTTGTGGTTCTTACTATGATTGCAAGTCGCCCTCAGCAATAACTACCTGGGAAACTTTGAAAAAGTTTATTATTTACAAGTCCTGGAAATTACATGGAATACCTGGGGCCACACAGTGAGGTTGAAGGGGAGAGAGAGAGAGGACACATGGGTCCAGGGTTCTGCTTTTACTGGGTATCAAGGGGTCAGGACCTAGGATTTCGAGGGCATACTCTTTATCAGTGAATTTGAAACATAAAAGCAGGAATTCAAATTCCAGAAAAGGAAAAAAAAAAACAAGCCACCCAATGGTTAGTTATCAGAAATCAACAAAGATCTCTAAAACGAGGGAGCCTAGAAGGGCGGATGAGGCAGGAGGCTTTTGGCTCTTTATCTAGTCCTATGGCTAGAAATGTGTTCATTTGAGATATCTGTCTTTGAAGTGAATGCCCCTTTGGAGCGGATTCCTCAGCAATCAAAACTTACATCAAGTACCTGCATTAGAAAAGAAAAGCCAACTGTCAGAGCTTGCACTACAGCTTTCTAATAATAATTGCTAACATTTGCTCTACACCAGAAATGGTTTAAGTGCTGTATATGTGTTAACTAACTCATTTAATCTGTTTTTACAGAGGAGGAAATAGAAACACAGAGAGTCTGTGAATTTACCAAGATCATATAGCTAGTGAATGACAGCTGGATTCACATCCAGGAAGTCCAGTTTGCATATGTGGTTGTAGCCGCTAAACTACTACTATTTCTTGAATTCCTCCTAAATTATGTCAGCTTCCTTAAGGCAGAGAGACACACTAGACACTGAACAGTGAGAACTGAAACCATAGAATGCAAGTTGGTATCTGGTGATCTTTACATCTTATTTTGTTTCTCAGTGAGGAAGAATATAATATGCAACCCAATTTTGAAATAGGTGGTTACAAAACTTGCCTGAGGTGACCTGGAGATGTTAGTGAAAGCAGGAATAGGTACAAGCTTCTGACTGACTCTGTTTCTTGGCTAAAGGCACTAGAGAATGTCTTCCCAGTGACAGCCATCAACGGCTGTAGGGGATAGAAACAATTAGGAGACAATTAGTGATTCCAGAGGGAAGTGACAGAACATGAAATGCTTGGGGGTGAAAGGAGGGTGCAGGGATCTGGCTTATGGTAATAACTTCACTGGCAACCTCAACTTAAAACAAAATTAATGATATATTTTTAAATGGCATTCCAAAAGGATCTCAGTATTCGACACTTCAGTTCCAAGCATCCACATTGTAGAGTTAGCTCACATTTTTCATCCCTGAAGTCTTTTTTTAAGAGCCAGAGAAACATGGGCAAACTCTTCCCTAGGCTTTTTGGGAAGTACAGTGCTTCTGTATTTTGTAGATTTTGAAAGTATAGTAATCTATATCCAAAACAATGACTATTTAATGAACATATTACATGCAAAACAAGATAAAGTACCAGCACAGATTGGAAAATAAAAATTATTTGCAATCCCATTATTCAGAAATTATCAGTATTTTTTCCTATCCATATTTCTATTTACAATGACTTTAGAATCACATACATGTACAATTTTAAATCTTGTATTTCACTTTATATGAATATTTCTCCAGATCATTCCATATTTAAAAATTTTGGATCTGAAAACACCATTGAATGAGTGGAAAATAACTCATTGCACATAGTACCATAACTTATTTGATGTGCTCCTGTTGTTGAACAATTAGATTGTTTAAGGATGTTTGTTATTTTGAATAATAAGTATTTTTATATGTGAATATTTGTTAGGTTTTAAAATTATTTTTAGTATAGTCATTTGTAAGATAGGTGTTCATTTTCAAAGACTATACTGTCTAAAACCTTCACTATGTATTATAAAATTATTTTACAGAAACATCTTGCTGATTTTTGTTCTATCAGCTGTATAAAAGGATGTCTGTTTCACCAAATCCTCACAAACATTAAGGATTATTATGAAAAAAATGTCTTAATTAATTTAATAGCCCAACCGTCATATCCTATTCAATTCCCATTTCGTAAATGTTTACTTATCATCTGTGTTTCCTCTTTTGCAAATAAATTTTCTGCTTACATCCTTTGTCTAAAATTTAAAGTATTAAAGAAGTTTTGCTACTGTATGTTATGATAAAAACGTTGGAAAATCCAAACAAATTTGTTGAAAGCGAATATACTAAATGCCAAACAATTTCACAGGAATTAAAAAATTTTCCTTTACCAGTGTTCATCAAGACTGTTTTTATGAGAAATGTGGAAAGGTCTAGTCAGAACAAATAATGTGTTTATAATATTTTATAAAAAGGTGCTAAATTATAAATAAGGGAGAACTACCATTTTGGAAGAAGGGAAATGCATCGTGTGTGTGTGTGTGTGTGTGTGTGTGTGTGTGTGTGTGTGTGTATTGCTGAGCCTTATTTACTACTCTAAGTATATAATCCATTGCTTCTGCACTCCTATAATGCGTTACAACAACTTGGAAGAGAAAACAAATGAGCAAGAAAACAGAGTTGTACAAATACTGTCAAATGTCTTTTCCCATGTCCAACCCCTTTGAATTAAACTGTCTAATGGCTTCTTTGACCCTGTTCACCAGATTAGCTTTCAGTTTGTTCAGGTAGATCCATGGCTTTGAAGATGTGCATTTTGTTCCCCCCTCAACCCTCTGGAGTCCCTTTTTCTTAAACAAAGGACACAAGTTTGCTTAGCTGTAAAATTTGTCTGTACTTTTCAGAAATTAAAGTGAAGCTTCCCAAGTCTGAGAACCATAATTCCATTTGATTTAACTCCGGTAATCTTCAGGAAAAAAAACAAACAAAGAAAAAAAACCCCACAAACTGTAAGGAGAGTAATGATTTGTAGAAATTTGCAGGAGGCCTTGGTCCTTGGTCCAGGAGTATTACTGCTGACAATTACACAAATAGTTTTCCTATGCAATTACCCCAGCAATAACCAATAGCAAGCAAAAATTATAGAGGCCTGATGCGATGTATGCCCAGTGGTTTCTGTGTAGCACTTTGTTTGAATCAAAATGGCTATCTTTATTTTTTTTTTCTTTTCTTTAAAGAAAAGAATCAGGCAACTCCTTAGGAGAATATAATTTTCTTCCATCTAGTTTTAAATGGCATTAGCACAGCAATCAGATGTCAAGGTGAAAGATAGACATATCTGCTCCTGGGTGCCTAAATGGTGAAAATACCATGTAATGTGGTACCACCTCCCTGGCTTTTGCATTTTAAATAGTATTAACCTTGTGCAGTGTGGAGTTATGATTTCTTAAACTGTTTTCTCTCTACAGTGGACAGTTGGTTGCATGATTTTAAAATATACAGGGTGTTGTCAAGTTTTTCTATTGAATGTGAGTGCATAGAACAATATTCAATTTCTTTTGTTTTTCAATTTTGCATGATTAGTGCATTGTACTTATTTCCACGATTCCTTCAATGTCACCATTCAGCTGCCCTTAATTGAAAACTGCTTGTGTTTACTCTTTGCCCAGGAAATTACATTTCAGGATATATGTAACACAGATAGGAAAGCACCAAATCAGATTGGAAGAAAAAAAAATTTTTTTCCTTTTTGAAGATGTATGTATTAATGGTCATGTGGGAAGTCCATTGACGAGCTCTGGCAGCCATTTAACAAAAACTAAATGCAGCTGCAAAATGGAAGGTGGGGGAAAGCTCTTTGGCACCAGATCCCTCTCAAATGACCCCTTCTATCAAAAAGGACCAGAAACTGAAAAACAGTTTTAGTGAAGCTGCCTTTGGAGATTCTGCAGACTCTGTTTGGCTGAAAGGGAAAAAGGCAGAACTGGACAAACAAATCTATTTCTCAACCCTTAATGTACTAAGTGGAAACTGGATTCCAGTGGGCAAACAAGTTATCTCCTCACTGGGGCTTAAAAAGATGACATCCCAAAATATTGGAAATTTGGTAGCTTTTTATACAATTTTCAAAAATTTTTTTGGAGGGAGACAGTGCACATTTTTTGCTTGTTGTATCTATTAGAAAAGCAGAAACAATCTAATATTTTTCTATGTTTAAATGCTGAAGCAGAAATTGCCTGGTAGGGACTTCCCTGTTGGCTCAGTGGTTAAGAATCCACTTGACAATGCAGGGGACACGGGTTCGAGCCCTGGTCTGGGAAGATCCCACATGCCACGGAGCAACTAAGCCTGTGTGCCACAACTACTGAGCCCATGCACCACAACTACTGAAGCCCAAGTGCCTAGAGCTTGTGCTCCGCAACAAGAGAAGCCACTGCAATGAGAAGCTCGCCCACCGCAACGAGAGTAGTCCCTGCTCACCGCAACTAGAGAAAGTCTGTGCGCAGCAACAAAGACCCAATGCAGCCAAAAATAAATTAATTAATTAACAAATTAAACAAAAAAAAGAAATTGCCTGCTACGTGGTTATTGTTAAACAAATGTTTCTTAAATTAAATGTTACTTGGCATTGTCTTGGCTTGAAGCCTGGGCCAGTTTCATGACTATTTGGCTTATTGGGACTATACCCAAGTTTGAGTCCTAGTCTAGGATTGGTTTTGTAAAAAGAGAGGGACTACGCAGGAAACTTTCTCAGGGTGCTAATTATGTAGCAGCCCAGGTCCAGGTTCATCTATCCAGCCAAAATCTCTTTGTCTTTCAGTCTTCCAACCAGCTTATCTCCATGAACGTAATGAATCACCAAAAACCATCCAGCTAACATGCCCAGAGAAGGGGATCAATCATCTTGTGTCATGATCATCTGAACTATTTGTTCTGTTTGATAAAGATGCCAAAGTCTATAGTCCTCCCTAG
The DNA here is from genome assembly GCF_949774975.1 of Lagenorhynchus albirostris. Classification (NCBI taxonomy): domain Eukaryota; kingdom Metazoa; phylum Chordata; class Mammalia; order Artiodactyla; family Delphinidae; genus Lagenorhynchus; species Lagenorhynchus albirostris. The sequence continues at coordinate 61,824,230 of NC_083102.1, forward strand.
CTGAGACATATTACTAATTCCATATCATCACATAAGTACTCTGATTAGTTTGGGTATTTCTTGTGGCACTGGGAAAACTTTTCAACTATATTTCCAAGCACATTTCTTAGAAGAAATTCTTTGATATAACTGTGGAATTTAGTATTGAATCTCTATAGAGCTGAAAAGGTCATATTAGTAGCCAGGGTGTGATTGTGATCCACAAAGCCTTAAGAGATTTATAGGGTGTTTAGGGCGGGAGCTAAGTTTGTGAAGAGTCAAAATCTTGGTCCCAACAGGATGTGAGACCCAGGGAGCTTGTAAATCAAGAAAGGAAAAAAAAAAAAGAAAAGGCTATGTAAATGTTTGCATACTGTCATTGTTTAGGTCTTAGCCTGCTGGCATTTAGGATGATGCTGAAGTTGTCTAAAAATACAGTAAGAGCCAGGGGCAGTCAGTCCTCCAGTCTAATGAGACAGATGTGATCCAAACGTGGAGATGACGCACTCATCAGTGGAGGAGAGAGGTGGACCATATGGTGTGAGATCAGCTCACATCCATCAGGATGAGCCCGTTGGTGTTCTTTGGGTTTGAAGCTGAGGGTGTTGTGCTGTTGGGGTTTACACGTTTGGGTATGTGCGGGTAGGTAAGTGAGCAGCAGTTCTCAGCACCCTGAATTGTGATATATGAATACACTTAGAAGTGTTCTTATTCTATTAGTATATGTTATTTATATTTTCTTCATACTTCAACGTTCTTTCTCATTTTCAAAGTTCAGGAAAAGCAAAACAGTATTTGTGAAGAAAAGAGGTTCTAGAGATATCTGCTTTGATATTTACAAATAAACAGAACATGGTTGATCTATTTCCTGGATTCTTTAATGTTTTTTCAGTTTTCAGTCCTCCTATTCCCTAGGAATGCTCTTTGCTTGAAATGGTATAATCTGGCCCAGAACAATAGGGTTTGTAACAATATATGCAGGAAGATTTTAGAAGAGAGAGAAACAGTGAGACCTCAGGTTTTCTAATTGCAGTTTCAAATTTTATTTGATTCTATTAGAATTCAAGAGGGGGATCTCAAATTGGTGGGAAATTGCCATGATTTCCTGATTCACATGGGCTGTAAGTCTCTTGTAGATCAGGACATATCTAGATGCCATTTTCTGCCAAAGTTTGACAGTGGGAAGGATAGCCCTTGGATGGCAGTATGGTAGGGCCCTGCCGTTCAGCTTCATTTCTGATAAAGGGTAGGTCTTCAATAGAAGGACTGAATGAAAAGGTAGCGTGCAACCCAGGTGTGCTGGTGTCAAGAACCTGTGGTTTGAATGGTCAGGAGTGAACACAGCCCACTGGTGGGGGAAAACTGACACACAGCTGATAGACTGAAGTCCAGTGGGAGTTATTTTCTGCCCAGCACTCCATTGGCAGCTACATTTGTGAATCAACTAAGAGCAGTTTGTATTGATATGGTCACTTTGCTTTTAGTTCCCATTTTGAAGTGTGCCTCTTTGATGGATGTATAAGGAATCCTCTCAGACACCTCTGACAGAAGACACCAGGCAGAAGATACGGCTAGATTTTGAGCAATCCTGATTCCACAAAAGAGATGACAGACTGCTGAGTAAAACACAGCAAGCCGGTTTGTGAAGAGACCAAGCATTATGAAACAGAAGCACCTAAGTCACTGTTCAGGCTGCTCGTCTTTGAGGGCTAGAGAGAAGGCTTCGGTCTGAAAGGAGAAAAGAAAAACTTTCCCAAGGCTAACACACCAGATTGTAAAAGCTTGGAGTCGAGATTTGTTGACCCTTCGTTCTGATCTCCCCAGCCTCATTTCTTTGTTCACTTGGCAAGGACCCTTTGCTGGAATTTAAGCAGTCTCCTTCACAGGTCTTGTCAATGACTTGTTCATTACTACTTTTGAAACTTCACATATGCCATTTCTAACTTACAGAACATATTTTCTGCCTGCCATTGGTATATCTACTCTGTTTTTGCTGTCCTTCAAAAATCTGGCTTAAATCTAACTTTTGGGAAGTATTTCATAACTAACCCAGTCCTGGCTGTGTACTCCCTGCTTAGACTTTTATCTGTATGTGGAGCAGACGGACCTGGTTTAAGCTTCTATCATTTGTAACCCCTGCACTGGGGTTAAGTATTTGGTAATAAGTATTTGGTAACTGTATTTTGATTACTTCCGCATACAGCTAGTCATTCTCCCTAACCACACTGTTGCTACCTGAGGACAGGAATGAGTTTATTTATGCAGTGTATTCTTCCCTCCTCCCTCCATCCAGAACAGTCCAGTGATTGGCAAACAGCAGGTACTAAGCACGTATCATAGTTATAGATTCTAAAACAAGAAGTATCTCCATGATGGACCCACTTAGAGAAGGTGAGCACCGGGAAAGTAGAAAAAAAAAAAAGAGTGACTATATAAAGTGCTGTTTTTTGAGGATCTACTGCTGTCTAACAAACTGTCCTAAAATGTAGTGACTTGGCACAACAATAATTTGCCAGTTAAGCAGAATTTCGAAGGAACTGCTTAACTCTGCTCCATGTGGAGGTAGGTGGGCTCCGGAATCTGGAGAATCTACTTCCTAGATTGCTCACTTATCTGATTTGCAGGTTGGCTCTGGTTGTTTGCTGGGAGTTCAGCGGCAAGTGTTGGCTGGGGGCCTTGATCATTCCATCTACATGGGTACCTCCAGGAGGTTATCTGTGCTTCCTCAAAGCGTGGTGGTTGAGTTCCAAGAGAGAGTGTTCCAAAAGGCAGGAGGTAAAAGCTAACTGGCCAGTTAAGGGCTACATCTAGAGGTGGTATAGCTTTACTTAGTCAGACACATATTCTACCTCTTTATGGGGGAGTGGCATGGTCACATTGTAGAAGACTACATGCGATGGGAGATGTTATTTTGGCCATATTTAGAAAATACAGTCTGTCACATGCTGCTTTACTAATGAAATTACACAAAATCACATTGCATAAAGGGAGGAAATGCCTTGATAGTGAACTCAAAGTTAATGATAATAGTCAACATTTGTTTTTTTCTTACTCTGTGTTAGGCACTGGGCTAAAAGGTTTATACATGATCGCTCATTTGATTCTCACAACTTATGAGTTAAACATTTATTATTGTCCCCATTTTACAGATGAAGAAACTGAGATATAAAGAGGTAATATAGTTTGTTCAGGGTCACAACTATTAAATGGCAAAGGCAGGATGTTAATCCAAATGGTCTAACCCCAGAACTTGCACTTTTCTCTCTCTTGTTCAGAGTGACTGTATAGAGTGAGACATTATAATGTAGCACAAAGACACAAGAAATAGCAGCATCATTAATCCAGTGGTTAAAAACCTGGGCTTAAGTTCATGTGCTCATGGGATACTTGAAGCCTCTATGGTTATTATGCAGCATTGGTCATGTGTGTGTGCCCTTTGCTTTTATCAGAGTCTTAAACGTCTGTGCTCCATAAACTCTTAAATGTTAAAAAAAAAAAGTAAGTCATCCCCTTTTTCCAAAGACAGGCTTACTCTCAATATCTTACAACAAGATCAGTTAAATTCTTCCTTTAAAACCTTCCAAAAGAGGCACGAATGATATACACTGGGAGCATACTTGCTTTGGGGTCTGGGGTCTGTGATGGACTTGGTCAAAATCCCAGTGACTCTTTTGCAGTCCTTAAAATTTTTGGGTAAATTATTGACCCCTCCCCTCAGGGCCCATTTTCCTGGTTTGTAGAACATGGCTGATACCTTTAAGGTTGGGAGGAAAAATTAGTATGCTGTGTTTGATGTATCTGGCAGTAATAGGTTTTCATCTGGTGTTATTTTCTTTAAAGGTATTTCTTGAGTGTTGCCCAGAACTGGTGCAGTAAAAACATTTCCTTCTCAAGTAGCTGCTACCCTCTAAAGTCAGGACAAATCCCCAAAGAAATCCATATGCCAAAGCGCTTACATGTGGCTACATAAATGTCCCAGCTCACATCTCAGTATTCAAGAGCATACCAGGCGCCGTATTTTCCTCCTTGTGCAGAAGTATCCTGCAGATTTAGTACTACGTGAAGGAATACAGAAAATTAATCCAGGCAATTCTTCACTTTCTGAGCAGTTCTTCCTAGTTTACTCCCAGCTTTGAATACCCTTTATCTCTTTGGTGTAGACCAGGATCTACTCCTTCCTGCCCCCAGGTCCTGCTGTAGAAAGAAAGACTCAAAGTGCTTCACACAAAGACTTCTTGTTACAAGTCTCTCTCCTGCCTTCTCTAATTTGCTATTTTCTTAATTAAATCTGGGAGAGATGTTTTTATTTGACATTTGCACCTGAGAAACACTTTGATTTTAACTTCTTATAATTACTTCGGTTTTGGATGGGTTTCTTTGTCATCAGCTTTCATGGGGCCGAATGTGGCCTGTGTTTTGCAGAACAAACGTGAACATGTCCCTGTGGGACGCAGGAGCTCCTTTGTAACGGAGGTGGAAGTAATAATTCTTCCAGAGCGCTTTTCTCCAGTGACTCCCTGGAAATCCTTCTAGACTTGAGGAGTTAGAGTAGCTGAGGTTTGAAAGAGAAGCCTAATAAGGGTTAAGGGTGAAACAACTTTTTGATTTGATCTTTTTATCTTATGTCTAAGAGACGGGAACAAATAAAACTTGCTTATTATTCAGGATATTTATTAACAGTGCTTCTGCTTTGGTCTCTTTCTTTGTTCTTGGGGCCTTTTCTTATAAGCAGCTTCACTTTTTCAAAATTTTAAAGAAGGTGCCAAACTGAGCTAGATTCTTACTTCTCCTGGGCCCAAGTCACCTATAAACCCACCCTTTCCTTTTATGTGAGTGTTACTGATATTTAATAACTTTTTTAAAATCTCTCTTTGTTATTTTTAAAATTACATTTCTTCAGCCTACAGCAGAATTCAAGTCAGAACCAATTGATTGAACTGCCTAGCTTTCTTGCTGGCTTTCGCTTTTAATTGTTTCAACGCTGACTGCCCTTTTTGTTGATTCTCTATTTTCCTATAGTTTTTTTTGGTGTTTGTTTTGTTTATGGAGGTATAGTGAACCACGGGAAAAAGAAAAAAAATTGGAATATTGATCACATCCTAATAATTTTAGAACATCAATATAAAAACAAAAGTATCTTCATTTGATTAAACTATGTGTCTTTTCTTTCTTCTGCCGCCTCCTTTGTAGTTTAGGAGATCTGCATCTACAATTTCCCTTAGATTAGCAAGCCATGCTTTTGTCTTATGTGTTTTTGTTAAAAATTGCAACCAAACTCATTATTTGAATACCAAAATTTAATAAAAATATAAATGCTTTTCGTTCCCATTTTCTTCCTAATTCCTTAAGATGTAGTGATTGACTTATGCTGTAAACACTAATTTTTGTCTTAGCCGAGTTCCCCAAAACTTGCAGCAGTTAAATCCACAGATGTGTGAGGTTTGAGATGCCGTTAATCCATTCAGCGTTAATAGCTTGCACTGGATCTGGTGCCCATGCAGAGCTAAGTGTAGCCCCCTATCGATTTAGGCCTGTCCATTTTATCTCATATTCTTCTTTCAAGGCAACTCTAAGGAGACACAGAGTTCAGTCACAGAAACTCAAATACTTCAATGACTACAGAAGGCATGAGGTCACCAATTTAAAGTGGGTGTGACATACTGGCCCAGTTCTCCACTTGCTTGCCGACTCTGAGCCATTTGTAGTGGTTCTGGAGGTGCTGGTTTTCTGTAAATAGAGCCAGGCTGGCACGAGAGACTGACAGGAGCGATGATTCCCTCCCTGTCTTTCATGGAGGGAAATATGGTAATGGGAGAGCCATATATTTGCCATTTTAATTCTAGGTATTCATTATTTATTAAGAAAACACAAGGGCTCCCTTTCATTTCATTTAGATGCCTCAGCTCCCAAACAGGATTCTATGTGAAAGGTCAACATTACTCATTTCGGAACATCTTAACACCCACTAATTTCCGTATATGTAGTTATAGTTAGGTCATATTAAAACTAACAGCATATGTAGAAGTTTATCATTATTAAAGGATTACAGGTTGTAAGGTTCAATTTCTCAGACCCAACCTCATTTTATGAAACTAAAGACAGTCACAGACTCGCTTTCCTCTCTGGCAGTAGGTACCTCGAAGACTGCTGACATTTGAAAACCAGAGAAGCTGAACGCTGACCCTCGAAAGAACACACTCTAATTCTAGAAAAAAGGTGGTCTGATCTGCATGACTGTGTTTGATGTGACTGCAAGGGAGTCTACTTTGTTGTCACAGAGATGCTCTCATTTTGGAAGCAGCTACTCATTTGAACCCATATTATTTCTGTTGAACCCCCCAATGGTAGGCTGTTGGCATGTATTTATTACCCCTTCTGCAGTGTGTTAGTTAAATTCGTTTTCTAAGGCAATGGGGCCCTGAGGGAATGTCAAGGAAAGGGGGAGAGGGAGAGGAGTCTGGGATGAGCTGCTGGTTCTATAACTTCCTTCCAGGCCATTAGTTTATCTATTAGATCAGATTTTCTCAAGCTTTTGTGTGTGACCTTCCTGGCAGAGTTGTTGAATTATGTGCAGCCCCTTTCGGCAAGCTGCTTAGGTCGGGGGCTGTTCTTAGGCATTTAGCTCCCATGTACTTAAACAAGACCCCTCAATTTGCTAATTTGTTTTTTAACACTAGAAGCTTGTTCTCCTTATCCATTTTTATTATTTCTTTCACTCATTGTTATTCATAACACATCTGGCTGCAGGTTATGGCGTTTTGGCTGCTTTTTGCCACGCTAACCTCCGTTACCTCTCCTAGGGTTTAGGAAACAGTTCCCTCTGGATTGAAATATTAATGAGCATAAGTACAACAGCAACCCCTCTGCTTTTCAAGGAATGGAATTCTAAGCCGAAGGGCAGCAGCGCCAATTATAACTACGGGAATCCTCTATACTCTCCCGGTAGGATACACAGATGCACACATAGGGAATCAGCTGGGCTCTGATACTTGTAACTCGATGCTTCCTTGTGCTTTGGTGTTTTGAGGCTCTAAAAGAGAAAAATGATTCCAGCAAGGAGATTTGGTTGGTGAGTGAGAACCACTGACAACTGCTGAGCTGGCTGTGTGGGAAACTGCCCTTAGGTGCGCGGTGAGGTCTCCTCGCCTCTTCTCATAACACTCAGTTGCGGAGATGAGGGAAGCCTTTGTGACTCTCTCTCTCTCTCTCTCTCTCTCAGTTTCTCCTCATTCCTCTGGGCTGTTTTCTGTAATTAGAATAGTGTACCAGGGAAAGTAGTAGTAGGTTTCATTTTCAACTCAACTGCCACCTGATAGACAGGCCCTCTATGCCCAGGGACATTCAGCCCAAGGGTGAAAACAAATGAGCAAAGATTATCAAATGGGTCGAGTCACATGGTGTAGGAAGCCTGTTGGCAGAAACAGATCCACAGGCTGAATCTTTTGAGGTTGCCTTTTCTGCTAGACTATTTCCGAACTCCAGGCTGACAGTCAAAAGCCTTAGGCTTTAGAGGGCATAATCAGGTTTTGTAAAGGTCCATGCGTTCTCAACAGGAAGGAAGGAGACAGAAAATGTAGAGCAGAGCACTGGGCAAGCAAAAATTGAGGTATTTACATAAAAAGAGTGTTGTGCCCAAATGGTAAAACTACAGAAAATGGGAAAACAAAAATAATTGCCAAGAAACAAAAAAATCCAAAACAATGTGTGATTAATTGACCAAATGAGAGTTGCAGATAATGACACTAACCATTTGTTGATCACTATAGTGTTCCAGGCAACATTCTAAGTGCTTGCTATATATTGACTTATGATCTTCATAACAGTTTTATAAGAAAGGGAATATTTTTATCCCCATTTTATAGTTGAGGAACTGGAAGCACACAAAGTTTAAATAACTTGCACAAGGTCAACATTATATTCTTTTTTTTTTTTTTGCGGTACGCGGGCCTCTCACTGCTGTGGCCTCTCCCGCTGCGGAGCACAGGCTCCGGACGTGCATGCTCAGCGGCCATGGCTCATGGGCCCAGCTGCTCCGCGGCATGTGGGATCTTCCCGGACCGGGGCACGAACCCGTGACCCCTGCATCAGCAGGCGGACTCTCAACCACTGCGCCACCAGGGAAGCCCAACATTATATTCTTAACCTTTATACTTCAGCTTCCTCCCAAGACATAAAAGAGACTTTCTAAGAAAAGTTTGGAGAAGCTGGCCAGATAGAGAAGACCGGTTCTTGAAAATCAAGCGAGTTGTATGAGTAGTACTAACAAAAGCACCCTAGCAAAAGGATACTCTCCAAAAGGTGGCCTCTGTATATTCTGGTTTTAGAGGTTGGTTAATTTCCTTAAAGTAATTGATGAAATTACTTTCCTTTGCCTGCATGACTTTGGATATACCTCTGGGTGCAGTGAAATGATGTTTTTCTTTTGTTTACCTTAAACCATCAGTTTCTTGAATGTGGTTTTACAAATATTCTTCTGTTTTTTTAAGATTTTTTTTTTTGATGTAGACCATTTTTAAAGTCTTTATTGAATTTGTTTCAATATTGCTCTGTTTTATATTTTGGTCCCTTGGCTGCAAGGCATGTGGGATCTTAGCTCCCCGACCAGGGATCGAACACCCCCTGCATTGGAAGGTGAAGTCTTAACCACTGGACCGCCAGGGAAGTCCCACAGATATTCTTTAATGATTAATATTTTGGGCTTTTGAAGAATGTTAACTGGAAACTTTAGAAACTAATTTAAAAATAAATACAATTGATGGAATAGTATTAGGATATATTTAACATAATTGGGAACGATATACAAATAGTATATCTAGTATGAGCCCAATTTTGTTTAAAAATGTGTATATGTATATGCACATATTCAAAAAGATTAGAAAGATATACCTCCAGGTATCTCTGAGAATATAAAGGATTTAAATGTGTATCTTTTTCCTCTTCTGAATTTCACATTTTTAAAAATAAATGACACGTATTACCTGAATAAGCAGAAAAGATGCTATTAAAAGTGAGATAAATACAGTGCAAGCATCATGTTTTAGAAATGGCTCCAGCAGATACTTAGTCAAGTTATGAATCCTAATCCACCAGCATACACCTATCTCTGCTTTTTTTTAAAAAAAAAATTAAATCTTCTGACTTTATAAGCTAGACAGAACATTGACTTCCGAATCTAAAATAGGATTAGTCAAGCTTCAGAAGGTCAAATGAAACTGATTCTCAATCACACATTGCAAAGAAAACTGTCAGCTCCCGTTCTAAACTTTGGCTCCTTGGAATCTTTGCTGCTTTCTTAGTGTATAGCACTCTTTCGTTAGGGGAAGAAAAACAACACTGTGTTAAAAAGAGAAGAAACTATATTTCAAGTAAAAAATCAGCCTTATTTTGTGTGGGTTATATTCAACTATTAGCTTTGAATTCTTGGAGCTCTTTGAGAATGCCCACTCAATTAGGGATTTGAGTACATATGCTTCTAGAATGGACAATGAAATATGGTATGGTATGGTACGGCATGGTATGGTATAATACAGTATCTGGAGATCAGAAAGCTAAATTTATGAAAGTACTATATATTGATGTTATAATTTTCATTGATGACATAAGAAGGGAGAAAGCAAAAAGAATTGAGAAGAGACTTTAGGAAGTACTTTCTGACTACCACCAATAAGACATGAAAAACATTGAGATGTAGTATGAGGGCTGGTACAGGGAAAGGATTTCAGGAGAAGTAAAGCTACCTTGGGGTGGTTCTGGTTTGGGGGAGGGGTTACACTCTTGGAAATTTCCTCCCTCTCCCTCCCACTCTTGGACAAACTTCACCAGCAAATGCTTTATCTCTTTACCTGGAGTTCACAGCCACTGTGCTCTACTAGTAATGCACACAGAAATTCCTTAAGAAATGCTGCTTATCCGGGTGACCTGGCCTGCCCAAATTATAAACCCTGGAGACAGCTTAGTTAAAAATTGATGGGCCATTCAAATTAAAAGAGCAAAGCAAACAGCCAAAACAAATGAATAAGTGATGCTTCTTTAGTTTGTTAATTCCAGAACTGCTCAGTGTTAGTCAGAACTTGGGCAGAAGACAGGGCAAGTGTCCATCTCAGTCCCATTGCATGGAACTAAGACCCTCCACCCCTGTTTTTCCTATTGCATCCAAAGCATAAAAATTATAGATTTAGCCCATGCTTTGTGTATAAATGCCTGCTCCTTGGGCAAGAGTACCAATAACGTTGCCAAACACTTGCTCTGACAGGGCTGTGTGGTTTGTCCTTGTTCATTGTCTGCTCTCCATCCTCATCTCTTCTAGTAAAACAGATTCATGCCAACTGCAAAAATAATAAACACGCAAATATTTTAAGCCAGTGTAGCAATAAATTAATTTTGTGCCTATCCTAAATGGTCCTGTTAATAAAAATAGAAATCCTCTGGTGCTTGAGAATAGCTGAACAGAAGACGCGATTTGCTGGCTCTCTCCTCGGAATGTGACATTGCTCACAGCTCTTCCTAACTGCTGCCAGGAGCTGTGTCGGTCGTTGGTTGTGGGTGCTTAGCAGCCATCTGGAAGGAAAGTTGGCATCACCTAGTTGGAGGCATATCTCAAATCGAGGGATTGTGGCTGCCATCTCAGTTAGTAAACACTGTAGCTTCCCTGCTGGGTCGAACGTCTACTCCAAACTCCTGACAGGGAGAGAAAATCAAGAAGGAGGGAAGAGGATAAGCATCACCTGAATGCTTTGCTGACTGGCAATTCATTAAGGCAAGATGTTTTTCTTTTATTCCAGAACTCAATCTAGGTGAAGTGTGGCCCATTTTTGTTCTTAATCTCATTAGATAGAGCTAGTCAATTGCTGCCCATGCTTAGAAAGCTTGCGCAGAGGACCGTGATCTTTAGAAACCAGAGTTTGAAACAGTCTTTGCTGGGAATAAATGAAGGAGTAGGAGGCATATGATTATTTTGTTCTTTGTTTACTTGACACTTCAATTGCTCATTCCAGAAGGCATGGCAGTCATTCTACTGAATTTTCTTCTGTTATTTTCTGAACTGTGTCCTTTCAGGAAGTGGATGTCAAGAGTCCCCTTAAACTTTGGATCAGAGGTAGCAAATAGTAGAGATAAAATAGGACCCTTGTGCTGAAAACTCTTTCCAGTCTGATCACCTCTGACTTATAAAATGGTACCTCAAAGCAGATGTGACCTGGTGTGTTTTTGCTTATGACAGTTCTCACAGATTTTAACGGTCATTTTCAGAAACCTGGAGAGTGAAGACGGATAGATTCCAGCTCACTGTCACCGTGGGTGGTTCCTTTCAAAACAAGTAAAATGTGCTTTTGCTGTCAACAGAGTGTGCATTTCTTCTCTCTCAAGAGTATTTCCCAGGAAAATGGCTGGAAAGAGTTTGTCTTATACCCATCTTTTAAGCATGCATGCAATATAGGATCTTGGCATTTTTAAAGCCAAAACACCAAGGAGAGCATGAGCCAACAGAAGAATTGAAATGTAGAATTCACATTTGCTGCTTAAATCTGATTAAAGAGCTCTGGGTTTTACTGGTGTGTTTAGGTGCTCCCATCACATATTTGGTGGAATAAGCTGACATTTTCTCTTGGCCCACTGTTGCATTTTACCAGAATTCTGGGAAAAACAACTTTACAGTTGGTTTACATGTTTACGGTCATAACCTGGTGAATTGTAGGTTCACAAAATCAATAACAAAATCGTTCTTTTTTTTTTTTTTGCGTTACGAGGACCTCTCACTGTTGTGGCCTCTCTCGTTGCGGAGCACAGGCTCCGGACGCGCAGGCCCAGCGGCCATGGCTCACGGGCCCAGCCACTCCACGGCATGTGGGATCTTCCAGGACCGGGGCACGAACCCGTGTCCCCTGCATCGGCAGGCGGACTCTCAACCACTGCGCCACCAGGGAAGCCCAAAATGGTTCTTTTGATACAGTCTTCTCCCACAAATCTCACTGTAGCATAATGTCTTTTATTGGTTTAGAGATGGAGGATTCCTTGTATGCCTTAACATGCTAACATTTCTCTTGAAATTTCCATTGGCTTTGACCACTCCTAACTAGGTAGGATGATGCCAGATATGGAGGCCCTGTCAAGAGAATCCAGCCTTTATTGCTTCCTCTTTGTTTGCTTTGGTTTCCGAGAAAGCACAGCATCGTGGTTTCTGAGTCTCCCATAGAGACCAGCAAGGGAGCTCTATGCTCTCTAGTTCTTTGGCATCATCTCTTCTGATGACTCAGATAATTGAACATATGGAATCATTGAAAGCTTCTCTGTGTGACTCTTTTGTATGACTATGAAATTGTTCCCAAACTAAACCTGTTGTTTAACCTCGGTTGAGTGGATGGAGACCCATCGCTTACTCAGATTACTTTGAGGAGAAGAATATTTAGAGTAAGGATTCATATGGGCCAGAACTTCAGTGAGAACATTGTGAGAAATCCAAGCCTCTCTGTTGACTAGCTGCTTTTCTTCTCTCCCCCCATAGACATCTGTGATAGAAGTTTTGCTTTTCTCTTACCTCCATTACACCTTTTCTACTATCTAGTTTTCTTTACTGATTGTCTCTGGTCCCTGATACTTTTAGCTTACTCCAAGTCTTATGGTTCAACTCTAACTATGGTTTTAGCTCTCCCAAATAACTCTTAATGTCTTTTGGGTTTTCCAAAACTTATTTCCTGAGAAGTCCTGTACCAATTTTATTTTAAATAACAGGTCCTTTTATAGGTCAATTGCTAAGTTTGAATTACTTGTGGTAGGTTCATGTTTCCACATCTGGTCAAATCATCTCTGGCAGAGGTCTTAGTAAGTACCATGCCTGGGAATTGTGAGCAGGACGTTTCCTCATGGAAGAGGCTGTGAGTAGGACCTGCAATGACTGACACCTGTGTACATGGTATGCCATTCTTAAAATGGGTCCACTCCTATAGGACGACTATTAGTCAGACATATTTAAAGATAAGGGAGAGGAAACTTTATTTTATTCAAAACTTGGACATTTTTATTGATGTTATATCTTGAATGACTCAAAATAAAGGAGAAACGTGAAATTATGACACAAAATCTTGAAATATTGTGATTTGCACCAAATATTTTCAAATTCTATTGCTCTCTTCATCTTGGATATTCAGTGCCACTAGATTGAAGCCTGTATGTTTCTCTGAGGTGGACTGTATTTGCTGCTCTCTGAGGTTAGTTTTCTGCTAGTGAGGCTATGTTGACTGTGATGTTCATAATAGATCTAAACAGTTTAGTTCGAGGAGAACATACGGTTTTTTGGCGTTGCTCAGGGAATGATTTCATTGAACTAACTCAATTGTGTACATTTTTCTGGATAGCACTTAACAAAATTATAGACAGTTTGAGCTAGGAGTGACTTTATACCATCTCATCCAATCTCTTCATATTTATAGGAGAGGATTTGTCCAAAGCAGATAATTAGTGTGGGTGTAGAAATTAGGAGCTAAATCTGCTGAACTGCAGGGCAAGACTTTTTCCAGTGTCCCATGCTATTTCCAAGGATGGAGAAACATAATGGCTTTAAAATTTATACTTATCATGAGCCCTTTAAATACAGGTGAATAGAATGGAGAAGATTATGTAGATACTGACTAAAAATATCCTACGGGGCTTCCCTGGTGGCGCAGTGGTTGAGAGTCCTCCTGCCGATGCAGGGGACACAGGTTCGTGCCCCGGTCCCGGAAGATCCCACATGCCGCGGAGCGGCTGGGCCCGTGAGCCATGGCCGCTGAGCCTGCGCGTCCGGAGCCTGTGCTCCGCAACGGGACAGGCCACAACAGTAAGAGGCCCGCGTACCGCAAAAAAAACAAACAACAACAACAAAAATCCTATGGATGGTAGAGGCCTCTGTCACCTATGAATAGTCCTGAACCTAGATGCTGGGCTTTAATTTCCTCAAATGCTTTCAGTTTAAAATTTTCCTTGTATGTTTCTCTTTGGGACCCAATTTCCTTTGTCAATAAATAGAGAGCTAATGATGTACTTTCATTAGCTACATTCTTCTTCCTGCTGCTATGAATTTCTTTATCTGATGCTCTGTGCAAATGTTATAGATGATTTTTTTACACAATGCAGAGCATAGCAACTTATCATGTAGCTACATAAAGAACAGGCCATATTTTTGTAGGATTGGCTATATTAATATGATGAGGACAATATTTTTTATTTGTTTCTCTTCACAGTGTTATGACCTCTTAACTATGGTTCTACTTCGTTTGTGTGTAGATCTCCAAATTTGATGTTTTGGTCAAAAACCAGGTCATTAAATATCTCTGCATGATGCATAAAAGAAAGTTCACTTCCTTAGCAAAATCCTACTTTTAATAGGATAAATTTTTATTGAATCAATGCCAAAATGTTCTTCGAAGAACCAAGTACCCTGCGATACTTGAGGTCTATGTCAACCGTAATTTAATGGAGGACTTGTTCATTTGTCTTGATATGAATAATAATTTCTGAGACTTGAGACATTTATCTGTTTCCAAGCCAATACTGAATGCAACATTTGATATCTTTGCATTTGTACCTTGACCCATTTACTGACCAACATAACAGGTGGTTGATAATCAATAAGAATCCCATCTTATAAATGGAAAAGGAATTATAGAATCACAAAATATTATCATTTTTTAAACTCTTAAAATATTGGTTCTTGAAAATAAAAGTCAATGACTTCTAAAACTATTTTGATAAAATTTGTTGGAACACAGAATAATTAGTGGATCAGGCTGACAATTCTTGAACCCACTGATCAATCTTAATCTCACTAAATTTAGGACCACTAGACATTATGTATATCCTGATTGGTGTCATAAGACATATACAGCACCACCTATGAAGATTTTTGTCAAAAATAATTGAACTTGAATTTAATTAAGCCCCTAGACTTAGCTACCGGTTCTTCAACAAGTAAATGGCTTGCGAAAAGAAAAGGGAGGGGGAACCATTATAGGTGAAAAGAAACTTAACATACATAGCAATCAATTGTAATGGGTAGACATTGCTAGGATCCTAATTCAAACACATCACTGCAAGAAGACATTTTTTAACATCAAGAAAATTGACCATAGACTGGATATTAGATTATATTAAGGAATATTTTTTAATTTTGTTAAGTGTGGTAACTGTCTTCTGGCTCTTTTAAGATATCTGTTAGAGATATATACTGATGAATTTGCATGTGAAATAATATGATATTTCGCACTTTAAAATAGTTCAGTGATAAACACATAAATAAAGTGTGGGAGGGTAGGTGAAATCGATAATGGTGTACTCTTGATCATTTTTTTTTTTTTTTTTTTGCGGTACGCGGGCCTCTTACTGTTGCGGCCCCTCCCGCTGCGGAGCACAGGCTCCGGACGCGCAGGCTCAGCAGCCATGGCTCACGGGCCCAGCCGCTCAGCGGCATGTGGGATCCTCCCGGACCAGCGCACGAACCCGTGTCCCCTGCATCGGCAGGCGGACTCTCAACCACTGCGCCACCAGGGAAGCCCTCTTGATAATTTTTGAAGCTGGGTGACGGGTTCATGGGAGATTATTTACTCTTGTCTCTATTTTTGTGTTTCAAATTTAAAAAAATATATAAAATAGGCTGACAAAGAGAGCTTTGTCTTCATCCTAGAATATGCAAGTTTTTTGAAGCCAGAACTCATGTTTGACTTAGAAAAACAGATATTCTTCAAGGTCCTACTCTACTTAACACTGAAGGCTGACAACTTGCCTCTTAGGGCAGGCCTACTTTGGGTACTACTTTGCTATGTTACTGGTTTTGTGTCCATGGGCATTAACCCCTAGGAGCCATAGAGGTAGCATCTGTATAGTGAAAATAATAGTATCCACAGTACATGTTGTAATGAGGTTTAAATATGACAATGTGTGTGAAACACCTGGTATGATGCCCAGCATGTGTTCACTCCTCAGTAAATGGAGCTGTTACTATCTTGGCTTCATTTAACAAAGGCTAATTAAGTGTCAGGTATGTCCCAGACCTCTGCTTAATCCAGGGGATTTTTATGGAGAAAAAGATGTGGCATCTGTCCATGAATCATTCTTAATTTATTGAAAAAGTTGAATCATAGGGGATTGCTGTTTTGTAGGTATAAAAGAGTAAAATACTGGTAATTTCATATGGTTCACCCTAATAACTGAAGTGAGATACAATTATAGAGGAGAGTGGTACAACGGTTAAGATGCTAGACTCTGGTATCAGATTGCATGGGCTTGAAACTTGACTCTGGCATGAAGAAACTGTGTGATCTGAGCAAAATCGCCATTAATACCTTGTTCATGGTCTGTACAATGGGGATATCATAGTACTTACCTTATAGGATTGTTATGATGATTACACATAAAATACATGCAATAGTACCTAGTACATAGTAAGTCCTGTGCATTATTGTTATCAGTGCATGCACAAAGTGGTATGTGCAAATACCCTATTGTGGCAGGTGCAGATAATTGTATTATGTGCTGGGAGTTGCTACTGAGTGGTGCTAGAAATTTCACAGATTAAGTGTGACATTTGAACTTTAGCAAAAAGAAGGAGCCATTAAGGGCAAAGAAGATTACTCTAAGGATGTTTTAGGCAAAGGCCTAGAAGTGCGAAAGGAGAGTTTCAGGAGCAGAAGGAAGTGGAGTGAGATCAGAGTTTACAGTGTGGGTCTGGGGGATGGAGAGGAACTGGACCTGAAACTGTCACGGTAGCCTGGGTGGTGTATGTCTTCATAATTCAGTAGGCAAAAGGAGTCACACGGGGCTTCCCTGGTGGCGCAGTGGTTGAGAGTCCGCCTGCCGATGCAGGGGACATGGGTTCGTGCCCCGGTCCGGGAAGATCCCACATGCCACGGAGCGGCTGGGCCCGTAAGCCATGGCCGCTGAGCCTGCGCGTCTGGAGCCTGTGCTCTGCAACGGGAGAGGCCACAACAGTGAGAGATCCGCTTACCGAAAAAAAGAAAAAAAAAAAAAGGAGTCACACGAAAATTTTGCCCAGAATAGTGACAGCAATTTGGTGACTGGTTGGAATGGAAGGAAGACTTACTGATAGTCTATAAAAATAACCTAGAGCCTTGCTGTGCAAAGTGTGTTTTTTGGACCAGCAGCATCAGTATTACCAAGGATCTGTTAGAAACAAGAATTCTGGGCCCCACCTCATCTATGCAATAAGAGCTTGCATTTTAACAAGATCTGCAGGTGATTCATGGCACATTGAAATTTGAGAAACACTGGTCTGGAGACAGCCTAGCAGAGCCTAGGCTAAGGCAGGGACAGTGGGGATGGAAAGTAGGAATAAGGACCAGTAACAGATATATTTAAGAGATGAATCTGAAAAGATTTGACTGATAAGGTATGGGGATTGAGCAGGGGTTAGTTGAAGAGGGTGAATTGAGAGTATATCTGTGATTCCTTATTATAATTTCTGGATGAACAGTTGGGAATACAGGAAAAAGGGAAGTTATGGGGAACGAAGTTGGGAAAATGAACTCATTTTACGGCATGTTGATTTTAAGCGGGCTATGAGACATAGAAGGAAATCCATAAAAAATGGACTGAGGAAAATGGAGTCACATTAATTAGAAAATCTGAAGAAAGTAGTTAGTTTAACATCAACGAAGAATCCAACAATGACAAATTCTAGACATATCCCTCTACTGTTCTATAAAAGAACAAGGGCACATTAGAATTGATTCTCTACTGTGCATTAAATACTCTGAAAAAATTTTTGAGCTTGTAAAGTCAAATATTTCTGGCTCCTCTATTAAGCATAACTTCATAAAAATAAAAGTGTAAGGCACAACAGAGCTTGATAATTTGTATATAATTCTCCCATGTAGACTTGGCAAGAAAGAATTCAGGCTCTGGAATTTGGAGAGGTTAGGGAGTCCTGGTGATTCCTTGGCATCAATGTTAGTGGATTTTCTTTTTTAAACTTAGTTGGGAGGGATGTGGAGAATTCAGATATCTGAGTTCACTAACTGCTGAGTTTAAATGAAATGCTACCCAGGGGTAGGTTTAAGAAGTTATTTAGCCAGACTGAGAAATCTCTAAATATGCAATCACTCTGCCACCCAGAGTTGCCAGATTTAGCAAATAGAAACACAGGACCCCCAGTTAAATTTGAATCTCAGATAAACACGAACAATATTTTAGTATAAAAAGATTATACCAAATATTGAATAGGATATACAGATACTAAAAAAAGAATCACTATGTATCTGAAATTCAAATTTAACTAGGTTTCATGTATCTTATCTGACAACTCCCTCCAATTCTCTAATTATAACAAAGATATATATATAAATATTGATATATATGCATATGTATGTATATGCACACACATATGTATATATATATTAACAAGGGATTTTTTTCATATGTATATATATATACTGCAAATTTAGAAAATTATAGCAAATATTAATGTTTAAAAAGCTAAGCTGAGAATTTTGCAAGATGTTATATAGAAATTTATAACATTAATTCATACAAACATCTGTATATCCAATTTGGAGGAAAAAAGGAGAATAGTCTTGCTGGGAGAATTATGCCATAATTTTTCTTCTTGTGCTTATGATAAAATTACTGGTTTATTTTTTTTAACCCCTGCATACATTTTAGCACCTTGTTCCATAATGTTAGTACAGCATTTCGTAGGAAGAAAGTCTATAATTAAGGTGTAAGTTTTCAAACAAACTGCAGATGTAGAGCTGTGAGTGTAGGCTTGATGATTCTTGGTTTGTAAAGGAGACTCTGATATTAGATGTGCTAAACAAGGCAATGTGAAAATAAAACTGTATTACAGGTACAGTCTAATATATATAGAAAATACCTCTTCAATTGAGTCTGTTTTTAGAAGTTCTAAGACGTATCTATGTTAGTTTTTTTTTTTTTTCCTCAGTGACATTCAACAAATATATTGGGCAGAAAATGTGATTAAAAAATATCCCATACTACACAATAGTATGGGACCACAGAGAAATAAGGAATTAATTCCATCAAGGGTCATTTGAGAAGATTTCACAGAGGGTGGCATGTAAGCGTCTACTTAAAATATAGGATTTTAAAAAAATCTTTTCAGTGCGTTTTTTTTTTCTTTCTGATTTAAAGGTAATATATGCAGAAATTTTGTAAAGCAGAGGAGAGTTTATAGAAGCAGCGGAAAAAAATTACCCCAAATTTCAAGATCTAGAATTATCTTGATGTTATCAGTTTGATATATTCCCTTTCAGTCTTTTTCTGATTTTTTTAACATAATTAAGATCATATTATGCAATTTCTATTCTGCTATTTCACCTAACATATGTCTTAAACATTTCTTCTTGTCATTAAAAATTCTTTTAACATCATTTAACAGCTAACCAATAATCTATTAAATGGATGAAAATGACTTTTAATATAATCCTCTAATATTTTGTTCTTAGGTACCTTCCAGGATTTTTTTTTCCTTTTGTTATTATAAAATACATTGTTGTACATTAAAAAATCTATAGCTCATTATTTCTAAGACTTAGAAGTAGAATTATTGGGTTAAGGATATAAAATAACATTAATGATGTTGACACACATACTATCAAACTGCCTTCTGAATAGATTGTCCCAATTTAGACTTGAAGAGTCAACAGAAGGAATGAAAAGGGAGCCCTGAGGGACAGAGTTGGGAAAATGTGGTATGTGATCAACAACAGGAATAGTTAGATTTGTTTGGAGCATAAGGCATGGGTGACGGAGGGGTGAAATCAGGATAAAAGCGTAGTTTAGAACCAGATTATGCAAGATCTTAAATGCCAGCTATTCCAATGAGCCTTCCTTCTACAGGAAGTCGTGAGCCCCAGAAAGCTTCTGAGCAGAGAATGCCATGACTTCAGAACTTTCTTCCAGTTAATTATAGCTTATTAAATGTCTCTGAACTTTTGGATCATGCCCAAATAATATTTAAGGTCATCAGCTATCAAAATTTGAATGTCTAGAAATATACTATGCCATTGGCTTATCATGTTTAAAGATATCATTGACATTTACCTTATTGAACATAAATTGATTTTTACACAGTTCTGTCAGTGACTGCATAAAGCCCCTGGAAGGTAGAAAGTGCTAGGTCAACTCTGTGTCATGGAAACCTTTTAATGTGTACTCCAGTGGTATATAGAACTGTGAATGTTATAAAGATTTATTGAGAATTTAAGATGTTTCTAGGACCTTCTTGTTTAATGATGTGCCCTGTAACCATTCCTTGCTCAGAGCAGGACTAGAAGAACAAAAATGCTATAGAAAAGTCGATTTGAGTACATATTGTCTATTTAAAATCAGGACACAGTGTACTCTTTTTCTCCAAGTACTCTGTTTCTCTATGACACTAAATATTTATATGAAAAGCTAAAGAAATAAATTACTCAAATATTTAGATTTATTTTTCATCTTGTAGGCAAAACTGGGTGATTTTATTTTCTCCCATCACACTGATGCTTTCACAGAGCAAGTGGAGATTCAGATAAACGTTGCTCAGTCTGGACAACGGAAATTGTCTCTTTTTGAAGGGAAGAAATGGAATCCGTTAACTTCTTTGATGTGAGCCATGCCCACAAAAAGGAAGATGAGACACTGACTACGATCACATGACTCTCACCATGGATTGTTTTCCTGCTGTAGTTATGTCATGCACACTGCGGCTGGGAGAGTACAAAACCTTCCACATTTAGATTCTATTTAAACACTGAAGGTTCTGAGTTTCAAATTCAACCTGATCTTTTTAGTCTTTGGATTCTGTCTTTTGCTGTCATAACATCACTTCTCAATTCAGAGGGGAAAAAAGAGATTCATAGTACCACAGATAGAGCTTGTCTGGCGTGGCCGTGTGTTAAGTATAAATGAATCACAAAACTGAGCATTAACTTTTACTTGAAATAGATAAGACTTTAAAAAATAGGGGTAAAATTGCACTGATGGTTTGAAATAGCTATTCAAGTATTTTATGGCACCTACCACCAGACATGCTTGGTTAAGAGTATGAGGCACTCCTTCCAAGACATTGCAGTCATTGAAGACCTTTTGTTAAATCTACAATGTAAATATCCTCTCCCTTTCATACTGTGCTTGACTCTGACATTAATGCTGCATCATTTAAGTGACTAAAAGAGTATTTCTGACCAGGCTTTCTAATTTTGTCATAAAACTTTGTCCAGAGTGAATTTTTGCTTAAAATGCCAACCATTTAATACATTGTTCTTTTGGCCAATTTAAAGCAAATAAATCAGGTCGGTTCTTTTTATGACACAAAAGGGGAAAATGGTAAGCTTTCTTACTTCAGATTCTTTTATTTTTAAATTTCTACAACTGAAATGTCTCTTCTGTCCTTTAAGTACAAGCTGACAGGTCATTAATCCTTAATGTGGATTTGTACCTCTGGGAATTTTGGGGAGAAAACTCATTAAAATTCTTTTCTTTTATATGTGACTGTCCTAATAGAAATCTGGAATTCATGTTTAGAATTTGTTAAAATGAATACAAAGCATATAAATCCTTTTTAAAAGAGTTGAAGTACACAAAATTACTTCTAACTATAGTCAATGCTGTCACTCTATTCTTGAATGTCTGCTGCTAACTTTTCTACAGACAGAACATAAGTTCTGTGTGCTCCATATTTTCAATATGCATATTTTTATTCCATTTGCATTATCTGGGTAGGTCTAATGCCCTTAATGAAATTTTCTGTAATGCTTTCCTATATTTCTGAGAATCACTGGCTACTTTTTCTTTAATTCTACCCAAAGGTAAGGCATTGAACAATCATCCTGCTTTTCTTTTTAAGGAAATAGGCTCTTATTCAGTGAAGGTTAGCTAGCAATGGTTTATATGTAGGCAAAGAGAATGCTTTATAAATACTGGTGAATCTATTACATATTGTTGTGTCACATCGTATTTTCCCCTTACTTCCTCTTTTCCCATTTCCCTCTCCCACTGAATGTTTGAAAGCCTTCTAAATGGAAAAGAACTGCCATCAACAAACTTACATTTCAAGTCTGTCTAGGAAGATTTTACTACCTGTAAAAACCTCCCAAATAAATCGGGGATCGGGATTCCCTCTTCTCTGATTGTCCAGAGTAGCTTCTATCTCCTTTTACTCTAGCCATTGATAGTAATACAAGAATCCAAGAGACACATTATGCTTTTGTTTTTACTTTATTTTTCTTAAATAAGTGCATCAAATTCTGCCACAGTCTAAGCTACATTCTGGGCATGCATTTGAAATCTTCATTTATTCAGTCCATCAACACACAGTGAACATGGGCTCTGTGTTGAGCCTGGTGTAGGACACTGGAAGCACAGCAACAAGAACAGTAGTCACTGTCTATGCCGCTGGGGTGGGAATGGGGGGAGGTTGGAGAAAACGGGATATGAACACTACTCAATATTTCCCATGAAGAGTAAAAATTACAGTTGTGATAAGAGCTACCAAGACGATACATAGTGCTATAAAGTGTATAATAAGAAGAACTAATTTCCACTGAGGCCTTTCCACTGAGAGAAGGCTTCCCTGAAGAAGCAATTTTTAAGAAAGGATGTAATGGTGGACATTCTAGACAAGGTAGTCCAGAGAATAAAGTGGTACGAGAATGTTCTAGGACTGAAAGAAGGCTTGGGCACAGCATGTGAGGAGGGGTCTTGTCAGGTGAAATGGGAGAGTTACATCTGGACCACATCAGACATGACTCTGTGGGTCATGTTAACAATTTTTATCTTTACTCAATATTCAAGATGTAAAAAGCCATTGAAGACTTTTGTAAAGGGCAGAGACATGCTAGATCTTTGTTTTTTAAAAGGTCAGTGTGGTTGTTAAGGGAAGTGCGGATGAGAGTCTTTAGAGTATGTGTGTTGAAACCTGCGTGGGCTTATTGCAATGGTCCAGGCTGGTGGGAGCAGAGAGTAGGGAGTGGATTTAGGGGATATTAATGATTAGATGAAGGAGGTGTCCAGGATAAATACCAGGTTTTTGACTTGCTCCCTGTGTGGATGCTGGTTGTTCTCCATTGAAATACTGTGCTGCTCTTGGTTTCATTAGATCATAAACCCCTATAGGGTCAGAGCTGTGTTTCTGGGGTGAACTAATAAGCTTGAGTATTAAAGTAATCAATTCTGGTCTGCAATATTCCCTTCTTACTCTGAATGGCCTTTACTGTTCCATGGTCATAATTTACAAATATTTACTCAAGTATTTAGAAATTCTTTCCAAAAACAGTGTCAAAGAAAATGCAAATAACGTTATTATTAGAACTTTGAAGTGATAATTATAGTAATGCTTGTATTAGTCAAGAATTCTAAAGGCTCAAATCGCCCCTGTATTGTTTAATGTATTTGCATAACATTTGCGAGGGTAGCTAAATTATAAATTTCCATAATAAGGATAATGCAGGGAAAAAAAAAGAATTTGGCAGTTTTTAAGCCTCTCACCAATTTTTTTTTTTTTGTGATAGAAGAGTTTATTTATCCATGCATTGTGTTCTTAGCCAAATGATTAAGAAGTAAGACTAGGTTCAGACACTAGAGAATTATTCCAGGCCACATGTCTCTCCCACTGTCACTAACACCTGTTTTGCATCCCTTCCAAAACCAGTCATTGCAATCTTTGCTGTGGTGATTTGGGAGTATGTATGTGCAGTTTTATCAAGTGCTTTAGCATTCCTCTGACTTTTCCACTGCTAGCCTCAGAAAGTAGGTAGCATCCACTCCTTGGCTCCACTCTTTCATCTGTTTATCTGTGGTTCCAGCTATAGATCCCATCAAACATTTATTTTAGAGTACGTACTGTGCACGATGCACCGTGCCAGCGACTTTGGATGGAGAACAAGTCTGTGGAAGCCAGATGTGACGGCTCCTAATGTTCCTTGCCTCCTGGTGTCCATGCCCATCTGTAGTCTCCTCCCATAGTAAGTCTCGGCTTGTCTGTTTGACGAAGGTGACAATGTGCAGTTTTGAAGGCCTGGTTTTAAAGGGCATTGTGTCTTCCATCTTGTTTCCTTGGTTCTCTTACTCTGGGGGTAGTCGGTCACCGTGTTGCAAGGACACAAGCTGTTTTGTGGAGAAACCCATGTAGGGTGGGACTGAGGCATCTGCTCAGTACCAACCTGTCAGCATATGGATTAGCACCTTGGAAGTGGATCTCCCAGCCCTACTCAAACCTTCAGATTATTGCAGTCCCAGCTGACATCTTACTGCAAGCTCATGAGATACTCTGAGCCAGAAACACCCACCCAAGTTACTCCCAAATTCTTTCCCCACAAAACTGGGAAAGATAATAAATGTTTCTTGTTGTTTTAAGCCACTAAGTTTTGGGGTAATTTGTTATCCTGCAAAAAAAATTCTAATACTGCTCCCTGCCATCATAGTGTACTTCCTTCTATAGGAGGGGAGGGTAGTGTTCACATCTCAGCCATGTTCCAGTCAATAATAAAGAAAATTCAACCATAGCTTCAGCACACAGAGATTCAGTTACAATTTGAGATTTTTTGGAATTCAAAACATACAGAGATAATACGTAGTGACTTTGATTTTTATAGCAATTTGCTATTTACTTTTGCAGTTTATAAAGTGCTTTCACACAATGTATTATAAACATAGCCCTCTGAAAGTAGTGAGGATTTCAGAATAGGAGCTAGTTACTAAATTTGTATTGAGTATTTACCATATTCCAGTCAGTGAGCTAGGTACTGGAGTCATAGCAGAGATCAAGGCAGGCAAAATCTCTCTGAAGAGGACAGAAACACTTAAATGATTACAAGAGTCCTGCTTGCTGCCAAGGTTCGAGTGCTAGCTGCTATGAAAGCATAAAATAGAGGGAAGCCAAAGAAATATGAGGATAAAGGAAGGCTTCTCTGAAAATGCTATAGTTCAGTTGAGACTTACAAGATTGAGAGAGTTATCTAAGGAAAAAACTGTGGTAGGTGACAGAAAGGCTGAATATTAGTAAATAAAGTCCTGAGTCAGGGTAAGCCGTCTCTATTTTAAAAAATTGAAAGAAGTCAGGTATGGATGGAGTAGGACAAGGAAAGAGACAAATGGTGCTCAGTGATGCTAGGCAGGAGTAGGCAGGAGCCAGTTCTTCATCACCTTAGACCATGTAGTACCACATGCTTGTAAGAGTTCAGGGGAATGACTTGAAGTGCAAGGTTGTGTGTCACTGAACTAAAACTTGAACTCGAGTTTTCTTTCTACCCCTTTCATTTTATAGCATTTACTATTTCTTTATTGCGGTATCCTGGACAGGTAGAGGGCAAGCAACCAAATATCTACCTTAAAAGGGAGGAAGGAAACTAAGATTCAGAGAAGGCAAGGAAAGACGTACCTTAAATTATAACTCATCATGGTAGAGTCAGAAACTTGGACATTAGTCTAAGGCTCATGGAATTCAGGTTTTATGACTCAAAATTCAGAATGTAACTCATTTTATCCACTTGATTTCATTTGATCCACATGATTGTTCCCCTTGATCACTGGAAGCATCTTTAGTGTATCTTGCAGAAGATAGATCACGAGTTGGCTATTAGAAAATCTGAAGGCTTGTCCAGCTACAGACAGCCCTGTCAGACCCCTTGGGGGCCGCTAGAAGGGAGTCAGGCATTTGTCAGCATTGAATTCCCCCGGCTTCAGTACCTATAGAGAGTGGAAGCTATGCCTTTATGTTAAAAAATGACTTAGGACTTTGTCATCAGGAGCGGTGAGTAGAGACAAGCTGAGAAGAGTCTATGCTATGCCATTGCCGCTTTGACCAAGAACTGAAAAGTGTAGAATAGGTGGTGACTGCTAGTTAAGGAGTACAAATTAGGCTGAGTCCCTGTAGCCTGCTTCACGTGGGAAGGGGGACATAAGGATGTAGACTGGACTTAGGACCTTTCACATAAGAGAACAGAAAGAAGGTGCATCAGGGTTCTCAAACACTTTAGAGAATGGATATGGGTGAAAGATAGTGCTGATTAAATATGGGGTTTGGAGGAGACAGTCACAGGCTGCTATCATTATGAGTTTATACTTCCACTATCTATGACACCTTGAAAGATTGAAGGGACAAAGAAGGAAAGAAAGAGGGTTTTACATGGAGTCTTGCATTTAACTAACATCCACTGATTTATTCCTGGCAGGAAAAGATTAGGAAACCAAGGGTTCTTGAAATACTGACCAGAGGCTGCTTGGCTAGGCAGTCTCCTGACTCCTGCTAGGCAAGGAGAAGCTATTACTTTGCTTGGAGATTAGGGGACTGAGAATAGGAGAGGGGCTGATCCTTGGAAAATTGCAAAGCTGCTGAAGAGGCAGCAGCTGAACATATTTTCCTTTTATTTTTGAATGTTGCGATGTCTGAAGAAAAAGATATCAGTCATAGTACTGACTGGCAGTGATCCAGCCAAACCTCTGGGTAGCTTAGAATTCTGGCATGATGATTGACATTTGAGTGAAGTTCCCTGACATCCAAGCTGAATCTGCTCTATTCATGCAGTCTGACTTGTGTTGGTCCTCTTTTTTTCCTTTTTGTGGGGAGGGAGAAAAGTAGCTGTGCATGATACTGAGCCCTTTTAGGCTTCTCAACAAATTAAATTACTTCTCAACAAATTAAATTACTTCTGGACCATTTAGGGGAACTCTTTCCTTCAAACTTCAGGCCTTCTATCAGTGAAATATTTTATGTTCTAGCACTTGGCAGATGGAGTTATTCTTATATTCTTAACATTTTCCTTTACATTTGGAGGTGTTTGTTTAACCTAACCATCAATCCACCCAGTCCTCTAGGGTTTCTGATTATATCTTCACTTCTGAGAAATCCCAAACCCTTGAGCAGGAAAAGGAGTTGTGCTCAAGCACCAAATGGGATTCACCTTCTACCTCTGCAATCATAGAAATTTTTGGTCTAACATCCTAGAATGCTCCAAGTTCATTGAAATTTTCTTTTCAGAGGAGTTAGGATGGAGGAGGAGAAAGCACATATTTGAGAGAAGTCCATGCAGGTGGGGTGAAGTTTGGTGGTCATGGTGTTGGGAAAGGGTTACTAAAGGTGGGGTTGGAGATGTTGAGAAATGACACTGGAAGGATAAGCAGGGCAAATCCATGAAAAGCATGAAAGTCATTTTTGGGAATCTGTTCAAGCTGGGGCTAGAGGCTATACTTACCCACAAGGGTATAAGGAGGACTCCTATAACGACATCTATATTGTCTGCCAGTACCCAGGTTCATCATGACTTCGTAGGGTGGGTGCAGAGACCTGGCATTCACAGAGCACCTACTGCATTACCAGACATTGTGCAGTGGTTCATAGGCTCTGGTATCAGAGTGTCTGAGTTTGAATCCTGGTGCTGCAATTTGTCAGCTTTGTAGCCTTGGACAAGTTATATGACTTATCCATACAATGGTTTCCTTATCTATATGTAAAGCTTGGATACTAACAGTACTTCTACCATATGATTGTGTGAATTGTAAAGGATATAAGGTCAGTGCTCCATAGATTCTAAGCATTCCATACATGTTTGCAATCGTTATTTTTATTATTATTCCCATTTTGCAGGTGGAGAGATTGGGCTGCAAAGGGTTTCAGTTGTGTGTGCACAAAACTTAGTGATAGAATTGGGGTTTGCATTATCTTGATGAAGGATGCAGCACTCCCTTTTTCTGAGAAGGCTTTGAACCAAGGAATAAAAGAACAAGTCTGGGAGGGGCCAGAGCAACAAGTGCAGTGACCGTGGTTCCCAGACATTTGCCAGATGGCCGGGACTTGAGACGTGATAAAGCATGAGGAGGCAGGTAGCCCCATCCCATTCCTTCTTCTTCTTCTTCTATTGGGACTCCTCTAAGAGGCAGTGGAGAGGAAGTTATTTCATGCTACATAGCCTGGTCACCGAGCTCTCCTGCAGAGATGGGAAGAGGTGTTCAAGCTTCCAGTTGCTAATGGCATGCAGTCAGAATGCAGTTATCTGTGTGGTCTTGGACAGTTCCCCCAAACTGTTAATAAGCTAATAAGTTAAGTTTTCTTCAGCTATTACTCTGTATCAAGTGCTGTTTCATGTACTTTACATGTATTAACTCAATGAATATTCATAACGGGTCTGTGAGTTAGTTACTATTATTATCATCCCCATTTTATGTATGATTAAACTGAGGCATAGAGGTTAAAAAAGTTACTGAAGTTCATACAGCTAGAAAGTGGAGCCAGGATATGGCCCTAGGCAGTCAGTCAGACTCCAGAGTCTATACTCTTAACCTCCATACTTAGAAACTTTTTGGTTGTGAAAATTAAAAGATTATATTGCAACATCAATAATATTGTGCCCCAGTCACTGCTGGAGCTCAGAATAGGTTAGATTTCCTTCTTTACTTACAAACTTTCTTTCTCAGCAGAATGAATTATTTTTTTCTGATTTAACAAATATGCACTCATATTTTTATTATGTGCAAGTTGTTACTTTAGGTTTCATTAGAGGATCAAAGATAAGTGAGATGTCTTATAAGGGGTCAAGATCCAGTGAACCAAACATTCATATAGAGAGACCGACACACACCCAGAAGTCTAACCCAAGATAAAGTATTTATTTCTATCATAGAGGGATAAAGGGACCTGAAAATATGATCCATATTATGGGTTCTGAGGACTTGTTTAAAACACATTTGTGACATTACATCACTAACCACTGATTCCAAGTGGAATCTTTGGGATCAGAATGGAGACTGTCCTTAGGGTCTGAAGCTGTTTGTGTCCCTCTTTTTTTTTTTAATATCTTTATTGGCATATAACTGCTTTACAATGTTGTGTTTATTTTTTTAACATAGAAAGAGGCATAAATTGTGCTGCTTACCTAAGCAATTCCTATACGGTCAGTCTAAAGAGAACAAAATAAGCTAGAGAAATATTTCAAGATCCACAACACAAAGAAATGTAAGATTGTGAATAATGAGAAAAGACCACTTAGATAAACAATAATTTAAAGTGAGCTACCTTGACCGCAAGAGCCTTGACCACAAGAGTTAACATCTAGTTCACTTCATAATTCTATTGTGGTCAAGGTAGCTCACTTTAAATTATTGTTTATCTAAGTGGTCTTTTCTCATTATTCACAATCTTACATTTCTTTGTGTTGTGGATCTTGAAATATTTCTCTAGCTTATTTTGTTCTCTTTAGACTGACCGTATAGGAATTGCTTAGGTAAGCAGCACAATTTATGCCTCTTTCTATGTTAAAAAAATAAACACAAAAGCAAAACCCTAAAACTGACTTAAGGCTACTCTAAGCATAAGAAATGTTATCATTTTGCATTTTGATTGCTTTTCTGTATCAGAGGTGTCAGTAGTGTTCAAAGTCTGGAGAATAGGTCTACACAGTGTTTTTATAGATCCCTTTTTATTGGGAAATATCAATAATTTGTTTCCGTAAAATCACTTTATTTCTAGTAACATGAGACGCTTTAGCCGGACTACTTATACTTCAGTACACCTCTTTCTTTTGTGTTTTTAAAATATACAAGTATGCATGCCTCTTCAATTTATTGGTGCCCATTTCTACTTCTGGTTTCCAAATGAGGCATGCTTGCTCTGCCTCGGGGGGTGAGGAGTTCAGTTGGCTTTGTGTTTCTGCTACAAACAATCCTTCATTAGGGCTCTTGAACTGGGGCTTTCATAAAACATAGAATTTCTTACAGAGTAACTCAGTTGTTTCAGTAAAACTTGATATGCTTATCCCTGGGTAAGTCATAACCAGGGTTATTGACGGCACAGTCAGGTTTAGTAGAGAGAGTCATAGGAACCAGGAGACCATGCTCTAGTCCTGCCCTTCTTTGATCTAATCTAAGTGTCTCATATCTAAGAAGCCTTAAATCTTTTTTTTTGTTTGTTTGTTTTTGCGGTACACGGGCCTCTCACTGCTGTGGCCTCTCCCGTTGTGGAGCACAGGCTCTGGATGCTCAGGCTCAGTGGCCATGGCCCACGGGCCCAGCCGCTCCGCGGCATGTGGGATCTTCCCGGACCAGAGCACGAACCCGTGTCCCCTGCACCGGCAGGCGGACTCTCAACCACTGCGCCGCCAGGGAAGCCCAGAAGCCTTACATCTTAAATCAGTTTTGTGAATATATTTTCATTCTCTCCCTCAATCTGGCAATGTGATGTGCTTTGGCTGGACTGCTTTATTTCAAGAAGCTGCTTTTGTGTTGTAAAAATAAAAGGATGAGTATGCATAACATATGTTGGAGCATTTGCAATTAGTTGGTGTTACTCTCTTAAGTGATTGGGCAGGGAAGGCAGACTTCCAGCCTTGGCAATCTTTTCAGATTCTTTTTCATGACAATTTGCAATTTGTGACACTGCCATGGTTTTATCAGGGGAGTTTTATTGAGTTATAGAAATGACTGCTTCTTGACCTGACTAGGTAGATGCTTGCCTGGAGTCATAAAACTGATTCTTCATCAAATATTTTTCCATGGGGATATTTGGAGTAATAATTCAGCAAGCTCAGTGTGGAATAGACATTGTCACACTACCAGTTATTGTGGAAGAATTTGGCACAGAGTTTGCTATAGAGATGAAGAAATACAGTGACATAGAAAGTCTGTGTGAACACACCCTATCTTAGTTGATTAGATAGAATGGAATTAGTTGACTAAAATAAAATTTCAATGCCCAAACAATGAAGAACCTGAAATACTGAAAATTCTGATCCCAAAACACTGTGTTTGGGAAACTGTACTACGGCCTCAGAGCGTGAGAGTGGAAGGGGAGAAAATTGTGGAGGGAGACAGTGGTACAAATGGGTTTAAGAATTGAATTCTGACTTCAAAGAGTAGATAGTTTAGTTTGTAATTCAGGATTGATTCATAGAAACTTCATTACTGAAATCGCATGTCATGTGCTCAGAGTCCCATTGCTGGAATGCAAATAAAGACTATGGTGTCTGAGAGGAAATGAGGTTCCTGAGTACTGAGTTGCTCAGAGAAGATTCCAAGAACAATATAGGCTTTGTTTAGTCTTGAAGGGTGGATACGAGTCTGAAAATTGGAAAGCGAATCGAGGAAGAACATGAACACAAATTCCAGAAGTATGAATGTCATGTTAAGAGAATAATGAATAGATATATATTGAGCAAAAGCTTTACATAGTATAAAATATTTGTCTTAGAATAAAAGTAGTGACTTTCAAGCCTTTTGCATTCCTGTTGGAGCAGTCCCAGGGTCTTACCTTGGTTAGTTTTTCTCCCTTGCTTTTATGCATTTACACACATGTAGCCATGTTTGACATGTCTGAGATAAGGTATGTCAGTTGATTTGACTTGAGAATTTTAATTCATAAGACTGTGAAGGAAATAATAAAATGCCATGTAATAATATAGCCCTTAGAAAAAAGTTCATTGTTGACATTATGTAAATATTCAGGCAATTGTCTATGAATATATAAATAGATGGGTGGAAAGATAATTGATAGATAATATGAAATAATTTTATAAAAATTGAGTCATACTGTACATGCTTTAAAAATTCTATTCTTTACTATTTTTAGTGATATACAATTTCAAAATACAATTAAACATTTACATGTCAGAGAATTCAAAATGACATTTCTTTTCAATGCCTAGTCAAATCTCAAGCACCATGTTTCTCATAAACTTTAATATATATATAAAACATTTAATATATTTATATATGTGTATATATATATATATACATTTATATAGTTGCTTGGGATCCTTCATTTTTAATTTTCTGGGTTTGCATATATATTTGGAATTATATATGCAAAACAATTCTTTTCTACAATGCTGCATTTATTCAGGGGTGACTTTTTAAAAATTTGTTAAAAATATTGTATTGATTGACATTCTTGGTTTCAAATAGTAGAGACATAACTTGAACTAACTCAGAAGAGAGGGAATTTATTGGAACTGTACTGGG
Organism: Lagenorhynchus albirostris; assembly: GCF_949774975.1. Classification (NCBI taxonomy): domain Eukaryota; kingdom Metazoa; phylum Chordata; class Mammalia; order Artiodactyla; family Delphinidae; genus Lagenorhynchus; species Lagenorhynchus albirostris. Next base: position 61,856,141 of record NC_083102.1, read on the forward strand.
ACATCTAATGTAAAGCAAGAAGGACAGGGAAAGCTGGGTCTTGGGATAGCAGGAAATTAGGAATTAAATTTCTGCTTCTCTCTGCATGTTGGCCTCTCTTGCATAGTAGACCATACATCCCCATGGCTGAGAACATGGCTGCTCAAGGCTGCCAGGCCTCATAACCCACAGCTCTCGCAGATAAGGACTGAGTCTCTTCCCGTAGTTCTAGCTTGAAACCATGTCGGATTGGTTTGACTTGGGTTAGATGTCTGCCCAATCAATTTTAAATGGAGTCACCTGGCACATGCATGGTACTTGGGAGTCTGTATATATCTGGTGTGCTCCAAGATGAACAAGCTGGGCAGCCACCCTCCGCTAATTGGTTTCAAACACATTTATACAACTACACTTGGATTAAAGTATAGAGAAACAAGGGAGGGGCAATTAAAATGCTATTTTAAGATCATAAAATTTCAGAGCATTCTAGCACTTCATTGTTTGTAATTACAGAAATAACATTTGATAAATGTACAATTTAATTACATGCATGCTATCATCTTTCTTTTTATTCCTTTACATATTAGCATTATATAGAAATTCATGGAGCAAATATCTAGGCTGTTCATGTTTGTAATTTAGAATAAAGCAGTGTATTGTTATCAGTGCAGATAAAAAGATTCAAAACAAGTTTCTGGTGGAATAAAGTTTGCTGGCTTTCACACCTGGATAACTGACCTTTAGAAAAAGGAAATTTAACTTCTAAAATACTTTTACTCTGCTCTGGGCTATGGAAAGCAGACTGTAGATGAATAGTCAAAAAGGTAGACAAATCTTAAAGTATAAGATGAGAATAGATGCCTAAAATAGAATCTGGGAATCAGAGAATTAGAGGTGGAGCTGAACTGTCTTTGTTTGGCAGGCCTGGCCATTTCTATTATATTAAGCCACAGGGTGTAAGGTTTACGAGCAGAACCTGTGGAAATTATAATTTTTTATGGGTGCAATATTGGTTCCTAAAGTATAACTACCCACAGGGAGAAAGTAGCTATGCTCACCAGCAGCCAGGAGAAGACAGCTGACTATGTGGTAAACTCTTGCTAAAGACAGAAGATGGAGGAGGAGTGGTATCTGAGGGAGCATATGCACCAGACAGAGTACCAGGACCAGCCCATACTCAGCAAAGGTGAGGGTGAAGAAATCAGCTTTGGACACCGGACTTCAGGGGTAGGAGATGGCAGCATGGGTGACACAAACATGATAGGTCAATGACTCAGAAAGGGATCTTGATGGAAGATCTTCAAGGGTTCTCAGAGGAATGCTTTTAAAATGTGCAACTGAGGCTGGCTGGTACTGGTTAAAGAATATATTCGTGGAAAGGACAAATGTATTGATGGCAGGGCTAGCATTCCATCTGTACTGTCCAATAAGTAGCCACTAGCCACATGTGTCTGTTGAGCTTTATTAAAATTAAGTAAAATAAAAATTCAGTTCCCGTTGCACTAGTCACATTTCAACTGTGGAATTATCAGGGCTAGAGGGCATTATATTCAACAGTGCAGATTTAGAACATTTCCATCATAGCAGAAAAGTTATGAGCCCTGAGAGGCCCTGACAAGTGGCAGTAAACCTGAAGGCTTGACCCAACATTAAAGCTTCACTTTTCTTTCCATAGTTGTAGATTGACCCTGCTGGAAAACAGCTTGGATCCTAACACTGAAATGACATTTCGGGGTAACTGAGACAATATCTAGCATCACTAGAGAGGCAAATACTGGGGTGGGTTTAGATATGTAACTTTTAAAGAGTGTTGAGGAAGAATGTCAAGGCCACTCATAAAGCTCATTCTCTCACTGCCTGAACTGATCCTATTTTTAACTCAACTTTTTAAAAAAAATTACAGCAACTTTCTGAGGCTGTTAGGCTACTATTCAATTAGATATTGCTTCTGTACACAATGGCACCCCAAGAGCTTTAAAGTGCTCATGCTGTTTCAGAAATGTTTAATTTGCTGCCAGGGAATAGCTTCCTTCAGAATAGCATGAGGAAAGCAAAAAGGAAAGAACAGGATAGTATTTCTCACAGGTAAGGTACTAAGGAAAGATAATCAGAACAATGAAAAATAACATTTGTTAAGCTCTTACCATGAGATAAGACTTGTGTTTTATCTTCCTGTGTTTTATCATAACTGACCTTCTCAAGAACAATTTGAGGAGGGTAATATTATTATTCCCATTTTGCTGATGAGAAAACTGAGGTAGAGTAATATACCCAATGACACAGAGCTAGTAAGTGGTGAATTTAGGATTGGTACTCAAACTGTTTGATTCTAGAAACCACATTTTTAACCATCACTTTTCCTTAGTTGACTCAAATGGCTCAGATGGTACTGAACACATTCTGTACTTTCCCAAATGTGTCTTTTCTCTTGTTGGACTGAAAACAGGCTATTCCTCCTAATTGCCTTTTGAAGTTTTAATAATGCTTTAAGATCCAGATTAAAGCCCATCTCCTCCAAGAACACTTTCTATACCTCTCCAGCCAAAATAAGCATTCTTCTCCTCTCTTAACCCTATAACATTTTGTACTTCCATTATTATCGTTTTCAAAGTCTGCATTGTATTAGAATTTTGTGTTTGTCCTGTGTAGTTCTGGAGAGTCAGCACTTTAGCTTGTAAAACTTATATTTCTCTGGTGTCTAGAATAGTGTCTTGAATATAGCAGGTACTCAAAATACTTTTGTTGTTCATTTTGAAAGTTCACTAACAACTAATAAACGTTGTATTTCTCTGATTCTGGGTTGAAAGAAGGATAAAAGGGCTGTTTTTGTTGTTTTTGTTTTTCCCATAGTACCTTCAGTTGCACTTCATTATGTTTGAGGACAAGTTGTCCTTTAAAGGTGACTTGCAGGGTTCCAAGCATTTATTCACCAGGTCACTTTTCAGTCTTCTAGGAGCTGAGCATATAATGGCGACAGAGACAGATTTATTGCTTTTCTCTTGGAGTTAAGAATCTAATGGAGGAGACAGATACTCATAAGCAAGTGGCTCCCTAAATATATAATTATAAATGTGCTATGAAGGAAACAAAGGTGATGCTAGGATGGAGTGATTGAGGAAGCGATATTTAAGGGAAGACTTGATGGGTGGAAAGAAGAGAGCCTGGGATAAGCATAGGGAAGAGTGTCCTTAGCAGATGGGACATCATGTGTCTCCATCCACTCAAATGTTATGGAATAGATGATAGAGCAGTGATTCCTCTGGCAGTCAGTTCTTCATTATGCACGCATGACAGGCTCTATCTGTGTTTGCATGGTTATAAGTTAGACCAGGCCAATATTTCCATTTTTTAAAGGAACTTAATGGCCAGTTACTTAATGGGTAAGTCATACCTTTTGTAGCCTTGTTTACCTTTGCTTATCAATTAATGACTTAGTGATCAAACTAAGCAGTACTTTGTGCATTCTGGATTTTAAAAGTATTTTATTATGCATTATATCAAATTTACCGCTGTATGAGTGGGAATTAAGACTTTATGTAGTTTTTATATGTTGTAATATTTCTTCAGATAAGTCTCTTCTAGAAATAAAAAAGTTGTTTCTTGAAGTTGTACATTTGGTTCAAATTACAGCTTCTTACAAGAGAATCATAATATTTACTATTTATTGAGTGCTTATATGCCAGGTTCTGTGTTAACCATTTCATTCATATTATTTCTATATTTTGTTTTAGCATCTTTATTGGAGTATAATTGCTTTACAATGGTGTGTTAGTTTCTGCTGTATAACAAGTGAGTCAGCTATGCGTATACATATATCCCAATATCCTCTCTCTCTTGTGCCTCCCTTCCACCCTCCCTATCCCACCCCTCTAGGTGGTCACAAAGCACCAAGCTGATCTCCCTGTGCTATGCAGCTGCTTCCCACTAGCTATCTATTTTACAATTTGGTAGTGTAAATATGTACATGCCACTCTCTCAGTTCGTCCCAGCTTACCATTCCCCCTCCCTGTGTCCTCAAGTCCATTCTCTACATCTGCGTCTTTATTCCTGTTCTGCTCCTAGGTTCCTCAGAATCACTTTTTTTTTTTTTTTTTAGATTCCAAATATACGTGTTAGCATACGGTATTTGTTTTTCTCTTTCTGACTTACTTCACTCTGTATGACAGACTCTAGGTCCATCCACCTCACTACAAATAACTCAATTTCATTTCTTTTTATGGCTGAGTAATATTCCATTGTATATATGTGCCACATCTTCTTTATCCATTCATCTGTTGATGGACACTTAGGTTGCTTCCATGTCCGGGCTATTGTAAATAGTGCTGCAATGAACATTGTGGTACATGACTATTTTGAATTATGGTTTTCTCAGGGTATATGCCCATAGTGGGATTGCTGGATCATATGGTAGTTCTATGTTTAGTTTGTTAAGGAACCTCCATACTGTTCTCCATAGTGGCTGTATCAATTTACATTCCCACCAACAGTGCAAGAGGGTTCCCTTTTTTCCACACCCTCTCCAGCATTTATTGTTTGTAGATTTTTTGATGATGGCCATTCTGACTGGTGTGAGGTGATACCTCATTGTAGTTTTGATTTGCATTTCTCTAATGATTAGTGATGTTGAACATCCTTTCATGTATTTGTTGGCAATCTGTATATCTTCTTTGGAGAGATGTCTGTTTAGGTCTTCTGCCCATTTTTGGATTGGGTTGTTTGTTTTTCTGATATTGAGCTGCATGAGCTGCTTGTAAATTTTGGAGATTAATCCTTTGTCAGTTGCTTCATTTGCAAATATTTTCTCCCATTCTGAGGGTTGTCTTTTCTTCTTGTTTATGGTTTCCTTTGCTGTGCAAAAGCTTTTAAGTTTCATTAGGTCCCATTTGTTTATTTTTGTTTTATTTCCATTTCTCTAGGAGGTGGGTCAAAAAGGATCTTGTTGTGATTTATGTCACAGAGTGTTCTGCCTATGTTTTCCTCTAAGAGTTTTATAGTGTCTGGCCTTACATTTAGGTCTTTAATCCATTTTGAGTTTATTTTTGCATACAGTGTTAGGGAGTATTCTAATTTCATTCTTTTACATGTAGCTGTCCAGTTTTCCCAACACTACTTATTGAAGAGGCTGCCTTTTCTCCATTGTATATTCTTGCCTCCTTTATCAAAGATAAGGTGACCATATGTGCGTGGGTTTATCTCTGGGCATTCTATTCTGTTCCATCGATCTATATTTCTGTTTTTGTGCCAGTATCACACTGTCTTGATTATTGTAGCTTTGTAGTATAGTCTGAAGTCTGGGAGCCTGATTCCTCCGGCTCTGTTTTTCTTTCTCAAGATTGCTTTAGCTATACGGGGTCTTTTGTGTTTCCATACAAATTGTGAAATTTTTTTGTCCTAGTTCTGTGAAAAATGATAGAGATTGCATTGAATCTCTAGATTGCTTTGGGTAGTATAGTTATTTTCACAATGCTGATTCTTTCAATCCAAGGACATGATATATCTCTCCATCTGTTTATATAATCTTTAATTTCTTTCATCAGTGTCTTATAGTTTTCTGCATACAGGTCTTTTGTCTCCTTAGGTAGTTTTTTCCTAGGTATTTTATTCTTTTTGTTGCAATGGTAAATGGGAGTGTTTCCTTAATTTCTCTTTCAAATTTTTCATCATTAGTGTATAGGAATGAAAGAAATTTCTGTGCATTAATTTTGTGTCCTGCTACTCTACCAAATTAATTGATTAGCTTTAGTAGTTTTCTGGTAGCATCTTTAATATTCTCTGTGTATATTATGTCATCTGCAAACAGTGACAGCTTTACTTCTTTTCTGATTTGGATTCTTTTTTTTTTTTTTTTTTAAGGAAGATGTTGGGGGTAGGAGTTTATTAATTAATTTATTTATTTTTGCTGTGTTGGGTCTTTGTTTCTGTGTGAGGGCTTTCTCTAGTTGTGGCAAGCGGGGGCCACTCTTCATCGCAGTGTGTGGGCCTCTCACTATCGTGGCCTCTCTTGTTGTGGAGAACAGGCTCCAGATGCACAGGCTCAGTAGTTGTGGCTCATGGGCCTAGTTGCTCCGCGGCATGTGGGATCCTCCCAGACCAGGGCTCGAACCCATGTTCCCTGCATTAGCAGGCAGATTTTCAACCATGGCACCACCAGGGAAGCCCTGGATTCTTTTTGTTTCTTTTTCTTCTCTGATTGCTGTGGCTAAACTTCCAAAACTATCTTGAATAATATTGGTGAGAGTGGGTAACCTTGTCTTGTTCCTGGTCTTAGAGGAAATGGTTTCAGTTTTTCACCACTGAGAATGATGTTGGCTCTGGGCTTGTCATATATGGTCTTTATTATGTTGAGGTAGGTTCCCTCTATGCCAGCTTTCTGGAGGGTTTTTATCATAAATGGGTGTTGAAGTTTGTTGAAAGCTTTTTCTGCATCTATTGAAATGATCATATGGTTTTTCTCCTTCAATTTGTTAATATGGTTTGTCACATTGATTGGTTTGCATATATTGAAGAATCCTTGCATTCCTGGGATAAACCCCACTTGATCATGGTGTATGATCCTTTTAATGTGCTGCTGTATTCGTTTTTTTTTTAATATTTATTATTATTTTTAAAAATTTATTTTATTTATTTATTTTTGGCTGCATTGGGTCTTTGTTGCTGGGTGTGGGCATTCTCTAGTTGCTGCGAGCGGGGGCTACTTTTCGTTGTGGTGCGCAGGCTTCCTACTGTGGTGGCTTCTCTTGTTGTGGAGCATGGGCTCTAGGTATGCAGGCTTCACTAGGTGTGGTGCATGGGTTTAGTTGCTCCATGGCATGTGGGATCTTCCCAGATGGGCTCGAACCCGTGTTCCCTGCATTGGTAGGTGGATCCTTAAACACTGTGCCATCAGGGAAGCCCTGTGCTGTTGTATTCTGTTTGCTAGTATTTTGCTGAGGATTTTTGCATATATGTTCATCAGTGATATTGGCCTGTAGTTTCCTTTTTTTGTGACATCTTTGTTTGTTTTTGGTATCAGGGTGATGGTGGCCTCATAGAATGAATTTGGCAGTGTTCCTCCCTCTGCTATATTTTGGAAGAGTTTGAGAAGGATAGGTGTTAGCTCTTCTCTAAATGTTTGATAGAATTCGCCTGTGAAGCCTTCTGGTCCTGGACTTTTGTTTGCTGGAAAATTTTTAATTACATTTTCAATTTCAGTGCTTGTGATTGGTCTGTTTATATTTACTGTTACTTCCCAGTCCAGGCTTGGAAGGTTGTGCTTTTCTAAGAATTTGTCCATTTCTTCCAGGTTGTCCATTTTATTTGCATATAGTTGCTTGTAGTAATCTCTCATGATCCTTTGTATTTCTGCAGTGTCCGTGGTTACTTCTCCTTTTTCATTTCTAGTTCTACCGATTTGAGTGTTCTCCCTTTTTTTCTTGATGAGTCTGGCTAATGGTTTATCAATTTTGTTTATCTTCTCAAAGAACCAGCTTTTAGTTTTATTGATCTTTGCTATCATTTCCTTCATTTCTTTTTCATTTATTTCTGATCTGATTTTTATGATTTCTTTCCTTCTGCTAACTTTGGGATCTTTTTTGTTCTTCTTTCTCTGATTGCTTTAGATGTATGGTTAGGTTGTTTATTTGAGATGTTTCTTGTTTCTTGAGGTAGGATTGTATTGCTATAAACTTCCTTCTTAGAACTGTTTTTGCTGCATCCCATAGGTTTTGGGTCGTTGTGTTTTCATTGTCATTTGTTTCTAGGTATTTTGGGATTTCCTCTGATTTCTTCACTGATTTCTTGGTTATTTAGTAGTTTATTATTTAGCCTACATGTGTTTGTATTTTTTAGTTTTTTTCCTGTAATTGATATCTAGTCTTATAGCGTTGTGGTCAGAAAAGATACTTGATACGATTTCAATTTTCTTAAATTTACCAAAGCTTGATTTGTGACCCAAGATATGATCTATCCTGGAGAATGTTCCATGAGCAATTGAGAAGTGTATTCTGTTGTTTTTAGGTGGAATGTCCTATAAATATCAGTTAAGTCCATCTTGTCTAATGTGTCATTTAAAGCTTGTGTTTCCTTATTGATTTCCATTTTGCATCATCTGTCCACTGGTGAAAGTGTGGTGTTAAAGTCCCCTACTGATTGTATTGCTGTTGATTTCCCCTTTTATGGCTGTTACCATTTGCCTTATGTATTGAGGTGCTCCTGTGTTGGGTGCATAAATAATTACAATTGTTATGTCTTCTGCTTGGATTGATCCCTTGATCATTATGTAGTGTCCTTCTTTGTCTCTTGTAATAGTCTTTATTTTAAAGTCTGTTTTGTCTGATATGAGAATTGCTACTCCAGCTTTCTTTTGATTTCCATTTGCATGGAATATCTTCTTCCATCCCCTCACTTTCAGTCTGTATGTGTCCCTAGTTCTGAAGTGGGTCTCTTGTAGACAGCATATAGATGGGTCTTGTTTTTGTATCCATTCAGCCAGTCTATGTCGTTTGGTTGGAGCATTTAATCCATTTATATTTAAGGTAATTATCGATATGTATATTCCTATTACCATTTTCTTAATTGTTTTGGGTTTGTTATTTTTGGTCTTTTCCTTCTCTTGTGTTTCCTACCTAGAGAAGTTCCTTTAGCATTTGTTGTAAAGCTTGTTTGGTGGTGCTGAATTCTCTTAGCTTTTGCTTCTCTGTAAAGATTTTAATTTCTCCATTGAATCTGAATGAGATCCTTGCTGGGTAGAGTAATCTTGGGTGTAGGTTTTTCTCTTTCATCACTCAAATATGTCCTGCCACACCTTTCTGGCTTGCAGAGTTTCTGCTGAATATCCACTGTTAACCGTATGGGGATTCTCTTCTCTGTTATTTGTTGTTTTTCCCTTGCTGCTTTTAATATTTTTTCTTTGTATTTAATTTTTGATAGTTTGATTAATATGTGTCTAGGCGTGTTTCTCCTTGTATTTATCCTGTATGGGACTCTCTGTGCTTCCTGGACTTGATTGACTCTTTCCTTTCCCATATTAGGGAAGTTTTCAACTATAATCTCTTCAAATGTTTTCTCAGTCCCTTTCTTTTTCTCTTCTTCTTCTGGGACCCCTATAATTGGAATGTTGGTGGATTTCATGTGTCCCAGAGGTCTCTGATACTGTCCTCAATTCTTTTCATTCTTTTTTCTTTATTCTGCTCTGTGGTAGTTATTTCCAGTATTTTATCTTCCAGGTCACTTATCCGTTCTTCTGCCTTAGTTATTCTGCTATTGATTCCTTCTAGTGAATTTTTAATTTCATTTATTGTTTTGTTCCTCATTGTTTGTTTGCTCTTTAGTTCTTCTAGGTCTTTTTTTTTTTTTTTTTTCTGGTACGCAGGCCTCTCACTGTTGTGGCCTCTCCTGCTGCGGAGCACAGGCTCCGGACGTGCAGGCTCAGCAGCCAAGGCTCAGCGGCCAAGGCTCATGGGCCCAGCCACTCCGTGGCATGTGGGATCGTCCCAGACCGGGGCATGAACCCGTGTCCCCTGCATCGGCACGCGGACTCCCAACCACTGCGCCACCAGGGAAGCCCTCTTCTAGGTCCTTTTTAAATGTTTCTTGTATTTTCTCCATTCCATTTCCAAGATTTTGGATCATCTTTACTATCATTACTCTGAATTCTTTTTCAGGTAGACTGCCTATTTCCTCTTCATTTGTTTGTTCTGGTGGGTTTTTACCTTTCTTATTCATCTGCTGTGTATTTCTTTGTCTTTTCATTTTGCTTATGTTACTATGTTTGCGGTCTCCTTTTCACAGGCTGCAGGTTCGTAATTACCGTTGTATTTGATGTCTGCTCCCAGTGGGTAAGGTTGGTTCGGTGGGTTGTGTAGGCTTCCTGGTGGAGGGGACTGGTGCCTGTGTTCTGGTGGATTAGGCTGGATCTTGTCTTTCTGGTTGGCAGGACTGCGTCCAGTGGTGTGTTTTGGGGTGTCTGTGAACTTAGTGTGATTGTAGGCAGCCTCTTTGCTAATGGGTGGGGTTGTGTTCCTGTCTTTCTAGTTGTTTGGCACGGGGTGTTCAGCATTGAAGCTTGCTGGTCGTTGAGTGGAGCTGGGTATTAGTGTTGCGACAGAGGTCTCTGGGAGAGCTGTCGCTGATTGATATTACGAGGGCCCGGGATGTCTCTGGTGGACCAATGTCCAGAAATCGGCTCTCCCACCTCAGAGGCTCAGGCCTGACACCTGGCTGACCACCAAGGCCCTGTCAGCCACACAGCTCAGAAGAAAAGGGAGAAAAGAAAAAAAATAAATTAAAAAAAATAAAGTTATTAAAATAACACTATATTTTATTAAAATAATGTAAATAAAAAGGTAATTAAAAAAATAAGACAGCAACCAAAGCAATAAACAAATCCACCAATGATAACAAGTGGTAAAAACTATACTAAGAAAAAAAATGGACAGACAGAACAGTAGGACAAATGGTAAATGCAAACCTATACAGACAAAATCACACAAAGAAGCATATCCATACATGCTCACAAAAAGAGAAAAAGGAAAAGAATATATATATATATAAAGGAAGAGAGCAACCAAATCAATAAACAAATCTACAATGATAATAAGCTCTAAATACTATACTAAGATAAACATAAAATTAGATGTATAAAGCAAACCCCAAGTCTACAGTTGCCCCCAAAGTCCACTGCCTCAGTTTTGGGATGATTTGCTGTCTATTCAGGTATTCCACAGAAGCAGCGTACATCAAGTTGATTGTGCAGGTTTAATCCGCTGCTCCTAGGGCTGCTGGGAGAAATTTCCCTTTTTCTTCTTTGTTCGCACAGCTCCTGGGGTTCAGCTTTTGGTTTGGCCCTGCCTCTGTGTGTAGGTCACCTGAGGGCCTCTGTTCTTCACCCAGACAGGACGAGGTTAAAGGAGCAGCTGCTTCAGGGGCTCTGGCTCACTCAGGCCGGGGGGGAGGGATAGGTATGGATGCAGGGCGAGCCTGCAGCGGCAGAGGCCGACTTGACATTGCAACAGCCTGAGGCACTCCGTGTGTTCTCACGGGGAAGTTGTCCCTGGATCACGGGACCCTGGCAGTGGCGGGCTGCACAGGCTCCCGGGAGGGGAGATGTGGAGAGTGACCTGTGCTCGCACACAGGCTTCTTGGTGGCGGCAACAGCAGCCTTAGCGTCTCATGCCCGTCTCTGGGGTCCGCGCCGCGGCTCGCGTCTGTCTCTGGAGCTCATTTTTGCGGTGCTCTGAATCCCCTTTCCTCACGCACCCCGAAGCAACTGTCTCTTTCCTCTTAGGCAGTTCCAGACCTTTCCCCGGACTCCCTCCCGTCTAGCTGTGGTGCACTAAGCCCCTGCCGGCTGTGTTCACGCTGCCAACCCCAGTCCTCTCCCTGGGATCCAACCGAACGAAGCCTGAGCCTCAGCTCGCAGCCCCGCCCGCCCCGGCGGGTGAGCAGACAAGCCTCTCGGGCTGGTGAGAGCTGGTCGGCGCCGATCCTCTGTGCGGGAGTCTCTCCTCTTTGCCCTCCGCACCCCTGTTGCTGTGCTCTCCTCCGCGGCTCCGAAGCTCCCCCGCTCCGCCACCCGCAGTCTCCGCCCGCCAAGAGGCTTCCTAGTATGTGGAAACTTTTCCTCCTTCACAGCTCCCTCCCACTGGTGCAGGTCCCGTCCCTATTCTTTTGCCTCTGTTTTTCCCTTTTTCTTTTGCCCTACCCAGGTACGTGGGGGAGTTTCTTGCCTTTGGGGAGGTCTGAGGTCTTCTGCCAGCGTTCAGTAGGTGTTCTGTAGGAGTTGTTCCACATGTAGATGTATTTCTGATATATTTGTGGGGAGGAAGGTGATCTCCACGTCTTACTCCTCCGCCATCTTGAAGGTCCTCCCATACTATTTCTTTTAATTCTGTACAACAAGGGTCTCGGCAAAGTTTTCTGTAAAGAGCCTGATAGAAAGTATTATAAGTTTTGTAGGACACAGGACGTCTGTTGCAACTATTCAACTTTGCTGTTTTAACAAAAAAGCAGCTATACACAATATGTAAATGAACGGGTGTGGCTGTGTTCTGATAAAACTTTATTTCTGGACACTGAAATTTGAATGTTATATATTTTAAAAATATTATCAAATATTCTTTAAAAAACTTACTTAACCATTTAAAAATGTGAGAACTATTCTTAGCTCACAACTCATACAAAAACAGGCTCTGGGCAGGATTTGGCCCATGGGCCATAGCTTGCCTGTCCCTGTCCTGGTTGTCCGTGTTTAACTGACAAGGAAGCTGAGGTCAGTGAGAAGTAATTTATAACCAGAATTGGATCTCAGGTCTGGTAGATTCCAAGTTCCATGTTTTTAATCCAAATAACTTATAGCATTAACAGTTCTGTTGGGTTCCTGGAATGATTTCCGAATTGTTTCTGGTGTATAAATCCTATTCCCCAGTCAGATTGCTTGTTTCTCAGAGGAAGACACTCTTTCTTCTGTATGTCTTATTTCCCTCTATAGCAATGATGGGCTTGTAGCAGACAATCAAAAGTGGCTTAATTGTCCTTCAAACAGTTTATCTGAAGTGACTCAGAACTGTAGGATTTTGGGGAATACACAGCAATCGTATTTCTATTGCCAACATAATTTAGTCCCCTAAAATGCTGCCCTGAAGACTGATTAGAAAAATGATTAAAATTCTAGGTGCAACTCTTATGTCACATTTATAGAATTAGTGTCATTTTATGCGTTTTCACATGCAAATCTTGTAAAACACAAAAAAGTTTATTTCTCTTCCTTTGTGAGATAAATTGGCCTTTAGTCCCCTAGACCACGGGGGATTCCTTTAATTTCTTGTTTTGAAATTGTGCCTGTGGAGTCTATTAAAGGGGAACGTAGGAGCTTTTAAAACCTAAAAAATGAGTAAATAAATGGAAAATGCTTGAAACAATTGGTAATCATTTAATAATATGTAGGTAGACAGTCTGTCTTGCTGTCTCTCTGGCTCTCCATCTCTCTCCCTAGTTACCTTAAAATTAAAATTCAGATGTGACAAAGTTGTCACAGGGGTATTAACATCTAGAATATAGCTGATTGTTTTAACAATGAGAACTGACTTTTTTTTATTTTTCTTCTTGTCACTTTTTACTGAGTTACAAGTGGAGATGTTAGTTTTGTTATTTAAGGTACTGGTTATGCAGACATTTTCTGTAAATCAGAAGACCTATACTACATAGTACTGAGGATTTGATGAAAAGTATATTTAAAGCAGATATACAATATGTCACATGCCAGAATACATATCTTTTACAACACTTCAGCTTTTGATAAAATTTTAAGATGTCAACTTAAAAATGTGTGAGTGGATACAATGTTTCAAAATTCTTTTGGAGGGTATGATAGCAACAAATTGTGAAGTCCACTGGTTTAGGGAATTTCTTTTAAAAGGGTTCCTCTGAGGCTGGACTTCTTCAAGATCCCTAATGACTATCTGCCTTTAGAGTCATATGTTTTACTGGACTACCCTCTCCACCTCCACATTTGCTTGAATGGTAAATGTAAGCATAAGAGGATAAAAATGAAATGACACACCCACAAGCTACAGTAGTTTTGCAATAAGTCTATTTCATTTTCTGGTATTTGCAGAAAGAGGAAATTTTTTTGATGTTTGTTCTGGATAGGGACATGAAAGGGCTGTTTTGAAGTTTCCCATATTTCAGACATGCAGGAGTATGTTATTGTTAAAAATGGTAAACAGCTGGAGAAGATAACTGCCTTGACCAGCTGGAGAAGGGAGTTAACATTACCCAGTTTAGAAGTCTAGAAACGAAGAAAGCATATTTTCTTAACTACAGTTACCTCAGCAGTATAGATGCATAGTCTATATGCCTATAAAGCAGCCATTCAAGTTTAAAAATATGTTCCTCTTTGCTTGTTTGTGGGACAAGACCATGAAAAAAAATAAATTGAATAGGTTCTGACCTCAGCAGCTGATTTCCGCAAAATGATAGCAAGGACTGATGGGAAGAGAAATGAAGTTTGTTTTGGTCTCAGTGAGTCTTCTCAAGGGAGAGTTGGTAGCTAGTTGTATTTCTTTGGAAGACGACTTGACTTTACTGAGGTTCAGTGAGGGAAGATCGTACTTAATAGAGCACTGATGTCCCCAAAGAATCAATACTGTTTCCACTTGGCACTTCCAAATTTAAACAAATTATTGTCTTGTGGAGGCACAGCCTTTTCATTAGGTTTTCATGGGGAATAAACTTCATGAATTTGCTGCTGGCTGAGTATGTATTTCCATTAATTAGCAAGGCAGGAAGCAAAGAAGCCAAAAGATGAGCTAGCCTAGGTAAAACTCCAGAGTTCAAGAACCTGACTAAAAGCTACCTAGGTTAACAAAAACAAACTTTTAACTTATACACCATTAAGTAGAACTTAAAGGTCACTCTGGTGGATTATTTGGCCTCAATTTTTTAATTGCAACATCATCACAATCTTCTTGTAAACATACGTATATCTAGAACAATACTAAGTTTTTTTGTGGTATAAAGAGGAACCTTTGATTTTAAGAATTTAGAGTTATCTCATTTTGAGAAACCCCAGTATAAGAAAATAGGAAATAGAGACAAATACGGATTTAAAGAATGCATGAACTGAATTTTAGTACGTTTAAAAAATGTGATTGGATTTACAAATAATAATTTATTTTTGACTTGAGAAAAAAATGGATGTTAAAGTCATATTTATCACAAGTTGAAAAGCTGAAAAATGACAACCATTTGGAAATAATTTAGTAAAATTGTCTAACATTTTAAAAAATATATGTATGTGGGGATTTCATAATTTAGTCTATATTGAGGAAACCTATTAAACACTGTAATTATAAATTGGTAATTGGGTATAAGATATTGACTTAATCTGCTAGGTATTTGGAAGGTGTTTAGTAAAATTGAATTTCTAATGCTGGAACTTTCCACAATTTGTGAAGGTATAACTCACATCTACTGATTCTAGAGTGTATTTAGTTGAGCTTAGTTTTTTGTTGTGTTTTTTGGCAGAGCTGTTTTTCTTTTGAATTTTAAATTTCATGTCCTAAAAAAGAGCATTGAACAAAGACTACCCTTCACCACTGCTTTTAATGGGTCATGTACCCATTCGTGGCTCAGTTTTACAATGTGTTGTTTATTCTTAAAAGGTTATTATGAGAACAGATAAGTAATAGATTCAATGATTTTTAAGCTACTCAGATGAATTAATTTATAAATTAATATTGTATTAACACTCAAAACTTAAAAATCTTAGTTTATAAGTTTGACATGTCTGTGGCATGCATATCACAGGAAAAACAAATGGTATGTATGTGTATCCACTTAAACATTACACATTTTTTCCTGGGGATCTTGTATTATTTCTTTGATATAATGATATAAAGTTAGGTAAGGTTAAGGACTCATGAAATTATGTTTTTTCCAAGATGAGCAGTAAAGCTGAGATTGGGAAGTTATTTCCTGCTGAATTCGTAATTAAGCTCATTAGCTCTTTCTAACTTACCTGGGGAAGTTCTGTTCAGGACAAGAAAGACAGCATTGGTATGAAAATAAGACCTTAGAAAGAATGAATGTTTTTTAAAAAAAAAAAAATTATTTATTTATTTTTATTTTTGGCTGTGTTGGGTCTTTGTTGCTGCACGTGGGCTTTCTCTAGTTATGGCGAGCAGGGTCTACCCTTCATTGCATTGCAATGCGGTTCATGGGCTTCTCATTGCAGTGGCTTCTCTTGTTGCAGAGCAGGGCTCTAGGCACGTGGGCTTCAGTAGTTATGGCACGCAGGCTCAGTAGTTGTGGCACACAGGCTTAGGTGCTCTGTGGCATGTGGGATCTTCCCGGACCAGGGCTCAAACCCGTGTCCCCTGCATTGGCAGACGGATTCTTAACCACTGCGCTACCAGGGAAGTCCCAGGATGAATGTGCTTGAGAATCAAAGTTTGAAAAGACACAGAACAGCAGTACTGGAAGGAGTTAATGAAGACGTGTAGGTATTAGGGCTCTTGAAAGACTGTTTGCTGCTTAAATGGCTCACAAAATCCAGCATCCACCACTGCCAGAGTGTTTCTATTGGAATGAACTTTACTATCTTTCTCCAAGTCAGTTTTTGCAGTCCAGTTCAACTATCATGTCTAGATCTTTACCATGTCTCCACTGGAACTGAAATATGAATGGCATTGATTTTTCAATCTGGTAAATAACATTCATTAAACATTCATTATGCTTTACAGAAATCAGATTTTCTAATCCTCACAATAGCTCTCTAAGGTATGTATTGACCTGATCCTCATTTTACAATTGAGGACACTGAGTCACAGAGAGGTTAGGTAAAGAGTGGCGCAGGATTTGAAATCTGGGAGCTCCAGAGCCCATGTTTCTCATCACTCTTTGACTTCAGGAGAAGCACTTGAACAGCTCCATTTTGTAGAGGAGAACAGGAAATACGTGCTCATAATATGGTAGGATAAATGCGATCAAAGAACTGTGCACAAGACGCAGGAATACTACAAAAAAAAAGAAAGAAAGAAAAAGGACTGCTAGTATTGCTTATGTGGGTAGTTTTGTGGAAGGAATTTACAGAGCCAGTGATAACCTAGGCAAAGTATTGAGGCTAAAGAGAAGCTTTCCAAGTGGGCCAAGTAAGGATGGCTATTCATAGCTGAGGGAAGAATATACGCAAATGCAGGAGGCCTGGCACTACAAGATGAGTGTGTAACTATAAGTATTTAGTTCAGTAATGGTTAATGTAGAACGATGTTAGAGAGGGTGGAGAGACCAGGAGATGAGAATAAAGAGAAAGCAACAAACAGGAGAGGTAGGTCTTCAACTGGAGTAAGGGGCTTCAGCCATTAAAGGGTGAGATTTCTTAATTAGCTAGATTGCTTAGGTAGACATATTTGTGGTGGGCAGATGGGGTGGGTGAGACACTAGTAAGGGGGCCAATATAGGAATCTAACCAAGGGCAATACCAGCTCTGGGGTGGGCAATCAGGTGAATGGTGGAGCATCTGTGTTAGAGAATGCAACAGCAAGAACAGGTCAGGGAAGATAGTGAGTTCAGTTATACGATTACTAGTTGAGTCACTTTGGTAGTATTTTTTATTTCCTTTTTGTCTAGAATTTCCTTTAATACACATTTTAATATGCAAGTGTTCTAAATACAGTAGTCCCCCTTATCCTTGATTTTGTTTCCATGGTTTCAGTTACCCATGGTCAACCGCAGTCTGAAAATATTAAATGGAAAATTCTAGCAATGAACAATTCATCAATTTTAAATTGTGCACCATTCTGAGTAGCGTGGTTATATCTCCGGCCTTCCTGCTCCATCCCGCGTAGGACGTGAATCATCCCTTTGCCCCACGTATCCTACCTGTTAGTCACTTAGTCCTCTATGTTATCAGATCAACTGCCCTTATTTCACTTAATGGCCCCAAAGCACAAAAGTAGTGATGCTGGCAATTTGGATATACCAAAGAGAAGCTGTAAAGTGCTTTCTTTAAGTGAAAAGGTAAAAGCTCTTGACTTAATAAGGGAAGAAAATAAAATTGTATGCTGAGGATGTGATAAGGAAGAATCTTCTGTTCTGAAATTGGGAAGAAGGAAAAGGAAATTCATGCTAGTTTTTGCTGTCACACCTCAAACTGCAAATATTATGGCCACAATGCCTGATAAATGCTTGGTTAAGATGGAAAAGACATTGAATCTGTGCAATAAGATATTCTGAGAGAGAAAGAGAGAAACCACATTTATTACAGTATATTGTTATAATTGTTCTATTTTATTATTAGTTATTGTTGTTAATCTTTTACTATGCCTAATTTATAAATTAAACTTTATCATAGGTATGTATATATAGGAAAAAATAGTGTAGTGTTTGGTACTGTCTACGGTTTCAGCCATCCACTGGGGATCTGAGAACGTATTCCCCATGGATAAGGGGGGCTACTGAATTGACTCTGAATGATCTGTTTTGTGGGGACAGATACTCAGGGGAGCCAGTGTTAAAAACCAAACAGCCTCTCTCTATTTGCACACCCAGACTTCAGAGTTGTCTAAAGAAGAATCAGAACAGTCTGAGTAAGTGTATCCAGCTCTGCTCATATAGTCAGATTCAAGATATAAAAGGACGGGACAGGGAGTAGCAGCTATAACCTCTATAGTTGGCAGCATGCTTTCTGAGTTGAAGACCAGTCCTTCTTTAGCTGCTGTTAATGCTGATTATACAGAAAATTGCACAACACTTCACTTTGGTTTGGCCAATTGAAATGCCCTTTTAGGAAACGAGTGGCATTACCAAATTGGTCAATTCCTAGATAGGTGCAAATCTGAGAGTTTTTTTGCTGCAGAAAGTGGTCCTATCATTTCAGTGCAGTCAATTATTAGAGGTAATATGAAAATGTCCAGCTCTGCGATAGAAAGCAGATAGACTTTGTATGATTATTAAGCGGTTTTCTCATGTGCTCCTTCCTTGCTGGACTTAAAGGCATTAGGATTTGAATCCTGCCCACACTCACTGTATAGAGCATATGTTGTTCTCTCCATCTTTATTGCTATTCATATTGAGGTCAATTATGAGCTGCTGTTTAATGTCACCATGAAATTGTTCAATTATTTTCTCTCAGCATCTAAGCAGCTATCCTCAAAGGGATTTAAGGGGAGTGGTATTAATACTGAGGAATTCTTAGGAAGCCATTAACCCTAGATGGTTCTCCTTTTGTGTTTCACCCCTTCTCAATTATGAGATCCAAAATGCCTGATAAGTTGTTAATGAATGGCTTAGTATTCAACCTCCTCTTCGGTTAATATTGGGGAAGATAAACATAGTTCCTTTCCTTGGTGGTGAAGTTGTAATTAAAAGAGAGAAGCTGTATCTTTGCCACTTCCCCCTCTTCCCTCATAACTAGACTCTTCTGGACCCCCAAGGGCTTGTGTTTATTGCTAACTAGGGAATTTTCTTTTTCCATTTTAATGTTGAAGTGGAGGGAGGGGAGAGGTAAAACATTTTATTTTTCTCAGTGAATCACAATTGTCTTTGTATAATGCCAGTTTTTTTGTTTGTTTGTTTCAGTTTACAAGTAAAATGGCCTTGGATCTCTTTTACTATTGTCATGATTTGCAGGGAGATGCACAGAGAAATATTTCGATAAAGAAAAAAATATCAGTGCTTACTAAGAAATATCTCATGTTCCAATTACTCCTTTTTTTCTCTATAGCTTAGTTTGGGTTTTCTGAAGTTAGTCCAGTTGCTCCTCACCATTTTATGCTTGCTTTTCACTCTGGAATTTCATTATCTCTATAGCAATGCAAAGCTAGCAAAGTGTTTCTTTGAGGCATTTCAATTACTTTATTTATTCGTCCAAACTATTATGTGCAAGGTACCGTGCTAGACGTTCTTGGGTGAAGGGGAACAACTGGATGGATCAGCCAAGGACCCTATTTCAGGGAGTTTGTGGTGTAACTGAGGCAGTGCACATGTAAAGGGCTAACTCTAACACAGGGCTGAATGAACTAAATGTTATAAGAGGATGCTGGGCTGCACCCCACAGGCCTACAAGGCCTGTACTTGCCCAGTTTAAGACTGAAGATAGAGCCTGGAGTCAGCAACAGAGACATCAATGGCTTAAATGATGGGGGATCTTTACCTTTCTAAAGCAAGGACCTGGAAATGTGGCAGACGATGGGTAGGACGTGGTGGCAGTCTTTGCTGGTGGGGGGAGTGGGGCGGCCACCAGTTACAAGGGGAATTGATGTCAGGTTGGCTCAAGGGTTACCAGGGAAACCAGGAGAGGGGCACACCCCTCACCTCCTCTTTAATAAGCTAACAGGTGGAGATGTTCTGATGTAAAGTTAGAACACTCCTTAGCTGGGGTGCGATAAGTATGTATGTGGGTAGGGTGTATGTGAAGCAGGTAGAGCAGGGGATGTACCAAGAGCAAGAGAACAGCCACCTTGAGTGGCCTGACCATACAGAGCAAACAAAAGCCTGTGAGAGAACAAAGGAAGAGTTCTCAAAGAGATGACTTCATGGGAGAAGAAACCTTTGAGCTGAACCTTGAGAGTAAGAAGATATTTTACAGGTAGCATGGGGCTGAGCATTCAGGCTGAGGGAGTGCCATAGCGGTAACGAATGTCGTCACACTCTATGATTTCATCTTCTTAACCATTATCTGCCACTGCTTTTGTCCTGGTCTTCAGGATTCTCCTCTTTCCTATTGTTGTACTGCTCTTCCAGTTTCATTCGTTTTTTTTTAACATCTTTATTGGAGTATAATTGCTTTACAATGGTGTGTTAGTTTCTGCTGTATAACAAAGTGAATCAGCTATATGTATACATATATCCCCATATCTCCTCCCTCTTGCATCTCCCTCCCACCCTCCCTATCCCACCCCTCTAGGTGGTCACAAAGCACCGAGCTGATCTCCCTGTGCTATGCGGCTGCTTCCCACTAGCTATCTGCTTTACATTTGGTAGTGTATATATGTCCATGCCACTCTCTCACTTTGTCCCAGCTTACCC
Organism: Lagenorhynchus albirostris; assembly: GCF_949774975.1. Taxonomy (NCBI): domain Eukaryota; kingdom Metazoa; phylum Chordata; class Mammalia; order Artiodactyla; family Delphinidae; genus Lagenorhynchus; species Lagenorhynchus albirostris. The sequence continues at coordinate 61,876,625 of NC_083102.1, forward strand.
TTCCCCCTCCCTAGTCTCATTCATTTTTTATCTCTTTCTCCATATTGCCACCATAGTAAGCTCTATAACTTACTAGTTTCATCCTGTCTCCCCTGCTTGTTAAGTACAAGAGTATACCACTGCCCCCCAAATAAAGCCTGAGATTCCTGTCTTAGTATATGACACCGACCATGGTCTGATAGATACCTGTGTCTGCCATTTCATGTCTTTCTGCAGTCTAACTCAGGATCACCTATTTGGCAAGCATCTGTTTACACCTATTTGTCTTTCTGCCTTTAATGCTTTCTTCTCTCATCTGCCTGCCAAATACTAAGTTCAATCACTTCCATCACTGTTATAGTTAGAGGTCAAGACCTGGTTTACTCAACTAGTACTGCAGGCTAGTGTGAATGGAGTGGGAAAGTAACAACCTGAAATGGTGCTTAACCAACCTTATTCATATCTAGTTGTGCCCATCTTATCCTCAGTAGTAGGGATTTTTTTTTTGGGGGGGAAGGGTTGTTGGTGTTAATTTATCAGTAAATAGAATTTCCAGCTTTAATGATTATTTATGTATCTTTTAGTCATAATAATGAAGCCGATTCTAGAATAGGTTAATTTTGAAGAAAGAGCTTACAAAATGAAAGAACAAAGGATTGGAGGAACAAGACCTATCTGTGGGGAATATTAGTTGAAAGGGAGAAAGTGGCATGGTGGAGGGTATTTCTAATATCCACACATCCCTTACTAAGAAAATATGTATTTATTTGGTCCTCAAATTAAAAGTTGGATTCATTCAGTAATTACGGAAAAAAGACCAATTGCAAGACGCTGGTACATGCTTGATCTGGGGCCTCTGCCTGTTTGTTTTTCCCTGTGTTGACTCTTTTAATGGATCCTGGTAAACCCATGCCAGTGATTGAGAGAAACCATGTAAAAAGCTAATTTGGAAACCAGCTCAGAGGATTTTGCAAGGCTCAGTTTATTTCCTCTTTATGCTTCAGCTCATTCAGTGCTTGATCCACTTGGTTTCTTGTGGTGTTGGCTCTCCTTTCTGATCTATTTAGGCCTGGCTATTGGTTATTGCATTCCTGTGCCATTCACTTGACAGGTGGGAGGTCCATTGCTCTGACCTAAACTGGGTCACAGACCTGCTGCAGACCTGCAGCAACTTCTAGGCTCTGTCCACCCAGGGTGGGGTGGGTTAATCAGACAGGGATGTTCAGGGCAGATTTGTGGATTATGTGGACTGACCAACCAGACCTAAGTTAACTTTAAGCCAGTTGCCTTCATTGACTCTTCTCTCCACTCAACAATTAATGAGTTATGTTTGACCTTTGATTAGAGAAGAATATTTAAATTTTATTGCATAATATAAATAGACTGTTTTGTTCTCTTCAGGAGACTCCATACAAATGCAGATATTCCATTTGTTAAAGGAAAAGTGTGTATATATATTTTTTTTCTTTTTTCCGTACGGTGATCATACTTTTCTTTCCTGAAGTTTATGTAATATTACCATCATTCCTCTTCTTTGGGTATCTTTTTAAATCTCTCTTTAAAAAGTAATCAAACTTCTTTTTTAGTATATGAATTTTAATCTACTATGGTGTTAAGTCATAGAGGAACCAGACTAAGAGGACGTAAAAAGAAGAATTTTTTTTTCAAAATTACTTCTTAATACATTAAGGGAAAAGAACTAAAATAATACCACCAAAGTGGAATATCCAGTGACCAAAGTTACCAAAGTTCTCAGTGTGTGATACCCATTCTTCAGGATGATATCTCTCAGAAGTCCCTTCACCGTTTTTTTTTTTTTTTTCCTCTGCAAGTGGAGAGCAAGTAATATTATACCAGGAGAGGTAAGTGATGCTGCTCCTTTTCTTCACCAGTGTTATATCTAGATTGCCTTTTATTAAAAATGGGGACTGAACCCTTTAAAGGGAGACAGCTAATCACCCTGGAATATATTATGTCAGGACTTGATTCTGTAAAACCAGGAAGTCAGTGTGCCCTTGTGCTTATCTGATGCCTTCATGCTTTGTGGTGAGAAACTCCTTTACTTCCCAGATTTGTGATCCAACTGGTTCTTCTTCCTGTAACTCAGGGAGTCACAGTGCTATTCGAAGACTAGACTGCAGGGTATTCGGGAAAGTGCCATCATTTGCTGGCTGCTGGAAATATTTGGCTTTAAATCAATTTCAGTAAAAGTCCTGACCAAAGACCAATGGCTGCATTTTGGCTTAATCAATAATGAAAGATAAATATGGCTTTAGATTTTTTTTTTGCCTCCAACCTCTTATTTAGGTAATAGTAATAATAAATAGTATATTTATATTGATGGATATAGTATATCAGAAAATTATACTACTTGCTTTAAACAATACTGACGGCATTCATGTTGATTGCGAAACACTTAGGAAGTATCAGTAAGCAGAGGTCATTACCTGTTATCATTCAAAAATACCACTTTTGTGAATATTTTAGTATATGTTCTTGTAGTCATTTCTCTCTGTATTTAAAATGGTCCAGAAAAGCTTTCCAAAAATTTCTTTCTGAACCAGAGGTCTGATCACATTATTGCTTAACTCGAAAAACGTTACTTGCCTTCCCTTGCCTACAGAATAGACTCAGGTTCCTTGGCTTGGCTTTTAAAACCTTTCATGGCTTTCTAACTCCCTTAAACCTTCTGATCCATCCTCTGGTCTCTGTCATTTCAACAGGTACTGCTTTACGTACTTGGTCCCTTTGTCTCAAATGTCCTTCCCCCATCATTATCCATCTTGCTAAGCCTATTCAAATCCTCCTTCCCTCAGAATGTCCTCATTTAGAATTAATGCCTTGCTTCACTCTGTTTCACAACTCGTTTCTCTCTATTTTAAGCATCTCTCACGTCAGCCGTACCTTAGCTTTGTGTTTGCATGCCTGCTTTCTGCAGTAGATTTTGAGTCTGGAGGGAGGGGATTATCATTCTCACACTTTGTTGTGATGACTTGTTTAATGTCAGTTTTTTCCACTCTCCTATAATCCACATAAAGACAGGGGCCACCTTTATAGCTCCAACACAATGCTCCTGTTGGTTGGGCATATAAATAGTTCAGACTCAACAATATTTGAGTCCCATTTACCCTTGTGTTGTTTGCAGTTCCTAGCACGGTGCCTAGAACTTAGTAATGCCTAAGAGATATTGGTTGAATTAAATTATTTGTTATTGCCCACAAATAAGGAGCAGGCATGGGTCAAACACCAAAGTGCTATGGCTTGTCCAAATTCTTTGGAACATTTTCAAAGGAAATAAGCTCATTACTTTGAAACTTATTCAGGAGTATATAGCATTTTGAATAGAAATACAGTAAGTAAATATTATTCCAGGGAGCAGTGGGTATTACAGGGTGTTCTTAGTGACCTCAGTAGCCACCATAAACTTTTGAGACGTTATTGCTCTTACTATTTTTGTTTTTTGTTCAGCTGACCACATCATCATTAAAATTGGATCAATAATTGTGTCATCAGCTACATTCCAGACAAAGTACTACCCATTTACTTAAGAAGACCACTCGAGTCTGCCTCCATTATTTTGAGTTTTATTGGTCATTTTTGTCATTTGCTTAGGTCTTCCACAATTCATGTTACTTTTTCAGATTTTACCTATTATGGTTAGAATTATCTTTCCAAGTCTACTTTTGGATAGAAAATGATTTAACTTGTTTTGGTTGCTCTCTAAGTGACATTGAAAGGTACATAATTTTCTCACTCTTTCTAGGATCCTAAGAAATAGTACATTTTATTTTATGTCACAGTGTGCAGTCTCCTCAGTCTCTCTTCCTTTGTTTGTTGGGTTTTTCTTTTAATTAAAAAAAATTACACCTGGTTATATTTTTTCCTTATTCTTCCTTCTTTTTTCATTTACTTTCTGGAAAACTAATTGAGAAAAGTTAGTCTTCAGATCTGTCTGAAAAAAAAATTCTTATTGAAATCTATTCTTTTGCATTCTTTAAAATGAATGCCCCAGATTATTGTTTTCTCATGGGACAAATGAAATTATGATAGAGTGTTAGCTATGTTGTATTAGCAAAAGTGCATGTAATTGAGAAAAAAATGACTGAACTGGCATCTGCCTTCAAAGTTGGCATTTTCTGGGTCAGGGTCATGTGCTATTTAATAAATTCTAACTTTTATGTAATAAGGAGTGATTTGTATTCAGTTGTTATAAAACACCCTGTGTTTAAAAAAAAAGTCTGTTGATTCAACATTCTCTATGGCCATTTCTAATGTAGCCTAGTCCTTTAATTTCCAGTTATCTTCGGCAATTATTTCTTGAGTGCTTAAAATATACCCAAACTGAGGTGGACTCTCAGAGGGGTACAAATGGAGTGTAAGAATTTGCAATTAGAGAAATTTTCATCTGCATTTCTTCTTTAATTGCACTGTTCTTGCTTTCTTACTGTATGATTGCCTTGTTCTTTTCCATAGCAGTCTGCTTTTCTCTCACACTTGTCTGGTTAAAATTGTGCAAAAGGGACTTTGAAACACACAATATTGCAAAATATAACTTTCAGTCAAAGTTTGAGCTTTAAGTTTATAATTTTTCCTTTGCATTTTGGAATTTCTAATATTTTATCACCCTATTTTTTTAAACATCTTTATTAGAGTATAATTGCTTTACAATCGTGTGTTAGTTTCTGCTGTATAACAAAGTGAATCAGCTATACATATACATATATCCCCATGTCTCCTCCCTTTTTTCTTTTTTTTTTTTTTTTTTTTTTTTGCGGTACGCTGGCCTCTCACTGTTGCGGCCTCTCCCGTTGTGGGGCACCGGCTCTGGACGCGCAGGCTCAGCGGCCATGGCTCACGGGCCCAGCCGCTCCGCGGCATGTGGAATCTTCCCAGATCGGGACCGGGCCACGAACCCGTGTCCCCTGCATAGGCAGGCGGACTCTCAACCACTGCACCACCAGGGAAGCCTTTTCCTCCCTCTTGCATCTCCCTCTCACCCCACTGTCCCCCTCTCTACGTGGTCACAAAGCCCCGAGCTGATCTGATCTCCTTGTGCTATGCGGCTGCTTCCCACTAGCTATCTATTTTACATTTGGTAGTATATATGAGTCCATGCCACTCTCTCACTTCGTCCCAGCTTGCCCTTACCCCTCCCCATGTCCTCAAGTGCATTCTCTACATCTGCGTCTTTATTCCTGTCTTGCCCTTAGGTCCTTCAGAACCATTTTTTTTTCTTATTTTAGATTCCATATATATGTGTTAGCATACGGTATTTGTTCTTCTCTTTCTGACTTACTTCACTCTGTATGACAGGCTCTAGGTCCACCCACCTCACTACAAATAACTCAATTTCATTTCTTTTTATGGCTGAGTAATATTCCATTGTATATGTGCTACATCATCTTTATCTATTCATCTGTCGATGGACATTTAGGTTGCTTCCATGTCCTGGCTATTGTAAATAGAGCTGCAATGAACATTGTGGTACATGACTCTTTTTGAATTATTGTTTTCTCAAGGTATAGGCCCAGTAGTGGGATTGCTGGCTTGTATGATAGTTCTATTTTTAGTTTTTTAAAGAACCTCCATACTGTTCTCCACAGTGGCTGTATCACTTTACATTCCCACCAACAGAGCAAGAGGGTTCCCTTTTCTCCACACCCTCTCCAGCATTTATTGTTTGTAGATTTTTTGATGATGGCCATTCTTACTGGGGTGAGATTATACCTCATTGTAGTTTTGATTTGCATTTCTCTAATGATTAGTGATGTTGAGCATCCTTTCATGTGTTTGTTGGCAATCTGTATATCTTCTTTGGAGAAATGTCTGTTTAGGTCTTGGGCCCATTTTTAGATTGGGTTGTTTGTTTTTTGGATATTGAGCTGCATGAGCCGCTTGTAAATTTTGGAGATTAATCCTTTGTCAGTTGCTTCATTTGCAAATATTTTCTCCCATTCTGAGGGTTGTCTTTTCTTCTTGTTTATGTTTTCCTTTGCTGTGCAAAGGCTTTTAAGTTTCATTAAGTCCCATTTGTTTATTTTTGTTTTTATTTCCATTTCTCTAGGAGGTGGGTCAAAAAGGATCTTGCTGTGATTGATGTCATACAGTGTTCTGCCTATGTTTTCCTCTAAGAGTTTTATAGTGTCTGGCCTTACATTTATGTCTTTAATCCATTTTGAGTTTTGTTATCACCCTATTTTTGATTGGAATTTTTGTTGAATACTTTTTAAAAGAAGGTGTTATACTAAGGTTCTAGTATGGTAATGGACTACTGCTGACAATAGCCTAATCAAATATCATTCTTTGGATCTATGAATACAAATCAAATCCTAACAAATTTATGGCTGGTCAAAATGCTGACATTCTGGCAAATTAGAAGTCTGTAGCCTAACATAAGCCTAACCATACTTACTTATTACATAAAAGAGATATATAGGTTTCTTCAAAATAATTTACATTACATGGAAATAATAACATACCTGTCATTTTTTACCATTTTAGATTGATGCTCAAATATCACAGCATTATACATCACTGCTAATTCTTGGAACTGCGTAGCATATGCTATGCTTATTTCTAGGGTTTTATACCTGTACTTTAAGGTTTGAAATCACATCAAGTGAGTTTATTCACATTCATTCTTAATTACTTGATTCTAGTAGAACTGTTTAAGAGATGCCTCATCTTTGGTATGTGTGAAATGAAAGGTGATATAGAAATACAGTATTGTGGGGTAGCACTGTGTAATTTTGGCTCACTGGAATGCCAGTTGGGGAATGGCAAAGGCTAATACTCAACAGATGGCAAAGTCCTAAAACCTATAATAATGGTTGCAGTTATTTTCATTACTGTCGTTTGATGACACATACAATAGTGTGAAAAGGCTTGAACTGGGTAATCACAGTAAATATACTCAAAGGGACCAGATGCATTTCAAACAATCAAAATGGTGATGGATATTCAGGCTGAGTGCCACTTCTGCACATACTCTAGGTGCATTTATTGCTAGGAATTAGAAGCAACATGACTTATCACAGAGAGGAGCTCCATTTCCCCTTTTAGTAATAACAAGCAACAAAAATTGACATCTGTTGTAACACAGACAGATTATTTCACATCCTTTATGATTGTGTGTCATTACCATGCATATAAATTTAGTTTGCAGATGTTCAACGTCAGAGATCAAAATACCAATTTTGCCCACGAAGGAGTTGCAATGGATACCAAAAACCTAATCACTTTTGCAAATAGATAAGTTAAATCTTTTAGAGAGAGGACAATAACAATCAAATGAGATAAGGAAGAAAGAGCATCAAAGACATCAGAAAGGAATGTGTGGAAGTTTCAGAAGATCTTAATAGTTTTATTTCCAGCTCTGTAAAAGTACCTATTCTTGATTTTAATTTCCAGAGACTGTAGTCTGAGATACCTTTGTTAGTTTCTTCAGTACAATGTGTGAAATGAGGCCGTATTTTTTTCCTTGAAAGACAGATTCTGCAATTCTAGAACACTAATTAGATTGTCTTTGAATATTTACAATCCTTCCTGTGTTAAATATGTAAAAATAGTTCTTGGTGATTGCCTGTGGGGTCAGGGTGGCAATGACCTACAATGATGCTATTAAACACAATACAACAGAGAAGCTTACATTTTGAGGTGTTCAGTACTCAATTTAAAATCACTGTTTGTTCTATGTATATTTTACTTTAAATTTTAGGAAACGTGGAGGGAAGATGAGAAGGAAGGTTTTTATATTTTGAGGTACAATATAAAATATCTAAGAATACAAAAATAATTACGCTTTATGGGAAACATTTTTCCTTTTCCCCAACCCCAAGCAACCTCAAACCACAAACAACTTCAATGAAAGGAAAGAAACCCAAGTCACTTATTTTAACAATCTTGTCCCTGCTTCAAAGGCACTGTTAACAATGTGAATATATTTTACATTTGCCTCTGGGGATTTACCACTCAATATTAAAACACTTCCCACTGACATTTTTTAAACTGTTTCCTCTACTGAGCTAACAGCATAATGGGGATCAAGAAAACAGTCTGGTACAAGCACAACATAAAATCCCTCACAGGCATTGGAAGCTAAGACATGGTGTTTGTCCCTCTTTTTATAATAGGCAAATGTACAGGACTGCTGCCCTCTCACACTCTGCCTTTTCAGAGCTTGTTAAATGAATTGGCTCCGTTATACAGAAATTTGAAATATTTACACAGGGTCCTTAGTTCAAATCTAAGTGTATATCCTGTTTGATCAGTGAATATGTATAGAATAGTATGTGTAAATCAAGAAGTGATACTGATGACAATATTTGAAGAACCTATGAGGTCATAGAGTTGGTAAGAACCTGTGATTACACAAGGAGAACATGTAGGTCCTTGGAATATTGAAGATGATCAGCTTTCCTTTTCTTAGATATTTTTCTATCTTGAGAAGTAGAATGCTGCCTTTAATGACTATTTTCTTGTGTTTTGGGGGTATAATCTATTTTAAGTAAATTTAATAATCTGAAGACATATTTTATTGAACAATTTTACTTGGGGCTTTGATTCTGGTTTGTTCTGGGACCAAGAAATTTAATGATATAGTAAATATTAATAAAATTAATTCAAAGTAGTTTGAACCTGAGCAGTGTGAAATCACCTTGGGTCATTTTAAATTTAGGAAAAATGATTGACCTGTCTGTAATTAATACATACTTGTATGTATTATTGCTTAAATAGGTATTTAAATTTTACATGCTCTGGATAATTTTAGCTTAAATGAGTTAAAAGCACAATTTAATTAAGACCAGTGAGATGCTGAAAGAATGCATTTTGTTTCATACTTTGCCTGGATGGTGTCTGTCTTTACAGTACTCATTTACCAGTGACAAATAAAAAAGTCAATAAAGCCCTGTTTCCATCAGCTAGACTAATGAACTTCATTAGTTGATCATGTTATCAGTATAATTACTACATACTACATTTTGCCCTTGGTTATTAATGCAATAGACTTCTGCAACTTATTCTTAGGAGAACTGGCTAGGAAGACAAGAACTCGGTTTAGCTCTGAAAATAACCTTGGCTCTTCTCTTTAAAAACTCACCATCACGGGTTTCCCTAGTGGCACAGTGGTTGAGAGTCCGCCTGCCGATGCAGGGGACACGGGTTCGTGCCCCGGTCCGGGAAGATTCCACATGCCGCGGAGCGGCTGGGCCCATGAGCCATGGCCGCTGAGCCTGTGCGTCCGGAGCCTGTGCTCCACAACGGGAGAGGCCACAACAGTGACAGGCCCGCGTATCGCAAAAAACAAATACCAAAAAAACTCACCATTAAGTCCTCCAGGAAATACTTTGGATATTCCACATACCTAGTTGCAGTAGTTTTGACACTCTCCTTTGGAACTGTTTTGCTAGACAACTTTGTTTTGTTATGGTTGACTATGCCTTTATGAGGTGATGTGGTGGGTTGAATTGTGTTCCCCAAAAGATATGTTGAAGTCCTAACCCCTGGTACTTGTGATGTGAACTTATTTCGAACTAGGGTCTTTGCAGATGTAAATTAAGATGGGGCCATACTAGAGTAGGGTAGACCCTTAATCCAGTATGACTAGTGTACTTAACAGAGGAGAAGAGACAGAGGGAGAATGCCATGTGGTGACAGAAGCAGAGACTGAAGTGATATGGCTGCAATCCAGAGTGCGAAGGATTGGCAGTGACCACCAGGAGCTAGGAAGAGGTAAGGAGGATTCTACCCAGAGTCTCAGCCTGGGTATAGCCCTGTCAACACATTGATGTTTGACTTCTACCTCCCATAACTATGGGAGAGTAAACCCCTGTTGTTTTAAGCCACCCAGTTTGTGGTACTTTGTTACAGCAGCCTGAGGAAACAAATACAGATTTCTTACTTGAATTGTTAACCAGCAATTGTTAACTGCTTAGCTAGCAAGGAGGAAGTGCTCAGCTATTCTCAGGGATAAATGGGAGACTCAGACGTCATGTTGTTCATCAGGACAAACTCTCAAAAATGAGTGAGATTTATATCAGAGTAATAGAAATGAGGGTAGTGGCAAGGAAGGGGCAAGAGACGGAAAGACAGAGGTAGAATTAAAATACAGAAATTGGAGTAAGTTATTCAAGTGAAAAAGCCTTTTCTGTGCCTTTAAAATGTATGGGGGTTTTGTCTTTTTTTTTTTTTTTTTGCTGTACGCGGGCCTCCCACTGCTGTGGCCTCTCCCGCTGCAGAGCGCAGGCTCAGCGGCCACGGCCCACGGGCCCAGCCGCTCCGCGGCATGTGGGATCCTCCTGGACCGGGGCACGAACCCGCGTCCCCTGCATTGGCAGGCGGACTCCCAACCACTGCACCACCAGGGAAGCCCGGTTTTGTCTTTTTTGTTATGCCAATTTGAAAAATTGGAAGTTTTTCACGCATTACACATTGCTGTTGACAAAACTACCCCACCATAAAACTACCACAAACTTCAGAGAAAATGAACCCCAAATAAAAATATGTTTTTGATGTGATATGAATGGCAAATGATTACAAATAATTTTAGTAATTTATATATAAATCCAATGAGTCATATTTTGTGATTGACAGTTACACTAGGGGAGTTTTGGGTCACATTTAAAAATCACTTGTATAGGTGATACAGCATTAAAATGAGAGCCAGAGAAATTAACAAATATATATATATATTTTATTTTATTAATTTTTATCTTACATTATTTATATTTATTTACAACTAAATTATTTATATTTATATATGTATAATTTAACCATATATCAGTCCAAAGATATAACTCAGGCTTTCTAATCTTTCTAGGTATAGTTGATGTCCATGCTAGCTAAGCTAGGAAAAGCTTAGAAACTCATATGTAAGCAACTAAAAAACCAAAAACATCCTTTTGATGATTCTTCAACCTTTTACTCTAAAACTAGGGCAGTCATCATAAATGAGAGCTTTACAGCTCTTCTCTTTGTAGATGGAGAATGTAACAATTAGGAAACAGTCTAAAAGATTGTCAGTGGGAGGAGGAAGGAAGAGAAACACAAGCCTAAGCTAATTCATGGAATTGCCTCAAATAACAAGAAGCTGGTGTCATGCAAACAGATCTTCTAGAGGGGAAGAGACTGGGGTTATGACTGTGCAGTACTTTGAGATACTCTCAGAAGGGCTTAAGGGCAAAGATGTTTCATGGTCCAAAGTACATTCTTATTGGTGACATTTTGGACAGTTATCTTTGAACTAATATTACAAAGGAAAATCCTTATCACCTGTGTAATCCTCCATTGTGTACCTGGATTTTACTGGTCTCATGATTTTATGTAAGCCAAAAATGAGCTCTACATGATAAAATTTCTTCTAAGCTCTGAGAGCTAGTTTTTCTATTAATGCCTCATAACAGAGACTGTAGTTTTCTGATTTTGCAGTTCTAAGGGAGAACTATCTTTGTCTTTTACTTTATGCTAGGAAAAGGAAAAACATTTTTGCAGTTAAAGTAAATGAGGATGATTATTTTTGCCACTAAGACTTTCAAATCCCTTGGTGAAGAAGGTGTTGCACTATTCAAATTTACTTGTTTGATTTAGAAGTATTGCTGTTGGACATGGTATGAGTTTTGAAGTTTAATTTTGATTTATTTGCTTGCTAGAGTGATAGCTTTGAAGGGAATATAACATTTTATTTTAATATTGCTAACAGTAATAAATGTACTTTATAGCTTTTTTGAGACAGTTTGGTTGCAATTTCACATTTGGCTATCAGCATTAAGAGCGATGATTCCAATTATGGGAGGTGGCAAGTATTTCTCTTTGAACTTTCTAAAAAGAGCTGAGTGCTTATCTATGAACCAAAGCATAGCTTGAGATATACAGCTGTATGTGATTCAAGCACTTTCCATGGTACAACATGAAGGTTGAATTAGATAGTAATTTACATTTCAATGCCATTTTATACACCTATAAACATTCTCCCCATTTGTTTTTTTTTTGCGGTATGTGGGCCTCTCACTGTTGTGGGCTCTCCCGTTGTGGAGCACAGGCTCCAGACGCGCAGGCTCAGCGGCCATGGCTCACGGGCCCAGCCACTCCGCGGCGTGTGGGATCTTCCCGGACCGGGCCACGAACCCGTGTCCCCTGCATCGGCAGGTGGACTCTCACCCACTGCACCACCAGGGAAGCCCCTCCCCATTTGTTTTTAATTCATTAGTATCTATTTCCAAATCTTCATTCCCATGATTATATCACCCTTGACTTGTTAGGAGTACAGGCACAATACTTATAACTTTTTGACTGAAGGCCAGATAGCTATCTACATGATATGATTTGATGGGTTCTGTGAGTTCCCTTTTACCCCAAATCTCTCTCTACCAGCCAGTCCGAGGGCTTACGGTCCCCCCATCCCCAATTTTCTTTGGGTTAAATAATTTTGTCTTCAGAAAGCATCTTAAAAAAATAAATGTGTTACATGGGAGAGACAATCATCATACACAGATTACCTGCCAGAAATCAAATCTCTGAAGAAATGGGCATAAAACAAGAATCTTGACAGAGGAAAGAAGACAGCACGGTGTGCATCGTGGATCACTATGAGTAGTGGTTACTTGAAGGAATTGCCGTGGAGGGTTCTGAGTCACCAAGATTCAGTGTGAGAATCCTACATGCTTGGTGGGAGTTTGTGAAAGAAGATGCTAAAAAAGGGAAAGTAAAATAAAGACTATGTTCTGTGCCTTGATCTTTGTGGCACAATGAAGAAATATGTTTTCAATATTCCAAGTGGTCACTTAGTTAGAAATTCCACTCATATTGGAATTTATAATTTTGTTACAGTTAAATGAAATTCATGGCTAAGTGATGATGGGAGCCTTGGTTAGCTAGTAGAGGCAGCTAACCAACCACTCAGTGTCTGCTTCTCAGCAGGGTTTTGTTGTTTGACCTAGTACTACAAAGTCTACAATAATATGGAAAGTTATTTTGTGGTGTCAGGAAATTCCCAGCATACATGTTACTCAGGAAGAGAATGTAATTGCAGAATAAGTCGGATGTACTTATAAACATTTCAAAATTGTGAATTTCTTGAAGTTTTCAAGATAATAAAGAATAACAAGAATGACCCCCTGGGAATCCAGGGTGTTACAAAGGTAAGCGAGTATGTGGAGTTTATTTTATAGGCATGTTGATCATTTGAGTTTATATTCTTTATTTTCTTTCCCTTCCCTTCCTTCCCTTCCCTTCCCTTCCCTTCTGTTTCTTACTTCCCCCTCCTTTTTGCTCTTTCTTTCTTCCTTCCTTCTTTTTCCTTTTTGAATATTTATAGTGATATAATCAACCAGCTCAGGGATTTTGGCTGTAATAAAGGATTTTTTGGTGAATTCCTGCTTCTCTGTCATTCTCTCAAAAATAGCTGTGAGGAGAGGAGATAGAGTAATGGCTTATAGGAGCAGTAAAGAGAAACTTTCCTTGCCTTGTAATTTCGTAAGTGTTCCAATGCTATCACATTATATCTATGAAAGTATTGACTTGGACAATTTTGCCAAGAGTAAATTAATAGGCATTTATATTTCTTAGGTTATAAAACGAACAAATCAGTTCTGCAGCCCCACAGTAACTCGTGCTTCCACTTCTGTTACAATTCAAAGGGAATATTTAAATTATTATATGTTTATGTCTTGATTTTTCCTTTTTTTTGATATTAGATTACTACTTAATTTGTTAGTATTCTGTTTTCACAGTATGTCTCGTTCATTCATCAAACCCTTTCCCCAGTCTGGAATCATTAACCTTGCTTTGTAGATAAAGAGACTTGGAGGTCAATAGTCTTGGCAGATGTTCTGTCCACTCACTGTTATTGCTGATAATAGATAAAAGTATTGGAAACAATGCAGCTTTATTTCCTTGCTACTTTGCCCGAAGTTAGGCCTCAATTATGCCCCAGAGGACTATATGCTGCAATGAAACTGCATAAACTGAATAAACCATAATAAAGATGATCAGTGTGTTGCCAAATTACAGATATGTATGTGTTTTTACCTGTAGCTATATAGATATGTGTCTATGTTTATATAATTGTAATTGTATGTTTGCATTTTCATGCTGCTATTACTTTGTATTTGTTTAGGTGGTTAAGAGCACATGATCCTGCATTTTCCTTAGTGTATATGTTTCAGAGGTGTTTTTCGTCATTAGCTCATTATTATCTTTTTTTAACATCTTTATTGGAGTACAATTGCTTTACAATGGTGTGTTAGTTTCTGCTGTATAACAAAGTGAATCAGTTATACATATACATGTATCCCCATATCTCCTCCCTCTTTCATTTCCCTCCCACCCTCCCTATCCTACCTTTCTAGGTGGTCACACAGCACTGAGCTGATCTCCCTGTGAGATGCTAGCTCATTATTTTTACATAACCAATTTTAATAATTATAGTCATGTGTTAAAGTATGTGCACACTTGTTTCTTCAGCCATTTTAAATGCTAGCAAACTCAGTAACTCGAAAGCTTTCAAACATGGTCTATTGTCCAGGACTTTCATGGTGCATGTCAACAAAGAGAATCTCTGTGCTCACTCAATTTGCAAACATCTGGAGGAAAATAATGTGATAATTAGGAGGCAACATGAGTTCATCAAAAACAAATCATGCCAAACTAACTTAATTTCTTTCTTTGATTTCTTAACAAGCTGAGTGGGAACAGAGTCGTATTTTTATTATAGAAAGGCAATTGATGTAGCTTCTGAACATTCTAAAAAGACCTAAGGAAAATGCAGATGAGGTAAAATGACTAGCTAATGTAGGATATTTTTGTAAAAAGGAATAAGTAACCATTATTTATGTATGGTTCAATATATAGTTAGGCGAGATTGTTAGGTAAATATTATTTTATTAAGTGCATTTTATTAAATATCTTAAGCTTTTGACTTTGTTGTATACATTTTATTTCTCATAGTTTTTAACTGGCTATAAAGGATTCAATTTGTAAAAATTAAGATTTGTAGTTTTTTTTTTTCCTGGAACAGAAACGTAAACCTTGGCCAGTTTTTTTCATTGGAAAATTGTGAAAATCATTTATATTTATCTTTGTATCTATAGACACACAGACATACATCACATACATACATTATAAGCACACACACATATAATTCATAATCTCAGTTTCCATATACAACTAGTATTATTTTGATAATTGTTCTCTCACACTTATTTCTGTGTATAACATGTACATTTTTACAAAAGTGGAAACATGTTTACTATTTTTTTAAATTTTTTATTTATTTATTTATTTTGGCCACACCACGTGGCTTGTGGGATCTTAGTTCCCCAACCAGGGATTGAACCCATGCCCTCAGCAGTGAAAGCGCAGAGTCCTAACCGCTGGACTGCCAGGGAATTCCTATGCTTACTATTTTTTTTTTCACTTAATAATGTACTGTTAACATAGTCCCAAGTCAACAAATGTGCTTTTACAGCATCATTTCTAAGGGCTGAACAGTATTCCAGTATCTGGATGTGCCATAATTTATGACTGATTGTCTCTAGTTAGATAGATTATATCTTTGTTGTTTTTACTGTAAACAATACCAGGATAACTACACTTATAGTTAAATCTTTCTGTATAGTCATAAGATAAATGACTAAACAATGTATTATTATTACTATTTTTATTGAAGTATACTTGCTGTACGGTATTATATAAGTTACAGGTGTACAAAATAGTGACTCACAGTTTTTAAAAGTTGTACTCCATTTATAGTGATTATAAAATATTGGCTATATTCCCTGTGTTGTACAATATATCCTTGTCACTTATTTTATACCTAATGGTTTGTACCCCTAAATTGTCCCACCCCTCTTCCCTCTCCTCACTGGTAACCACTAGTTTGCTCTCTATATCTGTGAGTCTGCTTCTTTTTTCTTATATTCACTAGTTTGTTTTATATTCCACATATGAGTGATAGCATACAGCATTTGTCTTTCCCTGTCTGACTTATTTCATTTAGCATAATGCCCTTCAGATCCATCCATGTTGCTGCAAATGGCAAAATTTCATTCTTTTTTATGGCTGAGTTGTATTCCATTGTGTGTGTGTGTGTGTGTGTGTGTGTGTGTGTGTGTGTGTGTGTGTATAAAACATCTTTTTCCATTCATCTGTTGATGGACACTTAGGTTGCTTTAATTTCTTAGCAATTGTAAATAATGCTGCTATGAACATTGGGATGCATGTAACTTTTTGAATTAGTGTTTTCTTTTTCTTCAGATATATACCCAGGAGTGGAATTGCTGGGTCATATAGTAGTTCTATTTTTAGTTTTTTGAGCAACCTCCATACTGTTTTCCACAGTATGCAGTTTTCCATTGGATGCACCAATTTACATTCCCACCAGCAGTATGCAAGTGTTCCCTTTTCTCCACAACCTTCCCAACATTTGTTGTTTGAGTTCTTTTTGATGATGACCATTCTGACAGGTGTGAGGTGATATCTCACTTTGGTTTTGATTGGCATTTCCAATTAGTGATGTTGAGCACATTTTCATCTGCATTTCCTCCTTGGAGAAATGTCTATTCAGTTCTTCTGGTCATTTTTTCAGTTGGGTTCTTTGATTTTTTGATGTTGAGTTGTACAAATTATTTACATATGTTGCATATTAAACACTTATCCATCATATCATTTGAAAATATTTTCTTGCCTTTCACTAGGTTGTCTTTTTGTTTTGTCGATGGTTTTCTTTTTTGTGCAAAAGCTTTTAAGTTTAATTAGATCCCATTAGTTTATTTTTGCTTTTATTTTCTTTACATTAGGAAATGAATCCAAAAAAAATATTGCTGTGATTTATGTCAAAGAGTGTTCTGCCTATGTTTTCCTCTAAGAGTGTTACAGTGTACGATCTTACATTTAGGTCTTTACTCCATTTTGAGTTTATTTTTGTACATGATGTTAGAGAATGTTCTAATTTTATTCTTTCACATGTATCTGTCCAGTATTCCCAGCACCACTTATTGAAGAGACTGCCTTCTCCATTGTATATTTTTGCATCCTTTGTTGAGATTAATTGACCATAAGTACATGGGTTTATTTCTGGGCAATCTGTTCCACTGATCTATGTGTCTGTTTTTGTGCCAGTACCATATTGTTTTGATTATTGTAGCTTTGTAGTATAGTCTGAAGTCAGGGAGCATGATTCCTCCAGCTCTCTTCTTCTTTCTCAAGATTTTTTTGGTTATTCAGGGTCTTTTGTGTTTCCATACAGATTTTAAATTTATTTGCTCTAGTTCTGTGAAAAATGCCATTGGTATTTTGATAGAGATTGCATTGAATCTGTAGATTGCCTTGGGTAGTATGGTCATTTTAACAATATTGGTTCTTCAACCCAAGAACATGGTATATCTTTCCAACTGTTTGTGTCATCTTCCATTTCTTTCATCAATGTCTTATAGTTTTCTGAGTACAGGTCTTTTGCCTCCTTAGGTAGGTTTATTCCTAGGTATTTTCTTCTTTTTGATGCAATGGTAAATGGAATTGTTTCCTTAATTTCTCTTTGTGCTAGTTTGTTGTTAGTGTATAGAAATGCAAAAGATTTAAATGCAAGAGTGTTTATTAATTTTGTATCCTAACTTTGCCAAATTCATAAATGAGGTCTAGTAGTTGTCTGGTGATATCTTTAGGATTTTCTATGTATAGTATCATAGACATTGTATTATTGAATCAAGAATATGAAAGTTATAAAAAATTTGTGTATGTTTCATTGCCTTATAAAAGGTTGAACCAGTTTATGTTCCTGCCAGCTGTTTATGAGACGAAGCTATATATGTATTCATATATATAGACATACACATACCTATATACATATGTATCTCTGTCTCTATCTCTAACCATATATATACATATACATGTATTTTTTAAGAAAAAAAAGAAAGTTTCTCCTTGGGAAAATAAAACTCACTGGAAATATTTAAATAATGAAAGTTTCCATAAATATTTTAGAAACTTTATGTTTCATTATGCAGCTGTGATGAAAGAATTCCAAAGTATAGCCTAAAACTTTTTTCCTATTTCTCTCTAAAGATTTATCAAAAGGAGAGGTTCATTTTTGTGGCAATTGTTGTTCTTATTGAACACTTTGAAGTAAGAATTATTCTATGCCTCAAAGTAACATTAAATTATATTCTTTGTTAATATATTAAACAAACCAAGGTCTTTTAAATGGTGTTTGAGATGAAAAATTCTGTTTAGTGCTTTAATACTGCAGCAAATACAGTTTCTTAGATCTACTGTTAGGTGGCTCTGATTTCCCATTCTCTTCCCTTTCTCCTTTTTACTTGTTGTGCCTCATTAAAATTTCAAATGGAACTGTATGACACTGATTGGAATTGTTTCTGTTGGGGGGAAATGTACACACTAGATGTGCGGCAGAATTTCATCTGTATTTGAACCCTGCTATTTGTTTGACACAATGGATTTTCAGAAATGGGATTGCAGGAGCTAAATCTTTAATAAAATTGCTATTGATTGTCCCTGCAGGAGGCAGTGTGCATCGCAGCTAAACAGGAAGGTTTGAACTCTAAGATCTGTAGCTTATTGGCTGTGTAACTAACCTCTCTTGTGTACATTCGTTCATCTGAAAAATGTAATAATACAAACTCCTTAAGGCTGTTGAGAGGATTCAACAAGATAATTTAAATAAAGTACTTGAGACCTAGTAAGCTCTCAATAAATGTTAGCTTTTACTGATATCTCTTGGTGAACCACACTTTCCTCGGATGGTAGGGCATAACCTTTCCTGTATCTTTGGCAAAAACTCCTACTCTGTTTGCCCCAAATTATTGCATCATTTTGAAGCAAACATACCAGAATTGGCAAAATAACTCTTGTGTCTATATTTTTCCTCCCTCCCTCCCTCTATTTCTTTCTTCCTTCCTTCCTTCCTTCCTTCCTTCCTATTTATTGTACACCACCTGTTTTCTATACTCTGCTAGACATTGGAGAAGGAAAAACTGATTGAATCCCTTTCCTGAAGGAACTTGTAGACTAGTGGAGGAGAAAAATATTAATCAGATAATCACACAGATAAATACAGAATTGCAAGGATGCCAAGTGCTATGTTAATGACAGGTATATGGGTTACAAGAGTGTATAGAAGATTAGAGAGACTTCCCTGAGGAATTGAAACAGGGATATAAAGAAAGTATAGGAGTCAAATAGGTGAAGCAGTAGACCTTTAAATAGTCTCCCTATATCTGCTATT
The DNA here is from genome assembly GCF_949774975.1 of Lagenorhynchus albirostris. Classification (NCBI taxonomy): domain Eukaryota; kingdom Metazoa; phylum Chordata; class Mammalia; order Artiodactyla; family Delphinidae; genus Lagenorhynchus; species Lagenorhynchus albirostris. The sequence goes on from NC_083102.1 coordinate 61,895,841, forward strand.
GCTGCTTACAGTCTGTCCTCCACATAGAAGCCAGAGTCATCCCATTAAGATGAAAGCCAGATTACATTCGACCTCTACTCAAATCTTTCTCATCATGACTTCTCATCTCACTTAGAGTGAGTCTCATAGTCCTTAGCTTGGCTTTATAGAGCCCTATGTGATTGGCTCTTGCTACCTATCTGACCTCATCTTCTTCCACTTTCTTCCTGCATATTCCTCTCCAGCCACACTGGCCTTCATGATGTTCCCTGAAGACACAGGTAAACTCCACCTCAGAATCTCTCGTCTTGCTGCTCTGTGCCCCAAACACTCATCTCCAGATGCCCCCTCATCAGTGAGATCCTCCCTGATGACCCTACTCAAAACAGTAACTTTAACTCCATCAGCACTCCACATCACCTTTACACTGTATTTACTGCCATTTCACATTTTATAATTTTACCTGTTTATTTATGTTTGGTTTTCCTTCTCCACCTCTACTCAACTGGTTGAAAACTCCAAGAGGTCAGGGGTTTGTGTTTACTGCTGAAGTCCCAGCTTGCAGAAAAGTGCCTGAAAGTGATTAGGCACTCTTTCAGTATTTGAAGAATGAATGAAGGATGAAGAGATATGGAGGTAAGAGTATTTAGAACTGGGGGAGAAGCATGTGCAAAGGCCCCAAGGCAGGTGGAAGAATGCCGGCTAAGACAAGCTAAGGGAAGGACAGGGCTGCTGTTGAATAGAGAGAACAAAAGAGATTATGGAGTGATAGAGACTTCAAAGGTAGGTAAGGACTGGCTCAAGCAATTGTTAAGAATTTTTCTGAAATGTTGCCATTTGCAACAACATGAATGGAACTTTAGTGTATTATGCTAAGTGAAACAAGTCAGAAAGAGAAAGACAAATACCATGTGATCTCACTTACATATGGAATTTAAAAAAAGGAAGTTTTTAGATACAGAGAGAACAGATTGGTGGTTGCCAGAGGTGGGACATGGGGGATGGACTTTGAAATGGGTAAAAGGAGTCACAAGGTACAAACTTCCAGTTATAAAATAAATGAGTCATGGGGATGTAATGTACAGCATGGTGTCTGTAGTTCATAATACTGTACTGCATATTCAAAAGTTGCTAAGAGAGTAGATCTTTAAAGTTCTCATCACAAGAAAAAAAATTCTGTGACTATGTATGGTGATGGATGTTAACTGGATTTATAGTGGTGATCGTTTTGCAATATATACAAATATCAAATCATTATGTAGTATACCCGAAACTAATATAAAGTTGTATGTCATTTATACCTCAATAAAAAAAAAAGATTTTTCCCTCAACACAAACAGAAGTTACTAAATTATTTTAAGCAGGGCGTGGATTAACATGATTAAATTTTTGTTAAAAAAACAAAAAATAAATTAAAAAACCTCACTCTAGCTACAGTGTGGCTATAAAGTTGGAGAGGAACAGAGTGGATATGGGTAGATCAATTAGGAGTCTGTTACAGTAGTTGTGTGTCCAAGAGATGGTGGCCACTTACACAGGGCTTCAGTGGATCAGAAGAGGAGTGGATGGTTTGAGACAAGTAGTTATCAGCTGCAGCAGTTATGCCTCCCAGTGGATATTTGGCAGTATCTGGCTATATCTATTTTTGTCATCTCAGTTGAGTGGGGGGCGGGGTGATGATGACGCTAATGGCATCTAGCAAGTAGAGACCTAGTGTTTTGCAGGGATGCTGCAAAACACTCAACAATGCACAGGACAGCCTGCACAACAAAGAATTAATTATCCAGCCCTAATGTCAATAGTGCTGAGAACTGAGAAGCTCTGTTTTAGAGGTACATGAGGTAAAAACTCACTGGAATAGATATGGGGGTTAAGGAATGGAGGTATTATGGGTAACTCCTAGATTTGGGGCTTGCATTACTAAATGGATAAAAGTATCATTCACTGTAGAATTATAATACTACTAGGTTATTCTGCCCATATGGAATCATTGATTTCTGTCCATCCTATGTCTTCTCTTGTCTTTGACAGTAGCACCACCAACTGAAAAGGTGGAATGGTTAATCATGTTTGTACTTTATAATTGGGATGTGGATATTTGGGATATATTTTATGGTAGCAGTATGGAGGTTAGGAATGATAACATTTGGTTTGATATTTCACTCAACTAATTGATGTCACTGAGTCACTGACTGTATTCACACGGCTGATATGTGTGGCACTGATTCTCAGAGCAACAAAGATCAAAATAGCCATTGAATCCATCCTTTGAGAACATTAACACTCTTCTAGCAGAATTTGGATGTCCAACTAATGACTGACTATATAATTAAATATTTTATTAACTTTTTATAAAGGAGCTCAAACACTTCCACATGCATTTTCCCTTCATACTATTTATGTCCTTGTATTGACAGGAAGAGGCAAATTTAGCTGTATTTTTTTAATGGAGCAAACTTTGAGGCACTGAGATATTTGTGAGGCTTAAATATTGCTTGCAAACTAGGAGAGGGGCTGCAAATGAGGAGTCAATATTCAGCCTTTTGCTAATGTATTGTTCCCAGAAGTGTAATCACTGTATCATTCTTTCATCTTGAGGGCCTCCTGAGATTATACAAGATATTTAATTCTGTATTACTATATGGTGAATCTGCATAAGAAGAACTCATTGTATTCTTTCTATGTATTGTTTTTTTTCTATTTTATTTTTTGAATTTATGCTAAGCACGCCACCCAGAATTCAAGTAATGTCTAATTCTGTGTACCTCAACTGAAGTTGTCTGGACCCAGTTTCTTGTCTTCTCCCAAAGCACATTTTACAGCAGGGGTATGGTAGAAAAGGAAAATTGTAAAATTCAAATCTTTTCATTTTATATTTTACTATTTTTAGGCAGCAAGAGTTTAGGAGGGACAAGAGAGGTGGGATTAATGAATTCCTGTGGCATCAGTTGGTTATTTTCTCTTTTTGCAAAGGAAGTTGAGAACTCACTGAGCTTGATTGTGTCTGTTGTGGTGAACATTGCTACATATGCCACATGTTCATGGCATAGTTCTTCATTTTGACGGAGCACTAATTTCTATTCAGAAGAAATCAGGCCTTCTGTATAGTCAGCACTCCTTGTCTTGTCTCCTTGTCCAGGTTGCCCTTGAAATCTTCTATTCCCCCCACTTAACTTCTGTAATTTGCTTCTATGTTTCTGTTAACATTTGTTCCTGCTTAGGGGCTGAAACTTATAATTATATGTCCATTGTGAACACTTTACTATGGTTTTGGTTAATTCTGGTCCTACTTTGTTTATGTTTGCTTAGGCAAATGAGGCTTAGTGTTCTTTCAGATATCTTTTAAAGTAATGGGATCAATAATTTAAGCTTTAATACGTTTGCATATCCTGGCTGACCCTGTTGACCAACATGTGTTCATAGTGTTAGTTGTATCTACATTGAGCAACCTCATTGACACCTATGGATTCATTTAGCTATGAAGCAAAATCAGATAATAGTATAAACTCAGTGTAGAAAAGTATTGGAGAGATCTCCTATCTCCCAACTTATTTTTCAAATGGGAAAACCGAGTTCTAGAAAATAGGAGTAATGTCTCACATTTGTATAACACTCTGTAGTTTATAAAATACACTGATAAGCATTATGTTATGTGACTTTTTTCCCAGCAATTCTGTGAGGTAAGCTGGACAGGTATTATTATCCTTATTTTACCAATGAGGAAACTAAAGTACAGAGAAATTGAGACTTGCCTCAACTACTTACAATAAGTAAGTGGTAAATCTGGATCTAAAAGCCAACACTTGAGACTTCACTTGATTGGGTGGTCTTTCCACAAAATCATACTGCCTCCCAGCTAGAGCTTTCCCACTCACAGGTTGCTCTTCATGCAGTGTTGAGACACTGACTCTCTATTATTATTTTCTGTATACCATGACATTAAAAAAGCTTAGAAGCACAGTCTTAGCACTTAATGGAAGAAGAGAAACCTGCTTAAGTCAGTGAATGAGCTTATTGAAAGATTATTGAGCTTATTGAAAGATTACTATGTGCATAACAGTCCATGAGTTCTGGAAATATTCCTCCAGTATGCATTCAGCCACCCTCTGATACCTGTATTCATTTCCCTCTAAGGAGCCACCCCCGCTCACTCTCAGTCTCTGTGGCCCCAGGAAGCCAACTAACAATACACGTGACCCAGAGGTGTGGGCATGCATGGAGGTGTGGGCCTCAGAAGGTCTGTGTGCTGTCTCTTCTTGTCCTGGTGATTGGATTCAACCAGAGAGACTTTCTCTGTGACTTTTGGGAAGAGAATACTGCCACCCTTCTGGAGCTCAACCAGGAAGCACACAGACTGGAGCTGCTGCCACCATCCTGACTTCTTCTGAAGCTGAGACTGTAGCTGAGGGGAGCTGAGAGATAAACTGAACCCTGCTGATATCATTTGATGTCAAAACAGCCCACGCTAATTCTGCACTTCAGAGTTATATGAACCAAAAAATTCCCCCTTTCCTTAAAATAATTGGATTAGGTTGTTTTGTCACTTGAAGCCTGAAGAATCCTAATATATTTCTGCTTGAACAGCACAAAAAGTCATCTGCAGTCTTTCACAAATGGTTAAAATTTTTGATTTGTCACTTTAAGGGCCTGATGGAGACAGGAGAGATTTAGAATTGAACGTTGCCATTTGATCTAATCTCTTCCAGTTTGTGTTTTTCATCTACCTCTGGATAGATGATTCATAACCTATGAATAAAAACTATCACTGTTTAAAGTTTCACAAAATCTGTGAGTTTTCAGAAGGGGCTTTTGTCACAGTCAGTTACCTGTATTAATTCAACAAATAATTATTGTCATGACACTGAACTAGGCTAGAGAACAAGACATCATCCTTGCCCTCAAAATATTTGTAATTTAGTTGGTAGAAAAGATAACTTTATTGTGGAAACAAAAGTAGATACAAGTCAGTATATAACTAAATGTGATATGAGTGTCACTGGAGAAGTCAAAGTAGAGCAAGGCCATCAAAGATTGAAAAATGATAATCTCCGTGAAAGAGACAGGGCTAGAGTCAAATCTTTAGGATTTGGGCAGGTGACGTGGAAGAAGTCCTTCCAAGAGCTGAAGCGTAGCACAGGCAAGGACTCGGAGGCTGGAGAGAATGGTGATGGAGGAAGGTGTGACTAAACAGGATGGGATGCAGCAGATGAATAGGGTGAGGAAAAAATAGCTTGGAAAATTACATCTGTTACTTCTGAGAACAACTCTTTGCTTAGGGTTTGCATTGAGAAACAACAACATGATAGCAACCTTTGAGCACTTATTATACAGATGGTATTAGGTTAAACACTTCACATGGATCATCTTACTTAATATTAGTACCTTTGAGGTAGTTATTATTGCTGTCTACAACTTATTTAGAGTTGCACTTGTTTACCAAACCTGTGAGTGGGTGAGGCAGACCCAACTAGGTTAGTGTGCCTCTGAAACATATGCAGTTCCTCTGGTCATGAAATTCCCTCTCCTCTCTAAGACATACAAACAGAGCAGTCACTTCGTACAAGCTAGTCGATAATTGTGCTCTCACGGTTCAATAAGTATTCATATTTTTGGCACGTTTAATATTCAGAGTGACTATCTACACATTCTTAGAGTGACTGGATTTTGAGCATTTGAAGAGCCTCTCTTGTAACAGGAAATGCATTGTCATTTCTTCTTGACTTTAAGCATGAGAGTGAAATCTCATGAATTAGATTCAACCAACAGTTATTGAGAACATCACAGTAGCTAGGGATTGAGTTAATGCACTTGTATCATTATTATTTCATTTTTCTCCAACAAGCAGGGAAGGTAACTGTCATTATTACTCCCATTGTATGGACAATAAAACTGAGATCAAAAGTATTTAAGTAGCTTGCCTAAGAACATACAGTTAGAGTGGCGAGAACTGTGACTTGAACTCAGGCCCTTTAACGTCCAGTTCTTTTCCATTACTTTAGGCTACCAGTGGCTGAAGGGTATGGTTCTGAAATTTGACATTTGGATTTATTACTAGTTAGCATAAAAATTCAAAGTACTTATTGAATATTAGTGATGATTTGACAGAGATTAATCTTCTTTCAAACTGTACTTCTCATTTGGAATTCTCATTTGGTTAGTTTTTTAATAATCTATTAACAAATCAGAAAACAAATATTTATTGAGTACCTGTTTTCAAGTAATACTATGCATCAACTTAAAAAGAACTTTGTGTGAACTCTATGCTAATGGAACTTAAAATATGGTCAAGGGACCAGGTGGAAATTTATACAGCAGTACGTGAACAGTTATATGGTACAAGAGATGCATGATCTATGAGAAAGTATTAAACAACTGTTCTGAGGCAGTACATAACTAATTGCCAAATGAATGATGTCACATGAATATTAAGGACTATGAGTTCAGAGGAAGAAAATAGTTGTAGGCATTGGAGTGGTCTGGAGAAGCTTCATGAAAGAAGTATTTGAACTAAGTCTGGAAGGTAGGACTCGAAGAGATGAGAGCATGCTGAAATCAGAAAGAATAAAAGCTGGAAATAGGGAAGTACGTGGTATGCTCCAGGGAGCAGTTTGTCTGAAACCAAGGTTTAAGTAGGGGAACAGTTAAGGATAAACAGTTAGACCAGGGGAACAGTTAGACCAGCCTGAGGAAGTCTTAAAAGGAAAACTAAGATTTTATGATGCAGGAGGGGAATGGTGGTTGGGAGGGGTTGGTGCAGAGGGGTGGGAACAGGGAGGATTTTAGCCAAGGAATTAAAACATGAGGGGGGAGGAGATAAAGATTCACTCAGTATATAAGAGATTGGGGAAATTAGATGAAATAATGAGGACCCATTAGAAAGTGATTGGAACAGATCTAGCCTCTGCAAGTTATAGGGGAAGAGGTAAAAGACAAATGCATTTCAAGTAAACAATCAGATATACTCAAGTTATCTGACATTCTCTTAGACAAAGTAAACTGTCATGAATAATAAACAGGAGGGAAGAAAATAAAAAGGAGATCAAAGAAATAGGATAATTAAATACAACTACAACTTGTAAATTGTGATTGAATCATAGTTAAAAAAAAAAAACCCACAATAGCTATAAAAGCCATTTGGTGGGGAATCAATGGGGATATTTGAATGTGGGCTGGATTTTAGATAACATTAGTGGATTGTTGTTAATTTATAGTTTTGATAATGATATTGTGGTAATGTAAGAGAAAGTTCTTATTCTTAAGAGATGAGTGATGTGTGCTGAGAAGTCTCTTAATATCTGCTCCTTCCTTTCAAATTGCTTGGGAAAATATATGTGTATGTATAATGTATATATATATATATATATGTATATTTGTATTGTATCTATATCTTTATCTACATCTTGTCTATGTCTATATGTATATTCACACCTATACCTATACCCATACTCATCCGTATCTTTATCCCTATACTTATAGCTAGATCCAGATATAGGTACAGAAAAAGAAAATATATATATGATATAATGTTACAAACCATGAAACCTGGTTTGTGTGTATACAGATGAGCACTGTGTTATTCTTTAATTTTTCAGTATGTTGAAGATTTTTATAATAATAATTGAGCCAAAGAGAAAGAGAAATAAATCAGACCTTGGAGCCTAAAGCAGATGCAGTATGAGTGGAAAAGGAGCAGATGTGCAGGGATAATTGGCAACTCTTGGCAATTTGTTTAACTCAGAGCATCAGAGGACTCTCTTAAGCATGAGTGTGACATTAAGGCCTTGCTGATTGGATGTGGTCACATTTTATATCAAGACAGGAAAGTCTTCAAGGGACTTAGATTCAGGAGAGAATATGTATTCAGTTTCAGGTTTAGTTTTGAGTGAATCTGAGCTTTCCAGGTGAACACTTGCTGTGGAAGGTGGCCCAAGCTCTGAGGAGACAGAGCTGGACCAGAGATGTCACTTTGTCATTTAGTCACAGAGGGTGAATGTTGAAATCATGGAATTGGATGCAAGTTAGGAGTAAGGGAGTATACAAAAGGGAAACTGAGAGAAGTCTTGAGAAATGCCTAGAAATTTAGGTGGGGGGAAGAAAAAGTGGTGGCCACAGAGCAGACAGAGCAGGCCATGTCAGAAGGAAATAGGTTAGTGTCACGTGGAAAAATTGAAGGAGGACATGACAAACAGCAGGCACTCCATAAATATTTCTGAACAAATGGATAAATGGAGTTTTACAAAGGAGTGAAGTTCATCAGAGTCAAAAGATACAGAGCAGTTAAGAAAATTGGGAAGTTAACAAAAAGGCATTTGGGATTAGAAGTTAAGAAATTTAAGAGGTTATTTTAAACTCAGACAAGAGGTTTCTGGGAGGATATTGCAGTGGTCATTGGGGAAGCACAAGTCAGTATTGAGAAGAAAAGGTGAGTTGAGGATGGCTCCTATGGGCAGCTTGGAGATAGAAAAACCTGGGTTCAAGTCATGACTCCTAACTCATAAAAGACTTCCCTGGGCTTCAATTTTTATTTCCATAAAAAAGTGGTTGGACTAAGTGATGTACAGTATTTCTCTCAACAGTCACATTCTATTGGCCCTTATATTTTAAAAAGAGTATGTAGACAGGACTAAGTTTCATATTATGGTGTCAGTTTGAGAATCCTATGTGTCCATAATTGTGTTGACCACTGAGACCATATGTAAGATTAGAAATATTTTTCTCTCTTTTTTGCAAACTCATGCATTTATAATCAATTATTGAAATAGTCAGTACATATATCCATACAATATTTTGATATAAACAAAATGTGACTTGATTGAATTGCAAAACTATGTTTTAATTTTTTAATTTCCACTATCAAAGATTCTGGTGTTTTTTTTTTAAAGAACCTGTCATAATCAGTGGCTATGCATTAGTAGCTATTTCTAGTAGGAAGTTAGGGGAAGACTTATGCAAAACTCTGTACCTTTTCCCTACTCCATTATAAAATTGTACATCATATTAGGTCCAAATATGCAGAAAAAAATTATGCGGATGGTACCATTCTGCTTAAATGACAAACCTGGAATGATAAATGCTTTCTTTGGTCAATTAACCTCTGCCAGAGCTCTCAGTGACTAAAAGAAATGCTGTGGAACATAGTCTCAAGTAAACTATAAAATATATGAATTACAGATCTTCTGAAGAGGATAGCGTTGTGTTAGAAATCTACCAACTCCTTTTAACTCTACAGTTCCCTATTTCTCAGAACATTTACCAGAGGCTTGAGCAGAAACTGGCTCATAACCAGTTTTCTTAACAAAGCTTTCAGATCTTTGTTATCACAAAAAGAGATAAAAAGTCTGAAATGCTTCTTATGATTCAGGCATCATCTGTTATCCTAGATCAATGTCAAGCTAAAGATTTTTAGAAAGGATTTTGGCAAAGTGCAATTGTAGATTAACCCACATTCCATTAGATAAGTGACATAATGGGGGATTTTAAACATTGAGTCGGTGGCCTGGGCTCTAATCTTGAGATGACTGATTTTCTCTATGACCTTCAAATTAGTTGCATAATCTTCTTTTGGTTTGTGAATCTGTTCTCTGTGATATATGGACACTGCTTTTCTTTTTGTTGGTTTAGGAGTATAGGAAATGCAAGGTGCTGTTATTTCTCATGTTTTGGGGAGACCGATTATTCTTTACATTTCTGCTAAGAGACCTCTTTCTCTTTAAGTACACCAGACTTCACTGCAAACAAAGGATGCATTAAAACTGTTAAGGAAAATCAATCCTGAAAAGAGCAAGAAACTTTTGGTAAAGGAAGTGCTGGCATGCACATCATAGTGGGTGTGATGCAGCATTGTTGGACAAGCATAATGAGTTACATAGCTTTGGGTCCTAGTCTCTGTTGTGACCTGCAACTTTGTTGAATTTCATAGAGCATCAATCTGACATTTCAGAAGAATGTAATCATTGTCATGCAGTTTACTTTCTTTTTGGCAACTTCTAATACTTTCTCTAGTCCAGGTCCTTCTATCTGCAGAGGGTAACTTGCCACCTGCTTAGAATCCATGACTTTTTCACTGCCCTGGAGGACCCTTGAGCAAGCACTTGAGTTTCCATCTACATCCTATCTATCTTCTCCTTGAAAACAAGGCTAGGATTTTCTTAATCTTTGTATTCTAATACGTAGCACCGTGTTTGGCACACAGTAATTGATTAATCCATGTTAAGGTGAACTGGCCTACTTGGAAGGAAGAATAAAATTGCCGACTCATGCAAATTTTCATGTACACTTGGTGTCCCAGTAATTTTTTTGGGTAACCGGGCACTTGTGTGTGACTTTGGTCAAGGTAACAAGGGAATGCTCATTGCTTAAATGAAGCAGGATAAGGAACCACTTGTTAGTCTAGAAATAAAGGCCATATGTATATCGGTAAGTATATATGGGAGTGGAAAATATACTTGGGGAAGTTGTCAACAAAATAAGCTTCTTAATTATGCAATATACATTCTTTAGCTAATATCTCATATAAAACAAAGAAAAGACTTCCAGACCTTCAATGCTCCAAGTTGCCATGGTAGCAGCACCATCAGTCTTGGCTGTTTGAGTAGTAGGATTGCAGGGAGAATGGCCTGACACTAGTAGGCCGATTGCCAAAGGGCTGGGAGAGGTTACTGAAGCATTTTATTACTGACACTGAAGAAATGATTATAGATCTTGGAGCAGGAGAACCTACTATACCGTGGCAATGAGATTCATTGGTTTCCAGAGAGTTGCGTTTTGACTTTTAAAAGGAGATTTTTAAAAATGATAGTCAAATGCACTTCAATGGATTAAAAAAAATAACCATTTTAAAACTGAAAGGGTAGAAGCTGCTAGAGAGTGAATTCAAATCCATGCTTAGCAACCAGACCAGATTTTTAACCCATAAAAGAAGGCTAGAGCTACAAAAATAATAATAATAAAAAAAAGCCTCTTTGGTCTCTAAAGAATATAAAGGCATACTAGAGAAAAAGAACCACTTTGGGTTCTTAAGATGAAAGGCACGGCACGGATATAAAGTATTTTTATGAAAAGAGGACAAGGAAGAAGTAATGTCTAGACTGGATAGGTTATCTTGGGTATATATGAGATAATTGCCAAAGTCAAAATGAGAAATCATGACAGCTAGAATCATTAAAGTATTCAGAAGTTATTATTATTTTTTTTATCATAAGGAATATGTTTTTTTTTTCCTGAATCAAACTAAGGGAAATGTAAAGGGAGAATATGTGGATGACTTGACAACTTGAGAATATTTCCTCAAAAGGTTTTCACAGTGAAGAGAGATGAGACGGTGCAAATAAAAACATCACTAATGTATTACAGAGTTAGATGTCATCTGTCTTCAAACATTTCAGTGAAATTCTACGCAAGTACTTTGTTCTAAGTGATTCAACCAGGTAGGGAACATTGAGGCACTTAGGCATTGTTCCTTGATAATTTAAGGTCAGAAGAGTCATCATAAACAAAATATCACACATTAAAAAAAAATAAAAGAACTCAAAGCCAACAAAACAAACTTTTTAAAAAAGAGGAACGTCAGTGGCAAGAATGTCACTTCTGATAATATGATTGAAAAAAATTTACTAGTTAAACTAGAACTTTTATTTCCTCTGACTTAAATGAGGCCTTCTTTTAAATAAATAAATTTATTTATTTATTTTTGGCTTCATTGGGTCTTCATTGCTGTGCGCAGGCTTTCTATGGTTGCTGCGAGCAGCGGCTACTCTTCGTTGCGGTGCACGGGCTTCTCATTGCGGTGGCTTCTCTTGTTGCGGAGCACGGGCTCTAGGCACGTGGGCTTCAGTAGTTGTGGCACGCGGGCTCAGTAGTTGTGGCACACAGGCTTAGTTGCTCTGTGGCATGTGGGATCTTCCCGGACCAGGGCTTGAAGCCATGTCCCCTGCATTGGCAGGCAGATTCTTAACCAGTGTACCACCAGGGAAGCCCTAAATGAGGCCTTTCTGTGTAAGTGTAAAGAAAGGGAACTAAGAACTATGGGATGTGAAAGAAATGATTCTATTCATATGCCAAAAAACAATGCATAGGTTATCTTCAGGGAGATTCAAGTATGCTCTTGAGTGGTATACAAAAAGGTCGTTGGATTAGGATAAAAAAGAAATGCAAATCAATGTTTCCTGGATTAACAAAGAACGTAAGTTTGGAACTGGAATGTGTAAATTTAGCAGAGATTTGATGTCTTGGTTTGAACAGACTGTGTTACAGTTGTTAGCTGCCCAGGTTATTTTATAATGGCTGCATTTTCCCTTGAAGCCAGACCCCATATGGTATGGGAGGACGAAACCTCATATATCTCACTATCATTAGGCTAATGAGATTGGTCAAGGCCACATGCATTCTAAGTCTTGGCAAAATTTAAGACAAATCTAGTGAACTGTTCTAATAGCTTTGTGCTGTTTTTGGAAGGAAGGAATAAAAAGAACTAAGGAATGAATAAAAACAAATCAAGTACATGGGATTCTATTTCAGAAATACTGTTGCATTATCAAAACAATTCTAAGAAAGATTATTGTTTATACATATTATTGTAGAATCTTATGGTCACAGAAAATTTTTAATCATATATTTATGAAAATCCAGTAGAGAAATGCAAAACATTATACATTTGTTTCTTAAGTTTTCCTTTTATACACAAAAGTTTCCAGTTTTTAAAGTTAAGAGTTTTGAAAATTACAGTGCGTGGACATTGAAAAAAGGTTAGTTAGCATAGTTCTGGAAAGTTTATTGAACTGAGAACAACTTCTAGAAATTATACCCACTTTATAATTGCTAAAAAAGTTTAATTGGTAGGAGCCATAATGAATGCTTTCTGACATAAGGTTTATAATGACTTATGTGCAGTTGAGGGAGATACCACTTCATTTAAAATCTTTGGATAGGTTTTCAGAGCTAGTTGAAAATAATGCAAACTCATTTTTAACTTTGCTCTATGAAATAATATTACAAGCTGTTCATTGAAATTACTGAAGTTGCTCTTTATATAGGTAGGTAATAACTACACAGTATTTATTGTCTATAACGTAGGGTGCACTGGTGAAAAATGTTCAAATTGCTGTCCAAAGGCTGAAGTTGTGACACAGTGCAGAGCAACACTCAGTAATGAAAGGAAGTACCATCTGCAGTATATTACAAATGAGTCAATTTAAAGCCATGTGTGGAGAACTCTAAACACAGTTGTAGCTACATAGACAAAGTGAAGTAGAGAGTTTAGAAATTATCTGGTACATTTATCAGCTTAGGTAGTCACTGTGGATAATTTAAGTCCTACAACACTTCTCTCTGAGAATTAGATATGCTTGCCCTGATTACCCTATATAATAGCTTTACATTTATATATCTCTTTGCCTGATTTGGTTGTACTGTGCTAAAAAAGCCAAGATGGAGGGCTTGGTGAATATTTCCCTCCCCCACATTTCACCCCTAAGTCTTAGAAAGAAAATATACTCTTAACTTTGCCAGAACAACTCATGCTGTAAGGGGCTTCCTGAGAGTAGTTCTGTAGCATCACACTGATATAATAGTATTGTCATAGGTAAGAGACTTCACATACAAAGTCATTACTACTAAGAAATTTTCTAAAATTATAAGGGTTGAGTTAAATTGAATCCAATACTGAATGAAAAGCCAACTGAAGCGTTAAAATTTTACGTTTTGTAATTACTCACTGTTCTCAAGACATTTAATGCTGCATTTTGTGCTTAATACTGAATGTTGTTCCAAATGCAGTGCATTCCCATGAATGATCTAAGATTTGACCAAAGTAAAAAAACAACAAACAAATATTTTGAAGAAGTAATGCAAAAAGAACTAGGCAGTTTGACAGGATATTTATAAAAATATTTTATAAGCATAGGTAATAAAAGTCATTAGTTAACGTTCTCAGTAAGTTGTCATTTTTACCACCAAAAGAAATATGCCCACTCTCTTTAAAAATGTTGAACAGATTTTTATGAGTATTGAAATTTTTAGTTCTGTTTTTGCCTGTGATGTTGAGCCAAACAAAGTCAAACTATTGAAGATTATGCATAATTTGACTTCATTTTATTGTTTGAAAGTACAAACACAGGGATTTTTTTTCCAGCATGCCATTATTAATAGAATTAGTGCTATTTCAACTTTTCACTTTCAATTACTTCGCTTTGGGTTGCTGTTTTGTTAGTAGTGTGTACATGAAATTACTGCTCACAAGCACTTTAACAATTTTCTGTCATCCCAACATTGTTACTCGCAAGTACTGTGGTCAGCATCAACAGGGCCATGGATTATTGGATATTCCAGGTATTAACTCATTTTAATTCTATTCCATTCTTTCCCAATGTTCTCTGGTTAGAAGCAAGTTATACCTTATAATTACAGTCAGGACATGAAAATCATACTTGTAATTTTAATGTGTTTGCATTATTTCAAATGTATTTGATCAAAATGAGTATTGCATCTTTCATAGTACAAATGCCCTCCATCCCGTGGTCTGACAGAGGACACGCTCAAACATGTGTAGGTTACAGGATATTCTTTAGTGCACCCTGAGATATCTACAGTACTCATAAAGAGCTAGAACTCTCGTAAGCCCTGAGACCTTGTACCTGCCATTCAGGGAGCTGCCATCAGATGGCTGCAGCAAAGTGGAAAGTTGCCTTGTACTTCCTTTTTTCTCCAGGGACTGGTAGCTGGGTTCAGGGATTTACTCATAATTGAAAATTTCTGCCTCCTAATTAATCTCTTTATTTAAAATAAATATACCAAATTAGAAAAATCTCTTGATGGTGACTAAGCAAAGAATTTTAGCTTGAGGAAGATTTATTTAAAATATAAAACATCTCATGGCTCATCTATCTCATGGCTGGCAGTAGTTTTTCTAAAATTGCTATTGACTTCAGTATTGATGTTCTTGGCCCTGTTGTTCACCTGTGTACGTGTAAGTTTACCTATAATTCTGTGTCTATAAGTCTTTTTCTCCGAAAGCCTCACTTCTGGCTACTCTGAAGCTTACCTGAGGTGAGTAGGATATCAGTCACTTTAGGTGCTAGGCTTTGATTTTTCTCACTTATGCACTTAATGGTGAGCATCCTTTTGTTTCCCAAATGTAGCAGCTGGAACAGTGACTGGCGCATGAAATCTCTCTGTTCTCGATTCCTCATGGCTCTTCTGAACTAGAAAGTGCTCTCCTCAAATATGGCAGCTGTGTGACTAGCTTTCTTCTAAGTTAACACTGCGTCATTTCAACTCACCCTTAAGCCTTCCTTCCCAACATGAGAAGGGTTTCCATGGTGTAGAGTTGGAATTGTAAAGTAGGGCTCTGAAGGCTCCTAGAAATCTTCCAGTTTGCTAGAAAGTTTTTAATATATAATTTTTTTGAGACATACTTTATTTAGATCCGCATTCTTGTAGTTTGAGTACCTAGTGATGAAAAGAAAACAAGGCAAATATATTTTGCGGAAGATTCTTTACTGCTCTGTGAGGTATTACATCACTTTGGTCATAGATGTCTGGATGATTCTTTTTCAAAATGTCATGGATTTATGTGTCTACTATGTGGAAGACTAATTAATAAAATTTTACAGACATTACCAATGATGAATCCATGCACTTGCACATGCAACCAAACAACTCATATGAACTCAATTAATAATAATGGAATTAATAAAACTGTAACGTATTATTGAAATAAGAACAGCAAGTGAAAACTACAGTCAGCTCAAGATGTTCCTGTTGATCTGACAACAAAGCTTCCTTCCCCAAAATTGTGGGAATGTGAAAGTGCATACATATTATACCCCAGTGTTGTGTGACAACCAAATTTCTTAATAGAAGAGTTAATTTCAGCCTCAATGTGCTCTAGTAATGAGCCAACATTTGCTTATGAACTGGGAGCTTCAGAAATTTTAGAAACATTTAATAAACCATTCAAAATGATATTTAGTAGGCTTCAGTAATTTGTAAAAAGAAGTTTCCAGCCAATTACCCATAAGAACTGAGGAGAAGACTTGTGATTTGTATACAGTCCGTGGCTCATCAAGCTGGCCCTGTGTGAACTGACAACAATGCACACATTTGACAATCCCCATTTCAGTGGAACCTTCTTTTTGCAGATGAAAAAATGAGTTCTATAGGTGGAAGTGGCTTGTCAGGTTGTACTAAAGATAAATAATTTTTGTGTGTGAAGTATTTGCTTAAGAATCTGAACTCCTAGGTTACATACTGGGCCCAGTTTTCGTATTTATTAAAAAGTCTTTGCTTAAGAACATCTGTAGATAGGGATTTTTTCCCCCAAATGGAGATGTTTATGCTATTATAGGGCAATTCTAATTGTTTGAAAGTTGAGTTTGATGGCTGAAATCTGTCTCATGATAACTCCTATTTATTTATATTTTCCCTGATAACGATAAAGTTTGTTTTGTTTTGCTATCACACTTGTCTGAGTGTTTTGGGTCCAAGACGTGGCCACATCTGTATTAATTTACAAGGTTATAGGAATGAAATCCTTTGGAGTGAAATCTTTCTTCTGCAGTCATTTGCATTATAGAGATTGTCTAGAAGATTTCTTTCCAAAGAGAGCTGCCTCTCCTTCACTAAGTGATTTTCTTTGAAATGAAAATGGACCAGGAAACGATAGGGTTTATATTTATTTGCTTATCTATTAGGAAAGCAAGAAGACACAAAATGTTCATCTCTGGTCCAAATATCTGATGATTTTCCCAAGAATTAGTATTGAGAACTCCAGAATGCAGAAGTTCCAAGTCCTTCGCCAGGCATTTTTGAAGTACTTGAATACCTAGTAATTTCTCTATAACTTTCTAGCATATGTAGAAATGACTCTTTTGCTTCCTATCATCAGCATATTACTGGAGCACAAACAATATTTTGAGGACGTAGTTATAACGTTGGGAATTTTTCAAAATAGTGATTTGTAATTATTTTTGTCAAAAGCAGTCTAGAAGTCTTATCTATCTGAAGCAGTCAACCAGTAGGCAGTTTTTTAAGAAACAACCCAAAATGCTGAATAAGACTTGCAAATAGAAAAAATGCTTTGTCACTGAGGTGAAGGGAAACTTGGAGCCTGAGTGCTATGTGCATTTCTTCAAAGGTTATGGGAATAACAGCTATTAGCAGGCTGGAGGTACAATTCTTTAAGAACTAATACACAGCAGCCTTTGCTGCCTTTTGCCCTAAAATCTCAAATCACATTCCATTTATTTAGACAGCTATTGGACTCAAAAGAACTTTAGAGTTTCTTTCAAGTTTCTTTTTCTACCTTTCTCCTTTTGGTGTTATAAATACATTCAATCTCTTGGGCAGCATTTGAATTATTCTATTAAATTCTACAAGATCTTAGTAATTGGTTTCTGAGACTTCCTTCATTATCAAAATGGCTGTTAAATCTTAAGAGCAATGCCATGGTCATAGAAGAAAGAAAATAAAGACATATCAAGCTAGATAATTTGGATGAAGAACCATTGCTCAGTTATCTCCTGGAATGTTAGAGAGTGACTGTGGCAACATTAGGTCTAAATACATTTGTAGTATTTAAATAAGTAAAAGAAAATATTAAAAGAAATCAACACCCTGTGGACATTGTATCTCATTCTACTGAATTGTGTTTTGGAAGCATTTATCTTAAGTCTTTAACCAATGAAAAGTTAAAACAGTTTTTTTGAACAGTTAAAAATATTGGTCTAACAAAGAGGTTGCCCAATTGTTTGAATTAACTGAGTTTTAAAATGTGTATTAATTTTATCTCTTATTTGTTAAAGAGTGTTATTTGAGAGAGAAAGAGAGAATCCAAGGAATAAGATGCTTAAAAGTAATGCTTCATACTTATACCCGCTGAAGGTCACTTTATTTATCCAAGGGTAAGGCTTTTCTTTCTTCCATTTATTTTTTATTGAAGTTGGACTGCAGCCTGCATAGACTTTCTTTTTCCTTTAAAGATATAATTTTCTGCCTAATTGTGCCCAGCTTCATTTACACCCTGAAAAGAATGGTGTTTGAGCTTATAGACTCAGGAGACTATTTCACTCAATAGCCAAACTCCAGCCACAGCCCTTTGGGATATTTGGGTAAATGTAAGTGAAAGCTCCTTGTGTTTTTCTCTGTGTTCCCTTTAAACAAAAGTTTAACTCAGGACACTATGGGAATATTTAAAGAAATTTATCTGTAGAACTTTCTTCCAGATAAGATGCAAAAAATACTTTTTGGACTGCAAAAGTATTCGTCAGTCAGCAGAATTTCCAATAGGGCCTCTGATGTTTTCAAGACAGCTTCCCACGTTACTAGGTAAAGAAACTACATCTGTCTACAGGAGATAAAGACATTCCTTTAAATTTTTCCATAAAAACTGAAGAGCAAAGGATTAAAAAGGAAAGGGCAAATCAAGGACGGCAAATTGATTTCACTTCCAATGGAACGCCAATTCCAGTCAATTAGTATGTGGCATCAGTTACAGGCTGAGACAATGAGAAAGTATCTGCAGTCAGTGGGAAAACGTGCTGTGATTGATTTTTGATGTCTGCCGTGGCCTTGGATAGCAAGTCTCATATTTGAACATATGTTCTAAGGTTGACATATTCCACCTCTAGCTTAAGTCCTCAACATCAGGTTTTAAAGGCCTACAATCATAGTGACCTGTTTGGTTTTCTGATCTACGTCATTCATCTTCCCTTAATTTGGGCTACATAGGCCCAACTGAACACTCAATTCATCAGATTCTAAGGGCATTGGATACCGACAATCAGTGAAATTTTAGAATCGGAGTAATAATTGAAGGTTCAAGAACAGGCCAGCTTTGCTAACTTGGTCCTCAAGTTCTAAAACGAGGGATGTGGCTTTGATGTTACGACCATAACCTTATTTTGTGTTACAGTTCTAGGTGAACATCCTGGCTTCCTCTCCCTGGGAACCCTGTGTATCGTACTCCAGTGCTAACTTTGGTCTGCCCTCTCCTTCTAGGGAGCAGAGACTTGGCACAGACCACACGCATGTGGTCATATTTTACACAAACCAAGGAACTTCTGGATCTCTGCCTTTTGTGTGGCTACAATCCCTTAAAAACCATGTCCCTCACACCTTACATCCCTCATCTTGCCTGTTGCTGAGACTGACTTATTTCCTGTTCTGGCCAGTGAGGCTGGACTGTCCCTGGTGAGCTTTTACCACAGACTGATCTGCTCCTCTGACAGCTTCTTGTCATTTAGATATTGTGCCTGTCATCTTTTAGGCTTTTAGCTACTCTAACCTGGATTAATTTGTGGAATGAACTCACAGTGCTTCACGTGCTCTTCAGCTTCATTGAATTTATTGCTAAAATAGAGATTGATATTTCTGTTAGGTATGTGGTTTAAGACAGAAAAGAAATAGGGTATCTACCTAGGTAAATATAATATTAATAGGAGGACCTCTAGTGACATGATATAAAGCAAATCAAAGGAATTTATTTTAAATGTGGTATTGGGTTACAAAGTTGCATTGAACAAGCTCAGCCCATACCTGGAATAGAAATCCCATTCTAGACTCTCAAACTGAATAACACAAACTTCTCCAAAAATGAAAAGTCTGCTGAAGAGAATTGGAGCATTGAATACAAAAATGGATAAGGTGTAGGTGGCCATTACTTTGAAAAGAAAATACCCCAACTTGTAGCAACAGAGATGAAGAACCTGGGGAGGAGAATGCTGATCTAGTGAAGCAGATGGTCCAAACAAACACGAGCTGGGAAAACAAAGCAGCAAATCTGGGAGGAGAGCCAGCATCTACAATGAACTAATGAAAGCAAACAAACACCTTGGCAACCGTGTCAGACAGCTAGAAACACGAATTGGCACTACAAAGCTCATTGTCTTGGACGTATCAGAAAAAGCAGAGAGACCACCAGTCTGTAGATGCTTGCATTCACTGTGTGGGCCAGCAATCCCTGGAGAGAATTAGAGTCCTCCTGGTGCCAGGAAGTCTCTTGAAGTTTGCATATTAGCCACTGCTGGTGCTATTCTTATTTAAATATAACAGCAAACCAAGGAATTATGTAAGATATTATATTAAGAAGTTGTAATCTACAGTGGGAACCTTTAAAGGAGCATCAGTAGAATGAATGACTGCCTTATGTAGGGATTGATTGTGGTATCATAAATAATTTTCACAAGTAGTTGTAATTTTGGATAGATAAACACTTTGAGGTTTTCTTAAGAGGGAGAGAAAAGAGCACATTAAAAGCTCCCTTGGGGCTTCCCTGGTGGCACAGTGGTTGAGAGTCCGCCTGCCGATGCAGGGGACATGGGTTCGTGCCCTGGTCTGGGAAGATCCCACATGGCGCGGAGGGGCTGGGCCCGTGAGCCATGGCCGCTGAGCCTGGACGTCCGGAGCCTGTGCTCCGCAACGGGAGAGGCCACAACAGTGAGAGGCCCGCGTACCGCAAAAAAAAAAAAAAAAAAAAAAAAAAGGCTCCCTTGCTCTATCTGTATAGTGTTGTGAATATTAATTCAGTGAATGATTTTTTAAATGTCTCAGTAGTATGACTTTAACAATGGATCCTATAGTTAATTCTATGTGATTAAAAATTCATACTTTAACAGTCTTGACTGCATTATTCTTTATCCTTTGCAACTTTTTTATTGCTCATATTTTACAATCATGACATAGGGGTTGAGATCTTTGGAGATGTGGGCTTGAATTACCCTCTAAGTTGCTGTGTGACCTTGGATAAGTTACTTAGGCTCTCTGAACCACATCTTCAAAGTGAGGATCATAATACTTACCTCATAAACATATTAAAACTATGAAATGAAGTTTATATAAAGTGTTTAATATAGTTTTTGGCATGGAGCAAGCTGTCAATAAGTGATTGGTACATTTCTTTTTCTGTGAGAGCTACATATACATAAAAATAACTGCATAATTATTTTTAAAATTTTATATAAACTAAAAATGAAACCTTTAGTAACTAATTAATGATGGAATTAATATTTTGAGAGTTCTGACTTTTGTAATATCACATTATCAAACTTCAGACCTGTCTAGAACTGGTTTAATTTTAGAAAAATTGTTGTCTGATAGCTGCATCTGTACGGGCAAATGGACATATGAGGAATTATCTGGTAAATTAGATTCTGTGTATGCAAATAGACTTTCACACCTTGACCCCAGACACTATGACAAAAGGCCTAAGCATTTACTTTAGAAAGATATTGCTAAATTTTCCTCCAAAAGATTGTACCAATTTACATTATTACTAGCAGTGTGAAAGAAAGAAAGAAAGGAAGGAAGGAAGGAAGGAAGGAAGGAAGGAAGAAAGAAAGAAAGAAAATGTTTCTCTACATCCTTTTTAATTTTTGCCAATTTGGTGGCTAAAAATTGTTCTCATCATTGTTTTCATTGACATTAATTATTAGTGAGGCCGAGCATCCTTTTTATATTATTGACTATTTACTTAACTTCTGTGAATTGTTTGATCTTATGCTTTGACTACTTTTCTACTGGATTGTTTTTTTCTTATTGATTTATAGGAACTCTTTTTATATAGATATTGATTCATAATGTATGTTGCAGACCTTTATTCCCAATGTTACCTGCCTTTTAATTTTTGATTCTGTTTTATTTTAATCCATAGAAGTTATTACTGTTTATGTCAGTGTGAATTCGTTCCTTTAAGGCCTTTGGGTTTTATGTCTAATTTAGGAAGATCTTCTCAACTCCAAATTTAAAGAAATATCTGTGTTTTAAATGCTTTTAACATTTTAAAAAATGTTTAGATTTTTATTTGAAATTGATTTTTTAATATTATATGAAGTAGAAATCTAAATTAACAATTCAGCTTAATATTTTCCCTTTAAGAATATCTAGTGGTCCTCATGTAGCTTTTGAGTTGTCCATTTTCTCCTCACTGAACTGCGTATTATATTTATTAATGTATTTGTATATTCTGTGCCTATGCCAACAATATAATCTTTAAATAAATATGGCTTTATGGTATGTTTTAACATACTACGGCACAGGCTAACTCTTTTTATTTACGTGATAGTCTCATATAACTCTTACTCTTTTTACGTTAAATGTAGGATCAGCATATAAAGTTCTATTTAAAAACTATTTAGATTAGGTTGAGCTTCCAATTAATTAAAAAATTAATTTGTGAAGCTTTAGTATTTTAATTACTTGAGTCTTCCATGTAAGAACAAAGTCTCTTTTTGGCCTTTAAATATCTTTAGTTAAATTTGCTAATTTTCTTGATGTGTATCTTTAACATTTCCAATAACATCTATTCCTATTCCTAGGTATTTTATAATTTTTATTATTTATGATAATGAGATCATTTTTATAATACTTTTTTATTTTAAGCTATCATACCAACTAATCTATTTAATTACTTATTTATTATTTTAAAGTAATACATGTACAGACTTTTAACATCAAATAAAAAATAATTATCCTTGTATCTAGAACACTGATGTACTGGAGCCAGTTTTTGTGGGCTTTTCCCCAATTCTGTGTTCAGGGACAACACATTGGTAGCTTTAAATCAGCCACAGTGAGAGTATTTCCAACACAAAAATTGTCACATATTGCAAATCAGGGTTTTGATTTTTTTTGAGAGAGCAAATTTTAAGCATTTACCAGCCTACTTCTGGAGTTGCACTACTCCACTCCACTTCCCACCCCCAGAAACAATGTTCAACATTTTTAGCAATATCTTCAGCTATGTATATCTGTTTCTAAATATCATGCTTTGCTGGTAAGGTGTTTTTTACTTTTTAGACATTGTTTATGATATTTACTTCCTACCCTAGGTGATAACTTCACTTTCTTACATGTACATGCCTCTCCTTCCCATTACATTATAGTTGCATCACATTTTAAGTTAATTTATTATTAAGGCACAATATTAGGACTATAATTTTTCGCATGAGCTATATTATATACTATAATTTTGTTTCTGTTCTTATACAATCCCTTCATTCTTATTCAAGTTAATAATTGTTTATTTTTCTCTGCCTAGTTTTCTGTGAATTGCCTATACTCACAACCAAATATGTGAAACCCTTCTCAATAAAGTCAGACACACTGGGTAGTTAGTATAAGTTTTATTTCTTTCCCTTTGGAGATTTTCCTTCTGGAGCCCTCCATCTTCCTGTTCCATTCTTCTCTCTAGGTCTACAGTACAAGTGTTATCCCTAGGCTCTTCTTCATACTATAGGAATTCCTTTTGCTTCTGTCCACTGGGATTTCTTTTTCCTTCATTTTGAGGCATTCTCAATTAGCTTCCTTAAAAGAGGTACATTTTTTTCTCAGACTTTGCAGGACTAAAAGTATCTTTATTCTTACCTCATACTTGAGGATAGCATTCAATTTGGGAGTCATTTTCCTCTTGAACGTTTAAAGACATTGATTTATTACTTTATAGCTTCCAATGTTGCTGTTAAAAAGTTTGATGTCATTCTCATTCCAAATTGTTTGTAGGTGGCCCTTTAGTTCTGTCTGGAATCTTTTAAGATTTTTTTTTTAATCCTGGGCATTCTTAAACTAAAATGATATGCCTTAGGTAGGCATTTTTTCCATTCATTTGGTAGATCTTTTGAGTGTGGGAGTGCTTTACTGGTTCCCTCTGGGACTTTTAAATGTTTTAAAAATTAGTTACTGAAAATATATAGAAAAGCTTTTTTATTTTTTAATGTTGTCTTTTGTTTGGCCATCGGACTGAATTTTTTTTTTTTTTGCGGTACGTGGGCCTCTCACTGTTGTGGCCTCCCCCGTTGCAGAGCACAGGCTCCGGACGCACGGGCTCAGAGGCCATGGCTCACGGGCCCAGCTGCTCCACGGCATGTGGGATCTTCCCAGACCAGGGCTCGAACCCATGTCCCCTGCATTGGCAGGCGGACTCTCAACCACTGTGCCACCAGGGAAGCCCTGGACTGAATTTTTTAATTATAAAGTTTTCTGTTGATTTTCTTGGTTATTTTAGATAGGCAATATTATGATCAACAAATAATGACTTCTCTTTATAGTTCCGTATTTCCATATTTATTCCTCATTTTTTTCTTGTCTTATTTCATTGGTTGGGATATCTAAACCAATGGAGAATAGTAACTGTAGTAGCAGAGATCCTTTTCTTTTTACTCACTTTAATGAGAATATTCCTAGTATTCTGCTATGGATATCTGGGAATATATCTTTTAAGTTAAGGAAATTTCCTTTCATTTCTAGCTTAATATGATTAGCATCAGGAATAAGTGTTAAGTTTATGCTAATCTACTTTGGCATCAGTTTTTAATAATATATATGCATATATGTACATATAATTTTGCCTTCTTGGAGAATTCATCTGAGGCTATGATGCACTGTTTTATTAAGAAACTGGTGGATTGTTGCTGATTTTTAATAATTTTACATAAATATGCACAAAAGAGATGTTCTGAAACTACCTTTTTTATGCTTTCCTCCTCCTGTTTGGCTATTGGGTTATGTTAGCCTTTAGAAAATTTCTGGTTAGCCTTTGTTTGTAAATCTGAAAATTTGGATAGTTTAAATATCACTTATATGAATGTAGTGAGTTTTTTTTATTAGCCTAATGCATATTCAGATTTTATTATAATTATTGCAAAGGACATTTGAAATAACACATAATTTCTCTCATATACAAAATTTCTCAACACATCTACTTATTGTAAATTAATAAGTATTAAAATAACTAAAGTTTTACTTTTGAGAATTTTATTTTTATTTTTTAAATTTTATTATCATATTTTATTTAATCCCATGCTTCCAAAATATTATCATTTCAATATGTAACCAATTGAAACATTTTTGAGATATTTTACAATCTTATATTTTCATTCTAAGTCTTTTTTTAAAAAATTTTATTGGAGTATAGTTGATTTACAATGTTGTGTTAGTTTCAGGTGACAGCATAGTGATTCAGTTATACATATATTCATTCTTTTTCAGATTCTTTTCCCATATAAGTTATTACAGAATATTGAGTAGAGTTCCCTTTGCTGTACAGTAGATTCTTGTTGGTTATCTGTTTTATATATAGCAGTGTACGTATGTTAATCCCAAGCTCCTAATTTATCCCTCCCCCTGGGAATTTTATTACTTTACTATTTTTGCATAGCAGTATATTAATGTGCCCCATTGTGATTATAATTTTTGATAATATCTTCTTATATATCTAAAGAGTTTTAATTTCGAATACTATGTTGTTTGATTTACAATATTTGTAACTGTATGTGGATTATGCCTTTTACCAATATAAATATTCATATTATCTCATTAATGCTTTTGGTCTTGTATTGGTATTACATTTTATGTGATAACAATAGTGTATGTTCATAGAAGGCTTTCCTTTGGGTTCCCGGGCAACAACAGGATGGAAGTCTTTGCTCTGGGGATTGAGAAGTTTGGTGTGTTCGCTTCTGGGCCTCACATTCCAATTTCCTTTGTGGAAATTTGGTTTTCTTTTGCTTCCAGCCTGGATATCTCGTCTAAAAACTCTCTCAGGGAAGATTCTCCTTTGTTTTGAAAGTAATTCTTAAGCTTTATCCTGGCAAGCAAAAGCCCCTGTTTCCAGCTGCTTTGCTTTTGTCTCAGAGAAGGAGGACCAATACTGGCACAGCAGCTGCTGTTTGACGGATGGTCTTTTAATTAATTGTTCTGATCATTATCCTGCTCTTTAAATTTCCTGAGCTTGGAGTTTCTCTGCAGCTCCTTTGGGAAGAAAGGTTCTCACCTTGGCAATGGCCTTCTCTCAGGCCATTTGGGTCGAAGTTTTCTCATTGTTCTTTCTGTTAGCTTGTGCCATCTTTATTGTCTCTTTTAGAAATTCTTCTCTATTTCTGGCTTGTTTATGGCATCCTTTCTTCTGATGACTACAGTTTTTGATGAATTCTTTTTTAAAGATCTATTTTTTCTGCCATATTGGAATTTATAAGAATGTGCTCAATCTGTCTCTAATTGATCTTGTCGCATGCTTTAAAAGATAAAGTTTTTTTAAAAAGATATAAATTACCTAAAATATCTAAATATAAGAAGTAATATGATAATTTCCACACAGTTAAAGAATTAGAAGAGTAAAATAACCGTTGGTTCTCACCGTGTATTACTGCCCAATACACCTCTCTCCTCTCCAAGTGGTAACCTCTAACTTAAATTTTTTTTTCAAATTGTTCCCTTGCTTTTCGTAATGATTTTGCTCTAAATGTTTATATCTCTAAACACTGTATCTAATTTTTCATATTTATGTGTTTTACATAAATGGATTGTCTTCTTTGGAAGCTTACCTTTTTGTTTACTGTACTTTCTGTGAGATTCATCTTGCTGGCAAATGCAGTTCTAGTTCATTTGTTATTTTTGCAGATGTAGAGTATTCCACTGAATAAAGATAGTGCTCATTCTCTTGTTGGTGAACATCTGAGTGGTTTCTAGATCTTTTAAAATTATAAACAATACTGCTATGATTCCCTTGCTTTTCTCCTAGTATACATGTGGGAGAATTCTTAGAGCTTATATGAATAGGATTAGAATGAGTGGGTAATGAGATACACATCTTTAATTTTGTTAGATAAATTATTTTTCCAAAAGATTGTAACTGTTACATTCCCACAAGTCTTATGTAAAAGTTTGCAAGTCTCCATACCCTCAGCAACATTTTTAAGCTTTTAAATTTCTGCAAATATATTGTGTATAAGGCTATATTTCACTGTGCTTTTAGTTTACAATTTCTTGATTACTAATAAGCTTGAGCATCTTTTCATTTGTTATGGATATTCCTTCTTCTATTAAATGCTTCTCTATATCACTTGCACATTTTTTCACTTTTTGTATTTTTAATTTATTTGTAGGAATTTACTAAAATAAATTTTAGATATCAATCCTTCCTTGATGATACATAATGTACTTACTACTGATACATTCCTTCCTGATTTTTGGTTCATCTTTTAATTTCTTCAATCTTTTTCTTCAAGTTTGTCTTTTTTTTTTTTTTTTTTGCGGTATGAGGGCCTCTCACTGTTGTGGCCTCTCCCGTTGTGGGGCACAGGCTCCGGACGCGCAGGCTCAGTGGCCATGGCTCATGGGCCCAGCCGCTCCGCGGCATGTGGGATCTTCCCGGACCGGGGCACGAACCCATGTCCCCTGCATCGGCAGGCGTACTCTCAACCACTGTGCCACCAGGGAAGCCCTTGTCTTTTTATAGAAATCTCTCCCTATCTTGAGATCTTAAAGTCATTCTTCTATATTTTCTTCTAAAAGTTTAAAAATTTTATTTCTTATATTTGAGTGTTTAATCCAACTAGAATTGAGTTTTGGGGTATGTTACAAGGTAGTTACACAATTTTATGGACTTTTTTCCAAATGGAATTACCAGCACTGTTATTCTCCTGCTGATCAACAATTCCACCTGTCATGTATCAAGTTTACCTATAGTATTTGTGGGTCCAATTCTTTCTGTTCTGTTGTCTCTTTGTCATCTTTTTTGCTAATCCCATATTGTGTTGATTATATTTTTATAATAAGTGCTAAGTACTTATTTTTATAATAAGTGCTAACACAGTGTACGTCTTATCTTTTCTGTGTGTATCTTAGTATCATCTTGTTAAGTCCTTTAAAAATCCTGTAGATATGATTTTGATACATATTAAATCAATTAATTTTGGAAAACTGACATCTTTTAAATATAATCATTCTATCCATGAATGTGGGCAATTCCTCTACTTTTAAAAAGATCTTCCTCAATGTCTTTTAGCAAAGATTTTATGTTTTTCTGTGAAGGTTACTCACCACTTTGCTTAGATGTGTTACTAGGTACCTATTATTTATTTAATTTCTTATTGTAAATAAACTTACTAGAGACACATTTTTAACTCTTTAAGACTGTTACATATAAGTGCAATTGATTTTTTTTGCATTTATTTCATATCCAGCCATCTTGTTAAATTCTTACTAATTCTTACAGTATGTCTGTATATTATTTCAGGCTTTTTATGCTTATAATCTGTGACTAATGACAATATTGTTTCCTCCTTTCCTATTTTGAGCTATTTTGTTTCATTTTCTTGTCTCATTTTCTTGGCTATTGTAATAGAGAACATCCTTTTCTTTTAAGAAAATATGCATATAAGCTTTATTGTATTGTTTATGGTTATATTTTTTTATCAAGTTCAAGGCATTCTCTTCTATTCCTGATTTCTGAGTTTAAGAAAATCATGAATATCAATTTAATTTTCCCATTTGCTTTCCTTAATCTGTTAAGGTGATCATATGATTTTTTCTTGTTAGATATGGTAATATGAAATGCATTAATAAATTTCATAATGGTATATTAATCTTCATACCTGGAATAAGACCAGTTTGGTGCCACATATATATATATTATATATATATATACACACATATATATATAGGTATATATATTATTTTCTTGCCTTCTGTGTTTATTATGTTTCTTTCTCTATGTTTATTAGATCAAATGTGTAAATTGCCTTGGAAACATCTGAACCTAATTCATTTTTCTTTTGTTTGCTTAATCTATCAATTATTGAGAGAGGGACCTACTCAGAAAGCCAATACTATGAAGGTGAATTTGTCAATTTCTTGTACTTCTATTAATTTTTGCTTTATATATAATTGAAGCTGTGTTGTTAAATACATACAAGCTTCAAATTGGTATGTCCCTGTCTTAGATTAAAGCATAATTATTATGAGGACTTTTTTCACCACTATGCTTTTTTGAGTTAAAATCCATCTTTGTGATATATTTATATCCTTCGCTTTTGATGTCATTTAATAGATATATTTTATAGAGTTTTTCTTAACCTTTATATACATCTCTTTAAAACAACCCAAAGCTTGATTGAAAAAAAATTTAAAATTCTCTGAGTAAATTTTTCTTTTAACTAGATAATTTAGTCTGTTTACACTCATTGTGATTATCAATATATTTGAATTTATTTTTGCTATCCTTTTTGTGCTTTTTATTTGTTATGTGATTTTTACATTAAAAACTTCATTCCTTTTGTAGTATTCAATGTTTATCTTATTTTATTTTTCCCCTTCATTTAGAACTTTACACTGAACTCACCTATTTGACACAGACAAAAACCACTATGCCTTTCTACACCCCTGCATGTGCACAGACATACACATAAACACATACAGAACCAAGACCATGAAAAATAATTCCTTACCATCTCCCTTTGGAGGGTGGAGTTTTAAAAAAAATCACAAATTACTTAGCTTACTGGACACAATTAGCATACAACACAGTTTAGTCAAAGTAGGGAAAAAGGGTAATGGACCATTCCACGAAGTCTCAGTAGGAGAGACAGTCTCTGATCTGGCAACAAGTCTCCAACAGACATAAGTGGTAAGTCATGCTCTGCTCCAACAGGACCTCTGGCAGCATCCCTCTGGAACAGCTCTCAGCAGCGTGGAGTCTGTTCCTCCAGCCAAGAGCCTTCTGGAGGGTGGATTCTTTTTAATTTACTTTTTCACTGATTGTGTAGCCCTTTAGAGAGGGATTTTTTTTCCAGCTTTATGTGCCCAGGTTCCCCGTCTACTGCAAGTGAGTCAAGACCTTGTTTCTTGTCCTCATTGGCTATATTAGAAATAGATTTCTTGGACTAGCAGACACCCTTATTGTGGCCACAGGCTTAAGTTATTGCTTAAAATTTTCTACTTTACTCCTACTTCATTATTCTCTTATGACTATTTTCCTTACTTGTTTGCAGAATCAGATATACATTTAAATATTTTTGGTGTTTGGTAGCGGGGATATTTTGGGGATGTTTAATCCGCCACCTTGCCAGAAACAGAAGCTCCAAATGCTCTTTTATTCTCCACCCCCTTTTCCATGCTGTTCTCTGTACAGGTAAACAGGGCTTAAATTAAGGAGGGACTGAGAAGCTGTGACGTGTAATGCGTAAACTGGATATTGGGGACAGTGATACTTAGTGAAACCCATTCACCTGGGGTGTCTGTCTTCATGACTCAGGAGCTGTGTTGCTGGTATTTTGGGGCAGCTATACAAATAGGAAGCAGTGAATTTATTTTAATTTCTTTTTATTTAAAAGAGAAAAAGATGCAGTCTTTGAGTGATATAGAAAAATTTTATCCAGCGACTTTTGTTCTTAATGCTTTATCTGCAAAATTTGAGATTAAAATGAATTAAAAACTTCCAAGTCTTCTTTTATTCTTCTTTTCCTAACGAAATTATTAGCTGAAAATATGACAAATTAAAAGACTTCTTAGTAAAGTATTAAGGTTTACTAGGTGATTTTCATCTACATAGAAAAAGCAGATTCAATTAAAAAAGCCTCTACCACATGAGATTTCTATAAAATTTAAAAGACTGTCTTGCGATCTAAAGACTCAGTATCTTTGAATGAGCAATAATCAGCAAGATAGGCAGTCTGAGTTTTAATATCATCTTTTCATTGTTGCAAGTTGGTCAATTTCTGTGTTTCAACTTTGTCTTCTACAATACCTGCCTAACCTTACTTCCAGAGGTATGAGAATATAGTGGGGTCTTTGCAGCCCTCTTCTTCTTATGTTTGACTTTAAATATACTTGCCTGTCTATATATTACAATACATTATGCTCTCTTTGCCATTTTAATAAATATTTTACGTTGCCACATGACAATATTCTCTTACATCCATCAGTTCAGTTTTGACAACATGCCTGTCATTATTCGGTATCGTATAGGCAATGACTAGAAAAAGAGAAATGACAGTGCTATTGCAACAAAGGTGGAAGCCATTAAGATGAGCCAAAGCAGCAAATCTTTAGCTTTAATTAGACATTCATTGTACTAATTATGAGGTCAAATGTGAAGAAGATAAACACAATTAAACTGCATGGATAAAATGTTGGAAACAAATCATTGAAGATTTATGCAAAAGATGAGATTTACTTTGGAATTCTGTAATTTTAAGTTGTCAAATAGAATTCCTCTGTACCTGCAAGCCTTTTGGATGATTGACTTTAGAACATGTAACTTTGGTTCATCATTTCAAGTTCATATTTTGTCTTTATCTTATGTTGTGATACTTGAAGGAAAATGTTTCAAACCCTTCCAAATCAGAGTTTTATCAACTCTCTGATCATTATCAGAACACTAGAAGCGTTTTTTCAATACATTTTGAAAACAGTTGTAATGGATAATTTATGGTTAAAGTATTTACCTCATCCACTTTTATGTGTAGTGTATAAATTATTGAGAGTGAGTATAATTTTCTTTTGGAGAGTTTTTCCTATTTTGACTTTTTATTGGTATTATTTTTCTGGCACACAGAACAACATAGGGTCATTTATCCTCACACCCCCATTCCCTGCTCTTTTTCTTTTTTTAATCCCAGAGGATTTTTACTTCTTTTAATCAGTTTTTAAGTTTTCACCATTCTATGAAGGACTTTCAATTTCTGGAGCTCCTAGCTTTAGCCTCAACGTTTACTTGACCAAATCAGCCTTCCATGTAAAACTTCACTGGGCCGAGCTTCCTTTAAAAATGATTTGAAAAGTCCACATGCAATAAATTATTATCATAAAACATAGAAATAAGAAAAAGCTATAACAAAATCACCTATGTCTCCATACCTAGAAATAACCGATGCTACATTTTGATATATACTCCTCAAAGTGTTTATATGTTAATAGAGCCATTACGTATTTTATTTACCTTATATATAGAAATAAATGGAATCATACTTCCTATGATTTTATGATCTCTTTTTAGTCATTCAACCTACATCATAGAGAGAAACCTCCACATGGGCATCTCTCCATATCAATAAATATACCTCTAGAACATATTTTATATCTGTTCAAATTCAATTACATGGATGTGCCAAGATTCACTATACTAATCCTCAGTTACTAGAATTTCAGGAGGTTTCTAAGATCATTAATTTATTAAACACATGGTCTGAGTATCTACTATGTGCCAGTCCGTATTCTAGGCACCAGAGTTTAGCAAAATAAGGATAGATAAATTTTTGCTCATATGGAGCTTATTTTTGGAGAGTAGCATTCAAATAATCTCTTCTTTGGGTGACCTACTCTCCCATGATCACATAGGTACCTTAGTTTGTTGTCTTCAGATGATCCTTTTTATACAACTTAAGGGAAAACATGCTTAGGTGTACTTCTCCATCCCTCTACTCCTTAATGCTACAAGTGACTCTTAGGTTTCTGTGCTTTTGTTTGAAGATGCTGATTGTACAGAGAAATTACTGTTCTTGTAGAACTCTGAAAGCATAGCTGGAGTTATTAGTAGGTATTTACTTCAGAGTCATCTTTTCATGTCACTCATTCAAAATAAATGCTCCTAACTGAACACATTTTGGTACATACAAATTACAGTATAATTTTATCTGACTCTTATAGGCTATATATGTTTTAGTAGTTGTTTTGGTGGTAGAATTTTAAAAAGCCACTTTGTACTCCAGTGATGCTCTGTGCGGTGTTGCTTCTATATCCTCAACCATAAAACAGAGTTTGACTGGATGATTTCTACAGTGCTTGCCAGCTCTGAACAGGGAGGCTTTGCACTATCATAAAACAGTTCTTAAGACTGACTCAAATGACTTCAAACCTTGTTGGTATACACACATCCATGCAGGCTCTCAGCTTCTGGTTCTGATTTCCCTTAAATATGTTGTACTGTTTTCTCAATCATAGGAATGGCAGGATTTTCAATTAAGCATAGTCTGTACTAACAATCTATATTTCATTTCTCTCCTCTAGATTCTGGGGAATGTTTGCCCTCTCAAATGCAGAAGGGGAGTCTATTCACCTCCTCAGGGACTTTTCTTAACTGTCAAGTTGTCCCATAAACTGATAGAAGAACTTTTTCAGAGGATTTTTCATTTTATCAGAAAGATGGTATACCCTTGGACATTTTCTTATCTTCATTTCTTATAATACACAGGTGACTATTCCCCCTCCATGTACTTTTGCGTGGCCAGGGTTAACTATTATCATTAGGAGAATGTAGACTAAAAGTGGTAATATTAACACAACAGTTAGTTAACCATGTTGGATTCAATTGGACTTTCACTGTAGTTTTGCTTTTGTCATCTCTCTTGATATATAAATCTATTTGCAGAAGATGGAATACCAGGAGGGCATTAGAAGTCAAAGATCTCTCTAGCCTTTAACTCTTGACAAACTCTTCAAGTTGCTTTGGATATTCTCAATTTCTTCTGCCATTTTTCCTGGGAGAATTCAGAATTAGTGTTCAATAATTTTTTTTTCTTTTTGGAAAAAACAAACTCTATTAGATTTTTTTCAAGTGACTCACTTACTACAGTTTTCATAAGGTCAGATTCCAACTAGTATTTACATTTTTAACTGACATTCTCGGAGGATTTTTAGCTGGAGTTAAAGACAAAGAGAGAAGGGACAAGCACTTATTACAGCTCGACTGTTCTGAAAATGATCTGATTTTTAAAAGGTTACAAAATGAATATGATTATCTTATTATTCCTAATTTGAATTTACACCATTAAGACCACATTCTACTAAAGGAACATATAATACAAATTTATTACTATATAGTGTCACACTGAGGGATTCAGGTGCAAAGGGAAAACTCACTCCTTTGGAAATCAGCTTATCCCCAGCTGTTGATAGAAGGATTTGTGTAGCCCATAAAACCTTCCATGAGGCATGAGGCAATGGCTACAGTTTTGGTGATCTCATCTCTGCTAATCTTTTCATTCCCACTCAAGTCACCTCTTTGCTTAGCCATATACTTTGAGTCTCGGGGGAGGTACTGTATATGTAATACCTTTGTCAGCTCCAAATCATTCCCACTGACATCCATGGTGATTCGATCTGTCTCTCTGAGCTGGAGATTTGGATATTCAGGGTGGGAATATAAAAGAAGGGGTTTGGGGCATTACCGGCTGAATGATTTTGACAGTCTCCCTTGTGGAGGGTGGGGAGGTGGGTGGATGATTGGGTCTCATAATATAAGAAAAATGAAATGCAAAGAAAGCTGTTTGGAAGATCCAAAGGCAAGAAACCATAATTATCCAGATTGTTTATTGCATAGTCTGAAAAATTCAGCTACCCATGAAGGCGAGACGCTCCACTGTATCTTTTTTTTCTGGAAATTGACCAATTTCTGAGTACGTGAAAAAAATATAGGAGATGGTAGCATCTGATCTCTGGTATCTCCAGTGCACAGCAATTTGCTGGCACAAATTAGATGTAAGATAAAATTTTATTGAATGAATGCTCTTAATTTAAGTGACATATATCACTGGCTTCAGTTTAGGTTTATGTCTTGGTTGGTTATAGAAGCCAGACATATGTAGGAAATGTTGCTAAGGAAGACTTATCTATTTTACTCCTGATAATATGAATAGTAAGCGTGATTGACAGTGAATATTGAAATATTATTTGTTTTTGTATTACAAAAACACACAGTAGGTATTTAGTAATATTTGTAGAGTAAATGAATAATGAATATAAGCTTGTTTTTGAAATACTTAATATGTGCTAGACACTGAGTAAATTACTTTATTTACATTATCTCATTTCTCTTTTATTACTCTGTGAGTGAGGTATTATGATCTCCATTGTAGAGATGAGAAAATAGACTCAAATAAATTAAGTAACTTTACTAAAATCAGATAGCTTATAAGCAGTAGAGCCAGTATTTGGCTGAGGTCCGTCTTATTCATTTTCTCACTATGCTCTTAACCCCTCTACGTATTGTCTGTCAACTTATAGTTCTTCATCAATGGATTTATAGTTCTTCTTTTTAAATCCATTAATGCATTTTTTATTTTGGTCCTTATTCCAGTTATGTATGGCAGAATAAGCACTGAGTTTCCATAGTTGGTGCCTCTCTGATTTAAGACTTATTGAACTTTTAGGCAGATGATGTTGTACTAGCTGCTATAGGACATATAGTCTTGGCTATTTAAGGGCAGCAATTGTGTTTCACTCATTTCTTAGTCTCATAATATCTACCTAACACAGCATTTTACCTATAAAAGCCAACAAACGTTTGACATGCAATTCTGAATTAAAAGAGCAAAAAACAGTACCATAAATTACATAAGATAGTATAAATGGCAAAGAAATATTACAAGCAAAATGAGCTATGAATTCTAAAGTGAGAGAAATCATTGTGTGTGGGAATAGCCAGGACAGTTGGCTTTGATAATTTTGTAAGAGATTTTGAAACTCCCCAATTAGTGTTGTTTTTGGTCATCCCTAACTGCTTTTCAGCAGTGATTTGCAGGACTTTTCCTTACACAGGAAGCGTCTGAGCACTTGTCTTGGGAACGACAAGAAATGTGAGAGCGGAGGAGGCAGTGGGTAGGGGCAGGGCTGGGGATGGTGGAGTGGGGACCCGCCAAATCAGAGATGACGTCATGGCAGCTAGAAGGGAAGCAGGCTGGAGAATAAGGTATCATTTATAATCAACAGTCTAACAGCAAGAGACATCAAAGAAAACTCCAATATCATAAGTTTCAGAAATTAAAAATTTCTTGGTCTCAATAAGAATGCGAATGCTGAGAAGGAGAAGAAAAAATCGGTAAAATGCAACAATTCAAAATTAATTTCACTTTACACACCCATTTTCAGACAAGTATTTGATGAGTTTGGAAATACAATATAACGAATAGGTACACTCATGTATACTTTCTGTGTAAATTTTGAATCAAATTAGTCCTAATACTTATATGTTCATATATTATCTAAGCCCCTCAATTATGAATTCCTAATGCTATGTTTTATTCATCTTTTTATCCTTGGTACTTATCATAGTGTCTAATTTATAGTAAGTACTCAGTGGATGAACAAATTTCCATTTAGAATATTAGTAGTGTTAAGAATTTAAGGAAGTCTTTCTTGAGTTTTAATATGTTTATCATATCAGAACAGATTGTAACCACAGCTGCAATAAATCTACTGTGATATAAAGCACACCACACCAAGGAAACTTTGTTTTATTCTGATTGCTGGTTATGAACTGATTTTGAGATTTAAAAAAAAATGTAGATTAAATGTGGCCACATTCAAACATTTAAAAAAATAAGCCCCTTATCTATCCTTGTCATTGATTTGTACAATATACAATCAAGTAAGACTAAAAAAGTCATTTGAAACCCATCCTTGTTCCTATAACACCAGTTATTTATAACAACTTATTTATATCCAGCTCTCAACTCAGAAGTCTATTATTTTATAATATTACATATGGACCTGTTCTCCAGGTGTTTATACCCTAGTATGAAAAAAAGGTCAATCAATTTAGGTTACATATGAGAAAATAAAATAATATAGAATAAAGTATCTATAAAACAATGTGAGGCAGAATTGTTTGATTGTATAAGAATATTTTAGGAGAGGATAGATTAGTTTTGAATAGTCTAAAAGAAATGATAAATTATACAGGTAAGATTCGTATCAGATCTTTAATATTTGGATGCTGTGACTCATGGAAGAACGGTAGAGGGAAAGTTGGCATAAGAACAATTTTTTTTTTTTTTTTTTTTTTTTTTGGCTGAAGTAGAAAAGTTTGAACTGGATAAACTGGCAACTGGGTTTGTTTCATGACTTGGAGCCAAATGACAGGTGGCTTTATGAGTCTATGATGGTTTTGAGCCCTACCTGATGGGCTGTGGGAGAGCCCTGGAGGTTTTGTAGGCTAATTAACATAGTTAAAATGGAAGATAACCACAGTGCTACTGCTAAGAACTAAGTAAAGGTGAAAAGGAACCTAAACAGGTTTATTAGTCCAGGAAACATTACTATTCAGAAAACCTTTGGATGTCCCCAGTACTAAGGGTTGTTATTTCTTAGACCCTTTATTAAAAATCAGAAGGAAATAGCCTTTAAGAGGAATGGATTAATATAATCTAGTAAAAAATGCATTTATTTATTTATTTAACCAACTCAAAATTATTGCTTATTGTGAAGTTGCCTGAAGATGCACAGTAAACCAGATAGTCTCAGCCCTGATGACACTCATCATCCAGTGCTAGGGATGTGTGAGTGGTCACACCAGTGAGCAATTCAGGACACTCCACAATACAGAGAGAAGTGCTGGGATGGGACTGGTGTAGAGTCTTTTGGGAACACATAGGAATGGCATAATCGTGCTTGGAAAAATACCCTGTGTTACTTTCTGCAACTGGCAATATAACTTTAAATTAATTAAATTGCTCATAATATGATAATGGTAATGGCCTAACATATATCTAGCATCTTGTTATGTGTCAGCCCTGGGAAAATGTTTTATGTGCATTATCTCATTTTAATCCTTAAAACTACCCTGCTGGATAGGCACTGGTTTGTTTTGTTGTTGCTATTATTTTCCAGATAAGGAGTGAGACTTAAAAAGTTGAGTACCTGTCTAATGGTTACAGAACTAGTCAGGAGTAGAGAAGGGCACAAACTAAAACTATACGTTAACTTTCATAAATACATATGTGAAACTTCTGAAAGAAGACATTAAGTAGGAACACAGAGTGTGCACAGCTAACACACCACTGCTCAATATTAAGAACAACTCTCCTACATTCAAGTAGCTATAAGTTTTGAAAACAGTTACAATGGCAAACTTGTTGAATTTTTTAGATCAATAAGACTCAAATGTAAAACTCACTTTTTGGCATCTGAGGACAAGAAATGTAAATTTAAAATGAATTGGACAGCAGTGAAGCCACCCACTAGAACAGAAATCCTTTTCAATAATAGCAATTGATGGCTTCTTTGGCACAAGAATAATTGTGAAATATTTATGTACGATTGAAGCAGCTGTACCAGACAAAGAAACGATTCACAACCCTTCCAATAATAGGTTTGGAAGTAGGCAAACATCTTTGTAATGCAGTGTAGGAACCAGTTTAAGGTTTAGGTTTGAAGCTTAAATATTTGATTTTTAGTTTTCCTATTTGTCTTCTGTGTGTCAAAATTTTCCATCTTAAAAATGGTTACTTTTACAAATGAAGAGAAATGCCAATTTCATGAAAAGCAGAGGACATAATTTATATATCAGTCCCTTATTTTTTAAAAAGTGGCTAATACCATTATACATAACATAACCTTAGATGGAGTGATCATTTCCTCAGGTAATCTCTTTTGATTAAGAAGCTGCTCAGTGGCATAGAAAAGGACAGCAGCGTGATTGCTCCCTCTCCAAATCATGTCTGAATAATAAGTAGTCAAAGCAAGAATAACTTGGAATATTGAGGTGTCTTCATTTTGTAACCTTAGAACATTTCATTAGTTATTTTATCCTCACAATATGGATTTGAAAATTTTAGTTCTCTCTTTTTTTTTAACATCTTTATTGGAGTATAATTGCTTTACAATGGTGTGTTAGTTTCTGCTGTATAACAAAGTGAATCAGCTATACATATACATATATCCCTATATCTCCTCCCGCTTGTGTCTCCCTCCCACCCTCCCTTTCCCACCCTTCTCTTAAAGTTACAACACACAAAATGATATTGATGGAGAATAGCTGGGACTGAGGATGGGTTATAAAAAGTGATTTTTTCATCCGGAGTAACACCAATCTCAAAGTGATAATATCCTGCATCTACTGATTCTTAAATAACAATTTGACTCATCAAATCCAGACGTATCAAAAGAATGCAATCTAGTTGAATCTAACAACTGCCTTGAGTAATAATTAATAAAAAGGAGGGCATTAAAAGTGCACTGCAAAACAAAGGCAAAACAAAGTGTAAATGGAATTAATGACTTTGGTCCAATTATACCCCAAATATGTAGCAACTAAAAGAAATAACCAAATTGAGATAAAAATTCCTCAAGTAGGGCTTCCCTGGTGGCGCAGTGGTTGAGAGTCCGCCTGCCGATGCAGGGGACACGGGTTCATGCCCCGGTCCGGGAAGATCCCACATGCCGCAGAGCAGCTGGGCCCGTGAGTCATGGCCGCTGAGCCTGCACGTCCGGAGCCTGTGCTCCGCAACGGGAGAGGCCACAACAGTGAGAGGCCCGCGTACCGCAAAAAAAAAAATAAATAAATAAATAAAAATTAAAATTAAAAATTCCTCAAGTATAATGATATTGCTAAGTTTTAAATTTCCTAAATGATAAGAAGCCCTAGGTCCTTTATAGTATTAAAATAATTCATTGTACATGTTTCTAAATAATAAACTACAAAGTATGACTGACACATAGAATTATGCATCTTAAAACTGAGGAAAACTTACAGATATCTGGTACACACCACGTACAAAAAAAGAAGCAATTAACTTAAAATAGTAAATTAAATAACATATGTTAAGTAAATAAAAATGTAAAGACTTTTCAGGTAGCTTCTTACCAAAAACTTGCTCAGGAACTTGAAAATGACTTTGTAAGTGCTTTATGCCTTGGCTCGTATTTCCAGTTAAAATGAGTATTGCATATTCTTTGAGATATTACATATTTTTTGAGATATCAAGAGGAGCTGCATAGTCTGTATTTGTTTCCCTGTTGGCTTCAGCACTGCTGTATAAACTTGTAACTGACAGTAAATGATGTTAATGCCTGTGATTCCCATAAATGAGAAAGGCGGGCCATTGCTTGTCATTTAATTCAGTTTATAACTGTCAGAACAGGTTGTGTCATTGGAGATGAGTCTGGCTTAAGTTACTAAAACTTACTCATGAGCTTATTTAACCAGAATGAGAAAGTGTACAGGGACAATTTCAAACATAATTATGATTTTATTTCTTAAAGGAAAATTGTGAAAAATTAAAAATTTCACCTATATGTAGAAATATTTGTAAAGTTTGTGAAGGAAAGGCTTTTAATTCTTCATCAACTCTGGGTCATAGGTTGGCATTATTGAGTTACGCTTTTGCAAATAAGAAAACTGGGAAGTGAAGTTACTTGGCCTAATGTCAGATAGAAAGTAAATGTCAGAGTCAGGGCTTAAACTATGGGTATCTGACTTTAGGTTCAGTACTTTTTCCACGAAACCACGACTACTGTTTTAAATCTATTTAATACTGCAGTGTTATCCAGAGCCATAATTTGCTATATGTGTACTACTGCCAGTGTTATTAACTAAATATTCATAAATGTGTGTAATCATTAACTATTTGGAAGGTGAAACAAAAAGGTTGTGCATTATTTTCCAGCTTTATTAGGGTATAATTGAAAAATAAAAATTGTATATATTTAAGGTGTCAATGTGATGGTTTGATATACTTACCCATTGTGAATGATTACCATAATCACGGTAATTAACACATTCATCACCTCTCGTAGTTATCTTTTTGTGTGTGAAGGGGGTGAGAACTCTTAAGATCTACTCTCTTAACAAATTTCAATATGAAATACAGTATCATTAACTATAATCACCATGCTGTATATTAGATCCCCAGAATGTTTTCATTTTATAACTGAAAGTTTGTACCCTTTGACCAACATCTCCCCATTTCCCCCATCCCCAGTCCCTGGTAAACATCAATCTGGTTCTGTGTGTTCTTTTTTAGATTCCACACATAAGTGAGATCATATAGCATTTGTCTTTCTCCGTCTGCTTTATTTCACATAGCATAATACCCCCGAGGTTCATCCATGTTGCCAAAAATGACAGGATTTCCTTCCTTTTTATGGCTGAATTATATTACATTGTATATTTATATAACATTTCTTTATTCATTCATCAGTTGACGAACTTAGGTTGTTTCTGTGTCTTGGCTATTGTGAACAAATTCTTCATTCTTTCATTTCCTTAGGATATATCCCCAGTAGTGGGATTGCTTGATCATGTGGTAGTTTTATTTTTAATATTTTGAGGACCTCCATACAGGTAATGCCTTTTTAAACAAGTGAAGGTGTGTCTACTAAAGACCATCCATGTTATCTGTTTTTCTCTTTCTCAGGATGTTCAGTGGTTATAGTACAGTAAGTGCTAAAGAATGGATGGAGTGGGTGCAATACTCTGAGCTGATAAGAGCGTAATATTTCAATGTGCTGGGAGACAGAATGACTGCTTACAAATGATTGACAACAAGGTCAGGGGCATAAAGGTGTGGTTGAACAGGGAGCTAGAAAATTGGGCCCTGGGAGTTATTTCATATACCTGGAGTCACTTATGTATATGAGTATCAAATATTATTACTTGTAAAAATGAGGTAAAGTGTTCCCCATGGTGTCTGCTGGCTGATTCTTCCTTCTCTCTCCTTTGGCATAATGCACACAGTTTTCCTTTTTAAATCCTCTAGAGGGAACACACAGTTGACATTCCACCCTGCGTCCCATACTCTCTCTAGTCCTAACAATCTGTCTGATTCACATGATTATTACTTGTCTGGCCCTAATGTAGATGAATTCCAAGGTCCTTTCTTCCTCAAAAATTCTGTGGCTTTTTCATCTACAGTGGGCTTTTTGTATAAGTCATTATACACAAATAATAGCTAAGGTCTGCTTCTGTCACATACCATACAGTTTGGAGGCGAAAAGACCTGTATTCAATTTATTCCAGGTTCTTCAGTTACCAACACAAAAGGTATCCCGCACAAAATTAAAAGTTAACCTAATATTGTAATTTATGGAAATTCATGAGAAGTGCATTAGTTACTGGACTCATCAGCCAGGGGACCCAAAGTTAGCTTTCTCAAACCTAACTGATCTAAAGGGAGTCTAATCCTGTGATACAAAGAAATAATCAGGTTTCCAGTGTCTGATGGTCTTGGTTCATGGAGGTAGCTTCCATCTCTTGAAGCCCCTCATCCTAATCTTGATTTCCTTTTAGAAGAGGATTATACATGTACACTATGAGATATATATATATATATATATATATATATATAGATAGATAGATAGATAGATACACACTATGCTATATATAAGTATATACATAATCATATATACTGTTGTGAAATTGTATATTAATATTAATAGATATTATAATCTTTTTGCATATCTCTGTAGCATGGAAACTTACTCAGCTCATAGGAGACAGCAGAATACACATTTATTTCAGGTGGACAGGGAACATTCTCCAGCACAGATCATATACTAGGCCACAAAACAAGTCTCATTTATTATTTGAAAATATGATTTTTAATGGTTGTTTAGTATTTTGTTATGTACCATAACTTCAGGCAGTATCCTTGGCTTTATCTCAGCAGAGTCTCCTCTGTTGAGGAGGAGTATCCTTGGCTTTATCTCAACAGAGTCTCCTCTGGAAAATTCACTTTTCCCAAATCTACGTTTTCAGTCTTGAAGTCTCTCACAAGTTCTATCACCTCTTTTCTTATTAAACATTTTTACCTAAAACCAGTGTTTAAAGCCAGATTGAACTTACCCGAGTTTATATAAGATTGAACTTAACTAACCCAAATTCAGTACTTTTTGTGACCTCCAGATTCTTTTAATGGTACAAACCATTGTCTGAATTGTCCAACACAAAGATTCTCATGTAAACTCCTTCTCATTCATCTTTTCTGCCAACATAACCAAGTCCTTCCTATTTCCTCCTTTCCTTTCCATTTAATCTCACTTAAATTCTTCTTTCACTATTTCAATTGAACATTAATTCTATTTGCTTCACTTTTAGGCTGCCCAATATCCTCATTTAAAGAAAAACGTAGTCTTTGAAATGGAAGTCAATGGTAAAACAGGGTCTGATACACAGCATATAACAATATAAAAGCAATTTGAACAACTTTTTGATTCTTGAAATACCTGCATCACAGAAGAGTTTTTTTGTTCAATACAAGGGGATAGGGACAGGGGTGTCTTTGTTCCTAGTTCTCCAAGGATTTCTGGCCTGTAACATCTTTCCGTATGTGCGTCCTTCTGGAATTGCTTTGTAATCTTGCGATCAATATATGGTGTGTTAGGTGCACCCAAGATGATATCACTTTTGATGTAGTCTGACCTATCTGTGATGTTCCCATCTTCCTGAATTGTCATCATGGTCTTTAACAAGAGGTCCCTTAAAAATTGCCCTACCCTGGTCTGTGGACAAAGTCAAGCCAGGCATTCCACAGATACATGTCATTCAGCTCTAATAAATGATGTGCATATTTTAGATCCCTTATTATAATGGCAAAAATATTTCTGTACAAATACGTTAAATACATAGCACATACTGTTTTTCTGTATTGCGTTGCTTAAATAAACAGTTTTATTTCTATATGAAAAAAATTGGGAAAGTTATTATAGGAAAGTACTATCATGTGGAGAAGACCATATGTTTGACTAAGGATTTTATCATATTAAGCACCCAGCTGTCTTCGGCCATTGAAGCTTTCTTGGACAGATATGTGCCTGAGCTTTCTAAAAGCACTTTTCTGATTGCCAGTAGAGTTTGGCTTCAGGGACTCTCGCTCCTGTATTTGCCAGAAAGAATGAAACTACTGGTGCTTTCCCTCAGTTTTAGCAAGAGAAACACTTTAGAGCACTGGAATGAGAGACTGTGGAAGGCCATATAATTGCCTCCCATTAAGGCCTTTAAAAACAGAATGGCTATTTATATTCCTGGAGTTCTTAATGCAGCTCTTTTCTGCAGTGAAGGAGTGATTCTTTGATGATTTCTGAGGTCATTCTAGGTCTTGTTTTGAATACTTCTAATGTCTTAGATAAGTTTGGTTCAGAAAAACATTCCTATTCGGAAAAATTGGGTCTGGTGCTGGCTCTGTCATAAAGTTATTGGGTAAATCTTAATTCTTTCACTATTTTTGAAGAAAGTGTTTAAGGATAAAAGAAATAATAAATGTAAATACTCTGTTGCCTCTTTAGAAAAGAACTTAAAAGAGAAATTCTAAATTGTCTTGTCCAGTTGCTTTCTAATCTCTATACAGCTCAATTGCTAGGCTGGTTGAGGCAGTTAATAAAAGAGGTTTATATTTTGAAGAAATAAAAAGTGATAACCAAAGCCAAGTATCAGCTTTTTTATAGAAGTGACCTAAGTAGTTTCAACATTATGTGCCAACTGCTGTGGGTTGCATGAGGGGTCTTTTCTCACTTTCCAACTTTGAGGATTTTGTACCTTTCTTGTCCCATGGTCCCCTCTTCTATCTCTTTCCACATGACCTTCTCCAGCCCCAGCATCTTTGCTT
Source organism: Lagenorhynchus albirostris (assembly GCF_949774975.1). Taxonomy (NCBI): domain Eukaryota; kingdom Metazoa; phylum Chordata; class Mammalia; order Artiodactyla; family Delphinidae; genus Lagenorhynchus; species Lagenorhynchus albirostris. The sequence continues at coordinate 61,939,904 of NC_083102.1, forward strand.
TCTCCCGTGTGCTGTTAAGGGAAGGCACAAGGTGGCAGAATGAAAAGCACATGAATTTGCATCAGGCAGACCTGGGTTTGCATCTTCGTCACTTAGCATCAGGATTTCCTTTGTCAAGTTATATATCCTCATGTGAGAATACTGAAATAAACTCTACCTCTCAAAGTTGGTACAAAATGAGATGATATCTGGAAAACATCCTAGCACAGTTGCTGACACAAAATGAATTCTCAATAATTATTAGGCATTATTGTTCTATTTTCGTATGTCGTGTTGAAATACCACTGCCAATTTGAATATAATTATTTTAAGCCTGATAAAAGGGAAACAAATTGGCTCTAAAAAAGGAATACATGATAAATAAAAGCAAAAGATATTTGAAAGAGATATCCCAAAATAAAAAGAAGCAAGTATTATTAACATAAACAGTTTCAATTGAGATGTAGGCTTTTAAACTAAATAAATACTGACAATAGCATTAAGTTTTCAAATATAATTTGATGATAGATCCTCTAGTAATCTTCCTAAATTGGAGGCCACTCTGGAAAAATATTTTGGATATATTCTTAAAAATTGAAGTGTATACTGAGGTTGTATGTTTATCTAGGAAAGCCAAGTGTAGTTTTGCACGTGTTGTTTTCCAAGTTAGAGAAGCTATGTAGCATGGAAGTTAAGAGTATGGGCTCTGTTTTTAATAACTTTAAATGGAGTATAATCTATAAAAACATTGAATCACTATGTTGTATACCTGAAACTAGTATAATATTGTAAATCAACTATACTTCAATAAAAATAAATAAAATAAAAATTAAAAAATGTATCATCAGACAAACAACAATAACAAAAGAGTACAGGTCCTGGAGCTGAGTGCCAGGGTTTGTATTCCAGGTTCATCAGTTAGTAGCTCTATTACCTTGGGGAGGCTACGTAACTGCTTTGTGCTTCATGCTTTCCTGTGTAAATTTGGGATGATAACAGTTCTGTGCAATATAGTTTATATGTATGTGCATGCATGTGTGGTAATTAACTGAGTAAATACAAAGGGATTACAACACTGCTTGGCAAAGAATAAATGCTTTATATTTATTAAGTACTATTATCATTATCGTTAGTAGTGATAGTAGGTGCAGGGAGATAGTGCTACTTGGAAATGATTATGTTTGGTAACCTTCCCAGAATTATTTTATGGCTAATGCTGATTAAATGTTGAATATCTTCAAAAGACTAGAAAAGGCCACAATTTGAGGCTAAAATAAGGAGATCAGTATTATCAGTACCTTACTCACTGATAAAGAAGTTAAAGAGAGCTATAGTTTGGAAAGCTACATTCATGTGACAGAGTAAGGATCTATCATCTATTTGCATTTGCAAACAAAATACAGTATTGGGGTTGCACCTAAATTTAAAAGATGATTTTTTTCATCTTTTAAATGAGGTATAAATCTATGGTGAAAACATGAATCATACCTTTATTTTATTATAAGATGCAACTCTAATCTGAGTTCCTGGTACACACACACACACACACACACACACACACAAACACTCAATTCAATGCTTGCTGCAAATCTGCAAGGCATTTCTTAATATTTCTATTGTACAGATGAGAAAACTGAAGATTAGCAAGATTTTTGTGGCTTGCTTAAGACACACACTATGTGGGAGATTTCTTGACTCCTTATTGGGTCACTTTGTCTCTCTAAAGTGCCTTCATTTCCTGAAAGTATTGCTGTTATGTCACTCTACGGATCTTTGCTATATTTTGTTATGTTCAGAAAATGTATCATATTTAAAAAGAAAGTTCATTTTTATAACTCAATCTCTATTAAGAAACAAGGGTGTGTTCAGATGGAGAGCCACTGAAGGTCTGGGGGTTGGAGGCAGAAAGGGAAGTAAACTAACCCTAAAGAAATCCAGGGCTCTGGGCATCACTAAAGCAGAAGCCCGGGAGAAGTTGATCAGCAGCTTCTGGTAACCAACTGGTAATATATGACCATAGCGACAGAGAGGTGGGATTGTAGCTGCGTTAATGAAGCAGATTCTTGTCAGTTTTGGGTGAATCATGCTGACAGCCAGCAGCGTGCACCAAAGAGTAAATCATACTCTCTGCAGGCCTATCACAGAAGGGATGCCACTAATGAGGTTCCATGCATCACTCTGATGAGATATGAACGAACGCTCATCAGGAACAATTGACCTAGAAACCAAGACCAGTCTTTCAAGGGGTATCTTATAGCCAAGCCCTATCAGTGTAGCAGCTCCAGATGAAATATGTGCTTTTTCTAAGCCAACTTAGTGACAGAGCAATCCTGACTTTTTCCTACCACTGCTGACAGGGTTTTATGGACATGGTGTGCATGGGTAAGTCCTAAAATAGAACAAAGCTAGCGTAGGCTAAATCTTCCCAGTCTCGGGTGAAGGGAAGAGAATAGGAACTCTGGTGTCAGAGTCCTAACATTCAAATTCCAGCTCTTCCATTTATTTGCTGTAGAATTGGGTATGTTACTTAGTATCTTGGTAAGTTTTTTCATCTCTAAAATGGGATTAAGAATACTTAATGCAAAATGCTTAAGATGTCGTATGTAATGCCCTGGCATACAACAACTATTTAATAAATAATTGTTCTATCAGTCCCCTTCTATTTAGAGACAAGAATTGATATACAGTGTACTATCTGTCTTTTCCCAATTACAATTTCCTGACATTCCTTGCTCCTTTCCTAAAGGGAAAGGATTCATTCAGCAATCAGGTAATGAGCATTTACAGTGTGCCAGGAACTGGGCCAGGTCCTGAGATTTTAGAGACAGAGGACACAGCCTCTGCTTCTGCATTGGTCACTGATCACTGCAGAATTAATGGAAAACTTCAGTTCAGTGTGATGAGTACAGGATGCTAAGGGAACAGCTAGGACAGGTGGAGTATTGGGTTATCTGTAGAGCCTCCTACAGTATGAGTATGGGTTAACCAAGTAAAGGAAGGTTACGGTAATGGTATATTCCCCAAAAAGGGTAACATATACAAAGATATGAAGGTCTTGTGTAGACAACCATGGATCTCTTTCAGGTATTGTAAAGGCCAGTTGTAAGTTTTAAATGGCTTCCAATAAATTAGTCAATTCAACGCTAGTCAAAGACACACATTTCCATTTTGTCTCTCTTTTTTCACTCATTGCCTCCCACCCTTGCTTCCATCCACAACTAATTCTCAGAAGTTTTCTATGCTGCTTGGCCGTGTGTAAACTATCCAAGCTGTAGGGCTAAGATCTAGAATTGCAGGCACAGTCTTAGATGGTTTTCTAAACAATTTAACTACTGTGGTCAGTGCCACAGATGTCTTAGTTTAAAAAATGTGTAGTTTTATTAGGTATTAACATTTCAAAAGAGTTGCTACTATAGTTTGTAGACAGCCTTAAAAAAACAGTATTATAGATTGAATAACCAGAAAGAATTATGCCTTCCTATTCTTAAGATGTGTGTTATCCTAGGCACATTCATGTGCTATAATGGAACTAGCTTAAAAGCACTGTTTAAGTTTTGTTCAAGGTATTCTTTCAGAGCAAAGGATAGAGTTCTGGAGCTCCGTACCTTAGTTGGGTTGTGTGAGCTAAAGTGAGCAGCCAAAAACTGAAGTCATTTGCATAATGATCCTCCTGAGAGCCCCAAATCAGTCCTTACCTATAAAATTGTGATTTTTATTTTAGTAAGGAAAAAAATGTTAGAAAAGACCTTTTGGATAAAAAGGTCCTTTTGTTTGTATATTATTGGAATACATTTCTTTAAAGTATTGCTTTGCCTAGCAAAGTCTAAGTACAGGGAAATACATGGATATTATAGAGAAAATGCTGAATATATACATTTACATTACTAGAAAAGAAAAGAAGTGATAGCCCACGACTCAACATTTGAAGGGTTGCTTATTGATTTATATAGAGCTTGGCTGTATCTGTATAATTCCCAGTGTTTATGACATATTGGTTAATTGCTTAAATGGGTAAAATATTTATTTAAATAAATCTGATACTTCATGATATGGGAATTTAAGGCCAGAAGAAAACTTAGGGATGAGACCTGTAGTCTGTAGTTATACTCTGTTGTTTCAAATCTTAATATTTATCAAGAACTAGAAAAAGCCAACTAAAGTCATAAGGGGGAGAAAAGATTCTGAACCAAATGTAAATTTACTTGTCATTCTAAAGTATATGGGCCAGTGCAGAAAAACTAACCCTATTTATTTATATTCTTGAGCAAATATTGGATGTCTGTATTTTGTTCATTTCAAGAACCTCATTTAAGTTGTAGTCTCTGAATGAGTGCTACAGGTTAAAACATAGCCATCTGTGGTGTCCTGTCTGAGAGATCAGAGTTCTCTTGACAATAGAGAGCAGTAGGTTTATAGATGTACTTTATTCTTCCTAATCTGGTATTGAGACTTAAAGAAACTAAGAGAACAATTATGAAGGGCAATTTTTGCAGAAATCCCCCCTGCTACATTTAACCAGATTGATAACGGCAGAATTTCCTAAAGTTATGATGTAAGAATTCTTGATTCTTTAGTGAGTATGTGTATCAGTTGGATTCCATTTAAGTAAAAAGTTATCGGAGTATGCATATAGAAACTGTATAGATTTTTAACGGAAAGATATTTAGAAGTTCATTTAAGAAATGACGGACCAAAGAGAAAGTGCTAATTTGTTAATAGGAACAGTAGGAATTAAATAAATTATTTGCTAAGACATTTACAGGGAAAATCAGGGGACAGATGCCAGCAACAGACATGAAGTTCCCTAGAGAGGAAAAGAACTATGATAGCACAAAACCAGATGATCAAGGTATTAGAATGTGAAATCTGACAAAAACTCCAAGCCATATGGAGCCCATCTCATAATTGTGAAATGGAAAAGAGAAGAGATGAACCTTTCTCCCCATCCTTGGTTTCCAAAGAAACAAGACCTCAAATTTAAAGTAAACTCAAATATATTTAATTTAGAACAAGAAAACCAAAGATAGATTTAGCTATGAAAATGAGATTTTTATTGATAATAAAACCATGCATTTGCAGACTATAAATTAATCAAGGCTTATTTGAAACTTATTCATATAAAGCTTACTCATATAAAAAGAATTGGGAAAATGTGCACTCAATTCAACATGTTATGTAATCACTGTGATTAGATTATGGTGCCATACAGTTGGCCAAGGAATTAGTGTGTAATAGATATAGAATGAGTTAAAGTGTGAAGGAGCTGGAGGAAATTTCTAAGATAATCTGTTGAACAAGAGGAAGAAATTCATCCTTATTTCAAGCACTTTCTAGAGAAAGTGATTTCTTAAGTTTCTTAGATTTCTAGTACTATTATTTAGTAGCCCAGGGGTCAAAGGACTCACCAGGTTTATGGGTACAAAAGAAGGTTATGCTGGCAGTCCGAAGGCTCAGTATACCCCACCACTTGGTGCTCAGTCTAACTGCCAATATATAAGTTTACATCTCTCCCCAGAGTAGGGATAGTTTTCCATTTCTTGTTTTCTGCCTAGGACCTTGGACTTTGCCCTTTTGCCTCTCTGACGCACCATCCTCAATTCCAGAATATCTCTGGAAGTCTGTGGGAGTTTCTCATATACAGTTTCTGCATCTACAGTATAGGTTTTCTCCAGTTACATTTTAACTTTCTCTGGTTGTTGTTTCCTGAAGCCTGCATTGGAGATGCTTGCACCAATGGGCAGCACTGCTAGTGTTCAGGAGCAACCCCCTCTTCTGAATCCCATCTGTTACTTCTCTCACTCCACGGTTCTCAGCCAAATCATAGACTCCCAGTAGATCCTGTGGGGCCTCCTGCTGGGTAATGGGTCATCTTGTACTAATTGCTGCTTCTGCAATTTGCAACTTCAGGCTGTCACCATTGCCTCTAGGTTGGTGGTCTGGACGTGAACTACTCATAATAAAATAAATGATTTTCTCTTATTGTTGTAATTTTGCTTATTTAAAGTGGTCCCATAGCAGAATTGCTTGGGGCTCTAGTACTAACATCTGTTTTATTCTCAGCCCTTTCCTCCCTTTATTTTTATTCACCTTCCTAGGTTTATCTTTGCTTTACTTAACTTACCATGATATTTCAGTGTTCCCTAACACTTTTAGAAATATTTACATTTAAATGTAATTCACTGCAATTTTTGGCTTGGTGGACTAGACAAATATATTCTCAAGGTGCTGAGGTACTAGAAATCTTTATGAAATAAGACCTGCATTTTATTTATGTATGTCTTACATATTGGCCAGGATTTTATCTTAATCAGTTTAATATGTTTAATTGACAAATTATCAGGTAAAATAAAGAAGGGGCACTCCAGTCACAGAAGAATTGTTCAAATCTTATTTTCAGTTTTCTCTCTTAATTTGTGTTTGTCATAAACTAATTTTTGTTATTATTTTTGGTATGAGTTGAAAGTCCTTTGGTTAAGATTAATATATATTTGATCAGATGTGTCTGAATTGGTTGAAGGATTGTTTTTTGGTGGACATATCATCCAGGTCTATTTGTTTCATCCTTTTCATTAAGATTTAATCTAAATCAGATGTTTGAAAATTTATTATTTCTTCAGACATGGGGCTGTATTCATTCATGGTGTGGTTACTACCACCAACATGAGAAACCTTTCATTCAGTGCCACTTGTGGGTTTGCCTATCTTGGTAACTGTACAAAAGAAGTTAAATTCATTTCAAATATTTTGTGCATAAGGTGTTATAACAGGCCTTGGGGATATGGCGATGCATTAAAGGTGGTAATGGTGCACTGGTGATGAAGGGAGGAGAGAGGGTGTTTGTTTCAGATGGAAGAAATAGCAAGTGCAGAAAGCATAGAGTGTGGAAAATGTAGGGCCTGTGTGACATCAGATGACCAGTTAGCCGCAGCTGAAGTTATGAAGGTAGGGAGTCTGTTCCTTCAAGCCATATACTTTAAGATTGCAGATTTCAATGAGCAAAACAAATCTCATGGCTTGTAGATTATTTCCCCAAGTGAGTCAAGAATAAATGCTAGGTAGCATACACACATGCTCAGGTAAAATGCATTTGATGACAGGAAAGCATCTGCAAACAAAATGAAAACAAAATATGTTCCTGGTAGAATTAGGAAGATGGTGTAGATATGTTTCAGAAAATGAAGTACTTTGTCAAGAGACTTGGTAGTGACTGAGGAAAACTGTAGAATCATCATGCAATAATCAAAGGAGAGAATTCTCATAATACAAGAGATCATTGTAAGAGTTATTGATATGAAGTTAACACCTGGAGCTGCCACTGCTAATGAGGTAGCTTCAGTTGAAAGTACCTGCTATCAGCATCTTTTATAAGAAAAGAAGTGCTAAAACAGCTCCCTCATAATCCATAAGGGAAATTTCTATTAACAGAATGTTAGTGCTAGAAAAGGATTGCTGTGATCCGAAGCTATCAGAAACCTTCTGAATACTTCAACTAGGACAGAATAGAGAATTAAGAGAATATCTAATTTGATCCCTTATTTTATAGATGAGCAAGCTGAGGTTCAGAGAGGTAAAGTGATTTGCTCAAAGTCAGACAGCTGGTTAGTAATAGAGCTGGTACTAGTGTCCAGTACTCTTCTCATAGATTTTGCTACCCCTGTCCATTTCCTTTATATCAGTTAAAGAAAAGCTTTTTCCGTACTCAACACTTTTGACACTGAATGTGTAGGTTTTTCACACATTGCAATTCTGACACTAACTACCTGGAGTTAGTGAAGACTCTGCATTGTTCAGGGCTCAGTCCTTCAAGACTGAGCCCTGAACATCTCAAGCCCCTGAACATCTCAAGCCCCACTTCAGATGCCAGCCACAGCCCCCAGGATTGTCACCTGTACTTCTGATCAACAGAAAATGAATTGGGATTCCCACAGTCCCCTCCTTAGGTTCAATTATTTGCTAGAATGGTTGACAGAACTCAGGAAAATGCTTTACTTACTATGACCAGTTTTACTAAAAAGGATATAATTCAGGAACTGCCAAACGGAAGAGAAGCATAAGACAAGGAGTGGGGAAGGGCTGCGGAGCTTCCATGCCCTCTCCCAGCACCTCCGTGTGTTTAACAGCCTGATAGCTCTCCCAACCCCTTCATATGAAGTTTTTATGGAGATTCCATTACACAAGAATAATCCATTAAATCATTGACCATTGGTGATTGAACTCTGTCTCTAACCCCTCTTTCCTCCTGGGAAGTCTGGGAGGTGGAGCTGAAAGTTCTAACCCTGGAAGCACATGCACATTGTTGGCTTTTCTGGTGACCAGCTCCCATCCTCCAGGAGTCACTTCCTTAACATAAACTCAAGTACAATCAATAAGGACTTGCTGTAAATAATAAAAGACACCACTAACCTTCTATCACTCAGGAAATTCTAAGGGTCCTAGAAGCTCTGTGGCAGTAATCTGGACAAAAAACCAAATATTAATTTATTGTATTACATGAGGAGTTCTGTGCCAGGAACCAGGGATGAAGAACAAATATAGCCAGCCCTCCGTATCTTCAGATTCCACATTCTTGAATTGTGTACTATGATTAAGGTTGGCAGTGTTGAAGCCCCAGATGTGGAACCTGAGGAGGCTGGGCTGACAGTGAGACTTGAGCATCCTCAGATTTTGGAATCTTCAATGGGTCCTGGAACCAGTCCCCCTTGAATACCGAGGGACACTGTACATATATTTTTATTATATCACATATTAGATAGTTAAATAAATAGATATTTGTGAGAGAATTAAGTGGCCTTTCAAAGTCACTTAGTTTCAGAGTTATAATAATAATAAAAAGCAGCCCTTTTACTTTTAGCTTTGAGATCTTTCTATCATATCATATCACCATTTGTGAATAAGTATAGGTATAAATCAGAGATATTGCAGGCTTGGTTCCAGATCACTGCAATAAAGTAAATATCTCAATAAAGTGAGTCACATGAAATGTTTTGTTTTCCACTGCATATAAAAGTTGAGTTTATACTATACTATAGTCTGTTAAGTGTGCAATAACATATGTCTAAAAAAACAGTGTACATACCTTAACTAAAAAATACTTAATTGCTAAAAAATTTTAATCATCATCTGAGCCTTCAGTGAGTTATCATCTTTTTGCTGGTGGAGAGTCTTGCCTTGTTGTTGATGCTGCTGACTGATCAGGGTGGTGGTTGCTGAATTTTAGGGTGGCTGTGACGATTTCTTAAAACAAGACAATAATGAGTTTGATGCATTGATTGACTCTTCCTTTCACGAACAGTTTCTCTGTAGCATGCATTGCTGTTTGATAGCATCTACCCACAGTAGAACTTTTTTCAAATTTGAAGTCAGTCCTCTCAAACCCTGCTTCTGCTTTAGTTTATGTACTATTCTAAATCCTTTGTTGCCATTTTAATAATCTTCACAGCATCTTCACCAGGACTAGATTCTATCTCAAGAAACCATTCTCTTTGCTCATCCATAAGAATCAACTCCTTAGCCCTTCGATTTTATTATGAGATTGAAGCAATTCAGTCACATCTTCAGGCTCCACTTCTAATTCTAGTTCTCTTGCTATTTCTGCCACATCTGCAGTTATTCCCTCCATTGAAGTCTTGAACCCCTCAAAGTCATCCATGGAATCAACTTCTTCTAAACTCCTGTTAATGGTGATATTTTGATCTCTTTTCATGAATCATGGATGTTCTTAATGGCATCTAGAACGGTGAATCCTTTCCAGAAGGTTATTAATTTACTTTACCCAGATCTATCAGAAGAATCACTATCTATGGCAGCTACAGCCTTACCAAATATATTTCTTAAATAATAAGACTTGAAAGTCGAAATTACTCCTTGATCCATGAGCTGCAGAATGGATGTTGTGTTTGCAGGCATGAAAACAACATTAATCTTATTGTGCATCTCCATCAGAGCTCGTGGGTGACCAGGTGCATTGTCAATGAGCAGTAATATTTTGAAAGAAATATTTTTTTCTGAGCAGTAGGTCTCAACAGTGGGCTTAATATATCCAGTAAACAATGTTGTAAACAGATGTGCTGTCATCCAGGCTTTGTTTTTCCATGTATAGAGGAGGAAGAGTAGATTTAGCATAATTCTTAAGGGCCCTAGGACTTTCAGAATGGTAAATGAGCAATGGCTTCAACTTAAAGTCAGCAGCTGTATTAGCCCCTAACAAGAGAGTCAGCCTGTCTTTTGAAGCTTTAAAGGCAGGCATTGACTTCTCCTCTCTAGCTATGAAAGTCCTAGATTACATCTTCTTTCAACATCTGCATTGAAAGCCTGTTGTTTACAGTAGCCACCTTCATTCATTATCTTAGCTAGATCTTCTGTATAATTTTTTGTAGCTTCTGCATTCGCACTTGCTGCTTCATCTTGTACATTTATGTTCTAGAGATGACTTCTTCCTTCAACAGCATGAACCAACCTTTGCTAGCTTAAAACTTTTCTTCTGCAGATTCCTCATGTCTCTCAGCCTTCATACAATTGAAGAGGGTTAGGGCCTTGCTCTGGACTAGGCTTTGGCTTAAGGGAACATTGTGGCGGGTTTCATCTTCTAACCAGACTACTAAAAAACTTTCTCCATATCAGCAGTAAAGTTGTTTTGCTTTCTTATTATTCGTGTGTTCACTGGAGTTGCACTTTTAATTTCCCTCAAGAACTTTTCCTTTGCACTCACATCTTTGGCACAAGAGGTCCAGCTTTTGCTCTATCTTAGCTTTTGATATGCCTTCCTGGCTAAGATTAGTCATTTTTAGCTTTTGATTTAAAGAGAGACATGTGAATCTTCCTTTCACTTGAACACTTAGAGGCCGTTGGAGGGTTATTAATTGGCCTAATTTCAATATTGTTGTGTCTCAGGTACTAGGGAGGCCCGAGGACAGGGAGAGAGACTGGGGAATGGCCAGCCGGTGGAGCAGTCAGAACACACACAACATTTATTAATTAAGTTCACCATCTTGCATGGGCATGGTTCGTGGCGCCCCAAAACAATTACAATAGTAACATCAGAGATCACTGATCAGAGGTCACCATAACAGATATAATATTAATGAGAAAGTTTGAAATATGAGAATTACCAAAATGTGACAGAGACGTGAAGTGAGCAAATGTTGTTGGAAAAATGGTGCCAAAAGACTTGCTCAGTGCAGGGTTGACACAAACCTTCAATTTGTAAAAAAACCCAGTATCTGTGAAGTGCAATAAAGCAAAGCATAATAAAATGAGGTACTCCTATACTTATTTTCTAATCAAGGTGATATACAATGCAGAAATACTAATTTTCAACTGGAATTGATTTATGTTTTTTTCCAGTGAAAGTTAAGTAATATTTTGAGACAATTTTCCCACTAATGCAATTTCTTTAGCTTCCCAGAGACCCAAGGGACCTCATATTTATTATAATACATATGTAAGATATATGCTTTAATATATAATTTAATAAAACTGCTCAGAGTGGGGAAAGCTCATTAGGTCAGACAGTGCCACTGTCCTAAACTCTACTGGATCAGCAGACCGTGGGTATCCATGACTAGATAGTAAGGTCACAGGTCTTCTGGGAGAGATATGGCTTGTGGAGGGCAATTACATGAGGGGAGGCATTTCTTCAGTGTGAACTACCAAGTCTAAGGATTTTGATTTCATAATATAAAATGTATGGATGACACAGCAATCCTATTGCTGGGCATATACCCTGAGAAAACCATAATTTAAAAAGAGTCATGTACCAAAATGTTCATTGCAGCTCTATTTACAATAGCCAGGAGATGGAAGCAACCTAAGTGTCCATCATGGGATGAGTGGATAAAGAAGATGTGGCACATATATATAATAGAATAATACTCAGCCATAAAAAGAAATGAAATTGAGTTATTTGTAGTGAGGTGGGTGGACCTAGAGTCTGTCATAGAGTGAAGTAAGTCAGAAAGAGAAAAACAAATACCATATGGTAACACATATATATGGAATCTAAAAAAAAGAAAAAAAAATGGTTCTGAAGAACCTAGAGGCAGGACAAGAATCAAGACGCAGACGTAGAGAATGGACTTGAGGACACAGGGAGGGGGAAGGGTAAGCTGGGATGAAGTGAGAGAGTCACATGGACATATATACACTACCAAATGTAAAACAGATAGCTAGTGGGAAGCAGCCACATAGCACAGGGAGATCAGCTCAGTGCTTTGTGACCACCTAGAGGGGTGGGGTAGGGAGGGTGGGAGGGAGATGCAAGAGGGAGGAGATATGGGGATATATGTATAGCTGATTCACTTTGTTATACAGAAGAAACTAACACACCATTGTGAAGCAATTATACTCCAATAAAGATGTTAAAAAATAAATAAAACGTATGGAAACATGTAGTCTTAATTTTTTTTTTTTACTACATTAAGAATTTTATAATTGTTATTAAAGGGAAGTCACAATCCTTGAGAAACATTAGCACCTTGTCAGGCTGGATCCTAGATGGTTTGGAGATATCGCCTGTGTAGCCCACTTTTGCTAAGTCTCCCTCTACTATGGGAGCTTGACGGGAGAGGCAGGAGAGGAAAGAAACAGGAGAAGAGTAGAAGTGATGGGTGAGCAGGCCAGCAGAAGAGTGGTCTGGAAGAGTCCTGGGGGTAGAAGTGGTATACCTGGGTGAGACTGGGTCATTGAAAGGGCACGCAAGGGTCAGAGCAAGTAATGACGATGGAATGTGGTTTCTCAGGGTCCTGGGGAGAATCAGAGGCCAGAGTCTAATCCAAACACAGGGACATAAAAAATCCCCTAGGATACTTTGGGTGGGGATGTGAGAATGAATAGCTCCAAGCTAATGTGGCTGGTGCAAGAAGAGCAAAATCTGAGTGGGCATGCAGTTTGGAGGAGAATTCAGGAATTCAAACGTCTACAAGGGGCACAGGTTTTTGGAGTAGTAATTCCCTAACCAAATTATGCATTAGAAGCTCCTTGGGATCAGATTCCCAGGGTAGTGGTTAAGAGATACATTCTGGCTTTGTAGGTCTTTGGTCCAGATCAGAAATCTGTGTTTTCAAAAGGCATTCTAAAAGATTCTGATACACAACTGGATTTGGGGCACACTCCTCTGGGAATTCTTTACAGTACAAACAAAATAATTCAATGATTGTATTTTAATGTTTAATGAAGTCTCTGGAATGATTGCAAGAGATTACCTTCACTTTACCAAATTTCTTTGGTCTATATAAATATCATAAAAATAAAAGGTAAGACTTTCCTCTTCTACTCTTAGACCATTATAAACAAACAAACAAAAAACAAAACTATCACTTGCAATAAGCATAAGTGAGATCAACACACATATACAAAATTGAAAATAATCTCATGCCCTCAGTGCTTAGTGGAAATGAGTACACACTGAGTAGACTCTGGGCATGAATAAATAGAAGTATTGACCAGTAGTCAGAAGAAATCATTGTAGCATTTTATAAAGGATGAGTGATGCCTCTTCAGAAATGTAACACAAAATATGCCATTTAAAGGAATGCACACACTATTAACCTTTTTATATTTCAAGTCATTTGAATGTGATGTTGAATATTTTCAGACATCAGAGAAGATGGATTTACCATGAGGCAGCTTGCAGCAAAAAGAGCCCTTGATTTCACTTCAAGAAATCCGGGCACTACCCCTCACTCAGTTACTGACACAGAAAGGAACAGGGTTAAATCTCCAAAGTTTCCCAAGATCTAATATTCTATTTTATTTGTCATTGTAACTTAGAATTTATATTCCCTAAATCCTTAAAGCTCTTTTAATTAAAGAAAAAGAAAACTTGTTTTTTCCTAGGTCCCTAATCTATTTTCATTTTATATACCATCCTAACTAGTCATTCATTCATTTAACAAATATTTATTAACACAAATTATATTCAAGACATTGGGATATTTACTATGAAAGTCTATTCCCAAGGAATTTAGAGATTAGTAGAGAAAAATACAATGTCCAAAAAAGTAGAAACAATATGTTAGAAAATGATTATTATCATAATAATTCAGACAAGAGATCTGTCTAAATCTGGTGTTATTCATATTTATGGAGATGGCAGGTGATTTGCATCCTGAAGTTCAGGTAGGATTTGGAATTAGAAATTTGTTGGGGAACAGCATTTCAGGCACAGAGAGTGAAGGAACTGGATCATATTTAGAGAACAGTGAATAATTTAGCTTTGTGTGCAGGACATGCGAAGGAGGTCACTGGGAAATGAGCTGAAAAGATGGGTTGGATTTGTAATTCGTAGCACCTGTAGTGAGGCTTATGGGTAGCAATTTTCTACAGATCAGGACATTTCTGGGCTTGTTAATTTCTTATTTCTGCCTACGAGGCACCTTTGCTGTTAGCTGTGATTACCACAATAGTCTGTATACGTTTCGTCACACCAGGGCTTATTTTCAGGAAGACATTTGACTGGTATCCTGGCTTTGAAATTTGGCCTTTGATATGTGATACTGGGATGCTAAAGGTTAGGTTCAGTCTTTTTATTTTCTTGACTGTTTTCTCTCAGGCCATACTCTGATTTTATTAATTCATAATCTTATCCCTTTCAGTCTGTTTCAAGATGGTGTATAGGTTGGAAGAAAGGACTGTTGCTTGGAATAAAAGAGAAAAATCTAGGTCTCCTGGTACTAAGTACTAGAGATTCTAGATGTTTAGAGCTTCATTGTTTTCTTCCTAACAACCCTGGCAGACTTACAGATCTGTAACTGCAAGAAGAGATTGTATATGTTTGAAGAAGCTGTACTTTAAAGAACAAACCAGACCTTATCATTAATTATATTTGAAAACCAGTTTCTGTCACTGTGAAAAGAAAATTCCAAATAATTTTCTCCACTGTTCAGTTTCCTATGCTATTTATCCTATTCCCCTGGCAACGATTTTGCTTACCTCTTTTAAATCTATTAATTTTGCTGCTTTGGTGACATTTAGAATCTTCCACGGGTTGTGTTTGCTTTGCTAATTGTTTAAATATCTTCCAACAAAAATAACATGTGGGTTTGGAGAATGGGTAATCAGAAATGTGAGTTTTAAATAACTCCAATTCACTGTGCTATTTTGTCTACCTGCATTAGGTGTATTTTGGACTGGTTCTGGGCAGAACTGGAAGTAGAAGAACTTTATCTTCTCATTTCTTAGCCTTGTCTTCTCCTCCCTTCCCTTTCTTGCTAGTGGCCTTCACTTTTCTCTCAGGAGCAGTTTCTACCTGTTCCCTTCAAAACCTGTTCTTAGATAATGTTCTCTTAAACTCATTCACACAAAGGTTTAATAAACTGATATCTCCCAGTGGGTTTCCTTTAAAATGCTTGTTTGCTTTTAACAGCTTATGTTACCCAAAGGAGTTATTTTCTAATTGGTTATGTTTGAGGTAGAGGGACATTCCTGGCTCCTTAAAATAAATAAGGTACTCTTTACCCTCTTCCTACCCAATCAAAAAGAGTCATTTTTTTTCTTTGCATTTCTAAAGCTCCTTGTTAGGTATGACCTTAAGTTTAACAAATGTGCCTGATATTTTATACCTACAAGCTTCCTGCTTCTAGTTTACACTTAGAATATATTCCATTCCTTAAGTGTTCGGTGTTTTCTACTTACATTTAATAAAAATTCTGTACTGCTGTCAAAATTCAAAAAGCACAGTTATCATTTCATTGTGGTAGTTCAGGAAAATTTAAATTAGATTTGTACTCTTCAAAATCATAGTCCGTTTAGGCATAAGCAAATTACATGCAAATAATGTAGAAAATGTCAGGTGGATTTGTTACACTTGAATATGACCTTTGGGAAAATAATATTGGAAAGTGCCTGACTGTGTTGGAGGACCGATGGAGAGGTCTGACAGAACAGAAGGTCATCTGCACACAGAAAATCTTAGTTTCTTTATACAATTGTGCATATGAGAATTGTTTTCCTGCTCTGATAAGTAAGTGAAAAACCAAAGATGGTTAGCACCATGAATATGTTAAAGACAAAGGGACTAGTGACATGTTTTCACCTGCTTTTAATGCTAATCTTGTCAAATTAGGGAAGAGGATAATATTAAAAATGCTGTGTTAGGAGAATGCAACTCGAACTAGGTTCCTTCAAATCAGCTTAATTTTATGATAAACTTGAACTGATGTCATTCATGTCACTATTGTATTTGTGACTGAGAATGCTGCATTTTATTCTGGCTTACATGTTATGGTGAACAAATTATGCTAATTTTTCTGCCTATAAGAAGTTGTTTTTTTGTTGTTGTTGGGTTTTTTTTTGCGGTCCGCGAGCCTCTCACTGTTGTGGCCTCTCCCGTTGCAGAGCACAGGCTCTGGACGCGCCGGCTCAGCGGCCACGGCTCACGGGCCCAGCCGCTCTGCGGCATGTGGGATCTTACCAGACCGGGGCACGAACCCGCGTCTGCCTGCATCGGCAGGCGGACTCTCAACCACTGCGCCACCAGGGAAGCCCAAGAAGTTGTTTTAACCAAAAAAAGTGGGCAAGAATTTGATAAGATAGATTTTTCGTAAAGACAAAGTAAATCACTGCCAGTATGGTATAGTTTAGGAAGTTCTAAATAAAGGACTCGCATTCTCCAAAAGAGCTCCCTTCTTTGACTTAAAACTATGCTACAATGTTATATTGAAACATAATTTTAGCCTCATTTTTCTAACCATAGAAATATGGTTCTTTCTGTCAAATTTATGTGTCTGAGCGTTTCCCTCAAAATGCATGGACACCGAATCAGAGGGAAATGGGTTTAAATACTGGTATTGCTACTTAGGAGTAAAGTGATCCTGGGCAAGTGAAATAACTGCACTGACCATCCTTTTTTTTTTCATTTGTGAAATTGATATAATAATTTTGATGAGATTTTTGAGGAGAAATATGGTGATATTTGCACATGAGGTGGTACCTGGTAAATGTTCAGTATCAGCTATAATCATTATTGATAAAGTTAGCCCTCTTCTGACATATTCTGAAAAATATTTCTTTCTGGAACTAAGTCTATTGGTCAGACTTCACACAAATAAATGTAGTTTCATTTCTCTTCGTCTTTGAAATCAGAACCATCGGGCTGTGTCGTTCTGTTTTTCTCATATGGTACAAGTGTATGCATAATTAACTTGATGTCAAAAAAGTAAGTAAAGAGAGTCTTGCTCTATCCTGTTTATGTCAGGAAATTTAAAGCTTCCGTATTTGAAAATGAATGTGGATATTTTAATAAATGTACTTATTATGAAATGTGCATTGTGACCTGCTTCTCCCTGGCATCTTGGACAGGGACCCCTGCTTACTTTGCAGAGCTCTATGTATAAAAGGATATCTTCAAAATTAGCTGACGGATGCCCTGGGACTTGATATTCTCAATGTGGGTAAAACTCATTATTCAGAAACTTGATAAATAGAAATGTAAACTTTAAAAATAGCACTAATGTAAGTCATGGAACTGATTTGTTATACATCATAAATTCCTTTACATATCTTATGGTTAACTCAACATTTTCAATAAATTTGTTCTCTCCTATTATTTAATATACTATAGAATGAATCTTGGTAAATGTGGTTGTCATGTTTTCCAATTAACATAGTATCTTAGGTTGCTGCTTCTGCTTTTATTTTTCACATCCTCCTCTCCTTAGTCCAAACCAATCTGCAAATTTCTCAAATCCAAACTTTCTCAACAGGACTGGGAAATATAGTTAAGGAAAGAAAGGGTCACAGGTCCCTGAACTGATCTGGGCTCAGCAGGCAAAAGAGATGATAGTAAGTGATATTGGAACTTAACGTGTTGTATTCACATGAGATAAATGGATTTATCTTCTTTTACCTTTGAGACTTTGGCACTCATCAAGACTTAGTCATCCTTAAAACGGAGGGGGCGCCCATGATAGAAAAGGGGAAGCATGGGTCCTGTTGTTACCCAGTTTATCATCTGACAGTCTTATTGAGAGACTGATTTTGAGATTGCAGATAAATTTTCCTTGTTAGGACGCAATTAAGAATCAGGATTTCCATTTATCAGAAGGTAGTCAATAAGTGTTACAGAACTGGATCATTGCTCCCAGGCACATCCTTCTAAAGATGCTCCTGACTGCTGTATTGTCCCATTTAAACCTGATATCAGTTAATGTTCAAGGTACCTTTGTTTTCCATGGCTTTTGTTTTGACCTCCTCTAGTGCTTTTCCTAATGAGCACATTACCTAATTCATATTGGTCACTTGCTCAAAAGTATTTGTTGAATAAATATATGTTCATATATCACTGGAATTTTAGAGCTTATTGTGTCCGTCATTATCTAATATAGGAAGGGAGTCTGTAGATTGACTAGCTTGATATAGGAGGATAACCCACAGATTTCAGAGTCCGGGGCACCCAGATTTGAATCTCTTCTATCTAGCTGGAAAAATAAAGTAGCTTTTCTGTACCTTAATTTTTTCACAAGTAAAATGGGTATGCTTTCTAATACATAGGATTTCTGTGTAGATGAAGTAAAAAAAAAAAAATTCCCTTAGTCAGCTTCTAGGCAGGAAACATAGGGAACACTCAAATGGGAAATTGAGGAAAGAAACTACTCTACAAAGGTATGGACAAGGTTAAAGGACATCTACAAGGTATTATGAAGCATTGTAGGGCTAGCAACAGAATCATTGCTCAGTCTAGATCTGAAGAAGCAATGGGAGTGAAGGGTTCAGCCAGATATAGGGCTGTGCTTGTACAAAAGAGCCATTTGGAGCTGTGGTCTTTAGTAGAGGGACCATACCAGCTAGACCATAGCCAGGCAGGGAGTGAGATCAGGGAATAAATATCCTGACTACTTTTCTTTATTCCCACCCTCGTATTTCCTGCTAGTGCCTCTGAGTGGCCAAAATCACTCAGAAGGGACACAATAATACAGGTGATACAGATTAGCCTCTGTGGAATGGAGAATGGTGGAATAGAGAAAAATATCTTTCTCTCTCTCTCTTTCTCTGTCTATCTGTGGATCCATCATGAGCATAGTACTTGCTACTGAACACACAGGATAACCATATAATTTATTATCTAAATTGCAACATTTTTGAGAATGAAAGGGGACACTACAATTAGTAATTGCACAGGGACAACAGGCAGAAAATAGAACTGTACCAGAAGAATCAGGGCTTATTGTCACCTTACTAACAGAACATGATAAGAGTAGGTAAATGTGGTAAATCTTTCCTTTTCTTCACCACGTTTCAAATTTTCTCCTCTTACAATAGAGCAATGTGGATATTTTGAGACAGAAGTTTGGGTTATTTTAACAAAGCAATTTAGACTCATCTCCCTGTGGCAGGCTTTCCAAAGTTGGCAGTTATTACTGAGTCCCCTGCTAATGTCTGCCAGAAGAATGTGAAGGATTTAGGTTATCTTTAAACCTAAGACCTGATTATCTTGTTTAGTAGGCTCCCTCTGCTTAGAAACCTCGTTTGAATGCTGAAGACAGTAGAGGCAAGAGAGAGTCTGTTATTCAATAAGTGGAACGTACGTACTATGCACAGGGGAATTTGGTGAGCTATTTATTCTTTCTGGCCATGGCCCTTCTGTCTTATTTATATCTTAAAACCAATTACTACAGCGTTGGTTGCTTTGATTCGGAAGATACCTGTGATTAATATTTTCAGTCTTGGTAAATATTGGTGATGGCCCAGGAGTGGTTTGCAATGTCATTATATATAACACAGAACAAGAAAAGGAATACTAATGAGTGCAAGGAATTAAGGAGATCAGCAAACATTTCCACATATGCAGATAGGTACATTGAAGTTCAAAGATAAAAATAATTTTAGTTAAGCCAAGAAACAGCAATATGATCAAATGGATGGAGCAGATTTGGAACAAAGGAAGCTCTAATTGTGAAAATTGCTTGTGGTTTACCTTCTAAACAAGTCTTGGCTAGAATTTTGAACCACATACTTGGGAAATAAACAACCTTAGTTATTTCTGCTTCTCAGTATTTCAGCTTACATATTTATGTTTTTAATGCCCTGTTTGTGACAACCCTGTCAACATCAGTGATCTGATGCTTTCTTTTGAAGTTCCCTGAAGTCAAGGGCAGTGTGGGCTTGAACCCACCTCTGGTGCCCTTGCTCCTGGCTTACTGACTTTCTTGATACCATTACCTTTGTTCAGCTTACATGAGTCTCTGTGCTCATAGGCTCTTGCATTGCTCCTTTGCCGTCCATCCAGATTTGAATAAGGTCCTCAAGGAGGGACTTACTTTTTTCCTCCAGAGACTTCTTTTTAGTTAACGATTAGGAAAGTCACTTGACTATGACTCTAATTGGTTGGGGTGACATATGGATCACTCACCCCTAGTGTTTCTGCAACCCTATTGGAAGGTAGGATATATTCTTTAAGGAAAATGCTTACTAACTTTCCAGTGAAATTTTTTTAATTAAACATTTTATTGGTAAGAAAGCATTTAAGCTGGTCATTCGACCAGTTCTGTGCATTCAATGAAGGCTTAACTCTCTAGAGTTACAGTGCAGCTACAGATACAGACTTCTAGAGGCAGGATTTTGTGTCCTTTAATTGATAGCATGCTATCAGAAAGCCTCTTAAACCAAGATTGGTCACAGTCCCAATTAAGGGTTGAGCCTTCCTAAAATACAGATTCAAGGCCTCACTAGTTTTTTACAATATGTTTATGCAAGAGCTTGTAGTTGTGGTGAGTTCTTTCTGGAACTTTTTGAGGTCACATCCACAAAACAGAATCAAAGAATTTATACAATTTGACATTGGTAAACACACTTTTTAAAAGTCATATGTAATCATAAGAAAATATTTTTGTTATCAAATATGTTTTTATATTGAAAAGTGGAAATCAAAAAAATCTTATCCAGTTATTATGATATAAAGGTAAAGCAAAAATTCATAAATAAATTGGTTGACTAATTTATTTATTTGTTCACTAATGCTTTCTGAGTCCTGCTATGCACCAGATGTTCTTCTAGACATAGGGGATACAGTGGTGGCTAAGATGAGCATGTTCTCTAGTCTGATGGAGTTTACATTGGCAGTAGGGGAGATAAGCAGTAAGCAACTGTAAAACAAGTAAATAAAAAATAAACTGTCAGAGAGTATTAGGTGCTATGTGGAGATTAGTATGTTAGGGAATAATGGAGTGGCTGCCCTTTAGGTTAAGGAAGGTCTTTTGGAGGAGGCGACTTTCAAGCCAAGGTCTGAGTAACAAGAGGCACCAGACAAGCCACCATCTGGGGAGGCACCCTGTCCATCAGCAGGAATAGTATATACAAAGGCTCTGGGGCTGGAAACAGCCTGGCCCATTTCAGGTATTGGACGAAGGTCGGGGAGGCTGAAGTGGGCGTGGAGAAAAAGTATGATAGGATGGTAGGAGGAGCCTGCAAGGTCCTATTGGGGTTTGTAAGCTGGGATAAGGAGTTCAGATTTTGTTCTAAGTGCTATGGGATATAACTGGAGGGAATTACATAAGGGAATAACAAGATCTGATAAACAGATTTAAAAGATACTCTGGCTACTGGGTGGAGAATTAACCAAAAAGGGGCAAGAGTGGAAGCCTGGAGACCATTGACAAGCTGTTGCACCCCCAGTGAGCGATGGTGGTGGCTTGCACTAGGGTGCTGGTGACAAGGATGGAGAGAAGTAGGCAGAATGGGGACAAGTCTTGCTTTGTGGGTATTTAACTTCAGAATACAGTCTAGATGAATGTAATCGTCAACGACTAGCATCAGAGCATAGTTTGTTTCTTATTAACGGAACAAGACTGCCTCGGTAAGAACTCAAGAGGAATTTACATGTGCCCTTGCTATACTCTTCTTTCATTCGTTTTCTTGGCCTCTTGTCTAGAATAGTGCTACTTAAACTTTCTCATATAATACTGTGGGGAAATTCTTTTCAATCTGCTCATAGTGTGAGAGTGGTTTGTGTTACCTCCCTGCATCTTTGTGTACACAGTGTGGTTAATAGATTTTCATGCTATTTAGAAAAGGGTGATGATAACTTCTCAAGCCAAGTTGAAAGTAGGACAAGTATAGCAGAATGAGATGCTGTGGATAAGCTGATGTGGAGGATGAAATGCCCCATACTGAATGAATTTCATAAGAAATAAGGGTATGTAAACAAACACAAATTAGACGAAACACAGACTGCAAGTGATGTGAAGGATACACTACGGAAGCTCCTTACTAGTAAGCTAAGGTTTCTGACAAGCCCAGTTCTGACATCTTGATTAAATATTTAGAAGGAGCTCTGAGGAAAAGAGAAAAAAGGAGGCAAGGAGGGGAAATTTTAGAGTGCAAATGGAGCTTAAGCAGAGTCCACGTAAGAAGAAGGGAAGAGATCCTTGCCTCATTCCCCTCAGAAAAACCCCCATACAAAACTCAAACAAACAAAGCCTGAACAAATCCCAGTCGATATTTTGGAAGTAAGAACATTGACTTAAGAATCAGGCAGGCCTGAATTTGAATCCACATTCCATATTATATGTGGATCCTTGAACAAGACACAGTCTCTGAGCCTCAGTTTCCTCATTTATAATATGGAGATGTAATACCATTTATAAAATGGAGAGTCATAAAATCATAGTAACTTTGGAACAAATTTAATGAGCTAGCATCATGTTTGAATCCAAGTTCCATCTTTTTATCTACAGGTCTTTGGCAAGAGACTTAACCCTTTTTTTTTTTTTAACATCTTTGTTGGAGTATAATTGCTTTACAATGGTGTGTTAGTTTCTGCTTTATAGCAAAGTGAATCAGCTATGCATATACATATGTTCCCATATCTCCTCCCTCTTGTGTCTCCCTCCCACCCTCCTTATCACACCCCTGTAGGTGGTCACAAAGCACGAGACTTAACCCTTTAAAACTTTGTTTCCTTAACTGTAAAACATGGCTAATATCTTCCTCACAGATTGTTGTCTAAAAGGTTATCATTACCATACATACTATAATTGTTGGAGTTTTTATTATTTAAAAGATTGGTCTAAAGCAGGCAATCAATCAATATTATTTTCTTTCCTTCAACCCTTGTATCACTTTACCACGCCTCCTCCATTACAGAAAAATCCTTTTTCCCCCACAATGTTCAAATTTTAGTCTACAAGTTTGCATAAATAGATACATGCTTGCTTTAAACTTTTTCTCCTAAGGAATCCTATGTGATTTCTTCCTCTGTTTTCGGCATAATTATTAATAGTTACCCTTTTCGCTCTCAAGTGTCCTGGTTTGAACAACAAATTATGTGGTCATTCCACTCATGGTTCTTGTTACTCATGTAATCATTCAATATGTAATATAAAATACATATCTTTGGAAAACTTACTGCTCTGTGATGGAAGGTTCAAGTCAAGATTACATTTGTAAAAGTGATTTTCTGAAAAATGTAGTGTCTTGCTTACCAAACAGACAGGGAATCCACCAGCAAGCCCTGATGGATGGGGGCGCTGATGATAACCTGTCATTCCTAGAACATTCTGGGGTAAACCAAATGCACTTCTATGGGTACATCCTCAAGCTGCATGTTATGAAAGTGCTTGTGATGTTGGAAAACATTCATGGCTTCACTCTCTCCCAAGCGCAGATGCAGAGTTGTCTTTGTGTTTCAGGTGCCATTACGTGCATGTGGGGAGAGGTTGAATTGTCTCTTGCCACCCATGTCATGTGTGCTTGTCAAAGAACCACAGCTTCCTTTGGGAAAATGAGCTTTTTCTATGTCCCAACAGAAAATACAGCAGGGTTGTCCGGGAGCAACCACTGGGATGGCATTTTTCTGGCATGATGATTTCATTTCTCAGCCTGTCCATTTGGTGGAGGAAAAAGTTCTTTTAAACATTTAATCTGGACCTAGCCCTAGCACCATATCAGATTGGAGAAAACATGAAACTTTGAATCCTGAATATTTCATTTCTGCTTAAACAGGTTATGATAACACTTACCTATTTTTTTCATAGAGTGATATTTGATTGATAATTCAATTGATTACTGTACGTTTTGGCAGGGAAGGAATAGAGGAATTCGTGTTATAATTAACAAAACCCAGGCATTGTAAACATTCATCTCACTCCCCTCCCTACACCAACTTATTCTCCCCACTATGTAACTAAAAATTCATATAAAGCAGTCACACAAAACAGCCTCTGCCTTAGGTAGCTTGCTAACTTCTTAGAGGTGTAGACATGAAAAAAAAGTTGAAGAAAATGAGAATTTGATTGAAAAAATAAGTGCTAAATTAAGTTAAAAAGTGAATACTTCAGGATAGGATTTGGGATTGTTTTGATTATTCAGTCCATCTAGCAAAGAAAATCTCTGAATGCAATATTACTTTAAACCCCAATATTAGATGATTTAGACTTATAAAACCATTGGCTATAATTTTAGATGTCTGGCAGCAGTAGGGTATGAACTTTTATTAAAACATTTCCTTTAGAAAAAAAGCGTGAAATATTCATTGCTAATATTAAACCAAACGTCCTTTTATATTAAATCTGGAATTAGAATAGGATACTTTTAATTTTTGTAATGGTAGGTACATTATTCTGTAACAATAATAGCTATAGTTCAAGGGCTTTGTGGATGCTAGGTCTCTGATATATACTGTCTCATGTAATCTTACCAATCTTCTTAAGAGTTAGGTTTTATTATGTTCATATTACAGATGAGGCTAGTAATTGGGTCAAAGTCACACAGTTAGTTATTGACAGAGACAGTTTTCAATGCCAGGTTTTGGTATTACGCACTGTTTTACAGAATGCAATTTGTTTACCAGGATGATCATTATTATATTTTCTTCCTAGATGTCATCATTACTTTAGTGGGAGTCACAAGTTACTGCTGACCTAACTGCTTGTCGAACACCTTTTCATCCCTTATTCAGCAGATTGTCATCATTAGACTTTATTGCACTGTTATTTCTATCACCCCTACCTCTTACTTTCCTGAAGGGTAGGTAGATATGAGACCACTCTGGCTTTCCTTGTTAAGGAAATTTGTATGTCTCTTGGTCCTGGTCTTCCAGCTTGACCTCTAATACACTAAGCATTTGGTACCAGAGTTAACATTTTCTACCACTGACAGGAACTAGCGGCACTCATAGCTGTTCTATAAAGAAAAAACAACTCACAAATGTTATGATTCACAATATTAGAAATTACTCAACAAATAGAAAACTGCTTATCTATATGGTAATGTTTTTAATATAACATTAAACATGGAGCTTCCTAACCATTTGCCTTACTTAATGCCTTGCTTCCTAATTTTTTAAATTAAGGAGTACATATGTACTCCTTAAAACTGAGAAGGGGCTTCCCTGGTGGCGCGGTGGTTGAGAGTCCGCCTCCCAATGCAGGGAATACGGGTTCGTGCCCCGGACCGGGAAGATCCCACATGCGGCGGAGCGGCTGGGCCCGTGAGCCACGGCCGCTGAGCCTGCGCGTCCGGAGCCTGTGCTCCGCAACGGGAGAGGCCACAACAGTGAGAGGCCCGCGTACCGCAAAAAAACAAACAAAACACAACAAAAAACAAAAAAACTGAGAAGAATGACACCTTATATTGGGAGATTTGGAGGCATAGTCTGAAGCAAGTGCTAAAATTATGAAGTTTCACAGAAATCTTGTTTTATATTAAAAACCCATATAAATACTATATTCTAATTCATTATGTATTTTAATCTTTTTATATAAATATATTGTTTAAATACGTGGAAGGTATTCCATATTTTCCTGGGGTTTGAACAAACTGACTCATGTTTTCTGGTGATGCACATACTCCAGTTTGAAAAGTGTGAAGTTAAAGAATTTTCTCCAGGAAAATCTTGTTAGAATACTGAGCCACTCCTTCATTTATTTATTCAACAAATATTTTTTCAGTGTTCATTCTGAGTAATGACTTCTCAGGCATTGGGTACAGACTTAGAGTTAATTTCATCAAGATTCTTGCTTCCATGGGTCTTATATTCAAGGGATAGTCATTAATAAATAACTAAGTAAGCAAAAAAACAAAACAAAACCAAAAAAACCCCAACACTAATCAGTTCTATGATGAAAATAAAGGAAGGTATTGTGAAAGGGAGTAAGTGGGGATTTCTTCAGACATGGTAGATTGGGAAAGACCTTTCTGGGGATGTGACATTTAAACTGACACCTGAATGATAGGAAGAAGCCAGCCATTCAAATATGTGTCACAGTAATTTCCAGGCATATAGTTGCAGGATACAGCAAAAGTCCTAGAGTGAGAATGAGTGTGACTTGTTCTTTTATCAGAAAAAAGCTGGTTATATAGAGAGTGAGTGGAAGGAAGGTGAATGATGAGGCAAGGGGACCAGATGTCAAAGCCTTTGTAGATTATTGTGGCCAGAGTTTGGGTTCTATTCTAAGTATGAAAGATGTCAGTGGATCTCTTGAAATGGGGGAATGACATGATCTGATTTTGCTGTGTGGAGAAAGGATTATAGAGGGTAAGAACGGAAGCAACGTTGACCAACTAGGCGGCCTGTAAAATAGTATGGGTGAGAGATGACTCAGACAGAAATAGTAGCAGTTGCTGTGATAAATTTGGGATATGTTTTAGAGATAAAGAGGACAGGACTTATTCATTGATTAGGTGGACAAAGGCATTTGGATAAGGAGAAAATTGTCAAAGATTTTAGCCTGAGCCAACTGGATGTGCCATTTGGTAAGATAGGCAGGATGATGATTTGAGGAGCAAGTGAACCAATCTCCATTTTGGGAAATTCACCTTTCAGGTGAAGAAGTCAGGTAGGGTACAGGAGTGAGAGAAAAACTCAGCTGAGAGTGCTCCATAAAGAGAGAACTGCAAATATAAAATGCCAAGTATGGAATAATTTTGATGAGTTTTAGGACCATCAAGAGAGCCAGTCTATCTGGAGCATGAAGCAGGCGGGATACTGGTAAATGAGGTCACAGAGGTTGGCTACAGGCAGGATCATTCAGAACTTGAAGGTCATGCAAAAGAGTTTGGATTGTATTCTGTGACAGGAAATCACTGATGGGTTTAGCCCAAGTTACGAAGTCTGATAAACACTTTTTAAAGAATCACTCTCACTGTTATGTGATGAATTGATGGGGAAGAGGGTGGTGCAAGGAGCAAGAGTAGAAGAAGAGGGAAAAGGAAGTCATTAGAAGGTTATCGGAGGCAGGGATGTGAGGTATCTTGTAATGTGTGGGTGAGTTCTGCACAATCACACATTTTCCCACCCATGTTTTACGTGACCTATGAGCACCCTCCTGGAGAGTTATAGAGGTAAAAAATCTGTTTACAATTATATATTTTATATAAACACAAATCCTTTGTGCATAGTTTTAGTCTACACTAAATTTTCTAGAAATGCAAGTATTGTGTATATTGAAGGAAATACTGTACTTGTTCTCTACTGAACTGTGCTAATAGATGTTCACGTTTGGAAAAATCAAGTCATTGACGGCAGTGTCACCTATGGTATTTAAGTGGCCAATACCTCACATCTGTATCTACCTGCATTTGTAATTATCTTATTGATGGCTCTATGGATAAGTTCAAGCATCTGATACCAACGTGTCTTGTAGAGTAGTGGTATCCGTATATTTACATATTGGAATACATCTTACAGGACACTATACTGATTTTTTGAAAAATACATTACAATATTGATGAGTTTTATTTCAGAGTGATTAAACTATTGTTATGTAAAGGGAGCCATGAATCTGATAAATTGAGAACCTCAGATCTAGGTAATAGTGGATAACCCAGGAAGCTTAAGTTTCTGCTGATGACTGATGTTAAACTAGATAGAATGTTAAACTAGTTAGAGACTTAATGGTCTCTTGGATTAATGTAATTTGCCCAAGAACACATAGCTAATTAGCCACAGATGCTGGTTTTGAACCCAGCTCAGAATGTCTCCAAAGCCCATCTTGATTATATCATACCCATCAGTGAAAAGATTTATTTTCAGAAGTTTGTTCATTGTAGTGTCCTGCTTAAATTCTTGGCCCAGTGAAAATACTTTAAAGCTGTGTCTCTGCTGGTAATAAGATAAAGGTGTTAATTCAGCCAATTTAGTGATTAAAATAATTAAATTTGGAGAGTAAGAACAGATATAGTAATTGTTTGGTCCATTATATTAAGAACAAATCCTGATTGTGGCTTTTCTTCACTTTTAGTTGTTGGGATACCTTGTAGAAAAGACTAGGTTTTATTATGGTTTCTAATTTAAACTTGAAAATATGTTTCTATTTGGTTTTTTTTGTTTTGCGGTATGCGGGCCTCTCCCTGTTGTGGCCTATCCCGTTGCGAAGCACAGGCTCCGGACGCGCAGGCTCAGCGGCCGTGGCTCACGGGCCCAGCCGCTCCGCGGCATGTGGGATCTTCCCGGTCCAGGGCACGAACCCGTGTCCCCTGCATCGGCAGGCGGACTCTCAACCACTGCGCCATCAGGGAAGCCCTCTATTTGTTTCTGATTATCTTCCCCTTATCACAAATTTCTCCCATATTGGTTAGGTAAATGCTTAATGATTGTTACAAATAGAAAACACATATAGATTTTTACTCTAAGATTTTTTTTTTAACATCTTTATTGGGGTATAATTGCTTTACAATGGTGTGTTAGTTTCTGCTTTATAACAAAGTGGATCAGTTATACATATACATATGTTCCCATATCTCTTTCCTCTTACGTCTCCCTCCCTCTCACCCTCCCTATCCCACCCCTCCAGGTGGTCACAAAGCACTGAGCTGATATCCCTGTGCTATGCGGCTGCTTCCCACTAGCTATCTACCTTACGTTTGGTAGTGTATATATGTCCATGCCTCTCTCTCGCTTTGTCACAGCTTATCCTTCCCACTCCCCATATCCTCAAGTCCATTCTCTAGTAGGTCTGTGTCTTTATTCCTGTCTTACCCCTAGGTTCTTCAGGACATTTTTTTTTTCTTAAATTCCATATATATGTGTTGGCATACGGTATTTGTCTTTCTCTTTCTGACTTATTTCACTCTGTATGACAGACTCTAGGTCTATCCACCTCATTACAAATAGCTCAATTTCGTTTCTTTTTATGGCTGAGTAATATTCCATTGTATATATGTGCCACATCTTCTTTATCCATTCATCCGATGATGGGCTCTTAGGTTGTTTCCATCTCCGGGCTATTGTAAATAGAGCTGCAATGAACATTTTGGTACATGACTCTTTTTGAATTTTGGTTTTCTCAGGGTATATGCCCAGTAGTGGGATTGCTGGGTCATATGGTAGTTCTAATTTTAGTTTTTTAAGGAACCTCCATACTGTTCTCCATAGTGGCTGAACCAATTCACATTCCCACCAGCAGTGCAACAGTGTTCCCTTTTCTCCACACCCTCTCCAGCATTTATTGTTTCTAGATTTTTTGATGATGGCCATTCTGACTGGTGTGAGATGATATCTCATTGTAGTTTTGATTTGCATTTCTCTCATGATTAGTGATGTTGAGCATTCTTTCATGTGTTTGTTGGCACTCTGTATATCTTCTTTGGAGAAATGTCTATTTAGGTCTTCTGCCCATTTTTGGATTGGGTTGTTTGTTTTTTTGTTATTGAGCTGCATGAGCTGCTTGTATATTTTGGAGATTGATCCTTTGTCAGTTGCTTCATTTGCAAATATTTTCTCCCATTCTGAGGGTTGTCTTTTGGTCTTGTTTATGGTTTCCTTTGCTATGCAAAAGCTTTGAAGTTTCATTAGGTCCCATTTGTTTATTTTTGTTTTTATTTCCATTTCTCTAGGAGGTGTGTCAAAAAGGATCTTGCTGTGATTTATGTCATAGAGTGTTCTGCCTATGTTTTCCTCTAAGAGTTTGATAGTGTCTGGCCTTACTTTTAGGTCTTTAATCCATTTTGAGCTTAATTTTGTGTATGGTGTTAGAGAGTGATCTAATTTCATACTTTTACATGTACCTGACTCTAAGATTTTAAAACTGATACTTGTTTAGTAGAAAAGCTGCTCAGTTTTTAATCCCTGATTTTCCCTATGCATATAGAAATTCACCTAATAAAATATTCATTTTAGTGTCAATGTTTTATCTTATGAAGTACCAACAATATTATTATCCTGTAGAAGAATAACTGAGAAGGAATTAACTAAGCAGTAACTGTCATGTAAAAAAGTAATTTTTAACAGTTATGAATATATTGAATATATTGTTGAGTATATCAACAATATTTTATTATTGTATCAAAGGGGTTTTTGATAGGGTTTTGACAATGGGAAAAATAAAAGTTAAAAAACAAAATCTGTCTTCTTCTATTTGGGCCATTTTGCATTGGAAATTGACCTGGTATTAAAAAAATGATTTTTAACATTTCACCTTTATTATGAGGCAATGAATAGCTTGGATCCACAGCATCATAGGAGATTTCTTAATCTTCATGATGCACCTTGCTCTTCACAGTGATTTGTGTCTGGCTTTGTCTTATGGTTAGAAAGGGAAGATCCACTTACTTACTGTGTTGAAGATATAAAAGAAATTAATTATACTGCCTGTGGTTACTATCTGCACAGAATCAAATTACTTGGTTTAGGAAATATTTCATCTGTTAAAAATCCAATGTGGACCAGAGATACTGCGCCTCAACCAAATAAATGGTAAAACCTCAAGATAAATTTACTTTTCATTACTCTGCCTGTGAAAGACAGGGCAGCACATGTCCAAAAGCTCTCCAGTGAGGCATCTGAGAAACTGTCATCCTTTCTTTACCAAAATGAATTGTAAACTATTCCTATTTAGGATCCTGTATGAGTGGTTTGAATGTTACTTAACAAGCATAGGGCTGTGGAGTAGTGTTGCATACTGTCTAAGAAGATTTCTATGACTTCTATTTATCTTTTGCATCAGTATTTGACAGGTAACAAATGAAATTGCTTTTCGAAAGTTAAATCCAGCTTCATTTCTGTCTTTCACCCATAAAGGATGAAACATTATTTGCTTCTTAGACAGTTCCTGTACTCTATCGTCTTTCATTACTTTTATAAGTTCTGTCATAAATCCTTTAGTTCTTTAGCCATGGCTTCTAACTGCCTATTATAGAGATAAGTGTCTGGGCTTGATAATATAAAATCCTCAAATATTACCTTACCTTCAATTAAAAAGTACTTTAAAAACAGCATTAGGGTATGATATTGTCTTTCATTTCTCTGTTGTATTTGCCTTCTCATATAGTTTTGGTTCTTTATGACCATGAAGAACAGTGTTCGTAGAGCATTTTGGTCGCCTCTTTTCACTGAGGTCCAGCCCGGAACACCTGCCTTCTGCACACCATCACCTGGATGTCCCACAACACCTTAAACTTAACTCGAATGCTGTTCCTTCCTCTGCTTGCTCTATTATAGAGGTTGGCAGATTATGGTCCTTGGGCCAAATCTATCTCACTGCCTGTTTTTGCATGGCCTTTCAGAAAGGTGAGAATAATTTTCACATCTTTAAAAGAAAATGAAAATATTTCATGACGTGAAAATTAGATGAAATTCAGATATCTATATCCATAAAATGTTTTATTGGAATACAGCCACACTTATTTGTTTACGTATTGCCTATGGCTGCCTTTGTGCTTCAGTAGCAGAAAGGAGTAGTTGTGTTGAAGACGGTCTGCCTCTCAAAGGCTTAAAATAACCTACGCTATCTGGCCCTTTACAGAAAAAGTTTGCTGACTTCTACTCTATTTGAATGGAAATTTCACCACTCTCTCAACTCTTAATCTCCCAATATCAAAACCTCTGAATTATCTTCCAGCCTTTCCTCTTATTCAGATGCATATCCTATTGATGTATATAAGGAATATCTCCAGACCAGACTCCTCTTCTTTATTCTATTTCTACAACTTTAGCATATAGGTCCTTACTGTCTGTTTCCTAGACAACTGCAATATTTCTTCTTAACCCCAGTTTCTCTCTAATAAAATTCAAATTCTGTTAGTATCAAAGCTATCGTGTGAAAATCAATAGATTAGGTCATTTCACTCCCCTATTAAAGGTGGCATTGGGACCCTGCTTCCCACAGAATTAAGTCCAAGCTCCTTATCATTGTAACAAATCCCTTCATTCATTGGCCCTGACTTTTTCTCCAGTTTCATCTCCGTTGGCTGCCTGTACCCTCCACTCCCACCCTTGCATCCTAAATTCCCACAACACAGTACTTCTTATTGTCCTCCTGATATGTTGCTGCCTTTCATGCCTCTCTGCCTTTGTAATGCAGCTGCCTTTTTCTTTACTGCCCTTTTACTACTTTCTAAATAGCAAACTTGAATTAAATTTTTGAGACTCAGCTTAAATGTCACATTTAAAAATCCTTTTTTAGAGCCTTCAGGTAAAGTTAATTGTTCTCCCACTTCCACTTCTTTTGTGGTGTCATCATCTGCATAGATATCAGAGCTCTTTCTCACTTTTGTATCCTAGAACCTAGAATTTCTTATAAAGAAGATAGTAAATATTTGCTGGCTGAATAAATAAGTGCTCATACTTTTAGAGAGATTCTTCAGTTTAATTTAGCAGATCTAAAATTGTAAAATAATAACAATCAAGTCTGTTAATTCTATCTGGTCTGGAATGAAACTTTGAATCTTGTGAGTGGTTACCCAAAAGTCTCTGATAGGCATCTCCAATTGTTGTAGTTCTCACTGTTTAATTTTGTGGTTTCTTAACTTGCAAAGTTATTGAATCAAGTGCATCAATTTATCTATTAACTATTTCCTTCCCAAATAACTATTTATGACCTCAATGTATCATGAACAGAAAGTCTTTTCTATACCAAATTTGCTATTTATTTTAAGTTGGCCTACTATTTACTTATTTATTTTTACTGTTTCTGTAAGCAATAGTTAAATTTTCAAATTCAGCTTTCAGGAGGAGCAGGTTATACATAAACAGTTTGTGTCTATGTTTCAATTAGTCAAACTGGCCGTTTGTTTGGAGAATTAACTAAGCTCCTCATATCCTATCTTTCTCCCCTGGTACTATCTTTGGATTCACATTACTGTTTGTTAGCATCTTCATAGAAGGCTAGACATGGAACTTACCTATTTTGCGTGTGCCCTGTAAAGACTGGTAAAATGGGAAAGAATATAAAACCATCTAAAAGAAGATTTTAAGATTATAAGTTTCATTCATCTATATTTTCCTGGCTCCATTTAGTATGGATAATAATAATGAGACAAGCTTATGATTATATAGCACTCTATACTTATTCAGAGTGCTTTCACCTACATTATGCCTCCTGGAAGGAAAGCATTGGTGGTATTGTTACAGTGATTTTTTCAAGTAAAACTGATGCTCAGAAAGTTGAAATTACCTGCTAAAATTCTTACAGTTTGTTAGCAACGTGGCTGAGGCTAAAACCTAGTTCCTGAACCAATGTAATTTTTCTGTGATTTTGTTTTCTTCATATAAAATACATACTTATTATCAAGCTGTTGTCTCTTGGTTCTAAAGCTACCCTTCCATACTCTGATTTGTACCGGGGCTAAGACTTTGCAGAGTTCTGTTCTCTACCAGTTGGCTTCTTGTTGGGTTCTGCCAACATGGAGTACATGGGGGAGACTGGATATTAGGAGAGTAATATTCTGCTTGCTGTTCTTGTCAGCATATAGCTAGCAACAGAAGTTGAATAGAAGCTTCTTTCGGCCTTCCCAGAACCAATCACATTATATCTCCTCAGGACTACCAGCACCAGTAGGGCAGTGCCTCTGTTCAGCTCTCTGAGTCTCTAGTCCCTCCTATTACCTTCTAACTTCTGATAACCACAACCCATGCTCTCTATATCTCTAGCCTTAGAGGTGGTAGCTGCTTTTGAGAATTATTTGTCCATGTTGCTTTAGTGTTCCCTTTGTGCTTTTGTAGTCCTTCAGTACCTATGAAACCAGTCCCCCATGCTGTTGGCTCTCTTTGGAAATACTTGGTTTAGTTTTGGTTTTCCTGACAAAATGCTGCATGACAGACATTCCTTTCTCTGCCAGGATGGCAAACCTAAATTAGAATTATAGCCCTAGAAAAACTGCAGATCAGTGCCACTATCAAAAACTTGAAATGTGCAGGGGTAGTGATTTCCATTATACCCTCATTGAATTCACTTGGTTGCACTTTGAAGAAGATAGACGTATCTTAGAGAATTACTGTGGATTATCTTAAATATAACCAGGCAGTGATTCCAATTGCAGCTGCGGTTCCAGATGTGGTTTCTTTACTGAAGCAAATCAACACGGCTCCTTGGACCTGGTGCAAAACTGTTAATCTGGAAAATGCTTTTGTCTCTGTAACAATTTGCAAAGATCACCAGCAGTGTGCTTATTTACTTTTACCTAACAAGATCAACAGTCCTTCTTCACAGTACTGTCTTAGGGTTGTGTTGACACACCTTCTCTCTGCCTTAATTTAGTCCTCAAAGATTATGGTGGCACAAAGCTTGGTTGGCTAATTTGGATTTGGGAGACAGCACATATCACAACTGAGCATGCTGATCCATCATGTTTGTTGAGTAACTCAAAGCATAGCAAGGAAATGCTATCCATTATTGCATACTGTCCTTTGGCCACCAAGTCAATGACTATCACGTCAGTGGTTCTTAATACATATTCAGTGACTGAATGGAATATGCCCCTCTTTCTATTTTTTTCCACTATATTGAATCATAATGCTGTTGAGGTTCGTAGGTCAATTTGAATAATGATAGTGAAGCAGTGTGACATGTGAGAGACTTAGTCAAAGGCCTAACTCTGGGATTTGTTAGCTGTGTGACCATGAGAAAGTCAGTTAATCTCCCTGAGCCTCAGTTTCTTCTTTTCTAAGAGGAGGCTTCTTTTAACATTGTAATTCTACTGTTTCATGATTTACTCCAAACAATAAATAAATTGTATTATAGAAACAATTAACTTAAAAAATGTCCTTTCTTATTATTTTTACATAGTTTAGAATAATTGCTTCAATATTGCAAATGAAAGGTTTTTTCTTTTGAAGATGATCAATGGTTGAAACTTTGCTTGGATAGAAACTATAAATCTTTAAATAATTTAATATGCATTCATATATATGAATATGCAAATTTTAAATTGAATTAATTTGAAACTGAAAATATTTATAGCATGCTATCACAAAGATTCCTCACACATTTTGAATCACTATAGTGACAAACAACCGAATCAGTCTATCAAGAACTCTTAATTTTTTTCTTCACTCAGAAAAAATCATCACATATGTGGAACTTAACGCCTATTAGTTCATTCAGCTGATATGAAGTAAGATATGTTGTTCACCCTTTACTCACGTAGGTGTTTTAAATTTTGCCTTTGGGTCAAGGTAGATGTTAATGTGTACCGGGAATGCATGTTTTTATACTTTACTAATAAAATTACTTTATTTTTTTGCGGTACGCGGGCCTCTCGCTGCTGTGGCCTCTCCCGCTGCGGAGCTCAGGCTCCGGACGCGCAGGCTCAGCGGCCATGGCTCACGGGCCCAGCCGCTCCGCGGCATGTGGGATCTTCCCCGACGGGAGCACGAACCCGTGTCCCCTGCATCGGCAGGCGGACTCTCAGCCACTGCGCCACCAGGGAAGCCCTAAGATTACTTTTATAGAAGTGATTACTAAATGATATTATAATATCAGGATCCCATGGACCAGCAGCCTTGGCCTTACCCAAAAGCTTATTAGAAATTCAGAATCATAGGTTCCAACTGTAGATATTCTGAGTCAGAATTTGCCTTTTAATCAGATCCCGTGATGGTCCATATGCACGTTAAAGTGTGAGAAGCAGGACATCACCCAGTGGTGTCTTCTTTATGAGATTCCTCATAAAATTATTTTATCATAAAATAATAATAAAATTATTATTATGAGTACACATAATCAAGGAATAAACCTGTGCATCTCCAAAACAAGAGATTTTTGTTATAGTTGTTTTTCAATCTTTTGAATGCTATGAACTTTGTGATTGATCCCATTTTCCTCTCTGCCTTGGCCACATCATGTAGTCCATGTTACATCTGTTGAGCACTGCGTCATGGCCTCTTTGCAAGTACCTTTCTTATCCTTTTGCTTGTTCATTTGTATGCCATCCACATTTTCCCTTTGCCTGGATACTTTCAATTAAAAAAAAATGTCATGTGGTTTATTGAGTGCTTAAAATCCTTTGTGGAATGAGGTAAAGTAAAAAGAAAGAAACCAACGTAAACAGTCTAAATATTTCCAGGATTTGTTATATGATTTAAGCATTGCAAACCTAGACACTTCCTTCTTCGCCACCTACCCTTCTGAGCATCATAATTAATGTTCAGTATGAAGATCCTTAGATACTCTGGGGGGTACAGTTATCAGAGAAGTATTAATTATACTCAGCACACTATACTGTATTTACTGAGCCAGAAACATGGATTAATGTGTTTTATAAAGATTTTAAACAAGAGTGGAAAACCCAAAAGATTT
This sequence comes from Lagenorhynchus albirostris, assembly GCF_949774975.1. Taxonomy (NCBI): domain Eukaryota; kingdom Metazoa; phylum Chordata; class Mammalia; order Artiodactyla; family Delphinidae; genus Lagenorhynchus; species Lagenorhynchus albirostris. Next base: position 61,976,329 of record NC_083102.1, read on the forward strand.
CTGACTAAATGAGAACATTCACTTCAATTAAAACATCCCATTTTGTGAGCACACTGGTGAATATCAGGCTTTTTATAGACAAATTATTTTTCTATTTTTTTTAACTGGATTCAATCATTATCTAGGAATTTAGAAATCATTTACATCAAACATGTACTGATAAAACAAGTAGCAGGTAAATTCTGAGATAGTGTCAGGCTATATATTTTTACCAGCAGGCAGCCAAACAGTTGAACTTACTGCCTCAGGAAGCCGCTGAACTGACTATTGTGGCTGAATAATTTTATGACCAGTATTAAGGGTCACACGTTATATATGCTAAGAGAGGGGTAATCAAATATTATGCTTCGGGGCATAAATTAATCACTGTAGGGGTTAAAAAAGAATCTTCTTTGCCCTATGAAGAGAATTGAATAATTAGGCTGTATTGATGTTTTTAGAGCCTTCTTAAGTATCAGCATTGGTTTTAAGAACAATTCTGGGACTTTGTAGGGTGGGTGTTTGAGCTCTTGATTAGAAGAGGAGGGTGCTGCCAGTTGAGCAGTTCATTCTGGCAGGCAGACAGGTTGGGCAGCTTCCTGATGCCACACTGTTCAACTTGATTTTCATTAAAAGCTCAAAGTTCCTGCTGTTAAAATGTCTCCAGGCAGCTGGGGCAAATGAGCCTCCTTGCCTACCTGGGAATCTTGAGGTGGATTTTTATCTGTTAATCAAGCCTCCTTGTAAGGTGGTGGTGGGAGGGTAGAGTGGTTTACTAATGTGGGAGGTTCATTCTCTCTCTTCTACAAGTCACATTTTACATTTTAAAAAGGCACATTTCTCTAACATTGGGGAATTAAACCTTGTTTTTTTGTTGTTGTTGTTTTTTTCAGTAAAACAGGCTCAAGGGGAAACTTGTTAATCAAATGGCATTAGAGGTCAAGTGTGATCAACTGCCAAACAAATAAATCTTTGCAGGTTTGCCTACGTGGTTACTGAACGAAGCATGTCAAACATGGTTTGTGATAATGCAAGGATACTGTATTCCATGGGAAATAAATTTTATTTCCTGTATCCTGCTGCTACCCACCCCCCATATTCAGCAGTTTTAAATTTAGATAAAGCAAAATAACTTTCAAGTCATATCCCAGGAGTGTTTCTAGTAAAAGGAAATCTGAAGAATGAATCATTTCCAAATAATGACTGCATATGAGCGACCTTGATACTCAATACTCCTAGAGATGAAAACCAAAACTTTATTGACATACCTATTTATTGACTCCACTAGCCTTGCAGATGTTTGCATATTTGGTTTGCTTTGCCTTTCTCTGTTTTCACTTTGAAACCAGTCAAATATTATTGTGCGGCTAGTCCAGCAGTGGGTTAAATGTATTTACTTATAATGCAAAATATTATGATTTTCCGTCAAAGGATTTACTGTAGTTTTCCTATGAGCCTGACACTGAGGCAGGCATGGAAGTTGAAATGAAGGCAGCAACTTTTCCCTTTAGATGCTATAATCTGATTGGGGTCATAGGACAGACCACTACATACGGTTAAGTCATGTTATTATTATCATTACTGGCCACACTGCGTGGCTTGCAGTATCTTAGTTCCCTGACCAGGGATCGAACCCATGCCCCCTGCAGTGAAAGTGCGGAGTCCTAACCACTGGACTGCCAGAGAATTCCCAGTTAAGTCATATTATTGTCAAGTTAAGTGTCAATGAGGTCTATGTATGTTCAGGAGAAGAGATATCAGCATGGTCTGGCATGATTCAAGACAGGGAGCAAGACTGCCTCTGGGCCTGAAGAGTATGTATATTTCGTAGGGGTGTAGGAAAAGGGGTACTGTGTATGGGCATGAGAGTGTTCATGGACGTGTGTACATGTGTAGGGACATGCACGTAGTGGGGAATGCAGATTGCTGCAGAATGAACAAAGACTTAAATTCAAGAAGGAGCAAAGAATGAACTGGGAAGGACTGGGATATGTTTTGATGATAATAGGGAACACGCTTAGGTAGATAGAGAGGAGTCTGATCCTTGAAGAACTTGAATGCCAGGCTAAATAATATCTTACAGAGATTAGGAGACCATTGACTTTTCTGAGTAGATAATTGGCATGTTGAAAGCATATTTTGGGAAGAATAATATGGTTACAGTATAGAAAGTGAATTTGAGCAGACAGGGGCTGGGGTCAGGGATACTGGTTTGAGTGAATTCCAGTCCTGAGACAGTTGTTTATATTATTTGCCATTCATTTTCTGGTTTCACAACCAGAAAGTCTACTTGATCATATTTTTGTTGTTGTTGTTGTTTATTTTCTTTTCTTTTTCTGAAAGCTCAGTGTTGTCCTTTGCCAAAAGAGAGATGAGAGGTCAGGTTTGATTTACTGAATGTGTGCTAATGTGACCACAGCACTGGTATTGCCTATTAGGTACTAGATTCAACTATCTTTACGTTTAGGTTGACAGTGAACACAATTAAGTATGCATCCCTAAATCGATGTTAAATTCAGTATGCTTAATTTCAGGATCAATTCCCTCTGTCTCTTCTTTTTTTTCAGCAAAATATCCAACATTTTTACAAGGCTTGTTTTCCTGAAATAAGCATATATTAAATATCTCATCTAGGTAATAAATCTTTGTGTCAGCAGCTATCATAATCTCACCAGATTTCATATTGTTACATTTTCATGACATTCTAAGGTAGCAAAGTAAATCAACTGCTCAGACAAACGAGCAGTTCAAACTCCTTCGAAAAGTCTGTCAATATTGGTAGAGTGCCCACTGAATAAGAATTCTTCCCTCTGTGCCTTGGGAAGATACAAAGTGTTAAATGAGCAGTCTGCCCTTGGTAAGACTGCAACAGAATGAGGGAAGAAGGAAAAGCACAAATTAAAAATTAAACTAAAACCTAAAAAGACCCCTAAAATAGGAATAGCTCTGGATCAAATAATTACTCTGTACCAGACACACAAACATCTCACATCACAAACATCTAAACTTACTTCTTTTGTCAGCCCTGTGGATTATAGTATTAGAATTCCTAATTTTGCAGATGAGGAATCTAAGGCCCAGAATGGTTAGCTATCTTGTTCATGGTCACACAATGGCAGAGCCAGAATTTAAACTTGTGGCTCTCTAACTTTTGAGCCAGGTTTCTTTTCAGGCTGCTGTAATTAGTTATGAGAAGGCAAAAAATGCCAAAGTTATTGTCTTTTAATTCCAAGTAGAGTGATTGGGGAAGGCTATATAGAGTCATAATTTGAAGTCATGAAAAAGAAAGTAACACAGATTAGGAAAGAGTCTTCAGGAGAACATTCCAGATCGGGAAAATGGTAGACTTGTAATCAGAATACAACAGGCTACAAGTGTGGGGCAGTATACAGGAATAGTGAGCTGAGGTGACTGATGGAGGAAGATGTGTCCCCAAATTAAATGCATTACTAGGACTTGAAATCCTGCTTATAATATTTAGTGCTGGGCACGTATAATGTGATTGACATATGCATATTGAGGTGATGGTGACTTGTGGTGCTGAGCGCTGATGTGGGTTTATGCAGTGAAGACAACAAAGGGGGAAAGCAGACAGCGAGACAGACTGGGCCTCTCTAGATGTTAACCTCAAATCATTCTCTAACACTTTCCTCACAGTAGTAAAGTAGTGTGAGTGTTGGGTGACTTCAGCCTCCTCTTTTCCATATCACACACCCCCAAACGTCAGGAAGCCCTCTTATGTCATTTCCCCTTCAAGGCAGCTCTGAATATAACATTAATCTAAGGTAGATAGCTAGTGGGAAGCAGCCGCATGGCACAGGGATATTGGCTCGGTGCTTTGTGACAGCCTGGAGGGGTGGGATAGGGAGGGTGGGAGGGAGGGAGACGCAAGAGGGAAGACATATGGGAACATATGTTTATGTATGACTGATTTCACTTTGTTATAAAGCAGAAACTAACACACCATTGTAAAGCAATTATACCCCAATAAAGATGTTTAAAAAAAAAAAGATTAAAAAAAAAAAGTACCAGGGAAGGGAACTGAGCTAATATAATTTTTCCAAACCCTAAGCTGTGGGATTAGGATTAATGGATTTAAAAAAACCCAAAAAACAAAAAAACAAAAACCAAAGGACCAACATTGTTTCATAATCTCATGAAAGGGTTAGTTTAACAAAAATATTTACTTAGAAAATTTATAACTAAACATAATTGAGTAGATTTTGATCCAGTTTATTTTATCAGATAGCAATAATTCAGAAGAATTATACCAATGCATTATAGAAGTGTAACTAGTAAAGAAAGTATATTTCTGTGCTTTCCATTGCCTTTTAGCCATTCTGAATTCCTTGGCCTTTGGAGATAAATGAGTACTGTTGAGATACACAGTTGACCCTTGAACGACATGGGTTTGAACTTTTCAGGTCCATGTATTTGCAGATTTTTTTCAGTAGTAGATATTATAGTACCACTCCATCTGTGGTTGGTTGAAACCACGGATGTGGAGGAACTGCAAATGTGGAGGGCCTACTACAAGGTCTATGGGGATTTTTGGGGTTTTTTTGGCCACAGCACAGGGTATGTGGGATCTTAGTTCCCCAACCAGGGACCGAACCCGCACCCCCTGCAGTGGAAGCATGGAGTCTTAACCACCCATGGAGTCTTAACCACCAAACCACCAGGGAAGTCCCTCTGTGGGGATTTTTGACTACACTGAGGATCTGCCCCTAACCCTCATGGTATTCAAGGATAACCTGTATTTGTGTTGTAGGCTGATGAATGGTGAACTGTAACTGATGAAGAAAAGAGGATGGATATTCAGCTAGTAGGCACCAGTGTTAAACTATTTAAATACTTATGTATTAATTGGTAAATAGCCACTGTCCTGAGCCATTAGAGTGTCCCCCATACTTCTCTCTGCTATTCTGGGCATTCTGGCCACTCTAGCCTCTGGCCCTTCCCCCCAAGACAATTCCTTCCCCTCCCTAAAGTCCAGCACCTGAAGAGTTGACTAGCACAGAAGGAAGGCTCCGGGACACTGTCAGGTGCCCCAGCACTCATCCTGGTGCTGATACAGTTGTTAACGATTTAACACGCCAAGGTAATTGGTTGAACGTGATAGGAAAGGTAGCCATTTCTTCTCTTCCTCAAGTTTTCTTATTCTTACATCTTTCTCCCTATGTTTCTCCTCCATTCATAGGCTCCCAAGGGAGCATAAAAGTACGACTTTGGAAATGATATATCCTTTCTCTTGAATTAAGGATACCTCCAGGTATACTCATTTCCTATCTTCTTGCCTTATTTTATGCTACCACTTGTGAATACGATTGAATAATGGCAAACATTTTGCTTTTTACAACATTTATGTCTAGTTTTAAATGGATTTGAGAATAATGGATTCTAGATTTCCCTAATAAATGTTAAACTATAAAATTAAAAAACTGGATCATGTGTGTATGTATATGTGTGTGTGTACAGACACAAAAAAACCCCATATTGATGTGTGTGTGTACTTACACACACACACACATATAAACATATTCAGGGTTTATTTAAAAAGTCGTAACTCGTAATACTTAATAATATATTAATGTATTCCTGGCACGATATTTCTTTAGGTGCTTATAACATTTCTTATAATGCGACAGTGTTATTCCTTTGCATTTCTTCTTGAAGCGCATTTGCCCTCTCTCAAAACAGAGTATTTATGTAGTCATATTCAATGTGAAAAGGGGATCTTTCTTTGCACATATTATATGTAAAGCAGGCATGAACTCAGCTTTTGATTAAAACGTAGTTGTGTGACCTTCTAGCTCAGCTTTAATTGCATTTAAAATTCCTTTCTGCACCTGTACTGAAGATTGCAAACCAATATTAATAAAGTAGGCTTAGAGCAGTGCAGCACCTAAGCAATAGGTTCTTGACAAAAGTTATTTACCTAACTAGAGTTTCATTTCAAAGTTAACGTGTTTCTGTGCTACTTGAATAAAGCACTCATCTGAAAACTCTGTTAGACACTTTAACCCAATTTAATTTATTCCCTGAAAGTTTAATCCCCTGCTGACAAGAGTAGTTACAAATTTTCCAGAGTCACAATCCACTGAAGTGAAAAATGTTTAATGACATCATAGGTACTGAGCTTCAAGAGTTTAGTTAAAAATCTTCAAAATGTAAAACAGGGGGCAAGAGTTAATAGGATATTTTATATAGTTATATTTCAATCCTATTACAAATCTTTCTAAAGTCCCTTACATCTCTACCATTAAAGCTATGCAAAATGAGTTACTTAGACATCTCCAGGGAGCAGGGAAGGAAAAAAAAGACCAAAATTTTAAACCATAAAAGCAAATCTCTTCTGAGCTTTGACATTTAAGTGGCCCATTCAGTCATTTTACATTTTATAAAACCCTCTTTGTAATCACAGTGACCAAACAAAGCAAGTATTAGGTGCCAACCATCTACAGTATTCTGCGCAAATATACAAGAAAGCAGCCCAAAAGTGCACAACATGGAATGCTTTGGCACCCATGTAACAAACCCCGACTTGGTTTTATACAGTTAAATTATGCAATAGAAGTCTATTTATCGGTTATTAAAATATTTTTGGTCTGACTGCCAGAGAGTGAGGATAAAAACAGGGGAGGAGAGAAAGTAAATCTGAATTGACTTTGTTTTTGGCACAGTAGAAAGCAGTTGGGTTCTCTTTATAGTTTCCTAAAAATCTAATTATTCATTTGGCAGTTGTACCTCTATAGTGCAACTGGATAGTTGTTTTAAAATATGCAAAGCACAGATTTCAGATTTAATAGGAGATAATGACCACTTTATAGCCTGTCAGGTCATGGCCTATTTGGCCTAGTTACAGAGATATTGCTTCATGGTGCAGTGCTTGAGAGCTGATGATGGCTCCAGGAGAACAAAGGTGTCGTTGACATAATAGAAAGTAAGGGTTTCTCTGGAACTCTAATGGGATGCTCTGTAAAGAATACATCAAAAATGTCATGGAGGGCTTCCCTGGTGGCGCAGTGGTTGAGAGTCTGCCTGCCGATGCAGGGGACATGGGTTCGTGCCCCGGTCCGGGAAGATCCCACATGCCGCGGACGCGGCTGGGCCCGTGAGCCATGGCCACTGAGCCTGCGCGTCCGGAGCCTGTGCTCCGCAAAGGGAGAGGCTACAACAGTGAGAGGCCCACGTATCGGGGAAAAAAAAAGAAAATGTCATGGATTAGATAGTACAACTCTGCTGGGGGCATTGGGTGGTATTTCTCTATACTGTATCATTAAAAAGAAAGAAAGGAAGGAAGACAAAGAAACAAAGAAAAGAGAAAGGAAGGAAGGGAGGAAGGAAGGAAGGAAGGAAAAGAAAATTTTAAAAATCTACAGTTTAAATCAAGTTTCTTTGTAAAGTCATAATTTCACATTCTAAAACTAGGATCATTAGTGAAAATCATATTGCGCTTGGAGTATTACCACTTCAAGGGAATAACAGTGCACTGGTTGCCAGAATGACTTGGGATGTCACCATTTAGGCAATTCCCATGGACAAGGGCATCTGCCTTAAGAGCTGGGATGAGAGCCTATGGCCTGGCTCCAGAGCCCCTGCTTTTACCACTACTCCAAGATACCTAAAATGTACAGTTTTTTTCTACATGACGTTAAATTATGGAAATTAGACTCTTCTATACAAAATAACCACACGGATCAATGTAACTATCTGGATGAGTTTAAAAAACACCAAATCAGAGCAAGTATTATTAACAACTACCATTTATTGAGAAGAAATATTCACATACATTGTTTCTAATTCTCAAAATAATGCTGGGGCAAGGTATTCATATCAATTATAATGAGAAAATTGAGGTTTAAGAGATTATTGCTTTGAAATTAACTGAGTGTCTGTATACCTGAGTACCTGGTGGGTAATGAACAGTGATATGCTAGTCAGCTCTTTTGGAAGAATGATGATTCAAGTAATACTTGAAGTTCTACATACAGGGTTGAAGCATGAGGATACCTCTACTTGGTCAAGGTCAATTGGCTCATGCCCATTCAAGGAACTGAATGACCATGTATACTCTTGTTAAATAGCAGTACATTGTGGTAACAGCAGAGCAATCTGGGGTTTTTGACACAGAATCTGAATGTTGCTTCTTGGATGTGTGATTCGAAGGAAGTCTCTTTGCCAGAGACTTAGGGTCTTAGTTTCCTGCAACCTATCATTGGATTATTGGTATCAACATCCCAGGGAGGTTGTCAGAGTTCAGTCTACTCATATAACATACTAGTTTTTGATTGGAAAGTAAATACTATGCAAATATTACTTTAAAAATCCTTCTGACTTGAAAGAATGTCAGCCTCAGATTGATTAGTTAATCCAGGAAACAGGTTTTTTTTTTTTAAACTTTAGCTTCATTTAAACAAAATGTGAAATGAAAGAGCCATAAAATGACAAAATTAAATGAGTTTATTATCAAAAATATTAAAACAATTATACTTAATGCAAATTAATTATCTGTAAAATTATATTAAATAGTCCAAATGACTTGCAAGGCTATGATTTAGCATAGTACAATAATATATTCTCTCTACAACTACTCAAAGCATTGCTTCCTTCACTGTCAAATCCAGGAACACTCTTTTCCCATTATCGTCTTTGTCAGTCGAAAGCTCTAGAACTTTATTATAAAGTGATTTGCAGCACACAAACCCAAACTGAGGAATATTTCACAAATTAAGTAGCCTATAATGTTTACATTTTACAAAAATGTAAAGGACAAGAAACAGAAAGAAAGGCTACTGAATGGCCATAAGAACTAAATGCAATGCATGACAGTGGATTGGACCAGAAAAATTAGTAAGTGTAAAGGGTATTGTTGGGACAATTTGATATTGACTATAGATTAAATTATAGTAAATTATCAAGGTTATTTTTTTTTGATAGCTGTATTATGTGTATATAAGAAAATGTAATATTTCTCAGGAATTACTTTAGAACTTCTTTAAGAGTAAATTGGCATGCTGTCTCCAACTTACTCTGAAAATGGCCTAGACGCACAGAAATATAGATAACGCACACGTGTACATATAAACGTGTACATATATACATGTACATATAAATATACATGTGTATATAAATGAAAGAGAGAGAAAGCAATAAAATGATGTGTGATCAAATGGAATTAATTGGTGAATCTGGGTAAAGAGTGTATGGAAATTTCTTGCAACTTTCTGTAAGTTGGAAATTATATTGAAATTTTTAAATTACAAAACTATATAAACATAAATACTGTTTTCTGTGCAGATTCCAACTAAGATAGATCATGCTTGCAGTCTGTCTAAAGAACCAAGATTACTTAGCAAAAGATGATTTCACTTGTAAATACATTTCTTGACTGTTTAAACCAGCCTCCACTTTGAGAAAAAAACATATATCTCACACCTTCCTTTAACATTATGTCAAACTATGAAATAAATATTCTGACTAGAAGCAAATCAATGATACACTTGGAATAAGCTTTTTAATACAGTACACATTCCAACACCCCCACTACCAATTCTGCTATAATCCTCAGTATATATTACAGCTCACGTTACCCTGGCTTTACTTTAGTAATCTCTTTTGGGAATCACTGACTTTCAAGGCTCATAACAGGAGGGCAGCTCCAAAGTAGTAGGACCTTATCTATAAGAGAGTCTAAAGTACTGATGTAGGTTATCTAGAATGAGCAGACATACAGATTTAGACTGAGTACAATAACTTCCCTGAGGTTAATTTTTTAAAATTAAAAAAAATCATGGTTATTTAACAAATGCTTGCTGATGGACTTATAGAAGAGAGAATCTGACAAACTTTTGCTTTAACTTTGCTTTTTTTTTAAAAAAATAATAAGTCTTCTGAAAATAGGAACTGACAAATTTTTTGGAAACAAATATAAAGCACTTTCTCTTTTAGAGACTAAAGAATAACTCCCTCTGTGTTATCATTTGCTTAACTGAAAACCTATGACAACTGTTTGCTCGTTTTGATTCTCTCTCCCCTCAGAGCAGTCACTGTTCAGACTTAAGTCTCAGGAGGTCTGAGCATGGGTTTGTGCACATAGTCAATCCAGGAGACTCCAAGCTGTAATTGAGATACACTCACTGGGTTAGTGCCTCTTTGTTTCAGGGTTAGCAAACGATGGCAAATTTCCATAGTATCCCCTCCTTCCACAAAATTAAGAGCAAAGATAAGCCAGTTCCTTATTTTGAAGTTGACACCCTGATTTCCAGTTTCAGTAAACTCTGGAGGAGACATAAGGTACCAGCTCTTACGGAAACTTTAGAACTCAAGAAGAGTGGACTGAATACTAGGAAACCTTCACTATAGTTTTAACTCTGCCCCTAACCACCGTGGGAACCTTAGGTGAGTTACTTCAGCTCAATGGGACTCAGCTTCCTAAGTCATGAAATTATTTTCAAGGTCCCTTTTAGCTTCAGATGTTTTGTGATTCTAACTCTCAACAATCATGGATTTTAGTGATATAGACAAAAAGCAGAAATGTCACAGTTGTACTGTATTTATACTCTGTCAACTCTAGAGTAAAGCCAAACATTCCTGTAAGACTCATATTTTTTAATAACAATTTAATTTGTACTGTTAATGAACATTTTTATAGCTCCATTTGAGCCTTTGCAAACACATCCATAAAACTGGTTGTATTGCTTCAAGTTTATAAAACCCCACTGCATTTTCCAAGAAAGTGGGCATTTATGCAAAGAAATAGCCTAACACATGCCTAACTGCCTATTTCAATTATTATTTGTCAATACAGTATCCACTTGAATAGTGCAAACATAATGCCCCCGGAAAGTCTGGCAGATTCCTGTTGAAGGAACCTCTGCTCTTAGAATCCCATCAGCATTTTCTTTCATTTCTGTCTTAGCATCAAATTTCTGGAAATTCAAGAGAGAAAATCCAGAAGATGACACTAACTTTCCTGCCATCCAAGAGACCACACTCATTGTTTCATTAAGCTTTTCTGATATTTGTAAAGCCTCCAAAATAGTTATGTTCATATAGGCATTTTTGCTCTTATTCACTTTTCACTTTGATTTAAATAATACATTTATTTGGAGACTTTTGATGTAACATTCCTGTCTGGTTATAATGACCTATAGCATCAACTCACTTGTATTTTCTTAGAAAACTATCACCTTTTCTCTTGCACCACTGTGGATGTTTACAGAATTACACAAAGCCTCCATGAAGGCTTACAATATAAACACTTTTATTTATGCCAGAAAATGAGCTGTTTATCTGTTTATGGGGCAAGCTCATCTGTGAAGGAACATCATTAGGTGTAGGTAGGCACTCCATTCAAACATGCATTTATTCATTCAGCTGATATTTATAGAGCACCTACTTGGAACCTGGCATTTTATAAAGTGTAGTAATAGTGACTAAGGTATTAAATGACCACTCCCACCCCCATGGAGATGACAGTTCAGAGAAAGAAGATGAATAGATAGATAGATAGATGATAGATAGATAAGGATATAGGTATAGGTATAGATAATAGTATTACTTTTATGAACAAAAATAGCACAAGGTGCTCTGAGAGGATCAACCATTCCTGTAGAAATGAACTTTAGGTTGGGCTAGAGGGTGAGTAGGAGTTAGCTAAGCAAATGGGAGTGGGTAGAAAGGATTCCAGGATGGAGAAGCAGCCCATGCAAAGGTCCTGAAGTTGGAAGAAAGAGAACACATAAAAAAGTCCGATGTGATCTGAACTCTGAGGCCAAAGGGAAGAGCAGCCAAAATGCAGCTGGAGTTGTAGAAATACATTGCATTGACCTAGACCCTGAACATACCCTCTGTGAGGAATCAAAGGCTCACAACTGCTTCTTTAGTTGGTGATGGCTTCTGTAGTAGTTTCTTGAGCAACAGTGACCTTCCTGGTCTCTGCAGCTCATAGAAGAGGTAGCTTCCAGGGGCTGCAACAGTCAGCAGGTACCACAAAGGTTCCTGGTCCATCTTCTTTTTTCAAAGAGCTCTGGGGCCCCTAGTGACACAATTCCATCTGACTTCAGCACCAGGAATAGAGACAGCTGTCAGATGTCCTAGCTGTGCCCTCTAGTGGCAGGTGGAGTGTTACCCAGCTCTTTTGAAAGGGTAAACGCCCTCTCAGAGTTTGGAAGTATGCATGTGGGGACATAATGGGTGGGGGGTCGGGGAGGAGAGGAAATTCTACTCTAACAGCCTGTCTTTCTTTCAATTCTCCTATGATTCCTTCTATCCACAGTGTTCACAGCAGTTCACATTAATGCTGTGATAAGTCATTTTAAGGTACATTAAAGGTCAAGGGAATCTCAGAGCTCTGCTTGCACACACACTTTCCTCCATCCATCCTTTCTATTGTGACTACTCTTACATCGTCCTCAGTCTCTTTGGGCTCTGTTTGCTCTATCTCTCCATGACCCATCTCTTCTCCTCCTGTAACATAATCTGGGTGAATATCCTTCTTTGATTTAGTGAAACGGTCCACTTAATTTCCTTGGTAACAGAAAGAGCCAAGTACTTTTCTTTTTGGAATCTAGGCATACCACTCAGTTTTACATCTGATTAACTTAAAGCCACAGCACCTAAATCCAGAGGTCATCTTTTTCCTTGTTGATGAGATCTCTCTGCCTAAGCATCCTTTTCCCTCAGCACTTGGGTTTTTGATATGAGATTCCACATGCCATGCTTTAAGAAACTGGGAATAGGGGGAAAGGGTAGGGCCAAGACCGAAGTGAAATGTAGCCCAGACTCATGGTGTATCTGGTTCCCAAACTGACAATAATTGGGTAAGAGATTTGTGTTTCCCGAGTGCTAAGAATGTTACATGGAAGAAACAAATATCAAAGAACGGATGCTAATCTTATCAGAGGGACTTCAGAAAAGAACAGGTTGGTTTAAGAGCTTTCAAGGGAATTGTTTTCTCATGGACATAGGGACCTTTGAAGTTCCTTCAGTGCATGAGTTGTGTCTTCCCTGAGCTATGCCTTAGAGCCATAGTGGGGCCTGGTGCTCTAGGCTGGATATGCTTTACCACATCTTGCTCTGGTCAAGGCATGATCCAAAGATATATATTTACTCAATGTCAAAAGGTTTTACCTAACTAAAACTCCAGCATCACCATCCTTTGATAAAAGGGTGAGGGGTCGATTCTCTTTGTTGGTTTTGTCTGTTCACAGGACATTGGATTTGTTCCACTTCGGGAAGCTGGAGATTCCCAGTTTACAGTACTTTTACAGGAATGTGGAGGGACCGTATTTCCAGAATCTGCATCCCCTTTTGTATTTCTGGGTTGATCGTCTGCCTTGTTGTCCACTCTGTACCCGTGAAGCTCTGATCAGTCTCCACACCTTCTAGCCTGATAAGAAAGAAGTCCTAGAAGAATTTTTGAATGAATCCAGGATCTAAATGGTACAGGGATGATATTCCACTGCAACTAGTCTCTATCACTTTCTTTATATAACGACTTCTTCCTCTGTCTTTTGGAGGGTTTTCAGATCAACCTCTGGAAAATCAAAGGGTGTTAAGTAGGCATATTGTCTCAAAAATATCAAAGTTATTATTTTCTGAGGAATTTGAGTTCTATTGGATAAAGTGAATTCAGTATGTTCTCTTATACCATCGCTGTATATGAGAACATATGTATGTATAGGTTGCTGGAAATAGGATTGGAAAGTGAGTCAGTCCTTTCTCATTTGGTCCATTCTAGATAGGTGTGTCCTTTGTTGGACTTTAAGAAGCTATAAACTTTCAAAAGCCTCCATGTACATGCCTTATTATGGACAATCACTCATATTGGCCTCCAGTTCAGAAAGAAAGACCCTGAATTTAACCCAGCTATTCCTACATATGCAGTATTTGTCTTTTCCTTAAAGACAGCTAGATTTACTGACAAATTAAAATCTCTTTATGCATAATGAAAAAATAATGCTGAAGTGGCTTTGTTTCAGACAGGAAATAGTTTTTCAACATGTTATTTTAAGTGTTTTGTTCATTATTATAACCAAGTATCCAGGAGTACTCACATGAGATATTCCTTATACATTTTAAATGGACGTAATGTAAAATGCTAAAAAAAGAAGCAACTTTTGCAATGCAAATCTGGGTAAGGTAATCTGTAATTATGTTTTGAGAGAATGGGTTAAGTGGGACTATGTAGAATATAATTTTTAATTTCTCACCAACGTTAATGTGTCTATATATCAAAACTTATATCTATATGTTTATAAAGTGAGCATGAGGGAAGAGACAATATTTTTGTAAGATGAAAAATTCTGTTTCTCAGTAGCAGAAACAGTAGTTCATGGCTCTTCACAAGGCATGCTTTTTCTCCTGCAGTTAAAGAACCAAAAACATTTTCAAGATAATTTTCATGAGAGGACCTACAGGAGGAAGAATCAAAGGGAAAACTAACTGTATAGTTATACAAACTTGTGAGGTACTCAATTACCTATGGCTCAGGACCAATCTCCAATACAATAATGTAGGGAATAGTTGGTGCCCTATGTTGGAAGTGAGCCATCCTGCATGGGATCATGAGAACTCATGGAGTAACATACTAAAATTCTTAGCCATTTCTTCAAGTGATAGAAACATACCATGTTTCTAGTTTTTAAGGATGGCATGGAATGTGCAGGCTGATCAGAATGTCTTCTTTTAAAGTTGTTAGGTTAAAGATTAATTATTGCCAATATTTGCCAATACTAAATTGTAATGTACATAATCAGGGTGGTCTCCTACCACCACCTACTACTAAAGATGACCACAGAGTTGTTACAATTATGCTAATTTCCATCTCAGTTTGTTTGGACCGTTTGAGCAGATGTAATGTCTCCAGTCAGAAGATGGGGATAGAATAGCCGTGCGCATTCTGAAAGCCTTGTTTTCCTTTTCTTCGGGGCTTCATAACCTAGCTAAGCATGATAGCTCTCAGGTGTTGAACTCATACTACTTTCCATACTTTTATTTGTGCCACATATAAAAGCTTTTATTTTATCTTCACGAAAACACAGTGAGTAAGGTATCATCTCTATTTTCTAGTTGGAAAACAATATGGCTCTAAGGGGTCACTGGTGATAAAGCAGCAGATTTTGGATTTAGCCCTGTGATCTCTGACTGCAAACCCCATTTTCTTAGTTCCTATGCAATACAGCCTCCAGCAACTACTAGGTTAAGGGAGAGGCATGAGTTCCTTTTCTGCTTTTCTATTGTTAAGGCAGCACTGCTACTCCTGGAGCACTGCTTTGTAGCAGAAGGAAATGATGTGTTTTTGATGTATTAAAATACTAACCCATTTCCTCTGGCTTATCACATATAATACAGGAACTCCAAGTATTGTCAATGAAGTCTATGCTCTAAACTTGTAGGAGAGAAACCTCTATGGGCCACATATCCCACCAAAATCTTGGTTGTGGCTAAAGAATCAATGAACCTTCACTATTGAAATAGATGTAAATAAGAATATAAACCATATATGTCATTTATTGAGTACTTACTCTATGCGAGGTACTCTCTCTCCCAAGTTACAAAATGGCATAATACAGAAAGAGCATCCCTCAAAGAGATTATAGTCCTCTTGGTGGAACTCTATGAAAAAGAGTCTAACGTGTCTATAAATATCTGTGTGCTTTTCCCTAAACTAGTTAAGAAAGGGTCTGGAGAAAGCATGAGCACACGTAGCCCACCTTGTGGGATTTCACAATACCTGAAATAGAAAAAAATCCTACATTTTTTGGAGAGAGAAGAAAATAAAACACAACAAAATGAGTTAAGAGATGAATGACTATTCTGCCCAGTGTAAGCCTATGGCCAGTAAAGACATTTTTAGGCATGGGACAACTCAGATAGTTTATCTCTTTTGAACTCTTTTTAAAAGAATCACACAAATCTATACAACCATAGAAATGAAAATCCAGCTCAAGAGAGGAGGGAGTAAGTTATCTGAAGCAACAATGAACAGAAAAACCAATGGAATCAAGGCTAAAAAAATAAGTCTAGGTAACCTGGCTGTGAAACAATGTAATAATTAGGGATCTATCACAAAAGGTATCCCCAAAATAGAAGTATGATATATTCATATTCTAAAATTCTATTTCCCATTTAATAAAGATGATATACCTGGATGTACTAAGACGTATGCATCTCCAAGATACTTTGTTGACTGGAAAAATACAAAATGCAAATCATAAAATATGACACTATTTATGTAAAATATTTATACATGAAAAAATAGTGAAAATATTTAGAAACAATATACATCAAAAATTTGAGGTTTTACCTTTGGAGAGAGAGGTGGGATTGTAAGGGAACAGGGGTTGATGATGAAGATAGGCTTTTAATTTTTAGTTCATAAATCCTATAATGTTTAAATGTTTTGATAAACATATATTAATGTACAATTGAATGATTAAAATGATTTTAAAAATAAAGGAAATACCCTGTGGAGTAGCTAAGCAATAGCTCTTTCATTTACCAGCAGTAATCTTGGATAAGTCTTTTTTGAGCTTCCATATCTCTGCCTGTAAGCTGAAAATAACAATATTGATCTTAAAGTCTGTGTGTGAGTGAGTGAATGAGTGAGTGCGTGTGTGTGGTTTAAATGAAATGCAATGCCATATGTAAGATGCTAATTACAATGTCTGGAATATAGTATGTCCTTAACCAATAGCAGTTAATAGTATGCAACATATATTCAACCTAGGAAATCATAAAGCTGCCAAAATGAAGTTGTAATCACAGAGCAAGGCCGTTTTGTTGATTAGTTATTCACTGATCAGAGATACTGCTTAAGCATCAGGTTATCTAAAATTTTTGTTTGGCTTAAATACTCATACAGTTGATGAAATAAATACATGATTTTCAAAGTAATCTTGAGATAATTTATATTGAACAGTAATAGATCAACAGTAAATGTGTGGTTTGGTAGAAATTAAAAGGCATCTTATTGCTCTTTTGTAAAAAGAGCAAGACATCTGGAGGCGCCTCTAGTTGGAGATGTACATGTAAAAGAGTGAAATGTTTGTATAAAATCTCATAAGGGCAGGAGCATAGTTGAAGTGGCAGTGAAGTTTATTTTTCCCAAGTGGTGCCTTTCAACAATATTTTAACATCTTTTTTTTTTTTTTTTTTTTTTTTTTTTTTGCGGTACGCGGGCCTCTCACTGTTGTGGCCTCTCCTGTTGCGGAGCACAGGCTCCGGACGCGCAGGCTCAGCGGCCATGGCTCACGGGCCCAGCTGCTCTGCGGCATGTGGGATCTTCCCGGACCAGGGCACGAGCCTGTGTCCCCTGCATCGGCAGGCAGACTCTCAACCACTGCGCCACCAGGGAAGCCCTCAACAATATTTTAAAAGATAATATATTGACATTATGATTGTAAGCCTGAAATGAAAAGATGTTAGAGAAAGCAATGCGAAAGCATGACCCTGAGGTATATAAAGGAGGAGCTAGATCAAGATCATTCTAACTTCTTATATACTTACACTCCCACCAGTCAACAGTAGTCTTTTCTCCCCAGCTCCACACACAGGTCCTGCCTCATACATGCTCCCTTCATGTTAGATCCTAGCTCTGTCTTTGTTTACGGTTGAAGAAAATGACCCTTCTCTTTGCACCTATATTTGAATGTTCTCAAAAGAAACATAAGCTTTAAAATGCATATACCTAATCATGTTGAGTCTTTATGATTCTCATTGTTTCTAAAACAGGCAAATCACATAATTTGTGGAAATGGTATCACTGGACTAGTGGGTCAACTCCTTTGGAGTGGGCGGGCATTGGCCACTTTTGCCTTGGAAAATTATATTCAGTTAGGAAGTATCTTTGGTGTTTTCAATGTTATAGGAAAAATTACTCTTTGTAGAAAAGAAGGTTCACGATGCTTTGCCTTTTTGGAATTTAGTCAATTAGAAATTGTCAGATTTTTCTTTTGGTCTCATTTTATGCCATAGTCTTTGCCACCTCTGTTATCATTTGATATACTGACGTGGAAGGATCTTTAGGTGACTTTTAAAAAGAAACTCTTTTATTGTGTTTGTAAAATCAATGGTACAGGGTGTTCTCAGTATAAGGGTTTTTTAAAAAAAATGGTATTGTTTATTCAGTAAGGCTCAAAATCGATTTCAATTTTATGTGTACATTTATGTGTTGCAAAAATGAAAATGCTTAAGATGTAAGCAATATAATAGAGTGAGAAAGCCAAGGATTCCTGATTGCATCTGGGAGTAGATGTGTTAAGCTTGCTGCTGTTCTTTGTCATCTTACATCGTCTCTTTACCACTACTGAAACTTGCTCCAAGAAGGTCCTTTGTAGTGAATTCAAAAATCAAGAGGCTTCTTTTCAAGTGTTTATACTTTTTTTTTAACTTGTTACTTTTGTATTCCTTACAGATGTGAGCAAACTCATTAATTTGCAACTTTTTCCTGCTCCTGCTTAGCCAGTAAATCATCAAGTTGAGTTAATCCTACCTCTAAAATATCTCTTATATCCATTTTTTCTTTTTCTTTTTCTCTGCCACTGCCTTGGTTCAAGCTCATTTACTTTCTCGAATGAAGTATTGCAATTTGTTATTTAACTAATTATTCCCTCAAGTTCTCTCCCTACCAATCCACCTTTCAATGTCCAATCGGTGATTTTTCTACAGCCAGGATGACCTACTTAAAAGCAAAACATGCCGAAATTTAGGGATTCCCCATCATATATAATAATAATTTTAAATGCCTTCACAAATTGACCCTAGAACCTTCATAATTTGACCCTAGCCTACCTTCTTCAGGTTCTGCTGACTTCTTGCAACCTTTTCTTCTCTTTATCCTCCCAGTCAATTCTCCCTAATGTTCAGAGGTAAGGAACAATTTTCCATTCTTACGTGTGACATGTTCCTTCTCAACTTTTTACTTTTACGTGGTATGTTCCTTATATTTAGGAGAACTTCTCTGGCCTATTCACTATCTGTTGAAGTTCTGAACCTCTTTTTTATCTGCCAGATCTGAGTATCATCTCCTCTGTTACATCTTCTCTACCTTTTAACTTTGACTATGACTCCAAGAATATCATACATAGTGTTGGTTACATCACACTGCTATTTGCTTAACTGATTTCACTATTAGATTTTGAACATCTTGAGGGCAAGAACCATGTTTCATTTACCTTTGTATTACTATTATTTTACTGAATATTAGCGGAATCTCACTATATAGTTATTGAATTAATAAGACAGAATGAATCAGTGTTTTGTATACTGAACAGATCTGGGGACTTTCCTAAGGACCCTCCCTGATTTTTCATGACTGGTATTCTCTTTGAGACATTGCCCTGAAAGGGAAGAGAAGAGAGAATAAGAATATTGAAGGCAGTGTTGATGACTACAACCTGCTTTGATTCTGTACCCAAACTGAGATATTCCAGAGAGGTTTCTTGACTGTCTGCACCACTGGAAGCTGTTCACATCACACCATTGAAGGCTAATACATTTATTGCATTTGATAGTTGAACAGTTTAATAGATGAACTTATGCTCATGTCTTATTAACCTGAGTTTTACTATCTACTCAACTTGTTATGTTTTTAGATTGTTACAGCAGCACTTTCAAAAGTATATATATATTTAAATTGTTTGCTTTAGGTTTTTGGTTATATAAAAGGGAGATTTTCTTATAAAGATACCCTTTGCTCTCAAATCCTACTGTAAGTTATTCATTTACATAAAATATTAGCCAGTGGAATTCAGAGATAAAATGTTTGAGGATGATAATAGTTAGAATACTAATGTTGAACACTCATCGTGTCGAGGTGACTGTCCATTAGTGCTTTAAATGGAGTGTCCTATTTAATTCTCAAAACAGCCATGTGAGGGAAAGCAGCATCATTCTCCTACTCTGTAGAAGAGAAAAACAGAAGTATAAACAAGTTAAGCAACTTGCCCACACTATACAGCTGTGAAGGATCACAGCCTGGATTGGAATTCCCGGGTGTCAGACTCCAGAGTCATAATCACTATAGCTGTGGAGAGTATAATTTAGAAGTAAATTTCTATTCTACCTGAAAATCAGAGGTTGTTCTGCTATCAGAATCTTAGCATCCTCTTCAATAGGTTGGTTCTTTCTCCTTGAAATCTGACACTTCCCTTTTTTTTTTACTCCCTATATGCTGCTGGTAAATGAACTCTAAATCCCTTTTCACTTCTTCTTTGGGACAATTTCATTACTGCTTCATGAGCCAGCGCACCATGATGCATCTCATTACAGCCCCTCTCCTTGATCAACTGTGTTGATGATGAGACACAAGTACCAAGCCATTACCAAATGCATGCTTGTATTTATTCTTTTTGCCACCTGAAGAATGGGAAACTATCTATGTAATTCTAGAGATTAGGATATGTATTCATTTCTTTTATACTAAAGATAAATATAGAGGCTGCAATAAGAACAATGCCTATAGAATTAGGCAAGTACAGATTTGGATGTTTGACCAATTGATTAAATTTCATTGAAACAAAACAAACAAAGACAAAAATAAACTCTAAAATCAAAAGATCTGCACTACTCTTATCAGTTAATGTTTGTCTTCCTAGATCGCATTTTAAATTCCTTAATGGAAACAATTGTCTTATACAGTATGTTTCTTGCTAATAATGGGTGATCATAAACATGTTATTTTGTTTTGACCAGATAAAATATACTACAGCCTCCTTGCCAAACTAACTTTCCTTATGTGACTGTGGCTGTGGACTACCAAAAGCCTATAGTACGTCAGTCGACGTATTTCTGAGAATCATACTATTATAAAGCTTATGGTGATCTTGAAGTAAAAAAGTAACATAATCGTTTGTAAAATTTTATTTTAAGAGTGTTTGGATTTTGGTGCTGAGAAGTAATTACTTTAGTGTGATTTATGTTTGAATTTAATTTGCTTTATTCATGTTAGGTGGCCTTTTTCTCGTCAAATGTTTTTATATAGTCTTTCTGTCATGTTTAGTGGCTTTTATCCACCTACACCCCCTCTCTCCCATCATTGTATGAAATAGAAGTGGTACTTTATCATGGCCTAATAAATATTGGCTAGGTGCTGAAGGTACTTTAATTCCCAGCCTCTGAGAAAGGGCTTGGATCTTTGTGTTGGGTGTTCTCAGATACAGAGATGTAAACGCCATTTTTCTGTTCCATTTGCAGGTCACATGTGCCAATTTAACAAATGGTGGAAAGTCAGAACTTCTAAAATCAGGAAGCAGCAAATCCACACTAAAGCATATATGGACAGAAAGCAGCAAAGACTTGTCTATCAGCCGACTCCTGTCACAGACTTTTCGTGGCAAAGAAAATGATACAGATTTAGACCTGCGATATGACACCCCAGAACCTTATTCTGAGCAAGACCTCTGGGACTGGCTGAGGAACTCCACAGACCTTCAAGAGCCTCGGCCCAGGGCCAAGCGAAGGCCCATTGTTAAGACGGGCAAGTTTAAGAAAATGTTTGGATGGGGTGATTTTCATTCCAACATCAAAACAGTGAAGCTAAACCTATTGATAACTGGGAAAATTGTAGATCATGGCAATGGGACATTTAGTGTTTATTTCAGGCATAATTCCACTGGTCAAGGGAACGTATCTGTCAGCTTGGTGCCCCCTACGAAAATAGTGGAATTCGACTTGGCACAGCAAACCGTGATTGATGCCAAAGATTCCAAGTCCTTTAATTGTCGCATTGAATATGAAAAGGTTGACAAGGCTACCAAGAACACACTCTGCAACTATGACCCTTCAAAAACCTGTTACCAGGAGCAGACCCAAAGTCATGTGTCCTGGCTCTGCTCCAAGCCCTTTAAGGTGATCTGTATTTACATTTCCTTTTATAGTACAGATTATAAACTCGTACAGAAAGTGTGCCCCGACTACAACTACCACAGCGACACACCTTACTTCCCCTCTGGATGAGGATGAATGTAGGGGTGAGACTGAAGCCTGAGGAATTCAAGGTCACATGACAGGGCTGTTACCTCAAGAGGAAGGTCCCATCTGTTGCCTGGAATGTGTCTACACTGCTGCTCTCGTCAACTGGCTGCAAATACGCTCGTGGAAAACAATCTGATGTAATTTCTGCCCAGTCAGCTTCATCTCTCAGTATAGTTGTAAATCACCACAGATTCTAAAGCCACACTTGAAGACATGCTCTCACACATAGATGTACACAGACACACTCTCATATACATTTCAGCTGGCATCCGTCATGATTCTTGTCAAGAGGGCTTTCGTTGTCTGACTCATAATGGTTCAGGATAAACGATCATCAAGCAAAAGGATTAACTAGACAGTGAATGGTTTTTAGCACTTGCTGTTATGGAAATCTCCTTTAAAGTCTTGAGTACATGCTAATCAATAATCCCCACTCATGCATTTCTACTGCTTGGAGTAGCTGTACTGGTAAATACTACTGTAGGAGTATATGCTTGTTAAAATTGGGAAAAAAAATGTGTCTTTAGAGCTCAGTATTCTTTATTTTATGAACACAACAAGTGTAGTAACTTTTTCCAGCATTCAGTAGGCACATTCAAGGTGATACAAGATGGCTCTTTTTTCTATGGAGGGAGCCTGTTCTCAGTAAAGATGAGCAGACATTTGGAATTTACACGTGGGCAGACACTGGATTACAGCTTTCATCACCAATCATTGGACTTTTGCAAAGTTGAGACCAGCTAAGGTTGCTTAAAATAAGTTCTGATCATTATATAAGAAGGGAAATGCCTGACAGACACCATGTAAGTTATGTGTCTGTCTTATCTTTACTACACATATTGTAACAAATTCAATATCCTAGTCTTCATTTGTATGAATGGTTTGTATTGTACATAGTTTAACCAAGTGTTATTTGAGCTGCTTATTAATATTAACTATGTACTTGTCTCTCTGCTTGTTATTGGTTAAAAAAGAAAAAAAAAGGATATGAGGAATCCATTCTATCAATGTAGCTGTGAACCCCATTAAAAAGACAAACTTAATGTACAAAGCATTTATTCAGCTCAAGTATTGTTGACAGCTATACATATACAACATTACAGTCTGTCTGTATTTAGATATTTTATTTCTGGACAAGTGAAATGTACATAAAAATAAAATGCTTAAATTTGAGTTTCAATATGTACTTGTGTAAGATGGTGATTTAAATGGTTCTGACAAGAAAAATGTGTTGGAATACAGTCATGGTTTTGCATCTCATGTCTCTAAATTTGTACAGAACTATCTAAATTGCTATTAGTTGCCCAGTCAAAACAACTTAGGAGTTTAAGTCTCAAAACTGGGAAACAGTTGTGGCATTCAGTATTACATACATTTTTGGTTTGCTGTCATGCTAGTTGTCCAAGAATACCAAAAATCAATGAACATAAGGAGATGATTGAGGTCTCCTAAATTAATTATAGCTAGTTGTTGTTGTTGTTGTTTTCTTGTACAGCGTCTTTATTTAGCAGAATATTGAGAAGGTAATTTTTTTTTTTTCCTTAAAAGAAAGCCAAGATGTCTGAAGATTGTGGCTGACTTTCCCTGATTCTACTGTATTGACTCAACTGAGAAAATTACAATTACAGTGAAGGGCTTCTATGCTCAATTTACATATAGCAAAAGGGATCGATTTATCTATATAGCATTATTTTGGGGCATTAAGCTTTACTTTTTAAAACTAATTACCATACACAATCCCAGCAAAATAAACAGAAGAAAAAATATGTAAAGTAATAACCCATACTTAAGGTCACAAATTGGGGATTGGGATATGAAAATTCTCAAAGGTTAACTAAAGAGGTCAAATTAAGAACATTCACCCATTCTCATTTTCCCTTCATGCTGCATAGGGGTAAGTATGTTTTCATACAGAGAATAATAGAAGTTCTACAGGGAACCCAATACCACAGAGTTCTAAAGTGAGAACTCAATGACTGATTTGACTGAAGAGAGCCTTTAATTGCCAATTAAAGACACATCATTCTGTTAAGTGTCCATCTCTCAAAATCCTCCAACATAGCTAGACAACCATTTATATCAATGTATTAATTAATTTGCTGTGGAATTTAGAAGCTGATGTTACAACAGACTTCTCTGGCACAATTGGCAGGAAGAGCTTCATGAGTCCCAGCTGCAGAACATATTTTCCACAGATTAAACCTTGTTATTCTGGGGTTTATTTATCAAAGTGATCACTTAAGAGTCAGTTCTCTCTTAACAAAAAGGAGGATAAGAAAGAAGGCAAAAATCTTTTCTTTTTTTTTTGGATCATTTGATTAGTGGCCTGTGACTTTCATTATGTGGTGTAATCTGTCCTGTAATCCAGCATTCAAGATAAGATGAAAATATGTTTCAGAAAAAAAAAAATATATGCTTCAGTCTTCACCCATCTGCCCTACTCTCCAAAGTTCTTATGAAATATTGCTTTTACATTTTTATAAACATATAGAATGCAGCTAATTAACAATGCATTGAATTATTTTTCTGTAGTTTTTCTTTAGAAGGAAAAAGGAGAAAATTAGCAATTCCCTAATGAAGATTCCAATTTTTAAAAATTTAAACTTTTAAGACTTTTTCTGGGCCTGTACTCACATATCCCAAACTCCAATATCATCAGCACCTCCATCTGTGATATAGAAAAGTTGTGATGATATAGAACTTTGATTCAAAAGATTATTTGTATCTAATATACTTCTATTTTAGACAAGGAAGAGGATGAAGAAAGATGATGAGTAAGAAAATTCAAAGGTTCGCATTAAAAACTTTACTAGGCCAACTTGTTGCTTCAACAAACTGGTTAGTTAAGTTTTAGTTATGCTAGAAAATCATTTGTTATTTGGAAAAAATAAACTTAAAGCTTCCCTAAGGAAATTGCTTTTTCTAGAGTCTTAAATATTCTTTCACACCTTTGCTAAGATATAGAAAAAAAGTCAAGATGGAAATAGATAGCATCTGATGCAAACATGGGTGTGTCATCATTTATTGTTATTTTCAGAAACATTTTAGTAAAATTGAAATTATTATAAAGAAATGATTATTGCAACTTCTCACCTCATGGAAGAAAAATGATACAAGTTACTGCTTTATCTATTTATGATAAAAAGCAATGAATTGTCATGGTATGGTTTCAGTTGGGCATTTTGGGGTCCATGACTCCTGTGAGAATTTCTCTGCATGAGTAGAAGGAGCATAACTATTAATAGTACAGTACTAAAGTTCTGGAAGTGATTATTCTGGAAGTAATTGAAATACTTGTTAAATTTAAAACTGTGGACAGGAGTCTTCAGGTTCCTACATTTCAGCAATAAACTGTAAGCCATATTTTTACACAGATAGATTAAAAAAATCATGAGAAGCCTGAGAAAGTGTTTGTCTTTTCCCTTTTCCCCACTGCTTTACACGTAAGCAGCAGCTTAACCGATATAAACAGCTCTTTGGAGAAACAATTTGCATCTCCACCATCAACTCTGAATGACAAGTTTTAGCCTGAAGCAAATTCAAATGGCTGTGTTTATTAACTTTGGAAAGACTTGGTTAATGTACTAGTTTCAGACATTTATTGATATTTGTTCAATTATCAGTCTTTTTATCTATTTTATATTTATTTTTATCTTTATATTTTTATTCAAATAAAATGAAAATCAGTAGATCAAAATTAAACATTTAAACGCATTAATTTGCATAAAAAATATTACTATTTACCTAGTTTGTAGGTGACAAAAATTGAGGACCTTAACAGAACTGAATCCTGAAAAACTGATTGCTAGGTCAGCTTTTCTCAGGAGTCACATGCATATCAAAGAATGATTTCAGGGCTTGGGAGCATAAGGAAAACAGTCCTTCTCAATTTAAAATTGTGGTGTATCATTGCTTTTTATATCCAGTACTATCAGAAATACTTTTAAGTAACAAATTTACAGTTACTTTTATTTTTACTAGGATGGCAAAGAACAGAAATCCCATGAGAGTTTTAGTTTCAATGTGTTTGTGTGAACAAAGTCTAGAGAAATCACCTAAAATTAGGAGAGTACTTGTGCCAAGTAACTGGCCAAGTTTGATGGAAAGCAGTTTAATATTTATAATTCTGCATTTAGAGGATTATGCCCTTTATTACTTCTGGATTGCAGGATGACTGTAAAGGCCCTAAAGGCAAAGGATACAGAGACTTCCTTTCATTGGCTGTAGTGGCTGTCATGGTTGGAGGTGCCAAGTGTACATTCTCCCAAAATTAGACATACAGCCAAAGCTCTGTTCACATCAACCTCACCTGACAGTTGCTGGATTTCTAATTCCTAATTCTGTGTAAGGCGCCTCAATAGACAACTGGAATTACTGATTTTTGATACTCAAATTCCTAGACCCAAACACATGAGTAAATTTGGCCATTGAGAGAGTGACTATTTCAAGAAATAATGCCAGAAAGTTGTTAGAGAGCCTCTATTCTCAAATAAGTTTTAAATATGTATGTATGTATATGTAATATACATATATATCTACCATTGTTTCTGTTACTGCCAAGATTCACTTTGCCAATTTTCTGAAATTCAGTTTTATTATTACAATTAATTTCTTTTATGCACTTTATAAAAGTTTTCGGTAGAAGGCAAAAAAGAAATTGTGTACAGTGTAAGATAGTAGTCCGGTTTTTATTCTTTTACATATGCTGTCCAGTTTTCCCAACACTATTTATTGAAGTTTTTTCCTAAAGAGTTTTTATTTGTATGGTTTTAGAGCTATTTTTGGAGTCATTTTGTCTTTTAGAAGCTTCTCTGTATGATCAAAGACTGCATTCCATTGTCTCTGGGAGGTCTGAGATTCTCTCTTGCCAAGAATGTGCCTCAAGGTAGACTTATCCAAATTAAAGTTCCAAGTGGCCACCACAATTCCAAATTATCCAAAAGTTCACCCATTTTCCAAAAAGGCACAAGATTCTGATCCATAGGGGGTATACATATAGAAGGCAGGAGTTTTCTGAGCGAGATGGAGAAAAAGTTTTAGACCACGTGGAAACCATCTTTGCATTTAGATTCCCTGAGAGTTCATAACTGCAAGGGGAGTTTCTTAACAGCTGTTCCAAAACACCGGGACTCACATTTTCCTCACTTTTGAACAGAATGGGGTGACTTACCAAGAAGCTTTAACAAACAAAATAGAGGTATGCACAATAAAGTGGGACAGCTCAAAATGCAAAGGCAGCAGAGCCTGGGCCCAAAAGAGAATTACCCTCAAATTCCAGGGTTGACAAGAAAGCAGTGAACTCAGTGGACTCTGTAGGTACCAGCATGAGTTTGCTCACTAGCCTCAGGGTCATACGGGGTCTTCTTTGGATCCCACTCTTAATGCTATGAACTGGTAAATGTTCAGAAATAACAGAAGTAAGACCAATAAATCCCTGAAGTAGTAATTAATAAAAGTTTATTGTGCACACACCAAAAGGGCAGTTTGCAAACTGGCAGCACTCAAACCAGAACATGGAATGAGGATCAGGAGTACATTGTTATAAAGCAGCTTATGTAGTGAGAAGGCAGTGACTGTTTATTCTTCACAGTGACTGGTTATATTTGAATTCTCTTCAATGATAGGGCATTGGTTAGCGGTTACCTCATATCAATTTTGGGAAACGGTTTAAGTTTTGCCTATGATTTCCAGAGCCATAAGCATGAAATGACTCAGGTCAAGTTAGTGTTGCAAAATAAGCTAAATTAAGGTTTGGATTACTTAAGTGGTTTTGCCTGCTCAGGGAATTTTCAAGCCTGTTCTCCATTTGGGTTTGATTTTAACAAGAAAAAAAAATGGCTCCTGCCTGCTTTAGTGAAGATGGTGCCCACCAGCCTCCGTTGCCAGAGGGGATCCCAGCAAGCCCCTGCCCCTCAGTCGACCTGCTTTAAAATTAGCAAATAAGCTTCTTTCACACAAACTATGGCACTTTTCAAAGGGCTGCTTCTGTGCTGGGCACTGTGGCAGGTGAGTCTGTGTGCGGACCCTTTAAGAGCCGTCCTTCCGTGGCCGCAGCCCGTGGTTCTCGCGAGCTCATGGGCATGCGCTCTCTCGAGATTTTTCCAAGCGAGGCCTTTTAAGGGCTTGCCTCTCAGGTGCAGGTCTTAATAGTTGGCGTACCCGCCGTGCAGTAGGACTCCTTCGGTCCTCAGGGAGAAGCTTCAGGTTCTGAGCTCGCTCAGATTGTGGGTCACCGTGGAAAGACTGTGTCTCAGCCTTCTACCTGCGTTGATGCGGTTTCCCTCTGCTCGCCCGCCGTGCAGCAGCGGCTCCACGAGTTTTGGGGGTTTTTCTCAGAGAAAATCGTTCCCTATGTAGCTGTCGACTCAGTTTGTCCGTGGGAGGAGCCGAGTTCAGTATCTGTGTTGCCGTCTGAGCCGCAGTGCCTCATAAACTTGTTACGTGAGGTAAGCAGTTATTATTCTCTCTTACTTTCTTCACCCAAAAGAGAAAGGAGTGCAAGTTTCTGATAATGGCTAATAGTTGTTGAACACGTAAGGATGAGCCCTTGACTGTGCCCGGCCATTTCCGTGTGTCCCCTCACTTAAGCCGAGGTTATAGAGACTCTTCCGAGGCCCCCCTTGCCGTGAAAAGTCTGATGCTTGGAGACATGGAGTGACTTCGCCCAAAGCAGTACAACTCGTGATACATCCAGGAGTCAAATCCCATCTTCAGGACCCCAGAGTCTGACTTTGAAGCTGCTACTTCTCTCTGTTACTCTGTGAAAAAACGTATATGCAAAATTAGCACATCTAGTATGAACATATAGTATAATTATATAAAGAAGAGATGAAAAATTCCTTGAATCCATTTGTTTTTCTTCAGCGGCTTGCTGTTTCTCTTACTTGTCCAGGCCCCTCAGAGTCCCGTGTGGCCCGGTTAGTCGCCTCTGCGGTGGCTGGGCAGCCCAGGCCAGCCAACCCGTTGTGGCCCCCCAAACCTGTGTGTGTGTGTGTCAGTGTGTCAGTGTCACCGTCACCCAGTCCCTGCGTCAGAATCTCCTTTCAGGGAAATCTTCCTGTATGTTTAGGAAATTTCAGACCATGGTTTCCATTTTTCCTCAAAAATGAGTCAAGTAATTTTAATATGGTTTTCAGTCAACTTTTTGTATCATTTCAAAATGTGTCTTTTTGCCTTTCTGCTCTAAGCTTTAAAGTCTTTTTCTCACAGAGGGAAAACAAAACCACATTTTATTTTCTATGTAAAGCTTAGTGGATGGGGAGATTCGGAAGGATTTGCTCAATCTTCTTTGCTGACATACTTAGTTTTTCTTTTGCTGCGTCTTATTCTTGAAACAAACACACCGAAAAAATTGTAACAATTTTCTTGCTTTAATTCCTCAAGTCTTTTAAAGACTTAGCTCTAAACACAAAAACAGGGATTTAGAATACTCTTAATACCCTGGCCCTCTGCCTGTAACAGTGATATGTGTTCCTCTTTTTTCTCTTACTCATGTTTTGCTCATGTTCAAAATTAGCACACTTTGAGAGAACCCCTAAGTGTGAAGGCAAGTTATACTCCATTGGTTTAACTGTCCTGAAATTCTATCATGTCGTAAATAATTTATGAGCCCTCTCTTCATTGTTAACTGAGCTTGAGCTCCACCTTTTCATTTT
This sequence comes from Lagenorhynchus albirostris, assembly GCF_949774975.1. Lineage (NCBI taxonomy): Eukaryota > Metazoa > Chordata > Mammalia > Artiodactyla > Delphinidae > Lagenorhynchus > Lagenorhynchus albirostris. The sequence continues at coordinate 62,005,944 of NC_083102.1, forward strand.
TCCACAGATTTTAGGTAAAAATCAAATATATCATTAAAATAACACTTGTGTTTCAATCTGTAATGTTTATAATATTTTACTGTACGTAAGTTATGAAAACTAAGGGATGAGTTGAGTTTACAAATATAGTTCTTCATTTTCTTGAGTTCACAGGTTTTTCCTTCCCTCCCTTTCTCCCTTCCTCCTTCCTTCCTTCCTTGGTATTTGCCAGCTATTTTTCATGCAGGGCCTTTTGAAGTAATGCTCCCAACCCCTCCATACATGCATTTACTTCTTTGGACCACGTGGGCTTTCCTTGACATAGGCAACTACAGCTTTCCAACTCGCTGCTTCTGTGAGTTTTTTTTTTTTCAAAATTTAGCAGAGTTATTGGGTTTGACCAAAAAAAGTGTTTGTTGCTTTCTCTTCTTTTAGCTTGGGTGAAGTATATAAAAAGGGAGACCTTGGAGCATTAGAGCACAAATTCTACTTTATATGTAATAGAAAAAGTTAAGATTATACAGAGCCAGTTCCTCCATACTCATTTCTCACACTCAGAATAGGTGCTCCTTGTTTACAGGGTGAAGAAAAGGAATTTACTCGTGGAAGGCAAGATTATAAATACCAGTATGATTCTGGGAAAGAGCCTCGTGCTCTCGGGCTTTGTTCTGAGAATAGAAATATTTTGGGATGGAATCTAGGGAAGCTGGAAGTCTTGCAGCAGAGTTGAGATCGCTGTGCGGAGTATCTAGGCCATTGGAAATGGGATATAAAAAGTGTCATGAAAACAACGAAGTTTTCTTTTGTTATCTTAGAGTGGTGTAAACTTGAGAGAGCCCAGTATACCCACAAGGCCTTGAGTTTGGGACAGGATTGGCAGGAGCAGTCTACCAGACCTGACTACTGGAGCCCAGATGGATATGTGTCTCTGGGAGGCCTGTGTGGGCTGATGAGGAATGAGGATCAGGTGTCATCTCTTGCCAACACCATGTGAAAGTTTTTTGTAATTTTGGGAATAGGTTGGAGAGCCCCTAGATAGGCTTAAATTGGCTTCAGTTGGCTGAGATTTTAGTGTTCTCCGTATGGTAGAGTTTGGGCTTAAGATAAAAATTAAGTTGTAGAAAGGTAAAAATTACATCTATTCCACAATTGATAATGTGACTTGAAATTAACATCTGCTAGATATTTTCATTCATTTGATAGAAGGTGTTGATATCTGTTTTGTGGAAGGTGCAGCCCTAGCACACTGATTCTGAAACAGACATGTTTTAATCTAGAGATACCTATACTGAAGGACAAAGTAATTTATTAAAATGCAGGAGGATTTTGTGACCTATATGATGATTTCCATCCAATATAAATTTTTTTTTATAGCCATGACTACTTAGTCTTCTTTTTTTAATTAATTAATTAATTTTATTTTTGTCTGTGTTGGGTGTTCATTTCTGTGCGAGGGCTTTCTCTAGTTGCAGCGAATGGGGGCCACTCTTCAAAGCGGTGCGCAGGCCTCTCACTATCGCGGCCTCTCTTGCTGCGGAGCACGGGCTCCAGACGCGCAGGCTCAGTAGTTGTGGCTCACGGGCCCAGTTACTCCACGGCATGTGGGACCTTCCTAGACCAGGGCTCGAACCTGTGTCCCTTGCATTGGCAGGCAGATTCTCAACCACTGCACCACCAGGGAAGCCCCAATATAAATCTTTAATTTTATATTGGCTTAAATAACCTTTATAAATAATGGTTTTGGATGAAAGGGATAATTATAGAGATATGAAGGAGATGGTGAAAAGGTAAATATTTTCAACTCACACCTTTAATCATTCTTTTTATCCTCCCTTTCTCAGTCATGTTTTTACAGGTTATGAATAAATATAGAGCTTATTTCCAAGCACTGGCACACTGAAAGGAATAGAATGTTGAGGATATTTTACAGGGCCCTGTCAAGGGAAATGCCTGGTAGTGAGAATAGAGCTCAACCTAACTCAGGCTTCAAGTCTAACACTCTTTCCATTACACTGTAATTATACTTTGCCCACTCTTCTTAGGAGTTTCTGCTTGTATATTTGTTTAAAAAAAAAATGTTTCTAGAACTAGATTCATGGTTTACAAGCGTGTTCCAAGAATCCCTAAATTTCCAAAGAGGTGCCTTCTGAGCCTTTAGAGGGGGACATGGAGGCCAAGGAGGGGGTGGTACTGAGCCATCTGCTTAACTTTTCACTCAAGTATTCACTTATTCATTTGACACAGATTTATGGAATGTCTACTATGTGTCATGCATTGGTATAGGTCCTGAGGATACATCAGTGAACAATACAGACAAGGTCCCTGCCCTCAGGCAGCTTAGAATCTAGTGGAAGGAGAAAGCATTTACCAAATGAATATATTGTATGTCTGGTGGGAATTAATACTATGAAGACGAACGAAGCAGAGAGAGAGTGTAGAGATTTATTAGGTTTTTTCTTTCTTTCTTTCTTTCTTTTTTTAATATTGGTGGTTTGGAAAAGTGGCTCATCTGTGGTGATATTTGAAGACAGTGATGGAGGTGGTCATATGGATACCTAGGGCAGGAGCATTCCATGGACAGGGAAAAGCAGTTGCAAATGCCTGAGTCAAAGGCTGGCTTGGTGTGCTTCTAAGGAAAGGCAAAATGGTTAGAGTCACTGGAACGGAGTTAGCACTGGAGGGAACCTTTGGAGGGTTTAGAGCAGATGAGTGACTTGATGTGATTTATGTTTTAAAAGGACCACTCTGACTGCAATGTGGAGAACGGAATATAATGGAGGCCAGGTGTGAAGCTACTGTAATAAAGCAGGTGGGAGATGATGATGGCTCAAATTTAGGACATAGGGGTAGCAATATTGGCAGTGAGAAATCACCAGATCCTGGATATAGAACCTAGGATTGACTGATGGACTGGTTCTGATGTGTGAGAGAAATCAGTGATGCCTTTTTTATTTTTTATCTTCAGGTTACATATAAAGATAGATGCTTTGTAGAAACAAACATTTTAACACCTGCTTTGGAATTAGCTGGAAGTTACAAATAATCATGCCCCTTCTGATCTTGATTAACTAATAAGTTTGTTCTATCTCTTTGGAACTGTGGAAGGGAAAGGAATTCATTTTATTTTTTGAAAAGTCCGTATACTTTGTGCATTCTGACAGTCACTTTATTGCTCTTAAAAGCATTGTGAGGTTTGATGTTTCTGTCTTTAGATGTTGCATTTTAAAAATACATGAAAAACTCTTTCATATAGTATGACTTGTACTGATCCATTGTGAAAATCTGAGGGAAATATGCTTTGATGTAAATTGGAGGGAACAAGTAAATAGGAAAATGTACCTGTAAATTCTTCATGTTCACTTTTAAGCTCAGTTAATGTCTATGCAGACCTGCATATAATCTGCAAGTAGTGTATGGGTTCCAGAGCTGACTTTTATGGAGACCAAGAAATTCTGCCAATTGTATATATATTCCTTTTTTATTGGAAGAAAGATCCAAATTTCCATCATATTTACAAAAGTTTTTAAAAGTAAAAAAGGTCAAGAACAGCAAAATTGGGTAATAAGATATTATGAACTGATAGGCCGAACCTATGTTAGCAACAAAAGGAAATTTTGAAAGATGTTATGGAACATTACTTAAAAGTGAATCTATTTTATACTTAACCACTTGCAATTTTAAAAATACTTTTCATATGGCTAGAAAAGGTTTTCATTTTAATATTTAACCTCTGAATAAAAATTGAAAAACTAATTTAAACTTTTAAAATATTACCTCATCCTAAAATGTCTGGAAGCATATTTGAGGCATACTTTAAAATCAGGTGTTGGCACCAGAATTATGTTAATCTACAAGCCTTTTCAAAATCTGTGAGTACTAACATTAGACCTGAACTCAGTTTTTCCAGAAATGTTCAATCAAAACTCTGAAAACTGAGAGTCTACTAATCACGAAATGGAAAGGCTATAGTAATTCATATGTCTAGAAAAAATGGACTGTGTAATGCTCATGTAATTATGTCCTGGCTAGTGCATTTAATCCATATAGATGTACTATCAGACAATTGATTCAAAAGTATTGTGCCTGGAGATTGAATATGTAGAATTTATATTCATTTAGAAATTTAAATGTATGTGGTAGTTGAATAGCCAGTTATAGCCATTGGTTGATGCTGACTCATGTCATTAAAAAAACAAAACAATAATAAAAAATCTAATTGTTTCACTTCGAATGTGGGAATTTATATTCTCTTAAGCCTCTGGGATAACATGTAGTGCTCTCTTGTTATAGAATAATTGTTAGCTATAACAGTGAAGTGTCTTAAATACTATATTTCTAAATATATTGCTGTGAATGATTGATCCTGGGGAGGATGTAGGTCTATGCCAAATAAGACTATTGCGGGGAAAAAGAATTAGTATATTTTCTTCACAATGATGTGTATTTAATTTGATGGCTAAATACAATGAATTTTGCATTTTCCAGCATATTCGAATAGCATATATCTGACTTTGTGGTCAGTTCCTGTGGCTTACATCTCTATATTTGTAAAAAAAAAATGTGTTAGTCTTGAAAACAAAGTGGAAATAAAAGTATAAAGGATCCGAAGTTGTCCTTAACTCTAATACCTGTATGGCTAAAATTTCTGAATCACCAATGTATTTTGAATTGTTGAGTGTTCTTTTCTGGTAATATTGTAGCAGGCACTGACGGTGTCCTGCCCAAGTCCATGCTCCCCTACCACTTCAGTCCATATTAGCTCAACTTCCAACCGTCAGTACCTGCATTTTTTTTTTCCCCCAAAGGCTTTCTCTGTCTACTGGAGCCTGCTTTGCTGCTTGTGCAGCAGGTCAGATGTGCCCAGGAACTAACACTCTGCAGGAGCACAGGGACAGGCTTCCAAAGATGACTGGAACAGCCCTCAACCAGTGATCCTCAGGTGGGATAATTTTTTTTATGTGTGCGCTGTACACTGGTTCACCAAATCCCACAGTAGTAACTTACTTCGTGGAGCACACCTTATTGAATTCCCTTCTCTGTCTCACTTTTTCACTCCATTACTGATGCCTTCTATAATCATCTCCAGTATAAACTACTTTCATTCAAACCTTTGTCTCAGGAAATGTTTGTGGGAATCCACATTAAGAAAAAAGTAGATTTCACAACTTGTATTCTATTGTGATATTTGCTTTTGGTCATAAATGTAATATCTTTTTATGAATATAGACTTTAAATCACGTTAATTGAGGTATAAAGTGCAATCATTTTAGGTGTATAGTTCAGTAAGTTTGTGTACAACTGTAACTGCCACCATCACAATCAAGATACAGAACATCTCCATCACCCTAAAAATCTCCTTCATACCCCTTTGTAGTCAATCCTCCACCACACAATCTGCCCTCTCTCATTACAGGTTAGTTTTTCTTCTAGAATTTCACATAGAGAAAATATTTGTCTGGCTTCCTTTGCTTTGAATTATGTTTTTGAGATTTATTTGTTGTGTGTTCTATGAATCAATAATTTTATTTTACTTGCTAAGTAATATCCCATTGTATAGAAACACTACAATTTGCTCATCCATTCACACTTGGGTTGCTTCCAGTTTTGACTACTAAGAAAAAAGCTGCTTTTTGTGGACCTGTTTTCATTTCTAAGCATGGAATTGCTGGGTTGGAATTCCTGGATTTGATGATAAAGTTATGTTATACGTTTTACATTTCTGCCAACATTCTATAAGAGTTATAGTTGCCCTATGTCTTCCTCAACACAAGGTATTGTCAGTCTTTTTAATCTTAGCAATTCTAGTGGATATATAAGTGTCTCAATATGATTATGCTTTTAATTTTAATTTGCATTTTCCTTATGATCTCTCATGACGTTGAGTGTCTTTTCAGATGCTTATTGGTTATTTAGATAGTTTGTTTTTGTTAAGTGTCTGAAATACTTGCCCATTTTTAAATGATTGAGTTTAGAAATTTTTAATATATTCTGGATACTAGCTTTTAGTTACATGCACTGCAAATAATTTCCCTTGGTCTTAGCTTGCCTTTTCATTTTCTTAGTAGTGTCTTTAGAAGAGCAGAGTTTAATTTATTGTTTTTTTTTTTTTACGGGTAGTGTTTTTTGGTGTTCTGCCTAAGAAATCTTGGTCGGCTTCCAGAAGCATTAGAGTTTTACTTTTTTTGTTTTGACCGGTGATGCATTTGAAGTTGGCTTTTGTTTGTGGTATGAAGTAAGGGTTGAAGTATTTCAAGAGGACATACGGTTTTTCCAGCAACAGTTATTGAAAAGACTATCTTTTCCCCACTGGATTATTAGGACAACTTTGCAAAAATTAATTGAATGTATATATGGAGTCTCCTTTTGAACACTGTTCTGTTCCATTGATTTATATGTGTATACATTTTGTTTTGATTTCATTTTTCTTCATTTTGATATATTTTATGTTTCTTTATCATTTTAGGGATCCATGGTACACTTAGAAATGGTCACCAAATATTTGTGAATTTTTCGGACATTTTTTGTTACTGATATTTGCTTTAATCCAATTACGGTCAGAATATACTCAGCATGGTTTCAGTGTCTCGATTTACTGAGATTTATTTTATGGGTCAGCATATGGTTTATTTTAGTAGCTGGTTCATATGCACTTGGCAAAAGTATGTGTTCTGCTATTGTTTGTTATAATGTTGTATAATGTCATTTATGTAAAGTTGGTTGATAATGTTTAAGTATTCTATATCCTTACCAATTATGTGCATATCTGTTTTCTCTATTACTGATAAAAGAGTATAATAGCCTGAAACTATTTTTTTGAATTTTATTTTATTTACTTTTTTATACAGCAGGTTCTTATTAGTCATCAGTTATATACACATCAGTGTATACATGTCAATCCCAATCTCCCAGTTCATCACACCACCACCCCCAGCTGCCACCGCTTTCCCCCCTTGGTGTCCATACGTTTGTTCTGTACATCTGTGTCTCAACTTCTGCCCTGCAAACTGGTTCATCTGTACCTTTTTTCTAGGTTCCACATACATGCGTGAATATACGATATTTGTTTTCCTCTTTCTGACTTACTTCACTCTGCATGACAGTCTCTAGATCCATCCACGTCTCAACAAATGACCCAATCTCGTTCCTTTTTATGGCTGAGTAATATTCCATTGTATATATGTACCACATCTTCTTTATCCATTCGTCTGTCGATGGGCATTTAGGTTGCTTCCATGACCTGGCTATTGTAAATAGTGCTGCAGTGAACATTGGGGTGCATGTGTCTTTTTGAATTATGGTTTTCTCTGGGTATATGCCCAATAGTGGGATTGCTGGATCATATGGTAATTCTATGTTTAGTTTTTAAGGAACCTCCATAGTGTTCTCCATAGTGGTTCTATCAATTTACATTCCCACCAACAGTGCAGGAGGGTTCCCTTTTCTCCACACCCTCTCCAGCATTTGTTGTTCGTAGATTTTCTGATGATGCCCATTCTAACTGGTGTGAGGTGATACCTCATGGTAGTTTTGATTTGCATTTCTCTAATAGTGAGTTGAGCAGCTTTTCATGTGCTTCTTGGCCATCCGTATGTCTTCTGTGAAGAAATGTCTATTTAGGTCTTCTGCGCATTTTTGGATTGGGCTGTTTTTTTTTTAATATTGAGCCGCATGAGCTGTTTATATATTTTGGAGATTAATCCTTTATCCGTTGATTCGTTTGCAAATAGTTTCTCCTATTCTGAGGGTTGTCTTTTCATCTTGTTTATGGTTTCCTTTGCTGTGCAAAAGCTTTTAAGTTTGATTAGGTCCCATTTGCTTATTTTTGTTTTTATTTCCATTACTCTAGGAGGTGGATCAAAAAAGATCTTGCTGTGATTTATGTCAAAGAGTGTTCTTCCTATGTTTTCCTCTAAGAGTTTTATAGTGTCCAGTCTTAAATTTAGGTCTCTAATCCATTTTGAGTTTATTTTTGTGTATGGTATTAGGGAGTATTCTAATTTCATTCTTTTACATGTAGCTGTCCAGTTTTCCCAGCACCACTTATTGAAGAGACTGTCTTTTCTCCATTGTATATCCTTGTCTCCTTTGTCATAGATTAGTTGACCATAGGTGCGTGTGGGTTTATCTCTGGGCTTTCTATCTTGTTCCACTGACCTATATTTCTGTTTTCGTGCCAATACCATATTGTCTTGATTACTGCAGATTTGTAGTATGGTCTGAAGTCAGGGAGTCTGATTCCTCCCGCTCCATTTATTTCCTTCAAGACTGCTTTGCCTATTCGGGGTCTTTGTGTCTCCATACAAATTTTAAGATAATTTGTTCTAGTTCCTTAAAAAATTCCATTGGTAATTTGATAGGGATTGCGTTGAATCTATAGATTGCTTTGGGTAGTATAGTCATTTTCACAATATTGATTCTTCCAATCCAAGAACATGGTATATCTCTCCATCTGTTGGTTATCATCTTTAATTTCTTTCATCAGTGTCTTATAGTTTTCTGCATTTGAGATTTGTTTGTTGTTCTTTCTCTAGTCCCTTTAGGTGTAAGGTTAGATTGTTTATTTGAGATTTTTCTTGTTGCTTGAGGTAGGCTTGTATAGCCATAAACTACCCTCTTAGAACTGCTTTTGCTGCATCCCATAGGTTTTGGATCATCGTGTTTTCATTGTCATTTTCTCTAGGTATTTTTTGATTTCCTCTTTGATTTCTTCAGTGATCTCTTGGTTATTTAGTAATGTATTGTTTAGCCTCCATGTGTTTGTGTTTTTTACATTTTTTTTCCCTGTAATTGATTTCTAATCTCATAGTGTTGTGGTCAGAAAAGATGCTTGATATGATTTCAGTTTTCTTACATTTACTGAGGCTTGATTTGTGACCCCAGATGTGATCTATCCTGGAGAATGTTCTGTGCGCACTTGAGAAGAAAGTGTAATCTGCTGTTTTTGGATGGAATGTCCTATAAATATCAATTAATTCTGTCTGGTCTGTTGTGTCACTTAAAGCTTGTGTTTCCTTATTTATTTTCATTTTGGATGATCTGTCCATTGGTGTAGGTGAGGTGTTAAAGTCCCCCACTATTGTTGTGTTACTGTCGATTTCCTCTTTTATAGCTGTTAGCAGTTGCCTTATGTATTGAGGTGCTCCTATGTTGGGTGCATATATATTTATAATTGTTACATATTGTTCTTGGATTGATCCCTTGATCATTATGTAGTGTTCTTTCTTGTCTCTTGTAACATTCTTTATTTTAAAGTCTATCTTATATGAGTATTGCTACTCCTGCTTTCTTTTGATTTCCATTGGCAGGGAATATGTTATTCCATCCCCTCACTTTCAGTCTGTTTGTGTCCCTAGGTCTGAAGTGGGTCTCTTGTAGACAGCATATAGATGGGTCTTGTTTTGTATCCATTCGGCAAGCCTGTGTCTCTTGGTTGGAGCATTTAATCCATTCATGTTTAAGGTAATTATCGATATTTATGTTCCTATGACCATGTTCTTAATGGTTTTGGATTTGTTTTTGTAGGTCCTTTTCTTCTCTTGCATTTCCCACTCAGAGGAGTTCCTTTAGTATTTGTTGTGGAGCTGGTTTGGTGGTGCTGAATTCTCTTAGCCTTTGCTTGTCTGTAAAGCTTTTGGTTTATCCATCGAATCTGAATGAGATCCTTGCTGGCTAGAGTAATCTTGGTTGTAGATTCTTCTCTTTCATCACTTTAAGTATGTGATGCCAGTCCCTTCTGGCTTGTAGTGTTTCTGCTGAGAAATCAGCTCTTAACCTTATGGGAGTTCCTTTGTATGTTATTTGTTGTTTTTCCCTTGCTGCTTTCAATAATTTTTCTTTGTCTTTAATTTTTGCCAATTTGATAACTGTGTGTCTTGGCATGTTTCTCCTTGGGTTTATCCTGTATGGAACTCGCTGTGCTTTCTCTACTTGGGTGGCTAATTCCCTTCCCATGTTAGGGAAGTTTTCTACTATAATCTCTTCAAATATATTCTTGGGTCCTTTCTCTCTCTCTTTTCCTTCTGGGACCCCTATAATGTGAATGTTGTTGCGTTTAATGTTGTCCCAGAGGTCTCTTAGGCTGTCTTCAGTTCTTTTCATTCTTTTTTCTTTATTCTGTTCCACAGCAGTGAATTCCACCATTCTGTCTTCCAGGTCACTTAGCCATTCTGCCTCAGTTATTCTGCTATTGATTCCTTCTAATGTAGTTTTCATTTCAGTTATTGTATTGTTCATTTCTGTTTGTTTGGTCTTTAATTCTTCTAGGTCTTTGTTAAACATTTCTTGCATCTTCTCGATCTTTGCCTCCATTCTTTTTCCGAGGTCCTGGATCATCTTCGCTATCATTATTCTGAATTCTTTTTCTGGAAGGTTGCCTATCTCCACTTCATTTAGTTGTTTTTCTGGGGTTTTATCTTGTTCCTTCATCTGGTACATGGCTCTCTGCCTTTTCATCTTGTCTGTCTTTCTGTGAATGTGGTTTTTGTTCCATAGGCTGCAGGATTGTAGTTCTTCTTGCTTCTGCTGTCTGCCCTCTGGTGGATGAGGCTGTCTAAGAGGCTTGTGTTAGTTTCCTGATGGGAGGGACTGGTCAAAGCCTGAAACTATTATTTTTAGTTTTGTCTGTTCTCTCACTTGTACCACTTTTTGCTGCATGTATTGATATTTTGAATTTCTACTATTAGTTACATACACATTTAAGTATGTTATGGCTTCCTGACAAATCAAGGCTTTTTTCATTATGAAATATCCTTTTATTCCTGGTAATATTCAGGAATCTTAAGTATACTTAAATTTAATACAGCCAATTCATCTTTCTTTTGATTTGTGTTTTCACAGTGTAATTCTTAAAAATCCTTTTATCCTTAACCTATCTATGGCTTTATTTTTACACTGTGTTCCTGATAGACAGCCATGTGTTGGCTGTTGTGGACACTGTGGTGTGTCACCCACATTCTCCTTCAATGAAAGACTTAGAGCCCAGCCTTTGAGAGTGCTGTCAGTGGACAGTCTTCAGCTTTCAGTTTCTTCATGAATTGCGTCTGCTTCAGAAGTTTGCCTCATCATTTCTTTTGAGAAATTACATTTCTGGCTCCAGTTGACATATTAGGAGAAAATAAAGCTAATTTGAGGATTTTGGTTCCTTGTAGAATATGCTTCCTTCTGAATCAACTTTACTAGCCGTAATCGTTTAGTGGTTAGTACTCTGTGTTGTGAATCACCTTTACACTCCAGCTTTGTTTTGATGCTTGCATTAAATTCTATAGAAAATCAAATAATTATCTGCAAATGTTTAAGATTTTAAGAGGCATTTGTGCTATTAAGCTTCCTATTTTACGTTAATCAGTGAAATCTGACCTTTGTCATGTTGTTTGCGAATGGATCATATGTATTAATCTAGGAAGGGTCTTATTTTCTGTAAAATATACCAGCTCTTTAAGGAATTGACTTATATGAAACAGAATCAAAATAAAATGTCAGAACTTTCTGGCAAAATCTTGTAGATTCTCATCAGCAGCCTCAAAACAGCTGCATGTTTAGTTTATTCATCTATCCTCTGAAAGTTTCACACCAGAATACTTATATGGCATATATGAATTGTTAGTTTTCAAAGGTGGTCAATTTCCAATTTGATAGCTGACTTTAAAAGGTAGGAAACATTCATTGAATGTATACTATGCCTCAGTCACTATCATAGGTATTTTACATCAGTTATCTCTTTTAATCCTAAAAGTAATGCTGTGAGATCCATAGTTACAATCATTCATGTTTTACTGATGGTGAAACTGAGGTTTAGAGAGATTTAGTCTGAGTCCAAACAGGGTGTTCATCTTAAATACTATTATTTTGTTTTAAATTTTTGGACATAATTAAATCCATGTTGGATGTAAACAGGTTTTAGGTACTGATTTCCTAGACACCTAGAAAAAATGCTGATATATATATTTTTTCTTGTTGGTAAAGATGTATAAAGAGATTTATAGAGAACCACTGAGTTTGTATTTGAAGAAGGTTATATAAACATTTTTTTCCAAATGATGTACGTGAACTATTTAACTTTGACCTGGAAAAATTAATGTAAACTTGTTTCTGAATTATTAGAATTTAAAAATGTACTTGCTTTATATTTATACCCTTATCCTGAATCAAGGGGCCATGATATAATATTTATACTAACAACCCACTAGCAATATCAGAGATTTGACATAACTGAGGTTGTGACTTGAGGACCTTTTCTCTCTCAAGGTGACTATTTACTGTAGCATTTGCATGTATATAGGAATAGAAATGTGTACATAGCATAGTTTGGCATTAGTAAGGCATAATGAGCAAAGTAACAGCGATCTTTAATGCTATGGAAACCAGATAAACTATTTTTTTCCCTAAAGTGAATAAATTGCAAGGAAATACATATGTTAAAAAGCATATGGATTTTCACATAAAGACGATTAGTTTATGACATACCACAGATTTATCTGGCAAGGCTAATGCACGGTTATAATCTTGGCTTAATATTCTGTTTCTCAACTGTTGCTTAGCTTTATTCTACCTAGAATGTATGTCTTTTTTCTTTCATATTAATGATTGTTCACTTTATTAGAAGAATTTGAAGAGATCAAATAGTATTTTAAAATTCTAGGCTCTTTATTTGTTGCCGTTGTATTTTTTTTAATTTTTAACTTTATTGAGTTTATTTTTTTAGAATAGTTGAAAGTTCACCAGAAAATTGAAGGGAAGGTACAGAGATTCTCATACCTCTCGTTCCACACATACATAGTCTCCCCCCTTATCAACAGCCCCTATCAGAGTGGTATGTTTGTTAATGATATGTGAATGTAGGTTTATCAATTTTATCACCCAAAGTCCATAGCTTCCGTTAAGGTTAACTCCTGGTGTTGTATGTTCTGTGGGTTTGGACAAATGTATAATGAAATGTATCCATCATTATGGTAGAATACAGAATATTTTCACTGCCCTGAAAATCTTCTGTGCTCTGCCTATTCATCCCTCTTTCCTCCCCAATGCCTGGTGACCACTAATATTTTTACTGTCTTTATAGTTTTGCCTTTTTGCGGTTATACTTTAACATTTCACTTAAGTAATTATTGAGCACTTATATTATTCTAGGCATCATGCTAGGTGCTGAGAAGACCAAGATGAATGTTTTTAAGAGTTGACATACTGTAGAAGGGTAAAAGCAATTTATATCACATGATTGGTAATATAATATGATAATAACATGATATAATATGTAAGGTGTATTGCTTTTGGAGCCATGATGAAGAAATAAAATAGTTTGCCTGTAGATAGTATGGGAGGGCATTTTAGTATATGTTCCCCCATTCATAGATCCTGCATCACATGTTTGAATGCAAGTATTTATTTGGAAAGTAGAGAAGGGAGATTGGGAAGGAAGGACAGCCAATAAAGGGAGCTTATAGGTAAGCAAAGGTAACTGTTACACATGGGACTGGAAAGAGCATAGAAGTAAGTTGAGCATCCTCTGAAAGCTGTAACACTAACTGGGAACCTTAATTAAAGCACTCTACCTTGGTTCTAAGACAAAGAACAAAAGATTTTGGGGGGCCAAACTGAAAACATTACTATAGAAAAAAGTGACCTTAGTGAGCTCTTTCTCAAGATACATACATTTCAGAATTTTCCTAATCAGTCCAGTGCACTTTGAAGGCACAACTTGAAAATATCAGACCAGTGTGAAACTGGTCTCTCCTACAAATAGCTCATCTGTGGGCATGTTCTATGAAGCAACTGGATAGCTTTTATTCTTTTCTGCTTAGAATTTGATGAGAATTTGTGAGTCAGATTGTTCGGGTTGATAAGAGACTCTCCCAAAATAGCAACATTCTTTTCTACCCAGATTCTACATAATTTTAGAAATTAAGTAAAGAATAAATTTGGAGGTCAAAGATAAATTCTCACTGATAGCAGCTCTCTATAAGAATGTAATTTATTGTGAGAGCCAAATCCATCAGATATTCATACCCCAGAAAGAGGCTTTTAACCAGTGGTTGGGGCATTGCACTTCTCCACATGGTTGGCCTGCCCAGGGAAGACTGAGCAGGGTGAGAATTCTTACTCTTGGAGGGCAAGCTTATTCTCAAGTAGAAGAAAGGGTACTGCAGACTTGAACATGTCTAGTTATTTGTCAGGTACACCACTTTGCTCTTCAGGGGTGGAGATAGTGAAGGAGTAGAGAGAGGCCAAGAGTTATCTTCAGAATAGATTTTTCCTTATGGAAATCAGGGTTTGTGTTGGAGTAGTGGCAGGGGAGAGATGTTTCCTCTTTTATAGGGATTATATAAAAGATATTAGAGGTTAGAAAGATTAGAGAATTTGATCTAATATTTTTCCCATTAGAAGAAACAATTGGGGGGTTGTTATTGCTTAGGACAAAATGAAAAAATATTTTATAGCCACTCATGATATGGGGGAAATCACAGTGTCAAAACATCCCTTAAACTGAGAATTTTCTGTTTGTTTAAAATTTGGTCATTACATTTTGGGCACAGTGTTTTTTCTAATTAATAAATTAGAAACTCAGTTTTAATAATACACTTAACTGAAATTTAACTTTGTTCCAAATTAAGCCTAGTTAAAACAATATCACAATAATTTTTAATTTAATGTACTCTACACCATCTTCCAAATACACTCTATAGCACATCTAAGCAGCAGGATGCTCACAGTCAAAAAGTAGCATGGTCAAATTAGTTGGGGAAATACGAGGCAAAAATCAAGTTTTACAGGTTTCCTCACTATAACTATAGGACTTCTTAAAATATTTGGCATTTGAATATCAACTGTGAATTTCCTAGCATTTTCAAAACTTACTTGACTGCCATCCTTTCTTTTCACACACCACTTCATGGGACCAGTTTTCTTTGCATCATGCTTTGGGAAATTGTGTTTTTAAAATTGTTTCCTATATGTAATTTTATTTTGTTATCACATTTGTCTTCTCAACTGATACTAGGTTGGCCCTAATAGCAGAATATGAGAGATGAGGAAAGTGAAGTGTTAGGTCATTGGATCAAGGCATAAGTCTAGAGAAAACTGGGAGTTGAACTTGAGTGTTCTGACTCTCAGTCCATTACCCTTTACACTGTGGTCGTATTTCTTACTAAGTACATTGTGAAGTCCATATACACAGGTCAGTACAGTTAATTAAAAGTGAAAAGAAAAGAAAGTAACTTAAGCACGTTAAGAATGATAATGTGAAGGAACTGACATTATTCAAAATAAATGTTATAGACATATTTTCTCTTACTGGATTGAGTTAGTTTGGAGTCGTGCAGAAAGGACTGAATGACAATATTTTGTGCAAAATGGTTTCCTTGAGCCTGAATCCAATTCATGTCTTTGACTTTGAGATAGGGTGCTGAGGTGGCATCAGTTTTCTAGAAAAACTCTAGCATGATATAATAGAAGAATACCACTCTCTTATAAATATTTAAAAATGTTCTTTCACTTGATATTTGAAGATGAAATGTTCTTTGATATACTTTCCCACTAATCAGTGGATTAAAAACTACTGTAAAAGAGGTTCTTTATTGAAGATTGTGAAGGAAGTAAACATGAACATCCTCCTGATTTCTGAAAAGTGATTTCTTGTGAAACAGGAAGGGGATAACTTGATAATACAGCGTCTCTAAACATGATTTTATAACTTCAGTGCTAAGGACTTCACTCATAAGAGGTTCATCTTCTACTAATTTGCATGACATGTTATGGGTCAAACATCCCCTTTAGCTGAAGCTAGGCTGATGAAACATTTAGCCTGGAGGAAAGATTTTTATTTTTGAACAAATTTTGTTTATCAGTTGATAGTAAAGGATTCTACTGTTTTGGGTCCTTTCATTTTTTTTTTTTTTAAATGAGGGTTTTAGTTCAGAGTTGCTATTTACTAGTAGCTGAAAAGTATATGGAAATGCATGGATTTAGGTCTGTTTCTGAGGTGATTTATGTGCAAGTAAGTCCTGTAAGCCATCACTCTGGAGCATATTTATGGCTTTAAGTAGCTTCCTGTTTCCACCTGTTCTTCAGCAGGCAGGAAGCATCTCATTTTGGACTCAAGCCTTCCAAGATAGGGAGAAAATAATTAATATGAATTTTTGAGGGTGTTTTCTTAAAGTTTGCTCCCATTATTGAATTTTTTTTTTTTTTTTGCGGTATGCGGGCCTCTCACTGTTGTGGCCTCTCCCGCTGCGGAGCACAGGCTCCGGACGCGCAGGCTCAGCGGCCATGGCTCACGGGCCCAGCCGCTCCGTGGCATGTGGGATCTTCCGGGGCACGAACCCGTGTCCCCTGCATCGGCAGATGGACTCTCAACCACTGCGCCACCAGGGAAGCCCCTATTGAAATATTTTTGAAGCCAAAGTACATTATGTTAGCATTTGATTCTTTATATTAATTATTTGAGGAGGACAGTTCCCACACTCTGAAACGTGTGGACTTGATTTCACAACAAGTAGATATAAAGCTGGACCTGTTTTTAAGAAATTGAAGGTAGAATTGGAAAGGAGAGGGAGGTTGGGAAAGATGTTTTATATGGATTTGCTTTTTAAGCTGTTTTGGTTTCACTTAGTATAAATCATTTTACCTCTCTTGAGTTTTGGATTCCTAATCTGTGAAATACATGTGATAACTTACCTCCGAGGGTTATAAGGATTAAATAAAGTTTATAAAGTAACCCAGTATGGTGCTTTACACATAGTGGATTGTCCGCGAATGCTAGCTGCTATTACTGATTTTAATACAGGATATCTTTTAACCTGAGAATCCAGATATAATGTTAATGACAACACAATATTGTTTATTTTAAATTTACCACTAAAGCAAGTAAATAATCATTTGAAGATCTTTGAGTCAAACTTATTCATAAATAACTCTCCTTTTTACCTATGTTTATGTGTCCATAAATGCACCTTTAGTCTAAACCAGTAGTTCCCAACCACCTGCATGTTAGATTCGACAAGGGAGCTTTAAAAATAAAAATACAGATACTCAGATCCCCACCTCACACCACTTAAACCTCTAGGGTGGAGTCCATGTATTGGTAGTCTTTAAAGGATCATCAAGTGGGTTGCAGTGAAAGATGAAAACATTTGGCCTACTGTCCATCTGGCTTCAAGACTGAAATATAGATTGTTTGTAGTAAGACAATTTAGGTTAAGAATATGAGTGACATCTTAGAATGTAATGCCTAATCACACTCCCTAAACCTTTACTGCCTAGGTTATGAGCAAGATTCGAAACTTGCAATAAAGTCAGGTTTAGAAGATCTGCTTAATTGGCTTGTTGGGAAGTAGACAAGGGAATTTTCAATTGGAGAAACACAAAAAATGGCAGGTTATCAATTACTAATATGCCCTTTGTTTTACCATTATTTGAATAAAACGAAACAAAACAAAACGTGGTCAACTCTTAGCTAAAGCTGATCTCAGAAAAATTTAACAGGTGAGAAATAGCAAGACCTGGAGATTTTATATGGCTAGCTGCTTTTTCTTTGTTTTCCTCTATAAATCATTTACCCGGATGCTAATTTGGGGTTTGGTCTACTTAACCATAGTGAGAGAAGGGAGATGCATGTTCTATTATCAGATCAATTTGGAATCAACCAGGTGCCCAACTTAGTTGATATAGCCAAAGTTTGCTTTGACTCTGAAGCCCAGGATTTGATCAGTTTTTCTGATCCTAGATCATATTAATATTCCCCCAGTCAGTCAGCGGTACTGTTCATTTAGGGCATCAGTATTTCTGTCCATGTTGGCATTGTAAATCTGGACATTATTAGGACTCTTATGACAGTAACTTCAATGTGGGTAATAAGTGATTTTTTTTTATTCCCACGTGATTCAGATAGCTGTCACTTTGTGTAAAACTGGTATATCCTTGAAGACTAGAATAACGCATTTCTCTTTGCAGATACATATGTATTATAGTGAATGTATGCACCGACATACCTAGATGGCATGCGTAGCATAAAGCTTTTTAGAAACAGTTAATGTGTATCACTTCACCTTCTTATTCCCTCTAAAAAGACTGTGCATTGGTCATGGTAATCGTAAAAATACACTATGCTATAAATTATCTGTGAGCTGAGTAAGAACCACAACTATTTTCTTTTCTGGAATCTATCCAACAGTTGATTACATTAATCCATAATATTTTGTTCAGTGAGAAATGAAGGTGTTAATGCCTAAAGGAAGGATGTGGCATTATCAGGGATAGCAGATAGATTGATATGTGGACTACACTGAGGAGAATGATGGACAAACAAATGAATGTTTTCTAAAATTATAAATCATGGTATTGAAAAACACTTCAAAAAGACAACCCTCAGAATGGGAGAAAATATTTGCAAACGAACCAACTGACAAAGGATTAATCTCCAAAATGTGCAAGCAGCTCATGCAGCTCAATATCAAAAAAACAACCCAATCCAAAAATGGGCAGAAGACCTGGATAGACATTTATACAAAGAAGATATACAGATAGCCAACAAACACATGAAAGGATGCTCAACATCACTAATCATTAGAGAAATGCAAATCAAAACTACAATGAGGTATCACCTCACACCAGTCAGAATGGCCATCATCAAGAAATCTACAAACAATAAATGCTGGAGAGGGTGTGGAGAAAAGGGAACCCTCTTACGCTGTTGGTGAGAATGCAAATTGATACAGCCACTATGGAGAACAGTATGGAGGTTCCTTAAAAAACTAAACATAGAACTGCCATACGACCCAGCAATCCCACTACTGGGCATATACCCTGAGAAAACCATAATTCAAAAAGAGTCATGTACCGCAAAGTTCATTGCAGCTCTATTTACAATAGCCGGGACATGGAAGCAACCTGAGTGTCCATTGACAGATGAATGGAGAAAGAAGATATGGCACATATACAATGGACTATTACTCAGCAATAAAAAAAGAAATTGAGTTATTTGTAGTGAGGTGGGTGGACCTAGAGACTGTCATACAGAGTGAAGTATATCAGACAGAGAAAAACAAATACCGTATGCTAACACATATATATGGAATCTAAAAAAAAAAATTGTTCTGAAGAACCTAGGGTCAGGACAGGAATGAAGACACAGATGTAGAGAATGGACTTGAGGACACGGGGAGGGGGAAGGTAAGCTGGGATGAAGTGAGAGAGTGACGTTGACATACATACACTTCCAAATGTAAAATAGATAGCTAGTGGGAAGCTGCTGCATAGCACAGGGAGATCAGCTCAGTGCTTTGTGTCCACCTAGAGGGGTGGGATAGGGAGGGTGGGAGGGAGACGCAAGAGGTAGGGGATATGGGGATATATGTATATGTATAGCTGATTCACTTTGTTATAGGCAGAAACTAACACACCATTGTAAAGCGATTATACTCCAATAAAGATGTTATAAAAAAAACTCATAAATTTTGGCTTAGATTCCTTGAAGAATTTATCCTTAGGTAATAATCAAAATTCTATACAAAGATTAAGTTTAAGGACTTTTATTACATCTTTTAACATGCAAGAACACAATGCAAAATGATAAAAAAAGGTTAAATGTCTAATAACATAACTTAAATAAATTATCGTGTATCCATACCATGGGATGTTACTTGCTTTTTAAATTTATATTTTCAAAAGGTATTTAATGGTATGAAGAATTCTCATAGTATGATGTAACCTGCAAAACTCAGGATTGTAGACTGTTGGTAGATATGGTCCTGGTTGTTGTGATGTGGTGGTAGCAACACTGTGAGTGTGGCATTGTAATGTTTTAATACATTCAGAAAGAAATGTACTGAATGTTAAGAGATTATTGCTAGCTTGTGATTCTACAAGTAATTAAGCATTTCTTCCTTATAATTTTCTATATCTTTCCATCTTTTTACAGTAAATATGTATAAT
Organism: Lagenorhynchus albirostris; assembly: GCF_949774975.1. Lineage (NCBI taxonomy): Eukaryota > Metazoa > Chordata > Mammalia > Artiodactyla > Delphinidae > Lagenorhynchus > Lagenorhynchus albirostris. The sequence goes on from NC_083102.1 coordinate 62,025,846, forward strand.
TTTGCTATTAGAAAGATGTTACAGAAGAAATCTGTTTCATTCTGTGTAGCTTAGCAAAGATAACAACAGACCCCAAAAAACATCATTTAAAAGCACAATTATTTCTTATTACCTGGGGGAACACAGCCTGCAAGGTGACTGCTTCGTAAATGAGAGAGCAGGTCATCCCAGGCAAACAGAGGAAGATGAAAGATATTCAGAAGCCTCCACTGACCTCATGCCAAACTCAAATGCTTTGTGTCAGCTCTGTTATTCTCAAGTTCAATAACCTTGGTAGTAGCAAATATTTGGTTCCGATCAAACAATAAAAAAGCTGATGTAGTAAAGTTTTAAGCATCATAATGTGAGAAAAAATATAACTGTTTCAGAAGCAGTTAATACATATAATGAGCCATAGAAAGGTTCATATTTTTGGATTTACTAATTTCAATTCTGAAGATGAATCGTAAAGAAAAAATCTTAAATATTGAACTAATTTAATGTAAAAATATATTTAGTGAAGTGTTAACTTTCAGTGGAAAAATATTAGATGTGAGCTAAGTATCTACTGGAATAATCATTAAATTGATTATAGTATATTTACCAATGGACTATTGTGCAGATATAAAAAATACAACATTTTTCTAAATGCTTAAGATATTTTAAGTGAAAAAGCATCTATCAATGAATCTACATAGAGTTTTAACAACTTTGCATGAGGAGCCCTGTATAGAAAAAAATGGTAGGACAATAGGGTAATATTTTAGTTTTCTTGATATTTTAATTTTCTTTTCTGAGCATCCTTTTATAAACCAACACAGGAATCTGTGAAGAGAATGCTCAGTTGCACATTCCTTGTAGTGGGATAGCCAAAGGAATTTTAAGAGCAGCGATACAGAGTGTTCAATTCCTGTTTGCTTATTCTGCTGTGATGTCAGTCTCATCCATTGACTCTTATCTCCAGTTAAAGTCAGTTGCAGACAGAGCCTTACATCAGTGGCTATTTTGAGAAATGAAGCAATCAGGATACTTTCCAGGATGGAGCGATTCAGTAAAGGAAAGGGACAGAATATACGGGACAGCAAGAGAAGCTGAACTAATTAAGAGGAAAGAACTTGAAGGCAGTGATGACTAGGAGGGATGTAAGCCCCCAAGAATTCTAAGAGACATTCAGAGAGATACTCCTTCACGTTTGGCTGACAAAAGCCGATTTTTTTTTTTTTAATTTCAAAGGGCAAGGTAATACCACTTGTCTTATCATTTATAGTTGTAAAGAGCAGAATTTGTTATATAAGCCTGGGATCTAAGTAATGATCCAGCTGGTATTGAGTAAAATCAGAATGGCCAATCTCCCTCACCTCTGCTGACTTTCCTTTTACTTGTAATAGTTAGAAGAGGGTTTTAACATCAGAAATAAGGGAGTTTATTTTCTAAAATTAATTCCTTCACCCAGCAATATTTTATACTGTCTAATAAATGTCAGGCACTGTTACAGGCACTTGGGATACATCAATTAACACAAAATACAAAAAGCCTCACCGTCTTAGGATGTAAATCTATTCTAAAGTTAAAACCTCGAAGAAAAATGAGTAACAAAACCAGTGAAATACAGACACGTTATTGCTGATCCAGGTACATTTTAGAAGAAGAAAGTGGTTATTTTGTAGTGACGTTACAGGGACTTTACCAGGTCTGGGAAGTTTGAGCACGTTATCTTTATGCAGCTTTGAGTTATGTGATTTAAGATTGAAAATTCTAGAGTTTTAGGGTCAAAATAGAGTCCTCTCAATTCTTTTAGTTCAGGTAATCTACAGAGTGCCTAGATTGAGAATAATTATCCAGAAAGAATTTACTCCACTCTCTGGTTGGAAAAACGTGGAAGTGGAAGTGGGTTAGAGATGAGCTATGGAGATGAACAGTGAAAATGCTGGTCATAATGGACCTCATGATAACTGGGTATTCCCCTCTAATATTACTGATTTTATTTATTTCCAAGCCAAGTGATCAGACCATCTGGTTAGAAGTCTCTTGACATTATGTTGAGAATTGGCTCTTCCTGAATCACTGCAACATATTGTAATAGCAACTGAAGTGAAACAAAACACAGAAACACAGAAGCAAAATCCAATGAAGTACCATGGAGATTGTGTGTTTTGCTACTGTTTGGTCACAAATACTTAATATGGCCTTTATTAGGGAAATGTAGAATAATAGTCTCTTGCGATACTCCTGGAAAAAAGATTTAATGGTCAGATGAGTTTGGAAAACCATTTCTCTCATGGATGTTTTCAAGGCATGTTGGTCCAATAAAGTCTCTAAGATATCCAACAGTAAAGAAACCTCTTTACCTTTGCTTACTCAGAGCTTTCTAAAATGTTTTGACCATGAAATCTAGTTTATTTCTTTTCATGTTTTTTTTGTTTCAAGAAACAGTAATTATCATCTCATAAATATATTTTGAAAACATTACTGTAAAATGGTTTGTTTTATACTAAAAGGATAATTATGTTAAGAGCATTTACTTGAAGTTCATAAATGATGCATAAAGCTGTATTTGGTAGGCATTGACAAACCTGAAAAATATTTTTGATGTTTTTGTGATTTTTTTTCTATTGAAAGTCAAAATGATTTGAAAGTAACAAATAGGTTCCTAGGCCATACATGGCTGATGGCAGTTTGTTGCACAAATTTGCACTGGTAGATAATCGAATTTTTATCACTCGTTTCAAGCTGATTACACTCTTGGAAGATGTTCTACTTTTCCCCGACTTTGCATCCGAGGCACACATTAGCTGGGCAATTGCTTGCAATTTTTGTTTTCCATTCTCTAGGTTTTAATGCCACTTGAAGATACAAAAACTTTCAAGAAGCAGCAAAGCAAGAAAGTACTATTCTACTTGCTAAAAGAAAATAAAACCATTTTCAGGGTATGGTTATTCTTCCAATTTCATGGATGCTGAAATCCATGAATGGGTTCCATCTCAAGGCCATCTTGAGCAGAATTACACTGCTTTGCATCTAATGTTGGGTTTCTCCACCTGGGAGTCTTTTTCCTAGGAGAGTCTTCTTATTAAAGATGAGCAGCCGCATTTCCCAAGATGAGGAAGACTGTAATGACCTGGGTTTTAGATACCTGACAGGCTATGCTAATACAATCAGAACTGCCTCTCTGAAAGAGGAACTGCATCGTATGGGCAAAATAAAATCAGACTATGCCTTGTTTACTTGTGCTGCTAATTAAGATGTTATAAAGGCAATGAGTAGATTTCTTGTCCTGTATAGAGTTGTTATCTTTTCTTATTAAAATATCATTAACATTTAAAAATTGTATTTCATTTGTGCAGAGAAACCACTTGTTCTAAAGTTCAGATGAGTGGCTGGATCATGAAGGAAATTAATATCAATAATATACTTTGTTATCTCTAAAAATAATCCAGTAAAAGTGAGCTTTGAAGTAAGAGCCAAACAGCTTTTAAATTTTAATCCTATTAAATAGAGGGCCCACAATGAACTTGTTAGACATATCAGCTATCAAAACCAAACAAATTAATATCTGTCAAGCTGACATGTATTCATCTTATATTATGGGAGAAGCATTATGATAGATGCTGGTAAGATAGAAATCAGTGTGATAGTCCCTTTCCTAAAGAGATTATAGTGAAATAGAGGAGAAAGCACAGTAAACAGACAGTTATGCCTGTGCAGTCTCAGAGAGCAGGGAGGGAATGGCAATTCATGAATGTTTCCAGAGGAAATGAATCTGAATTGAGTTTTTAAAGGTGATTGATAGTCAGGCCTGTTGAACTGAAGGGGTAGGACATTTCAGGTAGAAGTTACAGTATGTGCAGTGGGGCAGAGTGAGAGGGAACATGTTGAATTCTGACAGTTGAGATTAGTTAGAATGAGTATGTAAGGGGTTGGCATGGAGTGAGGCTAGAGAAGTGGGCAGGAGCCAGATCCTAAGAAACTTTGTATGCCAGGCTAAGGAGTTGAGATTTTATCCTGTAGGCAGTGAGTGTCATTGATAAATCTTATTAAGGGAGCTCATGGGTTGGGCCCTATCAGGCATATGGTCATGGTTAGGGTGGGGGGCATTTAACATATCAGGTGGTAAGGATGTGGGGGGAGGAGGGAGCAGGGGAGGGAGATACTACAGAATTCAGTGTTGGAGGGATTTTTGGGGCTTGGCAGTTGAGCATGGTGGTGGTGGAGAGGGGCTGTTCGAGTGTGATAGGCATACTACAATGCTATAGATGATATTCACTTTTGTTATTAATAATTCACCATTTGGAGGCAGAGGTCAGAGGTTTTCTCTCCTTGTTTAAGGGAATAGTGGTGATTCTGCTTGTGGCAAGGCAAGGAAGTAGATGCTTCTGGGATCTAGGTCTTTGGGTGGTAAAGATGACTCATTTTCTGCTCATGACACTTTGCTTCTTGATAGACTAGCTTTACTTCTTCAATCATGTGTCTCTTTTATATCTTTAATTTTTTTTCTTGGCATGATGTAATTAAAATTTTTCCCAAAGTGAAATGTATTATGCAGTCAAAACTGAAGCTGCCTTGTACTGGGAGTGTATTGGCTCTATTAATCACATGTTCAGACCTTCCCCCCCATTCATCCTTCATAGAGCTGTCAGACTCTTTCCTCTTAACAGTTTTTTCAACCTTCCATATATCTGTATTGATGGAATAAAATCTTCAGTGACCCTTTAATTCATATACAATGCAATATCACTTCCTGGCACATGGCAATAGTTTAGTTTAAAAAAAATCTTTAATACTAATTGGGACCCAAGTTTTTTTAATGCTCCAGTCATGATTTTTTTGGATACAAAGTGTTTTTTAGACATTAGGAGCAGAATTCAACTTACTTAAAAAGAGAAAAACTGAGAGGAGTTTTGGGAAAGGTTCAGGAGTCAGACTTTAAACTCAGGGCCAGGAGTTATTGGCAGGCATGTGAGCTACAAGAACCAGAAATTAGAAAGTCAGTTTTTGTGCTATGTCTTCCTCCAGACCTGCATGATCTCTTAACTCTGCTTTTCTCAGGCACCCGTTTCAGTTCTTTTGTCTCTAAAGACTGGCTCTCTTTACGTGTGAACTGGAGGTCCCAGTCACAGTTCTGTGCAATATCTCCAGTCAAGACCCCAATAAAAATAGCTAATATCCCTGTAACACAATTCCAGAATTACAGGAAAGAAATACTAATTAATTCATCTTGAATCAACTACTAGCCCACTCCCATCATTTAAGGCCAGGGTGCTGGGTCACATGGGCCAGCACCCACTTAGTAGGGATGTAGAGCAGAGGGCCTAACAAGAGAGAATACAAAGGTTCTCCAGGGAGGACATGTAGGGGCAGGAAAAAAATAACGGGCACCTCTGAATCACTAGCTGAGCTTTATTCCTAAACATGCTGTTACTCTCCTACCTTTTTTCCTCAGAGAATCTAACAAATCTCAACTTAACCTAAGTTCCAACTCTTTAATTTATATGCTGACGAGCAGTGAAATGACCAAACCATGGACGTGAATAAGGAAAAGGTAGAGAAGAAAGGTCTAAGGGGAAACTCATGAAGAAGATAATGAACGCTTAAATAATCCAGCATTACCTGGAATGTCTGTGACCTACTGTGTGTAGGGCAAGAGGACTCACTCTTCTTCCCAAACTATTGGTGTGGTTACAGGGACATGAATTTTTCCCTGCCAAAGTAGAGCAAGCTGAATTAGTTCTATGAATCTTTCCTGGAAACTACTTGGTACTTAACCTTTCCTCACCCTCTGCTAGCAATTCAGAAGTGGTTATTTGTCTTGTTTCTATTTGTGCTGTTTTATTCTCTTTTCACAAACTGCACCCTTAGTATATTGCTTTGCTTCCTTAATAATGAGAATATAAATGTCCTTAGAGGCAAACCATGTAAAATTTAACCCTTTGTGCCTTTTCTTGTGGACGAAAGCCTGCTGGAGTTTCTTTCCTCCCTTTAGTATGTGTGAAAGAATGAGGATTTATAGGTAGAGGAACATTTTCTTTCCCCTGTGGGTAATCCAGGATTGTAACTAGGGGTAAAGTATAATGGTCTTCTCTTCACACCACCTTTAGCTTTGGGTGAAGTAACAGTGGCGCTGCTGGGAAGGTACTACCATTTTGATGCTGAAGTAGTGGCTCAACAATGAAAATATGCAAACTAGTTTTTAATGGATTTATGTAACTGTGGTTTGACATGTGTCATTTCAGGAGCTACTTCCCTAAATGAGACCCTCTCCACTGAACAGTTGTCTGCCTTGACATTGGCAGAAAAATGAGGGAAATAATTTATTACTTTTTTAAAAGAAATACCATTCACTAACTTAAACCAATGTTTTTTTCAAACCCTTGATGCTAGGGTTTCCACAGAAGTACTACATCTGAAACATTAGAGAATACAGGAGTGAGGCTGAGTGGCCAATTCCCCTTGAAAGAAAAGAGCTCCAGACTTGAGTGTTTTATAATCTATGTGGAAAGTAGATCACTGTGTTTCACTTGTCAATTCGTTGACCTCCTCATTTCCAGTTACGTCCTTTTCCTTTCACCTGGACAACCTATTTCCATTATCATATTTTGCCCTGTAAGTGCTCCATCCTGTAATTGCTAATTCAGGAATACAGCTTTCTAACCCAAATCTCCTCTTTCCAACTTACTTGTCAGTAACTCTCATGATGGCTATTCTTAAATCTTTACAGATCCTTCCATCCCCTGACTCATTTTCCTTTCATCAGCTTCCTCTTTTCTTCACCACCCTCATAGTCAGTTTAAATCACAAGCCCTATCACATCAAAAAACTCTCACTAATATAATTTTCTTTTCCCTTTCCTTTTGTCACACCGCTCTGGCAGAATCCCATTCCTGGGTGAACCCAAATACCTGTTTTATTTTAAGTTGTGCCCAAGTAGCACAGAGGTTTTGGAGAAAATACTACAATAAAACAGATTGCTGCTTCTATAAATTCATGCCTTTCAACTTCAGATTGACTTTTAGTATTGTTTAGAAATCCTGGTCCATTCCTCTGGCCAATAAAGTATCTTTGTATGAAATTTTAAAACCACTGAATAAATGTTTACAGAGGTCATACTGTACTAAGTGTTGGAGATACAGAATGTGTAGCAAAGTCCTCTCTACTCTGATGGACTTAGTCTAGAAGGGAGACTGGCAAGTAAACAAACATGAACAAATCAATTTTGATATATGTTATATGAAGGTGTATGTCTAAGACTATAGAAGCATGTCTGTAAGCAACTGAAATTTTAAAATGAAGGAACAGCACAGTTTTCATGGAGGCAGGATTAAACTAAGGCATATTTTTAAGTTAAAATTTTAAAAACTTTTAAAGAAACTCTTGTATATTGTGTATTCTGTCCATGAATTTTATATAGATTCCATTTTGTGAGATCTTTAATTTGGGTCAGAAATTGCACAGGAATTTTGTTAACTTTTTATTTTATATTGGAGTAGAGTTGATTAACAAAGTTGTGAGAGTTTCAGGTATACAGCAAAGTGATTCAGTTATACATGTATCTATTCTATTTCAAATTCTTTTCACATTTAGGTTGTTACATAATATTGATCAGAGTTCAAAACAGTATGTGTTGAACCTGTGCTATACAGTAGGTCCTTGTTGGTTATTCATTTTGAATATAGCAGTGTGTACATATCAATCCCAAACTCCATAACTATCCCTTTTCCCCATCCTTCCCCACTGGTAACCATAAGTTCGTTCTCTGAGTCTGTTTCTGTTTTGTTAATAAGTTCATTTATATCATTTCTTTTAGATTCCACATATAAGTGATATCATACAACATTTCTCTTACTCTGACTTACTTCACTCTGTATGACAGTCTCTAGGTCCATCCATGTTGCTGCAAATGGCATTATTTCATTCTTTTCAATGGTTGAGTAATATTCCATTGTATATATTTAACCACATCTTCTTTTTCCATTCATCTGTCTATGGACATTTAGGTTGCTTCCATGTCTTGGCTCTGGTAGTGCTGCAGTGTACATTGGGGTGCATGTATCTTTCTGAAGTATGGTTTTCTCTGGAATATATGCCCAGGAGTGGTATTGCTAGATCATATGGTAATGCTATTTTTAGTTTTTTAAGGAACCTCCATACTGTTCTCCATAGTGATTGTACCAATTTACATTCCTACCAACAGTGTAGGAGGGTTCTCTTTTCTCCACACCCTCTCCAGCATTTATTGTTTGTAGATTTTTAAATTATAGCTCTTCTGGCTTGTGTGAGGTGATAACTCATTGTAGTTTTGATTTGCATGATCTTATTCCTTTCTGAGGAGCCCAGGTTATGGAGGCGGACTGGCTTCCATCCCAGTTCTTCCACTGAGTAAACTTGAATAAACTCTCAAAGCCTTAGTTTTCTCATCTGCAAAAGGAGGATGATAAGGTTATATCTATTTCATTTCTACTTTAAAATCCTCTGCTTGAGACCATCACATCTCTCCAATATTTAAATGAGGTCTTTTTTCAAGTTACTGCTGTATCTATAGTGAGTTGTGTTGACTCATGGTTCACAAATACCTTTTTGTTTACTAGTTTTGGTGAACTTCCTTGAAACTTCTGAGAAAGAACAATTAGTAACACTGTATTCAAAAATAATCCGAACTCATTAGGAGATTTATCAAATCACACAGAATTTATGACATGAAAGAGTAAATATGTGGGGAAAATCAAATACTGAATGATCAAAATAAAAATAATAACTTGTGGAGTTTACATACATATACATACAGATGTGTTTTGTATGTGTGTATTTGTGAAGTAGTAATATTTAAACCTTAAATTATCAACAATTGCATAAACATAAAGGGAATAAAATACCATAATTAAAAATATTGCCAGAATAAGTTAAAAGATTAAAAATAATTTAGATATTGCTTACAAGAAGGGGTAGCTTAAAGTTATGATAAAGTTGAAAGTAAAATGTAAATGATACTAACCAAAAGAGGCTAATACAGCTAATATAATAAAAAGTAGATTTTTTTTTAGGTTTTAGATGAATATTTATTGAAATATAGAATATTTGATATGTCCAAAAAAGGTTAAAAAAGAAGACCACAGAAGAGTATTAAAATATGATACTATTATTTTGAGGGAGAAAGAAGGAAGAAAAGAAGGGAGGAAGAGGGAATGGAAAAGAGAAAAATAATGGAATATAAACCTCTGCTGATATTTTATTACACTTATCAGAATGGTGACATCGCAAGGGATTTCTTATTTCTGGTTTTGCTTTTCTGTTTTAAAATTCTTTTCAAATTTTTGTAATTGAAAAATTATTAAAGACTGAAAAGAATACCCAAAAATCCCTGGGCAGTAGAATTGCAAATATTCTTCATTTTCTTCTTGATACTTCTCTGTATTTTTTCTGTTTTATTACAAAGAAAATGAATTATTTTTGTTGAAAGTGAAAAGTTCTTTTCTACACAAAGAAGATATGGATATCTCATTTTCTTTCATATTTGAGTTTATTTTAATTTGATTTAATTTTTTTAACATCGTAATTGGAGTACAGTTGCTTTAAAATGGTGTGTTAGTTTCTGCTGTATGATAAAGTGAATCAGCTATACGTATACATATACATATATCCCCATATGCCCTCCCTCTTGCATCTCACTCCCACCCTCCCTATCCCACCCCTCTAGGTGGTCACAAAGCACCATGCTGATCTCCCTGTGCTATGCGGCTGCTTCCCACTAGCTATTTTACGTTTGGTAGTATATATAAGACCATGCCACTCTTTCACTTTGTCCCAGCTTACCCTTCCCCCTCCCCGTATCCTCAAGTCCATTCTCTACATCTGCGTCTTTATTCCTGTCCTGCCCCTAGGTTCCTTGGAACCTTTTTTTTTTTTTTTTTAGATTCCATATATATGTGTTAGCATACGGTATTTGTTTTTCTCTTTCTGACTTACTTCACTCTGTATGACAGACTCTAGGTCCATCCACCTCACTACAAATAACTCAATTTCGTTTCTTTTTATGGCTGAGTAATATTCCATTGTACATATGTGCCACATCTTCTTTATCCATTCATCTGTTGATGGACACTTAGGTTGCTTCCATGTCCTGGCTATTGTAAGTAGAGCTGCAATGAATGTTGTGGTACATGACTCTTTTTGAGTTATGGTTTTCTTAGAGTATATGCCCAGTAGTGAGATTGCTGGGTCGTATGGTAGTTCTATGTTTAGTTTTTTAAAGAACTTCCATACTGTCCTCCACAGTGGCTGTATCAATTTACATTCCTACCAACAGTGCAAGAGGGTTCCCTTTTCTCCATACCCTCTCTGGCATTTATTGTTTGTAGATATTTTGATGATGGCCGTTCTGACTGGTGTGAGGTGATACCTCATTGTAGTTTTGATTTGCATTTCTCTAAGGATTAGTGTTGTTGAGCATCCTTTCATGTGTTTGTTGGCAATCTGTATATCTGCTTTGTATAAATGTCTATTTAGGTCTTCTGCCCATTTTTGGATTGGGTTGTTTGTTTTTTTGATACTGAGCTGCATGAGCTGCTTGTATATTTTGGAGATTAACCCTTTGTCAGTTGCTTCTTTGGCAAATATTTTGTCCCATTCTGAAGGTTGTCTTTTCATCTGCTTTATGGTTTCCTTTAATGTGCAAAAGCTTTGAAGTTTCATTAGGCCCCATTTGTTTATTTTTGTTTTCATTTCCATTTCTCTAGGAGATGGGTCAAAAAGGATCTTGCTGTGATTTATGCCATATAGTGTTCTGCCTATGTTTTCCTCTAAGAGTTTTATAGTGTCTGTCCTTAACATTTAGGTCTTTAATCCATTTTGAGTTTATTTTTGTGTATGGTATTAGGGAGTGCTTTGATTTCATTCTTTTACATGTGGTTGCCCGTTTTTCTCAGCACCACTTATTGAAGAGGCTATCTTTTCTCAATTGTATATTCTTCCTTTATCAAAGATAAGGTGACCATATGTGCATGTGTTTATCTTTGGCCTTTCTATCCTGTTCCATTGATCTATATTTCTGGTTTTGTGCCAGGACCATACTGTCTGGATTACTGTAGCTTTTTAGTATAGTCTGAAGTCTGGGGGCCTGATTCCTCCAGCTCCATTTTTCTTTCTCAAGATTGCTTTGGCTATTTGGGGTCTTTTGTGTTTCCATATAGATTGTGAAATTTTTTGTTTTAGTTCTGTGAAAAATGCCAGTGATAGTTTGATAGGGATGGCATTGAATCTGTAGATTGCTTTGGGAAGTAGAGTCATTTTCACAATGCTGATTCTTCCAACCCAAGAACATGGTGTATCTCTCCATCTGTTGGTATCATCTTTAATTTCTTTCATCAGCATCTTATAGTTTTCTGCATACAGGTCTTTTGTCTCCTTAGGTAGGTTTATTCCTAGATATTTTATTCTTTCTGTTGCAGTGGAAAATGGGAGTGTTTCCTTAATTTCTCTTTCAGATGTTTCATCATTAGTGTATAGGGTTGTAAGTGATTTCTGTGCATTAATTTTGTATCCTGTAACTTCACCAAATTCATTGATTAGCTCTAGTAGTTTTCTGGTAGCATCTTTAGGATTCTCTATGTATAGTATCATGTCATCTGCAAACAGTGACAATTTTAGTTCTTCCTTTCTGATTTGGATTCCTTTTCTTTTTCTTCTCTGATTGCTGTGGCTAAAACTTCCAAAACTATGTTGAATAATAGTGGTGAGAGTGGACAACCTTGTCTTGTTCCTGATCTTAGTGGAAATGGTTTCAATTTTTCACCATTGCATAGATGCTGGCTGTGAGTTTGTCATATATGGCCTTTATTATGTTGAGGTAAGTTCCCTCAGTGCCTGCCTTCTGGAGGGTTTTTATCATAAATGGGTGTTGAATTTTGTTGAAAGCTTTTTCTACATCTATTGAGACGATCATATCGTTTTTCTCCTTCAATATGTTAATATGGTTTATCACATTGATTTGCATATATTGAAGAATCCTTGCATTCCTGGGATAAACCCCACTTGATCATGGTGTATGACCCTTTAACGTGCTGTTTCTGTTTGCTAGTGTTTTGTTGAGGATTTTTGCATGTATGTGCATTAGTGATATTGGCCTGTAGTTTTTTATTTTTGTGACACCCTTGTCTGGTTTTGGAATCAGGATGATGGTGGCCTCCTAGAGTGAGTTTGGGAGTGTTCCTCCCTCTGCTATATTTTGGAAGAGTTTGAGAAGGATAGGTGTTAGCTCTTCTCTAAATATTTGATAGAATTCACTTGTGAAGCCATTTGGTCCTCAGCTTTTGTTTGTTGGAAGATTTTTAAACACAGTTTCAAATTCAGTGCTTGTGATTGGTCTGTTTGTAGTTTCTACTGCTTCCTGGTTCAGTCTGGGAAGGTTGTACTTTTCTAAGAATTTGTCCATTTCTTCCAGGTTGTCCATTTTATTGGCATAGAGTTGCTTGTAGTAATCGCTCATGATCGTTTGTGAGATCATGAGATCTTTCACTTTCTGCAGTGTCTGTATTTACTTCTTTTTCATTTCTAGTTCTACCAATTTGAGTCTTCTCCCCTTTTTTTTTTTTTTTTTTTTTTTTTTTTTTTTTTTTTGCGGTACACAGGCCTCTCACTGTTGTGGCCTCTGCCATTGCAGAGCACAGGCTCTGGATGCACAGGTTCAGCAGCCATGGCTCACGGGCTCAGCCGCTCCATGGCATGTGGGATCTTCCTGGACCGGGGCACGAACCCGTGTCCCCTGCATCGGCAGGCGAACTCTCAACCACTGCGCTACCAGGGAAGCCCCCTTTTTTTCTTGATTAGTCTGGCTAATGGTTTATCAATTTTGTTTATCTTCTCAAAGAACCAGCTTTTAGTTTTATTGATCTTTGCTCTCATTTCCTTCATTTCTTTTTCATTTGTTTCTGATCTGATCTTTATGATTTCTTTCCTTCTGCTAACTTTGGGTTTTTTTGTTCTTCTTTCTCTAATTCCTTTAGGTGTAAGGTTAGGTTCTTTATTTGAGATGTTTCTTGTTTCTTGATGTAGGATTTTATTGCTATAAACTTCCCTCTTAGAACTGCTTTTGCTGCATCCCATAAGTTTTGGGTCATCGTGTTTTCACTGTCATTTGTTTCTAGGTATTTTTGGTTTTCCTCTTTGATTTCTTCAGTGATCTCTTGGTTATTTAGGGGTGTATTTTTTAGCCTCCATGTGTTTGCACTTTTTAAATATTTTTTTTCCTGTAATGATATCCAGTCTCATAGCATTGTGGGCGGAAAAGATACTTAATATGATTTCAGTTTTCTTAAATTTACCAAGGCTTGATTTGCGACCCAAGGTAAGATCTATCCTGGAGAATGTTCCATGAGCACTTGAGAAGAAGGTGTATCCTGTTGTTTTTGGGTGGAATGTCCTATAAATATCAATTAAGTCCATCTTGCTTAATGTATCATTTAAAGCTTGTGTTTGCTTATTTATTTTCATTATGGATGATCTGTCCATTCGTTAAAGTGGGTTGTTAAAGTCCCCTACTATGATTGTGTTACTGTCGATTTCCCCTTTTATGGCTGTTAGTATTTGCCTTATGTATTGAGGTGCCCCTATGTTGGGTGCATAAATATTTACCATTGTTATATCTTCTTCTAGGATTGATCCCTTGATCATTATGTAGTGTCCTTCTTTCTCTCTTGTAATAGTTTTTATTTTAAAATCTATTTTGTCTGATATGAAAATTGCTACTCCAGCTTTCTTTTGATTTCCATTTGCATAGAATATCTTTTTCCATCCCCTCACTTTCAGTCTGTATGTGTCCTGAAGTGGGTCTCTTGTAGACAGCATATATATGGGTCTTGTTTTTGTATCCATTCAGCCAATCTGTGTCTTTTGGTGGGAGCATTTAATCCATTTACATTTAAGGTAGTTACTGATATGTATGTTCCTATTACCATTAATTGTTTTGGGCTTGTTATTGTAGGTGTTTTCCTTCTCTTGTGTTTCCTTCCTAGAGAAGTTCCTTTAGCATTTGTTGTAAAGCTGGTTTGGTGGTGCTGAATTCTCTTAGCTTTTCCTTGTCTGTAGAGGTTTTAGTTTCTCTGTCAAATCTGAATGAGATCCTTGTTGGGTTGAGTAAACTGGGTTGTAGGTTTTTCCCTTTCATCACTTTAAGTATGTGCTGACACTCCCTTCTGGCTTGCAGAGTTTCTGCTGAAAGATCAGCTGTTAACCTTATGGGCATTCCTTTGTTATTTGTTGCTTTTCCCTTAATGCTTTTAATATTTTTTCTTTGTATTTAATTTTTGATAGTTTGATTAATATGTTTCTTGGCATGTTCTTCCTTGGATTTATCCTATATGGGACTCTCTGTGCTTCCTGAGCTTGATTGACTATTTCCTTTCCCATATTAGGGAAGTTTTCAACTATAATCTCTTCAGATATTTTCTCAATCTCTTTCTTTTTCTCTTCTCCTTCTGGGACCCCTATAATTCAAATGTTGGTGCATTTATTGTTGTCCCAGAGGTCTCTGAGACTGTCCTCAATTCTTTTCATTCTTTTTTCTTTATTCTGCTCTGAAGTAGTTATTTCCACTATTTTATCTTCCAGGTCACTTATCCGTTCTTCTGCCTCAGGTATTCTGCTATCGATTCCTTCTAGAGCATTTTTTATTTCATTTATTGTCTTGTTCATCATTGTTTGTTAGCTCTTTAGTTCTTCTAGGTCCTTTTTAAATGTTTCTTGTATTTTCTCCATTCTGTTTCCAAGATTTTGGATCATCTTTACTATCATTACTCTGAATTCTTTTTCAGGTAGACTGCCTGTTTCCTCTTCATTTGTTAGGTCTGGTGGGTTTTTACCTTGCTCCTTCTTCTGCTGTGTTTCTCTGTCTTCTTATTTTGCTTAACTTACTGTGTTTGGTGTCTCCTTTTCACAGGCTGCGGGTTCATAGTTCCCGTTTTTTTTGGTGTCTTCCCCCAGTGGCTAAGGTTGGTTCAGTGGGTTGTGTAGGCTTCCTGGTGGGGGGGACTGGTGCTTGTGTTGAGGCTGGATCTTGTCTTTCTGGTGGGCAGGACTGTGTCCAGTGGTGTGTTTGGGGTGTCTGTGACCTTATTATGATTTTAGGCAGCCTCTCTGCTAATGGGTGGGGTTGTGTTCCTGTCTTGCAAGTTGTTTGGCATAGGGTGTCTAGCACTGTAGTTTGCTGGTCATTGAGTGGAGCTGGGTCTTAGCATTGAGATGGAAGTCTCTGGGAGAGCTTCTGCTGTTTGATGTTACATGGAGCTCGGAGGTTTCTGGTGGACCAATGTCCTGAACTCAGCTCTCCCACCTCAGGCTTGACACCCAGCTGGAGCACTAAGACCCTGTCAGCCACACGGCTCAGAAGAAAAGGGAGAAAAAAAAATAAAGAATGAAAGAAAAAAATAAAGTAAAGTAAAATAAATTTTTAAAATAAAAATTTTAAAAATTATTAAATATAAAAAATAAAAAGTAATTTTAAAAAAAGGAAGAAAGAAAGAAGAGGACAACCAAACCTAAAGACAAATCCAACAATGATAACAAGTGCTAAAAACTATACCAAAAGCAAAACAAAAGCAGACAGACGGAACCCTAGGACAAATGGTAAAAGCAAAGTTATACAGACAAAATCACAGAAAGAAGTATACACATACACTGTCACAAAAAGAGATAAAGGAAAAAAAAACAATATATATAAAAAAAGGAAGAGAGCAACCGAATCAGTAAACAGATCTACCAATGATAATGTCTAAATAGTAAAGTATGATAAACATGAAACTGGAAACAAATTAGATGCAGAAAGCAAACCCCAGGTGTACAGTTGCTCCCAATGTCCACCGCCTCAATTTTGGGATGATTTGTTGTCCAGTTTGTTATTCTACAGATGCAGGGTTCATCCAGTTGATTGTGGAGATTTAATCTGCTGCTCCTGAGGCTGCTGGGAGAAATTTCCCTTTCTCTTGTTTGTTCACAGAGCTCCTGGGGTTCAGCTTTGGATTTGGCCCTGCCTCTGCGTGTAGGTTGCCTGAGGGCATCTGTTCCCTGCCCAGACAGGAGAGGGTTAAAGGAATGGCTGATTAGGGGGCTCTGCTCACTCAGGCCAGGGGGAGAGAGGGGCTCAGAATGCGGGGTGATCCTGCAGGAGCAGAGGCTGGCGTGAGGTTGCACCAGCCTGAGGCGCACCATGTGTTCTCCCGGATAAGTTGTCCTTGTATCACGGGACCCTGGCAGTGGCAGGCTGCACAGGCTCCTGGGAGGGGAGGTGTGGATAGTGACCTGTGCTAGCATACAGGCTTCTTGGTGGCTGTAGCAGCAGCCTTAGCGTTTCATGTCCATTGATGGTTCCACGCTGATATCCACAGCTCGTGCCTGTCTCTGGAGCTCATTTAGGCAGTGCTCTGAATCGCCTCTTCTCGTACACCCCGAAACAATGGTCTCTTTCCTCTTAGCCAGTTCCAGACTGTTCCCTGGACTCCCTTCCAGTTAGCTGTGGCACACTAGCCCCCTTCAGGTTTTGTTCACGCAGCCAACCCCAGTCCTCTCCCTGGGATCTGACCTCCAAAGCCAGAACCTCAGCTCCCAGCCCCGGCAGGTGAGCAGACAAGCCTCTCGGGCTGGTGAGTGCTGGTCGGCACTGACAGAAATTTCTCCACTTTGCCCTTTGCACCCCTGTTGCTGTTCTCTCCTCCATGGCTCCGAACCGTCCCCCCCGCCCACCCGCCGTTTCCACCAGTGAAGGGGCTTCCTAGTGTGTGGAAACTTTTCCTCCTTCACAGCTCTCTCCCAGTGGTGCAGGTCCCATCCATATTCTTTTGTCTCTGTTTTTTTTTTTTTTCTTTTGCCCTACCCAGGTATGTGGGGAGTTTCTTGCCTTTTGGGAAGTCTGAGGTTTTCTGCCAGCATTCAGTAGGTGTTCTGTAGGAGTTGTTCCACATGTAGATGTATTTTTGATGTATTTGTTGGGTGGAAGGTGATCTCCACGTCTTACTCCTCTGCCTTCTTGAAGGTCCCCCCTAAAATGTAGATTTTAAGGACACATTCTAGAGGTAGAGGGTTAATTTAAGACAGTATATCAGGAAGACATATTATTCTATATTTGTATGTATCTAATAACATATCTTCAAAGCATATGAAGCAATAACATAGAGAGAACTTCCTAATTCCATAGTCTGAGATTTGGATGTGTTTCTTTGAATAAATAATAGAATAAACAGACAAAAGATAAGTGTGTAGAAGATTTTAAGTATGTAGAAGATTTCAAGAATGTAACAAACAAGTATATAATTAATACAAGTTTGTATAATATATGTAAGCTTACTTGTATATATTATACAAACATATAAATATACACAGAAACACAAAAAATGTGTGTAATGTTATATAACTAATAATTGCAAAACATGTCATCTTTCAAGGGCACTTGGAAAACTTGTCAAATTTGCCAAATTTTGGAATTTGGAAAATTCCCCAAATTTCCAGTTCCAAAATTGACCACATAATGCTGCATATGACAAGCTTTAACAAATCTTAGGATTTTAAATATTACAAACTGATTTCTGGCATTGATATTAAACTAGAACTTAACAGAAAGATACATTGAAAATTTTAAATTAAGTAACTTTTCTAAAAAATCTGGGTAAAGAAATAAATCATAATAAATTTAATAAAATATTTTAATATCGGGATAATGAAAAGATACCACTTTAGAGCTTGTGGGATGCAGCAAATCAGGGGTAATAGAAAAACTTACAGCTTTAAATATATTAAAAACAAGATTAAATATAAGTACTGATCCATTGATTCCATACATTAGAAAAAGAACAGTCAATTAAATCTAAAGAAATTAGAAGGAAGAAAAATAATAAAGATGTGGCAAAGATCAATAAAATAATAAGCAGACCTAACAATAGAGAGGATCAGCAGAGCCAGTAGTTAATTCTTTATAAAGATAAATAAAATCAGTACAGTTCTAGCAAGCTAGGTGGAGGGTGGTGGAGGGTGGTGGAGGGAGGGGAGATAGGGAGGGAGAGGGAAATAGGGAGGGAGAGGGAAGAGGTATAAAATTTCAACATCAGTATCAGTAATGAAAAATTGATATACGTAGAAATTCTACAGACTTTCTAATGATTATTAGGGAATATTATGAACAACATTGTGCTATTAAAACTGAAAATTTAGTAATGAGAGAGCTCTTAGAAAAATAATCAAAACCAACAAAATAATAAGTAGCAGATGTATTAAAAAAACACTGCATAATTTTAAAACTTGCCACAAAGAAAACTTTTAGGCTCAGGTGACTTTCCTGGTGAAATATTTCTTCCAGTAGTTTTTAGGAAGAAATTATATCAATTCTATACAGTCTCTTCCAAAAATAGAAGAAGAGTGAACACCAACATGTCAGTATAATCTTGATAATACAATTTGACAAGGGCTTTAAAAGAAAAAGGGAAAATTACATACCAAACTCTTCATGAACATATATGCAAAAATCTTTAACACAATATTAGCAAACTGAGCGCTGGTGGCATATGAAAAGGATATTATATCCAGGAATGCAAACTTCTGACAGTTTGATGGATTCAGTACATCAAGAGAATAATAGATGCAGAACAGTCACTTGATAATTTCTTTACCGAATCATGATAATAACTCTTGGAAAATTAGGAGTAGAAAAGAATTTTCTTAATATGATAAAGAGTATACACAAAAGCTAAAGCAAAAATCATATTTAATTGTGGAATCTTGATGTTAAATCAGACTTAATTAAATGTCAGAATATAGTATATTCTTGGATTGGAAGTCTCCATGTTATACAAGTGTCAGTTCTCCTTAAAGTGATTCATAGATTTAATGCAATTCTAACCAAAATCTCAACATTTTTTCTTTTGGTAAAATTGAGGAGATTAGTCTAGAGTTCATATGGTTACACATGTGAAAATAGCCAAGGCAAACCGGGCAAAGATCAAAGCTCTAAGACCTAAAACAAGTTATCAGGACTTGTTAAGTTCTATTAATCAAAAATTATTTTATTCATGCAAGGAGAGAAAAATAGATCAATTTACCAGAAAGCTATGCAGAATAAAGAACCACATGTACACAAACACTTGATTTATGACAAGGGCAGAATTTCACGGCAGCAGGCAAAGGATAGGCTTTTCCATAAGTGCTGGTGAGACAATTGAAAATGTATATGAAAAGTCTTCTAAAACTAATCACAGGAGAGCAGGCATATTCATGGCCTTTGGACATACAAATATTTATTAAATAGGACAAAAAAAAACCCTGATAAACAGTACGGAAAGGAAAGCTATGTTACACTTTATAAAAATAATTTTTTTTCACCCAAAGTCCCCATTATGTGGTAAAAAAAAAATCCAGAGATTCAAGAAGATTGTACAATATTATTGTATAATGGAAAAATTGAGCTCTTATCTAGAATATATAATGGTCTGTTATAAGTCAAGAAGGAAAAAAAAAGGGTAAAATACTTGAACTAGGTACGTAACAAAAGAGGTTAGTCAAATGGTCAAAATAACATATGAAAAGAAGCTCAACTTTATTAGTTCTCAAATTAAGGTAAATTAAATCCATGAGTTCCAACTGCACATCTTGCATAATGGCTGAAACTAAAGACTGGTATTACTCAGGACTGGCAAGGTAGTGGGGGTAATAGAAAGTCTCATGCTTGCTGGTGGGAGTGCAGATTGGTACAACCACTTTGGAGAACTGACAGTATCTTATAAAGCTGAACCTAGCCAAACCCTATGACTCAGTATTAACACATCTGGGTAAATAACCATCAGAAAGGCATACACATGTTCATTAAAATTAAAAAAAAGAATGTTCACAGCATTAATAGTAATAGAAACTGGAATCCACCCCAATGTTCACCAAAGGTAAGATGGATAAATACATTGAGATATATTAATATAATGGAATACTGTATAGCAATGGATGTGAATGAATTACTTCTACACTAATAGAAAGGTCATATCTCACAAACAGAACATTTAGTGAAAGAAGGCTGAAACAAAAGTGTACAAACTGTATTATTCCATATAAATAAAATTCAAACCTTGGCAGGAGAAATCTCTTATGTTAGGAATCAGGAAACAAATTATTGCAGTGGTGAAGAGGTCATGTCTGAGAGGGGCACAAAGGACTTTTTGACTTGATAGTACTGTTTCTTGGCTGGGGAGAGTTAGGTGGGTGTATTCACCCTATGTACATTCATTGAGCAGTACCTGTAAGCTGTGTGTGCTTTTCTATATAAATGTTGTACTTGAATATAGACCTTTATTAATAATTTTGGTAATGTGTATAATTTGTAATATTTAGAGTTACAGAGAATTGTGGGGAAAAAAACTCTTATTTTAAGCAAGGAAAAAATAAAAACGCAAGATTGTACAATAAAAGATGGATTTTGGGAACAGGCAGTTTTGAGTTTGAATCCTAAATTTACTGCTTACTAGCATTATGTCCTTGAATACATTAATTTATCTAATCCTGAGCTTCTAAAAAATGGCTTTAAGGAATGTATGTATCAATTGACCTAGAGCTTTTTCTTTTCCTAAAACTTTTTGTGTTTAGCACTACTTAAAGAGTAAAGCCACTGTAATCCCAGGATGGCCTACTGCCAGTAGATGTGGCTTTGGTGGTTACTATATATCTCTGCTTCACTCATTTGGAAAAAGCCAATTTAGAAAAAGTATAAGGCACTTCTTATACCAAAGCCATAACTACTTTGCTTTGCAACCCTTTCTCGTTCATGGCTAGCCGCCTAGACACGCTAAAACATAGCAGCAGTAAACAGACTAATCGTTCTCCTATACTGAAGCCTCACACAGGAAACTCACTTGTCTCATCTGTGCCAAAAGCAAATATCTTCACAGTCCTCCCTGCTTTGCCTTTTAGGTGACTCAGAACACCTGGTTGCCAGTTGCTAGCTGATGATAATTAGCTTTCAATTATCACCAGTTACATTTTCACCTGTTCAATTTGCAAATTCCTGAATTTTTTGGCCTGTCCTATTAACAAGTTCTGATCTCTTCTGTCTTCAGTACACCTGCTCTATGAGAGTGGGGAAACAGTACTCCCACTGGGGAATTACCCCTTCATCTGCCATCCTGTCCAGTTTTATCCATCTGGTGTTAGATGGATACATGCTCCACAAAGAGTCATTTGGAGAGACCCAAGTTCTTAGTCTCAGTCTCTTATGTGCTCTCCTGCTTTTCTGGAATTGTTTCTGTGGTTTTTCTTACTTTGTTAAAAAATAACCAAGTAATCCTTTTTCTGTAAATTAGCTTTCTTAAAAAATAAACAAAACAGTAGCCAGACAATATAAGGAAAAGTGAATTTTTAACATTGTGGGGGTCTCCTAAATTTGATAATGGATTAAGAATCAATAAACCAGGGTATAAAAAGAAGTTATAGGAGATAACAGAGTAAGATTTTTAAGAACAGAAGCTATCCTAGTGAAATTTGTTGGTGGTTATATTTGAAGACCTGTCAATTAAACAGAATGTATCCATTAAATGTCTGATAGGTAGTCTTAGAATTAACATGAATTAAAGTGGAATCCTCTAAATAATATAACATCATACAGAAGGCAGTATCACAATATAGGATATTAAACCTGGGATTAAGTGGACCCATGACATTGATATATGCATTAAATAATGTGAACAGAGCTCATATATAAGGAATTTTAAAATGACATGAAAAATGCTGCTCATAGAAAATAATTTACTTGAATCATATAGTTTACCTTCTATTTAAAAATCATTGTTTAAATTAAAAAAAATAACAAAACTATGACATTAAAAGTTTTGCAAAGAAAGAACACATAGCACCTTTCTGTAACATAGATATTTTACCTTGCATGTTTTTCGTTTTTACAAATATATATTTTACATCATTGTAGTTACAGTTAATAATAAGTATTATGCTTTTAATCTACAGTGTGTTTAATGTTTCTCCATGTTTCCATAGTTTTCATTACTTTAATGAATGCAGATTAGTTCATCAAAATAATATATTACAATCTACTAAATCATTTGCTTTTTTGGGGACATTTGTTTTGCATCTATTTCTTAAATTATTTTGAGTAACACTGCAATGGACATTCTTGTCTTTTTATAACTTTTAGTATATTTGTGGGGAATTATGTGTCAAAGGGTATGTTTCAGCTCTTATGTCTTGATATATTGCCAAATTGCCTTTCCAAATACTGCTTATCAATTTGTGTTTTCCACTTCCAAATTTGCATTACTCGAATAGTAATGTTTTTAACTCCTTTTACATTTTCGTCAGAAAGAATATATTTTTGCGTTTTTAATATTGGAAAAATTTCATGCTTAATGAAAAAACCTATAAAAACAGGAAATTGCAGAGAAAAACAAAACCAACATTACCATGATCCTATTGCCCAGAAAATTCTTTAATATTTTGGAATGTATTATTTCAGTCTTTTATTGGAAAATATTTTTAAAATCCATTATAATGCTGATATTTTGGAACAGTGAACAATAACTACTTCATAGTCTAGTTTCCCCAATTACATTTTGATTTTTTTAGGTTTAAGCATCATACCCTATATTTATTTTGAAACTATACAGTACAAATCATAGTTCTATCATATGAAAGATACCAAAATTTATGAAAAATTGTTGAGGTCCACTTTTTTCCTGGGAGTCGGAATTCACATTTGTTGGAACTGTAGACTTTAATATTTTGTTTGTGCTATCTCTCAAATATGACTTATTTATATATATATCCATTCACTCAAGGGACATTTATTAAGTAGTTAGTAAAACACAAATAAGGACCTGGTCATTCTGTGAAGATGGGCCATAGGCTAGTCAGAAAAGACTTTACTGCAAGAGAAACTTCACCTGAGTATTGAACGACAAGTAGGTCTTAAAGAGGCTCAAGCAGGCAAGAGAAGGAACAGTATTTCAGAAGAAGGCACAATACGATTAAAGATTCAAACATGTAAGAGAACCATGATACTGACAGTAGCTTTATATGAGGAAGTAGTGTTAAGAAAGGAGCTGGAGAAGTAAGGACGCACCATAGCAGAGTGGGCATGATGTGTCATGAGAAGGATAGTTACCTAAGACATTGCAAAGCAGGTATTGATGTAGTAATAGAAAAATACGTAACTATGTGCAATTAAGTAAGTTAGATATTTACTACATCAAATATCAAATTTCCTATATCCCAAAAACATGTTTCATCTAAACTAGTCTCAACAAGTATATATGGGAATTACGTCTTAAATACTACAAAGTCATTGTTTACGTATGCTCACAATCTAAATGGAAGCAATATGTTTCATGGACATTCATGGTAAATACGTGAAAAGGGAATTTTTGGCTTCATCTCAACTAAAATGTAAGCTTCAAGTCTCTAACCATCAATAAATACTACCACATCTCTTAAACCTCAGGTTCTAACTGTGAATATATAATGCTAGGTGACAACCTATTCCCATATAGACCCTTTTACCTTGAAACTAACCCTCTGATTATTTTTTAAAATGGCAGTAAAAATAAAGAAAATAAAAAAGATAGACTTTATTACTCAGGGATGATAACCTGAGCTGCCACAGCTGGTCAGAGACTGAAAATATACTCAGTACATGGTCAGAAATTTTAAGTGAAGTAGGTTTGTTGGACCAAAAGATGTGGCTCTGAGTACGTATCAAAATATACACAAATGATGTCATTTGACCCACCACAAGCATTAACGCTGATTCTGAATGATGAAGAGCAAATATAATGGAATTCAGTGCATTCCATTTGTATTTAAGCATTTTGTGAATATTACAAACAGCATGTCTAAGGCCTCTGTAGGGTCCCTCCATCAAGATTTCACTCATTTTAGCTGCCAGGACATGTCTTGTACCAGGCACTATATGGTAATACTACACCTTTCTCATCCTTCAGACTTCTTCAGGAAATCTGTGCAGGATAGAGAAGAATTTATAGTAATTACTAAATTTTTAAAATTGATCTTGGTTTCTAAGCCTCAGATCTGAAAATCTGAGTTTGTAATTGATTTAGTTTCTTAATTCCCATTCTGTTTTTTTCCAGATTTGGGGATGTTCATTCTCATTGCAGAATTGTAGTCTCTGGATTTTTATGCACTTGTACTCCACTGAAGTTTTTCATTATAAATACTAAGAAATGTAGTCAACAAGAAGAGTTTATAGAACCTTTAAAGATCTGACATATATCCGTGAGCTTGCTATCTCTATTTGGATAGTCAGAAACTGCTCACATTGATAAGCAACTTGTATATGGACTGCTGACTTCAGTGGTTCACTGATTCTATGATTTATATTTGTGCAATTTGGCACCTATCATGTAGAAAAAGTACTCTATTGTATTCTTAAATTGTCTTGGACGTTTAAAGTGATGTATTTTAAATCTTTGTTCATCTGATGAGAATTAAGTGTATTGACTGTTTTTATTCTTATGGTTATCATACTACTTTTGAAATGAAATTGTTATGAAAGACATATAATTTCTATCATTTACATGTGGAGATAGGGTGAGGAAACCACCACCCCCGGAAAATCTAGGTCTTTTCCTCACTTCCACTATGGCTTCTTATTTCCTGATAATTGATGAGTTTATATAAACCACCTGTACTTGTTGCTCTCTAAAAAAACAAAACCCTTGAGCTGAAGTAGCATCTAAATGTTGAATAGCAAGGAATCAATGATTAAAATTATAGTATTTCCATGCTGTGGAATACAACCCACATATTGTAAATGTTGGAGAATATTTAATGAAGTGTGGCTTTCAGATGTTTCCTTTTAACTAAACCCAAACAGGATACACATATATCAAAATCAAATAGATTAAAACCAGTAATCAGGATAAAATGTTAAAAAGCAGAGAAAAAAGATACATGTATCACAAGGGAATAAGCATAAGGGAAATAAAATATTTTTTTTATCAGAAACTATACAAGACCCAAGGCAATGGAATGACATCATTAAAGTGTTCAAAGGGAAAAAATAACTGTCAATTTAGAGTTCCATCAAAAATTCTTTCTAAAATAAAGTATAAATAAGGACTTTGAACTCTTTAAGAAATTAAGACTTTGTTTTTAGAGAAGTTTTAGGTTCACAGCAAAATTGAGGGGGAGATGGAGATTTCCCATATACTCCCACCCCTTCTCCCCCAGTCTCCCCATTCCCAACCTCCCCCACCAGAGTGGTACATTTGTTACAATTGATGTACCTACATTAACACATCATAATCACCCGAAGTCCATAGTCTACCATGGTTTACTTTCAACGTTGTATAGTCGATAGGTTTGGACGAATGTATAATAACATGTATCCATCATTATGGTATCATCCAGAGTATTTTCACTGTTCTAAAAGTCCTCTTTGTTTTGCCTGTTTATCCCTATCTCCACCCCAATCTCTGGAGCCACTGATCTTTTCATGTCTCTATAGTTTATTTTTTTTTCCTTTCTAGAATGCCATATAGATGAAAGCATACAGTGTGTAACCTTTTTAGATTGGTTTTTCACTTAGCAATATGCATTTAAGATTCCTACTTGTCTTTCCATGGCTTGGTCACTCATTTCTTTTTAATGCTGAATAATATTCTGTTGTCTGGATGTACCACAGTTTATCCATTCACCTACTAAAGAACATCGTGGTTGCTTCCAAGTTTGGGCAGTTCTGAATAAAGCTGCTGTAAACATCTGTGTGCAGGTTTTTATGTAGACATATGTTTTCAACTCCTTTGGATAAATACCAAGGAGAGCAGTTGCTGGATTGTTTGGCAAGAGTTTGTTTATATTAGTTAGAAACCACCGAATTATCATCTAGAGTGTCTGTATGATTTTCCATTCCCACTAGAAATGAATGGGATTTCCTGTTCCTCCACATCCTCGTCAGCACTTGGTGTTGTCATTGTTCCAGATTTTGATAGATGTGTATCTCATTGTTTCAATTTGCATTTCCCTGATGACATATGGGGAGCATCTTTTCAGATGCTTATTTCCCTTCTGTATATCTTCTTTGTTGAGGTGTCTGTTAAAGTCTTTGACCCATTTTTTTAATTGGGTTGTTTTCATACTGTTCAGTTTTAAGTGTTCTTTGTATATTTTGGATAACAGTCCTTTATCACATGAATCTTTTGCAAATATTTTCTTTTTAATAATAGTGTTTTCTTCTCAATATTCTTTACATAATTTTATAAATTATTTTGACTTATAAATAGAAAACTACTAAAATAGAAAATTAACAATTGGGTTTTCAGGGCTGAAGTATACACATTAGGTTTTGACCTGCTAGGTTTAACATGAGTCCAAGCTATTTCCTCTGGTCTTTTGTACAGACATGATCATTTACAAAAATCAAACTTCGTTCTCTTAGCCCTGACCAATCTGTTAAAACATCATCAGTTTTTGTAAAGTCTAAACGACAGCACTAGTTTTCAATGGAAATATAAATAAGCCTTGATTTGATTTAACAAAATGATAGTGTTTAGCAAAATCTTACATTTATATATCCTAAACCCAGTATCTAGTGTTTCCAGAAAATCATCTATAGAGAACATATTTTAGTTCATTTCACAGTCTGTTAATTGTGTAACACACTGTAACCATTACCTTTTACCAACTACAATTACTCTTCTAATGAAAACTGATGAATTTAACAAAAAATTATTAGATCAGTTTGATCTAAGCATGAACAAGTGGTTGATGGGAAATGCTTCCTAATGAATATTTCATTCCCTTTACCCCTCCCTCCTTCAATTTCATAATTGAATTACATGCCTCAATTTAGTTAAGTAAAGAAATAATAATTTAAAACATATAGTGTACAAAATACCATAATATGTAACATTAGCTGTAAGGAACTTTCTATTTCAGACCAGAGAAGATATTGCCTGTCATTCGGTTTTTATACATCTAGTATATGAAGGCAAATCTAGTTTTTTTTTCTGTAAAATTTTCTTCTTCCTCAGTTTTCTGCCTCCTAAATATCTTTGAAATAATGTTCTCTTCTCTCTTTGTCACTGTCAGTGAAAACCACCATTATTTCTGGCAACCCAATTTGCTGCTTCTCTTTCTTTCCCATTTTTCTTCAATTTCCTATCAGAAAATTCTTTTAAAAAATGCTTAAATCTTGACTTAAATCTTTCAGTGGTCTCCCATTGCCTTTAGAATAAGCTGCTAATACCTTAGAATAAGAGGTCCTATGGGGTTTGTTTCCTGGCTACTCAGTGTCACCTTCCCTGTGGCATTCAGTGCTCCAGTAATACTGGACAGTTTGCTGCACTTCAAACATTTCCTTATGTGCTTGTAGGCTTACCTCTGAATATTCAGTTTTCCCTGCTTGAATTGTTGTCCCCAGACTTTCTCTGCCCCCCACACCACTTAGTAAATTTCCATTCATTGTTCAAGAAGCAAATTTAAACTTTTTTTTTTGTCAGTAGGAGGGCAAGATGTTAAAGTGTGTGTCATCAGCATAAATTTTATCCTATGAATACTATAAAATAACCTATATTTTGAAACCATCCTCCATATCAATTTCCCATTTCTTTATTTGTACCATGTTTACAAACAGAGCCTTCAAAGTACTTGTAATGAAGAGGACTGCTGGTTAATACCCCACCCATATCCCCTCTTCCTTATCTCTTCACTGCATACCATAAATTCAGAGAATTAATAAAAGTCTAGGAGCAGCCCTCTCAACCTGTTATGGAGGAAATTTGATGTATAAGTGTTACAGTTCCTTTGTCCCTAGGTTGGGGTCTATATGAGGTGTTCCTCAAAGAAGTTAAGATCCTGTAACTCACAGTGGTAACTTGCCAGATAATTCATCCTTTATTGGTTCTCTTTCCTTCCCTCTTACATTTGCCTTGACTCATTTCTTGGGATCATCTCCAAAATAAGTTACTTGCACTAAAATCTTTGTCCAACAGTCTACTTCTGGTAGAACACATACTAATAAAGACACTGGTAAATACCACTTATACATTGAATTACTTTTGCATGTCGTAATCTATTAATGTTAGGCTTTGCTAATCGGAATGTCTTAGGAGTTTCAAAGTAAATAATTATAGCTTCTATATAAGTATATAAACTTATGTGTAGTTCATATGTACAGATATAAACTTAGAGCATATAAATTCCATTCAAGCTCAAGTTAGAGCAGTTTGAAGATTAAAGAATAGAACAAAATAAACCAAGGTTGATAATACAAAACCCATCACAATCTATGGGTATCTGGCATTATATGACCTATGGGATTCTTCTCTTAGCATTGGAAAAAAATTCCTGAGTCAATTTTAGCACCAAAATATAACTTAGATCTACATGTATTCTTCTTATAATCTTATAACACACTGTTAGGCTTTGGCTAAACTTTAGATTTGGTTTTCTTATTTTTGTCATTTTATTCTAAGATAAAAATTATTATAAAATAGCAAATCAAAAAGTAAAAGAAAATAAAAACTAACTCTCATTGTTTCTCCCTAAGAGATATCACTATTAAAAGTCTGGCATAGCTTTCCGTACAAATTTCCATGTGTATAGGATTATAAATGTAGGCTAACACTGTTCATATCATTTTGTGAACTTCCCTTCTCAGTAAATAGAGTCTGAATTTTTCGATGTCATTAAATAATTTTCTATAAAATTATTTTTGATTGCTATAGGATAGTCCATTTAAGATTCTTATTTTTTGGTTTCATTTGCTATTTTAAGTGACACATTTATAAATCCTTAAAGTCAAATTTTGTAAACTGATAGTTGTTACAGGGCCTACCCATGGTAACCATATCCTGGCTCATAGAATCTTGGGTAATTTTACCACCTGGCATCAGAGAATCAAGTAATTCAATGTTTTAAAACTACTTCAAATATCTCTGCCTCTCTAAATTTTATTAGAGATCCCTCTTCTATATGACTCTCATTTCAGAACTAACCCATTCCTGTTATTCTGTTTATTCGTATTCTTCTTTCCCCAAAACACGTTTACTACCTGACTTACTACATAATTGCTATTTTTAATGTTTATTGTCCATCTCTTCAATAGACTTTAAGAACCATGAATGAGGTTCTTTCATGAGACTTGAGGTTCTTCAACAGACTTTAAGAACCATGAATGAGTAGCATGTGGTGGGTGTTTAATAAATTTATGAGAAGTAAGTACGACTTGAAAAAGGCCTTTTTCACATTGTATAATCTCTAATTCTAGTTATTTCAACTCATTATCATAAGAACCAACATCCCAAAATAATCTTTAGGTTATACTATTTCTTCATTTTGGAGATTTTTGCCCACAGGTTGCTCAGTTGCTAATTTTCTTGTGGGTTTTTGAACTATTTTGATGTATATCATCTGTTCATCTGCACTAGAAAAATCAAAATGAAACTGGATGCTTTTGACACAGAGGAGGAAAGGACTGACCTCCAAATCTGGGTGTAGAATCTGAGATCTACATGAGTTATCTCAAAGCCCAGCATCAAAGTTAGATTATACATGTAGCCATTATAACCATTACAAGGGTAAATGCAAATGACCACTTGATAGGTATCTAAAATCTATTATATGTTGAACTCTATAGTAAAGTCATATTTTCCTGTGGAATATCTTTCTAGTAGAAATAAGTGCATGAACACTTTATGGCTGTTACACATTTATTTTCACTTAGATTTTGGTATGTTAAAGATGTTCATATGATTTGGATTAGGGGAGTAAAAAGAAATTTTCATTTAGTTATATTTTGTCTGCTCTTTTAAAAATGTATTTCTCCTGTTTGCTGCTTCTGGGGGCAATGCTAGGTGTTTGGAGAGGAGGAACTTTCCCTTTCCACTGCTGAGCTCAGGCAGCAGGATACTGTACCATGAGGCGGGGAATTCCATAGTGATGTTGCTGCTGATCAGCCCAGGTCGTGACGTATGAGACTTGATTATTATCTTAGCTCAATAACTAAAAATTTGTTATTTAGCAAGAAATTATTTATCTCTCTTTAGAACCAGCTTTGGTAGTTGACTCCATGACCTCTGGAGTTGAGTCAATGTACCAGGCAGATTTACTCGATTCTGTATGAAAAGGAAGAAGTCCCTTGATTACAATTAGGTTGTCGTAATGCAACCAACTCCCTTTCTTGTTCCAGAAAAAAATTTTTTTCAAAGATTATGTAACATTCTGAAAGAAAAATAAAACACATATGTATTTGTATTACAAATGTGAAAATGGTTTTTTAGTACTTTTTTTGATGCCAGCAGAACTCAAACTCTACACCCGTACTTGGAGGATTGATGCCTCAGATTATCCGGCCTCAATAAATACAAAACAAACAAAAAAGAAAAACATTGATAATTTGTTTTATTACTAATTGAGTAATTTACATTCAAGCCAAAAAAAAAAGTGCATACACAAACTTCAAAGATAAGCCAGAGGCTAAAAAAGAAATTTGCAATGCATGGTACCCCCCAAAACACAAAGACGCAGAATATATAAAGATTCTTATATTCAGCAAAAGACAACTGCAAAGAAAACTGGGCAAAAGACATAAAGAGACAATCTGAAGAAAAGGAAATCTGAATGTCCAACGAACATATGAAAAAGTGTATAGTTTTAATAGTAAAGAAGTGAAAATAAGACATCAGTGAGAGACTTTTTCAACTCCAGTAAAAGTCTAAGTTTAATAGCTCTCATACATGATGTCAATACAAATTAGTATAACCTCATAAAAAGGAATTTGGCAATATCTAATATAATTGAGGGTGCAGATAACATGCAGTCCAGTAATTCTACCCCTAGTCATATATTCTAGAGAAAATCTTTCAAAAAAAGCCTGCCAACCACCAACATAAGGATAGATCTGACCTGTGGGTTCACTTGTATCTGTCTGATATCTGAATACAGCTATCACGCAAATAAACCCAGACCAGAAGAATTGTGAGGATTAATAAGTATGGTTTCAAGTCACTAAAGTATGGAGTAATTTGTTTCACATAAAAAAAAGCTAGCATATCCACTCATGTCTATGCTATATATAAATATAAATACAAACACAGTGAAAATAAATTATGTTATTATTTTGGAACAATAATATAGAATAATATTTTCCTACGTGAGGCAAGATATTGAGTATTTGTTTTTGTTATTATCTGTATAGCTAGAGAAAACCAGAAAAATAAGTAGAGAGATAAGTAAATTTCCCTTCTTATTCCAAAAATGTAGCCAGTTTTTGTGTCCTGAATGTGGGCTTCTTTGCATCAGATGATCTTTGGGGACCTTGGTTTTTTTTTTTTTTTTTTTTGCGCAGTACGCGGGCCTCTCACTGTTGTGGCCTCTCCCGTTGCGGAGCACAGGCTCCGGACGCGCAGGCTCAGCGGCCATGGCTCACGGGCCCAGCCGCTCCGCCGCATGTGGGATCTACCTGAACCGGGGAACGAACCCGTGTGCCCTGCATCGGCAGGCGGACTCTCAACCACTGTGCCACCAGGAAAGCCCCTAACCTTGGTATTTTGTGATGATGATAAGAATTTGCTTTGTCTTCATCCACTGAGAGAGGCTAGTTCTTTGAGTTGAAGTGGCTGGGTGCCCAGATCTAAGAAAAAGAAAATTGTGTTAGTTTAGGTTATCCCAGAGGCAGACTGAGAAAGGAATTTGAGTGCCAGAGCTTCATTTGGGAAGTACAGAAAATAAGGGAGAGGAGAGGTGGTGCAGGGAAGGGAAGGAGACAAAAGGTACACTATTACTCAGCCTACTGTCCCCCAAGGGCAACTGGAGCTCAATCCTGTAAGGAAACTATAAACTGGTGTAAACACCTGACTCAGTTTCACCTCTGCAACCCTTCTCCTCTCATCTACCACAGAAGGGTGAGAGAGCTGGAGTATTTAGCTACCACCTTCAGCGGGTTGAGGCCTGTTCCAGTGGGAAAGTGGTGTTAATTCCCTGGAATTTCCAGACTGCTAGGTAGGAGGAAGCCTTTTCCTGGCTCTGGAAAAAAAGAAAAATTCCTCAGACAAAGGGAAGTTCATCAGAGAACAATAAAAGGTCCAAGACATAGGGGCAGGGTCTGATCGTGTCTGCTCCAGTGATCTTTCCTGTAATTGGGCAAAGGAGAAATTTGGTTTGGAAATTTCAGAGACTGGTCTACTTGCTCAGAGATTGGAAAGTGGGGACTTGGATGGCTCGGGTTGCCATGGTTACTCTGAATGGCGACCTTAAGGGGCGAAGTAGCGGCTGATTCCAGGTTTGCTTTTCTGGCCCCTCTGTCCACCAGGCTTTCAAGGGTTCATATGTTGCAGAGAGCAGGCTCTAAGGCAGCCAGGTATAGTAGAAGGAGAACCCAAAGTTCAACCTCGTAAGCCCTTGGAGACTTGTGTATTGTAGGGAGTGGGAATGCCCCGCTGCCAAATATGATTATGGTAAGGTTTTTGTATCAGTGGTAAGTGGGGCATAAACCTGAGTGATTTAGGAAAAATAATCCATCTAAGGTTTCCTGCACCTAAGTGATATGGAACATATTATAACCAGTCTCCTATTGTTAGAAGTCACTACATTATGTATAAAATCAAGATGATTATCTTTGAATTTTACCTGTGTGAGGATGTCTGAGAATTTTCTCTAGGAGAAATCCCTAACTGTGGAAATCTGGATCAAAAGGTGGGCACAGTTTGAGTTTTAAAATATACTGCAAAATTGTCTTTGAAAATAGATATATTGATTTGTACATAGTTCCACCAATGTATTGATAGTTGGAGTTTCAATGATGCATAAGTGGCATTTTTAAAATGTATCTTTTAACTACATACAACTATTGCTAGCTTCCATGTCTTAATCTTCTCTTATTTCACAAAACAACAGAAAGTCATGAGTTATCAACACAGGGCGTGTCAAAATGTGCCGAGTTGTTCTTAATTAGACTAGTTGATTTTCTTCTCAACTTTGAGATATTTCTGGAAACTTTGAAAGAATTTTTCTTCTTTAAGTTATTCAAACTCTTGCTAAATTTGCTTGCTTTTGTATAATATGAAATTCATATTTAATGTCAGGGTGTTACTAGAATTCTAGTTCTGTGACTCATTTTTTCCAGTTTTATTCTTTATTATTTATTTAGCATGTGTGATAGAGAACTGATAAACAGAATTCCATGTATATTATAAAAACCACTTAGTTGATTTACAATACTTAAAACTCCCAGTAAGTAAAATGAAAATAAGAGAAATTACATCTTTGATAAGATTCAGCTTTTATCAGGAGGTAATATTAAAATTTCCTTTCAGAATATAATCGAGCATTTGTCCAGTTATCTTTAATTGATCTGCTATAAAAGTGAGAGTGCAAATTGTAGATGAAATTGCAATGCATTACAAATTGGAGAGGATAAAATAAAGCAAAATAGGATGGAGATTTTTTCATTTGAGCACTCATGGGCTACTTACTGTTTTTCAGTATTGCTAGTGAGGGGAAGAAAATTCAATAGCTTAAAATCAACCTGGACTTTAAAATGAAATTTAAAAAAGTTTTGTGATTTTGGTTACTTTTAACTCAAAATGGGAGTTCTATGACAGGCTGCTTATTACTGCCTTGTCTGACAGGCTGGAGAAACTACTCACTCAGGCAGCATGGGTGAAGGGCTAATTATGGCAATGAGGGGAGAGAGGGGATAGAAGTTAACGAGCCTGAATCTCTCCAATGCTGTTACTCCCTTACTCTGTGTTTCTAACTTAGGCTTGTAAAGATACCCATTTCCTTCTTAGCCTGAAATGCTCAGAAAAACAGATAAGACCATGGGCTTGGGCATCGCAGTGGCTGAATCTCATCCATCTCTAACTAGTTAAATTTTAAGTTCTAATTTTTTATTGCAGTATAGTTGATTTACAATATTAGTTTCAGATATACAGCACAGTGATTTAGTATTTTTATGGGTTATACTCCATTTAAAGTTATTACAATATAGTGGCTATAATTCCTGTGATGTATCCTCATTTTTTATCCATTTTATACATAGTATCTCTTAATCCCATATCCCCACACCTCTGTCTTGCCACTCTCCCCATCCTTTTCCTATTATCCACTAGTTTTTCTTTTTTTTTTAATTTATTTATTTATATTTTAGTTTGACTGTCTTGGGTCTTCGTTGCTGCATGCAGGCTTTCTGTAGTTGCAGTGTGCGGGCTACTCAGTGCAGTGGCTTCTCTTGTTGTGGAGCATGGCCTCTAGGCCGTGCAGGCTTCAGTAGTTGTGGTGCATGGATTCAGTAGTTGTTGCTTGTGGGCTCTAGAGCACAGGCTCAGTAGTTGTGGCACACGGGCTTAGTTGCTCTGCGGCATGTGGGATCTTCCTGGACCAGAGATCAAACCCATGTCCCCTGCATTGGCAGGCAGATTCTTAACCAATGTGCCACCAGAGAAGTCCCTACTAGTTTGTTTTCTATATCTGTGAGCCTCTTTTTGTTTTGCTATATACATTCACTTTTTAGATTCCACATATGTGATAATAACGTACAATATTTGTCTTTCTCTGCCTAAATTATTTCACTAAGCATAATACTCTCTAGGTCCATCCATGTTGTTGCAAATGGCAGAATTTCATTCTTTTTTATGGTTGAGTAATACTCTAGCGTGTGTGTGTGTGTGTGTGTGTGTGTGTGTGTGTCTTTCTGTCTCTGTGTCACACCTTTATCCATTCATTGGTTGATAGACACTTGGATTATTTCTCTATTCTGGCTATTGTAAATAGTGCTTCTGTGAACATTGGGGTGCATGCATCTTTTCAAATTAATGTTTTTGTTATTTTGAATATAAACCCAGGAGGGGAATTGCTGGATCAGATGGTAGTTCTATTTTCAGATTTTTGAGGAACCTCATACTGTCTTCCATAGTAACTACACCAATTTACATTCCCACCAACAGTGTACAAAAGTTCCCTTTTCTCCACATATTCATCAACATTTGTTATTTGTAGACTTTTTGATGATAGCCATTTTAACAGTTTCGAGGTGATATCTCGTTGTTTTGATTTTTATTTATCTTATAATTAGCGATGATGAGCATCTTTGCATGTGCCTGTTAGCCATCTGTATGTCTTTTTTAGAAAAAGTCTATTCAGGTCTTCTGCCCACTTTTTTAATTGGGTTGTTTGTTTTTTTGATATTGAGTTGTATGTGCAGTTTATATATTTTAGATATTACCTTCTTATTGGTCATATCATTTGTAAATATCTTCTCCCATCCTGTAGGTTGTTTTTTGTTTTGTTTTGTCAATGATTTCTTTCAGTGTGCAAAAGCCTTTATTAGGTCCCATTTATTTATTTTTGCTTTTGTTTCCTTTGCCATAGATCCAAAAAATATTGCTGTGTTTTATGTCAGAGTATTGTGCCTAATATTCTCTTCTGGGAGTTTTATGATTTCAGGTCTTACATTTAGGTTTTTAATCCATTTTGAGTTTATTTTTGTATATGGTGTTAGGGAATGTTCTGATTTTATTTATTTTTTATTTTTTTGCTGTACGCGGGCCTCTTGCTGTTGTGGCCTCTCCTGTTGAGGAGCACAGGCTCTGGACATGCAGGCTTAGTGGCCATGGCTTATGGGCCCAGCCGCTCCGTGGCATGTGGGATCTTCCTGGACCAAGGCACAAACCCGTGTCCCCTGCATCGACAGGCGGACTCTCAACCACTGCACCAGCAGGGAAGCCCCTGATTTTATTCTTTTACAGGTAGCTGTCCAGTTTTCCAGCACCACTTCTTGAAGAGACTCTTTTCTCCATTGTATACTCTTGCTTCCTTTGTCATAGATTAATTGACCACAAGTGTGTGAGTTTATTTCTGGCTTTTCTATTCCATTCCATTGATCTATGTGTCTGTTTTTGTGCTAGAACCATGCTGTTTTGATTACTGTATCTTTGTAGTATAGTCTAAAATCAGGCAGCATGATACTTCTAGCTTTGTTCTTTTTTCCCTCAAGGTAGCTTTGGTAATTGGGGTCTCTTGTGATTCTATATACTTTTTAGGATTAATTGTTGTAGTTCTGTGAAAACTGTCATGGTACTTTGATTGCAATTGCATTAAATCTGTAGATTGCTTTTGGTAATATGGCCATTTTAACAATATTAATTCTCCCTGTTCAAGAACATGGGATATCTTTCTGTTAATTTGTATCGTTAATTTCCTTCATCAGTGTTTTATAGTTTTCAGAGTATAGATCTTTGACCTCCTTGATTAAGTTTATTCCTAAGTATTGTATTTATTTTTTTGATGCCCCACTTACAGATCATTGAGACAAAATCAATAAGGCTACAGTGGTCTTAAATGACACAATAAACAAATTGGACTTAATAGATATCTGTAGGACATTCCATCCCAAAACAGCAGGATACACATTCTTTTTAAGTCCTCATGGAACGTTCTCCAGGATATATCACCTGCTAGGCCTCAAAACAAGTAGGTCTCAAATTTGGGAGGATAGAAATTATATCAAGCATTTTTTTTCCTGACCACAATGACATGAAACTAGAAGTCAATCACAGGGAAAACGAAAAGAGGAAAGAACAAACATAGAGAGACTAAACAATATGCTACTAAAAAACCAATGGGTCAATGAAGAAATCAAAGAGGAAATCAGAAAATACCTAGACATTAATAAACATGGAAACAAAACTTTGCAAAATCCACAGCATGCAGCAAAAGCAGTTCTAAGAGGGAAGTTGATAGTGATAACAGGCCTTCCTCAAAAAAAAAAAAAGAAAAATATCAAATAATCAACCTAACATACTAACTGAAGGAATTAGAAAAAGAAGAAAGCAAGCCCGAAATCAGCAGAAGGAAGGAAATAGTAAAGGTCAGAGAGGAAACAGAGACCAAAAAAAAATAGAAAAGTTCAATGAAACCAAGAGCTGTTTTTCTGAAAAGAAACAAAATTGATAAACCATTAACCAGGCTCATCAAGAAGAAAGGAGAGAGAGGACCCAAATAAACAAAGTAAAAAATGAAAGAGGAGAAATCACAGCCGATACCACAGATATACAAAAAATAATAAGAGAATACTATGAACAGTTATATTCCAACAAACTGTACAACCTAGAAGAAATGTATAAATTTCCAGGAATATACAGCCTTCCAGAACTGAATCAGGAAGAGACAGACAATTTGAATAGACTGATCTCTATAGTGAAATTCAATTTGTAATAATAAAAAAAATAAAACCCCAAAACAAAAAACCTCCCAGCTAACAAAATTCCAGGACCAGATAGCTTCAAAGGGGAATTCTACCAACATATAAAGAAGAGCTAATACCTATCCACAAACTACTCCAAAAACTGAAGATG
This sequence comes from Lagenorhynchus albirostris, assembly GCF_949774975.1. Taxonomy (NCBI): domain Eukaryota; kingdom Metazoa; phylum Chordata; class Mammalia; order Artiodactyla; family Delphinidae; genus Lagenorhynchus; species Lagenorhynchus albirostris. Next base: position 62,063,153 of record NC_083102.1, read on the forward strand.
GTAGAACACTCCCAGGTTTATTCTACAGGCCACCATTACTTGATGCCAAAACCAGGCAAAGACATTACAAAAACATAAAATTACAGGCTAATATCTTTGAATATAGATGCAAAAATTCTCAACAAAATATTAACAAACTGAGTCCAACAATATAAAGGATCATACACCATGGTCAAGTGGAATTTAATCCAGGGATGCAAGGATGGTTCGATATTGATTCAAGACAATTGATGTGTGATACACCACATTAATGAGAGGATGGGTAGAAATCACATGATCATCTCAATAGTCGCAGAAAAAGCAATTGACAAAATTCAACATCGTTTCATATAAAAACTCTAATCACGGCTTCCCTGGTGGCACAGTGGTTGAGAGTCCACCTGCCGATGCAGAGGACATGGGTTCATGCCCCAGTCCGGGAAGATCTCACATGCCACGGAGTGGCTGGGCCCCTGAGTCATGGCCACTGAGCCTGTGCGTCCAGAGCCGGTGCTCTGCAACGGGAGAGGCCACATACCGTGAGAGGCCACAGTGAGAGGCCCGCATACCGCAAAAAAACGAAACAAAACAAAACTCTAATCAAAGTTGGTATAGAGGGAACATACCTCAACATAATGAAGGCCAGCTATGACAGACGCACAGCTAACATACTCAGTGGTGAAAAGCTGAACACCTTTCCTCTCAACTTAGGAACAAGACAAGGATGTCCACTGTCACCACTTTTGTTTAACATAGTAATGGAAGTCCTAGCCACAGAAATCAGATAAGAAAAATAAAGTAGCATCCGAATTGGAAAGAAAGAATTAAATCTATCACTGTTTGCAGATGACATGAAACTGTATATAGAAAACATAGTCTCCACAAAAAGACTATTAAAATTAATGAATTAATTCAGTAAAGTTGCAGGGTACAAGATTAATATACAGGAATCTGTTGCTTTTCTATACACTAATAATTAACTATCAGACAGAGAAAGCAAAAAAAAAAAAAAACCCAACAAAACCCTGTTTAAATTGCATCAAAAAGAATAAATTGTAAATTATTTAATCTCGAGTCTGTTTCTTTGTCTATAAAATGGGAAAAATAATAGCCATCTCGCTGGGTAATTGAAGTTGAACAAAGACAACAATGTGTGCATTGTCTATGTATGTGTTATGTACTAAGACTTGAAGCCTAGTGATTATTATTTTAATTTGCTGTTTTTGGTACTGTTCTTACTACTACTTATTGTTGTAATGCTTTACTTTGGTTTGGGATTAAATCATTTACTAGAAGTGAAGGGAACATGTCATAGGATTCAAGTTTCCTAACAATCACACTTAAAAGATGAATTCCAAATGATTATTTTTACTACTGTCAGTAGAATGGTCTTTCTCTTAGGTCTGTAGGATTCTTACTAAGAATTTTTGGTAAGGTTTTTATAAGTCTATGTCATTGTTCAGACAATTCACAAATATAAGTATATAATTCATTCTTGAGAATAGCTGTAATATAAAATAGTTCAGTAGTTACTAACACTGGATGATAATCAAAATCACCTGTGGCATTTCAAGACATACAGAAACTGAGGTCCTGCCCCAGTCCTACTCAATTAGAGTCCTGAAATGGGTTATCTGTATGATAGGGATCACTTCTGATGGTCAGACCAATGTGGCAACTGCTACTGTATTTGAAGATTAGTTTTGGAAATGTTATGCCTTTAGTAAAATGGGGTAAATGTCCCCCCTCTTGTTGCATTTAACGTTGTGCTTATGGATTAATTTTCAGAAATAGTATGAGGAGTAAATGTTTCCTCCCTCTTCCCTTTTACGTTTCTAACAATGTACACCTTTGAGTTATTCTAGTCTAATTTCCTCCATATGCAAAGACTCTGGCAATCTTGACTCATTCAGCAAAGGGAGTATATATCACTACATGAATGCTTTTCATCTAGTTCACAGAAATCCCTCTTCTGGGATCTAAAAGACACCTCTGTAACATTCATAAAAATTTGGGAAGATAATCCTCTGACTTTTTTCTGTGTTTACATTGAGGATTATTATTTAAAAGCCAACAATTTATGTGAAATGCTGGGAAATAAAGTGCAGCTGTGGTTTGTGGGAGAGTGATGTGAGAGAAGTTCAATGACTTTTCTAACCATTGGGTTTCTTCATCCAAACCATTATGGCTTTTTCTTCAGACCAGGTTTGCAAAATTTAATGCCTACTAGCATATATGAGTGAAGTACATGGGGACTCTTACAAAATGGTATCCATAATTGACTAAGTTGAATTTTTCGTACCATTTTATTTGCAGGTTATATATGTAGTGCTAGTCTTTACTTCTCAGAAGGTGTATATGTAGTCTTCCAGTTTTCTTGAAATCCATGGTCCTCTTGGTAATGTTATATTTTATTTTTAAATTTTGATAGAAAGATGAGTCTAAGAAATGTTTAATTTTTCTCTTAACTTTGCTTTAAGAAAACTGTGCATATGTGATAAATGGCAGCTTATTGTTGCAGTGTAGGAATAAAGACTCAGTGTTTCTGGATCTGATTATTTTTTTTTCCCAAGAGGGCTCCATATTCTTAAGAGATTGAAATTAATTTGTATGAGAAATTAAAAAAAAACATTTTTAAGAGATGGAAATTAATTTTAAAAATTAACAATATATTGTTGGTTTACACAGCTTGGACCAATCAAAACACATCTATGGGATAAATGTGGCTCATCTTGTACATTCTAGCAGCCTCCATTCTGGACATTTATGTACTTCAAACATAACAAATAACCATGGATAGTGGCATTAACTCATAGTGATGATGTGCTCCTTTTATTACTTTTAATTTTTCTCCTAGATTTCAAAGAATGAGCTTTCCTTGTGTCTTTTCTTTGACTTTGTTCTGCACATTTATTATAACTAGTAAATTCTAGACCATTTTCCAATAGACTTCAGATCTTCTAACTCAACCATATTTAGGAAATAGCAGATGATAATGCAACTGTTTAGTTTCTGTTCAGAATCTGCTGTTTCTTAGTGCAGAAAGATGCAGCCCAAATCCCATTTGCAGTGTTTATTACCTCTCAGAATCTGTGAGCAAGCATCTTTCCTGGTCCTTTTACTTGTCTGTCTTGTCTATTGGCTATCCATTTTCCATTGCTGTCCCAGGTTGGCTGCCAGCGGTACATTTCTCAGCCACTTAATAACTTTACTTAGACAGATTTATAAGAATCCAAGTGCTGTCAAGTCCCTGAGATGTATAGACTGAGGCTTTCTTCTTCTCTTCCACCTTTCCAACTTTACAATGTAAGTCTGTCTCCTTAATAGCACTTGGGTCTTAATAGAGTCTGTCTCTCAGGGTCCAGCATCAGCATGGCTTATGCTGATCTCTTCTGCACTGGACTGCAGTTAAATAGGAGCAATTTATTTCTGTTGTTGTCAATATCACATTTCATGAACCTGAAACTCATTACATTTTTTTTCAAATTACCTTCCTTGGCTGTGTAAGGGCATTTCCTATTTGCCACAGATCATTCCTTTAGATTTGGAAAGAACTGAAACGCTTTGTTACACTTCTGATTGGTATAATAGGGTGCCATTTAGGTTAAGGATGGGCAGGAGAAGAAAAGCACACCTTTTGACTACAGAAACTACACTTGCCATACTAAATCACAAGGATAGTGGTTTTGGAGCTTCTAGCTTACAATGCAAAGGAAGGAAAATAAAGAGCTCTCACATTATGATGTATTACTATAAACTTCTTAAAGACTAGAAATTTTTTTTTTTCAAAAGGAATTTAAGAACTGTATCCGAAGGGCAGTTAGGAGTACTGTTAAGGACCATGTCTTAGTGGAATACCGGACCCAATTAAAATAGTTTGCTTTTCCTTTTATGCAAATTTTGCATTGCAGTTGGACCCTCTGCCAATCCCTGTTCTAGAGCGCAGTGCTAGGTAACTGGACATATTTTTTTCTTCTCCGTACTGGTACTTAGAGGAAACCCTGATATCAGGTCCTGCAAAGTCAGGGTTGGCTCTCTGCCCAGATGGAGTTGTAAATGATTTAAGGATGCAACAAAGTTTCCTGGGCTCACCAATATCTCAATCAGTGTTTTATCAAGATACAACTCTTCTATTGACTGATCAGAGTTGACTGTTCCTTGAGTTTGAGGATCCTAAGGTGACAGGGCCATTATTCATAGAAGAATACAGAAAAAGTTGTAGCATGGAAAAAGTCCTAGACTGAGAATCAAGAAACCTGAGATCTAATTAGGATTTACCAGTGAATGACCCGGCTACATGCAATTGAGCTAGGTGTTTGAGGTTTTTGCAGTTTTCTCATCAGCATGGATGATGAAGGTCTGTTTTAACTTGCTAGTTCCGATTTTTGTATTTCTCAATAATGAGAGGGAGGCGTAGCACATTATTTGGACACCTCTCATTACTGTGATTGAATTTACTACCTAAATGAATTATTATGGAAAAAGTAGTTGTCCCTTAGTGCACACTATTCACTAACCTATCACCAACACCTAACACAAAGGAGATGCTTAATCATCAGTTTTGAATTAATGGATAAATGAATGCATGAATGAAATAATCTAATCATACTTAGTCTGTCTTTTTTTTTCTCTTTTTGTGGTACGCGGGCCTCTCACTGTTGTGGCCTCTCCCATTGCGGAGCACAGGCTCCGGACGCGCAGGCCCAGCAGCCATGGCTCACGGGCCCAGCCACTCCGCGGCATGTGGGATCTTCCCAGACCGGGGCACGAACCCGTGTCCCCTGCATTGGCAGGCGGACTCTCAACCACTGCGCCACCAGGGAAGCCCAGTCTGTCTTTTTTTTTAATGGATTCTATCTTTGTCTTCTTATTTGTAACTTCACCTTACACTTATGAACTGGGAATGAGCATGCCCTTTTGCTATCCTTCTTACAACCATGGTCCAGAGTCTTAGACAGGCTTATATAGGATTTGCTTACCCAGAACAAACAAATCAGTCAGTTCATCTGGTACTCTAGACCCTTGGCAGAATTTCCTTGCCAGGCATGCTGAATTCCCACGAGTGGGAGCTAAAAACCTTAGGGGACTGAGAAGTAGCCACAGAATACTAGTTGTATGGATTAACCCAACAATTAAACGACTGTTAGTAATGAACTTTTATACTTCTCAAGGTTTCCCGGAACCAATGCTGCATTAGATGTCAAAGTACTGATGAGTGTATGTTTGTTTTGCAGGTTTTTGTGTTTGAAGCACTTTTAGCTCTAGCTTTTTCTAATTTCAGAGGGCTCCTTATTTCCAAACAGTAGCTAAGCATGCTTCATGAAGCAAAATACAGTCTCTGTCATTAAGAAGTCCATAATTTTGTTTTAAAACATAGAAATTGGAAATTCTTATAAATGGACTTTGCAAACTTTCCCATGTTTGCTTTGGGAAAGGAACTATCATAAAGGAGCCTTTTTTATTACAGGTTTTTTACTTTTTTGGTCCCTTCTGTAGAGCTAATACCTTTAAATATCAGTTTTCCATTATCTAGAGAGAGAGAAAAAGCTATTAGTATGTGTTGATCTAAGAATCATGAATCATGTTGATCTAAGAATCACTGAATCATGAGAATTTAATAAAGATGGTTCTTAGCCAAGCAACGGTAGCATCTCAATAAATACAATGAAGTAAGTACAAATATTTGCAAGGGCACTCCTATTTACCCTCATTGTCTTATGGTTGAAGAAGCAATGGCTATGAGAAGATGGCAGTTATTACAAGAGTGAATGGGAAAAAAACAGAAAACAAAATTTAAAAAATCTATAATTACTGTCTTTCAAGCTGAATATCAATATAATCTATATGTGTATCATACTACTCAATGTCAAAAATTATTATCAATTACTGATCAGAATAAATAGCCAACTATTTTTATTGTCATTGGGTACCTAACAGTGTGAAATTTAATCATTGTAAAATATGAAGAACAACTTTGGGTCTCCCTATAACTAACAATCCCAGTTTCTTGAATCCATTTGGGAGGGTTGAGGTGTGGATAAAAAGGGAATAATAGTATCTCATCCAGATTACTTCTTTACTTACTCTGGTTTTCTCTATGCAAATTGAAATAGCTGCAGTATGTGCCTTTACACGTGTAAGAGCCAAGATAGGAAGACCTGGTTGCATTTCTAAGTGAACCTTTGTTAGGTATCATTTTAAAGACTTCTATAGGAGAAATTTCTTAACTTTCTCTGTAACATCTCTTGTGTCGGCAGTCTTTAACTTTTTCTCTTTCCACATCTAAAGTTTCTGGTTCTTTACCTAATTCAAGTGTTCATAGCAAAGGTGGAGTGAGCTAGTATGATGCTGTCTTTGATATTGATATTGTGTTGATATCAGCATAATTATGTTTATTATGCACACATTGATACCATAAGGAATGATAAATAAAAGACCTTGCCAAAGAATAGTAGATTATAATAATGGCAAGTGTTTATTGAGAACTTCAATATGCCAGCAATAGTTCTATGTAATTTATATGGTATCATATTTATTTTCAAAGTAATCCCGTGGAATACTCATTTTCCCTTGTATTTATGGCTGCAGAGACTGAGTGTTTAGGCAGTTTGCCAAAAGCTAGAGTCAGAATTTGAAACCGGGTAGTCTGATGTCAAAGCCTGTGTACCACCTAATTAGTTTCTTTCTAGAAAAATTTTTGAGCTTACTGCATTTGTCACAAAAATATTATTAATTTATTAGGTTCAACTTTCAGAGTTGCATTTTCTAAACTCTATTCCCTGGAATAAAAGTCTCATGAGGTAGTAACTCATACAGGGGGGTCCTTGGCTGAATATGTTTTGAGAAGTGATGGGTTAATCAATCAAACCAGTTTCTCTTACTAAGCCCTCTTAGGGCTTTTACCATGCTAATGCACATTGTAGTGCCCCAAGACTAGGAGAGTGTGCAACGTTTTCCTCTCTTGGGCACACTGTGGGAAAGAATTACTTTCATGCTGATTTTAGTCTATAGACCTGTACTGTCTGATGTGATAGCTACTAGCCAAATGTGGCTATTTAAATTAAAATTAATTAAATTAAAAATTCAATGAGTTGCATTAGTCACATGTTAAGTGTTTAATAACCATATGTGGCTAATGGCTACTATATTACACAGTGTAGATAAAGAACATTTCCATCTTCACAGATACTTCTGTTAGCGTTTATGTTGTTCTGCATTTGCGGCTAGAGGAAAATAATGATTTGTAGGTTACTAAACTATACAGGTAGACAGTTGCTGCACTAAGGTGAATCTTGAGATAGAAACAATGCTTTTTTAATGACTTCCTTTAGTTTTTATACTGCTGTAAAATGAATCTTTTGATTAAAATATAATTGTGTTTATAAATCACTAATTCCTTATATCTATGGCAAAATTCAAAAGATTTATAGGATTTGGAGTTCAGTATTTAAATAGATATAAACAGCAAAATAAAATAGAGGAAAGCAAGCATGAAGAAAGGATATATTAGTAATCTTGAGAGCAAGAAGTTGGATGCAGGGATTCCTCTTTCTGTGTGCTGGATACATAAATAAAATCTAACTATATGATGCAACTGGCATAGTTATACCTCATACTCCAGAGAAACAACAGTTGTGTTACCCAGCTTGAAAAAGCTAATGATGAAAAACAGACTCTCCCATCGAAGTGGCATTAATAGGGAAAGGTAAAATACTAGACCTAGGGTTACTTTTTGATACTTACCTGGAATTCTAAAAGCAATGATCTTTAGGAATCAGGCAGGTTGAGGTAAACACATAAAGGGAGAGGGGAATGATGGTAGGACAGGGATTGGGAGGGTGGGTATAACACAAATAGGGACTTTTCCCCAAATCAATACTTTTTTAAAAAAAAATAAGTTTATTTTTGGCTGTGTCGGGTCTTCATTGCTGTGCGCAGGCTTTCTCTAGTTGCAGCAAGCAGGGACTACTCTTTGCTGTGGTGTGTAGGCTTCTCATTGCGGTGTCTTCTCTTGTTGTGGAGCGTGGGCTCTAGGCACGCAGGCTCAGTGGTTGTGGCTCAGGGGCTCTAGAGCGAGGATCAGTAGCTGTGGCACATGGACTTAGTTGCTCCACGGCATGTAGAATCCTCCTGGCCCAGGGCTCGAACCCATGTCCCCTGCATTGGTAGGCGGTTTCTTAACCACTGCACCACCAGGGAAGCCCCCCCCAAATCAACACTTTTGATGCTGGTTGCCAGTATGTGACATCTGAATCCTAATTGTTCTAGAATAAATGGAAATCAAAATCTCACATTCATTAAAGTAAATAGGGAAACGATTTTAAATTAGGGAACAAAGGATATATTTATATTGCCATACATTGGATAACTAGAACGCAAGACATCGCCACCCTCTGGAGGTAACTGGTCTGAATTGCAAGTACACCATCTCAGAGATAAACCCAGTTTGGCAAGTTTCTTAATTGAATATCTGGAAACACCTGTAATATTTGGTGTTAAATATTATTCACATTAATAAGATTTTAAAATGCTGTGAAGAGTGAGGTCTCAGAGATAGTTAAAAAATTGTGGTCAACTTGAAAGTAGGGACAGTGTCTTATTTTAAAATTATTATTTGTATCAAAGTAATACATGTATATTTTTAATGTACATATCTATAAATATACACATATAATTATAGGTACATATATCTACTTTCCTTTATAGGAAAATGTAATATTTGATCCAGTCATCAATATTTCCAAGACCCCTTCCCAAATTTGCAACTTCATATGGCTAAGTAATGTGTTTCTACTCATACCACTTGGTTGTCAATTTTACATGTAAAATTGATTTCCTATTAGAGAAGATAAGATAGCCCTCCTGCATCCAGTTGTTTAAATCAATATTCAACATTCATATTATTAGAGCTATGTAAGTATGTTTCCTGCCCAAATGTATATTATAGATTGCATTTCTGTTTTTTGTTCAGTTTTCCTGTAATTATTTTTTTCTTTGCTCAGGTTTCTGTCATCACTTATTTTTACCAAATTTTCCATCAAAATTGTAAATATTTTATGTAAATCCAAATTTATTAGAATTCTGCCCTCTGCCCTTTCCCATGCCCATTTCCTTGGAGACATCTCTCTGAAATCCCTCCATCTTTTTGCTCCAGTTTGGACTGGATGTTCTCCAGTTGTCATTCTGGGACTTGCTTATTCTATTCCCCTGGTTGGAGCATGTGTGTTCTGTGTCTGGTATTCAGATTTCCACCTTGCTGCTATGCCCTCATTGTGCACAAGCTGTGCATCTTTCTATAGTTTCTAGAGAAAGAGGAGATGGGATTTTGTGTGTATGATCTTCTAAAGCATAAAAATCTATATTACCCCATTTATTGAGAATTTCTTTAGTTTTTCATTAATGATTTACAGTTTTACTCAGATCTTGCATGTTCTTTATCAGATTTATTGCTTTCTTTTTAATGATATATTTAAATGGTATGTTAATTTTTTCTAAATATTGCTTCACAGTATTTAGAAATACAATTGACTTTTAAAAATTGAATCTGGGGGCTTCCCTGGTGGCGCAGTGGTTGAGAGTCTGCCTGCCAATGCAGGTGACACGGGTTCGTGCCCCGGTCTGGGAAGATCCCACATGCCGCGGAGTGGCTGGGCCCATGAGCCATGGCTGCTGGGCCTGTGCGTCCGGAGCCTGTGCTCCGCAACGGGAGAGGCCACAACAGTGAGAGGGCCCACATACTGCAAAAAAAAAAAAAAAAAAAAATTGAATCTGAATTCAGTGGGCTTTTAAAATTTATTATTATTAATACCAGTAATTCAACCAGAGCTTTTGGGGGGATTTAAAATATAGTTTATATTGTCTGTGGATAATAACAATTTTATTTCTTCCTTTCCAATTCTAATTTTTTTTTTTTTTTTACCTGCCATTCTATATATACCAGTTAGCAACCACTCCTTTCATTTTTAATTCTACACCTCACCAATCCACTAAGCTTTTAGTGTTTTCAACGTGAATTAACTGCCTTTTACAGTGGGGGTATGGAAAAATAGATAATGTTGAATAAAACTAATGATAGTGGAGTCACATATAATGTATAAAATAATGTGTTTAATAGAATAAATTTCACTGGAATTCAGCTGTATCTTTTTTATTTTTGTGTTCACTACCTAGCCCAGTGCCTGCTATGCATCAGATAAGTATTTTGTTGCCTGAATGACTCTTTAAAAAGCTTGAAAGGGTTATTTTTTTTAAAAAATTTGAATATTTTAAATAATAACATTAAGAATTAAAATTATGTATTTGCATAAGTACTTGTAGTCACCCTACATAAAAAATATTCTAAGTTTAATTTTAGGGACTATTTAAGTTATAACTATTTCACTGGGTACAATATGCGTCTTCACTATCATGAACAAAAATTCATTGAGAATGTCAAAAGTTCTAGACTCTGAAAAAATTAATGTAGGCAAATCCTGGAACGTATTAATGTAGGGAAATATTTGGCAGTTTTAATGAATCAAAAATACATTCTAGGGCTTCCCTGGTGGCGCAGTGGTTGAGAGTCCGCCTGCTGATGCAGGGGACGCGGGTTCGTGCCCCGGTCCGGGAGGATCCCACATGCCGCGAAGCGGCTGGGCCTGTGAGCCATGGCCGCTGAGCCTGCGCGTCTGGAGCCTGCGCTCCGCAGCGGGAGAGGCCACAACAGTGAGATGCCCGCGTACTGCAAAAAAAAAAAAAAAAAATACATTCTACCAACAGTCATGTGAACCCTACCTAGTAGAGTTGTCAGAGGAACTACATATGGAAGAAGTGGAGCCAGGAATATAGAAAATTGGAACTCTTAACAGTGAGCAGGATAGTGTCAATATTACCCTCACAGTCCAAGAGCAAACTTCACTGAGGTTTGCCACTCTGTTTACCCCTAACATACTCTTCTATCCTGCAGAGTTCCAAAATTTCATCAATATTCCAAGTATGTTTTCACCTTTGGGTAGCTTTTCCCTTCCCTTGCATATAACCTTGCCTGATTAAATACTATTATTTCTTGATGTCTCCATTTAGGTACCACTTTTTCTGAGAGCTTTCCCTAAACCTCCAGGTTAGGTTCAGTGCCTCTTCTCTGTAAGTTCGCACAGAACCCAGCTGACATTTATCACACTACATTAAAACTGCCTATTTACTGTCCTTCTTACTACTCTCTAAGAGGGTGGAGACTGTGTCTTTTAAAATGTTAAGTCCTCAGTACCAATTACTAAGAGGAGACTCTATAAAACTTAATGAGTAGATGACTGAATGTTTACTGAGTATTCATCTATAAACATGACACAACTTGTAAGTAGGCTTTTGGTTTAATGGACATAGCATTTCAGAGTTGGAAGAATACATTATACAAGTAATTACGTAACGGGTCATTGAATTACAATTTTTATAGGTGCTATAAGGGAAAATAATGACAGGAGTAGACACTTAAAACAGGGAATCTTGGCCAAATTGTGTGTGGAGAATTGTCAATCTGTGATGGCTAATCCTACGTGTCAACGTGGCTCGACCACAGTACCCAGATATTTGGTCAAACACTAGTGTAGATGTTGCTTTGAAGGTATTGTTTGGATAAGATTAACATTTAAATCAGTAGACTTCGAGTAAAGCCGATTACCCCTTCCACATATGGGTGGACCCCATGTAATCAGTTGAAAGCTTTGAGAAAAAAAGGCTGAGGTCCCCAAGGAAGAAGGAATTCTGCTTCCAGATTGCCTTTGAACTCAATACTACAACATCGACTCTTTGGGTCTCCAGCCTGCTGGACTGCCTTGCAAATTTTGGAGTTGGCATCCCCCACTATTGTGTGAGCCAATTCCTTAAAATAAATCTTTCTTTATTCACATCCTTTTGGTTCTGCTTCTCTGCACAACCTAATATATAGCTGTAGAAAGACAACATTGAGGAAGTGATGTTTGGTTTGAGCTTTGAAAGAGGAGAAGCGATTAATATGCAAAAGAGGAGAGAGTAGAAACAACATTCTAGCAAAAATAAAAACATGTCCAAGGGCCTTCAGGAGGAAAGATGCACTATATCTTCAAAGAACGAATGCAGGGGGGAAATGAGGGGAGTGCCATGAAATGAGTTGCATAAGGCAGGTAAGGTCAGATCATACAGAACCTGGTCATTTCATTTGAAGAAAATTCACAGAAAACCATGTTTATTTGTATTTGACTATAATTATTAAACTACTTTATAAAATTAGATCTACATAGCATTGGGATTAGCCATACTTTAAATTGTCTATGCCCTTCTCTTCTCTTCATTACTACCCAAACACAAGCATATTCTGGGAAAAGTAATAGTGTCTCAAATAGATGTTTGAAAATGTAAGAAAAGATAAAATATCTGCTACGTTGAATCAAAACATCAGTAAAACATTAGCAGAGATTGAGTGAACCTGACAGAAGTTCACAAAACAATTCACTTGAGATAACGAGAAAGAAGTTCAAGTGTGAGGCAGGCAGAATGAGATTGATTATTTAATATTCCTTAGTTATTATATTTAAAAAATACAATTAGGCCTTCTCCTAAAATGTCAGTGCACATTTTTGTAAATTTCACTGCCCATCTATTCATTGTATAGCTTCTTTAAACCTTTTAATGCTATTGTGCCTGTTCTCAGGATTTTCAAATATTTCTGAAGCCACAAATGTAGTAGTATTAAAGAATTAGGAAAAAGCAAAAGCGAAAAAAAAATTGAAATAGTTTTCTTATAGATACTTTTACAATAATCAAAGACTTAAATATGAGAATAGGTTTTAAAGGAAGGTATATGATAGCAAATGAACACATTAGGTGTTTCCTACTCTTAAGTAAGTGTTTCATAATTAAGAAGTTGGATGTGATGGTGGGAGAATGATTTTTTTAACATATAAGGAGAACATAAGCTACTTTTAAAATTATAATGTTATTCACTAAGTTCTTGAGAGTGCATTAATTTATGCCTGTTGCAGAGGAGCCTGAACAAACTGGGGTGATAGTGATGAGGACAAGGTGATGATGGCCCGGACCCACCTTTGATCAAGTGGCCAATGCCTAGGGAGCAGGTGCAGCTGACCAAATCTGAGTGGTAAATGAATTGAGTCTGTAACAAATGGGGTGTCAAGTTTTACTCAGTTGTACATTGAGCCGTGGAGTTCATTTAATTAAGACATTATGCACTTTTTCCTCCAGATTTATTGAGGTGTAATTGACAGATAACATTGTGTAAATTTAAATGAAAAAGAAATTAAGGTGTAAAAGTCAAAGATTATATATAAATAATTACTACAATAAAGTTAGTTACCACATCCATCACCTCATAGTTACTTTATTTTTGTGATAAGAACACTTAAAATCTATTCTCTGAGCAAATTTCAAGTGTACAATAAAGTGTTCTTAATTATAATCACCATTCTGTACTGTAGATCTCCAGAATTTATTAAACTTACAATTGAAAGTTTGTGCCCTTTGACTCACATCTCCCCATTTCCCTTATTCCACAGCCCTTGGAAATGACCAATCTACTCTTTGCTTTAATGAGTTCAACTTTTTGAAGTTCCAGTTATAAGTGAGGTCATACAACATTTGTCTTTCTATGTCTGACTTATTTTGGTTAAAGTAATGCCCTCATGTTCATCCATGTTGTTGCAAATGGCAAGATTTCCTTACTTTTCATCGCTAAAAAATACTCCATTGTATATATCTATGTCTACGTCTATATATCATATTGTCTTTATTCATCTCTCCATGGACACTTAGATTTTTTCCATGTCTTGGTTCTTGTGAATAATCCTACAATGAATGTGGGGCTGCAGATATCTCTTCAAGGTGGTAATCTTTTCTCCTTTGAATATATACCCAGAAGTGGAATTGCCAAATCATATGGTAATTCTAGTACTTTTAAGATTTTGAGGAACTTGCATATTGTTTCCTATAGTGGCTGTACCAATTTACATTTCCACCAACAGTGCACAAGGATTCTCTCTTTTCTGCATCCTCAGCAACATGTATTATCTCTTGTCTTTATGGTAATAATTGTTCTAAAAGGTGTGAGGTGTGTTTCTCATTGTGGTTTTTATTTTAATAAATAAATTTATATTTTAAAAAATGTGATTGGGTTTTCTTCCCCATGTGTTTTGTCTCTTAATCCAAAATTCCTATTATGAAGCATTTTTTTAACATCTTTATTGGAGTATAATTGCCTTACAATAGTGTGTTACTTTCTGCTTTACAACAAAATGAATCAGTTATATATATACATATGTTCCCATATCTCTTCCCTCTTGCGTCTCCCTCCCTCCGACCCTCCCTATCCCACCCCTCCAGGCGGTCACAAAGCACGGAGCTGATCTCCCTGTGCTATGCGGCTGCTTCCCACTAGCTATCTACCTTACGTTTGGTAGTGTATATATGTCCATTCCTCTCTCGCTTTGTCACAGCTTACCCTTCCCACTCCCCATATCCTCAAGTCCATTCTCTAGTAGGTCTGTGTTTTTATTCCTGTCTTACCCCTAGGTTCTTCATGACATTTTTTTTTTCTTAAATTCCATATATATGTTTTAGCATACGGTATTTGTTTTTCTCTTTCTGACTTACTTCACTCTGTATGACAGACTCTAGGTCTATCCACCTCATTACAAATAGCTCAATTTAGTTTCTTTTTATGGTTGAGTAATATTCCATTGTATATATGTGCCACATCTTCTTTATCCATTCGTCCGATGATGGACACTTAGGTTGTTTCCATTTCCGGGCTATTGTAAATAGAGCTGCAATGAACATTTTGGTACATGACTCTTTTGGAATTATGGTTTTCTCAGGGTATATGCCCAGTAGTGGGATTGCTGGGTCATATGGTAGTTCTATTTGTAGTTTTTTAAGTAACCTCCATACTGTTCTCCACAGTGGCTGTATCAATTTACATTCCCACCAACAGTGCAAGAGGGTTCCCTTTTCTCTACACCCTCTCCAGCATTTATTGTTTCTAGATTTTTTGATGATGGCCATTCTGACTGGTGTGAGATGATATCTCATTGTAGTTTTGATTTGCATTTCTCTAATGATTAGTGATGTTGAGCATTCTTTCATGTGTTTGTTGGCAGTCTGTATATCTTCTTTGGAGAAATGTCTATCCAGGTCTTCTGCCCATTTTTGGATTGGGTTGTTTGTTTTTTTGATATTGAGCTGCATGAGCTGCTTGTAAATTTTGGAAATTAATCCTTTGTCAGTTGCTTTGCAAATATTTTCTCCCATTCTGAGGGTTGTCTTTTGATCTTGTTTATGGTTTCCTTTGCTGTGCAAAAGCTTTGAAGTTTCATTAGGTCCCATTTGTTTATTTTTGTTTTTATTTCCGTTTCTCTAGGAGGTGGGTCAAAAAGGATCTTGCTGTGATTTATGTCATAGAGTGTCCTGCCTGTGTTTTCCTCTAAGAGTTTGATAGTTTCTGGCCTTACATTGAGGTCTTTAATCCATTTTGAGCTTATTTTTGTGTATGGTGTTAGGGAGTGATCTAATCTCATACTTTTACATGTACCTGTCCAGGTTTCCCAGCAGCACTTATTGAAGAGGCTGTCCTTTCTCCACTGTACATTCCTGCCTCCTTTATCAAAGATAAGGTGACCATATGTGCATGGGTTTATCTCTGGGTTTTCTATCCTGTTCCATTGATCTATCTTTCTGTTTTTGTGCCAGTACCATACTGTCTTGATTACTGTAGCTTTGTAGTATAGTCTGAAGTCAGGGAGCCTGGTTGCTCCAGCTCTGTTTTTCATTCTTAAGATTGCTTTGGCTATTCGGGGGTCTTTTGTGTTTCCATACAAATTGTGCAATTTTTTGTTCTAGTTCTGTGAAAAATGCCAGTGGTTGTTTGATAGGGATTGCATTGAATCTATAGATTGCTTTGGGTAGAATGGTCATTTTCACAATGTTGATTCTTCCAATCAAAAAACATGCTGTATCTCTCCATCTATTGTATCATCTTTAATTTCTGATCACTGAAGAAATCAAAGAGGAAATCAAAAAATACCGAGAAACAAATGACAATGGAGACACGATGACCCAAAATCTATGGAATGCAGCAAAAGCAGTTCTAAGAGGGAAGTTTATAGCAATACAGTCCTACCTTAAAAAACAGGAAACATCTCGAATAAACAACCTAACCTTGCACATAAAGCAATTAGAGAAAGAAGAACAAAAAACCCCCAAAGTTAGCAGAAGGAAAGAAATCATAAAAATCAGATCAGAAATAAATGAAAAAGAAATGAAGGAAATGATAGCAAAGATCAGTAAAACTGAAAGCTGGTTCTTTGAGAAGATAAACAAAATTGATAAACCATTAGCCAGACTCATCAAGAAAAAAAGGGAGAAGACTCAAATCAGTAGAATTAGAAATGAAAAAGGAGAAATAACAACCAACACTGCAGAAATACAAAAGATCATGAGAGATTACCACAAGCAACTCTATGCCAATAAAATGGACAACCTGGAAGAAATGGACAAATTCTTACAAATGCACAACCTGCCAAGACTGAATCAGGAAGAAATAGAAAATATGAACAGACCAATCACATACACTGAAATTGAAAATGTGATTAAAAATCTTCCAACAAACAAAATCTCAGGACCAGATGGCTTCCCAGGCGAATTCTATCAAACATTTAGAGAAGAGCTAACACCTATCCTTCTCAAGCTCTTCCAAAATATAGCAGAGGGAGGAACACTCCCAAACTCATTCTATGAGGCCACCATCACCCTGATACCAAAACCAGACAAGGATGTCACAAAGAAAGAAAACTACAGGCCAATATCACTGATGAACATAGATGCAAAAATCCTGAACAAAATACAAGCAAACAGAATCCAACAGCCCATTAAAAGGATCATACACCATGATCAAGTGGGGTTTATTCCAGGAATGCAAGGATTCTTCAATATACACAAATCAATCAACGTGATACACCATATTAACAAACTGACGGAGAAAAACCATAGGATCATCTCAATAGATGCAGAGAAAGCTTTCGACAAAATTCAACACCCATTTTATGATAAAAAACCCTGCAGAAAGCAGGCATAGAGGGAACTTTCCTCAACATAATAATAGGCCATATATGACAAACGCACAGCCAACATTGTCCTCAGTGGTGAAAAACTGAAAGCATTTCCACTAAGATAAGGAACAAGACAAGGTTGCCCACTCTCACCACTATTATTCAACATAGTTTTGGAAGTTTTAGCCACAGCAATCAGAGAAGAAAAGGAAATAAAAGGAATCCCAATCAGAAAGGAAGAAGTAAAGCTGTCACTGTTTGCAGATGACATGATACTATACATAGAGAATCCTAAAGGTGCTACCAGAAAACTACTAGAGCTACTCAATGAATTTGGTAAAGTAGCAGGATACAAAATTAATGCACAGAAGTCTCTGGCATTCCTATACACCAATGATGAAAAATCTGAAAGTGAAATCAAGAAAACACTCCCATTTACCATTTCAACAAAAAGAATAAAATATCTAGGAATAAACCTCATTTGTGGTTTTGATTTGATTTTTTGACTAGTGATATTGAGCACCTTTTCATGTACCTGTTGGCCATTTGTATGTCTTCCTTGGAAAAATGTCTCTTCAGGTTCTTAGTCTTTTTTAATTGCATTCTTTTTTTTTTCTTTTGCTATTGAATTATATGAGTTCCTTATATACTTTGGATTTTAACTCCATATCAGATATATGGTTTTCAAGTATTCGCTCCCATTCCATGTGTTACCATTTCATTTTGTTGATTATTTTTTTTTGCTGTGCAGAAGCTTTCTAGTTTGATGTAGCCCTTCTTGATTTTGCTTTCATAACTTGGGCATTTGGTGTTGTGTATAAAAATGTCATCATTGGGCTTCCCTTTTGGTGCAGTGGTTAAGAATCTGCCTACCAATGCAAGGGACATGGGTCTGAGCCCTGGTCTGGGAAGATCCCACATGCTGCGGAGAAACTAAGCCCGTGCGCCACAACTACTGAGCCTGTGCTCTAGAGCCCATGAGCCCCAACTACTAAAGCCCACATGCCACATCTACTGAAGCCTGTGTACCCTAGAGCCCATGCTCCACAACAAGAGAAGCCACCGCAATGAGAAGCCCGTGCACCACAATGAAGAGTAACCCCTGCTTTCCACAACTAGAGAAAGCCCACGCACAGCACCCAACGCAGCCATAAATCAATCAGTCAATCATTGTCAAGACTGATGTTAAGGAGCTTTTCCTCTCTGTTCTTTTAGGAGTTTTAAAGTTTCAGGTCTTACATTTAAGTCTTTATTCCATTTCGAGTTAATTTTTCTGAGTGGTGTAAGATAGAGGTCTGATTTCATTCTTTTGCAAGTTGTGGACATCCAGTTTTCTCAGCACCATTTGTTGAAGAGAATATCATTTCCCCAGTGTGTATTCTTGGCTGCCTCATCAAAAAGGGGTTGAACATATATGCATGGGCTTATTTCTGGGCTCCTTATTCTCTTCCATTTGTTTATGTGTCTGTTTTTATGCCACTACCATACTGTCTTCATTATTATAGCTTTGTAGCTTAGTTTGAGATCAGGAAGTGTGATGCCTCCAGCTTTGTTCTTTTTTTTCATGGTGGCTTTGAATATTCAAAAACTTTGCAGTTCCTTATGAATTTCAGGATAGTTTTTTTCTATTTCTATGAAAAATGCCATTGAAATTTTGATAGAGATTGAATTGAATCTATAGATTGCTTTGGTAGCATGGCCATTTTAGCAATATTAATCATTCAGATCCATGAACATGGGATATCTTTTCATTTATTTGTGTCTTCTTTAATTTCTTGCATCAAAGTCTTAGTCTTACAGTTTTCAGTGTACTGGTCTTTAATGTTCTTTGTTAAATTTATTTCAAAATATTTTATTGTTTTGATGCTGTTGTAAATGGAATTATTTTTTCTTTTCCAGGTAGTTTCTTGTCAGTGTATAGAAATGCAACTGATTTTTGTGTGTTGATTTTTCATTCTGCAACTTTACCAAATTTGTTTATTAGTTCTAACAGTTTATTGGCAGTCTTTAGTGTTTTCTATGTATACACTATGTATATAGTGTTTTGTAACAGTTTACTGGTGGTCTTAATGTTTTCTGTCTTATACATGGAAAGCACTAAAGAGCACCAATAAACTGATTTTTATCCTCCTTTCTATTAATGTGGTATATCACATTTGTTAATTTGCATATGTTGAACTATTTTTACATTCCATTTTTACATTCCTAATTTGTTGTCTGCAAGCAGAGATAATTTTACTTCTTCCTTTCCTATTTGGATGCCTTTTATATCTTTTTCTTGCCTAATTACTCTTGCTAGGACCTCCAGTAATACATTGAATAGAAGTGGTTGGGGTAGACACCCTTGTTTTACTCCTGATCTTAGAGAATCAGTCTGTTCTTGCTCTTGGAGGATCAATCTGATCATCCATTGAACATGATACTAGTTGTGGTGTGTCATATATTGTCTTTATTCTGTTGGTATGCATTTCTTCTATACCTAATTTGCTGAGTTTTTATCATGAAAGAAGGCTGAATTTTGTCAAGTACTTTTTCTTCATCTATTGAGATATTTGTGTGATTTTTATCCTCCTTTCTATGAATGTGGTGTATCACATTTGTGGATTTGCATATGCTGAACTATTTTTACATTCCAGGCATAAATCCCACTTGGTCATGATATATGATCTTTTTAATGTGCTGTTGAATTCAGTTTGCTAGTATCAAGAATTTTTACATCTATATTCATCATGGATGTTTGCCTGTAATTTTCTTTTCTTAAGCTGTTTTTATCTGGCTTTGTTATCAGGGTGATGCTGGCCTGGAGAAATAAGTTTGGGAGCATTCCCTTTTCCTTCCTTCTGAAAGAGTTTGAGAAGGATTGGTGTTAATTCTTTAAATATTTGGTAGAACTTACAAATGAAGCCATATTGTCCTGGGTTTTTCTTGGTTGGGACATTTTTGACTACTGATTCAATCTCCTTACTCATTAATGGTCTGTTCAGATTTTATATTTCCTCATGATTCAATTATTAGTAAAATTTATCCTTTTTTTTAGGTTATATAATTTGTTGGCATATAATTGCTTATAGTAGTCTGTTATGATCCTTTGTATTTTTGTGGTATCAATTATAATGTCTCCTCTTTAATTTATAATTTTATTTATTTGAATCTTTTTCTTGGTTAGTCTAGCTAAAAGTTTGTCAATTTTGTTTATCTTTTCAAAAAACAACTCTTAGTTTTATTGATTCTTCTTTTCTGGTCTCTGTTTCATTTATTTCTGCTCTAATCTTTATTTCTTTTCTTCTGCTAACTTTGTACTTAGTTTGCTCTTTCTTTAGCTCTTCAAGGTGTAAAGTTAGGTTGTTTATATGAGAAATTCCTCTTTATTATGCATTTTGGAGCTAAACTGTCCATAAGTTTTCAGAAGGTGCTCAAGGGTGGAGTGGTTAGTTCTGGGGAGTGCCTTAATAAAATTGAGAGTAGGCTTACCCTTACAGATACTGTTCCCCATCTTTTAGGATGGAAAATCATGGTTTTTCTCATGATAACTACTGTTTTATTAAAAGCGAAGATTCTAGAGAATATTGGAGTGTAAGTTCAAATATTGCTATTGGCATCCCTTTAATATTCATTTTAAATTGTGGAAGCAGAATATAGATTATTGAGCAACTGCTCAATATTTAACACACGTTATCTCATTTAAACCTTAAAAAACATCTTTGTGATGTGGACATTAAATACTTCATTTCTTAAAGTTAAATAAAAGTCTCAGGGAGGAAAAATAATTTGTTTGAGAGGATGGATACAAAGGAGGTCTTGAATTCAAACTCATTCTGTTCACGCGTCAAACCTATTTACTTTCCACTACACTCATTTGAGGTAAAATAAAATGAGGATAATACTTAGCCCAGAAATATCCCAATGCCAATGTTCTACTCCAGAGGAAATCCAAACTAATATATAAATGTCATGTATTCTGACAAATTGAAAATAATGTGTATGCTCCTGACACCAAATGTTCTTTGGAAATTCAGCTTCAACTTGGTGATTTTTCTCGTGTTCCTCTTACCTGGGTCATGGACTAGTCTGGCCTTACGTTGAGGCTGAAGCTTTTGTTCCCTGAATTCTCATGTTTTCATGTTCTCAAATGACTATGTGCCTTTTTTATATTGGTTAATATTGTAATAATCAATTGTCTTTTTATCTTACTCTTTTTTTTTTTTTACTTGTTATTGCTCTAGATGATTAAGAGGAGGATACATTAGATGAATTAGGAGATGCTGAATGTCCATGATACTGTTAGTTGTCACATCTTTTAAAATCCTGTTTGGAGCCACTGGAACAAGGTTCACTGGAATGAACAAGGTTCTCTGAAGCCTTGACTTTCAACAGCTGTCCACTTTATGCCAGGAGAATATAAAAACAAATTGAGGGCTTCTTGTTCTCAGAGTATTGCTGTGGTGCTAATCAGATGCTAACCTTTAAACTCAGTTATCAGATGACTTATAAGTTAAAGTGTACAAGTCTTATCAGAAGCACTAACAATGACCAAAACATCACTTATGCAAATAAAAGTTACGTAGCTTCTGGGCTGGTGATCAGCTGTAGTTTTCAAGGTCAAGGAATTGGCTTACTTCGGTAAGGACTGGTTGTTCTGCAGTCCCTTACTTTACTTCCATAGCTACTTCCAGGTTGCACTGCAGAAGAATTTCATTTATTAGGATGGATACTCACAAGTATTAAGGAAATGTGAAATCAGATCGTCAAAGAATTGACTAAATTAAGTGTTAGGACAAGTCCCCAGAGTTAAAGACATAAATCCTTAGGAAATAAAGAATCTTAGTTTCTTCAACCCTGAGACCACTTCTGGATTTTAGTCTATTTTTGTCTAATGCTATACACCCCTGCATCACCAGTACTAGCTTGACTGTGTAGTAACCACATATCTAATTTCAACTAAAGCCAAGATTCTTAGCTTGCAGCTTGGTTTCCTGTTATTGTTTAGCACTGTCTCTCCTCATGAGGGAGAGCAAAGTTGTATACGGACCAATTTGAATAGAACTCACTAACGTAATTGTTATCATTTTTCTTTACTTTTGTGCTGCACACCCAAGGGCTTGGTAAATTAACAATATGAGGTTTAGTGGTGGATTTTCTTGCCAGAGGTGTTTGCCATGCAACTATCAATACATACAAGTACTGAACTCTTTTTCTTACTAAAATTTTCTTTTTTCATTGAGAAATAGATAAGCTGCAACTATTAAGTGTATTATAGAACAGACAATTACTGAGAAGCAATTTGATTTTTAAAATTAAGCTATAGGGTGAGGGTGGGGCTTTGATTAGACCTCATGAAGTAATAAATCAGCTACAATATTCAGATGGAATGCGGGTGATTTTTGTTTTTCTTGGGCCGCCAGCCTTTGGTACTGGATATAAGATATTATACCCACAGAAGATTAGTGAATGGCAGTTTTAAAATTATAGTAGTTCTTTCCTGCATGAACAGCATTTTAAAAAATGTTTTTTGTTCAAAGAGCATTGCTTCCTGAAAATGACAAAAACGAAAAAGTAGCTATCCCTTAATTTCAAGCAGTGTTATCTCAAGCAACAATAGTTCAATGATTTTGTTCTTCTTTCTAATGACCTAAGCCCAGAGTAAATGATTGATAATGTTTGTTTCACAGTTACACCAGTAAAATCTTATCGTGAAATGATCTCTTCATTTTTCATGATAGATTACTTTGAATAAAATCATATTTAGGGAATATCCAATATTTACCAGCATTTTCCAGATATATCTAAATTACAACAAACAGGAGGCACCTCTAGCTGCAAATTGGTATATTTCCATGATAGAAATTTGTTTTCCTTCTTTTTCATAGCCCTTACTCAAATTAGTAAGGGTAAATAACTCTAGAATAGTGATGTCATCATAAAATTATGTGGATTAATTTTGCATAAGCCCAACCAATCTTTAGAAAGCAGATATGAAATAGACTTTTGCTGTAGGAATTCATAATAACTTTATTAATTTAGCCAAATGTATGCATTTATATGTGCATATTTATTATATATAAGTGTATATAGTTGAAAGTGATTTTGAAACGCTATTTATCTTATAGGCCTAGAGTATTGTAGTTTCTCTAAGTATATAAATTTTAAATATAACTTTATGAGTTAAAATAAAATTTTATTTGGAGGCTTTCTTTTTGAAATCTGGAATTCATTTACTGTATAGTTTGGAAAATTTGAACTGTAATATAAATTAATACCAACTTAATTTTAAATAAGTTTTGTGTTCTATTAGTTGTAAGTCACTTTCAAAGATTTACAATGTATAAAATAAGATTTTTGGAGATTGAGCTTCCGTGAAATTTCCTTAAAGTGATTTTTGAGAAACTTTGTTAATAAGTTGCAGTTTACTTATTATAAAACAAGGAATTAGCTGTTTTCAGGAATTTTTTTTGGTATTCATATTCTATAAATAAGTTTTATGGAAACAGGACTTTGTTTTGTTTTGGAAAACACGTCACTTGGGCACCTTCCAAAAGCTAACAGCATTGACTCGAGTGCTTTGTATAATACATTTAGCTACAGATCTGATTTATATCAGATACAGATTTATAATTACATAGAACATCACTTTGAAATACTTTGAGTGGAATATAAAATTCTTCTCTGTAAAAAAAAAATGGTAGAAAACTATAGAGAGGACAATAAACAAGAACTGAGAGGACATTAAAAACAATTGAGGTCATGAGGTCAGACTCGTCAGTCAATCCTGGTTCCAGTCCAGACTGATGTGTGACAAAAGCGCATTATTATTATTCTGTAATGATACTTTGCACCTGAGAACCTCTAAACCCCTCAAAACTGCGAGCTGTTTTGCATGATGTACATGCCAGCCAATGATATGAGGGTGGGGAGGGAGGGATTGTCAACACATAAGTGTCAGAGCACTTATTCTGACATACGTATGCTTATTTTTCCTTTCTTTAAGCTTATTTCTTTTTAGAGAGGTGTCACCAAGTATGGAATGAGAAGAAGGGAAGCAAAAAAACAAAAAAGTAGGCAGAGCAAATATACATAAGCAAATTGAATTAAATAGCAGAAAACCAAACTTTATTCCTTGCTTTAGGATTTAATATGACTTTGAGAGTACATAATCTCTGTGAGAACAATTTGGAAAATAAAAGAATGGTATTCTAGTTTGAATGTATAAAAAAGATTAAGTGTTCTGAATATAATAAAAAACTCAGAAAAATAATGAAATTCACTCTGATGTTAATATGCAAGCACCGGGGGGCTCTAGGAAAAATATAACAATAAAATCGTTTCACATTAATTTTGCCATTAGACAGATTGAACATTGAGTTGCTTATGTCCAACAGCCCTTATATAGGAGAGATCACAGACATAGTCTGAGATGTTAAAATGCTGGAAATCCGTCTTCCCAGGAGGATTTTTGCCAATTAGTTTGAGACTAAAGAATCCTACCAGGCTTGAGGCTGCCCAGCAAGGTAGAGGATCAGAAACAGGAAAAAAAGAAATATTTTATAAGAGAGAGCTGAAAAATCAGCGACTCAGCTGGCAGCACAAAACTATGCTTGAAAGCAACTTTAGGATTTGGAGGCTTTCATAGTGAATTGCATTATAATTTTAGAGGTCTGTTTGGGGAGATTTGTTATATTCTGGCATTAGAAAATTGTATAAAGATTGTATGATGTGCTTACTCATTACGGTAGCCTGCAATTAGGGAAGAATCTTATCAGCTGCTATGCATTTATTACAGAGCAATTGATAGGACCATGATGGACCAATTTCACAATTTTAAAATCTAGAAAATATTCCTGGATATTTAGACATCTGTCATAATTGATTAGATGAATCTTTGTTTTCTAAGTCTTTATTGGAGATGAAGCATCAAGATAGGTGGGGTAAAAACCTCTATCCAGTAAGAACAAAACCCAAAATATAACATTCAAATAATTGAGCAGCTCTAACATATGGACAAGGGTGAGTTATTTATAGTCCTGAGTTAGCTACACAACTTCTAAAGAAAAAAAAGGAAATACATTTTCTGTCCTTTCATCCTCTTATTTCTAAACTCTTTAGACATAATTTTTTACCACGATATCAGAAGCCCATGCTTGTTGGGTAGAGATGACAGTCTAGCTACTCTTTGAAAACCTGCAAGAATTTGCTTACCTTCATTGGACCTTTTGTCAATTTCCAATTTGTCTATCATATAATTAAAATTATTAATGGCAGGAGTAGTAACTGAATGACAATGCTAGGAGAATTTAGGAATCATGAATTCACTCTGCAATCATAAGTGAACTGAAATTTCACTGATGCTTTTCACTATTTTCTTACTAAAACTCTTTACTCCCTTGGCCTAGCGGTAAAAAGCAGATAAGATCTTCAGTGTATTCCCAATACATCCAGGATACTGCTGAAGATCCTGTAAATATGCGAATAACACCTATTGGGTGATTAACAAACTGTAGAGAGGTGGCCGGTAACTAGGACTAGAGCAACACTGATCAAGCAAGAAACCACTTTTAGAAAGAATTTTTTCCTGGTACAGAGATCAACTTTATGAAACAAAGGTTCAGAACATTTAACTGTTTGGGTATGTATCAGTCAGAGTCCAAGCAGAGAAACAGAATCAATAGGAGATACATATTAACAACTTATTTAAATGATTTGCCTTACAGAATTGTGAGTGCTGACTAGTCAAGTCCAAAATCCATAGGGCAGGTTGTCAGGAAGGGCAAGCTGGAACACTCAGGCATGGGCTGAAGCTACTGTGCACCGGTAGAATTCCTACTTCTTCAGGGAAGCCTCAGCTCTGCTTTTAATGTATTTCAACTTACTGAATCAAGCCCACGCAAATTATCTGGGATAATCTCCGTTACTTAAAGTCAACTAGTTATAGAATTGAATCACATCTGTTAAAATATGTTCAAAACAGCACCTAGATCAGTGTTTGGTTGAATAACTGAGGACTGCAACCTGGCCACACTGACACATGAAATGGACATACAGGTAATTCTCAAGAGGACTTTCTGGCATAGAAAAAGCGGAAACCTTTGGATTTAGTAAGATTTGGGCATTAACTCAGACTTTACGTGTTTTACCTGTGGGATCCTGAGTACATTACAAAACTTTTCTGTGCTTCTTTATTTCTAAAATTTGACGTGTTCTTGTTAATGAATTTTATCATTACCAAAATGGAGATAGTATTAGTTTAACACTTCCTGGCATATAGTCACTGCTCTTGGGTGTTCGTTCCTCCTACCCCTAGAAATCACATCTTATGGTGAGTACAGTATTGTTTCCAAATAACAGTGTTTTGTACAATTTTATACAAGCAAGAAAAGAAAACAGTAGCAAAAGCAATTACACAAAGGTGGTAAAATATATCACAGTTACTACAAAGGTACATTCTCAAGGCTGTCAGAGTGAGACCTAAAATTGCTGTCTTAGTGAACGGTTTTGACGCCTTGGAACATCAATTATTTTGAACTTGGCTTACTCACCTATAAAATGGGGAAATAAATACTTTCTCTCCTTACTTTGTTGAGTAGTTACGAAGAACAAATAAAAATGCATATGGATGGACTTTGTAAACTACAAAAATAATTACTATCTTGGTCACTGATTCTTATCCTTCCTCTTTTTTTTTTAATCCTTCCTCTTTTGAGTAGATATAAGGAAACATTTTCACTCTTTTTTAAAAGATTTGGAAGATCATAGGGTTTTTTTTTTAAAACCAATAAAGTGAGGAAGAAAAAACCCCCAAAACTTCTCAGCTATTATAAAAACTAATTTCTTAAGGCTGAGAGAGAAAATAAGAAGTAACTAAGATATTATGGTGTTTTACTAGGCTTTACAAAAATTATTTTAAAACAATTTATCTTAGCAAATGGTGGAGCTAAGTTAATTTAAAATTCTGTCATCAGGCTTCCCTGATGGCGCAGTGGTTAAGAATCACCCTGCCAATGCAGGGCACACGGGTTCTAGCCCTGGTCCGGGAAGATCCCACAGCCACAGTGCAACTAAGCCCGTGTGCCACAACTACTGAAGCCGGCGCACCTAGAGCCCGTGCTCCACTGCAGGAGAAGCCACCGCAATGAGAAGCCCACACACCTCAACAAAGAGTAGCCCCCACTCGCTGCAACTAGAGAAAGCCTGCACGCAGCAAGGAAGACCCAATGCAGCCAAAAATAAATTAATTTAAAAAAAATTCTATTATGACACAGAACTCAGTCTGAACAGGTTATGAAAATTTGAAGTTACCAGCAGTTTGCTTCTGTTAGTATAATTAAAGAGTAATTTCCCTGTGCTTTCTAAACAGGAAATTTTTATAAATATGAAGTTTGTGCATGTATATATTCCAGTTATCTATTGCTTGGTAACAAACTACCTTGGTAGTGGTGTCAGAAAAAACAAATTTTTTTATGCTCATGGATTCTGTGGAACAGGAATCCAGGCAAGTCGTAGTAATGATATCATGTCTCTTTTCCATAATATTTGGAGCCTCAGCTGGGAAGAATAGAATGGGGGTGACTTGAGCAACTAGGAGCTGCAAACACATGGAGGCTTGGCACACGCCTGAGATATTTCAAAGACTGGGCTCAACTTGGACTATAATACACTACCTCTCCATGTGGCTTTGGCTTCCTTACAGTATGATGGCCACAAAGTAGTTGAGTTTCTTATATAATGGCTTGGAGTTTCAATTAGTGATCAAAGCAGAAGCTGCTGCACTTTTTATGACCTGTTCTCAGAAGTCATGAATAAACCTTTCAGCAACATCTATGGGTCAAGCAGTCACAAGCCTACCCAGGTTGAAGGAGAAGGGACTTAGAACACAAATCTTAATGAGTCTAAGATTCAGTTTTCATTTTTAAATTTATGATATAAATTTGATGATGTATTATCATCAAATAAATTTGATGATATATTCCAAATCAACTTTTGCATATGGGCTAAGATAATGTTTGAGGTTCATTTTTCTTTTTTTGGGGGGGCATCCAATTTTTTCAACTCCATTTGTTGAGTAGATTATCATTTTTCACAGTTAAATATATATGTATAATATTTATATAAGAATACATACTGAGTATATATTATATATACATATAGTTTTCTCCATGAATTGGATAAGTAGAAAAGAAAAATTGGGAATATAAGGTTGTTGCTACCTCATACTGTGTATCAGAAGAGATAAGGGAATATGATGTACAATCAGAATGTGATGTATTCTCTCTTAGAATAGGGCCTGCTCCAAACCCGTGAAAAGTGAATTTGTTTTTGGGGATTGTTTCAAGGTTTCTTTTCATTCTTGAAATGAATCAGGAATGGGAAAATTGTTTCAGCAGTATATTTAATAGAAGATTGAGGGGAAGAAGATAAGTGTCGGAACATCTCTATCAAATTTACTGGAAGTAGTGATGAGTTCATGGTCAGAGACATGGAATATTTGGATAACGAATAATTCTCCCAACTCCCTGGAACTATTCACAATAGTTTGGAGGATTGGAAGTAGCTCAATGGGCTTTATTAATTAATTAGAATATAGTTTACTTAAGGAGATAGACTATATAGTGTTATTTATGCTGTGATTTCCTGCATAAGCACTTATTTCTATTTTGATTCATTTAAATATCAATATTGTTTTCATGCTGGAAAGTCACGAGAAAGCACAGCTGTTATATTCACAAGATTTTCATCTTAGGAATTGGGGGTTATTCTAAAGTAAATTATTTTATTTATTATTTTCTTCAAGTGATCTTGGTAAACTAAGAATCTTTCAAATATTAATCCTAGTTTATTTTTTAAAGACCCATTTATTAGACATATAAATATCAAAAGTGGTATGGTTTCTGATTTGTTCTCAGTTTATTTGTCATTAATTTTTTTTTTAATGTGTAAGGTATACACAACTATAACTTGGTTAAAAAAAAAGTAGTTGGGGTATCAATAGTTAGAAGAGGCAGGTCTTAAAGATCACTCTATGTAGCATTAAGTAAATCTGAGGTGCCATATAAAAACTTGTTTATTTGACCAAGTTTAATATTAATTAAATAAAATGGAAAGTTTTAGTTCTTTTACAGTTTTTTTTTAACTGTAAACACCATTTGTGCCTTATTAATCAGAATTTTTCAGATCTAAAACATTACTTGTTACATGCTCCTTGTCATTTATCTGCAACCGGGGAGCACTTATATTCAGCTGCACCTGTGAGGTTGTCTAGCACATAGTGGATGTGTGTTTTCATTGATGAACACACGCAATTCATGACTAGTTCCCTTTGTTGCCATTAGTTGGTAGGCAAATAACACCTTGGAGCAAAATAATGACAGTTGATGTGACAGAAAGCACTTTGGATGACAGGAAGAAATTTAGAGGTATTTACCTATGGTGGATTGAAGATCAGTGAATTGGACTACTTAATTTCTCAAAGAATTATACATTGTACATCTATATATCTCCTACCTAGATTCTACAAATAACATTAAAAAACTACACTAGATCAAGGGTTTTCTTTGTTTAGGAGAAATTTAAAGGTGTTTTAAGTAATGTGATTCATCTATTTGCTCTATTTGGGTTATTATTTTTAATAGATTCACAGACACATTTGGATCAGAGATTTGACTGAATTACCCTAACCATATATTGATATTGCTCTAATATAGCTACTTAAAATGTGAATTTTAGAAAATTCTATGTCAAGGAGAATCTTTCAATTTTTAACCACTCAGTTAATTAACCAGTGAATTGGCTAAACCCTTACCAATGCAGGATCAATCATTCTGGAGTAAGAATCTTACTCATTATAATGTACAAATGCTTACACATGTAACCAAGCAAGTAAAAAAAAAAGTTATTTGTAGAATCTAGGTAGGAGATATATAGATGTACAATGTATAATTCTTTCAATTTCTCTGAACATTCAAAAATTTTCATAAAATATTAAAATAATTGGGTCTCATTTCTTATAAATTCCATAAATATCACACAATAGATAAACTCTTCACAAAACTCCACTATTCTGTATTCTAATACCTATGGAAGTCTTGTATAAAAAATATAGCTATTTAATTCTTATGTCTAGTTTCTGTCATTCTGTCCAATGAGTATATGTTACCAAAAATAATTCTATTACCAGTTCCAAAATGGAATATCCTTTCATACACTAAACCAACACAAATATGTAATTGTTGAATGGTTTTGGAAGAGGCATATACTTTATGTTACCAATTATTATGGGTAATTTTCAAACAGGGTGTATTTCTCATAAATTAGTGACATAAGATGGGTCTCCCCATCCCATTTCATTGCATGTTGGATGACTTTTCATTTGAGTCCTATATTTACGTTCCTTTTTTATTTTAATTATTTTTACCATATAATATTTTAAGTTTAATCAAAAGTCAACTTAGAAAGACCATTCTGCCTGAGGGATATTTTTCCATTAAGTATTATGACACATTGGTGGCCTTGAGGGATTATTGGTTTTTGAAGAAATATTAACAGCTGGAAATTTGCATTTTAATACAGTTCTCCTCAGCTACTCAAGCAATTTTATTTTTAAGACATGTGACAGATTTCAAAGCTTTAGTTCTAAAGCTTTAGCTGTAATGAAGTAGAGCTAGCATAATTTTATTACAAATAACTATGTTTCTAATAGCTTTTTTTTTTCACCTAAAAATTTTGGTTTGAGATGTCAGGGAAATCAACACCCAAATTTTATATCTTCACTAAAACAAAACTTGATAATTGAAACAAGTGAGGAGGAATTATTTTTAAGCCTCTACTTTCAAAAATTGAGGAATAAGAAAATAGAACATCTAATTAGGTTTTTCTGATTACTAGTTAAAAATGAATGTGACACAAAGCAACCCTTCACAACAATTGTTTCAGTCTAACTAGGTGGTGTCTGCAGGGGAAATGATTCCTAGGATAGCAGAAGACGCTGTGAAATGGGAACAGAATCCATCCCCCTTGATCTTGGTATTAAATATGTACACCAAATTGCTATTGAAATTAATTGAGGATTTTGAGTCAGGATCAAGTGACTTATCATCATGTAAAATGGTGGCAGTGAATAGAATTGAATGGTAGTCTTAACAATTACAAATGAATTTTTCTTCTAAAAATGAATAAGTGACTAAATACCTTAGGATGGTGTGAGAGGAACACTGATTCCTCTTTTCACTTTCAATATGAAATGAAAATTTGATTTGTTAGTCAAATCTAGACATCTGAAATGACAGGACCACGGCAATGGACAGTTGCTCATTTGCTAAGACACAAAACCAAGGTTTTGTGTCTTCAACACATTGTAGTGTACAATGCCATTCTGGAAGAATGAAAGACTGGAGAAGGGAAAGTAGCAAAAGGGTACCTGCATTTCTAGCAAATGGATGTGTGCAGTTCTTACAATATTTAGTGTTATCACTATTATAAATGTTTTTCAGAGAAGTCTTACTCTGCATGTGTTGTCACCTAATAAATCACTATGTTTGCATCCAGCAACCTTTTTTAAGTTCACCCGTATTTAGTCATTTTCTTTAATATTTAACACTTTGTCAAGACAGGAAAAAAGTATGTAAACATGAGGTAGCCCTGGTAAACAAAGAGATTTTCTTCTGTGGGTAATCTTGGTTTCTCTTAGCTTTTGTGTATATTAATTTGCATTTCTAATAAAACTCTAAGTCACATGGATAGTTATACTTCCCAGGCATGTTTTGAGTGGTGCCTATAGTATTTTTGCTAGGTGCTATTAAAAAACAATATAACAAAGAGCTAGATCCCTATTAAAAAACACAAGGTAGTTGAAATAGATCCCTTTTTCCTGGATATAGAGAAATAATTTCTTTTCCAACTTGATTCAAGTCAGAGCAAGTTTTTTTTTTTTTTTTTTTTCAGAACAAGTTTTTAGGTCTAAATTAAGTGAGTGTCTGGCTCTATCACCTACATTCTGCTGCTAGAGGATCTGACTAGTGATGTCTATTGATGATAGAATTTTCATGAACAATGTCAAATATAAAAATAAAAACAAATCTATGACAAAAAATTTTATTTGCTTATGGGATATTTACTTACAATACTTTTAGAACACCGCACAATCGATGGTATTATGTGTTGTACTATGACTTTGAATACCTTAACAGAATTTTGGTGTATTTGAAAAGGCTTGTGCCTTGAAATTATATATAAATAGGTTTATATTCTCTTTAGATCCTTGTAACACAGTGATATGGTTAAGTAATTAACGAGTCTCAGTTTACTCATCTCTAAAATGGTGATTACTCAGGCTTCCACTCAAGGGAAGAGAATAGACTGAAGAAGATAAAGACAACATAGCACTTTGTAATTTGGCATGGAAAATATGCTCAGTAAATACTGATTACTCATCTCCCTTTGCTTCCAGGAAATATATCTTTATTTTTTTCACAGTTCCTCAAGGAACTGTGAAAGGACAAAGGACATTTGCACAGTACTGATTTACTTGTAACAATGCTTGGGGAGGGCTTCCCTGGTGGCGCAGTGGTTGAGAGTCTGCCTGCCGATGCAGGGGACACGGGTTCGTGCCCTGGACCGGGAAGATCCCACATGCCGCGGAGCGGCTGGGCCCGTGAGCCATGGCCGCTGAGCCTGCGCGTCCGGAGCCTGTGCTCCGCAACGGGAGAGGCCACAACAGTGAGAGGCCCGCATACTGCAAAAAGAAAAAAAAAAAAAAATGCTTGGGCAAAAGTTCTGAGTCTTTGACTATTAGGAGACAAGCATTCTTTGTTTTAAGGAAATTGCAGGGATAAGAAAAAAAAAAAACTCTAAAAGTTCTTTCCAACTTAAGCTCCTGCAACTGTCCTGGCTGCCTTCTGCCCCAAGTCAAAATCATACCAGCACAAAATCCTCCCATCAACCCATGGATTTCTCATACATTTTCTTTCTCTGGTATTTCTTCTCTTTTGTTTCTCTGTGGTTGATCTTGGGGGAAAGGGAACCATAATTCTAGATAGTGCTGGTTCAACATTTGGTTGAAAAGAAAATGTGATTCTGATGAGGAAAAAATGTATTATTTGAGAGGGAAAATGGTGTTTATGAGAATCGAGAGACAAATAAGAGCTAGCCAGGTATAATGGGTTTTGTGGTTGCTTGAGCAGGTGGTATGGCAGAATATTCCAGGCGGAGGGCAAAAGCATGTGTGAAGACTTAGTGGTAGGAAAGACCTTGGTTTATTTAAAGATCAGAATGAGAACCACTATAGCTAATGCATAAAACACATGTATAGCCCATGAGAACACAGATTCCCCTGTCTTTTTCACTATTGAATCCAGTGCCTAGAATAACACCTGATACATACATGGCCTCCAGAATTATTTGTTGAATAAATGAATTCCTATTTAGTGGCCTTCTAACAGGTGACAGAGTATTTAGCAAGCTCTTGTTTCGGGTTTTACAATTTGATTCCAGCCTGTAAATCCATGAAGTACTTAAAGATATCTTTACGGTATTTTAACAGATAGCTTGGTTGGTATTCGTTCTTCTTTAGATGCATGAGTGTGGGGGCATGTATAATTCTTTTGACAATTTGGGAAATTGTATCCCTTAGTATTAATGTTAGGACAAGCGCATTGTCCATGTGTATGTGTCTAGAAGTTCCAATATGAAGTATTTTAAAGAGTCACAAAAAGCGTTTAAAAAAATATGTCAAGTAAAATGTTGGATAAGTAGTAAGACAGAAAGACAACTTTCATCCACAGAGCGGTAATGAGAAGCACATTAGGTTGGGAGTCAGGCAGAGCGGAGGCTGGTCTCTGCTTTGCTAGTAGTAGCTGTGTAGGCCTAGGCAAATTAGTTCACCCTTTGTGTGGTCCAGCTTCCTAATCTCTGAAATAAGTCTAAACATAATAAGAATTCAATTAAAGAGTGAATGAATTCCATCTGAGATATGTCAAAAATGGTAAGGAAGGAAGGTAAGGAAGGCCAGAAGAATCCCAGATAGATGTGACAAAGTCCTTCCCCAAGAGTCATAGTCAGGCAGATGCTTAGGAATTGACTACATAGTCTTATTTTCATCCAGGAGGAACCTATGTGGTTTCCATGTGCATATTAAACTAGACATAAGAGTAATAAATGTTGCTACATGTACATATAACAGTAGAGATAGAAGAGAAAAAATGTCTACAAGCAAACATAAGGCCTCAGAAAATAAAGCCCAGGGGTACATGAAGTAGTAAGGAAAAATGACCCACATATTTGTATAGGCGCTAAAGCCAGTTCTGTTTAACATAACAAAATAGATGTATATTATGAAAACTTTAGTCATTCAATAACCATTCAACCTAAAAATATAAACTTCCTGCCTTCCAGGAGTTCTCAGTGCAGTGGGAGAAAGAAATGTTTTAAGAAAATTTTTTTAGAAAGGTGAGAGATTTTCATGTTCACACGAATGAGGAAAAAGTGCTTTATCTTGCTTAGAGAGGTCAGGCAAGGCTTCTGGGGCAGGTGACATTTGTGCAAGATTGAATGGGTCCTGATCTGAAAAACTACTGACAAATCCTCTGTGATGTACCTGATAAACTCCTTCACATTTGTGATTTGTTTATCCAGCTAAACCACTTAAGTATGGCCTAAAATCTCTGTCTTCATATATCCCTTTGACGCCTTTTAATCTCTGTTTGCAAAACATGCTTGGGATCTTTGGACTAAAACTCACTTTTTAAGAGCAAAATACGCCATCATAAACTTATTCATTTGCGTCTCTTATGTTCTTCTTACTTGCCTTTTAATGACCTCGACCAACTTATTTTATTATTGAGAAAAATGATGTTACCGTCAATGTGAGGATCAAAGGGAAAATGCTATCATATTTTTTTTTGTTTTCTCTCGAAATTTTTAGGTTAAAAATAAAATGAAATAAAGTTGGCATCAAAGTACTAGCCCTTTTGCAAATTGATTTAAAAGTATTAGACCTGCTTGAAGAAGAAGTGTCATTTTAAGTGTTAAACCGTTTCTATACAATGAGCTAATAGAATTTGCCACAGCGAGATGCAACACTAATTCATCATTTATTTAACAGCAGTATGTGAGTTAGCAGATTAATGGAAATAAATGGAGGAGAACTTGAGACATGGGACAACACTTATGGGGAAAATAAAACAAAGAAAAACCTCTGTAGTTCATAATATAGCCCTTAAATTGTACCTTGTGAGCCAAGGACTCAGAGGCGTTAATCAGACAGTTTCACACTGGTTCTAGGTACCACTTAGTAACGGTAACGCCTGTTAAATGTTCATTTTATATATCACTATAGGATCAATGTGCATTTGCAGTTTGAATTTATATGTAAATGATTTTTCCATGTATAAAATATTGTCACACATTTTACTTTTACAACAATCTTGTAGATTAAGATTTAGACTCACTCTCTAGGTGAGGACGCTGACTTTTAGAAAGAGTCAAGTAGTTCTGTGTCACACAGTGCTGTAGGTAAGTGTAATACATACATATATGCGGGGAATGGTTGTCATTGCTCTAGTGATGAATGTAGACAATGTCCTTGTTCTTGTGGAGCTTATATTTGAGTGTGCTCCTATGGTGGAGGGAGAAAAAAGCACAAATGAATAAACGGTAATTTCATATAGTGATAAATGCTATAAGAGGGAGGGGGGTATATGCTTAAATAAGTGGTTAGGGAGGTTCCCTCCGAGGAAGTGATGTTTGAACTGGGCAGGGTCAGCCAACATCTGGGTGGTAATGTTCCAGGTGAAAATCTGTATGAGGAGATACTGCAGCATTACTTTTGTACCAAGTAGATCATGACGTAGTGAAAACGCTCTGTTTGAGGTCTCCATAGCATATAACTGCTTTTGAATGTTTGGTGTGGGCACTGCCTTTTAAAACTATGTTTAATCAGTTACTTCCTATATACATGCTCTTTAGTGTTTCAGAATGTCCTTGCAACTCTGATGATAATTCTAAGGGTACGTTTAGGTCCAGTCTGAGCTTTCTTTCTTTAGAAAAATTCTTATATTCTCTGGCAGTTATAATACACCATGAATATTAAATTAAAATCAATTGCACACTTATCCTACTCTAGGGGTAAAAAGCATAAGCTAACTTAGAATTAACTTCCACTTTAAAAAAATAACTTCATTTCAAAAGCTTAGCGTACTATCTGAGAAAGTTTGATATCCTCACGTCTCTTCATTAGAAGTCTTACGCAGATAGTTTGGGTAGAAGTAGGGAAGAGGAACAGTATTAAAATGTACATTAAGCAGACATGAGATCAACTCAGCTTTTTTTCCTGGATACTTTAGTACCTTCAGAGTGCCTAATAGGTAGGAATCAGATCTTCTCCAAACATGTGGATTCTCTCACTCCTGATTAAGCAACCATGTGCTAAACTAGGAAGAATCTTAATACTCTCCTAGTTAATAGGTGCCTGCTACAAAGAGGGTGCACTTAAGAAGTTCCAGAAGAGGCATGTATTTGAGCAAGTAAGATCCCAGAGCTCTGTCTAATGCTGAGGCCCAGGAGTTTGGGCTGACCATAGATAGGTCAAGTCAGCCCTCAGATTTGAGCACAGAGAAATGCATTTTAGGTTATTTGTGGTT
The DNA here is from genome assembly GCF_949774975.1 of Lagenorhynchus albirostris. Lineage (NCBI taxonomy): Eukaryota > Metazoa > Chordata > Mammalia > Artiodactyla > Delphinidae > Lagenorhynchus > Lagenorhynchus albirostris. The sequence goes on from NC_083102.1 coordinate 62,099,826, forward strand.
GTGATAAAGTGTTACTTACAATGGTATATCCATGATTGTGTGGAAGGTTGGGGGAAAAGGAGAGCTATAATCCATGTCTTAGAGAAGGGCCAACTGAAAAGTGACCAAGGAAGATGGGGCAGAGAGAATTCACAACACAAAGTGGTTGGCTATTTGATTTTGTAGGTCAGAATGGATATTCAAGGTAGAGATACAAGTTAAGGGGTCATTAGCAAAGGTGTGGTTTTGAAGACTATAGGATGATTGGTATTATTTAGGGAGAAGGTATGAAGACTTTAATTTGAGGAGAAACACCTATTCCTAGCTGAATTGAAAGAAAATATGGATAGAGAAGCAAGAAGGGAAATGGCAGGGAGTTGATAAGTTTCTCTTCTCTGAAATATAGTTGGTAGGGGAGGGGTGGAAAGCTATTAAGTACATGAAACTATTTTAGATGCAGCATTTAAAACTATCAGAATTCTACTCCAGTGGCTTCTCCTTATGGCGTCAGCCTAAGCCTTACATCACACTCCATTTACTGACTGTATGTAGAGAATGCAGCAATTCCAAGAGGGCCAAATCTACACTAAAGCAGATATTCTTTCCTTTTGCTACCCATTGCTAGGGAATGTGAAGGTTTTCAAGGCATTACAAATTGGGGCAGTTGTGAAAATGGGAGAGAAAAAACCCTACAATATATTGAATACTATCTATGGGTCAGCTGTTTTTACTTTAGTCCTCTAATTTTTCGTGATGAAAAAAATTCTACTTTAATTTAGGAAATTGAGTCATTAAGAAACTAAAAGTCATAGAGTCAGGAAGCAGCAGAGTAGGATTTATCCCCCTTTCCCTTCAGGAGAAGGATGATGTAAATCAACCAAAATGGCTTCTTCTCCCAAGTTATAGCAAATTGCATAGTACTTCACAGCTCTGGAAACCTGAAGTTGCTGTGTTAGATTTACTTAAAATGTTATTTTTGTTGACAAATGATTTAACAGTGCCTCTATGCAGAGGATTGTGCTCATGTTTAGAACTTCCTGTTGTAATACATGTCCCTTCTTTACAAAATATTCAGTTAAGAAACATTTAAAAATCTAAGCACTAACAAGCATAAATGAATAATAGATGAATAACAGATGAATTGTGTTGCTATATCAGTATTGTTAGAATTATATTTTAAAAACAATCTTATTCATAATTACTAAGAAACAATAACGAAATCTCTGCTCCTCCCCCAAATACTCATAACTACTTTCAACACCCACTTTAAATGATTGAACTGTCTAAAGAATAAATTATTGAATAGATTATTTTATATATAGAACCTAACTGTTGTCTGGCATCTAGTAAATAAGTAGTTAATATTGGTTGGTTCAATAAATGAAAAATGGAAATAAGATGAAGTGCTTCAGGAACTATTGTTACTAAATAATACCCATGGCATCTCTGGGAATGATGCTCAGTTAGTGAGAAGTGTACTCTAAAAATTGGTTTTATTCTTGCTGGCTCATCATTTGATCATGACTGTCATTCATTCAATTTCTGTAGCATTTAAGGACAGAATAAAATTACTGTGGTTACAGCTTAAATCAAATTGATAAAGTGCTTCCAAAATAGGCAAAGGAAATTCTGTAAATGAGTCTACCATTTTTCACCTTTTACTTCAAGTCAAGTATGAATGATTCATAGCAGTTATATATCTGTGACATTTTCATTATTAAAAATTTATTTAATTATCAGTATTATGTCCCTTTATATTAAGAAAATCATATTTTACATTGACCATTCCTTGTGAATGGAGTTATCAGTGTCATTCTATCAAGCTGATGGCGTTTCCTATTGACAGGTTAAAAGGAATACATTTTCCCAGGGCTCTGGCAACTTTCCCACATATTCAGTTGAACTCTTTTGTGCTAGTAATTGAATATACATAAAATGGATTTCTTGTTTTTTCCCATTTATTTCTTTTAGGTTCTGGAGTGCTGATAAATTCAACTATAGCGCCCACTCTTTACTTTTTTCTTTTTTTTTTGAATTTTTTTTAACATCTTTATTGGAGTATAATTGCTTTACAATGGTATGTTAGTTTCTGCTTTATAACAAAGTGAATCAGCTATACATATATCCCCATATCTCCCCCCTCTTGCATCTCCCTCCTACCCTCCCTATCCCACCCCGCTAGGTGGTCACAAAGTACCGAGCTGATCTCCCTGTGCTATGAAGCTGCTTCCTACATTTGGTAGTATATATAAGTCTATGCCACTCTCTCACTTCGTCCCAGCTTACCCTTCCCCCTCCCTATGTCCTCAAGTCCATTCTCTACATCTGCATCTTTATTCCTGTCCTGCCCCTACGTTCTTCATAACCTTTTTTTTTTTTTGGATTCCATATATATGTGTTAGCATACGGTATTTGTTTTTCTTTTTCTGACTTATGTGGCACATACATACAATGGAATATTACTCAGCCATAAAAAGAAACGAAATTGAGCTATTTGTAATGAGGTGGATAGACCTAGAGTCTGTCATACAGAGTGAAGTAAGTCATAAAGAGAAAGATAAATACTGTATGCTAACACATATATATGGAATTTAAGAAAAAAATGTCATGAAGAACCTAGGGGTAAGACAGGAATAAAGACACAGACCTATTGGAGAACGGAATTGAGGATATGGGGGGGGAAGGGTGAGCTGTGACAAAGCGAGAGAGGAATGGACATATATACACTACCAAATGTAAGGTAGATAGCTAGTGGGAAGCAGCCACTCTTTACTTTTTTAAGATTAATTTACTTTGCTGCTATTTCATTATAAATGCATGCATGACAATAAACACAATAATCTGCTTGTGAATTAACAACTGGACGCATAGACTAATGACATTTATTTTCTGTTAATGTTGGTTGTTTCCAGTTTGTCAAAGTACATTAAAAACATGATATTATGTGAACAGTAAAATTAACATATTTTAATACATGCACCTATTGTTTGTCTTCCATTCCAGATTGAAATCTATTATTAAGACTGATGTTTTATTCCTCTTGTGCTTGAAATTGAATTCTTCATCAGAGTAGATAGTAGCTATTTAATATGAGAAAATTAGAATTCCTCCAAACAGAAGAGGATTTCCCCTCCTAGTTAAATTGGTTGTCATGCTCTAATAGTATATTTTGCTTTGTTGTTAGTCCAGTTGTTTTTGCCTTGAAAAACACTATGGTGGTGTTGTGTTACAAGTAACATAAAAAAAAAAAATGGAATCCTAAGATTTCTTCGCTTTGGTAAATGGCTTGCCAGGAAGTATTTTTTCCTTACCGCCTTTGCATCCTTGCTACCTTCTCTGGTAACCTGGCACAGAATTCTACTACCAGGGAGTTGTTTTCTTAATATCCCTTGGAGCTCATATCAGATTTCTGTTTAGGAATTACCAGGACAATATGTATTCTAATTGTACTCTATCAGCCACAGTAAAAAATATATTTCTACATATTTTCAAGGGAGATGCTGGTATATCCTTGTGTGAAAAAGTTTGACAGAATGAAAATCAGATAGCATCCCTAGATTATAAATATTAGCTTTTTTCTATGACACTTAAATCTATATTGTGTCAAGTTTTTTTTTTTTAAGACGTATCTATTTCTCTATAATAGAAGATTGGCATTTCCTTCTTTTTCATTTTAAAATTTTATTGTAGATAATTTCTCACACACACACACACGCAAGTAGAAAGAATAGGACAACAAAGCTCTTCGTATGCTACCTTTAGAAACTCAGTTTTCTGACATTATGTAAGTGGGTAATCTAAATGAATTAATGACTAGATTCACAAGTAACTGCAAAGTTACCTGATAACCCTTATGCCTAGAAAAAGTCAAAGGTGTTTTTCCAGCCTTATTTTCCTCAACTAACATAGCACCTGATAATAAAGTCTGAGATTTTAATAGATTTAAGCAATACCACAGTTATATTAATATAATCACATCTTTATTGAACAGCACATTTTCTATGAAAAAGTTATAGAATATAGGTTAGTCTTTGTTCCTACCTTCAGGAATCGTACTTATTCATTGGAGAACAGAATGTAAAGATATTGCTTAGGTATTAATCCAAGATGACTTGAGTTAATATCCATAAATAGAGAAGAGATATTAGCATATTAATTAATTAGTATCATATTTGCATTTCTATTGTCATGAAAAAATATGTGTTCTAATTTAGATCTTCCTGTTATATTACTCTCATTACTGCCTCTCAGTATTATACAAATATGTGAACAGTTCTGGCTTACATTTGGCAGAAGGGACTCATTCTGGGCAATATTTCACAGCATGACACTTCTCCAACATAATAGGGTTAGAGATTAGATTATTAGAGAGTTACGCTTTACAATATAGCTATTAATAAAAAAACAGCAGTGATGAACTTTGCTTATAGCTCTTTCATGTATTTGGACATTAACCCGTGTTCTTTTGTCATCCAAGAAAATGACATATAGACACACTCATGTATAAAATAAGTGTGAACTTACATTGAGAAAACAAACATAGTCTTAAAATTAAGTGTATGGATCAGTGCCTGGCTTGTGTTGACTGAATAATATCTCACAACTAAGTGAATTTTGCAGTGAGAAATAAGGAGTAGAATGAGCATATCTGGTGGTTGGAAGGATGGTGTAAGACTACTATATGCAGGGGACGACAGGAAAAATTGCTCAGACGTGGAAAGTAATGGACATCAAAGGAGACTGCAATAGATATAGGCTGATATAGAAGTAACCTATGTTTTGAGTAGCTATATCCAGAGAGCATTAGAAATCTAGAATTAGACTTCATATTTTAACCATGGAACATTTGGAAGCCTTGAAATACTAGTATAGAGAAAGTCCTCAAACATTAGTTAAAAAAATGAATAATGGGTTATAATACAATGGCTGACTTCTCTTATGCTTTATATAGTTGAAAATGTCTATTTATGTTGAACTTGTTGGCAATAAAACAGTAATATAGATGGGCCATATTTTTAGCTGACCAATATGTATTTAATAATTAAACCCTCATAATTTTCCAATTAAAAAGTGTCCTTGTCACAGAAACTAATCAACACTTACAAATTTTGGCCATGAAATAATTTAAAAAATATGACTGGTTTACATACAGTATTACAATAAGAATTTCATTGGTCTGATCTTTTTATCACTTAAGGAAAAAAGACAAACTTGAGTTCAATATATCATTCAACACATTTTATGTATCTACTTGTTGAATTGCAATATTCAGCAGAAAAGCAAGGCTGATTTGATGGTGAAACTTAGCTCCCAGAAGGGATCAGAGTCCATCATTTTGAGGAAGATCCTCTCTATTACAGCAAATGTAAAGACAGGCTTGCTTATTCAGCATTGTATACAGTTTTAACCAACTGTTTTGCTTCAGTACACTTATTAAAGTTCCAATTATTGTGGAGAGCTGTTTTTTGATTAATGTTGCTATTTCTATTTGATGGCTTTGCCTCAAGGTTATAACTGTTTTGTGGAACATAATGCCATTTAAGCTTGTCAGATTGATCAATTCTCCTATCAGATAGTTGTAAACATTTACAAACATCTTTCAGTCAAAAAGTTACATAATAATATATTTCAGAGGCTCTTTAGTGTAACTCATGCTAGCTGTCCATGTATCTGAAACTTTTTATTTTTATAAAAGTATTTGAATATTTTCATACAATACAGCAGAGTATAGGATGTTGAAAGAGTACATGGTAGATAGATTAGTGTATTATTGAATTCTATATGAGGCCTTTCATTATTTTTAAGAAGACAAAAGGTACTGCATGGTAAACATCCTCAAAATATTATTATTTTGTGTACAATATTATATATAAAACACAATTTTAGAATTCAAAGGTAAATACCAACACAATCAAATACAGACAACTAAAGGTCATTTGCAGTCTGTGCATATTTATGCAGTTAATGAGTGCTTCTTTGAACCTGAAAAGGGACTAATATTTGGAGAGATACATTTTGGTGTCCACGCAGGTAAATTTTTCAGATGGATGATTTCATTTGGCTCATGGCTGGGGAAGATGTCAGAAATCCAAAGGAGAGCTTTGAGCACTATTGGTACTGGCTTACATAAATCAGTATAAATACTTTGTAATTAATGCAAAAATTGACTGATAAAAACAAAAACATAGCCAAATACGAATGATCAGCTACTCTTGCCTAGAAACTTTGTCAGCATATGCAGTACTTATTGTAGCATATTAATCAAATGAGTCAGATTGCCAATAAACAAAGCATTACCATATTTCACAAAGGATATAAAAAATGGATCTAAGATTTTACATCATCTTGAAAGAAAAAGCAAGACAAAAGTTTAATATGCTCTCCGGGTGCAGAACACTCTGGTGACTTGAGGAAATCAGTATTATTATTATTTTCTGTCAGTGTCCTATGGTTTAACTGGTAGTATATGTTAGATAGAAAGAAAAAGAGACTCTTTTGGAAGATCCACATGACTTGAAAGAACAATATTCATGTTGATTGTAAGTACTACTGGCTATTTCCTCACACAGTGATGATTTTGAAAATATCGGGACTAAGCAATGCAGAAGAACTCAGGAGGGGCTCAATAGTGATTGTGGCTCAGATCAATCAGAACTCCATGATTCTTTGTCCATAATACACAAAATAATACTCTGCAGAGAAGGAGAAGTGGTTACACTATGTAGCTAGGCTGGCGGGGAGGAGAAACATGGAGCCCCCATATCTGATAATTATGCTTTTGTGTGAAATGAAGTGCTGTAGTCAGAAAAATTAACTATTTATTCTCATAATGTCCACTAATAGAAAATATAACAAAGCAGTAGATATATTAAAGTGGCTTTCTAAATCTTACTAACTTGAACTAACTATGGCTCTTTCCTTGAGATAATTCATGCATAAGTATATTGTGATTAACAGTAAGGAGACACAGGCCACATTAAATGTAGGTGCTGTTTTATCACTCATTACTCATGTGTATATTCCTGGTTATACACACCTAAATTATTCATATTTCTTTTCACATTTGTGATCACATAAAATATACATAGCTATATAGCCTTAAAGTGAATGATCCTTAAATGCTGACAATGTCTAAAGCAATTATAAAAAATTTTCATAACATTTTTTGAAATAATTTTCTGTTTATAGCTATTTTCAAAATGAAGTACCATTTTAAGCAGTTATATCATAAGTTAAGTGCTTAATTTTATACATAAGCATTATATATAAATATTATATGTAATTGAATTTGTATCACTTTTACATCAGAATTCTGATTCATCAAAGGTTTTCTTGCAGCAGGCAGGACTTTGGCCTGAATCTTGAGTTCTAATCCTAAATGCTCCATTAACTTGTTGGATGACCATTACAAGTGATTTCAAATCTTAAGAATTATTGTTTCACAAAATAATTTAGTTGCCTCTCTCTCCCTGCATCATTAATTTTTTCTATCACAATGATTATTCACATTAGTAGTGAAATATGCTGTTAGTTCTCCTATCATAAACAATAACAATTAGAATGATCTTTAGATTGTGCTTTTCCATTCACGTGATACTCCATTACAATACTTCTCATAATTGAAAACATCCTCTAACAATTTAAATCTAAGTTTGCAATCTTCAGTTCCTTTCTTCTTACTCTTAAACCTGTGTATATCTGCCTTTCTCTCCAAGCAGTCATGGAAATTACTACTGTCAAGATCACAATGACTCACATGGTGAAATGCAATGCTTAATTCTCAGTTTGTGTCTTACTTGACCTATCAGTTGCATTTGACAGAATTGATCATTCCTTTGTCCTTGAAACAATTTCTGCACTTGGATGTCCATCTCCTTTTGGTCTTTTATTTTGTTGTCACCTTTTTATGAGATTCCAGTGCTTAGTCTTCCTTATCTGTTCAACCCTTAGGTGTTGGAGAGTGCAAGGCTCTTTTCTTATAGGAGGCCCTCTATTTGTTTGAGGTTCCTGGCTTTAAATACCATTGTACTAGCAAAATCAGATCAGAACACAGAACCACATAGTAATATGAACATAGAAAGTTTAATATAAATAATTATCATACGTAACAGAGGATTGCCTACTAAGGGAAAGAGAGAAGTAAAGAATATAAGAAGGCAAATATAAGGAGTAGCCACTGTATCTAAGGCTGAGACAGAGCTCCCAAGATATAAACAAATATGGAAAAGGACTTCTTTCCAGGAGTCACCAGCCCCGGCTGAAGACTCCAAACTAGAAGTAAACAATTTGAACAACTTGAACAGTCATGACAGGAAGCATGCAGTTGTGGATGATGCTCAGTTTGAGACGGACATCTGACTGTCCTGTGACGATCAGAAGAAAAGCAGCAACACTGATACATGTGAAATCCTGTTGACACATTTTGGGCATCTTGGCTGCTGAGGAAGATGGGCAAAGGCAGTTGGCCACTTCATGTGTCAGTTCCTCTCAACATTTACGGAGCACTTACTTTGTCCATCTGGCCCTGTATGTGCCAGGAGGTGATGTGTCCCTTCCCCAAGGAGACTGGAGGTGAACATGTACATGCTGGGGCTGGATGCACCCAAGAAGGCCCTTCTCTAGGTACCAGCCTGGAGGAAGCCCAGACAACAGCTTTCCTGATGAGGGCTGCCTCTGCCCCGCAGGAGCACTTATTAGAAATCCATCATATCTGATGTCTTAAAATAAACTAGACTCTGCTGCGTGAGTGCAAAAAAAAGTCCTCTCCCTACACTCCCGGCTACTTTCTCCAAATGCCTGCCTGACATCTTCATTTGAATGCCTAACTGATGTCTCAAAGTTAACATGGTTGAAACTGAACTTCGGACCTTTCCTTAGAACTTGCTTTATCCAAAGTCTTCCCCATCTCATTAAATGACAACTCCATTACCCCAATTACTGAGTTCAAGAGCTTCAACATCATCCTTAAATCCTCCATTTCTCACTTTTAAAACCCAATCTTTAACATATTCTATTGACTCCACATTTATAACATTTCCAAAGTTTCACCGCATCCCACTGTAATCAACATTGCTACCAGCATGGACATGGCAAGCAACATTTTTTGCCCATGTATTTCAGTGCTGTCCTAACTTGTTTCTCTGCCTCTGTCCTCGATTCTCTAACATTTATTCTCAACAGAGTCGCTGTAGTAAAATCTTTTAAAAATAAGTCAGGCCAAGAAGTCTCTGTTCAAAACCCTTCAGTATCTTCCTCTTTTACAATATCTTCCTCTTTAAATGGCCTACAAAACCCAATAAAATTATTCCACTAGAAGCATACTAATTTCCTTGCTATTCCTTGAACACTCCAAACATGCATCCATCTCAGGACCTTTAAACTTGCTGCTCTTTTAGTATTTGGTTAAAAACCACCATCTCTGGCCATCTTAAATAAAATCTCAATTTCCCTCACTGACCCTGTATCCTCCTTTCCTTTTTCGTCTTAGGTCTTGCCATATGAATCATCAATATCTAAAACACTATAATTTCTTTATTTTACTTATTGTCTGCCTCTGACACTAGGATTTATATGAAGGCAAAGTTTTTTGTTTGTTTTGTTCACTGGTGTGTGACCAATGCCTACCCCAAAGGAGACATTCAACATATATTTGGTGAATTAATAAATGGATGGTTATTTGATGTTAGAAACCAAATAATATCATTTATGTCAATATCAAAGCAATATTTAAGTTTCAGAAAATAGGTCCATTAAATATAATTAAAATTTTTTTCCTTCCATAAAATGAAGCTAATATTTTATTATGCTTAAATATAATATCCTTTTCTTTCTTCCTCCACCCAATATACATACATATGGAGACAATTTCACTTTTTCAATGCTGCATATTGTAATGGGTGACACTTTTTTCTTTTTTTTCAGAATAAAACAATTTTTTCTTTCTGTGTTTCTGGCCAAGTTCAATGTTAAATAAATCATAGTCATGAGTAAATAGATGTTCTAAAGTAGAGAAACAACTATTGTGTGTATATTTAATTATTAAAAAAAAATAGGACTGTAATAGGTATAAATATACCATGTTCATTACATTGATTATAGGAGGTGATGAAATACACTTGTTATAAAGTATGCATAAAGAATATAAATGTAGTAGTATTGTTTCATATACTGTATAATGAATATTAAATTTTAAATTTATCATAATTCTCTTCACCTTTATTTTAGAATAAGTTTTTATAGGATAATTTAGATGCCATAGATCTTTGTAAATGCCACAAAATTAAGAACCATTTCTCCTTTCCCTCTTGAGATGTTTTTTCAGAGAAAGCCAAGGAATTTAAGTCATTCACTGGCCACACACCAAAATTAATTGTAACACACACAAAAATTGTATTCAATGACAATGTTATTTTTTCCACTGTTAGTAATTTTGAAAAGTAAAACCTAAAGCATCTTTTAGCTTTTTCATCTACCTCCTGAGATGACACCATACTATGGTGTGTCTATTCGCTAGCAATACTTCAAAGAACCCATAGTTCTATTCAGTTACTCGCTTCAGCTTTTACTGAGTCTGTACAACAGGAGCATTTCACACATCATTGGAAAGCCAAGGGAACTATTTCTGGATCATTATCATAAACTCTGAAGGATTGCTCACAGGATTGCTTGCTTAGCATTAATGTTATCTTCTTTGAGACAGCTTCACTAATAAACTTCTTATCAACCTTACCAATGCATGCTTGATTAGCCACCCTTCTGAGTTAGCACAGCACTGTATGTATTCCTCTTTTGACACTTTTCATATTTTCTAATAATTATAGCATAATCTCTGGTTTATAGGTACACAGAAATCCTCATTAAATTTATATAAAAATTTGTTTCTAAATTTTGTTTCTATATTGTCAAATATCTTCCTAAAATACCTTAATGTTCACATTTATGTAATTTTCAGTGCTATGCAACAAAATTACGTGTCCACTTTGCTTTCTTTTTAGATTCTATCGTTTCTGTCACACTAAACACAAATATTTATATTGTGTAAGGGTGAGAGAAGGATTAGAGATTGTATATCTTGTGCATCTTTGTTATACATGTTTTATAAAAGCAAATGCTTGCAGTTAAAAGAATATTAGTACATGTTCAGCTAATGAGATAAGATAGTTATTCAAAAGTGATATATCTGAAAAAAAAAGTGATATATCTGTCATCAATATTTGTGTATATATATATATATATCATTGATTATAAATTTGCTTATTATAAAGCCTCATGTGTGTTTTCTTCACCAAATAAGGTGTCATATCTGATGCACCTGTACAACTTTGTGACCTGTCATGATAACTGATGCAGAAGAGGTAAATGTTAATTTAATGCATTCAAAAATTGTCTTTTTGGAGTTTTGTGTCTAGAAATAGAAAACTGGCTTTTTACCAGACTATCCCTCATGGAGATAACAATTATAATCTCTGGTAAAAATATTAAAATGTATATTTTAAGACATTGAAAACTAACTCCAGCAGAAACTGGTGAGCATCTAACCCTTAAAGTAAGAAAACACCATTGGATGAAATACGTATCAATATTAAGGTGACTTTCCCCCAGAGAGCATTCCCAATATTGTGTGTAAGGGGTAGCTAGAAGTCAAGAAGAAAGCTTCTGGTCTCAGAGTATGGAGTTCAGGGCTGTAAAAGCAGCTATCAATTAAGAGAGAGAATTATAAATGGTAAGGATTCACAGAGGAGGAACCAAAACATCTGTGATATCCTCTCCTAAAGTCCTACACACATGTAGAGGGGAATCCAAAAGTCCAAGTAAAAACAACAGCTGAACTCTGAATAGCTCAGCATGAATTTGACTATCTTCCCACTGTAGTTTGAATTCTCCCATATCTGAGATATTTGGTAATAAATACTGTGGGTTTTATTTTGAAACTCAAAATAATACCACATTTTAGGATTAGTGATTAAATTTCAGGACTGAAACTTTTGCTTCAGACTAAGACCAAAACTGAAACAGACTCTTTCTAGAAATGTATAAAGGAAGATAAGTCATCAATTGAACTTGTTGCTAGAAGGAAAATCCATACACTTCAGAAGAGTCCAAAGCTCCTATAATGCTTCATCTACAATGTCTGATATACCAAAAATAACTTGAAACAAACCAGTGTACCATACAAAGACATGGGAGTGATTAAAGGTCAAGGGAAAAAGTAGTCAGTAGAATCAGACCACAAGATGTCTCAGATATTGGAACTAGCATACAAGAACTTGAAAGCAGATATACTGAATGAATCCATTTTTATGAAGTTCAAACACAGACCAGGTTAATCATTGTTGAATAGAATGAGAACAGTAGTTATCTGTGATTGGGGATTGATTAGAAGGGAGCACAAGAAAGCTTTCTGTGGTGATGGGAATATTATGTATTTTGCTTGGGTGGTTGCAGCAGACACATCAAAGCTCAGAGTTCTATAATCAAGATCTATCCATTAAGTGAATTTTTTTCAGTCAGAAAAAATAGAAAAACAGAAACAAAAAAAGGCAATGGGAAAATATTTTATTCCTAGAATTCTAAATATATTACTTTTGACCATGTAGTGTTTTTTTTAGTTTGTTTGGTTTTGTTTTTTTTTTTTTCGGTCCAGTAAAACGTTAATTTTGAATACTGGTCCAAAAAGAGGCGATGACTTGTCCTTCAGCAAATGACCTAAATTATTATTTTTATTTTTTGGAAAGTATCTTGCTATTAATAGTTTTATTCACTGATTTCCTAATATATAAACTGAATGAGTAGGGCTGTATATTACCACTCATCTGTTGGCCTATTGCATTGAATCCAACTGGATTTTGTTTTGTTTTGTTTTTCAATATACACAAACTGAATATTTCTGAAGAGTCTTTCAAGATACGTATTGATTTCCTTACCAAGCATGCATTTGATCTTTGTCTCTAAATTTCTATAATACCCTTGGAAAATGTTTTAAAATTTTTGAACATTAGTGAGTAAATTGTAGGATGCTATGAACTTTATAGAATTTAATGATTCTATAATAACAAGTTACTAATAAGAAATAACAAAATTATAACAATGATATACTGTGGAAAAAATGACTGTTATAATAGAGGTTTGGAAAATGATGTGAATGAAATCAATAAAGGAAGGAGTAAAAAAATCTCAGTGTATCTGTGAGGGAGAGGGAAAGAGATATCATATATTTGGATGTCTGGACCTAAGGTAATTTCTCTGTATTAAGGATCTCCAGAAAGCTAGGAATGGCAAAACTGCTAAGTAAAATAAACAGTAGTGCCGTAAAAGAGGAATTTGTGAACCTCCTGGACTATATTTTTAAAAAACCTCATATAAAACTCCCTATGTCTATTCAGTTTAAACTATACCTCAGTTCTCTTTCTACCAGAGCTGGTGACTTTGAGTAACTGTGGACTATGTGCAAGAGTGGGTACGTGCATTTATATGCCTATTTCACCGTAACTTTGTACTGTTTGTCAAACTCTAGTTCTAGTTCTCCGATAAACACATCAGAATAGAAGTAGTGCCGGCAGGTGACAGAATGTGGATCTGTCATATTCCCTGTATAACTTACTCAGTGTATACATTTGCCATTCTCCTTTATGATTACATGCAGCTCTACACTATAAAAATAAAAGCAACCTACTGTTTAAAATGCATTTAGGGAGCTATGAAGGTCATAGTTGAAGTGTGAATTTATTTTAGTTGGTTTGAGTTTCAATTCTAAATGCTTTTACTTTACTGTATAAAATCTCTCTGTCTTGCTGTTTTGAAAATTGCACCTGTACAGCGAAAGGTCTCATTTAATTCAATATTACTTTACTTTTGTATGTAGTCTTTCTTTTAAATCATGTTTCAACAGGCTGAGTTAAATAATACTGCTTCAAAGTGAAAATTAAAAAGTAAAGCCAGGGAGAGAAAAAACAAGTGTCCACCAAAATGGTGAAACACTAAGATGGATAATTTTAAAGTTATTATCACAAAGCCACATCTTTGGAGGTAGCTTCCTTACTGTTGAGCCAGCACATGAAGAGCCATATCTAAAGAAGCACCTGCAGTATTGGTATAGATTGTTTCTTCTATCTTTTCCCCAAAACTTTCAGGCCCCTTCTCTAGAGTTGCCATATTTAGTAAATAAAAGTACATAGTACCAAGTTAAATTTGAATTTTAGATATACAGTAAATGCTTTGTTTTGTATATTTATGTACCATGCAATATTTGAAACGTATCCATTTGATTTAACCTGATGTCCTGTATTTCATTGACATCCTATTTTTCATACACTCGAATACCCAGGTGGAAACACGGTGGTGGTATTTTCTGATGATCAATGACTAGAAATAGACCAATGTAAAATTTTGCTTAAGACCTTAGTCTTTAAATATAACTCATGGTGTCATTATGATTTGGCAAAGGGGCAATGAGTATATATTAGTGGGCAGTGATGGCTTTACATTATTGAATGTGCTCTACATAACAAAATTTCTAGAGGGAGGTTGCAACGACACCCATGTATGTGCATATTTGTCTTTAACTGTCTCTCAAGATTCTAAGTACTTCCAAGACCCATAGCTCCTTGGTACTGGCTTGACTCTTATTATATAGACACTTGCTTCCATTCTGCAGATTCCAAACTCTTCATCTAACCACAAGCTCCAGTCCCCAGGACCTTTAATCACCATAGAACCCCATCTGTTTACTCTTTCATGAAACACAATTACATCATCATCAACAACAATAGTGTTCTTTTTCTATAAACCTACTTTTTCAGATTTTTTTTTAAAAGGAGTCTCATTGCCAATACATTTCAATTAAAAAAATCTATTCTCTTTATCCACTCATCAGACTAAAATTGATGATAAAGTATCATAGTTTTTCAGGCTGATGACACTTTCCGTTTTCATATGGGGTGATTAATTCAGCAGAGAATGTACTTCCCTTAACAAGTAGGCTTATCATCCAAGACAGATTTATCCATCCTATTAGGGGATTAATGGTACTGTGAATATATCAGGAACTCAAAATGCAGACCTTTCTCTAGGATATTTTACCTACTCTTGATAAACCCTACTTAATTCTACCATACCCAACACACTTTATTTATCTTACAACAGGATTTACTCTCAAAATATACTACAGCTTTTTATCTTGTGAATTTATTTACCATTAAGAAGGATCAAAACAATAGGTATGGTAATGACATTTAGAAACTGATATTTTCGAAAACCTAGTGTAAGCTCACAGATAGATGTGGAGAAGAAAAACTCTGAATCCCACTGAATATAATTAATACAATCAGAAACTGTATAATTAAGAATAAAAGAATGAATACATGTGTAATCGTCCTTAATATTGGTATCTGGCAAGCAAGCTTTTCAGGATTCATTAAAGAGTTTCACTGATACTCTGTAATAGGATGTGAGTAATAGGATTAATATAGCTATGGGCAGTGTTAGGTCAGCTGGCAATGGATCAATCCAAAAGGCAGAGCATATTAAAAGGATTATAGATTAGCAATTAGATGGCTTCACAAACAAGGAATAGTTCCTTGAGTATCTCCAAAGGTTAACAGAGATAGAATGTCAATTTTTTTTCAGTTTATAATCCAGTAGTGTCTGAAGATGAAAGAAGAGATGGGATTTAGGCTATGATTAGGATTGACATAATCAAACCAAACCATCCTTTATAGTATCAGCATCTGGATTTCAGAGGGATACTTATCTTAGTATAAGGTGAAGGGAATATCTGTCATATAATAATGAAATAGTTTGAAGGACAAAGGTTTAGGTGTTAAAATTCATGTCATAGTCAGTTATTCAGATCTTATATTCAGCATTAAGCTTTCAAGCATTTGTGAGATCCCTGGTATGTGTAAGTGAATTCTCAATTTCTGTGGATGAAAATCAATGCTATGCATTACGACTACCATGCTCTGTTGGAATTTCAGCTTGACACACCTTAAATTTATCAATAATATATAGCTATCTTAGTTTCTCCTGTTTTATTGTTTTCTGCCGAGATATTTCCAAGTGATAGTATTACACTGCTTTTGATTATACCGTATATAAAGAAAGTCTTGTGTAAGAATCTGCTCATATTTAGGATTTGATTTTTTTTTTTTATTTTTTTATTTGTGGTACGCGGGCCTCTCACTGTTGTGGCCTCGCCCGTTGCAGAGCACAGGCTCTGGACACGCCGGCTCAGCGGCCATGGCTCACGGGCCCAGCCACTCCGCGGCATGTGGGATCTTCCCGGACTGGGGCACGAACCCGTGTCCCCTGCATCGGCAGGCAGACTCTCAACCACTGCGCCAACAGGGAAGCCCTAGGATTTGATTTTTTATGGTTTACAAACTCATGTCTAAGGAATTTTCACCAAGGAGCTAATGTAACTAAACTGTTTCCAAGAAACAGTTTTTTTGAAAGCCCTTGTAAAATGAGATAAAATTACTACTATTCAGGAGTGTAGAGTATATACCACTCTTAATTTGGTTTAACAATCAGTGTGAAAGCCTGGGATATATGCCTGCTGTATCACGTGAAACAAGAGTGTGTGGAATGGGCCTCACGCCTCTCGTGTGTTAACCCCATTATTTTGCCCTTCACTTTGTCTGCAGTCTTTGACCTTCTTGATTAGGCAGTTTGGCACTGTAAAGAGAAAAGTTTAGCATGTAAGAGTTAAGTTTATATTTATATCATGGTGCTTGCTTCATGCTTGAGCTTCTCCATGGCCTTCTGAGCTCTACTCATTGATTTGAACTGGAATTGAGCTTACAACTTTCCATGCACCGTTGACTTACGTATTCAGATGCATAGAAACTCATGTCTGATTTACTACATATAATTGGTAAAGGAATGCAGCCTGTGGGTAAGTTAGGACAACATAAAAGTTTATAGTCTTAGAGTTCTATTTCAAGTTTATTCACCAATTAATAAAGGTATGTTGAGGCAACCTTTATCAAAATTGGCGTATTTTATCTTGATGTTCAGTGATGGTAACACCCACGTTGTGTTAGGCAATTATCTGAGAATCTGAAATTATTTGAGAGTTACCTGCTTATTTAAAAAGAAAAGAGTTTCAGACTTCTGTGGAATTTTGGCATAAGTATTTTTACTAGGAAGATGCTTGGCTTCTCAAAAAAAGGCAGAGTGACTGTGGGCTTGTTTGGCCCCAAAGGTTAAGAACTTATTCCCCTACACATCCTGTTAGATAGTTGCCATCCAGGGACTTTTCTGACACCCTATTCTTTATAAACATTAAAATGGGGCTTTATAACGCTGTAATGCCTGGAAATAATAAGTAAGTGAATGAATCAATGAATAAACCAACAGAACAAACACCAGTACAAGTTTATAACTATCCGTTATGACTCAAAATGGTTGGGTATTTTAAAGTTTGGAAACTATTATGGAGATGGTGTGGGTTATGTAATAGTAGTGTTTGCAGATGTAGAATTTATATTTTGGAGCCCAGAAGACACCTAAAGATTCAGGCAGGGGCTTCCCTGGTGGCGCAGTGGTTGAGAGTCCGCCTGCCGAGGCAGGGGACATGGGTTCATATTCTTAAATTAATGTCTAATTTTATTGTATTATGGTGAGAGAATAGAGACTACATAATTATATTAATTTGATTATGAAGATTTTCTTTAACAGGGTGAAAACTTGTTAACAATAAAAGGTTAATTATTTTTGCCCCACACATTTAACATATCAGCTTTATTATCAGCTTACTAATGCTGTAAAGGTAATTTTTACCCTAAATCAATGAGCATATTACAAAAGGAAATCCAGGGAAATTATTTAAAATTCACCCAAACTTCCACTTCTCTAATAGGACTAGAACGTCATAAAATGTTTCTCAGAGGATAAGCTTCATAATTATTGCACAGGATGCATTAATTCAGTCAGCCCCAGAAGCAGGGAAAGTGTAGGCCTGACATTGGGGAACATGCAAAAGGGCACTCAGGATAGAGAGCACCTAAGAGAGGAAGGGTCTAGTGAGACCCTGGATTTCTGGACTGGGTGACTGAGTGAATGATGATGCTCTTTATCATGGTGCAAGTATAGGCAGATTGGGAAAAGGAAGATATCAAGTCCAGTATTAGCTGTATAACCATGCAATCATACCATTATTTGTATTTTCAAAGTGACTTCAATGTATTTGAAGGATGCCAGTTTATCCTCATAGCAAAATAGTGCAAGAAATAAGACAGTTAATATCTCCATTTTACAGGTGGGAAGATTAATTAAAGTGATTTGCTGAAGGTCACAGAACAACTCAATGATTGACTCAGGAATCAAATTCTGTTTTCTAATTTACAAATCCAAGGACTTTTCTGCTATACTACTAGATATCCCCATTGTAACCATTTAACATTCTCTTATGCATATGGGTTATATATGATTTTGAAATGACATAGATGCTCATTCATGTCCTTTGAGATATATTTATATCTTTTTATCAATCATCTGAGAGAAAAGAGTTGACTTCCTGATACAATATTAATTATATAACTTCATTTTATAGATTTCTAATATTAAAAATTCCTCATTTTCTACTCCAAGAGAGATTCCAAATCATAGCAAAAGAAAAAGAAAAAAAAGTTTTTACACCACGACACTAGTTCTGGAGAAAAGTTATTTCTAAAGGCAAGAATTTAGTTTAACTGGTAAAATGAAAACCATCCGTTTCATTACAAGTAGCTTAAATCTGTAGTCTCATAACTCCCCCTAGCCATGAACTTCAAAGCCCTCCCAGAGAAGTGTTGGAACAGGTTTCTTATTTTCCATTTGAACTTCTTAATCGATCTTTTCCAGTACCTAATATTCATGCTTTGGAAGCAGAAGGAAAAATGAATCTGAGTTTTAGCTGAATCAGACATAAACAAAAGCTAGGAGCTAGAGTGAAATTTGCCATTCGGTCCAGCTCTGTTTTAACTGACCCTGTAAAAATTTCTGAGCTCTATCTTCTTTATAATAAACCAGATTGAATTAGTCACTTGCATTTGCTAAGAAGCTTGTACTTAAAAAAAAATGAATTTGTGTAAATACAGTAGCAATTTAATAAGGAACAGAAGAAACTAGGTAGTGGGAAGATACACTGAATACATTAATTCCATTTAATCTAATCTATGTGTGTATTATTTCAAAACGTACTTGTGATAGAGCCCAATTTATCACAGTGGTTTGTGTTTGTTTAGTTATATGAGGAGCAATACATAAGAGCTAGGGTTGTAAAGAGGTAGAAAGTAGTCCAGGGTAAAATTAGTTACTAACTTGACATATGAGGTAGAGTATATTTTTAAAAATTGGCTACAGTAATATTTCTGGTCCTACATATCCTAGAACCTCATCAAACCACAAAAGCAGTGGAGTCTGTTTTGCTTCCCTTTGAACCTGGTGGGGCTTTGTCACTGCCTTGATGAATAGAATGTCGTGCAAGTGACACTATGTGATTTTTAAGATTATGTCATAACAGGGGGATTAAGCTTCCACCTGGCGCTCTCCCTCAGGAAATGTATCTAGGGAGCTGTAAGATTGTAAGAAATTGGGATTCCTGACGCTGCCATGCTAGAGAGACCACATTTAGAGGCCACAAAAAGATAGCTGCCTGAAGACCCCAAGCGGTTCAAGCTCCCAGCTATTTGTCTTCCCAGCATCTGCTGCCAGATATATGAGTGAGCAAGCTTTTAGATGATTCCATCCCTAGTTTTCAAGCTGACACTAAATAGAATAGAGAAAAGCTGCCCCCACCAAGTCCTTCTCATACTGCGGATCTGTGAGGAGACTAAATACTGTTACTGTTTTAAGCCACTAAGTTTTGGAGTGATTTGTTACACAGCATTTGATAAAAAGAAAATGATGTTATACACACTTTAAATTGCATGGTATTGATTAATTCAGTCCTTGCTTATCTAGGAAATAGCAGTTTATGATTTCACTCTTATTTTCTTCAAATTTCTTCTGCCCATGTCATGGATTTTACGTCCGTATTAACGTTATACTGGGAATGTGAAAAATAAAAGTAACATCAGGTAATTTGGCTTTGTTAGTCTTTTTGAAAGCAATAGTTAGGGAGAGAGGATAGGGATAAACATTTGCAATAGTAGGATAAAATAAGTTATCGGCAGGATTTTATGTGATTTTCCATAGGGGTCACTGATACTTTAGGCAACAAAACATTTGCTGCATTGCAGTTCAGAACCACTAAGTGATTTCCACTACACATAATCTTCAGAATTTTCACCCAAAACTATAGAATGATTTTTTAAAAAGTCAGTGTCTCCCCACTTGGACTACAATCTGTCATTTTTTCTTCATTGGATTATAAATCTAATTTGACTGAACAATTCTCCGTGTTCCACAAAAGTCTTAAATATAAGTTCATGCAATGAGAAGATGGGATTATTATTTAACAATATGTAACAAACAGTGAATTGGGCATGATACACTGTACAGGTGCCGCCTAAAGACCACTGAGCCACAGAAATGCTTTTACATTTCATTCATATGGGACGGGGCCCTGCCCCTCATCAGTACTTTACTGCTGTCCCCTTCCAAAGTATAGCACTTTCTCTGGGATAGAGTTGACTGCCTTCAGAACCCTCTTTCCATACCTTGGTTAGTTAACAAGGAGTGGGCTTCAGAACACATGTTCATTCCTTTAAAATAAAGCCTCCATTTACTTCCTGCTAGGGCAATTATTCTGTAATTATCAGGTACTTCTACTGACTTCTAATTATACATTTCCTTGTCGAGGTTACCTCTGTGATCCATCACCATCACTGTGGCGCACGCACACAACTCTTTTTCTGACACCTTGGAGGAGGCATAGGTAACACTGATAAAAGTGCACAAGTACTCTGGAGCAAGAATATAAAGAAAAGGGTGGGTTGAGAAAGAAGATAAAGTTCAATGTTCTCAAGTGAGAGACGATAGCTTAAAAAAAAACATGATATTATATAATTAAGCACATTTTTATTCCATAGACCACTAAATCACTAAGAAATGTATTGTTTAGAGAAACAATGTTGAAATTTTATTTCTAAGACCTAGTTTATTCCAAGTTGCTAATTCTCTGAAAAAACATACAAATGGCTATTAAATACATGATAAAGGCACTCAGTCTTTTAAAAAATTAATTAAATTTAGCTTTGGCTGCGTTGGGTCTTCCTTGCTGTACAGGGGCTTTCTCTAGTTGCAGCGAGTGGAGGCACTCTTTGTTGTGGTGCGTGGGCTTCTCACTGCGGTGGCTTCTCGTTGCGGAGCACGGGCTCTAGGCGCGTGGGCTTCAGTAGTTGTGGCACACGGGCTTAGTTGCTCCATGGCATGTGGGATCTTCCTAGACCAGGGCTCGAACCCATGTCCCCTGCATTGGCAGGAGGATTCTTAACCACTGCGCCACCAGGGAAGTCCCAAGGCACTCAGTCTTACTTAAAAGAGAGGAATAGAAAAAATGCTACAAGATTTTTTTTTACCTATCAAATTGGCAGAAGTCAAAAACTGGCAAGCACGTGGAGAAAGGGGTACACTCATGCATGTTGCTAACAAACATATACATTGGTACAGTATTCATGGAGAGTGTGTTAATTTTCTACAACTGCTATAGCAAAAGTTTGGGTGGCTTTGGACAGAAGTTAATATCTCACAATTCTGGAGGCCCAGAGTTCAAAATCAAGGCCATGCTCTCTCTGAAACCTCTAGGGAAGGATCCATTGCAGCCTTTTCTCCTAGCTTCTGGTAGTTCCCTGACACTATCAGACACCTGTGGTAGCACAACTCCAGTCTTCACATGGCATTCCTGTATTTGTGTATCTGTTTCTAAACTTCCCCTTTTAACAATGACATCAGTCCTATTGGATTAGGAACCAACCCTACTCCAATATGACCTCATCTCAACAAATATATCTGCATTGACACTGTTGCCAAATAAAGTCATATCCTGAGGTACTGGGGTTACTGAATTTGGGGGAGATGACAGATTTCAACTCATAGCAGAAAGTTATTTACAAATATGTGTCAAAATTTAAAATATGCACATAGCCATTAAATCAACACTAGGTATTCTATAGGTAGGCTCATATGTGTGGAGATGCAATAAACATATAAATTAATTGCAGCATTCAGTATAATAGTAAAAGGCTGGAAACACTAATGGATGACCACTAATAGATAACTGAGAAATGAAGAAGATCTATATGTATCCATAGAAATATTACTAAGTTATACTGTTAAGAGCAAGATGTAAAACAGTTGTATGATATTTTACCATTTGTATGAATGCATTTGTGTATGTATACGCACACACACACACACACACATGCTTATGAAAGCATATCTGTAATATTTTGCAGCTTCTTCCATAAAAAGGTGGCATCAATTCCCCCTCCCTTCATTCTGGGCTGACTTTGTGACTAGTTTTGACCAACAGAGTACAGATGATTTTCAAGCCTAGGGTTCACAAGTCTTTGTGTCTTCTGCTCTTGCCCTCTTTTTTTTTTTTAACATCTTTATTGGAGTATAATTGCCTCACAATAGTATGCCAGCCTCCGCTTTATAACAAAGCGAATCAGCTATACATATACATATGTTCCCATATCTCTTCCCTCTTGTGTCTCCCACCCACCCTCCCTATCCCACCCCTCGAGGTGGTCACAAAGCACTGAGCTGATGTCCCTGTGCTGTGCGGCTGCTTCCCACTAGCTATCTATTTTACATTTGGTAGTGTATATATGTCCATGCCACTCTCTCACTTTTTCCTAGCTTACCCTTCCTCCTCCCATATATATGGAATCTTGCCCTCTAGACATCCTGAGACCACCATATAAAGAAGCCAGGCTTGGCTCTTCTGGGATGAGAGACCATGTAGAAACAAAGGTCCAGCTGGACCATCAGGACCAATTATCAGAAATGGAAGTGAGGCCATGTCTGACTTTTCTGGCCCATTTAAGCTCCTGATGATTTAAGTGACTCCAAAGGACATTCGTGGAAAAACTACCCAGGTGATGTCAGCCTAGCTCAAATTACTAAAGGAGGAGTAAAGAAAATGGTTGTTATTTTAAGCCACTAATTTTGGGGTGTTGAACGCTGTAGCGGTAGTTAATCGATGCACACAAATATATAAAATAGGTTTGTATGTATGCATTTATGCACAAACAGGCACACACGCATGTATATGTTTGTAAATAAATAGAATATTTCTGGATGGAGATGAAGGAAATGTATAAAAGTTGTTGCCTCCAGAACAGGGAAATGAGTGTTTAGGGGACAGGGGAAGGAGGGAGATCAATCACATTATTTGTTTTAATGTGTGTACTCTAAATCTTTCGAATTTTGTGTCATGTGCATATACTATCTATTCAGAAATTAAATAAATAATAAAAACTCAGCACTGTATTAAGGTATCAGGCAGTATGATACTTTGTCAGGTTATTCATACTGGTATATGTCACATCTAAGAGAAAGGAATTGGCAGAGGAAATACTGCAGAATGGCATTGCTGTGGAAATAGTAGGATTAGTTTCTGAAGTCTTTTAATCCTAAAAGCTCACAAAACCTTATCAGAAAGTGAGTCAGCAGTGAGGCTTGTTAATGAGGACCCAAGCAGTTTCTGCACAATACACAGTGATATTCTGAGGATGGACTGAAAAAGTGGATGAGAAATGTTAAAACATCTAATAGTCTTTTAAGTCTCTGTCAAAAAAAAACAAAACAAAAATAAAAGCTAATAAAATACAAAACAATAAAAAACCTTTACTTTGTTATTTAACATATTTTTCTGTATTATTAGAATAATACATATGTACTTCTTAGCACAGAATGAACAATTTCACCCAAAAAGCACAAAGAATACATGTGTGTGTGCCTGCCAGAGTTTCTGTTTATCAGATTATTAATTAGGAAGAATGTCTGTATCAAAGATTTTCATTGTGAAATATTGCCTAATGGGAAAAAATAGAAAACACCACCATTGGAAAAAGTTCAAATTAGTGGAATGGGTGTAGAGAATAATTCCAAGTGCAGGCAGGTAGTAAAATATATCTGTATAATACAGCTAATTAGGGAAGTTGTATTCAAAATGACAAAAAATGAATATTAAAAATTTTCCTCCAAAATCTTTATTACAGGGGAAAAATAAGTGGTGTTATATGTCTCTCTGTCTTACACAAAGATGCATACACACCCCTGGTTTCGCTATGAAAATAGCAAATTGTTCCCTGGGAACAAAATGTTTTTAGGAGGGCATGCTTTATTATTTGAAATTTTATGCTTTTAACATATGCTTTTTATGTTTTTAACAGTCATAGATCTATAAACTGGGGTCATTGAAAAACATAATTTTAATTACATTGTTGCAGTAGTTCTCTGTGTCAGAAACATCACAAAAATTGAAATTATATTAGAAAACAATGAATTGGGTAGTAATGAAACTAAAATTTACTGTTTTAAATACCTACTATGTGCCAGGTATTTTATATTCATTATCTTTAATCTTTAAACTATCATCCCTCCAATTGCTTTGATTCCTTTTCTGACCTCAGTAGTTAGTGATATTTTTGCCTTGAGAATATTTCACAAATTTATCCCCCTCTTTCCATTTCTATTACTTTCACTCCCTTCTAGGTCTCCAAATCAACCACAGCCTCTAATTCCCTTTTTTCTCTGTATCTTGCCCTACTCTTGATTCTCTATATCATTGCAAGTTGGTCTCAAATCAAAACTAATGAAAACTCTTGAACGACTAACCATGACCCTTAGAATAAAATACAGACTACTTACTATGGGGCATACATTTCTGCATGATCTGGCAGTGCATAATCCTTTTACCTCATTTCAATCCACTCTTAGTGGCTGAGCTACAGATACCCCTGTATTCTCACATTGCCCTAAAATGCCTACTCCAAACTCAAAGCCTTTGTAACAGTTCTTTGCTTGGTTTGTAAAGATACTTATGCTACTGTTTGCATTTTTAGCTCCTCTATACCACATCTTCTTTGTCCCTTGATTTGCTGATGGACACTTAGGTTGCTTCTATATATTGGCAATTGTAAATAATGCTGCTCTAAACATTGGGGTGCATGTATCTTTTTGAATTAGTGGGGTTTTTTTTCATATATATACCTAGGAGTGGTATTGCCAGGTCATATTGTAGTCCTTTGTTTAGTTTTTGAGAAATCTCCATACTGTTTTCCACAGTGGCTACACCAATTTACATTCCCACCAACAATGTACAAGAGTTCCTTTTTTCCCACATCCTTGTCAACATTCGTTATTTGTGTTCTTTTTGATGGTAGCCATTCTAACAGGTGTGAAGTGATATCTCATTGTGGTTTTGATTTGCATTTCCCTGATGTTTAGTGATATTTGACTACCTTTTCATGTGCCAGTAGGCATATGAAAAGTATCTGCATTTCTTCTTTGGAAAAATATCTACTCAGTTCTTCTGCTTGTTTTTTAATCAGGCTGTTTGTTTTTTGGATGTTGAATTGTATGAGCTGTTTATATATGTTAGATATTAACTGCTTATTGGTCATATCATTTGCAAATATCTTCTCCCATTCAGTAGGTTGTCTTTTCATTTGTTGTTGGTTTCCTTTGCTGTGCAAAAGCTTTTAACTTTAATTAGATCCCACTTGTTTATTTTTGCTTTTATTTCTTTTGCCTTAGGAGAGGATCCAAAAAATATTGCTCTGGTTTATGTCGGAGTGTTCTGCCTATGTTTTCCTCTAGGAGTTTTATGGTTTCTGGTCTTACATTTAAGTCCTTAATCCATTTTGAGTTTATTTTTGTATATGGTGTTAGAGAATGTTCTAATTTCATTCTTTTTCATGTAGCTGTCCAGTTTTCCCAGCACCATTTATTGTAGAGACTCTTTGTTCTACTGTGTAGTCTTGCCTCCTTTGTCATAGATTAACTGACTTAAATGAGTGGGTTTATTTCTAGGCTCTCTATTTATGTGTCTGTTTTTGTGCCAGCACCATAACGTTTGGGTTACTGTAGTTTGTAGTATAGTCTGAAGTCAGGAAGCATGATTCTTCCATCTCTGTTCTTCTTTCTCAAGAATGTTTTGACTATTTTGGTTCTTTGTGTTTCCATACAGATTTTAAAAGTATTTGTTCTACTTCTGTGACAAATGCCAATTGTATTTTGATAGGGATTGCATTGAATCTGTAGATTGCCTTGGGTAGTATGGCCAATTTAACAATATTCTCCCAATTCAAGAACGTAGTATATCTTTCCATCTGTTGGTGTGGTCTTCAATTTCTTTCATAAGTGTCTTATAGTTTTCAGACAGATTTCTTCACTTCTTCCATAAGAAATCAAAGCAACAGCATTTTGATGTGGTGTAGTACAACAAGTTAAAAGAAGATCTTGCTAAGGCTACTGAAGCCCTGAGACGGGTGCACCACTCTCTATTTGCCGATGCAAGTAGAGGAATTCAGTGAAAAGAAGTAATCTTATATTTTTAAATGTCAATGAATTTTTCCATTATGTGTTCATTTTGCAACTTAGCAACTGGAACTTTTTGAGTTCCACAGTTCATTTGCATTTTACTGTTTCAATCTCTTGTTAAAAAAAAATGCTTGCTAAAAAAACAAGTTTCCCTTTTTAAAGGGAAACGTTTTTTGGCAGTGTTGGGTCTTCGTTGCTGGGCATAGCCTTTCTCTAGTTGTGGCGAGCGGGGGCTACTCTTCATTGAGGTGCATGGGCTTCTCATTATGGTGGCTTCTCTTGTTGCGGAGCATGGGCTATAGGCACGTGGGCTTCAATGGTTGTGGCACGCAGGTTCAGTAGTTGTGGCTCGTGGGCTCTAGAGCGCAGGCTCGGTAGTTGTGGCACATGGGCTTAGTTGCTCTGTGGCATGTGGGATCTTCCTGGACCAGGGCTCGAACCCATGTCCCCTGCATTGGCAGGCGGATTCTTAACCACTGCGCCACCAGGGAAGTGCAGGTTTCAGGTTTTTTACCTCCTTAGGTAGGCTTATTCCCACATGTTTTTTTTTGATGCATATTGTATTCTATAATTAAAATTTGCTAAGAGAATAGGCTTAAATGCTCCCACCCAAAAATGGTAAATATGTGAGGTGATGGATGTGTTATGAACTAGATGGGGGTGTCCTTTCACAGTGTATGCATATATCAAATCACCATGATATACACTTAAAATATATACAGTTTACTTATAAATTATACCTCAAGCATGAAAGTAAAATAAATAAATAAATAAATAAAAATGGAATGGCCTCTATATCTTTAAGTCAGTTTTTTTGAAAACCCAGATGGAATGGACAACTTCCCAGGAAAGTATGGCTCAATAAGTAATATAAATCTAATTGGAACTTTTATAGTTATATAAGTTAAATTAACATTTAAAATATCTTCTTTCAAAAAACTTGAAATCAGAAATTCTTATTTTTGAACATCAAAGGAACACATGATGCATATCATATAAAAACTCTTCCAGAGAATAATATGAAAAATCTTCCCCAACTTTTCATTGGATTATTATTACCTTGACAGGAAAACATTGCAAGAACTTGATAGACTCTAAAGCTACAGCTTAGCTTCATGAAGAAACATAGATACAAAATTCCTAAATAAACTCCTAGCAAATTGAAATAGTATATAAAAATAAAAAATATCTTGACCAAATTGAGCATTTTCCACAAATGAACAGGTGAGCCAATGTCAGAAAAAATCTATTGATGGAAGCCACCATGTTAATGGATTGAGGGATAAAACCCAGTAATAATTTTAAAAGTTAAACAGAAGACATTTAGTGAAATTTAACACTCATTCATAAAAAAATTAAATCAACTCAGAATGGAAGAGCATGCGTTTAATTGATAAAGTGTATTTACCTATAGCAAGTTAATCATGATTTTTAGAAGCATTTCAGCAAAGTCAGAAACAGGACAAGGATGCCTGTTGCCACTCTTTCCATTCAGTATTGTACCAAAGGTACTGGTCAAAGCTATTGAAGAAAAATGTGAGAGGGAGAGGGATATGGATGGGAGAAGAAATAAGATTGTTGATTCTTATCGATATTATGATGCCTACATAGAAAATCCAATTAGAATAAGATAATTAAGAAATAGTGATGTATAAAAGGATTAACATATAAAAATATTTTGTCACCAGCATTTTCAATGAGACTATCAAGTCTCTTCACAGCAGCCATAAAACTAGTAGTTTTCAGAAATAATTTCTCAAGGCATGTGCAGAATATTAGTGAAAAAAATTAAAATGCTATTGAAAGATATATCAGCATGAAGAATACTGAGGGATGAGAAGGCTCAATTTATGCCAAAATTTTGCTACAATTCCTGTCAAAACCCCAATATGGTTTGCATATGGAATTTGAGTAGCTGAATTTAAAGTTCAAATACAATAATAAATGTCTAAGAAGAACCAAGATGATAAAGAAAATACGCATTAAGAAAGAGAAGAGAAGTATTGTGGTGATGCACCCATCTAGTTATCAAGACATATACTCTCATGGATAGAAGAGTATATATATTACTGATGCCGGGATGAAGAAATAGATTAGTGGAAAGAATAGAAATTCCTGAGGAAGACCCAAGCATGCATGCATCTTGAATATAAGAAATACCACAGGTCAGTGGAAAAATAATTACCTGTTCAATAAATAGCGTTGGGATAATTGACATGTCACCATAAGAAGTTATAAAATGCACTTTTTTCATTTAGACATTTTTGAAACCATGATGTGTCCTAAAGGCAGTGGCACCTTACAGTTGCCATCAACCAGGTAACGGTTGTCATCTCAACACAGTAATATCCATTTTTATTTCTATTTATGTTGATACCACTCTCCAAGAAATGCAGCTCAAGGCAGGAGAAATTGGCTCACCTTTTGGAGTAAATGAAAACGTAGTGTGAGTATCTAGAGTGACTGATTTGAATAGAACTATTATTAAAGCATCAGACATTACTAGCAATTTCTTGTTTTCTTTGAAGAGAAACTGTTTAATTTATAACAATGTATGATTCAATCAAAGGGAAAAATAACTAGGATCAAGTCAAAAAGTAAAATGAATTAAAATTTGCACAATAGGCTTCAATTGTTTGAAAGAAAATCCCAGATATGACATGCTACACACTTTAAAAGGAAAGGTGTATCCCAGTGCTAAGTGTTGGTGAGAATGAGGGGGGAAATTCTTTTAGACATCTACTAGTATTGAAAACTACTTATTGTCTCCTAGATATCTGCTACGTACATGGTATACCTAGCAGTTGTTTTTCTAGTTACATGCTACCCTTTCAACTCAGAGTGAGGTCCTTGGACCAGTAGCGGCAGCATCACCTGGGAATATGTTAGAAATGTAGCCTCTCAGACCCCTTAAATCAGAACCTAGAGTTTACCAAGATCCCCTGGTCGTTTTTGTGAACATTAAAATTTAAGAAGCCTTGCCCTAGGGAGACTTTCACGTTCCTTTCAAGGAAATATGTATAAAATTTTTGATTTATTCTTAAAGAGACAAATAGAAAAACAACACAAATATCAATTTTTTAAAAAATGGATGAATAAAATGAGATATACAATGAAATATTTAGCAGTTAAAATTCATGAGCTAGAGCTACAGTCTCAATACTGATCATTTAAAAATATATAATGTTGAATAAAACACTGTTATAGGACAATAAGTACCATTTGACATTTATATAAAACAAAACCACTAAGGGTATATAACTAGAAATATGTAGATAGAAAGTATATACTCAAATATGAGTCAGTGAATTTGTGTCTGGGAAAAGAGAAAAGAGGAGGGATGGAAACTTGGAGAAGGCAAAGAACTTCAACCTCATCAGTGCTGTTTTTTATTTCTTAAAAATAAGGAAATATTGACAGATGTCACCATTAATTCTTCTGTTTACTGGGAGCAATATTAATGTATTTGTCATAATATCTTTTTCACTTTTCTAAATGTAGTTACAAAGAACATAGAAGAAGAAATGTGAAAACTGCTAAACATATAAAAGGCTGCTCAGTCTTCCTAGTTAAATAAATGTAAAATAATGAAACACTTTTTAGAAAATCATTAACTAGCTTAGCAAAGAAAGAGAATACTTTTGATAGACAGTTTTCAGTAAATTAAAATAAGAAAAACTCTCATACACTATTTGTGGCAATGTAAATTTGTTCAGTTTTAAGTCTGGTTTATATCTATCAAGATTTCTTAATGTGCAGACCTCATTGACTCAGCAACTCCAGTTCCAGGGATTCAGTGTTTAGACGCTAACACTGTGTGCAAAGATTTGTGTTCAGTAATGTTGATTACCACATTGCTGAAAATAAGAAATACTAAAACAGTGTAAAAATAGAAGTTAACAAATGATTGGTATACGTCATAGGGGATTAGTTAAAATATGGTAAATATGTCTTTAAAGTGTAGGACTGGTCAAATGTCATGGGAGACTAATTTTTACTTTATGAATTTCTGCTTTATTCAACAAGAATAGTTTTATTATTTTTTAGTTTAGAAGAATTACCATTTGTCAGAATAGATATAGTCCTTTTCATTTATTCCTGTATAATATAAACAATATTTTTGTAATACACCTTCCTTTAAGTTAGTGCATCATTCTCATTTCTCTTTATGTGAATGAATACAGAATATCTCATTGTTGTCTATCACAGAAGAATACCAGCAAACAAAGGGGATGTTTGATAATAGATTCTTAGAAGGTAGTTAAGTAGAATTTCTACTGTGCCTTTGTAGTTCTTCTCCACTCAAAATAAAATACTTAAAATCATTGTGGATACTGCTAGTTCTTCTCCATTGTTGACAGTGAGGGAAATGAGAACATGGCCAAGGTACAGAATTTTATGTAGGTAGTGGATTTTGGCATTGTTTTATGAGAAAGTATATTCATTGTATTAAGGAATTCAATAGATTATACATTTTCTCTCATCATTAATATTTAAGTTTTATGATTTAACTTTTTAATCCTCATTAATAGTTAAGCATTATGATTTATTTAAATTGATATTTCATTAGAGTTTAAAATTTAACGTTAATCAAATTAAATCTAAATCATTAAATTCAGTTTTATTGGAGAAGAATCATGAGGTGTCAGGAGATGAGGAATGAGTATGTTCCAGAACTTATATGTAGTTTTCATAAAAACAGCACTGAACGTGGTCATTAATTCTTTCATATAAGTGTACTTGAAAGCATCAGTTTCTAGAATGCAAAGGGTAGGTTTGCTTGCTCATCTGCAACTAACCTAAAATATTATAGCCAAGTACCTAAATTTAAATATTATATATTTAAAATATTTAAATAAATATTATACTTATTTAAATATTATAGCCAAGTACCCAATATTATAGCCAACTAACCTAAAATATTATAGCCAATATTATAGCCAAAATATGGTTATAAAATTACCTTTTAAAAATTATGTCATGATCTGGTCCTCATATTTATTATTATCATATTAATCCTCTGTTATGTGTTGTCACTGCATTATTTTGTGTGCCTTAACTAGTACTGAATAACTGCAGCTTGCTTAAAGCCAGAATCCTTTCTTTTACAAGGTAAAGAATGAAATAAAATAATATGACTTCCTTCCCATCTTATTCTAGTTTCCTGACAAGTAAATAGAAAGTGCTATCAACTTCAGTTTCAGATTCGTAGTTATGATGATTTCTCTTCATGTAATAAACTCACAAAAATGATATTTTATCTCTTTTATTCTGTAGTCCCTGACCTGGCCCCTAAAACACAATTTTATGGAACATTTTCTTATACAGTACTTCCAGAAATGTCATTACAGCGCTAGATAATTGGCATTTTCTGTGCCAAGATGTCATTCCTAATAATAGTGTGTCTGAGAAAGTAAAGCTGGGAGAAAGAGCTGGCAGGGTGTGGAAGTGCAAGTTTGCCTCATCTGTGAATAACAGTGATTTGTGTAACAATGATCTCACCAACAGGGCTTGTCTCCTTTCCTTCATTAGGATACTCCCCAGTGCAGGGTGAGGCTGTCAGGACCCCAGTGGGACCTGGGAGTGGTGAGGGAAATCTCCCTGTTCTGTTTCACATTTTAAAGTCATTTACAAATGTACTCTAGCTCTCTCCCTTGCGGAAGGTAGAGATCACATGGTGATGGACCTTTTCTCTCCTTGCCGCTAAGTACAATTTTTATCCGTGACAGAGTTGTTCTTAACTCCGTAATTCAACCTAAAACTATTTAAGCAGACATGGGTAGGTAATGGTGGAAGAGTCAAGGCCCATATTCAGGTGAGAACGTAGTAACTTACACTGTGGTTGCACTGCCAAACTCTGGGGAGAATTTCTTCAACCATTGAACCAGAAAGGAATTAATGAGGTCATTTAAGTTTTTCCTAGGCAAAATTGTCAAAAGGGTAGTGTCTATGCTCCTTTGAATCACATTGCATAGAACCTGCAATACCACCACACTCCTGATCACAACATTTTCAGCATTTTCTGAAGAGGTAGAACTGAATATGAGAATATGTGTGTGTGTGTATAAAATCAGATAATATAATTTAAAAGAGAGATTCCTTATAGACCAAGGGCAGGGACCTGCTTCAATAAAGCAGTTCCTAACAGGGACCAAAATATCTAATTTGAGGGGAGTCGGGGATGGATAGGAAAATAAAACTAATATAGTTATTTCTGTAATTCTGATTAGAATGTCAAAGTTACATACAAGCTGTTTGCCAAGGTATAAATGTGACCCCTCCCAAAAGGCAATTTTCTGTATTTCTGTCTCCACCTCAGCCAATTCAGATGCTTTTTTTTTCTTTAGAAAAATGTCACTCCATGTGTTCTGTTTAGAACCAATGACAATCCTTTGAAATTCTGTTTTTTGTTTTTTTTTTTTAATGAAGAAATTAGGAAGGTTAAATAATTTGCTCTTAAATGGCAGATGCAGGATTTGAATTCAGCTCCATTTGGTGCCAAGCCCATGCTTTATGTTAACACTGCTATATGGCCCCTCACTCTTTTTTAGTTGTAAGTACCTTAAAATCCAAGTTAAACTAACGTAAACAACAAGGGTTGTTTCCTAGTTAAAAAAATGAAAACTACAGAGGCAGTGTACTAGACATTAATACTAGTCCAATATCCAATTTCCTCCTGCTTCTAGCTGTGTCAGAAACCTAGAGTGAGCACAGACCATGCTCTACCTGAAACTCCCATTGCAGCAGAGTCCAAAGTCTTTCATAATTGCATTGGTTTCAATGGACCTTTTACAAATTATCTTTCTCTAATCAATCATTTGTCTTTTCTGTTTCAACTAGGCAGACCATGTGATGGTCTGGAAGCACACACCATTTCCAACTTACCCTACTTAAAAAGGATCCTGACATTGCTCTGTCCAAACTTAATTCTATTCTAGTACCTACTTCAAGACCAACTTCTTCATCAAAGCCTTAGGTGCTTATCCTTTGTCCATTTTCTTGAATTCTTAGAGATTTAATGAGTTATATGTTATTTAAGTATCAAAAGTCAAATCAGAGCTTAGCCCACATTAAAGAAGATTAGTGAAGAATGAGTGTAGTGACCGTCCTGTTTCACCTAATGCTTCTAAGAGTATATCAGGGGCAGTGATGATGGTAGGAAACAGTTAATGATCACTATCTGCCAGCCACTGTTTAGATTCTTTACATGTATGAACACATTTAATCCACGTGAAAACCTTATGAGATACGTACTTGTATCTTCAGTATTCCACAAATGAAGAAATTGAGGCAATACAGGGGTGGACTACTTGCAAAAGCCATGGAGTTAGTAAGTGCCAGAGTCAAGTTTTGAATCCATACTTAACCCACACATTTACCAAAGGATATGGTTCTTTAAAACGATTACAGTCTAATGGTTGCTTACCCAACAGGTAAAAATCAGGATGGAAAAAATCTTAGAGTAACGCTAAAGCCATATGAGAATAGAGTGGGACAAGACATGATGAAGAGAAATTTTAGGGTGGCTATGTTTACTGTCTTCAAGTATTATGCAGGCTGTCACATAAGAGAGGGATTAACTTATCTTGAATAGCCCCAAGGATTAGAATTAGAAGCATCTGGCACATATTTTCACCTCAATATAAAAAGTTATTTCTACCTGTCAGAGCTGTCTAAAAATAATTTCAAAAATGCTTTTGTGAGAGAACAAATTTTCCATATCTGGAAATTTCCCCACATTGTGTTTGTTGATATATTCTGGCAAGAGTTTTGTTGGTGGAATTCGAAAATCAGGAACTAGTTAAGACACACATGTTTAAGGGCCTAAACATTACATGACTTGACAGAAGATTGTTCCTTCTTGCTGCTGGGACTGGGAGGTATTGTAATACCATGGGTGTAGCATGGGAAATGAGGGTAGGTGTGCAGTGCCTAGGAAATGAGGGAAAAGAATCAACCAGGTCATCTAGGTCTGTGCCCTGTGGGGCTCTGCTGGGCAGAGTAGCCAAGACAGAGTTGAGCCAACAGACAGCCCTTTCCTGACCTTCCAAATGTTCACATGTTTAATGGTGGCTTAGAGTTGGCTTAACTTGTTGTTATTTTTCCCTCTGAGACAGCTTTTTCCTCTTTAGTTAGAAAGGCAGAGCTCTGACTCTGTTGTGGAGGAAAAGCTATTAAAGGGAGATTGTGGTATATAAAATGGAGACACTTTTTTGATCATATTTCAAAGGATTTGAAGGGAAAGACAAGAAAATCAATAAATGCATGGATTCCTTTACACTTTAAAAAGACAGTTCTTTCCTTTCTAAAGGCTGTTTCTGGGTGTTCCTGCTGTGAAATCAGCCCATAAAACCCAGATTTAATGGAAATTTACTTGGTAAAAGGATAAAATAGTAAATAGAATAGTGAAGAGTTCAGCTGTTTCTCTCCCTTTCTACCTTTGACAAGTGATAATACCTGTAATGCAAACCATGTAATTTTCTATCCGATTACTCTTTTACTTATTTATTTCATTAGAGGAAGGTTGGCATTCAATTTCATTCGTGAAGTGTAGAATCAAGCCCTTTTTATATATCATAATACCCCAAAATGTTTTGCAGTTTTTTGTCTATGACATAGGAACTTCTTTCTCATTGATACCTTGGCTAACAAAACCCATAAAGCAAATGTTGTTATATGAAATACTTTAGCAAAGAGAACATTGAGCTAACAGTAAAATCCCTGGCAATTTGTAAGGGCAGATGACCATTTTGGATGCTTGATGGGTTATTCTAAAAAGCAATGCATCTTGAAAATAAAGAATATTCTTTGCTTGAGGGGACTTTCTCCAAACCAAATCCCTTCTAAATTCTACTCTCTTTAGTAAGTATGAAAAGGAGGCAGAGTCTCCTTTATTACAGTAGGAATTTTATCCTGATTCATCTGTATTTTTTGATTCTTACTGGGAATACTAGACCCTATTATTTTCTCTCCCTCTTCCTTTCTTTCTTTGAGATTCATATCCAGTTTTAATTAAACTTTTTAAAATTTTGAGATATTGTAGACTCACATGTATTACTTATAAGGCATAATACAGCGAGATCTTATGTACCCTTTACTCTGTTTGCTCCAATAGCAGCATTTTTCTAAGCTATAATACAATAACCAGGATATTAACATTGAGAGAGTGTAGAAGCAAAACGTTTCCCCCACCATAACAATCCCTCATATTGTTATTTTTCAGCCACACTTTTTCTCCTGTCCCTACCCATTCCTTAACCCCTGGCAACCAATAATCAGTTTTCTAGTCCCATAATTTTGTCTTTTCAAAAAAGTCATATAGGGCTTCCCTGGTGGCGCAGTGGTTGAGAGTCCGCCTGCCGATGCAGGGGACACGGGTTCGTGCCCCGGTCCGGGAAGATCGCACATGCCGTGGAGCGGCTAGGCCCGTGAGCCATGGCCACTGAGCCTGCGCGTCCGGAGCCTGTGGCAATGGGAGAGGCCACAGCAGTGAGAGGCAGGCGTACCAGAAAAAAAAGTAATATAAATGGAATCATACAGTGTCTTAGTCTGCTTATGCTGCCATAACAAAATATAATAGATTTGATGGCTTAAACAACAGCAATTTATTTTCTCACAGTGCTGGAGGCTGGAAAGTCCAAGATGAAGGTGTTGGCCGATTCAGTTCCTAATGAGAGCTCTCTTCTTGGAGAAGAGTGCCTTCTAATTGTGTTATGGAGAGAGAGTGTCAGCAAGCTCTCTGGTATCTCTTCTCATAGGGCACTATTCCCATCATGAAGTCTTCACCCTCATGACCCCATCTAACCCAGTAAATACCATCACATTGCGGGGTTAGGGCTTCAACATAGGAATTTTGGAGGGACACAAAACATTGTCTATAATATATAATATCGAACCTTTGGGGATTGATTTTTTTTCACTCATCATAATTCTCTGATTTATCCAAGTTTTTGTGTGTATCAGTACTTCTTTTTTTTTATTGCTGAGTAGTATTCTCTGCTCTGGATTTACTGTGGTTTGTTTAATCATTTACCTGTTGAAGGACGTCTGTGCTGTTTCCAGTTATTAGCTATTACAAATAAACTGCTATAAACATTTGTGTACTGTTTTTTTATGGGTGTGAGTGTAACTATTCTTTCCTCTGGGATAAATGCCCAGAAGTACAACTGCAGAGTCATATGGTAATTGCATGTTTAATTTTTAAAGAGACTGTCAAATTGTTTTCCAGAGGGCTCTACCTTTTTACATTCACACCTGTGATTTTCCCATTTCTAATTGTTTTTTTTTAAATCGTTGAGTTTTGGGAGTTATGTATTCTATAGCCTAATCCTTTGTTGGATATGTGATTTGCAAACACGTATTTTGTCCTCTGTCTGTAGCCTGTATTTTCATCCTTTAACAGGGCCTCTAGCAAAGCAAGTTGATACTGTTATCGATGTCCAATTTATCAAATTTTCATTTTGCTTTAAAGTTTTAATTTTACATTTAGGTTTGTGATTCATTTTGAGTTATGTTTGTATAAAATGTGATTCTTAGGTTAAGTTTAATTTGTTTTGCCTTTGGATATCCAATTGCTTCATCACTATTTGTTGAAAAGTTTTGTTGATTGATTTGTGCAGCCTTTTTTTTAAAAAAAAATGACAGAATTTCAAATGAAGCAGAGTTTAGCTCCCCTTTCCAAACTAAAGTGATTTTTGTTTTTCTGGGGGGTGGGCACTTTGGTCAGACTCCTCCCACACTCTACATGCCATCATATGACTTTGTACCCAGACAAAAACAACACAGAATTGGTGACCATTCTCTTATTTTTTCAATCAGTTACCTAAATTCTCACTTACCTTATTAACAGGAATATCAGCAACTCTACCTTTTAAACTTGCTTATGTATTTTATATTTTATTGTCAAAAAAATTTACATAGTTCAAATGGGGTCTTTTGGATTCTTTGAAGTCAATTGGCATGGGATTGATCTATTATTATTATTTTATCTTACTGCCAAACAAAATTATGTCTGGAGATTGGTCTGACAGATGCAGCCTGTGCCCTGCAGTAATGGGTAATGAGTCCTTGCAGCTTCAGATCCTTGCAGAGTCTGTAGTGGTCTTTTAACCAATGAGTT
Source organism: Lagenorhynchus albirostris (assembly GCF_949774975.1). NCBI lineage: Eukaryota > Metazoa > Chordata > Mammalia > Artiodactyla > Delphinidae > Lagenorhynchus > Lagenorhynchus albirostris. The sequence continues at coordinate 62,137,402 of NC_083102.1, forward strand.
GGTAAATTATCTTTTAAATTCTGAAAACACAAAAGTCTTCGGAACTTCTTTTCTAGGTATTGAGCTACTAACTCTCAATCCATTCTTCCAAGAAAGGCTTCTCATAGATACCAAGATAATTTGTTCTTATTCAGTAAGGTGCAGTTTACGGCGTTCCTCAAATTAAAACAAATTTTTGTCATATACTTCAAATGAAAGATGTTTTAGTCACTGAGAAGGGGATGAAGTAGATATGGTTCCCATACTTATGTGACCTTAAAATCAGTATCTCTTGGGGATAGGATATTTTTAATAACCGTATAATGTTTTGTTTTTCTAAAGCTTAAATTAAAGAAGAAGGGGGAAAATCCCTGTTTTTGAAAGCAAAGGAATGTGGAATTAGGAAGGTAAAACGACTCTCTCAAGGTCATATCAAAAAGTTCTGGTCCAGGTCTATTTACAATGTATCTTTAAATGTCTCACAGACAGGCACCTGCAAAATGCTAACTACATTCCAGAAATGCATAAATGTATCTTCTCTTAGATTTTATGTTCAAAAGCTTTTTATTTGTAGAATAGTGAAAGAAAAAAGGAAATTGTATTTCACAAGTGTGAAATTGTGTACTTGTATTTCACAAATATACAATATATACAATCTCAGGTCCCTGAAGTTTATCTTTATTTGTAAGATCACTTGCTTGCTTTGTGAGTTGTCTATGCTTCTTCTCAGTAACTGGAATGAATGTCTCTGTAGAAACCCAATAATCTTGAGACTGAAAGGAGTAACATGTTGTCCTAAGGATAGGCAAGTTATAAGAACTAAAATGCTACATTTTTTACGGCAGGCAACTGAGGTGGCGCTTGGTGGGGAAAAAATGCCTTTTGCTCCTTAGAATGGCAAGTTAATGTCATAATAGTACTACCAACTTTGTGAGTTGCTCCTTTTTCAAAGTGACATCTTCAAAAAAAATCTCAAGAAAGGGTAAAGCAAAAGTATTTTGCGGGGAAAAATACATTAATTTTCTAGTCTGAATTTCTGGCTGTTATCTGTATAATTACTGGTTTGACTTCACATCAGTATACAGGAAATTCTTTATAATAGTTTTCTTTATGTTAAATTGTGACAGCTGCTTTGATTTTGACAGACATCCAGTGAAGTGTTTCCGATGCAGTATGACAGTGCCAGCCGTGACGTTAATTGCATCTTTTGTGGGAAAATGCCACATGTAACATTTCAAACAGAATCCAAACACCAGGGTAACTATTCATTTATTTCACTCTGCAATAGAACTCTGAAATATTGGCCTTCATTTTGTCTTCCTCAGTTTCATAATTGACTGTTTCAGCTATATGCACTGATCACATTAGCCAGCACTATCAGTTAACTAGACTGTCTAATCAAGTATGTCTGTTTCCAACAACATATGTTATCCAGTCCATTTAAGGAGAATATGTTAGAGTTGTAAGCTGTATTTTATTTTAAAGAAAAAATTAATTTGAGAAGCAAACAAGTCAGTATTATTTTCCCCAGAAATCCATAAAATATGAAACATCACTTTGAGTTAGAGGCATTGATATGAATGTGTACAAAAAATGTAAATTAATCTCTTCAACTGGAATTAGAGTTTCTTGGGTTCTCTGTTGCTTCCTTTTTTTTTTTTGATAGGAACATCTTTCTTACCATGAATTTAGTGTTATGGTTAAATTACTGCATTGTATACATGCATGTATTCATTCATATATTGATTTAATAAATATTTCAAAATTTATTCAGTTCCAGGCACAGTGGTGAGCAAAACTGTAACTGGTTGCTGTCTTCATAAGGGTCACGTTATATCAAGTATTGGTTTAAAATAATGCATAATTAGTATTATCAAGTGACCCAAGTTTTCTTGCACCTATAGTCAGCTTTACCATTTAGGATATAATAACTTTACCTAGAATCAGAAAGTCCAAATTTTACCCTAGAAGCACTGAAATAATTTTTATTATAATTCCATTTCTTACAGCTTCGAGTTGTACTCCTCACCCATGTGTTGCTTGAGAGCTTTTTAAAAAATCCATATTCATTTACAAGACCCCCAATGCCAAGCTCAGAAAATTAAAACATTCCTGTTTTTTTCTGAGTTGTTATTGTCATGGCAGTGCAGAGAAAATAAATAATGCACATGGCAATAATTTAGTCTGACCGTAGGAAATACTTTCCCTGAACCAACCATGGTCTTTCGGGTTCAGTAGTGATGATCAGTTGCTATTCCATAATAGCTATTTCCACATTGATAATGTCAGTGTATTTAACAGATTTCTGTTCATGCTGTTGCAAGTTAAAAAAATTTGCTACCAGCAACTGGTGCTATCTCATGTCTTTGAGAACATTAGCCAAAATATAAAAGTTCAATATCCATTATTGATGAGGACACTGAAGAGACATTTAGAAATAGTTGAGTATATTGTTTATCAGATGTTATTAAGATATTAAGATAGGGACTAAATGTCCTCAGTTTGCTATTTAGAATTGTGGGACATTAATTAGCCTAAATCACATGATGCATTATTCACTTGATTACAGAAGATATTATCATAGGCTGTTTAGAGAGACCTGGTATATGCTTTCAGCCTTGACCCACTGCTTACATATAATTGATGTTCAAGGTTCTATCACCATCTCTCTTTTCATCTTTATACTTGCCTTGAGTGAATTTATGTATTCTTATGACTTTTAGCTATCTTAATGGCTGTCAAATCTAGACTTCTTTACTAAAGATAATTTTCAACAATTTGTTCTATGTCTTCATGTCATTTATTTTTTATTACAACATCTTCAAACTTTGAGTTGCTCCCCCAAATTCTGTTCAACATCTTATGTTTCTTAAATTGTTATCCCCTACAGATTGCTAGCATAAGATATTGGTAATGGCTTTATTTGTCCTCTCATCCTAACCTCCGTGTCTAAGTTACCAAAATAGGCAGATTTTTCTATTTTCTCTCATGTAGGTGTTGTATTTTTCACTCCTACTGCCATTTCTCTACTTCAGGCCATATTGTTTCCACACACATTTGCCTATTTACAATAGCTTTCCAATAGCTTTTAGAATTCTAAAGAATTCTCTTTAGAAAATGTATAGAATTGGTCCTATTCCTCTACTGTTAGCAATTATCTCATTACTCCAGACACGTTAGCCTGACATGCAAGGCTTCTACTCATGCCCACTTCCAAACCATTCTCCACGTACACCAGAGGGACATATTCAAAATGTAAATCAGAGCATGTTCCAACACTGCTTATAAAAACAATGCTGTAAGCTTCCTACTGCTTCTAAAATACAATCTGACCTCCATTTCCCAGCTGAAGGGCTGTGCACGATCTGGTCCTGACTATCTACCTACCTTCCCACACCCTATTTGTGCCACTCTATTCTGTGCTTGGTATGTTCTGGCAACAGTGTCTTTGATAATCAAAAGTACATAGTTAATAAGGTATTTTTTAAGTACTAACTGGGATAGCAGAGAAAATAATATGTCTTGCCAACTTAAAGGGAAAGGAGAGAATTATATGGAGAATAATTGCTGTAATTCAGTTCCCGTTACCACTAATAAAGAAAACCAAAGCAGTCATAATCACTAGAAATGTTCATTGGTATATTTTTATTTTATCATAAAAGTCTGAAAATGGTTGAGTTGTGATTCTTGACATAATTCATGAGTTTGTATGGGTGTACAGATATAAATGTGTAACTTCACTCATAGGAAAACAGTCAAGGTGCAAATATAATTATACACAGGTTGTCCCTATACTTAAAGTGAGTTGTGTTTCTGGAAAAAATACAGATGTTTCACAATTTTAGCAGATTTTAAAGTAGTCACTTTAACTTTTCCACAATCATAGTTGACTTTAAAATAGTTACCTACCCAAGTCATTTTTAGTACTTTTTTCTTGGTTTTACTTTTGGTCTGGTTACCATCATCAGGATACCTCTTATTACATTATATTCACAGACACAATTCCTTGTTTTGTAATTTAATATTTATTGAATATTTTTTCATGTGTGAATAACTGCGTTGTGTGTAAAGCAGGGAGTTAAACAATGAAGTTTCAGTTGCTGCAGTCTGGTTAGGAGATGCCAAGAACACTAATAACTGTGTTACCTTGTATATTCCTATTGCTTCCTTAACCTAATTCCTTTATTTCCTTCTCTTGCCAAGATGAAAAGACTCTTGTGAGGTCTTCTAATGAGCTAACATAGAATCGAAAAATAATAGGTTCTGGAGATACACTAAGAAGGGGGCTTTGAAGAAAATCTTTATGCAGGAGGTAGTTTGACCCTTAAGAAGTTTTTGTTGCATCATTTCTTTGTGTGTTGCTTCTATTAGCTGTCATCTGTTACAAGAACTCTGTGTCTGAAAAAGATTTAGTGAGAATTTATCATTTTTATGTGGGACAAAAACTGAAACTGAAGGCCTGGCTGTTTATGTCCTGATGTAGTAACGAAGATCATACACAGCAATATCCATATGTACACAGATCCATGAGTTGTCATATCATAATATTTTTTAACATCTTTATTGGAGTATAATTGCTTTACAGTGGTATGTTAGTTTCTGCCTTATAATAAGGTGAATCACATATATATATATCCCCATATCTCTTCCCTCTTGCATCTCCCTCCCTCCCACCCTCCCTATCCCACCCCTCTAGGTGGTCACAAACCACCGAGCTGATCTCCCTGTGCTATGCGGCTGCTTCCCACTAGCTCTCTATTTTACATTTGGTAGTGTATATATGCCCATGCCACTCTCTCACTTTGTCCCAGCTTACTCTTCCCCCTCCCCATATCCTCAAGTCCATTCTCTAGTAGGTCTACATCTTTATTCCTGCCTTGCCCCTAGGTTCTTCATGACCATTATTTTTTTTTTTTTTGGTTTAGATTCCATATATATGGGTTAGCATACAGTATTTGTTTTTCTCTTTCTGACTTACTTCACTCTGTATGACAGACTCTAGGTCCATCCACCTCACTACAAATAACTCAATTTCGTTTCTTTTTGTGGCTGAGTAATATTCCATTGTACATATGTGCCACAACTTCTTTATCCATTCATCTGTTGATGGACACTTAGGTTGCTTCCATGTCCTGTCTATTGTAAATAGAGCTGCAATGAACATTGTGCTACATGACTTTTTGAATTATGGTTTTCTCAGGGTATATGCCCAGTAGTGGGATTCCTGGGTTGTATGGTAGTTCTATTTTTAGTTTTATAAGGAACCTCCATACTGTTTTCCATAGTGGCTGTATCAGTTTACATTCCCACCAAAAGTGCGAGAGGGTTCCCTTTTCTCCACACCCTCTCCAGCATTTATTGTTTCTAGATTTTTTGATGATGACCAGTGTGAGGTGATGCCTCATTGTAGTCTTCATTTGCATTTCCCTAATGATTAGTGATGTTGAGCATCCTTTCATGTGTTTGTTGGCAATCTGTATATCTTCTTTGTATAAATGTCTGTTTAGGTCTTCGGCCCATTTTTGGATTGGGTTGTTTGTTTTCTTGATATTGCGCTGCATGAGCTGCTTGTAAATTTTGGCGATTAAGCCTTTGTCAGTTGCTTCATTTGCAAATATTTTCTCCCATTCTGAGGGTTGTCTTTTCATCTTGTTTATGGTTTCCTTTGCTGTGCGAAAGCTTTGGCGTTTCATTAGGTCCCATTTGTTCATTTTTGTTTTTATTTCCATTTCTCTAGGAGGTGGGTCAAAAAGGGTCTTGCTGTGATTTATGTCATGGGGTTTTCTGCCTATGTTTTCCTCTAAGAATTTAATAGTGTCTGGCCTTCATTTAGGTCTTTAATCCATTTTGAGTTTATTTTTGTGTATGGTGTTAGGGAGTGTTCTAATTTCATTCTTTTACATATAGCTGCCCAGTTTTGCCAGCACCACTTATCAAAGAGGCTGTCTTTTCTCCATTGTATATTCTTGCCTCCTTTATCAAAGATAAGGTGACCATATGTGCGTGGGTTTATCTCTGGGCTTTCTATCCTGTTCCATTGATCTATATTTCTGTTTTTGTGCCAGTATCATACAGTCTTGATTACTGTAGCTTTGTAGTATAGTCTGAAGTCAGGGAGCCTGATTCCTCCAGCTCAGTTTTTCTTTCTCAAGATTGCTGTGGCTATTCAGGGTCTTTTGTGTTTCCATATAACTTGTGAGATTTTTTGCTCTAGTTCTGTGAAAAATTCCATTGGTAGTTTGATAGGGATTGCATTGAATCTGTAGATTCCTTTGGGTAGTAGAGTCTTTTTCACAATGTTGATTCTTCCAATCCAAGAAAATGGTATATCTCTCCATCCATTTGTATCATCTTTAATTTCTTTCATCAGTGCCTTATAATTTTCTGCATACAGGTCTTTTGTCTCCTTAGGTAGGTTTATTCCTAGATACTTTATTCCTTTTGTTGCAGTGGAAAATGGGAGTGTTTTCTTAATTTCACTTTCAGATTTTTCATCATTAGTGTATAGGAATGCAAGAGATTTCTGTGCATTAATTTTGTATCCTGATACTTTACCAAATTCATTGATTAGCTCTAGTAGTTTTCTGGTAGCATCTTTAGGATTCTCTATGCGTAGTATATCATGTCATCTGCAAACAGTGACAGCTTTACTTCTTGTTTTCCGATTTGGATTCCTTTTATTTCTTTTTCTTCTCTGATTGCTGAAGCTAAAACTTCCAAAACTATGTTGAATAATAGTGGTGAGAGTGGGCAACCTTGTCCTGTTCCTGATCTTAGTGGAAATGCTTTCAGTTTTTCACCATTGAGGATGATGTTGGCTGTGGGTTTGTCATATATGGCCTTTATTATGTTGAGGTAAGTTCCCTCTATGCCTACTTTCTGGAGGGTTTTTATCATAAATCGGTGTTGAATTTTGTCGAAAGCTTTCTCTGCATCTATTGAGATGATCATATGGTTTTTCTCCTTCAATTTGTTAATATACTGTATCACATTGATTTGTGTATATTGAGGAATCCTTGCATTCCTGGGATAAACCCTACTTGATCATATTGTATGATCCTTTTAATGTACTGTTGAATTCTGTTTGCCAGTATTTTGTTGAAGATTTTTGCCTCTATGTTCATCAGTGATATTGGCCTGTAATTTTCTTTCTTTGTGACACCTTTGTCTGGTTTTGGTATCAGGGTGATGGTGGCCTCTTAGAATGAGTTTGGGAGTGTTCCTCCCTCTGGTATATTTTGGAAGAGTTTGAGAAGGATAGGTGTTAGCTCTTCTCTAAATGTTTGATGGAATTCGCCTGTGAAGCCATCTTGTCCTGGGCTTTTGTTTGTTGGAACATTTTTAATCACAGTTTCAATTTCAGTGCTTGTGATTGGTCTGTTCATATTTTCTATTTCTTCCTGGTTCAGTCTCAGAAAGTTGTGTATTTCTAAGAATTTGTCCATTTTTCCAGGTTGTCCATTTTATTGGCATATAGTTGCTTGTAGTAATCTCTTATGATCCTTTGTATTTCTGCAGTGTCAGTTGTTACTTCTCCTTTTTCATTTCTAATTCTTTTGATTTGAGTCTTCTCCCTATTTTTTTTTTTTTGTGTGTGTGTGGTACGCGGGCCTCTCACTGTTGGGGCCTCTCCCATTGCATAGCACAGGCTCCGGATGCACAGGCTCCAGACGTGCCATGGCTCACGGACCCAGCCGCTCCGCGGCATGTGGTATCTTCCTGGACCGGGGCACGAACCCGTGTCCCCTGCATCAGCAGGTGGACTCCCAACCACCACGCCACCAGGGAAGCCCTCCCTTTTTTATGATATAATATTTTTTAAATGTATTTAAAAATTAACTGAAAGTCTTTTTTACATCAGTAATCAAACAGATTTTGTAAGCTGTTGTCAGATGACAGTTTGTGTTACTTGTGGAAAAATTGGCAATTTGTACCAAAATTAAATTAGAAATTTGCCAATGGGGAATTGTATTTGATTTGAAATTTTTTTTAATTTAAATTCATATTTTTGAATAGTTTTCTTCAAGAGAATATATGATTATTCCTCTAATTTTTATAACAGCAAATTCTCTTTCAAAGTTCTCTACTTCACCTTTTCATTCATTTTTATAATTAGAATACTGAAAATTCTACAGAAAGCTGTCTGTTTTTACACTCACGTGAGCTGTGTTTGTGGATGGTTTAGGCACAGAGAATTAAATCTGCATGAAATCATCACATTTCCCTAGATGTCACCGTGAAATTGGTACTTTCCCCTGAAAATTTCCATGAAATTACAAAAATTATTGCATCTTTGTCTCTGGATGTCTTGCTTTGAAAAATAAAGGAGGCTGAGTCAATCTTTCTTGTATCTCAGTTCCTGGTATAGCTAATTATTCAAGAAACTAATATCATAAATTAAGCAGTAGGAGGAAAAAAGTGTGCAGTTTATATAGGAAAATTTTAGAAGAAGTTGAGTCTTACTACATGTCTAAATTCATTAATCAAGGAGCCCTAACTTCTGTTTCCAGTGAATGACAGACTATGGCATAACACGAATTGTCCATTTTTGCCAGTTTCATAATTAATTGTAATAACTGTAGTCAAATAATGTAATAATATGTATTGTCATTATGACTGGTTAAATTGATGAATCAACTATAATGAAAGCTGCTTTCTTTTATTGTTTATGAAAATGGTCTTTCAAGAATGATTTAAAGTATATATTTAGATTACATGTGTGCCCCCACCCACCTCCTTCTAATATTGGTATGGGAGATATTTAAGTATAATTATTTCCTCTGTATTTTGAGATTATACATCCCTACACTTTTAATATCCTGTTTGGACATGTGACTTGCATTGCCCCTCTTCACAAGACGATTATGGCTTCCTGCTTCACTGACACCACTCTTGATATATGATTTGCCTGGGCCATAAATGTGAGTAAAGGGGTTTTGTGCCAACATCTAAGTATGTACCTTGGAGCCACTGTATGGTTCTGCCATAGTGTCTTTTCCTTCTGTCATAAGACACAATTCTGTAGCTAGGGGCTGCTCCTTTAGTCCAGACTGCTTGAGTCCCAAAGTTAGGAGGAAAGAAGCTACCTTGCAGCCAACCCACAATGATTATGTGACACGAAGTGAGAATCCTTTACCCTTGTAAGGTAAACTCATTGAGAATGTGGATTTGCTACTGCCGCAAAACTTACTTGAAGTTGACTAATACAGTGAGCAAGTCAAATTTAAAAGTATTTCAACTTGCTGAAGTAGACGAAGACCATTCACTGATATTTATTTTTTGAATAAAAATAAAAGACAGAAATGTTATCATGCTCTTCACGCCAATTATTTCTGATTATTTGACAATAACTCTTGCCACACAATATCAAAATGAAATGTAACTGATCAAATGTGACATAGAATCAATGGTAAAAATCTCTGTTAACATTTTTATTTGAAATATTTACAGAAACCCTAGTTTATGATTCTGAAGTAAGCATGCCTATAATTAACTCCTTAATGATATACCTTTTTATTTTGGGGATATTCTCTTTTTATAGAATGTTTTCTCATAGAGGGAAAGAAAATAGATCTAATACCAGCTATTCTATCTTAAAAGTAACTAGCTCCTAAGTTTTTAATTTATTTAATTATTTCATAGATAATTCAACATTTATTTGCTGCCTGCTACTACAATAGCATGTTGATATTTATTGAGTGTTAACTTTATGCCAGGAACTGCTCTAGCACTTTTATTGACTCAATTTAGTCCTAAGGTGGATACTATTATTATCTCCATTTTACAGTAAGTTATGGGAAGATTTGGTAACTTGTTTGTAGCACACAGTAGAATGAAGATTTGAGCCCAGTCTGGCCCTAGAGTCCCCACTGCCCTTAAAACACTAGCTAAGCTGCTTTTCACACTGGTGCACTATTTTTTTTATGTGTCAGACATTATTTTAGGTTTCGAGAATATAGCAATAAACAAGATGGTTAAGAGTCTAAATGTAATGGAGCTACAACATGTAAGAAAATAACTTATCATTTCAATTTATGATTGAATATGCTCTAAAGAATAAAGGGGGGAGGATGAAAGAGATGACTGCAAAGGAGCAATATGTGTGAAAAGGCGAGAACCATGGAAGTGTGATACCTGGAAACCAATGGAAAAAAGCGTTTCAAAAAGAATGAAGTGTAACAGTGTCATATGATGATGAGTATTGAGTAAGAAGTATTGAATAAAATTTGGGTTTGGCAACATGGGAATCTTTGGAGTTGAAAAGGGTGGTTTCAGTGGATTTGTGGGCATAAAATCCTGATACTTAGAGATTAAGAGAGAGATTAAGGAAAGAATGGGAACTTCTGTTTCTGCAGTTTGGAGAACTTGATAACCTGAATAAGCATTTCCCTGAAAACAGCAGTTGCAGTAACATAAACAACAAATGTTAATAAACAAACAGACAAATTTGGAAGAAAATTTAATAAATTTCTTAGAAAATGAAGAATCCTCAAAAGGCAAAGACAGCATGAATGTTGGAATCCATAAAGGTAAGGGTGCACTCAAGCCAGTTTTGAACCTGTAGATTCCTCCTTCACTCTGGTGATAAACGAAGCTTATTTTGATAACCATGAGGTAGGGAGAGGTCAGAGGACTAATCCTACAACCTGCCCAAGTAGAAAACCTAATTGAAGACACTGGAATAAAGCTGATACCCCAGATGAGTACAAGCTCAATATAAGAACTAAAAATAACCTTACCCCCCAAATGGAAAATAAACAAAATGTGTCTATTTAAACTTGGTGCTAGATGGGGAGGGTGTGGGAGGAACTTCACTTTGAGTATTTGAAAGCAATTTCTGGATCTCACTTGAGATTTGTTCATATCTGGTGAAAACAAAAACAAAACACAAAACAACTGTAATCTAAAATACTTTAAAAAATGGCCCTGAATTTGTTGTGCTCTCAGAAGCCTGGCAAGCAAAAGCATATCATCTCTGGAGGAATGCATTTTCAATACACAACTTAAAATATTAACATAAAGTACAAGAAAATGAAACCAGAGATAAGAATCACAAAATAGGGGAGGAACCTAGCCTCTATGACTAGAGCTGCCAAAAACAATTGATATCTGAAAGAAATCTATAAAGCATTCAAATATTGCAATATCATGATACATTCAATATTTTAAAGAGAAAAATACGTCAGAAATGGAAAATACAAAAATTAAAAATGGTATGGTTGGATTAAACAGCAAAACGACCCAGGTAAAGAAAGAATTAGTAAGCTTGTGAAATTCAGAGGGAGGAATTGCAAAACAGCACAGAAAGATAAAGAGATGAAAAATATGAAGGAGAGGTTAGAAGGCACTGAAATTAGAATGAGCATGTCTAATACATATCTAATCAACAAAGAATAGGTAAAACATACGAGGGACGATATTCAAAGTAAAAATTGATGACCAAGACAACAAAACACAGACTCAGGAGACCCACTAGATTTAACTATTTCACACAAGATAAATAAAAGGATACTCCGATCCAAACATATCATAGACTTAGAACACCAGGTATAAAATTAAATTCTTAGAAGTCAGAGAGGAATTAAAAGGAAAAAACACCCAGTTTATTTTTAAGTAAACTGGCAACCCAACTCACAGCAGAAGACCGTTAAATCATATTTTCTGTGTGCTGATAAAAAAAATAACTTGTAACCTAAAATTATATAACAAGCAAAGTTATATTTTGAGAATTAGGGCTTAAAATCAAGACAATTTCAGAAAAACAGAAGTAGAAACATTTAACACTAATAGAACTTACACCAAAAATTCTTCCTGTAGAATATATTTCATGGAGAAGGAATTTGATTTAATTCGGAAAGGCTGAGAAGCAAGAATAAATGATGCACACAGGTACTGGTTAATATGTATGTTATATATAAACTTTGCATGAAAAACAAAGTTTAACATTTACAGTGTTATATGAAAAAAAGATATAACTAAAATGCTGAACAACATTACCTTGTAAGTTAGGGAGGTGGTGAGAGAGAGTGATTTGTTTTCCTGTATTGCTTAAAAGGAGCATGTAGATACTGAAAAATATAACTTTTGTTAAATATAATGCCAAAATCACTGAAAGAATAGAAATCGAATATATCCGAAATGAAATGAAAAATGACAAATACATCAAAATAAACAGAGGAGGAAGAAAGGAAAAAGGAACAAGAAAAAGAGTAGAGAAAATGCGAGGAAGAAATCTAAGTGTATCAATAATCACAAAGATTTGCAATTAAAAGACAATATTCCAGATAGGATTTAAAAATTCAGTTGTATTCTATCTTAAAGAGACTAACAAAAATATAAGGATAATTTTCCAGTTTTCAGTTCAGCACATAAGGAGCTTAGAAATTGTCACTCTGTCCTAACAAGTAAATAGCTGAACAAACTGAAAAATCAACAACTGTCAGATTATTCCAAGAAGTGAGGTCGCAGGGCAAATCACTGCCACCAAATTGGAGGGACAGACAGGGAAACATGAAGAATCACAACTTGCTGGAGCCTAAATTCTCAAGCAGAAATCTCCACAGGAAGCAGTACTGGGATAGGAAAATCTGAACTGTAGTTGACACATTGTTGGGACTCAGGGTGGAAAACTCAGAGAGGTAAAAACCACAGGGGGACCCAGTCATGGGGGTGGAAGGTGGTGGGGATTGACTAGATACGCTCTGTGAGTTTTACCTCCAGGAGCTATACTAAGTTCTCATGGTGAATATTGAGAAGAAACCCTCATGCTTCCAGCAAGAGGGGACAGGATCCATTTTGAAATATGCCAGAGCATCCTGTCCTTCTTAACAAAGCCTTCCCTTAGAAGAAGCTATTTAAGAGCCTAGACTACTGAAGTATTATTAGAGTCAAACTGATCTAGTGAAAGGGAAATGCTCAACACCTGCTCACTATATCCTTCCACGTGGAGGAAGGGAAATAAGGTTCAGCCCACTGTAACTTTCCATGTCGGGGAGGCCCACTATAGGCATAGTGTCCCACAAAATGACAAGGAAAACCTGAGAAGCAGTTGTGAAGTTCACAGTTCAGAAGCATAGGTTCACTAAAAGACTAAGATTTAATTATAGCACTATAGAATGCTTCCCCTCATCCCATACTTACCACCATGTTAACTAAAGTCTTATCTACCTCAGTTCCTTTTACCCAGTACATCATGTTTGACTATAAAGACAAAATTACAAGGCATTACCACAGGTCAAAACCACAGTTTGAAGAGACAAAGCATTAGAAGCAGACTCAGATAAGACAGGGATGTTAGCATTATCAGAATGTGAACTTAAACAACTATGATTATTATGCTAGGGGCTCTAATGGATAAAAGAGACAGCATGCAAGAACAGATGAGTACTGTAAGCAGAGAGTTGGAAATTCTAAGAAAGAATAAATAATTCCAGAGATTAAAAACACTGTAACAGAAATGAAGGATGCCTCTGATGGGCAAAAATATAACGATAATTTTTCAGCTGAGGAAAGAATTTGTGAATTTGAGGATGTGTCAACAGAAACTTCTAATACTGAAAGGGAAAAAGAAAAAAATACTAAAAACATATAAATAAATTACACCAGCACTGTGGGACAACTACAAACGGTGTAACATAGGTATAATAGGAATGCCAGAAAGGGAAGAAAGAAAGGAAAAGAAGATGTATTTGAAACAATAATGATTGAGAATTTCCCCAAATTAATGTCAAACACCAAACCATAGATCCAGGATAAATGATAAGATAAATGCAGGATAAATGCAAAAAAAATTTATACCTAGGCATATCAAATTCAAACTACAGAAAATCAAAGGTGAATTAAAAAATCTTGAAAGAAGCCAGAGGAGACAAAAAGTTATCTATAGAGGAGCAAAGATAATAATTGCATGTGACTTCTTTTCAGAAACTACACAAGCAAGAAGAGAGTGGAGTGAAATATTTAAGGTGTTGAGAGAGAAAATAATTAAAAAATTCTTTACCCTGTGAAATTATTCTTCAAAAGTGAAGTGATACTGTACATCAACTGCATCTCACTAAAAAAAGTGAAGGAGAAATAAAGACTTCTACAGACAAAGTGTGAGGGAATTTGTTGCTAGTAGGCCTGTCTTTTCGGTGCTTTGTGACCACCTAGAGGGGTGGGATAGGGAGAGTGGGAGGGAGGGAGACACAAGAGGGAAGAGATATGGGGATATATGTATATGTATAGCTGATGCACTTTGTTATAAAGCAGAAACTATCACACCATTGTAAAGCAATTATACTCCAATAAAGATGTTAAAAAACCCCAAAACAGAACAGAAACATTAAAAAAAGAAACATTAAAAAAAGAAACAGAAACATTAAATAGTTCTTAAGAGAGGAGGAAAATGATATAGGTCAGAAACGGATTTATATAAAGAAAGTAAGAGCATTGAAGAAATAAGTATAATTTTTTATTTTCTTAAATGATCTAACAGATAACAGTTTGTTCAAAAAAATAGCAACACTACATTCAATTATCTATACTTATGAATAAGTAAGCCTATTTAAGGTTATGTATATATGAAATAAATGACAGCAATGATATAAGAGATAGGAGAGGGGAATTAGAATTATTATAAGGGACATGCACTACCATGAGGTGGTATAGAGTTATTTGAAAGAGGAGTTGAATTAATTGTAAATGCGTATTATAAATTCTAGGGCAACCAATAAAACAGGTGAAAAAAAAGAATGATAACTGATATGCTAAACAAGGAGTGAAAATGGAATTATTTGAAATGCTCAGTTAAAACCACAAAAGGCAGAAAGATAGCAGCAGACAAAAAATAGGAATGGTTGGGGAGCTAAGATCCCACATAACATGTGGCCTGGTCAAAAAATAGGAAAAAAAAAAAGACATAATTATATGTTGTCCATAAGAAATCCAATTTAAACATAACTATACAAGTAGATTCAAATTAAAGGGGTAGAAAAATTTATGCCATGGTAACACTAACTGAAAGAAAGTGTGAGTAGCTATATTAATTTCAGAAAAAGAAGATTCAGAGCAAGGAAAGTTATCAGGGTGAAATGGGGCCTTACATAATGATAAAGGGTTCAATTCAAGAAGACATAACAGTCGTTAATATGTATGCTCCTAACAACAGAGGATCAAAATGTGTGAGGCAACAATATTGTAAATCAACTATACTTAAAAATATATATTTTTTATAAATGTAGCCACAAGGAAAAAAACAATATCAAATTTTAAAAAAAGTGTGAGGCAAAATCTGATAGAATTACAAGGAGAAATAGATGAATTACTGTTACAATTGGAAATTCTAACATTTCTCTATCAGAAATGGACAGATTCAGCAGGCAGAAAATCAGTAAGTACATAGTTGAACTCAATAGTAACATCAGTCAACTAGACATAATTGACATCTACTGACTACTTCAACGACAGAAGAATACATCTTCTTCTGAAGCTCACACGACACATTCCCAAGATACATAACATTCTGGGTCATAAAACACACCTTAACAAATTTAAGAGAACAAAAATTTTTACAATGTCTGCTCTCAGAACACAGTAGAATTAAACTGGAAACTAATAACAGAAAGATAGCTTTAAAAAAATCCCAAAATATATGGAGATTAAACAACATACTTCTCAATAACACATGGGTCAAAGAAGAAATCTCAAGAGAAATTTTAAAATATTGAGACTAAATGAAAATAAAAAACAACTTATTAAATTTGTGGGATGCAGTAAAAGAACTGCTAAGAGGGAAATTTATAGCATTGAATGCATATATTAGAAAAGAAAAATCTAAAATCAAGAACTTAAATTTCCACCTTAGGAAACTAGACAAAGAATTAAAATTAAATCCAAAGTAAGCAGAAGAAAAATAATAAAAATTAGAGTAGAAATCAATGAAATTGAAAACAGGAAATCACTAGAGAAAATCAGTAAAACCAAAAGGTAGTTCTTTGGGAAAAAAAAATCAGTAAAATTGAAAAGCCTATAGTCAGGCTAAGAAAAAAGAGAGAGAACACAAATTACTAATACCAGAAATGAAAGCAGGGACATTACTACAGATACTATAGACTTTAAAAGAATAACAACAGAATAATATGAACAACTTTGTGATTACAAATTTGATAATCTAGATGAAATGGACCAAATCCCTTGAAAGACACAGCCTCTCAAAACTCACACAAGAAGAAATAGACAGTTTGATGGACATTAGAGAAGTTGAACCAATATTATTAACTTTCCAAAACATAGAGCACTAGGCCCAGATGGGTTCACTGGTGAAATCTGCCATACGTTTAAGGAATAAATTATACCAGTTCTCTACAATCTCTTCCAGAAGATAGAAGCAGAGGAATACTTGCCAACTCTTTCTGATGCCCAGCATTACCCTGGTAACCAAAACCAGAAAAAGACATTACAAGAAAAGAAAACTACGGGCCAAGGTATCTCATGAACATAGCTGCAAAAAATTATCAACAAAATTTAGCAGTATTTATAAACAACTCTGACCACGAATTTGATAACCTAGATGAAATGGGCCAACTCCTTGAAAGGTAGAATTTGTCAAAACTCGCATAAGAAACAGGCAATTTGAATAGACTTATATTTACCTAAATATATTTTGATTTAAAATCACTAAGTTACAAGTGTTTCTTTACCATTACTATACATTGAAGGTTTATGTCAGCAAGCTGTGCATTACTGTCTAACTACATTTGGTTTAAGGTATAATTGTGCAGGATCATGAAACTGGAGGTCTGATAGGACGAAATGATGAGTAGATAGAGAACAACTCTGGAGATCAGCTGTCAGCTCTCTGAAGCATTAACTCATCAACAGATGGATTTTTATAAAGTGCCCAAGTGAAAATTCCCATCTTAGAAATATAAAAGCTTCTATAAAAATAAAATCGAGGAAAGTTTGCAATTTCGCAGGCCTCCTCAACTGTGTAGTTTTGGTAACCTTTGTTATTTATAAGGGAGAGAACCAAAATCTCAACAACTGTGGCTGTACTCCTGGCCTTTTGTCCCTGGTATTGTGCTATATACAAAGAGAGCTGAAAGGGACCTGAAGGTCAACTAGCCCAATTGTCTATTAATAGGAAAGAAATGAGGGTCAGACTTCCCTAAATCCCCAAATTCTATGTGACTTGCCCATTCATGTATGTTCTTGGTATTTTGTGTATGTCTTATCATAATAGTATATTAAAATTGCTTTTTACTCGTTTGCTGTCCAATAGAATGAAAACTCCCTGAGGGCGGTAACTATGATGTTAGCACTGAATCTCCAGAATATACAGGGCATTTTCTCATCTAGAACTATGATGATAACAACATATCATATGCTATAAATGATAAATATATGACATATCCTGATATGATACCCTTTCCTTCAAGAGGAAATTAAGACTCAGGAAGGTGAACCAGCTTGCCTAAGGTCAATACACACTTTGTAAGTAGTAGATTTAGGATCCGAATGTAGCATTTTAATTGCAGAGCCTGTACTCTTAACCATTACGTAAAACTATCATAAACTCTTCATAAATATTGTTGAAAGCACATTAAATAAATTTAATTGAGAGAATAGACATGTAAAACACAATTATAATTCAATGTGCTAAGTAATATAAAAATCAGTAAATACAGGGTATATTGTATATTTTAATACCATATATATACTGTATACATTAGAAGTAGTCAAAGAAGCTTCACAGAACAAGAACAGTTTGAACTAAAATTCATACTATTTTTAAGAAACATTTTTAGTTCAAATGAAATATAAGAAATTTTATTCTATCTTCCTCAGAGTCATCTCTTAGGTTCTTGTTCTGCCTTACCAATTTATTTAGCTAAGTATTCATAAAATACAGTGTATATCATTCTTAATAAACATTTGACACTGGTTCTATTTGCATTTCTCTATATATCTTCAGCTGTACTTTTGTTGTAAAAAAATGAATGAAAACCTCCTTTGACTCTTGAGTGAAGTATCCTGGCCTTTTTATCACTTGTTAAATTCCACATTCTTGAATAAATAACATTTGGTTTAACAGACTGGGTTTTGGGGAAAGGGTATCCTTTTTGGATGAAACTAAGTAATTTGTTGCCACTGATACGAACTTTATATTTTCAAGATTTAAATTACTCTGATGGAATAATGGAATCTTGTATGTTTATCTAAGAAGTATTTGATTGTAAAGAAAAGCTTTCCAAATTATCTTTTTTGTAAAACAATATCTTTATAATGCAACTAAATTTACTGATTTTAATTTTAAAAAGGCATTATCAAGGTTCTTTAGTTCCATTTTTAATTTTTTTGATAGTCACTAATGTTCATCCTGTCTTACCCACTACCCCCTACCTCTTCTACTAACTCGGAATTAAAGTATGGAATAACCTTTAAACATTTAATTTAAGAAAACAGTCAAATGGTAAAATGGAACAATACCTCAAAAAACATATTCTTTTTGGCTAGATATAGTATTTCAGTGTTTAAGTGTACTTCTACAAGGAGAAACACTTATACAGGTTTTGTGGGTTGTCACATCATTGAATTTATGATTTAAATTTCCCCTAAGGTTTCACACTGCTCCCCATGCCCAATTTATTTTAAGATGATATCATCTGAGACATACAAAATAACAATTGGTTTTTTGAAATGGAGATTTTTCAATTAAACCATAATTTCCAATAGTCCTAGTACCTAGATCTTGGTTTCTAATACCAGTCTCCAAAAATGGTACTGGATCTCCTTGGAGATGTGGCTGATTCTAGGAATAGGGATAGGAAATATACAAGATGAGCCTGGAGCATCTTGTAGTATTAGAAAGTAAGGGAGTGTGCCCCACTCCCCCCAAAACCCCACAAAATCTACAGTGACAGAATTATGTCAAAATGACGCTGAAATAAATTCAAAGCACTCCTGATGGCCAGAGATAAATTGAAAGCACTCCCAACGGCCAAAGCTGAAATAATTTGAGCAAAAAAAATAAAGTATAATTAATTTATAACTGAAATTATGAAATAAATATCTATGAGTCTTGACATAAATAAATGATTGAATAAATAAATAGGGAGAATAGACAAACCTGCAATGCAGAAAAATTCCAAATACTTTTTGTAGATACTTAGCCCTCTAGGAGATGAAGCATAACTCCCCACCCACTGAGGGTGGAATGTGCATTGTGACTTCCTTCCAAAGAATACATTGTAGAAGGGAGAGAAAAAAATGACTTTATAGTGGAGAAAACTAGCAAATGCTATCTCCAGCCAGATGATTAAGGTTAATATGGAGAGCAAAAAGTCCTAATCAGTAAGAGATATGTTTAAGAGAGAGGCCAGTTTTATTTCAGAGTGTGTTGACCTTATCCACTCAATATTAGTTAATGTAAAATAGTACTGATTTCTTTAAGATGCACATTGTTTTAGAGACTGTGTGCAAGTGGGTTTACGTATATATGAAGTTTATGAACATATACACACATACCATTTAGAAGGGCATTTAGAAAATAATTGAAGAGAAGCTTCTTATCCAACAATCCTTTATTAACTGATACAGAAAAGGTACTGTTGGACAAGTTAGAGTGCATAGCTTCCAGAATTTTAAGGTCCAAGTTACATATCTAGATGGTGCACAAGGATGTTGAAGTCTGCATCAACAAATAAAATGACAAGCGATTGTTCTGCTTGATTTGTGATAATGAACTCAATGCAACAGTGTAGATGCCTGCGTGATTGTAGACCTTTTACCAAAAGAACGGAGACTTCAGCACCGAGTTCTCTCTTTCACTCAAGCATTGATTCGTAATTTGATCATGTTTGTTATCCAAAATGGTTGACTACAAAAAAAGAAAAGTTTTCCATTCTTTTCTTGAATTTCCCTAATTAGCCATTACTCTGATACTAAGAGATTATTTTAAAACTGATCTTTTACTGCTTCTAATCAGACTAGTTTTTGACTTATCTTCTTGCATTAGATTTCTTTTTCACTAAGTTGGGGACAGTGAAGAGTGCCAACACTTAGCAATTCAGGTGGGAAGAGGGAAGTTAAGAGGCTCCACCATAGCTAGAGCACGAATGCCATGAAGCACAGCCCATTCTGTATTGTGTCAGCCATTGTGACTGTGCTTAACTAGAAGTGGAACTATTTGAATTATGATAAAAAAAAAAAAAGTTACGGCTCATGGGAGATGGTGGATAATGATAATGAGCCAAGCTTATAGCCTATGTGTGCCGGCTGCCTGTTTTGTCCTGATGGGCTTGCTCTTCTATGCCTGGAGGGTTAGCGTGAGTACTTGACAGCATTCTCATTAACCCTCACTTTGCGAAGAGCTAGGGCCTGGAAACCAGCCCCATCTCTCATGTTTATGGGGTTGTGTGACAGTAAGGGACTCCTACCTTCTTAGGGAATGTCAGGGACCCCTCTTAAAGTTTGTGCTCCTGAAGACAATCAAATGAGAAAGCACAGACATTTCCACTTGAGAATAAGAAATTTTTTTGGAAAAATAAAGTGCCGTTATTCAACTCAGCATGGGAGACAGTCTGAACCAGGATCTTCATCAATCAGATTAACTACTCTCCATGATGAAAACAGACGAGGCACAGTGTGAGGCTGAGCAGATATTTATCAAAAGCCATATTAATAACCACTTTCAGCTTTTTCTTGACAGTTTCATCTGAGGTTCCATGTTTAACATTTGAGTATCATATGTTTTTGTCAGGATGAGGCTGCTAAGAGCATCAATTAATTAATTTCTTTGAAATACAGTTCAGAAAGGTAATAAAGTAACAGTCCCTAAGGCCACAACCAGTAATGGTAAGCAACATTCTGGAGCTAGACAATTTTACTTCTGAGAGAAATTAAAAGAAAAATGTCTTCTTGAGCCCACCTAAGAATAAATTCAGGTGTATTTTTTGCAAAGTGGCAGTAAGGTATGTATACATTTATAAATATTTAGACACAAATACATATTCAGTATGAATAATTGCCTACCTAGCTGAGATATTCCTCGTTTACATGCTAGTGTACAGTCTAGCACACATACACAAAAAGAATGGCCTCTTTAACTTGCTTTATCTAAATGGGCTGTAAATAGGGCAAAATTAAACTTGGAAAAATAATGAGGAGAGTTTTATATTGTTAAGATTATCAACTGTACTTTACTGTTTGAGAAAATTAATTTGGTGGGTTAAAAACAATCTCAGCTCATGAAAATTAACATTTTGAGTAATGCAACTCAGAGTGTAGAAGAAATCTGTATCTTGTCACAGTTAGATGTAGGCTGCATATATTCAGGGACATATTCTGCCATCTCCACTTTATGCAGGGCACATCAAAGGCATGGCTAATGTAGTTCTTATTTCAATGATGGAATATCAGTGATTGTCAGTCAACCAAACCATAGTAATCTCAGAGAGACTTTGTGTGTGTAAGGTGCCAAGCCAAAGTGAAAAATAAAAATAGGGCAGGTGTGTGTGCTGATGTGGGTTCATCTCATGTGGGATATTTCTTCAGTCTGGAGGCATATTTCCTATGAATAATTTAGAAGGAGCTCTCTTTCTGTTACTTGAAGCTTCACATTACCCCATCTGCTTACAGTGATCCAATCTTATGACAAAAATCTGTTTCATAAATTCCTGGATGCGATGGTCCACTTTGTAAAACTCTCAGACTAACAAACATGGGGGCTAATGGGAAGTGGCATTTCTTAGGGGAAAGGAAGCTAGTCTGGGAGTTAGGAGGCTGGCTTAAGCGATGTAATTAAAGTGGCTTTTTCCTCTGATCTCCTATGAGTGAAAACTGTCAATTATTGTACTCCCCTCTTAGAGGCTTGGAACATAACGTTCTTGCTATTGTGATGTGGGTCCACATATTTTACTTTTCCTTCCTTTTCTTGCATTCCCTATTCCTACTCCACTGTAATCTATTTTTTCTTCTAATTGATTGGACCAAAAACATAGATGCTTAATTGATTTATACTCGGATCTTAAACATTGATGTTTAAACATCAATGTATACTCGGATCTTCCAGTATAGGAGTATTAGCAGTTTTGTGGCCTCATTATCCTTTTTTGTCAGCTAGGATTTCAGGGGTTCCTGAACTGCTATGCTCTTTATGGGAGGCTGGCATCCCAGTTCTCCAGATAGGTGTAAGTGGAGTGATGATGATACGTTGCTGTGAGATAAATGATGAGGTTAAATGTTAGTGAGAGTCACAGGAGTTTGAGTCATTAAACAGAACCCTTTCAAACCTCAATGGTCAGATGTTTTTTGAATCACCCTTTCAAAATAATTACTTACAATGTTAAAATATTCTATTGCACTTTAATTTTGAAGTGCATTCACATACGGCATCTAATTTCCTTCTCACAATGAACCAATCAGGATCATTTTTGAACATATGAAGGAGGAGGTTGCCATATTGGAAGGTGAGATCCTGGGCTGTCTGTGCCATCTGCAAGTGACACAGTTGACCCTATTTTAATTATAGAGCCATAGCACCTGTGATGACAATATGAGCTGAAAGGAGAATGAGTCATGGGAAAGGATGAGTGAGGGTGGGGAAAGGAGCTGAGATTCTCCACCTTCCCTAGGAGTGGGACTCTCCAAAACATGAGACTTTGACAGACTCATTCTACTTTTATGAGTGATTGACTCCAACTGATTCTTCCTTTCTCACCACCCTTCTCCTTCTTGTGGAATATTTTATGATGTTACCATTTTGAGTTTCTGTTATAAATATTTAGCCTGTTGTAACTTGGAGTTGTTATAAGTCATTCTACTGTCTTGATTGGCACTCTTTTTTTAGAGTTCCTTTTAAATCCTGTCTTCTCATTTGCTTCATGCATTTATTTCCTTTAAAATTAGTTCTCTTTTAATCTTACTTATTCATATGGTTTATTCTATTTTTCTTAACTTCTAAAACATTAATATGGGCTAAATTATTACCTAATATTTTTAAAGTAAGAACTATTTATTTCATACTTATTTATTAAATACTTATCATATGCTAGGCATTATCCATTAATAATGTATGAACTAGGTTCTATTTAGAACCATGTCTAAGCCACTTGTACTGGCCTGTTTGCTATTCTGAGTGTGAGGCTGCACGTTGTTTCTTGATATTTTCACCATTTGCTCAACTTTACTAGATTTTCTGTCCATGTCTGATGTCAATTTTTCTTCAAGGTGTTTATTTTTTTCATATTTTTAAAAAGAATCCTATATAATTATCTATATTGCTATATAGAATCTTTGCCTTCTTAATATTTATTGATTCATACTACATGCAAGTCGCATGAACTTCTTACAAATTTTATTGTATATAATTTTCTTGATAACCCTATAAAATAGTATTATGATCTCCATTTTAGACTTAAAGAAAGAATGAGAGAAAAACAATCTTTGGAAAGTCACATAGCTAGTCATAGGGTAATATTAAAGGGGTGTGTGTGTGTGTGTGTGTGTGTGTGTGTGTGTGTGTGTGTGTGTATCCCATTTCAAACCTGTATGCTTAACTCCATTTTATGCTACCTCCCTATCTATGCTATAATTATTTCCAGCAGGATTTTACTTTTAACTTTGTTAACAGTTTCTTTCTCCATAAAAATTGTTTAATATTTACATAGTCAAACCCATCCATATTTTCCTTTAGGGTAAGTGCTTTTGCTGTTAAGCTTAGGGAGTCTTTACCTACTTCAATATTATGTAAATATCACTTATATGTTTCGCTAGTTTAATGTTCTAAACTTTAAAGAAAATTTTAATTACAGCTACTTTCATAAAGCTTATGAAAGATAAAGCCTCTCACTCAAAAATATGCACAAATGCTCAAACACAGAAAGTTTTGCCCGACACTTCAGGAAGTCCATAGAATCTCTGAAACCTATGCATTGAGGTCAAAAGAGTACTGTTTTAGTTATTTTTTTGAAAAAAAAATTCCTTAATTCTTTAAAATGCATTTTATATAAGTGTTATGGGCTGAATTGTGTCCCGCCAAAATACATATGTTGAAGTCCTAGCCCTCAGTACCTCAGAATGTGACTACATTTGGAGATAAGGCCTTTTTAGAGAGGCCTTAAATAAGGTAAAATGAGATCATATGGGTAGGATCTAACCCAATGGACCTTGTGGCCCTGTAAGAAGAGAAGATTAGACACAGACACAGAGGGAAGACTATGTGAAGAAACAGGGAGAAGGTAGCCAACTACAAGCCAAGGAAAGAGACTTCAGAAGAAATCAACAGGGTTTATACCCTGATATTGTATCTCTGGAACTGTTGGAAAAATTATTTCTGTTGTTTAAGCTACCCGGTCTGTGTTACATTGCTATAAAAGCCCTAGAAAACTAATACAATAAGATCTAAGTTTTTTGTTTGCTTGTTTTGTTTCGTATACACATAAGTTTATCATCTCAATACCACTTACTCAATAACACATTATGAACTTCTTGGAGAAGTCACTTTAATCATATTCTAAATTCATACTGTGTGTGTGTGTGTGTGTGTGTGTGTGTGTGTGTGTGTGTGTGTGTATTACTCCCTAGGGTATATAAACACATACACATACATAAACACACAATCTTCTTATTCCATTTTCATTCATATGCTAAAATTTTAATGCCTTAATTATCCTTGTTTTTAAATAAGTTTCAAGAAAGACAGTTCCTCCCACATTTCTTCTTTTTTTTTTTAATGTTTTTGTATTTTATGTCAAATAAACTGTAGAACTGCTTTTCATACTCCAGTAAAATTCAGTATTTAGTTGGGGACAGATTAGATTAATTTTATTGTTTGATTTGGAGAGAAACAACATCTTTGCAATGCTTAAGTCTTCAAATTTAAGGTCATGTATATGACTCTCTGTTTGTTGTGCTTATTTCTTGTCCCTCAGTATTGCTGTCTAGAGTTCTTCCATGCTCTTGCATATTACATGTTTTGTTTATTCCTAGACGTTTTATGTTTTTGGTTTTATTATGAGTAGAATTTTTTTCATATTTTATTTTCATTTTTTATTAAGTTTTGGCAGTATCAATAAGGCCATTGATGATGATGATGGTGAAGCATCTATTACATCTTTGTCAGTATCCCCCATATTTCCTATTTCTTAGAATCATTCTTCTCCTTTTTCCTTGTATCTTCCTTATGATGTTTATTTTGAGATTCAAATATATCACAGAGTCATTAACAGACATAGATAGGTGGTCTCAAATGGTTTGGCTCTTAGGGTTTTAGAAAAATACCAATTCTGGAGTTTTTAATGATCTTTCCTCAAGATCCTTTCCTGTATAGTGCAAGTCATCTCATCTGTGTTAAGAGCAAGAGTTTTATACTTTCACAGACGGCCTTTAGGTACTCCCCTCCTAGATCCTGGTACTCAGTCTTTTCTTCTTTTAAGCCAAATAGCTAAAGGGAAAAGAGAATGGCAAATCTCTTGTCTGCTTGTGACCCTTATTGTTACCTGGGAATTTAATGCATTGTTTGTGTCCATTTTATTGTATTTTCTTCTTTGCTCTTATATTCTTCTTCCTTCCTATACTCCTGCTTTCTACATAAGCACATATAAACTTCTTTATACTTTTAAAACTAAAGCTGTCACTCAAAACCTTAACTCGTTTACAAGCTATTATTTCCCTACTTAATGAAAAAAGACTCTTGCTTTCTGTCTTACAGACTTTTTTCATGGCATTAATGAGAGGACTCATTGGGGAGGCAATGGTATTGGTTACGAGGCAAGAATGGGAAACAAAACAGGTTGACTATTTATGTGGGTGGGAACATGGAGAAAGAGTCTAAAAATAAATTAATTTGGGAATGCTGAGACAGAACTGTCTGGGAGTCTTCAAACAGTGGGTAGTTGGAAATATAAATTTAGAGCTTAGGAAAAAGATTTTCTATAGGGCAGTATTGGGGAGTCATTCTCATTCTTATGTTTTCCCTCATTCTCTTAAAAGTCATGTGCAGTCACAGAATTTACCTTTGTAACATTTGTGGTGTTTCCCCCAATTTCTTTTTTAATTTATGCCCTGTTTCCATTGCCTTGCATTCATTTTTTTAAAAAATACTACAACTGTTTTAAACTCTTGTTCCTTTCTTCCTTCTATCAGGCCCTCTCCAGACTTGGATCAATATATTCACTTGTCAAAAAAACCTTGTTATAAATTGTTTGTAGAATAGTCTATGTTTCTTAGCAAGAGGAGGAGCCTGCTTAATTCTTTCCTTTCTGTACATGTTAACTGGGTTCCTATGATGGACCAGGCTATTCTAGGTTTGCAGCTATGAGTAAGACAGTCTTTCCCTTCAGGTCACTCATAGTATAATGGAGATGTCAGAAGAGTTAATAAAGCTACTTTTGCAGTCAAATAAGCTATGACACCTTGCTTTGAACCTTGTGCAGCAGACACACTCTATCTGCACAAGGTTCTGCACCTGTTGCTCTTCCTAGAACAGATATGTCCTTATCTGTACAAATGGTCTTTTTGACTCTAATGTCTTGTTTTCTTCCAACTATAAAGTATTACATCGTGTTGACAAATTTTTATCAAATAAGCATTATTGAAAGTTATAATGGGCTCTCAGCTGATTTCTTTTAAGGCTATCAGTTTCTTTTAGCCCAGAAGTCCTGTTTGTAAGTTAAGCAAGGTTTTTTCCTGAGATCCTCTCAGAAGTGCTTACCGTTCCACTCCCCCATCCCATACAAAGTTCTACCGCTTCCTAATGGTGATCTAAAGTGAGCTGCTATTTCTAAAATTATCTTTTACAGTGGGTTTAGGCAAGCTCCAATTTTCACACAGATTTTGTTTATAAATAAGAAAATAGTTTTTATTTGAGTAGTAAAGACCAAACACAAATCTGTTTGCAAGAAAAAAATACAGTGAACACATATTTGGATGGTGCATAGTTTCAAGGAAAGACTGATGAGGTTAATTCTGACTCATTGATAAAATACATACAGTAGAGCAGATTTGTATTAATGTAATTTGTGTTTACTTTTCTCTTGTATTTTGTATATTTTTAAATTTCTGAATATCCTCCTAACACCATTATTGCCTGATTTCTGAAAGTGCTTTCTTATTTTAAATCATATTCTGTTACTTTACTTCTCCATTATACAGTTCTAGTGATAAAGTAACACCAAATGCATTAAATCTGAGTATTTTTAAACAAATTGAGCGTATCGTAGTAAAAAGTTGTGGTCACTGTAAAAGATAGATTTTAAAGAGCATGCACAAAATAAAGTGTAACATAAGCAGATAGATTATGTCAAATAACATATCTTAGTTTTAACTAACAGGATACTTTAATTATTATCCTTCTGTAAGTGTACATGGGTTCAACCTTTGATGGAATACTTAAAGCATACTTTGGTTTCTGACTAAGCCCAGAGTGAATGAATGTTTTGTTTCTAACATTTACTAAAATGCTTTTTTTCTTTAAAGTTTCTACTTGTCAACATAATTATATCAAGAAAAATGCTTAAAGATATGGATGTGTAATGTATAGAAACTGGGATATTGGACAAAGTTATGTTACCCAATTCTCATGCTGGCATAGTCTTAATTGGGAGAGATAAAGGTCAATATCAAATTTCTTGTTTGTGGGTAATCATTTGGGCATTTTAAGAAGATATATCTGCTCTGTATTTTTGTCAAGGAACTACAATAATAGAGCGTGACAAGAGGCAGTGAAAGTAATGACGAGAAACAGTATTTAATGAAAGATTTACTATGAAAGAATTATTAAAAAGGAGACAAACATACAGCCCACCTCCCATCAGCATGATTAGCAGTTCTGGCTTTGGGTTGTTACCATGTACTGGCTAAAAGACCTTCAGTAAGTTTCTTCATCTTTTTATATATCAGTTTCTCATCTGTAAAATGGACTTAATAGTAGGGACTCACATAGAATTGTTAGAGGAATGAGATAATGCATGTCAAATGTTCAGCTCATGGTATTTTAAAAAGTCAGCTCTTTTGCTCTTTTGTTCATAATGGAAATTATAGTGAGGGGTACCATCTCAAACTTGGCTTTAGATCCATCATCTTCATTATAATAATGCCCTTTTGAGTTGGCCATGAACATTAGTGCTAGTGAGAAACAGTGTGAGATAAGGAACACTAGGTTTGGAAGGAACAGATCAGTTTGAATCTGGGTTCTCCCACATAAAAAACATGTAACCTCAGACATATTTCTTAACTCTTGTGAGTGTAAATTTTTCAAGAGTAGAATGGGAATTTAAAAAATTACTTTTCAGGCTTTGAGTGAGAAATAAATGACAAAATGAATTGCTCAGCATAACGACAAACATATAATAAGTCCCCAAAATTAGTGCTTCCTTTTCCTTTAAATCATACAAGCTCATTTAGGTCGACCACCTAGGCTTGATTCTTTGTCCACATTGGTGTGAATATACTAAACTGATACTATTCAGTTTGGATACTTGAAACCATTTATGAAGCAGTTTGTTAAACAACCGCTCAGCTATTGCAGAGCAATTAGAAAGGCCATGGTTGCCAATCAGTCACCTGTGTGGTGACCTGACCAGCCAGAAATACCATTTTGATAATGTTTTGGTCTTCATACAACAGATGCTTTACATTGGGGTTTCTCATGTAAACCTTGCAAAATTTCTGTGGGGATGAGTAGAGCAAACAAATGAGGAAAAAATATTGAATTATGCAAATACTTATACCCCCGCCTTAGAATATATTAGAACTTCCATAGCCCTGGCTTAGAGAGCTCATTCTTTGAATGTTAAATGTAGTTCCACCAAGGAAAAACAGAAAAATTTAGAACACGTCCACTGTTAACAGCACCAGTTTTCACCGTCATCTCTGTGGCCTTTCTTCAGGAATCCCTTCCCATTCCTGGACTCATCTGTATGCCATAAAATTCTAGACCTGCATTTTACTGGGAAAGTTAATAAAGTTAAAGCCATTCCTCCTTGGCCTTTGACTCAACTATATTAAGCAGGCATGCCTTTGTGTTAAGGCAGTATGTCTTCAACTGAAAGGCAAGACTTCCATCAGTTTAAAGAGCTCATAGGAACCACTTAAGAGCTTTATAGGTGTGATAGATAACAGTGCTGCTGTTTGTTAAAGGCAAATGCTGTACATGGCTCATTTTCTGCCCTCTGTGGTCCAGAACTGAAAGCTAGTAGACCAGATGGTTGCTTGGTAATGACAGTATCTATCATAGAAACTAGGAATTCTTTTGTCTCTTGTTTATCATTTCAGATGTTTGCTTTTTTATTAACAGTGGCAGCAGCAGTAGTAATAGTAGTAATATTTTAAATATCTTTAATAGTATTTTCTTGGGGCTCACAGATTTTAAAAATTATAACAAATTTGTTAGCAGAATAAGTCCAAATTATTCCTGCAAGGAAATCCTCTAGGTTTTATGAACGTGGGAATAGCATCACTCAAATAGTTTTAGATCTGCTTATGTAGGAAGGGTGCCTGGGAAGAAAGGGGGTGAGCAGCTTTGGCGTAGTGAGCGGAATGGTGAGATAATATACCGTTCTTAGTTCTCTCTTCAAGGTGGAGGATATAACCCCAGAGCCTTGTGGCCCAAGGCAGGAGTGGCACTGATTGATCATTGCAAGCTTCACTGGCATTGATGCAGTCTAAGTAGAAGAACGTATTTTTGCATTTTTCTAAACATGTAACATAATTAGATAATTTTATGTTTCTGTTTATTGTAGTTGTGCTAAATTCTATTAGGCCTCAAGGAATAGTAAAATTTAAAAATCCTAACAATTAAGTATTTAAAATTTTAAAAATCAGCAAAAACCAAAGTCACACTCTTTCTACTAAAGCACTATCCACAATTTCAATTTAGACTATTCTGAAGGAGTGAATGAGGCTGGTCAAGTTTACAGGAAAACATAATTTTGAAAATGTGAGAAAATGCTGTGCTCCTGATAGCCTGATACACAAATTAGGCAAGCACAAGCTAAAATAGTTTAGCCAACTCATAGAACCATGACTCATGTTCAGGCCTATGCAAATTAAGTATTTTTCATTTGACTCAATTATTTTCCCTAAGGTAGAGAATTTGAAGTCAGATATTTAGCTTATCCGTAGTCTAGAATCCTCTTTGACAGTAAGACCAAGGAAAATCAGAGCAAAACCTATGTCCTGTGTCATCTTTCAAAACTTAGGGGTACCTTTGTACTTTCCACAACATTTCAACATTTTATATCCCTTTAAATTTTTTTTATATTTTGAGGTTTTCCATTTCAATAAATACATTAAATATAATGTTACATTTTTGTTATCTGTATAATATTTAATTGCAAAGAGATACCATAGTTAGTATTATTTAATTCCTAATGCTGGTAATTTAGATTGTGTTTACTATTGTAAAGATTCTAAAACAAACATCTTTTTCACTAAATATATGAATTTCTGATGATTTCCTTAGGCATAGTGAGGTAAAAATGTCACACATTTTTACATCACTGAACGATAAAATACATGTTCTTAATTGCATTAATATTTACTGGATAGGACGACATAAAATTGAGACTTCATTGAATGTCACTTCAGAAGCTCTTGTGAGACACAAATAACTAATATAAGAAATGAAAGTGGGGACATTACTACCAACCTTCTAAAAGTAAAAAGGATGATAAGAGAATTTTCTGAACACTGTATGTCAACAAATTAGGGAACGTAGATGAAATGGACAGATTCTTAAAAACAAATTAAACTGACAGATTAAATCTAAACTGACTTAAGAAGAAAAAGAAATCTCAGCAGAGCTATAACAAAGAGATTGGTTTAGTAATCAAAAGCCTCTAAACAAAGAAAAGTCCAGGACCAGATGGTTTCACTGGTGAATTCTCCAAAATGTTTAATAGAAAAGAAGGTAAAGCTTCCTAATTCATTCCATGAGGCCAGCATTACTGTGATATCAAGCCAGTTAAAGACATAATCAGAAAGAAAATTACAGACCAATTTCCCTTATAAATACAGGTACAAAATACTGGCAAACCAAATCCAACAGCATATTAAAAGGATTATATAATCTAACCAAGTGGGCTTTATCCCAGGATTTAAAGAGTGATTCAGCATAAGAAAATCAGTCAATGTAATACACCACATTACTAGTAAGAAGGAAAAAAAGAAACTCAATTGATTGAAAAAAAGACACTTAAGATAGTCCAATACCCTTTCATGTAAAAACACTCAATAAACTAGGAATAGAAGAAAATTTCCTCAACAGGATAAAGAGCATTTATGGAAAACCTACAGCTAACATCACACTCAATTATGAAACACTGAAAATGTTTAAGCTTAGGGATAAGCTTTTTTTTTTTTTATTTAAGTGGAAAAGCTGATTCTCAAATTCATATGGAACTTAAGGAGCCCAAATAACCAAAACAATATTTACAAGGAACAAAGTTGGAGGACTCACACTTCCCAATTTTAAAATTTGCTACGAAGCTACAGTAACCAAAACAGTGTGACATGGGCATATGTCTCTGTATTGGTCTTTATAGACAAATAGACCAATGGAAGAGAATTGAGAGTCCAGAAATAAACATCTACTTCTATGGACAGTGTTTTTTTACAAGGGTGCCAAATGTGAATAAGGAAAGAAAATCTGCTTGCAACTTTAAATAAATGGCTGTATGTTATAAAAGTTGTAAAATTCTAGTGGTACTTACTAATGCTGACATATTTTAATGGTAATAAGCTTTTGCTCTGTAGCTTCATCCTAGCAGGTGGTGGATAGCATAAAGAATAATGAGATAGAAGTAGTTCTTTTATTAAAATTCACTTAAGAAACAAAAGGTCAGCCATGGAGAATGTAAGATTGTATATTGAAAATTTTAAAAGTATGCAAACAAATTGCATAGAAATCTTTCTGAAGTATCTATGTTGAATATGTTTAATATTCATCTGCTCGCCTTCCCCACCTCCCACAATAGATATAAGTTCAGGCAAAATTTATCTGAAATAATGATGAAAATGCTATCACATGAAACATGGCACTTATTTCCATTGCTAAAATTCACAGTTAAAAAAATCAAATCCAATATGGACATAATTGAAAAAAACTTGGTATTTGAAAACCAAAAGGTAAAGTTATTCATATAAATGGCGTTTAGACAAGCATTAAGGGATAAATGTAATCTTATGGATATATTTTGAAGGGGCAAAGTATCTAAACGTTTACAGAAAACAATACCAGAAATTGCACATTCTTCAAACTTACATTTCAAAACATAGAAGCATATATAATATTTCTTTTGAAAATGTGACCTCTCTCTGGACAATATACTTTCAGAATAGTTTTAAAAGCTCATTTGTGACTTTTAATCTTGAGATTATTCTTACCAAAAATGAGACTCAAACAAGTTGGCTTGGTCAGAAAATGTAATCAAGGCTTGACATTCTGTTTTAGGTGCTGGTCTCTATATTGAGCTAATTTATAACAACAACAACAACAAAACAAGAGGCAGTTTACCATCAACATTACTTGAAGTGTTTAGTACAACAGAATTTGAAATACAATTTTCCAAGCATTTTAATGTTTATTGGAAATTGACTCTAATTCATTTTGTCTGTCTGCTAGGACTGGGGAGAGGAGTAAACAATGCAGATATGATCCCTGCTGTCGTTTGAGTTTATAACCTAGTAAGACTAACAAATGTAGAGTTAATAATTGTAAATAATAATTTTTTCAATAAATAATAATGAAATATTTTGTTACGATTGTAAGAAATGTAATGAAAAATAGTGCACTGTAGGAGGCAGGATAAAGATGGTGGACTAAGAGGATGTGGAGCTCACCTCCCACCATGAACACGTCAAAAATACATCTACATGTGGAACAGTTCTCACTGGAAGCTAACTGGAAACCAGCAGGACTCCTATACAACCAAGGCTGTATGGAAGATATACACATAGTCAGACAGGAAGGGAAGAAAAGTGTGCCTGTGCCTGATCGGGACCTGGGCCTCTGGGAGGGGCCTCAGAGGAAAATGATGATTACGTGGGTGGAGATTGGCCCTGGGGAATGAGCATTTCGAGCCACAAGTTGGACATCTCAGTCCTGGGGTCCTACACAGAGAAGAGAAGCTGCCTCGGCTGGTTGGAGGACTGCTGGGACAAATGGAAGGGCTGTGGAAAGCTGGGACTCTGCTTGGGAGGAGCACATGCTCACGCCTGTGCAGGCTAGTCCCAGAGGCAAGGAGGAGGAGAGGTCTGCCCTAGTGGCTGCTGGGTGTCCCGAGACCACCTTGCTGCACACCCCAGTATCACAGTGTGGTACTGGATCTGGGGCAGCCGTGACCAGGAAAAAGACTCAACCATGGGATGCAGAGGCAACCTGGTCCCGAGGTGGAGCCTGAGTAGGGTGGCAGCGGCCATTGTTGGTATATAATCAGGCAGCACCTCAGAAACTGCCTGGATCTCTGATTGTGGTCACGCCACCACAGTGCACCCTACATATATGCTGAGAGTCCATGCACCTACAGTGAATTAATCTATGACAAAGGAGGCAAGAATATATAATGGATAAAAGACAGTTTCTTTTGTAAGTGGTGCTGGGAAAACTGGACAGCTTCATGAAAAAGAACATTTCCTCATACCATATACCAAAACAAAAAGCAATGTCTCAAAACAGTTTAAAGACCTAAATGTAAAACCTGAAACCATAAAACTCCTAGAAGAGAACATTGGCAGAGCACTCTTTGACATAAATTGTAGAAAGATTTTTTTAGATATGTCTCCTAAGGCAAAAAATAAAAGCAAAAATAAGCAAATGGGACCTAATTAAACCTCAAAGCTTTTGCAAAGCAAAGGAAGCCATCAACAAAACTAAAATACAGGGCTTCCCTGGTGGCGCAGTGGTTGAGAGTCCGCCTGCCTATGCAGGGGACACGGGTTCGTGCCCCGGTCCGGGAAGATCCCATGTGCCACGGAGCGGCTGGACCCATGAGCCATGGCCGCTGAGCCTGCGCGTCCGGAGCCTGTGCTCCGCAACAGGAGAGATCACAACAGTGAGAGGCCCGCGTACCGCAAGCAAAAAAAAAAAAAAAAAAAAAAAAAACCTAAAAAAACTAAAGTACAACCTACAGAATGGGAGAAAATATGTGCAAATGACATGACCAACAAGGGGCTAATATCCAAAATATATAAGCAGCTCATACAACTGAATCTCAAAAAAAAAAAACCCCAAACAACCCAGTTAAGAAATGGGCAATTCTAAGCTTATATTCTACTTGCTTAATAACACAGAAGGAGTGCTTCTTAAACATTGCAGCAAAAGCCCAGGAACGGATTCGTTGGCACATTCTGCCCATCTGTGAATTGATCACAGTCAAGTTCACTGACTGATTCTTGGTTTCCCTGTTGGGTAAACTCATACACCCGAGACAGCTAGGATCAACTCATCTCAGACTACACAGACTAAAAAAGAAAACAGTTGATTTTCCAGAGGAAAACTGAAATGTTATCTAAAAAAATAAAACAGAAGAAATGTTGAAAGAGCAAAAAGGAAATAGGTTGGCATGGCAGGTAGTTATCTCACTCTACTGCTCACTTTTTATGTAAGTATACACTAATTACATATAAATATAAATCTTGGGTCCAGTTTAAAATTTAGGAGTAAGCTAAATGGATGATATTGGCTTAGCTTTTCTAAGGTGGAATATTTCCAAGAAATGCCGAGATCACATATTTTCTCTGTGGTTCTCAAGACTGCTTAGCACAAAATTCTTTGGGTTTAAGGTAACTTGATTTTATTTGCAAAGGCAGGTATAATTTCACTGTTTGAATATTGTTGAAGGTTAAATTTGTCCTTTAAATATTATGCCTATTGAAATAAAATGACACCATTGCATTTTTATATTCTGAAAAGATGACTTGAATATTTTTAAGACGTATTACATACTACACAGTACAAAACATGAATGATTCAACAACAAAATATGTCTCCCTTTCACCTCTCTTCCTAAGTCATAGATTTCAGTTCATGGATGGAACTAGTATTTTCATGGGTATATGTGTATGTACTTGTTAAAACATAAATAATACTGTCTTATATGGACTGGTAAATCTTAGAATGGCTAGTATAGTGGGTAGTTTCCATCGAGATTGGAATGTAAGTTAGTATCTGATGAAAAAGAACATTGTATAGTAGGTGATGGTGTAGAGAATTTGTTCTCAGAGAAACTAAATCTTTTTGAACAGAAAATTAAGACGATATCTACAGTTAATATGTCAACCATGTATAAACTGAAATGGAGAGGGATAGATTTTGAGTTGGTGGGAACTGTGAGGAGAAAAGTGCTATAGACATGGAGGTATGTAATGAAGAGTATGAGAAAATTAGATACTTTAGATGTAAAAATCAATAGGACTTGTCAACCAATTTGACAGGAGAGAAAGGAGTTAAAACAAGTCTAAGGTTTTGACTACAGTACTTGGGGCGGGGGGTTAGTGTTACCATCAATGAAAACAGGAAACATGGCCAAAGATTTGGCTAAGAGTAAATCCTCCAAGAAAACTCAATATTGGGAACAGTCAGACCAAAGAAATATGAGAAACCAAGAGTACCTATTAATAGCTCAGAGAACACCAAGAAAGAAAACCAAGAAATAACTGTTGGTTTTGGAGACAGAATATGATTAAGGGCCTTTGAGAAACCCCTTCTGGTGTCGCAGTGAGGATGAGAGTCAAATATAAAAGGATATGAGATGTTTTGCTCTAGTGTTTGGTATCAGTGTTCATTCATTCTTGCCAGTCTTATTCCTTGGCATTATAGTCAGTGCCTCCTTTCCTTTTCACCACTCTCCACATCCAATCCATAAACACTTTATATTGATTTTACTCACTAAATGTCTCAAATCTGCCTACCACTCTCCTTTCCCATAACACTTTGTCCGTGTCAGTTCCACCAGTGTCTCTCTGCTTAACCACTGCAGTAACATCATTGAATCCATTCTCTGCATAGCAGCTAAAGTGATCCTTCAAAGCACACTTATTTGATCTTGACACTACGTCATTAAATATTCTTTAATATCATCCTATCTTTCTTAAGATAAAGACCAAACTCTTTGATATTGCTCCCTTAGCCGTGAATGACTGGGTGTGATATATCTCCCCAGGCTCATTTAGCATTACTCTTCTTTAAACATTACAATTCCTGGGGCTTCCCTAGTGGCGCAGTGGTTGAGAATCTGCCTGCTAATGCAGGGGACACGGGTTCGAGTCCTGGTCTGGGAGGATCCCACATGCCGCAGAGCAACTAGGCCCATGAGCCACAACTACTGAGCCTGTGCGTTTGGAGCCTGTGCTCCACAGCAAGAGAGGCCGCAATAGTGAGAGGCCAGCGCACCATGATGAAGAGTAGCCCCCGGTTGCCACAACTAGAGAATGCCCTCGCACAGAAACGAAGACCCAACACAGCAAAAACAAATAAAATAAATTAATGAACTCCTACCCCCCCAAAAGTCCAGCTTCTTTAAAAAAACAAACAAACAAACATTACAATTCCGTTTCCTTTGAATTTTTCAAATATAGTAGTCAGTTATCTACTGGACTGAAATACCTATTGGGCAGAAAGATTTATCAATTTCACTTTTTCCTTTTTTCCTCCCTCAACACATGGAGCATAGTAAGGTAGTAAGTTTTCAATGAATGCTTGTGGAGAACATACAGGTGACATGGTTCATCACCTCTTATGATGGAGATAGAGTCCAATATCATAGAATATGAGTTTTAGAAAACATTCAAGATCAGTAAGACCTACTTTCAAAGTGTCTTTTATGAGCAGGAAGAAGTCTTTTTGGATAATGCAAATGAACAGGAAAACTGCTGAGTTCAGATATTTAAATCACAGAGCTGCTTGTTCAGGAGCATGATTGAAATCATTATCTGAAGATATTTACTCTCTCATGGAGATTAACTAGTGAAAGCATTTAGTATCTCATATTACCTCTTGACCTGCAATGTTTATATTTAAATTTCCACATTAGTTCTGTTTATAATTTCTAGGGCAAACACTAGTCTCATCAATCTGCATGGAATTTGGTATTATTGTGTACATAAATGTACATTGCCATTGGAATAATTTTAAATGCTTGTTAATATTCCTGAAAACTTTAATAACTGTAGATTTCAAATTAACACAAAAATATTGACTTGCTAGTAATCTAATTTATGTTAATTGCTTAATATTTTTTATATTTTTAATAACAAAACATTTTCCTTGTGTCGGTTATTTGTTAGTTGGCCTTCCTCAACTTTTCTGCCTGTTCATGCTCCCCTCTGCTATGTTTGTGGGTTCCTGGTCCACTGCAGCACCAATGGGATTGGTACATAGACTTTTACCTTTCTGCAAAGAAGACTTGATTATGTTTCTCTAACATTCCATATTTCAGTGAATAGCACCTCTATCCTCTTGGTTGGGTGAGCCAGAATCCTCCCTTTCCTTAATCCCCACATGCAGTCTGCCAGCTCCAACAGTCTCAAGAGCATGGTGCTTGTGGGCACTGGGTAACACGATTTTCCCTTTCGCTTCTCCTGACCTAGGGGTAGTAAGTAGTTTCCTGAGTTATTAATGTTAATGTCTGAGTAGTCTCTTTTTTTTTACACATTTTATTTGTTTCCTGGCTTTTTCAATACTTTAATGCTATATTAAATTCCCTGGTTAAATGGGTGTAGCAGGATGGACTATGATGGTTATTCTGCACTGTATCCTCTCTGGTATGTATACTGCAGGGAACTGGAAGCAAGATTAAACAGGCCTCGCTGACAGTAGTAGGTTTCTGGTTAAATTCTTCAAATGGGAAGATCAGACATGTTATTAAAACAGGGAAGAAAGGGAGAACCACTTTTTATTTGCTCCTGGTAGAGTCCCAGGAAACAGTAACTGAGATAGGCAAGTACAGGTACCTGGCTATCTGCTTGGGCAGCAGTAGTATGAGAAATCATGACCTTGGTCACTCCAGCAGCCTCAGCAGCTTGACACAGATAGTCACTGAGCACACAGCAGCAGTGAACGCTCTCTCAGTCTCAGTGGCAGGGTATTCGAGGTTCTGGTTCTGTCCGGAGCAGCAACATGGATGGGCTTCTGCAGGCTTCCGTAGTGCCAGTGGTTGTTTAGCATTTCGGCTTCCGTTGTAGCAGCCATGGTGGTGGTTCCTTAGGCAGGCCCAGCAGCATAGCAGTCCTGGACTCTCAGTTACATTAATTTTCTTTTTGTTTTTCTAGTCTAAGTAGTTTATGTCACCTTCCTTCATTTGCTGTTCTCTGAGTATCCTAGTTTCCTTTTATTTCTTTCTAAGGCTTTACATCACTTTTGTATCTAATTCCCTATATTAAATGCTCTTCGTATGAAATAACTACAATGGTTTCTGTTTTCTTTTTTTAAACTGGATTCTAACCAGACACTTTTTTCCACATTTAAATCATGCCATATATACTTCTTTATGCCAAGCTTCCATTTTTATGATTGTAAAGATAATCGTGTTGATGAATGTTATCATTAGTTCTTTATATTATGGTATAGTAACATTGCATTGTATTATATAAATTACAATGTATTACATTGTATGAATAAACCCCAATTTATTCATTCTAACTTTTAGATTGTTGCCAGTTTCTAGATATTATGAAAATTTTGCTATGAATATGTCTTTCAGTGTATATATGCATGATGTATGTTATATCTATACATATATATTTCATTTGGATATTCAGCTAAAATTGAAATACTGGGTCATGGATATTTTTTATGTTACTCTTTGGCATATATTACAAATAGTTTTCATAGTGGATGTACCAATTTATATTTTCACTAAAAGTGTATGGGAGTTCCAGCTCTTTCATATTCTTCCCAACACTTGGTATTCTGTTATCTACATCTATTGCCTTAAAACAAAAACAACATTAATTTTCCTTAGAAATTAGCCATTTAGGTAAGGCTAGGTGGGATAAATTGTCTTTGCTCCACTCGACATTACCTGGGCCAACTTGAATGCTGATGACTGGAATCATCTGAAGTTTCACTGATTTATATGTTTGGTGACTGATGCCGGGATCCCATTGGCTAGAACCCCAACTGGAAATATGACAGAAACACATATATTGGGAATTGGTATGTGGCTGTGTGGCTTCCCCACAGCATGATGCATGGATTTCTGGGGAAAGCACCTAGAGAAATAGAGATAGAGAGGATAGAGATAGAAATGAGAGAGAGAGAAACCAGCAAAAACTGTATCAACTATTATGACCTAGGCTCAGATCTCCAACAGTGTCAATTTCACTGTGTATTATTTATCAGAAATGAATGACTAAATGTAGAGATTATAACATCCATACTTATAAGAATACATTTTAAATACTTTTACCTCTTCTATGATAGTTATAAATATCTCTAGCAATTTCTTTTCCTTCATACCTTTCTGCTTTGGTTTTGTTGTTTTCATGAATTTCATTCCCACATATATTTGAAATCATTATTACTGCTTTAAACAGTCAATATTTATTTAGATTTATATGGAAATGTATCCTTTTGGGTAGCCTTTGTTTATTTGTATGTTATAATACCTTTATCTAGAATTGTATTTCTTCTCCCTGAAGAATTGTTTTGAGGTTTTTTCCTCTCATGAGTTTCATCTATACAAATTTCTGTTTTTTTAATGGAAAAAGTTTTTATTTTAAAACTTTTTATTTCATTCATTTCAAAAGGATATTTTTACTGAATACAGATTTAGGTTGACAGTTCTTTACTTTCTGTCCTTTAAAGCTGTCATTCTATAGTCTTTTGGCTTTCAGTGTTTTCTTTAAAAATCCAGCTGTCCATCTCACTGTTAGCCCTTTGACAATAATCCCTTCCTTCTTGATTTTGCCTCTCTCATTTTTCTCCTTGTCACTGGTTTATAGCAGTTTTACCATGATGTATGTACCTGAGTGTAATTTTTTTGTTACAAAAAAATTACAAAACTAATCATGTTTGGAATTCAAAGAGCTTGTGTTATGTGTGACACGATATGACTTATCAATTTGGCCAGTACTTACAGTTTTGACCAATGCCTACTTTAATATTTATTCTGCCTCATATTCTCTCTTACCATTTTTATACTCCAATTATTAATATATTTATATTTCTTTTTTTAATTTTCATCTTATTTTTAATTTTCAAAAGAATTTTTATTATGCCCCATGTATCTCACTTTTTTTCTGTATTTTCCATTCTTTTTATTCATGTGTTTGCTTCAATCTAGATACTTTTCTACTCACCTACTCACCACTTTTTCAGTTATCTAATTCTCTCTTCTGCTGTGTCTGGTCTACTCTTCTTCTTTGCTGGACTTTAAACTTCTACTTTTGTCTCATTAACACTGTAATATTTTCAGAAACTCATTTTATCCTCATAGCAGCTATCTTTTAAATATTTACTCAGTGCAGGTACAGTTGAGAAATCCCCAAATGCCTTGAGGGAGACCGTGTAAAATAATGGACCCTCATCTTTATTGTCTCCTTACCTCCAAGAGCTCCTGCCTTCCTTCTTGCTTCATTGGAGCTTCAAACTCCAAATTTGACTTCCTTACTGAGTAAGACTCCTGCACCCTCCAAACCACAACTTTCTGTTTGCCCTCTATGCCCTGCAATGCAAATTAGAAAAAAAAAAAAATGCCCTGAGGAAAAAGCAGTGGTGAACATAGAGCTCTCTTCAATACATTTTTTCTTTTTTTCCTCTAAGACCTTTGTCTCTCAAATCCTGAGCATCTTAGTTGCTCTTCTGTGCTTTGAAAGGATATTTTTTTTTTGTATTTTTCAAAGTTTACCTTTGCTTTTGATGGGAAGGTTAGTCTGATACAAGCTATCCCATTTTGGCTGATAGAGCCAGTCTGATATATTATTTATTACATGAATAGTGAATAGACATTCAGTTCACTTACCAAATGGTTTAATGATTATTATTGAAACATCTGTTTTAACACCTCCTACATGCCAAGCACTTGGGATGTAGCATTGAATAAAGTGCATATAATGGCTTTTCTCAGGGAACTTAGTATCTAATGAAGAATATAGAGAAGTTTTAAAAAGTATTGTGTTACAAGTGTGTTAAGAGCAAAGATTCATTGCGCTGTAAGAATATATATGAGGAGCACTTACTGGGACTTGTGAATTCAGGGAAGAATTAATAAAAGAAAGGACATTTAAGTATAATCCTGAAGACTGAATAGGAGTTAGGTGGGGAATAGGGGGATTTGGAAGAAAAGGGAAAGAGAAATTTTAGCAATGAAAAAAATTATTAAATATCATAGAAGAAAGGATTGACCTTTAAAAGACCTAAAGAGAAAAATATGACAAAAGAATGACAATAGATGAGGTTAAAGAGGAAAAAGGTAACAATAGTTCATAAGAAGCCTATAAGTTCTGTTAAGAAAGCTGACCTTTATCCTAAGATCAAACCAATTCATTTAGGAGTATAAAATGAGCAATAGTATAAATTTTGCATTTAAAAATAATCATGCTGGTTTCACTATTAACAGTATATTGAAAGAGGTAAGATTAGAGGTAGAAGACAAGATAGAGACTTGTAAGAATAACACAGATGAGTGAAAACATTGGAATGAAATATTCATTTTACACAAAATATACAAAATAGTTTATTTTTATTGCAAAGTATTTGAACAAGCCAGGCGTGTATGAATATACAGATTGTGAGTCTAACTGTTCTCAACCTAACTCCCTGAAATTTACTATAACTATTATCAACAGCTTGGTGAATACCATGCAATAATTTTTTAAAACATATTTGTATTCATACACAAAAGACTATATTGCAATTTTATTTTTCCCAGGGAGATAACCATTTATGAACTAGGAACTCTTTATATCCACTGTTGCTAGAAATGTGAGAATGCAAAAAAGCAAAACTGCTTAAAAAATAATGGTTTAGAGACTAACATGAGGGGATGAATAAGGAGCCTTGGGAGGAAAGTGTGTGTGTGTGTGTGTGTGTGTGTGTGTGTGTGTGTGTGTGTGTGTGTGTGTGAGAGAGAGAGAGAGTGTGAGAGAGTGTGAGAGAGAGAGAGAAAGGGAGGAAATATGAGGGAAAGAGAGAGAGAGCTGGATTGAAGATGAGGATGAGGGAGAGAAGACAAATGACAAGAGAATTTGGCAAGAGAACAGAAATGTCCCATGAGGGTTATTAAATTATTTTTCTATGCTCCACATAATGTTTTCCCTTCTTTTTCTCTACAGTATCTTGAGTAAAAAGTTATCTGAAGCTTTATGAAATAAATATGATTTGGAGGGGAATGGTAAAACTTTTGGATCTTGTCTCAACCTTGACTGAGACAGAAACTGATTATGCAAAAAAAAAATCCCTCATATAGATAATATCTAGCTATTTATTCTATTCTACACATGTATCTATGCACAAAATCTATAATTTATGCATACAAATATATGCAAGCACATGTGTATATGTATAATTACATGAATATATAACGTATTCACATTATACATATAGTTGTGCAATTTGCGTTTTTCACCATACATGACAGCCATCTATGTCCCTATATATATCAATTTACTGGAGTTTTTCAAAAGAGTTTTTATGATTACATAGCATTATCATAATTAATTTAGCCAACTGCCTTTTGTTGACTATTTAGGTTTTCTATTAAAATAATCTCTGATCAGTTCTCTCAAAAAATACTGTTGGAGGAAAATCTTTTTTGCATATTCATATTAAATTGTAAATATTACACCTGTGGTGATCATATGATATTGGCATGTTTGCTTGAAAATTTTTTATGTGCTATGTATTTGAAACTTAGAAAAATTTTACCTATTTGTTTTCCCAGCAGAGGTGTTTGAGAGTGTCAAGCCTCTTCCAGTCTGAACATTATGCTTTTGGTAAAAAAAAAATGCCACACCCATGAAAACATTTCCTTCTGGAGGCAGTAAAGTTGCTTCAAAGGCAATTTCTACTGCCTGCTTCCCTTTCTAGTTGCTGCATCTTTTTCTCAGCTGGAATATTTTGTTAAGACTTCTCTTTAGCAATCTTATTCCTGGTTTAGTTTTTATAATTCTTACCTAGCTGGTGTGATAAGACATTCTACTATAGGCTTTTCATGCTCCTGATTCTCTGTTCACTTAACATTTTAGTTTTTATTTGTTTACCCAATTCCAACACCTTCCTTGCTAACCAAGGAGACTATCACTTTCCCGTAATGACTTGGATTCACATCTTGACTAAAACCACTTTATCATTCTGATAAAATTCCTCTCAAGAGTGAACTTACTTTATTGGAATAACATTTCAGAATTAGTCTATGAATTTTACATTTTCAAGCATACTCAATAAAACTCACTCACTATCAAAAGATAAAGAAGTGAATTGTAATTACAAAAGTAACATCATTTCTCTAAACTGCTAGTAATAAAGTATTTATGTGAATCATGTATCAAGCTGGCAAATTACTATTATTAAATATTTAAGACTTGAACATCTAAAACATAATTTTCTTACTATAAGTGTGAGGATTTGCAAATATTTAGCTCAAGTATTCAACTTTTAATCTAAAAAATTCCCTATTTTTAAGCTAATGTAAAATTTGGCCCTTAACGACTGTATTAGGTAGTGGTTTGTACTCTTTTTTTTTTTTTTTTCTTTTGTGGTACGCGGGCCTCTCACTGCTGTGGCCTCTCCCGTTGTGGGGCACAGGCTTCGGACGCGCAGGCTCAGCGCCCATGGCTCACGGGCCCAGCCGCTTCGTGGCATGTGGTATCCTCCCGGACCGGGGCACGAACCCATGTCCCCTGCATCGGCAGGCGGACTCTCAACCACTGCGCCACCAGGGAAGCCGTGTACTCATTATTAAACAGAGATAACTTATAGGGAATGTGTCCATTATTGGAATTTTTTGTGTTTGACATTATATATTTGGTAATTTATTATTTTCAGAGCCAGTATATTATAAAGCCCTTTTATTAAAAAATGCATTGCCTTAATTAAAATAATTTATTAATTTATGAAACACTAAGAGAATTTGTCAAAAAGTAATTAAGTTGTAGTAAGAACACGTAGTGGTTTCTACTGGGAAGTCATTGGTTGTTGGGAAATGGGAATCTCTTGACCTTACAACTCATTTTTCTTTAG
The DNA here is from genome assembly GCF_949774975.1 of Lagenorhynchus albirostris. Lineage (NCBI taxonomy): Eukaryota > Metazoa > Chordata > Mammalia > Artiodactyla > Delphinidae > Lagenorhynchus > Lagenorhynchus albirostris. Next base: position 62,181,539 of record NC_083102.1, read on the forward strand.
CATAGCCTCATAGTCTTCTGAAAGAAATGATATGGAACATATGAGGATGTAAGTCAAAACCTCATTTGAATCAGTATTAAATATTAAAAACTTATTGATGCTTTCAAAAAATTATGACTGAATATTATATCAGAATTAATGTATACATGGATGCAAATAAGCTTAATAACAATGTAGTTTAAACGTTTGAATTCTTTCATAGTCAACATTGAAATATATTGACTATGCTAATCAGGACATTAGAAATTTTATATTATGAGATTTACCATACAGAATTTTTACTATTGATGAGAAATGAATGCCTACCTGCAATCTCTCTTGTTCACTACTGTGTCTAGAGTACCTCACAGAATATTTTAGTCACAGCAGGTATTTAATTATAAATGGGTACAATGAGGTGGTATGAAAGAGTGAATCACTTAGAGAGTTAGCCTAGACAACTACCCAGCATCTGCCTTTAAGTAATGATTTTTTTAACCCCCATAATAATGCTTAGTAGTTATTGTTCTATTTTTCAAGAGAAAAAAAATATGAGTAGTATTTGCAAGTTATAATTTATCAGATTCTCACTTAAGTAAAAATAATAGCTCTACTAGCATAGATGTGGTTAGCTGAAGGTGTAGCTAATGCGTATTGCATGATTACTATGTGCTAGGGACTGTTCTAAGTCTTTACAATAAATCTTCATATGACCTCTAAGATAGATACTATGAGTCCCTCCAATTTATAATTTTATGAGTTGATATTTTAAATACTCTATCTATATATGCTATCATATGAAGTACACTTTTTGGAAAGAATGGCGACTTTTCTGTTAAGATTATATGCAACTGTTGTATAAAAGCAGTCCAAAACATGCATTGGATAACGAAAAAAAAAGAAAACAAAGTATTTGAGATATAATCATTTGTTAACAACTGGGTAACATTGTTCCAGACTTATCTCTATGAAAATATAAAAGCATATAAATAGAAATAATTTTAAAACCTGGGATTTCATTATTCCTGATTCTATATAAACCATTAAGTAAATGTACTTACAAAAAGGAAATAAGATGAAACTGAGGGAATTGCTTAATTTCTGATAAATATTTCTCTATAATAAATGACATAAGTATCTAAAGAAATTTCTCAACTTGTAAAAGAATATTATGAAGATACTTAAGGTTATGAATTCATTATTGTGTTTCTCTTAATATTTCAGTTTTAGTCTGTATTGAATTCTTGACAAAAATTATAAGGACATTATCTCACTTATTTCTTTCTCCTCCTTCTCTATAGTATATTGTTTCATTATACTTTTATTTTTATATTGTCAATGTACCTACTGCTTATTTACAGTTATGAAACCTTAATTCTCTCCTTTATTGAGTATTAGCTTTATAGTTCTGAAATCTGTTCATCACATATCTCCATTCTAGGATTCTTCAGTTTGATTAATCTTTTAGCTTACCATCAAATATAATTTTCATATATGCTATATTCCCAGTGTCAGGCTTGCTAAAGAATGCCTGTTTGTTATTGTATTTTTGAAAGACAAATTGCCTATACATAAAGGATGTGCCACCATCCTTTCAAATTTTTTTAGATATTTCTCTACTGTATTCTAAAGTTGAGTATTATTATGGAAGAGGCTAAAGAAAACATATAAAAACATATTTGTATATAATTTGCTTTATCTTTTAAGTATTCAATTTCAACTCTAGTTTCAGAAATGTTCTTCAATTATATTTTTAAATTATTTTGGCCCATTTATTCTACCTTTCTATATTTTTCCCCAGAGTCACACTTTATGTACTTTTTCTTGTAAATAAAATATATCTATGTAATATTTTTTCATAAAGGTGTACTTTTATATGATATAGAGTTAGACAATATTGTATAAATATTAAATATAATAAATTAGGTGAAAGTTTGTAGGTGGACTTGAATACTTGGCTAATGTCAGTGTTCCTACATGAATAGATTAGTGTTGGTTGGGTAAAACATCTTTTGCATTATACAGAATAATGTATAGGATCTTAATGGCATAAACCAAGTTGAGGGCCATGTTGTTTCTTGTATTTTGTCATGTTTTATTGTGTGGTTTCTTTTTTTTATAAAAGCATATCTTTTAAAAATGCTGATAAAGCTCTGGGTTAGTCCATTTTAGCTAACACTAACTTTTCCAAAGCTTTCTTTCTATTCAGTATGATTTGAAAGTTAGAAGAAAATCTTAGAACTTTGTGCCATCTTGGTGATCCATGTTTATTTTAGGACTATTTCTATGGGATAAATCTCTTCTCTTCTCTTCCATCTTTTGCTTCCAGTGATCTAAACAATGAATTATTTTATAGCATTTTAGTTAAGGGATGTTTGTTTTCTCATTCTTTTGCCATAAATCTTTGCAGTATCTTTATTATCTGGTAATCTCTAGCAAATTCCTATTTTAGTAGCATTTCCAGTCTCTCTGTATCTCAATTTATAAGAGATGAAACTCTCTAGAGCTGCTCTGATGATTTCTGTTCTTCTTATAACTGAATGTTAAACTTCAATTCTGTGAACTAAGAATCCTAAAATATTTTCTTTTCTTTTTTGGGGAGGGAGGGTTGGTTTTTATTGCTTACAACTAAATGACCGCTTACAAATAAGAGAATAAAATGATTCTCCCTACCCTGATCCTTGGCCAAAAAAAAATTTGGATGTTTACAGAGTTATGCTCAGCATGAATTATCTGTCCTGAAATATTTGTGATCATTTTATAAACCTTCTAACCTTGATCTCTACTGTTACTTAATGTGTTCTCAGAATGAAACATTTTCTCGTATTAATTTTTTTTAGTAAAAAATACTGTTACTAGTTAGGAAAAGAATGAAATAGAGATGAAATGAAAATGAAATATGTGGTAAAACATAGCAGTATTAAAGTAAACGTTTTTCAGCATGTCTTGGGAAAGGCAAAGAAACCCCCTTCTTGTCTTTGAGAGGGTAGAACCCAGATTTGTATGAAGGGAAACCCAGAAGGGCAGATGGTGTCTTGTACCATCCTAATAGGCTATAGGAGGAAGTCATAGACATAGTGTCAGGCTGAAACTAGTGCATCAGACAGAAGATTAGAGAAAGACCATCGGTTCCTATGAAACTAGGCTTACGGCTCTGCTCAGCCAAGATAATGCAGATATTTAAAATAGTTTGTGTTATATCTAACATCCAAATTACTTTTTCTCCAAAGGAAACAAATACCGAAAAAGTTTGTTAAAGCTTACTCTTTACTTTGTAGCAAAAGAAATTAGAGAAATTCACCTTTTAGGGCTCCAAAATTATGGAGCATTGAATGAATTTACTGTTCTCTACATTAGTTTCACATTTCACAGTATGACTTACAATTTATTAGAAGTTAAATCTATACAGAAATACCAACCAAAGGTTCTTTCTGAGAATCCTCCAAAGTCTATATTTACATAACACTGACAATTACATTTTCTCTGACAACACTTCTAATCCTATCCTTTGACTTGGGGAAAAGAGAAAGTTACTGTATTGTTTGAACCTGGCAGTTTGTTCCAATGAGAATTTTGAAGGAAGCTTGGATGCCAAATGTGTTGTTTAGTTTTATGCTCGTCTATTAACTTCATTCCAAGTAAAAGATTTTTACAAAACTCTTAGTCATAGTAAAAAGGTCTGACAATATATACCATCTGTGTCCTATCAATAGCTAACCTAAAGACCTACAAGAGTGATAATAAGAATGATAGATATGTAACAAAACATGCAAGAATTTCCTAATTCACTGTTTCATAAAAGGAAATCAGTTTAACAGTAGAAAATTCACAGCAGGAACCATGACCTGGCCACATGCAGATATATTTCTATTATGGGCTGAATTGTGTCCCTTATCCCCATCCCCTTCCCATGCCAACCAAATTCTTATATTGAAATTCTAACCCTCAGTACCACAGAATGTAAGTATATTCAGCAATAGGGCCTTTTAAGTGGTAATTAAATTAAATGAGGTTGTTTGGGTGATCTTAATTCATGTGATTATATGTGGCTATAGGACCTTCAAAGGTGATTAAGTTAAAATGAGACCAGTAGAGTCCTAATCCAACATGATTGATATCCTTTATAAGAGGAGAAAGAGAACCAGGGATGCACACATATAGAGAAAGGCTGTGTGAGGACACACCAAGAGGCCTGCCATCTGTAAGGCAAGAAAAGAAGTCTCAGGAGAAACCAAATCTGCTGACACCTTGATCTTGGACTTCAGTCTCCAAAACTGTGAGAAATAAATTTCTGTTGTTTAAGCCACCCAGTCTGTGGTATTTTGTCATGACAGCCCTAGCAAACTGACACAATTCCCATCTTCCCAAGATTTTCTCTTTCATAATAATATATTTTTTTATCCTCTTAGTTTGAATTAGATCATTTTCACAGTACAGTCAAACCACTATTTACAATGTAGCTAATTTTTCAAGCTTCTGACTGTCCAGTGTAGTATAGATATGCATACTACATTCATGAAGTGGCTTAACTATTTGCTGTGTTTCTTAAGAGCCCAGTCCTTAATTCTACAACATATACTTTGATTTTTGTGGTATGCTAAAACATCAAGTGTCTCCTGTTGAAGCTCTTTTATTAGCAGAGAAAAATCTAGCAAAAAAAGTTTTATTGAATTAAATTCATGATGCTTACACAGCCTGAGAACATACTCCCTGGGTTGGTAGGCTATTTCACTGGGTTGGTAGGCTACAGAGTTTGCCAGTATGAACCTTTGACTGAATCATTGTTGTAAAGCCTGAATTGACTAAAACCGTCAATTGAATACTGTATCCTCTTAGCTCAATTAAGTGAAATACATGTGTATAAAATAGAAATATGGCTAAATTCAGTCTTGTAGGATTTCCTTTTATATATCTGCTTTTACTAGGTTTTACTTGAGACTGTTGGTGACCACTGAAAAATTACAAGTAGTTTGCACTTCCAAAGTCTGGTATTTTCTACTGAGAAAGTAATTAGCTATTGCTTTCATGTGAAAAATTGCTGGGCAAGATAGAAGCTCTGGTATTCATTTACTCTTTGAAATTAAGACTCTTAAATTCAAAGTTCTTGTGTCAGTTGTTTTGACTGAATTCCAAATGTGTTTGCATACATAGAGCTAGACATAATCAAGGGGGTACTATCCTGATTGCTGACTATCCTTTGTGGCAGTTCTGCCCATTATAGGGCTGGTCTACTCTTGTATGTATAAATTGGCTTGGATTGAACAGAGGTTGCCAACTTCAATAGTTTTTACTGTTTTTACAAACATAGACAAGAAGTCACCAGACCGGCATGTATAAAGGGAGAAGGAGATCAGTAATATTGAGTGTCTCACTTAGGTCAGGCAGTTGATATAAACCTTTCCTACAGCATTACATTAATCCTTTCCGTAAAAACCTTCTAAAGTAGATATTTGTATCCTCAATTTAGAGAAGAAACTGAGGCTTAGGCTAAAAAAATTAACAACTGGCTATCTAATCCTATCTCAAGATCAATTCCTCTAAAACCATTTTAGACTAACTGAGTCATCTGTCTCACAAATAGTAACCCAATGTGCTTGCATTGCTTCTTGTGACATTTGAGGTCACGGTGAGCAGTTTTAACAGCAAGTGGCCATATCAAAGAAGAAATTCTTATATAATGAAGCATTTGGTCAGAAAAACAATATCAGATGGACCATGAGTCAGCACAGTTTTCTTCCCCCAGCACACACTCTGAATCCACTCAATTGGGTTCCTCTGTTAAAACTGCGTCCTGAGCGACATTATTTCACAATTTCTAAGTACAAACAGTTACATTTTGAGTTATGTAATGTTCTCTCTTCTGAAAGAGTTAACTGGACCTTAAAAATCTGCTTTAATACTTGGGGGAAATGCTTATGTTATGGTCTGGGGTTTATAAAAAACAACAGTAATATTTATTTAGAACCCCTGTGTTAGGCACTATACTAAATGATTTCACATGTTAGGAGAGGCAGACTAGCTTAGGCTGTTTATTTGAGAAACAAATCCTGTGTGAGTGGATCATCATTAATATGTAAATTCACTGTATTATTGCTTTACTGGCACATTCCTTTCTTATTTGTCCCTTTCACAACTCAAAAGAGAATCATTCAGGACTGAGTTGTTTGTCATTCCTTTTTGACTAGACAAAAAGCAAAGAAAGAAATAAAGGAAGGCATTTGCTTGTGCTAAGAAAGCCTCCTTTAGGAAGCTGAAAGAGGCTGTAATTAGTTCCAAAATACCATCTTATATCCACTGTGCATATATTTTTCACACAAGAAAATTGAACATTGGAGACCAAAGGACCTGGAATGTAAAATGATGCAGCTAAACTCCATTTAGAAATAGCTGTGATGCAATTCCCAGTTGTTGGATTGATTTGATCTTCTTATCTTGGGAAGAAATTGAACCCTGCAATATCACCAATATTTTCTAACTCCTCTCTGATTATTATTATAAACTGACAGTGATTCATTTTGAGTAATTATTCTGAAAAATGAATTAGATTAAAAAATAATCTTCTTGATTATAGAGGAGCCTAGTCCTTTTTTTTTAAATTAGTCCCCTTTTTAGGATGACTGATGATGTCACATTTGACTAACAGTGGATTTCTTACTTGCTAACTATTTGACTTTGCTTTGAAAAAAACTGTATAAGTTAAAGGCCAAAATTTTAATAAAACCCCAATTATGAGTAAAATTATTCTGGAAGGAAGCAGCATATAATTAGCCAGGAAATCAGAATCAGGGGGCCTGAAATATATTCTTGGCTTAACCATCAGTTATCTTCATGAGCCCAGATGACCTCTCTGGGTCTGATTTCTCTGCATTTGTAAAATGAAGGAGTTCAAAGAGGTGCTCTCTAAGGTCCTTTCCTCTTCGACCATTCTGTTTTTATGTATTACATAATTCTATCTTATGTAAATTAATGGTCTGGTTTCCATGTAGGGCTCTAAAGTAACATTGGAGAGCGATTAATGGAAAGTGTAAAGAAAGACTAGCTAATAGGGGAAATAATAGTTCCTTTATGTTTCATTGCGTATGGAAAGGTGATCTCAAGAGTAGTGCTTCTTAAATTTTAATTTGCATTCATATCACCCAGGGATCTTGTTAAAATGAAGACTTGGGTAGGATTGAGGAGAGGCCTGAGAATATGCATCATCACTAGCACCTTCCACAGTGGTGTCCTTGTGGCTGGTTCCAGAGCACATTGAGTAGCAAGGCTCTGACTGTAAATCTAAAGTGTATATAAGAATCTGAGGGGTAGTTAAAATTCAGATTCCAGGATTAGCTCTCCAGAAATTCGGAGATTGGGTTGGGGGTCACAAACTCTGAATTCTTAACAAGCATCCTGTGTGATACTGATGCCAGGGGTTCAGAAACCAAAACTAAAATACATTTAAGAATTACTATTATAGAATCATGGAAGGGATTTATCTACCAGCCCTTCTTTGTTTTTTTTTTTTTAGCATCTTTATTGGAGTATAATTGCTTTACATTGTTGTGTTAGTTTCTGCTGTGTAACAAAGTGAATCAGCTATACGTATACTTATATCCCCATATCTCTTCCCTCTTGCGTCTCCCTCCCTCCCACCCTCCCTATCCCACCCCTCCAGGCGGTCACAAAGCACTGAGCTGATATCCCTGTGCTATGCAGGAGCAGCCCTTTTAATTCTGTCCAGGTTCTCTTTTCAAACCCAGCCACTGACTAATTTATTGCTGCATTTGTTTTCAGAATAACTTTGTGAAACCAATTCTGTGGTTTGCTTTTATTAGTCTTTTCATTTCATGAATTATCTGTTGTCTAGTTAGAATGGCAGTTGGGTGTGTAGGGCTTTTGGTTTTTTGTCATTGTTTTTAGAAGTCGAAGTTTAGGGGACTTTCTACCTCTTAACAAGTATTTGTGAAGTCACTGTAAAAGTAGCATGCTGTAGTGGAGAGAAGACCATACTAGAAGAAAGAGAGCCCAAGCCCTGATGCCAGTACTGCTAAACAGATTCATCTGTTTATTCATTCATTCATTCTGTGCTTTTCTCACACCTGAAATTGGGAGATCTTGGGTCTTACCAGTTAAGTTAGTTACTAAATTACTAGTTAAATTAGTTAGATATACTCAACAGCATGCTGATCTAATGGGAGTTGTCAACAATGAAAATAATGATTAGAGTTTAGAGGGGTAAGTACTATAATACACAGACTGCTTTAAAGTAGTCTCTGAAGTTCTTTGCTCCTAAGTAAAATATTGGACCTGTCTGTTTTGTTTGTGAGCATAATAGGAGAAAAATATGAGATTAGTATAACTAGAAATAGTATACATATGACCGTGTACATGTAGTTCAGTTGGGTAATACTGAAAGCATGTAAAATAAACAGTCATTTTCATTTTGGAGGCTATATTAGTCAAGGTTCTCCAGAGAAACAGAGCCAATAGTAAATATAGATGTAGATAGAGATGAAAGGAGATTTATTATAGGAATTGGATCACATAGTTAAGGAGGCCAAGAGGTCCCAGGATGTGCTGTCTGCAAACAGGAGACCCAGGAAAGGCAGTGGTGGAATTCAGTCTGAGTCTGAAAGCCTTAGAATTAGGAGACCAATGGTGTAAGTAGTGATCTGAGTCAGAAAGTCTGAGAATCAGGAGGGCAAGAGAAGATGGATGTCTCAGATCAACCAGAGAGAGAGGAAGTTCACCCTTCTTCCACCTTTTTGCCCTGTATGGGCCTCCAATGGGATTGGCTGATGCCTTTCCACATTGGGGAGGGACATCTGCTTTGTTCAGTTCAATTCAAATGCTAACCTCTTCTAGAAACTCCCTCATTGAAACATCCAGAAATAATGTTTTACCAGCTATCAGTGCATCCCTTAGTTCAATCATATTGACACAAAAAATTAAGCATCACAGAGACAGAGGGAAGAAAGGGCATCAAAACGTTATGTAAAAAAATTAGAGATAAACCTTGGCATATTACATTTGGAGTTTTAAATAACTTCTACCATGTGATGCAGTAATTTCTCTTCGGTACATCTAGGCCAGGAACTCTCTCTTGCCCTCCACATGTTCATTTACGTTGCTTCATTCAACAAATATTTATTTACTGGTCCCAAATCATATACCAGAAACTGTTCTAGATTCTGGGGATAAAATAGAAAACCATTAAAACAAACTTATCCTCAAGTATATCCCAATATTGTAGTGGGACATATTCTGAGGAGGGAACAAATAAAAATTAAACTTTTTAGCATAGCAGCTGGTAATGGTGGAAAAAGAATAAAGCAGGAAAAGAGAAGGGGCACGTTGAGAGGAGGGTGATGGTAATTTCTTAGGGAGGAAAGGCTTCCTTGAAAATGTGACGTTTGATCAGGGACCTAAAGAAGGTGGAAAGTGAGCTTCACAGTTCCATGGGTTCTCAGACAGGACATAGAAAGGACAGATGCCGTCATGCATGTGGCGAGTTCAAGGACCAGCAGAAAGATCAATGTGGCTGGATCACAGGGAGCAAAATTGAGGAAACATTGTTTAGAAATTTGTATGCCATACTAAGAATTTTGGCTTTTCCTGTGAGTGAAATGGGGAGCACAAGCAGTTTTAAGTAGATGTATCATGTGCTTTGATTTTCATTTCAAAGGGATCACTGTGGCCCTTGTGTTGAGAATAGATATTAGGAAAGAAAGATGAGTCAGAGAGACAAACTAGAATAGGTGTTGGAAAACTACAGCCCATAGTTCACATCTGGCCAGCTTCCTGTTTCAGTAAATAGTTTTATTGGAACACAGCTACATTCATTAAATTGCATACTGTAGATGGCTGTTTTCACATTGTGGCAGAGGTAAGTAGCTACAACAGGACCTTATGGCCTGCAGTAACTAAAACACTCACTATCTGATCCTTGTGGGTAAAAGTGCACACCGCTGAACCAGAAGGTTATTATGGTAATCTGAGTGAGTGATAGTGATAGCTTGTATTAGGAAAGGAGTAATGGAAATAATGAAAAATGTTCAGACACTGCCTGCATTTTGAAGGTAGAAAGGAAAGAATGTGTTGACAGAGGAAAAGTATAAAAGGCAAAAAGAATAATCAAATCATGAATGACTTTTTTTTTGGCCTGAGAAGTGGGAAAGACCAGAGTATTGATATACTGATTGATTTTAAGAAGATTGATTTTATTGATTTTTAGAAAAATTGTGGGAAGGGCAGGTTTGGAGGTGCAGATCATGAGTTTAGTCTTTGAAATTCTTACATCCAACAGGTATATCTTACTAGAAAGTTGTACATCTAAGTGTAGAGTTCAGAGGGGTCTGAGCTGGTGATATAAATTTGAAAGTTTTCAGCATAAAAAAGTCATGGATGAGATCACAGGGCAGTGATGGTATAAAATCAAGAGGTTTTAAGAGTAGAACTGAGGCTCGAGCTTTTCCAGTGTTTGGAGGTCATGAGATACTGTAAACTCAGCAAAACTGAATGAGAAGGAGAAGCTATAAAAATTGGGAGAGAAAGAAGAGCACATGAAAACCTGGATGCTGAGTGAAGAGAGTATATTAAGGAGACCATCCTCAGCCTTATTAGTACTGCTGGTCTTTTAGATAAGATGAGGATGGAGCATTTATTATTGGCTTAAAATATGGAGGTAGTGATAACCTTGAGGGAAGTTTTGATGGCCTATGGGGTGAAATGCTAATTGGACAGGATTCAAGAGAATGGAAAGAAAGGAACTGAGGACAGCTTATAAAGAAAACTTTTAGTTGTTTTCCTCTAAAGGAGAGCAGATAAGGTAGAAAAAGGATGTGGAACTGAATTTTGTTTTCTGATTTTTTTTTTAAGATGGGAGAAATAGCAGAATGCTTGTATGCCCTTGGAATAATTTAGTCAAGAGGGAAAGTTATAATGTCCAAGACAAAAATTCCTGGAGCAATGTGTTGGAGCAGGTGTACAAGTGGAAGAAATGTCCTTCAGTGAAAACACAGGCTGTTCATTCAAAGTAACAGAAGGGAAGACAGAATGTATAGGCACAGATACAAATAGGTGACTTGATTGTAGCAGCTTGGAATGTTTTCTTCTGTTTGCTTCTTTTTCTCTTTTCTTTTCTTTTTTTAGCGTAGGAAGCAAGATCAACAAGCTGAGGGGGAAAATAGAGAAGAGGTCTTGGAGGTATGAGAGGAGAGTGAAGGAGTAGAGGCTATCTAAACATCTTGTAAAGGAGGGTCAAGTGAATAGACTTGGGTGGGGGCATGTATAGCAGAGCTTCTGCAGAATACCAAGGGCTGAGATTCAAAACAAATAAAAAGTTATGATAATGTAAAAAAAATATTCTAAACATCCAACAGAAGGATAATAGATAAATGATGGCTTAGAACTTTCAGTAAATGGACCCTTGTACAACTATTAAAATAATTTTGTAATATGCTTAGTAACAGGGAAAAATCCCTTCAAACAATGTTTGAGGAAAGCTCTTTATGTTCTAGACTGTTATTATGAGAATTTGACAAATGGCATAGATAGTAAGACTCCAAAGACACATTGCTGGGACGTGATGGCATGGATTACACTTCAGGTCTATCTGATTTTAACTGATTACCACACAGCTTAAATTTACATTTTATTTTAAGTACCTACCTCACATGGTTAATTGAAGTTTAGCCTTTATTTTTTTTAACCTACAAATTAAAAAAAAATAAACTATTACATAGATATGTATCCCCAATCTTCTTGAATAATTGTTTCAACAGATTGTTTCAATAATTGTTTCAACAGAAATATATAACTTTTAATGTAACTAATATCATTTATTTCTAATATTCCAAGTCATCACTCTGAACTGCATTTTTGTGAAAGCTATTTCTGTCATTCAACACATAACCCTTACCTTTGTCAACACTTTCATCAGCCAGCTCTTTGTCTTTTGTAGATTTAACTATTCTGACGAAGTCTTCATGTAAATCACCAACGTCTTTAACATGCTAATTTATTCTTTGAAAATAGTATATAAAGTGATAGAATTACGGGAGTTTCTTTGAATGCAAGAAGCCTGTGCAACTAAACAGAATAAATTTTAGGCATAGGTGAATCAAGAAACAAAACCCAAATTTAGTGTGGGTCACTCCTCTGTGATGATTTCTTTAGCAAAAATGGTTTTAAGTTTCAGATTTTATTCTCAAAAGACTTTCAGGTTTTCTACACATATGTTACTCATCGTAACAAATGGCACTTAGATGATCTTACCTAGTCCTATGACCATAAATAATGTTTACCTCCATGCTGATGACTCCCAAATTTGTATCTTTTGTCCAGATCTCTTCTATAAGCTTCAGTCACATATATTCAGCTGTCTTCCTGACATCACCCCTAGGGTAATTCAAACATAATACATTCAAAACAGATCACTTACGATTTTTGCTACCTCTACTGTGAGAACAAAGATGATTCTCATCAGACTGTTGACATTCCAGGAAATGTTGACATCACTCTGAAAGGACGCACAGTTATTTTCAAGGACCCCAGAGAAACTCTGTGGAGGAACTTCAGGCACATCAATGTAGAATTCAGTCTCCTTGGAGTGAAGAGACCCCAGCATTGACAACTAGTAGGGAAATAGAAAGGAAGTGGTTACTGTTCACACTATCTATAGTCATGCATAGAACATGATCAAGGGTGTCACACTGGGCTCCTGTTACAAGATGAGATTTGTGCCACTTGCCCATCAACCTCATTATGTAGAACGGGTCTCTTGTTGCAATTAGAAATTTCTTGGTTGAAAACTACATCTGCAGGGTTTGCATGAGACAAGGTATTCTTTGTTCACTATCTTGAGTCCAGAATGATGAGTTAATCTTGAAGGAAACGGTACTAAACATGTATCAAATTTAACTATTTTGACTCAGCAAGCCAGAACAGTTATAAATGAGAATATCAGAAAATTTGGAGATGGTGTCTATGTTTCTGAAAAAGGAAAAGTCCAGCAGGCTGATGAATAAAGTCTAAGAGTTGTCTATCTATGGAAACAGTAAGATGCCCGATGACTCCTAAGACCTTCTTGTGATATTTTAAAGATGCGATAAAAGCCTCTGTTGAAAAAACAACAACAAAAAACCCAGATCATCTGAATACTCTATCCACAAGCTGTTGTTTGTTTTTACAATGGAACCATCACTTGCTCAAGCCAAGAATCATCCTTAATTCATCTTTCTCTGTAAACTGTTTTTGCTCAGTTTCAAGTTTGTTAGTTCTACCTCTGAAATACATGTCTATTCAATCCACTCTTCTTTCCCTCCCCTGCCCCTCTCTAGTCCAAGCCCCAATCATCTCTAGCCTGTGTTACTGTTAGTATTCTAATTAGTCTGAGGACTTTCTCATTTCTTCCTTCTAAGTTCTCCACAAAACAAATATTTTTGAAAAACCATTCAGATCACATCACTTCCCTACTTAAAACCTCTTAATGGTTTTCTGTTGTGCTCAAATAAAATTGAAACTCCTTATCCTGATTTATAAGATACTGCATGCTTTAACTCTTGTCTGGGTTTTCACCCATTGTACTCCCCCTAGCTTTTTCTTCAGTTGCATTGTTCTTTGTCTTCTTTGAAGACATGGAGCCTTTCTAGCCTTAGATCCTTATATCCACTCTCACCTCTATCTGGACCACTTTCCCATGGCTCTTCTTATTCCTTAGATCTCAGATGAAATGTCACACCCTGAGAGAGGTGTTTCTTGACCATCCTATCTGGAATACATTCCCCACTTTGAACTTTTTTCTGTCAAAACATCTGCTTACTTCTCCTACAGAACCTACTATATAACCTTTGGGTGTTTTGCTTATTCATGTATTTCATTGCTTATTTTGTGTCTCACCAATTTATAGTTTGTCACTGAAGCCCCAGTGTCTGTCACATATCAGATTCTTAATAAATAATTTTTGAATAAATGAGTGAATATGCTGTTTTCACTCCTTGCAGAAGCTTTAGTTCACTTTCATAGTTTGAGTCCATTAGTTACCACATGTGTAGTCAATTGATATTTAGATTACAGGTGATAATTGCCTTCTTAACACTTCCCTATTTTCTACTTTTAGCCTGAAAAGATCTGTTTTAAGCAATTTCTAGAGCCCTTTGGTATATCACACTTCTAAATCTTTGTCTTCTTTTGTCGCAGATAATTCCAATGGATATTTATAAGAAACCCATTTAGCTGGATATCCCCAGCTGTTTCTCATTTTCACTCAGGTTCTTACCTCTGGGTAAATGTGTCCCTATTTTAACCACCTCTGAACAATTTTAATATCACACAAATCAAAATGCAAATTTACAAAGCAAAAGAGGTTTCTTTATCCTCCTTCCACCATTTGCACAGGCTGTCTACATAAATTTGCTGAAGGTACTAAAGATAAGACAAAACATAAGTTGGAATCAGGGGGAAAAGGGTTTAATCCAAAAAACTCATCTCAGGTGACTGAAATCACAGCATGAGTCAGTGCATTTATTAAGATGCTGCCTAGCCAGCTGAGATAGATCATATTTTTATATCATCAACCATGCCTTTGGCAAATAAACATGACCATAGGCTACTCAATTTTATTTTAGAGATGCCGTTTTCAAACTTTCAGTGATCTTTACCACAGGTTCCAGAATCCCACAGAAAGGCATAATCAGAAATCATATCATGTCATATCTCCAACTTCTGAAATAGAAGTCATTAAAATTGTCTTTGGAGATTTAGTGAATTTATGCATAAAACCTCTACTTGGTTATCCTTTTGTGTCATAGAGAGCACTAGCAGTGTTTCCTTTCAGTTTCTCCCCTAGAGTCTGGTGGGCCAAGTGGACAGGGTCAGAGTGACCAGCTAATGCTGGTCAGTATACTGGCCCGTATTACCCCATGGAACACTTCCCCAGAGTTAGACACATGTTTAATTCTCTATCTCATTTAACCTTCTTTTATCCATCAACAGGCTCTAAAGGACCTATAGAACTTGTATTTGTCACAAATCTGTATCAGCTATGTCTATATCTTAGCCACAGGATAGGGAAGAACAAATTGTAAGTTCAGAAATGTATTAGAAAAATGAAAGTAGCTATTCCCATTGCCAGAGGGGAGCCGGCTCTGCAAAGACAGAAAGTGGAGGATAAAACAGTCCTTTTACTCCTCCCCTCCTCTCTTATTCAGTCCACAACATCATAATTCCAGCAATAGAAACAACCAGATAATTTTTCAGGAGTTCTGAGCAAGTGTGTTTGTTTCTCACTTTCTTACCTACATATTAGAAAAAAAATCAAGTTTCCCTTAGAGGGAATGCCAGTGTAACATGTGGCCACCCAGGTGGTATGTTAGGCAGTAACATGACCAGTTGAAAAAGGGCAAAGGCATACTTGCAATTTTCTGCAGGACTTTCTAGTTTTCCTTTAAGCCTAGAGAAGGAGGAAGCAGATATCTGGGATGTGATCTGGCTTAGCACCCCACAACAAAGTCTATCCAGTTGGGTAAAATAGTCCCAGAAAATGGGGAGGAAAGGGAGCAGTTATGCCTCTGCAGTATCCACAATGCTGTGAGACTGAAGAGAGGGTGCCCAGGTGGGTATCTGAAGACCACTGAATATATCACATGGCAAAATAGTAGTCTCCCTAGTCAGACTAGGTAAGAGCGCTATTAGCCTGATAAATCCAGAAACAAGTCATAGGCTTTATTTGCTATAGATGTCAGCAGCTGATGGCAGCTGGGCATTAGGGCAAGAGATACTAACACTGGAACCCACGGTATTTCACAAGAACCTACATACAAGGAAACTGAAGTCAGAGTAGTGGATATTATCATGTCAGCAGAGTATGTAGTATGAGAAAATTGAAGCATAGGACAGAACTCTGAATTTTGAATCAAGGGCACCAAAAGAAAAGAGTAATCTGAATAAGGAGTGATCAGATGTGTTGACTGCGACCAACTAATGATTAAAAATCTCCATTGAACTTGAAATTTGAAAGTCATTAGTGACCATTAATAGAGACAGATTCTGTGAAGAGGAGAAGACTCAAAGACAGAGTGGAGGAGCTGGTAAGTGAGAGTAAAGGGTGGATGAGGAAATAGAGGTATCAGCTGTAGTCCTTTCAATAAATTTGACAATGAATAGCAGAGAAATCAGGTAAACTTAGAGAAGAAAGTGGAGTAAGACAATGTTGTTTTTTGTTTGTTAAATCATTTGTTTTAAGGAAGAATACTGAGCATGTTTCATTGTCTAGGGAAGGAAGCAGAACATAGGGAGAGGAGGTAGCCCTTAAACATCTCATTGAATCCTTACAATTTACTGAGGTAGAATATGTTTCCCCCATATCGGGAATAGAGACTGATTGATTTAAAATCCTCATTCTACCACTTATAAGCTATGTGACTTTTGATCAATTGTTTTTTTTTTTTTTGCGGTACGCGGGCCTCTCACCGCTGTGGCCTCTCCCGTTGCGGAGCACAGGCTCCGGACGCGCAGGCTCAGCGGCCATGGCTCACGGGCCCAGCTGCTCTGCGGCATGTGGGACCTTCCCGGACCGGGGCACGAACCCGTGTCCCCTGCATCGGCAGGTGGACTCCCAGCCACTGTGCCACCAGGGAAGCCCTGGTCAATTGTTTAACCACTTGAGCCTCAGTATCCTTATTCATGAAATTTGATTGAGAATGATGATCCTTGGGGGATAAAGTCTTCTTCATAGGGTTGTTATAAGTTAACGTTTATAAAGTGTTTAGAATCCCATGGTGAGCAATATATAAGTGTTTGTAAAATAAAATAAATCTCTGATTTTAAAGCACATATTCTTTCCGCTCCACCAGTCCAAACTACATATCAGTTTGCTGACTCCCCTCTTGGAAGTGATAATATATTTTCCCAGGGCAAAATAAGCAATTATAATTCTTGTAATGCTATAATTCAAATAAACAGAATTTTGTGGACTATTAAAGAAAGTAATGACCATGCATCATAGTAGAACCTGGAATATATTTTCTTATAGAAGCAAAAACAAGTATCGAATATTTCTTGTGATATAGGTTGGAGATGGCTTGTTGATTAAAAACAGGAAATGGAAGACAGATAACACCTTCCAGTGAGTTATCAGTGAAATGGGTTCTCCATTCCTATTTACCTGGTTCAGTTTAATTGCTAAATAACTGGAAATACACCTACAAACCACAGCAGAAGAGCATCTGAATAGTCGAGTGAGAGGACAGAGAAAATTGCCCTTCTGCCATGAAACTTTACACTATAATCGTCACTGAATTGTAGGGACAGGAGGTGATTTCTGAGTAACTGAAATAATTTGAACTTGTGTTAGACTCTTGTTTTTGCCTGTTATCTTTGTTTGGACTGCTGACAACATATATTTTTCATAAAACCCAAAGATTCTGCCTCCTCGGCCAAGTTTGTAAGTACTTTTTACTATTCATGTTTTCCTTACCAGCTGAGTTCTTATATGCAGAAATACTTAGAAAATTAAAAAACATAAAACATAATATTTATTTTTGTTGTACTGTTATTTTCTCTTTAGGAACTCTACTGGTCCAAGAGGTACTAATTTTACTATGAATTAATCTGAAAGTAGGAAACACCTTGGGATATTACCTAATCTTGGAAAATGAGATGGTTTTCTGGCATCTGAAATATCTGTTCAGACTGCAGGAACTATAAGGGTCAAGAGAGAGAGAAGAGGAACTGGTTAAGAAAATAAGTAGAACTTTGAGTGAATTCAGTGTTTTTATATTCTGGAAAATCTCTTAAATGCCTGACACATGTTCAATAACTCCTAATAATAATTCCTGAATGTCTGATTTGACAATACAGAGATGAGCACACATACATCATTTTTTCACTGACATCCTGAATAGAATAATTTCATTAAAAAGCCATAATATTTAAACTTTACACATCATTGCTCAAGAGTAAGAACACATTAATTACTTTAATGAATTAGTTGTGTTCATGAATTACTACCTGGAATATATATATTTCAAATTTCTGCATGTATGTGTTTAAACAAGATATAGTAAGTTCTTAACAGTTTAGTGTGTGAGTGTACTTGGTGTGAGTTAGGACAATCTTCTGTTTATGCTTCCAGTTTACTCTTCACCTTGTTCCATTCTCAAAAGTCTAACCTGTGGGGGACTCATCAAAGCATTTCCTTACTCTCTGGTTTCTGCTTGGGTTTGGTCAACAGGCTGTACCAATAGGAGATCAAAGGAGAGAGGAGACTGATATAGGGGTATTAATTCCCCTGGATGTCTCTCTGCCAGTTTGTGACCAGTGTCCCTTTTGGCTGTTACTTCCATTGAGAAGCCTTCTCCGTATAGCTATCCTCTTTAGGTTCCAGTACTAGCTTGCTCCCATTAGACCTAGAGGGTAGTACTTTTTCCCTGTTATAACTAGCCTCAGTGTATTACACTATTTATTAATGACCTTGGTCCACCCTTGGAAATAATCTCTTTATTAAAATCTCCTCAAATAACATTTGAATGATCCACCTGTTTCCTGACTGAGCTGTTACACTATAGGAAATGGATTTCCCAGAGTACTTAGTTGTGGTGTAATAATCTTCGGTGCCAGCATCATCTCTTGTGTGCTTTGTTGCAGTAGCTTCCTGTTGTTCTTCCTGCTGCATCTACTCTTGTTCCACTAAAGTCTATCTCCTACACAGCAACCAGAGTGATCTTGTTAATGTAAGAAAGATCAGGGCTTCCCTGGTGGCGCAGTGGTTGAGAGTCTGCCTGCCGCGGAGCGGCTGGGCCCGTGAGCCATGGCCGCTGAGCCTGTGCATCCGGAGCCTGTGCTCTGCAACGGGGGAGGCCACAACAGTGAGAGGCCTGCGTACCGCCAAAAAAAAAAAAAAAGAAGAAAGATCAAATCATTTCTCTGCTCAAAGCTCTTTGAAGGCTTTAAATCTAAAAGTCCAAGACATCTCCATGGCCTCAGGACCCTAATAATCTTCCCCAATCCATGGCTTGCTTACCTCCCTTCTCTGATCTCCTCTACTAGTAACGTGCTCCCATATACCACTGCTCTAGACCTTTCATTGTTTCTTGAGCACACCAGCCACGCTTCCTATTAAGGATCAGCACATTTGGTATTCCTGCTGCCGTTAATGTTCTTCCTCATGGGTTTAGCTTCTAAATTGAGACCTTTCTGTACACCCTATTCAAATGAAACTCCATCTTGCCTTAGGCTTGCTTACATAGTATTTTTCTTCCTCCAAAGTGCTTATCATGAACTAGCATACTTATTTTATGCCATGTCTTCATTAAAAAAAAAAAATTACTTGCATAAAAACTGGTTTATTTCTGTTTACCCCTATACTCTGAATGCCTCAAACACTGCCTGGCACTTAGTAGAAACACACTATATAGTGACTTAATGAGTGAGTGGGTACATATTACTCACTGAAGGTCAGTCACATTTTATTCAGGTCACAGTGACTTTAGTTGCAGTGTTAGAACTGATTTAATTAATTAAATCAATCATGTAAGAAATTATTAAAACAGTTCTATGCTAAAAATTTCATTGCTCTCTGAGATTTACATCTGTTTAATGTACACAAATAAATAAATTACACGTCTTAATTTACTCTTAAATCAATAGAATAACGTAAGTAAAGTGAATCAGCAGGCCTAAATTTTTGAACTAACTCTGCTAGCAACTTATATTGCAAAACCTAAGGCAAAGTCACTTTAATTTCTATGCACTCCAGTTTCCTTAGCTATAAAATTAGGCAAAAGATTAGATGATTCTTAGGGTCCATTATTCCTCTGAAATTCTAAGAGGTGGTGGTTATATAATATACCTTTTGAGAATATGTTTATATATTTTAAAGTGTCATCTGAAATTATAGTGTAATCAATGTAATCAATCAGTGTAAGAATCACTAATAAGTGACAACTACAGGAAGCACATATAACATTATCATTTGTCTTTCATCTTCTTTACTAACAATATATCACTATGTCTTTTTCTGGAGAATAACAATGGATAAAATAATCAGGGGACTACTGACCACAGATAATCCATCGATTGAGACAGAAGTATAATTGTTTTAAATTGAAGTATAGTTGATTTACAACGTTGTGTTAGTTTCAAGTGTACAAAACTGATTCAGTTATATATATATATATATATGTATATATTCTTTTCCAGACTCTTTTCCCTTATAAATTATTACAAGATATTGAGTATAGTTCCCTGTGCTATATAATAGGTCCTTATTGTTTATCTATTTTATATATATTATTGTGTATATTTTCATCCCAAACTCCGTATTTATTCCTCCCCCCA
Organism: Lagenorhynchus albirostris; assembly: GCF_949774975.1. Classification (NCBI taxonomy): domain Eukaryota; kingdom Metazoa; phylum Chordata; class Mammalia; order Artiodactyla; family Delphinidae; genus Lagenorhynchus; species Lagenorhynchus albirostris. Next base: position 62,201,834 of record NC_083102.1, read on the forward strand.
CTTTCCCCTTTGGTAACCATAAATTTATTTTCTGTCTGTTCGTCTATTTCTGTTTTATGAATAAGTTCATTTATATCATTTTTTTTAGATTCCACATATAAGCGATATTATACGATATTTGTCTTCCTCTGGCTTACTTAGTATGATAATCTCTAGGTCCATCCATGTTACTGTTAATGGCATTATTTCATCCTTTTTATGGCTGAGTAATATTCCATTGCATATCTATACCACATCTTCTTTATTGGTTCATATGTCAGTGGACATTTAGGTTGCTTCCATGTCTTGGCTATTGTAAATAGTGCAGCAATGAACACTGGGGTGCATTTATCTTTTTGAATTATAGTTTTCTCCAGATATATGCCCAGGAGTGGGATTGCTGGATCATATGGTAACTCTAGTATTATTTTAAGGACCCTCCATACTGTTCTCCATAGTGGCTGCACCAATTTGGGACCAAAGTATAATTTTGAGTTTACTGCTGTCACCAATATATTGAGAATATATTGAAATATATATGAAATATGTTATGACAGATGAGATGTGTGAGAATTTCAGATTATACTACAGTATTTTCATCTTTGATATTCCTAGAAATGTATCCATCTCACAGATTTCCAAATCCAAGAAAAGATTTTAAATGGTCTCAAATGAGTACTTCAAATTGAAATGAACCTTTTACGTATGACATATTTTTAACCTTTAGGATTCAAACTGGACTCCTGAAAAATTTATGTAAAATTTGTAGAAGTTTCCAGATGATTCTCCTTATCTCTTTATATATCTGAAAATACAAAGTCACAAATTTTTAAATTTTTCTCAGTGTCTGCATTGTGCCAGCCTAGCAAAAATCAGATGCTATTTATCACTTTTGAATTTTCACCACCAGAAATGTCATTAATTTTAATGATAAAATCCTGTTATACCTTGCATTGAGTTGACCTTTTATGCTCTCAGACAAAATGTGCCATATAACCATAAGGTGGTATTATTGTTATTTGGAAATGAAATAGAACCTCTTATCCTTTTATAATAGGATGACAGACAAAAAAACTTGTATATTGTAATTTTTTTCTCTGCAAATTTTGAGTGCAGTTTTGAGAATGAATATTTCCTATATCTATCTATCTATATATATATATTTAAATTTTCTTTGAAATCACTGGAAAGTAAAAACAAATACACATAATTATTTATAGGCTTCTATCAGGTAGATAGAGATCATGCTTTTCTTACGTTTGTTGTTTTATCTGCCTCAATTATTTTCAATAAAATTAGAACTAAAATCATTAGTTATTAATATACTCGGCCCCATAAATGTGTTTTATCCCCCTACAAAATAAGCTTTTCATCCTGTATCAATTCATCTTTATTATGAAACTAAAACAAATTCTCAACTGAGTAAAGAATTCAGTGTCTGCTTGTCAGACTTTTGGATAGTGGAAAATTCTCTCGTTCAGAAAACAAAGAACTCACAATTTCTAGGCTCTTAGAGCTTGATGATATTTGTTTCCATCATGCCATTTTACTTATTGTACAATACATAGGAGAATGCTTTCTACTGGCTTCAAACGTAGCCTTATAACAGGCATGGTTCAAAGAAAAGGCTCTCTACATGCATCACAATTTCTTCCTTGCTGCTGCTGTTTCGTATACACTTAGGTGGTACATCCATCCTCATTAGGAATCACTCTTCCTTATGGACAGACTATTCTCAACAATCAGCAAAGCCAGTTCTTCTCTTGGATTTAAAATATCCTCGCGACATTCATTCTCAGTGTTTTTCTTTTCTGTGGTCCCCAATTAACACCATCTTTTTTTTTAAAGCATAATATCACCTACATTTATTTATGTCAATATAATCTAACAGACTTTATGGGTAGGAGGAAGCAGGCATTACAAAAGGCAACATTAAAGGAGGGCATTGCCAAGTAAGCACTGGATTTAAAAATAAGTAGAATTTCAAAAGAGCAGCTCTTAAAGAAGTATGTTTAATCATTGTTAGCAGCTTAGAGCAAAATTATTTTATACTCCTAGTCACCTACCATTTAATATTTATAAAGCACATTTCTACCTTTCATGAAGCTTAAATATTCTATGATTATTATTTCTATAATTTCCAAAAGCCCCCTCAGATAAAGTATACTGCAAGTTAGAAAATTACCTGATACGGGAAAGGGAACAGTGACACATATATCTGAGAGATTGTGTGATACAGTGGGGTAAAAGTAATTAACTAGGAGATAGGCAATATGGGTTGCACTTTGGTGTCTGTCACTTGCTACATTTGTGACTGAGCAAATTCTATGGTTCTTATGTTTTTTAGTTTTCATACCCAGCAATGAAAGAAATATCTGTCTTGTTCCACCTTTTATGTTATTTGAGAGTTTATTGATAATGTGTGTGAAAGTGCTTTCAAAAGATGAAATATTTTAAAGTATTGTCTTCAAACATCCTTTAAAACTTTGAATTCCTATCTATATACCACTAAAGAATCAGCTTTCTCTTCCCTTCCACCAAAAAAAAAAAAAAAAAAAAATTGCTCCCACTTTGGAAAGAATATAAACAGTTGAAAACTCCTCATGGCGCCCCACAATTCCAGGCTCTCTCTACTTTTATCTATTGATTTTTTTGGGTCAGATTTTGTACCAAATGTCTCATGCCACTTTAAAAAATCTTAAATGATAGTGTCACCAATAAACAATAATAACAAAACTGCTTGACTGTTGATGTCAAGATACTCATACCCAATTCCACTGTATCTTAACCCAGATATATCTCAGAAGAGCCCTTTTTAAGCTTGTGATCCATTAGGCTCAAGCCCAATACTCATTCCCTATGCAAAAATATCCTTTTTTTTAAGCTCCTTTAATTTTTCACTCAAACCATCCATTAGATAGGCCCATTTCTTCCTTGTAATAGCTCCTCTTTTCATGATCACAAACTTTATATAGCATCACATTTTGTTTACTGGACTACAACAACAGCTACTACAACTGCTACCGTTACTACTTTTTTTACTACTCAGTGCCTTGTTTTCTCCTGTATAAAAAAGGGATGGTAAAACCAGTACCTAGAATTTTTATTTGGGTTAAGTTAGCAAATAAAAAATAATATACACATAAATTCTTTGAAGAAAGGAGCATATGGTATTTCAGGTATACTTCTATATTCCCTGCAGTATTTAACACTAAAGTCATTTTCTACCTATGTACATAGTATTTATCCTTTGAATACACTGAATACCAGATAGCTAAAATATTTGTCTGTGCTCATAAGTATTATATACACATGTATATGTGTGTATTTCCATATGTATGTGTATATATATAGTATTAATGCATATTTTGTTCAATTTCATACTTTCCAGTAAGTAGTACTAAGTACTAATTACTATTCAAAAGAACTCTGAGAGGTAGATGTTACAACCCTCATTTCACAGAGGAGAAAACAGTGGCTTCAAGATGTTATAACTTTCTTGGAACTACTTAGCTTAATAGTGCAGAACAAGATTCCAAACACAGGTTCTTCTCTTATAAGTAAATGCTGCTTACACCACTTCATCTAATTGTCAGACACTGTTTTAGCCAAAGATGATAGAGTTGTAATTTAGAATAGCCTCCTGCATTCTAGTCTCCTTTCCCGTGCCCAAGCCTGAGAGGAGTTCCTTCATCAACTATTTGGGTTGGATGAGACATCATTTCCCCACTTTGGAAACTTGAGCAGAGTATGGCCAATTCCATTCTCCACTCTAAAAACGTACGTGACTTCTCCTACCTTAAGTCTAGTGATCAAACGTCTTTGAAACACCCTTCACCCGACCCAAGCATTATTAGCTTACAGTGAGTTTATTCCTTTGTGATTTGAGTCAAGAAGATACTTCTTGAGAATGCAAGAATCCCTTCGTATCAGTTTTAAAATGTTTTAACAAAATTGGTGAAATTCTGTTATCTTTTTGTATTACAACATAAAATTGGCACCAGTATGCCAAATGACCACAAATGATCACAAATTAATTAGGAAAATTGATGACCCAATTCGTTCCTCTGGCCCATGATACTCTCAGTATTTTAGAAGTGTGCTTTTCTCGATCATCCATGAATTATTACATTATTGTACTAAATAAAGTCACATTTTCTTAGATATTTCAGAAATATGCCTTATAATGTATTTTAGGTAGAAGGTTCTTGCATTCATGACTGCCTGTTTCCTGAAATTTAATAGTTATTCACCTTAATCGTGTAAATTCAATGTTCTGTAAAGTAAATTTACTTCAAATGAAGAACACTTTTCTGTAAACATCCATGTGTATCACTTTCATTCTCTGCTGAGGCTGACTTTATTACTCTAAGCAAATATTCCCTGATTTTATTTGTAAAATATTTCTGAAGAAACAAAGGTGGTTTTGAACTTATTTTCATTTTTTTCCCCTTTTACTGAGATTATGGCGACTTTGAACAGTTCTCAGATGAATTTCACCTTTCCTTTTTGTCTATTTCAAAGAAAGGGAGCCTTTGAAGAACACTTTTTTCTTTTTTAATATATCTAAAGCTTCTGTTACATAAAAATGAAATTTCCATTTAATACTTTGGGCTTTCACTGAATAGACTATGCTCAGTGGAGACAGAGGAAAACAAACTTACTTTTAACGATTCCTATTGTCCATGGGGACCCATGTCCTGTCACTTGTCACTCTTCTGCTCTGCTCACAATAGGGACACAGTAGGACCTCAATTCAAGCACAGTTTGCCGTGGGCATGAGGACTCTGAATGTGCACAAAGTTGATGCCATTTGCCCTTCAATTTCATAAGTCACAGTTTCCTGGAGGAAGTACTATGGGAGAAGAATATGGGGTCATGAGAAGCTGAATTCTACTTCACCTCTTCTCTCCCCTTCCAAACATACCTAACAAGGGTTACAGAGAGAATGCTTTCAGTCTTTTGCTGTGGTGGTTATCAAAAGCTGAGCCTGCTTCTTCACTCTTCAGAAAAGAAACAAAATGTAAGAACTATTATTATGGGATGCAGTAGTCATGCTATAGCTACCATACAGTTTCTGGGAATAGCTTCCTGTTTTTCCTCTTTGATTAAACAAATGTATCAATATATATCAGGTTATGTCTAAGAGTGAGATTTTTTGTTCAGTGGCAATTCTACCTCATATGCCAGCAGAATATATACAACATGGTTTGATTTTAGAAATTAAAATATGCTGGGCTATTTTTAAATTTTTCTTGGAGTATAGTTGATTTACAATGTTGTGTTAGTTTCAGGTGTACAGCAAAGTGAATCAGTTATGCATATATATATATATATATATATATATATCCACTCTATTTTAGATTATTTTCCCATATAGGCCATTAAACAGTACTGAGTAGAGTTCCCTGTGCTATACAGTAGGTCCTTATTAATTTTCTATTTTATATACAGTAGTGTGTACATGTCATTCCCAGTCTTCCAATTTATCCGTCCCCACCCCTTACACCCTGGTAATCATACATTTGTTTTCTGCATCCATAACTTTCTTTCTGTTTTGTAGGTTAGTTCATTTGTACCATTTTTTTTAAGATTCCACATATAAGCAATATCATATGATATTCGTCTTTCTCTGACTCACTTCACTCAGTATGACAATTTCTAGGTCCATCCATGTTGCTGTAAATGGCATTATTTCATTTTTTTAATGGCTGAGTAATATTCCATTGTATTTATGTACCACATCTTCTTTATCCATCCCTCTGTTGATGGACATTTAGGTTGCTTCGATTTTATCTTGAAAAGAAAAGGCATTACAACTTGCAAGGGAGAGTAGACCTTGTAAGCAGGACACTTGGTGGTAAGTTTCAGGAGACCTACTAATTAATTTTAAAATTCTGCTGAATAATGGCAGTACTTCACACAAATACATAGCAATGTAAAAATAAGAACTTTTAATTGGCTAAAGCAATCTTGAGAAAAAAAGAACATAGCTGGAGGTATCATGCTCCTTGATTTAAGACTATACTACAAAATTACAGTAATCAAAACCATACGGTACTGGTACAGGAACAGACACATAGGTTAGTGGGACAGAATAGAAAGCCCAGAAATAAACCTACATACTTACGGTCAATTAATCTACAGCAAAGGAGGCAAGAATATACCATCGAGAAAGGATAGTCTCTTCAGTAAGTGGTGCTGGGAAAACTGGACAGCTACATGTAAAAGAATGAAATTAGAACATTTTCTCACAACATATAAAAAATAAACACAAAATGGATTAAAGATCTAAAACTAAGACTGGAAACCATAAAACTCCTAGAAGAGAACATAGACATAATACTCTTTGGCATAAATTATCACAATATTTGTTTGGATCCCTTTCCTAAGGCAAAGGAAACCAAAACAAAAATAAACAAATGGGACCTAATTACAAGGTTTTGCACAGCAAAGGAAACCATCAACAAAATGAAAAGACAGCCTACCAAAAGGGAGAAAATATTTGCAAAATGATATGACCTAGAAGGGGTTAGTATGCAAAATATATGAGCAGCTCATATAACTCAAAATCAAAACACAAAGAACCTGATTAAAAAATGAGCAGAAGAGCAGAATAGACATTTCTTCCAAAGAATACATACAGATAGGCACATGAAAAATGCTCAGCATCATTAATCATCATAGAAATGCATTTATTAAATTCCATTTAGAAGTTTAACCTTTTCAAAAAACACCTGGATTAATTTTACTGGGTTTCCCCTCTTTATTCTTAGTCACATCTCCCCTCACACTTCACACAACCTTTAACTATTTTGAATATGGAATAACTTTTTGTTTTATGATGCTACATATCATGAGACTCTGTTGTACATAAAATATGCTGGAAAAGAACTCTGTAGTTCATTATGTTAGTACAGAAATAGCAAAGTATTTTTTAGAGTATTCCTAGGATAAACCAAACCTAAGCATTAGAGAGTGCCCATGAGTGGTTCCTCTCCAGTTCTGTAGAGCCAATGAGTCCCAACACCTAAGCAGAAACCTGAGGAAGAGAAAGTGTGTGTGTGTGTGTGTATGTGTGTGTGTGTGTGTGTGTGTGTGTGTGTGTGTATTGCCCATATTCATGTGAGGAGGGAGGTGTTTTGAGGTAGTGGTGGAGGATGCTTTTTGGTCCATGGAAAGGCAGTACTGCAGGTGGCTATGGGACCTTTGAGTCTGAACTCAGGCGGACTGGATTTTTAATCTCAGATCCACCACTCACATAGAGACCTTGGCCAAATAACTCTGAAACCATTTCTTGTGTAAAATGGAGGTAACTGGAATATATATTACACGGATTAGTTGTTGGAAAAATCTTGTTAAAATGATTAACAGAGTGTCTGGTAAGCACAGAGTAAAAACTTAATACATTTTAGCCCTTATTATTATTATTACCATCTTTGTTATCACAGTAGTTCTAGTAATAGCCTTGAAAACAATGATTGGTTTATATTTGAGCAGCATAGAACAAAATCCACTCTCTCTGCCTTCTTCATCCTCCCCACACCAAAAGAGGAAACCTTTTAGTAATTGGACTCACCAACTAATACTAAGGGGAGAACCTTCTTTGAGGTGGGTAGGAGAAGGTGGGGTAAGTTATCGAGACCTGAGTAGTGTGCAGAAACCTCTTAGGATTTCTGATAGTCATTCATTGCTCTGTGAAACTATAAGCACAGTATTGTTGGAGGAGGTTGTTGAGATGGCATGACTGCCAGCTGACCTGCAAGCTGAACCCAGAGAACTGGGGGCTCCTCTCTCCTGGCCCTGTCCTTGGAATGTACATTCCATCCACCGTTCCCATTTTAAGGACACAGCCTTGACAGAGCAAGGCATTGTTGAGACCATCCTAACTGAATATGTGATTGGACCCAATTAAGGCCTCTATAAACTTTGAAGATACTGGTAAGTGGAATGGAAATCTACTCATGGTGCAGCTGCCCAAGACAAGCCTCATATGTAAGTTCCCTTGCTTTTTAAAATTGCCACCTACCAATCTAGAGTGGTCTGCCATTTTCTTCAGTCTCTCCTTGCCCTCCATGTACAGGGGCCAGTTTGTGAACCAACAGAAAATGAGGACTTTGGGAGAGTAAAAATAATCTCAGGACTAAACTGAAGGCCAAGTTTTAAAAAACATTTTGAATATCCTTTAAAAACTTCTCAAACATTTTTCAATTCTGGTATCTCCCTGTTGCTGTTTTATGTTCTTACTGAATAGGCAAAAGAGAAACATTCTAATGCCTATTGACTGAACACAGTCGTATATTCAATATCCATTTCCAGGAACAATTCCACAAGCCTTATAATTGCAGAATCATATGTATATTGCCTGTTAAGAGACCTGCAGAGCCTATGTTGAGAGGCCTTACTTGGAACCAGAAACCCTCTTCAAAACCAGGTCTTGTCTCTTACTGAACTGGGTCCTTGAACAAGTTACTTAATCTCTCTGTGCCTCAGTTTACTCACTGTAAAACAAAGATAAGAATAATTCATTGTTACCATCTAGGATTTTATAAAGATTAAATGAGATAAAAGATACAGTGAGCTTAGAATAGTGGAATGGTTTCAGGCTCATAATAACTTCAGAAATGTAAGTTGTTATTATTGTTATTATGTTGCCCTGTGGTAGGGTATACTCAAGCACTATATTAACAACCAGTTAATTGAATAAAGGCAGTATAATATGTTTAAGAATGATCCTCAACTTCCTTATATCAGGTATGCTTAAGGATAGAGGGGGAACCCTCCCTCCCTCCCCCTCCCCTCTCCCTCCCTCCCTTCCTCCCTCCCCCTCCCTCCGTCCCATCCCCTCCCTCCCTCCCCCTCCCCTCTCCCTCCCTCCCTCCCCTCCCCCTCCCCCTCCCTCCCCTCCCCCTCCCTCCCCTCCCCTTCGCTCCCTCTCTTCGTTTCTCCATTCTTTTCTTCCTTCCTTCTCCCTTTTTTCGATCTTTCCTTTTTTACTCCTTTACAAAATATGGATTAAACCTGACCATATGCTGTGCACTGTGCAAGATGCTGGTATGAAGTCATGAAATGCAGACATGATCCCTCCCTCTTTGGAGAAAATAGTCTAGTGTCAGAGTCATAAACAAGTAAGCAAGGAAACAAATCCACAAACCTAATGACTGCAGATTTTGATACTATAGAGAAGCAGATGAGGCAGTGTGATTAAAAGAAAATGAGTTGGGGAGCTTCCCTGGTGGTGCAGTGGTTGAGAGTCCGCCTGCCAATGCAGGGCACACGGGTTCGTGTCCTGGTCCAGGAAGATCCCACATGCCGCGGAGCGGCTGGGCCCGTGAGCCATGGCCGCTGAGCCTGCGCGTCCGGAGCCTGTGCTCCGCAACGGGAGAGGCCACAACAGTGAGATGCCCGCGTACCGCAAAAAAAAAAAAAAAAAGAAAGAAAGAAAGAAAATGAGTTGGGAGTGGGGGCTGCTTTAGACAGAATGGTCCAGATACACTTCTCTGAGGAAGTGGCAAATCAGAGAGCTGAAGGAAGAGGAGAGTTTGTCAAGTGAGGGGCCTAAGTGAAGTATACAGGTGTTTTACAGAGAGACAGGCATAAGTTGTTTTAGCCCCTGAGGTCTTTCATGTTGAAGTACCTGAATTGAATCTGGATTACAAACTCTTCAGGTAGCTGAGAGATTTTCAGGGTTGTGCTCATCAGTCTTATCCTGAATGTCTGCTAGTACTTTATTACATGATTCTAGAAGGCTAGCACAGAGTTTCTGTTCTGGAGGCATCATCAACTATGACAAATGGGGCCTACCATGTATTAATTCAGCCCATTCCCAAATGTGTCTTAAAAGGCCCTTTCTTGTAACTGCTATATTCAAGGAGCGTTTAAAATTTTTCTTAATATTTGTTACAAAGAGTTTTTTTATTTTGTTTTTTGCTGCTTTGATCTCTAGAGCTCTTTGTTGAACCACCAATGAGATTCTAATTCAGCATTGTCTACACTAAAATCTGGAATTCTCATTCTGATCTGGTATAGGAGATATACATCTTTTGAAAAATAACACTGATTTAGACAGTAGTAAAAAGAAATCTTATCCCCCAAGGGATGTAGTGTAAATAGAGCAGCGCATGGCCAGCTGTGAAAGGAAATCTCTTTGGCTTTATTCTCCCCGCAAGAGTGCAGTGAGCTGGTCCTTTTAGTATGTATCTACCAGGATACTAATAAGATGCTAAATGAAAACATCTTTAAAATATCTGTATCTGTCAAATACTCAGGCTTATAAATCCAGTGGATGTGATGTGCTGTTATTATGTGACTTACACTGAGTATTTATTTTGCATTGCCTAAGCCAAGCTCCTTAGCATCAGGTACAGAATGCTGAAAGATGCTAATATATTACATTTAAGGTTTCCTGCAGCATCTTTGGCATTTCCCATGAGACATCTGTATGTAGCTTTGAATGCAGAGTGATGTAATAAAGCAGGATAAAATATGGCTGCAGAATACAGTGATGGCACTACAGCAGTCCTCTTTAGTTTTTTTCATATTCAGCAGGACTATTAAAGTGTAATAGCACAGAACATCTTGTTAAAAAAAAGCCACAACCCTGTATGATATTCTTGTTTATGGATGATATTTATTGCTTTTGTATTCTTATTCTGTGCTTTCAAAGTCAATTGAAATGCAAGGGCTAACGAAACATCCACCGTAACACATTTATTCTTCCCTACCCAAAATGAGTCTACAAGATGTAAATGACTTAACATAGATCAACAGCTCAGGTTTTATTGTTTTGGGTTAATTTATTCACTGTAATATTCTTAATGAAAGTAATGACTCTTACACTAGTTTGTATATTCACAGACTACAGTTTTATTAAATCATGCTGGGAAAGTTCACAATGAAGGCTGTAAAACAAGTTCCATGTTTAGTCAAATATATAAATATAATCCACTTACTGAAGATCAACACTATATGTTTTTCTCTTCATTGTCCTTAATTTTAGTTCATCAAAATTTTAAGTTTAGGGACGTCCAGGATCTAACATGTTAGCCATATATTCTTATTACATAATTTTAAAAAATGCATGCCTGAATTATTAGCTTTTCTTTTACACCCAAAGTTCATTGTGCATTTTATTGATTTATGAAGACCTAAAGCAATCACTTCAAACTTTTGTCCTCAATGTTTACATTTCTGTGACCATTTGAGCTTGAGGCAAAAGCAAATATTTTTATAGAATTATTGAAATTCTAGACTGGGTGAAAACAGAAGCTTTCAATGTCTAATTAATTAAACTATATGCTAGAATAATTATGACAGCCAATAAATGGGATTATTGTGTGATATAGTTCGATAAAGTAACCTAAAATACTTCTCTTTTCTTTTCTTTTTTTTTTTTTTTTTACCGGTACGCGGGCCTCTCACTGCTGTGGCCTCTCCCGTTGCGGAGCACAGGCTCCGGACGCGCAGGCTCAGCGGCCATGGCTTCCCGAACCGGGGCACGAACCCGTGTTCCCGTGTCCCCTGCATCAGCAGGCGGACTCTCAACCACTGCACCACTAGGGAAGCCCAGTACTTTTCTTTATGTCCATTCCTTTTCGTATACCTAATGCCTGGTACTGGTACGATACATAGGAATCTCTCCCAGAATTTTGCTGAATGAGTGAACAACCTACTAATTCATAATCTCTTGTTGCCATCAATCTCAATCTGTCAAAAACTGGGCCTGTTATTCCTACTTTCTTCCGTAATTATTTATTAGAAATTACTTCTCTTGCAGGAAACTAGCCTTAACATTTTGGAATCATCCTCAAGTCAGTCTCCCTATGGGACCAAGATATGTCAATTATACCCGCAAAAGGCATTTCAAAATATGTCCCCTCCAGTCCATCCCCACTGCATGCTTCAGTCCTGTCTTTTTACATTCCCTACTGCAAATAATCTTCAAATTGGCCTTGCCAGTATCTTGTACCTCCAGTCATTCCTTATATGATAGTCTGTTTATCTTCATAAGCTATAAATCTGATCATGTAAATTCACTGCTCCAAAATTGTAAAGGCTTCTTATAATCCAAATTTTCTAGCCAAGCATGTAAATCTAGGATTTAATGCCAAATTTCCCTTTTTAGATCTTTCCCATAACTTCTCATTTATCTTATATTACAACTCGTCTTGAAGTTTCAGTAGCCTCAGAATCCATCACCTGTGATTGTTCTCTCAACTTAGAATGTCTTTTTTGCCACTTGAGGTCCACTACTATGGTGGTTTTATCAGAGAAAGCTCCATTCAGCTTTCTCTGAAAACCATTGAAGTATTTGTTCATTTTTTACAACACCCACTCCTCCCCCTGACAGTGATCTGTCTGAATTGTTTTTAGATCTATTGAGGCATTAACAACAAACTGCAAATCATTTTTGCACTTTAAAATATGTGCCTTCTACATTAAAGCCCCTTGAAGGTCAATTTCTTGTCTGTTCCTTTTTCATATTCTTTATGATCCTTAGCACAAAGCCATGCATATGTTTGATGTTCAACAAACATTTGTTGAATTAAATGGAATCAACCATAAAATGCTTTATACTTTTAAAAACGTTATTTATCTAGTGCCTGCCAAATAACCCCTAGCTCCTTTTAAATCTCTATTCAAAGCCTTATTTTCTAACTTACAAGTTACTTTAATAGCTCTTTCTTGAAGCAGAAAAATAAAGGAAGTGGGGAGATGAAGGAGAGAAATGCAAGATGTAGATGCTATGAAGGCATCCAGTAAAGTTAAATGTTGCATGTGATCTGAAGAAAAATATCTGAGAGCTGCAGGTCTCAGAGGGCTTGTGCATGCTTCTTCAAGTAGAGAGTGGTTTTATCCATTATACGAAAAGCATTTATCATATGGTCAGCCTTTCCATTTAAAAGAAAATATGTTTTCTGAGTTTACAAAAGGCACTTTCTTCCTGGTACTGATTTTCCATCCATGTGGCAGCAATTTTAAGTTCATCTCTGAGTGACAGCTAATGTTGCATCAGTGTGAACTAGTGAATGATAGCTTCCAAAGAAACAGCCAAGAAACCCTTCAAGGTATCAAAAAGCCTTTGGTGAATAATCTCTTTTTGATTTAGAAAAGGGCTTTTGAAAGATGTCGTGGGTTTCACTGTCCTTTTCTTCTCTATCCGCCCCCCCCCCCACGCCATTCAGCCTGGGGTATTTATAGCTCAGTAATGGTTACATTCTTTTGCACTCAGGGCAGAAATTTTTCTTTTTTTTTATAAAATTAATCATTCATATAGTAGAAAGCATTCTTAAAGTCAGCCTTAGCATTTTGATCTTCAACTTAGTTTGATGCTGACACTTTGTTTTTATTTTCTAGTTGACAGCACTAAAAATTGATGGAAATTGTTTTTTTTTTTTTTTTTTTTGGAAACTCAGTGCACCCAAGAGAATCTGGGATGACTGCCAGTTACAGAAATGGAGGTGTGGGAGGTGATCTTTAGGTATGAAGTTATACCTCTCATTTTAGTGTCCTGAAGTGTTTCATTAACCACATGATCAGAAAGCTCTTCCTTCCTTTCTTCTTTGGTGTAATAGCATGAGCCTATTTTTATTTGCTACTTTGTGGAGTATCAAAGTCATGTTTCTTCTAATAATAGTGACCGTTTATGTAATGATTGTCTATGTAACCCCTGTGGTAAGCATACATACTCTCCTGATAAAAATGTATCAGTATTTTGATTTTAAAGATAAAAACATTTAGGTTAAGTAGGTTGTCCAAAGTTACATAGGTAGTACCGGGATTTGTTATCAAGGTCTATTTGACTTCAAAACCCATGCTTTTTAGCACTCCATTCTGCTGACCCCCAACAATAAATTTTCAATTATGTAAACCATGATGATATAAACAACCTTCTCTTCTCATTCTTTTAATTCTGCCCATGGAGACATTGGCTGTTATTTGTTTATGGTGTATGGCAGTACTCTTCTCCAAGTAGCAATACCAAATGCTGACTATCTTTTGGGTTCTTACTTGATGATGCTGACAGTTAATTGGACCTACAACATACACTACAACCATACAGGTTTTACCACCATCAGGCGTTAGTCTGTTTTTTTTTTTTCCCCAAGACTCCTTTCCAATTTTATTTTATGTAATTAATTAATTAATTAATTAATTAATTTGCGGTACACGGGCCTCTCACTGCTGTGGCCTCTCCCGTTGCGGAGCACAGGCTCCGGACGCGCAGGCTCAGCGGCCATGGCTCACGGGCCCAGCCGCTCCACGGCATGTGGGATCTTCGCGGACCGGGGCTCGAGCCTGTGTTCCCTGCATCGGCAGGCGGACTCTCAACCACTGCGCCACCAGGGAAGCCCTCCTTTCCAACTTTAAATGCAAGATTCTAGTATTGGTTTTTATTTTCAAGTCTTTATTTTTACTTAGATTTCCATTTTGGGAGCAGACTAAGGTTGTTCATTTTTAATGAAGTGCTCTGTGTTGTGAAAACTGAAAGCTAGTTGGAGATTTTACATGTTGGCAAGTCTCTTGTTTCAAAATGCTTGAATTTGGCATTATCACATTTTTCTTTTCTTGGTTAATTTAGCCTTATTTTCTTGTTCATACTACTATCTAGTTATTTGGAGGAGGGTTTTTCTTTTTCAGTTTCCCCCTCTATTATTTCTAGAGGAATCTTTCTGTAACTTTGGAGACATGATTGTAAATCATATTAAGGAATATATAAAGCCACTGCATTCTTTTTAAAATCAGAATTTATATGTTCAGTACTGTGGACCATCAATGGCTACTAAGACATGGTCTTAGCCTGCATTCTAGAATAGTAAATAGAAATTTATGTGATTATTATGTGAGTTGAATGTAAAGAGGGTCATAAAAGAGTTCCAAGAATGGGTTGTGGAATTTCAGAGGAAAATGAAATTTGTTCTGCCCAAGAAATTGCTGGAAAATTCCTTGGAATAGGTAGCATGCTGTTTGTTTTCTGTTCTAATTTTCCTATGAAAATATGTTAATTTTATAGTTAACCTAAGTTCTACTTTTTCAAATAGACCAGGTAGGATTTTGACAAGTGGATGGAAAGCATCAAGGTGAAATGAACATATTCTATACGTTTGAAATACAAAACATAAATTTTACCTTGAAAAATAAAGCACCTGAGTTTTGCTAATGGCTTTTCTAATATAGTAATCAAAGAAGGAAGAGAGTAGGGAAGGTAAGCAGAGAGGGAGGAAAGAATGAAAAAAGAGTGGCAGGGAGGAAGGAAACAAAGCCAAATATTTTGCCTAACTTTTTGAAACCCAACTAAGAGCTTTATTGGGTAACTGAAATATAGAGAGAACTAAATTTTCACTCAACTTCAGTGTTTCCTCCTGTACTTTTAGTTGGTGTCTACATATAAAATTTGAATTTATATTGCAGGCTTTTCTTAGCTGATCATTCTTTCTGGCATGTGCACCTGATCCTCCCCTTCAATAAGGCAGAGTCAGGGAATTCTCTTTCCAAGTAGTTCTTGGTCATTTAACTCTTAATGTACTCCATTCCAGAGAACAATCCAATCCCTATTCCAGACAATATTAGCTTGCTCTCAGGTGTCTAACAATTTTCTAAAAACCAATTTTATCATGTCACAGTACTGTTGTGCAAATGATAGTTAGCTTATAAATGGCAAATAGTAACATTATAGTGTTTTCAATGCTATTCAGATTGTGAACAGCCAGAGACATCATAGAGCTAGTCTGCTACTGAGAGAGTAAGATAAATATTATTGATATGCCTTAAGTGGCTGGGGAGTCATACACTGAAATAAAATAGAATAGGATCACTTATTCAGAGATAAATTTGACAGGGGAATCACAGAGCTACTTCCTATGTAATCATAGTACAAGGAATGAGAGATCCTGTGATGAAATTTATAGCTGTGGTTTAACATTGAATGACTAAAATAAAGAAAGTATGGCATCTGAATATTTTATCAATTATTGAGGGGTGCTTCATGCTGCTTGGCTGTCTGGATATAATTCAGCCTCTTCAATTACAAATGTGACTCAACCAAATCCCAGAGACCTGAAACAATGAGGAGCCCTTTTTTGTTTTGTTTTGTTTTTTCATATGCTGAAGCAGTACACATTTAGTTCATCATGTTTGAGGGTATGGGGGTCATAGTTGTAGCTGCTGTCACTATTTTTAATTGTAGTTGTAATGAGGAAACAGGAAATGCAGAGGAAAGGGTCAGTATAAAATGAATCCTTGTGGATTTCCTTTTAATGGAGTGGTGAAACAAGATGCTGGAGTCAAATCTGCAGCAGCCCTTTTGAAAAGGAAACAATGAATGATATATGTTTATCATTCAAACAATGCATAGTTATTAATAATATTATGATTTAATGTTATTGGTGGCTTTTGGGTTATTTCTCTCTCATAGTTCAGGATTAGCAAAAATGTAAGTTTGTTGACCATTTAGTCTATAAGTGAATGAAATCCAGGTCAATACTAGTATAATCTTGACAAGTATTAGGATAATTTCCAGTTTTACTAAAAGCAAACATATAGTACTTAATTTGCAACTTTTATTGAAAGTTTTGAATAAAATGCAAAGCTTCAAACCAATCATAATTCTATTAGGAAGACATTGGCATCATTACCTCATGGAAATATTGGCTTATGAAATACTAATAAATAGGATCTCTAATTTTTTGAGCATAGCAAGGTTCCAAAGGCCTTTATACCTCCCAATAAAAATATCTTATTTAAATTTTATTCAATCAGAATTTAATGGGTTAAATAATTATTTTAAAATGTCAAAATTTCAAACAAAATTAAACATGTATTCTTAATGGGCTTAAAACCTTTCTTAAATGATTATTACAAAACCAATAGTCTTTGACAAACCAATGTTAGCACACATACCTACTTGAGGCGGCATCATAGAATGTTTAATCTTCACATCTTTAAGCTTAGTGATTTTGAGTTTTAAGACAAATAAAGGGATGATACTTGGAGCATATTAACTTGGTTTTTCAAAATAATATGCTTTTGTTCCTTTCCATGCTAGTCCTAAACTATATTTTCAACTTCATTACCTACCAGAAACTTCCATGCAGTTTAATGATCCAACTACACTGATCATTAACCATTCCCTCAAAACATAAACACTTTCAAGCTTCACGCTATTCCTTTACTTTTTGCATGCTCCTCTGTTTATGAAACTCTCAACCTTGGTGCTAGGTGTGGACTCTAATTGGAACACTATTAATTATGTCACAGTTGCCCTAGCAATTGGTTCAGACATAAGCACATGATTTAAGATGACCTACTCAGAAAGGTGTCTGGTTCTTTCGGTCAGAAAGTTGAGGAAAGATAAGCTTTTCCCAGTGTTGGATGTTAGTAAGGAATAATAAGCTTAGGTTATTGCAGATAGCTCATCTGTGGTGATGAAGCTTGAGACAAGATGACATCACCAGGAAAGTGAGTGCAAATAAAAAAGATGACCAAAGACATTTCTGTGCTACACCATCACAAAAATATGAGGTAGATGAGGAGGATCCTGCCAAGAATCCTGAGAAGGAGGAATGTGAAGTAGAAGGAAAGCTACGAAAGTATGCTGTCCTAAAAGAAAGTAAACATGATGACACATGTGAATAACTGCTTCGCATGCAGCAGTAGATGAAATAGAATGAAAACTGAGAAATCAACATTAGATTTAGTAATGTGGAGGTGACTGGTGACATTTCCAAGAACAAATCTGATGGAATTTTGGAGGCAAAAACTGATTAGAGTAGGTTTTAAATAAAGGAGATGGAGAGGTGGTATAAAGACCAAGTACATGCCTGATGATGTTGAACACCCTTTCATTGCTTTTTGCCATCTGTATAAACACAGCAGCCATCTAGTGTTAGGGTCAAGCCAAGACTACCCAAGGAATTTCTCTAATTTTCAAAGTTCAAACGATAAATAAACACCATGAGATATAGATAGATAGATATACACACACACTTCCTTTAGCATCACTGTTCAGAAAGGATCTCGTATTGAATTGACTGGCTTAATATAAAACATCTTGTATTTTTTAGTTATTTCATTTTTAACCTTAAGGGCAGATTTCATGAAAATTCAAAGGGGCTTTGTATTTACTTTCCATGGGAATATGGTACAGACTCTTCAAATAAATGCACTAATTGTATGTCCAAATACCATCTCTGTAGCTACTTTGTTTTCTTATATTTTCCATGTGTTTTCTTTGAATAATTAGTGAATCAGACAAAAAGGAAGTTTTAAGGTTTTTAGTTTTAGTTTTTAAACATTGGCCTAAATCCACACATTTCATCACCCAACTCTGTTTGTTGTTCTGACCCAGAGGCCAATTTATGAAAGCTTACCATCACAAAAATATGCTAGTCAAGTCAAAATACACGTTATTTGTTCCTTGGTATTTAGCCAAGTAAATTGAAAAATTATGTCCACACAAAATCCTGCGCCCAGATTTTTCTAGCAGCTTTACTCATAATCGCCAAACTGGGAACAGTCAAAAAGCCCTTCAGTAGGTGAATCCATAGATAAACTGTGGTACATCCAAACAATGGAATATTATTCAGTGCTTAAAAACGAAATAATGAAGTCATCAAAAGATATGGAGGAAACTTATGCATATTACTATTGCTACGTGAAAGAAGCCAATCTGAAAAGGCTACACACTGTATAATTCCAACTATATGACGTTCCAGAAAAGGCAAAACTATGGAGACAGCAAAAAGACCAAGGGTTACCAGGTGTTGGGGGACGGAGGGATGAATAGGTGGAGCACAGATGATATTTGGGGCAATGAAACTAATCTGTATAATAATACAATGGTGTATAAATGTTGTGGTACATTTGTCAAAACCAAAAAATGTACATCACCAAAAATGTACAACTGTAATGTAAATTTCAGACTGTGGATGATAATGATGTGTCAAGGTAAATTCTTTGATTGTAACAAATGTACCACTGTGGTGTGGAATGTTAATAGTCTGGGAGGTTGTAAGTGTGTGGGACAGGAGGTAGGTGGGAGCTCTCTGTACTTCTGCTAAATTTTGCAGTGAACCTAAAACTGCTCTAAGAAATATTAGTTTTTTAAATTAAAACAACAATAAATACATACATTATTTTCAGTGCTTAACCATGACTAGTTCCATCTCTAATGGGTTGTATTGAATTTCATTTGGAAGATTAAGAAAACTAATCAGTGTTCTCAAAACAGTTTCAAGTGGTTAATTTTTAAAACATGTAATTGCATAAAGCTGAATGAAAAAGTTTTCAATTTTCAGGGGACTGTATTTCTCAGCTATTTTAGGAACACAAAATTCTCAGTGTATATTTGTTTGCCACCAACTCTTACACAAAACCTGCTGCTTGATTAAGAAAGGCCCTCCATTTTGAGTAAGCGAGTGGAAGTTGCACTAAGTGGAATCAACTGGTAGGTGTTTAAAGGGAAGTTCAGTTGTGGGCTATACTCATCAACATTGTGATGCTCCAGGCGTAAATAGTTTGATTCATTGTCTTCATAGGGGAATGTAACGTTCTTTTTTCCTGAGTGATATAAAAGAACAGGGGTTGCACTTTCTTTGGTATTCAGGGAAATAAATGCATAGGGATGTGAAATAATGGGAGAATTAGGACTGAGTGTATCTAATACTTCCAAAAAATCTCCTGGAATAAATATACTTTATGCTTATCTTGACGTTGGCTAAATATGGGCTTAGCAACTGTCAGGACAACCCTACAAAATTGTAGACTTTCACCTCTGTTATTTATTTGCTTCCTGTTCTTTCAGAAAACACAAAATAATTATAATTTTAAAAAATCAACACAGCAACGATTTAAGAATCATCCTTTCACTCCTACTCCCTGGCCTCTCACATCACTGACAAATATTTGAGGACTTTGTTACCCAGTTTACAATTACAAGTCATGTCATTTTAGCACAACAGCAGTAAATGCTAGTTATGTAGCCTCCCTGGGATTAACAAGATCAGGATTTAAGAAAAACAAAATCTGGCTCCAAAGACCCTGGTGTTTTCCTGATTAAATGGGAAAAAGCCTTTAAAATGAGGCCAAATGAAGGCATTGAAAGTTGAAAAGAAACAATTACTAACCTTGTATTTTTGCTTTCTCTTATCATCTTATTTTCAGTTAGTAAAGAGCATAATCTGTTTGTACCTGCTTCTGCCTTAGGAGTTAAGAGGGAGATAATGAAAATATTTTACTATCTATTTTTAAATTATAAGCTGTTGTTTCCAAAGAAATTCAGAACTGATGTATATTATCACATTATTGTTCTCAGGGGATTGCAGTCACCATAGTGATTGTAATTACATGGCTTCATTCACTTTATACATTCTACCTGTTATGGGGGGTTTCACATTAAGAAAATTTGCATATGCAGGAAATGAATGTCATTTGCAGGGAGCTAATGTCTTTAAACATTTAGGCAGTCCCTATCAGGCAAAGGGGCTTCAACTGAGATATGCTTTTCAGTGTGCCCTATATACTCATTGTGGGCACAGGAATCTATTTCCAAACCTTAAAAATAAAACCTCTTTTAGAGGAAAATATTAGAAAGCAAAAGCTATTTTAACAAATCTGATATATGACTGGAATTTAAAATTGCTGACACTAAGATTGTTAGAGCACACAATCAAGGAAAATATGGTCCTGAGAAATGCAAACACTTTGAATATTTTGGGGCTCTTGCAGGGCATGAGTGTGTGTGTGTGTGTGTATGCACATGCATGCATATGCAACTGGATAGCGTGACCGGTATTTTAAAATGCATATTTTTATATGTTGGTACTTTTCTATTTTTATTGACCAATTTAATCTATTAAGCATTAAAAATTTTTTAAAAATTCGAATATAATTTCAGGTGAAGAAATCATGATAACCAAACAGTAGACATAAAAAGAAAGAAAGAAAAAAAAACCCAGGGAGTAAACTTTTAAAATAATAAATTTAGACTTATTATTCCTACAATGAATATATTTCAGACATTTTGAAGGGCAGGATAATAAAAAAGGCCTTCATATACCTTTTTGCTTGAAGTAGATGTTTTTTGGTAGCACCAGAGTTCTGGGTAGTTTAGAGAGGAAATCTACAAGGTGGATGCAGGGAGCAATGGGCACTCATATCCTCACACTCTGGCCGCAGCATTCATCAAGGAATGCTCAGAAGTTCTTGTCTCTGTATCCTTTTTGATATATTAGGATCATTTTGAACTATTAAGAACGACACTGTTAACAATAGTAAAGCATTCATTTTGTACATAGGGAAATGGGGTGATATTTGGCATATGGCAGAGCTTTAGTTAGTCCTAGGGAGCTGTCTTCCAAATAAGATTCAAAACAAACCATTATTTCTTTTTAGCTATTAAAATTCTCACAATAATAGAGAAATTACCTATTTTCTGGTACAAAATTACATCCTAGGGAATTACATTACATATGTAAATTATGGTGGGTTCTTTTCCATCTGTACCTTTTGGGGTTAATTCTTCAAGATAGGTGATGTATGTCAGTATTGAATGAAAAAAATCACTTCATAGAGGCAATTTACATAGATCTCTTCAATTAGAGTTGAAAGCAACAGAGTTAACAATGACAAAGTTCATAGGTAGCTGAGTAAAATCAATTTTTTTCCATCAAATTATTCCCATGTCTTCTGAAATTTTCTCTACCTGATTAAAAAGTTTACAAAATTCATGTTAAATATTTTAGAAGAATGAATACATCAAGTAAATGAATTAAAATATAATTTATCCTTTCTTCCATCCAAACCCTTTTGATCTCCTTTTTAAGGGTAGGCTTTTCTAGGGTAAAGTAATCACCTTTTGGATCAAAATAACAACCTTATTTGCTGGTACAACATTATGTAAGCTAATTTATTCCTGCTTCTAAATGAAAAGGACCCCAAATCAATTGCTGTCTTATTAAATGGTCGTGTACCTGCTATTAATTGTGGATACTACAATCACTGCCTGTTTAGATTTGTTGGAAAGAAATCCACAAAGGCTTTTCTAGATTTTTTTCAAAATAAAACTGAGGTCTCTGATCTCTTGCCAAGTCCATCAATAGCTGTTTATTTTGTACTGTAGAAGAAAGGAAACTCTTTAAATAATAATAATGTGATTATTTTTTTTTACTGTGACTACTGAGATATATTGGTTGATTTATTGAACAAATGTTTTTGAGCATCTACTGTTATATTCCAGTGCTTAGCAAGGCTGACTATATCCTGATTCATCTAGGAAACCAGATATGGTGATTAAGTGGTGGTATGTATTCTACTATATACATAGTGAACAATCAAGTAAATGAACATAACCATCACCTTACATAGTTAGCATTTTCTTTCTTTATTTTTTTGTTTGTGTGGTGAGAATATTTAAGATCTACCCTCTTAGCAAACTTCAAGTATAAAATATAGTATTTTTAACTATAGTCACATTACATTAGATCTCCAGAACTTATTCATCTTGCATAACTTAAACTTTCTTCCCATTAACCAACATCTTCCCACTTCACCCCTAGCACCTGGCTACCACCATTCTAATCTCTGCAGAATCAGGAACAGTGTTTTATATACCTCATATAAGCGAAATCAGGCAGTATTTGTCTTTCTGTGTATAGCTTATTTCACTTAACATAATGTCCTCCAGGTTCATCCATGTTGTCACAAATGGCAAGATTTTCTTTTTTAAGGCTAAATACTGTTTCATTATTTTCTTAATCCATTCATCTGTCAGTTGACATTTAGGAGGAAACTTTAAAAATAGACATTCTTGGGTGCCATTTCGTTTCTATTACATCAGAGTTTTGGGGGTGATATTAGGTTCTGATTTTTTTAAAGCTTCACAGAATTTCTAATGTTCAGTAACAATTGAGAACCACTATTCTAGGTATTGTAGAGAATATAGAAAACATAAATGTGGATAACAAATATTCCCTGATATTTTGGACCTTCAAGAAAAGTAGTTAAATGCAGAACGTTAACTACACTCAAAGCCTTTTTGTAAAAAAGTCACTTTGAAAACAATTGGCTGGGTAATAAAGTGCAAATCTGGGTGATATATTTTAATTTAGCACAGTCCTCAGCAGTTTCTGTATAAGTGTATTGCTGATCTTTTTGAAACCTTACATTGTGTCAGCACAGAGGGAGAAAAAACTCTCTTCCCTTCGGTTGTAGCACTGACAACCATGGAAGACAGAAACCATCTTCACTTGCCATAATCCTAATTAGTTGAAGATGGGAGAATGGAGCAAAGAGAGGCCTTGCCTAGAGATATAAATTTGGAACTTTGTAACTAGAGTTATAAAGTTAAATTTGGAGCTGTACAACTACAGTTATAAATTTGGAATATAAACTGGGAACATATAGATGCTGCTTAAAAGCCACAAAATTTTATTGCCTAAAGAGGATGTGTAAATGGAAAAAAGAACAGCTCCTGAGATGCTCACTAAATAAATAAAATATTTTGAAGATAAGTACAGGGAAAAATAGCCAACAAGGAGACTAAGAAAGAGTATTCAGGGAGGTAGAAGGAAAACCAGGAAAATATCTCCCAGAAGATTAGAGAGAATACTTTTTTTTTTTAAAAGAATGGCCAACTGTGCCCATTGCTAAGAATTTTAAGTTATGTGCACATAGAAGAGTGTCCATTAAATCTTGCAACACGAAAATCAGTGATGGGTCTTGCAAAAAGATGGGCATAAAACCCTAGGTGGAATGGGTTATAAATAAATAGGAAGTGAGAAAATGGATATAGTAGGTGTCATACACCTTTTTGAGAATTTTGATTGTTAAGAATACTAAAGAATTAAAGAGTAGTCAGTAGGCTCAGTCTGCTGCTTGCTTTTATGCCCCTTTGGACAAACTGGGAAACAAGTTTTTGGTAGGTAAATTAGAAAAAATGTCCTGTGTGGTCATATGCAGTTACAAGCCAGGGTGTATATTTTGGAGAGGAGAATGCAGACTAGATTTCAGCTCCCATGTCTTACTTCAGTTGGGTACATTTGGGAAGTAAAATCCTGCATTGTATAGAAAAAAAAAATTTTTAAGATGGGTGAGTATTATGCTGTCCTTTAGTTTTTGTATCATTTTTATAATCTCTAAATATCACACTCACTAGTTGGTTAAAATGAATCTTAATCTTTCAAGCTCCAACTCAGGGAATTAGTCCTGGAAATACTCAAGACAGTAGTCTGGAATTGCCTTCCTGGAAGTTGAATCTTGCGTTAGTTATTTACCAGTGAAGGTGGCAATTTGCTACTAGTAAGGAGAACAAAAGTGATTGTTGAGATCACTTTTGACTGTAGAAAGTGAGTTAATTCCAGTTTTGAGGTAGTGACAGAGTTGTATTCATTAGATGACAACTTTTGCAGAATCAGGAACAGTGTTTTTACCTTTGTATTTCCAGCACTTAGCACGGTGCCTGCGAATGGTAGGTGTTCACTCAGTGTTTGATGAATTGTACTGAAATTCCAAATGGATAGTTTAATACCAAAAATTAAGTAAGTGTAGATGAGAAGCTAGATAATGGGATAGATGTCAAAAACGGTGGTCATTACACAGAGACTGGTATTGAAGTAGGTAAGCCACAGAGAAATCTATTTTCTTGGAGAAAAAAATAGAATAATGTCAAGTGAGGTGCTCTCATTGAAACTCCCTTTATCCCAAGTGGTTCTTCCTCATGTCCTGTCTTAGAGCGAAAACACTGAGGAATAATATATTAGAAGAAATATACCATAGATTGACCTTTTCAGATAAGTTGATAGTGTAATAGCCAGAACATACATGTACTGTGGGGAGTGGGTCATATTCATTACAGATTTTTATTGGTAGTAAGTCAGATAGGTTTGATGCTTAACCAGGAAATGGCATTTATAAGCAATGAAAGACAGTCAAGTGGATGGAGGGCAGAAGGCAGAATGGCAAGAAAGCAGACAGGAATCTTGACAAGTGAAAAGAATGCTGAAGCAGACAGGTGTTTGCCATTAATACGGTTGTTCAAGAGGCAGAAACATGTATGCCTTAAGAACAGGATTAAAGGCAAGACTGAGACTATGGTAGGAAAGAAATTTCAGAACTCAAGTAAATGGCAGTTCATCAAGGCAGGGACTCAGATACAAAAGAAAATACCAAGGAACCCATCAGAGTGTGACTATAGTGAAAGTGGACTTGATTCTTACTTAAGTTTTGAATGGGTCTAGGACTCCTGTTATTGCACGAGCTAGCAGGATTACAGAAGCTAAGAGGAACATAGCCTGGCGTGCTGTTCTATCCACATTTCCCCTTCTGTAATATTATGCCAATTTATTGTCTACATTGCTTAAAATTTAGCACATATATGTAGCCTGCATTTTTATTTAAGTTTTCAAAAGAATTTTCTTTATCAAGGATAAATAATTTCCACAAATTGGGCATTATGTGGTATTTTTGTGTCTATATGACTGTGTATTTCTACTTCTTAGTATAGTGTTACCAATTTAATAAGTCCTCAGTAAGTTCTTGTTAAATTGAAATATTTACTTGTTCATAACGAGTAAATTTGACTATTCTAAATTATGAGTTTGAAGTAAAAATTGTAGCCACATTATCTTTAAAGGAAATTTGTTGAATCCTGCAAATGATTCAGTTTTGAATATGAAACATGAGTTTAACAGAGATGCTATAACCACTTTTATATCTTTCCTGCAACACTTGGCTGCTGCCATCTTGATTGGTTCAAGATGTTTTGTGAAATCTGTACCTTTACATTTTATGAAAGGGGAATAAAGCTCCTGTCAATTGACTTGATGCACTGAAGAGAATTGCATGGGCAATCTCCCTTTATTACATTCAATGGTCCAAGGCACAGAGTAGCTTAAAAATGTTCTTTAGAAATGATACTGTTCAGAAAGGTTCACTAATATGGCATTACTAGATATCTTTTTACTATCTTTTCACTGAAAAATGCAACTTTTAAGGGAAACTAAGTACTTCCATTGTGTGAACTTGGTCAACAATCAAATGACCATATGTGATTTGTTCTTCATGTCCTTCCTTATAATACATGGTACTCCCAATACCTTACAATGAAAATGGTGGCACCCCAGGAACCTACACCTAGAGTCAGCATCTATTATGATGAATTAAGTTCCTATACAATGCCTTCTCCTTATTAACATTAATTATGTGTTAAGGAAAATTGAATGATTCATAAAAGCAGAAAGTGTTCGGCTTGACCACACTATACAGCAGTGCAAATAAGAATTCTTAATGCTGTTTAACAAATGACTTTTTCACTCTTCATTAAAGCCCCTTGTTGCCATCCAATCTTGATTTTAGAAATTAAAGCTAACAACCAGATTGAGAGAATCAGGAAAGTGACAGCATGGGGCAAAGTCTCAAAGTCACAACTAACAGCGTGAGGCAAAGTGAACCTCAAGCTATTGCTGTTCTCAGAGAAGGCTGGGGAGGGGAGGGTTGCATTTGAAGGGAAACTCAATTATAGCAACCCTCAGCTATAGGAAAGTACTTGTGAATGTTCACACGAAAGCTTTTCCCCTTAATGTTTTAATTAAATACCTAGAAGCCAACGCTTCTTCTCAGTTAGTGTCAGAGAACTGCTTCTTGGTGGATAAATGTTTACAGCAAAAGCTCAGCTGAGGGTTTCTACAAACATGACTCTAAAAACTGTGAAGGCTTTTGCTGAGGCACTTGAGATCAAGAAAGCAGTAGTGATTATAAACTAGCAGTACAATAGCAGGATGGTTTAATCCACCCAAATGTCAGTCATTGGTTTGCAAGTTGGCAATCCCACTTTCATCTTCAGACAAAAGGGCACTGGTTAGTCATCTGTTTAATTCTCTAGCTTCAGTGTGTCATTTGGATGTTGAAGGAAAATCCCTTGATTCAGTCTGCCATTTCTGACAGCCTCCCTCTAGACCCCATTAATAAGCCTTTTGGACAACAGAATGCAAAGTAGGCAGCAGGCAGCCCACAGTCAAAATGGAGATAGAATAGACAGTAGAAATGTCTCCCCTTTGTGAAGATGGTGTTTAGGTGACCTTTGTTGAAGAGAATTTTTTTTTTAATCTAAAATCTGTATCTTTCAAGATATAAAGCAGTATTTGTGGGGCAGTAAATTTGGGAGGTCATTTGGAAATTGGGAGTTTACGATAGATAGGATACAGAAGAACTCAAGTGATATTTACAAAATGTGCAAACAATGGCACAGACAAGAAGCCAGCCTGACTTTGGGCATGCCTGGGGAATATCCTTCAGAAAACAAATATGCCACTCTTTAATGTTGGTTTGACTCTCATTCTAAAATCGCAAGTGAAATGAGACACACTTTGCCTCTGAAATAGTGATTCCAGAAGCAAAGCAACTGTTCTCTAATAAAGTAGTCCTGTTAAGATTTGTAGAATTTTAATATGCTTTGGAAGGACATCATTTGTTAGATAATGGACTCTTTCTATTGAACCTATTTTCCATTTTCATGCATTAATAATTTCTGGTTGACGTATGTGTGTGTGTGTGTGTGTGTGTGTGTGTGTGTACATTCTGAATAGTATTGCTTAATGTGTAACACGCAGATTGATGTATCTGATCTCTAGAGAAGTCCCATTCCAAATACCTTTCCACAGGCATTGCCTGGTCCAAGGAAGCATTCCAAAATAGCAGAATTTCCAGAGTCACAAGTTCAACCAGGAGTGGAGAACTTTAGAAGGAACAAAACAAGTACAATTTCTCCTATGCAAGTTCTCCATTAAATAGGGAAGTTATTTTAGAGGCAGAGTTGTACTGATCACAAATGCCATGCCAAGTGTTTTGTTGTAATCAAAGACCGAGAAGCAAGACCACAAAAGAAGCAGAGAGATCATTTATTACCAGGGAGATCACTTTTATTTATGAAGTAGGACCAGGGAAGTCACCTATTTTTTATGCATCTAGTCCTTTAATAAAACACTAATAAAGCTTTTATGTACTTTTATAACTCAGTAAACCATTCAGGCATGCCTTTTAAAATATAGAATGACAAAAATAGCTGTTTTCTGCTAGGAGTTTGTTTATAAGCTGTCCTTTTATTAGAATATACATTAACCTGAGTTCACTTAAGTAAAACAGCAAAAGCATGTTTTCTAAGACTACATAAAAATATATACACACTGGGTACTTAAATATGATATGGCATGTCTAGAATGCTTAGTAAGTACTGGAGATCAGAGTGTTTGCATAAAAGAGATTAATTACGTGTGTGTGTGTGTGTGTGTGTGCGCGCGCGCGCACGTGTGTGTGTGTTCTGACAAGTCAATTTATTTTCAAAAGATACAAATTAGAACACTGATAGCCTTAGGCTCACCCAGGTTCCCGTAGGTTGCTGGGTTTCACTACCTGTTTTACTGTCCTGGAACCAGCAGTGGTAATTGTCATGTTTATTTTGAATACTCCCTGCAAACTGCATTTTATAGAAGCATCTGTTTATTGTAAGGTCATATTTAAGCTAATGAGACTGGGAAGTCATCTAGTCATGTTCTATCACATTTTAATGGTAGATTTTATCAAAGCATTTTGTTAGTAATTCCAATGACAATGTTGTTTTCTTATATTTTTCATTTATATCTAGGTCTTTAAGGTTTTAAAAACCTGTTTATTTCATCAGAAGGTATCCTCAGTGAATGTTCAGAGGAGAGTTAGGTGCTCTATCAACTCTGATAGAACTGGAGAAAAACATCCTGTGTTCTTATTGTGTGCTACACTACTCATATGAGAACTAATTTATTTTTATTAGTATTTAAACAATATATGATAATTTGTGTTATATTCAGTGAAAACGTTACTGTGCTTTCAGTGATGTCCTTTGTAGAAAAATGCATTTCAAAGATTCCTAATTTAACTTTACATTTGAATGTTTACATCCATATAAGAGATGGGAAAATCATACCCTTCTTTTGACATCCCGTTGTTTCCTCAGGGTGGTCTCATGACTCCTTGGAGCTTTTAAGTAGAGAGAAAAAGTTAAGCAGTTAGCAAGCTGTGACTCACTATAAACCACAGGCACTGCCAGCAGAGTGAAGTCTGCCATCTCCCAGTATAAGGACTTATCTTTACAGAAGGTTGATAGAAGAGGAGGTTGAACAATGAGAATCTTCTACTACTGACATATTTATACAGAACAGCAACTGGGTGAGAGAGAGGGAAATAACTGGTGTGCAGCATTGCAGAATTTCCTAAGTCTGTAAGCTCAGAGTTACATATTTATTCAAACCACCACCACAAACAGCAAACCCTTCTTGTGTTAAACTATGATTGTTATAAATGGAGCATTTGGGATCTGAGACCAGTGATTTTCAAATTAGAGTATTTGTAAGTATGAAGGTAATAAACCACTTTTAGTGTGTGTCTGTGGTGGGGGGTGCCTGGGCAAAAATAGAATTAGAGAGTATTATCTTCCATATCCTTAAATTCCATATGTACCCTTTCCAAAACTCATCTGACCTAGTAGAGAATCTGTGTGGCTTTCCCACTCCCACCTCTGTTTTCAGAACCCTTCTGCTACAACTTCACAGAGGAACAGGGCAACTTTCACCAATCCATTCCACATCCTATTTTAGCACAATTCCAAGGTATAAAAATCTCTGGGGCACCATAAAGAGGGAAAAAAACCAAAAGAGAAAATGTTTTTTCTACCTGTTCATGCACCCGTCTGCCTCTCTCTCCAGCAATTATCTGTTCATCTGCCCATCTCTCATTTATACATCTATCTATAGACCCATATTTTTATCTACCACATCACTTAGAATTAAAAATCAGAACTGAGATGAGTTTAATAGTGATGCTTCTTAACATGATATTTGAAATGAAAAGCAAAGTCATCTTTTTTTTTTTTCTGACATGAAGTGAGTCTGAATTTGAGAAAGAAATGACTAGCATTGTCATTTGGATTATTAGACATATATGTTTTCCATAAATTGAATAAAGCTGAGGCTCTAAATTTTTAATAAAAACATCCTTAAAGGACATGTACAATAGAATTGTACCTATAATTACATCCTTTGCAATGATCAAACTTAAGATGAAAACGTCAGGTATCATCCTAAACATATACAAAGGGAAACAATTTTTCAAAATTCTTGTAGGAATACCCAAACAAAGTTTTGAACACCACTCTCATAGGCTTGCACTCTCTTACCCTTGTCAGGGATCAGCCCAGAGTCCAAATCTGGCCAGTTGTCTTGCCTGTCATGACCTTCCTCTTCCTCTTTCTCTTCCTCTCGCGCTTCCTTTTCCTCCTCCTCTTGCTCCTTCTCCCCTCCCCCTCCTTCTCCTCCCCCTTCTCTTCCCCTCTTCTCCCTCCCTTTACCCCTCCCTCTTTTACTTTCCCTCCTCCTCCTCTGTCTTTGCCAGGAACTGAAATGATTTTTTTTCCATTTGTAAATAGATGTATTTTAAAATGGCTTCTAAGTACCTATATAACACTCTGAATTTTGCCCCTTGGCAGAAGAAAACAAAGATATTAACTATCTAGCTCTTTTTTTAAAAAAGTTGACCAACCACTTATGTAGGTGATTGATTATCTTAATGATTATTAGTTTTCTTCCATGAATGTGCGAGTGATATCATGCTTCTAAGATCACTTGTGGATATTTATTTTCTATTACATCTTATAAACAAAAATTAATGTTAAATTTTAATTTTATTCTTCTTGCACTTCTGCTTTTACTTCTTGGTGTTTGCCACTGTGTGTTAATTCATGTCCTTGGAGAATCAGACACAAAAGTGAGATTAGCTGCATAAGAGGAAAACACAAGTGTGAGGAAAAACTGAGCTCAGAGCTAGAGGAGGTTGGGAGATCTGTCAAACCAGGTGGCAGGTCTAATCTAGAGGAGCTAAGAGGGAAAGAAGGAAGGTAGAGTAGGAAAAGGATTAGACTGTGGAGCAATTCTAAAAAGGTTTCAGCAAAAGTACTGGGGAATCCTCAAGCCAAGTGTATTCTTGTTGGAGCCCACTGTCTCCAGGAAAGCACTGGCCCCTGTATCTGGCCACACTTGGTCACTGGCCTCAGAAGCTGGCAGGAAGTGCAGCCTTTTCATGAGCTGGGTGATACATTTCAGACCACAGCATCTGGGGTTGTTGGCCAATTACTAAGCTTCCTGCCGTTTGTGATTTGAGACATATTTTCACTGTAGCCATACTTTGTAAAAATGGATTGCTAAGGCTACTTTCAAAAATAATATCTGAATTTGAATACTAATATGCTTCTCTCTCATCATTTCACTCTACATTTTATATCTTGTTTGAGAAATCCCTCTCAATCCTGAATAAATAAGATATTTCACTATATTTGTTTCTAATAGTTTTACTACTATTTAAGATTTGGGAAAAGCCTCAGAGACAGCCTCATCCACCAGAGGGCAGACAGCAAAAGCAAGAAGAACTACAGTTCTGCAGCCCACAGAATAAAGAACACAATCACAGAAAGACACACAAAATGAAAAGGCAGAGGACTATGTCCCAGATGAAGGAACAAGATAAAACCCTAGAAAAACAACCAAATGAAATGGAGATAGGCAACCTTCCAGAAAAATAATTCATAATAATGATAGTGAAGATGATCCAGGACCTCAGAAAAAGAATGGAGGCAAGGACTGAGAAGATGCAAGAAATGTTTCACAAAGACCTAGAAGAATTAAAGAACAAACAGAGATGAATAATACAGTAACTGAAATGAAAAATACACTAGAAGGAATCAATAGCAGAATAACTGAGGCAGAAGGATGGTTAAGTGACCTGGAAGACAGAATGGTGGAAATCATTTCCATGGAACAGAATAAAGCAAAAAGAATGAAAAGAAATGAAGACAGCCTAAGAGACCTCTGGGACAACATTAAATGCACCAACATTCACATTATAGGGGTCCCAGAAGGAGAAGAGAGAGAGAAAGGACCTGAGAAAATATTTGAAGATATTATAGTTGAAAATTATCCTTAATATGAGAAAGGCTATAGCCACGCAAGTCCAGGAAGCACAGAGAGTCCCAGGCAGGATAAACCCAAGGAGAAACACACCAAGACACATAGTAATCAAATTGACAAAAATTAAAGGCAAAGAAAAATTATTAAAAACAACAAGGGAAAAATGACAAATAACATACATGGGAACGCCCATAAGGTTAACAGCTGATTTCTCAGCAGAAACCCTGCAAGCCAGAAGGGAGTGGCATGATATATTTAAAGTGATGAAAGGGAAGAAATTACAGCCAAGAATACTCTACCCAGGGCTTCCCTGGTGGCACAGTGGTTGAGAGTCCGCCTGCTGATGCAGGGAACATGGGTTCGTGCCCTGGTATGGGAAGATCCCACATGCCGCGGAGTGGCTGGGCCCGTGAGCCATGGCCGCTGAGCCTGTGCATCCGGAGCCTGTGCTCCGCAATGGGAGAGGCCACAACAGTGAGAGGCCTGCGTACAGCAAAAAGAAAGAAAAAAAAAAAAAGAATACTCTACCCAGCAAGGATCTCATTGAGATTCGACAGAGAAATCAAAAGCTTTACAGACAAGCAAAAGCTAAGAGAATTCAGCACCACCAAAACAGCTCTACAACAAATGTTAAAGGAACTTCTCTAAGTGGGAAATAAGAGAAGAAAAGAACCTACAAAAACAAACCCAAAGCAATTAAGAAAATGGTAATAGGAACACACATATCAATAATCACCTTGAATGTAAATGGATTAAAAGCTCCAACCAAAAGACACAGACTGGCTGAATGGATACAAAAACAAAACCTGTATATATGCTGTCTACAAGAGACCCACTTAAGACCTAGGGACACATACAGACTGAAAGTAAGGGGATGGAAAAAGATATTCCATGCAAATGGAAATCAAAAGAAAAGAAAGCTGGAGTAACAATACTTGTATCCAATAAAATAGAGTTTAAAATAAAGAATGTTACAAGAGACAAGGAAGGGCATTACATAATGATCAAGGGATCCATCCAAGAAGAATATATAACAATTATAAATATATATGCACCCAACATAGGATCACCTCAATACATAAGGCAACTGCTAACAGCTATAAAAGAGGAAATCAACAGTAACACAGTAATAGTGGGGGACTTTAACACCTCACTTACACCAATGAGCAGATCATCCAGACAGAAAATTAACAAGGAAACAGAAGCTTTAAATGACACAATACACCAGAGAGATTTAATTGATATTTATAGGATATTCCATCTGAAAACGGCAGAGTATACTTTCTTCTCAAGTGCTCATGGAATATTCTCCAGGATAGATCACGTCTTGGGTCACAAATCAAGCCTCAGTAAGTTTAAGAAAATTGAAATCATATCAAGCATCTTTTCTGACCACAAAGCTATGAGATTAGAAATAAATTACAGGAAAAAAACCCACAAAAAACACCAACATGTGGAAGCTAAACAGCACGCTACTAAATAACCAAGAGATCACTGGAGGAATCAAAAAATGCCTCGAGACAAAATTCTACCTCAAGAAACAAGAAAAAATTCAAATAAACAATCTAACCTTACACCTAAGGGAACTAGAGAAAGAAGAACAAACAAAACCCAAGATTAGTAGAAGGAAAGAAATCATAAAGATCAGAGCAGAAATAAATGAAAACAATAGCAAAGATCAATAAAACTAGAAGCTAGTTCTTTGAGAAGATAAATAAAATTGATAAACTTTTTAGCTAGAGTCATCAAGAAAAAGAGGGAGAGGAATCAAATAAATAATATTAGAAATGAAAAAGGAGAAGTTACAATGGACACTGCAGAAATACAAAGGATCATGAGAGATTACTACAAGCAACTATATGCCAATAAAATGGCATAACCTTCTAAGACTGAACCAGGAAGAAATAGAAAATATGAACAGACCAATCACAAGTAATGAAATTGAAACTGTTATTAAAAATCTTCCAACAAACAAAAGTCCAGGACCAGATGGCTTCACAGGTGAATTCTATCAAACATTTAGAGAAGAGCTAGCACCCATCCTTCTCAAACTCTTCCAAAAAATTGCAGAGGAAGGAACACTCACAAAGTCATTCTATGAGGCCACCATCAACCTGATACCAACACCAGAGAAAGATACTACAAAAAAAGAAAACTACAGACCAATATCACTGATGGAAATAGATACAAAAATCCTCAACAAAATAGTAGCAAACAGATTCTAACAACACATTGAAAAGATCATACACTATGATCAAGTGGGATTTATGCCAGGACTGCAAGGTTTCTTCAATATACACAAATCAATCAATGTGATAAACCATACTAAAAATTAAAGGAGAAAAACCATATGATCATCTCAATAGATGCAGAAAAAGCTTTTGACAAAATTCAACACCCATTTATGATAAAAAAAAAACTCTCCAGAAAGTGGGCATAGAGGGAACCTACTTCAACATAATAAAGGCCATATACAACAAACCCACAGCAAACGTCATTCTCAATGGTGAAAAACTGAAAACATTTCCTTTAAGATCAGGAATAAAACAAGGATGTCCACTCTCACCACTCTTATTCAGCATAGTTTTGGAAGTCCTAACCATGGCAATTAGAAAAGAAGAAGAAATAAAAGGAATACAAATTGGAAAAGAAGTAAAACTGTTACTGTTGGCAGATGATATGATATTATACATAGGAAATCCTAAAGATGCCACCAGAAAACCACTAGAGCTAATCAACATATTTGGTAAAGTTTCAGGTTATGAAATTAATGCACAGAAATCTCTTGCATTCCTAAACGCTAACAATGAAAGATCAGAAAAAGAAATTAAGGAAATGATCCCATTCACCATTGCAACAGAAAGAATAAAATAACTAGGAATAAACCTACCTAAGGAGGTAAAAGACCTGTACTGAGAAAACTCTAAGACACTGATGAAAGAAATAAAAGATGACACAAACAGATGGAGAGATATACCATGTTCTTGGGTTGGAAGAATCAATAATGTGAAAAAGACTATACTATCCAAAGCAAGCTATTGATTCAGTGCAATCCCTATCAAATAGCCAATGGCAGTTTTTACAGAACTAGAACAAAAAATCTTAAAATTTGTATGGGGACACAAAAGATGCCAAATAGCCAAAGCAATCTTGAGGGAAAAAAAAACGGAGCTGGAGGAATCAGGCTCCCTGACTTCAGACTATACTGTGAAGCTACAGTAATCAAGACAATATGGTACTGGCACAAAAACAGACATATAGATCAGTGGAACAGGATAGAAAGCCCAGAGATAAACCTACACACATATGGTCAACTAATCTATGACAAAGGAGACAAGGATATACACTGGGGGAAAGACAGTCTCTTCAATAAGTGGTGCTGGGAAAACTGGACAGCTACATGTAAAAGAATGAAATTAGAACATTCTCTAACACCATACACAAAAATAAATTCCAAATGGATTAAAGACCTAAATGTAATACTGGACACTATAAAACTCTTAGAGGAAAACATAGGAGGAACACTCTTTGACATAAATCCCAGCAAGATCTTTTTTGACCCACCTTCTAGAGTAATGGAAATAAAAACAAAAATAAACAAAGGGGACCTAATGAAACTTAGAAGCTTTTGCACAGCAAAGGAAACTATAAAGAAGATGAAAAGACAACCCTCAGACTGGGAGAAAGTATTTGCAAACGAATCAATGGACAAAGGATTAATCTCCAAAATATATAAACAGCTCATGCAGCTCAATAGCAAAAAAAAAACCCAATCCAAAAATGGGCGGAAGACCTAAACAGACATTTCTCCAAAGGAGAAATATAGATGGCCAAGAGGCACATGAAAAGCTGCTCAGCATCACTAATTATTAGAGAAATGCAAATCAAAACTACAATGAGGGGGGCTTCCCTGGTGGCGCAGTGGTTGAGAGTCCGCCTGTCGATGCAGGGAACACAGGTTCGTGCCCTGGTCCGGGAAGATCCCACATGCTGTGGAGCGGCTGTGCCCGTGAGCCAGGGCCACTGAGCCTGCGCGTCTGGAGCCTGTGCCCCACAATGGGAGAGGCCACAACAGTGAGAGGCCAGCGGTACTGCAAAAAAAAAAAAAAAAAAAAAAAAACCTACAATGAGGTATCACCTCACACCATTTAGTATGGGCATCACCAAATAATGTCCAAACAACAAATGCTGGAGAGGGTGTGGAGAAAAGGGAACCCTCTTGCACTGTTGGTGGGAATGTAAATTGATACAGCTACTATGGAGAACAGTATGGATGGTCCTTAAAAAACTAAAAATAGAACTACCATATGACCCAGTAATCCCACTACTGGGCATATACCCAGAGAAAACCATAATTCGAAAAGACACATGCACCCCAGTGTTCATTGCAGCACTGTTTACAATAGCTAGGTCATGGAAGCAACCTAAATGTCCATCGAGAGACAAATGGATAAAGAAGATGTGATATATATATATATATATATATATATATATATATATGCAATGGAGTATTACTCAGACATAAAAAGGAACCAAACTGGGTCATTTGTAGAGACGTGGGTGGACCTAGAGACTGTCATACAGAGTGAAGTAAGTCAGAAAGAGAAAGACAAATATATTAACGCATATATGTGGAATCTAGAAAAATGGTACAGATGAACCAGTTTGTAAGACACAGATGTAGAGAACAAATGTATGGACAACAAGGTGGGAAAGCAGGGGGTGGGGGGTGGGATGGATTGGGAGATTGGGATTTACATATACACACTAATATGTATAAAATAGATAACTAATAAGAACCTGCTGTATAGCACAGGGAACTCCAGTTTGCTGTATAGTAGAAACTAACACAACATTGTAAAACAAGCATACCCCCATTAAAAATAAAACAGAATTATATAAAAAAAAATTGGTTTCCACATTTAAGCATGGAGAGGTAGGTAAGTGGAGAGAGGCAAAAGGAGAGCAGGGAGATAAAGATATTATTTACTTTATTTTCGTATGAAAAGAGAATTGTCCAACAATTCATTGGATAGTGTCCTGTCATCTCTGACTTTAGGGTTTACCTAATCACATATATGCTTCAATCTTTTTATTTTTGGCTGTTGTATTCCTTTGATCTATTTATCTGTCTCTCTAAAAATACCATGGTATCTTCAATTACTATGACTAAATTTTAGTAAGAAAAACTCTGTTTTTTTTCCCATAAATTTCTTTGCTGTTATTAGGTCTTTATATCATATGAATTTTAGGGTCAAGTCTGTTTTTATTAAAAATACTACTGGGAATTTGAATAAAATTGCATTATATGCTGATTTAAAGAAAATTGACATCTTTTCTAATACAGAGTCTTGCAATCCACAAACATGTTAAACTCTCATGTTTTTCTGGTTTTCTTTTATTCTCTTTTATGCTTTAATGTTTCATAATTTCCTTCATAAGTGTCTTATACAGATAGGTTAGATTTATTGCTAGAGGCTTTAATCACCTTTTGTTGCTGGTGTGAATGGTGTCTACCTAAAAGTCACATTTTCTAATTTGTTATTGCTGGAGTCTAGAAATGTTTGCATGTCAATCTCCTAAACCAAGATTTTGCTGAACTCTTATTACTTCTAAAATGTTTTATACAGATGCTTTTGAATGTTTTGGCAGTTTTACTCACTATTTCCAATCTTTACTTACTAATTTTATCTGTGTGGTTATACTGGTTAGGATCTCCAAGATATTTTTTGATGTTAGTTATTCTTATTTTTTTTATGACTTTACAAGAGATGGCTTCTAATGTTTTATTATTAGGTCCAATGTTTGTTTGTTTGCCGCTATTCATTTCCAGGTTAAGGATGTTATTTTCTATGCTATTACTAGTTGATCATTACACACTAATGTTTTAGCCTTCTTAGGCCCCTGAGTTATGATGGGTGGGGGAGGGAGGCTCCAGAAAATCTTTTAGACTCCTTACCTGGAGAGAGCTCTAGACTTCTTCTCCAGCCCTCCTTGCAGTAAGAGACTATGGATACTGAAATTCAGCAATATCTCAGTTTCAGTGCTTAGCTTAACATTCAACTGAGGTCTTCTCTTTTTCTCTTAATTTTTCATGACTTTTTTTTGACTCATCTATGCTTAAATGCTTAAAAAATATTTTTTTCATTTTTTTGTTTCCAACACTAATTTAGATATAGTAACCAATCCAGCCTTCTGGTTAAAACAAATTATTTTTTAATAATTTTCACTAACCCTAGAGAGCTGTCATCAGAGTGATTACAGGTATAGTTTTCTAGATTTTTAGGTAGGAACTTGCACAAGATTAAGTTGATCTCCCTATACAGTAACCTGTGTATTTTTTTAATGTTACATATATCATATAATATTAACTGTTTGAATAACCTAATAGGATTTATGTAGGGAAAATTTGGGGGCATATTAAGCATTGGCTAAAGGAAGAGATTTTCTTTTCAAGTTTATTTTATCAACCCTCTGATTAGTCATTTTATAACACCATAGAAAACAAGGTTTTAAAGTAAGATTAATTATGGTAGGTTTTGCACAAGAGGACTTGAGTAACTTTATTAAAACATGAGTGAAGATAATACATAAGAAAAAAATAATGATTAAAAAACACAACAATAAAATCTCTGGGAGCTGAAATCAGTTCCTAGTGTTAACCTATTCAAAGACCTGTCCTTGTTTTAAGAGTCAGCAGTATATTTTATTACGTCCTTATGTTTCCTTATCGCTGACACTTTAAAAGATGGCATCTGTTTAATAAAACACTGAAGGAAAGCAGAGAATCATTAGAGTGATTGTGAAACATGAAATGTCATCTAGTGTATAAGAATTGACAGTTCTTTCCTAATGAAATGTTCCACATGACTAGTTTGTACTAGATAGTTCACTGTATCCATTTAAAATAAATACAGATTTTTAAATAAGATATATTATCTTTAGTAGAATACAGAAAGGTCAGCACTAGGAAAAGAAAATGAATTACTTTGATAATCTGCATAATTCAAGATTTGGCTATTGTTTTGATAGTAAGGCAGGAATCCTGTCTCTGTTATACACTACTGTGACCTCAGCACCTAAAAAGGGCATGGCACATAGTAGGTCCCCAGTAAATCTTTATAAAATTATTTATTAAATGTCAACGAAGCACCTTGGAGATGCTAAGGTAAATTAAATCCTCCTATAAGATTAATACTATGGGTTTTTTTCCACTAATGTGTTGCCCTTTACTAATGCCAGACAGTTCTCCAGGTAATAGTTATATAATTATGAAAGCACCAATTAATTTGCTACATTAGATCAAATTTGCTGAAATAAAATCTATAATACCAGAAGATTCGGGTATTTAAAAGTTTTTTTTTAAAAAATACAAAAGCCATATAAGCAAATAAAAGTATATAGAAAAATAAGCAGCAGTAATGAGCCTTAGGCTTCCCTAGCACCTACTTCATTTTATTTTTTTAGTTCTTATTTTAGTATATACACTTGTTGGTTAGTTTCATATCTCTAACTATTATGCTTATTACATCAGGCTTTTATGAACTATCATTATAAATATTGATAGTATTGAAATCTAATTGTGATGCATGTGAATACTTCATATTCTTACAGTGCCACTCCTAACCATTTTCAAATAGTTATATTTCAAATTTTAATCTATTCTTTTATTGTCATATTCCATATCCTTTATATCCTCATTCTCCATTACTGTACAGCAAATCTAATGGCCTTAGTGTTTATCTTTTTATTTGTATATATTCTTACAACATGAATATTTTGTCTGAATATGTTCTTAGTTCATGAAAATAGTATTACACTGTATCTTACTCTGTTTCCTACATTGCAGCAGTCAACAATATATTTTTAACAGCCATCCCTGCTGTTATATTTACAAGTAGTAAATATAGTAACTGTTGCCACTAACTGTTCATTCATTATACCAAGAACCAGGAATATCAACAAGTGATGGATGAAGGATAGTCAATTGATGCCAACAATAAGATGACAGAAATGTTGGTATTGTCTGACAGAGACTTTAAAGCAGCTGTAATAAATATACTTTGACAATTACAAACATGTTTGAAACAAATGAAAAATAAAATATCTTAGCAAATAAGTAGTAAGTCTAAGTAAAGAAATAGAAAATATAAAGAAGAGAAAAAATGGAAATTTTAGAAATTAAATATACGGTAGCAAACAGATGGTCTCAAGAACAAAATGGAAGGAAGAGAGGAATGAATCAGACATCTTAAAAATAGAACGATAGAAAGTACACAGAGTAAAAAACAAAGAGAAGATAGATGGGGAGGAAAAAGAGACCCAGGAACCTATGAAACTATAACAAAAGATCTAAAAATTCACGCCATTAGAATGCCAAAAGAAGTGGAAAAAGAGAGTAGGCTTGAAAAAGCACTTGAAGAAATGATGGCTGAAAACTTCCCAACTGTGGCAAAAGACATAAACCTACAAAGTCAAGCTGAGTGAATGTTATACAGAGTGAACACAAAGAAATCCACCCCAAGGAACAAAGGTAAAGTTCTGCAAACTAAAGGCAAAGAAACAGTTTAAAGCATGAATGGAAAAGATCATCTTATCTATAGGGAGAAAACAGTTCCAAATGGTGAGACTTCTTATCAGAAAGATGAGGCAGGAAGATGCAGGACATTTTTCAAGTGCTGGAAGAGGAGAACTATCAGGCCAAAATCCTATATCTAGCCAAATTGTCCTTCAGGAATGAAAGGGAAATCAGGACATTCTCAGATGAGGGAAAGTTAAGAGATTCTGTCACTGGCACAAGTACCCCAACAGAATCGCTAAAAGAATTTCTCTAAACAGGAAGTAGAGTATAAAATTACATTTACAACACAATAACATTTACAAAAAATGAAAAACAGGTATACATTTTAAAAACGTGTATAGACATGTGGAATCTGAAAAACAAACAACAAACAAACTAATAAAGAAAACAGACTGCTGGTTGCTAGAGGTGAGGGGTGAAAAGTAGGCAAAATGGGTGAAGAGGGTAAAATGTAAAATCTTCTGTTTATAAAATAAATAAGTCATGGAGAGGTTAAAAAAAAATCGGAT
This sequence comes from Lagenorhynchus albirostris, assembly GCF_949774975.1. Lineage (NCBI taxonomy): Eukaryota > Metazoa > Chordata > Mammalia > Artiodactyla > Delphinidae > Lagenorhynchus > Lagenorhynchus albirostris. Next base: position 62,242,885 of record NC_083102.1, read on the forward strand.
GTATAGTTTAATGAGGTCAGCCTGGCAGCATTGTGGGGTGGTAGGTTTAGAGAATGAGACAAGACAGAATATTTAGAAATCCAGAATATTTAGAAATATTTAGAAATCACTGTGAGAACACAGTGAGGAGGTATGGCAGACGAGAAAGCCACTAGAATGGTAGACTGATAGGCTAAACAGAAGGAAGGTTTTTTTTTTCTTTACCAAGTTTGTTTTTTAACTGTATATATATAGTGACTAAATCTATCTCACCCTTTCAACCATTGAGGATCACTTGTTATCCTTCTTCTCTCCCAACTTCACTGGGCTTTAGGTCTGGAAAAATTGTCTGTCAAAATAAATTTAAGTCATTTGTTTTCATTAAAAAAAAAGCATGTGTAGAACTAGTATGTTGAAAACTACAAAATGTTGATGAAATAAATAAAATATCTAAATAAATATAAAGCCACTTACTCATGGTTGGAAAACTCAAAATAGTGATGATTTTAATTCTCCTCAAGTTGTTATGCAGGTTGTAACACAATTCCTATAAAAGTCCCAGCAAAATATTTTGTAGGCATAGACACAACTATTCTAAAATTTATATAGAAAAACAAAGAAACAAAAATAACTAAAACTATTTTGAAAATTAAGAATTAAATGGGAGAATTCATCTGACCTGATTTTAAGACTTATTATATAACTCTACTTATCAAGACATGTGGTATTGTGGAGAGTTAGACACACAGATCAATAAAACAGAAAGAACTCAGAAATGGACCCATACAAATATGACTAAATGATTTTTTAACAAAGTTTTAAATGCAATTCAGTGGAGAAAAGATAGCCTTTCATAAGCAGGAAAAAAAAAAAAACACCTCGTCCAAAACCTAACATCTTTCTTTCGTTCTTTATTTATTTGTGGCTATGTTGGGTCTTTGTTGCTGCGCACGGGCTTTCTCTAGTTACAGTGAGTGGTGGCTCCTCTTGTTGCGGAGCACGGGCTCTTGGCACGTGGGCCTCAGTAGTCGTGGCACATGGGCTTAGTTGCTCCGCGACATGTGGGATCTTGCCAGACCAGGGTTTGAACCCCTGTCCCCTGCATCGGCAGGCAGATTCTTAACCACTGCGCCACCAGGGAAGTTCCTAAAACCTAACATATTCCACAAGGATTAACACTAAATTGATTGTGGACTGAATTTAAAATATAAAACTATAAAACTGTTAGAAAAACAACATAGGAGAATTCTTTGGGATCTAGGTCTAGGCAAAGACTTCTTAGACTTGACACCAAAAGCAGTGTCCATACAAGGAAAAATGGATAAATTGGACTTCATTTAAATTAACTTTTGCTCTTTAAAAGACCCTGTTAAATGGTTGGAGCTACAAGCTACAGACTGGGGAAATATTTGCAAACCAAAGATTTCTGAGAAGGGATTATGTATAGAATAAATAAAGAACTCTCAGTCTCAAGAGTTTTAAAAAAATTCATTTAGAAAAAAACATGAAGAGGCATTTCACTGAAGTTACAGGAGGCGTAAAAGAACATGAAAATATGTTCAACATCATTAGCCATAAGGGAAATGTGGATTAAAACCAAAATGAGATATCACTACACACCTATCAGAATGACTGAAATAAAAAGTGGTGACAACACCAAATTCTGGCTAGGGACTGAGAAACCTGAATCACTCACATATTGCTCATCACGTTGTGGGAATGTAAAATGGTCCAGCCACTCTAAACAGTTTAGCAGTTTCTTTAAAATATACACATGGAACTTTAATATGGCTCAGCAATTAAAACTATGTTCACACAAAAATGTGTACCTGTATTTTCTATAGCCCAAACTGCAAACAACCTATATTTCCTTCAACAAGGGCATGGTTCAACTAGTATATTCTTACTGTAGAATACTACTCTAACAAAATAAAAATGAGTAAAGAATTGATAAATGCAACAATTGGAATGAATCTGCAGAGAATTTTACTGAGTGAAGAAAAGCCAATCCCAGATGGTTCCATGCTGTGTGATTTCATTAATATTCTTGAAATTACAAAATTGTAGAAATAGAGAGCAGGTTAGTGACTCTCACCAGTTTAGGAGGAAGGGAGGGATAGAAAAATTCTGTCTTGCCTTTATTGATGCCAATATCCTGTGTTGTTGCACTGTAGTTTTGCAAGACTTTACCTTTGGGGACAACTGAGTAAAGGGTACACAAACTCTTTCTGTGTTATTTTTTACAAAAGCATGTGATTCAACAATTATCTCAAATTTTAAAAAGTTTAAAGTGTGGCTTAAACACTATATGAGCAAAAATTCAGTTTTCTGTTGAAGATTGTTTTTTTAAAAAATCTACTTATATTCCATTTAGTCACATGCAGGTGAGAGGGTGACCTGTTCATATGTTTTTACAATAAAATCATCTAACTTTTCAAAGGATAAAATAATCCTTGTTTTGCTTCATCCCAAGGAACAAAAATTTCTTTATAATTTTGAAAGAAAGTCAAAACCTGCAAATCTTCAACTTTCTCGAACATGATTACTATGATTTCAAAGCATTTGAAACAAAGATTCATGGAATAGAATTTAATTACTACTATTAATAAGATATCTTTAGCATAATTCTTGGATTCAAATGTGTATGCATTTTAAGTTTATCTCTTTTTAACCACAAACTTATTTATGGAACAGTTGTCCTGTTTGAGTTCATGGTCTATGTTGAGTAGTTTGACCTACGTACATACAGAGTTCAGACTTAGGATATTATAGATATCCCCCTGAGAACATCCCTTCACTATTTTCTCAACACCGTAGGGATGTATAGTTTCATTTCATTTGTGCTTAGCTCTTGGCTGATTCATAGCCACAGTCTCTTATTCAAAGCCAAGATGAATTATAGATCCTTTGGCAACTACGATAGAGAATACACTTGATTTAAGACATGTTTACAATTGTATTATAGGGATTTGTATTTAGACTTCTAAGGAAAACATTTTTAACATTATTTCTAGCATCCTCTCCCTTGTCCCTGACATTATAAAACTACTTCCTTCTACACAAACCTTTTCATTCTTCCTGGATGCCTTTGGAACGTTGCCAAACTATGGTAATAGTCATTGTCATGGGAATGCTTTTGTGTGCAAAACGTAAACCTCTGTTTTCAAAAAGTAAACTCTGTTTTGGAAAATATATGAATAAGAAAGCAGAGAGTGATTAAACAAGTTATACTTATTATCACTGTTTTTAATAAATGTTAGGCAGTACTTGTTTTCCAAATTCTTTTAAGGACAGAATAAAATAAACGGAACCTAAATTGCTATAGAAAATGTTTAGCTAGGAATAAAGAAAACAGTGTTGACTTACAGGTTTGTAAAAAACTAAAATCTCAACTAAAGGTGGTATATTTCTGTAACTAAAATGTTAGCATCCAGTTGCAGAAAATTCTAAAGTCGTCTTCCCTTAGATCGGGGTTTCTTAATTTTGACAGATAATTTTTGGTTGGAGTCAGAGAGCATCAAGTGCATTGTAGAATATTTAGCACCATCCTTGGCCTCTATCCACTAGATGCCTATAAAACTCTCCCAGTTGAGACAACAGAAATGTCCCCAGGTGTTGCCAAATGTCCCCTGTGGGAAGAGGAAGGAAATCACTCCAGCTGAGAATTATTCCTGTAGATCACTGGGCTATCACACATTAGAATGGAAAAGTCAATGTCTAAAATTTTAAAAGTCTTATTTTCCATGCTTAACAGTGACTCTTTCTTAGCATCTTGACTTGGTTACAACATCTAGCTTTGTTTCCTTGTGTCATCCCTCTTTCAGCTGATGTCCTCATCTTATTCTTCAAATTTTACTAGTGAGCTTCCTTTCATGTTTCAGTGACTCTTTCCTCCTCCTCTTCTTTTCTCAAATCTCTCACTCCTCTTTCCTCCTCCCACACTCAGCTAATTTGTTTCTCATTCTTGATTTAAAAAGTTACAACAAAAGTTACAATCAGGTGTGGACATTTCACTGCATTTTTTTTTGTGTTCATATTTTCTGTTGCCTATATAATGAACGTGTTGACCTTGATCCAGGCAGAGGGCAGTCCTTCCAACTAGGTTCTGAATTAAATCTGCCCTCGCATTTTTATTGTTCCCTCTTGTCATTCTCTTCTGCATCTTTCGTATTTCCCTTTCTAGTAAATTATTCCTAGGAACATAAAAACCTGTTCTAGTAGCTGCCATTTTAAAAAAAACTAAATAAAACCAAAATAAATGTGATTTTACGTTTTTTGTGGGATTTACCCAAAATTTATGCTTTCCTTTACAGTAGAACTTCTCAACATATCCATCCATACTTTTCATCTTTTTTAAGATATATCCATATGTACTTCCCATATATTTACTCCTCAATCCATTGTAAATTGCCCCAATAGCAATGATTTCACTGAAGCTGACCTTATCAATGGCCATCAATGAATTTCAGATTTTAAAACCATAAGGACAGTTCTTTACTTTGAACTTACTTGGCCCTCCACCATTGTTAACACAGTTGCCCACTCCTTTTATCTGAACACCTGTTCTGTTCTTCTGTTTTCCAAATCTCCCCCTTCTGATTTTTCTCCTCTGTGTCTTTGTTCTTTATTTTTATTTTTATTCTGTCTTCATAGTTTATCATTAATTCATTTTTTCCTCCAATATTTAAAGCCTGGAGGTGCCATTCTGATTTATATTTCATCTTATTTCTTTCAGAGAAGTTTTTATTTTTCTTCATAGAATTTATCAGCTTTTGCAGTTCATTTTTAGGATTATGAGCCTGCCTTCCTCACAAGATATAAACTCTTTGATGGCTAAGACCATGGTTGTTTTTTCAGAATCCAACACAATTCCTTGCATACCACTGGCCAATAAATGTTTTCTGAATGAGTGAATTAACTAATGGATGAATGTGATCTGAGGTGAAACTCAGCTCCCTACCACACCTTTACTGATTGAGGATTTCTGCTATTTTTGTTATTTTCTTTATAATAATAATTTCTCCTGCAAAAGTGGAATGAATTCAGAAAACAATGTGTAAGAGGTGCAAAGAAAAACTTACATACTTCTCAGTGTTGCTCAGGGCTTTATTTGTTCATCCATGTTTAAGAGAATGGATGTAAGAGAACAGAGGAGGAAGTAGAGGAAATTTTATGCTGGGAACTACCTCTTGTATGTTGCTGTGATCAAAATTTTACTGGATAATGGTTATTATACTGGATCATATTTGTATGGTCTGTTCCACATATTATCTTTGCTAGTAACCACATTCTCATAGAAAGATATAATATTTTTTATGTTAATCTCAAATTTCCAATGAGTATTTGTCAAACACATACCACATATACACACACCTCAACTCTTTTAAAGAGCTTAATAAATGGGACAGAGTTTAAAGTAGGGTTCTATAAAATTCATGGGGAATTTGAAGAGGATGCCTAATTGCTTACAGTTCTGCCTTTTTCTCTTCCAATTAAAATCAACCAAATATTAAATTTAAGTCACTAAAATTAAATAACCATTTTTTACAGCATGGTCAAGGTGGTGTTTAGTCTACCTTTTCAGTCCAGTTATTTGACTTGACACCAACATTCCATACTTTAGTAATAATGATTGGTTGAGCAGGTGTCCTTGGGATGTGTGGGGTGTGGCAGAGGCAACTCTAGAGCAAGGAGAGACTTAGTCTTAAGACAAACATGAATCCTCTTTCTGCTTTGCCTTCTAATTAATATCACTCTTGTTTCTGACTGCTCAGTTTCCAATGTAATTTAGTGATGAGAGATGCTTTGTTATTTATAATTATTGTTTCATAATTTATTGGAAAGGTATATTTATTTTCTAATTGGTGCTTTTTGAGTAAAATTGAATCCTCCGATGATGTGAGATCTGAGGACTCTGCATATTCCAGACCCTAGTCATTGGCTGTACTGTGCATCAAAATCTCCTAGGGAGCTTTTTAAAAACAGCAAGGTCCTATTCCCAGTGATTCTGATTTACTTCTCTACAGGATCCACAACATGGTACTATTTTAAAGGGTCCTATGTTAATTTAATGTGTAACTGGAGTGAGAATATTTTACAAGGACTGGTTCAGGGAACACCTTCATCATATTTATCCAAGGCACATCTCCAGATCAGCTGAACCTAAAAGGATAGCATCCTAGATGATTCCTATTCCCACTAAAGCTTGAGAGTCACTGCTTTAGATAGCCTTAGTTAAATTTACCTTAGGTTAGCAGATAATAGTAATAAAGCTGTGCTTCTGATGCGTCATAAAACAGTCCATTTTCTGCCTCATTTGTATTATGTCCAGACCTACAGAGATCAACCCATACAATGTCCACTTCTTTCAGCTCCCTTATATCACTGGAAATCATGGGGGTCAGAGACCACAGGCATTTCTGATAGCAAAATACAGAATTTAAGCATAACCCAAGAAAGCAATAATCAAAGAAAGTACAGAGGCAGTAGCAGTAGACTCTATCATTTATTTTAGTTCCTGAGGTAGGCTTGTATGACTATAAATTTTCCTCTTAGAGCTACTTTTGCTGCATCCCATAGATTTTGAATTGAGTTTCCATTTTCATTTGTCTCCAAGTATTTTTTTATTTCCTCTTTGATTTCTTTATTGACCCACTGGTTGTTTAGTAGTATATCGTTTAACTTCTACATGTTTGTGTTTTTGAAATGTTTTTCTTGTAAGTTGATTTCTGTCTCATAGCATTGTGGTCAAAAAAGATGCTTTACATTATTTCAGTCTTTTAAATGTATTGAGACTTGTTATATGGTCTAGTATGTGATCTGTTCTAGAGAATGTTGCATGTGCACTGGAGAGGAATGTGTATTCTGCTTTTGGGTAGAATTTTCTATACATATCTATTAAGTCTATCTGCTCTAACGTGTCATTTAAGGCCCATGTTTCCTTATTGATTTTCTGTCTGGATGATCTGTCCATTGCTGTGTGTGAGGTGTTAAAGTCTCCTACCATTGTTGTGTTACTGTCAGTTTCTCCCTTTGTGTTTGTTAATGTTTGCTTTATATTTAGGTGCTCCTATTTTGGATGCATATGTATTTACAATTGTTAAGTCTTTTTGGATCAATTCCTTTATCATTATGTAATGTCATTCTTTGCTCTTGTTAAAATATTTGTTTTAAAGTCTATTTTGTCTGATATAAATATTACTATTCCAGCTTGTTTTTTATTTCCATTTGCATGGAATACCTTTTTACATCTCTCACTTTCCATCCTCTCATGGGGATGTGGGCCTTGACTACACCACATCTCCACTCCTCCTACCCATCTCATTGTGGTTCCTTCTTTATATCTTTAGTTGTGAATAATCTTTTCTGCTAGTTTTCAGGTTGTTGTCATTGATAGTTGCTTTGTTAATAGTTGTAATTTTGGTGTGCCCATGGAGGAGGTGAGCTCAGGGTTTTCTTACTCTGCCATCTTGGCCACTCCCTGTGCTCTCTCAATGAGAGGGTATGCATCACCGGCTGGGCTGCTATATAATTTATTTTAATTTAATGAACTGAGTTTAATTTGACTGGCATTATTTACCTCATAGTCCAGAAATAATTTATACTTCCAGTCCAGTTGTGTCACTAGGATGAAGAGCCAAGGAATTTATATGCTTCATGAGGTTGGGCCAGTAGGCAGTTACATGCACATCAGAGAGAGTCAGTGTCTAATCTGTAATCTGTCTTCCAGAATGGGAGTAGTGGGTGCTCATATATTTCTTTGAATCAGTTTTTAGGGCAAGGCTTATTCACTCTTTGCCACCCGCCCAGCTACATTTCTTTACCACACATCCCTTTAAACTAGTGGTGTTTAACCCTGCCTGCCTATTAAAATCACTTGGAAAACTTAAAAAAATAAATAACTATAGATGCCTGAGATTCATCTCTACAGATTGTAATTTAATTATTTCAATAGGGACATGAGCATCTCTGTGTTGAAATGTTTTATATTGGTTTGGCCAAAAAGTTCATCCAAGTTTTTCTGTAGATGCTATGGAAAAACCCAAACAAACTTTTTGGCCACAATAGATGATTTTTTTCAGGTACAGCCAATATAAAAAACCATGGAGTAAAGTATTCTTGTATGATTGAGGAAATTCTTTTGTTTTACAACAAAGGAATATCTGATATCTCATTGCAATGATCTCATTTCAATTATCATAATAAATTGATTCAAATATAGATGCTTATATGGATAAGAAGCACTGTATCTTTTTAGAATAAATTTTTAGAACACAGATACAGCTCTTCTCCACATTAGATCTTTCCTTTCCTGGTAACAAGGTAGAGATAAGTGAAATCTGGTTTGAGGGTCACAATTTTCTTTTTAGAACTAAAATTTATTTTGATTCTCCTAATGTGAAGACACTAGATTCTAGTGTCAAGTAAACCAATAAAAAAGGCTGGAAAGTGTAAGAAGTATGTAAGAAAATACTAGATGATTCCTGCTTACAATAAGTAACAGTCTATTTAAGGATACCAGATGTAGACATAAGATAGTGTAACAGCAAATGATATTTACTACTACAAAATATATATGTGTATATATATATTATATATTATTCTAAAAATTATTTAAACAAGTCCATAGTATTGGCTTCCAAAAGAAGAGAAGAAATGAGACATTGTAGGAGTACACAGAATGGAAACAACATTGTAGACTGCAGTAGTCTGTGGGTGTTTAATGGATAAGAATTATATTAAAAAAAAAAGGAAGGTCATGACCTATTGCCATGTTTTGCATGTTCTTATTTGGTAGAGGAAGGGAAAGGGAAAGACACAGCAGCTGAAAGTGAAGCAGTGTGAAAAACACGTGCAAAAGCTAGACAGTGCCAGGTATACTTGAGGAAAAATGGATGGCTAATTTTCAAAAGGAAAAAGATTTTAAAATATTGGTTGTGATTATTTTGAAGCGTATATTGGAACCAGTTTATAAAAGGCTTTGACATCAGGCAACGAGGTTGAAATTACCTTTAATTAAAGGGAAATATGAACGGTTTTAAAAAAATTTTAAATATATAAAGGGAAAAAAATAAACTCCTCGAACATCTTTTTGAGCCCATTGGTTATAGTCATTCACATTTCTTTGCACTGATAGGAAGCAAATTGTGGTCCTAGAAACATAAGCCTTCTGAAAATTATATCAAAGCTGAGTACCTGGTTTATTGTCAGTCTAAAGGAAATGTTATTATGTTGTATATTTAAAGGTCATAAAATGCTGTCAGTGGAGTTTGTGATTTTTTTTCCTCAGATGAATGTGATTATGGAAGAAATGTGCAGGCAGATGTTTAATTTAAAATATCCTTCACATTTTAGAACAAACAACGCATGGAACAAGCAGCCGTTTTACTTGATGTGCTGAAGTTGAAAATAGTTCAGAACAGATCTGCTTTGGTTTAGTTTATCGTAGCACAACGCAAACCAGGGTGTTTCAGCAGATTATCATTAATATAAGGGCATATTGTTAATTTCTTTAACTTTAAAGCTATTTTTTAAGTATCCTACTTTGTTGAATGATATAACAATGAGAGATACAACCACAGCTAGCGGAATAAAATAAAACTTTTTAAATTAATAAAGCAATGTGTGGGACTTACGAACAAAAAGAGAAGGACATTCTAACCTGGGAAATGTTGGAATCAGAAAATATTGGGTTGGTCAAAAAGTTCGTTTGGGTTTCCTGTAACACCTTACAGAAAAACCCGAATGAACTTTTGGGCCAACCCAATATTAAAAAATAGGATTGATCTCTTTAATTGCTCAGATTTTGTCCAGAGAAGTAAATTGAGCTCAATTAATCCATTCTGTTCCTTTTTTAGCATATTTATGGAAAATCAGGCAATTAAATGATGAAAGAGGGAAAAAATAACTGATGAATACATTTTATAGTCATATTTTATTTTTAGATAGAACTGCCAGTGTCATTTTATTGCAATAAAAAGTATTTCATAACAACCAAAGGAAATTTAACATTTAGTTGAATGTTAAAAATAAAATATATTGTTTTCTCCCAATTCAGACCTACTATATTTAGACAAGAAGAATGCCAACTATATAAATGAACATTTTGGCAGGGAATTGATGGGTATCATGTATTGGAATATATTTGCATTCATATGTTATTTTTCTTACCCACAATGCCTTTTTGCCCTAAATAAAAAGTTCATGAAAATATAATTTTAAAATTAGAATTACTTAATTTCAGACATGGAAGGACCCAGAAGGTCAGCCAATATAAGTCTTTTCTAAAGCACCTCTGACAGATGGACACCCAGCCTCTGCTTTTATGAACATTTATCACAGTGTTAAAGGGACAGGGTACTGGCTACCTCTCTCTGCCACCTGTCTTATTATTCAGCAAACCCTAATTTAGTCATTCCACAAATGTTTCAAAAAATAAATACAGGTTCTTTTGTTTGTTTTTTCCTGTCAAATGGAAAATCAAATTGTTAAGGCAGTTTTATTACTCTCCCATTTTGTTCGTTCTCTTTCCATTTTCCCCATATATAAACACAACAGCAACAGGTATTCTTGGTCATATGCTTCCCTAAGTTACCCAGATATAAAGGATCTCTCCAGAGGTAGCCCCAGTTAGATTGGTTGCCTGCAGTGGGTAAACTTCTGGGAATTTGTGGCATTAAAGTCTTTCTAGGAAGAGGTGAGCCAATCAATATCAAAGGCTAGCTCTTTACACCTTCAAGAAGTTTTGTCTGTCTTCTCTGTTGCATTCCCACACGAAAAGGCACTTTCCTACCTGGGAAGAAGCCTTCTAAGAGAGAAAGCAGGGACTTCCTTACCAGACAGACAGAAATTCAGATCTGACTCCCATATTTATTTATTTTTGATAATGGACAAGTTATATAACCTTTTTCAACCTCAGCTGTTTTGTGGGGAATAACAAATATGTTCTAAAGAGTAATTGTCCAGTCTGTGGTGATTATTATTATATTTCTGTGCCTGTGTAGAATAAAGTACTGCTTTACCTCAATCACAGCCTAGGATTCTGAATTGAGAAACAAAGAGCTATTACTCTCATATGGGAAAAAGACTATGAACTAGGCCATGAATTGGGGCTTAACTAAAACTTGCTCACATGCATACATTAATTTCCCTTTATATCACTTATTATTTATAAAAGTACTTCATGTTAATTTTACAAAATTCAAATAAATACCCATGAAAACATAAAAGTCTACGAAATACATATTTTAAGGGAATAATTTATATATCATTACTATAATAATAATTATAATTTATAATAATAAATATAATTTATATATCATTACTATACACATCTATCTCTTTGGTCCTATGTAAAAAAAATTTTTTTCTTTTGAATCACAGATGGATTCAGATTTCACAGAAATACAGATACAAAACAAAACAAAAACTAAAAAAAAAATTTTTAGTGACTCTTTTTATAGGTTCTGTAGAGGCAAGAGGACTGAGATATGACAATTCAGTAACTTCTAGTTGGCCCAAAATGAACTGCAGTGTTTAAAAAATGTTTTTGAAAATAGGTAATTCATTTCCATCTAAATGATTTATTATACCACTCTAGAAAGCGTTAAGCAAAGTTCTAAGATTAGTTGATTTTTAGAAATCAGAAAAGAAATTTTAGATGGTCATAAATTAGTTGATTTCTAATGTTCCTATAACTTTCTAAGTTTCATATAATTCTAAAATATTCTTTTTTTTTAATTTGCATAGACTTTAAAATAATTTCTTTTGGGCCCTCATTCAGGATTTTTTTTATATCATTTTAACTGAAAAAGTTGAGTAACAGAAAAGCTATATATTTCAAAAATAATAAGAAATGTTCTCGTTAGTATCCTATCAAATGCATAACATAAATTTCTCTCAGTGAACAATTTTCACAGGTGTTTGGTGTTTTAATTTTATGCTTATAAGTTTTAAAAAAAGACTATCAGGCAAGATGAAATTCCTTTCCAAGAAAATGCGACATCTGAGTATTATGAAAGGTTATATATATCATGCAGTTTCTGATGTAGAGAGTCTGTTAAGTAACCCCACATGGAATTTTAGAATAGAAATACGCCAAATTATTAAAATAACTTATACAGATAAAATGCTAGAATCAAAGCCAATACACCAAGTGTAATTTTTAGTCAGCCTTTATTTACTACTGGCCATAATTTCATTTCTATTATAGATAAAATTTAAAAAACAAGATTCATATACATAAATTATAAAATATTACAACTGGTAACAGCCTCAGAAATTTCCCCCTTTTTTTCCTTCTGATTTTTAGACAAAGTGCCAGAATAATTGGAGGCAGCCCCTTAGAGTATAAAAGCTGTGTTCTGTGTATTGTGGTATTCCAGTCACAATGGTCTGCATCCTACAGTGGATGCTAAATATATTTTGACTGAATTTTCAGTAATAAGTGGCTGCCCTGCCTAAGATCATACAGGAAACCACAGCAATGCATTATTCAGGGCCATTCTGGGCCTCTGACCTCTAGGCTACATCTGTCCATGACAACACATTGCCTGTATTTGGTGGACTTTCTCAAGAGTGAGTTAGAGTTTGGGGCACAACTGAAGCAAAAATACACATTTGGGGAAAGGCTTTTAATTCTCCCACTTTTGATATCAGCCACGCGTTGAAATGTTCATACTGTTAATTCAGTTATACAAATTCATCTGTCGACATATTTCCTCTGTTCTATGTGTCTAGACAAAATAAATAACAATAATGGAGAACTTTAGGTCTACATTAAGGCTCTTTGTTGCCCTGACTCAGGGCAACTATGAGATGTCAATCAGATTCCCAGAGTTCTGCTTCTGCATCTGTTAATATGGTATGATGGGATAACTAAAGTTTATAACATAGAAAAATAGGAGTTTTTATTTCTTACTCTCCTATTTATCAGTTACAAGATCTGTGACAATTACTCCTCTGAATTGTTTTTCTTCACTTACAAAATTAAAATTACAATAATAACAACTATAGTAAATTTCTACCCATCCTTCACAAGTCAATTCAGTTGTCACTACTCTGTGCATCATTTCACCCACCACCCAGGCAAACGTAAGCATCCATGCATGCTTTTACAAAGCACTTACATATTGTCTTATAATTATTTATTTACCTTTTTTCTCCATTATATAGTGAATTTCTAGGATTGAAAAGTAATTTTGTTTTTCTCTGTATCCCGGTAATACTACAACATACAATATATGGTAAGAACTCCATAATTGTTGACCGATGAATGGATTAATGAATCCTCTTCCATTTATTCCACATTTAGTAAATATTTACTTCATGCCTGTGATAGTCTAGATTTTAGTGTCATAATGTTAATTAACTAAAGCAATGGGTTAATTTGTACCAAGACTTAAGCCATAATGTCTCTAAATTGGTTTACCAGATCATCATTAAAATGAATTATTTTACTAGGACAAAGAATAAGAGACACAATAGGTATGTTTTCTATAAGTTTTTCACTTATCATTATATGACCCTGTGTTCTACACCTAATGCATTCATTGTGATTAAGAGGTAAATTGTCCCTCTAATTGACGTTCTCATTTTCATGGGTCAATGTAATCACTTACGTCCCTTAATAAATAATACATAGTTTTTCTTTTTTACTTAATGTATGACCATCTTATTTAAGTCAAGAGATGTATGACAAAAAGGTCTATAATAAATTGTAAAATATAAAACTACTTTTCTTGAACATAATTGAAGCACTTAGTGCAATCAGCAAGTTGATTATAGCACCAAACAGTAGCAGAAAGAACTTAAATAAAGAAGAAAAGTTGTTGATGCATATCTGTGGAAATTTTTACAACTTTGCAGAGCTTGTCTCTCCTATTCTCCTATTCTCCTTGTCTCTCCTAAAATTGTTTATATATGTGAATAGAAAAACAACCTCAAAATATAAGCTTTGAAATATTAAAAGCAGCTGTCTCTGGTGTGATTTTGGATGACTTTTACACTTTTTCTCAAGTGCTTTTTTTACGCCATGATTTATTTTCACAAAAAAATTGTGTTATTTATCTAATAAGATAAAACAAGTTATTCTTTTTTAGAAAAATAGTTAAAACCTTATGCGAATGATGCAAAAGTGAAAATTAAAGATGAGTGAACCAGAATAAGGAATTCAGAAAGATTTTACTTATAAAATTTTCATAATTAAAAATATATATTATTTACAATTAAGCTTGAAACAATTTAAAATCAGTTATTAAAATCATCCTTGAAATTATATCCTTATGGTCATTACTCAAGGCCTTGAAGTCTCTAAGCCAGTGATATTTAACACCTTTCAGGACAGATCAAGGTCTGAGCAGGAATTTCCCAGATTTCACCGGATAACTTTATTGTTTTAGCAGAATTTGGCTCTTTGTAATGTCTTCTGCTCACAATCAGTACTCCCTCCACCATCTGCAAGCCTTCATCCAGCTGATCCTAAATGTACTAAAAGACTTCCTTCCCCTTAATTGCTGCCCAGTGTTCTTTCCTTTGAAATTGTAGATCAGTCCCGTTTCCTTGATTTAATACCACTAATTTTCTAAACCTCCCATTTAATTCTTTATTCATCACATTTAGCACACTTGGATTTCTGTAAACATATTTATTTGGATTTTATATTTATCAGCCTTAGCCTCATAGAAGAGGCTGACCTTTGAGTCAGACCAAATCCTACTTTCACTTTTTATTCAAAGAAGGACCATAAATATGGTGAATGATTATGTAAACCTCAAAGTCCTTTTTTAAAAAAAAGTTAATAGAGTTGGTGTAGGATTAAGTAAGTGCCATGCGATAAGTTATATAAGATAGTAGGTTGTGAATATAGGGTATCTGTTGTTATTTTAAGATCCTAGTATGATTTTTGTTCAAGGCCAACTTTATTCCCAAATACCTGCTGGATATTACTACCTGTTGTTTGTTCAAAATCAAAATAGGTTTTATGCGAAACATTCTCGACCTTATTCGTTTGTCATCAGACTAAAAAATTAGTGATATCAGAGTATTTTACCCTTCTTCAGTCAGCTTTTTGGTTCTTGTTACAGAGTCTGTCTGGCATATGAAATTTATGACATTTTGACCTGCTTTGTTATGATGGCTTGTTATTTAAGACCCTTGACTTCAAAGATGTTTCATTTTAAATTATATTTTCATGGTATTTTCCATCTCAGAAACCTCCAGAGTCTATCCTTAGCTTACGTTTGGACTCTAAGTCCAAACTGTTTGTTCTCAGGTTCCAATTCTCCACAAGTTTGTATTTGTTCCAAGTCCACCATTTCTCAAGCTAAAGTATTATCTTTTCCACGAAGACTTATTAGGGTGCACTTGACCTTAAGCGATCTTTCCTTGTGCTGAACTCCTGAAGCCCTAACTGCCATCACCAGGTTCAGGACATTACTTTTTACCATGTGTGGAGTCTTGGTCTCTTTCTTTCCCCTAACCCTATTCTCTTCTCCAAGGCAGGCACCTAAATGTACTTTATATACCAATATCTTACCCGCTGCCTCTGTCGCAATAACTGGGCGGGATAGATGGTCAATTGATCTTCAAACTTTCCAGTTCATGTAATGTATGAAGTTGAAGAAATTTTAGAATACATCCAGCACTATTTTATGACTCAGGGCACTCAGAGTTTGACGTATGCAAAACATAGAGTTACTTGGTAACATAAATGGTAGCAGAACTCCAATCTTATTTTTAAATTTATATCTGCCAACTACATACTTCATATTCCTTATGGATGCATAATAAATATTTGTTGAGTAAATAATTTGCCAATCTTTAGATTAAGATGCCTTAATTTTAATATTTTAGTGCAAAGGAAGTATCTCATTTCTCTCAAATTGTTAAACACATGCACATGTACTTCACCACGTTTTCTGAAATTATATTTGTGATGTTATAATTTATTTTTGTTCTTATAGTTCTTCCAACATACTGGATACACTGCCACCTCAGGATGTTTGCACTTGCTGCTACTCTACTTGTAATGCTCTTCCCCCAAAAAACTCCTTTAGTTGATATTCAGATATTACCCTCTCATGCAGCCTTCTATGACCCCTCTATTTAAAAGTTCATCTCTTCTCCCCAGTGCATACTATCCCTGTCCCTAGCTTTATTTTTCCCCATAAAATTAACACCGTGTGCTATGCCATATCAAATTTATTTGCTTATTATTTGTTTCTCCTATCTAGATTATAAGTTCTGGGAGGACAAAGGTTCTTTTATTGAATTTACTATTATATCCCCAATGCACATGTATGTTAAATGACACTGTGCCAAGAGAGATACGTAGGTCATATACATCATATACTTTTATACTTATAAACATATTTTGTTCTTTAAGTAGAAAAATAAACAATTTTCCTAATTTTAGGAAAGTACCTTCTGACTTTTAAGATCTTCCATTGTCATATTTGCTGGCCCACATATTAAGTAAAATACCACCAAATATGACAGGGAGAATAAAGGTATGGAGATGCTGAACCCACTTAATTAAAAATTGAGCCTTCTGATTTTGTCTGTCTAGGTGTGAAAGTTTGAGTTGAATGTGATTTATTAAAAAGGAATTTTCTTAAAAAAAACCTGTGAAAAAGTCTTTCAACTGAAAACTCAAACTCAAGTTGGTAGCAGTTTGTCCTATGACTTACTGCGAAGTTAGTTTTTAAGGAGAAAAACCCAAAATGTTCTTACAGTGCATTTAAATTCCAAATCCCTGTAAGCAAATTAAACTCTAAAAATAATTAATCTTTTAATTTTGAAAAAAAACTTAGGGAGACAGTGAACTGGTTGTGTGGTCAGTCCCTTAACTTTTGGATAATTCCCCCCAGCTCTGTATAACATGCCATATGCTTGAATGTGTTTCACAGATATTTTACAATTATCCTGGTAGTGACAAACATTTTATTGATATATTCAGGAGACCTCTAGAAGAAATTCTCTCAAATTGAGAGGTGGGGAAGCATATGCTTTCTGTACTCTCCAAATCCTATAGTGAGGCAATCCAAAAATGTATTTCTGAGCAAGTTCGGCACTTGTATTTATGGAGGAAATTGTCTTCTTGGTTGTAGAAATAAATAGTTGGCATAAGAATTGAAGTTTTCACATTAAAAAAAATATGCTTCCTTCATATTTCAGCCTAATTTTCAGATTAAATTAGAACTATTTAATAATTTCCTTTTGGAATAACCCTGTTTGTAAATATATTATTCAGGAACTTTTTATTTAACTTCTGAAATTCTGTTCCCCTGGTGGTTTTGATGATTATGTATATGTCAATTTAATGAAATTGATTAAAAACTTCTGACCCCTTCTAAGGTAGAGATCTTCTATTCTCCAAAGAGGAGCCCAACTTCACCCATTGCCTTGGTATAAACTATTCTAAACATACATACATATCCTTATTGTATATTTTAAATATCCAGATACAGAGGTCTACTTCTAACCAACATTATTTTATTACTGTTTAGTACTTTGACTTATTGTTTCTTCACATATTGGTGTCCTCAGGAATACATTAGGTAGTCCTAAATTTATTACTCAGAAAGTTTAATTCCATAATTAAGGACATTATTTTTGACATATATTTTGACATATATTTGAAGTTATTTAGTATGCTGTGAGTTAAATTCTGAGATCTTAAGTGACTTTTTTTGTCCTTTGATTTCAGAAGCTGAGTAAAGATTACTGTTTTATGATAACGTTCTTGAGATATAATTCCTGTAATTCACATACCATATAATTCACCTTTATAAAGTATATAATTCTTTGATTTTTAGTACATTTACAGAGATGTGCAATAGTTACCACTATCTAATTTTAGAACAGTAACATCATCCCTGAGCTCATTAGCATCACTTCCAATTCTCCTGTCCTCCAAGCTTTGGAAGTTGCTCATGTACTTTCTGTCCCTGAGAATTTCTCTACTATGGACATTTATGTAAATGGAATCATAAAATATGTGATATTTCATGACTGTTTTTTTCAATTAATGTTTTTAAGGTTCATCATGTTGTAGTATCCATTCATGTATCAGTGACTTGTTCCTTTTAATGTT
Source organism: Lagenorhynchus albirostris (assembly GCF_949774975.1). Classification (NCBI taxonomy): domain Eukaryota; kingdom Metazoa; phylum Chordata; class Mammalia; order Artiodactyla; family Delphinidae; genus Lagenorhynchus; species Lagenorhynchus albirostris. Next base: position 62,260,958 of record NC_083102.1, read on the forward strand.
GAATAGTAATCCATTGTATGGGTAAATCACATTTTGTTTATCCATTCATCACTTGGTAGGCAGTTAGGTTGTTTCAGATTTTTGACTATTATGAATAATGCTGCTATGAACAATATTTATGGACTCATCTTTGTGTGGGCATGTTTTCATTTATCTTGGGTATATATCTAGGAATGGGATTTCTGTATCAAATGGTAACTCTATGTTTAACATTTTGAGGAACTGCCAAACTGTTTCCAAAGAGGCTGCACTGCACCATTTTGCAATCACACCAGCCATGATGTATGGGTTCAAATTTCTGCACATCCTCACTAACATTTGTTACTGTCTGTATTTTGTATTATAGCGATTCTAATAATATATAAAATATGTTTATTATTTTGACTGTAGGGAAGGTTTCATGGGTGTATACATATATCAAAACTTATCAAAATGTACACATTAAATATGTGCAGTTTATTGTATGTTACACCTAGTAAGTTGTTAACTGAGGAAGAAATTAAATCATTCAGGTCAACAAAAACTGAGAGAATTACTTGCTGGCAGATCTGCCCTACAAGAAATACTTAAAAGAGTCCTTCAGGCTGAAATGAAAGGACACAAATCAATAACTCAAATACACACAATAATATAAAGAACACTAGTAAAGGTAATTTCAAACTTAAGTATACCAGACAGCATAAAAACATGTTGCTTTCAAGTCAGTTATTCTCTTACATAGCTATGAATACATATAAAACTTATAACAGAGGCTCACAATACATGAAGTAAAACAGAATTGAAGGAAGATGAACACAATTCAACAATAATAGTTGCAGGCTAAAATACCTCACTTTCAGTAATGAATATAACAACTAGACAGAATGGCAGGGAAATGTAAGACATGAACAACACTATAAACCAACTAGACCTAATCGGCATCTACAGAATAATACACCCAGTGACTTCAGAATACACAGTCTTTTCAAGTTAAAATGGGACATTCTCCAGGACAGACTGTATGCAGACTCAAAACATTAAAAAGGATTGAATTCACAAAAATGTATGTTCTTAAATCATCATGAAATGAAATTAGAAATCAATAACAGGAAGAAATTTGGGAAATTAAAAAAAGATTTGGAAGTTAACACAGTCCTAAATATCCAATGAGTCAAAGAAGAAATTACAAGAGAATTAATATATTGAGATAATTGGAAATGAAAGCACAATATACCAAATTTATGTGATAGAGATGTAGCAGTGTTAGGAGGGAACACTACAGCTGTAAAAGCCTGTATTAAAGTTGATTGATATCATATTGGTAACCTAACTTTTCACCTTAAGAAACTTGAGAAAGAGCAAATTAACCCAAAGCAAGAAGTTAGAAAATTATAATGATTAGAGCAAATATAAGTAAAATATAGATAGAATAATATATTTAGACATTGAGCAGAACCAAAAGTTGGTTCTCCAAAAAGACCAACAAAATTTACAGTCTTTAGGTAGATTCACCAATATAGATTACTAAAATCAGCAATGAAAGAAAACATTAATACTGCCCTTATAGAAATATAAAGGATTAGGAAAGGGTACTATGAGCAATTATATACCAAAAATTATACAACTTAGAGAAAATGAACAAATTCCTAGGAAAAGATAAACTACCAAAACAAACTCAAGAAACAGAAAATCAGAATAGGCATATCACAGAGAGATTAAAAAAGGTCATCAATTTTTTTTTCCACAAAAATAAACCCAGGTCTAGGTAGCTTTACTGGTGACTTTCACCAAATGTTTAAGGAAAAATTAACACCAATACTTCACTAACTCCTCCAAAAAATAGAGAATTGTATGCTTTCCTACTCATTCTATGTGGTCAGTATTACCCTGATACCAAAATCAAAGACATCACTAGAAAACTACAGACCACTAGAAAACTATAGACCAAAACCCATTATAAACATAGAAGCAATAATCTTCAACAAAATACTAAGAAATTAAATTCAGCAACATATAAAAAGGATTATACCCCATGACTAAGTGGGATTTATCCCAGGAATGCAAAGTTATTTTCACATAGTCAATATAATACAACATAATAATAGAATAAAGAGCAAAATACAAACAATTACATCTATGCATCCAGAATAAATATCAACAAAATCCAACATTCTTTCATAATAAAACACTTAAGTTCAAAAGTGAGGGAAACATCTTAAACTTCATAGAGAGTATCTATGGAAAACTTACTTCTAAACATCATACTTAAATACTGAGCTTCACCTCTTACATAAAAATAAGACAATGATGTTCATTCTCATTATTTATTTTCAAAGTTGTACTGGGGTTTCTAGCCAGGACAGTTAGACAAAGAAAAGAGATAAAAGACATCTGTATTGGAAAGGAAGAATAAAATTATCTCTATCACCAGTGGCATGCTATTGTATATAGGAAAACATAAGAAGTGCACACATGTACACACACACAAAAAAGCTAAAAAACAATTTCAGGAAAGTTGTAAGATGCAAAATTAATATACAAAAATCAATTGTATTTCTACACACTATAAATGAACACTTGGGAAGTAAAGTTAAGGAAAGTTCTATTTATAGAACTAATGCAATTCCTACTAATATCTTTAATAGAAACTAAAGTTCTTAGGGAAATGCAAGAGGCTCAGAATATCCAAAACAGACTTAAAAAAAAAAAAAAGTGTGGTTTATAGGCCTTTAGCCAGGCTTTTCAAGTAAAAGAGAGAGAGGACCCAAATAAAATTAGAAATGAAAGAGGAGAAATTACTAATGATATCACAGAGATACAAAAAATCATAAGAGCATACTACAAAGAATTACATGCCAACAAATTGGACAACCTAGAGAAATGGATAAATTTCTAGAAACATACAATTTTCTAAGACTGAATCAGGAAAAGAAAATAGACAATCTGAACAGACTAATCACTAGTAGTGAAATTGAATTTATAATAATAACAATAAAAAATAAAACTCCCAGAAAACAAAATTCCGGGACTGGACAGCTTCACAGGGGAATTCTACCAAATGTATAAAGAAGAGCTAATACCTAATCTTCTCAAACTATTCAAAAAAAAAAATTAAAGAGGAGGGAATGCTCCTAAATTCATTCTGTGAGGCCACCATTACCTGATACCAAAACCAGACAAATACACTACAAAAAATGAAAATTACAGGTCAATGGCTCTGATCAATATAGATGCAAAAATACTCAACAAAATATAAGCAAACCAAATTCAACAATATATAATGAGAATTGTACACCATGATCAAGTGAGCTTTATTCCAGGGATGCAAGGATGATTCTATATTAACAAATAAATCAGTGTGAGCCAACAAAATGTTAATCCAATGTGATTAACAAAAAGAAGGATAAACATCACATGATTGTCTCAATAGATACAGAAGAAGCATTTGACAAAATTCAACATCCATTCATGATAAAATCTCTCATCAAAGTTGGTATAGAGGGAACATATCTCAACATAAGGCCTATATGACAAACCTACAGCTAACATCATAGTCAATGGTGAAAAGCTGAAAGATTTTCCTCTAAAATCAGGAACAAGACAAGGATGCCCACTTTTACCACTTCTATTTATATATTATTGGAAGTCCTAGCCACAGCCATCAGACAAGAAAAAGAAATAAAAGGCATCCAAATTAGAAGGGAAGAAATAAAGCTGTCACTATTTGGAGATGACATGATACTATACGTAGAAAACCCTATAGTCCCCGCCAAAAAACTATTAGACCTAATAAATGAATTCAATAAAGTTGCAGGGTACAAGATTAATATACGTAAATCTGTTTCTTTTCTACTTATCAGAAAAAGAAAACAATCCATTAAATTCACATCAAAAAGAATAAAATACCTAGGAATAAACTTAGCCAAGGAGGTGAAAGACCTATACTCTGAAAGCCATGACATTGATGAAGGAAATGGAATATGATACAAATAAATGGAAAGATATCCCATGTCCCTGGATTTCAAAAATTAGTACAGTTAACATGTACATACTACCCAAAGAAATATACAGATTTAATATACTCATGATATTTTCACAAATAATTCTAAAATTCATATGGAACCAAAAAAGACCTCAAAAATACAAAATAATCTTGAGGAAAAGAAGAACAAAGCTAGAGGATTCACAGTCCCTGATTTTAGACCATACTACAAAGCTACAATAATTAAAACAGTATGGTACTATCACAAAAACAGACACATAGATCAATGGAACAGAATAGAGAGCCCAGAAGTAAACCAGTTCTGGTTATTAATTCACTTATGGTCAGTTAGTCTATGACAAAGGAGGCAAGAATATACAAGGGGTTCTTCAGGTTCTTCAATAAGTGGTACTGGGAAAACTGGACAGCTACATGTAAAAGAATCAAATTGGAACATTTTCTCATGCCGTATGCAAAATTAAACTCAAAATGAATTAAAGACCTAAATGTTAGAACTAAAGCCATAATATCCTAGAAAATAGGCAGAACCCTCTTTGGCATAAATCGTGTCAATATATTTTTTGCATCGGTCTCCCCTGGCAAAGGAAACAAAAGCAAAAGTAAACAAATGGGACCTCATTAAACTTAAGTTTTTGCACAACAAAAGAAGCTACTGACGAGATGAAAGGACAACCTACTGAATGGGAGAAAATATTTGCAAATGGTATGTCTGATAAGGGGTTAATATCCAAAATATATAAATAGCTCATACAACTCAAAATCAAACAATGTGCTGAAGACCTGAATAGACATTTTTCTAAGGAAGACATTCAGATGGTCAACAGGCAAATGAAAAGATGCTCAACATTGCTAATCATCAGAGAAATACCTCAACAGTGAGGTATTACATCACATCTGTCAGAATGGGTACCATCAAAAAGACCACAAATAACAAGTGTTGGCAAGGATGTGGAGGAAAGGGAACCCTTGTACACTGTTGGTGGAAATGTAAATTGGTATAGCCACTACAGAAAACAGTATGGAGGTTCCTCAAAAAACTAAGAATAGAACTGTCATATGACCCAGTAATTCCATTCTTGGATATATATCTGAAGAAAAACCCCCACTAATTCTAAAAAATATATGCACCCCCAATATTCATAGCATTATTTACAATAGCCAAGATACCTAAGCAAACTAAGTGTCCATCAACAGAGAAATGGATAAAGAAGATGGAGTGTGTGTGTGTGTGCGTGTGCATGCACACACACACACACACACATATATATATACACACATATACATATATATATATATGTATGTATATATATATACACACAATGGAATGTTACTTGGCCATAAAAAAAGAATGAAATTTTGCCGTTTGCAACAATATGGATTGATCTGGAGGATACTATGCTTAGTGAAATAAGTCAGACATAGAAAGATAAATACTGTATGTATCACTTATATATGGAATCTACAAAATAAAACGAATGAATATAACAAAACAGAAACAGGCTAACAGATATAGAGAACTTGTGTCTATAAGAGGGGAGAGAGAAGGGGGGAGTGCACAGAAGGGGTAGGGGATTAAGAGGTACAAACTCCTATATATAAAATAAATAAGTGACAAGGATATATTGTATAGCACAGGGAATATAGCCAATATTTTATAATAACTCTAAATGGGGTATAATTTATAAAAATATTAAATCACTATGTTGTACACCTGAAAATTAATATTGTAAATCAAATATACTTCAATAAAAATTAGAAAAATGTATGAAAACTCATGCTTCCTAATTGCAAAACTTAATTACAAAGCTACAGTAATCAAGACAGTGTGGTACTAGCATAAGGATAGACATAGAGGTCAGTGACATAGAATTAAGAATCCTGAAAGAAACCCAAATATTTGTGGATAATTTATGCCTAAGGCAAACAGAAGAAAAGGAATAATAAAAGAGGAGCATAAATGTATGCATACCAAGGGGGAAAGGGGGGGTGGGATGAATTGGGAGATTGGGATTGACATACATACACTGTTGATACTATGTATAAAATAGAGAACTAGGGCTTCCCTGGTGACGCAGTGGTTGAGAGTCCGCCTGCTGGTGCAGGGGACATGGGTTTGTGCCCCGGTCCGGGAAGATCCCACTGGGCCCATGAGCTATGGCCACTGAGTCTGCGCGTCCAGAGCCTGTGCTCTGCAACGGGAGAGGCCACAACAGTGAGAGGCCCGCGTACCGCAAAAAAAAAAAAAAAAAAAAAAAAAAAACGATAACTAATGAGAACATACTGTAGAGCAGAAGGAACTCTACTCAATGCTTTGTGGTGACCTAAATGAGAATGAAATCCAAAAAAGAGGGGACACATGTATACATATAACTGATTCACTTTCTTGTACAGTATAAACTAACACAATATTGTAAAGCAGCTATACTCCAATAAAAAAAAAAAAGAGAAATCAATGTAATTGAAAACAGGCAATCAACAGAGAAAATCAGCAAAATCAAAAGCTGGTTCTCTGAAAAGATCAGTAAATTCAATAAAACTCTTTCAGGCTAATCAAGAGGACAGAATTGGGGACAGGGAGAGAAAGCCACAAATTACTAGTGTCATAAATGAAAGAGGGTCATCAGTCATGATCCCATGGGCATTAAAGGATAATAAAGGAATATAATAAACAACACTATGGCCTCAAATCTGATAACTTTAAGGAAACATACAAATTTCTTGAAAGATGCTAACAAACAAAACTCACAGAAGAAGAAAAAGGTCATCTGAATAGGCCCATAAATTTTAAAGATATTGAATCAATAATAAACAATCTTCCTACAAAGAAAGCAAAAGGCACATATGGTTTTATTGGTGAAATTTTATTTTATTTTGCTAAGAATACTTAACATGAGACCTACTTTCTAAACAGATTTTTAAGTTTACCATATAGTATTATTACCTATAGACACAGTGTTGTACAGCAGATCTCTAGAAGTTGCTCATTTTTCATAACTAAAATTGTATACCTGTTGATTAGAGACACCCCATTTCCCCTTCCAGTTCTGGGCTAACATCATTCTACTCTTTGCTTCTATGGGTTGACTATTTTAAATGCTTCATGTAAATGGAATCATGCAGTATTTATTTTTTTGTGACTGGCTTATTTCATTTAGGATAATATCTTCTAAGTTTCATTCATGTTGTCACAGATTGCAAGATTTCCTTCTTTTCAAAGGCTAATCTTCTATTGTATGTATTTAGCACACTTTTTCCTATCACCCATTATAGATATTTAGGTAATTTTTACAGCTTGGTTATTGTGAAGAGTGATGTAATGAACATGAGAGTGCCAATATCTCTTTGAAATCCTGATTTCAGTTCTTTTGTAAAAATATCCAAATGTGAGATGGCTTGATCATATGGTATTTTATTTTTAACTTTTGATAACTCTCCATGCTATTTTCCATTGAAGCTTAACAGTTTTGTGCTCCCACCAATAGTGTACAAGGGCTCCAATTTTTCCGTTTCCTCAGTAACACTTGTTATCTTTCGCTTAGAGGATAAAAGCCTTCCTAACAGGTATGTGGTGATGTCTCCTTATGGTTTTGATTTGTATTTTCCTGATGATTAGTGATATTGAACATCTTTTCATATACTTGTTAACCATACTCTTGTTGATCATTTGTACAATTAACATCTTACTTTAAACCAATTTAGTTCAAATTACTATGACTTAATTTCAGTAATATACAAAAACGTTGCTCTGATATAGATCAATTTTCTCCTACTCCCTTGTGCTATTAATGTTAAGCAAAATACATCTTTATACATCACAATGCCATCAATGTAATTTTAAAATTAATCTTTTATTCAATTGCTTTTTAAATTATATGGAAGAAAAGATTTAAAAAGAACTACATTTATACTGTGTTTTATACTTACCTTTGTGGTTAACTTTACCAGTGCTCTTCATTTCTTCAGATGGATTTGAGATACTATTTACTGTCCTTTCATTTCGGCCTGAAGGAAGGACTCCCATTAGAATTTCTCAAATGGCAAGTCTGCTAGCAGAGAATTCTGCCAGTTTTTGCTTATCTGAGACTGTCATAATGTCTTCCCATTTTTTAAGTACATCTTTGCTATAGAATTCTTGGCTGACACACTTTTCTGTGAGCCCTTTGAATATGTCATCCCACTGTCTTTTGGCCTCCATAAGTTTTGATGAGATATCAGATAGTAATCTTATTGGGGAAACACTTGTATATGATGAATCACTTCTCTCTTGCTTCTTTCAAGTTTCTCTGTCGTATGCTTTTGATAGTTTGACTATGATGTATTTAGGTGTTAATCTCATTGAATGTATTCTACGTGGATTTTGATGAGTTCCTTGTATATGCAAATTAATGTTTCTCATCAGTGTCTCATCAGTGTTTGGAAGTCTCTTTTTCTTTTTCTCAGGCTGGATAATCTCTATTGTCCTATATTTCTGTATTCAGATTTGCTGATTTTTTTCTACTACCAGCTCAAATACATTGTTGAGCCCAGATAGTATATTTTTAATAACAGTTATTGTACTTTTCAACTCAAGAACTTCTATTTGGTCTTTTTTTTTGGTAATTTCTATCTTTTTAATCATATTATCTATTTGAAGAGAGTTTGTTTTCCCATTTTTTGAAACTTTTTAGACATGATTTTCTCAATTTCTTTGAACATACTTATGAGCTGACTTCAATTCCTTGTCTAGTAAGTCCAATCTCTGGGCTTCCTCAGTGACAATTTCTATTGATTGATTTTTTTCCCCATGGGTATGAGACATACTTTTATGTTTCTTTGTACTTCTCATAAATTTTGGGGGGTTAAATACTGGACCTCTAAAAGAACATAATGTAACAAATCTGGAAATCAGATTATCCACTTCCTTCCTACAATATTTTGTTTATGTTGTTGCTGTTTGTTTGCTTAGTGACTTTCCTGAAATAATTCTATAAAGTCTGTGTTCTCTGTTGTATGTGGCCAACTGATATCTCTGCTCACTTAGCTTAGTAGTCATCTAATGATTGGACATATATACTGTTTAATTCTTTGTACTAATAAATTTACTGGCCTTTGTCACAGAAGTCTATGTTTTTGGGGCATGCTTTCAACACTGTGATGGTTTACAACCCTTCCTTTACCTTCATTTCTTACTTGTGAAGAGCCTCAAGGTCAACAGAAGATGAGAGATTAGGGTCTTCTGATGACTTTTTTGGACATGTGCACACCTCTGTACTTTTTTGTGCCCTTCTAGATCTCTAGGTATATGTCAAAGCTTTTCAAAGCCCCCCTTGGACATTTCATTCTCCAGACCATACTTTAAAATCTTTTTTGTTAATCTCTTGTTATCCCAACTGCTTTCACCTTCTCAGACATCAGTATTCTTAAACAATTTTCTCTGATTTTTTTTTCCACCCTGAATATAATGCTTTTCTTGCAGAGTGAGCTCTGAGTCAAGTGAAATAAAAACAAACTCTGAGAATAGAGCTTTTCTAGGGAGCTGCCATATATGTCACATAATGAAAATTTTTCTGGGTAGGCACTTTTTGGAGAGTTGCAAACACGTTATGTTCCCTCTAGGCTAAGGGAAAAACTGTTCATCTTCTAGTATTCATAGATACAATGGTTGCATTGCTGCTGATCTTCAAGGCTACTATGGAGCTAGGGAGAGAGTATTGGAAATACCACCAAGCTTTGTTATTTCTGACGTTCAGCTGTTTTCCTTGAATAAACACTCCTTGGACTATTATAAGACTTTGGTTAATTTCTAGAGTTTGAAAAAATTGGTGTGGACAATGCTTGCCAGTATAATTGTTGCTTTTATGCAGAAGCAAATTTTTGGAGGTGCTTACTTCATCATTTGGAAAGTGCTTCTAAATATTTTTTATACTTAAACAAAATACTTCAACTGATACATCCTTCAGTTCAGTTTTAGACACAAGTGCTGTATTTTCTGAGTGATTCCTGAAATATACGTTGTTTCACTTTTAAGGCAATTTATTCCATACCATTATATGCCATAATGACATCTGTTGTAGTAAAGTTAGACAGGACAAGACATAAATCATTGCTGTTTCCTGGATTCCATGCTGTAACTTAGAGATAGCAACAATGCTTCACTGGGTAAAATATTTCAGTTCTCCAAAAATAAGGGAGGCTGCTAATGTTAAACAACTGTCTACATTTTCTCTTAGAATGACAAATTATTTTGTTAAGTGCCCCTAAGTGGAAAGCACTTCCTTTTAAAGATGGCATTGTGAAAATAAAATGAGAGCCATGTTTCTATGCCACAGTTAACAGCATCACAGGAAAATGCATGTATATGTTTGTAGAAGGAAGAAACAGAAGAGCACACATTGAGAGATGAGAACATCCTGTGCCCCATTAGCATTCAGATTTGGTGCCAGAAAAGCCACTTTCATCATTTGTGACAACTGTATACCACACATATCACCTGGACTGTTTCACACTGAATTGTTTCATAGCCATCTTAGAAATATTCTGAATATTTAACCAGAGAAACAAAATCCATTTTATCAATTCTGTCTCCTAATTACTTTCACCCTTAATAAATGGTGCAGAAAAATGTCCTAAGGCTATGAATCCGTAAGTACTAGATGCAGTAGTAATTCTGTATAATCTAATGTACTGGGCAGAGACTGCATTAAGAAATTGAAAACAGATTAGGGCACAAATTGGAGGGCTTTATATCCATGTCTATCTGCATAATAATCAAATATTCTACTCATGAACTTCAAGGAACTTCTAGGAATGAAAAAACTGACAGTGACTCATATCTTCAGAAATTTAGTTGCTTTGGAATAAGTATAATAAAATGATTAAAGCAGAGGATGGAGAGAGGGCCTGAAAAAAGGGACTTTCACCCTAAATGACTTTTAGCAAGTCAGAATTAGTTTTTATCTTGTGCTGATATCTAGAAGAATAAAAGCAGTTTGGGTGTAGAGAAAATTTTAGTTAATGTAACTGACTTCAATGCAGTAAAAATTGCACCAAAATGATGCTAAAAAGGCCAGGAGAAAAATGAAGATTGCTCAACAAATATTTAGCAAACACCTATCATGTACAAGGTGAAGGACTGTGGCATTATTCCAATCTTTGAAGAATTTAGAGGTTAATAGAACATAAGAGTCTTTGCCACTCTAGAGCAGTGCTTCACTTGAAGATGCTTTGCTGATACAATGATCATATGCGTGACCCATTGGTCATTATTTTCTCCTTCTTCCCTGAATGCTCCATCTGAGATTTGCTCTCTCTCCATTTGTTCATTGTCTAGGAATTGTTATAAACTACTTTAAAATACATGAATTAGTATGAATGCCAAATATTTAAAAACATCAACAAAAGTACAGAATAAAAACCAAATTATTGAATGTATTGATTTGAGTCATTAGTGATAAATTTGATAAAGCAATTTGAGTAAAACTGTGAAAGTAGATATTAAATTGCAGTCAGTTAAGAAGAATGTGAATATAAAAAAGTATAGAAAGAATGTAAACATGACTGTTTCAAAGTTTGACTAAATGAAAAATAATATGACACCTTGAGTAAGTAAAGGGGTCAATGAAAGACAACCTAGGCTGTCCAAACTCTAAAGATCATAACAATGTGCCAGACACAAAAGAAGTCTTTAAGAAATGGTCAATGTGTTTGTTACTATTGGCTATTATGAGTTGAAAGACAAGAAGTATTTTAGGTAGCTTCATAGTAGAGAATTAGGTCAATAGGTGGTGGTCATATAAAAGCATCCTTGAATCCACTGTGGAAAGAATGTTAGCTTCAGAGGATGAGATGGGCCCAGGATCAGGCCATCATGACAACATTTTACTAACTTCAACATAACTTTGATTGAGTAATCAAAGGCCCTTCCTGGGCCTAAAAAATCAGTTATTATAACCCATGTGAAATCTCTCAGAAAACTTACTGTCATATAGTAGCCAATTGATAACTGTAGGCAATTGATATTTTGCTTCTTGCAAATTAGAGAGGTCTTTACTGGAACTGCCCAAGTTGAGATGAGTTGTTATACATGTTGGAGAAGATGGATGACTTAAATGTGTGCTTCAAACTTTAACATATCTTATGACCCTTTGATGAAGCGTCTAGCATCTTTAAGGTTCTCACGCTGTCAAAAGAGAGTGAGAGTTGAGATTAGAACTGAGAAATATTGATTCTGAATATATGCTCCTTTCAGGTCATATCTAGGCTGTACAAAAAGATATCATTCAGAGAAGTGACTTCTTTAAACAACAGTATTACAGTAGAGTAATTATTAACAAATGTAAAGTCAATCACTAGAGAGGACGTTTTTGTTAACTCAAACTGCCCCTTTCCTCTTGTTTAGGCACAGGTTTCTGAAATTCAACATGGAAAAAAATTCCCAGTTATATATTATTTTTAATCGCATATTTCTTTTCTTGGGAAAAGAGTCAGTGCATGTTATGTAATCATTTCTAAAGCTTATTGGTTTCTCTAATTATCTGAGCCATTCATTAGTTTGAAAAAATAGGTTTATTAAATTAAGAATTTGAAACAAAACATTTTTAAAAGGAGCAGGATTGAAAGATGCTTGTTTTGTTCCCACTTTCCTTCTACTGTGCACATACACACATACTCACACACACATACAAGACTGTTAAATTTGATGTTGAGGTTTTATGCAGTTTTCCAAACTTTGCAAGTCAGAAAGCTGGATGGTTACAATAATCCTTAGATATTTGGTGATCTCTAGGTCCTTTTGTTATTGAGTATAATAAGATATCTTTATCCTCAGGATGAGGTCTCATGTCAAATGGCTTTGAAGCATTATCAACTGTTTGGGGATTTTTTTTGAATCTTATCTGAAAAGTAGATTTAGAGGTTTCACCTAGTAAACTCAAATATGAAATCACACTTATTGTTCAGGGAAAGATTTTAAAAAATGCAAATACCTCACAGTAGTGGGTCATTCTAAAAATGCACTTCTCTGCTGTGTTTGAATCCCTCTGCAGGAGCAGCTTTTAGCTTTTGGGCTTTGATTCTTACCCTTCAGACAGGATTGAAAAATATATATGTGTGTGTGTGTGTGTGTGTGTGTGTGTGTGTGTGTGTGTATATATATATATATATATAATTTTAAAATACAGAGTTGTTTTTGTGTTGTTAAGAATTGCAGGCTAATTTGGAATTAGAAGTGATGCCTGAAACATGGTTAAGAAAGTATCAATAGAAGGACCATGTTAAGTAATAATTATTCCAAGACTTTTCCTGGAAAACCTGGTAGAAATAAGACTGTAAAGATGACATGGAGTTTAAAGAGGGTTTTTGTTTTGTTTCATTTTTAGAAGTGCTATGGGAAAGACAAGACTACATTTAAATAGGGATGGAAAGTATTCTATATAAAGAGAAAAGTTTAAGATTGGATGAAGAAAGTCAATAATTAATGGTGCAAGATGCCTGAGAAGATGGGAAGAGAAGAAATATTGATCATACACTACAGAGTTATTTATTGAGAAGTGGCAGGGAGACTTTTTCTTAAAAATACAGGAGAAGGAGAAGATTGGTGCAGATGCAGGCAAACTTGGGGATTGGGGTAGGGATTTGAGGAAAAAGCCAAGTGGATGGCTCTCTTTTCTCTGTGAGTTGTGAAGTAAGGACATTGTATTGAGACTGAGGGAATAGAGGAGAGTGTGAAGATTTGAGGAGAGTGGCAAAGATATGAGATAGTTGATAAGGCATACGAAAGATCCAGATGTCTAGAAAAGCCTAGAAAGATGGCCTGGCAGCTTTAAGTATCCACTTGTGGTTGGTGATCATGAATTTATAGCGAAAACAATCTGTCCCATTGTAATTTCTCCTCCAGCGCTCAGTTTCGTATTGTGAGATGATGCTTTGCTGGGTGGACACAAGTGTCAGAGTGTTAAGGGTATATGCAAGAGAGTGACAATGGTGATGGACCGTGAAATGTATGATAAATGAGGAAAGAAGTAAAGCCAGGAACAGGCTACATGGTTCAGTGTAACTGGGGGCTAAAATAAATTCAAGGCCTTAATGAGTTTTTAATTATTTTGCGTGCAAAGAATTGGAAGCTTTGATCAGTGAGAGGGATATGAGAGTTGTTGATTTCAGGTGTAGAATCAGAATGTGACAATTTTTGAGTGAAAAAGAGTGGATAAGGATGTCATTAAAGATGAACAGGCGAGCTTCCCTGGTGGCACAGTGGTTGAGAGTCCGCCTGCCGATGCAGGGGACACGGGTTCGTGCCCCGGTCCGGGAAGATCCCACATGCCGCAGAGCGGCTAGGCCCGTGAGCCATGGCCGCTGAGCCTGCGCGTCCGGAGCCTGTGCTCCGCAACGGGAGAGGCCACAACAGTGAGAGGCCCGTGTACGGCAAAAAAAAAAAAAAAAAAGAACAGGCAAAATTGTTGACAGGGAGGGCTTATATAAAATTAAAGTTCCCTAGGATAATGGAAGAGGTTAATAAAGAAGATGTTAAGCGAGATACAACAGAAAAGAAAGCGGATAACCAGAAAATCAATATGGGAATGAATTGAAAATTGAAGAAGGTAGTATAACTGGATAGTATACGCTGTGAAGGAGGAACAGATTTTTTTGTATGTTTATTTTTAATATAGAAAACAATTTTCTGGATGCCATATTGGGAGTGAGCAAAGCCCCAACCTCATCACCTGATCACAGATATATGAAATAAATGGGTACATTTGAAACATGAAGGTCAAATTTATACCATGCTAGTTCTAGAAGGAAGATGGTAATTTAAGATGGTAATTGGTGTGGGGCCCATAAATACAGAGCCACTCACATAAAATATCTCCTTCATTATACCCCTCTAACTGTGACCATTATATTTATCATTTATTGAATGCTAATTGTACACCAGACATATTGCAGATATTATATCATTTTATTCTCACAATAGAATTTGCAGGTGATTATTTTTATTTCACACTTATAGAGAGGGAAGCTAAAGCTTAGAGAGTTTTATTTCCCCAAAGTTACCCAGGAAGTAAATGCTACTGTTGATGTTCAAACCTAGGTGTATTGAACATAATTCAATCTCTAATCAACTGCTGTGAGGCTCAGTTTCCTCATCTGTAAAATTGGGAAAATATTAACACCTTCCTCAAAGGGTGAGCTAAATGTGTAAATTAATTAGAACTATGGGAAGCACACTAAATAGTAAACACATGTTAGCAAAAATATAAACTGCCTCTATACGTTTTTAAAATGTGTACCTGGTTATGTGGACGTAGGCTAACACATTTCAGAAGTATAAAATACAAACACCCTTTTGAGGAGATTCTCTTTTTTAATAAAATTTTATACACTTAAAGTGTACAATCTGATGTTTTGATATACATATACACTGTGAAATGATTACTATAATCAAGCTAATTGACACATCCATTACCTTACATAGTTACCTTTTTTTTTTTTCTTTTATTGTATGTTTAGAACACTTGATATCTATTGTCTGTTATTTGAAACAACTTCAGTGAACCTGGACCATATTATGTTGAGTGAAATAAGCCAGATACAAAAAGACAAATACTGTATGATTTTACTTATATGTGAAAACTAAAAATGCCAAACTGAAACTCATAAAAGAAGAAAGAGAGTACAGTTGTGGTTGCTAGGGGCTTGGGGGTGGAGATGTTGGTCAAAGGGTACAAAATTTCTGTTATGCAGGATGAATAAGTTCTGGAGATCTAATGTACAGCCATGTGATTATAGTTATAATACTGTAGTGTATACTTGATATTTCTCATTTCTGATAACTAGGAATGTGGTCTTAAAATAATAGCTACAGCAAGAGAAGGGGAACATAACTCCTCTCAAGTTTACTTGGAAAACTTATTGGAAGGAACCATATATTAAATTGATGAATAAATAAGTAATTTGATGTTCCATTTATGATGGAAGATTCTTAACCCTGTTAAAATTCTGAAATTTGAGGCTTCCTCATGAATAAAAATCACTCAGCCATCTGTGCAAACTAAGAAAAAAATTGACCATCATTAATGGCGTGCTTGCATCTGCTACTTTTGTGAGTGTGAAGGTAGTAGAACAAGAGCAAAAAAGGGTGGACCTGCCTGACAATGATGCAGTAAAGTGCTGGCATAATAGAGTATGATGGAGTATGGACCACGGGAATCACTATGCCTGAATAGACTTTCATATGACTGACGAGGACCATGTACAGTTTGACATGGATGAGAGCTGACTGCCTTTGAGGAGAAAGAAACACACCTCACGTGACTCTTACAGTGATTGTGTGTCAAATAAATGATTAGGGCAGACGAGCATAGGAAGAAACAATAACTAGTTTTTGCTGGCTAAAAATAAATAGTGCTGGATGGAGCACTTATTTTCTGCTAATATGGATCCCATTGCTTTAAATTTAATTAACGTTTTTCTAGAGGCAGTACAATTGTGTTTGAACCATGGAATCTTCTCCATGTGTCTGATACAGATTTTATGAATCCACAGGTAGCATTGAGCTGAGGTCATGTATGTCCCATTTAATCTTATATGACACATTATTTTATTACTGTTTCATCCACTTTGTTGTAGACCTGTGAGACAGCAGCTTTTTCTTCACCTGTCAAATACGTCCTGCCTTTGTTACACTCGACAGGCTGGATGTCACAAAGTCAGAGCTCTCAGTGTTCTAGGAAATGGAAACGTATAACACAATTCCTGCAATCCTCAGATAATTGTTTAAAACTTACTCGGTGGCTGAGAATTGGAGTCTGAATAAGGAGGGTGGTACCCCAAAGTGGATCAGCCATTTCTCCCCTGCCTCCCCTGATCCTCTTCTGCTCACTGATGCAGAGAAAATGAACTAGAAGGTGTGGAGGGGGTAGGATGGTCCTCAGAGGCAGAGCTGGCCATGACTGTTCCAGTTGTACCTTCCATGCTGAGATACCTAAGAAATTCAAAGCTATTCAGAACCAAGACAGTACTCTGTGCCACCAACAAATATGCTTTTTGACTTTCTAATACACATTTCCCTCGTATTTCATCCTCTGAATTCTTTTGCTGTCTTTTCTTCCCATCAGGTTTTGGGGAAACTAAAATGAGAAAAAGGTACCCACTGCCTTTTCTGTCAACATAAAAGAGAGATGCAAATATGGCGAAGAATCCTAATTATGGTGAGTATCTGACCAAGAAAGTGTTTGATTACACACTTGTTTAATACGACCTCAGCCACAATTAAACTGACAACATTTAGACCCAAGCTTAGGGCACAGATCCTGACTGTGTACTTACGAGCAAGGGGTAAGAATATTAGAAGTTAAAACAGTCCTGGCAAATATCAGTCATTTTTTCATTCTATATACAAAGATCTAAAGTTTTTTAAATAACAAAATTCATCTTTTCTTTCTTTCATTTTTGCCTTTGAAAGTAGCCTGTGAACATCTTTCTGAAGTTGATTTTTTTGACCATCTTCTTCAAAGATTTTCTGCTAGAAACTATGACATATGCAGTAAATGTTAGGCCCTATTTTCTAGATGATGTGATGGCAAAAATATTTGGAAATTATTGGAAATGTGAGAATTGAGAACACATCTTACCTCTTTGTAGAAAAAATTAACTTCTCTTTTATGCGTTATTTGTGACCGTGTCTCCAAAAGCCAAATGGGTCATATGTGTAAAGAGGCAAGCAAAAGGGAAAACAAAACAATACGAAAACCAAACATACAAACACACACAAAAAATAGACAAACAAAAATCCCTCTAAAGAGAGCCACACTTGCTTTGCCTCAGATAGAAGACTTACTCCAATGCATAATGATACTTTTCATGAGACATTTGTTCCAAGTGACCTCATAAGTGGAATCTCATGTGAAAAAAACCACAGCAGTTATCATGAAGGGAGGTGAAAGAATTTATGGACTGGTTATGAAAAAAATATAAAACATCACAGTTTGTTATGGAGTAATTGAGAGTGCTCAGGAAAACAATGTCACTGTTACTGAGAAAGATTGATTTGAAGATGTTTAAAGGTATTTTTTAAAAAATGAACATAAAACATAACAATAGGCCAGTCAGTCAATGAAATCTAAAATCACAACTTTAGGTAAAGGAAATTAGATTTTTTTTAAAGACAGAAGGGGTGGTGGAGTGTGATTGTGTGTGTGAAATATCAGTCAACCTATCAATATATGAGGAGATATAGAGTGATCAAACTAGGAACTGCATTAACTTTTTTTTATAATTCCCTGCCACTGCCTTTTTGAAAAAGCCAACACCCATTTACTATTGGATCTACTGTGTTATTAATAAGCAAAGTCTGTAAGGTGAGAAAGCATTTGAAATAGTGATTTTATTTACTTGAGTTATAAAGACATCAAACATGGAGCCCTTCTTCATTGTTACCTAAATTCCTATTTTCATTGAAATGTTGTTGATTTTAGATGCCTACTCATTTATTGTTTTCTGCAAACAGTGCTATTTATAACAATTGCTAACTTCTAAAAAATACTTACTTTATGCCAAACATGCTTGAAAAACTTTACATGTATTTACTTATCTTATTCTCTCAACATCCCTGTGATTTAGATGCTCTTGTGTTACCCATTTTACAGATGTAGAATGTGATGCTTAGAAATGCTGAGTTATTTGTCCAAGGCTTCATAGCAACTCACATGTGTGATTTTAGAGCTTGTGTGTGTGGGGAGGGGTTGGCTGCGTTGGGTCTTCCTTGCTGTGCGTGGGCTTTCTCTAGTTGCTGTGAGCAGGGGCTACTCTTCGTTGCGGTGCGCAGGCTTCTCATTGCGGTGGCTTCTCTTGTTGCGGAGCACAGGCTCTAGGCACGCAGGCTTTATATATCTATCTATATACATATGAACATATAAACACAGAGCCATGCATATAGTCCTTCCTTTGTATATATGCATATACCTATGTATATACTGATATATTAACACATATTACACACATTTGGTACCATATAAAATTATATGTTCCTCCTCTTTGTCTTTTCTACTCCTCTCATTTAGAAATGAAACCTCAATAATGCAGGGTCTTTAAGCAAATGATCGACTCAGTTTTCACTTTTGTTTTTCAGTTTGGGGGTTTTTAGCAAATACTGTTAGCCAATGCAAAATATACATGAATTGGAATAACTTTATAATTAAATAAATTGCAATGCATATAATATATATAATAAGTCATGCTTTTCAGTCTGTGGTGCCCTTTCAATTCTCTGCATGATATTCCTGTCTAAAAGGCACTAATAGAGACATTCTGATCTTGAAAAGAAAAGTGAGGAAAATCAACATCAAAAACTCAGAAAAGTCCTGGGTAGTAAAAGGTCTTTGTTCTGTGGAGTGTTCTCCCACAGAGGAACAGAATTTTCTTTTAGCTTTTACATTTGACTCCCAGGCTCTGAAATATAATAATCAAAGCTCTTTGCTACCTTATGTTGAATCTCCTATACATGAAATCTTTTTATTTAGCAAGAAATGGAATTCTTGGCTGCAAATAATTTGATGAAAGCTTGAACATTTGCCAGATAAAAATATCTTTTTTATTAGGATGTTACAAGAAACTCCTGGTAGGCCACTGGGATAATTAGAGAAGACTGGAGGATATTTAATGAGTTTTCCAGGGTGCATTTCAGAATGCATCCTATGTTATCATGTGTTCTGATAATTTTATCTTTCTCTCTCTAGATGTCAAGGTACCCTGGTGTTGGAATGCTTAAATTAGGATCGAAGACAGTATTGAAACTTAGAAAAGTCTAACTTTTTCAGACATTTTTGTAAGGAGGTGTGAGCATTCACCTTCTATCAGCTGCTCTGTGCCTTATATTCTTTCTCATGGGCAGATTAGTATAAACCAATCAGTAGCTCATCTCCAGGGAAGATGTGTTTTGCCTTTTCAGGGATTGAACATACCATTACCTTGTGGTTAAATGAAAAGAGGAAACATAAATAACATCCTTGGAAATTGTTCTGTACTTATTATGCACCTTGATGGTGTGCCCTAGCTTCTATGAGGATGGGTGCAGGAATTTCAAGCTAGATATCTCAGGCTAGATTCTTTTCATGTAGATCCTTGCATAACTCAAACAAAACTAAAAAAGTGATCCTATCTAGCAAAAGCTCTGACAGGAAATCTGGTGAATGAACTCTGGAGGGAGATGATGAGCTAGAAGTAACAGCAATAGGAAAGTTAAGGGAAGAAATCAGTTCTGGGCTCTGCCCGCTCTATCACGGACAGGGAGAAGGGAAGGAGGAGGAGGGCTTTATTTTTAATTCTTAGAGTAAAAAAGATTGGACAAAAGCAAAAGCACCGTAATCCCAGAAGTGGTCTGTCATGGAGTCTGAACTTGAGGAATTTAAGCATTTGGGTGGCATTTCAATCTCCGGGTGATCAGAACAGAATGAGAAAGGCTAACCGGAAGTGAAATGAATATGAATACACACTACTGTGATTATTTCCCTGTAGCTCATCTAAAGGCCACCTGCTCCAGAAACAGCGACCTAGGTAAAGTGGCAGCTTTAAGGTTCACAAGTTGCAATGGCTTCAACAAGCAAAAAAATGTGTGTGGAGAAAAAAGCAAGCATTCTTCTCAGGCAGGTGGCATCTCTAGAAGCTGAATGCTTCAGACCAGGCCCAAGAGCCAAATCTGGCAAGCTGTTTGTGTAAATAAAGTTTTATTGGGACCCAGCTCAATTAATTCTCTTTGTATTTTCTATGCAATATGCAGAGCATTCCCTGACTTGAAGTCGGCTACAAGGCTTTAGTACCACAAGGGCAGAGTTGGGTGGTAACAGCAGAGACTTTATGGCCTACAAAGCCTAAAATATTTAGTATTTGGCTCTTAACAGAAAAAGTTTGCAGATGCCTGCCTTGGCAGGCATGTTAGACCAACTACATTCTGATATATCAGGCAAGTCAGAGCAACTCCCATACTTCTGTAGAGGCTACACCACTTTAAATTCCCACCAACAATATACAAAGAGTTCCATTTCTCCACATCCTCACCAATGCTTGTTATTTTTGGTTTTTGATAATAGCCATCCAAACAATGTGAGGTGGTATCTTGTTGTGTTTTTGATTTCCTTGATAATTAGTGATGGTGAACATCTTTTCATATACCTATTGACCATTTATATGACTTCTTTAGAGAAATGTCTATTCAGGTACTTTGCCCTTTTTTTTTTGCGGTACGAGCGCCTCTCACTGTTGTGGCCTCTCCCGCCGTGGAGCACAGGCTCCGGACGCGCAGGCCCAGCGGCCATGGCTCATGGGCCCAGCCTCTCTGCAGCATGTGGGACCTTCCCGGACCGGGGCATGAACCCGTGTCCCCTGCATCGGCAGGCGGACTCTCAACCACTGCGCCACCAGGGAAGCCCACTTTGCCCATTTTTTAACCGGGTTATTTTGGAATTTTTTTGCTATTGACTTACAGGAGTTCCAGATTACCTTTTCACTCTTTCAGTTGTTTACTGTGCAAAAGCTTCTGTTCTTGCTTCTGTTTTCACATCCAAGAAGGTATTCCCAAGACCCAGTGTTAAGGAGCTTTTTCCCTATGTTTTCTTCTAGAATTTTTACACTTTGAAGTCTATGTTTAAGTCTTTAATCCATTTTGAGTTGCTTTTTGTGTACAGTGTAAGATGTGGGCAATTTCTCTCACCACTGCAGGCATTAGTTTCCTCCTTTATGAAATGAGAAGCCTTGATAATATTTGTAAGGCCTCTTCCAGTTAACCTATAGTTCTATTCAAGTCAGAGGTTCTCATGGATGGTGTCTCATCTCTCTTTCCTTTCCCTTTTATGATCTTCTCACCCCTTTAGAAGGGCTAGTTCACTGAGTGGGATTCTATTTGGATCTGTAACAGAATACCTCAAAAAAAAGTGGCTTAACAAAGTAAGGAGTTTATTACCTTTTGTATTGAGGAAATCGAAAGTAGGTAAATCAGAGTTTATGCAGCTGCTTAATATTCATCAAGAATATAGACTTATTCCTTTCTGCTGTTTCTTCACATGTTGCCTTTGTCCTAATAGTGGAGGATGGTTACTCTCCTTCCATACATCAAATCTGCATTTCAGGCAGGAGGAAGGAGGCAGGAAAAAAATGAGGGCAGATGCCTGCTTAGGAGACAGGACTTAAGACTCCATCTGATTGGCCAGATTTTGTTGCGTAAACCTTTACACCACTGAAAGGTCTAGGAACACAGGGAATTCTACTCATTCACTTGCTATTTCTCCAGTAAAGAAGGCAAGGGGGGAAGGGCTCAAAAGCATGTTGTGATTGAACTAATCCACAATACCTGTGAAGCTTAGTATTTTGGAAAAGGTGACATAATAATAGGAAATTTTTATTTTAGAGTCAGTGAAAAAAGTTGTCTTTTAATCTTATCTTGTCCTAATCCAAGAAAATTTCCTAGAAGACAAACATGTTGCTGAAGAGCATTAACTGTAGATAATTTATTATCTAAATGATTAATCCAAGAGAAAGGACAATTTTATGTTGTCAGTAGAAGTGTCAGGATTGGCTAGGCTAAAGAACAATATTTAAAAGATGTTTCTACAGAGACATCGTTATCTCAGTAGACTGATGAAACCAACCACTTCCAAAAGTTCTAATAACTATTGGGCTCATACAAATACAATAAACAATGGAGTCCAACTCTTCCTTCATCATTATCAAACTAACATAGATCTATTTAGAGATATAATATAGCACATTATTATCATTG
The DNA here is from genome assembly GCF_949774975.1 of Lagenorhynchus albirostris. NCBI lineage: Eukaryota > Metazoa > Chordata > Mammalia > Artiodactyla > Delphinidae > Lagenorhynchus > Lagenorhynchus albirostris. The sequence continues at coordinate 62,283,688 of NC_083102.1, forward strand.
TTTCTCTTAGTCAAACTTTGTGAGTAGTGTGATCTTTAAAGTGTTGAGGTGGATATTTTATAACAGTTACAACAGTCAGCTGAAAAAGATGCTGGTAGTTGGAATTAAAAATAATTTACAAATGTATAGAGTTATGGTTGCAGTTTCACACTTAAGTATGATACTTCTTTTTAGGTGAAGCAGAATCCTATATTAATATTAAAACTCTTATTTATAAAAGCTGAACCTAGCTATTGCCATGAAAAGAAAAGTATTTGAATTTCTATTTCTATGGCAGATGCATCCTATGTGTTTTATTTCTTCTGTAGATATTGGGGGCCCATGTGATGAAAGGATAATTTCTGTGTCTGACATTCATAAAGTATTTGGGCATAGGCTCTGTTTTATTTTCTCCAGGCATCTTATATTAGTCAATCCCCCAAATTCTGAGTAGGAGAGAAAATGCTCACTTTGGCTAATCTGAGTATCTCCTCAATACTAAAGGAATACTGAGCAGTGAGCAGAGATGGAGGAAACAAATGTCATTAAAGGCAATTTAGTCAATTTGTTGGCCTTTTAAAAATTATAAATATTGATATGAAAGGAAGTAACATAGCCCAGAGTGTCCCTGCTTTAGTTAAAAAAAATACAATAAAGACACAAAAGAGTAAAAGTCATGCAAGCTGTGGTGTTTGCTAAAACGTGGCAACAAGTACAAAGCCATAATTTCTAAATAGTTGAAATCAGTCAAGGAAGTGAAATGTGAAGTTTGACATTTTTAATGAATTACACTATTTACCTCAGTGCAAGTAACATAATTGAGTTAAATTAAAAAGAGGAAAGGAACAACTGAGCTGTAGCTACATCATGTTTTAGTGTTCAAAGTCTTCTTTAAAATGTATTCAGGATTTTTTAACTTCTGGAATGATAGAAGCTGAATTCTTTCTACATTTGAGTCTGTCACTCATTTTAAGCTAATGAATTAGGATATTTTTTCATAAATCTATATTATCATGACAGTAGCAGAAGTGATATACTTTTAAGTGAATAGCTTTAACACTTATGAAAATAATTATGGTTGTGGACAGAATTATCCTGAAAAAAATTACTGTACGCTGATATCCTGAGAGAAGAGAGGGTACAATATAATTTCTCTGCTGTTACTATTTTCCTAGAATTTTATTCAAGTCCCTAATATTAACATTATTCTAGTCATATATTAAAAGGTAGAGAAAAAAGTAAGATACATCTGAAAATGGTCACTTTTTTGTACAAATAACTTTTTCTTCTTACTTTAGTGTATAATTAAGAGATATTCTAAAGCCCACACAAAGAAAAATTGTAGTAAAAAGGAAGACATATGCAACTGGAAATGTTTTAAGAATTATGTAATTATTTCCTTTTTCTTTGTAGTTTGAGAAGTTACTAAAGAACTATCAAACTAAATAATATAAAATAAATGATAATGCAAAGTTATTGGCCAATAGTAAGCAAACATTTATATCAGGGAAAATACAAACAATAACAAATAATGTGAAATGATGCTCAGTTTCAGTTATTTTCAAACAAAAATTCATTAAAACAATGCACTAAAATTACATAACTCTGCAAATATTTTGGGAAAACTTCTTAAATCTAATACTATTACTGGAGTAAATGTCATATGATTGGCATTTTCACACTGATTACATTTATCTAAATGGTTCATACTTTTAAAAAACGACAGTTGAACAAAATAGTGTTGTTACTATTTGATTGCAACAATTCTGCATAAACAGTGTACCACAGAACACTTTTAGCGAATTCAACAAAGAATTTGTATTGTGATGCGAACCGAAGCATTCATTCATTATTCATTCATTCAGTATATAATAATTAAACATCTGGTATGTGCCAGGCACTGTTCTAGGCATCAGGGATATTCCAGTGAACATAAATGACCACAGTTTTCTTTGTGCTCACATTCTAGTGAATTTCTAGTGATTATAAAAGTGTCATTTCTGAGTGTTGGAAAATGTGTGCAAAAGTAAGAACTTGATTAAATATTATAATACATCCATAATATGGAGTATGCTATCAAACATCATTTTTTAACATTTACCAACATGGAAGAAGTCAGAATATAAATTATTACAAGTTTGATACAAAACTGTATGTATATATTATAAATGCATATATATGTACACACAAACACTAAAATGTATGGCATATATATATATGTGTGACTTTTTCTCTCTATAATAGAATAGAAATGACTATTTCTAGTCATTTAAATAGAAATGACTATTTCTCTCTATAATATATCCTATAATATATCCTAAATAAATGATGTGTTACTTGATATTAGTACATATAAAGATGTTTCTATTTTCCTTACTTTTATGTAATTTGCAAATTTCATACATTTTTTGATGCATTAATATTTGGTATTTCACATACATATATAATATGTAAATTTTATGTTTATTCAGGAAAAATTAAAAACAAATACTCAGAGATTGGTTAAATAAACTTCAGTACATTGTACATGATTGAAAGACTACGAAGATTATCAGTTTCTCTCTAGACAAAGTGGTACTATAAGTAGTTTTTCCTTTTTCCTCTCTCTCTCTCTCTATATATATAGGTATATATACATTTTGTATAGTTCTCTTTTAAAACTATAAATTGGAGAAATCATTTTAATTTTTGTTTGTTCTTACTTTTTGTTGCTAACTTTTTATTCCAAATTGAAATTTTAGATACAATTTGCAGTAGCAATTATGTCTCTCTCGTCACAGATATTTTGTTCTGTCTCCTTCCAGTTATGTGGTAGGTTTGCTGTTTACTTCTCTGTTGAATTCAGACAGGACTGTGTGACTTGTTGTAGTCCATCAAGTGTAAGTGGAATAGTGATGTGTTACGTGACACCCAAGGATACCAATTGTTACATAAGCTGCAAAGATAATAGGTAACATAAACATATTAAAATGCATGTATTTATAAAGGCTCCCTAGTTATAGAGCAATACCACTCTTAAAATACTGATGAAAAGTGCTTGTGTAATAAGTGTTCTGTTTGTTTGCATTGAACCATTTATTTCTTCCCCATGCGATTTTATAAATCTCCTCTCCTCAGGGCTAAAGATTTATAATCCTGTATTATAAGGGTTTTGTGTCTTCAAGAAGCTGAATATTTGACATATCCCACTAATTCAGTTTGTCATTTTGCTTCCCATCTGCCTTTCTTTTTCATCTCTGCAAAGTTCCAGTGTTGATCCCCATGTTTCAGGTGTCAGTCAATATGAAAAGCAATCCTGGGAGGATATAGCTTTGAACTTACATAAAGGCGCTGTCTCATCAGGCTTAAGTTGTCCCCGCATCAGTGACCTTAAGGGCTGTGGCTCACTGTGTGTCGTAAACCTCTCTTTCTGCATGTCATTCCCAGTTAACGGGGGTATCCTGTCAGCTCTATGATAGAGTAATGATTGCCGTAACTCTCCTTGGGGATAATTTATCTCCTAGATTCTTTCTCAGCTTTTAATATTATTTACCTCAAAAGTAATTTAAGTGCAGTTCTGAAGATCTGGAAATGAGGTCATCACAGATGAGAGAAAAGACTGTATCATCCCTACTTTAAGTACACAAAGTATCTGTATAAAGATAGTTTTTATAATTTGTGGAGCCATAGACCACCCCTCTCCAAATGCACAATAAGCACATAGACACATACTCACAGCTCTTAATTTTAAAATGCAAGAATCAGTAGTCCTCACCCTTAATTGAGCACATGGATTTTTCCCCAGGATAAAAGCCACTGTCCTCAAGTTTTACTTTGCAGAGATTAATTAGCTATACATAAAAGTACAATAATCAGCCATCAACATATTTGCAAAGTACAAAAATGTTTTGCCTGTCTCTTCCTCTGTATTTAATTATTTGGGGCCAAGCTGTCCTCTCTGCTACCACTTTTACCCCCAGGCTTAGCCCTTCACATTATAATATAGAAATGGCTGCCTATACTCCTTATAAGTATTACAATCTTAGATTACATATTTGACTTGATAGCTCAGAAAAGTGTTGTAACCTTATGAGGTCATAGATTTCCATGTGGATGCTTGAAATATATAAATGAATATAATATATTATTATAATATATAATATATTTAATATAATTAAATATAATATAAATGGACATAGCCCAGTTCAGTGCCTACTGATGCACTCAACATATAGTTGCTGAATAAAAAGCAAGTGAATGAATAAATGAATGAATGAGCCCATGTTAATGTGCAGGCTTGTGGCAGTACTTGCAGATTTTTAGATAGTGTCCTGTGGTCACGTTAGCCCTCAACAGGCATACAATTTGGGCTAACTTCCAAGAATTTCCTGATATGAGAAATTTTGCATGGGCTGAGGACTGAGAACAGAAGCAAGATTTAACTTTCAAACATCATCGACAACTTCTACTTTGACAATATCAGAACAAAACAAAATATATATATATAGTCTTCCATGTTTCCATCTTCAGGGACTCAGACTCCTTTAACTCACTGTTAACCATTCTTCAGGGTTGGATCTTGATGTTCACAGTTCAGTATGGTTGCTAGACATAGCTCTGATTGTCACATTCAAGTTCTAGGCAGCTAGGTAGAGAAGGGGCATAGAAGAGCACACTCTTTCCTCTTAAGGACACACCTGGGAAGAATCGTACAACATTTCCACTTCTGTTTCACTGACCAGATGTGACCATACCTAGCAGCAAGGGAGGCTGGATATTATGGTCTTTGGATTAGCAGCTGTGTGTTCAGTTAAGCTTCTGTTATGAAACAATTAAATAAAAATTTGGAGAGAGTATTCTCTTACTCATAATTCTTACTCAAATATGGACATTTTAACCTTCTAGTTATGCATAACTTTTTAAGATTTAGCACAGAAAAATATCATTTTTCCTGAATAATTAATTTTAGAAAAGGTACACTGTTATGTCAAGATATGCATTAAGCTTGTTAATTATAGTTGTGTAACCAGATAAAAACAGAACATCACAATCTGGAATGCAAAACATTAGTAGTTTACAGTTTTGGACTAGGTTTAATTTTTAATTTAAAGTGTGCTAGGTATGGTCTGCTAGAAGGTGAAATCAAAATCCGACTTTCTGCTGTGTACTTACCTTTGCTGCAGAGATTAGATAGGACTAGATTTATCAGATTGCCTTGTAGCTAAAGTTCTGGGTACAAGTTTGTTTCTTCTGAGTTAGATGTGGTTGCAGTGGATTGGAGGGTGGAAGTGAGGAAGACACATTTTCCTGGATTTTGTTAGATAGTGAATATGTCTCCTTTACTTCCACAGTGACTGTCAAAGTGACTTTGACAGAGAGTGACTTCTCTCCCTATTCACAACTTCCAACGTGCATGGGTTCACACACATACATACTGACATCTTAGTAGGCTCTTGATACGGTTTGTTAACTCCTTGACAGAAGAATGAGTTGAGTTGTCTATGAAAAAGGGCATTTTAACAAAAGAGATAACAGACAGCCCTTGATCACACAGTTGCTAATTCACCATCTTTCTCTGGATAGTACAGAACTGATGAATGGTTTCAAAGGGAGCTCCAATCTCCAGGTTGCTTTATGAGAAAGGTTTAAAAAATTAAGTCCTGTTTTTGCCTTCCTCCCACTCCAACATTTTATTATTTCACTATCTGAAATAAAAATTATCTTTCTATAAGCATAATTGCATACTGAAGTAATTTTGAAAAGGCACATTTAAGTTTTAGAATAGAAAACAGTAAAAAATATTTCCACCTCCCTTTTTGGTACAAAGATTTAAAAATGTCTAAATACTACTCTCTCAGAAATGGTTCTTTAAGTGATCTCAACATTTTCAGTTCAAGTCAGCTATTCTTTTTTCATTTAGGAGGGGATTAGAATTACCACCCCTCCCCTCCTCTCCCCACCCTAAGCCCACACATTCCTCACCTCCTCATTTGCTGAGTGCATATTATGAGTCACACACTGTGCTAGGTACTGTAGACTTTGTAGACATAATGAAACATAAAGTAAGATTCCTGCCATGAAGGGGCTCAAATTTTAATGGGGATGCAGATGTGTAAGTGGATTAATTTTAACAACGTACCTTAAGAGTTATAATGGAAGTACTGTTAAGTCGTTTGAAAACCATAAAAGATAAAGGATCTAACTCTTCCAGGGGAATCATAGAAGGCCAAGATGCATGTTTTTCATTGATTTTATTAAAGTGGGAATAATAGTGCCTACTGAGTGTCATCCCCTAGGCCAGGTTTTTGCCACCTTTTTACTGTCCATTCTCACATTATAATTTCTTGGTAAGTGCTGGGAAGTAGTATTGAACAAGGTAGAGCTAGGAAAACAGAAACCACTCTAGATATGAGACAAGGACAGAGAGAGAGGGGGGGAGAGAGGGGGAGAGATTGATTGATTGATTTATAAGATGTTAGAAGGGCTTTAAGAACAGGCTAATAACCAGATTCCTGGATGGTCTCCAGTGATCCCTGCTTCTTGGTATTCGTGCCTTTGTGTGGTTTTTTTCCACACTGTTTCATGATGATGACTGGTCTGTGTGACCCAACACGTTGTTGCAAAAGTGAAGATATGTCACTTTCTGGGCTGGAATATAAAAGATACCATGACTTCTGCCTCCCAGGGAAGCCAGCTGCCATATTGTGACAACACTCAGGCAGCCTGTGGATAGGCTCATATGATGAGGAAGTGAGGTGTTTTGTCAACAACCAGAAAGAAACTGCACCCCCAAATCAGTAGTCATGTGAGAGAGGGGGTCATCATGGAGGTGGATTTTCCAACCTAAATGAAGTCCTTCAGATGATGCAGCCTGGTCATCAGCTTGCCTACAATCTCATGAGAGACACTGAGGCAGAACTACTAGACAGCCGAACCACTTTCAGATTCCTGATCTTCAGAAATGATGTGAGATAATAAATATTTCTCCTTTTTAGCTGTGAAAAACAGTTTGGGAGTACTTTGGTACGTAGCAATAGATAACTACTTCACAGGATCCCATGAGCATCTAACTGCTAATGTGTTGCTGTTTTAATTGGCACTGGATTGTCTGAAAGATATCCTTTCTTGAAAAAGGCTGGAACCTCTGAAAAGCTGCTGGGTAGGTAGGTCTTGGAATCACCTCAACCTCACTGCTGTCATAGCATAAACAATGTCAGAGTCAGAAGCGAAAGTTTTTCTCTTATTTCTGTCTTTTTATCTCTTGCCATTATTGGTAAAATTTAACAGAATCTGTTTGGCTCCCTGGTTTGGGAGCCTGGGAAATCTACAGGCTTTACACGAGTACAGACTCCCAGGTCCAGCAACTCAGAGCAGAAGATATTTAAGACTGAGTGTATCACTGAGAGAAAATAGCTAAAGAAACTATGCAGAATGTATTGTTAGCTCTATTTTATAGTTGAGGTTTCTGTGGCTCAGAGTATGAGTAACTTGTCTAAGGTCACACAACACAGAGTAGAAGAATATTTCCAAATCCTCTTTCCATGAAGGAGTTTAAATACTGAGAAGGCAGAGAATGAAGAATGAAGTTTCTATTCTTTTTTTATTATACAACTTTGCCTCAGACCACTCCTGACCATACAGGAAGGAAGTAGAACCAGAAGTCACCTACTTTAACATGTCATCTGTAGACTGTTTTCTATTACCTTGAACTCATTTATAGGACTTTTTACAGACACAACACGTTCCCTGCAAGAGGATATATTGCCATTCAAACAAGAGCCACTGTCCAAGGAGTAGGCAATTTTTTCTCCCCTCCACCAGATGTAGACTGTGAAACTATTGAAGATGAAGAAGAAATGGGAGAAAAAAGGAGGAGGTTTTTATCTTCTCTGGTTTAGTAAAAAAAAAAAAAAAAAAGGCAATATCAGGAAAAATGTATCCTGAACATTATTTTTATAAAGTTAAAAACAACCTGTTTGCAATTTAGTTGGTCCTATTGATAAAACTCAGACTGTCTACTCTTCTTTGTTCAAATAAAGGTGAATGAGAAAAGTTATTTTATTTGTGCCCTACTGTTAGTAGAATGAACAAGACAGGGTAAAAGTCACAAGTGGAATTGTGCTAGTGTTTCCTCTGAAATTAACCCAATACTTAGGTAGCCTTTAAAGTGAAAGGAGCCCTACAAATGATGGAAACACACAGGAGGTAATTATGTGCTTTCAATAATTGCCTGAAAGCGCACAACTTCCTTTGGGAGATACAATCTCTAGAAAAGCTTGCATTGTCACTTCCACTCTATTTATTACTTTAACAAATTGTAGGTTCTACAAAGGAATTTTGTTTCCAAAAAAATGTACATTAAATCAATCCTTCAATTCAAAGCCTGTGGGAACCATTTTGATTCCTTATTGTCTATTAACATTCTGTATTGAATTAATGTGCCAAAAATATTGCCACATTATCATGATATGTGGTCATATAAGTCTCAAATTTCTATTGTGTATCCTCTAGGTGAGGGGTCAACAAACTATAGCCTGTAGGCCAAATCTAGCCTGTCAGTTATTTTATAAATAAAATTTCATTGGAACACAGCCACATCTGATTAAAAACAGGCCAAAGACTTTAACAGATGCTTCAAAAGAAGATAGACAGATGACAAACATATGAAAAGATTGCCCTGTATCATGTCATCAGGGAAATGCAATTTAGAACAACAGTTATATACCACTGCACACCTATCAGAATGGCCAAAATCCAGAACACTGAGAACACCAAATGCTGGTGAGCTTGTGGAGCAGTAGGAGCTCTCATTCTTTGTTGATGAGGGTAAAAAATGGTATAGACACATTGGAAGTCATTTTGACAGTTTCTTATAAAACTAAGCCTACTCTTAGCATACAATCCAGCAATGGTACACTTTGGTATTTATGCAGAGGAGTTGGAAACTTAACTTTCACACAGAAACCTGCACCTGATTCTTTATTACAGCTTTGCTCATACTTGCCAAAACTTCGAAGCAACCAAGATGTTTTTTAGTAGGTGCGTGGATGAATAAACAGTGGCATAGCTGAACAGTGGAATATTACTCAGCACTAAAAAGAAGTGAGCCACTAAGCCATGAAAACACGTGGAGGAGGCTTAAATGTATATTACTACATGAAAGAAGACAACATAAAAAGGCTACATCTTGTATGATTCAACTATTTGACATCCCATAAAAGGCAAACTTATTGAGATATTAAAAGATCAGTGGCTGCCAGTGGTTGAGGAAAGGGAAGGATGACTAGGTAGAGCACAGAGAATTTTTCAGGTCTTAAAACTACTCTGTATGATACCATAATTTTGGAAACGTGATTAGGTATTTGCTGAAAACACCAAGGGTGAACCTTAACGTAAACCACGGACTTTAGGTGATTATAATATGTCAACATAAATTCATCAGTTATAAGAAATGTATCATTCAATGGAGGATGTTGATAATGGGGGAGCTTATGCATCTATAAGGGCATGGGGTATGTGGGAAATCTCTGTATGATGCTCTAAATTTTGCTGTGAATGTAAAACTTCTCTAAAAAATTGTGTGCTTTTAGGTTTAATGTTGTATTTTTATTTGTTTTTATTTTATATTAGAGTATAGTTGATAAACAATGATGTGTTAGTTACAGGTGTACAGCAAAGTGATTCAGTTATACCCATAGAAGTATTCATTCTTTTTCAAATTCTTTTCCCATTTAGGTTATTAGAGAATATTGAGACAAGTTCCCTGTGCTATACAGTAGGTCCTTGTTGCTTAGCTGTTTTAAATATAGTGGTGTGTACATGTCAATACCAAACTCCCAATCTAACCCTCCTGCGCCTTCCCCTTGGTAACCATAAGTTCGTTCTCTAAGTCTGTGAGTGTTTCTCTTTTGTAAATAAGTTCATTTGTCTCATTTTTTTTTTTACATTCCACATATAAGAGATATCATATGATAAAATTGGCAATTGCAACCAATTTTTTATGCTCTTTTGAGAATAGTTTCTCTCTCTCTCTCTCTTTCTCTCTACTCCTGCTTTAAAATAACATTTTATTAGTATGTCTTAAATTTGGCCTGCACTGAAATGTGCACTTTCTAGAGCTATGTAGTTTCACAGCATCATATGGTGTAACAATGTTGGGTATTTCCTCCTGCCAGTAGCAAAGCATTGAAATCAGTGAAGAATCTTTGCTGTCAGTTCTGAATCTGCAAATAACCAACAGTGTAAACCTGGGCAACTTACTTAACCTCTCTAAGCTTCAGCCTCCGTGCTCCTATGTTAGTATAACAAAAAACCAAAATCTTTGCTTTATTAAAACAGGGACTTAGAAAAATTTTTTGGTCAGTTTTTATCTAAGCACTTAGAACAATGGCTGACTTGAAATGGGAACTCAGTAGGGGTTGAAGGTGATATTTGAATGTATGTTAAAAACTTAGTGCAGTATCCAAGCACATAATAAGAATACAATATTATTAGATAGTGTTTATTTACTTAATATTTCCTATTCGTTCCTTTTTTTCTTTAGATTCTGTATCTTATTTTTTAAATATATGAAAAAATTTGTTCAAAAGATGCAACGTTAAAATTGAAGACACAGACCAAATATGGCTAGAGTATTCTTTATATAGGATTTTCTTTTTTTCAAGTACTTTTTTTCATTCTTTTAAGAGATTCCTGTAGTAATGCCATGCCTTTCTATATTTTTATAATCTAAAAAGTAGAAAGTGAGATCAGCATGGTGTGTAATAAAAAATCATTAACATGGAACCAACAGTTGTTTGGAACCATGGCCTCGACCAGTTTATAGCTATGTAACTTTAGACAGGTTCCTCCCTTATCTAACCCATTTGTTTTTCTCCATTGTTAATGGGGTTCAAAAGACCACCTTAAGAATTCTTTATGAAAAGACTTGAGATAATTTGTGTGAAAGTAGCCAGTTTGTTGGGAAAAAAACAAAAACAATACTTGTTAGAATTTTTATTAAAATATTAATAATTATTCTAACTATTTGTATTTTCCACAATTGTTTTAATTTTCATCATTGACGATTAAACTAATATTACTAGAAGGCTCTTATATATACTTCAAAAAGACTGATATGGAAAGACTGATATGGAAAGAAAATCTGCTTATAGCCTGGCTGTACTCTACCAAATTTGTAAAATGTAGTCACCTGAAACTGTTTTCTTGTCCTAGCGCTCACTTGTTCAGTGTTCCTCACTCTTAAGTAGCTTTCAGCCAATGATGTGCTGGTATATGTTTGAAAACTGACTCTATGGAAAACAAATAAGAAAATAACAATGAAATAAAATAGGTTTTGATTGGTAATGTGTGTCTATTTCCATGGTGTAAATACTTGACATCATTGAATGTGAAGTTGGAAAGAGATGCACACACAAGATTTTACTTCATATAGGTTCCCGCGCACCGTTTTCAGATCTAATATTCTACGATTCATTCAAGCAGCCTACCTGTACTTTCATTATCTCTATTGCTGCTATGAATTAGCAGAGAATTGCAGACTTTATATACTTTCTCTGGTGCCAGCTGACAACTTCCATAAATCATGGGTGGAACATAGGTCTCATCTCAAGAGCCAATGCTGATTTATTGGTGGTAGGTGCTTGTGATCCTGTATTAAGAATGGTTCTGGGAGTTCCCTGATGGTGCTGTGGTTAAGAATCCGCCTGCCAATGCAGGGGACATGGGGTCGATCCCTGGTCTGAGAAAATCCCACATGCTCCGGGGCAAATAAGCTGGTGCACCACAACTACTGAGCCTGTGCTCTAGCGCCTGCAAGTCACAACTGCTGAGCCCACGCACCACAACTACTGAAGCCTGCTCACTCTAGGGCCCGCATGCTGCAACTACTGAGCCCGCATGCTGCAACTACTGAAGCCTGCATGCCTAGAGCCTGTGCTCTGCAACAGGAGAAGCCACTGCCATGAGAAGCCCACGCACCGCAAGGAAGAGTAGCCCCCACTTGCCACAACTAGAGAAAGCCCGTGCGCAGCAACAAAGACCCAATGCAGCCAAAAAAAAGAGAATCGTTCTGAGGATACATCCCAGCTCCATAAGAAAGAGAACTGTGACTACTTAGTGCTGTTTGTTATGACCATGAGAGGACAGCCTCCTCATCATTAACTGAAGGCTTGCATAAACAACCTGTCCTCATGAGATGCCTTGAAGATCTTTCCACCCTCCTCAGGCATCACAAACATTTCAACTGATGGGGACTTCTGGAGACAATACTTCTGTTTTATTCTGAAATAAACACTGGAAACATTTGGAAATTTTAGACTAAATAGGAAGGAAAGCAGAACCATAGCAGATAGGCCACCAGCCTCAGGCTTGTCAAGGTCTATATGTGCAGGACTTCATGTAGCCCATTCTCTCCTTCAGTCATAGCAGCAGACATTGTTATGCTGCCTTATGCCATTAAAGATCATGTAGTATTGTTGGGGAAATATAATTAAAATCAATTTCCTTTCAACCCAGAACACCTCTCCACAAAGGTAGAAGAGAAAGAAAACAATTCTATTATTGAATAAGCATTAAACCACAGTGTGATGCACATCCCAGGGAGTTTGTTAAAGAGACTGCAAAGACAGAATGAAATCTCACCCTTTTATGTAGCCAAGCCAAGACAGGCCATTACATACCTGTTCTCAAGATAAACAACTAGTCCTCAAGGAAGAGGACTTGACAGCCCATAGTTCATCCTGAATTCACTTGGTAACACTTGGTAATGGGATGAACATCTGTGTTAGATAATAGGCTTTATCCAAAGGAAACATAAGCTTCTCCAATCTTTATGACAGGAGGTAGTTTTGCAACTGGGAGCAAGGGGTCTACTGAAGTTAGGCTCCTACATTCTCACCAGAAACTGAGAAACAAGGGTACTATCTCCCTTAACGTTTAAACTTCAAGGAGGTGGCTCCCAGGTCTTGAGAAAAACATTCCTGGGCTTAAATCAGGAAAGAGGCATATTTACCTTTTTGAAAAGTTTTACATACGGTTCAAAGAGACAGAGAAAGGATGTACAGTTACACATTTTCTCAAGTAAATGCTATGAGAAAAGGAAGGAGGTAAATTCTTCCCTCATTTTCAACAGTAAGAATTAAGCCTCCAGTATTATTTAACTTTTGTTTTATATTGGGGTATAGTTGATTTACAGTGTTGCATTAGTTTCAGATGTACAGCAGAGTGGTTCAGTTATACATACATATACATCAATTCTTTTTCTTTTCCCATATAAGTTATTACAGAATATTGAGTAGAGTTCCCTGTGCTATACAGTAGGTCCTTGTTGTTTTGCCCTTACAGTTCCCAGAAATAATATATATTAAATGTGCTCAGACACATGAATAACTTTGTCTTAAAAGTGTGAGGTTATGAGCCAGGAAAATATTTTTCAAATGACCTGCCATAAATTAGATTTTCAGGAAACATTCTCTGAGATTTGCATGCAAGGATTTTACTGGGGAACGCTCTTGGAAACAGCATCTGTGAGAAGTGAGGGAAGCAGAACTGAGCCAAAGGGGAAGTAAATATAGCTCATGCAGTTGGATCACAAGCTTTAGCCAATCCCATAGGGAATTCTGGAGCTGAGACGGCTTTCAGAGTTGTCCCAAATGAGGCAAAGGGGCTGAGCCTTTGCATATACCCTCTCCCACCCCCATGGATCAGTCATTTGATGCAGGCTGTGCCCAGGTAGAGGGCACAACCTTGAGCAAGGCAGCTTCCTTAGGCTGAGGGCAATTTCTGGAGTGGCACTTGACTATCAGTTACTGAACTCCAACAATTCAGCAAGCAAAGGGAATGAATGCTTCAGTCCTGCATGAGGGACTGGGTAGTTCACCACAGTGTCCACTCTATGGCCTTATACATTTTTTAACTAGAATAGCAGAGTAAATAGTTATTCATCTCTCTGATAAGCACCAGAAATTTCCTTTTGGAAGAAGCAGGAGAAAAAATAGTTCTAAAAGATTAAGAAAGTGATTTTATAAATACAGTAGGAAATAAGAAAGTATACAACTTAATTAACTAATTCAAATCTCATTTGTCAACTAAGTAGGATTTTTTTGTTTTGTTTTTGTTTTTAGTTAACACCTTTCTTCCTTCAACTCCATCATCAAATGTTAGTTCAGGAATTTCGGACTGTATGTTCCCCCTATTCCATCCTATTCTGAGTTTGTGTTCTCTGGCATTTAGCATCAGTTAGCATAGATTTGCACTTATTTTCCTAGGAAATTCTAGCCATTTCTATTTACTTTCTTGCACAGGCTTATTTGCGTTTGGAAGCTCTTTAATCAACGACACAGTAATGACTATAAGATGACATCAACACTGAGGAGGATGGTGATGTTAGATATGGAGGATTTACTAAGTACCAAGTATTGGACTAAGCAGTTTATACACATTATCTCAGGACAATCCTTTAAAGTACTTGTAATCCCCACTTTATAGATAAACTGAGACCTAAAAACATAATATTATAGAGCTGGTAAATAGCAGAACAGACCTTGAGTAAAGGTGGGTTGACTCAAATATGCAGAGTCTGCTGGCTCAATTTGTATATTACCTCCTTACCTCTTAACCCACTTCATCACCACCACCCTCCCTCACTCCCAGCACTTTCACTTCCCCATCCCTTACCATCTTCCTATACTACTATATTGGTAACTATCAGACTGAAGGCATACATCATGCAATGAAGTTATCAAGCTTTGGACTCATAAATCTATGTTTGAAACATAATTCTGTTGTTTGGTAGCTGGTATAAGTAGGCAAATTATTTCACTTCTCTGAGCCTCAGTTTCTTCATCTGAAAAACTGATGATAATAAAACTTAACTCATAAGAAGTAGCTATAAATTTTCTGGTACATGATGACACCCAATAAATAAATGATAGCTCTTGCTGTCCATGAAGATATTGACAATTATTTTGTAAAGATTAAGTAGCTGCATTGATACCACCGAAGTCTGAACTAGTGAGGAAGTGTACTCACATGGAAGTGATTTCCAGAATGAAGATGAGCAGGGTACTAGGTTAGAATACTTAAAAGTGGTAGCAGCTATGGAATTCAGAATCTACACAGCTGAACTATTAAAAAAAATCCAGAAAGATAATTTTTTTAAGTAGAGAAGAAATAATAGCATTCTACAGAAGGAAATTTTTATAACCGAATAAAGAACCTGAGCCCCCAAAGCTAAAATGCTTCTTTGATCTTTGGTGTTTGGAAGGATATTTAACAAAATGTTAAGTTCATTTCTTTTCAATATATTTGTAGGAAATAATCATAACTATCAATGATTTTCAAATCCTAAGGCATCAAACAGTTATTCGTAATATCAAAAAGAGAAACAAATTAAATGATTACTAATAACTATTAAATTATTTTATACTACTTTAAAGGAAATTATGCAGTTATTAAATATGTAAGAACTATATCTAGAGAATGTATATATGAAATTTAATAGTAGCATATAATATTATTTATAAATATATGAACATATACATGAGACATATATTTCTCCTACAAACATATATGAAAAAAAATGAAAATATTATCAGCGATTCTCTTTTCATGGTAGAACCACAGGCAATTTTTTCTTCCTGTGTGTATGTGTGATGTTCCAGATTTCCATAAGGAGCAAGACTTCATAAAGAAAAATAATCTTTATTTAGAAAGAATCTGCCCTACATTGATGTGCACTTGCCTCCTAAGCTCCTATTTTCCCTCCTAAGATCAGTTAATGTTTACGACTGTGGCACAAACGGATGCAAATGTTTACTTCCTAAACAGTAGGAAGGCATTTCAAGGCATTCACTAACGGTTGTAGGCACTCTTACAGTTAGCTGATTAAGATTTGTGCACCCATAAAAAGTGTAGAGATTAAAGGAGAGGACTGAAAATGTATTCATAATTAGAGAGGGGACCACAATTGTGTTTGGGACATGATTAACTGGTAATCAGTAAAGAACAAACTGATTACTAGCTGTTCAATTGTTGTTGGTCTTAGGGGATTCCACTCAGTGGCCTAATTAAACTGAGCTTGAAGTCTTCACATCTCCATTCAGTGGCAATTTTATTATAATATTCAGTTCTTTGCCTGAGATTTGCTTTCCCCCTCTTTAATCATATGTTTTGCATTTGTGTAACACCTTCCTTGATTAGTTTCTGTACAGGATTAGCTCTTGATAACTGCATGGTTTATGAAAGCAAATGTCACATATAAGACAATCTGGATATTAAGGTTTATTGTCAGTCTTGGAATTTTTCAAAAGAGAAAAACAAAAGACATGCACTTGTTTTAATTAAAATTGCTTTCTTAGCTTTTCTGAACTGTTTATTTGTTTAGCTCTGAATATTTTATACAGATAAGATTTCAGAAAACAAAGTATATCTCAATGACTCCGAGAAATAGAAAAGTATTTTCCATTTTCAGTTCAAACTCAAGGGAATTTTTATTAATTGCATTATCCCCAGCATGTAGGTCACCCTCTAAATAGCA
The DNA here is from genome assembly GCF_949774975.1 of Lagenorhynchus albirostris. NCBI lineage: Eukaryota > Metazoa > Chordata > Mammalia > Artiodactyla > Delphinidae > Lagenorhynchus > Lagenorhynchus albirostris. The sequence goes on from NC_083102.1 coordinate 62,300,183, forward strand.
GTAAGTCTCTGGCTCTTCGGTACTGCTTAGATTAGAAATGCTCTCAGTGCTTTGAAATATGCAGCACAGAGGCCCTAAATGTGTGTCTTTGTAGCTCAAAACAAAGTAGTGATTTAACAATTAGCCAATTAATTTGATCAGTGTTGAGAACTAAACTGTGACTGATTTGAATACTGCAGCCCTTCACATAAATTTTTGGTAACAAAGCATCTGGGTTGGCTATCTAATTCATTGATAACCCAACTTAGTTGCCAAATCTCAATTTCATATTGTCCAACATAAACTTAGGTAGCAAAAATTGGGCTGAGCCTAACATGTGGAAAGAGAATAAGTTCATATTATGGCTTATAATAAGAGCGATAAACATGCCTGTTATAAACAAAGTAATGCCATAATAATTTCTATGCCAGATCCTTAAAGTCACAAATTTATGATACAGCATTTCACTTTCAAAACATAATACATCTTAATAATACTCTCTATAAGCTGATAAATAAGGCAGTATGGATAAAACTCAGAACCACTTTCAAAACAACTTTTATTTTTAAAAATTCCAGTACATTTGTAGAATTGCTCCATTAACAACAATAACTGCTATTTATTCAATGCCTACTATATTATACAATGTGTACTTTAAAACAGTTTAATTTGACTAGATTACAGTCTTATTCATGAACATTTTGGTAATAAATGAATTCTCATTTACCTGGAATACACTATTGTGAAAAATTGAAGGCATATAGCTAAAATTTATGCAAAGCGTTATATTTTCAATATAACATATTTGCACAAAACTGATTATGTTGATGGAAATAAGTGCACATTTGATGATTCAGAAGTGACTTCAATCTGCAGAATGTATGCTATCATTGTAGAAGAATATGAAAACAATTTTAGTTGTTTGTTGTAACAGGGTATTTTTTGGATTCTGAATCCACTGGAGTGTATAGTAATTAGTCTGGCCATAGGAGAAAACTGTTTAATAAATTCTAAAATCAAAACGAATTTTAAGTGATATCACGCATACTAGAAAAAGTCCATTATTTTCATGAAAATAGAGATTTTACCGTTCTTGCTCATGTCTGTATTTCTAGCACTTGGTACGGTGGTTGCAAAGAGTAGGAACTTGTGCAATTTTTGTTGAATGAATAAATCAATGAATTGATACCGTGGAAGACAGAAACAAAACTTTAGAAGGATATGCAAACTAGTTTGAATTTTTTTCTCCCTACTTTGGATAAAGCACTGGCTCCTAGTTGAAGGAATAGTCCTGCAGTCTCCTGCCTATATCCAGTCCCTTGGGAATATTTATTTTTACTTCCTGGGGCACTTCTCTAAGTCATCCTTTTATAGGCATCAGCCTTTGTCTTTGAAGCCAGCCCCAAATCTTCCACTAAAGAACATGGATTTGAAAAGCAGAAGGTAATTTTTTTTAAAAAGCTATCCAAAACCCAATAAAATAATTTACATTTTAAAGGGAATTTCATTTACCAGGTGTTTGTATGTGAACCATTTACCTGAGTAACTTTTCTGAGTTCCAGCAAAATGATTAAGTTCTTAATATTAAGTAACTTCTGGGATACTTAATCAAAAGTTATATTAAAGAACTACATATTGAAGATGCTAAGTAAGTAACTTTTACTAAAGAATTAGCTGCCATTATCATCATCCTAGATCTGAATGCCGAATTCCCATTTCCTATTGGTTTTTCAAATTTTATGTTTTCCGAAGACATGTTCACCAACAACCCTCCCCAGACACATACACAAATCTTTCCAGGAAGGTTTTTTTTTTAATGAATTTTTTTCCTATTCCCAATTGTGTAACATGAATGTAATAACAATAATCTTAATGGTAGTTTACACACTTACTTGAACAATATTTTTATTTTGTCACCAGTGTAATTGCTCTGTGTTTTACCTATGTTGATAAATTGTATTTTTTTTTTTTTTTTTTTTTGCGGTACGCGGGCCTCTCACTGCTGTGGCCTCTCCCGTTGCAGAGCACAGGCTCTGGATGCGCAGGCTCAGCGGCCATGGCTCACGGGCCCAGCCATTCCGCGGCATGTGGGATCTTCCCGGACCGGGGCACGAACCCGTGTCCCCTGCATCGGCAGGCGGACTCTCAACCACTGTGCCACCAGGGAAACCCGATAAATTGTATTTTTATAGGTGCCTACTAAGTGTTTAATTCTTTTCAGTTTCTTCCAATTATCTAAATCTGTGCAATGGACAGTATTTGAAACATCAAATATTGAATTGTTAGATATTGAAACTTGTTAAATACTATTATAGCTGTTAATTTCTGTGGTAATATGTGCTCTAATAAATATGTGCATAAGGAATGCCCAGTGCAACTTCTAGTTGTGTCTAGATTTGAGACATCACATTTTGAGTGTATTCACCAAATATTGATACAACTAGGGGGAAAAGCACAGCTTAATAAGAACCTGAAATGACTGTTTGGTACACTCTTTAGTTTAATTCTGAATCTTGGCATCTCAACTTAACTCAGCATATAGGTTGTTGCTGTAGTATTATTTTATGTTTGATTTATTTATTTATCACCAACTACTTTGAAATGTTGTACTACTTGACATACAAAGTAAGAACCTCACAACATTCTACATGTTTTTAGCCTCCCTTCATTCTTTGTGCTAGTGTTTCACCTATTTTTCTATCTGTGTTACAATTCCCAAAATATATTGCTATTACTCATGGTTTAAATAGTCAATTCCTTTATTTTTTTATGCTTTAATTTGTCTAATTACTGTTGATCTGTCTACAAGTTGGCTTATCCTTTTTTTATTCAGTTCACAATCTTCTGTTAAGCATATCAAATATTTTTTTAAATTCAGATATTGTATTTTCCAGTTCTTTTATATGGAGTTTCCATTTCATACCTAGAACATTTCATCTCTTTACTCCTCTATCTATATTTTCCTATAAAATATTAACATGTTTACATTTCTTTTCTAATTCTTATTTGCTAAATCCAAAAATTGGATCATCTGGAGGTGTCTTTCTACTGACTGTTTTTCTTCTTGTTTATGGGTTACAGTTGCCTGCTATCTTCTTGCATTATATATGTTTTTTATCGTGTTCCAGACATTGTGCATAAAATAAAAATGGAGAGTTAAGTAAAATTTCATTTTGTTTTATTTTCCAGGGAGTGGGTAAGGTGAGTTTATCATTTAGATTTGTCTTTGAGTGAAGCTGAGCTGAACCAGGACCAAAGCTTAGATCAGATTGAATTTACCTGTGATTTGTTCAACCTAGAATCCCCACACCTCTGCCATTTGACTTTGTCCCTTTGAGCTGGGAATATGTTGGATACACTGTTTTAGATTATTTTGGTTCACCTGTGCTTTCAATTCTGTCAGTGCTCCAGAGCCCAAGCACTGCAATGATAAGCAAACTATGTAGTTTCTCTGCTTTCTAGTCCTTTCCCATCGCCACTTTTTCTTCCAGCAAAATTAGGGGGAAGATAGAGGGAAAATTGTTGGGCTGAGAATTTTATTTTAATATTTGGGCCTCTTTCTCCTTCCAATATATTGTCTAAAGATCAGTTGATTTTTTTTCTTGTCACTGAAAAGTTTCTTTCTCTATGACAGGACTGTCCCTTCATCCATCCACACTCAGACCATGCAGTGGATCACACGTTTGAAAACTGCCATAGCTCTCGGCTTACTTTGAAAGTGCTAGTTTCTCAATGGAATTCTCCTTGAATCCTCTGCTTTTTGATAGTCTCATAGAATATTTGGCCCTCATTTTATCTAGTATTTTTAGAAGTGTAGTTTTTTGCAATGTTCTATATATTGATCAGTAGGTAGAGACCTAACTGAAATCAGTTTTCATATAATTTAAAATAGGAATGTAACTGTTGGATTTTCCAGGGGAGGAAGGGTCATTCTTTGACTGTGAGAGCCAAGATCCAAAGGTTAAGTACTTATGCTCCCTGAACTCTGACAGCAAGGCTGAGGTCACATGATAAAATGTTAGCCAGTTTATTCCTTGATGGGGATTTTGAATCTGGGAAGAGTTTGAGGTAGAGAAGCAGTACTTTTGGTATTTGTGATAACATCCAGTGTCCACTGGCAGTGATATACCTCTGTTTCTGTAGTATAACCCCAGTAGTAAATCTGGGAGTTCAGCTTCTATAAATTCTACCCAATTCCCCAACCTAGTTTTCCCACATATACTACCGATATGTTTTATATTTTATTTAGACTAAGAGTTTTCTCTTTTGTATATATGTCTATTTGTTTTGATTTGAGCAACTCAAAATGCCTTTCCTGCTCTAATAATAGCAGTTTTTTGTTGTTTTTTTTTTAAAAAAGACAAGTAAAAGTGTGCATTTAAGTTGCATGCCAAGGGCTGGCATAGAATGAATGCTCTACAAACCTTATTTCCCTTGCTTCATTTCCAGATATAAATGAAATTATTTGAGTTCTTTGGTATTAAAATGGATTACTGAGAATAATGTACTTCAATCTTATCTCTCCTTTAGCTAATTTATTTTTTTTAACATCTTTATTGGAGTATAATTGCTTTACAATGTTGTTTAGTTTCCACTGTATAACAAAGTGAATAGGTTATACATATACATACAGCCCAATATCCACTCCCTCCTGCATCTCCCTCCCACCCTCCTATCCCACACCTCTAGGTGGTCACAAAGCACTGAGCTAATTTCCCTGTGCTATGCGGCTGCTTCCCACTAGCAATCTATTTTACATTTGGTAGTGTATGTATGATAGTGCCACTCTCGCACTTCGTCCAAGATTATGCTTCCCCCTCCCTGTGTCCTCAAGTCCATCCTCTACGTCTGCATCTTTATTCCTGTCCAGCCCCTAATTTCGTCAGAACCATTTTTTTAAAAAAACAATTCCATATATATGTGTTAGCATACGGTATTTGTTGTTCTCTTTCTGACTTACTTCACTCTGTATGACAGACTCTAGGTCCATCCACCTCACTAAAAATAATTCAATTTAATTTTTTTTTTTTTTTGCGGTACGCGGGCCTCTCACTGTTGTGGCCTCTCCCGTTGCGGAGCACAGGCTCCAGATGCGCAGGCTCAGCGGCCATGGCTTACGGGCCCAGCCGCTCCGCAGCATGTGGGATCTTCCCGGATCGGGGCACGAACCCGTGTCCCCTGCATCGGCAGGCGGACTCTCAACCACTGCGCCACCAGGGAAGCCCTATGTTTAGTTTTTAAAGGAACCTCCATACTGTTCTCCATAGTGGCTGTATCAGTTTACATTCCCACCAACAGTGCAAGAAGGTTCCCTTTTCTCCACATGCACTCCAGCATTTATTATTTGTATATTTTTTGATGATGGCCATTCTGACTGGTGTGAGGTGATACCTCATTCTAGTTTTGATTTGCATTTCTCTAATGATCACTGATGTTGAGCATCCTTTCATGTGTGTGTTGGCAATATGTATATCTTCTCTGGAGAAACGTCTGTTTAGGTCTTCTGCCCATTTTTGGGTTGGATTGTTTTTTTTTTGATATTGAGTTAAATGAGCTGCTTGTTTATTTTGGATATCAATCCTTTGTCAGTTGTTTCATTTGTAAATATTTTCGCCCATTCTGAGGGTTGTCTTTTTGTCTTGTTTATGGTTTCCTTTGCTGTGCAAAAGCTTTTACGTTTCATTAGGTCCCATTTGTTTGTTTTTATTTCCATTTCTCTAGGACGTGGGTAAAAAAAAAGATCTTGCTGTGATTTATGTCATAGAGTGTTCTTCCTATGTTTTCCTTTCAGAGTTTTATAGCATCTGGCCTTACATTTAGGTCTTTAATCCATTATGAATTTTTGTGTACGGTTTTAGGGATTGTTCTAATTTCATTCTTTTACATGTAGCTGTCCAGTTTTCCCAGCACCACTTATTGAAGAGGCTGTCTTTCTCCATTGTATATTCTTGCCTCCTTTATCAAATATAAAGTAACCATATGTGTGTGGGTTTATCTCTGGGCTTTCTATCCTGGTCCATTGTTCTATATTTCTGTTTTTATGCCAGTACCATACTGTCTTGATTACTGTAGCTTCGTAGTATAGTCTGAAGTCAGGAAGCCTATTCCTCCAGCTCTGATTTTCTATCTCAAGATTGCTTTGGCTATCGTTCTCTTTTGTGTTTCCATACAAATCGTGAAATTTTTTGTTCTAGTTCTGTGAAAAATTCCATTGGTAGTTTGATAGGGATTGCACTGAATCTGTAGCTTGCTTCGAGTACTATAGTCATTTTCACATGTTGATTCTTCCAGTCCAAGAACATGGTATATCTCTCCATCTATTTGTATCATCTTTAATTTCTTTCCTCAGTGTCTTATAGTATTCTTCATCCAGGTCTTTTGTCTCCTTAGGTAGGTTTATTCCTAGGTATGTTATTCTTTATGTTGCCATGGTAAATGGGAGTGTTTCCTTAATTTCTCTTTCAGATTTATCATTATTAGTGTAGAGGAATGCAAGAGATTTCTGTGCATTACTTTTGTATCCTGCTACTTTACCAAATTCATTGATTAGCTCTAGTAGCTTTCTGGTGACATCTTTAGGATTCTCTATGTATAGTATCATGTCATCTGCAAACAGTGACAGCTTTACTTCTTCTTTTCCGATTTGGATTCCTTTTATTTCTTTTTCTTCTCTGATTGCTGTGGCTAAAACTTCCCAAACTATATTGAATCATAGTGGTGAGAATGGGCAACCTTGTCTTTTTCCTGATCTTAGTGGAAATGGTTTCAGTTTTTCACCACTGAGAATGATTCTGGCTGTGGGTTTGTCATATATGGCCTTTATTATGTTGAGGTAAATTCCCTGTATGCCTGCTTTCTGGAAGGTCTTTATCATAAATGGCTGTTGAATTTTGTCAAAAGCTTTTACTGCATCTATTGAGATGATCATATGGTTTTTATTCTTCAATTTGTTAATATGGTGTATCACATTGATTGATTTGTATATATTGAAGAATCCTTGCATTCCTGGGATAAACCCCACTTGATCATGGTGTATGATCCTTTTAATGTGCTGTTGGATTCTGTTTGCTAGTATTTTGTTGAGGATATTTGCATCAGTGTTCGTCGGTGATATTGGCCTGTAGTTTTCTATTTTGTGACATCTTTGTCTGGTTTTGGTATCAGGGTGATGGTGGGCTCATAGAATGAGTTTGGGTGTGTTCCTCCCTCTGCTATATTTTAGAACAGTTTGAGATGGGTAGGTGTTAGCTCTTCTCTAAATGTTTGATAGAATACGCCTGTGAAGCCATCTGGTCCTGGGCTTTTGTTTGTTGGAAGATTTTTAATCACAGTTTCAATTTCAGTGCTTCAGTGCTTTATATTTCCTATTTCTTCCTTGTTCAGTCTCAGAAGGTTGTGCTTTTCTAAGAATTTGTCTATTTCTTCCAGGTTGTCCATTTTATTGGCAAATAGTTGCTTGTAGTCATGTCTCATGATCCTTTGTATTTCTGCAGTGTCAGTTGTTACTTCTCCCTTTTCATTTGTAATTCTGTTGATTTGAGCCTTTTCCCTTTTTTTTTGATGAGTCTGGCTAATGGTTTATCAATTTGGTTTACCATTTCATAGAACCAGCTTTTAGTTTTATTAATCCTTGCTATTGTTTCTTTCATTGTTAAAATTTATTTGTGATCTGATCTTTATGATTTCTTTCCTTTTCCTACCCTGGGTTTTTTTGTTCTACTTTGTCTAATTGTTTTCTCTAGTTGTAATGTTAGGCTGTGTTTTTGAGATTTTTCTTCTTTTCTGAGGTAGTATTGTGTTACTGTAAACTTCCCTCTTAGAGCTGCTTTTGTTGCATCCCATAGGTTTGGGGTTGTTGTGTTTTCATTGTCATTTGTTTCTAGGTATGTTTTTATTTCCTCTTTGATTTCTTCAGCGATTGCTTGGTTATTTAGTAGAGTATTGTTTCACTTCCATGTGTTTGTATTTTTTACACTATTTTTCCTGTAATTGATATCTAGTCTCAGTAGCATTATGGTCGGAAAAGATACATGATACATTTTCAATTTTCGTTAATTTACCAAGGCTTGACTTGTGACCCAAGATATGATCTATCCTGGAGAATGTTCCATGAGCACTTGAGAAGAAAATGTATTCTGGTTTTTTTGGATGTAATGTCCCATAAATATCAGTTAAGTCCATCTTGTCTAATGTGTCATTTAAAGCTTGTGTTTCCTTATTTATTTTCGTTTTGGCTGATCTGTCCATTGGTGAAAGTAGGAAAAGTCCCTTACTATGATTTTGTTACTGTTGATTTCCCCTTTTATGGCTGTTAGAATTTGCCTTACATATTGAGGTGCTCCTATGTTGGGTGCATAAATATTTACAATTGTTATTTCTTCTTCTTGGATTGATCCCTTGATCATTATGTAGTGTCCTTCTTTGTCTCTTGTAATAGTCTTTGTTTTAAAGTCTATTTTGTCTGATACGAGATTTACTACTCCAGCTTTCTTTTGATTTCCATTTGCATGGAATATCTTTTTCCATGCCCTCTGTTTCAGTCTGTATGTGTCCCTAGGTCTGAAGTGGGTGTCTTGTAGACAGCATATATACGGGTCTTGTTTTTGTATCCATTCAGCCAGGCTATGTCTTTTGGTGGGAGCATTTAATCCATTTGTATTTAAGGTGGTTATTGACATGTGTGTTCCTATTACCATTAATTATTTTAGGTTTGTTATTGTAGGTCTTTCCTTTCTCTTGTGTTTTTACCTAGAGTGGTTCCTGTAGCATTTGTTGTAAAGCTGGTTTGGTGGTGCTGAATTCTCTTAACTTTTGCTTTTATGTAAAGGTTTTAATTTCTCCATCGAATCTGAATGAGATCCTTGCTGGGTAGAGTAATCTTGGTTGTAGGTTTTTCCCTTTCATCACTTTAAATATGTCCTGCCACTCCCTTCTGGCTTGCAGAGTTTCTGCTGAAAGATCAGCTGTTAACCTTATGGGGATTCCCTTGTATGTTATTTATTGCTTTTCCCTTGCTGCTTTTAGTATTTTTTCTTTGTATTTAATTTTTGGTAGTTTGATTAACATGTCTTGGTGTGTTTTCGTTGGATTTATCCTGTATGGGACTTTCTGTGCTTCCTGAGCTTGATTGACTATTTCCTTTCCCATGTTAGGGAAGTTTTCAACTATAGTCTCTTCACATATATTCTCAGACCTTTTCTTTTTCTCTTCTTCTTCTTGGACCCTTATTATTTGAATGTTGGTATGTTTAATGTTGTCCCAGGGGTCTCTGAGACTGTCCTCAATTCTTTTCATTCTTTTTTTTTATTCTGCTCTGCAGTAGTTATTTCCACTATATTATCTTCCTGGTCACTTATCCGTTCTTCTGCCTCATTTATTCTGCTATTGATTCCTTCTAGAGAATTTTTAATTTCATTTTTTGTGTTGTTCATCATTGTTTGCTCTTTATTTCTTCTAGTTCCTTGTTTCTTGTATTTTCTCCATTCTTTTTCCAAGATTTTCGATCATCTTTACTATCATTACTCTGAATTCTTTTTCAGGTAGACTGCCTATTTCCTCTTGATTTGTTTGGTCATGTGGGTTTTTACTTTGCTCCTTCTTCTGTTGCATATTTCTCCGTCTCCTCATTTTGCTTAACTTACTGTGTTTGGGGTTGTCTTTTCACAGGCTGCAGGTTCGTAGTTCCCATTGTTTTTGGTGTCTGCTCCCAGTGGGTAAAGTTGGTTCAGTGGTTTGTGTAGGCTTCCTGGTGGAGGGGACTGGTGCCTGTGTTCTGGTGGATGAAGCTGATCTTGTCTTTTTAGTGGGAAGGGCCATGTCTGGTGATGTATTTTGGGGTGTCTGTGAACTTATTATGATTTTTGCCAGCCTCTCTGCTAATGGGTGGGGTTGTGTTCCTGTATTGCTAATTGTTGGGCATGGGGCATCTAGCACTGGAGGTTGCTGGTCGTTGGGTGGAGCTGGGTCTTAGCATTGAGATGGAGATCTCTGGGAGAGCTCTTGCTGAATCATATTACGTGGGCCCATGAGGTCTCTGGTGGTCCAATATCCTGAACTTGGCTCTCCCACCTCAGAGGCTCAGGCCTGACACCAGCCCGGAACACGAGACCCTGTCAGCCACATGGTTCAGAACAAAAGGGAGAAAAAGAAGAAATAAAATAAAGTTATTAAAATAAAATATTTTTAAAAATTATTAAAATAAAAAAAAAGTTTAATTAATGAAAAAGAAAAAGAGAGCAACCAAACCAATAAACAAGTCCACCAGTGATAACAAGTGCTAAAAACTGTACTAAGATACACATAAAAATCAGAAACTAGTCGTTCACATATAGCAAACCCCAAGTCAACAGTTGCTCCCAAAGTCCACGACCTCAATTTTGGGATGATTCATTGTCTATTCAGGTATTCCACAGATGAAGGGTACATTAAGTTGATTGTGGAGATTTAATCCGCTGCTACTGAGACTGCATGGAGAAATTTCCCTTTCTATTTGCACAGCTCCTGGGATTCAGCTTTGGATTTGGCCCCGCCTCTGTGTGTAGGTTGCCCTCTGGCATCTGTCCTTAGCCCAAACAGGAGGGGGTTAAAGGAGCAGCTGATTAGGGGGCTCTGGCTAACTTAGGCCCGGGGGAGGGAGGGGTACAGAATGTGGGGTAAGCCTGCAGCAGCAGGGACCAACATGACATTGCAACAGCCTGAGGCACACCGTGTGTTTTCCTGGCGAAGTTGTCCCTAGATCATGGGACCCTGACAGTGGTGGGCTGTAGAGGCTCCTGGGAGCGGAGGTATGGATAGTGACCTGTGCTTGCACACAGGTTTCTTGTTGGCTGCAGCAGCAGCAGCCTTAGAATTTCATGCCCGCCTCTGCTGTCTGCGCTGATAACTGTGGCTCACGCCCATCTCTGAAGCTCGTTTCGGCGGCATTCTGAATCTCCTCTCCTCACGCATCCCTTAACAATAGTCTCTTGACTCTTACGCAGGTCCACACTTTTTCCTGGATTCCCTCCTGGTTAGCTGTGGCGCACTAGCCCCCTTCAGTCTGTGTTCATACAGCCAACCCCAGTCCTCTCCCTGGGATCTGACCTCCAAAGCCAGAGCCTCAGCTCCCAGCCCCCACCCACCCTGGTGGGTAAGCAGACAAGCCTCTCAGGCTGGTGAGTGCTGGTCGGCACCGATCCTCTGTGTGGGAATCCCTCCGCTTTGCCTTTTGCACGCCTGTTGCTGTGCTCCCCTCCACGGCTCTGAAGTTTCCCCCCCGCCCACCCTCCGTTTCCAGCAGTGAAGGGGCTTCCTAGTGTGTGGAAACTTTTCCTCCTTCACAGCTCCCTCCCAGAGGTGCAAGTCCTGTCCTTATTCTTTTGTCTGTTTTTTTCTTTTTTCTTGTGCCTTACCCAGGTACGCGGGGAGTTTCTTGTCTTTGGGGACGTCTGAAGTCTTCCGTCAGCATTCAGTAGGTGTTTTGTAGGAGTTGTTCCACAAGTAGATGTATTTTTCATATGTTTGTTGGGAGGAAGGTGATCTCCACATCGTACTCCTCCTCCATTTTGAAGGTCCTCTAGCTAATAGATTTTGTTCTACCCCTTGATTTCACATGACATCACACAGGTAAAATCTAGTAACTGTTAGGAGTACATGATGTCAAAGGCATGATGATATACAAAAATTACAGCACTTGATTTATTTCACTTGTTTTCACCCATTTAAAATAACTTGAAATGGATTTATGAATCAGAGAACATTTCTTGGTCACTCATTTAAATGAGTAAAACAATGTCCCAAGAGTACGAATTCTGTAGATATGTTTAAATTTATTGCTTTTGTAAAAAAAAATAATTATTCGTAGTTTAAATTTTCACCAGATTTTTTTATAAAGCAGTATTTAATGAACAAATGACTTGTTGGTTATCTATTTTAAGTATAGGAGTGTGTACATGTCAATCCCAAACTCCTAATCTATCCTTCCTCCCCACCCTGCCCTGCTGGTAACCATAAATTCATTCTCTAAGTCTCTGAGTCTGCTTCTGTTTTATAAATAAGTTCATTTGTATAATTTTTTAAATATATATTCTACTTATAAGCAATATTATATTTGTCTTTCTCTGTCTGATTTACTTCACCTAGTACAATAATCTCCAGGTCCATCCATGCTTCTGCAAATGGCATTATTTCATTCCTTTAATGGCTGAGTAATATTCTATTGTATATATGTACCACATCTTCTTTATCCATTCATCCGTCAGTGGACATTTTGGTGTTTCCATGTCTTGGCTATTGTAAACAGTGCTGCAGTGAACATTGGGGTGCATGTGTCCTATCAAACCATGTTTTTCTCTGGATATATGTCCAGGAGTGGGATTGCTGGATCACATGGTAGCTCTATTTTTCATTATTTAAGGAACCTCCTTACTGTTCTCCATAGTGGCTGTACCAATTTACATTCCCACCAACAGTGTAGTAGGGTTCCCTTCTCTCCACACTCCACCTCATCTCCAGCTTTTATTGTTTGTAGATTTTTTTAACATCTTTATTGGATTATAATTGCTTTACAACATTGTGTTAGTTTCTGCTGTACAACAAAGTGAATCAGCTATATGTATACGTATATCCCCTCCCTCTTGAGCCTCCCTCCCTTCCTCCCCATCCCACCCCTGTAGGTCGTCACAAAGCACCCAGCTAATCTCCCTGTGCTATACAGCAGCTTCCCACTAGCTGCTATGTTTTTACACATGGTAGTGTATATATGTTAATGCTACTCTCTCAGTTTGGCCTAGCCTCGCCTTCCCCTGCTGTGTCCACAAGTCCATTCTCTATGTCTGTGTCTGTATTCCTGCCCTGCCAGTAGGTTCATCAGTACCATTATTCTAGATTCTATATATATGTGTTTTAATATACGGTATTTTTCTCTTTCTGATTTACTTCACTCTGTATGACTGACTCTAGGTCCATCCATATCACTACAGATGACTCAATTTCATTCCTTCTTATGGCTGAGTAATATTCCGCTGTATATATGTACCACATCTTCTTTATCCATTTATCTGTCGATGGACGTTTAGGTTGCTTCCATGTCCTGGCTATTGTAAATAGTACTGCAGTGAACATCAGGGTACATGTATTTTTTTGAATTATGGTTTTCTCAGGGTATATGCCCAGTACTGGTATTGCTGGGTCATATGGTAGTTCTATTTTTAGTTTTCTAAGTGACCTCCATACTGTTCTCCATAGTGGCTGTATCAAGTTACATTTCCACCAACAGTGCAGGAGGGTTCTCTTTTCTCCACACCCTCTCCAGCATTTGTTTGTAGATTTTTCGATGATGGACATTCTGACTGGTGTGAGGTGTTACCTCATTGTAGTTTTGATCTGCGTTTCTCTAATGATTAGTGATGTTGAGCATCTTTTCATGTGTCTCTTGGCCATCTGTATGTCTTCTTTGGAGAAATGTCTATTTAGGTCTTCTGCCCATTTTTGGATTGGGTTGTTTGTTTTTTGGATATTGAGCCACATGAGCTGTTTGTAGATTTTGGAGACTAATCCCTTGTCAGCCACATTGTTTACAAATATTTTCTCCCATTCTGTGGGTTGTCTTTTCATTTTGTTTGTGGTTTCCTTTGCTGTGCAAAAGCTTTTGAGTTTAATTAGGTCCCATTTGTTTATCTTTGGTTTTACTTCCATTACTCTAGGAGACAGATCAAAAAAGATATTGCTGTGATTTATGTCAAAGAGTGTTCTGCCTATGTCTTCCTTTAAGAGTTTTATGGCATGTGGTCTTATATTTAGGTCTTTAATCCATTTTGAGTTTATTTTTGTGTATAGTGTTAAAGAATGTTCTAGTTTCATATTTTTTACATGTAGCTGTCCAGTTTTCCCAGCACCATTTATTGAAGAGACTGTCTTTTCTCAATTAATGTAAAAAATAAAAATTTATAAAAAGAACATATTACTTAGAGCTCTAGTCTTCATCATGAAGAGAAAATTCTCATATCATGCAGACTTTCCATTAATTTGTAGACTAATAACTAAAGGATTACTTTGCAATTCATTATATTCTAATCTACAGTATCACGTATCATATGGAATACTGTCTCACTTAGTTTTCTAAGAATATTAGTGTGTACAGATCCTTCTGCATTAATGAAAAAAATAAAGGAAAAAAAATGGAACTACATTCAAAAGATGTTTCCTTTAGAATTTTAATGATTTATTATACATAAGTAAAATAGAAATTAAAGCTATTTTTCAGCCAGAGACAACAATGAGACTATACGTAGCTTTGTTTTACATTTTTTGTTATTTCCAAGTTTATGTTTGAATAAGTTTAGTTATTGTTCTCAGACCAAAACACAAAAGTGCAGAATATGTACAGCTATTGGTCTTGGGAGAAAAGTAGTATTCCATAATCACAAAGGTCCCTGAGAAACCATTTAAACAACTTTATTGATTTTTCCCTTGTTGGTGTATTTAGTTCAAACAGCTCCCAAAGAGCATCTCTGTACTTGAACAGAATTCTTGACCACTAGTGAAGAAACTAACAATACCTGAGTTCCTTTTCTTCCCTTTCTGATTATTCAGGTTAAAACTCATATTGAGGTTGCAATACAGAGGTAAAATATAAGAAATATGAAGAATTTTTAATAGACTTTATTTTTAGAGCACTTTTAAGTTCACAGCAAAATTGAGTGGAGAATACAGAGATTTCCATATATAGGCATACCTAAGAGATATTGAGGGTTCTGTTCCAGACTGCAGTAAAGCAAATAATGCAATAAAGTGAATCACATGAATTTGTTGGTTTCACAGTGCATATAAAAGTTATGTTTACACTGTCATGTAGTCTATTAAGTGTACAATATCATGTCTTAAAAATAATGTACATATCTTTATTTTAAAATATTTTATTGCTAAAAAATGCTAACCATCATCTGAGCCATTAGCAAATCACTATCTTTTTGCTGTTGGACTGTTTGAAATATTTCAATAATTACCAAAATGTGACATATTTGGTCACATTGACCAAGTGTGAGTAAATGCTGTTGGACAAATGGCATTGATGGACTTGCTCGGCACAAGGTTGCCATAAACCGTCAATTTGTACAAAAATGGAACACTTACAAAGTACAATAAAGTGAAGCACAATGAAATGGGGTATGCCTGCCTGTATCCCGTGCCATCACACATGCACACCCTCCCTTATTTTTAATCTCTGGCACCAGAGTAGTACATTTGTTACAAAAGATGAACCTATTGACACATCATCATCAACCAATGTTGATAGTTTAGAATAGGATTAAGTCTTTGTGTTGTGCAGTGGGTTTATAATGGCATGTATCCACCATTATCATACAGGATAATTTCACTGCCTTAAAAGCTCCCTGTGCTCTGACTATTCATCCTTCCTTCCCACCCAGTCCCTGGCAACTACAGATCTTTTTACTATCTCCATAGTTTTGTCTTTTCCAGAATGTCATATAGTTGGAGTCAAACAGCGTATAGCCTTTTCAGATTGGCTTCTTTCACTTAGAGGGGAATAATTTTACATTTATATTTTTTCTAAAGTGAACTCTTCATTCCTAATGACACTAAAATCATTATTTATTCTAATACATACGCAAATATATCAATGACAACACCCAATATTATTATTAACAGTATGATTATGGAATTTTTCTATGCTTTGTTTGATCGTCACATATATCTCATAGGAATATGCAGTTGAGTTATTGTTTTTTAAATTAAGTTAAAATGATTCAGTTTTTTTCTTTTGGATTTTGAGTCAGAGAAATTCAAACATGTATTTCTTTTTTGGTATGGTTTCACTTTTAATCCTTAAAACTCTGATCAATTTTTATTTTTGTATTGGTTTGAAGAATGGATTGAATCCATGTTTTTTCCTTATATTTACCAACATATGAATATACACATCAATTTAGGGAAAACTGATATCTTAACCCATTAACACAGTGTATCTCTTCTTGTACTAGGTCATTAATTCCTCTTTCATTATTTCATAATTTCTGATTTGTAGACCTTAAGTATCTTTTTGTATTTCATATATTTAATGATAATGAAAAGGGTGTTTTTAAATTTCAACTTCTGATGATTCATTAGTGGTATATAGGAATACAGTTTATTTTGATATATTGATCTTATATTCTGCAGTATTGCTAAACTTGTATAATATTTCCAGGAGATTTTTGTGAATTCTATCAGATTTTCTACATATATGATCACATCATCTGCAAACAAAGATAGTTTGACTCCTCTCCTTACTTCTGAATGCTGTTTACTTCTTTTTCTTCACACTGGCTAGAACCTCCAGTACAAGGTTGAATAGATGTGGTGAGAGAAGATATCCTTGCCTTGTTCCTAATCTTAGGGATAAAGCATGTAATTTCTCACCATGAGATGAGATGTTAGCTGTAGGATTTTTATATATCCCCTTCATCAGATTGAGATTTTTCTTTTTTTGATAGAGCTTTTATCAGAAATGAATATTGGATTTTATAAAAGTTTTTTTCCTGACTATACTGAAGTGATCATTTTTGGTTGTTTTTAAAATGGTTAATTGCATTGATTGATTTTGATTTTGAATTTTAAACCAAGTTTACATTCCTATGAAAAACTCCTCTTGACATGTATTATCCTTTTTATATTGTATATTGTTGACTTCAATTTGCTAAAATTTTGTTTAGAACTTTGGCATCTACATTAATGAAGGTTATCAGTCGCTAAGTTTTATTGTTTTGTAACTCCTTTCTGTAGTTTTAGAATCAGGGTATTGCTGCTTAATAGAATAAGTTGACGAGCATTGCTTGCTTTTCAATTTTCTGGAAGAGATTGTATAGAATTGATATTATTGCTTTTTTTTTTAACATAGTTATTGGAGTATAATTGCTTTACAGTGGTGTGTTAGTTTCTGCTTTATAACAAAGCGAATCAGCTATACATATACATATATCCCCATATCTCCTCCCTCTTGCGTCTCCCTCCCACCTCTCTAGGTGGTCACAAAGCACTGAGCTGATCTCCCTGTGCTATGCAGCTATTTCTTTTTTTTTTAAAGGTTTGGTAGTACTCACCCATAAAGTCAATAGGACTGGAATATTCTTTGTTAGTAGGTTTATAACTACAAATTCAATTCCTTTAGTAGATATAGAACTATTCATGATAAGCTAATTTATTCTTGAGTGAACTTTCACAGTTCCGTTTTCATAGGACCATTTTAATTTCATAAAACCTGTCAAATTTAAAGTTATCACCAGGTTTCTTTATTATCTTGTAAATATCTATAGACCCTCTACTGATATCAACTACCTCAATCCTGATACTGGTAATTTGTTTCTTCTTTTTTTATGATCAATTTGGCTAGAGGTTTATTAATTTTTATTAATTTAATCTAAAAAAACACTTTTAGTTTCATTGAGTTTTCTATATTTTTTTTCTATTTTCTTTTCCACGGACTTCCACTTTTATTTTTGTTATTTTATCCATTTTGCTTGCTTTGGGTTTATTTATTTCCAGTTTCTTTAGTTGAGGTTGTTTATTTGAGAACTTTATTCTTTTCTCATATAGGCCTTTAGTGCTGTAAATTCTGCCCCTTCCAATCCCATATACTGCTTTAGCAGTAAATCACAAGTTCTGATATATTGTGTTTTCATTGTCATTCAGTTCAAAATATTTTCTTTCTGATGTCTTTTGTG
The DNA here is from genome assembly GCF_949774975.1 of Lagenorhynchus albirostris. Lineage (NCBI taxonomy): Eukaryota > Metazoa > Chordata > Mammalia > Artiodactyla > Delphinidae > Lagenorhynchus > Lagenorhynchus albirostris. The sequence continues at coordinate 62,317,861 of NC_083102.1, forward strand.
ACCCATGGATTATTTAGAATTTTTAAATTTAGTTTCTACATGTTTCACAGTTTTCCCATTATATTTTAGGAATAAATTTCTAATTAAATTCCATTATGGGAAGAGAACGTTCTATGTATGATATGAATCCTTTTAAACTTATTGAAACTCATTTTATGACCCAGAATATGGTCTATCTTAATAAATGGTCTATCTTACCAATGTATATTCTGTTATTGTTGAATGGAGTGTTCTATAAATGTCCATTAGGTCATATTGGTTGAAAGTGTTTTCTATAATTTTACTGATTTACTCTGTCTACATTTTATATCAATTATTGAAGGGGAATATTCAAATATTTGGCCATAATGGTGAATTTGTATATTTCTCCTGGCAGTTCTAACAGTTTTTATTCTAAGTACTTTGAAGTTTGGTTATTAAGGACATGAACACTTATTAATCTTATATTATTTTGATTAATTGTGTTGAACCTACCTTGTGTGACACTGAAGGTTTATTTTGGCTAATTATTAGCATGGTCTATTTTTTTCTCTGTCATTTCACTTTTAATGTATCTGCATCTTTATAAAACGTATTTCTTATAGGCATCATACACTTGTAATTTTCTATTTTATCCAATCTGAAAAATCTCTTACTTTTAATTGGAGTGTCTAAACCACAGTAGTTTAATATGATTATTGATATAGTTAGATTTTATTCTCTTACTATCTATTTTCTACTTATCCATCTGTTCTTTGTTCCCTTTTTCTGCCTTCTTTGGGATTTTTTTATGTTTAAATTTTATTTTCCTTACTGTCTTATTAGTTCTCTTTGTTATTTTGGTAGTTGGTTTAGGGTTTAGTGAAAACATCTTTTAATGTATCACAATCTACCCTCAAGTGATATTATATCACTCATGCATAGCCTAAGAATCTTGCAAAAATTTAGTGTTAGAGTAACTTTGTAACTATAGACTTTCATGTCTATCTCTTTTCTTTTTCTTTTCTTTTCTTTTTTTTTTAACTGTTGGGGTAAAGCTTTGGAGTTGTGATAAAGAATGAGTAGAATTTTGTAACTGCTTTTATATTTGTTGGATTGTTGATTCTTTTTGGAACCAGAGAAAGTTACCAAATCATATTACTTGGTTCTTCTGGTGCAAGAAATTTGGAAACAGATTCTTTAAAATGCTTCCAGAATATCAGAAACCTTCTAGAAATACTACATGTGAGTTTCAGAGAATTCTACTAAGATCTTAAAATTTTATGGAAAGTGGAATGTATTCCAGGGTTTCCTGAGCCATGATTATACATTATTATTTATATGCAAGATTTAAATATTTGTGTGTTGAAAAGAAATATTCAGATTTCTAAACACACTGATTGCTCTATTCCATCTTAGAGAGTCTCAGTTAAGATTCTATAATTTCCAGTGAACAAAGCTAATTAGTTATTTATTTATCTAAGTGTTTCCAAAGTTTCTATGGCTCTATTGCTATATACCTTCAGTCTGCCGTACCTAGAACTTTCATCTACCCTTCAGTACTTTCTTATCTGCCTTGGGAGGCCGAACAGTATGGGTTACAGCAACAGGTTTCATTGCCTTTCCATGCGGGTTTGCTTGTGCTAATAACAGGAAAGAGAAGGGGGACCTTCAAGATGGTGGACAAGTAAGATGTGGAGATCACCTTCCCCCCAAAAATACATCAAAAATACATCTACATTTGGAACAACTCCTACAGAACATCTACTGAACACTGGCAGAAGACCTCAGACTTCCTAAAAGGCAAGAAACACCCTATGTACCTGGGTAGGGCAAAAGAAAAAACAGAGACAAAAGAACAGGGACAGGACCTGCACCTCTGGGAGGGAGCTGTGAAGGAGGAAAACTTTCCACACACTAGGAAGCCCCATCACTGGCGATGACAGGGTCTGGGCGTGGGGGAAGCTTCGGAGCACCTGAGGAGAGCGCAGCAACAGGGGTGCAGAGGGCAAAGCAGGGAGACTCCCGCACAGAGGATCGGCGCCAGCCAGCACTCACCAGCCCCAGAGGCTTGTCTGCTCACCCGCCGGGGCGGGCAGGGGCTGGGAGCTGAGGCTTGGGCTTCGGTCGGAGCACAGGGAGAGGACTGGGGTTGGCGGCGTGAACACAGCCTGCAGGGGGTTAGTGCACGACGGCTAGCCGGGAGGGAGTCCGGGGAAAAGTCTGGACCTGCCGAAGAGGCAAGAGACTTTTTCTTCCCTCTTTGTCTAACTGATTCCCTCTTTGTTTGACTGATTAATGCAGGGATTCTTCAATATATGCAAATCAATCAATGTGATGCACCATAATCACAAACTGAAGGATAAAAACCATATGATCATCTTAATAGATGCAGAAAAAGCTTTTGAAAAAATTCAACACCCATTTATGATAAAAACCCTCCAGAAAGTAGACATAGAGGGAACTTAACTCAACATAATAAAGGCCATATATGACAAACCCACAGCCAACACTGTTCTTAATGTGGAAAAATTGAAACCATTTCCTCTAAGATCAGGAAGAAGACAAGGTTTCCCACTCTCACCACTGTTATTCAACATAGTTTTGGAAGTTTTAGCCACAGCAATCAGAGAAGAAAAAAATAAAAGGGATCCAAATTGGAAAAGAAGTAAAACTGTCAGAGTTTGCAGATGACATGATTCTACATATAGAGAATCCTAAAGATGCTACCAGAAAACTACTAAAATTAATCAATGAATTTGGTAAAGTATCAGGATACAAAAGTAATGCACAGAAATCTCTTGCATTCCTATACACTAATGATGAATAATCGTAAAGAAAAATTAAGGAAACACTCCCACTTACCATTGCAACAAAAGAATAAAATACCTAGGAATAAACCTATCAAAGGAGACAAAAGACCTGTATGCAGAAAACTATAAGACACTGATGAAAGAATTTAAGACCTTACAAACAGTTGGAGACATATACCATGTTTTTGGATTGGAAGAATCAACATTGTAAAAATGACCATTCTACCCCAAGCACTCTACAGATTCAGTGTAATCCCTATCAAACTACCAATGACATTTTTCACAGCACTGGAGCAAAATATTTCACAATTTTTATGGAAACACAAAAAGACTCTGAATAGCCAAAGCAATCTTGAGTAAGCAAAACTTAGCTGGAAGAATCAGGCTCCCTGACTTCAGACTATACTACAAGGCTACAGTAATCAAGACAATATGGTATTGGCACAAAAACAGAAATATAGATCAATGGAACAGGCCAGAAAGCCCAGAGATAAACCCACACACACATGGTCACCTTATCTTTGATAAAGGAGGCAAGAATATACAATGGATAGAAGACACGCTATTCAATAAGTGGTGCTGGGAAAACTGGACAGCAAGATGTAAAAGAATGAAATTAGAACACTCCCTAATACCATACACAAAAATAAATTCAAAATGCGTTAAAGACCTAAATGTAAGGCCAGACATTTTAAAACTCTTAGAGGAAAACATGGGAAGAACACTCTTGACATAAATTACAGCAAGATCCTTTTTGACCCACCTCCTAGAGAAATGGAAATAAAAACAAAACTAAACAAATGGGACCTCATGAAACTTAAAAGCTTTTGCACAGCAAAGGAAACCATAAACAAGACAAAAAGACAACCTTCAGAATGCGAGAAAATATTTGCAAATGAAGCAACTATCAAAGGATTAATCCCCAAAATTTACAAGCAGCTCATGCAGCTCAATATCAAAAAAACAAACAACCCAATCTGAAAATGAGCAGAAGACCTAAATAGACATTTCTCCAGAGAAGATATATAGATTGCCAACAAACACATGAAAATATGCTCAACATCACTAATCGTTAGAGAAATTCAAATCAAAACTACGAGGTTTCACCTCACACCCATCAGAATGACCATCATTAAAAATCTACAAACATTAATTGCTGGAGAGAGTGTGTAGAAAAGGGAACCCTCTTGCACTCTTGGTAGGAATGTAAATTGGTACAGCCACTATGGTGAACAGTATGGAGGTTCCTTAAAAAACTAAAAATAGAACTACCATATGACCCCACAGTCCCACTACTGAGCATATATCCTGAGAAAACCATAATTCAAAAAGAGTTCTGTACCACAGAGTTCATTGCAGCACTATTTACAGTAGCCAGCATATGGAAGCAACCTAAGTGTCCATCAACAGATGAATGGAGAAGGAAGATGTGGCACATATACAGAATGGAATATTACTCAGCCATAAAAAGAAATGAAATTGGGTTGTTTGTGTTAAGGTGGATGGATCTAGAGTCTGTCATACAGAGTGAAGTATGTCAGAAAGATTAAAACAAATATATGCTAACATATATGGAATCAAAAAAAAAGTTTTTCTATGAACTTAGGGGCAGGACAGGAAAAAAGATGCAAATGTAGAGAATGGACCTGAGGATACAGGGAGGGGGAAGGGTAAGCTGGGATGAAGTGAGAGAGTGGCATGCACATATATATACTACCAAATGTAAAATAGGTAGTTAGTAGGAAGCAGCCACATAGCACAGGGAGATCAGCTCGGTGCTTTGTGACCACCTAGAGGGGTGGTATAGGGAGGAGGGGAGGGAGACGCAAGAGGGAGGGGATATGGGGATATATATGTTTACATATAACTGATTCAGTTTGTTGTAAAGCAGGAACTGACACAACATTGTAAAGCAATTATACTCCAATAAATATGTTTAAAAAAAAGGAAAGGAAGAGGTTGAGCTATTCATTCTCCCAGTTTCAACCCTACTTTGTCACCTCTTTTTTTTTCCCCAGTGAAACATCAATTCTTTCAAAATTGTCTTCCGTACATGACTGTCTCCTTCCCTGTTTGACCAGGTTCCCCTCTTCTTATCCCTTTGGCTTGTATAACTAACAGTTCATAGCCCTGGGTTATTCTCCTACCCTTTTTTGTTTCTTTAAAATCTGTCTATACCTTAGTAATAGTTAAGTTCTCTCGGAAATCTCCTTCCTGCTGGAATTTTTTCTGTATTATTTTCGGACTAGGTATTAACATCTATTAGAACCCTGTTGTTCCAGAGTCTGTATGTTAGCACATCTTGAATGCTTTAAAGGGCCATGGATTATGATTCAGTGGGCATGCTAGTTAATTCTAAGAAAAACTGGTTTTGAAAACTTCATTGAATCACTTAATCTCTCCAGGCTTTAGTTTCTTTATTTGTATAATAAAGTCATCACATTAGGTGATTTCTAGAGTTCTGTTAAACTGTAGCACTGTCTGGCACCATTTTCTTAGCCACAACACAAAGTCCTTTATCAGGGCATTTATAAATTTATAACCTCTTATTTTTTCAATGGGAATTTTTATGATTTTACTTATGGGTAAGATAGAGGACTAAGCAAACTGAGGCCAACCTTTTATTTCTACTAAATAAATTTTTTAAGAAGAAAAGCTATGTAGTTTTTTTTTAAGGCAGTATTACATTATATTATATATAAAGCCTTACACATTAAAATTCAAGTTGCACCAAACCAAATGGATAAACATTAGTTTTAATTTATAAATAAGTTGTCATTAATTTTAGTGAATTAATTTTGTATATTTATGGTTCAGGAAGTTCAGCTAGAGATGAGATTAGTATTGGAACTTTAGGAATCTATAAAATACATGCACATGTACATACATATGTATGTATGTATGTATATACACACATACATACTTAACACCTAATTGAACAGGGATAACTATAATATTATTAATCAAATCAATTACACTTGGTTAATCTCTGCCCAGTTATGTTGAACACATATATGTTATTGATATCAGTTAATAATTGTTCCTGAGTGTTTAACTGATTAAAGGCGTTCTCATGGCTTCCACTTGAGATTATTTGTGAGACGATTTTTTATCTTTGGAATTATTATTTAACAGAAGTAGAGTATTAAAAAGATGACTGGAAAGATGACTGGAGCCCTCTTATATTGCTTGTAGTTAAATAAGTCTAGCTTCTTTAAAGCTCTGAGTGGTTTATGTATTACTTAAGTTTTCTCAAGGCCTAAAGACAAACTACTCTAGAATTATTAAACCAGCAGCATCAAAATTTGTAGCAAAGTAGATAATTGTAAAAGAACTATGTAGTAAAAGGACTGTGATAAAGTCACAGAATCTTTACCAGTGTGGCTTGCTGTAACTGACAAATTGCTTTTGAATTATTATTTAAATTATGCTATTCTCTAATATAGTCACGTATACTGATTAAACACCATCTGGAAGTTTGGGATGGAAAGTAACTACCAATCTTCTTTATATTTTTTAATTAGCATTTAGTCTGAGTTATACTTATGACTTCATTTGTATTAAATATTTATAGATAACAGCTATTGCTGAACATTTACAGCATTGGACATCATAAATTTGATTTCACAGGCAAAGGACAAAATTGCCTGTCCTTTCTTTGACACTGATACAACTTTAGATTGCTTTATGTGAAGGATATTAACTATTTTTCTTGTCTCCCAACTAATAACTAATCCCAAAGTCATATTTGATCTTTTTATATTTTTATGTTTCCTTGTTCTGTTAAATTATCTTGTATATATCCTCTTTAATAGTGTTCTTGAGGAGTGGTATATTATATAGCACATAAGATCACATCCTTGGAAGTCAGATTCCTGGGTTCAAGCCCATCTCTGCACCAACGATGAGTAGTTGGTAAATATCTCTATATTTCAATTTCCTTACTGCAAAATGGGAATAATAGGTTTGCTTTTAGAATACATACACATACAGATATACACAAATAAGCCTGTAACACTGCCTAACATACAGCAAGCACTAAGTAGGTATTTGCTGTTAAAAATACGTCCTTCTTTTATCATTCACTCATTTTCTTTTTCCTTTGACTCTGCCTTTTTGTTAATTTACTTAACCTTCTCTTCTGTACTTTTACTCACAGCTGTTTAACTCCATATTTTATTCAGATTTTTATGAGAAAAATAATTTTTAATTCTAGCTGTGAATTTTTATTTCCTAAAATGAAATTTTTCCCTTCAGACTAAAATCTAAGAACATTCTAAGAAATCTAACATGCCTAAAATAACAAATGTGAATTATTGTTACCTATCATGTATTTATATACTCAATTAATTTGTCCTTATTCTGTATAATTGAAATATCAAGACTTCGGCAAGTAGTGCACAAGTCTGTGAATGCAAATGGTTTGGCAGTCATCATTTTCTTAATTTTTGTCTCAAATTTTTTTCTTATCATGAGAAGAGCTTTATAAATCTTATTTTCTTGATTACTTGTTCTGTTTGTGTTGCATAAGGAAATATACAAGGAAGTGCCTAGAAAACCATTGAGAACCTGTGCTCCTGGGAGTCCTAGTCTGCACATTTGTTGGCACTTGGATATTTATTGGTCCTCACTTTTTGAGCAGTGTTTATATTAGAAGTAATAAAACTACTTTGTGAAATGTAAGGACATATGCTTTTCCATTTACAGAAAGTTTATGTTATATACATATATGCATAAATGTATAGTGTTTTATTCTTATCTCTATGAATTAGTGACATTAAATGGGTTTTTAAAAAATTTCCATCCCACAACAATATTTTCTTCCGTGGAAACCTACGCAATGGTAAGGTATAAATGAAGTGAGTGTCAATAACTTGAGGAAACACAGTCTTGGGGTGTCTGAATGTCATCTTCCAGTGCTGTGTACTTGCTCTGAGACACTGTACCAAAGAGATTAAGGTAATTTTTAAAGATACTTAGATTTTCTTGGTGACCTTCTTCATAGCTCGTCTGAATCTACCAAAACAGTGTCTCCTTTTCCTCTTAAAAAAATTTTGAGTTTGCGTGCTTTAGCTGGGTCTTGTGTTTCTGGATGGCGAAGCCTCCTGTCAGGATGGAATATTTATATTACTACTCTTTTGTGTTTTGTTCAGATAGTCCTGGATCTGCTTTCATTGCTCAGTAATTCAATTAATCCTAATTGTTCTTGTTTTTAGTACCACTTCCTCCCATGGGAAGTTTCCTATTATAATAATATATTGGATGATTTAAATTTTTTCTTTTACTGTATACTAGGACCAATTTAAGGTATATTATTGAAATACAAATTTCATACTTTTAAAGTTTTATGTACCTGAATATATATGTTTAATTTAAAAGTGTAGGTGGGAGGAGAAAGGGGAATCAAGACAATTATACAGTTTTTCTCTGAAACCATTTTTCAGCAGACAGGGCCTTGTACATGAGCACATATACTTTCACTGTATTGATTTAAAAATTAACAACAACAAAAACTCAAGATAAACTATAAACTGGGAAGCCAAAACTCCGTATTGCAGTTGTGCAAGGCACAAATTAGAATTTGTTCTATTTTTTTTTTTTTAGTCTTCAACTCCTTGGTTACTTTCTGCCTATCCATAACCAAGAATGCAGGACAAAGTTTTTATATGGAATTCACAAATTAGCCTGAGGTAGACCATTTGAAAATTAAAACATTACATGTACCTCGACTAATGATGCAATAATTTGAGTGAAGATGAGAAACTGTATAGAGTCCAGACAATGAACATAAGTCATAGCCTGTTCTAAAGCTCTGTAGGACATTCCTCCAAAATATATATGATATTAGCACCTCAGTTGTTTTAAAGGCTGAGAATGAAAGATTGGCCAGGTATTTTTTGATGTATGAAACTGTAAGATTTGGGAGCAGGATGTATAGAAGGGAATGGAAGCATAAGTACTACTTGGTGATGTCATAGCTGTATAAAAGGAGGGGAAACAAAGAATGAAAAAGGAACATCTTTAAGATAAGTAAAGGATACAAGCATATCTTTATTTTTTTATTTTTTATTTTTCCTAGAGGTGGGCTTTGAGGGCTTTTTTTCTTAATCCTGATCATGGTAATAAATTCACAGAACAATAGTAGACCTAATGGGTAACTCTTTTGTTAATGTAGGAAAGTAGAAAACTTGCCATAGTGTTTAATTTTGTAAATTCCCATGTGTCTCTTTTCATTTTATGCCTATTGTAGTGAATTATTATTGGGTAAAAAGCATATTTGCTTTAAAAATACACTAAAATGGTTTCAGATGGTTATCATGTTTTTCCCTCATTGGAAATAAGAGAACAGATGCATATTTAACTGTTACACAAAAATTACAGGTTGCCAAACCAAAAATAGTTCCCTTAATATGTACATGTTATATCTTCATTACCATTTTTCCCTAAAACATTGAGGATGGGTATCTGTTTTCATTCAGTTGATGGGTACCTTTTTTCATTCAGTTGATGGGTATCTTTCTTCATTCAGCTGACAGACCTCCTGCTTTTTTTGAAAGAGTAAGATAAATCTCTATATTGGGAAACCAAAACATTTACCATGAAATTTACCATATCTTTTATAATTCACACTTGAGCTTTGCGTAAATTTCCTTTTATATATTCATGTTATGTTTGAGTTGTCTGTGTGGCTCATGCTTATTCAATGTAAAAATCATTTATCTATATGGCAAAATGAAATGAAAAAAAAGAATTTATGCAAGTAATCTAGTCCCCCCCCCAAATAAATCATTTCCTTAATTGATAAGGGGGGAAATTACTATATTAATTTGTTTACAAATAGCAATCATATTAGCCTAAAAATAAATATTTCTGCCCATGTTATAATTTTTTTATGGTGAGCTCAGCTTAAAAATACAAATGACTAAAAATGTTTTCTTAATATAAAGGAAAACTAGGACTTAATTGTGGGAACTTGACTATAAGCTTCATGAAGGAAGGGGTTTGTTCTCATTTACTGCTAAATCCCCTGTGCCCAGAATAGTGTCTAGCTCAGAGTAGTTGACAATCGTTAATACATCACTGAGCTATTATCACTTAAAATTATTTTGTATCAGTTCTCTATCATATTTTGTTTATTTTATAGAGAGAGAATAAGAGATATTTCCATATATAGACAAAATATATACTTACAGAGACAAAAGTTATTCCATTTGGCTGTTAAAATCATATCCATATTTTTGTACCATTGATTCAATTGTGATTTATACTCAAATAAATTAATTGAGAATATTCTAAGTGGAGCTTATAATGTTGATTTTATCTGCCCTCCCATATCCCATATCTTTCATTGAAGTGATATGTTTAAAATCACAGTAAAGTATGTTTTAAAATTACGTTTAGCCATTATATGTTTTAAAGTCATTTTATAAAAAGAGGCTTAGAATGGATTTTTTTTCTGAAACTCATAAAAACTTTTTAAAAACTTAAACATTAGGAGTTTGTTACAATTCCTATACTTTCTTTTTCACATTCACAATATAAAATAACCAATGTAGGCTTCTTACTAAAAATATGAGGGGAAAATCCAATTTTTCAGTTGTTCTTTTTTTCCATTTCCCAAAGTTATCAGTCTCGTCTAAGTTTTCTTATAAAACATACATGTCATGATTGAGTACAAGGTAGTTATTAACGAGCATGATAAATTAAAAAATCTTTTTTCAATTCTTCAGTTACTTTTTAATTAAAGGTTTATACACTCTATAAAGCACAATATCCATTACCCATTTGTTTTATTTTTTATCTTCAAATGTTAAATTTGTTTAATACTGGAATTCATTAATCATCAAAATTAATATTGAAAAATCCTTCTACAATTTTAATTGTGTTGTATTTCTTGCAAGGTAAACAATTTGTCAGTCTTATAAAATTATACTAAATTTAAAGCTCTAAACTTATATTTAAAGAAGTGGGGCCTATGTTTCTTTAAATTAAATTTTCATGATTATCACCTATATTGTTGTTTTTCATAATGTTGTCCATAGTCCATTTTCTTTTCTTAATGTAAACAAGCTATTTTCTTTCATGACCTATGTAATTTAGCCATAGCTTGAATTTTAATAAGGGAATATTATTTACTGTACTTGTCCTTGCAAATTTCCCAATGTTTTCTCTGTCTTAGTAATTCTGTCTATGAATGGATCAAATTACCTTTGCCTTTCTGAAGATCTTGGAAATAAGTGTTGACTCAGGACTGTGAGAACTTAGTGTTTACAAATTCAAAGTGATTCATGCCAGATTTTAAACAAGGAGCCCAATTTAGGATACTTTTTTGAGAAAGTAAAATGAGTTGGAGTTCTGTACTTCTGAAGTTCTAGTACCTCTTTCAGACTCCTGGGACATTCTTATATTTAAAGAAGCAGAAATACGCTAAATAGCACCCTTGTGGTTAATTCAAACCCCTAGTGAGAGAATAACAATTACATTCAACAATAACAATGTTACTGTGAAATATGTATCTGAACTTACCTCTTTCAGGTCTGGATGATGACTTTTTGCTTATAACAGGTCATATTAGGAGAAAATTATAACCTAAATATTTGAATTAATAATATATACATTATAATTCCTGAAATGTAGGAGTCGAGAGAATATTTTCTAACCTGTAAGAATAATGACACTGTTTCCATTAAGTTAAACGTTTGCCTTGAGAAGCAGAAAGGTTAGGACTTGACTGGAGATTATCAAAAGATGAGTGTTTCAGATGGGTGGCCACCGGGTTCTCTCTGCTGCCCCTGGGGACTTCCCTTCTGCAAGTGAATAATCACACAAAGTTCACATCATTAAGTGAAAAGAATAAATTTACAGAATGATATAGATTTTCAGAGGTCTTAATTAAAATTCACAGAAATTTAGAAAATTGAGAAATGACCTCTCTTGACACTTCACCTACTGTGTTATTTGATTTGTGATTTAAATATGTGTTTCATTAGAAACACAGTATTTGTGAGAGAATTGGAGTGAATGCCCTCTGGTTGTGAGGTGATTTGGCACTTTTCAGAGGGAGGGAAATGAAAGGTTATTGATTAAAGGCCTCTGGCCTCTTTGCAAGCTTCTCTTCCCCCATGATGCCTCCCAGGAGGTTATGAGTCGCTGGGACCACCAAGATCAGAGACAGCAGGAAACACATGTTCCCGTCCTAGGAGTTAGCACATCTCTGATATACCATAGCTATTTTTTTCTAGTTTCCTGTAAGTAGCACATCTAGTCCTAAGCGAATTTCCTAAGTCAAAGATGGACAGAAAGTTAACACTGAGGAACTGAGTATAAAAGCTAATGAGTAAACTAGTATAGGAATCAGAGCTTTCTGTCTTTAGGTCTTCAAGTCTCTGACAGCTGTTCTCTGCTTATAAAGGTGGTACTTCTGACATCACACCAGAAGTGTCCAGATTGACTTCCAAACCAAGATGGAACCCATGTCTTTTTATTTTTAGGAACGTGTTGTTTACTAGTTCATCAAGGTATCTGGTATAAATATTTCTAGTGTAACTACTTAGTAAAGGGATACAAACAAACTGATGAGTTAGGTTAATGAGCCCCTTAGCTACAAACACTTAAAATGGAACATGTTTCATTAATACAGGGTTAAGATTCTAGAAACTTTTTTTTTTTTTTTTACAGTGTTTTACACTATTCTTTGAAACTGAGGCTGCTCTTTGAAGCATGCTCTGTAATGGTGGCATTTTGGATCAATAATATTCCATCTCACAGAAAAGGGCTAATATGGTGATCTGTTCCCATGGGGAAAGATTACTTTGGGGTTTAAATTTGCTGCTTGATTTTACTTTCTTTTTCCCAACAGAACTTCCTTAAGTCGTGACTCAGGATCCCCCTGCTAGTGCTTTTTAAAGTCTGACAAAGTTCTGGCTTATAAGCTCAGCAGGGTTTAACAAGTTAGAGGTCAACAGATACACATGGAGATGCACATAATGAGAACTCACCCTCATGTACAGTAGTGATACAATCCTTTTCTCCTACTTCTGCCAAAGTTGCAGAAAGCAAGATTCTATTCTCTAAGTACTTTGAGCCAAACTGTGTTTTGGGATGGGCTGAATAATTAGGAGTCAAACAGAAGCAAAGTAGCCTGACAAATTTTTGCTGAAATCAAGCCACAAACAGTCAGTTCAATCTCAGCTTCAATCTTATAGGAATATAAATCTATTAGTGATATTCTTCTCGCTAGAAATATAGTTTAAACATACAGTGTAAAGTAAGGAGCTTTATTTTAAATATTTAGTCCTGATCACTGGAGAGGATCTGTCTAAAACCTTTCTTTGTCTTATGAGCAACTACCAGAAGGCATATAGAGTTCAGGTTCCCGAGAGCATTTTTGTGGTAAGAGTTACTTGTTGTGGAGATACAAGTCATTTCCCTTTTTTAAAAAAATATTTATTTATTATTTATCTATTTTGGCTGCACCGAGTCTTAGTTGTGTCATGTGGGATCTTCATTGCAGTGTGCAGGCTTCTTAAGTTGTGGCATGTGGACTCTTAGTTGTTGTATGCATGCAGGATCTAGTTCCCTTTCCAGGGATTGAACCCGCGCCCCCTGCATTGGGAGTGCGGAGTTTTACCCACTGGACCACCAGGGAAGTCCCACAAGTGATTTCATTTAGGAAGAAAATTGAAATTGGGCCCCAAATTTTTTATGAAATATATTTCTCATTAAAGGAAAAACCTAGTCAAGGAAAGCCTTTACTGATCACTTATGAAAACATATAGTAGGAAAATTTAATAAATTCAATTTTAAATCAAGAGGAAGACACTTCATCTCTCATGTGTTTATAAACATTTACATTAGGGGACACGTGAGATATCAGTTGAGAATTTCCCTTCTATTATTGCTTAAGTTTTAGGCAGACAGACATAAATTACTGGTCCTTTTTCATTGAAGCGTATACATTATTGGGCAAAAGAAGAGAGGCATAGCTGGAGGAAGATTAGGCTCTAAAGACTACAGTGAATAGACCATGTGTTAAACTGTGTGAAATATTTATCAGATTTTTTACTTTATAAGCATATACAGATAATCTGTATGATCTAAAACTCTGTGCTTTGCTGTTATTGTTAACAGGAGCCACTCAACTAGATCATAATCCCAAATATTCAAACTCAGAATTTTACTATTTTGAATGCAAATGAAATTAGCCCAATTTTTCTCTGGTTACAATGTCTAGCATATTGGGCACAAAATAGATGTTTAATAATTTTTCTCATTGATGAATAGAGTGCAGTTCTGTTTATCTTGGAGGTATGTACCTCATACTAAATTCTGATTAAAGATACATTTATAGTTAATATGAAACATTGTAGGAAAAAGTAATTTTAAAATATCTTTATTCGTTGGTTCCAGTGTTAAACAAGTTAAGCAACTCTCTTGACCTCAGTTTTTTGTATCTAAAATAACCTCTTCTGCTGCAGTTATTTTCTGGAAAGTGTGAAATTTCTTGATGGTTTTCACCTTTTCAGTCAACAATAAAAACATTTTTTTCTCATTTTAAAAGTAAAAGGAAAGGAAGAATCACTAGGAAAAATGTTAATAATGATAAGAAGAATGCTGCACGGATTATTACATACCTTTAATAATTTCACAACAGTTAAAAGCCTTTGAGTTATAATTCCAATTTTTAAAAATTAAACCAAAATGGTCAAGAGTAGCCACAAATGGACTGCTGTTAAATTTTTTTGGCAGTGGGAACAAATTTGTAAGATTCCTATTCATTTCACAATTATATAAATTAGCTAAAATTTGAAGTATTATCATTTTTAAGTGGAGAGTCCCTTACTGATTCTTGTTCCTCTTTTACAGAAGACAGTGTCCAAAATAGACTCAGTATATGCTTTACTTACAAAACTCCCCATGGATCCAGTGCATCCTAATAATGTCTATGTCTGTGGAAAAACTAGTTTGCAAAAGGTAGATGAGTAACCCAGAAGTAGATGGCTTTCAAAGATATTGCATCAGGAATGGCTGATTACATAAATTAACTTTTTTATTTATCTTAGAATCTATAGAATAGTTTCTGAAGAACCATAGGCCGGGCTACTTCCTTAACTTCTTGAGAGAACAAATTGAATTCTTTTTTTGATTCCCGGCAACATCATTTATATAAAATGTCATTACCACTAATTGGAATAAATTCTTACCTTCCTGATTCGAAGTTAGTGCTGCTCAAGATTTCTTTCTGCTAATGTGGCAAGAGTAGCCTCACTTTCATCTATTAATGTCATCTCTTGTGTGCCTGCAAAATTTGCCAGAACTGATTAGAGCAGATATTAAATGATAATTGGACATTTAGTGCTCGTCAAACAGAAAGTGACAGATGGGGCACTAATTAAATTATAGTTCTGACATTATTCACAATGGTTTATGACTCTTCAGTGATGACCTTCATGCATCTCTTCTCCATATTTTTTTCCCCTTTGGTGGGGAAAGAAGGATAGGAGGTTGATTGATAGAAAGGAAAACTATCTCTTTAAAACAGCACCAAGCTAAACCTGGAGATGTTTAAAATACCTGATTTTTAAAGCTATGTATCAAGATAAAACATTGGGCTTTGGTAAAATGAATAATCATAAAACAAAAGGAAAACTTATTATGAAGCTAATGAACTGGGAAGAAAATATCTACATATTCCTAAAAAATATACAAAGACAGATTATAATGACCCTATTTATGGAAAGGATAAAGATCTTTGTTCTGATTTGAATAAAGAAAAATATAATTCTGATATCAGAAATGAGGATGCAGTGCTTTTTTATTAATGCCTTTTTTATTTGGTAACTCAAGCTTGCATTACTGGTTATCTCCACCAGCTAAATAAAGAAATTTTTTGAAAAGAAAGAGGTGGGGAGAGAATTAAAAGAAATTCTAAGCCACAGTTGCTGAACCAGAACTGCGTTTTCCTTTTCAATTAAAAGAGAAAACACAGTGTTGATTACTTTCTAACTTTAGTTCCTTTAATTTTACTCCAGTGTTTAGTAGTCTTAAAAATATATATATATATAAAAGTCTCAAAGACTTTGATGCTTAGCTTTAGTTTCTAACAGTGAACAATCCTGTATCCAATGATTGACCACAGTTTAAAATATTAAATAAATCATTTTATGTCATATCTCTTTCTCATACATTTCTAGGAGTTTTTTCTGTTGACATATATGCACAGCTTTAGTTACTATTAATGATGAGACAGGTCTGATGACTAATTAGAACATTCTCCCCCCCTGTCCCTTTCCACACTATAAGATGAGTAACGTATAGGATTAGGGAAGATCATTTGTTTTGACTGATGTGATCTCTTCAATATATAAAGATATAGA
The DNA here is from genome assembly GCF_949774975.1 of Lagenorhynchus albirostris. Classification (NCBI taxonomy): domain Eukaryota; kingdom Metazoa; phylum Chordata; class Mammalia; order Artiodactyla; family Delphinidae; genus Lagenorhynchus; species Lagenorhynchus albirostris. The sequence continues at coordinate 62,334,008 of NC_083102.1, forward strand.
AAAGAAAGTGAAGGAAAGTACAATTTATTTAGATAATTTTGCCTAAGTAAGTTTTGGAGTTTAGCCTTGATAACCAACTGGCAAATTCAATATAAATGACTAAATGGAATAGACATAGAGACAGGGTTCTAGTCTGCCTGGCTATCCATGGGAATTTAGAGAATTTTCTTTACCCTATAAAGCCTTAATTTCTTCACTGGTAAAGTAACATGGCTTTAGGAAATGTTTTATAAATTCTTTCATACTTTCAAAAGTCTTGTATTTGTTGTGGATGACTTTTAAGTTTCAAGTCAATAGAATCAATAAATGTCAATAGCAGTTTATTTTTAAAGAAATTTTGATATACTGTATTGCCGATAGCATAATAGTTTCTTTATTACTCAAAGAAATGCCAATGTGTTCACTAATACAACTGAAGAGTAGTGTTTAGAAAATGTTCTGGTTAATAGCAGGTTATTCAGCTATTCAAAAGCTTTACAGTGTTTCTTGTTTTCATGTTTGTTGTTCAATAACAAAAGGCTAAATATGCAGACTGCAGTTGTGGATGGTGGAAATGTTTTTGTGTGTTTATATAGGCCTTTTTATTTTATTAAGCATTCTTTCACTGCTAAGGTGTTTCTCTGTAGCTTTTTGAATATAAGCAATATAACATCCTTTGCTCTCCTGTTCTGATAACTCCATTGAAGTAGAAGATGAGGTAATTTGGCTGTAACATATTCTTGACCAATTTAGAGATTATGGTTTTCCTTATCCTTTCCTAAGGGCACACAAATACGGAATTTTGTATGTGTGTATGTATGTATGTGTTAACATTTTGTCAGGGAAAAACAATATGTTCTCTGATCTGTGATTTCTAGAATTTTCTTATTTTCTCCTTGCAAATCAGGACATTTAAACTTATCCCATCTTCTCTCACCTTTCTGTTTTCCATGATATGTGAGAAAACACCATCACTAAGAGTGTTTCTGTGGTTCTACCTGAAAGTTATCTCAGTATCTTAATGTCAATACTGGAGACTTGGGTTAAATTAACATGCTAGGTACTTTCATTCCATTGTTCCACTTACTGTGGCTTCATCTCCCCTATAAACAGTACATTTTCATTCTCCATTGAAGAAAACATGAAAATAAGATTATAGCCACCTAGTGTCCAGTTTTCTATTTCTTTAAAAATTTGTAACAGTGTATCTGCTTTGAATAGTATCAATATTCTTTTCTTCCTTTTGCCTTTTACTCTAAGCATGACTTAGAAGGCATTTTGTTGTTCTTATCATGTTTCATAAAACTCACTTATTTTGCTTATTAGCTTACCAAATACAGACCTGTGTGCTTTGAACTAATCCGGAGCTAGGGTGGTACTCTGAAGTAATTCTAAACCTTAGGCATGCCAAATCTTTGTTTTCACCTACAACAGCATTTGGTAAAGAGCTGAGCTGCTGAAGGCTTAGGATATAGCTATGATTAGCTTGTTATTTTAAATTATGCTAATTATAGAATATTAAAATTTTAACATATATTTAGCTCATTGGAATTATAAACTTCAGTGAATAATTTAAATGTCAATAGTTTGCATTATGAGATTTTCATTTATTGAATATGTTCTTCAATCTCCAAAAGACTTAAGGAACAAAGAATTGAGACACTATCAGTGAAGCCAGAAGTATTAACAACCTCCCCTGGATAATTAAATGTTCTAGTTAATATATGTTCAAGTTAGAAGGAATTATAGAAATTATTTGACCCAACATATGCAATTTGAGGAGACTGATGACCAAAACATGATGGGACTTTTCAGTTGTCACAGTTAATGGTAGACCTGGTTTAAGAGTCTTATAACTGGCTAAATCTCTTGACTATCAGTATAGCAATCTTCATATGTTCTTAAGTGGTACAAGTAACTTACATACTCAAGACCAAGGGTGGCAAGTTTCCTGTAACTAGACAGATAGTAAATATTTTTGGCTTTCCAGACCATATGGCCTCTGTTGTAACTGCTCGACTCTGCAGCCATAGATGATATGTAAATAAATGAGCATGACTGGGTTCCAGTGAAAGTGTATTTATAACAACAGGTTACTGGCTGGGTTTGGTGAGTGAGCTGTAGTTGGCCAACTCCTGATCTAGACAATTTTAAAGAAATTTAATATTTTTAAAAATCCTAAGCTATACACTTAAAGTGGTTAAAAGCATAAATTTTGTTATGTATATGGACCCATAATAAACACAACAAAACAAAACAAAAATCCTAAGCAGATCACCTTATATTTCACTTATCCTTTTTGTAACACAGAGTTGAATAATTGAGTACCTACAAGTAAAATATTAGTGAACAATGGCCAACATATAGTTTGCATTAATAAAATTATTTGTGGAATGTTTGGAGTATGATAATGAGAAGTCAAGAGAAACCAAATGATTATAGTAGAGATTTTGGGAGAATATCACTTAGAAATCAGCATTCTGTGCCATGAGAACCCTGTAACTTAGTCACATATCTAAGATAGCAAGATAGTTTTAGCAAGATAGAGCTGGATAAGAAAATATATTCATCAAAGAGCTTTATGTTAATATATAGTCTGGTTTACACAGTTCAAAATAAAATACCTATAATAGTTATCATAGAAATATTTTTGGTAGAAAAGAAATAAGATCCTTAAAGAAAACAAATATTTTCCCTAGTTTTTCTTATTTCTTATGAAAAGCCTCCAAAAGATTTTTTTTTTTACGTGAACCCAACCAGATGGTTTCTTAAATTAATCACACTCATTTGACTTTTATTCTTTCTCTCCCAACACCCTTTACAATTTGATGAGAGCTGGTTAGGCATAAATTCCCTTCTAACTTCTTTGTTTTTCTATATAAAATCATAATCTTCCACAAGTCAAATGATATGGTAGCCAACCTAGGATGACAAGTAGAGTCTACTGAGAGCATCCAGCTGACTCTGATACCCATCTTAGATGATTAGTCTAGACAAAGGTAGATTGAGTCAAAGAGGTAAATTTTGGTAAATTTTGTCTTTTCTTAATATTTCTTTCTACATCTTTACTGAGGTACAGTTGACATATGCTAAACTATACGTATTTAAAATGTATAACTAGTTTCAACATATATGTAAACATACATATATACACATATATATATATGTCATGAAACCATCACCGTAATTAAGATAATGAACATATCCATCATCTCCAAAATTTTCTTTGTGTTATTCTGGGTGCCTCCCTCCTGCCCCTTCCTGCTCCCCTTTCATCCCATTCATAGGGAACTACTGACTCAGTTTATGTCACTATAGATTAATTTGCATTATATAGAATTTTATATAAATGGACTTACACTGTATGTACTGTTTTTTGTGGGTTTTTTAAAACATCTTTATTGGAGTATAATTTCTTTACAATGGTGTGTTGGTTTCTACTTTATAACAAAGTGAATCAGCTATACATATACATATATCCCCATATCCCCTCCCTCTTGCGTCTCCCTCCCCTCCTCCCTATACCACCCCTCTAGGTGGTCACAAAGCACTGAGCTGATCTCCCTGTGCTATGTGGCTGCTTCCCACTAGCTATCTATTTTACATTTGGTAGTATTTATAAGTCCATACCACTCTCTCACTTCATCCCAGCTTACCCTTCCCCCTCCCTGTGTCTTCAAGTCCATTCTCTACGTCTGCATCTTTATTCCTGTCCTGCCCCTAGGTTCTTCATAACCATTTTTTTTTTTTAGATTCCATATATATGTGTTAGCATACGGTATTTGTTTTTCTCTTTCTGACTTACTTCACTCTGTATGACAGACTCTAGGTCCATCCACCTCATTACAAATAGCTCAGTTTCGTTTCTTTTTATGGCTGAGTAATATTCCATTGTATATATGTGCCACATCTTCTTTATCCATTCATCTGTCGATGGAAACTTAGGTTACTTCCATGTATGTACTGTTTTTGACTGACCCTTTAAACACATCATAATTATCTTGAGATTAATCCATGCTATTAGGTTAGCAATAATTTGTTCATTTTTATTGCTGAGTTTTATTCTATATCTATTCCACAAGTTGTTTATCCATTCACCTATTTATAAATATTTTTTCTACATTTTGGCAATTATAAATAAAACTGCTATGAATATTTATGTACAAGTGTTGGTGTGAACATATACTTCATTTCTCATGGATAAATTCCAAGGAGTGAACGGACTAGGTCATATACTCTGACCTATATTAGGTAATTTTGCCTTCTCCTAATATTTTTGACTCAAGTTACTCAATAAAGAAAGGAAATCCCAGGAGTTTCAACTCACCAGTTTAAAAGTACATTAGCTCTGGGTGCCACCATAACATACACTCAGCTTATCTCTTATTTCTGGGTAGCTCCAATGGAGGGTTCCAGTCACATGACAGAGACCTACATCAACTATGTTCTACAGCTTCTCTCTACTATTCTGTCTCAGGGCTCCCTCCAAAGTTGAGCAACAGTGTCATCTCATATGCAGGAGCAGCCAGAAGGAGGGGAGGGCAGATAACACTGAGAGCCTGCCCTACGGATTTCATTTTTGTCAGCTCCTGCAATCATGTGAGACAATTTCCTTAGAATAACTTTCCCTCTCCCTCTCTCCCTCTCTCCCCTTCCCCCTCCCCCTCCATCCCTCTTCCTCCCTCCCCAATCTCTCTCCTATTGATTCTGCTTCTCTGGAGAATACTGACTGATACCCATACATTCACATGTATACACACACCACACATGCACACACACCCCATGCATATGCACAAATGTACACAAGAATGGTGGGGGTAGAAAATAGCTGGATTTCTTAGGAACTATTGCCCTTTGTGGAAAAGCTGACTGACTCTCAGTAAAGAAGATGTGGTTGCCTGTTGCATATTATGTAAACAAATGCTTCATGCAAGTTATTATTGTTCCCCTTCTTGTTTTTTCTTTATTTGAGAAATCCCAATATATGAGAAACTATAAACATACTCTCAGGAAACTGAGCATTTTCTTTTTCATTTTGAAGTTTCTTTTACAAAAAAAAAAAAGACTTTTAAAAACTTAAGAAGAAATTAGCTATGAGATTGAAAGTGTGAGTCTCCATAGAATACTCATGGGATTTAAGTACTAAAAGTCATTTCCACAAAGTGGAAACCCAGTGGTACAACTGCATTCAATTCATTTCTAAATTTGGTGCAACTTACAACATTGTGGGTAAGAAAAAGAAAGAAAAAGGCATATGGCTTAAGAATTTGAGTCTTCCACAATGTGGAAACCTCTATTATTCTTAGAAACAAGAGGCAAAAACAAAAAAAAGTGGTAGAAGCTCAAGACACAGAAGTTATAATTCTATTTGAATTCTGATATTGTTTATTAACTCTGCATACACTCAATGGAGTTAATCAAGAAGACAGAGGCTTATTTATAATACATATAATTCATAAAGAAAACTGTGATGGTTAAACTAATCATTTCTGCTATCTTAACAACTTTCACTATTTATTGTGGCTGAATTAACTGGACAGAGACTGGTTTCAATGATTAAAATAACGAAGACAGTAAGATTGTCTGTGGTTTAGTCATTTAATACCTAGTTGCAGATTGTCTCACTCAGGCAAATTCCAAATCATAGCTCTAGCAGAGGATAGAACAACAAACTAAAAACCTGAAAGGAGTTTGTTCATGCAAATACTGTGTAAAGTATTTAAAATAATGAGTTTGTATTTTTAAAAAGTAAACTACATCTTTGTAATAAAATGTTTTGATTTAATTTTGGAACATGCCTACATTGATTAAGCAATGTTTATAATAGAGCAAAAAGCTTATTAAAGGGACCAAGAACTCTTCTATGTGCTTTATGAATTAACTGACTTAACACTCAGAAGAACTCCTTGAGATCAGCCTTTTATTATGCCCATTTTCTTGATAATGACCCTGAGGCAGAGATTGGCTAAGCATCTTCCACTTGGTCATGGAGCCAGCAAGTGGCAGAATCAGGCCCTCTAAGTACTGAGTCCAGATGTTAAGTGCTACACTACATAATTTCGTAGATAAATGCAAACATCAATATCAGTCTTTCCCCATTTTTATTCAGCAGTGACTTGTGTCCCATTAAAGAATAACTTTCACAATACCTCCCAAATTAGATTGAATTGAGCCATCAACCCCCCAAGTTGTGGCTCGCGAGCTCTAGAGCACAGGCTTGGTAGTGTATGTATGTTGATGCTACTCTTACTTTGCACCAGCTTCCGCCTCCCCACCCCCGTGTCCTCAAGTCCATTCTCTATGTCTACATCTTTATTCCTGCCATGCCACTAGGTTCATCAGTACCATTTTTATTTAGATTCCATATATATGCGTTAGCATATGGTGTTTGTTTTTCTTTCTGACTTCACTCTATATAACAGACTCTAAGTCCATCCACCTCACTACAAATAACTCAATTTTGTTTCTTCTTATGGCTGAGTAATATTCCATTGTATATACGTGCCACATCTTCTTTACCCATTCATCTGTCGATGGACACTGAGGTTGCTTCCATGTCCTGGCTATTGTAAATAGAGCTGCAATTAATATTTTGGTACATGACTCTTTGAATTATGGTTTGCTCAGGGTATGTGCCCAGTAGTGGGATTGCTGGGTCATATGGTAGTTCTATTTTTGTTTTTTGAAGGAACCTCCATACTGTTCTCCATAATGGTTTTATCAATTTACATTCCTACCAACAGTGCAGGAGGGATCCCTTTTCACCACACCCTTTCCAGCATTTATTGTTTCTAGATTTTTTGATAATGGCCATTCTGACCGGTGTGAGGTGATACCTCATTGTAGTTTTGATTTGCATTTTTCTAATAATTAGTGATGTTGAGCTTGTGACTCTTGGCCATCTGTATGTCTTCTTTGGAGAAATATCTATTTAGGTCTTCTGCCCATTTTTTAATTGGATTGTTTGTTTTTTTGATATTGAGCTCCATGAGCTGTTTGTATATTTTGGAGATTAATCCTTTGTCTGTTGTTTCATTTGCAAATATTTTCTCCCTTTCTGAGGGTTGTCTTTTTGTCTTGTTTATAGTTTCCTTTGCTGTGCAAAAGCTTTTAAGTTTCATTAGGTCTCATTTGTTTATTTTTGTTTTTATTTTCATTACTCTAAGAGGTGGGTCAAAAAAAGATCTTGCTGTGGTTTATGTCAAAGAGTGTTTTTCCTCTAAGAGTTTTATAGTGTCTGGTCTTACTCTTAATGAGGTCAAACAACTTTTCCTGGATCACTTGATAACCTTTTCTTTTGAAGTGTGTTTAAGGCTCATGCCCATTTTTTTTGTTTTTGATTGACTCTTCTTTATGTTAATTTGAAGGAATTTTCTACATAGGAACCATTTTTTAGTTAAATATATCATAAATATCTTCTCTGAGTTTGTAGCTTGCCTTTAACTCTCTTAATTATGTCTTTTGAGGAAAATACATAATTTCTTTATTTGAATATTATAGAATTCATCAGTTTTTTGCCTTTATGGTAATTACTTCCTGTGTCCTATTTAAAGAATTTCTCCATAACATGGAAATCATAAAAATATTATATTTTGTCATTTTTAGGTGTAACACTTTGCCTTTCCATTCAGAACTATACTCCCCTGAGAATTTATTGTGTCTGGTCATGTATGAGTCAAATTCTTATATTTTTACAATATGGATACACAATTCAGCAAGTAAATTTACCATTTAGTAAAATAGCTCACTTTTCCCTCTCCTATGCAGGATCACTGTTATAAATCATGTGCCTGTATTTCTGTGTCAGGGCACTCCATTCTGTTCCATTGGTAAATTTGTGTATCATTCTTCCAATACTACACTGTCTTAATTACTGACACAGATCTATTGATTTCCAATAAAAGAAGTCTTTCCACTTTGTTATTCTTAATAAAGAGTGCTAGTCTATTTTTTTGAAATATAACTGGCAAATAACATTATATTAATTTGAGGCATACAACATAACAATCTGATATTTGTATATACTGTGAAATCACCACAGTAAGTCTAGTTAACATCCATCACCGCAAAGTTATGAACTTTTTTCTTATGTTGAGAACTTTTAAGATCTGTTCTCTCACTAACTTCCAAATATACAATACAGTATTGCTAATCTATTCTTGACTCTTACATTTATATATAAATGTTATAATCTCTTTGTCCAGTTAAAGGATTAATGAGATATTATTAAATTATGGATTAATTTGTAGAGAGGTTGCATGCATACTTTGGTATATTTTCTAAACCATTAAGATGTCATATCCCTCCATATAGGTCTTCCTCAATTTTTCATAATAAAATTTTATGATTTTTCCATAGAAACCCTGCACATATTTTGCTACATTTACTCATGGACAGTGACATTTCTAATGTAATTAAAAATGCAAATTTAATTTTTAAACTTCCTATATTCTTATTTCTAGCATATTAAGGATGTGTTCATGGTTAACTGAACTTACATGCAACAACCTTAATAAAATCACCTATTAATTTTAATCCTATGTGCATATTGTAGTATTTTGCTATAGACAACCATATGAGATTAATTATTGTTATTTTCCCTTTCCAATCTTTTTGTTTAAGTTTTCATTCTCCTTGTTTTACTACATTTGATAAGACATCTAATGTAATGTTCAGTAGAAACAGTGATAGTAGGCATCCTTTTCTCACTCCTGTTAAAATAATAAGCCATCAATTATATTTTTAATTATAATTATTAATATTTTTTAAATTGAAGTATAGTTGATTTAACAATGTTGTGTTAGTTTCAGGTGTACAGCAAAGGGATTCAGTTATGTATATGTGTGTGTGTGTATTCTTTTTTGAATTCTTTTCCCTTATAGGTTATTACAAAATATTGAGTATATTTACCTCTGCCATACAGTAGGTCCTTGTTTGTTACCTGTTTTATATGTAGTAGTGTATGTATGTTAATCCCAATAATATTGTTTTATATTTTTGTTTCTTTTTTTTTTTAACATCTTTATTGGAGTATAATTGCTTTACAATGGTATGTTAGCTTCAGCTTCACAACAAAATGAATCAGTTATATACATACATATATTCCCATATCTCTTCCCGCTTGCGTCTCCCTCCCTCCCACCCTCCCTATCCCACCCCTCCAGGCGGTCACAAAGCACCGAGCTGATCTCCCTGTGCTATGCAGCTGCTTCCCATTAGCTATTTACCTTACGTTTGGTAGTGTATATATGTCCATGCCTCTTTATCGCTTTGTCACCGTTTACCCTTCCCCCTCCCCATAACCTCAAGTCCATTCTCTAGTAAGTCTGTGTCTTTATTCCTGTTTCACCCCTAGGTTTTTCATGACATTTTTTTTTTAAATTCCATATATATGTGTTAGCATACGGTATTTGTCTCTCTCTTTCTGACTTACTTCACTCTGTATGACAGACTCTAGGTCTATCCACCTCATTACAAATAGCTCAATTTCGTCTCTTTTTATGGCTGAGTAATATTCCATTGTATATATGTGCCACATCTTCTTTATCCATTCATCCGATGATGGACACTTAGGTTGTTTCCATCTCCAGGCTATTGTAAATAGAGCTGCAATGAACATTTTGGTACATGACTCTTTTTGAATTATGGTTTTCTCAGGGTATATGCCCAGTAGTGGGATTGCTGGGTCATATGGTAGTTCTATTTGTAGCTTTTTAAGGAACCTCCATACTGTTCTCCACAGTGGCTGTATCAATTTACATTCCCACCAACAGTGTAAGAGGGTTCCCTTTTCTCCACACCCTCTCCAGCATTTATTGTTTCTAGATTTTTTGATGATGGCCATTCTGACTGGTGTGAGATGATATCTCATTGTAGTTTTGATTTGCATTTCTCTCATGATTAGTGATGTTGAGCATTCTTTCATGTGTTTGTTGGCACTCTGTATATCTTCTTTGGAGAAATGTCTATTTAGGTCTTCTGCCCATTTTTGGATTGGGTTGTTTGTTTTTTTGTTATTAAGCTGCATGAGCTGCTTATAAATTTTGGAGATCAATCCTTTGTCAGTTGCTTCATTTGCAAATATTTTCTCCCATTCTGAGGGTTGTCTTTTGGTCTTCTTTATGGTTTCCTTTGCTGCGCAAAAGCTTTTAAGTTTCATTAGGTCCCATTTGTTTACTCTTGTTTTTATTTCCATTTCTCTAGGAGGTGGGTCAAAAAGGACCTTGCTGTGATTTATGTCATAGAGTGTTCTGCCTATGTTTTCCTCTAAGAGTTTGATAGTTTCTGGCCTTACATTTAGGTCTTTAATCCATTTTGAGCTTATTTTTGTGTATGGTGTTAGGGAGTGATCTAATTTCATACCTTTACATGTAGCTGTCCAGTTTTCCCAGCACCACTTATTGAATAGGCTGTCCTTTCTCCACTGTACATTTCTGCCTCCTTTGTCAAAGATAAGGTGACCATATGTGCGTGGGTTTATCTCTGGGCTTTCTATCCTGTTCCATTGATCTGTCTTTCTGTTTTTGTGCCAGTACCATACCGTCTTGATAACTGTAGCTTTGTAGTATAGTCTGAAGTCTGGGAGCCTGATTCCTCCAGTTCCTTCTTTCGTTCTCAAAATTGCTTTGGCTATTCGGGGTCTTTTGTGTTTCCATACAAATTGCAAAATTTTTTGTTCTAGTTCTGTGAAAAATGCCAGTGGTAGTTTGATAGGGATTGCATTGAATCTATAGATTGCTTTCGGTAGTAGAGTCATTTTCACAATGTTGATTCTTCCAATCCAAGAACATGGTATATCTCTCCATCTATTTGTATCGTCTTTAATTTCTTTCATCAGTGTCTTATAATTTTCTGCATACAGATCTTTTGTCTCCTTAGGTAGGTTTATTCCTAGATATTTTATTCTTTTTGTTGCAATGGTAAATGGGAGTGTTTTATTGATTTCACTTTCAGATTTTTCATCATTAGTATATAGGAATGCCAGAGATTTCTGTGCATTAATTTTGTATCCTGCCACTTTACCAAATTCATTGATTAGCTCTAGTAGTTTTCTGGTAGCATCTTTAGGGTTCTCTATGTATAGGATCATGTCATCTGCAAACAGTGACAGCTTTACTTCTTCTTTTCCGATTTGGATTCCTCTTATTTCCTTTTCTTCTCTGATTGCTGTGGCTAAAACTTCCAAAACTATGTTGAATAAGAGTGGTGAGAGTGGGCAACCTTGTCTTGTTCCTGATCTTAGTGGAAATGCTTTCAGTTTTTCACCATTGAGGATGATGTTTGCTGTGGGCTTGTCATATATGGCCTTTATTATGTTGAGGAAAGTTCCCTCTATGCCTACTTTCTGCAGGGTTTTTATCATAAATGGGTGTTGAATTTTGTCAAAAGCTTTCTCTGCATCTATTGAGATGATCATATGGTTTTTCTCCTTCAGTTTGTTAATATGGTTTATCACATTGATAGATTTGCGTATATTGAAGAATCCTTGCATTCCTGGAATAAACCCCACTTGATCGTGGTGTATGATCCTTTTAATGTGCTGTTGGATTCTGTTTGCTAGTATTTTGTTGAGGATTTTTGCATCTATGTTCATCAGTGATATTGGCCTGTAGTTTTCTTTCTTTGTGACATCCTTGTCTGGTTTTGGTATCAAGGTGATGGTGGCCTCGTAGAAGGAGTTTGGGAGTGTTCCTCCCTCTGCTATATTTTGGAAGAGTTTGAGAAAGATAGGTGTTAGCTCTTCTCTAAATGTTTGATAGAATTCGCCTGTGAAGCCATCCCGTCCTGGGCTTTTCTTTGTTGGAAGATTTTTAATCACAGTTTCAATTTCAGTGCTTGTGATTGGTCTGTTCATATTTTCTATTTCTTCCTGTTTCCCTCTTGGAATGTTGTGCTTTTGTAAGAATTTGTCCATTTCTTCCAGGTTGTCCATTTTATTGGCATATAGTTGCTTTTAGTAATCTCTCATGATCCTTTGTATTTCTTCAGTGTCGTTTGTTACTTCTCCTTTTTCACTTCTAATTCTATTGATTTGAGTCTTCTCTCTTTTTTTCTTGATGTGTCTGGTTAATGTTTTATCAATTTTGTTTATCTTCTGAAAGAACCAGCTTTTAGTTTTATTGGTCTTTGCTATCACTTCCTTTCATTTATTTCTGATCTGATTTTTATGATTTCTTTCCTTCTGCTAACTTTGGGTTATATATGGTTTTCATTTCTCTGCTGAAATTCTCAGTATTGCTTTTCTTTTCCTTTTCAAATATCTTTATAGATATTTTAAAGTCAGATAATGGCAATACCTTGAGCCTCTGTGTATCTCTTTCTGTTGTGTGTTGTGTCTGTTGAATATTGTTCCTGTTGTCCTTCCTCATTGTGTGCCTATTTATTTTTTAATTGTGTTCCAGATGTATTTTCAAAATTGTTTTGGGAGGGAATTTGTTAATTGGAATAATATAATTTTTCTCCAGAGAGGTTTTTTATGTGATTCTGGAAGGGAGTTAAGGCATAGCACTCTAGTATCACCTTAATCTAATTTGAGAGAATGAGATGATTTGAAATTGAGCTGTAGTTGACTTTCATTTTTAGGGTGCAGTCTTTTAAGGCTCTGATCCAAAGTGAAGTATTTCAGCAGAACCACTTTCTCTTATTAAACTCTGGATTCCAGCCTGTTATTCTAGTCCCATGGAACAGTTGAAAGTGTTGCTCAAAGCAATACTTACTTCTCACGAAACTGGCTCATTCCAAGACTGGAACAAGAAAGACACAGAATGAACTTGGACTATATTGCTATGCAGAAAAGTAAGGAATTACTCAAAAAATAATAGGGACATGTCAAAAAGGTAAAGAAGCCACTCTTATGAGGCTCCTACTGACAAAATATGGGACAAATTGAGCACCAAAATAATGAAATATGAAGATGAATTAGAAATCATTGCAAATATAGGAATTGATGAGTCTATATTAATGGTAAATAAGTATAGCCATCTATTAGTTAAGTAATTAAGTAATAAGGCAAAAAGTTGGGCTGTTGCTTACAGTAGAATGCCAAGTGCTGTTTGGTAAATATGGACAGAGCGCTGGAGCTGGAAAATCAGTATTTTGCAAGTATCACTGTAAAGACTGATCAGGCAAGAATCATCCATAGATGTTCATCTGTAGATTTTAAGGTTAGGAGGAAAACTTAATAAGAAACTGGATATTTGTATGGTCTTAAAAATGTCAGATTGCTTAATAGCCACAAGGAAATAAAATTGTTATACAGTGAGAAATTAATTAGACAACACTTTGACAGAGTGAGCAAAATTAATGTTATCGATGATGGGCACACAAACAGGAGGATGTCATATGCATCCAGAGGTGATACCCTGAGGAGAACACTAAGTTGTTCATGTTTTATTTTGGCTGAGAATGTAATGAGGAGATAGAAAAAACAGGATAGTTCTATTTTTAAAAGGTAGGAGGATTACTGTATTAGAAATGTTAATATCATAATAAAGAAAGGCTATGAAAATGTTCCATATTAAATGAGGCTAAGGAGACCTGGCAAATAATTGAAATAGCTGGCCTTAGATAAGATAATATATTGGAGGGGGAAATGTTATAAATGACATCATTGGGTCAGCTGATAAAATTGATAAAAGTATTGTATCAGTGTTTTATGTACTGAAATTGTTAACTATACTGCCATTATCTTAAAGAATATTCATATTCTTAGGAAAGATAAGCTGAAGTATTTAGGGGTAAAGAGCATGATATATTGTCTTGCAAATATTTCAGAAAAATAAAAACTAGTTATGTGTATGCATATTTTGTACAATATTAACAATAACTGAATTGATATAAAGGGTATACATTGAATACCTTTATTCTTGAAACTTTTATGTAAGTTTGGAATTATATACATATACTTTCTAAGATTTTTTTTTTTTAAATAGTGTTATTCAACCTATCAGCCACCCTATCCATGTCAGTAAATATCTTCAGGGAAAAAGAAGACCCAAACTCTTCCCTTCCCCTCCCTGAGTGCTCTTCTCCCCTGACTTTTGGCCAACAAAATACAGCTTTTTTTTTGTTTTTTTTAAGCTTCCCAATGACTATTTTTAATGCCATATTTTATTTATACAAATTTTTAGTGAAAAATTTAAGTACAAAGAAAAATTATACACAAATTATATAATGAATTTCTGTATACCCACAACATAAATTTTCAAATCTTTATAGCCTGACATATTTTTCTTCTTTTTAATTACTTCTTAAGAAAAAAAATTACATAATGTCTTTCTCTTATTCCCACTTTATCATTCCTAGGTATAGCAACTATCCTTGTTTTGTTGATTATCATTCCCATGTATGTATACATAAAGTATAAAAATGTCTATAAACAATAGATGGCATTGTTTTCATGAGTTTAAATTTTATATAAATGGTATACTACTGTATCCTTCTGAAGTTTCTTTTTAAATCAACATCATATTTATTGAATTTATTCATGTTAACACTTCTATTTTATATACATATATTTATATTATACCATCATATGAATATACCACAAGTAATTTACACATTTTCTTGGTTATTAAAATGTTAAAGTTTATTATAATTCTCGATTATAATGTCACAATGAATGTGCTTCTATTGTGACTTACTGTGCGTTATGGGCAAGGATTTCTTTAGGACCAAGAATACAGGGTATTTTGTGAGGAGTATGTTTCCTGAGGTGTAAGGAATGTGTATATTTTTCTAAATAATTATTTCCAAATTGCTCTTCAAAGTGCTTCCATTAAAAGAGCAATGCCTCCTTCAGTGTTGTATGAGATTTACTGGTGCTCTACAGTCTTGCAGAAACTTGGTACTCTCAGACTTTAAAATTTTGCCTCTGTAATCATTAAATGATATCTCATGATTATTTAATTTACATTTCCCTGATAACTAGGGAATTTTGAACATACTTTATTTTTGGGGGGGGCAGGTGAAGTAGAAAAGGATAGTGTTATTACTTTGCCAGGCAAAGGGGGGACACAGTAGGCTAGCGCCTGAAGAACTGTGCCCCCTCCCTGGGGAATAGGGAGAGGTCTTATAGTCAGGGCTCCTGGTCAGGGGTATGCAATAAGGATCAAGGCAGTAACAGGCTTTCATTCTTCTGATGGGTTTGTGGTGAGGTAAGTAGGAGTCAGCATCACCAACCTTCAGGTCCAACTGCTCTGGGGTCTACATGTCTGTGAGCAGCATACCATCATTTAATCGTTAACTTCTCCCACCTGGAGGGGGTTTTGACATCTGCAAAATAGCTTAAAGATATTGTTATGTGTATTGTTGATGGGAAAACAGGACCTTGCCCCAAGGCTGATCTTGACTGTTTGTTTCTCCCTGGTCTCACATCCCCTCCCTTCCCTAATTAACAACTGCTTGAACATACTTTAAATGTGTACTTTCTATTTAAGTTCTGTGATTTGTTATTTTTAACTTTGCCCATTGTTCTATTTGATTATTTTTCTCTTACTGATTAGTAAGAATTTTTTATATATTATGGACATTACTCTTTAGTTATATACATTACAAATATAGTCTTCTAGTCTGTGCATATATCTTGGTTTGTAGTACTGTTTTTAAATCAGAAATTTTAAATTTTATTGAAGCCAAATTTAACTTACTTTATATGATGTGCTTCTTCTGTCTTGTTTAAGTAACTTAGAACAGTCGTAACTGAATTCCATTGTATTTCTTCTAAATATTTAATGTTTCAATTTCTATATTTAAGTTTTTATTTCATTTGTCATGTCTTATATGGTGTGTGATCTAATAGATTTTCCTACATGGAAAACCATAATACTGTAGTCAACATTTGCCCCAGTGATTTGTTGTATGACTGCTTTGTTTTGAATTTTAATTTCCCGCAGATCGTTATTTGTGATTCTAAAATTTTGCTGTTTTCCATTAGTCTGTTAATCTAATCCTGAATAGATACCACACTTTCTTAATTAATCTCATGTTGTAATATTTTAACCTCACAATCATAAAGGAAAGTGGTCTATTTCTCACGTGCACTACATGCCTATAGTGTTTATTATAGTCACCCATGGACTCAGACTGATACAGCAGCCATCATATTGTAACATCATTATTATTTTTTCTATCAGATCTCCTTCATCTTTACATTGTGCAGTTCAAACAACAAACCCATCAGTTATTCCTGCTGAAAGAGACATTTCATTAGCTGTTAAAGCAGATTGCCCTCTTGCTATATCTACTATTTTGTTCCTGAAAAGCCTAGCTGAGGTTTTTGCTCTGGCCAAGTCAACAATCCTCTCCACTTGCTTGTAGGTCTGAGAATAAAACATTGCTACACAGATTGATTATCCTGGGGAGCTGATATATTGAACACATATCCTCTATCTACAGTACTGAAAAAATACTGTCAGGGAAGGGGAATAATAATTAAATTGACACACGACAGATTAACAGAAAAACAAAAAAACTAATTTGTAGATACTGAAGTCTCATAGAAATAGAACCTAAGAAGTGACCGAAACAGACAGCTTTTATACTTTTTAGGCAAAGAAACAACTTTGTGAGAAATTGACAGGACAAAGAAACTTAGACTTTGGTTGCTTAATTAGTGAAAAAGCTAAACAGAGTTTGGGTTTTGGGTAGTAAATTAGTAAAGAAGTAATAAGGCTTATATAGGTTTCTCAGCCAAGAATTCCCTATCTCTGGCAACAAGGAAGCCTCTCTACCTCCTTATATAGGGAGGGTGCCTTCACATGGGAGATTTGTTTCCTGCTTTCAGGGGATCAGAGGAGGGTCAGACTGCCCTTTGTGCACTGGCAGTTTCTCAAGTAACTTTGTTTTTTTTTTTTTTATATTGGGTCATAGTTTTTATCTTATTTATTTAAAATTTTTTTGGCTGTGTTGGGTCTTTATTGCTACATCCAGGCTTTCTCTAGTTATGGTGAGTGTGAGCTACTCTTCCTTGCTATGCACGGGCTTCTCATTGTGGTGGCTTCTCTTGTTGTGGAGCACAGGCTCTAGGCGCATGGGCTTCAGTAGTTGCAGCATGCAGGCTCAGTAGTTGTGCCACACAGGCCCTAGAGCATGCAGGCTTCAGTAGTTGTGGCACATGGACTCAGTAGTTGCAGCATATGGGCTCAGTAGTTGTGGCCTGTGGGATCAGTAGTTGTGGTGCATGGGCTTAGTTGCTACGCAGCATGTAGGATCTTCCCAGACGGGGATCGAACTCATATCCCCTGCATTAGCAGGCAGGTTCTTAATCACTGTGCCACCAGGGAAGTCCCTCTCAAGTAACTTTAATTCAAAGTAATCAATATACCATTGTGGCATATTTGGGGCAACCTGCTCTGAGCCCCAGTAATACCCTAATATGTGATTGTGTCTTAAAAGGATTTATAGAAGGACAGTAATATAAAGTCTGTGATAGGAAATTAGGAGAAATCTTTAACCTGGTCTCAAAGTTTTCCTGCTCAAGCCCAGTGGTGTTCAGAATTTGGTTTCATCATCAGGGGTGAAAATTACAATCATGCATGGAAACTAAATCTTTTTTTTAGGTAGAACATGTAAAAGGCAAAAACAATTGGTAATGCCTTCCCTGACAGTTACTGTGACAGTCATGAAGGCTGTACAGCACTGCTAAAGTATTTATTTGACATTTATTAAACAGAGTTTAATGGTAGTGAAATTTTAATCTAATTCATCAATTTAATAGTTTTCATGAAAATGCTCCATTTATTTAGAAGCTCTATGTATCTTTCCTATTCTCACTAATCATTTTTGTTCATTTGCTATTGACTTAGGTTGTTTTGAAATAGTGCATTAGAATCAGAAGAATATAGTTTCATAAAGCATTATCATTAAAAACCTATCTAGATTAAGATGTAGTAAGTAATTATAATTTTACAGGGTTATTTTTTCATTTGTCTCAATGAGGGTAAATCATTAGGCCTGAGAAACCATCCGTATGGATCTATAGATACATGCCAGAAGCCATCTTTGGAAACATAATCATACATTATTATGAAGCCCCAATTTATAATGGGTTTTCTTCTAAAAAAAATCTTTAGTAGTAATCTCTTCTAATGAACATGATAAATCTGATCATCATCAAGGGAGTTTTAGCTTCAGATTTCTTTACCAAAGCAGTAGAACCCCTAGGATAAAATAATAAGTAGACAAATGATGTTGTTCTGCTCCTTTAGGATAGATATTTTGTACCTGAGCTATTTCTAGTGCTGAACTAAATTCAAATATCCAAATTAACAAGTAATCAATAAGGTCCTGGCACTTTGAAGATTTGAGCTTATATGGATTTTTATTTCTGCTGACTGTGTTTTCACTGCCTGGGTGTAGGGTGGTTGAAGGCGTATATCTGTCTTTCCATCTGTGAAGATCTCAAGAATGGCCATAAGGAGAAAGAGACGATTTTTAAATATGAATTTAACTGATGTGACTATTTCATGATAAAATGACAATTTGTGGCATTATTAATTTCTGACAACTTTTTGTGAAGTTGTACAATGGGTCTAGGCTGAGGTACTCTGTAATCATCTTAGATAGATTGCTTCTGAAGGAAGTTGTGTTGATTCTGGTGTGTCTTCAGAGATGGCCAACTGGATGGTTATGAAGTACCATTGTATGACATCCTTGACCATATAGCCACTCTGTAGAAACAATATTATCAGTACCCAGGATTTCTTGGATGTAAACTGATAATCATGATTACAAAATTCTCACTGTAATATAAATTAAATAGCAGCTTACTCATTTACACTGCGGAACATTGCCATCAGGTAGAACAGACATCAGATGGTCCAGTGTTCTTCTGTTTTAAAGAGAAATTTTCATGTGAAGCTGAATTATCAAAATTTTAAAACAATGCAAGAGAAATTATTGATAAGATATGAATATTAAAGATCTTCAGACTTTATGCATAGAATTATATCTGTCTCCATAACAAGGATAGATTTGCTAGGTAGGTATACTTTTCCATCTTAGCCATGGGGGAAATTTCCTTCCTCAATCATGTTTTGGTAGATTTTCTCAATATCCAGTGGCCTGCTGATAAATGTTTAACAAACTGGCTCTTGAGGAAAAAATCCTAATTTGTAGTGTGTGCCAATTTCTGTGGTATACATATTATCACCATGGCTAAATTCAAGTTACTAATATCACTGAATGTACAGCTGGGAACAGATGTACACAGCCCAGCTCTCACAAGCCAGCCTCAGCTGGCTCTGTCAAACCAGTGCAATGTCTATCTTTCAGGTACCACTTTGTAAGCCTACACTACTGAAAAATTATTATTCTACTAAGGGGTATTTTTAAAAATATATTAAATATATCCAATTATAATCATATCTTAATCTTTTGAACCTTAAAATGACTTTTTTTCTGAGCTGTCATATCCTCATTTTACGGTTTAATTTTCAGAAGTACTTCTTATTTTCAAATTCTTGGGGAGCTCTTGGTAATTGATTCCATGTATTCTCTACTCCAGACTTTCTATTGTGTTTTCCTAATACCACCTACATCAGAATCTCTGAGAAAGGGGACTTAGAATCAGCATTTTAACAAATTCCTTCAGAGAAAGATTGTTAAACTTTGAGAATTTCTGTTCTAAAGACCTGCCTTTTCCTTAAAGACAAAAGTTTATTTTAACATAAGGTAGACAAAAATGCAGTCAAAATAGAAGTGGGTAATGGGACAGTAAGCAGTGGTGAGAAGTTAGTTTTGGGAGTTCATGAAAATGTAATCTTGATGGGCTTGACTTTGTTGAATAAGGACTTAGTTATAGAAGGTTTTCTTTTCTCTAGTTTTGTCATCTAGTAAACATTTGATTTATGGTGGTAATTCTCAATTGTCAGGTACAGCAGAATCCCCTGGTGAGGTTAAATTTGTATGTAATTATTCCACATGATGCTAATAAGCAGCTAGGGTTGAGAACCACTTCCAGCAGGAATCCCAAATTTTCTTCGCTCATGACACTCACAATTTTTTCCTGGTACCCCTGTGTCAGTAAACAAAACAAAACACCTAAGAGTTCTGTTTGAGTATTAGTTCTAAGCATCTTAATACATATTTACATCTAACAACCTAACAGTACGTTGAAAAGTTAATTGTTGAAAAGAAGTTGAAAGACTAAAATAATATTTCTGTTACTTTCTCAAATAACCAACATTATTTACCGATGGGATGTGTGCACCTTGTGGGCAATGCACAGCTCCTCGGAACTTGGTTTCAGGTTTGAGACCTCCATCCTTTTTTCCTGTTCCACACTGATTTTCTCACTGTACTTGCCTTTGAAGAAATTAGTAATATCTGAGCTCTGAAGAGAGATGATGCCATTGAAAGAAATATAGTGTGATCATGAGCTGGTAGTTTCTGTTTCTCTTGAAAACATAAAATATATCAGAGTGCTCTTTGTAGCTCTCTGGGGCACCTTGGCACACAATTTGGAAACCAGAGACTTATAGAACAAATTTTATGAGAATGGCCAAATCAATTTTAAAAATCCCAAAACACAGTGATAAAAGGCAAAAAGAACTTGATGAGAGCCAGGATTGCTTGTTAAGTTTTGCTTTTCTCAATTTTTCAATGATAAAGATGGTGATAATGATGATAAAAGTAACACATTTAATGGGAACTAGCTATGTACTAATCACTACATTTTATATATTTTCCCAATTAATTTTTAGTAAGAAATCTAAGAAGTAGGTGCAGTTTCCCTAGTTTTTAGGTATGAAAATTGAGGCTTAGAGCTTTAGCTACACCCCACCTAGTAGGTGGCACAGGTGAATAGGGAAGGTCATTTATTTGTGAATTCATCTTGATAGGAATATGACTTAATCGTGAAGAATAGAATTGGTGGTGAGTCTGTGGTCTCAGTATAAGCAGGCAGATTATAAAGTAACGCAGTGAGAAAACAAAGAATTCCTGGCATAAATACGGGTCTTGGTAGAACTGGATGGAAAAAACAATCACAAAATCCCACTAGTTTGGATACACATGTCTTTGAGTGTGTGTGTATGTGTGCATGCACGTGCACATGCAAGTACATACATAATTACTAGATATTACATACATACACATTCATAACTACCAAATATTATTTGGCTAGAGTTATGTCCAATTGCAAATGAGAATTAGAAGAGGCAAAATGGTGTAAAACTAAATGTTAGAAGGGGAAAGGATGGGTAACAGTAGGAAAAGGGAAGGGATGGGAGAGGACAGAGTAATGACAGCAGCTCCTATCATCTTGCACCTTCCTGATCTCTCTATCACTATTGCCCTTTACTTGCAATATTAAAATTCTTAAATATTTCTCTTCAGCTATACCCTGTCTCAACCTACTGTTAAATTTCAACACAAAGAGTTTGGACTAAGGACTTTGCTCTTCTCTTTAAAATGTCTCTTTCTTCTTGGGAGCTTTGTGTTACTTCCCACGTGTTAGGTTGGGTTCCAGAGCTAAAAATGCAGAGTTCTTGAGTTGCCTGCGTACTGCTGACAAGCCTGTAATGACAAGTGCTAATTTGTATCTATGAAGGAAAATCAGGGGGGGAAAAAGGCATGTAATGTCAGAAATATGAGGATATATACTTTAATTAAATCAGTGAAGACCCTCCGGAGCCTCTGTTCTAAAGTTTCTCTATTTGTCATTAGGCTGGAAAATAACAATAAGAAATTACATGTTGTCTACTCTCTCCTCCATTTCTTCCCTGCCTTCTCCTCACCCCAAAAAGATATTATCTTAGTCATTAGGCTCGTGGGACATATGCTGTTAGGCTGCATTTGTATGGGAAATTGACCCATTTCTAAGAACCATGAGATGCTTTTTCTCACACTTCCCTATATACACTCTCATGCTTCATCCTGTCTTCACTGCTTGACCGGGTGACCTTTTGCACTTATGTATCCCTTAATTTAATGAGCACAATCCCTGGTACATAACAATCATCTAATAAATATGTTTTGGATGAATTAATAAAATCCACCCCATATAGTTGTATGCTATGGCCTAAATAGTTTATGTAATATATCTTAAGTTACACCTCTTTAATTGAGCAACTGCAGGTCAGATTTACCCTGCTCAGACAAAATTATCTAATGGCTATTGAAAAAATTGTCTAACCAGACTCTCTTTCTCCAGTATATCAGCCTCTCTGATCTTCATACTTTAGTCAGCTTATCTCCAGCAGTAAGTGCTGCATGACTCAGTCTACTCTGCACTCTAGCTGCAATTGACTACTTTCTCTGCTGTTCTCTTAGTCTGGGAATTTCTGATCACTTCTGTCATTCTTCCCCTCTTTGCTTTCTCTTACCACCTGTCAAACCCCTATTCCTCCTGGAAAGTTAGTGTAGACATGCTCTTGTAGGAGAGGAAAAGTAATTTTCCCTCTTCCCTTTTAGGTATTGGCTGAGAACTTCCTATAATAAAAAGAAAGATTAACAGGAAACAAACAGAAGTTTAATAACATGAATACCTCCTGTATACATGGGAGATACCCAGAAAAACTAAGTAACTCCCTGAAATGGCCCAGGTCACCACCTTAAATACCATCTCCAGCTAGAGACAGAAGATGTTGAATAGGGGAAAAGGTTTGTCATGGGAGGTTATTAACTAAAGCACAGTAAACAAGGATAAGGTTCTAATGCAGATTTAAGTCCTTGTTTTCTCCATTGATAAGAGTTTCTAGAGATTTAGACATTCTCCTCTTCCTAATGCAGAAAGAGAAACATCTGTACAAATGGATATTTTTCCTATAAATGTTAATGTCTCTCACAAAAAGATAACTACTACTTGGTTTTCAGAGCTTCTCCCTTGTTTGCTGTTTGTTTTTGTTTTGTTTTGTTTTTAACAACCAGGTCAAAATAATCTTTATGCTAAAGGGGCATATTTTGGGGTGGCATATTCTGCTCCACTTCACTCTCTTTCTCTTAGCCTTCACTGAACTATGTGGTTTTAATCACTTTCCCCTTTTACTATCAAGAGGCCTTTGCTTTCACATTTCACGTATTTCACGTAGCGTTTGTTTTACGTTTTGCTCTGGATGGGTTTTTACATAAGAGTTAAAATGTTTGTGAATGGGTGAATGAATGTTCTATTGGTCACTGTTAAGCAGAGTATAAATCATGTAATTTCCAACTCTGTTTCATTTAATAGTGGGTGGGAAAATACCTGCTTTAAGTTGTCACTATTTGAGGTAATTCTTTGTAATCTAACTGGAGAAAAATTATGAAGCCATGTCTGATGCCACAGTGCTAGATTCTACTTTTCTCTCAAAGACTAATGAAAGCTAATTTTTTGGAAGAGTAGTATTATCCACTGCTTTTTTGTTTTTGTTTTGTTTTCTCTTATATATTGAAGGAGAGCAAAGTATCTACCACAAAATATGCCACTTTGGCAAATTGATTATTTTGAATTAAAGTTACTTAAGAAACAACAAGTACAAGAAGGACACTCTGATTCTTCTTTGTCCTCCTAAAAGCAGAAAATAAATCTCATGTGAAAGGTACCCTCTCTGTACCAGGAGGTAAAGCGACAGTCTTATCATGAGAGACAGGGAATTCAAGGCTGAGAAGCCTGTATAAACCTGTTACTTCTTCACTAATTAGCTACCTAAGACCCAAACCCTTTTATTTTGTCAATTCCTCACAAATTTATTTTTTGTCTAAAAGATATAAAAGCTGCCTGCTTTGCTCACTTCTTTGAGCCTCATATCTTTGAGTATCCTGTGTGTACAAAATTAAATTTGCTTTTCTTCTGTTAATTTGTCCTATGTCAATTTAATTATTAGAGTAGCCAAACAACCTAGAAGGGAAGAAGGAAAATGTTTTCCTCCCCTACCATATATAATACATATATATGTTTATATATATATATATGTATGTTTTTATATATATATATATATATATAGTCAATGTAGACCTGCTCCCCAGTTATGTTTTTCTCTTTCCTATTCTATTCTTCAATCTGTAGGTGAGTAAAATTTGCCACCCCAAAATGTGTTTCTTTGGTATGAGGGTTAATTTACGCTGATTATTTTTAAGAAACAGAGGCTAGGAAGTCTTTATTTTTACCTCTCCCTTAGCTGCCTAAAGAATTGAAATAAAGGGCCTGTTGACTGAAAAAAAAAAAAAAAAGCACAAGGTGAGAATTGTGAGTTAAGTTTTATTTGGGGCAAAATTACAACCATAGCCCAGGAAACAGCCTCTCCGATTGCTCTGAGGAACTGCTCCAGAGGAGGTAGTGGGGAAGGTCAGTACATGTATGATTTTGGTGAAGCGGGTATTTGTGCAATCAGGCACACATTTCATAAGAAGGGTGCCGCTAGTCATGAGGAGCAAATGTCTCCGTTAATGATTTTAGTGCTTTTCTAGATATGAGAAGATGCAAGAAATTGGGCTCATAAAATCTTTTTCTGAAAATATCTAACTATCTGAAGGTCTTTTCTGCCAGTTTTTCCCAGAGGACAGAGTACCTCATTCCCGATCTCCACCCTGAACTTATTTCAGGGTGTGTCGAAGGTCAGCAAAGGCAGTGGCTACTGACGTAATCCTTGTAGAGGCAGATGGCAAGTGACAGTTTTTAGTTGGCAGTCCTGTTCCTGGAATAGAGCTATCACCAGAGATATCTGTAATGAATATGGGCTAGGTGTGGTGGGGAAAACTTGGCAGGGCCTGGAGATCAGAGTGCACTCTGTGTCCCATTGTCTCTGCCTAGCCCAGCAAACATCTATTTACCAAACATTTGTTTTTCCTTCTCCCTGTGAATTGCCTTCCTCCTCTTTGAAGTCCCAAACCACTACCCCCAACACCCTCTTTGGTCTTTAGCTGAAGATGGTGTTTAAGGTGAAGATTTCAGCCATTTGGTGAGTTAGTTTTCCCGGGTCCCTCCCATGTATACACGTTATTAAAATTGTGTTTGATTTTCTCCTGTTAATCTGTTTCATGCCAGTTTAATGAAGACCAGCCAGAAGAACCTAGGACCCTAGGGCAGAGGAAAATTTCTTCCTCTCTGACAAATCTTATCCCTGCTCCCAGCAACTCATGCGTTGTTCAAATGCTATTTCTCCTGTCAGATGACGTTTTATAAAAGCAGCAAGGTAACTGGGCTTCTTGAATATATAGAGTCTCTATTTTTTTTAAATATAGTGGTAGAGATATTTACTTTGTAAATAAGAGAACTTTGAAAGAGGATGTTCAATATATCGCTAGCTATATGTGGCCCAAATGGTAAACGTAGATTGAAGTTGATTGCATCCCTTGACGTGTCTTTCCACATATTCCTTTTGTGTATGATAATGCCACTAGTAGGTAGTGGAGGCGTGGAGGGGACCTGAATAAGTAATTATGCTAATTTGCTGCATGCAGGAACAGAGCAAATGTGCCCTTCTGCATTTACCATGTTAGAGGTGAAAAGTGATGGGGAGTTTGCTTAGAAATACATGATAAAAAGGAAAATTGATCTTTGTCTGTGTTTGTCCTCTTTTGTTGTTGTGGGAACAATATTGAATGCTTTCTTGAAACTACTGATCAATTGCTATGTTCCTCCTGACAATCCTTTCTGTCACTGTTTGATACTCTTTTATCTCTTAGTACATGCTATATTAGTACTGTTCATTTGCTCAGACAGTTTTTGAGTGCTTACCTGTAGTCCACACTGCACTAGGTGTTATGGGGAGTAAATATAAGTACAGAAGAAGAAAAAATATAGTTTCTGCCTTAAAGAAGACATTAGTCTTTCTCTACCC
Organism: Lagenorhynchus albirostris; assembly: GCF_949774975.1. Classification (NCBI taxonomy): domain Eukaryota; kingdom Metazoa; phylum Chordata; class Mammalia; order Artiodactyla; family Delphinidae; genus Lagenorhynchus; species Lagenorhynchus albirostris. The sequence continues at coordinate 62,359,744 of NC_083102.1, forward strand.
AACACAACCTGACTGTTGAAAGCTCTTTAACGTGATTATGAGGAATGAAGTAAATATATATTTTGTCATCTAAGTAGAAATACATAACATCTGTATTTAAAACTCTACTAAAAAATTATCTTCCACAATTATCCTTCTTTCCAACAAGTTGTTCCTGATTTCTTTAAAAATATAACACTAAAATTCAACATTCTTTAAGATAATGTAATGGTTTTGCCACATCAACTCCATTATTATTAATCATCTTAAAAAAATGTGTTGCATTACAGTAAATTTTTTATCCTTTTTTGGAAAGTATGATTGATTTTACTAAGCATGACTTTTTTTTTTTTTTTTTTTTTTTTTTTTGCGGTACATGGGCCTCTCACCGCTGCAGCCTCTCTTGTTGCAGAGCACAGGCTCCAGACACAGAGGCCCAGCGGCCACGGCTCACGGGCCCAGCCGCCCCGTGGCACGCGGGATCCTCCCGGACCGGGGCACGAACCCGTGTCCCCTGCATCTGCAGGCGGACCCCCAACCACTGCGCCACCAGGGAAGCCCCAGCATAACTTTTATAATTGTGACAGAAATAAAATAATCTCAAAGAACCTCTGACAGTGATCCATATAACAAAGAAATGAACCAGTAGGAAGAGGGCAGGGCAAAAACCTGGGTTGGTCAGACTTTGAGAATTTAGTAAACAAGAATATAATGAACAGAGAAAAGAGGTACTTGAAGTCAGCTGCTGTACAGACTTCCAGGAGACAGGCAAATGAAGAGAAATTTTAGGATATATTTAGAATTCATGCTGTACATTGACCCTGCTCCTTCTCTCTTCTACCCTTACCACAGCACTGCTTCCTATCAATAAACAAATACATACTTAAGTTACTTTTAATACATTTAAGATGAAAATAAACACAATCAATTACAAGGTAGAACTATATATTAGGGTTATTTCGATGCCAAAAAAATGGAAAAGCACTTTACTTATATGATATTAAACAGGAGTCTGCAGCTTTTGTGATTATTTAGTAATCAAGTAATGGCCCTTTTACTTCTCTAAAAATGTTAAAGAAAAACCCAGCCAATACTTATGAAAAATACTTTTATTTTAAACAAGTAGAAAACATACCTAGGTCTTCAGAGATTTTGATGTAATAGTCTGTGTGTGGCCCAAGCAGCTATTTTCCAAAAGCTCCTCAGGTGATTTTAATGAGCATGTGTTAACTGGAACTCCTGCTGAGTAGTCTGATAGCTTTCATGTAGGAGGAAATTGCCAGAAAAGGTGACTTCATATATACAATGGAATATTACTCAGCCATAAAAAGAAATGAAATTGAGCTATTTGTAATGAAGTGGATGGACCTAGAGTCTGTCATAAAGAGTGAAGTAAGTCAGAAAGAGAAAGACAAATACCATATGCTAACACATATATATGGAATCTAAGAAAAAAAAGTGTCATGAAGAACCTATGAGTAAGACAGGAATAAAGCCATGGACCTACTCGAGAATGGACTTGAGGATATGGGGAGGGGGAAGGGTAAGCTGTGACAAAACGAGAGAGTGGCATGGACATATATACACTACCAAATGTAAAATAGATAGCTAGTGGGAAGCAGCCGCATAGCACAGGGAGATCAGCTCCGTGCTTTGTGACCACGTAGAGGGGTGGGATAGGGAGGATGGGAGGGAGGGAGACGCAAGAGGGAAGAGATATGGGAACATATGTATATGTATAACTGATTCACTTTGTTATAAAGCAGAAACGAACACACCATTGTGAAGCAATTATACTCCAATAAAGATGTAAAAAAAAAAAGAATAAGCCTATTAAGCCACTACAAGAAAAAAAAAAAGAAGTGACTGGGCTGGATGTAAAATGGCAGTGGACGAAGTTTGCCTACTTAGTAAACTTATGCATCCTTTAACAAATATTGAAACCGATATTTTGGTGAATTTTCATTTGTGTTTTAATTAATTGAATTGTTCACATGCTTTTCTTTTCTAAATATTTTTATAGTTTCTGTCTTCATTGACATCTTTACAAACCCCCCTTCTCCTACTCCAAAACTGTATAGCTATTACCCTATGTTCTGTTGTGGTGTTTTCTATGTAGTATCAGTCTGTAGCTTTGTGTCTGAGCTGGCAGAAAGAGGTAGGGTGAAGGAATGAGTGCCAGTTATCATTAAATTTTGAAATCATGCTAGCTTTACAAAATGAACTGATATTTCTGTTTGCTGTAACAGTTTAAAGAACGTAAGACTTTTTTTTGAAAGTTTGAAAGAATTCTCTAGTAATCCAACTGGATTTACCTTTGTACTGTAACTATTGTTCTATAATTATTTTTCAAATTTTGACTCTCATGATATTCAAAGTCTGCCTTTTCACTAATCATTTTTAATTAACTGTATCATTAAATTATTCATTTCATACTTTCAAAATACTGATTTATGTGTATTTTCTTATAACGTCTTTGTTCCAAATATAGTCACGTTCCTTTGCATTTTTAATGTTAAATACTTTTCTTTTTTCTTTTTTTTTTCTAATTTTCTTTGCCAGCAATTCTCCCATTTCATCAATCTTTTCAGAGAACTAAGTCTTTGAGTTACCTTTTTTTAACTGCATTTTCCCCATATACTAATTGATTTTAAAAAAAAGTCTATGTCATTGAAGTTTTCATTTTAAGATACAAAAATGAAAACAAATATGCTGTAGGTAATATTAAAAGTTAACTTATAAAACCTTTATCTTTACAGTATTTTTATATTATCACAAGTTAATAGACATTGCCCCCAAATTTATAGTTATAAACTCTTCACTAGGTTTTTGTAGTGTTTCTTGATTGGTTGGTTTCTCTCTCTCTCTCTCTCTCTCTCTCTCTCTCTCTCTTCTCTCTCTCTCTCTCTGTGGTCTAAGTTTAATGTTTTTTATTACCACTCAAATGTGATTTAAAATTTTTTTAATGTTTTTGTGTGTACATATGTGAACATGCATATACAAGTGTATTAATTTTCATGTAGGTAAATTCAGACAATGTGTTTTTAATAATTTAACCAAGCCAAATATGAAATCAAAATCGTATAGTGTGACCCCACACAATAAAACCACAGAATTTAAAAGTTCAGCAATTCTCACTTTTCACATTCATATTCCTTGCAAATATTTCATATAGCATCACTTAATACTTTCCTTGTTTGTACTTGTAATTTTAAAATTCTTGTTATATCATGCTCTTTCCTTCCATCAATCAGATACCACAGTAATTTGCCACTAGTTAGTTAAGGGCACATCACTCACTCCAAATCACTCCATCAAACTCAGTACTCAGAAGTGCTTTGTTATATAAAACATTTGTACATTCATATATGCATACCAATATGCACAGTTCAAACCAGTTAGGTGCTCTCTGGGCATAGTTTTTAAATATTGGGGACATAGAAAATGTATAGTTAAATATTTGCTTTAGAGTTGAGAATGCTGAGACTCAGAGATTTTGATTACTCACCAAATATCACACATATTGGTCATAGGCCAAGAATAAACTATCTCTAGTTCTCAGTTGTTTAATTTGCTATGCAGAGTCATGGGTGAATAAATAATTATAAATGTATATATAGTAGTTGAAAACATTTAAAAGAAGGAGATTCCCCAAAGTTCCTAGAGACATTGTATTAGTGCTAACCAACAAATTAGAAATGAAACTTCAAGTAAAGTAGTAACTTTTCTATGTTTGTGTGATGTGATCATTATAGTTCTAATCAAATTTAATTTAAGCCAAATTATCCTCAGATTCTCTTTTTCCTGCTATTGTCTTATAATTTCATAGCTTTTTGTTTTCTGTTTGGTCCTTTGAGGTCAAATTTTTATGCAGTTGATAATTTTATTGATTAACCAGAGCACTCTGTTAATTTTTTGATATTTCATCAATAATATGAAAATACCAGAGCTCTATATCATGTCTTAAGATTCTGTCAGTGTTATTTAGACTCAAGTAATACATATGGACTCGGTTTCTGTAAGTATAAGAATTCCAAATGCGACCAGATGAAAGAGTATGTTAGAAAATATATACGTATATATGCTAAAAACATAAGGGAATTTTAAAATGTCACTAGCTGTGTCTGTGTGTCTTTAATATTAACTAATTTACTAGTTAAATATGCCATTATTCCTTTACCCAGAAGAGTCACTGTAAAATGTATTCGCTGGCATTTTCTATAACTTAGTATTTAATTAAGTCTTTGGATTGAAATTTACTTATAAAATGCAACCCTGATTCCCTGGATAACTTGTACAACTCTTTTTCTCTCTCTTTCTGTATGGCTATCTGTCCCTATTCTTTCTGTCTCTGTCTGTCTCTACATTTTTGGTATTTATGCTTCCTTCCAAAAATTCTCATGAGAAAAAGAGGATATATAAAAGGAGGAGCAAGTGTGAAGACAAGGTCCACAGTATGACTTTTTTTACTTCATTAAATGGTCAATTATATTAATTGATATTTTCCAAAATGTTGGAATAGGTTACCTTTAAGCTTCACGTGAAGTTAAAACATGAAGATAACATGAAATTAATTAATATTCATGTAATTTCCGGTATTACTATCAGAGGTTTTAGCAATATTAATATACCAAGCCACAGCTTTCATCAGTATGGCAAAGTTAGATATTGAAAGGTCCCAGCCACGAACGTGACTCATTTTTTGTCAGATTCATCCGAGAGCCAAAATAAGATTCTGGAGTTGCATTCGCTAGTTTTCAAAAAAAAAAAAAAAAGGTGTAGATGCACACTTTGGCAGTGATAGACTGTATTCCCCAGTTGCCAAAGTTATTTACAGTTGACAGTCTGACACAAATACAGATTAAATACAAGCTCTAACAGCATTCAGTTTCGAAAAATCATTTTTTTCTTGATTCTCAGCCAGTTAGTGCTGTAAAACCTGTCTGTGTCAAAAATAAAAGATTTGAATAGGGCTACAATGAGGAGGGTTAAACCTGTATAATTGGACAAGTGCATTAAGACCATACATCAGGTTTAAATGCCTGCCATTATTTGGGTGGATTCTGATTTACCTTTTGATTCATCACTTTTCAAATGCAAAGTAATTGTAAGATTCCAAACTTTTGACCTTTACAAATGTCAAAAGAGGGAAAAATACTTTCTACAATGCCAATAGGTGGTTTCTTTCCAAATTATGTAGTGATTTGTTTCTTTACCTTAGTTCAGAACACCTTTTTTTTTTGTGTGTGTGTGTGTGTGTGTGTGGTACGCGGGCCTCTCACTGCCGCGGCCTCTCCCGTCGCGGAGCACAGGCTCCGGACGCGCAGGCTCAGCGGCCATGGCTCACGGGCCCAGCCGCTCCGCGGCATGTGGGATCCTCCCAGACCGGGACACGAACCTGTGTCCCCTGCATCGGCAGGCAGACTCTCAACCACTGCGCCACCAGGGAAGCCCCAGAACACTTTTGATAGCAAACTAGATTCCCTTAAAATAAAACAAAACCAGAAACAACTTTTTCTCAGTTGAATTATTTTGATAGCCCTGGGTGAATAAGATTCATTTTACCTAGGGGAACCTTTGGTCATGGTTTGCCTGGCAAAGGTCTGGTTTATGCCAGTTTCCTGGCATGATTATTAATAGTGTCCCTTTCAGACTCAAAATTGAACCAGTTTGGATGATAAATTATATGACCACTGTATTACCAATTCTATCAGTCAAGGTTCTCCAGAGAAACAGAACCAGTAGTCTATATAGATACATAGAGATAGAGATTTATTTCAAAGAAATGATTTTAAGCTTTTGGAAGGGGCTGGCAAGTTTGAAATCTATAGACAAACAGTCCAGAAACTCTGGGGCAGGATCTGAAGCTGCACTGTTAAGGAAGAATTTATTCTTTTTCAGGGAAATCTCAGTTTTGCTGTTAAGGCCTTTCAACCATTTGGATGAAGCCCACCAGCATCATCAAGAACAACCTCCTTTACTTTAGGTCAACTAATTGTCAATCTTAACTACATCTACAATGTACCTTTACAGCAACACCTCTAATAGTGTTTGATTGAATAGCTGGTCACTATAGCCTAGCCAAGTTGGCACATACCACTAACCATCTCACAAATCAATCTGGTTTACGAAAATTAATTTCTATACACTAACAGTGAACTACCAGAAAATAAGAAAATAATCCCATTTGCAATAGCATCAAAGAGAATAAAATACATAGGAATAAATTTAACCAAGGGGTGAAAAATCTGTACACTGTTGCTTGTTTGGAATGGTGGTACAGAAATTAAAGTTGGCTACAAAAGAGGAAAACCTTAGCCTTTTTGTGCCATGTATTCCTCATGTCTTCACTGGAAAACCTATATCTTTCTGCATAGCTCACATATCCTTTGGGGAAATATCTTGGCCTTCTACTTGTATCCTTTGTAAGTTAAAAACTATCTTGTCTAAGGTGGCCTGACACTAGAGAAAGTTGGCAGCTTTTGATGCAGTAAGTTGCCGATTAGGACAGAGATGGTCTCTCTGATAGTGCAGGTCTTTCAGTAGGGTACACTTAGCCTGTTTGTTTGTTTTTTGGTTTGGTTGTTTATTTTGTTTGTTTTGTTTTTATTAGCATTATAATCTAGACTGTGATGTCTGCCCAAAAAACATGTTCACAACTGTGTCTGACTTCGATGCTAGTGGTCTGGCTGTGTTCCTTGGTCTGTTGGTACCCATAGTCTTGCAATTCTATTTGAGATATGAATTGAAAAAAGACCTCAGGGTAAAACTGCCTGAGTAGCTGAATATAGGGGCTTCCCTGGTGGCACAGTGGTTGGGAATTCCCCTGCCAATGTAGGGGATGTGGGTTTGAGCCCTGGTCTGGGAGGATCCCACGTGCCACGGAGCAACTAGGCCCGTGCGCCACAACTACTGAGCCCGTGCTCTGGAGCCCACGAGCCACAACTTCTGAGCCCACACACCACAACTACTGAAGCCCACGTGCCTAGAGCCTGTTGCTCTGCAGCAAGAGAGGCCACAGCAGTGAGAAGCCCATGCATTGCAACGGAGAGTAGGCCTCGCTCACCGCAACTAGAGAGGGCCCGCGCGCAGCAGCGAAGACCCAATGCAGCCAAAAAAGTAAATAAATTAAAAAAGAAAAAAAAGAAGCTGAATATAAAACCAGTGTAAATGCATGATCTCCTGGCTTCCTTGTACTCTGGGAAACTTTAATTTTGTCCCCTAGGGTCATACAAGGGAATGCTTGAGATGATGGCAATATTCAGTCTCACTCATCCTTGCCTTTCCTCCAGGCTGGTCATTCCAGGGACAGGAAATGCAGTTGTTGAAAAAAGTCACTGCTCTCTGGAAAAAAGTTGTGCTACTCCTTTGGATGAGGCCAGAGTAGAGCTGCTGTGTCCTGTGTATGCTGTTCTCTATAAAATACTATACATAGAAGAAGTCTGACTAGCCTGAAGCCACCATGTAAAGAGAGCTGTGGTGGACCACATAGAGGCAGAAAGAGTGGCTAAAGAGCCACAGCTCTTAGCATCTTCCCAGCCAGTCATGAGAAGTATTAGTGAAGAAGCCTCCAAAGAAGACCCTACCCCAACCACCATTTAATTAAAACCCAATGTAATCCCCAGAAACAGTTGCCTAGCTGAGCCTGTGACCTCAGGTTTGTGAACAAAATGGATGATGTTGTTGTTTCAAACCGCCACTTGGGGGTGATTTGGTATACAGCATAGGTAATCAGAACTAGCAACTGGATAAAAACAAAGACTAAGGTAGTGGTCCTTGAGATGGATCCAAGTGGACACATCAAGTTATTAAGAAGGAAGATCCATCCATGTAGAGTCAAAATATGAGGACAAAATATATGCCCAGCCTTGGAGTCAACCAGTCTCATCTACTTGTTTTGTGAATAACAGTGCATTTAAAAATTCATATTAAATAACTAACTCCCTTGTTTGAATTTCAGATTTATCAAGCAAATTTAGCAAATGGCTCTAAGTAGCTGAACTTCTAACTACTATAATTCCTTGTTGGAGATTAACACTTTGAAATTCTGTTCTTTTTTGTTTGTTTGTTTGTTTGTTTGTGTGGTACGTGAACCTCTCACTGTCGTGGCCTCTCCCATTGCAGAGCACAGGCTCTGGACACGCAGGCTCAGTGGCCATGGCTCATGGGCCCAGCCGCTCCGTGGCATGTGGGATCTTCCCGGACCGGGGCACGAACCCATGTCCCCTGCATCGGCAGGCAGACTCTCAACCACTGTACCACCAGGGAAGCCCTGAAATTCTGCTTTTATACATCAGTTTAAATATAACGTAGTAGGACCCTGCCTAAAAAAGAAAGAAATCAGGCGTATGTTGTGAACTCCAACTCTTTATAAATTCTAATGCTTAATTAGAAAAATATAAACAGTATTTTGCTGTTTTATGATAATTATTAAAATGAGAACCACAATTAGGAAGAGAGGAGGTTTTTTTCTTCCTTTAAAAATATAGTGGCAAACCCTTGAGTCAGAAACCCTAAATTACCTTACAGAATTGGTAAGATAATACCAATAAAACGGCAGAGTCAGCTATTCACGGGGTAGGAGTAAAGACAACCAAAGTAAGTTTAACGGAAATGAAGAAATTAACATCACTTTTTACCTGTAATCTAAACTAATTATAAGTTTTGACAAGTGTACAGGCATTTCTTTGGTAAAGAATTGGAAACTAGGGTACTTCCCTGGTGGTTCAGTGGTTAAGATTCCATGCTTCAATGCAGGGGGCATGGATTTGATCACTGGTCGGGGAAATAAGATCCCGCATACTGTATGGCGTGCCCTCCAAATTAATTATAATAGTGGTTACCTCTTGGGGAGGTGTTACTATAGGTTATTTTTACTTTCTCCTTTATATATTTCAGTACTTTCTGGTATTTTTAAACACTTTTGTATAATTAATTTTGTCTTAATATTTTTAAAAATAAATTGCTATTTTTGTTTTGGAAAAAAAAAAAAAGAATTAGAAACTATGGGAATGTGACATAGGCCCCTTTCTGTCTTTACATCTATTTTATACCCTGTTTTATACCCCTAGATTTCATGTTCTATTTTCAAAATTTACAGAACTCCCCAGAAACTGGCCTACTATATCAAATTATTTTAGTTTACCAAAAGAAGAAAACTGAAACAAATATTTTTATTTCTGTCCTCTTTGAAAACATTTCAGTTGGTTCGTGAAGAGAGCATGAAAAGCAGCTTTTGACCATAATTTGTGAATCAATATCTCTGTATTTGAACATAGTAGAATTTGAACAGAATCACAGTTAACAGTAGTGTTTAGTTTCCGTTGTCCTGCTATTTCTTCTCTCTTCTGAAATTGCCTTTTCTTACCCATGTCTCAAAATCATCTAAAGAAAATCTTAAAATTATTTCAAAGCCCACTCTTATTGCAAGCCTAAAATCAAATTTGAGATTATCAGATTAAGGCAATCCACAGTCACCATCAACCTTGTGAGATTTGCCTACTTCCAAATGCAATGCTTTCACTTGAGTTTCCATTAGTTTTCCTATGCCCAATACTCCTAGCCATTTAGATAGCCATCTATTTATCTACACAGCAATGAAAAATTGAGTCTTTCTTACCCTGAGGTATGTAAATTTCTCAAATTTATATAAATTCCAATGAGACACTGCTTTCCAGAAAGACATTCCAGTCTGATATTTGTGCTTGGAGTTTATAGAAAGCAGAGAGAGCTATTACTAGGCAGACAGTATAGATTATTTCTATAATGAGGTACCCTGTGTTTTCTTCACTTGTGATATAGCCATTGCTGAATGATGTCTGATTTATATGACATAAGTAGCTTTTATAAATCTTAATTTCTTTGATCACTTTTTCTCAGAAAAATACCACAGGGGGAAATTAAGGTTTTTCTCTGTCAATATGTAAACTCAGTAACTGATTCAGATACACAACCAAGGATTCCAATCAGGATCCCAGAGCTCTCAGAAATCCTGGTCAAGATGAAATGTATAGGAGCTTGGTCAGAAGATGATCAAATGCTTGTGTTGCACTTTGAATTAATAAGGGAAAGCAAAATGGGTTGTCACTTCTTTAATACATAGTGGTTCAGAATTCCTTCAGAATCTTTCTACAGTATAATCTAAAGCAGTGTCATCTCAAACTTTGTTTCTTTGTAGTTTAGTTTGCCTTAATATTACGATTGTTTTTGATAAAAGTACTTGTCTACTTGACAACCTTGGTAGAAAAAACAGAAAATGGAAAACAGATATAAGAATGACAGTGAGAAAGAAGCAAGGAAAAGTAAGGTGATTAACGGAGAATTTAGAATTTGTAGGCTTAGCTCAAGACCCTCAAGGGCCAATTAAGCCAGATAATATTTATAATTCAAACTACAGTTGCAAACCATAGTTTTCATCCTCTCTAGAAGTTTCAGTAGTCATTCTCAACAGAGTGTAAGGAATAAGCGAAGATTTTTAAGTTAAAAAGGTTAATATGTGTTTGGAAATATTTCCTTCTGAAAAGATTGTTTTTTTTGGAATTCAGAAAACAGTCCTAAGGAAGACATAGAAAAGCTAAGAAAGGAGAAAAAAAGAGTTGGTCAGTATAAATCTCATTCCACACAACTACCTTCTAATTAGGTATTGGAGTATCTGCTCTTTAATAAGGATTCTGGGATTCTATCTATTTCTCACCTGAATACTTTGCTACCTTATTTAATTTCTTAACTCATCCTACTTGTTTCTATATGTTTTGGTGTTAAATTATTTAGCTTAGTTATCACTAGATAATTCTTTCTAAAGTCTGCTTTAGTCATGTGGTCTTCTGCTTTGAAAGCTATAATGGCTCTACTCTGCCAATAAAATAAAGGCTCCTCTGCTGGGCATCTTTCTTCATGTGAAGCCCTAGCTCACAGGCCCCATCTTTAACACAAGCCCTACACTCTCTTCCAGTTGTGCTCAAAGCTGGACTGGCAGCTTAACATCACCTGGGAACATTTTAGAAATGGAATTTCTGAGACCCCATTCCAGACCTATTGAGTCAGACACTCTGGCAGTGGGGCCTAGCAATCAGTGTATAACACGACTTTTTCTTTCTTTTTTTTAAAAATTTTTATCGGAGTATAGTTGATTTACAATGTTGTGTTAGTTTCAGGTGTACAGCAAAGTTAATGAGTTATACATATACATATATCCTCTCTTTTTATTAAGATTCTTTTCCCTTATAGGCCATTACAGAGTATAGAGTAGTGTTCCCTGTGCTATACAGCAGGTTCTTATGAGTTATCTGTTTTATATGTAGTAGTGTGTATATGTCAATCCCAATCTCCCGATTTATCCCTCCCCCCACCCATCCCCTGGTAACCATAAGTTTGTTTTCTACATCCGTGACTCTACTTTTGTTTCGTAAATAAGTTCATTTGTACTCTTTTTTTTAGATTCCGTGTATAAGCAATATCATATGATATTTGTCTTTCTGTGTCTGACTTACTTCACCTAATATGACGATCTCTAGGTCCATCCATGTTGCTGCAAATGGCATTATTTTAACACATCTTTTACGTGATTCTGCTATGTGTTTAAGTACACTAAAGTCTGAGAACCACTGCTGCTCTAGCTCCTAAATGTATATCATGTGCTCTGACTAAAGTAATTTCCTCATCCTACTTCATCCATCATCATCTTCTTATCACCAATTGCAACATTTCCTAAACTTCATTGATTTTTCATATTTTCCATATTCCTGGAACACCTGTATTATACCTTTCTGTTTTTTAAGTTTTGTGCATATTTTATGAAAATTTACATTAAATTTTTAAAAAAATGAAACTGCATCAATAATAGTATTAAAGTCAGTAGATCTGATTATAAATAAAATGTGATTGTGAAAATAAATATAATATCCAGGGCTTACGGATGGGGGGTGGGCGTTAGAAAGGGAGGTGAGTGTAGTTTTCAAAGGGCAAGAACGAAGAAACCTTGTTTCGAAAGAACTTTTCTGCATCTTGACTATGGTGGTAGGTGCATAAGTCTACACATGTGATAACATTGCATAGAACTGATTACACATGTGCACACACACGAGTACAAGTAAAATGGGAAATTTTTCAATAAGATAGGTGAATTGCATTGACATCAGTATCCTGGTTATGAGTGGAAACTGTATTATAATTTTACAAGATATCACCATGGAGGGGAACTGAGTAAAGGGTATGTGGGAATCTCTGCATTATTGTCATGGAAATAACAGGCTATTTCGGAGACATTACTTGTATCTCAATAACACCAATGTTATGTATAAATGCATGAATCAGATAGTGATTGAGCTATCAATCTACAGACCTTGAAAAAGGCTCAAATAAGGGAGAATCTCTGGCTAGACAGAAGCAGATTATGTAGATGATTCCAACCTGTGTACACAAATTCATGCAACTCAGCTTTTTTGTGTTAAGCAGAGAAAAATGATCAAATCTGATTAAGGGTGGAAGGTATAATTGATACTAAGCAGTATGTTTGCTAATTATCTTTTCTCTCCCTTGAGTACAGCGAACAAAGACCAAGTGAGCCATCCTAGTATCATATAGCTATAGGCTCATAAAAAGGGGAAATAAGGTCATGTGTATTGTATTTTATGCACTTTAAATAACAGAGAGACATTCCCTTGACTATGTAAAATCTGATGGGAAAACATTCATTGCTTTCTGTCCTCTGGAAGGTTTATAGCTATGGAGAGTGTGAAGGCTAAGGGAACTATGCAAAGCACAGAATCTCTGTGTGTTTCCAGTGTTTGGTTGCTGTGAGAACTCTCTGGTGGGAGCTCCCACAAATGCTGCCAGGAAAGAAAGCAGCGTAGACTTTTCTAATTAAAAGAGCCCCTTGTTTTAGGAAGCATATCAATGAAGCCCTTGGTTTAAATTCTATTTGAACAGCTACCTTGTAATTTGGAATGCTCATCAGGAACTATGTGTCATTAAGCACCACAATGAGACTTTGTAAAGGATCCATTTTAGAAATTACATTCTACTCTCTACTTGTCTTTTCCGGGAGGAGAACCCAATAGTTGGGGGGGGCAGTTACTTTACTCTTGGATTCTGCTCCCGTATTTATTATTAGTGTGAGTACAAGTGTCCTTTCTTGTTTTTGCCTTTTTAAGAAGATTTGGAAATAACATTAAAAAATTCCTAGATATACTAAATAAAATTTTAGTCCTGTATTTCAAGTGAACATTTGCTAATTGTTGGGAAGAGAATGGTTTAAATGGAATCAGGAACTTAGAGAAATGCAGTTTTAATTCATTGTATTTCTGAGTCTCAGTAAAACATTATACATGTGACATACTCACATGACTATCTTTGACACACTCCCACGTACACACATACAGTCGGATTCATATCCGTGCTTTTGTTCTCACCCTCAAAATTAGTATTCTTTCGCATTTGTCTGTGTTTCCCTTTTTTGGTCAAATTAACAAATAGTAATATCCTCCCTTGCAACTCTAAAACAAAGAATGTTGCTCACCTTCCAGTTCTCCAAGGATTAAGTCATTAGGCACTGCAGTTGCTGGTTGACAGCACACCCTCAGAGGAATCCATGATGGGGTGCTCTGGGCTTTGGAAAAAGTAGGCCCTTAGGTAGTTAGATGTATAGCTCAGGAAAATTTTTGATTAACCCGGATTTTTGCATCTTTCCATACATAGAAAAAGCACCAAAATCATTAACTGAAGTAACTGTTCCTTGTGACTAGCAGTAATCTTTCACCAAGATGTATGTTTGACTGCACGTATCCCTTGGCCAAATCATATATGTTCTGGCTTCTCCCCTCCCTCCGTGGAGCAGTCCCCTCAGAGCTACTGAGAAGCTATGGCCTGGGATATAGTCCTCAGTAAGACCCTGAATAAAATTTAAACTCACAACTCTTACGTTGTGCATTTTTCTTTAAGTCAACACAACCTTTCTCTAAGAGAACACAGAAATTGACAAAACCAGTTTTTCAGTCGCAGTCATTTCTTATTCTTTTATTGATCTAGACAATCAACTTTATTTTTAATTACCTAAATTCCTACTCCCGTATAATCATGTGCTGAAAATCAGAGTTTAGTATGTATATTCAGTATTATTAAGTTATATTGTGTTTTAATACTTTGCTGAGATAAGAATGCAATAATGTGAATATAGAGAAACTATAATATTTGCCCTCAAAATAGCCTTCATTCTTAGAAACAGGTCAAACTGCCCTATTGTAGCAATAGGTAGTAGTAGGGAGATGAAGGGGCCAGACATGCATACCTCCCTTTGGCTATATACTCAGTGCAATGCCCTGATGTCATATAGGAACTAGCTTTTCTTCCATTCAACTTATTTAAATTCTTTATATAACACAAATATAATAACTGTGAAAATGCCTCAAGAATACTAGTCTTATAAACGCTGATTCTACTATTCTGTAGGAAAAAAAAATAATTTCCCCCAAAACCTGAATCCCAAGAAATTGTTTTAAAGAGTTGCTACAAATTAAATATATAGAAAATAAAATACATCTTCCTGATTCTAGTGCAAATATCCATAAGTAATTTTTTCATTCAGAATATAACTTCTTTGAAAATTCTCAAATTTGTCTTTGACATTTCTAGAACAACAAAGTAATATATCATCTGCAGATAAAATAAACAGAGCAGATGGAAAAATAAGCCGTTTTTGATACACTTTGAATATTTTGATAAAATTAATAACTAGTTTACTATCCCCTGACCTATATGAAAAGCCTAAGGGCAAACAAATGAAGTAGCAATGCCTATGTAACTTGCTTAGCTCAACAGTACTTGCTCTAAGAATATAATTATATTCTATTTTTTTCCTCTAATTAATTCCCACTCTAGGTAAAAGATTCCTTACTCCTCCTTGCTAGGTTAAGTGAACAGTAGGTACTGTGTATTTATAGCTTCTCTACTACAAATTCTTATCCAGGCATTATGGGATTACCTCTCTTTGGGGCAGGGAGAGGGCAGGATTCTCAAATGTCGGTGTTACTTGCCTGAATAATAATATATTCAATATAATTATTGTATTTAAAAACAAAAATTAGAAAATAAAGCTTAAAAATGGAAATATGCTGAAGTAGAATTAGAAATATTACAGACAACATGGACTGGAGAAGTCAGTCAAACATAAACCTATAATATTGATATACATAGGAGTATAGATATTATAATTATATGTGTTTATATGTATCACACCAAGGTGTATAGAATACAAGTATTATGTATAATACATACTAAAATATATAATATACTTGAGCAAATGAAAGTAAGAAAGAAAGAATGTAATGGTTCCAATCCAGAAAGTTACTGAAAAGAAATCCTAGAACAACAGCTAAGCAGAACCATTTAGTGGTAACCAACTGAAATAGAGAAGGAGAAAAAATGATTGTAATATGAAGTTTCCCCAAACAACAATTCAAGATAAGCTTTCATATGACTTAGGGAAGAAATCAGAATGTGATATGGCAGAGATATCGAGCAAGAAAATAAACAACATTAGAAATTGCCACCACCACTTCTCCCCCTTTCCCCTCCCCATCTGCCCCCACAAAAAAAATCCATGGTCCAAACATGAAGCAAATGATTCAAATTGAAATGGTAAGACAAGCAAGAAGTGGGCCTTTACTCCTCCTTCCGTAATAGGGGTGTGTGAGATAGAATATTCACTACTTCACACAGGGGGAAATAGCTCTCAGGGGAGTGCCAAGTTTCAGTTAGAATGGGTCGTTGAAATGAACATTCAAAAAAATGAGTGAGAATATTTTGCTACGGAGAGATCATCAGTTCACGGATGCACACCAGAAGTGTGGCGGTGCAAACGGTGTAAGACTGGGTAAGATTAGACCATGAAATTTGGGTAGAATAGGGATGATTGGGGAGACTTCAGCTTCTTGTGTTGCCTGAGGCAGGGATGTAAGCCATGATGGGATGAGTCCCAGTGATTACTGAGGCTGATTGTGGTGCTGATGCTGTGAATGTTGAGGATAAATGATGGAGAGGTCTTGCTGGAACAGATACAGTTCTTAGTCTTCCCTTGTAGTCTTCCTAATGATGTTGTTGTCAAGGATCCTCCTCTTCCTACCTCCTCCCTCCCTCTTCCATTCCTTCTTTCTGTCATTCTCTTCCTTCTTCTTTCCTCCTCTTTTCTTCTAAATCACTTAATAGTTTAAACCTTCAATTTTCACTCCAAATTCATGAGGCTAATATCAGTATGTGGACATTCTCTCAAGTCTGTACTATATTCTAACTCCTTAGGTTTATTGTTATTATTTTTAAAATTTAAAAAACATTTTTAGATTTACAAAAGATTTGCAAGGTGATAACAGAAGGTTCCCCTTCATATGCCCAGACTACCCAATTATTAATGTCTCAGATCATCTTGATTCCTGAAAATTCTTTAGGTCCTTTGAAGACTAGGATAGGCTCAGGCCAGCTAAGGAGAAGCAAAGAGGTCATTGAAGGAAGAAGTTTCCATCTGTAGCATGATTTAACTATAGATTTTAGGGCACCATTTTCTAGGCCAGGTATCTATGCCTGTTGAAAACCTTCTGCCTCAGGAAAGTTGTCTCAGTGGAATATTCTTGACAATAACAGTGATGGCTTCTGTCCTGATGCCAGAAAGTTTTCTGGCCCTACAAAAGTCTTGATGTTCTTGTTTCAGTCTTGTTTGGCTGCCATCTATAACCTGGCTCTGAATGTTTCTGGTTTCTGTGTGTTCACTCCTTCTTGCTTCTTCTCAGCCTTGACATGTTCTTCTTGTTTTCAGTTTGATGTTGGCTTTTGTGGTAGGCAGGATAATGGCCCACTAAAGTTGTCCACATCCTAAGCCTTAGAACCCGTGAATATGTTACCTTACATAGTATACTGGGCTGAATAGTGTCCCTCCCAATTCATGTCCACCTGGAATCTTAGAATGCAAACTTCTTTGGAAACTGTAATTAATTAATATAAGATTGTACTAGGTTAGCATGGGCACTGATCCAATGAATGGTGTTCTTGAAAGAAGAGAAAACAGAGACACATTTGCACACAGACAGACGATGGCCATGTGAATATAGATATTAAAGGGGGGAAATGCCATATGAAATGAAGGCAGAGATTGGACTGAGATGTAGAAAGACAAAGAACACCAAGGATTTCTGGTAACTACCAGGACCTACAAGAGAGGCATAATAGCATGGATACTCTCTTACAGCCTCGAAAAAGAACTGACCCTGCCAAAACGTTGATTTCAGACTTCTAGACTCCAGAACTTTAAAACAAATCAGTGCTTTGTTTTAGGTCACCCAGTTTATGGTGATTTGTTATAGCAGCCCTAGCTAGGAAACTAATGAACATGGTTAAAGAGATTTTGCAGTTGTGATTAATTTAAAGATCTTGAGATGGTAAGATTATTCTGGATATCTGAGTGGGCTAATATAATCATAAGGTTCTTTACAGGGGAAAAGGGGAAGCAAGAGAGTCAAAGAAGGAGATGTGATGATGGGAACAGAGCTTTGAGTCATGTGACCGTAAGCGAAGGAATGCAGGCAGCCTCCTGAAGGCGCAAAAGACGAGGCACAGATTTCCCTCTAGAGCTTCTAGAAAGAATGTGGTTCTGCAGATACCATGATTTTGAAGTAGAAAGATCCATTTTGGACTTTGTAGGATAGTACGTTTGTACTGGTTTAAGCCACTAAGTTTGTGGTAATTTGTTACACCAGCAGAAGGAAACAAAAACAGATTTCTAGATTCTGCTTTCTTGGACCTATCCTTTTATCTATCACCACCTATGACCCATTCAAGTCCTATTATCCAAGAATTATTAAGTTAGACAACTAGCATTTTGTGCATGCTACCTTGGATATGAAATGATAATTTCAACTCTGAACTTTGCTCATAGGGCAGCAGAGAAGCTAGAAACATAGGTTTCTTTCAGGATATAAATATAAGGCAAATGAGTTTGCTTGTAGAACAGAACAAATGTGAAAGTGGTGGCAATATTTTTTCCCCTGCCCCTTTGTGAAGTCACTCCTTTTCTTACATATTCATTAGTCCAATAACAAATTAATCAATTAGTTATTTAGAGTGTCTAATATGTATCAGGTATGTTGAGAAGTATTGGGAAAACAAAGACAATTAATGCGTATTTCTTCCCCGTATCAAGAGTTCATAGTATGATGTGGGAGAAGCTGGTAGTTTGCAGAGAGAGGCAAACCTCAAATATAAAATGGTGTGATGAGTAACATCATAGAGATATCACATAAGTGCTGAGAGGCACAGGGGAGGTCCATTTAACGTAAGTGCAGTGGAGCTCAGAAATCTTATAGGAATATCTGGCACTTGTTCAAAAATAATGATAGACATTAGCCAAGTGTAAACTTAAGGAAAGAGCAATACGTCAAGAGGTTAAGTGAGAAGAAAAGCCTGGCACAGTAGGAAGACTGCAAGTAGTTTATTATAATTGAAGTTGTGGATCCAGGAGGGACGGGGTAAAAGAAGAACCTGGACATGTAAGTAGGAAGAAGGATATGAAGGCTTTTGCATGTCATATTATGGGTTACTGACGAAAATGAGAAACTGTTCAATGATTTATAGCAGGGAAAAGACCGTCAGATTTATGTTTTAGCACAGGGGTCCCCAACCCCTGGAACCGGGCCGCACAGCAGGATGTGGGCAGCAAGTGAGTGAAGATTCATCTGCCACTCTCCATCACTCTCATTACCGCCTAAAGCATCCCCGCTGCCCCTTCCGCCACTGGTCCATAGAAAAATTGTCTTCCACGAAACTGGTCCCTGGTGCCAAAAAGGTTGGGGACTGCTGCTTTAGCAAGATTAGTCTAGTTGCATTCTAACCTGTACTGCTGGCTCAATCTAGTCCTAGCCTAACTCAGCACCCTCATCTTTTGGAGCTTTCCTTTTTATTATCCTAATCTCCAGTTTACACAGTTCATTATTAAGCTCCTGAATTGCATCAAGCTCATTATTTCTTTAAGGTTTGTTCCGTATTGTTTCCCCTTCTTATAAAACTCTTACCTCATCTCACCCCCAAGACCTTTACATAAATAACTCCTACTCATCACTCATTAGGTGGTCTTGTTAAGGTTCAGGATGAGCCTCCCCAAAATGTGTCATTTTAGCATGAGAATTACTTTGAGCTAAAGACAGTCGAGACCTTTTGGGTTCACTACTGCCCCTCCCTTAACTACCTAGAAGAATTTAAATTGGGGCTTTCTTCCCAGAAAAGAATTATTACCAGAGCTAAATTTTATCTAAGTGATTGCATGAATACAGCAGGGGAAACATCGAATTACCAGAACATGTAATCTTCTTATCATTCTGTGAATGGCCCCCTTGTCCTTGGAAGCCCTAGACCTTTATCCCATTCCTTAACTCAGGATGACATATGCACCTCATTTTCTCTTTCTTTCTCTGTGTACCTCCTTGTTTACATACCTAGTTCATAGTATAGTCATGTATGGTGAGAGCTCCTTTCTGGAACAGGTCCTCTATCTACATTCCTTAGGCAGTTAGGGGGAAGGTTTAAGGTTCTTCCTGAGCTTTTTGGGCCTTGAAAATAATTAGCCTAAATTAATCCTCATGCCAAAGAGATTGGGGTAGCAAATTTTGCTCCCCTCTAGACCTAATACCTAGCAAAATTCTTGACACACAGTCTGCCTTTAATTTAGATTTATTCATTGTTGCTGTTGAATAAAGAAATAAAAGTATAGGCTGGGGGATGTTTATGGCTGGGAAGCAGGAAAGGAAATGGAATGTTAAGGGAGTGAACATGTAGAAAAGACAGTGAATTTAGGAAATATCTGAGTACAAGACCTAATGACTGACTTGAAACTGGTGGTGAAGGACAAGTTGAAGTCAAGGAGAAGTTTGCCCTCAGAATTCTGTCTGAGGAACTGGCTGGTTGGCAGCAATGGAATGACGTGAGGAAAACTAAAGAGGAAAGTAGGCTGGCTCTGCTACTGGAGATGCAAACTAGATTAATCAAAGTAAACAAACTGAAAAGTCAGTGGTAATCATCAGGGTTTCTAGTTTCAGATCTCAGGACACAGAAAAGTTGTCTGGTATTATCTCTTTAGCCTATCCTTTTGTTTGCATTTAACTCATAAAATTGTTAATCTTTCTTTTACTTTTAAACTGTCTGAGTCATTTTACAGCAAAGTGTACAGGTTGAAGAGAACATATGTTGCATTTCATCTTTTAATCAGTCTTAAAATGTTTCTTGTTTCCTTTTCATAGGTAAACTCATCCTATTTGCATTTATTTAAATACATGTAATGTATTTTTCACTAATACAGTCCTCTTGTTTTAAGTTTTCTCTTTTTAAATTGCCTTGCTGTTTCCTTTGTTTCATTTTTCTATATGATTTTACTAATTGTACTGTATGCAGTTTTAAATAAAATGCTTAAATTTCCATTTCTCAACTTATCAAATGCGAATAAGAAGCAGTTTGACACATTGATTAAGGTTTCAAACTCTTTATTTTTGTTTCTGGGTTCAAATCCTATCTATTCACTTTGTAGCTACTTAGCTTAAGGCAGATCATTGAACTCCATGACTTACTTCTCTCATTTGCAAAATTGGGATAATAATAGTACCTAATTCTTCTTAGGAGTTTGTCATAAGCATCCAAAACTCTGCCCCTGGATTTCTTGTGTGGATATACCAGCATTATTGCACAGATGAGTTTTACCTATTCTCAATTTATCACTTGCACATATTATTTATGTGATAATACTGTCTCTATATTCTTTTGTTAATTGAATATTCACTGCTGCCTACTAAACATATCATGTTTACTTTACAATAATACTGAACGATAAGTATCATTATCCTCAGTTTATAGATAAGAAAATTAAGACTCAGTGGTTAAGTTAGCTGTAGAAAATTCCACAACTAATAAACAAAAGACTCAATATTAAGACCCAGATCTACCTAGCACCAAGCTTTTGACCTTTCCTTTTGCCTTTCTCTTTATTTTGAAAATTATTGGTAACTAGCAGATCTCCTAAGGCCTGGATCATGTCTGCATAAACATATTATAAACTCACTGAAGGTAGAATTACTTTATACTCTTCTCTGATTATGTACTTTCTTGCCTGTATGGTGCTAATCCTGTAACAGAAAATCAATAAATCCCTGACAAATAAGGTTGCAAAATATGTATTTATGACTATTATTTATTCTGAAGGTTAATGATATTTTTTACTCCCTGAAAAGAATAAAACCCTTATGCATATCTTCTAAAAGATAGGCTGTGCAGACTTTTTTATTCGCTACATATTATAAACTTGAAATTCAATAATGCCTTCAAATGGTTTTAAAAAAGGTTAAATGTGGCATCTAGTAGAAGGTTATTTTGGAGGTAATTAAGTGAGGTTGTGAACTGTGTATACAGGGTAATTATTTTGCCAAAGTATCAATGTTCCCTAGAACTTCATTCCTAACTTTGCAAATATTCTTTTATTTTTGACTATTCAGTTTTTTTCTACCTTAGACATATACATATACTAGTGTTTCCAAGGGCAAAACAGTGTGACTACATGTAATATGCAGATTAATGACTTCTTTCTTACTGATCACATCTCTTACTACAATGGGATTCGAGGATTATTTTCATTTTTAAAGTAAACTAAACCCATTTTATTTGCAACAGCAAATGACAGTAACACAAATCTCATTGAACATAATATGAAATCTCAAAATTTTTTCTTATTAATTGAAAAGCAAAATCACTTAAAGAAGAGATTTAAGGATTAATTTTTAAATCAGTTTTTAATCTGCTTTTTCATTTTTCATTACAGTGCAATGAAAATTTATAATGAAAAACACAGTTCTTAACCTTTTTCTTTTTCTTTTACAACTTATATGGTTCCATTTAATGACACTCAGGAACAGGTGAAACTACACAGTAGTGTTTTTAATAATTTTTCTTATTTCAATATATTTAATCCTAAGAAATCAAACATACTACATACCAGAGAAACAGACCAGAATACGGAAATTTACTGCCTACTAGTTTTTAAACCATACATTATACAGTTAAATTTTTTAAGCATATTAAATTCAAGACAGTGATATTTACACAAATAGTTGTGCAGTGATGCATTATGGTAGAATTTGTACTAGATACAGAATGAGAAGATTTTAGTTTGGAACTAAACTCAGCCTAGTCAGTTTGTGCATATGTAAAATGCATGAGTCAAACTACATATTTGATAGTGACACTTCATACTCTCAAATTTCTGTTTTATTAGAAAAATAGCCAACTTAGAATATAAATACACTTATCCAAAGTCCTTAATTTATCTCTGTCTGGCTAGTACTGTTGGAAAATATTTAGCTGAAGTAGGTGGTAATCAGTTAATGTAAATTCAAGCACTGTCTTGAACTTGATATGTCTAAATTAACTTAGAACCTGGTAATTTGATAATACCACATTGACAAAACAACTGTTTGCAGTCCTGAAACCAATGTGGTTGTTACCAAAATGGCAACATAAGAGAAGATAAGCCTGTTTCCCAAAGCTTTTCAACCATTTCCTACTAAGATTATCTGCTAGTACATGAGAACCAGACCAGACCACTGACAAAAATCAAATTAAGGTGTTGCTTTCCCAATCAAGGCTATTGTTTCAAGTGGCCTCCTGGTGCCATCATTAACTTGAGAGGGAAATGAGCAGAGCACAGAGGCCAAAAAGTAAAGGAATGTATTATTTTGGCTTAAAAATATTTCTGAATGAGAATATTTGACTGTTGGTATTTGCACATGGATCTGAGGGAGAAAAAAACTTACTTCCAAAGAGTTTTTGAAGAAAATTACAAGGTTGGCCTATAAAAGTCAGTTCTACACATAAAGCTCCTCCTTGACCTAAAGTGAGTTCTGGTATGACTCAGTCTAAGAGAAATGTTCAGGTCCACAAAGGATACAGTCTCAAAAGCCAACCCCTGCTGTGTCCACAGAGGGTAAGTGATATGAGAAAACCTCCCAGAAATAAAGCCAAGGGTTACAGATGAAAATGAATAAGGAAATTCCTTCAAAAGAGCTGAACCAGGGACTGCATGATCAGCTCACCAAAGAACTCATTCTATTCCCAGAACAGGAAATTGTCTCAGTCACCATCCAAAGAATTTCATTATTATTGTTTATCAGTCATTCCTGTGTTTGCCTTTTTTCCTTTTTCTGAATATGAATTTTTATTGTGTTTACCTTATTTCTGCTCCATGGTTGTATCTAGGAATGATAGGGGCAGACAAAATGCTCTTATTTTATAATTTTCTAGGTCATGAGAACAACATTCACACCTGATAAAGAGAACTGTACATCACCCTAGACTTTTATGTAAATGCAGTCCCTAAAGTTGCTTGGGTGGTAGTTTCCTCAGTAAGGGGTGGGTAGGGGTGGGGGTGAGTGTTCTCTGTTTGCATAAAGACACACACTTGAATATTTAGATATTCCAAGGATACAGTATGGCAGAGACGACCAGTCACATCCCAATATTTTCTCCTATTCTCTTTCATAGGAAGAAAACCCTTGATTTTTAGCTGAACACATGGTTGTCAAGAATAAAGGCTTCTATTCCAGTGTCCTTTGCAGCTAGGTGTCATTAACAGCCTAAGTTCTTATGAAAGAAATGTGAGGGGAAATGTGCTTATGGTAGTGAAGCAAAGTAACTCCCTTCCTTCTTTCATTCTGTGGCAGCACTCTAGCATTGAGAGGTCTACAACTTAGGTGTCTACATCTACAGATGATTTCATGGACAAGGGTTTACGTACCATCACTGAACTGGTAAGGTCGCTTTCAGTCTTGTTTAACTTGATCTCTCTTTTAGTCTGTCCTTGTGGGAAAGTCTATACCTCATCTAATGTACTAGGTAAAGGGAGAATGAATCAGGTGAAAAAAAATATTACATTAAGAGAAGGTGGCAATTGTGAAGTGTTTGAAACTAAAAAAAAATATTATAGTGCATTTGAGAATGTTTGGAGTAAATTGTCATGACTGTATCAAGAAAATGAAAACAAATCTAGCATGGATGAATCAGGGAGTCCAAGGTATTTTGGGGGGATGGGGCAAGGGTAAGTCATAATTGCTTCAAGCCTGAGACAAAGCTGGGTGTTAGATTTTACTCTCAGAGCCAAGAAAATTAACCAGATGCTTGTAGGTAAGAGAAAAATCTATTGTTGATTACAAGAGTAGATGCAGTACCTGGAAACCTCAGCAAGTTTGTCTTTTGTTCTTCACTGAAACACCTTTCCAAGTATCTCCATGGTTGTCTGAGATGTTGTTATATTTTCTACTTTAACACAAATGTAACTTGGTTATTTGGAGGAGTGAATCCTCACACTTAGCTTTCAGACTTTCCCAGGTAGACTTTCCCTACCTTATTCTCCTGGAATCCCTCTCGACTTCCCAAACTTCCCAGTCTCAATAAACTCATGCATCCATGCACATACTCATTCCTGAAAAATTAGTTTTTCTTTCTGATGAGCCACAGAGGTAGGCTTCTGAAAACTGTTCAAGGACTTAAGACATTACATTGTATATATTTGTCTAGGTTTCTGCTTCTGTGAGATCTTAAAGGCAAAGACAATGTTTAATTCTTTGCTGATTAAACATCACCTAGAAAAATGGCATGTATACAGACATAGCAATTATGCATTTTGGTTTTAAAGGCTAATTTATATTCCTAAAATGACCTCATTATACCCATAAATCTTCACCCTATTGCAGAAATTCAAACCTTTGCTCATCCTGTAATACGTCTCCCAAACTGACTCTGATATATGTATTTACTCATAATACTACTTTTCAGAAAATATATCTCATTTTTGTTGGATAAATATAATTGCCATGCCCACAGTGTACACAACAGAAACATTTCCAAATGGTACTGAATGAATGGAAAATAGACTATTGAAGCAATTTCTGGAATCTGATTTCCCTTAAATTACCCTTTTTCTAAACTTCAATTAATATATACACTTCTTGAAATGGTACTTTATATATTCTTACTTCAACTGCCCCACTATTCATATACCTTTGAGTTGTTGTAATTTGGCAGCTACCTTTTTACTATTCTCCTGAAACCTTTCTTGAAAGGTCAGCCATAACTTGCCAAACACTGTCATTATTAGACACCTTGAAATATTTCATCATATTGTAAAAGTTTGTTCTCTTTTGGCTTTTCTGACATTGTATCCTCAAAGATCTTTTCTATTTCTCTGACATACTTTTCTCCTTTTCTCTTACTGAATATTATTCTTTCTCCTCTACGTGCCTCTACTCCAACTGCTCAACACTGGAGTTTTGGGATTTTTTATAACCTCTCTTTCTTCTTAAGTGAGTTTTGGTAATTTGTGTCTTTCAAGGAATTTGTCTCAAATTTATTGGCAGAAAGTTGTGTGTAATATTTTCTTATCCTTTTAATATATATGGGATTATAAAATGATGTCTTCCCTCTCATGTCTGATACTGATAATATTTATCTTCTCTCTTTCTTTTATTTCCCTGGCTACAAGTTCCCTCAACAATGAGGAAAGGGGTGGGTGAATAAATACCACTGCTTCCCCATGCTGAGTGGAAAAATACTGTAGCATATTCTACAGTTGCTCAGAGTTTCCCTCACAAAATGGAGCCAAGTTGCTCAGTCCTCCGATGGCACATTTTCTTGGCATCTCTTTTCTGTTTTACCTTCTCCAGTACCTCATTGGTGCTTGTATCATGGTTAGCTTTTAAGAAATAGGAAGTAAGACAAAGTTCAAAACCAATATCAAGAGAATTCAGGTCTTAAGTAATATTAGGCAAGATTGGGAAAAACACCATCCCCCAAAATTAGCAAAACAATATTATTTACAAAATTCTTACCATATTATATACAAAGTGTCCAAGAATAACACAGTAATTTCTCCCAAGAACAAACTTTTTTACTATAAAAACATGAAATATTAGGTAGAAATAATTATAGGATTGCTTTAGTCTTACAAACTTTGATTCTGTTATGCACTAAAGTGTACTAACTAGTGATCTTGCTTAAAAAATACTCTATACGTCTAATGACACTGTCTCTAGGTCATGTATTTTCTATGAAAGTTCGTGGTATATGGAATTTAATTATTATGTAATTCACACTGTTTTAAACATTAGTTCCTTCATTTTACTTTTGAGGACACTGTGGCCCAGAGTTTTGTAACTCATCTACATTTTTTTGTAACCCATCCATAAATGACAGAGAAAACTAGGAATACAACTGAGAATGGGATTCATAAGTTCTAATTTCCAAGTCAAATTATTCCTACATTATTATAAGTATCTCTTTTACAGTGATCAAGGTAGTTCACTATTTTATACTATCCAAGGAATGGGTTCACGTATAGTTTACTCTGATACCGTGAGAATTTATACATAGGTTGTAAGTATAGAGCATAGTGGTAGAAGCTAGGAAGGTGTAATTGAATTTAAAAGAGTAACCCCGTATTAGTAGATGTGGTGAACTGGTTCATCTAAGTCTTTGCTTCTTCAGTTTTTTCTTTTTCTCTTTTTGCTCAAGGAAATGTAAATTTCAGAATTCAAAGAACACTGTGATTAATTAAATCGTTTGAGCAAAGTGAGGGAAAAGTGAATAAAATGATTGAGCAACGGGAGAAAAGCTTATTTGTGTAAAACAATATCAAATACCATGATAATTATTGAAAAAAACGTGTTGTGGGAAACGTCCTCTTTGGGGAAACAGACATAAAACTTATTTTAAAAAGTAACCAGCTAGATACTTCATTTTTCTCTTTACCATAATGTATAATGCTGGCTCCCTGGAGATACTGGCTTCTACCAACTTCCATTTTTTTAATTAAAATGTTAGAGGAAAAAAAATACTTCAGTAAGTTGTATATTTGCCATTAAAAAACAATTTTAATTATATTAAAATTTATTTAAATTTTTGCTTACAAGTGTGGAAATTTATCTTTTGCTTCATTCTGGATTTGTTTTATTTTAATTTTTGGAGGGGCAATGTTGGTATTAAACTAAGCTCCAAAATATTTTTGATAACTTGTAGGAATTATTTATGTTTTGATGTGAAATGGGCTCAGTGATAATCTCAAGAGGAAACAAAACATAGCTATAGAACAGAGTAAGCTGTTCCAGTTTATTGATAGCCTGCTTTATTTACAGCAGAAACTCTTAACTTTTCTTCCCTTAGAATACATTCAAAACCAAAGCAGCTTAAAAGAACAAATTCATCTCCATAAATTGTGGTTTATAAGCAGGCCACAAGCGTCTATTCAGATGTTGTTGTATTCTTTAAATAAGTAGAGAAGACAAGAATATAATCATATGAATTTGCTACTGTTGCAGATTACAATATCAGACCAAATTGCATGAAGGAAGGGATAAAGAGCTGATTTCTGCTACTTACAAACCGCTTAATGTGATCATTCAGTTCTGAAATTCTAAGAAAGACCTGTACAATTGATATTCACTTGTGTTTTGGAGACACTCCAAAGTGTGTAATATTTTAAATATTCAAAGTAAGATAGGTTTAAATATACATATAAAAACATGTATATACACATATAAATATACATATTTCCTAATCCTTCCATCAAAAACATCAAAACATTGACAATCACAAAGTACTAATCACATTGAGTGCATGAGTTATAAACTCTAAATATAATTCTCAATTAAAATGTTTCAGGATTCCTTGTAAACAAGTAGTATTTTGCAATAAAATAATAGATAAAATAAATTCTGAAGTGAAAACTGTGCAAGATGAGGCTGGGACATTTAGTCTCCACAAGAGTAAGAAAGCTACCTAAGACTAATAGCCAATATGCCAAAAGTACATAAAAGCCAACAGGAAGGGCCTCTCATGGACCAATGATAGGACAATTTGATCATCATAAAGAATAATGAATGTAACTGATTTTCAGACCGTTCATATATAAAACTGATGAGTATAATTATAATTCTTAAGCAATGGAAAGACAGAAAAAAGATTGTTTGGTTACCATTGAAATTAACTAGGTCTCCAAGTTCTTTCTCTGAAAATCAGCAGTTAAACGGAAAATTTAATCATGTATCTTTCTATTTCTCTATGAACCCCATTTTAGTGTAGCGGCTAAATAGCACCAGTGGGCAGAAACACCTGTAATTTGAGGAATACAGTGCAAAATGAAAATGCGGAATCCACTGTTCAAAAATTAACATTTCAAGATGACAACCTCAGAGAATTAAGCCAAGCATGGGGTCCTTTAGAACATGGGATACTGTGTGACTGCATAGGTTGCATGCCCATATAACTGACTGTACTAGTTGATTTAAAAAAAGGTTAAAATAAAACAGAAGAATTTCTACTAATAAATGTGGAAAGAATGACAGAATTAGATAAAGTGATATATTCTGCCAATAATGATAAGTTTAACAAAAAATACAAGATAAAAAGTTGATGGTGAATTCAACAGAGAGATCAGGCTATCATGAACTATTTCAACTGATTAACCTTAGCATCTCAAAAGAAGGGTACCCAAGTGTCTTGTTCCTTCTAATGTTATGCAATAGGAAGTACAAAGCATGAATATGAGCAACAACTGAACTGATAATATCTTCCAGGAGTGAAAGGCATGATAAAAGAGAGCACTGGTTTTTTGGTATATGTGTGTGTCAGGTCTGAATTTTATCTTTCAAGAGAACGAGAACATTGTGATTTAGAGATTGATTATAATCTAAAATAAAATTAGGACTCAACATTAAACTTGGCCTTAGTAAACATTTGTTCTCCCAGCTGTTAATATATTCATCAAAAATTTATTGAGCATCTACTATAGATTTTATATCTGCAAAGATAAAAGGTAAGAAAAATGAATGGGCAGACAAGTCAAGAAAATAACAATTTCAGTAAAATGTAAAGTTCTTCACAAAAAAATGGAAAAGTAGACTGTAGTTATCAGTATTGTAGTGTATATTTGAAATTTGCTAAGAGAGTATGGCTTAAGTGTTCTCACCACAAAAAAATAAAGAAAAGAAAAGCTATGTGAGGTGATGGATATGTTTATTAGCATGATTGTAGTGAGTGTTGCACAGTGTATATGTATATCAAAACATCAAGTTGTACACTACATATACACACTTCTTATTTGTCAATTATACCTCAATAAAGCTGGGGAAAAATAGAGAAGCTGAAGGAGGTTTCTTTTGATTCAGATATATTTAAGAAATAGATTAACCAAATGGAACTTATATACCTATTTGTTCCTTATTTGAAATACTAAACCATTAAAAAAACAAGCAAAATTTTAATATAGATTTAGCATTAGATAATTCCAAAGTATTGTTATAAATACTGTAAAATAGGACGATGTTATTATGGTTATGTAAGAACATTCCATATAGTTTACAGATCTCTGGTATATGCTTTTAAATAATGCAGCAAAAAAGATAAAGAAGCCTAAGGTGTGGATAAAGTAAGCATGGTGATACCTTGTTAATTGTTGAAATCAGGCAGGGCTACATGTGGATATATGAGGACTTATTGAACTATTCTACTTTTGTGTAAATATTTTTGTAAAGGATTATATAAAAAAGCTAGTATGCTTATAGTCACTTCAGTAATAATGGAAGAAATGGATAATGAATAATGAATTGAAATAAATCATATGATTTTGACAGCAACTTTCTAGATTATCTGAACTCCTTTATGATTTGGTAAGAAGTGCCTTCTTTGTGGCATGGACATATATACACTACCAAACGTAAAATAGCTAGCTAGTGGGAAGCAGCTGCATAGCACAGGGAGATCAGCTCGGTGCTTTGTGACCACCTAGAGGGTTGGGATAGGGAGGGTGGGAGGGAGGGAGACGCAAGAGGGAAGAGATATGGGAACATATGTATATGTATAGCTGATTCACTTTGTTATAAAGCAGAAACTAACACACCATGGTAAAGCAATTGTACTCCAATAAAGATGTTAAAATAAAATAAAAAAGTGCCTTCTCTTTTGCTCAGTGTTCATTATCAGCTGAGAGCTGAGTGTATGCTCATTGGCTGTATGACAATATGTTGGGGTCTCTGGAGAGTTAACCAAGCAGGAATTTGATTTGACTCTTTCTAAAAAGTATACAGTTGAGGAATGGAATATGATAGAATCAACAAGTGAATAATCCAAGTAGGGATAATTTTAAGTGTGACCAGTGCCTTTAGAAAATCTCAAGTGTGAAAATGAGGATACAACATTTCTGTGGTCTTTTGTATCATCTAATTCATATAAACACTTTTCTCACTGCCTTAGCATATGTGTGTGTGGATATTTTTAGCTATGTGGAATCATCATACCCTGGAAAAGGTATAACCGAAAGGGTCCTTGTTTTAAATTGTTTACCTAAAATGTGTGTCTTAAGAAGCTAGAGATGTTTTATGAAATGACCTGAAATTTTTGGCTGCAGATTTGAGAGTTGAAATGTTGGGAGTCAGGTGGTAAAATTCAAAGTTATGAATGTTGAAGAGTGGATTTCCCAAATAGTTGAGAAGGTGGTTTAGGGACCTCTTGTTTCTTCCATTTTGCATATTATTTATAATAGAGAAGTGATTCAAGTGTGAACAAACAGGTTTCCTAAAGTAAATAATGTTTATGTTCATCAATAATATAAATTCTTATGCCTATAATGTTTGCAGGAAGACACTCTAGGATTGGATTTGGCATTACCTCCTTAAGCTATGTATCTGAATTATTTATCAATAAAGGGCTCATGAAATCAGAAACACTGTAATAGGTGGGATTATGAGTAGTAAATTCTTCACTATCAGAGGCAATATGGACTTTTAGAGGTAGGGTAGCGCAAAGGCAGGAAAATCAGAATTTAATTGGCAATAATTGACACCCATATGAGCTGTTAAATTATTTTTGTACAGCTAAGTGTGGTACTTAAAAGGGTGAGAAATATTTTCCTTACACTGAAACACAGAGACATCAAACCAGTCTTTACTTATTTATTCTCAAAGGAAGTTACACTAATACATGTAAGGTAGATATATATATATATGTATATATGTACACATATCTATATATAGATATGTATATGTATCTTCCCAAGCTATATATATATATATATATATATATATGTATGTATATATACATATCTATATATAGATATGTATATGTATCTTCCCAAGTGATATTGACTGTATAACATTTGATGTTAATCAACTAACTCTTTAAGTAATTAATCAAAACGCTCAATTTCCTCACATATAAAAGTATATCAGTGTTTACTAACCATGAGCTTAAGGCTCAATACTTAATTACATTATAATTAATGAAATAATCTTTTATTATAAAGAAGAAATATTTTGGTATAGTCTGGGAACATAAAGGCTAATTTTCATATTAAATACTTTATATATATACATACCTTTGTGTGTGTATATAAATATGCACACCATACATATACATGTATATATAATTGTGGTAAGAACATTTAACATGAGAGCTGCTCTCTTAACACATTTTTAAATGTACAGTATCGTTAATGATAGGCATGATGCTGTACAGCAGATCTCTAAAATGTATTTATTTGTATAACTGAGATTTTATATCTGTTGAATAGTAACTTCCACTTCATCTTCTCATAGCCCCTAACAATCACCTCCTCTTTGCTTCTGTCTCAAAACCATCATAAATTACTGCCTTGACTGTCATGAATATTTGACACGTTTTTTGGCTTGCCCAGCATCTGAACCCTCTTTATGGGGGAATCCCCCAACTCTTGGGTTTTGAAAATGCCAGATATTGACTTTGTCAGGGTCTCTTGCAGCTAGGCTGAGATAAGTGCTCTTCTTCTCAGATGTACCTGACTGTGGGTCTCAGAGGTTATGAGGAATTCCCTGGTGCAAGTGGGGGTGGCAGGTGGACTGAGTTCCTTGGGCAACTGGGGTGTGGTTCTGTCAGTGCCGCAGTGCACCACCGGTGCATCATCAGGTGGAACCTGGTGCTCTGCAACTGTGTAAGTGACACCTACGCAGACTTATGCTGAAGCAGAATTTGGGACATTATTATTTTCTATCTGCATAGCTCTAAACCCGGTTTGACCGTATTTCTGGAGATTCTATGAATATCAAATAAATGTTTAATGTTTCTTTGCCTTTTAAAATTAGCAATATTTTGTTCCTGTTATTAGAAACTGAGGACCCTGACAAATAGGTAGCCGAAGTGATTTACAAACTAGGGGTAATCAGGAAAATCTGGAACTGGATACCTGGCCATAATTCAACCAAGAGGCTCTGGGATCCCATGATTTGTATACTGAAATAGTAAACAAATTTTATGTGTGGTTACCTGTAAGACTCTGTGAGGCCTAGCGGGGCTTCCATAGTATGGTATGAAACAGTTGAGGAATTCAAGTGTTGAAAACTATTGCATTATAATAGCTTTATTGAGATATAATTTAGATAACATGATTTTCACCTTTTTAAAGTATATAATTCAGTGATTTTTTTGGACATTTACAAAACTGTGTACATCACCATAATGTACTTTTAGAACACTTTCATAATCCCAAAAGCAAAAACTTGCACTCATCAGCAGTTACTCTCTATTCTTCTCTTTATCCCAGCCATAAGTAGCTACAAATCTACTTTCTGTGTACAGATTTCGCTATTCTGGACATTTCATGCTAGTGGAGTCATACAATATGCATTCTTTTGTGACTGGTATAATGTTTTAGAGGTTCATTCATGTTGTAGCATGTATCAGTACTTTAACCCTTTTTATTGCCAATAATATTCAACGATATGTATTACATACAGCACATTTTTTTTAATCCATTGATCAAGAAACTCTTTTAACAACTTGAAGCTTCCTGTATCTCTTCCTGATCACACACCACTCTTCTCCATAGAATTAACCATTACCTTGAATTATTATAATGATTTCCTTGAATTTATTGTATATTTACTTCTTAAGCAGACATATTACATATATTAATATTTATATTATTTTGCCTGCTTTTTATGTAACTGGAGTAATAGCAAATGTATGATTTTGTACTATGCTTTTCTACTGAACATTATAAAATTCACTATGTTTTTGTCATATATTGTATACTGCTGTAAATATTCCTATTGTATAAAAACATCATAATTTATACAGTAGTTAATAGACATTTAGTTCTATAGCACTTTTCAGCTAATATTAACCATGTTGCTATAAACATTCATACGTACACTTTCTGATGCATATGTGCATATATATTTTAGGATATGTATATCTAGGAATGGAATTTTTGGCTCTTTAACTGCAAAACATGTTATAATATGGTGTACCAATTTACACTCTCTCCAACAGTGTGTGAGATTTCCAGAAGTTCCACATCCTCACTAAAGCTTGGTATCATTATACTGTTTTTATTATTTTGTTGCGATATAATTTACACACAGTGTAACGTATAGATCTTAAGTAAACAGGTTGATGAGTTTTGAATGCATCCGTCTGTGTAACCCACATCTCTATCAATATTATAACATTCCATCACCCTAGAAAGTCATAGTCAATCAGTCCTCACCTCACACTCTTCAGAAATAATCACTGTTCTGATTTTTTTATAACACAGATCAGTTTTTCCTACTTTGAACTTTATATAGATAGAATAATAGTTCGCACTCTTATGTGTCTAGCTTATTTCATTCATCCAAATGCCTGTGGTCTTCATGTTGTTGCATGTACTAAATTTGTTCCTTTTTAGTGCTGAGTAGAATTCCATTGTAAAAATGTATATCAAATTATTATTATCCATTCTTATATTACAAAACCCTGCTCTGTTTTTTTACCCCAATTGTTGCTTACTAAGAATAAAGCTGCTATGAATATTGCTCTACAGGTCTTTTGTAGATATGTTTCCGTTATCTTGGTAAATTCTTAGGAGTCGTGTTGGGTATGTGTGTACATATTTCAAGGATAGAATAGGTCCTCAAGAGGCAATATCCATAAGAGATGCACAGTTAACAAAGCAAATAGCTATCACAGTTGTTTTTAGACATGTTACAGAGGTTTGAGCAGTCTATACAGGTAAACACAGCTAAACCCACATCTAAACTCTTCTGATGGTCACTCAAACAATAGACTTTGACTTACTGTGAGTCATTAACATGGTCCCACAAACACTTAGCCTCTCAGGTTGGAACTAGGAGGAAACTCAGGCCACTGAGGTTGTTGCAATAAAACCCTTGAGAGTGGATTTGACTAAACGATAATAAAAAAAATAATATGTGTAAAAATAATCTTCTTTGGTTAGATTATTTAGCATTGTACTTTTAGCCATATTTTTTTTAAGTTGAGATGCTATATTTATTTAATTTGGTTACTAAATATTGAGTAAAAATTTAATGACTAATGTAATATGAAATTTATTTACTTTTTGACATCTTTATTGGAGTATAATTGCTTTACAATGATGTGTTCATTTCTGCTTTATAACAAAGTGAAGCAGCTATACATATACATATATCCCCATATCTCCTCCCTCTTGCATCTCCCTCCCAGGCAGGTTGTTTTAAAACTGTTCTGTTACTCCATTTGGATGGAGCCTACTAGACAAAGATATTCCCCAGAGTGGCAGATTTTTAATTTTTAATTTTTGGTATTGTATGTTTAACACAAAGTATTAAATATAGTTCAGTACATTTATTTTAGGAATGAGGTTGAAAACATACATTTCTAACTATAGACTGAAGAGGAAGTATATGTAACCTTCATTCCTACTGTACTGAAACAAAAATAAAAACCAATGTATTTTGTAATGAAAACTCCTAACCTTTTTACCTAGTCTTAAGAATTTATAAACCTGAAGGGTGAAGGCAGATTTTCCACAAATAATTAGAAGCGTATTTTCATGCCTCATTCATGTAATCTCCAATCTAATTCCTGTGGTGGCCAGCCTGTGGTATGAGTAATATTAAATACTTTCTAAGGCAGTTGTTGATGACACCTATTACAAATAATAAATTGGGTAAGCCTATTTCTATTTTCTTTTCCTTTCCCACTTCCTTTTTTTCTCTTTTAGTCATTCCTTTCTCAGTTTAATTGCCAGTAACTTAATTGTGTTGGTGGTAGTTGGTAGTAGAAACATCATTTATTTTAAAAGTGAAGCATTACAGTGGCAGTATAAGATAGTAGTTAAGCTCTCAGGCTTTGGAGTATGATTGCTGCTTCTCAGCCTGTAACATTAGAAAAGTCATTCAACCTCTCCATGTTTCAGTGTTCAGGTGTTGTCAATAGCACCTAATCTATAAGCTGTTCTGAGAAATTTTTTTTAAAAGATGTTTATAAAAATCCTTACACAGTTTTTGGCATATAGTAAGCACTTGATAAATGTTAGCTGTTGCTGTTATTACTATTAAGTGAGGAAATTTTGATTTGGAATATTAGAAACAGGGTGCTTGTGCTATTGTCGCTGCTTTAAAGAGTCCTGAGGTAGGGAGGAAAGAAAAAAGTCAGGTACATTCTAACTGTCTAACATGTCTCAGGTACATTCTAACTGTCTAACATGTTAGACATGTCTAACATGTCTCATTGTATACTTAATGTAGTGCCATGGCTGTTTACATTTCTTTTACTAAATGCTGCCTAGGACTTGCAGGTTTCAATGTCCAGCCCTGCATATGAATATGACACTGACAACCCCCACCAATAAAGGGTGCTCCCAGCTCCCTACACCCAGACTTTGCTTTCTTTCCTGTGGGAGGATCCTGAGTAGAGACTGTACACCAAATATTTGGAATAATTGGTACCATGAAATTTACCCTTTATCACCTTTTCTGTATCTTCTTATGTCTTATTAATTTGATAAGTACACAGATTGAACATATTGAAAAAAAGAACAGTATTATCTAGGTATTTTATAAATACATAAGAGAGGAGTGCTAAGTTGGAACATATTGGTGGGGGTGCATATCTCCTATACCAAACAGCTAAGTAAAACATGCAACATCATAGTCAGTTTCAGAGCTTGAATAAAATCCCAGTCCTAATGTCTCTGGGATCAAACTGTCTATAAACATTATACACACACACACGTGTGTGTGCATGTTTTAAGTGGGACAGTGTATTTTAGATTGCAGTCAACTTGTATGATTTCTAAAGCGTAACTTCAATTGAATTCTCCTGAGAAAATTCAGTAAATAATATTCCTCATGTTTAAGTAGCAGATGCTCCACTTGGGTATACACAGGTTTTTAGCTCCTGAAGCCATTTAGAAGCCGGTTTCCCATAGGCTCCTCTGACATACTTCATTTTGCTTTATTATCATTTCTTACTTTTTGGTTCAAAATAAAGCATTAAAGACCTAGAGATCAGTGAAGCGAATCCATTCATTTGTCTCTAGTGCACACCAACACATTAGTAGAATTTCTTGATTTTTTTTTTTTTTTTTTTTTTTTTTTTTTTTTTTTTTTGCGGTACGTGGGCCTCTCACTGTTGTGGCTTCTCCCGTTGTGGAGCACAGGCTCTTGGACACGCAGGCTCAGCGGCCATGGCTCACGGGCCTAGCCGCTCTGCAGCCTGTGGGATCTTCCCAGACTGGGGCTTGAACCCGTGTCCCCTGCATCGGCAGGTGGGCTCTCAACCACTGTGCCACCAGGGAAGCCCGAGTTCCTTGATGTTTGAAGGAAGGCATTCTATCAGATACAGAAATGTGGAGGACAAAAAGTCTCTCTTTACTTGCTTTCATTTGGGTCATGAGATATCAAGAAGTACAGAGTACAAACAAATGTAATATTTTTAAACTCAGGAAAAAATTATCAGGAGTTTATAGTTAAAATAATTTATTGCTCATTAACTTCTACATACTTATAACTGAGCTTTCCTTCTCCCTAGAAGTTTCTTAATCAAGTGGCTCTTCTGTAAGTATTTAGAACAAGCTTGTTTGTTTTTATAGGTCAGAGAAAATTGGAGATTGAAGCATCACTATTATTAATTCAGACTACAGATTACTTCATTTTTCTTTACAATTTATCCTTCTGTGAATATATTACCACTATTCTAGAATTGTTGCAAATAAGACACTTCATTCAGCAACAGGGAAAAAAAACCTCAATTTGAAACAACTAACTCTTTCTATAACTGGCATGAGCTTATCTGAGGTGGCTTAATTTTCTTTTTTAGCAATGCTTAAATATTTCTGAGAGTTTGTCTAAAGCGTTTTCCACAAATGGTGATTAAGGTTCACTATGCAGCCCAAGAAGATAGCATCCATGTTAAATACTTTTTAACTGTATCTGTGAAAATAGTTTTTCAAGGGATTTATTGAAGCTATGGCTGGGCCAAATTTATATGTGAGCTGAATTCCAAACTGTGTTTGTAAGTCAGATATAAGGAATTGACAACTTTCCATAGAAAGAATGTTATATAACATTATTAATTCCCTATGTCAACTTCAGTAAAGATAAGAGTAAGATTTGAGTCAATTGAAAGAGCAGGGTGAATCTCTTCTATTTCTATCAAGGTGGTCAACTAGATAGTTTGGAAAATTCTTCACTATAAAATACAAGATGACAGATAAACCAATCACCATTCTTATAAATACTTAGCTTAACCTAAAAGAATGTAAAATGTATGCCCAGTAGCACACTCTCTCCCTCACAGAAAAAATAATCTAAACCCAAATGGTAAGCAAACTCAAAAGCTAAAACTATCTAAGGACACTTAATGAGATCCAAGTGTTGATGTTTATAATATGTAATCACCTATTTGATAGAAGCAGACCTTGTCTGAACTGGGTCCTGAAAATCCTTGATGGATTATGGACAGGTATGGTTTAAAAAGAGGAAAAACCAGCATGACCTGGATGACAGAAAGATTTGGGTGTGGAAAAGTAATTCAAAGGAAAAAGGTAGTCCTGCCAACAAATTGTGCTGGAACATTTGTGTATCTGATGCAAAAAAGTAAATATCAGTTCCTCAAATTATATACAAAAATGAACTCAAAATCATTCAGGCACAATTTTAAAATCTGTAACTACAAAATTTCTGTAATATAACATAGGAAAAAAATCTTTGTGACACTGAGTTAAAGATTTTTAGATATGACACCAGAAGTACCATTCATAGAATAAAAAGTTGATAAATTAGAACTTATTAAAATTATTTTGCAATACAACATTATTTTATTCATAAAGAACTCTAAAGACTCAATTATCTAAATAATGCTGTGACCATATAATATAAAAAGTTTTAAAATTTTAATGTTTTTTATTTTCAGCATGTTTTGAAGGGCTGATTATTATGTATATATAGTAATGACCAAACTCTTTTATACTTCTTGAAGAAGTCAGAAACTTATCCTATTTATTTATTTACAGTTGACCCTTGGACAACATGGGTTTGAACTGCATGAGTCCACGTATATCTTGATTTTTTTCAGTAGTAAATACTATAGTACTACCTGATAAGTGGTTAGTTCAGTCTGCGCATGTGGAGCTGGGTACACAGAACAACTACAGGTGTAAAGGGCAGACTATGAGTTACATGTGAGTTTTCAACTGCGTGGTGGGTTGGGGCCCCTAATCCTTGCATTGTTCAAGGGTCATATGTATTTTGTTTTGTTTTGTTTTTTTTAAAGTTCTTGTCAAATTTAATTAAATTTGAGTTAATTTAATTTCCCAACTTTCTTGAGGTATGATTGACAGATAAATATTGAATATATTTAAGGTGTCAAAGGTGGTGATGATATACGTATACATTGTAAAATGATTACCACAATTAAACTAATTAACATATTCATCACTACACAGTTACTCGTTTTTGTGTGTGTGAATGTTCTAAGAACACTTAGATCTACTCTCCTTAGCTAATTCCAAGTATACAAAACATTATTAACTAGAGTTATCCTGTACTTTAGATCTCCAAAATTTATTCATCTTCTCTCTGAAAATTTATACTTTGACCGATATCTCCCTGTTTCCTCCACCCTGTAGCCCCTGGTAACCACCATTCTACAATCTGTTTCTATGAGTTTAACTTTTTTAGATTCCACAAGTAAGTGAGATCACGCAGGATTTTTCTGTCTTTGTCTGGCTTATTTCACTTAGTGTAACAATGTCCTCCAGATTCATACATGGTGTCACAAATAGCAGGATTTCCTTCTTTTTTAAGGCTGAATAAAATTCCATTATATATGTATATATCTCTCACCTTTTTTAATCCATTCATCTATTGAAGGACATTGAGGGTTTTTTAATATCTTGGCTATTGTGAATAATGCTGCAGTGAACATAGGAGTGCAGATATCTCCTTGAGATACTGATTTCATTTCCTTTGGATCTATACTCAGAAGTGAGTTTGTGGGATTATATAGTAGTTGTATTTTTAATTGTTTGAGGAACCTCCTATGTTTTCTATAATAGCCTCACAAATTTACGTTCCAGCCAACGGTATGCAAAGTTTCTCTTTATGCACATCCTCATCGGCATTTGTTATCTCTTTTCTTTTTCTTTTTAATTTATTTTTATTGAGTATAGTTGTTTTACAATGTTGTGTTGGTTTCTACTGTACAGCAAAATGAATCAGCTACACATATACATATATCCCCTCTTTTTTGGATTTCCTTCCTATTTAGGTCACCACTTAAACATCCTAACAGGTGTAAGATAGTATCTCATTGTGGTTTTGTTTGCATTTCCCTGGTGACTAGTGGTGTTGAGCACTTTAATTAAAAAAAAAAAAGAAAAGAAAAAATTTGGAGAAGAGATTGAGATTTTTTGAATGGTTCAAATATGAATATTAATGTAAAGCAGTAAGTCAAATTAACCTAGAAAAATATGAAAAACTAGAGCTAAAAGGAAATAGAAAAGTCAAGTTACATGTTCTTTGGCTAATATTTTATTATTTTAAGTATTTTAGAAGAATTAAAATAAAAATTTGGTATTTTTATTCTTTCATTCTATCAATTTTTTATATAATTTAAAATACTTCATAGGGTCATCTTTTAATATATTTAGGACTTAAACATGCATATTTTTAATTTTCATTTTACCATGTTATATAAGCAATCATGTGCATATATTAATATTTAATTACTTTTTTGAAAACAGAATAAAATATATATTATATATTATATACACACACACACACACACACACACACACACACACACACACACACACACATATATATACTCTGGAATCCTTGTATCTTTCCCCCAAATTTTGGAATAAGGTTAGTTTGACCAAGAAGGAAAACCTCAAACCCAACCCATTAGATTTGGTGTATTACATTTGGATCAGTCAAACCCAAGGAAACACATTTATTAACAGCTTGGGGAGTGGAGGTAAAATAAGAACAAAACAGTGTGAAGAAATAAAGGGTCCATGATTAACTCTTTGAAAGATAAAATGATAATTAAAAAATAATTGTTTTTTAAGAAAACATATTGATTAAATTTGTTAAAATTGCTATTATCACGGATTCTTTTAACTTTATTTCTCAATAAAGCTTTCCCAAGGGAATGTTCTACAGGGCCCCCAATAACAACTTTGTCCAGTAGTGTTCTAATTAACTGTGCCAGAGGATCTGTTGTGCTGTCTAGCTAATGCTTTCTATCTGGTTCTTTGCTGTCCATCATGTATCATTGTTCAGCGAGTGACAGCAGTCAGGTTATTAAAGGTGTAGATATTAAATTAACAACAGTAGTAAACATTGTAGCTGTACTTCATATCTCAGCAGAACCAATGAAGTGGATGACACTGAATCCATGCTGATATGCGGCAATGACAGATGGGCGTCATTTAACAGAATACATCAGTGGGCAACCCACATACCACAGCTGTCCTCCACAAAATGAATTAGATCAGGGTAATTAATCTAAGGCAGAAAATATTACCAAAGTGGATCCTAAGCAGAATTAGAGAAGAATGAAATATCCTGCTCAAAAATTGAAAAGGATTTATGCATTAACAGTTCTAGTGCTGACAAGAAGGTTTCCTGAAGTTACTTCGCTTCTTAAAAAAAATATAAAAACCTTCCCTTTTGTTGAGAAACAAACTCACCATTTGGGATTAAAGTGGGTGATGGTTATTACTTCACTCATGTTCTAAAAATAGGTGCTGCTGAGAGATGAAGCTCAACCTACTTGTATATATGGATAAGTTCTTTAAATTACAACAAATTTCATTATCTTTTATCACATATGTTTGCTCCAGGTATAACAATCTGAGGACTAGTAATTATACTGATAATAATTCAAAGATTAAACTCTCATTTTAAATAGATTTGATAGACAGAAGTGGATGAATGGCTAGATAAATGATAGACTATAGATAATCTTTTACTTTCTGATTTTAATTACCTGTCACTCTAAAGATTATTTAGGTCTACAGTTCTGCAAAAAAAACAGGTACAGATTCTTAATAATTTGGATGAATTTCTTAAATATCTCATTCATTTTAAGAATGTACTTAAGGTGGGGAGACCTTCAAGATGGTGGAGGAGCAAGATGTGGAGATCACCTTCCTCCCCACAAATACATCAGAAATACATCTACATGTGGAACAGTTCCTACAGAACACCTACTGAATGCTGGCAGAAGACCTCAGACGTCCCAAAAGGCAAAAAACTCCCCAAGTACCTGGGTAGGGTAAAAGAAAAAACAGAGACAAAAGAATAGTGATGGGACCTGCACCAGTGGGAGGGAGCTGTGAAGGAGGAAAGGTTTCCACACACTAGGAAGCCCCTTCACTGGCAGAGACTGGGGGTGGGGGTGGTGGAAGCTTCAGAGCCACAGAGGAGCACAGCAGCAGGGGTGCAGAGGGCAAAGCGGAGAGATTCCCGCACAGAGGAGCGGTGCCGACAAGCACTCACCAGCCTGAGAGGCTCGCATGCTCACCCGCTGGGGCAGGCGGGGCTGGGAGCTGAGGCTCCAGCTTAGAAGGTCAGATCCCAGGGAGAGGACTGGGGTTGGCTGCGTGAACACAGCCTGAATGGGGCTAGTGCACCACAGCTAGCCAGGAAGGAGTCCGGGACAAAGTCTGGAACTGCCTAAGAGGCGAGAGACCATTGTTTTCAGGTGCGCAAGGAGAGGGGATTCAGAGCACCGCCTAAACAAGCTTCAGAGACAGGCGTGAACTGTGGTTATCAGCGTGGACACCAGAGACGGGCATGAAATGCTAAGGCTGCTGCTGAAGCCACCAAGAAGCCTGTGTGCAAGCACAGGTCACTGCCCATACCTCCCCTCCCAGGAGCCTGTGCAGCCTGCCACTGCCAGGGTCCCATAATCCAGGGACAACTTCCCCCAGGAAAACACACTGTGTACTTCAGGCTGTTGGAAAGCCACACTGGCATCTGCTGCCACAGGCTACCCCTCCTTCCCCCCCCAGCCTGAGTGAGCCAGAGCTCCCTAGTCAGCCACTCCTTTAACCCCGTCCTGTCTGAGCGAAGGACATATGACTCAGGAGACATACATGCAAAGGCTGGGCCAATCCAAAGCTGAACCCCAGGAGCTGTGCAAACAAAGAAAAGAAAGGGAAATTTCTCCCAGCAGCCTCTGGAGCAGCGGATTAAATCTCCACAATCAACCTAATGTACCCTGCATCTGTGGAATACCTGAATAGAGAATGAATCAACCCAAAATTGAGGTGGTGGACTTTGGGAGTAACTATAGACTTGGGATTTGCTTTCTGCATCTAATTTATTTCTGGTTTTATGTTTTTCTTAGTTTAGTATTTAGAGTTTATTATTGGTAGATTTATTTATTGATTTGGTGGCTCTCTTTTTTATTTTAATATATATATATATAATTTTTTTCTCTTTTTTTGTGAGTGTGTATGGGTATGCTTTCTGTGATTTTGTCTGTATAGCTTTGCTTTTACCATTTGTTCTAGGGTTCTGTCTGTTTTGCTTTTTGGTTTTTTTTGGTTGTTGGCTTTGTTTTTTTAGTATACTTTTTAGCGCTACTTATCATTGGTGGATTTCTTTTTTGGTTTGGTTGCTCTCATCTTTTTTTTCTTAATTTTTAATTTTTTTAAAATTTGTGTTTTTTTATTTTAATATCTTCATATTTTTCATTTTCCTTTCCTTCCTTTCCTTTCCTTTCCTTTCCTTTCCTTTCCTTTCCTTTCCTTTCCTTTCCTTTTTCTTTTCTTTCTACCTTTTCTTCTGAGCCATGTGGCTGACAGGGTCTTTGTGCTCTGGCTGGGTGTCAGGCCTTTGTCTCTGAGGTGGGAGAGCCAAGTTCAGAACATAGGTCCACAAGAGACCTCCTGGCTCCACATAATATGAAATGGTGAAAGCTCTCTCATAGATCTCCATCTCAATGTGAAGACCCAGCTCCACTCAACAACCAGCAAGCTACAGTGCTGGACACCCTATGCCAAAAAACTAGGAAGACAGGAACACAACCCCACCCATTAGCAGAGAGGCTGCCTAAAATCATAGTAAGGTCACAGACACCCAAAAACACATGACTGGAGGCGGTCCTGCCCACAAGAAAGACAAGATCCAGCCTCATCCACCAGAACACAGGCACCAGTCCCTTCCACCAGGAAGCCTACACACCCACTGAACCAACCTTAGACGCTGACGGCAGACACAAAAAACAATGGGAACTACGAACGTGCAGCCTGCGAAAAGGAGACCCCAAACACAGTAAGTTAAGCAAAATGAGAGACAGAGAAACACACAGCAGATTAGGAGCAAAGCAAAAACCCACCAGACCAAACAAGTGAAGAGGAAATAGGCAGTCAAACTGAAAAAGAATTCAGAATAATGATAGAGATGATCCAAAATCTTGGAAATAGGATGGAGAAAATACAAGAAACATTTAACAAAGACCTAGAAGAACTAAAGAGCAGACAAAAAATGATGAACAACACAGCAAATGAAATTTATAATTCTCCAGGAGGAATCAGTAGCAGAATAAATGAGGCAGAAGAACAGGTAAGTGACCTGGAAGATAAAATAATACAAATAACTACTGCAGAGCAGAATAAAGAAAAAAGGATGAAAATAATTGAGAACAGTCTTAGAGAATTCTGAGACAACATTAAATGCACCAAAATTCGAATTATAGGGGTCCCAGAAGAAGAAAAGAAAAACAAAGGGACTGAGAAAATGATTGAAGAGATTATAGTTGAAAACGTCCCTAATATGGGAAAGGAGATAGTCAGTCAACGCCAGGAAGCACAGAGAGTCCCATACAGGATAAATCCAAGGAGAAACATGCCAAGACACATATTAATCAAACTATCAAAATTTAAATACAAAGAAAAAATATTAAAAGCAGCAAGGGAATAACAACAGATAACATAGAAGGGAATCCCCATATGGTTAACAGATGATCATTCAGCAGAAACTCTGCAAACCACAAAGGAGTGGTAGGCCATATTTAAAGTGAAGAAAGAGAAAAACCTACAACCAAGATTACTCTGCCCAGCAAGGATCTCATTCAGATTTGACAGAGAAATTAAAACGTTTACAGACAAGCAAAGGCTAAGAGAATTCAGCACCACTTAACCAGCTTTAAAACAAATGCTAAAGGAATTTCTCTAGGCAGGAAACACAAGAGAAGGAAAACACCTATATAACAAGTGCAAAACAATTAAGAAAATGGTAATAGGAACATACATATCAATAACTACCTCAAATGTAAATGGATTAAATGGTCCTACCAAAAGACATAGACTGGCTAAATAGATACAAAAACAAGACCTGTATATATGCTGTCTACAAGAGACCCACTTCAGACCTAGGGACACACACAGACTGTAAGTGAGGGAATGGAAAAAGTTACTCAATGGAAATGGAAATCAAAAGAAAGCTGGAGTAGCAATTATCATATCAGACAAAAT
This sequence comes from Lagenorhynchus albirostris, assembly GCF_949774975.1. NCBI lineage: Eukaryota > Metazoa > Chordata > Mammalia > Artiodactyla > Delphinidae > Lagenorhynchus > Lagenorhynchus albirostris. Next base: position 62,404,574 of record NC_083102.1, read on the forward strand.
AGACTTTAAAATAAAGACTGCTACAAGAGACAAAGGACACTACATAATGATCAAGGGATCAATCCAAAAAGATAGGGCTCCCAGACTTCAGACTATACTACAAAGCTACAGTAATCAAGACAGTATGGTACTGGCACAAAAACAGAAATATAGATCAATGGAACAGGATAGAAAGCCCAGTGATAAACCCATGCACATATGGTTACCTTATTTTTGATAAAGGAGGCAAGAATATACAATGGAAGAAAGACAGCCTCTTCAATAAGTGGTGCTGGGAAAACTGGACAGCTACATGTAAAAGAATGAAATTAGAACACTCCCTAACACCATACACAAAAATAAACTCAAAATGGATTAAAGACCTAAATGTAAGGCCAGACACTATAAAACTATTAGGGGAAAACATAGGAAGAACACTCTATAACATAAATCACAGCAAGATCCTTTTTGACCCAACTCCTAGAGAAATGGAAATAAAAACAAAAATAAACCAATGGGACCTAATGAAACTTAAAAGCTTTTGCACAGCAAAGGAAACCATAAATAAGACGAAAAGACAGCCTCAGAATGGGAGAAAATATTTGCAAATGAAACAACTGACAAAGGATTAATCTCCCAAATTTACAAGCAGCTCATGCAGCTCAATTTCAAAAAAACAATCCAATCCACAAATGGGACGAAGACCTAAATAGACATTTTGCAAAGTAGATATACAGATTGCCAACAAACACATGAAAGGATGCTCAACATCTCTACTCATTAGAGAAAGCAAATCAAAACTACAATGGGGTATCACCTCACACCAGTCAGAATGGCCATCATCAAAATATCTACAAACAATAAATACTGTAGAGGGTGTCCAGAAAAGGCAACCCTCTTGCACTATTGGTGGGAATATAAATTGATACAGCCACTATGGAGAACAGTATCGGGGTTCATTAGGAAACTAAAAATAGAACTACCATATGACCCAGCAGTTCCACTACCTGGCATATACCCTGAGAAAATGATAATTCAAAAAGAGTCATGTTCCACAATGTTCATTGCAGCTCTATTTACAAGAGTTAGGACGTGGAAGCAGCCTAGGTGTCCATCGGCAGATGAATGGATAAAGATGTGGCTCATATATGCAATGCAATATTACTCAGCCATAAAAAGAAACAAAACTGAGTTATTTGTAGTGAGGTGGATAGACCTAGAGTCTGTCATACAGAGTGAAGTATGTCAGAAAGAGAAAAACAAATACTGTATGCTAACACATATATATGGAATTAAAAAAATGGTTCTGAAGAACCTAGGTGCAGGACAGGAATATAGAGGCAGACGTAGCTAATTGACTTGAGGACAGGGGAGGCGGAAGGGTAAGCTGTAACGAAGTGACAGTGTGTCATGGACATATATATGCTACCAAATGTGAAATAGATAGCTAGTGGGAAGTAGCCGCATAGCACAGGGAGATGAGCTCGGTGCTTTGTGACCACCTAGAGGGGTGGGATAGGGAGGGTGGGAAGGAGACGCATGAGGGAAGGAATATGTGGATGTATGCACACATATAGCTGATTCACTTTATTATACAGCAGAAACTAATGCAGCATTGTAAAGCAATTATACTCCAATAAAGATGTTAAAAATATATATATTTATCTTAAAAAAACAAAGAATCTACTTAAGGTATATTTCAAAGAACATTTAATAATTTAACATTATTACCCTTTTACTTATTTACAATAATTTATGTTGAAAACCAAAATACTTTCAATTTAATATAAAAATTGTTTCTTAAAATTGCTGTTTAAATTCTTTTTAGTGTCTTAAAGTACAGATTTGTGATGTATATCTTTAAAAAAGAAAATGCTCTGGATGTTATATTTTAATTTTCCAATAGATGAAACCCATGATTTAGAAAAGAGTCAGACACTATATTGAAATCATCTAATAAACAAGTATATTCTAATGTTTAGCATTAAATCAATGTGTGCCTGCTGTACTTACCTTTTTTTAAAGTTAAAACTGCCAGAGCTGAGACATTAATTTCTAATTCATGAATACCTTATGGATTTAATTTCAAGTGTTGCACTGTATAAAGTTCTGATATCTTCCTATGAAACATATTTATGACAATTGTGGCCATTGATCACGCAGCATGTCATCTTCTCAGTTGTTACAGCTCCTCTCTAGTTTTTGCTTTCTTTCTATTCTCTTCCCTAGAGGCTCCTTTCTTCTACCTCTCATGGGAAGATTGAAAAACCTACTGCTAATTACTGCAGTTAAATTATTTAACACAGCAGGGTATATCCAAACACAATCCTTCTTTTTTAAAGAATTTGCTAGCTTCTTGTTAAGTTAGCAGCTCTTAGTTGGAGGCTTGTAACAGTCATGTAAAACTATTGTGTGTTTATTGTAGAAGCATTGCAAACTGAAGGCAGAAGAAGCTACCACATGCACAGTATCTGATTTTTAAACTTGATTCTCTTGATCATCTGTGATTAAATTGTGGACTAACTGCTGTTCACATTTAAGTATTAAAATTGAAAACATGTTTGAAGGGCAGAAAAATATAAATACATCTCAGTATGCAAAGGTATTTAGTCTCTCTCCCTCAATTCTCAAAATTAAAAAATGCCCACCTACATCAAATAACATAATCTTCAATGTATTTTTAACTAAAAATGTAAATGATTAAACATGAAAGGAAAGGGACTCTAATGTTTTTTTTAATTCAACTCTATTGAATAAGAACTGTATTAACTTTAAATTTAGTCTGCAATGGCTTCTTGACTAAAAGATTGTATTTGTGTTATTTCTAGAATATTAATAAGGCCAAATTTTAGTGGGTTTGAACTTTTTTTTGATATGAACAACTATCTGGAATATTATTATGAGTTCTTCATTTTGAGTGGTCACTGAACAGGAACAAGTCAAAGAGCAATTTTAATTGCTGTGTTACCTAGAGATATTTTGCATTATATTCAGAAGCTTTTTTTTTTTTTTGGCGGTACACGGGCCTCTCACTGTTGTGGCCTCTCCCGTTGCGGAGCACAGGCTCCAGACGCGCAGGCTCAGTGGCCATGGCTCACGGGCCCAGCCGCTCTGCGGCATGTGGGATCTTCCCAGACCGGGGCACGAACCTGTGTCCCCTGAATCGGCAGGCGGACTCTCAACCACTGCGCCACCAGGGAAGCCCTCAGAAGCTTTTTATCCGTTAATGTCCTCTGGTGTCTCCATATAGTTTAAGCCCTAAACTCTGATATATGAGCAATAATAAAATACTGCTATAAACTAATTTTATTATTGTAACCCATGATATGACACTATACAGTGACAGTAATATCATATTGTCCTTTGCATACAAAGTTGACATTACTGAGTCACCAATATTACAATGTGTATTTTTAGTCATATTCACATCCTGACTTTTCTATTTAAGAGCGTTTATTTTTACCTTGAGAATATTATTTTTTAACTACCTGAACTTGACGTTTCTATCTCTAAAGTGGGAAGAATAACCTTGCATTGTGTTGAGGCTCTAAAGAGAGAAAGAGAACATATTTCCATATTTAATATTTTAGTTGTTTATGACATAGCAGTCTCGCAAATATTTTGCACTGCTCAATGTACAAGGACTGGTGCAAAGTATTTAAGAAATGATTTTGGCATAGAAAAACACACACGTGTTTATAAGACAAGAAGTTATTTGTGCAAAGCTGCTTTTCTTGGTGACCAAAACTGTAACCTTCTTAAAAAATGCTCTTACCCACTGAACAGACCAAAGCCTCACCTGTATAAAACAGTAACCCAAATCTACTTGGAAGCAATTCCTACCTATTACAGTACCTTTTCAAGGACCAGTGGTTGGATTTCAGATTCCAACAATGCAGATACACTTTTTCTTTATGAATAACAGCCATTAAAATGGTGCTTAAGCATAAAGGTTTATAAGTGGAATCTTATTATGATATGATGTTCTGTAGACTAGTGTTCATGATTCAGCAGCTAAGTCTTGGTATCAAGGTAAGAAAAAGACTACTTTTAACTGGTGCCTCCTACAGCTCGATTTCCTTAAACTAAATAAGACCAAGGTGCCAGTTTCAAGCATTTGAAGTCTTTGGGTCCCCAAATAATTGCTCTTGGAAGCTACAGGTGACAGATTATAGAGATAAAAAAGCAGTTTTTGAGGCAAATGGACTTGTACTTGGAAAATACCTGTATGACATCCAGACAAGATACTTAGCTTTACTTGGTTCAGTTTCCTTACCCAGGAAATGAGAGTATCCAACTTGCAAATTCACCGTCAAGATTAAATAGAAATATGTCAATGTAACACAGTCAGTAGGATGCCTGACATGTAATAGAGGCTAATAGTTGTTTATTATTACCTTTAAATACAAAGTCAAAGCAAGGGTAAAGATACTAAATAGGAAAAATTTCTGAATTTCTCTGTCCCTACATTATCAATGATTCACTTCTGCACTCCACATACCCACACTCCAAAAGAGAAATAGCCTCAGGGAAACTTTTTATTACACAGTGTCTCTGGGGCAGTTGCTCCTGCCCACCTTATGAGACTAGTAGTTGGTGTCAACATTAACTGAGATAAGGAATGCTCCTGACAGAATTTGATTGGGAGGGGTACAGAGGAGGGGTCCAGTTTTAATAAATATAAGACATGTAGACTTAGATATTTGTGAATGAAGTTGTAAGGTATTAGGATACATGTGGAAGCCTTAAGAATAGACTAAATTCTTCAGAGAAAGAATCTATAGAACATAGAGAAATAAGGACCAAATTTGAAATCTGGAGTATTAGATTAATGAAGATGAAAATAATTGTGAGTGTATGTGTGCACATATGTGTTTGTGCTATGGTGGGGGAGATGACTAACGATTGGAGTCAAGAAGAGGAGAGGGCTTCCCTGGTGGTGCAGTGGTTGAGAATCTGCCTGCTAATGCAGGGGACACGGGTTCGAGCCCTGGTCTGGGAAGATCACACATGCAGCGGAGCAACTAGGCCTGTGAGCCACAACTACTGAGCCTGCGCGTCTGGAGCCTGTGCTCTGCAACAAGAGAGACCGCAATAGTGAGAGACCCATGCACCACAATGAAGAGTGTCCCCCGCGTGCCACAACTAGAGAAAGCCCTCGCACAGAAATGAAGACCCAACACAGCCAAAAATAAATAAATAATAAAAAGCCAAGCATTAAAAACAAAAAAGAGGAATAATTGGTCTTTTGGGACTGGGGAAGTAGAAAAGTATCATTGAAGGACTTCCCTGGTGAGGCAGTAGTTAAGAATCTGCCTGCTGAAGGGTGCTTCAAGATGGAGGAGGAGTAACACATGGAGATCACCTTCCTCCCCACAAAAACATCAAATATACATCTACAAGTGGAACAACTCCTACAGAACACTTACTGAACACTGGCAGAACACCTCCAACTTCCCAAAAGGCAAGAAACTTACCTATGTATCTGGCCTTGTGGCTGACAGGGTCATGATGCTCCAGCCTGGTGTCAGGCCTGAGCCTCTAAGGTAGGAGAGCTGCATTCAGGACATTGGACCACCAGAGAACTCCCGGCCCCATGTAATATCACTTGGCAAGAGGTCTCCCATAGATCTCCAAATCAATGCTAAGACCCAGCTCCACTCAACAGCCAGCAACCTCCAGCGCTGGACACCCCATGCCAAACAACTAGCAAGACAGGAATGCAATCCAGCCCATTAGCAGAGAGACTGCCTAAAATCATACTAAGTTCACAGATTCTCCAAACACACAGCTGAATGTGGCCCTGCCTACCAGAAAGACAAGATCCAGCCCCACCCACCAGAACATAGGCACCAGTGCCCTCTACCAGAAAGCCTACACAACACACTGAACCAAACTTACCCACTGTGGGCAGACACCAAAAACAAAGGGAACTATGAACCTGTAGCCTGTGGAAAGGAGACCCCAAACACAGTAAGCTAAACAAAATGAGAAGACAAAGAAATATGCAGCAGATGAAGGAGCAAGGTAAGAAACCCCCAGACCACACACATGAAGGGGAAATAGGCAGCGTACCTGAAAAAGAATTCAGAGTAATTATAGTAAAAATGATCCAGTCTTGGAAATAGAATGAAGAAAATACAAGAAATGTTTAACAAAGACCTAGAAGAACCAAAGAGCAAACAAACAATGATAAACAACACAATAAATGAAATTTAAAATTCTCTAGAAGGAACCAATATCAGAATAACTGAGGCAGAAGAACAGATAAGTGACCTGGAAGATAAAATAGTGGAAATAACTACCACAGAGCAGATTAAGAAAAAAGAATGAAAAGAATTGCGGACAGTCTCAGAAACATCTGGGACAACATTAAATGTACCAACTTTTGAATTATAGGGATCCCTTCAAGAAGAAGAAGAGTAAAACAAAGGGTCTGAGAAAATATTTGAAGAGATTATAGTTGAAAATTTCCTTAGAATGGGAAGGGAAATAGTCAATCAAGTCCAGAAAGCACAGAGAGTCCCATACAGGATAAATCAAAGGAGAAACATGCCAAGACACATATTAATCAAACTATCAAAAATTAAATACAAAGAAAAAATATTAAAAGCAGCAAGGGAAAAACAAATAACATAGAAGGGAATCCCCATAAGGTTAACAGCTGATCTTTCAGCAGAAACTCTGCAAGCCACAAAGGAGTGGTAGGCCGTATTTAAAGTGATGAAAGGGAAAAAACTACAACCAAGATTACTCTACCCAACAAGGATCTCATTCAGATTCGATGGAGAAATTAAAACCTTTACAGACAAGCAAAGGCTAAGAGAATTCAGCACCACTAAACCAGCTTTACAACAAATGCTAAAGGAATTTCTCTAGGCAGGAAACACAAGAGAAGGAAAAGACCTACAATAACAAACCCAAAACAATTAAGAAAATGGTAATAGGAACATACATATCAATAACTACCTTAAATGTAAATGGATTAAATGCTCCAACCAAAAGACAAAGACTGGCAGAATGGGTACAAAAACAAGACCTGTATATATGCTGTCTACAAGAGATCCACTTCATACCTAGGGACAGACACAGACTGTAAGTGAGGGAATGGAAAAATTTATTCAATGCAAATGGAAATCAAAAGAAAGCTGGAGTAGCAATTCTCATATCAGACAAAATAGACTTTAAAATAAAGACTGCTACAAGAGACAAAGAAGGACACTACATAATGATCAAGGGATCAATCCAAGAAGAAGATATAGCAATTGTAAATATTTACACACCCAACATAGCACCTCAATACATGAGGCAAATGCTAACAGCCATAAAAGAGGAAATCAACAGTAAGACAATCATAATAGGAGACTTTAACACCCCACTTTCACTAATGGACAGATCATGCAAAATGAAAATAAGGAAACACAAGCTTTAAATGACAAATTAAACAAGATGAACTTAATTGATATGCATAGAACGTTCCATCCAAAAACAACAGAATACACTTTCTTTTCAAGTGCTCATGGAACATTCTCAAGGATAGAACATATCTTGGGAGACAAATCAAGCCTTGGTGAATTTAACAAAATTGAAATTACATCAAGTATCCTTTCTGAACCACAACGCTATGAGACTAGATATCAATTACAAGAAAATAACTGTAAAAAGTACAAACACATGGAGGCTAAACAAAATGCTATTAAATAACCAAGAAATCACTGACAGAATCAAAGAGGAAATCAAAAAATACCTAGAAACAAACGACAGTGAAAGCCTGACAACCCAAAACCTATGTGATGCAGCAAAAGCAGTTCTAAGAGGGAAGTTTATAGCAATACAGTGCCACCTCAAGAATCAAGAAAAAACTCAAACAACCTAACCTTACACCTAAAGAAAGAAGAACAAAGAATCTGAAAGTTAGCAGAAGGAAAGAAATCATAAAGATCAGGTCAGAAATAAATGAAAAAGAAATGAAGGAAACAGTAGCAAAGATCAATAAAACTAAAAGCTGGTTCTTTGAGTAGGTAAACAAAATTGATAAACAATTAGCCAGACTCATCAAGAAAAAAAGGGAGCAGACAAATCAACAGAATTAGAAATGAAAAAGGAGAAGTAAAACTGACCCTGCAGAAATACAAAGGATCATGAGAGATCACTACAAGCAATCATATGCCAATAAAATGGGCAACCTGGAAGAATGGACAAATTCTTAGAAAAGCACAACCTTCCAAGACTGAACCAGGAAGAAACAGAAAATATAAACAGACCAATCACAAGCAATGTAGTTGAAACTGTAATTAAAAATCTTCCAACGAGGGGCTTCCCTCATGGCACAGTGGTTGAGAGTCCACCTGCCGATGCAGGGGACACGGGTTCGTGCCCCAGTCCGGGAAGATCCCACATGCCGCAGAGCGGCAGGCCTGTGAGCCATGGCCACTGAGCCTGCATGTCCGGAGCCTGTGCTCCACAACAGGAGAAGCCACAACAGTGAGAGGCCCGCGTACTGCAAAAAAAAAAAAAAAAAAAAAGTCTTCCAACGACCAAAAGCCCAGGACTAGATGGCTTCATAGGCGAATTCTATCAAACATTTAGAGAAGAGCTAACACTTATCCTTCTCAAAATCTTCAGAAGTATACCAGAGGGAGGAACACACCTAAACTCATTCTACGAGGCTACCATCACCCTGATACCAAAACCAGACAAAGATGTCACAAAAAAAGAAAACTGCAGGCCAGTATCACTGATGAACATGATGCAAAAATCCTCAACAAAATACTAGGAAACAGAATCCAACAGCACATTAAAAGGATCATACACCATGATCAAATGGGGGTTATCCCAGGAATACAAGGATTCATCAATATACACATCAATCAATGTGATAAAGCATATTAACAAACTGAAGGAGAAAAGCCATATCATCTCAATAGATGGAGAGAAAACTTTCAACATCCGTTTATGATCAAAACCCTTCAGAAAGCAGGCATAGAGGGAACTTACCTGAACATAGTAAAGGCCATATGTGAGAAATCCACAGGCAACATCGTTCTCAATGGTGAAAAACTGAAATCATTTCCTCTTAGATCAGGAAAAACACAAGATTGTCCACTGTCACCACTGTTATTCAACATAGTTTTGGAAGTTTTTGCCACAGCAATCATAGAAGAAAAAGAGAATCCAAATCAGAAAAGAAGAAGTAAAGCTGTCACTGTTTGCAAATGACATGTTATTACACCTAGAGAGTCCTAAAGATGCTACCAGAAAACTGCTAGAGCTAATCAATGAATCTGGTAAAGTAACAGCATGCAAAATTATTTCATAGACATCTCTTGTATTCCTATACACTAAGGATGAAAAATCTGAAAGGGAAGGAAACACTCCCGTTTACCACTGCAACCAAAACAATAAAATACCTAGGGATAAACCTACGTAAGGAGACAAAAGACCTGCTGAAGAAAATTATAAGACACTGATGAAAGAAATTAAAGATGTCACAAACAGATGGAGAGATATACCATGTTCTTGGATTGGAAGAATCAACATTGTGAAAATGACTATACTACCCAAAGTGATCTACAGATTCAATACAATCCCTATCAAACTACCAATAGCATTTTTCACAGAAGTAGAACAAAAAATTGCACAATTTGTATGGAAACACAAAAGACCACGAACAGCCAAAGCAATCATTAGAAAGAATAACAGAGCTGTAGGATTCAGGCTTCCAGACTTCAGACTATACTACAAAGCTACAGTAATCAAGACAGGATTGTACTGGCACAAAAACAGAAATATAGATCAGTGAAACAGGATAGAAAACCCAGAGATAAACCCACGCACATATGGTCACCTTATCTTTGATAAAGGAGGCAAGAGTGTACAATAGGGAAAATACAGCCTCTTCAATAAATGGTGCTGGGAAAACTGGACAGCTACATGTAAAAGAATGAAATTAAAACATTCCCTAACACCATACACAAAAATAAACTCAAAATGGATTAAAGACCTAAATGTAAGGCCAGACACTGTAAAACTTTTAGAGGAAAACATAGGCAGAACACTCTATGACATAAGTCACAGCAAGATCCTTTTTGACCCACCTCCTAGAGAAATGGAAATGAAAACAAATATAAACAAATGGGACCTAAGCAAAGTTAAAAGCTTTTTTCACAGCAGAGGAAAGCATAAATGAGGCAAAGACAACCCTCAGAATGGGAGAAAATATTTGCAAATGCAGCAACTGAGAAAGGATTAATCTCCAAAATATAAAAGCAGCTCATGCGGCCCAATATCAAAAAAACAAACAACCCAATCCAAAAATGGGCAGATGAGCTAAATAGACAAGTCTCCAAAGAAGATATACAGATTGCCAACAAACACATGAAAGAATGCTCAACATCACTAATCATTAGAGAAATGCAAATCAAAACTACAATGAGGTATCACCTCCCACCAGTCAGTATGGCCATCATCAAAAAATCAACAAACAAATGCTGGAGAGGGTGTGGAGAAAAAGAAACCCTCCTAAATTGCTGGTGGGAATGTAAATTGATACAGCCACTATGGAGAACAGTATGGAGGTTCCTTAAAATACTAAAAATAGAACTACCATACGACCCAGCAATCCCACTACTGGGCATACACCCCGAGAAAACCATAATTCAAAAAAATACATGTACCCTGATGTTCACTGCAGTACTATTTACAATAGCCAGGACATGGAAGCAACCTAAGTGTCCATTGACAGATGAATGGATAGAGAAGATATGGTACATATATACAGCGGAATATTACTCAGCCATAAGAAGGAATGAAATTGAGTCATCTGTAGTGATATGGATGGACCTAGAGTCAGTCATACAGAGTGAAGTATGTCAGAAAGAGAAAAACAAATACCATATGCTAACACATATATATGGAATCTAAAAAAATTGGTTCTGAGGAACCTGGGGCAGGACAGGAATAAAGATGCACACGTAGAGAATTGACTTGAGGACAAAGGGAGGGGTAGGGTAAGCTGGGGCAAAGTGAGATTGTGGCATGGACTTATATAAACTACCAAATGTAAAATAGGTAGCTAGTGGGAAGCAGCTGCACAGCACGGGGAGATCCGCTTGGTGCTTTGCGATCACCTAGAGGGGTGGGATAGGGAGGAGATATGGGGATATATGTATAGCTGATTCATTTTGTTATAAAGCAGAAACTAATATACCATTGTAAAGCAATTATACTCCAATAAAGATGTTAAAAAATATTTTTGCAAACAAAGCAACTGACAAAAGATTAATCTCCAAAATATACAAGCAGCTCATGCAGCTCAATATCAAAAAAACAACCCAATCCAAAATGGGCAGAAGACCTAAATAGACATTTCTCCAAAGGAGATATACAGATTGCCAACAAACACATGAAAGGATGCTCAATGTCACTAATCATTAGAGAGATGCAAATCAAAACTACAATGAGGTATCACCTCACACCAGTTAGAATGGCCATCATCAAAATACCTACAAACAGTAAACGCTTGAGAGGGTGTCGAGAAAAGGTAACCCTCTTGCACTGTTGGTGGGAATGTAAATTGATACAGCAACTGTGGAGGTTCCTTAAAAAACTAAAAATAGAACTACCATATGACCCAGCAATCCCACTACTTGGCATATGCCCTGAGAAAACCATAATTTCAAAAGAGACATGTACCTCAGTGTTCATTGCAGCACTGTTTATGATATCCAGGACATGGAAGCAGCCTAAGTTTTCATCGACAGATGAATGGATAAAGAAGATGTTGCACATATATGCAATGGAATAATACTCAGCCATAAAAAGAAACGAACTTGAGTTATTTATAATGACGTGGATGGACCTAGAGTCTGTCATGCAGTGTGAAGTAAGTCCAAAGGAGAAAAACAAATACCGTATGCCAACACATATATATGGAATCTAAGAAAAAAAAAAAAAGGTTCTGATGAACTTAGGGGCAGGACAAACATCAAGGGTGGACTTGAGGAGACAGGGAGGGGTAAGTGTAAGTTGGGACGAAGTGAGAAAATTGCATAGATGTATATACACTGCCAAATGTAAAATAGCTAGTGGGAAGCAGCCCCATAACACAGGGAGATCAGCTAGGTTGTTTGTGATCACCTGTAGGGGTGCGATAGGGAGGGTGGGAGGGAGATGCAAGAGGGAGGGGATACGGGCATATTTTTATACGTATACCTGATTCACTTTGTTATACAGCAGAAACTGACACAACATTGTAAAGCAATTATATTCCAATGAAGATGTTAAAAAAAAAAAAAGAATCTGCCTGTCAATGCAGGGGACATGGGTTCGAGCCCTGCTTCGGGAATATCTCATATGCCGTGGAGGAACTAAGCCTGTGCACCACAAGTACTGAGCCTGTGCTCTAGAGCCCGCGAGCCACAACTACTCTACCCCACGCACCTAGAGCCCGTGCTCCGCAACAAGAGAAACCACCGTGATGAGAAGCCTGTGCACCGCAACGAAGAGTAGCCCCCACTCGCAGCAAGGAAAGCGCAATGCAACCAAAAATAAATACATAAATTTATTTTTTTAAAAAGCATTGATAAGGCCATTATACCATTCAACTTTGAGAAGAAAATCTCATAATTACTACATAAGAGATTAATAGACAACTAAATCTAAGAATCTGAGGGGTTATTATTGAGATTAAAGGCTAAAAGATCAGGAGATCAGAGGAGTGACTAGGACACACACAAAGGACTCCCTCCAGGGAGATGCGAGAGTGGGATGGAGTACAATACAGTTGGTCCCAGATTCATGATGGGTCGACTTAGTGATTTTTTGTTTCTACAATGATGCGAAAGTCATATACATTCACTAGAAACTATACTTCGACTTTGAATTTTGACTTTTCCCCGGGCTAGTGATATATGATACTATATTCTCTTGGTGATGTGGCGCAGTGGCAGTGAGCTGCAGTTGCCACTCAGCCACCCGATCATGAGAATAAACAACTGATATGCTTACAATCATTCTGTACCTACACAGCCATTCAGTTTTTCACTTTTGTACAGTATTCAGTAAATTACATGAGGTATTTAGCACTTCACTATCAAATAGGCTTTGTCTTAGATGATTTGTCCAACTGTAGTCTATTGTGTTTTTAGCACATTTAAGATAAGGTAGGCTAAGCTATGATGTTCCCTAGTTTAGTGGTATTAAATTCATTTTCTCTTACGATATTTTCAGTTTATGATGGGTTTATCAGGCTGTAACACCATCATAACTTGAGGAAGATTTGTGTAATAGACTTAATTTATTGAGGAAATTAAGACAATGACCAATATATTTTCCATCAATTTTAATGAGGAAACAGAAGCTATAGAAAAAATGGTTTATTTGTCAGAATTAAGATCTGTGTTATTCCTGTGACGTGTGAAGGAAAATCTTTTTCTTGAAGACATGTTTGATCAATTTTTAAATCTACCAAAATATAATGTTTAATCACTATAAACATCTTTAATTACTATGAAAGTAATATAATTCCTGCAATTTTTATAAAAGTTAAAAAAATAGCAGATATATTTTATGTATATGGATATAAATGCACCATTTTAATTACTTGGGCTTTGCTACATATTCAGTCATTTTTACTTATGTTTTCATTTGCTCTTGCTGAAAAAGAGAAATAATAGGATTATGAAAGGCAGATGTATGGTGAAGGCAGATGTGGTGATAGGTGCCCAGCATCTCCTCCCTCTACACACATCACATCTCTCATGGCAATCCACTTCTTCTGAATCAACAATAATTCTCTGGTGATTATTGACTAAAAAGAGTGAGCTAATGGTGCTGAAATCAGTGGCCCATGGATCTACCTCTGTCCTTAATATATTTTGTTTATTTACATACAATGAGTCAGGATTGCACAACCTTATCTTTCCTTTATCCAAATCTCTGTAATCATTTTTATCTAGTTAGAATTCACGTTCAAATGTTATTTTCCGGTATTGTGCAGTGTGTTCCTGGTTTAAAACAAAAACAAAACAAAACAAGGATTCAGGAATGCTTGTTGAATTGAAATCAAATCCCTAATACAGATCCTGAGAAACAGTGCTCACAATATGTCTAGGTCTCTAGAAATGATTTTGCCACTTGAAGGGTAAAAGAGCTTCAATTTGGAGATATATTACTTAAATAGTGTGTTTTGAAGTCTTTTATTTATTTGTTCATTAGCCCTTCAGCTAAGAGGTAGGTCAGTGAGAAGTTAATATAGCTTCCTCTTTTCCAACTTTCTCTTTTTAAGAATATGTGATAAAGACAGAAGAAAAATCATTTGAGGATAAATTGTAAGGTGAGGTGGACTTTCATGTTTCTCCAAATGTCTTTTAAATTCATGAAAGAAGACTTCTCTAATATCAGTTAACAAAAGAAAGGCCTACACAATACAAAGTAAAAGATAATCTTATAGGTACACATATATATATACCTACATACACACATACATACCTGCATATATATATATGTGTGTGTGTGTGTGTGTGTGTGTGTGTGTGTGTATGCATATTATACATTTGTATGGGTTTATTCCTCTTAGGATCCAGAAAAAAATGTTTATAGGAGTATATATTTTCTTTATGAAAGTGGTTGATTCAGTGATCCAACTTGCTCCATTTTGCTTTGAGAAAAATACAGAATGTGAGAGATCAGAATGGGATCTTTAAGCAGATGTATGTAGCACATCAATAAAAGTGCTGTGGTGGATGTTCCATCTAACAACATAATCTGGTTTGCCAGCTCTGCACACTAATGGAGGGCAAGCCCAGAATGAACCTTAGAAGGAGACTTGTGCACTTTTAGGGCTATACAAGCTATTGCAGTTGTTGATAGATTTCATCCAAGCTAATTTTTAATGTTTAGGAAATTTCAATCACCCACTGATTCCGATGAATTTGCTTTCAACTGTAGTTAAACTAGTGGATATTAATTAATGTGTGTCTGTTATGTAATATACTTGCTTGAATGCCAAAATGGCCTGCATTTACATTTCAGCTTTACTATTTCCAATTTTACTATTTACTACATGCCAGTTCTGTAGCTGTAAAGTATAATTTTTACCACATTTACCCTGTTTCTCATTGTCAAATGCAGTTGATTTATGTCATTACTTTCATAAGGAATAAATATGATTATATATGTAATGTCTTCAGCATAAGGCCTAGCACATATTGGGTGCTCTATAAAAGTTCATTCTTTTCTGCTTTTGTTCTTTCCCTAAGTGGCAGTAAAAATGCAAATGATCTTTAATCCCTAATAGCACAGCTCCAAATACAAATTGTGCTTTGAATGTTATTGGTACTGATAATGTGATCTTTGGTTATCAGAAATGTGGTCCTTACAAGCATTAAAGAAATTTACAGGCAATTCCAATTTCCAGTATATATGACTTTTAACTATTACATGAAAGGTTGCTCCTATTAGGAACCATCCTGTTGAGTTCTGACCTGTCTCATTTTGATTATTTTGATTGGACCCCCTCAGAATAGATATGATCTGATTGCTTATTTCCGGGTTATGGTTGAATGACTTAGGTAAAGCTCATTAGCTCATTAAATCTTTTTCAATAGACAGGCATAGTGTCCCCATCCAAACATCATGGCAAAGAGTTTGTCTTTTATTTCTGTTGCAGCTCTATCCAGGAAAAATAAAGAAAAAAAAGGTGTTTTAAATCTGTTGTTTGACATTCTTTTATCTACATGTCTTAATGGAAAATTCAGTTCCAATAACTTTATTATTGAATGATTGTTAATGAAAATTAAGTGAGAATGTATTGGGTACCTTCTCTACACTTCACAGTCAACTAGGTCCTTGACTTTGAGTGTCTGTTAGTCTACAATTACTTTAACTGTAACCATAGCCATAACTGTAACTGTAACCATAATGTTAACCAATTTACTACTTTAACATAAATTATGTAGATTTCTACGTAGTATATGCCATGCACAAAGATTTTTACCCTCTTAAAGAGAACATTGATAGAAAATTAGTGCAGATGATGAGTCACAGACACACAAAGATCTATCGTTTAAGTATTTAATTCTTTTTCTTCTAAGGTAACCTAAAGGCACTGTATTTTTACACAGAGATTAACTTGTTTGAGAACAGAAGCTATTAATCTCTCCCATAACAGGCTGCTGAATCATGCTCATTCATTCTGTCAGTGTCATTTTACAACTGAGTTTCAGACAATTTTTGCAAGAATAAGATGTATAAGTATTCAAAAATATTAATATTCTCATGAATGTTACTAATTATGTCTTCAGTTTATATTTGCTTAAGGATTTTATGTTGCAATAATTCCCTCTTCAGTTTCTTCCTTTTTTATTATATCACACTTGGCTGGTGCTAGAAGGATGATATTCTTTGGCTGATAGTCTCTACTTACCTTGCATAATGGGATGCTTCAATGGAATATGTTAAAGAAATTAGTGATCAGAAAGTGGACAAAATCATATCTCTTTAATCATTGTTCTGAACTAAAAACAGTTACTTGAACAGATGAAATTTTTCTCTGAAACCCAATGCAAATCGAAGTTTTAAATGAGAAAAGGAATACTGATTATTTTACCAAGCCATGTGGACTATAGATACTTCCTCATAAGCATGCTTCATAATGGCTCCCCATTTTTTTTCTCCCTTTTATTTTTTGGTTGTACAGAAAACACTATATTTCAAGATATTTTGTTTGTTTGTTTGTTTGTTTTGCGGTACGAGGGCCTCTCACTGTCGCGGCCTCTCCCGTTGCGGAGCACAGGCTCCGGACGCGCAGGCTCAGCAGCCATGGCTCACGGGCCCAGCTGCTCCGCGGCAGGTGGGATCCTCCCAGACTGGGGCACGAACCCGTGTCCCCTGCATGGGCAGGCGGACTCTCAACCACTGCGCCACCAGGGAAGCCCTATTTCAAGATTTTTAATGAACAAAGTTATCTTTCCTTTCAGGATGTTAAATTAACAATAATTCCCAAAATTGAGGAACAGTTAATCACAATGAAAATGAAATTACTTCACTTTACATGGAGTTTTACTAAGTTGTAAGTTTCAGTGATGCCTTTGCTTATAGAATTTTTTATTTTAGAATAGATTTAGATTAAAAAGTTGTGAAGATAATACAGAGAATTCTAATATCTCTCTCACCCAGTTTCCTCTATTATTAATGTCTACATTAGGCTGGTATATTTGTCGCAAATAATGAAGCTATTTGATCCATTGTTATTAACTAAAATCCATAATTTATTCATATGTCTTTAATTTTACGTAATGTCCTTTTTATGTTCCAAGATCCCTTTCAGCATAGCATATCACACTTAGTTTTCATGTCTCCTTAGGCTCCCCTACGCCAGTGAAATTTTCTCACACTTTCCTTGTTTTGATGACTTTGATAGCTTGAGGAGAACTATTCAGATATTTTGTAGAATGTGCTTCAACTGCGATTTGTCTAATGTTTTTCTCATGAATAAACAGGAATTATTGGTTTTTGAAAGAAAAACCGTAAAGGCAAAGTGCCATCCTCATCACATCATATGAAGGGTACATACTCTCAACAGTATTTATCTCTATTGATGTTAGTCTTAATCTTCTGGCTGAGGTAGTGTTTGTCAGGCTTCTCCACTGTAAATTTATTCTTTTCCCTTCTTTCCATAGATTAATCTTTGGAAAGAAAGGACTATTGTAGCAGATGCTTAAGGGGTGGAGAGTTATGCTTCACCTTCCACAGGGTGGAATATCTACATAAATCACTTGGATTTTTTCCTGTATGAGGATGTGTCTATTCTTCCTCAACTTATTTATCATAATCATTATTTTAATCAATATAGACTCATGGATATTTATTTTAAATTTGGGTTGTAAACTGATATTTATTTTGCTCAAATTGTTCAGCTTTGACCTTTGGGAACTCTTTCAGTTGATTCCTGTGTCCCTTTGACATATTTCCATTTTTGTATTTTTCTTGAGCAGTTCCTTACTTTCTGACACTAAAACATAGCCTAGATTCATACATTTCCTGCCCCAGTCATAGAATCAGCCATTTCTTCAAGAAGATTTTGTTTCTGTTATTAGAGATTTTATTATAAGCCAAGATCTAGGCTCTAGGTATGCTCATTGCTCTTGGAATATCATTGTTTCTAGGCCCTCTGAGCTGACAAAGAAAGGAAATATATGTGCGTATCCTAACTAGTGTGTATATGGATATCTAGAAATATTTATAGTCTCTGTGTGGTGTGTGTATATATATATATATATATATATATATAAAATGTATATTATTTATATCATATCTGTTTTATATATAATATATATTATTTATTTTAAGCTAAACATGAGTTTGTACTGATGTCTCCAACTTTAGTCCATCACCATATGGGTCATTCTAGTTTTCTCTCTTTGCCTGTTTGTAACCTCCCATTCCAACAATGAAAAACATGTCTCCCACCATCCATCATCCATTCACTCCATTGATCAAATCCAGTATGCATGTATATTTTTTCACAATTGTTAACCATACCTCCATTGGAAATGACTTGATCATCTGGAGTACACATCAAATTCTCTATGAGGAAAAGCTGTCTTGTTCATTGTTATATTGTCAATGTGTAACCTATTGCCTGGAACATTGAGAGGACACAAGAAATATTTGTGAATGAATAAAGATAAGATATGATTATGAATTAGACCAGAATCATAGCTGCAAGAGTGTGAACTTGGGGAATTTAGAACCATTATGTTTTAAATCAGAAAGTATTACCTATATTACACTTAGGAATAATAAATAACATAAAGTTGACTTTTAAAAGAAATTTTGTGGCATTAGAAGGTTGATGAAGTTATTATTTCTCTTGCAGTGTTTTTTATTTCTAACATTTCCTTTTGATTCTTTCCTATTCTTTGAATCTCCCCTTTTCCCCACACCCCAGCCTTTGGTAACCATCATTCTAGTCTCTGTTACTTTGAGTTAGGCTTGATTCTTTCTTATAGTTTCAGTCTTTGTGTTTAAATTACCTCTCTGTTCTTAGATGTTCTCTGCTTTTTCCATTATAGCCCTTAACATATTTATCATAGTTATTTTTAATTACCTGTATGATAATTTCAACATCTGTGTCATATTTGAGTCTGGTTTTTATGCTTAATTCTTCTCTTCAAACTGTGGATCTTCTTTTTCTTTTTAACACACCCTGTAATTTTTTTGAAAGCTGAAACTTGTATTGCATGATAGGAACTGAGGTACGTAGTCCTCTACTGTGAGAATTTCTGTTAATCTGGCTAGTGTTTTTGCTTTTAAAAATGTTTCCATTACTATAGGTGCCAGAGGTTTCATATTTCTCCTAGTATCCCTGATTTTGTCCTCCTCTATTTAGTTTGGCCCTCCCTAAGTATTTCTCCACAGAGAGAGTCTGCATTTTGCAATTCTTTCAGCTGTTTCCACTGTTGTAATACTGGCTCTTTGGTGGTGTTGTGATAAGGTGTATGTATATGTTGGTGGGGGTAGGTAGCATTCTGTAATCTTCCAGTTAAATCTCAGTGTTTTGGTGGGCCCATGTGATTGGCTTGTGACCTTCATAAGTGTTTCTTCTTGTATAATTATCCCCTACCCTTGGGTGAAACAGGAGGACTATAGGAGGCTGGAGTGAGAGTATTGCCCTTATCCACACCTCTGAGACAAGATTCTGATGAGGATTTTGCACTGGAGAGTATGTCTTTGTTATGGAGAATGTTCTGGGTGTCTTTCAAAATGATTACCTTTTCTCTCCTCCAGCCAGACATACTATGAAATCTTTCTTGGAGAATGCAAAACAGGTAAATCTGCTTTTCAGAAGATTCAAATCATATATAAGAGGGTCAAGCAAAATCTAACCTTGTTCTGAAAATCAAAAGAAATATTGAAACTTGGATTTATTCTCTGAAACATAAGAGCAGTACAGAGGAACTTTGCTTTGTTAATAATTAGAGTGGTTTAAAAGGGAAATATACTGATGGATTAGTATTATGATCTGTTGGGGAACAAGTTTATGTGGCAAACGTCTGCATTCATCAGTATTATCTTGTATTTCTCTATCCTTTCACCTTTTCTTCCTTGAAGATCATGCTTTTATTAAAACTAGAATGTCACATTCCCTTTTAATAGGACCTTTTTATAAACTTTTTTTTATACTGAAGGTGAAAATGAGGCTTACGATATCTGTCATGTTCATTTTTTTTTTTTTTTTAAATTTTGGGGAGGGTGTTATGTAAAGTATAAACTTAATACCAGGGTATAAATAATTGTCAAATCAATTTGAGAATTTTCAAAGGCAATGAATAAGTATGGTAACTCACAGGTTTCTAGGAATACACAGAATGATACCCCAGCAGAAAGACAATTTCTCAAAATTGGTAGGATGCAGATAAAGTAGCACTCAGAGGGAAATTTATAGCTTTAAGTGCTTATATTAGAAAGGAGATAGAATTTAAAATCAATAACCAAAGTTTCCACCTCCAGTTGGCAGAAAAAGAAGCACAAAGTATGTAGAACTAAAGAAATAATAAAAATCAGAGTGAAAATCAATGACATTAAAAACAAAAAATAAACCAAAAATTAGTTCTTTGAAAAGAAAAAAAAAAGTAATAAACTTTCAGTTAAGCTGATTAGAAGGAAAAGAAATATGACAACCTATTACCAAAATTAGGAACAAAAGAAGGGACATCACTAATTGCCTAAATAATTTTAAATAATTAGGACAGAATATTATGAATAACTTTATGGCAACAAATTAGATAAATCAAATATACAAATCCCATAAAGATACAAACTGACTAAGGAAGAAAAAGAAATCTGAATATACCAACAACAGGTAAAGCCATTAAATTAGTAATTAAAAATCATTCCGTAAAAAATACCCCCAGGCTTAAATACCTTTACTGGAGAATTTATCACGCATTTAAAAAGAAGAAATAAAAGGGAAGATGATACTAATGTTACAACATAAAGCAAATAAACTTAGTACACGCACACATACATATCTCTACACAAATGTTTAACTTCAATTTTATTAAAAATATAAACTCAGCAAGATAGTTTGCTTATCAAATTAGAAAATTTCACAAATCATGAATGAGACTTCTGTGTTCTAAAGTATAATAGAGTAGACACAGTAAAGGCCCTGTTCACTGCAAAATTAATGTATCTTTATTTAAAAATTTTTTATTGCACTTCCAATTCTCAGGAAGTAAGAAGAGTACCTAAAATGTCTTTTTATATCCTCAATGCCACAAAAATGTGTAAAAAAAAATGTGTAGAAATGTTAATGTGTAGGTCTCTAATTACATGAAAAAATTTAACACTAACAAAAGTGGCAAAAGAAAATAACCAAAAAAGAAAAAAAAAGTAAACTTACAAAGCTCCCATAAATTTCCATTTATTTAGAAAATTTGAAAAACATACTTCTGAATAACTCATGTGTCAAATAAGAATTTATAATAGAAATAATTCACTAGACTTGAATGACAATTCAAATACTGTACGTAAAACTTTTGAAATGCAATTAAAGTGAATATAGTTTAATGCTTACATTATAAAATAATATTTGATGTTAATTTATGAGCTGTGTCCCAGTTATGATGTTATTAAAAAATAAAACACAGAATAAACCCAAAGAAGATAGATGTAAAGGCATAATAAAGATAAAAACAGAACTTAGTAAAAGAGAAAACAAAAATAATTTAAAGAAATATGCAAAGGAGACAGATCCTTGTTGAAATTGGAGAAGAAAATAAGAGAAAGCATGAATACATTAGGAATTTGAAAAGAGATATACATTCAAATTCAGTTTACCCTAAAAATAACATGAGAATACTATCATAATTTTATGTGAATAAACTTAAGAACCTTACACAAAACAGATAAGCCGTAATACCAGGATTTTAAGTTTCTGTTTGACTCTTGAATGTGTACTCTTCATCATAACATTTTAATTGTGTTGTATCATTTAGATATATTTTCTATCGTATCTTTATCCCCATCTATATCTATACATCACCAGAGTAAGAAAATAGTATGCAAAAATCTTGGCAGTCTGTGGTCAATGTGGAGTGGCCTGTGCATGCCTATAATTATATATAATGTAGACATGGATAAGTGCCATGTGAATTATGTTCTAGTATTTCATAGGAGAGAACAATCACCCTTGAATTTAGGATTGGCGTGGGGAAGAGGTGAGAATTAGAAAAGAGTAAATGAAATAGTTAACATTTGGCCTTGGGAAAAAAAGTATAAAAAAGCCTATCGCGGGGCTTCCCTGGTGGCGCAGTGGTTGGGAGTCTGCCTGCCGATGCAGGGGACACGGGTTCGTGTCCCGGTCCGGGAGGACACCGCGTGCCGCGGAGCGGCTGGGAGAGGCCTGCGTGTCCAGAGCCTGTGCTCCGCGGCGGGAGATGCCACAGCAGTGAGACGCCCGCATACCGCAAAAATACCCAAAAAAAACAAAAACAAAAAAAGCCTATCGCAACCTGATAGATTAAGCAAGATCAAGAAGATAGGTGAATGCATAGCATTTGACTAAGAAGACTGGATGTTTGGATATATATTTGGTAATATTAAAAGTAAACAGAATATTCTCAGAGTCTTGGATAATGTACAGTCACAACCATATAAAATATTCTTTCTAAGACCTTATTAGGTACTAGGAGACAATTCTTATGGATCTCTCACCTTTATACACATTTTGGAATTACCAACCCATCTGCTTCAGAATTATTTTATCAAGAATTGCTTAATAAGGCATTTCTGGAAAGGTAGAGACAAAGACTCTTTGGATCAAATTTATTTATATTCCATGATAATAAACAGGGAGACCTCCTGTTCCCTGAGGTCCTTCAGGGTAATAAAGGTGAAAATGTCTGTGTGCCCTTTCTGGAGATATTTGATTGTATTTAAAGATAACAAAGACAATGCCTTTCTCTAAGGGGAGGATAAACAGGTTTGCCAGCATCTCTAATAATCTCAGGGTTTCTTAATCTCAGCATTCCTCTTTTTCATGCACACTCATGGCATATGCAGACAGTACCTGAGCCTTATCACATTACGGGAATTAGAATCAGAGAAATGATACCAGTGATTACTATTGCTGTAAGTAATGGAGCTTTCTAAATCCATTTGTACTCATGGTCTCCTTGCCAGCTGAATCTGTGGAAGTGTGACAAGACGAGCCAACCTAACAGTTGCCACCATGCTGCTGTTTAGGAATAACTTGTCTGACTGACGTTAGGTTGATTTTTCCAAACTCTGGAATAGTTGGGAAATAATTGATGTGGAGCTGGGAAGAGAAATGCAGATAAACACTCACAAAATATAATTTGCCAACAAGATTACAATATATATTTATGTCAAACTTACTAACAATTTAATTTAATTTCTGTTTTTTTCTTCCTAAAAGTTTGATGTATAGACATCATCAGCTTTCAGCTACCATCTTATAGAAGGTACAACTACTTTGATGGCATTAAAAATCACACAAGAGATTGATGTTACACATGAAGCTATGGCTTTCATTCCATGGCTTAGCTTCATTTTCCTACAGAGTGTCAACTTTAAAATTATTAAGCAAAATTTTACAAAGACATGGAAAATATGGTGGATCACTTTGGCTTTACGGTTATGTAGATTTTTTTTGTTGTCTTATAGTTTTAAAATATCAAATAAAATTTTGATTGCCAGTGACATCCTTTTAGTCCTTTCATGAATGACATTTAAATTTTTCAGATCAAAATTTTCTCATAAATGTATCCAAAATTATTAATCTATAGATTACCACATACCTTATACATATTTAAAATTTTAAAGTCTCTAATGTGAATATGGTTAAGTATAGTTCTCTTGTTTGATCAACTAATTATATTTCACACATATTTGTAGAATTCAAAGACATCCTTCAGGTCTATTTCTTAAAGATTTTCAAAAGCTTAGCTCTACTTTTTGGGTAAAGGATAGGGAGAAAAGTAAATCTCAAGAAAGGTACACCTGCAAAAAAAGTTCTGAATTAAAATATTTTTCTTTGATAAGATTATAATTTTAACATTATGTAATCACTATACATAAATAAGAGAAAAATAAATGGCAGTCTAATAAGTGGAAGACAGAGATTCACATTAATAGCTGCTAGTGTGAAATCTGGGATTCTGGATGGTCTCATCTGACATAAGCATTCATTTTAAATAGCAATTATAAAATTTCAGTGAAGCTTACTGCTAATCATAACCATAAAACCAAATCCCTCTCAACTGCCAAAAACACAGAGGGCCACACCTTTAGAAACTACTTCTACTTCAGTATTTTCCTCAATAGACACTAATGGTGAAGTTCAAAATATATGACTATATCATGAGCAGAGGTTGTGGGTTTTATATTGTGGTGAAGTAGAAGCCTAATGCAGTACACATTTAAAATAAGGTTCTGGTTTTAAGGCCGTTGTTAGAATAGTTGATCCAATCCCTATGAATCAATAGTTTATAATATGATAAAGAATGGAACTTGAAAGTCTTGGATGTAGGTCCAGTTTTGCTTCACAGTTTTTGATGTCATGACTGAGTTACTGTCTTATGGTTTATCATTGATTGAATTGTACAAACTGTTGTATGGGAGTTTAAAAACCCATTCATGTATTTTTTCTTCAACAAATTTGTTTAATGGCTGCTCAATATCAGAAACTGGGCAGGTGAGATTACAGCAGTATAGAAAATGGCAAAGTCTCTGCTTTCATAGAATATTCATTCATTTATAAAGTAGGTTGAAACTGAAAATATGCAGATGAACACATACCTTATGTCAGGTGATGGCAAATGCTTTGAAGAAAAACAGGGCAGAATAAGTGGATTGGATAATGAAGCCAATGTTAACATGCTCAAACCCACCATGTTTTTTCTGTGCCTTAAATATACAACTACCAACTGCTATAAATTCAGTGTTATTGCCTGTGAAGTACTATCAACATATTCATTCATCAGTGTATTCTGTGGATATTTAATAAAATTTTTTATGTGTGAGATACTATAGCAGTCATTATTTTTATCTGAGTGTGTCAATTACTCTGTATGGAATAGATTATGAAATAATCATTCTCTGACTTATAACAATATATGTGGATTATATATATAGTTAAATACTTTGTTATGAATCATGCACTTAGTTGCAATTGTGTCACTATGCCATAAGTGGAAAAAAATTGCCTGTGAAATAATATTAAGTATGATGCAGAGCAGAAAGTAAATCTCTTTCGTATGTCTACTCATACTTAAGTAAAAGATTTCTTTTATGAGTTGGTATATAGTGGTATCAGTTAGAAATTGTAAATGATGACCATAATAACACTTTTGCAACTAGGAAAATCTTCATGTATACTTAAAAGTTGACTGTCAGTTTGCCTTTATATCAGTACCATACACTACTCATCACTAACGATATACATTGCATCATCAAGATTAAGATCTAAAGTTAACTTATACTTCCTTTAGTAGGAGCACATTTTCCTTCAAAAATATTAAGATACATATTTAGAATATCCCAAATCTGACTATGTTAATACTGTGGATGGTCTCCAAAGTTACATTTTCTTGGTACTAAGGATAATAAGTTTTGGGTGCAGATAGTATTAATATTAATTTACATAGACTTTCTCTCTTCAGATCATGTGACAGATGAAAATGTGTAATATATTTGTGCTCCGCCCAAAACCCTCTGTCAGGAAAGCCCTTCCTTTGGTATTGCTGAAGAAGCTAGTGCATTAGAGTTTCCAAGTGTTTATTGTCCTAGGCAGGAAATAATTTGAGAGTCTACTCTAGGGACAAATCTAGAACTCTGTCTGCACACAGCAAATGCTCAACAAATACATATTCAATCAGTGAATAATTATGGGTTAATTACTTTTTATGGCACAACTCAGAAACTTTAGCCATTGTTTGCAGCATTGTTCCTATGAATAAATTAGTTCCTTACTTCTGATTTATCAATTTTGAGTCCAATATAATCATAGACTAAAGTCAGTCAGTAAGTAGAAAGTAAAATGATATCATAACATATAAAAATCCCACCGAAATTGTAGACATATCAGTATTAACAGGAAGAGGAAAAAGGAAGCTGTCATCAATGGTTGTTTGTACCTGTGGCTTGGGTTACCTGAATAATCTTTGAAGAGTGCAAATATCTGCCATGGGTATTTTACACATCATAGACATATTTTGGGTTGGGGAATGGGGTTCTAGACTGATGAACACACAATTGTATTCAGAAGTCTTAAAGATCTGTCTCCTGCCTACATGCCTCTTTCCTACTTATATTTTTGTAGTACCAAATTTATGTACTTACCCGAACAAAGCTTATGATGTCATGACCTTGCGCCTTGTATATGTCTTCTATCTCTCATTGTCATGAACTCCTACTTATCCATAAAAAACTCAGCTCCTGTACTTCTATAGAGCCTTCCTTGATCCTATTCTCCAAAAAGTTAACCCTTTTGTTTTCTTTGTGGCATTTATATATTTAATATTATTTCTCATTTTACTCATCAAACTATATGATAAGCATGGTCAGACATCGCTTTTCTCCTCAGGCTATGTTCTTATTGACCCTTTTATGTGGTTGAAGTATATGAAACTACATTTTCTTCAAATCAGTTTCATATGGTTCAGTCAAATATTAACAACATAATTAGTAATAATTATAATATGCATATAACATTTTATATAATATATAAATATGAATGTAGTTAATTTATATTACTAATTTTGATATAAATTAAAATGAATTTATAATGCAAGTATAATATTACTTCCAGCATCATCTCCAGAACCTAAGGCAGTGTCTGGCACAGAGTATGTACTCATTAAATGTTTCTAATTGAAATAAAGGTGGTGAGATAAGTCACAAACAGTGAAGCAACTGTGACTTGTCCCTGAATTTGGAAATTGAAAGAGGTTTTGTACTCTAATTCTGGAAAAGATATTTGTGATGCTGGTATTAGACACCACCTTGTATTATTCCAGGTAGGACAGCAAAGCATGAAATGAAGTGACAATAGTTGCTTTCCTAGATCTATGAGCATTGTAATTTGTTGCCTGTTGAAAGATTGTTATGAGCTGCGATAACTCTCATCCGAAATGTCAGTCTAGAATCTAGGTCTTAAAAATCGTTCATCTATATCTTGGATTCACTGTATTCATTTATATTTTGGCTGATTGGAGCTTTATGGTCTGCACATGTCCTGGGCAGCACAGGTGATGTTTTTCTGATTATAGTAGATATTGGTTGATGGAAAAGGTTAGAAAACACACAGTAATGGATGTGTAGTAACAGTTTAAAGAAAAATTATTCTTTAGTGACCTTTCCCTCTCTCCATCTGCTTTCCACTAGACAGGTCATAACAGTGTAACAAGTCTATTTTTCATAATAAGCCCTTGTCAATATCATATATGCCTTATGGAAAAGAACATTCTTTATAGATTAAAAAATTTTTTTAATCTGTAAAATCCTTAAGTTCTTAAGAGAAATTTTAAATTACAAATATATCAAAAAATTTTTGAGTGAAAATGGGCATTTGCAGAACAAGCTTTTGGTACTTCTTCCTTAATATGGCTTACCCTTATCTTTTGACACAGGAAGGTAGTAAATATCCCATCTCTATTCAATCAGTGGTCACTGACAAATCTGGCCTTAAAAGCATTATATATTATGAGAAGAAAACAAAATTTAAAAAATGATTTGTGTTTGCACCTACCAGCTGCTTTTATTATAAGGAGAGTCAGTGTTGTTGATATAAAAGCTACCAAAAAATAACCAGCTGCTCTTCACTTTGTATGAGTTTGTGATTTTTTTAAAAAGAACTCAAATTATTAGGTACTTAATTTCTCATTCATTTATTTTTTTCAAACCTCGTTTATTGGTGGTCTTTTTTTTCCTATGATGAATTAACAGAGCTCAGGTATTCCCTCTCACTTGAAACTATCAAAAACTGTAAACAATGTGTGAACAAATAGTTTTCAGTACACATGACATCATGAATTTCTTCTAATTTGACACTTTGAATCCACAACTCAAACTCCCAAATCAAAAGATCACTAGAATAATACATTTGGAAGACACAGAAATACTTTCTGAACCATAACTAGCAGTTGGTAGCAGCCTACTCTTAAAAGATTTAGCACTAAGGAGAAAGTTAAAGTATGCAAAAGAGCTGGAAAATAAGAATTAGTTTTACCACTAGCCAACTTCAAAACCATCACCGTTTTTGCCAGCTCTTCCTTAGTAAGACTCCTTTCTTAACATGAGTAGTTGAAATTCTCTTGAGCATTTCTAATGGTAACTCTGAATTCAACATCCTTTTGCCACAAAGATGTCACTGTAAGGGAATAAAAATATTAAAATATAAATAAATATTTTGACTTTAGATACAAAAGCTATTTTAAAACACATGAGGATATAATTGATTAGTTGATGTTGGTTACTTATTGAGGCAGCTATGAACTGAGAGTGTTTTAAATGTCCTACTCAGTGACTCATGTTGCATTCACAAGGGACAGTGACCATGTAGTAAAAGAAAGCTACAGACTAAGCTTTCTCCTCTGGCTTATTCTTAGCATTTCGTGGAAGCTGCTTAAAGAATCAAGAATCAAAAGAAAGATGACTTGGGAGCTTATTTTGTAGAGAGGGATGGTTTAGTAGACACTTAGAAAGGAATACAGTGGCCTGTGTTAAGCCCTATAGGAGAGGCATCACTAATTATTTATATCCTGCTGCTAAGCGTAAAACAGGCTTGACTGCCCTTACAACAGCTGCAGTCTCTCCACGTGTGCAGCACCATGAACTTTATATGTGAGCTCGTCTGAAGAGCTTTCCAGGGGCACGGGGCACTCCAAGCAGGTAGAATCCTTGTCAGAAGAGCCTTCTGAAGAGTCCTGGTGCATTGGCAGCAATTAATGCAGGTGGTATTTTAGACAAGGGAACTAATGAGCTTTAATATGCATGCAGGTGAGGGAGTGCTGAATCAGTAGAGCCATTAATGAACCGATGACAGCCTAATTAGCTACAATTTAAAATCTATGGAATCTAATCAGAGGAGCTGAACACTGCTGCAAATCTGTGTATGAATGAGTCTTTTTAAATACTCCAATCTGTTGCTTAGTCACTGATTGATAGTAATTGCTTTTTTTCCTCTATTGTGTATAGGAAAATGCCCAATTTTGCTCTGATAGGGAAGGACACAACATTGAAGTTAAATGCCTAAGATGTTTAGCTGCTTAAGTTTAATCAGTAGATGTTTTAAAAAAAAATCAAAGTAAAATTAATTTTCAACTCTGGATATAGATGATTAAAAATATACCGCCATCTTCTTATATATTGAGTTGGCAAAGGTTCTATAGTTGTTAATCAACTCTAAATAGCATATCTGTAAAGCAAGCAAAGACAGTATAATATGCAAATGCATAAAATGCATTTATTAATCCATAATTTGTTTTAAAATGACTTATGTTAGTTATCAGAGATAACAAGGCAAAAATAGTTTTATTGAATGCTTGAGATAAGGAATAGTTTTCTGAGGTTAAGACAATCTGTTAACATCCTATTTTAAATTGGCTGAACTAAGCATTCTTTCAGAAATTGAGTATAACTTTATGAAGGTGTGAGGTGATACTGTTTTGTAGTGCCCATTTGGTAATAACTGACGTATAAAAGGTACAGTTTTTCTACTCTGACATTTCACCCTGATGTAGCACAATTCATCTGAGAACCTTAAAGAACTTTTTGTAGGCTCTGATTTATTGAGTCTTATAACACCACTGGAAGACAGGTCAGTGAGCCTGTCCTCGTTTTACAGTCAGATCAACTGAGCTCCATTTGCTGAAGGTCACCAGTGAGTCAATGCAAGAACTATAAAAAGGGACTCAAGAAAGCTCAAAGTGCTACTCCCTTACTTTTTCCATTTGATAAATGGTATACCCCACAATTCTGACACTGCAGATAAAAATCTATGTATCAAATTTTTGAATATCAACTTAGAAAAAAATATGGAATGGAGACTTTTGAGTTATTTTTAAATGCTGATATTTGATATCGTACATAAGTATGATATTATCAGTGAGTAAGTTAATAAAGAGAAAGGCCACATTTCCTCACTGTTGTGAATAGAAGCTATCTTCAAGTGTTTTCTCTGTTAGATTAACTACTGGGTACTGAGGCTGAAACCTAAAGGCAAAAATTGAAAGTTTTCTGTAGTTAGAAACATCTAAAATAAAAGAAATCAAAGTGGGAGGAAGGAAAGTGGGGAAGGATGAAGTGAAGAGAGAGAGAAAACACGTACCACACACATATAAACATGTCTACTAAGTAAGTTCAGATTAGTTAGCTTACTAAACAGATGATGCCCACAGAGAAAAAGTGTATATAGTCCATTGCATTTGATTTTAGTGGAATCCCTATATAAAGAGAGAGATAGAGACAGAGAACTGTGAAAGGACATAGGCAACTCAAATAATATGTTAAAAGTTTTAGATTATGTGCTAGTACTTCTGCAAATCCTTATTGCTACTTTTTTTTTTTAAATGCACTACAAGGGCAATTTTATGAAATCTGGTGTTTAAATGAAATTCACTTGATTCCTGGTCCAATGGATATTTTTAAAATTTGACAAAATTTTGACAGTATTTTTTCAGTTGTATTAACCATTATGCATCACATTTGTGAGCAAGATAATCTCTAAAGCAAATATTTTTTAAATTCCTGCTGATGTGACAGTGTTTACAGAACTGTCCATTTTCTTTGAAACAGCAAAAAATATTGTCAAAACGTTAGTATTTTAACAAATAAAACTTTATTCTACCCAACATGATACATCTTGTTCTTAAATCCATCAGATTCAACCACTGTTTTTCTTAATTTAGTTAACAAGAATAAACATTCTCTACATCCTGCTTTGTTTTCATATGCTGTGATGTAATAACAGTTAATCAGAAAATAGTCTGTTATGTCTTAGAATTGATTTTTTAAATTATTTTTGTGATATAATGTGAGAGTAATTTTTCTTGACTAGTTCTCATAATAGCTTCTTTAATGAGGTATATCGTATATGTATTATTAAGCATGATCATATGTTTAATATTGTACTTAGTCTAAGTTTGCTAGGTAAGACTGCCACATGCATTTCAGTGGTCTGGCAAGTTGGAGTTGGAAGATTTTCTTTAAAACACTGTAAATATATTATTTGTATAATTTGCATTTTTCCAATATAAACAAATACAAACATTTTATACTATCATTATTTTAAAGACAGCATATGTTTTAACTATAATATTAGAGCTAAATTTATAATAATAACCACCATATAGAAACATACATTAATTCAGTAGTGTGGAAGGGTTAAAAGTGAATTAATAGGAGTTCCTGATTTCACTACTTTTTCTTTCCTTTCGTTTCCTTTGAATAATAAACCATGTGTTATGGTCTCTTCACAATAGTCATCTTAGTGTTCTTGGAATTTTTATTTAATCTCTCTAGCTTCAGTATTCTTGTCTGTAAAAGGAATATTATAGTATTACCTTCTTCAGTATATGTCAGGAGAAATAATTGAAATTAAGTGCCATAAAATTTATACATAGTAAGAACTAAACACAGATTGTATTTTTTTGATTGTTGTACTAAGTGCTAGGAATAGTAGTCTGTAATTTTTTTTAAAAAAGATGCTATTTCTGCTTCAAGGAGATTATACTATTTGTTGATAATAACAGAGTACTTGAATCAGATTTTTTGTATATAATTTTGTCCATGTTACCTATGACCTACTGACTTCAAACCAATAAATATACTTTAAGGTTCAAATTATATTGGAAGATGCAAACATTATACATTCAGAAACAAGTAAGTACTTGGTGGTAGACCATTCTCCACACATTTAAAGTATTTCATTCAGTGGGCCAATTTTTGTGGACATAAATTTTGGAAATCATAATGATTTATATGTAAGTAGTGACCAACAAGGACATACTATATAGCACAGAGAACTATACTCAATATTTTATAATAATGTATAAGAGAAAACTGAATCACTTTGCTGTACACCTGAAACTAACACAACATTGCAAATCCAGTATACTTCAATAAAAAAAATTAAATAAATATAAGTAGTGAGTAGAATCCTTGTATTCATGAATCAATTAGTTGTATTAAGATCTTTTTTGGATATAGGTTAACCTACTAGAGCCACTCGGTTCAGATATATCTGAAGTAAAATTTTGATTATATTAGAATCTTCAAAGACTCTCACATTTTATTGAAAACTATTTTATATATGATTTTATTCTCATTCTAAATATTTAAGATATCAATATTTGTTATTAGGTTTTATCAATATAAACCATTTTAAGTTTTTTGAAAGTAGAGACTATACCTAGTATAGATCCATTAATTCAATTATTCATTCAGTGCAGATATTTAATACATGAATATATCCACCCACTGAGTAAATATTTATGGTCTTCTCTCTATATGCCAGGTACTGTGCTACATTATGGGTATATAGAGGTCAATAAAACAAACATGATGGATCTCCTCATAAAGGTAATAAATGACATTTCATTTATTTTTTTAGAATGCTATGAAAGTTAAGTTGAGATTGTTGTTAGGGAGCCTAATTTGGATTGAAGTGTCAGAGAAAGCCCTCTCGGAAAAAAAAAAAAAAAAAGAACAATTTATGAAGAGTTGCTCAGATGGAGCATTCTGTGCAAAGAAAATTACATATATAAATACCATGAAGGTGGAAAACTATATACATAGCCAAGTAACTAAAAGGCCACCAAAAAAAAAAAGAGGGAAGAACATAATATATGACTGAGAGTATATCTATAATAGATATAATCTATAGATTATATCTGAGATTGACAGATGACATATCATTCAGCAACTTCTTGACCAAGTTAAGGATTTTAGATTTGTGCAAAGTGGGAAGAATTACTTGGATGGAACTTAAAGATGGGATTTGTATAATTTGGTTTACATTAAAAATTTGGGAAAAACTAACCCAAAGTTAGTAGAAAAAAGGAAATAACAAAGATCAGAGCAGAAATATACTAAATATAGACTAAAAACACAGTAGAAAAGATCAACAAAACTAAGGACTAGCCTTTTGAAAAGATAAACAAAAGAGACAAAACTTTAGCTAGACTTACCAAGAAAAAGAAGAGAGAGGACTAAAATAAATAAATCAGAAATGAAAGAGCAGATATTATGACTTATATAACACAAATATAAAGGATCATAAAAGACCATGATGGACAATTATATACCAACAAATTGGACAACCTAGTAGTAAAAAATAAATTTCTAAAAACATGCAACCTACCAAGGCTGCATCATGAAGACATAGAAAATCAGAAGAGACTAGTTACGAGTAAAGAGACTGAATTAGTAATCAAAAAACTCCCAACAAAGAAAAACCCAGGAACAGATGTCTTCACTGGTAAATTCTACCAAACATTTAAAGAAGAATTAACACTTCCTTTTCAAACTCTTCCAAAAAATGGAAGAGGAGGAAACACTTCCAAATTCATTTTACAAGGCCAACATTACCCTGACACCAAATCCAGACAAGGACACTATAAGAAAAGAAAAGAAAGGAAAATTACAAGTCAATATCCTTGATGAATATAGCTACACAAATCTGCAACAATATTTTAACAAACCAAATTCAATGGCACATTGAAAGGATCATACACCATGGTCAAAGGGATTTATTCCTGGAATACAAGAATGGTTCAACATTTGCTAATCAATCAATCTGATACACCATATTAACAAAATGAAAGATAAAAATCATATGATCTTATCAATAAATGCAGAAAAGGTATTTGACAAAATTCATAATAAAAATTCTCAACACACTGTGTGTAGAGGGAGCATACCTCAACATAACAAAGGCTATATATGACAGGTCCACAGCTAACATCATATTCAGTGAGTAAAACCTGAAATGTTTTCCTCTTTCTCAAGAAAAAGACAAGAAGCCTACTCGTCACTTTAATTCAACATAATACTGGAAGTCCTAGCCAGAGCAATTTGTAAAGAAAAAGAAATGAAAGGCATTCAAATTAGAAATGAAGAAGTAAAACTGCTTCTATTTGCAGATGACATAGTATTTTATATAGAAAACCTTGAAGACTCCACCAGAAAGTTGTTAGAACTTACAGATTCATTAAATTTGCAGGCTACACAATCAATGTACAAAATCAGTGTGTATACACTAACAGCAAACTATCAGAAAGAGAAAATAAGAAAACAATTCCATTTACAATTGCATCAGAAAAACGAAAATACCTAGAAATAAATTTAATCAAGGAGGTGAAAGACCTACACACTGAAAATTGTAAGACATGATTGAAAGAAATTAAAGAAGACACAAATGGAAAGATATCCCTTGTTCATAAATTGCAATAATGTTGTTAAAATGTAGATGTCCATACATTCAAAATGATCTACAGATTCAATGCACTCTCTCTAAAAATTCCAATGGCATTTTCACAGAAATAGATCAAACAATCCTAAAATTTGTATGGAAATACAAAAGACCCCCGAGTAGCCAAAACAATCTTGAGAAAGAAGAACAAAGCTAGAGGCATCTTACTTCCTGGTTTTCAAGCTATATTATAAAGCTGTAGTAATCAAAATAGTATGGTATTGGCATAAAAACAGACACAGAACCAAGAACATACAATGGGGAAAGAATAGTCTCTTCAATAAATGGTGTTAGAAAAACATGGCAGCCACATGCAAAAGAATGAAATTGGATACTTACCTTACACGATACAAACAAAACAAAACAAAAACAAACAAA
Source organism: Lagenorhynchus albirostris (assembly GCF_949774975.1). NCBI lineage: Eukaryota > Metazoa > Chordata > Mammalia > Artiodactyla > Delphinidae > Lagenorhynchus > Lagenorhynchus albirostris. The sequence goes on from NC_083102.1 coordinate 62,439,432, forward strand.
AAAAACCCTCAAAATGGATTAAAGACTTGAACATAAGACCTGAAATCATAAAATTCCTGGAAGAAAACATCTGGAATAAGCTCCTTTACATTGGTGTTGACAATGATTTTTTGTATTTGACACCAGAAGCAAAGGTAGCAAAAGCAAAAATAAGCAAGTGAGACTGTATCAAACTAAAAACCTTCTGCACAGCAAAGGAAACCATCAATAAAATGAAAAGACAATATACAAAAAAAAAAAAAAAAACTAAAAATAATGTACTTAAAAACTTGAATTTTATAAAAGCATTAATTCAAAATATTTTTATAAAAAGCTTTTTAAAAATCTTCTCATGATATCTTTCTTTAACACATTTCTATTTATAAAATGGAATTTTTTGATCTATGTTAAAAGCTAAACCCTGAAAGGTGGGAAAAGTTCACTAAGGTCAAACAGATGTTCACTGACCATGTCAGGTGATCTATTCTTGGCCCAAGTCCTTCTGTCGCTATACATTGCCTTGTTATCTTCTCTAGTTTCCTAATAGAGGTTACTTAGTGATCAAGATGAGACACAGATGTTCTCACAAACAAGAGTATCTTAGTTCATTAGTGAAGTTCTGTTGATAGTATTAATCTTTTTTCAGTTGGCACACAGCATTATAATCTGATAATATCAGAGTTGGTTTGTAAATCAACCTGTAAAAAGAAATTGCCAAATTGAAAAACAGTCATTTGACCAGAATTACTGCATTCAGAAGTCATAGATATCATGAAAAATTTGATTAAAAGTATCAAACTTTTCAAAGACTCAGCACCTTTGTCTAACAAAAATGAAACCAAAGACACACCAGGCTGCCGCTGCATGGACTTTCATTCTTTTTTAAAATTTTTGCTTCGCTTGGATGTGAAGATATCCTGCATAACTGAGTCGTCTCATACTGAAGAGTCAGCACTGCTGTTGCCATTGAAAGAGCTATATTGAGAACTTTATTATGCTCGTCTGAAAAGCAAAATCAGTGATTATGAACAACTTACAGGACAGCTGAAAGTAGTTAAATCATTTACTTGTAATACTCCCAAGATCTTAAAATGCTACAATATATAAAACACATTCAGTCACTGCAGTACTTTTACACTCAGATGAACCCTCTCAAATCTATGGGAGCTTTTCATTTAATCCCTTTCTTCTTATTATATTGTGAGACAAAAGTATTCCACAAGTAGACAGTTTCCTACTTCTTGCTTTGAATTAGAGATTTAAGTTCATATACTATATTCAATCCAGAAAAACAAGCACATTTTAATAAGAGATCTTTTTATGAGATATTGTTTACTTAGAACCTTAAAGTCTCATTTTACAGGTCTGGGCAAGGTGTTCAAGTCCTGTCTGGGTCACTTATTAGCTGTATGTCTAGGAAATACACGTATCCTAAACTGAGTCAGTTTTCCTGTCTGGAAAATGGGGCATAATAGTCAAATATACTTTACCTACTTACCAGTATTATACTGCAGGTCAAGGGTGAGATCAGAAGAGAGACACTTTGTATGATGGTTAAAGTTTCCAGAGTCAAAAGCATGAGGTCAATTGGTGGTAAATGTTGCCACCGATTTTTGAGTATTTTGGGGCAAGATTTTCTAATTTATTTTAAGCCACAGTTTCTTTTTCTGTAAAAAAGGAATGGTTAAGTATTTACCTCATAAAGCTGTATGAATGTTTAAATGATAGCATAGGTTTAAATCTACAGGCCTGCAGAGATTCTTGTGTCCCATGCCTCTTTTACCTGCTTAAGCATCGCAGGTCAATCTAGTAAAGTAGTGCTGTGATTTAGTCATTGCCTTGGCTTTCACTGCATACTTCAAGAGATGTCTGTTACCAGTTACCCCAAGACTTTTGGTTTTAACTCATACCCAGTATCCCTATAATAGATCCAAGAAGTTATTCCCTATGTCATATTTCTGTTTATGACAGATACCACCAGAATTCCCAGCCTCCTAGATTAATCGTCATCATCATCATCAAAACCTTGGGGCTCTGAACATACACTAATTAGACCCAATTTTCAGGTCCTCCTCTGTGTCCTTGCAAACCTTTCCAATGAGCCTTCTCGATTGCACCATCTGTCATTAAGTCATGGCAATGCGGTGATACGTTTTCTCCTTGTCTACAATGCCATTTCCAAATTGTTTCTACCTCCTCCTCCTTTAGAAACCTCTAACCCCCAAATTCTTTACCCTTACCATATTCTTTCCACATCACTAAAGTGATTGCATTTTCATTAATCATTACCACTACTCTCAATGCATATTCAGCTATATTTCTGTGATCTTTCACAATGAACAGTTCGTTGCATCAGGCTCAAACCCCTTACCCTGATCTTCGTTTCTTATACCCCCAGATTTATTACTTGATGTCTGCACTTGTACAGCTGCAATATGCTAAATAAAAACTTACAAGTGTGTTGGCTGGTCTCATTTAAATATAATTGCCATACATCTCAAGTAGGCTTCCAACAGTGTCCTAAATGCCCATTAAATTTCTCTGGTTTGCACCTTCACCCCCCAAAATGATCATTTCACACCTTCTAGGTCATTAAATCTCTATCCACGTGATTCACATACACACCACTCACACATACAGATACACTTGAGCACACATACACTTTCAGCCAATGAATTGATTTTCATTTTTCCTCCAGAAAGAGAGGTATTATTATATAAACTCCCTCAACTTTCCATTTTCAAATCTATCAATCTCACAATATCCTTGTTCACTTTTTCCCTTCCCTCCAATTACGTTGGATAAAATATTCCTACTCCTATTAAAAAAACTCTCACCTTTCCAAAATCTTCCTTCATCCTTACACTTAAACTTCAACAGTGTTACAGGTCGATAACCTCAATATTTTACCTCTACCTTGAAGTAGGTCACCTTGAACTGAATGGCTTTCCCCAGTAGATCCTGCATAGCTAAAGCATATATATACAACTAACTGCCTGATGGGAGTATCTTCTTGACTCTCTAAAGGCAGGAATGGATTTATCTTAGATGTGCAGTTATACAGAGCCTTGTACTTAGGTAGGCTCCCTACTTGTATGCTCCATGGTCACCATTTTGAAGTTTGTAATTTATGAGCAAGGGCCCCACATTTTCTTTTACACTGAGATCTACAAGATAAGTAGCCAGTACTACATTAGGTACCTCAAATTTAATATGGCCAAAAGAGAAAACTTGATTTTTACCTGCCAAACCAATTCTTACTCTATTTATCATGTTTCTAAAACTGCCAACAGTATAAATTTAGCTGCTCAGGTGAAAATCTATAAATCACATTGGAAGCTTTCCTCTTCTCAACATTCAATATGTCAAAAAGTTCTGTCTGTTTTGCATCCACATTTTATCCTTTTGTTCTGTCCAATATACCCAGTTTCTTCATTACTACAACCATCAGAGAGAAATTGGTTATACTGGATATTGCAGTAGCCTTCTAGCTTGACTCCCTTTTCCATTTTCAACTTCCTTTACTCTCTTTACTACAAAACACCAGGAACATCTATACAAAAAGTAAATCAGGTAAGATCACTCCCCTGATTAAAATTCTCCTGTGTTTTCCTATTGTATCTAAAATAAAATTACTTTTTATTACCCTGCATGATTTGTCATTACCCATCTCTCTGCCCTCTTAACTTCTAGTCTTATTTTCTTTCACTAGCCAGAAAGCCCATCTTTCTATTTTGTGAATATAGCAGACTTGCTTTTGGCTTAGGAAATTTTTATTTGCTGCTTTGTTGGAGCAAAAAGTTCTGTCTGTGATTTATGCATGTCTATCTCTACCTTGTTCTTCGCATCTCACTTCAAATGATACTCATTCAAAGAGGTCGTCCCTGACAACATTCTACATTGGTACCTGTTCCACCACTCGATATCTCAGGATACTTTTGTTCCTTTTCAAAATATTAGTTACTATTGATATATTCCAGTATGTCTTGCTCATATATATACTTATTTGTTTTATTATCCTCACAAGAATGTATGCTACATGAGAGCAGACACCGTCTGTGTGCAATGTCTGCATGTCTAGGATGAAATATTGTTGAATGTATTGGAAGTATGACACTTAGAACAATGCCTATGACATATTGCTTTTTGATAAAGGTCATGTATTATATGAATTGTTTTTATAATGTGTAGAAGAGTTAACTTGAAAGCATTATAAAAATTATATTAGGGACTTCCCTGGTGGTCCATTGGTAAAGACTCTGCACTCGGAATGCAGGGGGCATGGGTTTGATCCCTGGTCGGGGAACTAAGACACTGCATGCCGCAGGACATGGCCAACAATAAAATTTACTTTTTTAATGTAAATACTTATAGTAGTACTAAGGACTCTGAAAGTGGCATTTATCACTAGTAGGTAATGTGTGTTTCTGAATCTTTAGGGCCCTATACTCTAATTTTTACAGAGGAACAAATTTTTGGGTTTTTTTTAATATAAGATCTCATTTATTTAATAAAGTAGAAAATTAAAAATCAGAATAGCAACCAAAAACATTAATGTAGAGAAGCACTTTCAGAATGATAGAGTAAGGACTTCCAAAGTCTGTTCTATTAAAACAACATGATCACTGACATATATGTCAAAATCAACTTTTTTAGAACTCAGAAAATTAGCCAAAGGCTTACAAATGTCCAAGAAGTGTTTATTCAAGGAACACAGCTGAATATTGAACAGAACAGTGAGCTTTATAGTGTTTTAACTTGCCCTATTCCCGTAACCCTCTTTCTAGCAATGTGTATCCTTGAAAACTGGCAGCTTCACAGTAGTGGCTGTGAATAACAGTAGCCTAACAGGCAGTGGAGGGTACAAAATGTGATTGGAACTGCTCTAAGCATGCAAAATTCAGAGGTTTTCACTACTTGACCTTTTGTGGCAGCTCCTTGGAGCTTTATTCGACATGACTTTTTATAAGAACAGATGATCCACAAAATTATTATCAAAAAATAAAAGTAAAAAATATCAGTGGAAATTGTTTGCACTTGGAAACTGCCTAGGGCAGCAATACCATTTGGAGCAAATAAGAGCTTTACCATAAAACTTAAAAGAAAAAGATGTGTAATGAGATGTCTGTAGCGGAATTTTGAAAAAGCTCTGGCATGTACCTGGGAATATAGAAGGCCACATCCATGTGCACATGGCTGTGCACATGGCCAGGAAAGTCCTGAAGAGGCCCTAATGTCTCAACAGTGGCTGACCTTGAGGCAGTACGCAAGCAGGAAGTGAAGGCTAAGCAAAACTGTAAACTATTGGAGCACTGAAGTCATGCCATAACACTAACACACAGAGACCCTGGGCAAAGACAGATACTTGTTGCATTAAGGGATTTAAGAAAATTTAAAGCTAACCAAGACAAGACTTCAGTCAGCACATATGGGAAAGAATATAGGCTTTATAGAACTAGAATAGAACAGTAACTAAACAAATAGTAAAAACAATAAATGTTGGAGGGGGAGACCTGATTCTCAGAGTTGCCACATTATATTATTTAAAATGTTCATTTTTTGACCAGAAAAATGAGGCAAAAATGAGAGAGCCAAAGAAACAGGAAAATAGGTATTTTTTATACCCAGGAAAAAAAGCAGTCAGTAGTAACTGTCCCTGAGAAAGTCCAGACATTGGACTTACTAGACAAAGACTTTAAATCAACTATTATAAATATATTCACAGAACTAAAGGAAATCATCTTTACATAATTAAAGGAAACTATGAGAATAATATCTCACAAAATAGAGAATACAAATAGGTTAAAATTGTAGAAAAGAGGAATTCTAGAATTAAAAATTACAATAAATACAATGAAAAATCACTCTAAGAGCTGATCAACAGATTTAAACTTGCAGAAGGAAGAAGCAGCAAACTGTCAGGTAAATCAATTGATATTATACAATCCAAAGAACAGAAAGAAAAATGAATAAAATAAAATGAGGAGAGTTGCAGACCTATGGGACACCATTAAGCATACAAACATATATATAATGACATTACCAGGAGAGGGAAGAGAGAAAGAGGCAGAAAGAATATTTGTAGAAATAATGTCCGAAAACTTCCCAAATGTGATGAAAAATATTAATCTACACATCTAAAAATTTCAATGAATTCCAAGTAGGATAAACTAAAAAAGATTTACACCCAGACACATCACAGCTAACCTATCAAAAGTCAAAGAGACAGATGTGAAAGCAGCAAGAGAATATTATTTCTATACAAGTGCTCCTCAATAAAATTAACAGCTAACTTCTCATTAAAATCTATGGAGGGATGACATACAGGGGGATGACATATTTAAAGTGCTGAGTAGGCCTTGTGGGCCTACATGGCCTTTGCTGCCCTCATCTCCACTTGAACCTCCCAGTCTCCTGCCCAACCCCTGTTGGCCATGTTGGCACTGTGCCATGTCCACCTATTCGTCTGCTCCCATTCTCATGTTCCCTGATGTTATGCCTCCCCATGGCCTGCAGTAGCAGCAGCCCTCACACCTGTCCTCTTTCTCTGGAACCATATATACCTCAACATGGGCATAGACAGGCAGCTTAAATATAAAAATAAAGTGCTGAAAGAAAATTTGTCAACAAAGATTCCTATACTTAAAATATCTTTCCATAAAGAAGGAGAAATAAATACATTCCTAGATAAACAAAAACTGAGAGAAATTATATCTAGGAGACCTGGTCTATGAGAATACTAAATGATGTACTTCAGCCTGAAATGAGGATGCTAGGCAATAACTCAAATGCGCAAAAGAAACAAAGAGACTGGTAAAGATAATTATGTAAGTAAATGTAAATACAGTAAAGCTATGTATTTGGTTGCAGGTCTTTTCTTTTCCAATCTAATTTAAAAGAAAATTACATAAGATAATAATTATAAAACTGTGCTGGTGGACTTACAATATGCAATGACATAATTTGTATAACCATTATTGCACAAAGGAGATGGAAGGGAATGGATGGAGCTATAGTGGAGAAAATTTCTATATGCTATTGAAAATAAATTGGTATTAATCAGAAATATTGTCTTAAGGAATTCATTGAAATCTTCCGGAGAAACACTAAGAAACAATAATGGCATTGAATGTCACACTAAAAAACATTGTTTAACTAAAAAGAATGTAGTAATGGAAGAAATTAAGGAAAAAATATGCAAATAGAGGTTGTAAAAGTTTAAAGTAAATAACTAGAAGTGGATATATGTATATGTATAACTGATTCACTTTGCTGTACACCTGAAACTAACACAACATTGTAAAGCAAATATACTCCAATAAATTTTTTTAAAAAAAGTAAACACTAGAAAAATGACAAATGTGAATTCTAACACATCATTAATTACATTAAATGTAAATGGTCTAAACACTCCAATCAAAAGGCAGAGATTGACAGAACAAATTAAAAGCCATGATCAAAGTTTATAGTGTCTACAATGGACATACATTATATTCAAAAACACAAATAGTTTGAAACATGTAAAAAATATACTATGCAATGGTAACCTAAGGAGAGATGTAATTGCAGTACTAATATCAGAGGAAAAACACTTAAAGCAAAAATAATTACAAGAAACAAAGGAAATTTAAAAGTATAAAAGAGTCAATCTATCAGAAAGGCATGAAAGAGAAAAAAATGAAAAGCATCCAGATTGGAAAGGATGAAGCAAAACTATCTCTGTTCATAGATAGCATGATATTATATATAGAAAATCCTTAGGAATGCACCAAGGAACTCTAATGGATAATAAACAAATTCAGCAAGTTTGCAAAATACAAGATCAATATACAAAAATCAATTGTGTATCTATTCATTAGCAATAAATAATGCAAAAAAGAAGAAAACTCCATACAGTGGCATCAAAAAAAATTAGGAATAAACTTAAACAAAAGGACTTCAATATTTGTACAATGAAAACTTTAAGATATTAAAATATCATTGAAGGGAAATAAAGAAAACTCAAATAAATGGAAGACATCTCATGTTCATAGTTTTCTCCAAATTGATCTACTGATTTGATCTAATACCTATCAAAATGCCAGTCAACATTTTTTTTTTCAGAACTGGTAAGCTGATTTAAAATTCATATGAAAATGCAAAATGATATTGAAGAATAATGAACTTGGAGCACTTACACATCCTAACTTCAAAACCTACTAAAAGCTGTAGTAATCAAGGCAATGTGATACTGAAATAAAGATAAATATTTAGATCAATAGAATAGAATCTGGAGTCCACAAATTAACCTTTACCCTCATGTTCAATTCACTTTCAAAAAAAGTGGCAAGACAACTCCATGGAAAAAGAATAGCATTTTCAACAAATGAAAAACTGGAAATCCACATGAAAAAGAATAAAGCTGGGCCCTTCTTTCACAGCACACACAAAAATTGACTAAAATGAATCATAGTTCTAAATGTAAGATTTATAATTATAAAACTTTTAAAAGAAAACATAGGAAAAATTCTTTGTTGCCTTGGATTTAGCAATGTTTGTTTAGGAATGGCACCAATTGCACAAGCAATCAAAGAAAAAAATAGATAAGCTGGACTTTATTAAAATTTAAAATTTTTACACTTTAAGAACTCCTTTGAGAAAGTGAAAATCAACCCACAGAATGGGAGAAAATATTTGCAATCATATATGTGATAATGGGTTTGCACTTACAATATATAAATAACATTTACAACTCAAATTTTAAAAGTCAAATAATCCAATTAAAAACATGGACAAAGGATTTAAATAAATACCATTCTAAAGATGATATAAAAGTGCCTGAGAAGTACATAAAAAGATGCTCAACATCATTATTCATAAGAAAAATGCAAATCAAAACCAAAATGTTTTTGATTATGGGCTCCATGATAGTTAACATTAAAAAGACAATAAAAGAAGGGACCATCAAGATAACAGAGGAGTAAGATGTGGAGATCAACTTCCTCCCCACAAGTACATCAAAAATATATCTACATGTGGAACAACACCTTCAGAACACCTACTGAACACTGGCAGAAAACCTCAGACTTCCCAAAAGGCAAGAAAATACCCACATACCAGCTGGGCAAAAGAAAAAAAAGAAGACAAAAGAATAGGGACAGGCCCTGCACCTCTGGGAGGGAGCTGTGAAGGAGGAAAGGTTTCCACACACTAGGAAACCCCTTCACTGGTGGAGACCAGGGGTGGGCGGGGGGAAGCTTTGGAGCCATGGAGGAGAGCACAGCAACAGGGATTCAGAGGGCAAAGTGGAGAGATTCCTGCACAGAGGATTGCTGCCAACCAGCACTCACCAGCCCAAGAGGCTTGTCTGCTCACCCACAGGCTGATACAGGTGGGGGCTGGGAGCTGAGGCTCGGGCTTCAGAGGTCAGATCCCAGGGAGAGGACTGGGGTTGGCTGTGTGAACACAGCCTGAAGGGGGCTAGTGTGCCACAGCTAGCCAGGAGGGAGTCCAGGAAAAATTCTGGACCTGCCTAACAGGCAAGAGACCATTGTTTCTGGGTGAGTGAGGAGAGGGGATTCAGAGTACTGCCAAAATGATCTTCCGAGATAGGCGTGAGCCGCAGCTATCAGCTCGGACGCGAGACATTCATGAAATGCTAACACTGCTGCTGCAGCCACCAAGAATCCAGTGTGTAAGCACAGGTCACTATCCACCCCCCACTCCCTGGGAGCCTGTGCAGCCCACCACGGCCAGGGTCCTGTGATCCATGGACAGCTTCCCTAGGAGAACACACGGCATGTCACAGGCTGTTGCAACATCACAACGGCCTCTGCCACCACAGACTTGCCCCTCATTCCAATTATAACTACCATACCCCTCCCTGCCACCCCCTTGATAAACCCTGCATCCTTGGAATACATGAATAGACAATGAATCATCCCAAAATGGTGTCAGTGGACTTTGGGAACAAATGTAGACTTAGGGTTTCCTGTCTACGATCGATTTGTTTCTGATTTTTATATTTATCTTACTTTTGTGTTTAACACTTCTTATCATTGGTGGATTTGTTTATTGGTTTGGATGCTCTCTTCTTTTTTTAACTTTTTATTATTTTTTATTTTAATATTTTTTTCTTTTTGTAATTTATTATTTTATTTATTTATTTTTTCTTTCTTTTTTTTCTCCCTTTCCTTCAGAGCCATGTGGCTGACAGGGTATTGGTGGTCCAGCCTGGTGTCAGGCATGAGCCTCTGAGGTGGGAGAGCCAAGTTGAGGACATTGATCCACCAGAGACCTCCGGGCCCCATGTAATAACGATCGGCGAGAGATCTCCCAGAGACCTCCGTCTTAATGCTAAGACATAGCTGTACCCCACAGCCAGCAAACTCCAGTGCTGGATGCCCCATGCCAAAAAACTAGCAAGACAGGAACACAACCCCACCCACTAGAAGAGAGACTGCCTAAAATCATAGAAAGTTCACAGACACCCCAAAACACACCAATGGATGTGGCCCTGCCCACCAGAAAGACACGATCTAGCCCCCCCCAACCAGAACACAGGCACCAGTCCCCTCCATCAGGAAGCCTACACAACTGAATGAACCAGCCTCACCTACTGGGGGCAGACACCAAAAACAATGGGAACTATGAACCTGCAGCATGTGAAAAGGAGACACCAAACACAATAAGTTAAAAAAAATGAGAAGACAGAGAATATGCAGCAGATGAGGTGCAAGGTAAACCCACCAGACCAAACAAATGAAGTGGAAATAGGCAGACTACCTGAAAAATAATTCAGAGTAATGATAGTAAAGATGATCTAAAATCTTGGGAATAGAATGGAGAAAACACAAGAAACATTTGACAAGGACCTAGAAGAACTAAGAGCAAACAAAAAATGATGAACAAAATAAATGAAATTAAAAATTCTCTAGAAGGAATCAAAAGCAAAATAACTGAGGCAGAAGAGTGGATAAGTGACCTGGAAGATAAAATAGTGAAAATAACTACTGCAGAGAAGAATAAAGAAAAAAGAATGAAAAGAATTAAGGACAGTCTCAGAAACCTCTGGGAAAACATTGAACTCACCAACATTCAAATTACAGGGATCCCAAAAGAAGAAGTGAAAAGAAAGGGTCTGAAAAATATTTGAAGACATTATAGTTGAAAACTTCCCTAACATGGGAAAGGAAATAGTCAACTCCAGGAAGCGCAGAGAGTCCCAGGCAGAATAAATTCAAGAAGAAACACGCCAACACAGATATTAATCAAACTATGAAAAATTAAATACAAATAAAAAATATTAAAACCAGCAAGGGAAAAACAACAGCATACAAGGGAATCCCCATAAGGTTAATAGCTTTTCTTTCAGCAGAAAATCTGCAAGCCAGAAGGGAGTGGCAGGACATATTTAAAGTGATGAAGGAGAAAAACCTACAAACAACATTACTCCACCTAGGAAGGATCTCATTCAGATTCGACAGAGAAATTAAAACCTTCAGAGACAAGCGAAAGTTAAGAGATTTCAACACCACCAAACCATCTTTACAACAAATGCTCAAGGAACTTCTCTAGGCAGGAAACACAAGATAGGAAGAGATCTACAAAAATAAACCCAAAACAATTAAGAACACAGTAATAGGAATATACATATCAATAATTACCTTAAATGTAAATGGATTAAATGCTCCAACCAAAAGATATAGGCTGGCTGAATGGATACAAAAACAAGACCCATATATATGCTATCTACAAGAGACCCACTTCAGACCTAGGGACACATACAGACTGAAAGTGAGGTGTTGGAAAATGATATTCCATGCAAATGGAAATCGAAAGAAAACTGGAATAGCAATTCTCATATCAGACAAAATAGACTTTAAAATAAAGACCATTACAAGAGACAAAGATGGACACTACATAATGTACAAGGGATCAATCCAAGAAGAAGATATAACAATTGTAAATATTTATGCACCCAACATAGGAGCACCTCAATACACAAGGCAAATGCTAACAGCTGTAAAAGGAGAAATCGAGAGTAGCACAATAATACTAGGGGATTTTAAAACCCCACTTCCACCAATGGACAGATTATCCAAAGTGAAAATAAATAAGGAAACAGAAGCTTTAAATGACACATTAAACAAGATGGACTTAATTGATATTTATAGGACATTCATTCCAAAAACAACAGAATACAATATCTTCTCAAGTGCTCATGGAACATTCTCCAGGATAGATCATATCTTGGATCACAAATGAAGCCTTGGTAAATTTAAGATAATTGAAATCATATCAAGTATCTTTTCCAACCACAGTGCTATGAGACTAGATGTCAATTACCGGAAAAAATCTATAAAAAATACAAACACATGGAGGCTAAATAATACACTACTAAATAACCAAGAGATCACTGAAGAAATCAAAGAGGAAATCCAAAATTACCTAGAATAAAATGACAATGAAAACATGATGACCCAATACCTATGGGATGCAGCAAAAGCAGTCCTAGGAGGGAAGTTTATAGCAATACAATCCTACCTCAAGAATCAAGAAAAATCTCAAATGAAAAACCTAACCTTACACCTAAAGTAATTAGAGAAAGAACAAAAAACCGCCAAAGTTAGCAGAAGAAATCATAAAGATCAGATCAGAAATAAATGAAAAAGAAATGAAGGAAACAATAGCAAAGATCAATTAAACTAAAAGCTGGTTATTTTAGAAGATAAGCAAAATTAATAAACCGTTAACCAGACTCCTCAAGAAAAAACAGGAGAAGACTCAAATCAACAGAGTTAGAAATGAAAAAGGAAAAGTAATAAGTGACACTGCAGAAATACAAAGGATCATGAGAGGTTACTAAAAGCCACTATATGCCAATAAAATGGACAACCTGGAATAAATGGACAAATTCTTAGAAAAGCACAGCCTCTGAGACTGAAACAGGAACAAGTATAAAATATGAACAGACCAATCACAAGCACTGAAATTGAAACTGTGATTAAAAATCTTCCAACAACAAAAACCCCCAGGACCAGATGACTTCACAGGTGAATTCTATCAAACTTTTAGAGCTAACACCAATCCTTCTCAAACTCTTTTAAAATATAAAAGAGGGAGGAAAACTCCCAAACTCATTTTACAAGGCCACCGTCACCCTGATACCAGAACCAGACAAAGATGTCACAACGAAAGAAAACTACAGGCCAATATCACTGATGAACATAGATGCAAAATTACTCAAGAAAAAACTAGCTAACAGAATCCAACAGCACATTAAAAGGATCATACACCATGATCAAGTTGGGTTTATTCCAGGAATGCAAGGATTCTTCAATACACGCAAATCAATCAATGTGATATACCATATTAACAAACTGAAGGATAAAAACCATATGATCATCTCGATAGAAACAGATAAAGCATTCAACAAAATTCAGCACACATTTATGATAAGAACTCTCCAGAACGTAGGCATAGTAGGGAACATACCTCTACATAATAAAGGCCATATATGACAAACCCACAGCAAACATCCTTCTCAATGGTGAAAAACTGAAACCTTATTTCCTCTAAGATCAGGAACAAGACAAGGTTGCCCACTCTAACCAATATTATTCAACATGATTTTGGAAGTTTTAGCCACAGCAATCAGAGAAGAAAAAGAAATAAAAGGAATCCAATTGGAAAAGAAGTAAAACTGTCACTGTTTGCAGGTGACATGACAGTATATCTAGAGAATTCTAAAGATGCTACCAGAAAACTACTAGAGCTAATCAATGAATTTGGCAAAGTAGCAGGATACAAAAGTAATGCACAGAAATCTCTTGCATTCCTAAACACTAAAGATGCAATATTTGAAATAGAAGTTAAGGAAACACTCCCATTTACCACTGCAACAAAAAGAATAACATACCTAGGGATAAAACTACCTAAGGAGACCAAAGGCCTGTATGCAGACAACTGTAAGACACTGATGAAAGAAATTAAAGATGATACAAACAGATGGAGAGATATACCATGTTCTTGGATTGAAAGAATCAACATTGTGAAAATGACTATACTACTCAAAGCAATCTACAGATTCAATGCAATCCCTATCAAACTGCCAATGGCATTTTTCACAGAAATAGAACAATTTCAGAATTTGTATGACAACTCAAAAGACACTGAAGAACCACAGCAATCTTGAGAAAGAAAAATGGATCTAGAGGAATCAGGCTCCCTGACTTCAGACTATACTACAAAGCTACAGGAATCAAGACAGTATGGTACTGGCACAAAAACAGAAACATAGATCAATGGAACAGGACAGAAAGCCCAGAGATAAACCCACGTACGTATGGTCACCTTATCTTTGATAAAGGAGGCAAGAGTGTACAGTGGGTAAGAGAGAGCCTCTTCAATAAGTGGTGCTGGGAAAACTGAACAGCTACATGTAAAAGAATGAAATTAGAACACTTCCTAACACCATACACAAAAAGAATCTCAAAAGGGATTAAAGACCTAAATGTGAGGCCAGACATTATAAAACTCTTAGAGGAAAACATAGGCAGAACTCTCTATGACATAAACCACAGCAAGATCCTTTTTGACCTACTTCCTAGAGAAATGGAAAACAAATAAATAAGTGGGACCTAATGAAACTTAAAAGCTTTGGCACAGCAAAGGAAACCATAAACAAGACCAAAAGACAACCCTCAGAATGGGAGAAAATATTTTCAAATGAAGGAACTGACAAAGGATTAATCTCTAAAATATGCAAACAGCTAATGCAGCTCTATATCAAAAAAATAAACAACCCAATCCAAAAATGGGCAGAAGACCTAAGTAGACATTTCTCCAAAGAAGATATACAGATTGCCAACAAACACATGAAAGGATGCTCAACATCACTAATCATTAGGGAAATGCAAATGAAAACTACAATGAGGTATCACCTCACACTGGTCAGAATGGCCATCATCAGAAAATCTAAAAACAATCAGTGCTGGAGAAGGTGTGGAAAAAAGGGAACCCTCTTGCACTGTTGATGGGAATGTTAATTGATACAGCCAGTATGGAGAAAATTGAAACTTTATACACTGATATTAGGATTGTTGAATAATACAGCCACTTTGGATTACTGTTTGGCATTTTCAAGAAGTTAATCATAGAGTTACCATATAATGAAGCTATTCTGCTCCTTGGTATATACCAAAAATAATTGAAAACAAGTATTCAAACAAAAATTTATACCTGCATTTTTATAACAGTACTATTTACAGTCACCAAAAGGTGAAAACAACACATTTGTTCATTAACTAATGAGTTAATGGACATTTTTTTTTGATAAACAATATGTCTCTTTCCATACAATGGAATATTTTTGGCAATAAAAAGGAATGGAATACGGATGCATACAACAACGTTTATGAACATTGAAACATTATGCAAAGTGAAAGAAAGTAGTCACATACTATATGATTCCACTTATATGAACAATATCTAGAGTAGGCAATTCCAGAGATGCATAGTAGAATATTGGATGCCAGGACTTGGAGGCAATGAAATGAATAATGACTGATAATATATTTGGGATTTATTTTCGAGTGATGATGCTATTCTAAATTTAGATAATTGGGATGGTTGCACACTTCTGAATATACTGAAATCCACTGATGTGTGTGCTCTAGTTCATTGCTTTTGACTCTGGATCACAATTTCTAAAGGTTTGGTGACAACCAAAGTTTGAAACACTTCTGATTATATTATTGCCTGAAGGAAGATTATTCAAATAATTGAATCTGCTTTCATTTGTAAAATATGCTCGAAAATATTTAATTCATTCTTGGTTATTTAAGTAGCCTATTTTAAAAATCTGAATCAAAAGACATCACATTACTTTCTAAAATATTAAAATATTGCTAGCTTCAGTATTAATTACTTAATTGTGGATTTTAGGTAGTGGTGTGCTAGAGCCAGCTTATAGAGGCTTGTAAGAACCATCAAATTTTAGGAGTATTGTGAGCCAATTTTTATCCCAGTAGCTTGCAGTAGGCCACGGTGGCAGTATTTATTCCAGGGACAACGATATGGGCTACAAAAAGAAAAGAATGCTGTGTGCATGTAGCTGAGAATGAGCCATTTATCTATACAACACTGATTTTAGTCTTAAAGGCCGGGTTAAAAAAATGAAAAGACAAACACACTGGAAGAAAATACTTGCAAAATATATGTTTGATATAGACCTTTATATAAAAAATTCATTAAGACAGGAACCCAATGAAATGGTCTGAAAATTGGTTCATTTTCAATCATATGTAGAATTGACAGCAATTTCATTAACACATCATATTGTTTACATGCATTATAGTAAACTGATATATTATCACATGAATCACTAAGAAAATAAAATGATAAAAAAGGTCAGAAAGGAAGAAGAGAGGGAGAGAGAGGGGAAGGAAAGAAGGAAGGAAGGAAAGAAAGAAGGAAGGAAAGATGAGTTTCTTTGGCATAGATGTTTCCATTTGTTCCTTTATTACAGTTAAGGAAATTATTGCCCAGAAGTGTTAAGTAACCCGCCCATCTAATCTCTGAACTTTCTGCCTCTTGAATTCTTGCTATAAAACCATAAGTTTAAAGTGATTGTGAAATAGTTTTTCTTTTGAATTTTGAGATTAGTGTTCATTATATTTGTATACCTAGATTGAAGACCAAGAGAAGAAAGATATGTTGAAAATTTGGACAGTCTGTAATGAAATCTGGGAACCATCTCTGAATGCTATTACTCTTAATGTTCATCACTCATAGCCTCAACAGAGAGGCTCTGAAATATTTGGCTTGGTTCATTGCTTATATGGAAAGAGATAGTTTTAAGGTTAGTAGAAATACAGGATTGAAGAGTAGCTGGTAATACATTTCTCTTCTTTTTTTTACTTTTTAAATTTTGACCATATTTTCCTTTTAATTTTAAAATCCAAGTTTGAACAAATTAAGTTCAGAATGGAATTTTCATCAAAATTTAGTAAAATATGTTGTAGTCTTTGAATAGGTTTTAGATTTAAATGTTCTAACCTTGAGAAGATTTCCAAATTTGCTTTTCAGCTACAAAAGTCTTCTAAAATAGGACAGGACTGCAAGGATATCATCAACTGCAAATTCACTCTTGATGTAATTCAGCTATTCTATTCTTCACTAATCCTATCACATTGGGAAATGATTGCCAAAGTGGATTCCTGGCACTTTTCTTACTCTTTGAAAACTCCCAAACTACTCCTGATTAAAATGTATGACAGTGTTCTGTTTTCTCTTTCAAATTTTAATGAAAAAAATTATCACTAGCAATCAGTACATAAGAGGTATAGCTATTAAAAAGACACATGTAATGTTTTGAATGATTTTGTTTGCCCCACTTTTACAATTGTGACTATAATAACCCCAAAACATAAAGTATTTGTCTATTCTGAAAATTGGAATAAATTAAATAATGTCACCTATCTTCCAAATTTTAGTAGCAACCTACTCTATTTTAACTTTTTTAGTTATCACAGAATACATTATATAAAAATAGTTACCTTGCTTTTTAAAAAATCTTTTGTAAAAAATATGCTTGACAATATATATTCCACCTAATTCCTGTCACTGTCTTCTTTTCTCTTTGCTCAGTATTACCATCTGAAACCTTTTAAACTTGGAAAAATAGCTATGATAGTGTTTATCAGCAAAAAGGGAATATGATACAGGATATAAAGTAGTATCTACAAAAAGCATGGGGCATACTATTGGAATGTCTTGCTGTCAGTAAGCTACTGGCTATATGGGCCTCCTTTTCCTCATTTTTAAAATGGGGATAGATAAGATGATATATCTAAAAGTGTTTGACATAGTCAGATGTGACATTGAATGTGATGCAGTTAGTAAATAATAAAGCAGTCTGCAGCTGTCAGTTGTTATCACTGCTATGCATATTGTTGCATGAAAAATAAAGCAAAAAATCAGCAATGTCCTGGATCTTTATCATGACCCATCTTCATAAATACTGTCCTCAGAGACCCCATTTTCCCCAAAGTCAAATTTTGATCTCTGTTGCTAAAGGACTCACATGTGTTGATTTCAACTTACACTTCACAATAAATGAGTACGTTTTCAGCCGTTTCTAATTATGTAGATGCTTTTGAAATAATATCTGTACCAAGTAGTTTTTATAAGGAATAATTTTGATCAGTGTTATCAGTATGTCCTTCTGTATAAAATATCTTTCCATTTTCATTATCTATATTCTTTGTAGCTTATGAAAATAAGCAGCTTATCTAAAACTTTTTAGCATTTATTTTTAGTTGAACTAAAGGTACTTTTAAAATTTTGTATATGAAACATCAATGAAGAAGTCATATAATATCTTGATAGGAAATAAATAATTCTGAAAACTGGGTATCCAAATAAGTTACCTTCATCACCCAGGGTTTTTTGGTTGTTCGTTTGTTTTTTGTTTTGTTTTGTTTTTTCTCAAGTTTACTGTCTTATATACAGACAAAAAACATCTTACCAATCTGGATTTATTTGGTACTTATCATATTCTCTGTTTCCATATAGAAAATAAGAAAAAGCTTACAGAGGAGCAAATTTTCAAAGTAGTCAACTTATATAGATCCAGTTGAAATAAATATTCATAGTCTTTATAAGCATTTTGACATAATGACCAGGAGGCACAATTCTAATTTTACTTTAACATGTCTACTTTTCTTTGCTGCATATGTTATTCTTACTCTGGTCTTATGCTTCCAAATATATTTCATTTCTGATATTTTATCTAGTGGTCTTTTACATTTTCATTTCCACTTTTCTGCCCTATGTGAGTACATTAAAAACTTAGAGCATGTTATCTATTTAAATGTGTTTATATCATCAAGCTTTTAAATTATGAATTTTCAACATACATGAGACTCCACTGGTGTAACTATAACATAAGCCACTGTAAGCTAATGTGAAAATCAGACTCTAAATGACAAAAGGTCAAAAGTCTGCTAGCTCTTTTTAAAAAGACACATACAACTAGGTTCATCTGTGTTAAATCCTCTAGGCAAGGACTTTGTTGTTGTTGTTGAATGACACTTGCCCAGTCAGAAATGGAATCGTACAAGCAAGATCAGAATAAAGCAACAGGAGATCATTGACCTAGAACTTGGCTCACATTCCAAAGCCTGCAAGGCGTGGGGTTGTTCATGAGAAGGAGTTGGTCACCATGTGGTGCTGTTGTAACACAGCAGGTTGGGTATTTTTGCAAAATGACCAATAACATTATGCTTGCAGAAAGCATTGGTAGAAATATCAAATCTTTTTAAAATACATCTGTAATAGCAAAGAAAATAAAACAAGACAATGGAAATATTATCAGTAGTAAATCAATTTAATCTCCAAATGTTAAATTTCCCAGGTTTAAGAATTAACTTGACAGCATATTTAAAAATTCTGATGAATAAAAAACTCTGACTATGCACACACGCTTTCTCCATCTTCCTTTCTTTCTCTCTCAGACACACACAGACACACACACACAATGTATGCAGACACACCTACACAGCCAATTAATTGCTAGAATATATTGTCTTGCTAAGATTTTTCAAGACAGATCCATGAGAGCCCAATAAACTCTGTGGATGAATATAACAGTGGAAATGAGAGTATGTAAGTAATAAACTGGGGATGCAAGTAAAATAAATTAAGAGTTACCTCTGATATGAGATTGAACACAAAGTCTACGAGTAGTCAGACAGAATTGTTCTTGTAAATGTAGATATTGCTTTTCAGGAATGTGTAATCTACTTACTGCCCCAGATGAACTTATAGTCTAATTTAGTATTAATCAGACAATTTTTTTGTTAACCAAAAGAGGACTTGAGTTGTTAGACTAAAACTACCTAGTAGCAAATGGCAATCTAGTGACTACAATTTTTAAACTTTTGTTATATTATCATAAATAATAGCCAATTTTTAGAGGCTTTCAAAATTTTCTTGTAATTTCCTGAAGACTAATATTTTGAACATATAATGACAAAAATGACACAGCACTGAATGTGTGCCTTTTTTTAGGTAAAAAAAACAAACACTTTTGTGTTCTTGGCTACTTTTTTTGTGACTTGAGGGGAAAATTGCCAGAAATAATACAAAGAAACAGACATTCACATAAAATGTTTTATGTTCAGGCTCATTCAAACATCCTGACCATTTTTTTCTTCTTTAAGTACATTCATTTCTTTTGATAGTAATTCTTGCTTACTTGTGCAAAACAGGAAATCATTTTGTATATCACCAGTTTTCATATTTAATAAATGCAGGTGTGTATCATTAGAGTACAGCATCTGATTGCACTGAAGATAAAACAACCACACAATTTTAGCACAAGGCTAAGGTGTAGAGAAAATTCTCCACTTTCTTACATGGAATGAATACATGAAAAGGAGTCAAGTGACCTTCCACAGTCATTTCTGCCTCTCAGAGTCCATGGTGGAGGATACATAATGTCTGTGAGAACTTCTAAATTAAATTGTTTTAAAGGAGAGAGACATTCAGGTGATAGTTGCAAGGGGAAAATAATGGCCCTGTGGAGGAGTGCCTGACATTTATTCTTTTATTTAATCCAGAGATTGAAGATGGTTTCCCTTCAAATGCAGCCAAGTCATCCAGATTGAATTATTCACAAAGACAAAATAAGGCATGGATGTGAACTATGAAAGTAAATTTAGCAGCTCTGTCAAAATGGCCTTTCTCCTCTTTCTGTTATTGATGCAATAGTTTCCAGTGGGAAAGGAAAGAAAAGAAAAAATTCAGAGGAAAGGCTTTCCTTCTGGCCTCTGGAGTGGGAAATATGAGTGTCTCTTTAAGTAAGGGAAGATTAGGCACCATATGCATGCCCACTTCTGGCTGTTTTAAGCTAATTAGAAACCCAAACAGAAAAATAAATACAAATGCTCTATATTATATTATATTATATTTGATTACCATTTACTTGAACTTTGTAAAAACCTCCAGAAAGAAAGGAAGTTATTTTCCAGGTATAAATAAAACTTACTAATTGCAGATCCTTCTCTACCAAATGATATATCAAGTCAATGCTTTTTCAGTTAAACAAGATATTGAAAATACAGATGAGTGAGTCAATGTCCCACCAAGGGTGAGGCTGAGGGTTCACAGCAGTGATACAACACCTTCCCCAAACTGCTAGGAAAATATTTCGAATGTCTTCCTAAGGCTTTGCATGTGTGTGTGCATTTTGACAATGGGAACACCTTAGTCACTGATAGGAAGATGCTGAAAAATATTGATTATAAAGAAATCTAAAGACTGATTCATCAAGGTTTTGCTAGGGTCACCATGTATGGATGTGCAGAATGTGTACTGTGTATATGTAGGGTCACTCTGGATTTTTTTCAGTAAAGAGCATGCACACCTGATACAGTGCCAAGTTCTTTAGGATGGAATAACAAATGGCAGAGTAAGAGCTAAGTGCTATTTCTTTTCCTGTTTTAATGGTTACAGTATTTAACATATGTTACCATTTAAGATGTTTCTCTGCCTACCACCTGACTCTATGCAAAATCCAAGCTGATATGCTGCAATGATTTCCATTGTTAAACTTAAGGATCCCTGGACTTTGAGATAGATTTAAAAAAAAATCCTTGCTCCTCATTTACCAACTCACCAATATTGAACATATTTCTTAAGCTCTGTGTCTTCTCATCTTACACGAGACAGTAATACTTAATTGCCTTGCAAGGTTTCTCTGAGAATTAGTTCAGATTTTATGCAGATTATTTAAGAAACCATAGTTTCAATAAAAGTTAATTCCAATGGAATCCCACATTGAAAATCATAATTTCTGTATCGATGAACAAATATTAAATAAACACTAAATTTTCTTATTACTCCTATTGCCCAGTGAGACAGGAATCCAAGCAAAGTATTCCTGACCTCAGCTTAGAATTCCTCCATACATGCAATCCAGTTAGGTTTAATCAGACCTTATTGAAATCCTCAACCAAGTAAACAAACAAACTGATAGAAGCTTAGATTTTTACAATTCAGAATAATTATTCTCTGCTTAAACCACCAGATAGTTACTAGTTATTTAAAGGATTCAAACGATTCTCTCTACTTCATAGATAATGTGAATACATAAAAATCATACTAAGTGTAGTATCTATTATATTAAAATAAATGACTAATATTTCAATGAGAAAGATTCAAAACCCAAACTCAGATTCCCAATTATCATGAATATATGAAAGACCCACAAGATTATACTTATAATTTCAAGAGTATGATTTATTGGTCTTCTACATATATTTTGTGTTTACACATACGTGTGTGTGTGTGTGTGTGTATCTATATATATATATATAATGTTTATGAAACCATTCAACATAAAGCCATTGCTTCCCTAAAACCATGAGAGTAAACTGTTGTGAAAGCTGCCAGCTTGTAATGATAATTGTGCAAACTCCAGTTGTATGAGTTTTATAGTAAAATAAATAAAGGCTATTGTTGTCTATTTATGTTGGATTTTATGTTTCTATCTGGAACACTAAACTCCCACTTGAAAACACACAAAATGAAATAACATTTCAAAAGAGGGCCTGTGGAAATACTTTTAAGGTATTATATCATTTTTGAGGAATAGAATTTTCCCACCGGTAAATCTATGCTGTTGCAAAATAAAGTTCCATTTGAAATACAACACTGTCAGATGCTTTATCTGAGTAGAAACAGAAGATGAATGTTGCATAATGTTATGAAACCTTTGCCATGACATGGAAGTGGTCTTTCTCCTTTAGATAGATAGATAGATAGATAGATAGATAGATAGATAGATACAGTGTTTGTCTAGTGTTAGTTGATCTCAATTCTTTATCTCCTCTTATGGGAATTTGGAGAATGTAGAGGTGGTGCCCCTCTCCCTTCCTATCTCTACTTGAGTTAGAAAAGTCAGGTATGGCTTAATATTTTACTAAAACTAGACCTGAATAATATCTGTCAAAAAGATAGGATTTATTAAATATTATATAAGTGTTGAGATATATTCATCAACAAATGTTTATTAAACATCTACCATTGGGTAGGATATGTTCTAGGCAATGGGAATATTGCACCAGGCAAAACAGAAAAGTACCAGTCTCAATAGATCATACACATTAATTGAGGAGTAAGAAAAGAAACACCAATGTTTGACATTTAACTGGTGCTAAGGATTAAAAAAAAATAATTAAGGCAGGGTCAGGGATATTAAAGAGTTCCAGATTAGGGGTAGTATTCATTTTTATAGTTTCCATGGAAGACCTCTTTACGTTAACATTTTAGTAGAAGCCTGAAGGAAGTAGGAGAGTAAGCTGTGAAGACTTTAGGGGGGAAGAATGTTCTAAAAGGTGACGGTAGTACAAGTACAGAGGTCTAGAAATGGAAGCATATTTGCCACATCTAAGGACACTAGAAGCCAATATGGCTGAAACATAACGAGCGAGGGAACATGTGGTAGAAAATGAAGTCAAGGAGGCAGGCGGGAGCCAGTTCATCTAGGGATGTATAATTCATGTTAAGTCTTTGAGTTTTTCACTGAGTAAACTAAAAAAATACTGGAGTGTTTTAAGCAGAAGAGTGGTATTACGTAGCTTAAGTTATAAAGGAACCATTTTATTTACACTGATGGGGTACTCTAGAGTATAAAAGTATCTTAACTTTTACCCAGGGGTTGGGTTGGACATGCAGGTGGTGAGAAATGATCAAATTTTGGCAATAATAAGGATATAGAATGAGAAAAATATGTTAATGGAATGTATGTTGAGTGGGAAGAAAAATAAAGAGTAGTCAAGGATGACCTTTAATCTGCATGAATAAGTGCAAGAATGGAGATGATATTTATTGAGATGTGGTAGACTGTGGGAGCTGATTTGTTGACAGAAGATCAGGAGGTCTTTTTGGAAGTAGTTAATTGGGTATAAAATAGTAAGATTAAGGGGTAAAACTAAAGCTGAAGATTTAGCGTTGTCAGAATAATAAAGCTATTTAAAGCCATAAGACTGGATGTGTTTACTTTGGGAAGTAGTAGGCTAAGAAAATGCCAACTCTCAAATTGATTTCCAGAGCTCATAAACTTTCAGAACCCAGAAAAATGAAGAAGAACAAGCACAGGAGTCTTAGAAGAGGCAGCCTATAAAGCAAGGAAATAGACCTAAATAGGTAATGTGGTACCTTGCAAGTCAAGTTGAAGAAAGTATTTTAGGAAGGAGGCAGTGATCAGCCATGTCAAATGCACTGTTGGCCAAATCAGAAGAGGTCTAAGAGTTGAGCATTTTATTTGGCAAAATAGAACTGTTTACCTTGACCAGGATCTATTCCAATAGTGGAGATGAAAGCTTAATTAGACGAGAATGAAGAAAATATAAGAATGCATTCTGTTTGGGCCAAGACAGTGGTAGTAACATAGTATTTGAATATCACCAATCCTTCTGAAGGGAATAGAAGAGCAGAACCTAACAATCAAATGAAAGTTCAAGGATAACATCTTCAAAAAGTAGGGAGACCAATTAGGTGAATATTCAGACAGTTCAGGTTAAGAGATTTTGGTGGTTAGAATCTGAATGGTAACAAAAGATATGATGAGGAATGGTTTGGTCCTCGCCATATTTTTTTAAGAGGAAATAACAGAATTTCCTGAAAGATTGGATGTGGGGTTTGATAGAGGTCTAAAATGGTTCTGAATTTTTGAACAGAGAATCTGGAATGATGCAGTTGCCTTAATTGAAATAACAGTGATTTTTTTTTTTTAATAGCAAGTCAATCCATGGCACCTAGCTGCTTAAAATCTTTCAATAGTTTTCTCAATTCAGTTAGAGTGAAATCTGAAGTTCTTATTATGTTATGTATCATCACACTACATTAATTAACCTCCTAACCAATAATATTAATAGCCTAAAATTCTTATCTGGTAATTAATTTATGTAGCCATGTGATATTAGTTATAATTATAATACACTATTTTTTTCTATTTGCATATGTTTTTCTACATAAAAGAATTGTAAGCTGCCTAAAATTAATGATGTTGCCTTTCCCAGGACTTTTCAATAGTCTACATATATACATAGAAGATGTTTACATAAATCTTTTCAGTAAGTAAAGGAAGTAATATAATAGAAATTTTGCTAACATAAGGATGGTATGGAAATAATTGAACTTCTGAGTGTTCTGGTAATGTGAAGATGTCTCTCTGGACATCTAATGATAGGTAACAGACTAGTTAGGTTCTCAGGAGTATACTGGTCAATATATAATTTTTATGGCTAAAATTTAGTTTCACATTTTAGATTTTACTTGACATACAAAGTAGATGGTAAACTAAAATGATGATGATAATAATAATAATAATGTTTTTCCAGTGTTCTGAGTCGCTTGCTTATAGCAGAAACAGCAGCAATGTTGAAGATTTCAATGGAAAATGTCATGAACTAATAATAGAGATTTTAGAAATATTTCTATAAGGAATCTAAATCATTTGCACTTTATGGGACAAGCTAATTGGAGGAGATTGCTGATATAGAAAAAAGCAAATTTTGATTCACCATTCATTCCAAATCACTTAAAGATTTATATTTTTATGAGAGGTTGGAAACAAAGGGAAGATAGATGGGATAGTTTCAGCTGGAATAACAAAGGCTCAAAAATCTTATATAGAATTGTCAGATGTTTTAAGCGTAAAATCATGAAGGATTCAGCTAAGAGTTGTAAAAGCAGGTGTTTGTTCTAAAACTAGACTACCAGAACAATGAAAATTTTTAAGATAAAAATTAATGAAGTGAAAATGCATAAATGTGTCACAAAAAGATAATTATTATCTCAGATATAAGCCAGATGCTCTCCTGTGAATTGCATACTAATATTCACAGATAGAATATTTAGTTTAGACAGAAAGGTTCTGTTTGATGGGTTGTATATGCAGTAGGTAGAGAAGCTAGTTTATGAATGATGATAATTGAACAATAACAGAATCATGAGTTTCAGATTTGGAGATTTATTTAAATGTTAGTCCTATTTGGTTGCAGAAGTTGCTTTCCATTTTCAGGCATTAATGGTCAGTTACAGTTTTGTTACTTGTGTAAATTATATTTCTGTAGAAGTCATTCTTCCCAGTAAAGTGCCCATTTTTTAAATGAATTGTGACATAAATAACATATATGTGTGTTTTATATGGCCTTGCAATGTCATCTGGTTAAAAAATAATATGTGATCCAAATTTTGTAATTAATGGTAAACTATTAATTATTTGGAGTTAGGTAAATTCTTTAGAACTGAATTCCATTTGATTAAATAGCTATTTAAGTTTCTTAATATGTGGCCTGAGAAAACGTTGAATAAGAGTAGCTCTAGATGAAGGTAACTGAAGTGATCCTAGACAAATTAACCCATCAAAAATGAGCAAGCTCCCAAATACTGACCAACCAGATGAACATGACTCAATCAACATCAAAATCAATGAGGTAAAAACAGTCTGCTTTCAGTGAAAATCAATGGTGGTGAAAATGGACTTCCTTGAACTTGACTTTTACAGATTTGGTGCCTGACTTGAATAACAGAAAGGTATTTTAGTCACAACAGATTCTTGCATCTTTCCAGTCCCTTAAAATCCCCTTAAATTCCACGGTATAGCACTTGCAATTTCTTACTAAAACTCAGCTAAAGCCAGAAATTTCACATATGAGGGATAAGAGAATCACATATTCACTCTGGAAGGTGATATCATCTAAATAGGCACATCATTAGAGAGTTCTTAAATAGTTTACCTATCACTTAATCCCCTCTGTCAGTTCTACACTCTTATTTAGCTCTGGAGAACACAGCAAAATATATTTTTCCAAGGTAGCTCAAAATACAGTTGTTAGAAGACAAGTCTGTGTAATACTGCTGGTACCCTATCTTTGCCCCAAAACAAAACAACTTTGCCTCATTTAATTATAGTCCTGATTTTCAATCTGGACTCTTGAAGGAAGCTTGAGGTGGAAAGGAGGTTAGAGGTTCTGTGTCCATTACTCAGTCTTGCAGCCTGATTTGTCAACAGCTCCTGTACCACTCACTCAACCTTTTCCCTTTCTCCCCTAAAGTCAAACAACAAAATTCCTAAATTCTTAATACTAAAACCCTGTCTTTTGCATACCACGGAAAACGATACTTCTTCCAAAATTCGTACTTCCAGATGAGATTTCTAATTGTCCTAATTGTCAGTCTTGAATGATGTTAGGGTCAAAATACAGTTGACCCCAAAATAATGTACATTTTTATAGAAGTTCTTTGAAAATTATGGCTTATAATTTATATTTCCCTAAAGTTGGGGTCAGGAATCTTTTTCTGTGAAAGGATAGTAACTATTTTAGGCTGTGTGGTCTTCATGGTCTCTGATGAACTATTCAATTTTGCCATAAAAACACGGAGATAGCCATAGAAACACGGAGATAGCCATAGGCAATACATAAGAAACTGAGCATGGCTGTGTCCCAATAAAATTGTGAACTTCATATAATTTTCTTATGTCACAAATTATTATTCATATGTGATTTTCAGCTGTTAAAACTGCAAAATTTATTGGTGCTGGGCTATACAAAAATAAGTGGTAGGTCAGATTTGGCCAGCAGGCCTCAGTTTACCAACTACAGCTGTAAGGTAAACAGGAAGTATTTCTATACATTTGTAGGCATATGCATTTTAAGTCCTTGTTACAAATGAGTGAAAAATTCAAACCTCTTAAATATTTTCTGCTTCTAGCATATTTTCCTATTAAAAAGTTTAGTGCTCAATATGACATTATTATTCCATAATTAAGTAGCATTGCTGGCTTAAATTTTCTTCAGTAGAAACACTGACTGTGTTCTGGCATATTTTAATCACAACACATATTGAGTATCTAGGATAAAAAATAATAAATAGTCATTGTCTTCAAGGATTTCCATAAGCTTTGATATTTTACAATAGATTATTTTAGATGGCTTTTCAGTCCATTCATTATAATGTAACATTAATTAAGCACACTGTAAGCCAGCATGAATTCATTGTCAAAGGTTATCAGTCTGTTTTTCAACATACACTTGTGGTTCTATGGTCTGTTGAATATTAAACAACCCATCTTCTAATTAAATATAGGATATATAACTATCAATTACTAGTATATATTTATATTTATCTATCACAAACATTACAAATTTTATGAACCTCCCTTTTTTTTTACTAATAAATCATTATTATCTGTTTTGATTAATTTAAAATACTTTTTTCTTGAAACAGTACCCTGAAATATAAACCTCAGTTGCAGTTCTGTTCATTTCACTTATAGTTACTGATTCATTCATTCAACAAATGTTCTCTTGGTTCCTACAAATAGCTAGGCACTATTGTAAGAACTTCATGCCTATTCATAAAAATAGCTCTTTGCTCTTACTGTAGTTACCACTTCCACTCTACCAGCAAAGTAGAGGTGAATGAATATTCACATATATAGCATGAAGAAAAATTTGTGACAGTACACTTTTATGCAGAGTGCTAGGATGGGGAAGACTTCACTGAGATGAACATTATGGGTATTTTTGGAGCTTTCCTAGAGTAAGTGACTTTTCAGCTGGGGAATCAGAAGGTCCCAGCTGGATAAGATTCAGTAGCACCTGATAACACATATATATGGAATCTAAAAAAAAAAGTGGTTCTGAAGAACCTAGGGTCAGGACAGGAATAAAGACACAGACATGGAGAATGGACTTGAGAACACAGGGAGGGGAAAGGGTAAGCTGGGATGAAGTGAGAGAGTGGCACGGACATATATACACTACCAAATGTAAAATAGATAGCTAGTGGGAAGCAGCCACATAGCACAGGCAGATCACCTCGGTACTTTGTGACCACCTAGAGGGGTGGGATTAGGAGGGTGGGAGGGAGATGCAAAAGGGAGGAGATATGGGGATATATGTATATGTATAGCTGATTCACTTTGTTATAAAGCAGAAACTAACACACCATTGTAAAGCAATTATACTCCAATAAAGATGTTTAAAAAAAAAAACAGGTTCAATAGCACCTAAAACAGTGCAAGGATAAGTATTTGTTAAGAGCAGCAAATCATTACAAGAGTAGAATTAAAGGTTAATGGCTGAGAATATACAGAGGACCTCAAAGATAAGTTGGGACTAAATTCTTGCTTTTAGCTAAATGTAAAGGTAAAGTGAACTCACACAGCTGTGAATCCTTAAAGAAATTTATTTCCTGAAATACCTAGGACAAAAATCCTGAACCAGGTATATTCCAATCAGTTTTGTTCTCTGTGCTTTTCTATACTTTGCTTTCTTTAGTGTGTTATTAAAATCACTGTGTTCCTGGGACAATATTTAAAGGCTTACCAAGTGACTTTCTCTGAAGAAAAATGAAAATTTTTTCCTGTAATTCCCCATTAAAATTCTCTTGTATTTCACCAACACAAACTGAATTAGATATCTATTTCTTTACCAACGCTTGCAGCCATGGGACACTATGCAGCTATTGGCTTAGCCTTGGGCTGCCCTAGTAAAGTCATGACCCACCATTGGATGTGGGACCTGCATCTTCCTAAGAAAAGGAGCTGAGTCGTAATGGGGTGGTTACCTGAAGCCAACTCAGAGCACATCTGTTAATGGGTAAATGGATGGTGAGGGGTCAGCAAGTGGTAGTCATGCCATGCTTTCTGGACTTTGTCTTGTGAAGTGACCAACAGAGTGACATCAAAAGATATTAAGCAGAGAGTTATTGTTTATATATATATATATATATATATATAATTTTGTCTTAATTTCTTTTGTTGCTGGTGGTATGAAAATATATTTTAAATAACCTGATTTCAAGAGTTTTAACAACTTTATTAAGAAATACTTCACCACACATACAATTCACCCATTTAAAGTATACAATTCAATGGTTTTTAGTATATTCACAGATATGTGCGATAATTACCACAGTCAATTTTATTGTATTTTCATCAACTCCAGGGGAAACCCTTTATACTTTAGCCATCCCTCCTCCCTTCACCCCTTTCCTCAAAGCTCTAAGTAACAACAAATTTACTTTGTGTCTCTACTGACTTCTCATTTCTCCACATTTCATATGAATAGAATCATATACTATGTGCTTTTTTGGGATCGGCTTCTTTTACTCAGTGTAATATTTTCAAGGTTCATCTAAATTGTATCAGTTATCAATATTTCATCTCTTTTTATGATTGAAAAATATTTCATTATATGGATATACTTTATTTTGTTTAACCATTTGTTTTTTGATGGACATTTGGGTTGTTTGCACCTTCTGGCAATTGTGAATAGTGACACTATAAACGTTCATGCAGAATTTTGTTAAAATTGACTGTTTTCCTTAGGTATATACCTAGGAGTACAATTGCTGGATCATAAAGTACCTCCATGTTTAATCATTTGAGGAAATGCCCAACTGTTTTCCAAAGTGTTTGCAACCCTTTTATATTCCCACCGGTAGTACAGGTGAGGGATATGATTTTTTCCATATCTTCTCCAACACTTGTTATTATCTGACTTTTTTTTTCTAGCCATCTTAGTGTGTATGAAGTGGTATCTCACTGTGATTTTGATTTTGATTTCCCTGATGGCTAATGATGTTGAGCATCTTTTCATGTGTTTATTAGCTATTTGTATATTTTCTTTGGATAAATATTTATTCAGATATTTTGTTCATTTTATAATTGGGTTATTCTGTCAACAGTCCATATTCTGTGTTTAGATCATTTTCTCACAAAGTTTGGCTTAATTTTAAAAATTATATTCTAATTCAGCTCTCAAACCCCAGTCTGCCTTCTTTTTAAAAACCTGATCAAAATGATAATAGCTATTACTTTTTAAGGTTAATTATGTGTCCTTGTTAAAGTAAGATTTTTTAAAATACTTTACCTCACATAATCCTCTTAATTTCCTTATGAGGTGGGTATTACAAATATCTACACATGACTTAAGAAAACTGACCCAATAGGACTGTTCCTTATGTGACCAGAGTGACAGAGAAGCCAGATTGTAGAGCTAGGATTTGAAACCAGCTCCATCTAATTTCTAGAACAGTCCATATACTATTATGCTTCTCCTTATACATTCTCTCACTTAACTTTCCTCAAAATTTCACATTCCTATGGAATCAAGCAGAAATCTCTTGGTATGATTTATATTTAAGAACCTCTAAGATGTGGCCTATGTCTGAACTTGAGGCTTATTTTTAGCCTAACAAACGCTCGCAGGCTATGCTGCAGTTTTGGTGATCTCTTTCCTATTTCCATTTCTTAGCCTTTCATCCTCTATCTCCAATCTCATAGCTGCCTGCAGGGCCAGCTAAATAACTTGTGGGGCCGCTCGTTCAAAAAGCAACTAAAAAGCTCTGTTAATATTATTAAAATATAAAGTTTTTTTTCTTTCTTTAATGGTCTTTCTCTAGCCTTGTCAAGTTGCTTTTATTTCTATTTGATGCCATTATAAGTAAAGAAAAATTAAAGCGAAAAGTTTTGACAAGAATTCTACCATTCATTGTTATATTGTGCTATGAGTTTTAAAGGTAAATATAAGAGTAATATGTAGAATCACTGAAATTAGACATTTTGTATTTCGCAGCTCATATATGCATATGTATTTTGTTCTTACTAGAACAGGTAGAATGATGAGCAAAATTAACTCAACTGTTTTTATTTCACTTCTTGATATGTGCACTTTCTACCAATACTACCTTCAGCCTACTAATGAGTAAGGAAGGACTGAAATAAAGAGGAAGTATGGGATGGACTGTCTTTCCCTTTCTTTTATGTAATGACTTCCAGCATATGTAGCTGGCTAATACAAGAAAATAACACATATAATAAAGGATATAGGGATCTATAGTCATTGTGTTTCTAGGAAAACCACCACTTTCTGCATTTGAATCCAGTTCTAATTCAGAAGGAAAACGGGGCTGTCAGTGTGACATGCTTACTTTGTACTCACTGAGTCTTAATGAATTCTCACACATCATGGGTCCCTGGGAATCCTGTGTTCATGGGGCATTGTGAACACTGTTTGGTCCACCTTGAATGGCAGTTGTTTTCTGTACAGTTTACATTTACAGGCTAAGTGTAAATATGCAATCTCTTAACACATTGGATATATTTTTCATTTAAAATATTTCTTGTAGCAGAAAACGCTATTCACAGTAAAAGAAAATCTCACCATATTGTGGGAACACATTTTAAAATACTGTGTCACACAAATATTTTCAAAACACATCAGGCTGTTAATTTAAAATTAGGCCTTGCCTGTGAAACTGTAAGAAAACACAGCTCTCATCATTCAGGTCTGTGAAAGCCTGACCATGATTTGGGCTGCAGGTAGGCCAGCCACTTTTCCGCTCCAGCCAAAGCCTCACCACCTTCCAACTCTGCTCAAATGGAACAGATGTCTGGTTTCTTCTAAAACCAAGTTAAGACTCTTACCAAAAATCAAGTGAACACTCCTTAACCGGGTTGATCAGTAATTGAAATCTTTTTCTCAATGACTTGCTACCAAGTTACTACAGAAGTAGATACCAGAGAGTTCTTTGCTGACTTTCCTCTGACCTGGAAAATAACTAGCTCTGACCTAGAAAGACAGTTGGGGATTTACTTCTTTTTCATAAGACAGGAAAATAAGTTCTTCTGGTGGGGAGGGAAGAATGATAAAGATATATACATTCCTATTATGGATATGTAGAAGTGTTATTGGTGTTTTTCTACTAACATAATGAAATAAAGCAAGGGCTTTAAAATCAAGTAGCTGAAAAAAAAATGACAAAGGAATTGGGTATGACAAGCTTAGACTGTAGGCAAACAAAACAAGTATCCTATGACACAAGCAGGTAGATGTCAGGGGTTATAAACTGTGGACCCTGACACTCCTGATGCCTATTCCAGTCTTCCTTTGGTGATACAGCAGTGGAAGACCCTCCCTTAGGGAGCCTTTTCCCTTAGGTATTTAGATTCCAGCAGTGACTTTAGCATGTTGTCAAGTGTTGTCAGCAGTGTAACTCAACATTGCTGAATGGCTGCACATGCAGAACAGCAGTAAAAACCTCTTGAATAAATCCATTCAGATTTGGCAAGACAAGCAATCCCAGGTTATATCTTAATTCTAGTTGAGAGTCCCATCGAGCCAAATTCAAACATAATAGTATTTTTATATTATCTTTTAAATAATACAGAATGTGAAAAACCATGAATCAGTTAAAAATCCTAAATAAAATTTTGAGTATTCCTCAAAGTCTGGTTAAATTTTATTCAATGTAGTTTTAGGACTAAGATCATTCTTTATAACTTATTGCAGTATGAATATAGAAAATTATCAAAGACAGTATTGCATTAGGGTGGATGTTTTCTTATAATTTCCTACTTTAAGAAGTATGTGTGTGGTGTACACAATAACAGTAATATTCTAAACATTAAACCTGTCCAAATTAGTTGAAACATAATAATAGTAAATATGAAGACTGTCCAAGTACATTGAAACATAATGTTAACATATGTGGGAAAAACTAGGTTGGTATGATGATGATACATATTATTAGGATGAAATGCCAGATCCTTTTGTGATTACTGTTCAAAGCCTTTGGAAAATTATAGATCTCCAAAGGTATTTTTAGTTTGGTTTCAGTGGAAATATATCTTCACACCCACACATCATCCTTCTTGTATCTAAGTGTTTCTTCAAATTATATTGTGCAATGAAATTTTTATGTTAAAATCTCAGGTTCATGTTTTAATGGAAATAAAACCACAATATAAACTATATTTGAAAAAAGTATTTTACATAAAATGCTAAAAATTATGAGTCAGAACTCAAGAAAGTCTATGATTTTAAAGTATTTATATCCAAATCAGATTTAAACTCATTTGAAAATTATGTTCACTAAACTGACATAAGATTTTTTTCTCCAACAGAACAGATTAATAGCTTTGATTAGAATAATTACCTAATAAAGTAGTATAGGATGGTCTTAATGTACTGTATAAAAATTTGCATTTCAAAGAAGAGTATAATATGGAATTGCAGAATTTCACATGATAATTATCTTTTCTTATGGGGTTTTCAACTTGTGAACAAGGGAGAGCTTCTTTGAAAAGAATTCCTTAGGATAACATGCATGAAAAATATTATTTGTCCATAACACATTTAAGCCACCTGCTTTACAGGATGGTTTTCTTCTTTTAGGAATGAAGCCATTCTGCATTTGCTTTAAATTATTCTGAGGGCAACTGCTCTATTCATGAAAACCAGCTGTGCTAAATAAATGCAAATATGTGTCATATCACAATTTACTGAAGGGACAGAGCCAAAAGCACAACCTTTTGCTGTACTAATTAATTGTGAATCAAAGCTTCATCAGAGACTATTGTCTGTTACTATATGAAAATTTTCTAGGTACAAGGAGTAGTTTAAAAACATGCCGATCATATGGATCTAGAGGTATATTAGAGTTAATAAAGCACCAATAAACTACAACAAACTTAAAATGTGGTCATTTTTAACAACCTGAAAGTACTTTAAATTAAAAGCTTGCATAGAGGTGGCTTATAGATTAGTAGCACATCAGATCTTACGGTCTTGAGTAGTGAGATCATTAGTAGTACCTACTCATATAAGAGGTTGGTAAACACACTTCTTTGTATTTATTGTCATTTTGACAAAAATTGGCTTCTGTACAAATTATAGGCAGGTTTTTACAAATGGACAAGACACAATTTCTTTCCACGGTGATTTTACATTTTGTGGGAAAATATAAATATCACGGTTGCCATGTTGCAAAGATTCACCATTTATATAGTTTACGATTATCACTCCTTTAATCGTAACATAGACTCTCCTGTGAAGGGGGCCCTCTAAGGCTGGGCAGTACACACTTTTTGTGGCCATATGTGGTGGGCTTTTGCATCCGGAACAAATAACTGTTAGAGAGGGCACTCTGAGAAGCAGGGGTAGGACATGGAGGACCTATTTTTCTCTGGGATAAGTCAGAGAAAGCTTTACAGAGGATGTCATCTTTTTTGAATATAAGGTGGGTTTCTAGTGTGAGATGGGAAGGACATTCCAGGCAGAAAGTCCATTATGTGCAAAGGCAAAAG
The DNA here is from genome assembly GCF_949774975.1 of Lagenorhynchus albirostris. Classification (NCBI taxonomy): domain Eukaryota; kingdom Metazoa; phylum Chordata; class Mammalia; order Artiodactyla; family Delphinidae; genus Lagenorhynchus; species Lagenorhynchus albirostris. The sequence goes on from NC_083102.1 coordinate 62,474,563, forward strand.
AGCTGGATTTATCACATATTTAAAAAGTGACAAGGTATTAGGCATGACTCTAGTAGGGAAGAGTCGGGATATTAGAATAAGACAGGCAGGGGCTAATTTTGAGGGACTTTTGGGGAAAATATAATTGGGAGTATTAGGTCATCATTTTTGTAGTCTGGGGGGAAAAATCAGCCTGACCACAGTGTTAAAATGGAATGAAGACACTATATACACTGAAACAAATCAGAAGATTGTCATAGTTGAAGCAGTAAATGATAAGGGCAGGAAACTTTCCTGTCTTTTTCATCATTATATTCCTAGTGACAAGAATAGCACTTGGGACATAAAGTTGAACTAATGAGCAGACAGGCGGGGGATCCAAGATGCATTTAGAAAATAGAGCTGACAGCATTTGAAGTTCCTAAGGATAAGATCAGAACATTTCAAACTACATTTTATATCAAGCAATATTAAGTGTAACAGAGATGTTGCCCAGAGTCCAATTGCAATGTTTTTGGTCAAATTACAATGGCCTGGGCACCCAAACTGCTCAAATTGTATTCATTTTACACAGACATTTGAAATGTATGTCTGAGAGTAACCAAAAAGTGTGGGTACTCAAAAGCTCCCTATTTATCACCAGTTAATCTGGAATTGCTACATGCACCTCTGTGCTTCAGCCAGCTTCTGTGATTCACATGCTCTATTTGTGGGCATCTCTTCCAAACTCTATGTTAAATTACCTCATGTTGGTAATTTGAAATCACCCCTGATGGGAGTGTTTACACCATGGGAACTGGCAAATGCTACAAACCATTTTTTCCCCTGAAAGTCAGTTGTTAAAATTAATCAGCACATCACTGACTACACAGACTCTTCTGTGCATCTCTTTTTCTGCTACTCCTTCTGCTTTTTTTCAGCAGTTTTCACAGATTATGTAGTCTCAGCAACCATGCATCCAAAGGTGTTGTATCATCCAGTGCTCTAAAGTTACCAACCTTACAGTTTTCACAACAGTACTGGAATCTGGGTCAAGAAAATATATTTTTGTTGATTCTGTACTGCACCTCACATTCCCAAATTCTGCTTGTTCCAGGACCTTCTAAAATATCTCATATTAAAATTTCATGAGCCTTTGTCTCTCAAATCATAAAGACTTACAGCCTTTCTTAGTAACCCAAATGTGGGCAGGCACCATTGTGGCCCCTCTCGTCCTTCTTTCTCAAGAGTCTCTGACCCAACATTTACACTTGACAACCACGATCACCTTCCACAGGAGCAACAATAAATTATATCACACCAACATACACCAAAAAAATTCTAAGCCTATTTTATGAATGTAGCTGATATATACTATGTATATAACAGGACTGTAGTAGCTCCACTTCAGGCAGCTAAATGCCTTGTTATGTTGTTACTGTGAAGCTGTGGGGATAATGAGAAGCAGGTTTTAGACCAGAGAGAAAGCCGCAATAGGGACTCATCCATATCTAGGATTTAACGTGCCATCATGTATTGTAAACCTTGAAAAATATTACTTCAACATTCTCAATGCACAGGTAAGCTTTTTCCTGTGCCTGATAATGTAAATGATACTCCTCTCAGGTGGCTGAAATACAAAATAAATTTTTTTAAAATAATGATAATACAAACTTTGCAAAATTAAGCATTTGTACAAGGTAGATAGTGTACTTGGAAGAAGAGCGAAAACTTGAAATAAAAGTATGTCAATTTTATTTCTGAGTGCCTTTCAATATGTCAAGATCTCCTCTTGCTTAACTGTGAAAAGGTGAAGAGAATTTTCCCTTCTTTCCTTATAGTGATTTTGTGATCTTTGTGAATACATATAGGTTAGAAATTCCGTAAACTATAAGTACCACACATATGTTATTATAGCATTATTCATTATAAAAGTTGTCTGGGAAAAGTATATATTATTTTAGAGGACAAAATGTATAGCTTTAGCACATCATCTTAGGCTTTCCCAATAGATTTCACATTTTTTTCAATTAGACTATCCCCTAATGTTTGTTTTGCATCAAATGGAAAAAGTGCCTTTTTGATAAAAATGGATATTCATGCCAGCATGCACATAACATCCAAGATTTACCAATTGTCTGATTAATCTGATCAGTGCAAAGAGCCATCAAAAGAACCCAATATGCATGAAATTTATATTCACTGCTTTACTAATACGAAGAGCTGAAAATGCAAAATTCCCAAAATATTCATATTTTTAAATGTTTAAACTTGCTACACAGATTTGTAATCACAACAGACCCCAGAGTTGAATAACCTTCTCATTTATTAGTTTTTGATCCTGGGAAAGTTCCCAAATAAGCTACAGATCTCTCTTCTTGAAGTAAAGGTAGTATTAACCTCTTCAAATATTTATTTGATGATTGGGAGGAAAAAAAATTTTAAACTTATCATAGTGTTTCACATGAACCAGTTGCTGCATATATTTAACTTTTACCACACACTCATCTAAAAAATCAAATCTATGTGCACATCTCACAAATACTTCTAATCTATATTCTGTTTCAACAAGTCTGCAATGTGAATTCCTTAAATACTAAATAAAGATCATTACCAACTTGATTATTATGCTTGTTTTTTAATTATTTTTTTGAATTTTATTTCATTATTTTTATACAGCAGGTTCTCATTAGTTATCTATTTTATACATATTAGTGTACATATGTCAATCCCAATTTCCTAATTCATCCGACCACCACCACACCAGCCCCGCTTTCCCACCTTGGTGTCCATAAGTTTGTTCTCTACATCTGTGTCTCAATTTCTGCCTTGCAAACCAGTTCTGTACCATTTTTCTAGCTTCCACATATATGCGTTAATATACGATATTTGTTTTTCTCTTTCTGACTTACTTCACTCTGTATGACAGTCTCTTAGTCCATCCACATCTCTACAAATGACCCAATTTCATTCCTTTTTGTGGCTGAGTAATATTCCATTGTATATATGTACCACATCTTCTTTATCCATTCATCTGTCGATGGGCATTTAGGTTGCTTCCATGACCTGGCTATTGTAAATAGTGCTGCAATGAACATTGGGCTGCATGTGTCTTTTTGAATTATGGTTTTCTCTGGGTATGAGCCCAGTAGTGGGGTTACTGGGTCACATGGTAATCCTATTTTTAGTTTTTTAAGGAACCTCCGTACTGTTCTCCATAGTGGCTGTATCAATTTACATTCCCACCAACAGTGCAAGAGGGTTCCCTTTTCTCCACACCTTCTCCAGCATTTATTGTTTGTAGATTTTCTGATGATGCCCATTCTAACTGGTGTAAGGTGACACCTCACTGTAGTTTTGATTTGCATTTCTCTAATAATTAGTGATGTTGAGTAGCTTTTCATGTGCCTCTTGGCCATCTGTATGTCTTTTCTGGAAAAATGTCTATTTAGGTCTTCTGCCCATTTTTTGATTGGGTTGTTTGTTTTTTTAATATTGAGCTGCATGAGCTGTTTATATATTTTGGAGGTTAATCCTTTGTCTCTTGATTTGTTGGCAAATATTTTCTCCCATCTGAGGGTTGTCTTTTTGTGTTGTTTATAGTTTCCTTTGCTGTGCAAAAGCTTTTAAGTTTTATTAGGTCCCATTTGTTTATTTTTGTTATTCTTTCCATTACTCTAGGAGGTGGGAAAAAAAAGATCTTGCTGTGATTTATGTCAAAGAGTGTTCATCCTATGTATTCTTCTAAGAGTTTTATAGTGTCTGGTTTTACATTTAGGTCTTTAATCCATTTTAAGTTTATTTTTGTGTATGGTGTTAGGGAGTGTTCTAATTTCATTCTTTTACATGTAGCTGTCCAGTTTTCCCAGCACCACTTATTGAAGAGACTGTCTTTTTTCCATTATATATCCTTGCCTCCATTGTAATAGATTAGTTGACCGCAGGTGCGTGGGTTTACCTCTGGGCTTTCTATCCTGTTCCATTGATCTATGTTTCTGTTTTTGTGCCAGTACCATATTGTCTTGATTATTGTAGCTTTGTACTATAGTCTGAAGACAGGCAGTCTGATTCCTCCAGCTCCGTTTTTTTTCCCTCAAGATTGCTTTGGCTATTAGGGGTCTTTTGTATCTCCATACAAATTTTAAGATATTTTATTCTAGTTCTGTAAAAAATGCCATTGGTAATTTGATAGGGATTGCATTGAATCTGTAGATTGCTTTGGGATTGCAGTGAATCTTTAGATTGCTTTGGGTAGTATAGTCATTTTCACAATATTTATTGTTCCAATCCAAGAACACGGTAGGGGCTTCCCTGGTGGCGCAGTGGTTGAGAGTCCGCCTGCCGATGCAGGGGACACGGGTTCGTGCCCTGCTCCGGGAAGATCCCACGTGCCGTGGAGTGGCTGGGCCCGTGAACCATGGCTGCTGAGCCTGCACATCCGGAGCCTGTGCTCTGCAGCGGGAGAGGCCACAACAGTGAGAGGCCTGCATACCGAAAAAAAAGAAAAAACAAGAACATGGTATATCTGTCCATCTGTTTGTGTCATCTTTGATTTCTTTCATCAATGTCTTAGATTTTTCTGAGTACAGGTCTTTTACCTCCTTAGATAGGTTTATTCCTAGGTATTTTATTCTTTTTGTTGCAATGGTGAATGGGATTGTTTCGTTCATTTCCCTTCTGATCTTTCATTGTTAGTGTATAGGACTGCAAGAGATTTCTGTGCATTAATTTTGTATTCTGCACCTTTACCAAATTCATTGGTTAACTCTAGTAGTTTTCTGGTGGCATCTTTAGGATTTTCTATATATAGTATGTCATCGGCAAACAGTGACAGTTTTACTTCTTCTTTTACAGTTTGGATTCTTTTATTTCTTTTTCTTCTTTGATTGCCATTGCTAGGACTTCCAAAACTATGTTGAATAATAGTGGTGAGAGTGGACATCCTTGTCTTGTTCCTGATCTTAGAGGAAATGCTTTCAGTTTTTCACCATTGAGAGTGATGTTTGCTGTGGGTTTGTCGTATATGGCCTTTATTATGTTGAGGTAGTTTCCCTCTATGCCCACTTTCTGCAGAGTTTTTATCATAAATCAGTGTTGAATTTTTTCAAAAGCTTTCTCTGCATCTATTGAGAGGATCATATGGTTTTTCTCCTTCAATCTGTTAATATGGTGTATCACATTGATTGATTTGCGTATATTGAAGAATCCTTGCATCCTTGGGATAAATCCCACTTGATCACGGTGTATGATCCATTTAATTTATTGTTGGATTATGTTTGTTAGTATTTTGTTGAGGATTTTTGCATCTATATTCATCAGTGATATTAGTCTATAATTTTCTTTTTTGTAGTATCTTTGTCTGATTTTGGTATCAGGGTGATGGTGGCCTCATAGAATGAGTTTGGGAGTGTTCCTTCCTCTGCAATTTTTTGGAAGAGTTTGAGAAGGATGGGTGTTAGCTCTTCTCTAAATGTTTGATAGATGTCACCTGTGAAGCCACTGGTCCTGGGCTTTTGTTTATTGGAAGATTTTTAATCCCAGTTTCAATTTCATTACTTGTGATTGGTCTGTTCATATTTTCTATTTCTCCCTGGTTCAGTTTTGGAAGGTTATACCTTTCTAAGAATTTGTCCATTTCTTCCAGGTTGTCCATTTTATTGCCATAGAATTGCTCGTAGTAGTCTCTTACGATACTTTGTATTTCTGTGGCATCGTTGAAACTTCTCCTTTTTCATTTCTAATTTTATTGATTTGAGTTCTCTCCCTCTTTTTCTTGATGAGTCTGGGTAAAGGTTTATCAATTTTGTTTATCTTCTCAAAGAACCAGCTTTTAGTTTTATTGATTTTTGCTTTGCTTTTCTTTGTTTCCTTTTCATTTATTTTGCTGTGATCTTTATGATTTCCTGCCTTCTACTAATTTTGGGGTTTTTTTGTTCTTCTTTCTCTAGTTGCTTTAGGTGTAAGGTTAGGATTTTTATTTGAGACTTTTCTTATTCTTGAGGTAGGATTGTATTGCTATAAACTTCCCTCTTAGAACTGCTTTTGCTGCATCCCATAGGTTTTGGATCGTCATGTTTTCATTGTCAGTTGTCTCTAGGTAGTTTTTGATTTCCTCTTTGATTTTTTCAGTGATATCTTGTTTATTTAGTAACATACTGTTTAGCCTCCATGTGTTTGTGTTTTTTACGTTTTTTTCCCGTAACTTATTTCTAATCTCATAGCTCTGCGGTCAGAAAAGATGCTTGATATGATTTCAATTTTCTTAAATTTACCAAGGCTTGATTTGTGACCCAAGATGTGATCTATCTTGGAGAATGTTCCATGTGCACTTGAAAAGAAAGTGTAATCTGCTGTTTTCGGATGGAATGTCTTATAAATATCAATCAAATCTACCTGGTCTACTCTGTCATTTAAAGGTTGTGTTTCTTTATTACTTTTCTGTCTGGATGATTTGTCCATTGCTGTAAGTGAGGTGTTAAAGTCCCCCGCTATTATTGTGTTACTGTCGATTTCCTCTTTTATAGCTGTTAGCATTTGCCTTATGTATTGACGTGCTCCAATGTTGGGTGCATATATATTTATACTTGTTATATCTTCTTCTTGATTGATCCCTTACTCATTATGTAGTGTCCTTCCTTGTCTCTTGTAACATTCTTTATTTTATAGTCTGTTTTATCTGATGTGAGTATTGCTACTCCAGCTTTCTTTTGATTTCCATTTGCATGGAAAATCTTTTTCCATCCCCTCGCTTTCAGTCTGTATGTGTCCCAAGGTCTGAAGTGGGTCTCTTGTAGCCAGCATATAGATGGGTCTTGTTTTTGTATCCATTCAGCAAGGTGTGTCTTTGGTTGCAGCTTTTAATCCAGTTACTTTTCAGGTAATTATCGATATCTATGTTCCTATTATCATTTTCTTAGTTGTTTTGGGTTTGGTTTTGTAGGTCCTTTTCTTCTTTTGTGTTTCCCACTTAGAGAAATTCCTTTAGCATTTGTTGTAGTGCTGGTTGGTGGTGTTGAATTCTCTTAGCTTTTGCTTATCTGTAAAGCTTTTGATTTCTCCATCGAATCTGAACGTGACTCTTGCCTGGTAGAGTAATCTTGGTTATAGTTTCTTCCCTTTCATCAGTTTAAATATATCGTGCCACTCCCTTCTGTCTTATAGAGTTTCTGCTGAGAAATTAGCTGTTAACCTTAAGGGAGTTCCCTTGTATGTTATTTGTCATTTTTCCCTTGTTGCTTTTAATAACTTTTGTTTGTCTTTAATTTTTGTCAATTTGAGAACTATGTGTCTCAGCATGTTTCTCCTTGGGTTTATCCTGCCTGGGCCTCTCTGTGCTTCCTGTACTTGGGTGGCTATTTCCTCTCCCATGTTAGGGAAGTTTTTGACTATAATCTCTACAAATATTTTCTTGGGTTCTCTCTCTCTCTCTCCTCTCCGTCTGGGACCCCCTATAATGTGAATATTGGTGCGTTTAATGTTGTCCCAGAGTTGTTTTAGGCTGTCCTTGTTTCTTTTCATATTTTTTTCTTGTCTGTTCCACGACGGTGAATTCCAGCATTCTGCCTTCGAAGTCACTTATCTGTTCTTCTGCCTCAGTTATGCTGCTATTGATTCCTTCTAGTGTATTTTTCATTTCACTTATTATATTGTTCATCTCTGTTGGTTGATTCTTTAATTCTTCTAGGTCTTTGTTAAACATTTCTTGCATCTTCTCTCTCTTTGCCTCCATTCTTTTTCTGAGGTCCTGGATCATCTTCACTTATTATTCTGAATTCTTTTTCTGGAAGGTTGCCTATCTCCACTTCATTTATTTGTTTTTCTGGGGTTTTATCTTGTTCCTTCATCTGGTACATAGTCCTCTGCCTTTTCATTCTGTCTGTCTTTCTGTGAATGTGGTTTTCATTCCACAGGCTGCAGGATTGTAGTTCTTCTTGCTTCTGCTGTCTGCCCTCTGGTCTGCTCATTCTTTTTTACTACTATAGTTCAACAGAAGAAATATGATCATTTTATAAATGGGTGGGACATTGAATGAATACAAGTTTAATTTAGGCACACTCATAAAATCTTCTTTACTTTTTTGTTGGTTGAATAATCTTATGCTAATTAGATTTATGCCAGTACTGTCTGAACATTTGTATTGAATGTTTTCATATTTTACATGAGAAATAAAAGTATATCTGGGAAAGAGACATCAAAAGATCTGGTCATGCTCCCAATATTTGTATTTACATAGAATTTTTACTAGTGTGTGTTTTTCTGAGATAAAGGACAGTAGTTAAGTTGACATTTTAGCAAATTAAAATATTAAGGTGGTACAACTCAATGATTAATATAAGTAGCATCTTTCATCATTGGAATCTGTATTCTGAGACCATATACTGTTTAATTTTGGAATGGTATAGTTTAACAGAGCAATAAAAATAGCTTGCTTTCTTTCTCTTTTTTTTAGTGTATTGTCTGTGATGGTAGCCAATCCAGATTATCAAAATCAAATGTTAAGGCCAAAAATCAATATAATTAAGGATTTCATGGTTATAAAATTCAGTCAATGTATTAAGATTTTTTGTAATCATTTTAAAACTTGTATCCATCTCTATTGCTTTTAAAATTCTTGATTGCTACAGAAGTTTAACTTGCCAAAATTTATAAAGCAAATTTACAACACAAAAATTAAAAGAAAAAATAGAAAACTCTCTTACTTTTGCCACAAGGGGGGAAAAAATATTTCTATTGGTGTATTTCTTTCTAATGCTTTTCCTTTTAGTTAAAAAATATTGTATAGCGCATTTATACTTTAAAATAAACTTTCATTGTATTATACGTAAAAGTGTTCATTTTACTATTGAAAGTAAACTTATCCATGTTACTATTACATATGTCAGAAAAAGACTATCACCAGCACCAGAAATTACTCTTCTATCCCCACCTAATCACTAGTCTCTCCTTCTCTGCAAAATTAATCACTATCCTGACTTCTAATACACTATATTAGTTCTGCATGTTTTTAGCTTTGTGAAAATGGAACCATATAGTATATTTCCATTTTGTGTCTTGCTCTTTAGCTAAACATTATTTTTGAGAGATTCTTCCAGTTAGATATGAGTAACAGTGAAGCTTCACTGCACTCGTCCATTATAAGGATATACCTCATTCTTGTTTTGATGGGTAATTGAGTTGTTTTCTTACTTTTCACTCTTGGCAAAAACACTGAATGATCATTTTGCAATGTCTTTTGTGACATGTGAGGGTTTCTGTAAGTGTAGACCTAGTGTGGAATTGTTGGGTCATAGGGAATGAATTAATTCACTTTAGAAGATAGCTGGCAGTTTCCAATGTTTCTGAATTAACTTACATTTCCCACCAGTCACAGTATATGTAAATTCCACCCAATGCAAATCTTTGTCAATATTCTTTATTTTAGACATTTTGCTGTAATGGTACCTGATTGTAGTTTTTATTAGCATTTCACTAATGACCAATGGGAATGAACATCTGTTTATATTCTTACTGACCAATTGTTCAACATATTTATGAATGACCTATTCAGTTCCTCAGACCATTTTTCTATTGGTAATTCCTCTTCAGGTTATTGATATATACATCTTTTTTATTATGTATTATTTTTATATATTATAACTATCTTATTTCAGAATTTTCTGTACTTAATACAGTCAAATTTATAAATCACTTTTCTTATGGTTAATGCTTTTTGGAGTCTATCTCGTAGTTAAGAAAATATTTCTTATTCTAGAACCTCGATTTTTCAGTTTTCTCTTTTTGATCAACAATCTCCCTGAAACAGAGATTCAAAGTAGTGTAAAAAAGAGGTCAAGCTTTATTTCTTCTCCGTGTACCTAATCAATTAACCCAAGACCAATTACAGTAAAAACTATACTTTCACAATTGCTCTAAGTATCCCTATCTATGTCTCTATGTATCTTTCTGTTGCTCAGTTTTTCTGTTTTTGTACCATCTGTTCCACTCCACTTGGCTTTTTTTCCTTTTCTGCACTGCTTGTACTAATGCCACACTGTCATAATTACTGTTAATTTACTCTCTTTTGCTTTACTGTGATATAAGATTTTATACCACATTATTTCTTCAAGATTGCATGGGTTTATTTTTCCATGTAAATTTAAAAATCAGTTGTTTAATTTTCCATGGAAAAAAAAAAAGCTGCTGCCATTTAACTGAATCTCTAAGTCAATTTAGGAAAAATTGATATCTTTATAATACTTTGTCATCACAAATACTGACGTGATATATCACATCTTTATTAAGGTCTTTAATTTCTTTTAAAAAATATTCTTCAAAAATCTGTGTAAAGATTTTATACTCTTCATTAGTTTTATTCCTACGTTTTTTAATGTTTATCTTATTCTAGTGTAAAAGCTATTTAAAAATTATTTACTGGCCTTCCCTGGTGGTGCAGTGGTTGAGAGTCTGCCTGCCAATGCAGGAGACGTGGGTTCGTGCCCCAGTCTGGGAAGATTCCACATGCCGTGGAGCGGCTAGGCCCGTGAGCCATGGCCGCTGAGCCTGCGCGTCTGGAGCCTGTGCTTTGCAACAGGCGAGGCCACAACAGTGAGAGGCCCACGTACTGCAAAAAAAAAAAAAAAAAAAATTATTATTTACTAATGATTTATGCCTAGTATATAAATAGATTTTTATGTATTGATCTTATATCTAGTAAACTTGTTATAGTCAATTATTAATTCTAATAGTTGACCCAGAGATTTATTTGAATTTTCTACATAGACTCTCAAGTTCTCTGCTTATTATTATGACAATTAAATCTCTTCATTTCCTGTCTGTATAAAATTTATTTATTTTGAGTGATTACTGTGTGCATAATCTCCGGTAAAATGAAAAAAACATAAAAGGTAATAGCAGATAATCTTTTTCATTTTTATTATCCAGGGAAATACTTTCATATTTTACCTTTAAATATGAAATTTACTGTAGTTTTTATTTTATTGTGCTTTGTCAGATTAAGAAGTTCCTTCTGTTCCCTATTTGGTAATAATTTTTGTGATACATAGGTGTTTGTCAAGTGCTTTTCTGAATCTTTTGAGATAGTTACATATATTTTATGTTTTATTCTGTTAATATGACTGATTTTTAAATCTGAAGCAACCATATTTTCCTAAAAAACAATAAACCTGTCAAACTGACATAAGACTTTTTGAAAATATTCATAGCATTAAAAAAACTCATATTTAATGTTAAGTATTTGTACTTAGTTATACTAATAGGATTAAATATTACTAACATTAATGAAATTAACAAATAAGTCTGAAGTCCAAAGCAAGAATTACAAATATCTGGCAAAACATAGCTCAGAATGAAAAATATATCTGAAGGATGACTCTGCTTTTCACTCTTCTTCATCAAAGGCAATGCTAATAGATTGCACCATTCCAGGTTTAGGCATTGAGAAGTGTTACATAAAAATGTGATACTGAGATGTAACTACCTATAGAAATTAGTGATTAATTACGTACTAAGGATGGATGGAAATGACAAATTTGGGATATTTCCTATGTTTCTGCTTTCAGCAGCTATGAGAAGAGTGAAGACATGGGCTGCAAAAGAGGGAAAAAAGAGAAAGACAATGAGTTCTAATCTGGAACATTTTGAAATTAAGACGGATCTGAGTTATTAAAGGAGTTATCTTTTGGGAGCAGACACACAGGTAATTTTTCAATACTTTTTATATTCCACTACTTTTCAGAATTTTGCAATGAGCATGTATTATTTTTGTTATCAGAAAAAAATTATAAAATCATCATTAATAGATGGCTTGTGAAAATTTCTATGAAATTATAAATCACTTATAATCGCTAAAATAATTTTGCTGGGATAATTATTGAAGTAGACAAGTAAATAGCACATTAAAAAATTAGTAAGAGAGAAAATTCTGTCTCCATTGTTCACTGGTCATCTTGTCTTGGAAAACTCCACAAATTTCTTGAAACATTCTCATCTTTAATATTAGAGAAAATAATAATTATACTGCCTATGTCTGATGGTGATTATGAAAGCCACATCTGATACACCCATAATGATAAGTAATTGTTTGGTATTCCTATTTAATATTTAATCATAACTATAGAGAAAACATGTAAAATAAATCAAAAGGTAAGTTTCCATTTTCATAAGTACTAAAAGTTATAAGAATAATTGCTTAAATGGTCTTTAAATCCTGGACATTTCCTTTTCTTAGTAGCATACAGGCTACTGATCTTCTAGCACAGTGTTTTTTCTCTTTTATTTAACTTTGTTTTTTTCAAATCTATCTAATCTAACAGTGATTAATAAGGTAGGAATGATTCATTTGCATGGTATAAGAAAAACTGTATCCCAATTTTGGGCCATTATATATACTGTCATGGTTATTTTAAATCCCTTGAGGTATTTCTCAGCCCCAAGGTTTAAGAAACTAGGGGCAGGATTTCGGCTAGCATTACGTACAATCCTTCTAATTGTCACATTGAAACAAAATATTTCTATGTTTCTTAAGCTACAGAGGCATAAACCATTATAAAACATATTCAAGGAATGTGTATTCTAGTTAGACAAATATTATAAACAATGGAATATTACTTTATTTCAAATGTGGGTTAATAATTTTCAGAGAATTAGAATATTAAAACATTTAACCCCATAACTACACTGAATATATTATAATATTTTTGTCTACTGAGAAGGTACTTCTAGATTTTGGAATTATCAAAATAATTATAATTATTTTGCTGTAATTGAAAAAACATGCTAAGATAAAAGAACATTTTAATAAATATTATATAATCTAGGTTTACCATATTTTGTGATTTGGGGAATATATTTTCATATTAATTTTGGAATCTTATAAAAAGTACATAATAGTACTGAGTTTGGGGAAATATGTAATTTAGTAGTTGAGATGATAGGTTTTGGAGTTATAATGTCTGGACTTCAATTCTAGCTACTTCGATTACCAGCTTTATGGCAAGGATACTTAATGCGTCTCCTAAACAGTTTCATTTGTAAAACATTAATTAGTCCAAGAAATGTGCTTGGTACATTTCATGGCACAGAATTAGAGTTGATGTTTGTTGAGCAGATGAATGAAGTATATTCTAACTTCTGGTTCTTCCCTTCATCTTCTTACCTAAAATGAAGAAAACATTATTTTAAGAGCTTCCAGAAAGCAGTTTTTTAAAACTATTTTTCATGATATATCATAACTGGAAGTGTTTTTATTAAAATTTTCAATAAATTTTACAAGGATGGCACTATATACTGAAACATTTTACTTGTACTTCACTGTTTAAAAGATCCCTAACATAAAGCATCTTTAGGTTGAAGTGTTTATGTACATCTTATTTATGATTACAATAGTGAGAGGACATTGGGAACCAAATTAGCTATAAAGTTAAAAGAGGTCTCCAACACCTACAGCAATATTGAAATTCAGAAGTGGAAAAATCAAAGATCTGTTCATGCATCCCATGGAACTATAACACATATTAGTAGAATCCATGTCGATGTTAATATTTAACTTTACATTTTTTGACTGAACCTAATGCCAATGTTATAGTGTTGTTATTTTGAGTAGTATATGATTCAGGAGTGGTTCATGACTGGAAGAAGATAATACTATATGAACATAAAAAAATCTGTACTGCATTTTGAAATCTCAGCCACAGTAGACCACTTTGATACATATATAAGGTCATTATACATGGATATGTGAAAATTAGCAACAATTTGATAATTTTGCCATATACAGTGGGTTGCATCAATTAGACAATATTTTATAAATTTTAACACTATGCACTTTTTGCTGTCATTATTTTACTAGATGTAATTTTCACAGCAGTTTTGAGTTTTAGTCTTCATTACAAGTGACATTAAAAATTACAATGTATGATGTGGGTTAAATTTGCATATACCTGCCATTATATATTGTTTGAAAACAATTTCATATGCTTTTGTGTTTGAAGTAGAAGTAAAATATCAGTACAAATTTTAAGAGCCACTAATTGATAATATTATTTCCCCTTATATATATACACGTACATTTATTTTTTTATTCTTAATTACTAGGGTAATTTGGCCAATGAAAACTAAAAATAATACCAGATACTATTTATTTTATACCTACCATGTCCCAAATGCACTTTTCTTCTCACAACATCTTCACAGGTAGATATCATTAGACATGATTACAGATGAACAGGCTAAATGATACAAAGCAATTTAACCAGATCATATAACTTCTAAATGGTAGGGTGTGTGTTATTTCCAGGTGGCCTGTTCTCTCTTTAACAAGGCACATCAGTTGAGGTCACAGCAAGAAACTTATGACACATTCAAATTACGTAATTTGAGAACAGTTTAATGAAGGGGTTGTTTACAAATAGGTGGATGGGTTTAGGAAAATGGCAAGGGATGGAGCAATAACCTCGGTTTCATGACACAAGAGAGAACTGTGTGATAAAAGGAGCTGTAGTCATTAAAAGAGTAATGCTGTAAACCTTGACCAATGCATGGTCACCTGACTGGGAGAAAGCTGAGAAAATAAATGCCCTGAACTCCCTCTTCTGTTGGCCTTGGCACCTCCTTCTTGTTTCTCATATTTGCCACAATGGAATACAAGTCAGACCATTGATGCAATGCAAGGGTGGAGAGAGGATCTGGAGAGACAAATGACAGCTATTCAGAATATAGGATGTATCTGGAAAGTAAGAATATTCTAATGAGAAGGAACTCTACTGTTATATTATTTGCAACGTATCAACCATGCATAGTTTGATGCCTCAGATTATGAAAAAATTTGATTGATTGAAATTAAATGTCATATAGAGTAGTAGCTTTACCAGTTAACAAATATAACAGCTAATGCATTAATATGATGGGAAAAAAAAAGACAACAGAAATCAATAGATTCAAACAGTACTCTGAAGAAACAAGAAATAAGTCGTCTTCTTCTCTCCACTGGTTGCATTTTCCATTCATTTCTCACTTTTTTTTTTTTTTCCTGCGGTACGCTGGCCTCTCACTGCCGCGGCCTCTCCCGCCATGAAGCACAGGCTCCGGATGCGCAGGCCCAGTGGCCACGGCTCACGGGCCCAGCCGCCCCGCGGCACGCGGGATCCTCCCAGACCGGGGCACGAACCTGCGCCTCCTGCATCAGCAGGCAGACTCCCAACCACTGCGCCACCAGGGAAGCCCCCTACTTTTTAATTTATTCAAAAACTGTGAATTCCAGAATGCATCATTATGTTGAGATGAGGTGGTGAAATCATAGGACATTGCATTCTGAATGTCATTTTATTTTAGGAAAATTTATAAACCTGGTAAAATAGGAAGGGGATGGGGTGAATCATGCCAGAATGTGCATTCCTTCATGTAATGTGTTGCATGATGAACACCCTAAAACTTAATCTGACTTTCAAGAGTTGTTAAAGAGGGACCTCCCTGGTGGTGCACTGGTTAAGACTTCGTACTTCCAATGCAGGGTACCCAGGTTCAATCCCTGGTCAGGGAACTAGATCCCACGTGCATGCCGCAACTAAGAATTCACATGCCAAAGCTAAGGAGCCTGCCTGCCACAACTAAGACCCGGTGCAACCAAATAAATAAATAAATAAAAAGAGTTGATAAAGGGTCTAACAGATTAGGGCATGATCTTATCACAATCTTTCAGTTATATGCTCTAAGACTATGAATATGAGGAGCTAACAGATTGTAAGTGTACACTGATGAACTACCTGAGGGCTCTAGCTACACCAGTGTTTGCTGGAAAAAGGTGAATACAAAACACATTTTTTTTCTTTAAAACAGAGGAAAATCCTACTGTCTATGAAAGGATTCTGCAAGAAACAAAGAATAGGAGTACTTTCTTGAATACTGAAACAAATGGCTTTGAAAATATTTTTGTCATGAAAAAGAATAAAAGTTTAGAAACAAATATAATTATCTTAAAAGTACAAGTAGTTGTACCTTTTTATAAACTGGCGAAAGTGCACCCACACAAACCCAGAGTGAGGTATATAATAAATGGATGACTGAAATTAAAGGAGAGAATTAAAGTAGTAGTAAAGTATAATAAGACTAATTCAAATGTACATTGGAGGCAGTAAAAGGAGATATATCATAGGAGTAAAACAAGTCTATGACCAGGAGGATAAATATAACAAGCTCTCACATAATAGATGAAAGAGAAATTTTTTTTTAAATTGAAACAAGCAAGTTTTTAAATAAAACTAGACTGGAAAATAGAGATCCATGTCAAAAATTATATTTGTGCCTATAAAAGATATCAGAGAATATGGAAAAAGTCAAGATATTAAAGAAAATATTACATTTTTAAAAGGGCCTAAGACAGCAACCCTAACCAGAATAATAGCTTCGATTAATAAAAATTGTTTAAATAGATGCAGATTTACTTATAGTCTTTAAATTTCATGCTAAAGATACAATGTGTAAACATCCAGAAAGAACACATTCATATTGACTACAAAATAAATATGGCATCCCGTTCTCCTGTATGGTAATAAAAAATAAAAAGACAGAGTCTAGAGGTTTTTAAGGGACAAAGATTTTGACTAAAAAATTCTGAACTCAGAGAAGTTCTTGTAAATGATGACATCATAATGAACAGAGATACTTTGCAAGAATTCAAAAACCTAATATCATTCTATTTATAAAATACATTTGTATATCATAAGAAATAGATAACAATTCAGAACTCACAGAAAAGTTGTACTTTAAGTGCTGCTGTAAGATTTGAAATCATTAGGTACATGCTTAGGTATTTACAATATTTATGAATATGACTAAAATTAGGTACACATCTAAAAATATTATAAAAGCCTATAAAATAAATATAAAGGACAAAGAATTGAAGAAAATATTTGTAAGCTTAAATATAATGATTAAATAATAAGATCTAGCCCATGCCCCAAATTGAAATTTCAAATACCAGAAATTTTACTAAATGATACTTATTCCTATTTAGCTAGAGAAGTGTAAAAATCATTGTTTTCTTCCAAAAGTATACACTTAGACAAATATCTAATAAACCTAAGTAAATCATAAGAAACTAATAAAAATAAATTAGTTTCCTAATAATTATAGAAGATAAAAAAGCAAACAATTTATTCGACTAACAAAACAAAACATCAGGAAACAGTAAATAGCATAAAAATAAAAGCATGAGTTAAGGGGAAACTGTCAAGTAATTTAAAACAAAAACTATTAACGTCCTCTATTTAAAAAACACTTTGCATTAAATGTAAATATTTAAAAATTTAAAAAATATTTTAAAATATTCTGATTGCATTAAAAGTAAAGTAAAATTTGATGGTACTTACAGAAATGAAGATTAAAACTAAATAGTAAAGGAATAGTATACAGCCATGAAAATGATGACCTACAGTGGATTGCCACAAAATATCATGGAGGACAAATGCAAGCCTCAAAAAAGTATGCTTCATATGATCCCATCATCCTTATCGTTTTAACTAAAGCAATAACAAAACTGTTGGCATATAAATGTGTATGTATTGTTTAAAATTCATAGACAAATACAAAATAGCCAAACATAAAAATAAGAAGCAAGACTGACAATGATAATGGGAAAAAGTATTTACTGAGGTAAATGAGATGATTTTTAATTAATGAAAATTAAAATCTATAACAGAGTAAATATAGTGATCATTTCCATTTATCTTTTGTATAACCTCAGAATATCATTTGAAGTTTTGTAAGGATAAATTTATAGAAACATACTTTATCAACACAAACACACTGCCATTTATCTGTGAGTTTATACAGTAGTTCATAGTCAATGAATAAAAAAATTTCAAAGTAGATAGGCATAATAAATCTAACAAGATAAATCTAATAGAGTGAGATGAGTCTGTTCCACATGGCATTGGTTTCCCTTATGCTTAGGAGACTGCTTAGTTACGATTATTTCCCTTTATTAAATAATTTTAATTCTAAATATCTATACGAAAGCAATCACTAAAAATATAGGAAATAAATTGCTTATAGAGTCATCTGTTTCAGCATTATTCACATGGCAGAAATTGGAAGCAGTATAAAAATCTAACATTAGAGGAGTGGATTATAGTGTACATGCACAATATACTATTATTCATTAAAAGTGAACATAGAAACAAAAAAAGGTTTGATGGCCTGATACCACATTAAAAATAATGTAAATATAAAGTAGAAAATCAGGATGTAACAGAATCATAAATTTATATTTTTTTATAGAAAAGCTAGACTGGAAAGATATTATACTGGCATGTTAATAATGATACTATCTAGATGTTGTGCTTCTAACTTTGTATTTTCTTGAGATATTTCCTAATTTTCTATAATGTATGGATCTTTCTTTCATAATCAAAAGGAAAATTTAATGCAATGATGTAATCTCCTTTATTTGAAAAAGTCCATGTAGACATGTACATATTTATAGTTATTTCCTACAAGTGAAATTTATTCTTTAGAGCATAACGTTTTCCTGAAAACGACACATAAAGAAAATATCAAATACCTAGTTTATTGAGGAGTGATCAAATACAATTTTACATGTATATATATATATATACATATATTTTATAATGTATATATATAGAGAGAGTTGTTATTCCCGGGTCTCATCCTTAGTTTCATACCTTTTCTCCGTAATATTTATATTATATACAAATAGGTTCTTAGTAAATATTGGACCAATTACTTTTGTTTGTTTTAAGAGCCATAAATACTAAACATGTTTTTTGTTTGTTTTTGAGATTGAGGACAGTCATTTTTTCTTTCAATTAATTTTTTTTTTTTTTTTTTTTTTTTTTTACTGTAGGTTCTTGTTGGTTATCTACTTTAAATATAGCAATGTGTACATGTCAATCCCAGACTTTCAATCTATCCCTCCTCCCCACACCCTTCCCACTTGGTAACCATAAGTTCATTCTCTAAGTCTGTGAGTCTTCTTCCTTTTAGATTTGGCATTTAAGCGATAGCACATGACATTTGTCTTTTTCTGTCTGACTTACTTCAGTTAGTATGATAATCTCTAGTAGCACCTGTGGTGCTACCAATGGCATTATTTCATTCTTTTTAATGACATATTCCAGTGTATATATGTACCACATCTTCTTTTTCCATTCATCGGTCAATGGACATTTAGGTTGCTTCCATGTCTTGGCTGTTGTAAAGAGTGCTGTGATGAACACTGGGTGCATGTACCCTTTTGAACCATGTTTTTCTCCAGATAAATTTTCAGGAGTGGGATTGCTGGACAATATGGTAGCTCTAGTTTTAGTTCTTTAAAGAACCTCCATACTGTACTGCATAGTGGTTGTACCAGTTTACATTCCCACCAACAGTGTAGGAGGGTTCCCTTTTCTCCACACCCTCTCCAGCATTTGTAGTTTGTAGATTTTTTGATGATGGCCGTTCTGACTGGTGTGAGGTGATATCTCATTGTAGTTTTGGTTTGCATTTCTCTAATAATTAACGATGTTGAGCATCTTCTCATATGCCTCATGGCCATCTGTATGTCTCCTTTGGAGAAATGTCTATTTAGGTCTTCTGCCTTTTTTTTTTTTTTAGGTTGTTTGTTTTTTGGATATTGAGCTGCATGAGCTGTGTATAAATTTTGGAGACTAATCCCTTGTTGGTCACATTGTTTGTGAATATTTTCCCCCATTCTTTGAGTTGTCTTTTCATTTTGTTTGTGGTTTCTTTTGCTGTGCAGAAGCTTTTGAGTTTAATTATGTCCCATTTGTTTATTTTTGTTTTTGTTTCTATTACTCTGGGAGATGGATCAAAAAAGATATTGCTGCAATTTATGTCAAAGAGTGTTCTGCCTATGTTTTTTTCTCTAAGAGCTTTGTAGTATCTGGTCTTACATTTAGGCCTTTAATCCATTTTGAGTTTATTTTTTTATGGTGTTAAAGAATGTTCTAATTTCATTTTTTGCATGTAGCTATCCAGTTTTCCCAGCACCATTTATTGAAGAGACTGTCTTTTCTCCATTGTATAGTGTTGCCTCCTTTGTCATAGATTAATTGACCATAGGTGTGTGGGTTTATTTCTGGGCTTTCTATCCTGTTCCATTGATCTATATTTCTGTTTTTGTGCCAGTCCATATTGTCTTGATTATTGTAGCTTTGTAGTATAGTCTGAAGTCCGGAAGCCTGATTCCTCCAGCTCCATTTTTCTTTCTGAAGATTGCTTTGGCTATTTGGGGTCTTTTGTGTCTCCATCAGTCCTCACAGTAACTATCAGTTTCACAGTTATGATTCAATGAAATTTTATGAATAAGTGATGTAGTAAATTTAATATATATTGGTGCTATACATTATTTAGTAGCAGTTATAAACATTAAAAAATTTTAAAACCTCAGATATAGTTGTTAAATGGAGTAGGATCATGTGTGTGTTGGTGGCACAGAGTGTATAATGTATCTTCTTATCGTATGTTTCCCTGAGATCAGAAAATCAGAAATCAGGTCTGAATCAGAAAATAAATTAATTACCTATTACTTTCTATTTCTAAACATAAAATGCCACACATATTTTAAAATTTCAACAGAGGATTTCAGATTATATATAATTTTCTCATAATTTATCTTTCCAATTTCTTCCTGTTTTCTGTATAACTAAGGATATGAACTGTGTTTACAATTGAAAATTCTATTTGAATCTCACGTTTTCTAACCAAAACTATAAGAGAAGCATCATATGTTATATAATATTCAAAACACTTTGCCTGCATATCCTCTTCAAATTCCATATGCATATGCACTTTCTATTACCACTAATGACAGTTTAGCATGTGTTTTGAGGTGAACTAGCATCCAGTAACTTTCTGAAAATGCACATATTGTTAAGTTCATCTTTTCCTTTCTTTTTTGGTCCTTTGTCGGTTGTTGAGGAAACAAATTCCTGGGGTATTACAATCGGCAGCCTTCCAAAGGGATTCTTGTGGTGCTTTCAAAATCTAATTCTATGACACATGATGGGCCAAAATCACCTCCTCTAGTAATGTAACCCGTTAAAAAACGGTTTAGTAGCTTATTTTTACTGTGTGATGATGAGCAATAGCATCTTATTAACAGTTTCAAATTTAAAATCTCATTAAAGACATCAGCAACACTCTTACTGAAAACTTCTTAAGAATCACTTTTAATGTCCCTTTTTTACCAACACTGAAATTTTATATAAGGAAAGAAAATAAAGTTTTCAAGTGTGGCAGCAAACAAAACTTTATGAAAATCTTTATCCAGTTCTCAGCACTCACTGCTCATCAGAATCAAGTGATAAGCTTAAATAAAGTATTAATGCCTGGCCCATGTACCTGCAGTTAAATCCATGCCTGAGTCAGCTTTGCATGGACAAACTCTCAATTTAAGAGTGCTCAGCAATCTAGCTCACAAAACATGTAGTGAGAAATTACATATTGATTTACTCTCATAGGGTTAAAATTATGAAAAGTGCCTACATGATAATCAAGTATCCCTGTACCTGACTATTGCATTCTTGCAATTCACAGATTAAATATAGGGACTGAAAGCAAGTAACAGACCCTTTTTTTCCTCATTAACTACTCTTTGAGCTAAGTAGCAATATAGATATTAAACAAAAGAAAAACACATTTTATATAGATTGAAACATGGCCTGATTCCATCAGGCAATAAATTAAAATAAAATAAAATTTTCAAACAGTAACATGGCACTGTTTTCCTACCGCTATTCTAAACGTAGAGCATTTATTCAAAAACCTTGTGTTTCTCACCCCTCTTTCCAAGTCTTTAATTAGTCATTTTACTTTTTTTCAAAGAAGTTTTGCAAATTTCAATTTGTCCTTTTCATTCATATGGAAAGAATTGCTAGTCAGCAATCCAATTTTAAAGTTAAAATCACATATATTAGTTAGAGTCAGTTAAATTTATTATGATTGGCAAAATGTTTCCTTTCTCCTTTATACTATATTTTCATTTGACATGTCTGGCATAAAACTCAAATTTTCCTGCTTATAAGAACACATAAGGATTAAATATGTTAGTGTTGATGGAAGTTGTCAGTCTGTGCTCATAAAGTACTTCACTGACCTTTAATTTTGATATGAATAAAGTTTGTTGTCATGTTCATGAAGATTAAGAGGCTTCTGCTGTTGGAGTGGAAGTTTTGTATTGCTCTATAACATTTGGCTTTCTCACACTGTTAAATTTAACTCTTTTTAAATTTAGAATTTACTCAATCTGTATTCCTATAATCAAAGATGATTGATCCTTATTCCTAACAACTCACGATCTGTATCAAATTTGACTAAGACTTACATATCTTAACTATTTATTAATTTTCTGGTAAAAATTTTCAGGCAAATATTAGAAGTTTCAAGAGCCCAATAAAATTAAGGAAATCTTAAAATAATTAGCTATTAATAATTTTTTCTGGAAAAAATTGAGGTCTATTAAGAGACCTGCTCAAGAAGCAGGCCCATGTGGAGGAAGCATCTTCCATGGTGCAATAGGAATTTGCTTTCTCTTTGTCATCTTTTCTATCCTGACTCTAACCCATACTATGATACAGAATAGTATTTTTTCTCCAAACTGCTCTTGATTGACACCTTAACTGAGAAAGTTCACTTCATTCTCTCATTCCTGGCTCTCATTCCCATTCCTAATTCCACTTCTTCTATGTTATGCATACTCCTAGCTCCAACCCTACATCCATTCCTGAGCCTCGGTATTATCCTGGTTGGTTAACATTTCTTTTTCATTTGAAACTTGAGGAAAGCTTCTATTCTTCAATTTTAATTATTTTGCATAAACGTTAGAAAATTTTCGTATAATATCATACATTGGCAACAAACATTTGCCAAAATTGTTGTGGTTAGGATGAAACCTAGATAGTATTTTAATTCTGTTAATATTTGTAGTACAAATATTAACTATAATACAGTATAATGAAACGCGATTTAATTGTATTTAAGTACAATATTTGTACTACATTTAATATCATATTTATCATATGGCTTAAGTACACTTAATGTAGAGCTGTTTATCATTAGTAAATTAAAGTATACCCCCCATTTTATCCCCCAGAAGCCCCAAAGCAAAGAAATATTTATGACACATATATATGAAAAAATGTGTAGTTTTTACTTTTACTTATCAAGATCTAGGGCTGGAGCAAGCAAGCAAGCAAAATAGAAGTATTACAGTCCTATCCTGTGTTACAATATGTGAAAATTACTTTAACAAATATCTGAAACACAATAACAACTACAAAGACAAATTATTTTCTGGAGTAAAGAAAAGTAAAGAAACAGTTAAGAGTGAAAGCAAATACTTTAGCAGAGAAGGAAGGGGAAACCAAAATATAGTCCATGGTTCATAGCTCTAGATCTAAATACAATAATACTGTCTAGAATCTTTAAGCATCTATTTGTGGATTTCAATGAAAATAAATGAGAATGCATAGAAAGGCCTTACTACCTCCTTGTAAGAAGTCTTTTTTATGAATGAAGATACTGTTATCATATAAGCATATAACTCCTGGGAAATTAGTTTTATAACTGCTACAAGACTATTTACACTAATAATTACTCATTCTTTATAAAGAGAGTGTTATTATCATTTGTTTTCACCTTTTAATTTGATTGTGCTAATCATATAAAATTAGAGAATAAATCTGTTAATGATAACAGGTGTGCTTTTTAGCTTGCTTAATGGGTATTTTGAATAGTTCATATCCAAAGTATGCAAACATTTTTGATTACCTGTATATAGTACAGCTTTATAGCAAAACTCCAAGATGAAGTCATAAAGAATTTCTGAATTGCAATCTGCAAAATATCCTTCAGGTTAAAGCAATGCCTATAAGGAAATGGGAAAAATAAGATCTGCAGTCTATGTCATATGGAGTTTAAATTAGAAGACTGATTACCTATTTACAAAACCTGTCAATAAGCTCAGTCAGCAGCCATAGATGGAAGTTTGGAATTCTAATGCTTTATCTTGTTTTGCAACAAAAGTATTCACAATGCTCTATATGCTTAATTTCAAATTGAATGGTGAATTCAACAATATTTTCCAAGTCACATAATTAAGTAATACCATTAATCTTTGTTGACAGTCAGAATTCTTTAATGATCAGCTTTTCACTATGTTATGTGAATAAATGCTCCAGGATAATGAATACTCTGTTCTTGAATTTATTTCTATTTTACTTAATACACTTCAAACATTAATGTTTCTAAGCAATTTTCAATCTTTAGAAACATTTGTTTTTATGGCTTAAGTGGTTATGAAATAGTCTCTAGAGAGACTTGACAGGTTCGCTGTTATTATACAGCTCTGCATTTATTGCTATATTAAGCAACAGTAGTGTTGCTTATTTTAAAACATCAATCCATCAGACTTAGAAGCAAATTTTTGGTGAAAAGTTTCTTTTTCTTTCTCCTTCTCTTTCAAAAGTAACATGTTAATTCAAAGAGGGATATAGGAACATACCATAAAGGCTAAAACTTTTATTTGTAGATCTTCAGTTTTGTGATCCTGTTAGTGGGGTGTGGCATTTCATTCATTCATTCATTCTTCATATAAAAATGTAGTGTTTTCAATGAGGAATATGTGTCATCAAAGCGTTTACATTCTAGTGAGCAAATAGTGTGGCCTGAATAGCACATGGCTGAATAGAGTATGCCATAGTAGTGCTAGAGATAGAACATTCAAATTCCTGCTCTTTAGTCTGCTGAGTCAGCACTTTGACTCAGCAGACTAAACAGCAAGAATCTGAATGTTTGGCTCAGCTGTCTTCCCCGGAGAACTTTGCCATCTACTTCTGTTCACATAGACATAGTTTTCAAGTGAGCCCTGGGTGCCTGCACATTTACATGCTGACTGGCTAAAGTAGTCACTTGAAAACAACACTTAACTGAGCCATGGGAAAACACCCCTTAGTGTTCTATATTAATAAATTAAGATTTTACCTAAATGACCAAACTAATGAAATACTGGATCTCATTAATCTTGCTAAGGCAGGCTGCTTCACTAAAGTCCAAAGTCCTTAGCACACGGGCAATATATTTTGTGGCCTTAAAAAATAATTGTCTTCTGTACCCATACATTTTACCTTAGTAGATTCCTTTTATTGTTCTTGGTTACAAAACACTTTGGTCCACTCGTATCACTCCTTAACCTCCTAGTTTCATGCTGTTCCCAAATTTGGTTAACAAGTCATTAACATGTGTCAAATCATTGATAAAAATATATATTAGGAAGAGACTAAGGATACAGTCCTTTTAAATTGAAATGATATATAAATTAATAAGAAAAATTAATGGCATTGTGAGTGATTATTATATGCCAGACTAAACTATACTAAGTTCTCTAGATACATTCACAAATTCTCACAACAACACTTTTGGTTAATGTTATTAGAATTCTTCTTATAAATAAGGATACTGAGGCATAGGAAGGTGAGGTACTTAGATTGTGATATTTAGTTAGTGGCAAAGTGAGGACTCAACTCCCAGAAGTTGAGTTCCAAAGTCAGTACTCTTACTTTTTGCCACCTTGACATCTGCATCAATAGTATTCCTAATTATATTACAATTTATAACACATTTTCACTTCATGTCTGAAAGAATATCATGAGAAATTTGTCAGATCACGTGCTGAAATGTAGAAATCTATGTGTACATATATATATATATATATATATATATATATATATATATATGGGCAATTCTATCTTTTAGACCTTAGCTTGCATATGGTATAAATTTAGAATGTGCTCAGTAATCACTTTTTAAAAAATAAAGCAAATGGATGCATAAATGAATCCTTAAATCTAAAGCATGGTGGTTCAGTGCATGCCTCTGAAATCAGATGACTTGGTTTAGAACTCAATTTTGCATGTTTCATTTCTCAGTAACTTATGATGGTGCCTTTTTTTCCCTTCCTATGCTTAAACCATGCTTTTATTAACCTGGCCATGAATAGTCACTGACCTTGGTATCTGTCATTTGAATCTGTAGTTCCCTTGATGTTTTTCTTAAAATTGGGGCAATTATCTATTTCCAATTCTGCAGCAGTTCTTCTGTTCTATATAATTCTTCCAATATCATGAAGAAGAGTTTAATTCACTTGACTTTTCTCAGTACTCTGGGAAATAACTCATTTGAGCCAGGAGACAAACTCATTTAGAAAAGTTACCTGGCTTCTTACTATAGCCTCACTTATCGTGGGCTTCAATTCCCTCTTCCAAAAGTTAGATCTGTGCTTTCAGTCTGATGCTCATTCCCCTTGACAGAAAAGACAGAGGCAAAATAGAAGTTCAGTAATTCTACTTTCTACTATCTACTAATCTTACAGCATGAACTCTGAATAACAGACTTGATCTTTCCATTATCTTTTTCTTTTATCTTTTCTTTATCTTTTTCAAACATTCTTACCTTATTTTTTCTCTCATCAGACACAGCTACATTTTTCTACCAACTTTCTGTTCAAATTTCAAATTCAATTTCTAGTTTCTTTTTGTTTTGTGTGTTCCAAATATCACTTTTAGAAAGTCTTTTATCATGTCACTAATCATATAACAATATATAGTAAATATTAGGCACTGGATGTTATAGGGCAGAAAATCTTCATACCTTACTGTGACATCACAGAGCATATCTGAAGTAAATATAGTACAAGTTGAGAAGTTCAATTAAAAAGGAATGAATGAAATTTGAGGAGGACATATATAGGAAGGGATGACTAACTGTTAAGAGCATTAGGAAGGCTTTAGAGGGGAGGCGGCTTTTGAAATGAATTTGAAGAGTTTTTCCATGTTTTCCTTTCTTTATATTTGCTTTGACCTTTCAGACATTTTTTTGCTTCGATTTTTATATTCATTCCTGGTTATGAGTTGTAATCATCTGTGTACAGTGGTTCTTTTGGCATCATAAGAACTTACTGTCTCCATGTATTTCACAGCCTGTCTACTTTTCTCCCTTTTCAATTTAGTTCCATGATTCACAACACCAAACTTTCACGCTTGACAATACTCTAGATATTCTTGTTGTTTTGTCAATTTCCTGCAACCTGTTAGTAAAACCCAAACTCTGTAGGAATCCAAAAAGTGCACCTCCTACTGTGCTGTGAAAAAAGTCTCACCATTGGGCAGATTGGTGATAATAAATTCATGCAAACCAACTGTATTAGTTTGCTAGGGCTTCCTTAACAAAGTACCACAAAATTGGGTGCCTTAAACAACAGAAATTTATTGGCTAATAGTTCTAGAGTATAGAAGTCCAAAATCAAGGTGTCTACAGGATTGGTTTCTTCTCAGGGCTATGAAGTAAGGATCATCAGCTGCAGGCCTCTCTAATTGGCTTATAGATGGTGATCTTCTCCTGGTGTCTTTTCATATCATCTTCCCTCTACATGTGTCTGTCTCTTTGCCCAAATTTTCCCTTTTTGCAAACACACCAGTCATATTAGACAAGAGCCCACTTTAATCACCTCATTTTAATGTGGTTACCTCTAAAAGGTAATTCGCATTACCTGTCTCCAAATAAGGTCACATTATGAGGTACTGAGGATAAGGACTACAACATGTCTTTTTTGGGTGCATTCAATACAATACAATTCAATACATAACATTACCTTAATTTTTTTTCCTTTTAGCTATCTGTGTATACAGATTTTTCTCGCACTCTCTCTATCAAAAGTATTTTAAATATTTCTACTCTTCTTTAAATTCAAGGCCCTGTCTAAATCACTACATCATTTTAGCTAATCCTCCTGACTCATGCTTCAAAAATAAATAAATAAAATAAAAAGAACTTATCATAAAAAAGGACCAAATAGGCACACCTATCTATATCTGTAGCCAATCTCTTTCTCTTATATTTTATATTAAAAATAAAGGTTGGGTTTCTTTTCTTTCTCGACCTGTCTAACCTCTAAATGATATTTCTTTGCACTTTTAAAAACTCAGTGCCACTGATTACAGCTACCTTCTTATTTTCAACTTCCCCTTTCTATTGGCTTTTTTCCTATTTCCTATGGTCTCTCTCTTACTAAAACAGACAAACTCTGTTAGTTAACTAGTTGTCTTTATTTGCTTTTAAAATTTCATTATCTCTCATCTGTGACCTGGACAACTCAATTCTGGATTACATTACTCACCATTTCTTGCAACTCCCCAAAACTCCTTAAAACATCCTTACCTTATTTTTTCTCTCAACAGACACAGCTACATTTTTCTACCAACTTTCTCTTCAAATTTCAAATTCAATTTCTAATTTCAAATTCCTTTTTCTAACCATGAGTATTGGATTCTTTTCAGTGTATCTTCCTTGGCCTTTTGACTTCTTACTTCAAACCCTCTTATTGAGGTTAAGAGTGGGTGGTGCATCCTGATCACTCCCATGGGTTTAACTACCAACAAGTCAACTCAGTTCTGAACTTTGAACCTGTATAATCCCTCCCCTTGATATTCACTGGAGTGTAATCCACTTGTTCCATAGCTATGTCAACCTCCACATATGTAGAACTTTAATTCTCTACTACACAAAATTTGAAAATTTCCCCCAATTCCTCCTCACAGTAAATGGTATCATCATTTATCCCCCTGGTCAAGTAGTATTTGTTGATTGAGACAGTATTAGTCATAATCATTTGACATCTCCTCATATTCCCATTGGTATTGCAAGGGGATTAACTCCATGTGGAGAAAATTTTGACCATTGTAAAACAAAAAATGAGATAAAATCAGGTAGATAAATTCCTCTTCTTCCTCACTCTTAAGGAATACTTTGAGACAATTTCTTTTTGAAATCCAATTTAGAGAAGCCTTACCAGACAAGTAGACATATTAACAGAACAAATTCCTGTGTCTCTTCAAAGTGGCTCATATCTTTCCTCACCTCATTCACTTTTTTGTTATCTTCATTGTCCTGCAGTTGTACTTCTGAAATAAAACATCAGTACTTAATCCTCCTCAGACTCTGTTTTCTAAAGAACGTGGGATAAGACATCTCCCTATTCCTTAAGATCATATTTGCTCTTTGGCCTCCTAAATACCTGCATCCATCAACTCCTCTCTCTTCCCACTAATGTAACTCTAGTTAAAACCATCACCTTTGCTTACAAGGCTATCTTATATAGGTGATAATGGCTATCTTAACTGTTCTCATTTCAACATGCTTCCCTCCTTTTTCAACTATTTCCCAGAATCTAGTTAGAATAATCTTAGTAAACTTCAGATTTGATCTTGCCATTTCCCCTTCTAAAATTTGTCAAAGGCTTGATATTGCACTTAAAATAAAGTCCGAACATCTTTAGAATAGCCTAGAGCAAAACTTTCCTAAGTCTTACCTCTGCTAGCCTTGCTTCCCCTGTTTTGTATAACTCTTTCTTTTTTCAACTGTGCTACAGCCATACTGGTCCCCTGTAAGTTCCTCCCAAACAGTATGTTCTTGTGCTCTTTTCTATCTCAAGACTTTGTCCCTGGCACAGCTCTCTTCCCTCCTCTCAATCATACCACATCTAACTCTTACTAATCCTTCATATTTTAGTTTAAATATAATTTTCAACAGAGTTGTCTTCCTTAACATCCTGATATAATTTCTTGTGGTGTTCTCAGAAGAGTGTTAAACCTCAAAATTTTCCAAGCTCACAGGAGAGTTTTCTGGGTATATATATATCAAAATCCCCTTAGTACTGGACCATTGTTTTTCTTTATAAAATTGAACATAATATTGTTTTGACTATCTATGTGGAAAAGTATCTTAATTCACCAATGCTCAAAGTTTTACTCTCTGATATTCACAAGCTTTAAGATGACATAGGCACATCCTGAATTGTTCTCATTTCCACCTAATCAAGAATTTCCTTGCTATTAATAATTAGTCAACAGAATTGGTTCACAATGGTGGAGTAGAAGGACATGCTGTCACTCCCCCTTGTGAGAACACTGGAAACACAACTAACTGCTGAATAATCATCGACAGGAAGACACTGGAACTCACCAAAAAAGATACCCAATATCCAAAGACAAAGAAGAAGCCACAATGAGACAATCACAATAAAATCAAATCCCATAACTGCTGGATGGGAGACCCACAAACTGGAGAACACTTATACCACAGAAGTCCACCCACTGGAGTGAAGGTTCTGAGCCCCACGTAAGGCTTGTGAACCTGGGAATCCGGCAACGGGAGGAGGAATTCCTAGAGAATCACACTTTGAAGGCTAGTGGGATTTGATTACAGGACTTTGACAGGACTAGGGGAAACAGAGACTCCACACTTGGAGGGCACACACAAAGTAGTGTGCACATCGGGACCCAGGGGAAGGAGCAGTGACGCCATAGAGACTGAACCAGACCTACCTGCTAGTGTTGGGGACTCTCCTGCAGAGGCGGGGGGGTGGCTCTGTCTCACCATGAGGACAAGGACACTGGCAGCAGAAGTTCTGGGAAGTAAGCCCTCCCAGAGTCCGCCATTAACCCCACCAAAGAGCCCAGGTAGTCTCCAGTGTTGGGTCGCCTCAGGCCAAACAACCAACAAGAAGGGGACTCAGCCCCACCCATCAGCAGGCAAGCGGATTAAAGTTTTACTGAGCTCTGCCCACCAGAACAACAGCCAGCTCTACCCACCACCAGTCCCTCCCATCAGGAAACTTGCACAAGCCTCTTAAGATACCCTCATCCACCAGCGGGCAGACAGCAGAAGCAAGAAGAACTACAGTCCTGCAGACTGTGGAACAAAAACCACATTCATAGAAAGATAGACAAGATGTAAAGGCAGAGAGCTATGTACTAGATGAAGGAACAGATTAAAACCCCAGAAAAACAACTAAATGAAGAGGATGTAGGCAACCTTCTAGAAAAAGAATTCAGAATAATGATAGTGAAGATGATCCAGGACCTCGGAAAAATAATGGAGGCAAAGGTCGAGAAGATGCAAGAAATGTCTAACAAAGATCTAGAAGAATTAAAGAACAAACAAAAAGAGATGAACAATACAATAATTGAAACGAAAACTACATTAGAAAGAATCAATAGCAGAATAAATGAGGCAGAAGAACGGCTAAGTACCCTGGAAGACAGAATGGTGGAATTCATGGCTGCAGAGCAGAATAAAGAAGAAAGAATGAAAAGAAATGAAGACAGGCTAAGAGAACTCTGGGACAACATTAAACACAACAACATTCACATTATAGGGGTCCCAGAATGAAAAGAGAGGGAGAAAGGACCCAAGAATATATTTGAAGAGATTATAGTCGAAAACTTCCGTAACATGGGAAAGGAAATAGCCACCCAAGTCCAGGAAGCACACAGAGTCCCATACAGGATAAACCCAAGAAGAAACACAATGAGACACATAGTAATCAAACTGGCAAAAATTAAAGACAAAGAAAATTATTGAAAGCAGCAAGGGAAAAACGACAAATACCATACAAGGGAACTCCCATAAGGTTAACAGCTGATATCTCAGCAGAAACTCCACAAGCCAGAAGGGAGTGGCAGGATATATTTAAAGTGAGAAAGGGAAAAGCCTACAACCAAGATTACTCTACCCAGAAAGGTTCTCATTCAGATTCAATGGAGAAATCAAAAACTTCACAGACAAGCAAAAGCTAAGAGAATTCAGCACCACCAAACCAGCTCCACAGAAAAATGCTAAAGGAACTTCTCTAAGTGGGAAACACAAGAGAAGAAAAGGACCTACAAAAACAAACCCAAAACAATTAAGAAAATGGTCATAGGAACATACATATCAATAATTACCTTAAACGTGAATGGATTAAATGTTCCAACAAACAGACACAGGCTAGCTGAATGGATACAAAAACAAGACCCATCTATATGTGGTGTACAAGAGACCCACTTCAGACCTAGGGAAACATACAGACTGAAAGTGAGGGGATGGAAAATGATATTCCATGCAAATGGAAATCAAATGAAAGCTCGAGTAACAATATTCATATCAGATAAAATAGACGTTAAAATAAAGAATGTTACAAGAGACAAGAAAGAACACTGCATAATGATCAAGGGATCAATTCAAGAAGAAGGTGTAACAAGTATAAATATATATGCACCCAACATAGGAGCACCACAATACATAAGGCAACTGCTAACAGCTATAAAAGAGGAAATCAACAGTGACACAGTAATAGTAGGGGACTTCAACACCTCACTTACACCACTGGACAGATCATTCAAACAGCAAATTAATAAGGAAACACAAGCTTTAAATGACACAGTAGAACAGATAGATTTAATTGATATTTATAGGACATTCCATCCAAAATCAGCAGATTACACTTTCTTCTCAAGTGCGCATGGAACATTCTTCAGGATAGATCACATCTTGGTCACAAATCAAGCCTCAGTAAATTTAAGAAAACTGAAATCATATCAAGCATCTTTTCTGACCACAACGCTATGATATTAGAAATCAATTACAGGGAAAAGAATGTAAAAAACACAAACACATGGAGGATAAACAACACATTACTAAATAACCAAGCGATCACTGCAGAAATCAAAGAGGAAATCAAAAAATACCTAGAGACAAATGACAGTGAAAACACGACAATCCAAAACCTATGGGATGCAGCAAAAGCAGTTCTAAGAGGGAAGTTTATAGCAATACAAGCCTACCTCAAGAAACAAGAAAAATCTCAAATAAACAATCTAATCTTACACCTAAAGGAACTACAGAAAGAAGAACAAACAAAACCCAAAGTTAGCAGAAGGAAAGAAATTATAAAGATCAGAGCAGATATAAATGAAATAGAAACAAAACAGTAGCAAAAATCAATAAAACTAAAAGCTGGTTCTTTGAGAAGATAAACAAAATTGATAAACCATTAGCCAGAATCATCAAGAAAAAAAGGGAGAGGACTCTAATCAATAAAATTAGAAATGAAAAACCAGAAATTACAACAGACACCACAGAAATACAAAGCGTCCTAAGAGAGTACTACAAGCAACTATATGCCAATAAAATGGACAACCTGGAAGAAATGGACGAATTCATAGAAATATATAACCTCCCAAGACTGAACCAGGAAGAAATAGAAAATATGAACAGACCAGTCACAAGTAATGTAATTGAAACTGTGATTAAAAATCTTCCAACAAAAAAAAGTCCAGAACCAGATGGCTTCATAGGTGAATTCAATCGAACATTTAGAGAACAGCTAACACCCATCCTTCTCAAACTCTTCTAAAATATTGCAGAGGGGGGGGCTTCTCTGGTGGCGTGTTTGAGAGTCCGCCTGCCGATGCAGGGGACACAGGTTCGTGCCCCGGTCTGGGAGGATCCCACATGCTGCAGAGTGGCTGGGCCCATGAGCCATGGCCGCTGAACCTGCACATCTGGAGCCTGTGCTCTGCAAGGGAGAGGCCCACGTACTGAAAAAAAAAAAAAATTGCAGAGGAAGGAACACTCCCAAACTCATTCTATGAGGCCACCATCCCCCTGATACCAAAACCAGACAGAGATACTACAAAAAAGAAAATTACAGATCAATATCACTGATGAATATAGATTCAAAAATCCTCAACAAAATACTAGCAAACAGAATCCAACAACACATTAAAAGGATCATACACAATGATCAACTGGGATTTATCCCAGGGATGCAAGGATTCTTCAATATATGCAAATCAATCAATGTGATACACCATATTAACAAATTGAAGGATAAAAACCATATGATCATCTCAATAGATACAAAAAAGCTTTTGACAAAACTCAACACCCATTTATGATAAAAACTCTCAAGAAAGTGGGCATAGAGGGAACCTATCTCAACATAATAAAGGCCATATATGACGAACCCACAGCAAACATCATTCTCAATGGTGAAAAACTGAAAGCATTTCCTCTAAGATCAGGAATAAGACAAGTATGTCCACTCTCACCACTGTTATTCAACATAGTTTTGGAAGTCCTAGCCATGGCAATCAGAGAAGAAAAAGAAATAAAAGGAACGCAAATTGGAAAAGAGGAAGTAAAACTGTCACTGTTTGCAGATGACATGATACTATACATAGAGAATCCTAAAGATGCCACCAGAAAACTACTAGAGCTAAGCAATGAATTTGGTAAAGTTGCAGGATACAAAATTAATGCACAGAAATCTCTTGCGTTCCTCTACACTAATGATGAAAACTCTGAAAGAGAAATTAAGGAAACTCTCCCATTTACCATTGCAACAAAAAGAATAAAATACCTAGGAATAAACCTACCTAGGGAGACAAAAGACCTGTATGCAGAAAACTATAAGACACTGATGAAAGAAATTAAAGATACCAACAGATGGAGAGATATACCACGTTCTTGGATTGGAAGAATCAGTATTGTGAAAATGACCATACTACCCAAAGCAATCTACAGATTCAATGCAATCCCTATCAAATTACCAATGGCATTGTTTACAGAACTACAACAAAAAATCTTAACATTTATATGGAGACACAAAAGACCCCGAATAGACAAAGCAGTTTTGAGAGAAAAAAACAGAGCTGGAGGAATCAGACTCCGTGACTTCAGACTATACTACAAAGCTACGGTAATCAAGACAATATTGTAATGGCACAAAAACAGAAACGTATATCAATGGAACAGGATAGAAAGCCCAGAGATAAACCCACACACCTATAGTCAACTAATCTATGACAAAGGAGGCAAAGATATACAATGGAGAAAAGACAGTCTCTTCAATAAGTGGTGCTGGGAAAACTGAACAGCTACATGTAAAAGAATGAACTTAGAACACTTGCTAACACCATACAGAAAAACAAACTCAAAATGGATTAGAGACCTAAATGTAAGCCTATACACTATAAAACTCTTAGAGGAAAACATAGGAAGAATACTCTTTGACATAAATCACAGCAAGGTCTTTTTTGATCCACCTAGAGTAATAGAAATAAAACCAAAAGTAAACAAATGGGACCTAATGAAACGTAAAATCTTTTGCACAGCAAAGGAAACCATAAAAAAGATGGAAAGGCAACCCTCAAAATGGGACAAAATATTTGCAAACGAATCAACGGACAAAGGATTAATCTCTAAAATATATAAAGAGCTCATGTAGCTCAATATTAAAGAAGCAAGCAACCCAATCCAATAATGGGCAGAAGACCTACATAGACATTTCTCCAGAGAAGACATACAGATGGCCAAGAAGCACGTGAAGAGCTACTCAACATCACTAATTATTAGAGAAGTGCAAATCAAAACTACAATGAGGTATCACCTCACACCAGTTAGAATGGGCATCATGAGAAAATCTTCAAGCAACAAATGCTGGAGAGGGTGTGGAGAAAAGGGAACCCTCTTGTACTGTTGGTGGGAATGTAAATTGATACAACCACTATGGGGAACAGTATGGAGGTTCCTTAAAAAACTAAAAATAGAATTACCGTATGACCCAGCAATCCCACTACTGGGCATATACCCAGAGAAAACCATAATTCAAAAAGACACATGCACCCCAATGTTCATTGCAGCACTATCTACAATAGCCAGGTCATGGAAGCAACCTAAATGCCCATCGACAGATGAATGGATAAAGAAGATGTGGTACATATATACAATGGAATATTAGCCATAAAAAGGAATGAAATTGGGTCATTTGTAGAGACGTGGATGGATCTACAGACTGTCACACATGGTGAAATAAGTCAGAAAGAGAAAAACAAATATCGTATATTAGCGCATATATGTGGAACCTAGAAAAATGGTACAGATGGACTGGTTTGAAGGACAGAAATTGAGACACAGATGTAGAGAACAAACGTATGGGCACCAGGGGGGGAAAGCGGCGGGGAAGTGGTGGTGGTGGTGTGATTTATTTGGAGATTGGCATGGACGTGTATACACCGATGTGTATAAAATTAATGACTAATAAGAACCTGCTGTATAAAAACATAAAATTAAATTCAAAAAAAAATTTTTTTTACGTCTGCCACAGAGCCAGTGTGACTTGGCAGACAGATCTTAAAAATAAGCTATGGACCAAACAATTGAATTTAGTAATTAATTTCATAGCCAACCCCCCCAAAAAATAAATAAAAATATAATTAGTCAACAGAAGTATCTTGATTTCATGCTTTCTCTGCCTTCTGAAAAATTAAATGACCTAATGGTAAATATCTTAGATTCATTTACAAAAGTTTTCTAATCTTTTTTCAGTAATTAAAATGCAGTATATATAAAACTCCATTTTATTGTGATTTTTAAAACACTGTTACATGTCATTTTGATGTCATCAGGAAACAATGAAACATTTATTAAGATGCCCCACACTTTATATTTCTTAAAAAGTCAGATAAAGAAAGTGCATACAAAATAAGTTAATATGTTATGAAGCCAACAAAAGAGCACAGAAGCAAGTGAGTGAAAGATTTAAAACAGCTTTGGTTTGGAACTGCAATCCCTAGGTGGTCTAATTCGAGCAGAACATTGCCGCAAGGCACAGGACCCCAGCATTGTTAGAAACAACTCAAGTCATCTGCCATTTTGTCAGATGGAGGAGCTTCCCTACCTCGTAGATGAAGCTCATCACTGCCTTGACAACGCTGGGTTCCACATCATTAGTTTCCATTTGATTCTGTAGCAACAAAATAAGAGAAAATTAATTATAGTAGATGCTGGAAACCAAATAGTGGAATTAAAATCCCAGCATTCTCATTTAATGGCCAAAAAACAAATTACACTATTACAGCAGAACAGCTTTTTTAACCTCCTGTGCTGGTTTCTGCATTTTGCATGAATGTGGAGCTTATGCTCTGAAATAAGCAACTTTATTAAAAATGAATCCTGGAACATTGCTGTGGAGAGTTCAGTCAGCAATTCTGTCTGATATGTGGGATCTTAGGAAGAAACCACATCTACATTTCTGGGAAAAACTACTTACCTCCCTCTATTTGCTTGGTAAACAAAGTAACCTTTTTACTTCAACATCATCTCTTAGATGGACTCAAGCTGGTGAGACAGACTGGCAGACACTGGCACCATCAAAAGTTTATACATCTCATTCCAATTCCACTCTAAGGCTGATTAAAACAAGAAAGTATAACAGATCCCATCTTAAATGGAGCTGATCCAAATTGCTGGCTCAGACTAAGGTCAAAATCAGAAAGGACTTGAAAGAGAAAGGCTGTAGGTATATAACATGCCCAAAGAACCTCTGTCGACAGAGAGAGATTCCATAACTATGGAACTGCCAAAGGACAACTCTTTCAAGAAAGTACTTTATGTAAATGACTTCTTGTTTTCATTTCCCACCCTTTGTTCTCTAATAACACTCTACATTAAGAAATTGCACTATAAGCTTTATTAGCAATTTGAACACAAGAGTATGCTGAATGGTGAGTAATATACTCAAAAATGCTTTCAAGCCTTCCACTTTCTTTTCTAGTTTTATGTTTAATAGAAAATATAACACTTTCCAAATGACTGAAATCAACAATATTTTCATTGCTCTTGTTACATATTATATATGTATATATTGTTTGGTATATAGACAGGTAAATAGAAAGATGTGGCTTTCAGATGCTATAATGTAAAGTACTACATGATAGCCTGGGGAAAATATATTCAGTTTCTATGTGGTCTCTTTTATTTTGTCATTTCCTATCATCTTTGTACTTCTCTTTTTATTTCTTTCATTTTTTTCACATTTCTGTTATAACTGTTTGCCTCCCAGATATTTATTGATCTGTATACAACTTATATGGCTATGTTGTATGGTGGGGGCAGGTCATGAATCTACTGCTCTATGACTTCCTGAAGAGTTATTTCTACTGAAGATCAATTGTCTAGTATTTCCTTCTCTTTCTTTACCTTCAGCCATTTAATAAAAATATGCTTATTTTCTTTGCTTTGTGTAGTGCAGACAAGGAAAAGCATAAGCATCACTTCATGTATTCCTTGTGATTATTGTATTAATTATTTATTTCATGAATGACTTAAGATATATGTTTTAATGGAGCCCAAGACATGCATGATCTGACTAATCTCACATAAACACATATTCAAAGGCAGGTATTTTCAGGTTAGCTACAAATGTATTCATATTCATCCTCTTTTTGAGAGAATTTAAATTACCTTAACCAATTCTTCTTCATTATAATTAATATAAAAAGGATCCTAATAATCATGTGGTACTTCATGGATTGTAAAGTGCTTTCCTACACATTAATAGATCTGATTTTCATGAAATTCTGGAAATTGTGTGCACATGTGTGAATGTGTGTGTATGCATTACAGGTGAGGCAACTAAGGCACCATGAGAAAAAAAGACACATCCAAGTCCAGAAATGCAAAGTGATATAGAGCACAGCTGATAAACTAGCCTACCTCTCCAGATTTCCAGTTCACAGTTATTTATATTAAGATACTTTGAGTTTATTTGTTAACCGTTGATGTTTGGAGGCTACAAAATAGTAGAAACAACACAATTGAAATCACTCAAAACATCACTTTTACCTACCTCTAAAAATATGTGTATGTTAAGTTTTCTACACATAATTCTGAGGCAATAAAAAGAGCTTCAGATAAAATTTAAGGGTATAGCTTTAATTGGAAATAACCTAAGAATCTAATAGTAAGGGATTGGCAAATTAGGTAATGTTGTAATTGGTAAGCTGATGTACTCTGAAGACATTAAGTGTTATGCTTTTGTATTCGGAAATATGTACATTTCATTTGCAATAGAGAAATAAAAATTAAACTATAATTATTCACTAGTCAGGTTGTTCAAGATAAAAAATTTTGATATGCAGAGTATTGGTACGTGAAAGAGGTCCACTGCTTTCATACACTTCTAGTAAGTGTAAAATTAGGGACACCTTCTCTGGAGAAAAATTTGTCAGTATCCACTAAAAGTAATTTGCTTTTAACACACTAATTCCTTTTCTAGGAATTTATCCTCTTGATCCACTCATATGAACAAAATAACATAGGTGCAAAGTGTGCACTGAAGCACTGTTTGTTATTGCAAAAACCTGGAAACAACCTAAATGCCCAATTGAAAGGGAAGTTGTTAAATAAATGCGAGTATATCATGAAATAAGTACTTCAGAGTTTTCAAATAACATGGAGAATGTTCACTTTGTATTATTTGATAGAAAAAGCAGATTATAAACAGAATTTTTAATATCACCTAATATGTGTCTAAATATATCAAACATTTAATTGCCAACTGTGGTTCTGTAATAGGAAACTTCTCTTCTATATTGAAAATTTTCTAAGATGAATGTGTAATTACTTTTATAGTTTAAAAGTTTATTC
Organism: Lagenorhynchus albirostris; assembly: GCF_949774975.1. Taxonomy (NCBI): domain Eukaryota; kingdom Metazoa; phylum Chordata; class Mammalia; order Artiodactyla; family Delphinidae; genus Lagenorhynchus; species Lagenorhynchus albirostris. The sequence goes on from NC_083102.1 coordinate 62,513,845, forward strand.
AATTTACATTTTAAAATGACTAAAGGAAGTAGAAGTATAGTCTGTTTAATAAAATTTTATATATTTAAGGTCTGCAACATGATAATTTGGTGTACATGTACATAGTGAAATGATTACTTATAGTGAAGCTAATTGACATCTCATCTCCTCATAAAATTACCATTTTTGGTGTGTAATGAGAGCACCTTAAATCTACTCTCTTAGCAAATTTCCAGCATTAATACAATATTATTAAGTATAATCATCATGCTTTCCATTAGATCTCTAGACTTATTCATCCTACATAACCACAACTTTGTACCCTTTGACCAGCACCTCCCCATTGCCTCTACGTCCTCTACCACTACGAACTACCATTCTACTCTCTGCTTCTATGTAATTGCCTCTTTTAGATTCTACATATAAGTGAGATCCTGAAGTTTTTTTCTTTGTCTCTGGCTTATTTAACTTAGCATAATTTTGTATAAAATTTTTGCCAAAAATAATTAACAAGAATTTTTACATGCATTTTAAAAGCTACCCATAATTTACACTGGAATGCAGAATTCCTCTTTTGGAAAGGCCTGCTGAATGTTTAGGAAAATACTTAATGGGTTGATGGACATTTCCCTCTCTCTCTCTCTTCCCCTCCCCCATCAACACTCCTTCCTCTTTTCTTTTGTGTAGTAAAAAATGGGGCTTTGAGAAGTGTGGATATCCTCTGAGAATTCAAGACCTTGGAGTTTCCAAGATTGTAGCCAGTCAGGAGCAGAGGGAGATAAAGATGTGGTATTTGAGATAGGCATGGGCCCAACAATTTAATGATTGATTCATATTTCTGTAAAAAGATATCAAATAAGAAGTCTTTAGACTACTATGCTTCAGAGAGTAGTAGGCTTCAGATACTTCTTCAAACTACTGTGACCAAGGACTTCAGGAAATTGAAGTCTAATAATAAATTTTAAATACAGTCATTCAAAAAACAATCACTGATTATCTAATATGTTTGAATATTCTACCAGGCCACAATTAGTGTATGAAAGTTCCCTATTCTCACAGACTTTATATTATAGAGGGTTAAGAATAAATCCTATTTAAACAGATAACAAATGTTGGTTGGGACAGTGAAGTAAATGAGCAGGACATCACTAAGGGGAAAGCACTTTTAGATGGAATGGTCCGGGAATGTCTCTCAGAAGAGTGACTATTTGAGCTGGGCACTTGAGAATCTTAAGTGACAATCAGTGCAGCATTGTGGGAGAAAAACATTTCAGGTGGGATAACATCACATGCAAAGACCCTGACATGGGAAAGAATATTTTGGATTATAGAGAATAAAATACCCATGTGTAATGATTTAGGGAGAAAGGAGAGCAAAATGAAATTGGGAAATTAGGAGCCAGATAATATAGGACATATATAGTGGACATTTATCCATCTTGGCTACCCAAATTCTACTTTTCCTTTCTAATAGCACCCTGATATTTTTTTAACATCTTTATTGGAGTATAATTGCTTTACAATGCTGTGTTAGTTTCTGCTGTATAAGAAAGTGAATCAACTATACATATACATATATCCTTATATCTCATCCCTCTTGTGTCTCCCTCGTACCCGCCCTATCCCATCCCTACAGGTGGACACAAGCACCGAGCTGATCTCCCTGTAGAGAGTATGTGGCTGCTTCCCACTATCTGTTTTACATTTGGGAGTGTATATATGTCCATGCCACTCTCTAACTTCATCCCAGCTTAACCTTCCCCCTCCCTGTGTCCTCAAGTCCATTCTCTACATCTGTGTCTTTGTTCCAGACCTGCCCCTAGGTTCTGCAGAACCATTTTCTTTTTTTTTTAGATTCCATATATATGTGTTAGCATACAGTATTTATTTTTCTCTTTCTGACTTACTTCACCCTGTATGACAGTATCTAGGTGCATCCATCTCACTACAAATAACTAAGTTCCGTTTCTTTTTATGGATGAGTAATAATCCATTGTGTATATGTGCCACATCTTCTTTATCCATTCATCTGTCGATGGACACTGAGGTTGCTTCCATGTCCTGGCTATTGTAAATAGAACTGCAATGAACATTGTGGTACATGACTCTTTTTGAATTATGGTTTTCTCAGGGTATATGCCCAGTAGTGGGATTATGGGCTCATATGGTAGTTCTGTTTTTAGTTTTTGAAGGAACCTTCATACTGTTCTCCATAGTGGCTGTATCAATTTACATTCCCAGCAATGGTGCAAGAGGGTTCCGTTTTCTCCACACCCTCTCCAGCATTTATTGTTTGTAGATATTTTGATGATGGCCATTCTGACTGGTGTGAGGTGATACCTCATTGTAGCTTTTATTTGTTTTTTGGGTTTTTTTTTTGTGGTACGCGGGCCTCTCACTGTTGTGGCCTCTTCCATTGCAGAGCACAGGCTCCGGACACGCAGGCTCAGCGGCCATGGCTCATGGGCCCAGCCGCTCTGTGGCATGTGGGATCTTCCCGGACCGGGGCACGAACCCTGCGTCCCCTGCATTGGCAGGCGGACTCTCAACCACTGCGCCACCAGGGAAGCCGTCTCATTGTAGTTTTGATTTGCATTTCTCTAATCATTAGTGATGTTGAGCATCCTTTCACATGTTTGTTGGCAATCTGTATATCTTTCTTGGAGAACTATATATTTAGGTCTTCTGCACAATTTTGGATTGGATTGTTTGTTTTTTGATAGTGAGCTGCAGTAGCGGCTCATAAATTTTGGAGATTAATCCTTTGTCAGTTGCTTCATTTGAAAATATTTTCTCCCATTCTGAGGGTTGTCTTTTGGTCTTGTTTATGGTTTCCTTTACTGTGCAAAAGCTTTTAAGTTTCATTAGGTCCCATTTGTTTGTTTTTATTTTCATTTCTCTAGGAGGTGGGTCAAAAAGGATCTTGCTGCGATTTATGTCATAGTGTGTTCTGCCTCAGTTTTCCTCTAAGACTTTTATAGTGTCTGGACTTACATTTAGGTCTTTTATTTATTTTGAGTTTATTTTTGTATATGGTGTTAGGGAGTGTTCTAATTTCATTCTTTTACATGTAGCTGTCCAGTTTTTCTAGCACCACTTATTGAAGAGGCTGTCTTTTTTCCACTGTGTAGTGTTGCCTTCTTTCTCAAAGATAAGTAGAGCATATGTGCGTGGGTTTATCTCTGGGCTTTCTATCCTATTCCATTGATCTGTATTTCTGTTCTTGTGCCAGTACCATGCTGTCTTGATTACTGTAGCTTTGTAGTATAGTCTGAAGTCAGGAAGCCTGTTTCCTCCAGCTCCATTTTTCTTTCTCAAGATTGCTTTGGCTTTCGGGCCTTTTGTGTTTCCATACAAATTGTGAATTTTTTTGTTCTAGTTCTGTGAAAAATGTCATTGCTAGTTCGATAGGGATTGCTTTGAATCTGTAGATTGCTTTGGGTAGTATAGTCATTTTCACAATGCTGATTGTTCCAATCTTAGGACATGGTATATCTCTCCATCTGTTTGTATCATCTTTAATTTCTTTCTTCAGTGCCTTATAGTTTTCTGCATACAGGTCTTTTTGTCTCCTTAGGTAGGTTTATTCCTAGGTATTTTATTCTTTTTGTTGCAATGGTAAATGGGAGAGTTTCCTTAATTTCTCTTTCAGATTTTTCATCCTTAGAGTATAGGAATGCAAGAGATTTCTGTCCACTAATTTTGTATCGTGCTACTTTACCAAATTCATTGATTAGCTCTAGTAGTTTTCTGGTGGCATCTTTAGGATTCTCTATGTACAGTATCATGTCATCTGCAAACAGTGACAGCTTTACTTCTTCTTTTCTGATTTGGATTCCTTTTATTTCTTTTTCTTCTCTGATTGCTGTTGCTAAATCTTCCAAAACTATGTTGAATAATAGTGGTGAGAGTGGGCATCAACCTTGTCTTGTTCCTGATCTTAGTGGAAATGGTTTCAGTTTTTCACCATTGAGAAAGATGTTGGCTGTGGGTTTGTCATATATGGCCTTTATTATGTTGAGGTAAGTTCCCTCTATGCCTACTTTCTGGAGGGTTTTGATCATAAACAGGTGCTGAATTTTGTTGAAAGCTTTTTTGCATCTATTGAGATGATCATATGATTTTTATCCTTCCGTTTGTTAATATGGTGTATCACATTGATTTGCGTATATTGAAGAATCCTTGCATTCCTGGGATAAACCCCATTTGATCATGGTATATGATCATTTTAATGTGCTGTTGAATTCTGTTTGCTAGTATTTTGTTGAGGATTTTGGCATCTGTGTTCATCAGTGATATTGTCCTGTAGTTTTCTTTCTTTGTGACATCTTTGTCTGGTTTTGGTATCAGGGTGATGGTGGCCTCATAGAATGAGTTTGCGAGTGTTCCTCCCTCTGCTGTATTTTGGAAGAGTTTGAGAAGAATAGATGTTAGCTCTTCTCTAAATGTTTGGTAGAATTCGCCTGTGAAGCCATCTGGTCCTGGGCTTTTGTTTGTTGGAAGATTTTTAATCACAGTTTCAATTTCAGTGCTTCTGATTGGTCTGTTTATATTTTCTATTTCTTCCTGTTTCCCTCTTGGAATGTTGTGCTTTTGTAAGAATTTGTCCATTTCTTCCAGGTTGTCCATTTTATTGGCATATAGTTGCTTTTAGTAATCTCTCATGATCCTTTGTATTTCTTCAGTGTCGTTTGTTACTTCTCCTTTTTCATTTCTAATTCTATTGATTTGAGTCTTCTCTCTTTTTTTCTTGATGTGTCTGGTTAATGTTTTATCAATTTTGTTTATCTTCTGAAAGAACCAGCTTTTAGTTTTATTGGTCTTTGCTATCACTTCCTTTCATTTATTTCTGATCTGATTTTTATGATTTCTTTCCTTCTGCTAACTTTGGGTTTTTTTTAATTCTCCTTTCTCTAATAGCTTTAGGTGTAAGTTTAGGTTCTTTATTTGAGATGTTTGTTTTTTCATGAGGTAGGATTGTATTGCTATAAACTTCCCTCTTAGATCTGCTTTTGCTGCAACCCACAGGTTTGGGGTCGTAGTGTTTTCATAGTCATTTGTTTCTAGGTATTTTTTGATTTCCTCAGTGATCTCTTAGATATTTAGTAGCGTATTGTTTAGCCTCCATGTGTTTGTATTCTTTACAGATTTTTTCCTGTAATTGATATCCAGTCTCATAGCGTTGTGGTTGGAAAAATACTTGATACAATTTCAACTTTCTTACATTTACCAAGGCTTGATTTGTGACCCAAGATATGATCTATCCTGGAGACTGTTCCATGAGCACTTGAGAAGAAAGTGTGTTCTGTTGTTTTTGAATAGAATGTCTTATAAATATCAATTAAGTCCATCTTTTTTAATGTATCATTTAAAGCTTGTGTTTCCTTATTTATTTTTATTTAGGATGATCTGTCCATTGGTGAAAGTGGGGTGTTAAAGTCCCCTACTATGATTGTATTACTATCGATTCCCTGTTTATCGCTGTTAGCATTTGCTTTATGTATTGAGGTGCTCCTATTTTGGGTGCATAAATATTTACAATTGTTATATCTTCTTGGATTGAATCCTTGATCATTATGTAGTGTCCTTGTCTCTTGTAATGGTCTTTATTTTAAAGTCTATTTTGTCTGATATGAGAATTGCTACTCCAGCTTTCTTTTGATTTCCATTTGCATAGAATATCTTTTTCCATCCCCTCACTTTCCGTCTGTATGTTTCCCTAGGTCTGAAGTGGGTCTCTTGTAGATAGCATATATACGGGTCTTGTTTTTGTATCCATTGAGCCAATCTGTGTCATTTGGTTGGAGTATTTAATCCATTTTCATTTAATATAGTTATTGATATGTATGTTCCTATTAGCATTTTCTTAATTGTTTTGGGTGTGTTATTGTAGCTCTTTTCCTTCACTTGTGTTTCCTGCCTAGAGAAGTCCCTTTAGCATTTGTTGTAAAGCTGGTTTGGTAGTGCTGAATTGTCTTAGCTTTTGCTTGTCTGTAAAGGTTTAAATTTCTCTGTCGAATCTGAATGAGGTCCTTGCTGGGTAGAGTAGTGTTGGTTGTAGGTTTTTCCATTTCATCACTTTAAATTTGTCCTACCACTCCCTTCTGGCTTGCACACTTTCTGTTGAAAGTTCAGCTGTTAACCTTATGGGGATTCCCTTGCATGTTAGTTTTTGTTTTTCCCTTGCTGCTTTTACTATTTTTTCTTTGTACTTAATTTTTGATAGTTTGATTAATATGTGTCTTGGTGTGTTTTCTCCTTGGATTTATCCTGTATGGGATGCTTTGTGCTTCCTGGGCTTGATTGACTCTTGCTTTCCATATTAGGGAAGTTTTCAATTATAATCTCTTCAAATATTTTCTCAGCCACTTTTGTTTTTCTCTTCTTCTTCTGGGACCCCTATAATACAAATGTTGGTGTGTTTAATGTTGTCCCAGATGTCTTTGAGACTGTAGTCAATTATTTTCATTCTTTTTTCTTTATTCTGCTCTGCGTTAGTTATTTCCACTCTTTTATCTTCCTGGTCACTTATCTGTTCTTCTGCCTCAGTTATTTTGTTGATTCCTTCTAGAGAATTTTTAACTTCATTTAGTGTGTTGTTCATCATTGCTTGTTTGCTCTGTAGTTCTTCTAATTCCTTGTTAAATGTTTCTTGTATTTTCTCCATTCTAGTTCCTAGATTTTGGATCATCTTTACTATCATTACTATGAATTCTTTTTCAGGTAGACTGCATATTTCCTCTTCATTTGTTTTGTCTTGTCGGTTTTTACCTCACTCTTTCATCTGCTGTGTATTTCTCTGTCTTCTCATTTGCTTAATTTACTGTGTTTAGCGTCTCCTTTTTGCAGGCTGCATGTTCGTAGTTCCTGTTGTTTTTGGTGTCTGTACCCAGTGGCTAAGGTTGGTTCAGTGGGATGTGTAGGCTTCTGCATGGAGGGGACTGGTGCTTGTGTTCTGGTGGATGACGCTGGATCTTATCTTTCTGGTGGGCAGGACCATGTCCAGTGGTGTGTTTTGGGGTGTCTGTGACCTTATTATGATTTTAGGCAGCCTCTCTGCTAATGGGTGGGTTTGTGTTCCTGTCTTGCTAGTTGTTTGGCACAGGGTGTCCAGCATTGTAGTTTGCTGGTCATTGAGTGGAACTTGGTCTTAGCATTGAGATGGAGATCTCTGGGAGAGCTTTCACTATTTGATGCTATGGTGTCTGGTGAACCAGTGTCCTGAACTTGGCTCTTCCATCTCAGAGGCACAGGCCTGACACCTGGCCGGAGCACCAAGACCCTGTCAGCCACACGGCTCAGAGGAAAAGGGAGAAAAAGAAAGAATATATATATATATATATATATATATATATATATATATATATATATATATAATGAAATGAAGTAAATAAAGTTATTAAAGTAAAATATTTTAAAAAGTTATTAAAAATAAAAAAAAATTTAGAAAAGAAAGAAAGAAAGAAGAGAGCAACCAAACCAAAAAACATATCCACCAATGAAAACAAGCACTAAAAACTATACTAAAAAAAAAAAAAACCGAAAAATGGACAGACAGAATTCTAGGACAAATGGTAGAAACAAAGCTATACAGACAAAGTCACACAAAGAACCATACACATACACACTCACTAAAAGAGAAAAAGGAAAAAAAAAATATATATATATATAAAAGGAAGAGAGCAACCAAATCAATAAACAAATCTACCAATGATAATAAGTTGTAAATACTAAGCTAAGATAAACTTAAAACTCAAAACAAATTAGATGCAGAAAGCAAACCCCAAGTCTGCAGTTGCTCCCAAAATCCACCACCTCAATTTTGGGATGATTCATTGTCTATTCAGGTATTCCACAGATCCAAGGTACATCAGGTTGATTGTGGAGATTTAGTCTGCTGTTCCTGAGGCTGCTGGGAGAGATTTCCCTTTCTCTTCTTTGTTGGCACAGCTCCTGGGGTTCAGCTTTGGATCTGGACCCCGCCTCTGGGTGTAGGCTGCCAGAGGGCGTCTGTTATTCGCTCAGACAGGACGGGGTTAAAGGAGCAGCTGATTAGGGGGCTCTGGCTCAGTCAGGCTGGGGGGAGGGAGGGGTACAGAATGCAGGGCTAGCCTGTGGCAGCAGAGGACAGTGTGACGTTCCAACAGCCTGAGGCGTGCTGTGCATTCTCCCAGGGAAGTTGTCACTGGATCACGGGACCCTGGCAGTGGCAGGCTGCACAGGCTCCTGGGAGGGGAGGTGTGGATAGTGACCTGTACTTGCACACAGGCTTCTTGGTGGCTGAAGCTGCAGCCTTAGCATATCATGCCCATCTCTGTTGTCTGTGCTGATAGTCATGGCTCACGCCCACTTCTGGAGCTCGTTTATGCAGTGCTCTGAATCCCCTCTCCTTGCACATCCCAAGACAATGGTCTCTTGCCTCTTAGGCAGGTCCAGACTTTTACCCAGACTCCCTCCCAGCTTGCTGTGGTGCACTAGCCCCCTTCAGCCTGTGTTCATGCAGCCAACCCTGGTCTTCTCCCTGGGATCTGACCTCCAAAGCCCAAGCCTCAGCTCCCAGCCCCAACCTGCCCTGGAGGGTGAGCTAACAAGCCTCTCAGGCTGGTGAGTCCTGGTCTGCACCGATCCTCTGTGCGGGAATCTCTCCGCTTTGCCCTCTGCACCCCTGATGCTGCGTTGTCGTCCATGACTCTGAAGCTTCCCTGCCGCCCACCCCACGTCTCCACCAGTGAGGGTGTTTCTTCTTTTCCTCCTTCACAGCTCCCCCCAAGAGGTGCAGGTCCATCCCCTTTTCTTTTGTCTCTGTTTTTCCTTTTTTTTTTTTGCCCTACCCAGGTGCATGGGGAGTTTCTTGCCTTTTGGGAAGTCCTAGATCTTCTGCCAGTGTTCGTTAGGTGTACTGTAGGAGTTGTTCCGCATGTAGATTTATTTTTGATATATTTGTGTGGGGGGAAGGTGATCTCCACGTCTTACCCCTCCACCATCTTGGAGGCCCCCCCCCCAGTTTCTGTGTGAAAACTTAGAGGTGATGATAAATCAGGGGTCCACTCTATTAGTGAAAAGTGGGAAACCTTAGGAGACTTCTCATCACCCTGGTACATCAAACATGAGCATATGAACAAAGTTCAGAAAATTAGGGTTTTTTCTCAAAGCATTTTAAGCTCATTTTTGTTGTTTACAGTCATTTCCCTAAATGATAAGGAGTATCAATTTTATTCAAAATGTGTTATGAGTCCTCCATTTCTAGGAGAATGGCACTGCAAAACAATTAGTAAGTATGAAGAACAACTATAACACATGTTTTTAGGATTGTAATAAAACAAAGGAAAGATTCTCTAAGATTCAGAAGGGTTTTAAAAAGAAAGTGTAAAAGCACAATTAAATGAAACCAGAGCAATTGTCTGATGAGCAATAACTGAGCCTGCAAGGTAAGGAAACTTCAATGCTTAACAGCTATGTAAGTGTGGCAATTGTGTCACTATAGTCCCACTACCTGTTAGGACTCTCATATTAGACACATGTTCTTAGAGTGCCTCAATAATAAACCCAGTATCCAAGGAGAAACAATTACAAATCCTCCCTGAAGAAAAACATTCACAATGTAGACCCTTGATATTTCTACAAGTTCAACTAAATTTGAGCCAAAAAAAAACCTAGCAAACACAAAGGGAAAAACAACACAAAGGGGCTTCAGCATGAGGAAATCAGATTAATAGCTAAAAATATTTCAGATTTTGGAAAATAGTCAGATGGTACATACAATAATTATGTAGGAAATATTTTAAGAAATAAGTAGAAAAATTTTAAGTGAGTAAGGAATAAGGAACTGTCAGAAACGATCAGGTAGATTTGAAAATAGAACTTATAGAAATGTAAACTAAATCATTGAAATAAAATTCTCAGAAGATTAAACAGTAGATATAACACAACTGTAAAGAGTATTAGTAAACTGGAAGATAGGGTTGAACACATAATACAGATATACACGAAGACCATAGTTAGACAGATTTCTGTCAAAGCCATGCTGGCCTTGCATTCTGTTTACTGCTCTTCATCTACCCCCAGTTTTCCCTACATCAACGTCCACCCCTTTATGTTGTAAAAAGAATATATTAAAAGTTTTTTTCCTATTTTATTTTTAGATGCTTATAGATTTCTGAGATTGGAGCTTTCTTCCTATTGCAATAGCTTCTGTTCCCCTATTGCAATAGTCCCTTGCACTTTCTTGCAATAGTTTTTTTGAATGAAAATCTCTCCTTACTAAGTCCTGATTTGTTTTCTGTTTACGCTCTATATTATACCTATATCCCTGATCTTGCCTCTAAGCTTCAGACCTGTATGTCTCCAGCTGTTTACTGCACATAGCTACTTAAATGATTTGGAGGTAACTTGAATTCAACTTGAAAACCCAGTCTGATGCTCTTGCCCCTTAAATTTGTTTCTTAGGTAATTTAATAATACTAACTTTCTTCCAGTGATACAAGTTAGAAACCAGGGGGTGGTCCTACCAGATGTGCACACTGCTGTCACCCATACATGCAATCTATCCCCAAATTCTATTGATATTTCACTTAAATAGAATTTGAATCCTTCTTCATATTAACTGTCACCTTCTGGCTCATGATACCATTATCCCTTAATCCAGACTACTTAAGTGGGCCCCTCCTAATATTTTCATTTTAATCATTTCATCCCTGGCCTAAAACCCTCTAATGAGTCAGTCACATTGCTCACAGAGTAAAGAATCAATGTATTAATAAGAACAAGATTTGGCATAATCTGGCTACTATTATTCTTTCCTGTCTCATCTTGTACACCCTCCTTGTCTGACATCAGTTTAGTTGTTTCAAATGGGCACTGCCTACTGACTCAGGGGCTTCACTTAAGTTTTTGACTCTATTGAGAATGTTTGTGTTTCCGTCTTTTCATCTGAGTAATTCCTCCTCAACCATGAGATCTCAGTTCAAGTGTAATTTTCTTAGGGAATTCTTCTTTCATTTCAGACTAGATGAGGTTAACTGTTATGATCTTTGATAGCAAATAAATTATACATTTCTGTCATAATTCTTATAATCTTATCTTTAATATATGATTAACATTAATGTCATCCATCTCCAAAAAAACAATATCATCATTAGCTATAACCTCCATGAGAGCAAGATGTTTGTAATCTACTTTATTTTACTCCTGGTATCTATCACATTGCTTGGAACATAATAGATTTTCAGTGAATGGGTTGGTTAAATGAAGAAAGGAATGAGTAGATAAAATCAAAGGAATAAAGAAAAGTTGCTAAATTTGGCTATTTAAGAAAAGCAACTCTTTTATAAATGGATAACAGAAAATGAAAAAATGTCCAGTGTAAATTAAAGGATCAGTACCAAGAGAAAATGAAAAATATTCGTTTCCTTTATAGTAAAAAATTACTCTTAAAAGTAAATGTATGGAGGGTTTACTCTCACAATATACTGAGACAATATTTTATTCATATACAGGGATGTAGTTTGCATTCTTTCAAAATCCTGGAGAAGTATGGTGTCACTGCAATAGTAACTTATTAATGTGGCTGATTATTCTAATGTACTTTTGATATTATTGAAGAATACCATCATATGTCATTTTTGCCCCTGAGATATAGCTAAATATGTTAATTCCAGGGCATGCATAATACAACGTTACTGGAGTTTTATAGCATAAAAACTACAATTATAGTATAATATTAAAAATCTGCATAATACAAAGCATCAAAATAAAATTACCTTGAGCATAACATACCAAATATATTTTCGATAGGATGATCTCAGAGAACAGAAACAACTGAAATTAAATATGTATTTAATTTAAAAACTCTATTAAAATAATACATTATAATATATATTTTTTTATTTTTTATTTTTATTTTTTTTGTGTGTGCCATATGCGGGCCTCTCACTGTTGTGGCCTCTCCCGTTGTGGAGCACAGGCTCCGGACGCGCAGGCTCAGCGGCCATGGCTCACGGGCCTAGCCACTCCGCAGCATGTGGGATCTTCCCGGACCAGGTCACGAACCCGTGTCCCCTGCATCGGCAGGTGGACTCAACCACTGCGCCACCAGGGAAGCCCCTAAAATTATATTTTCAAGTGTGGAGTTACAAAGTGAGAGTGCCTAGTATTATAACTGAAGAACATTTAAAAATCCCATGTAGTAATTGGAATTAAAAAATAATGGAATATTCTATGCATCTATCATAATATTTATTTATAAGTGTTCAAATAAATTATTTAACTAAAATATAACCCAATATGAATATCCTTCCTTTTTAGACTAACAGGAGCTTTAATTACTAGTATTCTTTAATTTGAAACATTTATATTGCCCTTGATAAAGAGTTTCATAAAGGCCAATCAGAATGATTTTTGTTTTTTACACATTATTTCTGGGTCTGTATTACTTTTGTAAATATTTTTTTTAATCTTTACATCTTTACTTTCTCTATTTTTTTAAGTTTGAAACTCTTGGTGTTAAACCAAATTAAAAATTTATTGTAAAAGAATATATTTTTTAATTTTATTTTTAAATTAACGTACAGTAATATTGAGGTTTTGTAGCAGGGTTTATAGTGCTATGCAGTTTTTTTTTAACATCTTTATTGGAGTATAATTGCTTTAACATGGTGTGTTAGTTTCTGCTTTATAACAAAGTGAATCAGCTATACATATACGTATATCTGTAGCCAACCTGAAATGGTTTGATTTCCTTCTTTATCAAATAAAAAGGAACATAATAAACAATGATTTTAATGCTAGAGGACACATGCTTGTTCCAGTGTTCTTTTCTTTTCAGTTGCTGTGATTGCAACTAGACATATCTATGGGGCTGTTTTAGATAATCCAGTAAAGGTACAAATGGCACTCTAGCACACAATCTGCATGCCATGTGTTTCTTGCTATAACCTCATAGCCTTGTTTTTTCTTAGTTCACTAAATTCATGTTCCCTCATCTAAGCTGTGATTCTTGAATTGCAGGACCTGCAGTTGAGGTTTGCATCTGTGTTGATGTCTGTGTGGAATTGATGCCTGCGTCAAAGCACAAAATTAATCTTATTCTTTCCTCTTATTGATAGTTTCCTTACACTTAGGTTATACAAGGTAAATGATATCTGAGATTTACAAGTGCTTCATTTACTAGTAACTAAATCTGAAAGCTGAGATCAGTGTTCAACGTTTCAGAATGCTGCTTGACTAAAATATTTGAGCCTCTAGGGTTTCAAAAACTGGTTGTAAATCTTGCCAAGAGTGGATTACACTATTTAAGCTCTTAACTGTATTAGTTCTTTGTGGAACATAAAAGTGCAAAGGCAAGCACAATTTTTTAATTAAAAAGTCTACTGGACATTTTCAAACCTTCAGAAAGGTTCATGTCAGCTTTTGTTCTATAAATGTGCAAGCCTATTTTTTTCCCTTTGGTGGCAGCTCTTCCTTTACCTGTAATTCAGCACATAATTTCAGAAGCATCTGGGATTCTGTAAATCTATATGAAGAATCATGTGTGTAAACAGATGTCTATGTGAGTATATTCTGATGGATGGATATTATGGAGAGGTGTTTTGTTTATGCTTTTTTTTTTTAGATTTGTCATAAGTTTGTCCTGTACATCATTATGGATAAACAGATATAATTGCAATAGGCATATGAATACCATCAACACTCTTTTCTATACCAAGTCTTAAACACAGCATTAATATACCACTATGTCTGGTGGGAAGAAAAGGGAATTTAAATTCATGTAGTCCATGTGTTATCACATAAAGAAATTTCTTTTAATCCAATAACCAGCTCCAATTTTCATGTTAGGTTGATTTTAGACCGATTTTTCACCTTGTTGGAAGTTCCAATAGTAACTAAAACTATGTTCAACATTTTCAGTTATGTGGTTGACTTGTGGAAATCTCTCCATTTTTTTTTCCTGTGCTCAATACTTTTATCACACAGTGAAAGCCAGTATATCACCAAATAAGTAAAAAACAGAACATTGACAGAACCCCGAAAGGTCCTTCATGCAACATCCTGATCACTGTATACTCCTACCTTTTCCAAAATGTAGTTGCTATCTTGACTGTTAGGATAATCACTTTCTTGCTTCCCATTATTAGCTATGCCATATACGCATGACTCCCTAAGCAGTACAAATCAATTTTGCCTTTTTGAAAAAGTTTTATATAACATATATACCACGTGCTCTTTATTTATGTCTCATTCACTCATTTGTAAGACTTATCAATCCTTGGGTTTGAAACCAGATATAGGCGGTCCTCTAATTTGCTTTCACCACACTGACTCCCATGTTAGTCCTTAGTTTTCTGTATACTTACTCGTTGAAGTACAATTTATATGTAAAATGCACAAAACTAATGTGTTCAGTTTGATAAATCATAAGTTTTTACATGTCTGAGTAACAACCACCCCAAAACAAGATATATACCAGAAAATATGCTTGTGTTCTTTACCAGTCAATGCCCTACCTTCAGGAAATTACCACATTTGCATTTCTATGTTCATAGCTTAATTTTGTCAGTTCTTGTACTTAACTTATATAGAAAGAAACAATATGTATTCTTTTATGTCTCACTTCTTTGGCTCAACATAATGTTCTTGAGCTTAATCAGTGTTATTTTTTAATTAATTTTTATTGGAGTATCGTTGATTTACAATGTCCCATTTTTGTGGGATGATTCGCCTTTTCCCACTTCATTTTGAAGTGTTTACACAAAGATGCCATTAGTAAATGCTTTTATTGCTTTCTTATTGATTTGTAGGAGTTATTTGTATGCTCTAGATGTGAGTCTTTTGTCAGACGTATGTCTAGAGATAGTTTTTTACCATTTGTTTTATATATATATATCTGACAGTATATATCACATATATAATTTCCTAGGTGGTGTCTTTTGATGAACAGAAATGTTTAATTTTGATGAAGTCCAAATTTATTATTATGTTTTAATTATATGTTTAATGAGTGATTTTTATCTTAATTCAAAAATTATTTGCCTACTCTACATGATTTTTTCTATGCTTTATATTAAAGGTTTTATAAACATAGATCTTACATTTTAGTACTTTGATTTATCACAAATTAATTTTTGCAAATAAAATGACATAGGGGTTAAGATTATTTTTGTTCCATATGGATATCCAGTTTTTCAGCATGTTTTGTTAAAAAGTTTTTCCTTTAATTATAAAATTGTCTTGATACAAAGAACAAAAATTATTCATTCATATATGGGCTGGTCTATTTCGGAACAATACTTAGTTGCATTGATGTTCATCTATCTTTATGACAATGTCAATCTCTTTGTATTACTGTAGATTTATAGTAAGTTTAGAAATCAGGTAAATCCTACTTTATCCTTTCCTAAGAGTGTTTTGACTATTCTAGAACCTTCACATTTCCAGATAAATTTTAATCAACTTGAAGTTGGTCAATTTCCAGACAAAATTTCCAACAGACACACACAGAAGCCTGTGTGTGGTGTTTAGTTGGGTTTTTTTTTTTTTTTTGGTTTGTTTCTTTTTTTTTATGTGTTCTTTATTTTTTTAGTTTTTACTGGAGTATAGTTGATTTACAATGTTATGTTAGTTTCAGGTGTACAGCAAAGTGAATCAGTTATACATATACATATATCTACTCTTTTTTTTCTTTATTCTTTTCCCATATAGGCCATTACAGAGTACTGAGTAGAGTTCCCTGTGCTATACAGCAGGTTCTTTTTAGTTATCTATTATATATATATATATATCAGTAGTAGTTTGTATATGTCAATCCCAACCTCCCAATTTATTCCCCCCACCCTGATCCACTGGTAACCATAAGTTTGTTTTCTACATCCGTGACTCCACTTCTGTTTTGTAAATAAATTCGTTTGTACTTTTTTTTTTCTTAGATTCCACATATAAGCGATATCATATATTTTCTTTCTGTGTCTGGCTTACTTCACTCAGTATGACAATTTCTCAGTCCATCCATGTTCCTGCAAATGGCATTATTTTGTTCTTTTTTACGGCTGAGTTGATGAACATTTAGGTTGCTTCCAGGTCCAGGCTCTTGTAAATAATGCTGCAATGAACATTGGGGTGCATGTGTCTTATTGAATTATGGTTTTCTCCGGGTATGTGCCCAGGAGTGGGATTGCTGGGTCATGTCCACTCTTGCCACTATTATTCAACATAGTTTTGGAAGTCCTAGCCTTGGCAATCAGAGAAGAAAAAGAAATAAAAGGAATTCCAATTGGAAAAGAAGAAATAAAACTGTCCCTGTTTGCAGATGACTTGGTACTATACCTAGAGAATCCCAAAGACACTACCAGATAACTACTAGAGCTCATCAATGAATTTGGTAAAGTTGCAGGATACAAAATTAATACACAGAAATCTCTTGAATTCCTATACACTGACAATGAAAGACCAGAAAGAGAAATTAAGCAAACAATCCCATTTACCATCACAACTAAAAGAATAAAGTACCTAGGAATAAACCTACCTAAGGAGACAAAAGACCTGTATGCAGAAAACTATAAGACACTTTGAAAGAAATCAAAGATGGTACAGAGAGATGGAGAGATATACCATGTTCTTGAGTTGTAAGAATCAATATTGTGAAAATGATTATACAACCCAAAGCAATCTACATATTCAATGCAATACCTATCAAATTACCATTGGCATTTTTCACAAATTAGAACAAAAAATTAGAACAAAAAATTGTACAACTTGTATGGAGATGCAAAAGACCCCAAATAGCCAAAACAATCTTGAGAAAGAAAAACAGAGCTGGAGGAATCAGGCTCTCTGACGTCAGACTATACTACAAAGCTATAGTCATCAGAACAGTATGGTACTGGCACAAAAACAGAAATATAGATCAATGGAACAGGATAGAAAGCCCAGAGATAAATCCACCACCTATAGTCACCTAATCTCTGACAAAGAAGGCAAGAATTTATAGTGGAGAAAAGAGAGTCTCTTCAATAAGTGGTGCTGGGAAAACAGACAGCTACATGTAAAAGAATGAAATTAGAACACTCCCTAACACCCTACACAAAAATAAACTCAAAATGGATTAAAGACCTAAATGTAAGGGTGGAAACTATAAAACTCTTAGAGGAAAACATAGAGAGAACACTCTTTGACATAAATTGCAGCAAGATCTTTTTTGATCCAACTCCTAGAGTAATGAAAATAAAAAGTAACAAATGGGATTTAATTAAACTGAAAAGCTTTTGCACAGCAAAGGAAACCCTCAGAACCAAACAAAACAAAAGACAACCCTCAGAATGGGAGAAAATAGTCACAAATGAAGCAACCGACAAGGGATTAATCTCCAAAATATACAAACACCTCATGCTGCTCAATATCAAAAAAATAAATAACCCAATCAAAAAAATGGGTGGAAGCTCTAAATAGACATTTCTCCAATGAAGACATAAGATGGCCAAAAAGAACATGAAAAGATGCTCAACATCACTAATTATTAGAGAAATGCAAATCAAAACTACAATGAGGTATCACCTCACACCAGTCAGAATGGCCATCATCAAAAAATCTATATATGATAAGTGCTGGAGAACGTGTGTAGAAAACAGAACCCTCTTACACTGTTCGTGGCAATGTAAACTGATACAGCCACAATGGAGACCAGTATGAAGGTTCCTTAAAAAAGTAAAAATAGAACTGCCTGTTGGTATTTTGATTGGAGGTCACTGAGTCAGAAATGAAATCTTTAAGATTCTGTGTCAGTGCACTCAGATATCTTTTTATTTAAATTAAAAAAAATTTTTTCATTGAGATATAATTGTCATGTAACATATTAATTTCAGGTAGGCGACGTGATGACTTAACATATGTATATATTGCAAAATAATCACCACAATAAGTCTAGTTAACATCTGTCACTATTCATAGTTACACATTTTGTTTTTATGATGAGGAGTTTTAAGATCTACTCTCCTAGCAACTTAAAAAATATACTTTAAAATATTTTAAATGCTCTATTATTTTTTAATAGTTACCCTAACATAAATATTCTATCAATATTTTTCCCTGCTTTTTGAAATTTACCCATGGCTTTTTAACATAATTATGAAAATAGTATGCTACCTGTTTGTGCTTATAAATATGTATATATTTATAATGCATAGACAACGTAGACTATATTACTACTTCCTAGAATTTGAATTTGTGAATTTGTCAGCATAAAAACTAAAATTGAAAGAAAGTCTTCTGGTAAAAACAAAATTTGCTAACTTAATAATTCTAATATTTTTACTTATAATACTTATTAAATACATAATTTAACATTCTGATATTTTTATATTGAGGAAATAGGAAAAGGGAATTGTAATAGGCTGAAAAATACATAAGAAATTTTAGACAATTTTAAAAAGCACATTATGAATACTTTCTATAACTTTTATTCCAGATAGCCTCTTTTATATATACATATGGATCATGCTCATTTGTTTTAATAGCATCATGCTCACATTTTTAAAAAATGGGATAAAATTTTGCTATATTCATTCTTGTAATCTATATTTGTTTCAAAATATAAAATAGTAATCATTCAAAAGCTTTAATAAAAGGCTTTCAAACTAAGTAATATGTGTGATGTGCATAGTGTTTATTCCACCTTCCTCTATTAGATGTGAATAATTCATTTTTAGCCTTAAATATGAGCACAGGAAGAGTTTTTGAAATAAATGGAATCAAAATTAGTAATTGGGATCATCACCCTCATAGCTTTTGAAGCTCTAATAATTAGTTGACTGCTGCCACCTGGTTTCATAATTCCAAAGGCAATGACACTGATAACAGTTCCAAATTTTTCAGAACTTAAATTAATTAATTAATGAGTCTGATTGACAGAATGAGGAAAGAGTATTGTCTATACTGGCTTTTGTTTCAAGGCAAAAAGCCAGTGATCCTAGGCCTAAACAGGAGAGGAAGTAAAGATAAATGAGGTAAAATGATTTTAATTAGGCTGTGGATATATTTTGCTTGTAATAAATTCTGTCAAAAGAAAAAAACCCAACACTCTTTAATTAGTGAAAATGCAAGCAGAGTGAGGAACCTCTGCTGATTCTCAGAGATTTCAAAAAACTATTCAGGATAGTATCTCTCTCTCTCTCTCTGTTCCTCATAAGTTCATGTCTATATTGATATAATATCTATCACTATGATATAATATCTACCCCTTTTGATTAAACAGGCTGCTTGAAGCAGATTTGGGAGGTAAAAAGTGGTGGAAGTGAGAAGATTAGAAAGAAAAACAAAATTCCCATTTTAAATTTTACGTTTTTAGTAATAATGAGGTATTTTGTTCAAACTAATCCTGAAGGGTAGATTATTATTGTTGAAATTTTTATAGAGGCTGTATATTTAATGTTATCTTGGTGCCTTATGGGTAAGATACTGTTTAAGGGCTTTAATGATTCCCTTAACATCTGATTCCTTTGCAACAAAGCAAACCTTAATTAAGGAAAGATAGATTCTCTTTCTGATTTTTTCTCAAACTCTCAATAATCCCTAGGTTCAGGAGAACATGGCCTTTCCTCAGTGCATGTACACAAAGACAGAGACATCAAGCTTTCTAGTATCTCTTCTCATAAGGGCACTAAACCCATCAAAAAGGACCCAACTTCATGACCTCAGCTAAACCTAATTATCTCCCGAAAGCTTCATCTCCAAATACCATCACATTATGGTTTAGGGTTTCAACTTATGAATTTTGAGGGACACAATTCAATACATAGCACTACAACTCTATTTCATGAGCATGCATTTATTTTATAATTGAATCACCAATAGTATATATTGAAAATATTATATTTACTAAAATTACTTAGAGGTATGTCTGCGTAGCCAATGAATTACTACTGCTGCCACATTACTACTATAATGTGGCAGTGCAAATAGAACAACCTCTTCCAGTTCTGGCAAAACTCAAATTAATATTTTAGTATCATGGTGGATATTCCATCTCTGCATTAGTGGGTATAAACAAGGGTTCACACCATTCTTAAATGTATTCTTCATGACAGCCACAACATTTCTCTGATTCTTACTGTCTACTAATTTAGATATATCTAAATTAAATTTTTTATGGCAGCATATCTCATCAAGATAATATAGCAGAATTATCCTGAGCCTCTCAGGATACATCTGTCAGGGAGTAAAATAATGAAGATGGAGCAGAGAAAGAAGTTGAACTGCATGGCAGGTACAACAGAGACCTCAGGACATTCCTCTAGAGCTTCGGATCTGGAATGTCCTTTCAGAGTTTTCCCAAATTGAGTAAGGGATCTCAGCCTGTGAGGGAGATCCCACATTGACCAGCTGTGGGATGCAGGCTTCCTATAGGGAGGGAACATAACTTTAAAGAAACCGTTTCTCTTCATTGGAGGCCAGTTCCTGGAGAGTAATTCAGCTGTGAGTTTTCAGCAACCAACACTTGGCAGTAGGTGGGAGAATGAGTGACTACACTTGCAGTGGGTAATGACTGTTGAACCACAGCATCCACTACAGATTCCCTCTCAGACTGCCATCTAAGTTTTCTAATGATGCTGCAATATTGAACCCTGTTTTATATTCCAGCAAGACCAGCTTTTCCTTGGAGAGAAACTGGCTTTTGCTTGGATTGGAAATTATTTTAACAGAAGAAAGTGATCTTAAACCAACTTCTCTTGCTTAGAGACAGAATTTTACTACAAAAAAAAGAGCTCTGTATTTGGAGCTAGAAAACTAGTCTAAGTTCTATTGCTTATTTTTTGACAAGGGTGTTGATCTGCAGATATAATGATTATTATTTGCCAATACTACTGAAGGATAAGGAAATACATTTTTTAAAATCTAGACCTGATAAGATAACAGTGTAAGGTAGCTGACCCTACGGGCAACCAACCAAGTAAACAAACAAATGAAATGCAAATTCAAGAGTTCTCCAATATAACAAAAATAACAAATCCTAAAAACAAATGAACAAAAAGGATCTATTCGGAATAGAAGCAAAATCATACAATATCTAGGGAAAGCTAAAAAGAAATATGTAAGACCTATATGAGGATAACTATAAAATTTTACTGAAAGACATAAAAAAAACCCTGAATAATGGAAAGGCACCTTATGTTCTTGAACATAGTGTGTTGTAAAGATGCTGAAACTTTGTGAATCTGTATAAATAAACTGAGCTTCCTATCTCTTTCACTGCATGACAAGAAAATATCCATTCAGACTTTAATCAAACATGGATATTAAATTTGGGATCATCTTATAGAAAATATAGGTATGCATGCATGTTTGCATGAAGGGAGGGACCACTGGAGAGTTATCCCAAAGAGGCATCTGAAACAGAGGTGTAAGGTAAAGCAAGTTCAGTGAGAAATGCCATATATGTGTTTTGAAAAAAATGGATACAGAAGATACACAGTGGTTTCAAATGTGTAGTATGAAGAAAACATTGTCAGGAGAGAAAATTACGAATTTTAGACCTGAGTTCCAATTACGCTGTTTCTTACATAAGCAACTCTATGTGATCTACTTCAGTGTGAATAGTTGTAAGGGTTTATTTATTTATGTAATCTGGATTAATAATTTTTAGAGCAATGCCAGTATTGACCAGAAGTTAATTTATACCCATTTTCTATAATCCCAAGGAAAACCTTATCGAAAATTTTAGAGAAATCAACAGGACAGTTTGCTGAACGCAGTGTTTTTTTTTTGGTTTGCCAGACAATGAGTTAACAGGGTTGTAGCTTTCTTTTCTCCCAATTGAAAGGGCTTCCCATTGTCTTTCTCTGGGTGTTTTCAGCCTTTGTATCTTGCATGCTGCTTGTCTACAATTCTTCTCCTACTTGTCTGACATTCAATTTCAGATAGTTCTTAGCCCTTGCACAAGACCACTCATATGGAGATATAGAATAAGGAGAAAGAAGGGCCCCCATTCCTGGAACACAGGAGGAGCTGCAAGTTATCAGTGTTCTTTAAAGTCTCCAGATGCTATTACTACTGTTGCCCAGCCCACGGTATGTGTTCATGACTCCCCTAAATAGCTGACATTCAACACGTGCATAATCACATCACAAGAGAAGCCAATGAAAATATAGAACAAAAGGCAAGGGTTTTTGCTGGAGCACAGAATCACAGTATTTCCATTTGCATGAAACCTTAAGCATACCTTTCTACAGATGTCCAAAGCATAGGGGACTTAATACTTCATCTTGCTGACCCTCTACTTAAAAGTTTTCCCTAATAAATTGATTTTACCTTAACATGCATGTCATTGTATTGTTTGCCTTCCCTCATAACTATACACTTTATTATTCTAAAAGTTATTTTGGAGAATATGTTAGTTCCCTAGAGCTATATAGCAAATTACAACAAACAATGGCTTAAAACAAGACAAATTTGTTATCTCACAGTTTCTTCAGGTCAGAAATTTGGGATAGCTTACTTTCAGCTTAGTTGGGTCCTCTGCTCAGAGCCTCACAGGCTAGAATCAAAATGTTGCCTGGGATGCATTATTATCTGGAGGCTTGCCTGGGGAAGAATTAGCTTCCAAGACCATTCAAGTTGTTGGCAGAATGCATCTCCTCTGTTTCCTTGCTGACTGCTGGCCAGCTGCCACTTTTAGTTTCTGGACACAGTAAGCTAAGGACACAATTCCTTACTACCTGGGCCCTTCCCAGGTCCTTTTACAACCCATGACCTTTACCATATTCTTTTGGGTAAAAGCAGGTCATTGCTTCCACTGTCTCTCAAATAGAGGGAGTTATACAAAGTTTTGAGTCATCAGGGATCCATTTAGAGTGTGTCTGCCACAGAGAATGAATATAAACAAATAACCAATACATTTTTGAGAAAAAAATATGGAGTATGTTGTCCTACCAGACATGAAAATATGCCATAAGATTTTATCAATTAATCTACTGTGGCATAGCAGCAGAAGTAGGGGGAAAAAAAGAATAATGGAATAGAATTGAGAGCTTATAAGCAGATTTACATTTACCTTGATATAAGGAATTTCATTTATGATAGTATTGAAAAAATCACCATTAAATAAATGATATTAGGGCAATAGAATATTGCATTGGGGAAAACAGTAAGTTAAAGCTTATCTTACAAGTAAATATCTTACTAATATAATAAATAAAAAATGAAATATAATAAAATACATAAGTAAAATAGAATAAAATAGAATAAAATAAATAATGCTGATTCAAATTAAGAGAGAGATTAATTTGAAAATAAACTTCAGGAATCAAATATGTGGTAGTAGCTTAATATGACCTGACATCAATTGTATGAATATGTCCATGTGGACCTATGACTCATTTTCTGTCTTGATTTTCCATTCTGAGGGTCCACATCTACTCCATTCAGAGGATTTTATCCAGAATTCACCAAATTCATTTCATTATATTGTTTGCTAAAGAGATTCTTCTTAATCTAGGTGTTTATTTGTGGACTACTTTATTTCTATCCTTTTTATATCATGCCTTACCTACCTTAATTAAAGGTATTTTTTTTCTGTAACATTTAAAATGTTCCAGACAGTTGTTTGAGTACAAAGCACTAGGAGAAACAAACAAACAAACAAACAGAAAAACAGGTGTTTGCTGTAATATTTTTGATACATTGTAGAGTTAGTTCTAGAAGGTCAATAGATTGATAATCTCAAGAACTTTTATTCTCTGCTCTTATCACTGATTTTTTATGAGTGCAATTTATACTCAAATAATTATTAAACTATAATGGAACTATGATGTGACCAAATATAAAGCCTGATAGAATAGTTATTTTTTCTTTGAACATGATGGATTTTATTATTCAGTGGAAAATACTTCTAGCATAAGATCAAGAAAATCTCACTGAGCATTTTTGTGAAAAAAAAAAAGATATCCTATAAACACAAAATTTCTCATTAGTTTCGTGAGTTAATTAAGCACTTACTAGTCCCAATGATTATCATATCCCAGTTAATCTAACATGAGCACATTCTCTCCTCTCCCAACTCATCCACATTCACAACTACTTACGCTCTTATACACACCTCTTCACTTACACACAAAATCTCTTACATACAAGCATACATACATATACATACTCAAAGACTCGTTTTTTAAATGTAGTTGAAAGGGAGCAAAAATACACAAAAACTCTGAGGTAAGGATATTCTTTGTAACTAAAAGCTTCGCTGTAAATGGCTCTGTTACTAATAGAAGAAATCACATTTTTTTAAAGGGCACATAAGCATTGAGGTTTCTACCTTTTATAAAACATACTGGCTTCATCTCTGTGCATCCAATTATCTATTTGTCTTTCAAAGTTCTCAAACTGAAAATAAAGAAAAACAAAGCCACTGAGGATAAAACCTTGCTTATCATTCATGGACTATATAAATTAGACACAAAAGATCATTGCAAAAATATCAGAGCTCTCAAAAGCATTCCATCACAAAAATATTTAGAGATAAGCAATGAATTAAATCAGTCGTCCTCCCTGTCACACTGATGAAGGAATTGTGTGCTCTGTTTTCATGACAAACACATCATTACTGTACATACATTTAAACTGATTATTTAATTCAGCACAAGGGACATTAGGGTTAGAGTTATATAAAAACGCAAATCACACTTGATGTTTCCCAAATATTATGCTTTGTGTGGCCTAATCAAGATTTCATCAAATGTTTTATTAAGCTCTGTCATAGGAACCCAGCTGAAGCCAGATGATCCCTTATTATTAAGCAAAAGTAAATTGCTTTCATTTTGGTCTGAATTTCAATAAAATGGTTCCTAAAATACTTGGGAAATATAAGAAGGTCACTTGTAATACCACCAAAACACTGCAGTGCATTCATGTAGCTGGTGAGCTGAGAGAAATGATGAAGTATAAAAATGGGAGTTTAGCAAAAATTACCAGAGCTATTGTGCATATACAAACATCTGTACATCACAAAAAGGAGAATTATTAGGCAAAGATGTATGAACACTTACATTTACTACAGTTTTGTATTTATCACATTTCTGATGTGACCACAAAATCAAGGAAATAACCAATTATCATTAAATAACTAGTGTATGATTTTTAAGGTAAATTTAACTGTTGTTTATAATATGAAACAGCTTGAAAATTAAACATACCTTCCATCAAAATATACCATAGTGATATCAAACGACAGTATTTTAACAAAATCACTCTGAACTCTAGAGAATGATCAGAATCAAAGAGAAGTTCTATACCAAGATCAGTAAGTCAGGATCATGTGTAACCAAGTAACCCAGTTTGCCTTGTACAGTTCAATTTTATACCTGGTGTTCTGCTGTTATTACTAATAGTGCTTCCTGTAACTCTCTAAGTATTCTTGTTTAGCTTATAATAAATTATGTCGCCATTTTTTCTCGATTCTGATTAATACAGAAACACCAGGGCATGTTCTTTCAACTGACTATGAGAGAAATAGGTCTTCGTTTTTTTGCCTCAAGACTGTTTCCTTCCTTCTTTCCTTCACAGCCCAGAGCAAACAAAAATGTCTTAACATCCCCATAACATTATGCTAGTCCCTTATATAGATGGAGATTTGCTAATCATACCTGATAAGCAAGAAGTTGCATGTCCCTAGATACTTTTATCAGAACTGCACATGCCATAGGTTAAAATATAAGTGCTCCCACCATGGTTTTCCACATTGGTGAAATTTCTAAGAGTCAGTAGTTTAGGTCATGTTGCAATATTCCCTCTGAAATGAAATACAAGTTTCTGCACCTTGATTCACTTGCATGAAAAAAGATGCACAATGCTTGGTGGACTTCTTTGGATTTTAGAGGCAATATGTGTCACATTTGGGTGTGAATCTCTGATCAATTTATTGAGTAACATGAAAGCCTTTTTGAGAGGGGCTCAGAGGAAGAAAGAGCTCTTTGGAAGGTTCGTATTGTGGTATAAGCAACCCTGCCATTTGGTCATAATGACACAGTGTACCCAGTGTTGCTTACTGCATCTGTAGTAGTCAGTGTGCTTCATGGAACCCCTGGCAAAGCTCAGTTAGAGAAACTCTTGGGAAGCACTAGGATTTTGGAGTTAAGTTATTCTCCAATTGAGAAGCAGCTCTAAGCTCACTATTTGAGAGAATATAAATGTCTATGAAACACAAAGTAAATCTGTGTTCTGATCTCAGTGTCATGAACGGGATGATATTTAAACCACATCACCAGATCTAAAGTGGGTTATGCTCGGGAGAATTCTATCACTAAATGGAAAAGATATCTATAAAACTGGCCAAAAGCAGATACAGAAAGCAAAAGTAAATCCCATGTCTGAGTTGCTTAGATTACTATTATACACACTACTTTTGCCTTGCTACCTTTCCTACAACCCACCAGTGGATCATAAGGAGAAATAAAAATGCATGCCTACTTTGTCTGTGGTTCTTCATGATATCCTTACACCAGCTGGAGGGGAAAGCAGCAGCAGGACAGCTTTACTAAGGAGTGTGTCTGAAAGACAGGAATAAAAGAAACCTCAGTGGACAGAAATATGAACAGCATATTGACATTAACTTATGGACAGTAGCTAACAAATTGGATAAGGAGCTCAGAAAGAGCAAGATTGGAAGATTATCAACAAAGAGGTCTGGGTAAAACAAATGGCCACAATTGATGGTTAATATAAGTGTATCCTATGTGCACATCCATGAGAGCATCTACTGCAGAAGCATACTCAATAATCAGATGGGCTAGATGACCCATTGTGGAAAGGTTAGCCTTTTTCCACTGCCAGCCAGTGTTTTATCAATTGGATCATGATCCAAGTTTCATGGCTGCAAGGATAAAAGCTACACATGAGTTCAATAGTTTGGAATTCCCTCATCAAGGCTCACCTTTATGTATCTAATGCTAAGTGCTCAGCCTGCCTTAGTAGAGGACGATGCAGAGCCCTCATATGACACAATTCTCCAGGAGGATTAATCAATCTGATGTCAAATCAGTTACTCTGGATGCTTTCTAACATGGAAGGGGCAGTGATGTTTTGTTTCGGTTTTGGTTTTGGTTTTCTCATGGGAACAGAGATATAATACAAATATGGGTTTACCTTTCTTGTTCATAACACTTTTGTCAAAAATGCCATCCACAGACTCTTAGAATGCCTGACATAACACTATAATATTCCACATGACATTACTTCTGGCCAAGAAACTCATTTCACAGCAAAATGAGCATGGCAATAGATTCACTCCCACAGAATTGATTGGTCATATTAAGTATGCCAGATCTCAGAATCAGTTGTCTTTTACAGAATCGTGTACTGAAGGCTTATTTACAAATGACGATTAGGAGCTAACACTGTATGAAGTTGGGGTACTGGTCTATAAGAAATAACATATACTTTAAACCAGTGACCAATATGTGGTAGAATTTCTCCAAGAGCCAGAATTTATATCTGAGAACTGAAGGGATAGAAGTAACAGATATTCTCTCCCTAATACATGTAATAGCTCACTTAGAGAATTCTTTTCTTTCCGTTGCTCTGTCATTGAGTTCAATGGTCCTAGTTTCCAAGGGAGAAAGACTCCCTTCAAGGAACAAAGCCATAATTCTGCTAAATTGAAAAATCAGAAGTCCCACTTGTCTTTTAGGTCTTCTTATATCAGTGAGACAACTGTCATAGAAAGTGGCTAACCTGCCTGTGGTGATTGATCCTGATTACTAAGGAAAAATTGGGTTGACATAACATAATAGATTCATGAGAACCATGTCCACGGTGTCTCTTAGAACACATGTGTTCAATAATAAATATTAATTGAAAAATTATCAATACGTTAAGGACAGAATCATTAAGTACTCAAATCCTTACAAAATGAAAGTTTCAACACAGTAGATAAAGAACTTTGAGCAAATAAAGTGTTAGTATTAGATAAAGTTACATTGAATAGAGAAGAAAAAAGAGAGAGAGAAAGGAAGAAAGGAAGGAAGGGAGGGAGACAGAGAGGGAGGGAGGGAGGAAGGAAGGAAAGAAGGAAGGAAAGAAGGAAGGAAGGAAGGATGGAAGAAAGGAAGGGGGAGGGAGCAAGGGAGGGAGGGAGGAAGAAGCCTTTTGCCTAGCTACAGAAGTGATGAGTGGTGATGAGTGAAGCTGCTATGCATATTTTATGTCAGATAATTTTGTCTTCCTGTTGCTGTATAAAGATGATAAGTTATAATTAGGGTTTCAGTTGGGAGTATTGCTAAATTGAAATCACCCCTGTTGAAAGGTGGTTGATCTCTGTGGGACTTCTGTGTTGGAAAATGAGAGCACTGTCTTCTGAACAAAAGGTAAGAATGAAGAGTGAGTGGCAAAAAGAGTATACTTTTCTGGGTATTCTTTTTTTTTTTATGGCTACCTCCATCATTTTTTACCCTTCTCTATTTTTCTCTGAGACCCTGGAGACTGACCTCTTTGGATTGCATCACCTAGGTTAGACTTAGCTAATGGGAGTCATCAAAAGGAGAGTGAAAAGTTGAGACAAAAAAGAATGCTATTTCTTTTCTGCTCCTGACTTCCCCCTCAACCCCAGCTATGTGAGTTAGGTCCTCCCACTACTAACTCCTGTTATGTGACCCCTCCTCTAGATGGTTCCAATTCTCATTGAATTATATTTCTATTCCCCCCAGCTTATTCTTTCAACTGTATGGGTAACAGGAGCTTTTACCATCCTTCATGTATTTGCTTAACCTTGGTCATACTCTTATAAGCAGCCCCCTTTTGACAGTTTCTTCATCTTAACTATTAGGAGTGAATTCTATTTCCTACACTCACTGACACTGATCCAGATGAATTCTCAATTTATTTTACACAAGAAACGGTAACTATTTTCTTTTAATTTCCACGGATCTAGCACCATGCCTGGCCTATTGAAAAACAACTGCATTAATGTTGAATGAGTAGATGAATGAATGAATGAATGAATGACTTTATTAGGATTGTCTAAGATAACTGAGAGACTTCCTCTTGTTTTCATACCAAGAGCATGCACATGACGATATGCTGCTTCAAGGGATTTTCAAATTTCCTTATGGGAATATCCCCCTGGCCATAAGGGAAAACCAGATAATTGGTAATTAGACATCACAAATCCTAAAGTGATTTCTACTGATGATGGTCAAAGTAAAAGCCTGAATTATTGAGCTATTTGATGGTTTGAGAAACATGAGACAGGGAATGATCAGGATATTTTAAGTACTTTCTATTAATGTAGCTATCTCATTCAATATGTGAGGAATATAATATATGTATCAAGGTCATTTTACAGGTTAAAATTTAATTGAATTGCCCAATATAACACTCCTAGTACTGTAGGACCAAAACTAATATGTAGGTCTTGTTAATTATTCTGTCATTCCCTGAGGATTCACTGATGCTATCTGACACTTCAGTAGCCCATTCACCTTATGTTACACTGATTCATTGTATCAAAACAATTGCTATTTTTCAGATTCTTTCCCCTTATAGATTATTACATAATACTGAATACAGTTCCCTGTGCAATACAGTAGGTCCTTCTTGGTTATCTATTTTATACATAGTAGTGTGTATATGTTAATCCCAGCCTCCTAATTTATCCCTCCCTCCACTTCCCTTTCCCCTTTGGCAGCCATAACTCTGTTTTCTGTGTTTGTGAGTCTCTTTCTGTTTTGGAAATAAGTTCATTTGTGTCTTTTTTTTCTTTTAGATTCCACATATAAGCGATACCATATGATATTTGTCTTTGTCTATGTATAACAGAAATTTCTGTGCTGTACACCTGAAACTTACACAGTATTGTAAATCAACTTTACCTCAATTAAAATAAATAAAACAATTGCTATATAATGATATTTATAGGTAAGTGGGAAAATGTATACAAATTTCTCATTTAGGTATGACAAAAGTATGGAAAAGATAAATTGAATGTAAATTAAACATGCATTGGAAAGTAATGGTGAGAACACCAATCAGACCAGGCATATATCTTTGAATTACTGTCTATCCTACAACATTATTCTATGGGATCCTGAAAGTCATAGCATGTGTGATTGTTTAATTATGAGCATCTCTTTTTTTTTTTTTTTTTTTTTCCCCTGGCCCTGCTTTCCTCCCTCTTCCCTCCTTCCTTCTCTAACCTCAATTATGAGCATCTCAAGGTGAAGTAATATTACTCCATTTTATAATAGTGCCAGATAAAGTTTATAGATGTTTTATGATGAGATATTTTAGGAAATATTCTAATAGACATGCTGGTAAGGAGTATGATAACGCTTTCAACAAGGAGAAATCAACTGAGCCCATTATTTTAAAAATAGTGAAGAAACTTTGGACTTCTGACTCATCTAATGGTGACATAAACCATTGGTCATAGCTGGTCACTGTCACTGGTCTGTCATCTGGTTTTATCATCAAAGTTATAGTTATAAAACATAATTGCATAATAACATAGTTATAGATCATAATTGCATAAGTAAGTTAAAATTTAAATTAGTTGTATAAAAATTTAGGAAACTTAATTTTTTAAATGGTCGCGTCTAATTTAAAATATAACAGTATACTTCATTCTGATTAAATTTCTTTTCCAGTTTTCCTGATTATCTCCATTCTGATACCATTAAAGTGATGGAATTTTTCAATCTCATGAAATTGTCCAGTCTCATGAAATTGTCTTCCTGAGACACTGTTAAGCATAATGCTTTGCCTGCAATTTTTTCAATATTTAGCACATTATGTTCAGCTGTGTATATATAATTAATTATTTTTATTTGGCAG
The DNA here is from genome assembly GCF_949774975.1 of Lagenorhynchus albirostris. NCBI lineage: Eukaryota > Metazoa > Chordata > Mammalia > Artiodactyla > Delphinidae > Lagenorhynchus > Lagenorhynchus albirostris. The sequence continues at coordinate 62,544,628 of NC_083102.1, forward strand.
TTACACATTCATTCATATAGTGAACTTCATCAAAAATAGGAAATAAAACTGTGGAATCAGAGTAATTACTAATACCACTCCACTGGAATTGACATTATGCAAAGGATTTGTGCCCAAAATTAAAAAAAAAAAAATCGAGGTAGATTGTATATTCTAAATTATATTTAAGACTATGCTTATTTGTTGATTAAAAACATCTTTATAATCCCATTGTAATTCTTTTCCCTATATTTAAAAGTTTCACTTAAAATAGAAAATATTAGCTATTATATAGCAAGCAAAGGCAGATACATTTTAGTTTTAATAGAAGCACTGTTCACTTTAACATCTCATATTAAAATAGTTTCTAAATGAACTGTTTGTGTATAGTTTCAGGAATAATTCAATCAATGAAAGGAAAAAAAACCTGACAAAATAAAATTGTAGTTACAAATGATAGAATTACTGCAAATTTTCTAATATCTCAGTCAAATTTTAAAAACTGTCCTGTAAACATCCATATATCTATCACATTTGTTTTAAATGATAAAGCTGCACAACCCCTTGATTTTGCCCCTTCTTTAAGTGATCTTTCTTTAATGATTTCCAGAATCTGATAAATTAGGTCACTGATGGCAATATCTACAGGATAATGACTACCTTACATTCTTCTTTTAAGGGTCATCTTTTTAATACCTCAAGACCTTTCTTTAGAGTCATCCATTTATCAACAGGATAATTCTGCCTACCGCAAGTGGTGGGATATCATTGTTTATGAATAAGTGCAATTTCCGTGGTTATCTTATACCTTCTTCATGTAACACTAAGATAGAAGTTTTCATTTCTTAAAGTGGTATTATTTACAAACAATAAGTCACTACGTAGGCAGATTTTCAAATTTTATTATATTTGTGGTATTTACTTTTTATTTACTAAAAATATCACAGCAAATACTTGAAAATATATTTTAGATGTGATTTGATTATGGGTTCCTTTCTCTCTAAAATGGATATTAGTTTGATCTTACAGTATAATTTTCTGAGTATCCTGAATCAAGAACCTATATTCATTTCATAAGGTTTATTAGATCAAATCCAAAAATCTTTAATTTGTTTTGTTCCCTGACTCTTTCTTATCTGTTCAACCTTCTCTCTCATTATTTCTTAAGGTAGATTCTTTTCTCCAATTAGGTGATTCTTCTAAAAAGAAAGATTATTCTAGTCTCAATGAATTTTCTTCTTATTCTTTTCTCTTACCTAAAATGGCTTGCAATCTCACCTCCAACATTGCAGATTTCACCAGTGAACCTTTCTTGTAGAATCACCTGTTCAATGAAATCCTACAGCTTAAGTTCTAAAAGTGTCCCAGAAATGAATTCTATATACTAATTGCAATAACAGCTGTATTAAGAGCCTCCAAATACAGTATTTGGGTTTGTAATATTGCAACTGATTGCCCGCCTCCTCTGGAAAAGGAAGAAAGCTGTGGTATTTACCCACCACTGTTAGGCTGAGCCCAGGTATTTTAACACCCTAGCATGTCTCACCTTCTTTGGTCTGAGCATGCTCCTCTAGAATGGCAAAACCCTCAGGCAAAAAACTGAAGGTGGTTGAGGTAGGATGCCATCAAGCAAGTGTGCAAACTTGACATGAAGTGGCTCTTTACGTGGTCTACTCTGAGGCACATTTTATGCAGTCTGCTGAAGTCCTCAAGGGAGACTGAGTCAAATTGCTCAAAAACAGCTTTTGAAATCAACTAAACCAGACTTTCAGTGTTGGTTCTAATACTTGTGAGCTACATTCTGATTATCATTTATATTAACAGAAATATTTATTGTATTACAGGAAAATTATTGGAACAAAATATAGGGGTAAACCTTGATTTATGATACCTGATTCATGATTTGGCCAGTATGTCAACTGTTAAGAGTCTTCAAACTGGTCCCTGAGACTGTTCTTCCTCTTCTCCATCTGATTTCTCTGGACAGGGATGTAGTAAACTGAAAGCAAACTTGCAGTGCTTTAAGCTGAAATGTGAGCATGATCTGAGCCTTTACAGGAGAAATATGTAGCACAAATTGAATCTCAATCAAGGGAGGGTGTCCAGGTCTCTTCCTAGCTTAACTGCTGCTAAAGTGACCTTCAGTGAGCTAGTCAACCTTTTTTATTCATTAGCTTCTCCCTTGTCAAAGTAAGCAGCTAAGAATATATGAATACCAGTCATGCATGACCACAGTGAAGAGAAATGGAAAAATTTGAACCCTAAGAGGTGGAGATTTGCTGTGGAAATATTCCATGTATGTAGAAATTAAAAAAAAAATGTCTACAATGTTTTCTTTGTGATTGAGCTTCAATGGGTGATACTTAGGTATTTTGTCAGTTTGGGATTGTTGCTTATTTTAGTCTCATGCAAGACTGTTTCACAAAATAGATTAGATTTTATGATATCTTTCCACTTAAAGGAAGCAGATAGTTACATGGCTGGTTTCACCTAATGGAGAGATTTATTGTCATGCTGAAGTGAAAATGTGATAAATGTATTTCCCAATTCAACCTTTTCCTAGTCTGCATATTTCACATTTCAATCACACTCAAATGACTGCCAGGTGATGATTTTATTCACTTGAATTACATCAAAAATGGTAGAAATATAAATATTAAGAAGATCAAACTAGGAGTAAAATAGAACATTAATTCTGCGAACCAACTACTTGACTTTTACACTATTACTTTGAAACTAAAACAAAAACAATACAAGAAACTGTCAGTTCTTTTAGGGATGAAGTCTAACATGTATCATCTCTAAATGAGTAAGGAAAAGTTAACACAAATTTAGAAAGTAAGGAGAGCAATTACATAGGTTCAAATATGATATAACTGTATTACTTTACTATTTTAATTTTTTTTCTTCCTTACCTGATCTACTGTTCATTGAGTCAATGATTAGCATTGTTCAAAACTTAGGTTATTGATTCTCTATGCAAAGTTTATTCTTCTGGTGGGGGGTCTGGACAAGAATTAAGATAATATCTATTAGATACACAAGGAGGGATGAAGTTTGTACACCTCCTGGAGAAAAGAGGAAGAGTCCATGTATGAAATTATTAATTAACATGTATTAAAAATCAATAATACTACAGAATAATAAAGAAAAATGAGTTAGGAAACTAGGGACTTGGGTGATTGCCTGATACCTGTTAATAGGTGGTTCCCTCGTGTTACTTCCTTATCCTAAAAATAAGGTTTGGAATTAGATGGTCTATAAGGTTCCTTCTAGCCTAACATTCCATGATTCTTCTATATTGTTATTCATTTGCTGTAGCAAATTCATGAACATACTCCTGGTACTTTAGCTTTGAGAAGAGTCTACCAATTTGTCTGGATTTATGGAGAGGATAAAACTAGTGAAAATTGGTTCCTTTTGTGGGCATCTCAAGGTCTGACTATTTAAACTTTATACATAAGGTACATTTTTGCTCTCTTCACAGGGAAGATAGATATTCACAAAGACATTGTCTCCTGAGATTTTACCATGTTACTGCTCACTGTTTTAAATCCTCAAAAAACTTAGAAAAAGCCTTCAACATGAAACCTTGTGGCCAAAAGGGGGTCACTTTCAAACATATCTAACAATTTGTAGCTCCTGTTCTGAGAAGACCTCTTCCTTTTAGTCAACTGGTTATTAACACTTTCCCAGTAGATGTATTTCAGTGTTTGCTTTTAGAAAAAAAGTCTAGCCTGTACTATGTATAAAGTTAATTGTTAATACAAATATTTCAAAAATTTTAAATAACAAGATTTTCTTTTTTTAAACTTGCTTGTTAATACATTAATTAATTCATCAAGTAATTGTGGAATTCTCAAATTTACTTCAATGTAAACACTGAAATAAGTGAAATTTAATTTAGTAATACCCTGGCTATTAAACTTTTAAGTCTCTTAACAATCAAGATTCAAAAATAATCCAATGAGATTAATAAAAGCTCAGCATTTTATAATGCTCCACCTAAAATCAACAGTGAAATCACCTGTGTGAATAAAGTACTGTAGAATTAAAAGAATCTTCCATTCATTAAAAAAAGAAAAAATATATGTAGATCTAAAATAAAGTAAAAAAAAACAATCAACAGTTACAACATCTTGTGATTTTCATTTTCAATAAAACAATGAGGCCAACTAAATTTTGTCTGGATATGTTTAAAAAGAGATGACCATACTTGTTTACAGAGTAAGAAAAAAAAATGAATAAAAAGGTATTGATAAAGTATAGTGTACTTATAAAAGTTGCCACAAAAATGAGCATCAGATTATGTTTTTGAAACCCAAAATGAAGACAATGTAAACTAAGAATCAGCTAGTTGGAACAAAGTACATAACAAAACATACAGCATTGGTTCTTTGTCCCGCTCTTATTTTATTAATTTCAGTATAAACTCTGAAGAATTCTGAGATATGTACATACTGAAAAATGCCAGTTTAGCAAAGTTGCTGAGGAGTTTTCAGCCACTTTGTAATCAAGTCCCTATGTCCCTCCTCAGTTTAATATTTATTTATCATTTATACAGCTGGACACTTAGGTCCACTAACACACAAGCATAATCAGCCAAAAAAAGCCCAAATCAAAACAATCCAACAAAACAAACAAGCAAACAAATAAAAACAAGGTCTTCCTAACATAACTTGAAAACTTGTGCCTATACTCCAATAAAAATTAATTTAAAAAAAACTATTAAGTATGTTCATGTAAAGGTGCAGAAATCAATAAATTTTAAATTAAAAGATAAAGGGATACAATTTCATATTTTACCTCAGGACTAACAAAACAAATGAGGAAACAACTTTTAAGAAAAGCTGAATTTAATTACTCTGTTTAAAATCCAAAATTACCCAAAAGGATGTGTTAAGAATTTTACAACTTAAAAATGCTTTCATTTATATAATGGTTCCTTATATAAAAGCGGTCCCTATACAAAAGTCTCATTCTAAACTTAATAAACTAAACAATCAAAGATTGTTTTGAAACTATCATTTGTGATTGAAAGATTATATAGAGTCTGTTAAATTGTTTACATATTCCTTGATAAAGGCATACATTGGCTACCTGGGGACAGACTATATAACCTAGAGCAAAGAAAAAGAAAAAAGAAGTGAGAAGATTTACCTTTCTCCTCAACTTCTAGGCAGCACTGCAGAATGGAACAAAAGGAAATGGATGCTATTTTCCTAGGTTCCTGGATTAAATGATGCTTTTATAAACCATAATTTGACCCTTATGTTTTATAACTAAGAAGAACAACAAAAGGAAAGAGGACTAAAAGACTTCCTCAGTCCTCAGTATCCCCAGGAGTCAACAAAGATTGCTCAACTAACATAAATAAATGAAAAAAGAAAAGTTGTTGTGAGGGTCACTACTGTTTTTGACTATACACAAGCTCTGAATTATGCTAAATTATTTTGTTAACTAGCATTATCACTTATTTATATTTACTATTAAATAAAGCAATCCCATCAGCATTGTTTAAATCTAGTTATTCCCAATGCATTTAGAAAACTTCACTGTTTGCACTAACATGACTCTCCAACTCCAATTGTCCAGACAGTTTGCTACAATGTCCATCTGACTAGTATTAAAGACAATTATAATAAAAATAGTGGTAACTTACAGTTACTGAAAGCTTTGGTGAATGGCCTGCATTGTGAATTTTTCATTCATTGTTGGAGAGGATGCATTATAACCAGAACACCTGGGGCTTTAGCACAATACTTCTGGAAATACAAAATGGTACAAACCACTCTGGAAAAACAGTTTGGCAGTTTCTTAAAAGGTTAAACATATACTTATGATATGGCCTACCAATTCAACTCTTGTTATTTACCTAGAGAAGTGAAAATGTATGTTCGTAGAAGTACTTGAACATGAATTTTCATAGTAGTTTTATTTGTAATACCCCCAAACTTGAAACAACTTACATGGCTATCAAGAGATGAATACACACAAAGGAACAGGGCTGAACAGCAAAACAGCAACAAAATGGATATACAAGCAAAAAAATGGATGAATCTCAGAAACATCATGCTGAGCAAAAGCTGCCAAGCACAAAAGAGTATATATTCTATGATTCCATTAATTTCAAACTGTAGAATAGGAAAAAATAATCAATAGTAAAAGAAGCTGATTTGTGGTTGTCTGGGGCCAGTGATCTTGGGAAGAATTTACTGCAAAAGCCCAGCTGTGAACTCTTTGAGATTGATTACCACATTCTATATCTGTACTTGCTCAAGGTTGCACAGGTATATACATTTGCTGAAGCTCTTGGAAGAGTTCTCCACTTAAAATAAATACTTTTTTATGTAAAAATACAATAAAGTAAGTTTTTTCAAAATGGACTTAAACATCTTAATGGAATTTTCTTTTTTTTAAATAGGGAAACTGTGACTATTTTAATGCAAGGTAATCATTAAAACTAATTATTCTGAGATTTGTAGCTCACACTAACTGTAATCACATATTATTCATTTTCTCTACAAAGGAAAAATATACAGAAGATATAACCATAAATGGTATGTTCCTCACCATTTTAATGTTCAAAATAACTGACAGATCTACAGAGTAAACATGGAGTATATCTTAACATCTTTGACAGAATATTTAATTTAGTTAGAATTAATATAGAAATTATTACAGATAACAGAGGGAAAAAACCCACAAAATTCCATAAAATAGTGTTGTTACAAACCTTCTTTGGTCAGTTAACAAATTTTACTATGTCCATGTAATTCTGTAGTCATAAAGCCATACATGCTCTTCTACTTCATTGAAGATATTTTGACACCTGAAACTAACACAACATTGTAAAACCACTATCCTCAAAAAAATTTTTTTTAATTATTTTGATTCAAAAATGTCATCAGTGTACATATCTTAGGATTTGTTTCATAATGCCAAAAGTTTAGTCAACAATAATTATTAGAGTAAATATTATGTTCCCAAACTATACACAGGCTCACCTTAATTCAAAATATGAATTTAGAAAGTGCATGGTTTACCTAATGCCAGTGCTTTCCTACACTGTATTTCTGACTTTTCAAGCAAAAGTACATATCAGAATCAGTACAAAACTTTTAAAATCAGTACAAGATTTCTCTTGAGGGACACACCCTTAAACCCAACTACCCTGGGTTCCAGCAGTAAAAGCCCTACATTTCACAAGTTCAGATTGCAAGACTGCTAAACAAACTCACTTAAAAAGAATATTATCATTAGTCAATGAGTGTATTAAAACACACACACACACACACACAAAGACTGCTTAAAACCACAGATAATTGGACTACCACATTTGTCATATTTTATCAGCTGAAATTAGGATATGTCTTATAAGTGATGTTATCTTAATAGTCACTACTAGGTGGTAGTAATGACAAGAAAGCATAGAGAAAACAAGGTGAACCTAAAGCACAGTACAAGTGACTAAATTAGTTAATGAAAATATATGTAGATATGAATATTTTCACTTATATATTCATATATATAGGATATAATGTAAGAGATTTTAAGGTGTAAAAGAAATACAAAGGATAAATATATAATGTTTAAAAGTTCAATTTCTTCAAGAAATTATAATGATTCTAAATAGATATACAACAAAAAAATCTGAAATTTTGTAAATCAAAATTATCATATTTATAAAGCAAAGCAGAGAAATCAACTATGGGAGAAGTTAGACATAACTTCTGCAATTATTACCTGTTAAAGAAAACATCAGGAAGGATATAGATTTGAACAGGGAAATTAGCAAGCTTGGTATAGGTGTCTTACATAGAACATTGCATCAACAATGATAGAATTCAGGTTCTCCTCAAGTACACATGTAACATTTATAAAAATTTATATCATAGGGTCTGTATTATACAGTCCATATTTTCTGAGTATAAGTAAATTGGAAAAAATAAAACATACCAAGAAAAATCCCTATAAATTTGAAACTTTAAACAGTAAACATGTAAATAACTCATAAGTAAAATAGTGAAAAGAAAAAAATCATAGTAGAAATTTTAAAATAAACTAAAAGTAAATAAAAATACATATCAAATTATTGGAAATTTAGTTAAATTAGAACTTTGAGAAGTATAGTCTTAAATGTTAATATTTGGAAAGAAAAAAAATAATTATTGAGCTACATTTGCAACATGAGTCATTAGAGAGAGAAAAATAAGATAAACCTTGAGAACCAGGAAAAAGCAATATGATTTTTAAAAAAGAACAGAAATTAATGACTTGTAAAATCTAGTACTTGACATAGTCTGTTTTTTCATTTTGACCATTCTGCCATTCTGTTGGTATATACATCTATCATATCATGGGTTTAATGTGTTTATTATTAATGCTAATTAATTATGCTGACACCTTTTTATATATTAATTAACCATGACTTCTTTAGTAAAATTCCTGTTTAAGTCATATCTACCCCACTGTATGCATATTTTATAAATTGGATTGTCTTTTTCTTATTAAGTCATAATATTCTTTATGTATTATGGGTAAGTGCCTTATATATGTCAGTATACATATCACATATAGTTTTCATTTCATTCTCTTAATTTTATTGAACACAAAATTTTAATTGCAGTCTAATGTATCAATATTCTTTTATGGTTAGTAAGTTTTGATACCTATTAAAACATGTTTTGCCTACTCTAAGGTCATAAAGATATTCTGCTTGTTATCTTCTATGAGCTTTCTTGCTTTACCATTCACACTCAAATTTACAGTCTATCTGGAATTGATTTTTATGTATGGTTTGTGAATAACTACTTTTTTCTACTTGGATATTGAGTTTTTGCATTACCATATATTTAAATGGTCATCCACTTCATTCTAATTTGCAGTAGCAATTTTCTTAAGAATCAGGTGGTCATAGAAGTAGCGATATCTTTATGGAGTCTTTATCCTGTTCCCTTTTCTATCTGCTTCTTCTCATGCCAATAACATATTGTCCAAAAACAATTTGATAGTAAACCTTGGTATCTGATAGTGTATGTTTTTCTTATGCAAGATATTCCATGTGATTTTGGCTTCTTTACCTTCTATATGCATTTTTAAATAAATTGATCAACTTCTACAAATAGGGTTATGATATTGACAGTAATCCAATTTATTCTCTAAATAAACGTTGACATATTGGCATCTTTATATTATTTAGTCTCCTAGTTCATGAATAAAGTGTATTCAGTCTTTTATTTAGACCTCTTTAAATTTTTCTCAATAATGTTTCTAAGGATTTCTATTTAGCAGTCATATAATTTCATTTGTTTTGTTGACAGTTTTTGTTGTTATAAAACAGTCTAATATGTGGAATGCATAGGAATATATTTCAATTTATATATTGTGTATCTACTGACCTCATTACTTGCCTTATTATTTATGAAAGTTGTCTATACATTCTTTATGAATTTCTTTCTACACAATCGTGTTGTATGCAAATAATGGCAGTTTTATCTCTAACTTTAAATACTTATACCTTTTAATACTTTATTGTACAGTCTGGGATATGCAGTAACCAACAAAATTGGTGATATAGGACATTTTAGTATCCTTTCTAATAACAGGGAAAATATTTTTAATAATTCAAAAGTAAACATTATATTTTGTAGAGAAGTGTTATAGACACCCGTTATCAGATCAAGAAAGAGCCATTATCTTCATACTATGTTGTGGACTTTTATAATAAACGTGTGTTGAATTTCATCAAATGATTTTTCATGACCATTAACATAATCATATTTTTCTTTTTTTTTTAACATCTCTATTGGAGTATAATTGCTTTACCGTGGTGTGTTAGTTTCTGCTGTATAACAAAGTGAATCAGCTATACATATACATATATCCCCATATCTCCTCACTCTTGAATTTCCCTCCCACCCTCCCTATCCCACCCCTCTAGGTAGTCACAAAGCACTGAGCTAATCTCCCTGTGCTATGTGGCTCCTTCCCACTAGCTATCTGTTTTACATTTGGTAGTATATATATGTCCATGCCACACTCTCACTTCATCCCAGCTTACCCTTCCCCCTCCCCGTGTCCTCAAGTCCATTCTCTACATCTGCATCTTTATTCCTGTCTTGCCTCTAGGTTCTTCAGAACCAGTTTTTTTTTTATTCCATAGATATGTGTTAGCATACAGTATTTGTTTTTCTCTTTCTGACATACTTCACTCTGCATGACAGACTGTAGGTCCATCCAACTCACTACAAATAACTCAATTTCATTTCTTTTTATGGCTGAGTAATATTCCATTGTATATATGTGCCACATCTTCTATATCCATTCATCTGCCAATGGACAATTAGGTTGGTTCCACAGCCTGACTATTGTAAAAAGAGCTGAAATGAACATTGTGGTACATGATTCTTTTTGAATTATGGTTTTCTCAGGGTATATGCCCAGTAGTGGGATTGCTGGCTCATATGGTAATTCTATTTTTAGTTTTTGAAGGAACCTTCATACTGTTCTCCATAGTGGCTATATCAATTTACATTCCCCAAACAGTGCAAGAGGGTTCCCTTTTCTCCACACCCTCTCCAGCATTTATTGTTAGTAGATTTTTTGATGATGGCCATTCTGAGTGGTCTGAGGTGATACCTCGTTATACTTTTATTTTGCATTTCTCTAATTATTACTGATGTTGAGTATCCTTTCATGTATTTGTTGGCAATCTGTATATCTTCTTTGTAGAAATGTCTGTTTAGATCTTCTGCTCATTTTTGCACTGGTTTTTTTTTAATTTTTTTTTTATTGAGCAGCATGAGCTGCTTGTATATTTTAGAGATTAATCCTTTTTCACTTTCTTCATTTGCAAATATTTTCTCCCCTTGTGGGGGTTGTCTTTTCTTCTTGTTTAAGGTTTCCTTTGCTGTGCAACAGCATTTAACTTTCATTAAGTCCCATTTGTTTTTCTTTTTTAATTTCAATTTCTCTAGGAGTGGGTCAAAATGGATCTTGCTCTGATTTATGTCATAGAGTGTTCTGCCTATGTTTTCCTCTAAGAGTTTTATAGTGTCTGGCCTTACATTTAGGTCTTTAATCCATTTTGAGTTTATTTTTGTGTATGGTATTAGGGAGTGTTTTAATTTCATTCTTTTATATGTAGCTGTCCAGTTTTCCCAGCACCACTTATTGAAGAGGCTGTCTTTTCTCCATTGTATATTCTTGCCTCCTTTATCAAAGATAAGATGACCATATGTGCATGGGTTTATCTCTGGGCTTTCTATCCTGATCCATTGATCTATATTTCTATTTTTGTACCATTACCATACTGTTTTGATGACTGTAGCTTTGTAGTATAGTCTGAAGTCAAGAAGCCTGATTCCTCCAGCTCTGTTTTTCTTTCTCAAGATTGCCTTAGCTATTCGGTGTCTTTTATGTTTCCATACAAATTGTAAAATTTCTTGTTTTACTTCTGTGAAAATTGCCATTGGTAGTTTATTAGGGGTTGCGTTGAATCCATAGATTGCTTTAGGTAGTATAGTCATTTTCACAATGTTGATTCTTCCAATCCAAGGACATGATATATCTCTCCATCTGTTGGTATCATCTTTAATTTCTTTCATCAGTGTCAGTTTTCTGCATACAGGTCTTTTGTCTCCTTAGGTAGGTTTATTCCTAGGTACGTTGTTCTTTTTCTTGCAGTGGTAAATGGGAGTGTTTCCTTAATTTCTCCTTCATATTTTTCATCATTAGTGTATAGGATTGCAAGTGATTTCTGTGCATTAATTTTGTTTCCTGCTACTTTACCCAATTCATTGATTAGCTCTAGTAGTTTTCTGGTAGCATCTTTAGTATACTCTATGTATAGTATCATGTCATCTGCAAACTGTGACAGTTTTAGTTCTGCTCTTCAGATTGGGATTCCTTTTATTTATTTTCTCTGATTGCTGTGGCTAAAACTTCCAAAACTATGTTGAATAATAATGGTGAGAGTGGACAACCTTATCTTGTCCCTGAACTTAGAGGAAATGGTTTTAGTTTCTCACCATTGAGAATGATGTCAGCTGTGGGTTTGTCATATATGGCCTTTTTTATGTTGAGGTAAGTTCCCTCTATGCCTACTTTCTGAAGTGCTTTTATCATAAATGTGTGTTGAATTTTGTCAAAAGCTTTTCTGCATCTATTGAGGTGATCATATGGTTTTTCTCCTTCAAGTTGTTAATATGGCTTATCACATTGATTAATTTGCATATATTGAAGAATCCTTGCATTCCTGGGATAAACCCCACTTGATCATATGGTGTATGATCCATTACATTAAAAGTGTATGGTCCTTTTAATTTGCTGCTGGATTCTGTTTGCTAGTATTTTTTCAGGATTTTTGCATCTATGTTCATCAGTGATATTGGCCTGTAGTTTTCTTTCTTTGTGACATCTTTGTCTGGTTTTGGTAGCAGGGTGATGGTGGCCTCATAGAATGTGTTTGGAAGTGTTCCTCCCTCTGCTATATTGTGGAAAGGTTTGAGAAGGATAGGTGTTAACTCGTCTCTAAATGTTTGATAGAATTCACCTGTGAAGCCATCTGGTCCTTGGTTTTTGTTTGTTAGAAGATTTTTAATCACAGTCTCAATTTCAGTGCTTGTGAGTGTTCTGTTTATATTTCTGTTTCTTTCTGGTTCAGTCTCGGAAGGTTGTGCTTTTCTAAGAATTTATCCATTTCTTCCAGGCTGTCCATTTTTTTGGCATATAGTTGCTTATAGTAATCTCTCATGATCCTTTGCAATTCTGCAGTGTCTGTTACTTCTCCCTTTTCATTTCTAATTCTATTGATTTGAGACTTCTTCCTTTTTTTCTTGCTGAGTCTGGCTAATTGTTTATCAATTTTGTTTATCTTCTCAAAGAACCAGGTTTTAGTTTTATTGATCTTTGCTATTGTTTCCTTCATTTCTTTTGGATTTATTTCTGATCTGATCATTATGATTTCTTTCCTTCCGCTAACTTTGGGTTTTCTTTGTTCTTCTTTCTCTAATTGCTTTAGGTGTAAGGTTAGGTTGTTTATTTGAGATATTTCTTGTTTCTTGAGGTAGGTTTGTATCACTATAAACTTCCATCTTAGAACTGCCTTTGCTGCATCCCATAGGTTTTGTGTCATCGTGTTTTCATTGTCATTTGTTTCTAGATATATTTTGATTTCCTCTTTGATTTCTTCAGTGATCTCTTGGTTCTTTAGTAGTTTATTGTTTAGCCTTCATCTCTGTATTTTTTACAGACTTTTCCCTTTAATTGATATCTAGTCTCATAACATTGTGGTCAGAAAAGATACTTGATACAATTTCAATTTTCTTAAATTTACCAAGGCTTGATTTGTGATCCAAGATACGTTCTATCCTGGAGAATGTTCCATGAGCACTTGAGAAGAAAGTTTATTCTGTTGTTTTTGGATGGAATGTCCTATAAATATCAATTAAGTCCATCTTGTTTAATGTATCATTTAAAGCTTGTGTGTCCTTATTTAGTTTCATTTTGGATGATCTGTCCATTGATGATAGTGGGGTCTTAAAGTCCCCTACTATGATTGTGTTACTGTCGATTTCTCCTTTTATGGCTGTTAGCATTTGCCTTATGTATTGAGGTGCTCCTGTGTTAGGTGCATAAATATCTACGATCGTTATATCTTCTTCTTGCATTGATCCCTTGATCATTATGTAGTGGCCTTCTTTTTCTCTTGTAATAGTCTTTATTTTAAAGTCTATTTTGTCTGTTATGAGAATTGCTACTCCAACTTTCTTCTGATTTCCATATCCATGGAATATCTGTTTTCCATCCCCTCACTTTCAGTCTGTATGTGTCCCTAGGTCTGAAGTAGGTCTCTTGTAGACAGCATATGTATGGGTCTTGTTTTTATATCCATTCAGCCAGTCTATGTCTTATGGCTGGAGCATTTAATCCATTTACATTTAAGGTAGTTATCGATATGTATGTTCCTATTTCCATTTTACTTGTTTTCGTGTTTTTTTTGGGGGGGGGGAGGTCTTTTGCTTTTCTTGTGTTTCTTGCCTAGAGAAGTTCTTTTCACATTTGTTGTAAAGCTGGTTTGGTGGTGCTGAATTCTCTTAGCTTTTGCTTGTCTGTAAAGCTTTTAAGTTCTCTGTTGAATCTGAATGAGATCCTTGCTGGGTAGTGTAATCTTGGTTTGTAGGTTTTTCCCTTTCATCACTTTACACATGTCCTGCCAATCCCTTCTGGCTTGCAGAGTTTCTACTGAAAGTTCAGCTGTTAACCTTATGGGGATTTCCTTGTATGTTATTTGTTGTTTTTCCCTTGCTGCTTTTAATATTTTTTCTTTGTATTTAATTTTTGACAGTTTGATTAATATGTGTCTTGGCATATTTCTCCTTGGATTTATCCTGTATAGGACTCTCTGTGCTTCCTGGACTTGATTAACTATTTCCTTTCCCATATTAAGGAAGTTTTCAACTATAATCTCTTGAAACATTTTCTCAGTCCCTTTCTCTTTCTCTTCTTCTTCTGGGACTCCTATAATTTGAATGTTGATGCATTTAATGTTGCCCCAGATGTCTCTCAGACTGTCCTCAATTCCTTTCATTCTTTTTTTCTTTATTCTTCTCTGTGGTAGTTATTTCCACTATTTTATCTTCCAGGTCACTTATCCGTGCTTCTGCCTCAGTTATTCTGCTGTTGATTCCTTCTAGAGAATTTTTAATTTCATTTAGTGTGTTGGTCATCATTGTTTGTTTGCTCTTTAGTCCTTCTAGGTCCCTGTTAAATGTTTCTTGTATTTTCTCCATTCTTTTTCCAAGATTTTGGATCATCTTTACTATCATTACTGTGAATTCTTTTTCAGGGAGACTGCCTATTTCTTCTTCATTTGTTTGGTCTGGTGGGTTTTTATCTTGCTCCTTCATCTGCTGTGTGTTTCTCTGTCTTCTCATTTTGCTTAATTTACCGTGTTTGGTGTCTCCTTTTCACAGGTTGCAGGTTTGTAAGTCCCATTGTTTTTGGTGTCTACCCCCAGTGGGTATGATTGGTTCAGTCGGTTGTGTAGGCTTCCTGGTAGAGGGGACTGGTACCCTGTGTTCTGGTAGATGATGCTGGATCTTGTCTTTCTGGTGGACATGATTGCATCTGGTGGTGTGTTTTGGGGTGTCTGTGACCTCATTTTTATTTTAGGCAGTCTCTCTGCTAATGGGTGGTGTTGTTTTCCTGTCTTGCTAGTTATTTGGCATAGGGTGTCCAGCACTGTAGCCTGCTCATCGTTGAGTGGAGCTGGGTCTTAGTGTTGAGATGGGGATCTCTGGGAGAGCTTTCGCCATTTGATATTGAGTGGAACTGGGAGGTCTCTGGTGGACCAATGTCCTGAACTCGGCTCTCCCACCTCAGAGGCACAGGCCTGACACCCGGCCTGAGCACCAAGACCCTGTCAACCACATGGCTGCTGGTTCTGTGGTGAGCTGCCTTGATGCTCTGTGAGCCTGCAGCCGTCTTTCTTGTGGGCAGATTCACAAGGGTAAGCATAAGCCACTCTTATCACTCAAGAGATTCCAAGGATTTGGGAGCTTTGTGCCAGGAACTGCTAGTGTTGGAGCGTCTCCTGCAGAGGCAGGGGTTTTCTGTGGCTCACCGTATGGACAAAGGACACTGGCAGCAGAAGCTCTGGGAAGTACTCCTTGGCATGAGCCCTTTTGGAGTCCACCATTAGCCCCACCAAATAATATTTTTCTTCTTTATGCTACTGATTTAGAATTATTATCTTTTATAATGTCTCTAGGATTGGAATTGATGACCCCTTGTTCTTTCCTGATATTGTATGCTGTATGTTGTCTCATATCTCATTACGCACTTATCAATTTTATTAGTCTTTTCAAAAAACTAAATTTAGTCTTTCATTTCTTCTCTTGAACATTTATTTTTTTTTATAGGACACTCAACCAACTTCTAACACTTGTCTTTGAAGTAAGTTTGAAAACAAACTTTTCAAACTCATCATTATACATTGATTATTGCTACTTTTTTGTTTAACTCTCTGAGGTTATTTTTCCTAGCTTCTTATGATGAACACTATATTACTATTAGTCTTT
Source organism: Lagenorhynchus albirostris (assembly GCF_949774975.1). NCBI lineage: Eukaryota > Metazoa > Chordata > Mammalia > Artiodactyla > Delphinidae > Lagenorhynchus > Lagenorhynchus albirostris. Next base: position 62,560,692 of record NC_083102.1, read on the forward strand.
TCATTTTGAATTAGAGAATTTGTCTATTAATTTGCCCCTTTGCATGGCTTACCTGTTTCTCAACAGCTTTGATATATCATATGTTTTTATTATTAGTTCAAAATATTTTCTAATCTTTATTTTCATATCTTCTTTGACACATTAATTTTATCGTTATGTTTCCTAAATTTCAAATATTTTAGTATATTGTAGTTATTATTTATTTTAGTGGTTTAGCTTAATTTAGCTTATTTTCACTCTGATCAGAGAGCACACTCTGAAAAACTTAAAATATTTAAATTTATTTACTTTTGTTGAGATTGAATTTATAGTCAGTGTTATAATCAGTTCTGCAAAATAGGTTATGAGTACTTGGCAAAAATTTATGTATTCCATAGTGTATTTATTTCCTATTACCACTGTAACATATTACCCCAAACTTGGTGGCTTGAAGCAACACAAATGTATTATTTTATAATCCTGGAGATTAGAAATCCAAAATGTGTCAATGGGAATACACTTTCTTCCAGACACTGTAGGAGAGAATCTGTTTCCCTGTCTTTCCTAGTTTCTGGAGTTTGCCTGCATTACGTGTGTCCAGGGCCCATCCTGTAGCTTCAAAGTTTAACAGTGTAGACTCTTCCAATCTCTCCTTTTGCTTCTGTCATCATTTTGCCTTTTCCTGACTCTGGTCCTCCTTTCTTTTTCTTCTAAAGATCCATGTGATTACATTGGGTTCAGCTGGATAATTCAGGATAATCTCCTCTCAAAGTTCTTAATTTAATCACATCAGCAAAGTCCTTTTTTTCCATATAAGGTAACACATTCACAGATTCTGGGGATTTAGGCATGGATATCATGGGGGCTATTATTATGTCTACCACATGCAGTTGTAGGTATAGGACGCTAAATCAACTGTTAGCTGTGCTTTTCAAGTATTGCATACTCACTAAATTTTTGTCTCTTTTTCTATTATTTACTTAGAAAGCTAGGCTAAAATCTTTAATTATGATTTTAAATTTGTCTCTCAGTTCTGTCAATTTTAGCTTTATATGATTTGAGGCTATGTAATTAAAGAATGCAATTTTATTTTATGATTGGATTCACTCTTTCATTTCACAGACGCCGTCTTACTTCTTACAATATTTATACCTTTACCTCTTCTGAGACAATATATACACCTTAAAATATTTAACTCCTGCCCCTGACTATACCTGAGGTTTGTGTTATTGTTCTTAGTATTTTAATATGACATGATATCTCTTCCTGAGGTATCATGCTTCCTTCTGGAATAATTTTCCTTCCTCTGATGATTATTTTTAGTATATTTAAAAAATTTTGTTCTAATGATGATAAACTCTCAAGTTTCATTTGTCTAAAGTTGTCTTCACTTCGACTTCATTTCTGAAGGATATTTTCTACAAATTTAGAGTTTTACATGGATAAGTTTCTTTCAACATCTTGAAAGTTTTTAATCGTTGTATTTAATGTTCCATCATTCCTGTTAACAAACAGCTCTCTTAATATTGCATATTAGAAGATAATATGTATATTATAATATTGTATATTAGAAGATAATTTTAGACATACGGTGTTTTTAAACTTTTTGGTTTTGGTTTTCAGGTATTTTTTAAAATGATACTCCCATGTGTGATTTTCTTTTCAGTAATTCTGATAGTTTTTTTCCCCCTCTCATTAATTTTGCAGTGTCTCTAGCTTGCATGTCTTGTGTTACTGCCCCTGCACTGTTTTTCCCTTTTTTCTACCACTAGAATTACTTGCATTCTGAGGCTTTTCTTCTGGATCTCATGTATCTCTTCTATTCTTCGATATCTCTTTTTCTTCCATATGCTTCACTCTGGATATTTTCTAATTGCATATTTTCAAAAAATATTTCTTCCTGTTTAAATATCTTCTTATCTTCTGTGTCTGATCTACTTTAAAAAGGATCTCTTGAGTTCTTCATTTTTGTAATTTTTTTTAAGCTGTATTTGATTATTTTATAGATTATGGATTTTTGTTTAAACTCTCATCCTGTCAACTCTTTTTTTAACATGTTAATAACAGGTTTATTTTATTTTTTTCCAGCTTCATTGAAATCTAATTGATGTATAACATTGTGTAAATTTAAGGTGACAGTGTGATAATTTGATACATATATATATATTGCAAAATGAGTACCACAGTAAGGTTAGTTAACACATCTATTACCTCACATAATTAATTTTTGTGTGTTTATGGTGAGAACATTTAAGATATACTCTCAATAGATCATTAATTTGTCATAAGTTTTAAAAGGAAAAAATTTTATTCTATAGAAAAGATGAAGAAATCTACATGGATATAAAGAAAGCTGTTCCCTTACCATAGAGTATAGATTGACAGAAAAAATGATATAGGAAAACCACCACAACAAAAATTATCCATACATGTGAAAATACCTTAAAAATTACACAGATAAATTCTAAACTCAAAATTAAGGTTGGCGATATTATTATTAATGTAAGTCATCTAAACATTCTATAAATAAGTCAAACTTAGATACCAAAATATAAAGAGTGGTTCAGTAAAATTATTGTAGGTCATACAAAGTTGGCATGAAATTTTAATATCTAAAAAGAAATTTCAGCTACAATATTGAAATATGGGAGAAAAGGTAATATATTTAATCTTTGCATAACAATATATATAAATTATCTACAGGAATGAAATATTAAATTTATATGCCTGAAAATTTCACATAACATAGTACTAGTCTACTATCTAAAATTTTTTCTTTAGAAGATTTCCTCCAATATAAATTTAAACTGGGCCACTTTAGATATACTTTGTTTAGTATGTATACTGAACAGTTGTCAATCAAAACTAATCAAATCAAGAACTTCATACTAATAAATAAATTTTCCTTAAGGGGATTATGTTGCAAAAATGTTGTGACTTTCTTCCTTTTTTATTTTTATAATTAATTTTTTACTGATCTGTTGCTGTGTCCTCAAGAACCACTCCCAAAATGTCATTCCTATTTTTTAATAGCATAATATAAGCATCATTATACGCAAAGACAATCTCCTTTTAACACTTTGAAAGTACTTCACCAAGCGCAACTGCATTGAGGGCAATAACTACAGATTGTAATATTTACAAAGGTGGTGATCATTATGAAAGCTTAAAGTTATGGAGTGTTTATTATATGCCAAGCACCATACTAAATGATTAACATTTATTATCCATTATCTATAATAAATAGACCTATAAAAATACTTCAGCTTGAACATGTAACTTGCTCCATATCATTTAACTAGTACTTGGGAAAGTTGAGGCTTCATGTTACCTTGTCAGGATTTAGAAATGGCATTGTAAAGTATTTCATGATTTAACTCTGACAGTGTAATATTTGGCACTAACATATACATGAATATAATTCTCCATCAGGGAATTTTAAAAATTAAGCCCAGAGGTACTTTGAAAAGAAGTTTTATTTGGTTTTCTAATAATCCAAGAGAACAAAATAAAGTACATTTCTAAATATGTAATGTTACCGAATGTGTTATATTTGTTATTAAAAGGAGAGCGATACTGACCATGTAAATTCAATGCATGTTAAATAAGCATATTGGTAAACTGATTTTGTTTTTCTATTATTTCCATCAGTCAGCTTCCTCAGTGGGTCAATTTAAACCTATCTAATAATGAATTTCCTATGATTTTTATTAGTCTAGAGATGTCTGCAGAGTATTTTAATTAACCTCATGAATTTCAATTAATATTTAAACATGTCTCTAACTTTATTATATTTTAATTAATAAAATCACCGTGTACTTCATCAGGCCTTAGAATTGTATGACCGAAATTGTTTCTGGCTAGTGCTATCCCCAAAAGTCCTTAATCGATTTGCTATCGATTGCTTAATCGATAGCTTAATCGATTGCTATCCCCAAAAGTCCTTAATGTGATCTGCTCTTAGAAATGGTCATGCAACCTAACTACCTGGAAGGCTTTGCCCTCTCCAGTGGAAGAGAAATATTCCTCAGCTTAAAGACATGAACTGAATGGATCTGAGTTATAAAGAAGTAAATGCTCTACTGATATATCAATGACTTTTATTTTTAAATGTAAAATATACCCAGAAGCAAATACATTTATTACATACGGGAACAAAATCGGTGTTCAGAGAAAGCTACTTGCAGTTTATTTCAAAGATCATGAATTACAAAAAAAATAAATGAAAAGAAAAAGAACTTATAAAACCACTGTAGCATTACAGTGAATTGTAAGAACAGAGTTTTTCAAAGTACCTTATATTTAATGTAATATAGTCAGATTTACTGTATAAAATACTTTTTTTCCTTTATAATGAGAAATTTACTCTATCTCTGTTACAGAAGCACTATTTTTCATCCCTAAAATCATTCTATCCAAGCTGAGTGTACATTTAAAATCAAAGCTTTAAAATATAATGTATGTCAGCCCGTTATGAGTGTTTTCTTTAGAGGAAAGGGGTTGCTTTTTGTAGACATAATGTAAAATTTTTGTGTTCTTTACTAATATTCTTAAGTGACTTTTAAAAAGCATGTACACTAGATATAGAAAAATGGTAGAGAGAATGACTGCATTAATTAAGTGATAAACCATATCATTTTCTAGGTAATCTATAAATGGTAACAGATTGCAAAAGGTTATATATTATTTTTACCTACATTAATTAAATATTAAAATTGGAAGAAAAATGTAGCATATTATCTATCTTTTCTTTATTCAATTAACAAAATATTTGTTTTATTTTAATTTTGATGTAATTTGGTATATAGAAACCTATAGAACTTGTATTTTAATGTGACTAGGTCAGAGAGTGATCTCCCTATATAGAAGCCACATGAGGAAGGTAAAATCAAGCACATCAGTCCCCTGTCCCTCCTCCAGCCCCACTCTAGGTCAGGTATCCAATGTCTACAACCTATTTACAGTACATTTACCTGATGGTGTCCTTCCTGTCAGAGTTCCATGATCTGACCCATCACCTCTCCTAGTCACACGTTTCCCCATTGTCTCTGGGTCTTTCATTTGGTGCTATTAACAATGACAATGATATTAAATTTTTTATCATGACAATATTGAAAGATGGTTTAAGTACGTTCCAAAAACCCACATCCTAGAATCCTTATAAAGAAGATTAAGCTTATGCAGACTTCCTAGTACTATGGAGATTTGGCCTCAGACCCCCTTGTAGAACCCATAACCCAAGTAAGCATTGTTAACCACACATGAATCACAAGAGATCTTTGTTCTTCTGGACAGAGGCCTAGCCTGACAATACTCCAAAATGCTTTCTTGATTTCTAATTATTTTGTTCATAGTTTTGGCCAATGATGACTAAAATCTGAGAACACAAGTGGTCAAGGCAGTCTACCTCAGACTAATAATTGTATGCTGGAAAGATGGAGATACTCCCTAGAACCAAGCTGCTTAGCTTAGCAGCATTTCAGCTACATGGAAGGAAGTAATCCAAAGACGCAAATATCCAAGTGGATGCTATGCTTAAATATTAATATTTAAAAAATCTTTACAAAATAAAATAATTAAAATACTCTCCCTCTAGAGTTTTAATAGCATCTCTAGGACCCTAAAACTGCATTCCAAGGTTCATTTGCTCAGATATTGAATGATGGGAAAAGCCTTGAGCTTCCCCCTATTTGCAGTGTGCAATGAAAAAAACGATGCTTCTTATATTGGTGCTGATGCCATATCATTTACATGGTTTTGCTGTATTGTAGGCCCTGTACTAATCTTAAAAATGCCATTATAAGAAAGATACTACTACATATATAATTTTTTAATTTTTGGAAATTGGTTCAGAAAACAGGTTTGCCTAAGTTTCAAAATAAATGAAGATGGAGCCAGAATTTGAACTAATGTCTGCATGACTGCAAAATCTGTGCTTTTTCTACCATAATAAATAAAACATTGAATATTTGGACGTAAATATTTGCCCTTCCAAAAATATACTTCGTCCTTTGGAGCGAATGTGCATTTCTCCAGCAATGTACCATTAAAGTGAAAAGAATATCAGAGCTTTTTAGGGAATTCCCGGTGATCCAGTGGTTAGGGCTCCATGCTCTCACTGCCAAGAGCCCGGGTTTGATCCCTGGTTGGGGAACTAAGATCCCACAAGCCACGTGGTGTGGCCAAAAAAAAGAATAACAGGACTCTTTTGAAACTAATGACATTTATGGGGACCTCATATAAATATTTGTTTATGCTTATTAATAACCAATGTAATTAGTTGTTAAATATACCATATACTTAGATTGTAATTTTCCTATTGAAATAAAATATTCTGTATGTTCTATAAGTTAAATAACGTGAGATTGGCAAAGCAGTTGCCTTCTGATTTTTATTTTGAATAAGGAATGGTTTGTTTCTACCTTTGGCTGTCTATGCATTTCAAATTCTGAAAACAAATATATTTTTATTGTAAAATACACTGTCTTATTCAAATGGGGGTCTCCATTACAAAGCATTTCACAGAGATACTTAATTCACAGCATTGCGGTCAGTCTTAATGAAGAAAGTGTTTGGACCGAAATGTAATCAGCCAACCCAAAGAATCTCCTTGGACTTTTATGTCTTTTAAAATTCTATTTGGAGGGCTTCCCTGGTGGCGCAGTGGTTGAGAGTCCGCCTGCCGATACAGGGGACATGGGTTCGTGCCCCAGTCAGGGAGGATCCCACATGCCGCGGAGCGGCTGGGCCCGTGAGCCATGGCCGCTGAGCCTGCGCGTCCAGGGCCTGTGCTCTGCAACGGGAGAGGCCACAACAGTGAGAGGCCCGCATACCGCAAAAAAAAAAAAAATTCTATTCGGAGGCTACATTTAGAAAATATAAAGCTTCCTGACAAACTATTTTAGTCCTCAGAAGGATCCCAGGATCAGCACAAGTATTCCCCCAAATGACAATATGTTTATTACAGTCTAAGATATTTTTTAAAGAAAAAAATTTGAAAACTCTAACCATTATGTCTAGGTATCAGATTTCTAAAACTTAAAAACATATCTGTACTCCAACCTTTATATCAGTCTTTGTTGAGTTAGAGATCAAAATAAGTCACAGAATTGCTGGACATCCTATATGGCCAGTGAAAACACAGGGAAAAGCTAATATTAAAGAGTTAAGTATTAAGAAGACTTTGTCCTTTCTAGACCCTGATCTCTCTCCACATCGTTTTTGCCAACCCACAATAAACAACGCCTGTTGTTCCTATCTCATCTTTTGCACTTTTACCAATTTTTATAGACATTTTTCTGAGCACCAAAATATTACGTTTTTTTCTCTACAAGATTGCATGGTCAGGTGGCCTGGAAAACTGACAGAAAAGAGAAAGCAATCACATAAACACTATGATAGAGGAAAACCCAAAGTCCTGTTGGAACTCTGAATCCCCAAATGGGATGTATGTGCTCTGGGGCAGGGAAGGTAACTTGAGAGCTGACTTATGAAGAATTATTTGGCATTAGACAGATGAAGAATGAATGAATAAGCTAAGAACATTGTTAGAGAATGGTTCTGTTTGCAAACTCAAGGGAGTTAGGGCAACTACATGTAAATTACTACTTGAAACACAGATAACAAGCTAAGGCAAGAAAGAGGAGGGTGTTTTATGACTTGCCAAAAATATGATTTGATTCCAAAACTGATGCAGGAACAATTGATGGGATTTTATGTGGAAGGGAAACAAGCATTAATATATTTCCAGATACTCCTGTATTAGTTTCTACTCTTCGCATTCTCTTTCAGATCTAGTTGTTAGAACATAATAAGTAAGGTGTTATGTGTCCCTTTATCAGTTGCGACCTGCATTTTCTGAAATGCCTTAAAGTGTACAAGACTGATTTTCTAATGGTGTAAATAAGTAGATCATAATAAATATTCAGAGATGTTTTGGAACAGCTGGATGACTTTACCACAAACTAGCTGACTCACAGGTGAAGCAGGTCACCTATTTTGTTCGCTCATGTGACCAGCCCTACTTTTACATTTACATAAAAGATATAGGTGTAATGTTGGATAGATTCCTAAAGTCAATTCATACTATCGGATCTTAACTGTTAAGGCTCATTCAGTATTTTGATTACCATATAGTCAAATGAAAAGGAATAGGAGAAATGAAAAGTGGAGGTAATTGAGTTGAAAATGCTTACTCTTCAATTGATTGCACTGGAAGGATTTGTGGATTAGACTAGAAGAGAATAGTATAGCTTCTGATGATTATCAAATATACATAATTTAAACTAAGGGAAAACCTCTCCCAGAAAAGGCTTCTGAATGCTTGTTTGAGATCCCCTATCATAAAAGACAGATTTACAAGAGAAAAACGAACAGAAGTTTATTAACATGTGACTAACTCCCTAACATGTCTTAGAATTCAGGATTAAATATCATCTTAATCAGGAAAAGGAAGGGAGAAATGTAGGTCTCTTGGGGAAGAGTCAATGATTTTCAGGAAAGATGAATGGGCCCTCAGCAGAATAGATGGAAGGTATGACAGTTCGTGACAAAGTTTGTCTGCGTGTGGTATCAACTTGTAGTTTCCTCTCCTGTAATGAGAGTCAGTCTTTCCTGGTTGATGAAATTTCCAGGGAAGGGATTTTGGACAATTCAATTGCAAAGAAAGAAAGATCTGCCTTTAAGCAGATAATGGGAGTTCAGAGAAAGCTTCTGCCTCCATTTGCTAGTTTTCAAGTGCCTACAGCTCAAAATAATATACCAAAGCAGCATATTTTGGAGTGGCATATTCTTCTACTAATTCCTGTGCATAAAGGGACAAAGTGTTTTTAATAAAGCTTCAATATGTACTGTGGTTATAAGGAGTAATAATTTTATATCTGTTAAATGTCATAGTATTTTTTAACATTGAATAGAAATATCTGGAGAAATGGAACAAAATATATAAAGTTAATGTAAAATTTTTAAACATCTTTATTGGAGTATAATTGCTTTACAGTGTTGTGTTAGATTCTGCTGTATAATAAAGTGAATCAGCTATATGTATACATATAAACCCTCCCTCTTGTGTCTCCCTCCCCCCTCCCTATCCCACCCCTGTAGGTGGTCACAAAACACCGAGCTGATGTGCCCATGCAATGTGGCTGCTTCCAACTGTCTATTTTACATTTGGTAGTGTATATATGTCCGTGCTACTCTCTCAGTTCATCCCAGCTTACCCTTCCACCTCCCTGTGTCCTCAAGTCCATTCTCTATGTCTGTGTCTTTATTTCTATCCTGACCCTAGGTTCTTCAGAACCATTCTTTTTTTTTTTTTTTTAGATTTCATATATATGTGTTAGCATACACTATTTGTTTTTCTCTTTCTGACTTACTTCACTCTGTATGACAGACTCTACATCCATCCACCTCACTAGAAATAACTCAGTTTCGTTTATTTTTATGACTGAGTATTATTCCATGGTATATATGTGCCACATCTTATTTATCAATTCATCTGTCGATGGACACTTAGGTTGCTTCCATGTCCTGGCTATTGTAAATAGAGCTGCAGTGAACATTGTGGTACATGACTCTTTTTGAATTATGGTTTTCTCAGGATATATGCCCAGTAGTGGGAATGCTGGCTCATATGGTAGTTCTATGTTTAGTTTTTTAAGGAACCTCCATACTGTTCTCCATAGTGGTTGTATCAATTTACATTCCCACCAACAGTGCAAGAGGGTTCCCTTTTCTCCACACCCTCTCCAGCATTTATTGTTTGTAGATTCTTTGATGATGGCCATTCTGATGGGAGTGAGGTGATACCTCATTATAGTTTTGATTTGCATTTCTCTAATGATCAGTGATGTTGAGGATCCTTTCATATGTTTGATGGCAGTCTGTATATCTTCTTTGGAGAAATGTCTATTTAGGTCTTCTACCCATTTTTGGATTGGGTTGTTTGTATCTTTGCTGTTGACCTGCATGAGCTGCTTGTATATTTTGGAGATTAGTCCTTTGTCAGTTGCTTCGTTTGCAAATATTTTCTCCCATTGTGAGGGTTGTCTTTTCATCTTGTTTATAGTTTCCTTTGCTGTGCAAAAGCTTTTAAGTTTCATTAGATCCCATTTGTTTATTTTTGCTTTGATTTCCATTTATCTAGGCGGTGGGTCAAAGAGGATTTTGCTGTGATTTATGTCATATAATGTTCTGCCTATGTTTTCCTCTAAGAGTTTTATAGTGTCTGGCCTTTAATCGATTTTGAGTTTATTTTTGTGTGTGGTGTTAGGAAGTGTTCTAATCATATTCCTTTACAGGTAGCTGTCCAGTATTCCGTGCACCGCTTATTGAAGAGGCTTTCTTTTCTCCATTGTATATTCTTGCCTCCTTTATCAAAGATAAGGTGACCATATGTGTGTGGGTTTACCTCTGGGCTTTCTGTCTTGTTCCATTGATCTATATTTCTGTTTTTGTGCCAACACCATACTGTCTTGATTTCTGTAGATTTATAGTATAGTCTGAAGTCAGGGCACCTGATTCCTCCAGCTCCGTTTTTCTTTCTCAAGATTGTTTTGGCTATTTGGCGTCTTTTGTGTTTCCATACAAATTATAAAATGTTTTGTTCTAGTTCTGTGAAAAATGCCTTGGTAGTTTGCTAGGGATTGCATTGAATCTGTAGATTGCTTTGGGTAGTACAGTCATTTTCACAATGTTGATTCTTGCAGTCCAAGGACATGGTATATCTCTCCATCTGTTTGTATCATCTTTAATTTCTTTCTTCAGTGCCTTATAGTTTTCTGCATACAGGTCTTTTGTCTCCTTAGGTAGGTTTATTCCTAGGTATGTTATTCTTTTTCTTTCAATGGTAAATAGGAGTGTTTGCTTGATTTCACTTTCAGATTTTTCATCATTAGTGTATAGGAATGCAAGAGATTTCTGTGCAATAATTTTGTATCCTGCTACTTTACCAAATTCATTGATTACCTCTAGTAGTTTTCTGGTAGCATCTTTAGGGTTCTCTATGTATAGTATCATGTCATCTGCAAACAGTGATAGTTTTACTTCTTTTCCAATTTGGATGTCTTTTATTTATTTTTCTTCCCTGATGGCTGTGGCTAAATCTTCCAAAACTATGTTGAATAATAGTGGTGAGAGTGGGCATCCTTATCTTATTCCTGAACTTAGAGGAAGTGCTTTCAGTTTTTCACCATTAAGAATGTTGTTGGCTGTGGGTTTGTCATATATGGCCTTTTTTATGTTGAGGTAAGTTCCCTCTATGCCTACTTTCTGGAGAGATTTTATCATAAATGGGTGTTGAATTTTGTCATAAATTGGTGTTTAATTTTGTCAAAAGCTTTTTCTGCATCTATTACAGTGATCATATGGTTTTTATCCTTCAATTTGTTAGTATGGTGTATCACACTGATTTGTGTATATTGAAGTATCCTTCCATCCCTGGGATAAACCCCACTTGATCATGGTGTATGATCCTTTTAATATACTGTTGGATTCTGTTTGCTAGTATTTTGTTGAGGATTTTTGCATCTATGTTCATCAGTGATATTGGCCTGTAGTTTTCTTTTTTTGTGACATCTTTGTCTGGTTTTGGTATCAGGGTGATGGTGACCTCGTAGAATGAGTTTGGGAGTATTCCTCCTTCTGCTATCTTTTGGAAGAGTTTGAGAAGAATAGATGTTAGCTCTTCTCTAAATGTTTGATAGAATTCACCTCTGAAGCCATCTGGTCCTGGTTTGTTGGAAGATTTTTAATCACAGTCTCAATTTCAGTGTTTGTGATTGGTCTGTTTATATTTTTTATCTCTTCCTGGTTCAGTCTCGGAAGGTTGTGCTTTTCTAAGAATGTGTCCATTTTTTCCAGGCTGTGCATTTTATTGGCATATAGTTGCTTGTAGTAATCTCTCATGATCCTTTGTTTTTCTGCAATGTCAGTTATTACTTCTCCTTTTTCATTTCTAATTCAGTTGACTTGAGTCTTGTCCCTTGTTTTCTTAATGAGTCCGACTAGTGGTTTATCAATTTTGTTTATATTCTTAAAGAAGCAGCTTTTAGTTTTACTGATCTTTGCTATTGTTTCCTTCATTTCTTTTCATTTATTTCTAATCTGATCTTTATGATTTCTTTCCTTCTGCTAACTTTGGGTTTTTTTTGTTTTTCTTTCTCTAATTCCTTTAGGTGTAAGGTTAGGTTGTTTATTTGAGATGTTTCTTGTTTCTTGAGGTAGGATTGTATTGCTATAAACTTCCCTCTTAGAAATGCTTTTGCTCCATCCCATAGGTTTTGGGTCATCATGTTTTCATTGTCATTGTTCTAGGTATTTTTTGATTTCCTCTTTGATTTCTTCAGTGATCTCTTGGTTCTTTAGTAGTTTATTGTTTAGCCTCCATGTGTTTGTATTTTTTACAGTTTTCTCCTGTAATTGACATCTAGTCTCATAGCATTGTGGTCAGAAAAGTTACTTGATAGAATTTCAATTTTCTTAAATTTACCAAGGCTTGATTTGTGACCCAACATACATTCCATCCTGGAGGATGTTCCATGAGCACTTGTGAAGAAAATGTATTCTGTTGTTTTTGCATGGAATATCGTATAAATATCAATTAAGTCTATCTTGTTTAATGTATCATTTAAAGCTGTATTTCCTTATTTATTTTCATTTTGGACGATCTGTCCATTGGTGAAAGTGGAGTGTTAAAGTGTCCTAGTATTACTGTGTTACTGTCGATTTCCCCTTTTATGGTTGTTAGCATTTGCCTTATATATTGAGGTGCTCCTCTGTTGGATGCATAAATATTTACAATTGTTATATCTTCATCTTGGATTGATCCCTTGATCATTATGTAGTGTCCTTCTTTGTCTCTTGTAATAGTCTTTATTTTAAGGTCTATTTTGTCTGATATGAGAATTGCTACTCTAGCTTTCTTTTGATTTCCATTTGCATGGAATATCTTTTTCCATGCCCTCACTTTCAGTCTGTATGTGTCCCTAAGTCTGAAGTGGGTCTCTTGTAGAGAGCTTATATATGGGTCTTGTTTTTGTATCTATTCAGCCAGTCTATGTCTTTTGGGTGGAGCATTTAATCCATTTACATTTAAGGTAGTTATCGATATGTATGTTCCTATTTCCATTTTCTTAATTGTTTTGGGTTTGTTTTTGTATGGCTTTTGCTTCTCTTGTGTTTCCTGCCTAGAGAAGTTCCTTTAGCATTTGTTGTAAAGCTGGTTGGTGGTGCTGAATACTCTTAGCTTTTGCTTGTCTCTAAACATTCTAATTTCTCTGTTGAATCTGAATGAGATCCTTGCTGGGTAGAGTAATCTTGGTTGTAGGTTTTTCCCTTTCATCACTTTAAATGTGTCCTGCCACTCCCTTCTGGCTTGCAGATTTTCTGCTGTAAGATCAGCTGTTAACGTTATGGGGATCCCCTTGCATGTTTGTTGCTTTTCCCTTGCTACTTTTAATATTTTTTCTTTGTATTTAATTTTTGATAGTTTGATTAATGTGTGTCTTGGTGTGTTTCTCCTTGGATTTATCCTTTATGGGACTGTGTTTGCTTCCTGGACTTGATTGACTATTTCCTTTCCCATGTTAGGGAGGTTTTCAACTATAATTTCTTCAAATATTTTCTCAGACCCTTTCTTTTTCTCTTCTTCAGTGACCTCTATAATTCAAATATTGGTGTGTATAATGTTGTCCCAGAGGTCTCTGAGACTGTCCTCAGTTCTTTTCATTCTTTTTTCTTTATTCTGCTCAGTGGTAGTTATTTCCACTATTTTATCCTCCAGGTCACTTATCCTTTCTTCTGCTTCAGTTTTTCTGGTATTGATTCCTTCTGGAGAATTTTCAGTTTCATTTATTTTGTTGTTCATCATTGTTTGTTTGCTCTTTAGTTCTTCTAGGTTCTTGTTAAACATTTCTTGTATTTTCTCCATTCTATTTCCAAGACTTTAGATCATCTTTACTATCATTACTCTGAATTCTTTTTCAGGTAGACTGCTTATTTCCGCTTCATTTGTTTGGTTGGTGTGTTTTTACGTTGCTCTTTCATCTGCATATTTCTCTGTCTTCCCATTTTGTTTAACTTACTGTATTTGGGGTCTCCTTTTTTCAGGCTGCAGGTTCATAGTTCCTGTTGTTTTTTGTGTCTGCCCCCAGTGGGTAAGGTTGGTTCAGTGGATTTTGGAGGGGACTGCTGCCAGTGTTCTGGTGGCTGGGGCTGGAACTTGTCTTTCTGGTGGGCAGGGCTGCGTCTAGTCGTGTGTTTTGGGGTGTCTGTCACCTTATTATGATTTTAGGCAGCCTCTCTGCTAATTTGTGTGGTTGTGTTCCTGTCTTGCTAGTTGTTTGGCATGGGACATCCAGCCCTGGAGCTTGCTGGCTGTTGGGTGTTGCTGGATCTCAGTGGTCAGACAGAGATCTCTGGGAGAGCTCTTGCCAATTGATGTTACGTTGGGCTGGGAGGTCTCTGGTGATCCCGTGTCCTGAACTCGGCTGTCCTATGTTGAGGCTCAGGCCTGACTCCAGGCCAGAGCACCAAGATCTTGTCAGCTACACAGCCAGGTACATGGGGAGTTTCTTGCCTTTTGGGAAGTCTGAGGTCTTCTACCAGTGTTCAGTAGGTGTCCTGTAGGAGTTGTTCCACATGTAGATGTATTTTTGATGTGTTTGTGGGGTTGAAGGTGATCTCTACGTCTTACTGCTCTGCCATCTTGAAGGTCCACCAATATAAATGTTTTACAGCTGCTATCGAGTATAAGTACAACAGGGAAATACATCTGAGCTACTAGAAGAAAATTTGATATCTTATTTCAATTTGCTTAGTTAAAGAACAGTGGAAAAGTCACACAAAACATTGAAAATGAATATAGTGAATAGGTTCCCTAATAGCAGAATTGTAAAAGAAAACATTCAGCTCACAATAACTGTCATTGACTTTTTAAAAACAATGGCTCTTACTTGAACACCAGTTTGAGCTAGCATGAAGGATTTTATAGATGTGATGTGCATAAATAGCCTTGATGAGAAGTAGACATATGAATGTATGTGTGTGTATGTCTGTGTGTGTTCAGACTTTGGCAGTTGTTTAAAAATTTTATGTGTAATACTTTTATTTAGCAAAAAAAATGCACTTGAAATATGTCTAGTATGATAAAATAAAAATTTTAATTTAATTTTAATCAATTTTACTTACAATATAAAAACTGAAGCAGTGCGTAATGAGCCCAATTACAATATGTTCTTTCAAAATTCATATACTAAAATCCTAACCCCCAGTACCACAGAATGTGAGTGTATTTGGTGAGAGGATCTTGAAAGAGGAAATTAAGTTAAATAGGTCATATGGGTGAGCCCTAATCCAAGATGACCAGTGTCCTTATAAGATGAGGAGATTAGAACATAGACACATTACAGAGGGAAGATCATATGAAGACATAAGGAGAGGACAGCTATCTACAAGCCAACAAGAGTACTCAAACTAAAACCAGCTCTCCTAACACCTTGATCTTAGACTTCTAGCCTCCAGAGCTGCGAGCAAAGTTTTGCATTGTTTAGGCCACCCACTCTATGATACTTTTTTATAGCAGCCCTAGGAAATTAATACACAGTGTAAAATGTATTTCTATTAAATGTAACTTTATCCTTTTATGGGACTGCATTTTACTTTAACAGTTGAAAATTTAACATCCAAGTTGGGATGTGCTGTAAGTTTAAAGTATACTCTGGATTTCAAAGCCTTCCTTGGCAGAAAATAATATAAAATGTATATACTTGTAGTGATTACATGTAGAAATCACAATATTTTCCATGTGTTGTTTTATATATTTATTAGGTTGGATTAAATATGCTATTAAAATTAAGGTCACTTTATTTTTTTTTAAACATCTTTATTGGAGTATAATCACCTTACAATGTTGTGTTAGTACAACATTGTGAATGTACAACAAAGTGAATCAGCTATATGTATACATATATCCCCATATCCACTCCCTGTTGCGTCTCCCTCCCACCCTCCTTTTCCCACCCCTCTGAGTGGTCACAGAACACAGAGGTGATCTCCCTGTGCTATGTGGCTGCTTCCTGCTAGCTATCTATTTTACATTTGGTAGTATATATTAGTCCATGCCACTCTCTCACTTCGTCCCAGCTTACCCTTCCCCGTCCCCGTGTCCTCAAGTCTGCGTCTTTATTCCTGTCCTGACCCTAGGTTCTTCAGAACCTTCTTTTCTTTTTTTTTTTTTTGATTCCATATATATGTTAGCATACTGTATTTGTTTTTCTCTTTCTGACTTACTTCACTCTGAATGACAGACTCTAGGTCCATCCACCTCAGTACAAATAGCTCAATTTCATTTCTTTTTATGGCTGAGTATTATTCCATTGTATATATGTGCCACGTCTTCTTTATCCATTCATGTGTTAAAGTTTTTTTCTTTTATAATGTGACTTTTTAAAAATTCTTTTTAATATAGCTACCAGTAAATTTAAAATCACTTATATTGCTTATATTTCTATTGAAAAGCTGTGTTCTAGGCATTCCTCTTGGCTCTAATATGACAAAAAAGGAAAACTAGTTAGTGGGAGAGTAAGGATGAGCTCAGATCACATATTTTGGGCTTAGCATGAGTCGTGAAGTAATAGCTCACCACTAATTTTAAGTCAGACACAGGTGCTACCACAGATATCTCATTTTTTGTACACCTTTTCCCTGATCCTGAATGATGGTCACTATATATATTTTTCTAGCATCTCTTTCTGATGTACATTGTAAAGAGATTTTAAATATTATGTTTCTGACTTTTTAACCAAATAATTAAGTTTGAAATATTTTCTATTCTGAGCCTATTATTGGTTTCCAAATCCAAGAAAATAAATTAATATACGAATGGAATTTTACATGTCTCTTTGCCAAAAAAGCAAACAGTATGCTTTCTTTAATTATTTACCACATCAAGTATCTCTGTGGAATCATTTTCTTATTATAATTACATCCCTCAAAAAATGGATCAAAACAGAGTGAACCTAAACTTTTCTGCTAACATGAAAGATTAGTAAAAAATAACTGTAATGAAAGAAAATGGTCTCTTGATTTTAGAGAGTAAAGTTTACCACTTAAAAATAAAAAAACTAAGAACAGCGTTTAAAAAGCAATTTTTAAAAACAGCACATTGCCCGTTGTATGCCATTTTCAAGGCTTCTGAATAAAAGGCAAGTCCTCAAAATAATTCATATATATTAATGCTTTTTTAACAAAGGAAATGTCTCAGTTAAAGTAAGCAGGGGACTTTCCTGGTGGTCCAGTGGTTGGGACTTCTTCCAATGCAGGGAGTGTGGGTTTGATCCCTGGTCGGGGAGCTGGGATCCCACATGCCTCAGGGCCAAGGAACCAAAACATAAAACAGGAGCAGTGTTGTGGTAAGTTCAATAAAGACTTTAAAAATGGTCCCCATCAAACAAATCTTAAAAAAAAAATTTTAAAAAAGAGGAAATTTTAAGTATTAGTTCTTTCCGCAGGATAATCTAGTAAAATATCATGAACATTAACTTTTATCTAGTCATTGTTAGAGAGTAGACCGAGGTAACGTATCCAGAGCAATTATGCCTCATCATTGGTCATAAGGATATGACCTTCTATTCTATTAATTAGGAAGATCACTTTCACTCTTCTTGATAAACCCCCCAAAGTGGTCTGTCCTGGGCCTACTGAACATTTTACATTGATAAAGTAGGTGTAATGAGTTCTGCTTCACAGATGCAGCCTTGGGCTCTTTTGACACATTTCCTGAAAAGATCACCAGTTATTATGCAGGTAATGAGGCAATAATTCATTACTTGATGTCTTCCTCTTAGAAGCTCAGGAACTACACCTATCTGTGTAAAGCTTCTGAAAATTTCCAAGTAAATATCTGTTTCAGAGTATTTAATAATACAAAAATATATTTAAGGTTCAGTTACATTGTCATGAAATACATAAGAGGAAAGCCAGTCATTAAAACTCATTAGTCTAGAAATTGCTTAAGGCTGTTTTTGTGAGTTACTTTACGAAGTCCCAAGACCTACCTACTGTTATAGACTCAATGGTAGTAATGAGGCTCCATGGACAAAATAACGATGCAAAAGCCATTTGGCAAATAATACATTTAAAATTATGGACTTAAAAGAGAATATTTTCATAAGAAAAGTCCTTGAGGGTAGCGATGTTGGCACTTACTGATATAGGTGATCTACCTCAGATTTGAAGCATTGAATTCATATGTATATTCCATTTAATATTTCCCAAACATCTTATATTTTGAATGATAATTTTTAGTCACAATATTTTCTATGAATGCAAATGCTTTAAAACTAAGTTATCATTCTTGTTCTGCACTTCATCTGCCAAACAGGCATATTTGTATTTTAGGAAGAGGGGTAAATAAAATTAATAAAATAAGTATGCTGTGACCAGTGATAATTATTGACAAATTTGTAGATTAAGGAGACTACTATCTCAGCTTTAAGAACAGACACAGCCCAAAGTGAAGGGATAGAAAAAGATATTTCACACATAACTAATCATCATGGAATTGAAAACCAAAATCACAATGATATATCATCTCATATCTGTTAGAATGGCTGTCTATCATCAAAAAGACAGATAACAATTGTTGGCAAGGATGTGGAGAAAAGGGAACCATTGTGTACTGTTGGTGGGAATGTAAATTGGTATAGCCACTATGGAAAACAGTATGGAGGTTCATCAAAAAATTAAAAGTAGAACTACCAATCACAGTTCTGGGTATTTATCCGAAGGAAATGAAAACAGAATCTCAAAGAGATATCTGTAATCCCATGTTCATTGCAGCCTTATTCATTATAGCCAAGATGTGGAAACAATTTAACTGGTGTCTGTTAATGTGGGAATGAATAAAGATGTGGTATCATACAAAGTTGTGATATTGATAGATAGATAGATAGAGATAGATTGATATCATAGAGTATTATTCAACCATGAGAAAGAATAAAATCCTGCCATTTGTGACAACATGGATGGAATGCTTGAGGGCACCATACTGAGGGAAGTAAGTCAGACAAAGACAAATAGTGTATGATATCACTTATATGTGGAATCTGAATGTAGAGACAGAGAGTAGAAGCGTGGTTACAAAGGGCTGGGGTGGGGTGGGGCAAATGAGGAGATATCGATCAAAGAATACAAACGTCCAGTTAGGAGATGAATATGTCCTGAGGTTCTAATACACAGCATTTTGAATGTAGTTAACAATGCTGTATTACATACAAGAAAGTTGGGGGAATAAAAAACAATTTTGTGTCATTTGCTTCTTATTTTCATATTCTATATGAAAACAAATGCAAGTTATATATCCTCTATTTTCCTTTTCAGAATACAGGTATTTTCAAAGTTAGGAAAAACTCATCTCACTGGTAAATTGAATTATAATTTAAATGCATTAAAAGTGCTCACTAAAGGAAGCATAACATAAATATAATGAAACTGACCATCTATTCTGAACATTTGAATTTTATATACTCTGAGTTTCTTAAACCAGACCACATCTGTATTTCTATTAATCATTCATTAAATATAAAATGATTCCCAAGCTGGTGAAAACAGGAATACCTAAAGGGTAATTGTTTGAAGTTTCAGGCTTTCCTGACTTTACTTCTGTACTCTCATGTCCTTGAGGAAAAGAGTCATAGTTATTGAAATGGTGATACATTCTGTCAACTTCTCACTCACTAAGGAATTGATAACTTGTAATACATAGGGCTTTTAGGCATAAGATTAAAACAGAGAAAAGATACTATGGATGTTGTGTCAGAAGTAAATAGAGATTTCTTTAATCTGATATCTGAGATAAGAAAGGTGAAATAAAGGATCCTTCAAGGTCAGAAATATACTCATTGGTTAGTATTGTGGGGTAGTAATCAGGGCAAATCATCATTAGGGCCGAACAAGTGGTTGAGGGTCTAAAAAACACTTAATCTCGGTGCATTGGGGTGTTGGTGGCAGCTTGGCAAGAATTCTTTCTTTGGTGGATCAGATGCTTCAGAAGTTCCCAGGAATTTTATGGGTATCAGTCTTCACCTGTAATTTTAAAACGGTATACTTATACTGGAGAGAACAATGACATAATAGGAATCGATTCCTGCTCTGAGCCTCCTATTTCTGTATTTGCTGTTGCCATAGCAAATGACACAAAGTTGCATCACACACTGCACAGCTTCTCTCTCTAGCAGAACAGACCATTAGGAACCTATTACAACACTGCATTCTTTACTTTGCTTCTGCTCCCTTCTTTCTTCCTCCATCCCTCTACATATCACTCTTTGATCTCTGCCGTTGGTCACTGTTGATATATGAAGGTGCGGAATCTGGAGATGGCCCCTGCTCTGTGTAAAGCACCTGGTTCAGTTCTACAGGTGTTAGATTGCCCCCAACCACTTGTTATGAAATGCCCCATGACCTCATGTTTACATCTCTTTCTTTGAGCCTGGAGTTACTTTGAAAAATTCCTACACTTATACCTCATGAGGTTCTATGATCCATAGCTCAGAGTTGAAACATTGGCTAGTCAGTCTTGCTTCTTCTTACAATACAATCCATTCTGCTACATATGCAAAAGCTCCTTAAACAGGCAGGCACCTGTTTGATGGTTGATTTCACCATTTCCTATTTTTCAGGACTACACATTTCTTTTGGTCATATTTTCCCATTTTTAATTCATTTCAGTGGGATTTTGAAGGAGTGGAGTAAATATGGGAGTTCAAATATCCCTCATTGCTTTTAGGATAAGATTCAAATCAAAGTAGGACTTAAAAATTCTTCATACCTGACTGACTCATCTCATATACCCTTACACTCCTCCTTCAGGCTTTGCTTCATTTAGTTGCTCAAACATGCCAAGACCTCTCAACTCTTTAGGTTTTTGAACCTGCAACTCTTCCTGCCAACAACCATATTAATCTTGTTCATCACCGATTAACTAAAACTTAGGACAATGTCTAGTAAAAAGAAACTACTTAACAAATATCTATTGAATGAACCATCTTTGAATAATATAATTGAAGTATTGTACATTAGACTTTAAAAAAATACATCATACCTTCCTCAGTATAATTTTCTACTAGCATGTGTACAACCAATACTCTAAAGTGATATGTTTTCATTTTAACCAAACTGTAACATGAACTACAGTATAAATTATTTTATGAAGTACAACTTTAAATGAATAAAATGTATTGGGGAAACCATACATGAAAATCACTTACGTTACCAATTCTCCCAGAGACAGGTCTCTCTCGTGGAAAATTAATTACTTATCACAATATTAGATATTGTACATTTTATACAATATGTTCATCAGCATGACAGTCCTATAGTATATATAGCCATAAGGTATGCATTCCTTTGAACATCTATTTATTTAATTATTGGTAATTTACTCCACAGTGCAGACTGCCCTTTCTCACCTCAGCTGGGCCATAAATATTGAGTGGTTGTCCTTCTATGTATTTTGTTACTACTCACAATCCAATTCCCCACATCTACAATCCTAGGAAGGGAATGCATTAACTGTATGTATATTTTGATGATGGTCAACTCTGAAAGTTGGTTAGTTGAACTCTTGAGAGTTTAATTATACTTATCTTTGGATGGAAAATATTGAGTTATAACTGATACATACATTTCAGACTTGTATTATTTTTTCATAAGTTGCATTGGAGCAAGAGAAGAAGCTGTAAACGTACGAGTGGTTAGCTTTTGAAGAAATTTTTTTTTCTGTGTTAAAGAATGTGCACTTTATTATGTAATAAGTAAATATTTTTAGGGACTGAGACAAAAATTTTATTAGCTGTGTAAGCTTCTTTCTCAAAGGGTCAATCTTATAGAAATATGGTCTAAGACCTTTTTATTGGCTAATTTAGCACTTACATAGCACTGATTAAATTCTATTTACAGTTTTAAGTTCTTTAACTATATTAAATCATATAATCCTCACAATGGCCCCATGAGTTAGCTGTTATATTTATCTCCATTTTACTAATGAGAAAGTAGGCACAGAAACTACAGGTATTTGGTACCATAGTGGGATTTGAACCCAGGCAATCTGTTTCCAGAGTCCACATTCTTTGCTACCATGCTACAATGCCTTGATTGTTTTGTTGATAATGTTTTAAATATAGAAATAACTTTTTAAAATAAATTGACAGAGATAACAATACATTATATTAGTTGGAGATTGTATTTGATGCATCTGTGTATTTGTTGACTCTCAAATGACTATATAAATAATGTCCACTTCTCCTACATAGGCAACCAGACTCCCAGTCCTGGCTCTTCTCTACCTCTCCAGCTTTACCTCTCAACTTGCTTCTGTTTGCATCTTTGCCTCAATCATACCTAAAATGGCATGTTATCTTTATCCTTACCTTTAGCCTCTGCTATGGCACCTCCTAGTAAGCATGGAACTTTAAGATTCATTCATAAATACTTCTGTAAAGTACTTACTGACCTTCAAGATTGAATTGCTGCCTTTGTCTTTTGTGCCCCATGTATAGAATATTATCATAGTGCCTATTACATTTTATTGCACTCATCTTTTTTCATACATCTGTCTCTATTTTACTGTGAACAGATGAGGACTGGAACTCTGTCTTACTACGTTTTGTATTTCTAGCACAGTTCCTAACACAAATTGGTAGGCAATGGATTCTAGGCTAATGCATGAACAAATGAGTGAATGTATGTGTAATGAGTATGTCTGGGATACTGTCATTGGGACATAATAGAGTGCCCCAGTGTGCAAATACAAAACATGGATTATTGATGGCGCCTGTCCTAGTTTAACTTAAAATGGTTGGCTCCAGTGATGTTATTTATGCGAGCAGAGCTCAAGCAGTTCTATAGACCCGTTTTGTTAGAAAGGTTCTTTGAACAGGGGAGAATAACTGTCAAGATAATAATTGTTACCTGCTTGTAGCATCATGGGCTCACAGAACACGGACAGTCACTTCTTTTTTTTTTTTTAATTTTTATTTTATTTATTTATTTTTGGCTGCATTGGGTCTTCGTTGCTGTGAGTGGGCTTTCTCTAGTTGCGGCGAGCGGGGTCTA
Organism: Lagenorhynchus albirostris; assembly: GCF_949774975.1. Taxonomy (NCBI): domain Eukaryota; kingdom Metazoa; phylum Chordata; class Mammalia; order Artiodactyla; family Delphinidae; genus Lagenorhynchus; species Lagenorhynchus albirostris. The sequence goes on from NC_083102.1 coordinate 62,583,783, forward strand.
CTCTTCATTGCGTCACACGGGCTTCTCATTGCAGTGGCTTCTCTTGTTGCCACGGGATCTAGGAATGCAGGCTTCAGTAGTTGTGGCACACAGGCTCAGTAGTTGTGGCTTGTGGGCTCTAGAGCACAGGTTCAGTAGTTGTGACACACAAGATTAGTTGCTCCGCGGCATGTGGGATCTTCCCGGACCAGGGCTCGAACCCGTATCCCCTGCTTTGGCAGGCGGATTCTTAACCACTGCACCACCAGGGAAGCCCCTGGACAGTCACTTCTATCACTGCCTCAGTAATCACCTAACCTCCCTCTGGAAACTGACACTACTAGGAGAAAGGCTGAAACTGGTTTTGTAATCCATGCCCATTCTCATTCTTTTATAATCCTGGGCAAGAGCAGAATAGTAAAGGAATATTCCTTAGAGTCAAGAAACTCACTTGGATCTGCTAAAAGAGTACATTAGTCTTGCTCCAGCTAAATTCAATTAGAACCCTTGTGTGAAGTTCTAACCCTTATAGAATTTTCTTCCTACCGAATTAACTTCTGGTAGATTGTTTCTTCTAATAAGGTGAAAATAAGTACATTGTAGTTTACTCAGTAAACTCAGGCAGTTTTAAGTAAAAGCAATAGGTACTCAACAGATTCTAATATCCAATTTCTAAGTAGCAAATTTTTTATCTGGAAAACTTTTATATTTTAGCCTAATGCATATAATGTAAGATTTAAGGTACATCAGTATATCATATTTCTTGATCAAAACAAAACATAAAACTGAGGACTTAGACTTCATGGTTATATAAAAATTCCAAAGCTGTTTTCATACAAATAAAAGTAAGGTACTTTAGAAAAAAATTGTTTGTATTAAATAGTGACTCATGAGATTTAGAACTAAGATTAAATCAGCAATAATAACTTCTAAATGCCAGAATTTCCATATCCACATCAAAGCAATTGGTTATTACTTTTCCTTTGTTAGTGAACTGCCTGTTATTTTTCCATATGAAATTTAAGAGTATACTTTCTTATCATCACAGAGTAAATATGAGTAATGCAATGACTATAATGATGACATTTTCAATTACATTGCTATATCAGAGTATTTTTAAAATCCCTCCAACCCCATTTTAATTTAACAAAACTTTGAGTGTAATTTACTTATTTTGCCACACCTTCAACCACTGTATTTTCTTCAACTTATCATCAAACATTTGAAAGAACAATTTATGATTACTTGTTTCTCTCCTTTTATCCTACAACTGATAACTATCTGGCTTCAGCCTCTGATAGTCACAGGAAAAATTAATACTAACATCACCAATTACAACATGATTGCTAATTACAGTAGACTTATATTGGATTTTATTGTGCTTGGTTTATATATAATAATTCCCTTTTTTGCAATCCACTTTTTCTTTGTATGACATTACTAGTTACTGTCATTTTAGGCAGGACAAGATAGGCCATGTTTCAGTGACAAGTGAACCCTGAAATCTCAGTGGATTAACATGGTCAGATTTATGTTTGCTTATGTCAGTTTCAATGTGGGTTGTTTGGGGAGTTTTCTCCTTTATTTTATTTTATTTTTATTTTTTGTGGTATGCGGGCCTCTCTGTTGTGGCCTCTCCCATTGCGTAGCACAGGCTTCGGACGCGCAGGCTCAGCGGCCATGGCTCACGGGCCCAGCCGCTCCGCGGCATGTGGGATCTTCCCGGTCCGGGGTATGAATCCGTGTCCCCTGCATCGGCAGGCGGACTCTCAACCACTGCGCCACCAGGGAAGCCCAGTATTCTCCATCTTGGTTTTACATCATCTGGAGCGTTTGGTCTCCCAGGTTACAATGACAAGAAAAGAGAATAAAGGAGGAAACATATTGGCTCCTGACTTCCTCAGGTCACTGTTGCTTAGAGTCTGTTGGCCAGAATTATACATGTGGCCCCATCTAACTGCAAGGAATTGTTTGGTGACATATTTGGAGGGCACTATTTATCTCTGCTACCCCTGGTTTTTAAACTACACTAAGTGCTACAGTAGCACACTAACTGCTCCTTTTCCATCTCCTGGTCCTCCATTCAAGCCAGGAATCTCTTTTCAGTTGTCTTCTTTTAGACTGAAAATATTTGCTAAGTGATTCACTTACTTTATCTGGCTTAATATCTGTCTTCTAATGAATTCCATTATGTGTCATTGACTTTTGCCATTTTTCTCAGGTTTTAACATATATCCTCATGTTTTGCCAATGTCAGAATCTGAAAATGCCACACACAGCTCAACAAAATCAACATGTTTAAGACAAATGATCCCCCATCCCAAACTTTCTCCTCCTTTTTGTGCACATCCAGTCACCTAGATAAATTTTTGTATTCATAGTAAACTCTTTCTGTCCCACTCCCCACAACTCCAGTCAAATATAACTCCTCAGTTGCATATAAACTTTAATCTCTACTCCCACTGTCATAGCTTAAGTTAGCACTTCTCACCTAGACTCTTGAAAAAGCCTCTTTAACTGATTTTCTCTCTCCTTGTCTTCTCATTCTTCTTGAGTTATTCTGATTCATATGCCATGCTTGTTTTAATTTCCTTAAATTTTGTCAAGGTAAACAATAAGGCTTAAAGGTAGAAATGGCTTATATTTCAAAGGGCTTTTTGCCTGTGCTAAAGAATATGCATTTTATCTTGTCAGACTGAATAATTTTGAGGACATAAATATGAGCAGGTTTTGTTTTTAAAATCATCATGTTGACAGAAATAAAGAAGCTCTCTTAAGAGGAGAGAGTATCAAAGGAGAGATAAAAGTTAGGAAGCTATTTCAAAAGAGGTGATATAGAGAGGCTGTTATTATTTTTCAATAAACATGTACTTAAAGTTTCAGTATAATGTCAGTGTTCCACAAGTTGAAGACCATCATTACAACATAATTCTTCATTACTTATATTCATATATTTTAAAAATATGCTTTTCAGACTATAAAGACTTTTAAAATAAAAACTCAACAACCGTTAACCTCTGTGGCAGGAGGTAATACTACCCTTTAAATCTAGCATTATGATGAGGTTCCCTTGAAATAAGATTATTTATAATTACTCTTTCTATAAAAATGACCTCTTTTTTCCAACCGAACTAATCAAGTCAGCTGACCTTGGCTAGTCTTATAATATCCTCCTTATGAAAAACATAGAACATGCTTCATAAGCATGAAGTCACAAATCTTAAGAGATTATTTCTAATTCAAATTTTAAGACAGACTCAAAATCAATACCTTTTCCTTGCTATATATGCTTTGATTATTAGTCCATGTAGCTTCTCTTTTTGAAATTAATTAGTTTTGAAAGTTTCAAAATTCTTAAGGCTCTTTATAAAATTGATATGTAGGTTTAGATTTATTTAGTCAATGTTTTTATAGTAAGTAAATTTAGGGAATATACTAAAAGGAGTGTAAACTCTTCTGGACATAGTAGAGCCTAGAAAGATCACTGTGTTCTACTCAAGAGAATTATAAAGATTAAATTATCTCCATAACAAAAAACTTTAAAAATTATTAAGGCTGATATGATCAGAAATTTTATAAAAGCAACTGTCAGTTTATAGTCTGAAATGGAAAACAGCAACATGTATGGGTTTATTTGAAAGTAAATGTCAACACAATTCAAAGAGCTATGTTAAAAGGAGGTTTTCTAAAAGATAAAATGTTACAGGTGATACCTGTCTAGGAAATTTTTCATACATATGTACTGTTTTCTTCCAGCATTGCCAATCCTAAGTACGAGACTTTCCAGATGGGACTGAAGAGATTTTAATATGTTGTTTTATTATATATGTCATATATTTTTGTTTGTTTTATTTTGTTTTATATTTAGAAGCTTAATTTAGATAGAATACAGTAAGCTGTACTTATTTAAAATACGTGACTTAATAACTTTGGATATATGTATACACACATGAAACCATGGTCACAATCGAGATAGTGATCATAGACATCCCTCCAAAATTTCCCTTGCTCTCCTTTGTAGTCCCCAAATTCCACACCTCCCTACATCCCCATCCACCCTCCAAAAATCACTGATCTACTTTTTGTCACTAGAAATAAGTTTGAATTTTTGAGTTTATATACATAGAATTTAAAAGCATGTACTCTTTTTTGTCTAGTTTATTTTCCTCAGCAAATGTTGATGCAAGTATAAAGAGATCTTCACATTTTATTACTGAGTAGCACTCTACTGTAAGGACACACAATTTCTTTATCCATTCAATTGTTAATGAACATTTAGCTAGTTTCGAGGATTTGACTACAAAAAATGAAGCCTTTAGACACATTTGTCTGTGCGTAAAACTTTGTATGGACATACGATTTCATTTCTCTTGGGTTAAAAACCTAGGAGTGGATGGACTGTATCTTGTGGTAGATGTTTATGTTTAACTTTTTAAGAAAGTGCCAAACTATGTTGCAAAGTGGTTGCATAATTTTTCACCCGCAGCAGAAATGTATAAAACTGCCAGTTTTCCCACATCTTTGCCAGCTCTTGGTATGGTCAGTTTTTGTATTTTTAAACATTCTAATAGGCATGTAGTGTTATCTCATTTTTGTTTAACTTCCTATTTCCTTAGCAGCGAATAAGGTTGAGCATCTTGCATATGCTTATTTGTTTTGTTTTGTTTTTTTAGATTTTTTTTTTTGGATGAGGAAAAGTTTTAAAGTCTTTATTGAATTTGTTACAATATTGCTTCTGTTTTATGTTTTGGTTTTTTGGCCATGAGGTATGTGGGATCTTAGCTCCCCGACCAGGGATCGAACCCACACCCCCTGCATTGAAAGGCAGATTCTTAACCACTGGACTGCCAGGGAAGTCCCCATAGTCTCATTTATTATCCATCTATCTTCTTTGCTGACATATCTGTTCAAATACATTGCCAATGTTAGTATTGAATGGTTATTTTATTAAGTTTTGAGAGTTTTTATACATTCTGAATACAAGTCCGATCTCAGATATGTCCCTTGCAAATATCTTTTTACAGTCTGCTTATTTTTCTTCTCATTTTCTTAACAATGATTTTAGTAGCACAGAGTTTTTAAATTTGACATTCAGTTTATCATTTTTGTTTCAATCATAAATTATTCTTTTGGTGTCATCTGTAAGCAATCTTCACCTAATGCAAAGTTATTACTAGAAATATTGACAGTGAGTTTTATAGTTCTAGGGTTTACGTTTATGTCTGTGATCCATTCAGATTCATTTCTGTATGTACTCATGGTATGGATCGAATTTTTTTTTTTAACTTACAAATATCCAATTATTCTAGCACCATTTATTGAGGAGACTACTATCTTTTCGCCACTGAAATGTCTGAACATTTGTTGAAAATCATTTGTACACATATGCCTGGGTCTGCTTTTAGACTCATTTTTGTGTTCTATTGATCTATTTACCAATCTTGACGTCAATACCACACACTCTGTAAAATGAGGCATTAAAAATACATTTTGAAAGTAAGCAGCATTATTCCCATAATTTTGTTCTTTGTCAAAGTTATTTTGGCTATTCTAGGAAATTGAATTTCTATCTGCATTTTAGAGTTAGCTTTACAATTTGAACTGAAAAGTATGCTAAGAATATTGATTTACATTGCAGTGAATCTATGGATCAAATTGTGAAAACTGGGATCATAACAATATTGAGTCTTCCAGGGTCTTGTTTTAGCTCCCCAATTATGTAGTTGTTTTTTTTTTTTAAACAAAATTTATCTAAGCAATTTTTATTGTATTTTCTGTGTACAGGTATTAAACATCTTTTGTGGATTCCATCCCTAAATATTTAATACATTATATGTGATAATATAAGAACTTATTTTATTTTAATTTATGATTGTTGCTGGTATATAGAACTACAATTAGTTTTGTATGGTACTGACAAGTTGCTAAACTCATGTATTCATTCAAATGGCTTTAAAAACCATATTCCCATAGATTTTCTAAATAGACAGTCATGTCATATTTGAATAAAGAAAATTTTATTTCTTCTCTAATCTTTCTTCTCTATTGTTTTTCTGATTTGTATTACATTGATTTCCAATATGATCTTATTTTTAACTTTCTTCTGCAACTTGGTGTTTAATTTACCCTTAAATAGTAATTTCCTAGGGTGGAAGTTTAGCTTATTATTTTGAGAACTTTCTTGTTTTCTAATAGAGAATAATAGTATTATAAATTTGCCCATATGCATTATTTCGTTGGCATTCCACAAGTGTTTAGATGACATGTATAATTCAAAATAATTTCTAATTTCAACTTTGATTTATTTTCTGACCTATGATTTTTCTTTGAGAATGTGTTATTTAATTTCCAAATATTTGCAGATTTTCCAGAGATTTTCAGTTATTTATTTCTAATTTAACTCATTTGTGATCAGAAAACATACTTTTATAGATATGAATTCCTTTAAATTCATTGCACTTAGTTTTATAGATCAGAATGTCATATATTGTGTTAAATGTTCCATTGCACTTGCAGAGAATGTGTTCTGCTGTTTTTTAGGTGGAGTGATTTATAGGTCAAATGGGTCAAGTTGCAAGATAGTTTTGTGGAAAACTACTTGCTTTTTGTTTTTTCTGATTCTTCAATTAGCATTTGAGAGGGGGAAGATTACAACCTTTGAATTGTGAGTTTGTCTAGATCTCCTTTCCATTGTCTCAATTTTTGATTCCTTTATTTTGGAACTCTGTTATTAGATGCATTAATGTTAAAGATCATTATGTCATCTTGATGAATTAACCTTCTTAACATTATGTAATAACCTTTATTAGTGGTAATATTCTTTGTTCTCAGATTTACTTTGATACTAATATAACCATTCCAACTTGCTTTTGATTTATGTTAGAATCATATGTCTTTTTGCATTTTCTTACTTTTAACCATTTTTAAAATTTAAAGTGTGATTTTTATAGGCAGCATGTACTTGGGTCTTTCTTTTGTATCCAATAATGCAATCTCTGCCTTTTCATTGTGGTGTTTAAAACATTTAATGTGAAGAGTAATAGAGTTAGGTTTCAGTCTATCTTCTCATTTGTTTCTCATTTATTTTATCTTTTCTTTGTTCCCCTTTTCCTCTTTTTTTGTCTTCTGTACTGGCTATTTTTATGATTATATTTATGAATCTTTGTTGTCTTAGTTAAAACTCTTCGTTCCGTTGTTTTAGGGCAACTTTATTTCGTTTTTGTTTTTTTAAAAGAAGCTCTGCCTCTTTTTTTTGTTATTTTAATATTTATTTTATTTATTATTGTCTTTTTGGTTGTGTTGGGTCTTTGTTGTGGTGTGCGGGCTTCTCTCTAGTTGTGGTGGCAGGTTTTCTCTTCTCTAGTTGTGGCATGCAAGACTCCAAGGCACGTGAGCTCTCTACTTGTGGTGCGCAGGCTTCAGAGCGTGTGGGCTCTGTAGTTTGCTGCACATGGGCTCTAGCTGAGGCTTGTGAGCTTAGTAGTTATGGCGTGTGGGCTTAGTTGCCCCATAGCATGTGGGATCTTAGTTCCCCAACCAGGGATCGAACCTGCTTCTCCTGCATTAGAAGGCAGATTCTTTACCACTGAACTAGGGAAGTCCCTAGGGCAACTTTAGGGTTCATATTATACATCTTCTAATTATCACAGTCTTCCTTCAAGCCATAGTAAACCACTTAACATTTAGTATAAGAATCTTAAATACTATACTTCAATTTCTGTGCTCCCAGATGTTAGTCTATTTTTTTAAATATTCTAATCACATATATTATAATCCCCATATTGCATTATTATTACTTTTTATCTAAACAGTCAAATATCTTTTAAAGTGATATAAATAATAAGAAAATATCATATGTTTACCTATATGATTACTATTTCCCGTGCTCTTATTCATTCTTTTGTGTTGATCTGTATTTACATCCAGTATCATTAACACTTCCTTAACATTTCTTAGAGTGGTGCACATCTGCTTATGAGTAATTACTTCAGCTTTTATGTGCCTGAAGAAAAACCTTAATTAAGCCCTTGTATTTTGAAAATGTGTTTGCTGAGTATAGAATTCTAGGCTGATTGTTTCTGCAAATTTTAATACTTTAAGGACATCGCACTATTATCTTTTCATTTTCAATTTTTATTGTTTCTGAAGAGAAATTTACTGTTACCCTTATCTTTGTTTCTTTATACATAACATATGTTCTTTCCCTGGCTACTTTACAGATTTTTCTTTATCACTTGATTTGAGTGATATGACTGTAAATTACCTCTATGTGGTTTTCTTCACAATCCTGTACTTGTTGAGCTTCTTGAATCTGGGGGTTTCATAGTTTTCATAAAATTTGGAAAAAAATTTCAGTCATTATTTCTTCAGAATTATCTTCTGTTACCTTCTTTCTCATACCTTTTTGTGACAAATTGTATGCATATAAAGCCGTTGAATTTGTTCCACTGTCCACTGATGCTATTTTCATACTTTATTGTTCTCTTTTGATTTTTTGTTTCATTTTGTATAGTTTTTATTGCTATACTTTCATGTTAACTAATCTTTTCTTCTCCCTGTTTAATCTTCAATTAATCTCATCCAGTACATTTTTCTTTTCAATTATTGTACATTTCGTCTCTAAGAATTTGATTTTGGTCTTTTTAATATGTCCATATCTCCACTTTGCTTTTTGAACATATACATACTTTTATAATAACTGTTTTAATGTCTTGTCTGCTAACTCTGTTATCTATGTCAGTTCTGGTTTGGCTTTAATTAATCTTCATTATGGATCATATTTTCCTTCTTCTTTGCATGCCTGGTAATTTTTTGTTGAATTCCAGACACTGTATATTTAATCTTATATTTGCTGGATATTTTTAATTTCTATAAATATTCTGGAGTTTTATTTCGGTTGCAGCTTAGTTATTGTCCTTTTCTAGAAGTAGGAACACAGCAGTGTTTAGTCTATGGCTCCTTATTCCCCTATTACTGAGGCATTATTTTGAATACTTCTAAATATTCTTCTGAATACCAATACTATTCTCAATATCCTCTGACTACTCAACGCCTGTGAAGTATGAGGTTTTCCAGTCTGGCTTGTGGAGATACACACAAACTACCTTTTGTGGCAGCTGGGATTGCTACCTTTAACCCACTTGGGAGGTTCTTTACACAGCATTAGGTTATTTCCTCAGATATATAAACTGATCAGTCCTCACCTAAATACTCAAAAGGGACGATCTTCAGATCTCAAGAGTATGTTGTGCAACTTGCTTCCTTTAGTGTTCTGTTTTATGAGCTCGAGTAGTCTTAATCTCTCTGGACTCTCAACTCCATCTCTTCAACTCAAAGATTCCACTGGACTTTGTCTATGTTCCTTTGTGCTACATTTTGCCTGGATACTCTCTCTACATCTGGGACGCATGAACGATCCACCCCTCCCCCACCCCCTCTATCAGTGATCATTATTCTTCATTGCCTAGTGTTCTATGGCTTGAAACCATTGTCTCATATATTTTGTCCATCTTTTGTTCGTTTTTGTTGCAGGTGGGAAAATAAATTTAGCCTTCTGTTACTCCATTTTGGACAGAAGAGTAAATCCTTTATAAGATTTTTAGTTGCCATTAAATAATCACAATATTAGATGACAATTTTGTGCACTTTGTCCCAAACACTTAACTACAATATATATAACCAACAAGTCACTGGTAAAGTCTCAATTTCAATGAAAATCATGTATCTTTACTTCCTAAGAGTTCTGGTCAACAAAAATAAACTACCCTAATTAAAGCATGGACTCAGAACATTCTACACTATGACAAATATGTTATCCTAAATACCATATATAGTTTACTATAAACAAAGAGCAAATACAGAATTTTTTGTACTTGTTTAATAAAGTAGAACATGATCAGATTTTGGTTTATGTAAAATTCTCCCTAGCAGGCCTTTTCAGAATTATGGGTGTATTCTCTACTCTCTTGATAATCAAGCTGAAAAATCTAATTGGACAATTTGGATATTTTGTTGAAACTTTCCCTCTTTACTTGTACAGGGTTGATAGACCACAAAGAAAATAAAGCCAAACTGTTTGTCTTTATGACTAGCAGAGTTCTGGAAGAGTTTGTGTTATAATCATTCACCCTACATCAATTGACTCTCATACCAAGGAGACAAGCATCCAAATTGCACAGCTCACAGCTTTCAAATTGTCCTGCCCACTCATGCAGAAAAAAAGCCTATGACCAAACATCTGACAGTTACTTACCATGTCTTTTTCCTGGGTCTTGGGCAAACTTCATCCAGAACTGCTGTTTCTCCTCCTTTCTCACAGTGAATATTGAGGATATTAATACTGGCCCTTATAATGGCAGTTTTAAAGTTATTGTGACAGCTTTAAAAGGGCAAGTATTAATTGTATTATAAAAAGAAACATGTTGGAAGTCCTTTCTAACCTGAAAAATAAGTAAGTGAAATTTTCCTATCTCTGAATCAGTCTCATTTCTTTTTTCTTTCATTTTTCTTATTTTCTTTTACTCTGTATAAAACCTCCCTATCATTCAAATCTAGTTCATATCACATCTTTCACAGATTTTTTTGAACTTAATTAACTGTATATTATCACATATATTTCTTGGGTAAACTATTTTACCTATTTTGATTTTAAGCACTTGCATATCATACAATTTTGGTAGAGCTAAGTCACAAGTCTGATGGTTGAAGCTAAGATTGATCATCCCTCCTCGTTTTCTCAAGATAATCTTAGTTAATATCTGTTGTGCCAATGTAAACTGCACTGCTCTCAACTTTCAGAAGTGTCTTGGTTTGGATGATATCTGTCAACCTAGTTTCACCAAATAGTGAATCAAGAGTAATGCAGAAACATTGACGACTCAAACAATGCAGGAAATTCAACATTCAGCAACTATCCAAACTTGGAGGGGACACAGAAAAGCACAAAGAACTTTGATTTAGAGTCAGAATAGATCCTCTGTTTTCCAAAATCAAATCTCCTCATTATCCTTATCACCATTATTCTCCTCCCTTTCCTCTTCATTATCTTCCTCTCATTTTTTTAAAATTAATTTTTTAAGTGTTGGAATATATCCTAGTTCTAAGAAGGATAAAATGATTTTTCTTAACACATCTTCACTCTTTTTTAAAAATTAAAATTGATAACACCACAAAAATGACCTTTTAGTTATATTCTGATTTACAATAGTTCTTTGGTCTCTTTAGATTACCTCATTGAGCACATGTATTCAACTGAAACTAAATGGAATCTCATTGCATAGATTTAGGAATTCTAGAATTCCTAAATGATAGAAACAGTGGACTATTAAATCTATAATTAGATGTGTGATATTAAACCATAATATACATATTTGGCATTTTATATATGATTCATAAGAAAAATATGGTAACATTTATAAAAAATAAACTCATTTTAGAAATACGGGTTTATTTCTGTTTACCTTGAGTTGTCCGTTACTAGGCTTAAAGAAAATGTAGGTGCAAATTGCTTATACTACTACCAGCTTTGGGAGTTGAAAGAAATGAATGGTTTAAAAACAAATCCCTGGGCTTCCCCGGTGGCGCAGTGGTTGAGTCCGCCTGCTGATGCAGGGGACACGGGTTCGTGCCCCGGCCCGGGAAGATCCCATGTGCTGCGGAGCGGCTAGGTCCGTGAGCCATGGCCGCTGAGTCTGCGCGTCCGGAGCCTGTGCTCCGCAGCGGGAGAGGCCGCGGCGGTGGAAGGCCCGCGTACCACAAAAAACCAAATCCCTTATATTGGGTATTTGCACCTGTTTAAAAGTGATATTCTTCCCCATGCTTTGGAAAAACAAGTTAGTAGGAATATAATTTAAATAAATGAATACAAAATGTAAATATTTAATTTTACAAACCGAAATTGCAGCTTTTGGTTTTTCTTTTTCTCTTGTCTTTGTGCCTATACCTGCAAAGACCCCTGCGGTTTAAATAACCAGTGTGTGTACTACTAATAAAAATCCCATTAAATTAAATGGCCAGTAGGCATGTAGAATGTCCTGTCGCAATTTCAGAAGACAGTTTGTTACCAGACACCCTGCTATGAACATTTTATTTTATCAGGGTTAAGAAAAACATTTATAAAATCTATTTATTTCTATTTTAAAACTTTAGAGGATCTTGGAAACGGTGGCTTTATAATTTTTTTTCTCTTTATCGAATGAAATGGTTGGGTGGATTCCCCATCAGGCACTATGTAGAATACCCTATAGCAAATATATATAATCAACACAATGGGTCAGTAATTTTCATTCCCTCACTATTATTTCTTTCTTCCATTTGTGAGCAATAAAAGGGGCAATTCAGTGCATATTGTGTTATAGGAAAGTGTTTACAGCACGTACTGTACCTGTGTTCTGACAAAAATAATTTCAGATATATAGAACTATTTTTTTCTTGCAAATGTTCTCTGTCTTACTTTAGCTCTCTTACTTTTTAAGTATGAGCATGAGTTCATATTTTTTGAAGGTGGAACTTCTTATAACAGTTTAAGGTAGCACTTCCAATAATGGTTGAAACCAGGGTAATAATAAACAAAAAAATTTACAGCTTGTGAGAGAGGAAGGGAGTTAATAGCATGAAGGTTGGAAAACCACTCAAAGAGAAAGGAAGGTAATGAGAAACTGGCAGTAATTTTCTAGTGAAAGAAAGGAAAACCACAGAAAGAGAGAAACAAAAGTCACCTGTAAAATCAGAGAATCAAATCCCCTATGTGACTGGAAAAAAATATGGTGAGAATTTTGCATCATTTAGGATGAGCAAGCAGCAAATATGCTTTGGCCTCTGTGATCTCAGAAGACCAGAAACAAAGTAGAATATGGATTAAGCAATTTGGAGAGTATAAAACAGATGTTAGAAAGGCAGTTCAGCTGCACTGAGCAGAGAGAGTACTCCTGCTAGCTCAAAGACTCCATGCAGGTTACATGTTGGGGTCAGCACTAGATGGGTCATATATATTATTTAGTAAAGGACAACAAAGTTGGCACAGACACTAGAGTCTAAAGACAGCTGAGAAACTCAGGAGACTGAGGAGAGAAACTATTGCCCTTATAAGACTCAACTGCCAGCCTACGGGATAGAAAATGTTTTACACTTACAGGCAAAGTGATGCATTTACAGATTAAGATAACCCAAGGATTCTTAATATTCAGATTAAATCTTCACAGAATAATTAATATGTAATATAATATTTTAAAATAAATCTCCTAAAGAAATTCTATGTGCAAAGCTATTTGATTATATTTGTAGTATTTTCACCAATACTAGTAAAGGAGAAGGAGGATATTTCAACTGACTAGTAATCAGTGCAATATTATCTAAGGGAATTTATGTAGAAACTACATAAATGAAGTAGTACATGTAGAAATAAAATAAAGCTTTGTTGAATGTGTCATCTGGGTTACGAACCATTTAGTAATCAAGGCAAGTGAAGTATGTAAGCCATGGCATCAGCATTTGGATTTTGGTTTTAAAGTCAGTTTCAGTTCCACTGAGATAAAGTTTAGAAGGGTCACTTAAAAATCTCAAACACCATCTAGATGCACTGCTTTTTTTCCTTGGGGAGGAGCATTTTATTTTATTGAAATATATTTGATATGCAACATTGTGTAAATTTAAGGTATACAACATGTTGACTTGATACATTTGTATATTGTAATATGTTGCCTTTGTAGCAATAATTATCACCTCTATCTTGTCACATAATTGCCGTTTCTTTTTAGTGGTTGGAATGACTAAGATCTAGTCTCTCAGCAAGTTTGATGATTATAGTACAATATTGTTCTCTATATTCACTATACTGTACATTAGATCTGTAGGGCTTATTTACTACTAGTTAACAAGTTTGTACCCTTAAGCAACATCTGTCTTATCCCCCTACCCTCATGCCCTGGTAACCACCATTTACCCTTTGCTTTTATGAGTTTGGCTTTTTTAGAGTGCACACACATGTGATATCATACAGTATTTGTCTTTCTCTATCTGACTTATTTTGCCTAGCATAATGCCCTCAAGATCCATCCATGTTGTTGCAAATGGCAGGATGTTCCATCTCATGGCTGAATAATTTATATATTTATAAATCACATCTTCTTTATCCATTCATCTGTTGACAGGTTGTTTCAATATCTTAGGTTATTATGAATAAAGGTGCAATGAGCATGGGAGTGCAGATATCACTTTGAAATACTGAATTCATTTCCTTATCGACTTATACTGAGAAGTAGGATTGCTGGGTCGTACGGTATTCCATTGTTAATTTTTTCGGGAAACTCTACACTTTTTTCCACAATGGCTGTACCAATTTGCATTCCCACAAGTGTTCCCTTTTCTTCACATCTTCATCAACATTTGTTATCTTTTAGTGTTTTTTAAAAAAATAGTAACCATTCTAATAGGTGTGGGGTAATACTATTTTCGCATTTATTGAAAATGTATTGAATTCCTAATACCATCTCATATTAGGGTTAAATGCAAGTTACAAAGTAAATAAAACAGATGTGTCTCCTCAATGCTACTTACAATCTGAGGATATTGAGAGAATAAGTACTTAATAAATATTAAGTGATGGACAATACAGGGCATGTTTTATTCTAGATACAACCACAATGGACTATATAACTGGAATTGAATTTTTCCTTTAAAAATAAAAACAAAAAAATCTGAGATCCTATTTGTGCTAGTTAGAACACTGATCTGGTAAGTTGAAGTTAGGAAACCCCAAAACTCACTTGTGGACTTTCAGATATATTCCAATTACATAATCTGTACATAATGAGACCCAAGTCTAGTAGCTATTCTACCACTAATTCACTGCATGACCTTGGGCAAGAAACTTAGTGTCTTTGTGCCTCTGTTTTATTATTTTGAAAATGAACTTCAAGATCCCTAAAAATAACTTTGTAACTTGCTGGGAGAAAATTAAGTTCCATTGCTGCATGGATAAATCCAGTGAGGAGTACGTAACCTGGGCATGAAGAAATTAACCTGTGAGTTTAGAGGGAATGACACTGTCAGATACAGATGGATATCCCTATGTGACGGAGAGCTGCCTCTCCAGCCTTACCTAATGCTGGCTGAGCTGGAGTCCATTGTCCTTCCAGTGGCTGTTTTTACCATGGAAACCTCACCCACACCTCTGCTTTACTCTGCCGGAATTACAGTTTCCTCATTTGCTTCACCCCACAGAATACCTTTTTAAGTGTCTGACCCTTGTCTGGTCCTTTTGCCATAGACTCCTGGTTAACTTTGTCCTAGAGGCTCAGAAGTCAAGACTGAGCCATTTCCCTGATACAGCACTTTATGTAGTTGTCATGTAACCAGAAATATACTACTAATAAAGTATCACCTTTTCTTCTCTTAGAACATTAATGTAAAGAGGGCGGAGCTGTGTAAATTGATATAGAATTTGCAGTTAGTAAAATACACTGAATCAATTTTCATGACCATACTTTTCTTTAGAAGAATGAGAACATGTTATGTGAAAGATGCCATGATTGTCATAATAATAGTATTAATTATTTATATTCTACATTATATTTTTGTTGAATTCATAAAGTTCACAGGGCATATATATGTTTTATACCTTTAAGTGAGTAGGCACGTATACTTATGATATATTAGGGAGCGTGTCACAAGTCAGTTTTGTTAAGAGAACCTAGTTTAGAAAAGTGGTGAGAGGGGTGGGTGTGGCTCTTATGGAACAATGAGTCCAAAAATCTGGGGTGTCATAATTAGTTTAACCATTAGCCAGCAGTGGAAACTCGTGTATGCCACTTATATTGTTTGGGCTGCCATTTCCTTAATAGAAACACTGCTGATGTTGAGTTGGATTATGACTAAAATCTCTTCAGTTCTGCAGTTGTCACCATACCCATGCTATTGTGTAAATCTTTTCTTAGCTTTAAAGGATTTTGTTTATCAAAGCCAGATAGAGAGCTAGCAAGAGAAATTTCTGTTTGTACTTGTTTCAAAGCATGTCAGGAACTGCCAAGGAAGCTAATTTGCTCTCTAGAGACGTATTAATAAATCAAATGGATGCTTCTCACTGATGAGGCATATAAATTAATTAAGGATGATTGACCCTTAGGTAGTTGGGATATATGAGCTGTTCTAAGCTAAGACTCATGCCAGAAAGTATAGCACTGGTTTCACACCATGACAGTAGTGAATGTCCCTCTACCAACCCAGATTTTTTTTAATAGAGTTGATAATGATTGCCTCTGTAGAAGGCTGATCAATGGGTACTTTGTTCTTTTAATTATAGATATTAATATAATTTCTGATATGTCTCTTGTGAAGAACTGGTTTTGCAACTCATTTTTAAATTAGAACTGCAAATTTTGCTTATTAAAGATAGCTCATAAAAGACAGATTAACTTGCTAATGTTTCTCCCAGAGCCCTGTGTTATAGAGTTGAATTGGTTATGTGTGCTGTAACTGAAAGCACAGAGTATTACCATCTGGTGGGTGCAGTCCAAATAAGGTGTAAGATCTCTAGAGGAAAAAAATAGAGAAATAAGCACACAGCTTGGGGTTTGTGAACTTATTCTATAGAGTTCCCCCATGAGTATTTTAACTTTTATCTTGAAAAATAATATACGTATTGTATTATAAAACCTTGCAACTCAAAATATGATTTTGGACCTGCAGCATCTGCATAATGTGGGAGCTTGTTAGAAATATAAGTCTCAAGAGTATTGAATCCTAATCTGTATTTTAATAAGATCTTCAGGTGATTTATGTGCACATCAAATTTGAAAAGTGCTGATAAACACCATAATTATATTTGCTTTTAAAATAACTGTAATGTTGTAATTACTAAACTTCCAATCAAATAACACTCTTAAGAAGTTACATTCTCTTTAGCCTGTAATTTTTGAATCCCCACCCCACCGCCCCAGTTCCCCACTCCCTGTCACACACAGTGAGATACCTTGAAGTATAGTTGGAAAATCATAGCTAAAAGATGTAGCAGTGGGACTTTGGTAAGTCACTTTAGCTTGAACGGGTCCCCATGAAACTTGCTTACTCTATTCCAGACCCACTAAACCTCCTTGCTTTAGGGTTCCTGCTTTAGAGCCTTTGCACCTGTTGTTGCTCTGCCTGAACGTTCTTCCTTCCAGACACACACATAGCAAAGCCTCTTCCTCATTTCCATTAACTCCCTTCTAAAATATATTTAATCATAGAAACTCGCTGCATCCTACATCTAACTACTTATGCTTCACTCGGTTGTAAGTTCCTGGAGACCAAGAAGTGAAACTAGCTCATCTTTGATCCTTATCAGTGCTTACTGTACATTAGATCTCAATTATTCTTTGCTATAATGAGAAAAATAATCACTATGATGATGAGAGTCAGTGACATGAGATATGAGATGTTATTGAAGGAATCTGAGTTGTACAGTCTGGAAAAGAGAATAATTGTAAATAGTCATGTGTAAATGGTGAAGCTCATGTGTTACATGGTCTAGTGTGGAAACGTGCACATGGTTAAAATTGAATAAGGTCATTCGGTTAAATTCAAGCTCAGGACCAAGAGCGCATTAAATTATTTTCATTATATGTCCCTCCATATTATTATATTTCACATAAAAGAAAAAAAATCTTAGGGCTGGTAGCATAAAATCCATCTTCACATATTCAAAAAATTATTTCTCACAGAGAGTAGCAGTTCTCCACAGCAGTAGAAAATAAAGATATGCTGGAAAAGAAAGGGATTTATTTTTAGGTAATACTAGAAATTTTGTGGCCAGTATCATTTATGCCACAGCACATTAAAAAATTTAGTTATGCCTGTGGGACTACTTCAAATATTTACTTTGTCCAGAATGTCCCAGCAAAAACAAAGAAAGGACCACAGATCTAGAAGACAAATTCTACTCATGGTGTGCCGTTTTAGAAAACAGAATAAGTACCAGAATATTAAAGTTATAAGTAAGCATATTTTATTCATTAAAAAAATGAATATTTACAGATCATCAATAATTGAGTAAGCTTCTCTAAGAAGTAGGAACTAATTGTCTTGGTTGATTTAAAAAATTTGTATGTGCAATATGTGTTTTCCAGCATGGCATCTAAGACTCTTGCTAAATTTGAGAGTATATGAGTCTATGCTTCCATTTAAGTGGGTCAGATGAATTTTGCTTATTTTTGTGGCTTCTGGTGAAATTTTAATAATTTAAGATGATTAAATCCTGGGCTTTGGATTAAATGGAATTGTAATTGTACTTCTACATGTTTCATCACTCTACCTTGCACCCAAAAGTGGTCAATAATTTCTGTTGACTGAATAACTTATAATCATATAGCAATAATTGGTGAGGCATATAACAAAAGTAATTTAATATGCTCCTTGTCCTAAGCTCAAATTTAACTGAATGACCTCATTCAATTATAACCATGTGCATGTTTCCATATTAGATCATGCACCAGCAGGAGCTTCACCATTTGCCTGTCACTTCCACGCATAGGCATTGGGGGCTTTATCCTTCACTTCGTTCTCTTAAGGATTTCAATCTCTGTTTAGGAGCTTGAAAGTGTCCTGAGCCATTGTAGAGAATGCTGTCCAAAACAGACATTTTCATAGGGCTCAGCAAAGTCTGCCTATGTAGATAGGTGTCACATTTTCTCTGTGGTTGCTGTTGGCATGATGATATTCTCAACTTAAGGCTTTTACCAAGGTGTTATCGGAAAAGAAAAGTTAATATGGTTCCTCATCACAGCTCACCTGTGCAGATCTCTTGGATGGGTGCTACTGTGGGTAAATCGTTCAGCTCACAGAAGTTACCATACAATTGATGATACTATTCCACTGCCCTGTCTTGCCTCTCTTCTATGGCCTTAAAACTTCCTTTATGGTAGTACCCACTCTATTCTCTTATTCTGCCTGATTCAACTGAGACAAGGGACACTATTTGCAAGCCCCAAGTTTGCCGTTTAATTTTGGGGGGATATTTTTTGTTTGTTTCCTTTCTTAACAAAACAAATTAAAGACCAAATTATAATTTCTGACTGGGCTCCAAGAACCTATTTTGGAAGTTAAATTAAACATAATCCAACTAAACTAAATATTTACTTTTAAAATTTTACATTCCCGTTAAAACAATACTCATTCCTCAAGTTCTGTGGACACTTTTGAATGAGAAAAACCTATCACATATAAGGAATCATAGAAAAGAAAAGTTCAAAGACCAATTATTTTAATATAACTATATATCTTAATAATATCAAAAGCATGAGAAATTTATTTTTATCATTGTATTCTTAGGGTCCAGCAGAGTACATATTTTATAGTGAAGACTTCATAATTATATGTTGCAAATATAAACTATTTAGATAAATATGAAAGTTTAGTAGTTGTTAGGAAAAAAGCATAGTATAAACCAAAGAAATTAAATAATAAAAAATTAATACACTTCTTAAATAACATAAGTACCTCTGAAATGTTAACTCATGAAATTTGAATGTGAGAGATCACACACACACAAAAAATGTAATTGACACAGTATATAAAAATTATAACTTAAATTTAGTAGATAAAGAAACATTTCAAAGTATGTTCAGAAATCATGTTACCATATTCAGGAAAAAAGAGATGTCACGTATCTTTATTTCTTAGTCAAGTATGCTAACATAAGTAGAATGATAATATGCAATACAGCAAAATAAAAGTATATCATTGGCTTGGTTCATAAATATAATCAAGTTTAAATTACATTAAACAGGTTCCCATGATGAGTCTGCATATAGTCCCAACTGTTTTCTAGTTACAGTGTACCGCTAGTGGTCCAAAGTTAGAGAGAGAGAGAGAGAAAGAGGGAGAAAGGGAGGGATCTTAGACCATGTACCACGTACCACACAAACATTTAATTCTTTACTGGATGGTGAGGAGCTAAATGTACAAATTATGTACTTGTTTATTGCTAAAAGCATTTTAGTATACTTGCTATTTGAAGTGTGGCTTGATATTTAAATTGTAATCTACTCCACCTACCTACTCCATATCCAGAGGCAAATTTGTCATTAAGTATGAAACAAGTTTCAAATCTTGTCACTCATAAAGAGCCATTAGAGAATGAACATGTTCTATGGGGTCTGGTATCTGAAGTATGAGGGTGATAAAGAAGAACTGAGGTTTGAGATATGTGGGACCAGAAGATGGTCTGAAAAATTCTTAAAATCATCCAATGTGTAAACCTGTAAATGGAGGCTTCAGTTATCATCAAAACCCATCAAAATAACAGTGATAATAAACACTCTTTGATCAACCTAAGAAAAGACTAAATTTCTTTCTTTTTTTCCTCTATGGAAAAGCTATTTTCAATTTTTTATCATAATTTTCTGGCTTTCGTGATTTTGCTGGTATTTGTCAGTACTTTTAAAGTGTATATTTTTTTGTAATTTCCTTTTGTATTCTAATTGAATATTCAAGTTTACACCTAATTTTATATTCATAGCTTTATATTATTTTCCTGAAGAAGAGATCCCCAAATTGTTTAAGCTTCAGTTTTCACAAAACCTGGATCCATCCCTCTGTACTAAATGGATGCTGACAAGAATAGGCTCTTGAGAGATAAGTGACAAGCTCAGTAAAAAATGTTTTCACAGAGAATATATATGTTAAGTACATACAACTACTACATACAAATAGTAACTCCTCCTCCCACCAGAGGCTAAATAGATAGATAAATAGATAAATAAATAAATAAATAAATATCTCCTTAGAACAGTTCACTCAACTCTTTGATCTTTCTTTGGTTGCTAATTTCCTACATAAGCATTCCTTCTAATTCAAGGAGCTTAATGGAACTGCTACCAACTTTCACCATAACACAAGCATTATAACCATTATAGAGGATGGATTTACTCTTACATGGACATACCATGGGAAGTAAGAGAAAAAGGAGCAACAGGATTATTTTATAATATAAATACGGGGCTTACCTGGTGGCACAGTGGTTGAGAGTCCACCTGCCGATGCAGGGGACACGAGTTCGTGCCCCGGTCCGGGAAGATCCCACATGCCGTGGAGCGGCTGGGCCCGTGAGCCATGGCCGCTGAGCCTGCGGGTCCGGAGCCTGTGCTCTGCAGCGGGAGAGGCCACAACAGTGAGAGGCCCGCGTACCGCAAAAAAAAAAAAAAAAAAAAAATGTTGCATTCTATAATATAAATTTATCTGATCATATTAGTCCCCTAAGAAGGAGACAATGGGATTCCTCTTAGCAGTTGTATATGTCAACATATAAAGAAAGCAAGTCAATTAGAGCTATCACTAGGGACAATGCCATCCACCTTTCCTTCAACCTCATTCTAATTACCACCTCTTCAATTTCTGATTTCAATTGTATCATCACAGTCTTGCTAAAGTGATACCATCAGCTATTATTTTGCTTATATTCTTTTACTAAGCAGAAGGAATTTAAAAGCCTCATAACTAGCTGTGTGCTAGTAAACCGACTAGTCCTAATTTTTAGCATTCAATTAGTTCCATGGTGTAAATATTTTCACCCTCGCCAATTTCAAGCCACCAGTGATTTCACTAAATATAAACTGGAAGAGAGGGCTTCCCTGGTGGCGCAGTGGTTGGGAGTCCGCCTGCCGATGCAGGGGACACGGGTTCGTGCCCCGGTCCGGGAAGATCCCGCATGCCTCGGAGCGGCTGGGCCTGTGAGCCATGGCCGCTGAGCCTGCGCGTCCGGAGCTTGTGCTCCGCAACGGGAGAGACCACAACAGTGAGAAGCCCGCGTACCGCAAAAAAAAAAAAAAAAAAAAACTGGAAGAGATGTGAGCCATGGTTCTCATAAGCCCGTAGGAACTGGCTCCAACACATTATAGATTACCTTAGAATAAATCTTTACATACACCAGGTAGCTGGTAAGCTCTTTCACCATATCATTTACAACATCACTGTGCTTTTTAAAAAAGAATTATGTACATAGTCTGCAGGAAAATATTTACATAGGTTCCTATCTTCATTGGCTACTAGTCAACAATGTCTTCACATTTCTGTAGTGCCACTCTCTGAAATGAGTTGAGTAGAAACCTTTACATCATCAATTAGAAATCAATAAGCATGACTTATAATACACCAGATTATATACCCTGTCCTATACTCTGTTCTATATGTAGAGGTGAACAGGTATGCCCGTTTAATTGTTTTTGTTTACTGCCATGTCTCTATATTTTCTCTTACTCCTTATTTCTTACACGAAGCCAAATGATCTATGTTTGGTATAATAAGAATTGCAAATGTCCTTCAGAGGAAAAGTCATTTTTATTTAGTAAATAGAAAGCATGAATAATGAACAATACAAGAAAATTGTAAAATAATTAGCAAGTGGTTCAGAGGTGCTCATTTACAGCTGAAGAAATTAAAAATGCAAATGCATTATTATCATAAAGGTAGTTAACAGACAAATGAGTAAAAAAGAGCCTTCCTTCTAATTCATCATTGTTTAAGAGACACCTGCGAGTTCTAACTGGGAAAGACAAGACTGAGAAATGCAGATGGTCACATTTTGCATTATATCCATCACATTTTTTATACTCTAATTAGAGGGGGAACTCGTTCTCCACAGGAAAAAGATACTGCTTATTTGAATATTTGAATAAAAGCCAGTAGATACGGTATTCAAAATGCTGGCTGTGTTTTTTGTCTTTGTGATAGGAGTGATGCAATATTTATTTTTTTTGACAGAAGGAAACTGCTGGCAGTCTGCCCCCAAAGATCTATGTTTGGACTGTGAAAATTAAATGAATTTAAATTTCCTCTTTGTTCCAAGGCTGAGTTTATTGGTACTGAGTCACAATGCGGTATCACAAGATGTTAACCTACAAGCCAATTGTTTGCAGTATCAGATTATTTTGTCTAAAATTAGATGTTACTTAAATAGACTTTTGTAATACTTATTTTTTTAATTGTTTTCTTAAACACATGATTATTTCAATACAGTCATCCTAAGAGTAAGATCTGGTTTAATCTTTATTTTCAATAAATATATACTATCATGTTTATGGTGACTGGAATCATAAGCATGCAGGAATATATACATAGTTGTTTTTAAGTTTGAATATGCAAAGAGAAATATAAATATCGTATCAGAGCACAGTAAGAAACATCCAAATGTAAAGGGGGGAAGAAAATACATCCATATTTATAAAGAATATTAAGATTTGAAAGAGTGCATATTCAGGCAGTTAGAGATGAAAAGGACAATTATACTTGTTTAACTACAATGACTCAGCCATTTAAAAAACTTTTCCTTTTCCCCACTGCAATCTCATTTTAGAATCAAACAGAAGGCAGTGCAAATTATGCAATGATTTCATATAGTCTGATAAATATAGTTGCACATAATTTTTCTCCTTTCTTCACATGGGCTGTTTATTTGATCTCCTCCATTTCTCCATTCAGGTCACAGGAAATGGAAATCTGATCAGTTATGTTTAACACATCAAAGACAGTGACTTTGTGCAGAGTACTTTGTACCACAATGCCTAGTTCAATTCCTAGCACACTTAATAAATTTCTGTTCAATTGAACTTTAGTGTTATCCATATACCTGGTAGGCCTGTAGACTCCTGCTTGGTTATTTGGAATAGTATTATAAATAATAGACATTGCACTCCCCTAAACTAACTATGTAGAGGAAGGAATGTTTGTGACCAACTAATGAAATATGCTTTAATATCATTCTCATAATCTCATAAATTCAACCATGGTATTATCATTACATTTCTTTGCTTAGAATTAATAGGGCATCCACAATTAAGATAAATTGTCAGTATCAGAAAGTGATATATGTTAACTAAATAAAAAAATAATTGAACAGGATCATTAGCAACATTTGGAAGGTCTCTGTTCAGTTTTCTAACACAAAAGACAGACTGAACACTACATTCTATTATTTTAATAAAGATTTAATAGCCCCAGATTCCGTGCCAGTCTGATAAAGTCTATTCTAGGTTATACACAGCTAAACTTATCAAATGTAAACTATTTTTTAATAAACCTAAATAAAATATCACTTGGTGTATTGCTCAGGTACTAAATGTAAAATAGTACATTAGAAGACTAATGTAGTTACATGGGCTGGACTCCAAGACTCTCCTCAGGTTATTCCACAGGTCCCTTCAGTGAGAACTGGTGCTTCGATTTTCCTGCCCTGAAATTCCAAGGTGTCTTGCAATGACCTGTTTAGGGCAGTGAGGCCCATCTCTCAAAGCTTTCTCCAGCTTTTCCTCAAACATTTCCTTTGACTCTCCACTCTCCTTTCAAAGGCAGCCATCAGCCCTCCCATACAACAGATCAAAACTGCCTTATCTCTCCACAGGTGTTACTTCACTTCTTTAAATTCTTTTATCCCTATGGAATTTCACCATTAAACTGAGGAGAGAGAGTGAGACAGAGAGACACAGAGAGACAGAGAGAGAAAGCTTTGTAACCAATAAATTGAAAGTATTCATTTTTTCCCCCAAGTAACAAAATTAAAGAAAATAAAGTGGATATACCTACAAGTACCAAGGAATTTACTACATTCTAATATATTTTATAGTCCGGGTGAACTGTATGATATTTCCATGAATAAAAGCCTATTAGAAACTCACAAAAGGGGCTTCCCTGGTGGCGCAGTGGTTGAGAGTCCGCCTGCCGATGCAGGGGATGCGGGTTCGTGCCCCCGTCCGGGAAGATCCCACATGCCGCGGAGCGGCTGGGCTCGTGAGCCATGGCCGCTGAGCCTGCACGTCCGGAGCCTGTGCTCTGCAACAGGAGAGGCCACAACAGTGAGAGGCCCGTGTACCGCAAAAAAAAAAAAAAAAAAAAAAAAAAAAGGGACCCTCATAAATCACAACACTGCTCAACTGGCTTTAACGACACCAAATTGCCTATAAAATCCATTTCAAATTCCTTTTCAGTGGGTATCTTCACAATCTTCCCTAATGTTTCACTTGCTTATTCCATGTAAGCACACTCTACTAGGTGTGCATCCCTTATTAGAAACAAATTCTATATCTTAGCTGCTTTTCAATGTTTATTGCCAGACATTTTAAAGTCCCAATACCCTCTTAAATTTAACCATTATTTTCCAGTTCTAAAATGCTCAGACAACCTGGGCCTTCTTGACATAATGGAAGTATTTTCTTCTTACTTAAAGCCCTCTATTTTCCCGTCTCCTAAGCAGTCAGTAGAGAGACCAGGACTAATAAATCTCAAATGCCTGTTTTATCAAATTAATTCACTAACTGATAATTTTAAGTACACCTTGCACTCTAGCTGTTATAAAATCAACACCAAAAAACAAAAGAATAAAATCCTGAAGTGAAAAGAAATAATTTTATTAAAAAAGAAATGAGACTCATCAGAAACATGGCCATAAATTAAAAATTTATGATATGATAAATTCTTAGACAATATAATTTACAAACTCAAGAAGAAATAGTAGAACCTGAATAGCCCTGTAAATTTAAAATAAATTCAATCAGTAGTAAAAATAAATAAATTTCCACAAACACTCAAATCAACATGACTTCTTCAGTGAATTCTCAATTTGAGAGAACAAATAATTCCAGTCTTATGTAAACAATTTCAGATAAGAAGGGAGAAAAAGAGCAGGCTTCTCATCTTTCTTTGCCTTGATTCCAAACTCTAAAAAGAACAGTATCAAAAGGTTATCCTCACTCAGAACATAGAGAGCAGCCCTCTTCCCTCCACTGAAAAATAAGGCAATAACATATCAAAAAGATAATGAAGATGATGCCTCATGATCTATAGACTGAATGAACACAAGAAACTCCATTTCTTATATTTTATCACAATCACAAAATAAAGAACAAAAATCACATGAACATCTTAATAGATGCAGAAAACATCCTTGATAATATGCAGCATGTGTTCATGATTTAAACAAATGCAAACTCTTAGAAAAACAGTAAGAAAGATGTTCGTTAAAACCATATTAAGGGAGGAGGAATAGATAACAAATATCAGAGTTAATGTGAAACACAGAAAGCTTTTTCTTTGAGAGCAGAAATAAGAAAATAATGGTCACTACCACTATTCCTATTGAACATTAGTACTAAAAGTTCTAGTCAGCACTGTAAGCTAAGAAAAACATGTGAAGAGAATAAGGAGTAGAAAAGAGAGAGAGGAAAAAAAACAAACTCATAGTTCAAGAAGAGCATCATTATATACATAACAATCAAGAGGATATACAAATGAATTAGAAAAATTTATCTGTCAGATACTAACTTAATATTTTACAGAACCAGTTAAAGTTTTGTTAGCCTATAACAAACAGAAAATGAAAGTTTTAAAAAGGATACTATTTATATCGGCATCAAATATATGTCTTAGTTGGACATGCAGTCTATGGTCAAGGTGGTATTGCAGATGAGTGGGAAAAGATGGTCTCAATACATGTTGCTGAGACAATTAGCTATCCATTTGCGAATAAAATGTAAAAGAATATTTAAGAAGGAAGGAAGGGATGGAGGGAAGGAGGAAGGGAAAAAAGGAAGGGGAAAGGAAAGAAAAAGAAAATAAAACAAATAAAAAACCCACCAATACAATTGGTTCCAAACGTCACATTAAAAAAAAAAAAATCAATCCCAAGTGGATTAAAATCCAAATTGTGAAAGGCAAGTTATACAGCTTTTTGTAGCAGACAATATTATACTCCCAATCATTTTCTTCAGACCTTACCATGTTCTTGTGTTTTTGCCAACTTTCAACTGCCGGTTGGGAAAACCTTTTACACAATTGTGTAAGGAAGTGCCTCTTGCAGACCTGTGACAGGCCTAAAGTGCTTGAAAGTTGACAACCCCCAGTATTAGACTGTACCCAATGATTCTCAGGAGTTGGTACATCAGTATCCAGGCTTCCTCTCTCCTTGGATAGAATAATTCAGGGGAGTGTATTTTGCACCATATCCTGTTAGGATTAAGCTCCTGTCCCACCACTGAAGCTGGCTTAATAACATCCATATTATTGGCTGCATTCTCTTTTCTGTCTCATTTCTCTACTTTCCTACTGTTGTACCCTGTATCTCCCAGATAAACTACCTGCACTCAGAGTCATTCCATATGATCTCCTGGGGAAACGTAAAGTAAGAAAGTTGATGTCAAAATAGTTCCTAGGAAGCAGATACTTAGGATGAGATTCTGGAACTGGATAATTGCCCAGCAGGTGGCAACTTTACTGCATGTGGTAAATTGGAAAGTGGGGGGCATGAACTGGCTTATGCAGTCCCTCTAGCATTTTAGAGATATGATTGCAATGGTAATTACAAGAACTATGAAGTTGTGCTCAAGAAAGAAAATGGCATACTGAAATCAGCTGACCACCAACTTAGAGCATGATGTGAACCCAGTATTCCTCTATAACAGGGTTTAAAGTGACCCTGATCTTCTGCAATTGGAGGTAAGAAACTGATTGTAAGAATAATCAACTTGCAGAGAAGGCTTTTTTCACTGCTTTGGCAAGTTTTCGGTGGCAGAATCAGGGTCCTGACAGGGAGGTATGTTGACACTGGATATAGGACACCTGGACCCTTTGAATGTTCTGATTTGACTCTGTATCTCCAGGAAAGAAGGTAGTAGCCTCCCTTGCCTGAAAAACATTCACAGATTATTTCATGTGAATTTCCTTCAAAATGATACTTGCGTGTCTTAAGATTTGTTTCCACCTATTCCCTTTATTGACTTTTAAACTGATAAGATTTCAACCTGACCATACCAGACAAGTACTATCCCTGTTTTAGAAGGAAAGGAATTAATTATCAGAAGAGCTGTCAGATCTGACTAATATGTACAACACGTTAGTGAGCATGCTTAGGAACGGATCTTGAGAGTGGTAGATGGAAGGGAGGGGTTCCAACATATAAGACTTAGTAATAGTTTATTGATATGAAAACATTCTCTGGTTTCTTGGGGTTTAATATCCATGTGAGGATACCTTCAGTCATTCTTGCCATGATTCTGGGATATCTCTCTGAAACTGGAAAATGCAGTGGCTCATAGTAAATGAGATGTCCTTGCTCTGGAGAAGACTCAATGAGCTTAGAGATATGGGTGTGCTAAAGTAGATTACTAACTTAAGACCAGAAAATCTACTGACTGACTACATGCCACGCCATGACCAAGATAGTAGATCAGAAGCAGTAGTTCATCATGAGAGAAATAGCAGAGTTAGTGCTACCTTCAAAGATTTAGAAGATGCAGCAGTAGTGGTCCTTAGCATATCCACCTTTAAATCACCAGTCCAGTCCTTGCAAAACCAGATAGATTATAGCAGAAGGCAGTAAGTTTTCTTAAAGTTAACAAAGTTATAGCTCCCATTACAGCTGCTGTCCTAGATTTTTGTTCACTTGAGCAAATCCAATACAGCCTCTACTTTGGTTTGTGACTATTGATTTGGTAAATGTACTCATTTCAATCCCTATCAGGAAAGAGGATCAGAAGAAATTCTCATTTACTTAATGCAGTCAGCATTAGACATTAATAAGTGTACCCCAGGGCTAAGTTAATTTTCTTAGTCTCTCTCAAAATACAGTCACAGGGAGCTTGATTGTCTGGGCATTCTCAAGAACATCAAATGGGGACATTAAGTTAAAGTCATCATGTTACTTGTACCCTGGTAAGAGGGAAGTCTACTTTTTCTGATTGTTCTAGTAAGACATATGAGTGTCATATAGTGGAAAATAAGCCCTATAAAGATTTAGGGCTTCCCATAATGGGCATAATTTAGAGGTCCAGTGATCTAGGGTATTCCAGAACAAGCCCTCCAAGTAAAATAGCAAGTTAATAGCACCTTGCACCTCCTACTACTAGAAAGGAGGAACAACATTTCTTAGTAGGTCTCTTGGATTTTAGATAAAATATGTAAGATATTTGGGGATATCATTTCAACTAAGTTTTCCAGTTTTCAGTGGGTCCCAATGCAAAAGAGAGCTTTGCAGCAGGTTCAGGGTTTCATGCAAATGGCCCTAACCATTGAGTCATATAAACTGGCAGATCTCACTTGCTAAAGGTATTCATTGTTGATAAAAATAAAATGCAGAAACTCTGAAAAGCCATAATACCAGAATCTTAGTGCATATCCTTGGAGCGCTGGAGCACAACCGTGCTATCTTTTGAAGAAAATTATCCACTGTGCATAAAGAAGCTCCTGGAATGCTAGTGGGCAGTAGTGGAGACCAAGTGACATAAAACAGAGAGTTAAGCAATCATGAGACTGGAGGTACTCATCAAATAGCTGGATATCATCAGATCCACATAGTCATAAGATGAGAGCAGCAATCCAGCGCACAATGGAATGGCAAATTTGAGGTTGTCTGAGCAGTCCAGAGATTGCAATTAATTTT
This sequence comes from Lagenorhynchus albirostris, assembly GCF_949774975.1. NCBI lineage: Eukaryota > Metazoa > Chordata > Mammalia > Artiodactyla > Delphinidae > Lagenorhynchus > Lagenorhynchus albirostris. The sequence goes on from NC_083102.1 coordinate 62,613,157, forward strand.
CACAAACAGATGGCCCAGATCCTCATGTTACCTGCCTCTAATGCACTATCACCCCTCATTCAGCTCATGCCTATGACCTGGTGGGAGAATCTCCATAGCCAGCTGGTGAAAAAGGAATCACACTTGACCTGGCTCATGGATGGGCAACTCCATGTGTTTGTGTGAGGCAAAAATAGACTGCAGATGTTCTATCCCCCAGCATTCAGGGTGACAATGAAAGAGCGGTGAGGGAAAATCCTCTCCGTGAGCAAAACTTCAAGCAATACATCTGATAATTAATTTCAGTTGGAGGGAGTTATGGCCTGAGATGAGAATATACATTGATTTTTGGGATGCAGAGTATGGACTAGCTATATTTTCAGGGACCTTGAAGGAACAGGATTAGAAGATCCACTATAAGGAGTTCTGAGGAAAAGGCATGTAAATGGACCTATGGGAGTGAACAAAAAAAATGTGAGAATCTTTTCCACCAGAGATCATCATTACAGATGAGGCATTTACATTTGGTTCCCATCCAGCTGTTGAGAGTTAATCTCTCTCCTTGGCCATCCCAGTGCTTGCACAATGAGCCCTTGACTGGATTATGTATGGGTGCAGGGATGGAAGTTATGTATAGGTCCTATGGCTCAACACTAAGTCTGATCTAGTCATTTTACTGATCTGCCCATAACAAAGATAAACATTTAGATCTCAATATGGTACCATTTTTGATTAAATGACTCACTAGAGGGGAGCAGATGAATGATGTAGGATCACTTTCATACTGAAAGAGTGAGTGTTTTGTTTTTACTGGGATTTATATATATCCTGTGTATAGGTTTACACAGGATCCTGCATGATCTCACCTTAAAACAGGACACTCTTTATGGTAAAATAAGGGAGACAAAAAATGCATGAATATTTCTGTAGATCCAATGTAATCATGAGACAAACACACACACAGATTAAATTACCCTGGTTTTATTACAGATCTTGTCAAAAAAGATCACCTGAAGGAATAAGGTTGCTCTAGTAAAACAAAACAAAAGAAAAAATTATATAAGCCACAGGTATCTAGAAGCTGTGGTGAAGTCATAAATAAATTAAAGAGGCGCATTGCCTGCTTCAAGTAAAGTGTAGTTCAGTGATTTGCCTAGTACATTTGACACTTGGAACAGATCATATTTTAAAATCCCAATCTCCGTATGAAAAAAAAAATGTTTTCAGGAAAAATCATGAAGTTATACAAATTTAAAATAATGTTCAGAAAAGAAATATAGCCAGTGAAAATTTATTTATTGAATTGTGTGTGTATTCATGCCTATAAAAACATTAAAACATAATGACATAAAGGAAATATTACACAATGGAAAGGGAAAGTGTAATGAATTAATGCCTTTTAATTACTGTATGGATTAATACATTTAATTACATTAATGTATTTTTTAAAGATTGACTTATCAGTCATTATATAAATATGAACATGGTAGTTTTTTACCTTTAACTTCTGAAAATTTGTCAGTGATTTCAAGAAAATGTATCTTCTTATGCTATGTTAAATAGAATATATCCATTTATCTTCGCTCATAATTAATTCAAGATACTTTTCATTAATTTTATTCTCAAATATTGTTTTTCACATGAGGAAACAATATGCCAATAGTTAGGAAAAGTCTGAAAGATAATAAAGAGCTTTGACAAATCCAAAAATTTAGAGTTAGCAACACCAACAACAGAAAAACATAAATTGCAATATTGTTCCAATCTAACAGCTTTCAAACATCTCTGCAGACAAAAGGTTGGTGAAAATTCCAAGTCGGCACATAGAATGCCAAAATTGTAAAAGCTCATGTTTGCAATCACTGCAGTATTATTTTAATTTTGGATCTACTGTTGAAATGCAGTACTATAGGAGTAGAAGACAAAAATTGTACCCAAAGAGAACTTGAGTAATTTCTAAATTTTGTGAACTTTTTCTCAAAATGAATCCATGGAGCTGGGCCTGTGTGTTAGGGATGACTGTATAATTGGGAGTACTCCAAATTAAACTTCCATGTAAACTACAATGTTTAGTAAAGCATAATTAACAAAATTATGCTAATCTGAAGCTCTCATATATGTTATTAAAATTCAACAATAATGGCAGCAACTGTTTAGAACTTACATGGAGAGGAAGGAAAGAAATACTCTACCAAACACATTGTTTAGAATGGCTGGTGGATGATGATGATAATGAAAAGCAGACTGGCTTTAATTGGCTTTAATATTGTTTGACTGTGTTTATAGACAATGTGTCCCTTGACCATTTCTACCATTCCACTCTTGGTATAAACTGCTGTTGGGATAAGGTTTATAACAATGCGGGGTGGAGAGGAAATGGTGGATCTCCAAGAGTTCCTTAAAAGCATCCAATTAAAGAAGTCATTGTTTTTAAATACCTGCCAAACCCAAGGATGAAGCTGCCAACTGTGGACAAGAGTAGTTAAGTAGAAACATTCTTGCCTCTTGTCCCCTCTCCCTCCTCTGCCACCTTCAATCCTGGATATGCAGGTTAGTGGGTGGCAAAGGAGGGTAAGTAAAAGTGCAAAGTGAGTAACTAGAGATCAAGACACAAACACTCCCTTCACAGCAGAAGGCTAGTCTGAAGCAGGGCTCAGCTTGGGGAGTGTGGGGAGTGGTGTGTGTGGGCAGTTGGATGGAGAGGTATTACAGGTTGAGTTGTGTCACCCTGCATTAATATGGTGACATCTTAACCAGCAGTTTTTTTAAACTTCAGTTTTAAAAAATGTTCACAGCCTTTGACCTAGTGATCATTCTCTAAGAAATCTATCCTACAGAAATAGCAAAAACTAAAGATACTGATTTTATGTACTAGTAAAAACTTAAAATCCTTAAGGGCAATAATGGGCAAACAATTATTTGCTCATACTAGGATAAAATATTTTGCAGCCATTAAAATATCTATAAATATACCAAAATATTATCAAACCTATCACTAGCTGGAGGTGGGAGGTCTGTGGGGCTACTTCTGATTACTAATTTATATATATTTTCCCTCACTTGTTAAACTAAATTATGATTTCAATAACTAAAAGATGTTGTAAAAAGAAAAATAACTAAACAAGCTTTCAGAGGTTAAAATTATGTGACAGTCAAAAAGGAGTAAGATGGGGCAAGAAAGAGAACATCCATTTAGTTGTGCATATAGCCTTTTATATTGAGCTAGATTCTCCCAGATAATTAAAGATTATTTTGGCAATTTAGACCCACATATGGGTTGCTTTCTGAACTTTGACTTACAAAAAATTATTTCAGCAACTTTCAAAGAATATGTGGGAATTGGGTTGTAAAGTTAATATGAAGGTCAAAAAGGAAGCAACATCTTTCTTTACATAAATAGTTTAATTTTAGTGAATAAAAGACAGGCTAACTGAAAGACGGTGGGTTTATTTTCCAGACCATGATTTTTTTTTAACATCTTTATTGGAGTATAATTGCTTTACAATGTTGTGTTAGTTTCTGCCGTATAACAAAGTGAATCAGCTATACGTATATATATATCCCCATATCCCCTCCCTCTTGCGTCTCCATCCCACCTTCCCTATCCCACCCCTCTAGATGGTTGCAAACCACTGAACTGATCTCCCTGTGCTATGCAGCTACTTCCCACTAGCTATCTATTTTACATTTGGTAGTGTGTATATGTCAGTGCTACTCTTTCACTTCGTCCCAGCTTACCCTTCCCCCTCCCTGTGTCCTCAACTCCATTCTCTACATCTGCGTCTTTATTCCTGTCCTGACCCTAGGTTCATCAGAACCTTTTTTTTTTTTTTTTTTTTTTTTTTTTTGCGGTATGCGGGCCTCTCACTGTTGTGGCCTCTCCCGTTGCGGAGCACAGGCTCCGGACGCACAGGCCCAGCGGCCATGGCTCATGGGCCTAGCCGCTCCGCGGCATGTGGGATCTTCCCGGACCGGGGCATTAACCCATGTCCCCTGCATCGACAGGCGGACTCTCAACCACTGCGCCACCAGGGAAGCCCAGAACCTTTTTTTGTTTAGATTCCGCAAATATGTGTTAGCATATGGTATTTGTTTTTCTCTTTCTGACTTACTTCACTCTGTATGACAGACTCTAGGTCCATCCACCTCACTACCCATAACTCAATTTCATTTCTTTTCATGCTACCATATGACCCAGCAATCCCACTACTGGGCATATACCCTGAGAAAACCATAATTCAAAAAGCGTCATGTACCACAGTGTTCATTGCAGCACTATTTACTATAGCCAGAACATGGAAGCAACCTCAGTGTCCATCAACAGATGAATGGATAAAGATGTGGCACATATATACAATGGAATATTACTCAGCCAGACCATGATTTTTTAAAGCCTCCAACTTAACTCTCAGTCAAGTGAAAGCAATAAAAATCAACTTATGCACCTCTTCTCCCCTTCTGCTTCTCCTTCTCTTCAGAAAGAGACAGTACTGGTTTGAAAGAATCATGTAATTTACATAGACTGGAAATAGTTATGCATAGAAGCACACAACTCAGCTAATAAAGAGATTTATCTGGCATGTCAGAAAAGGAGTGCCTTCAGATCTCCATATTTTTTATTTATTTAACCACTACTTTACTTCAAAATATCAACCAAAGTTACCTGCTACCCTCCCCCTTTTTTTCTTAGACCGTATGTGCACTTTGAGGTTGGTGTTGTTTCTCAGGAATCAAGAGTTTTAATGTTTGAATCAGGATTCCCATTGTTTGCTTAGTAAGGCAGGGTTATAAAATGGAGTCCGTATGGCACAGCCTCTCTCTTTTGGATTCAGTCTTGTTGAAAAGCGCTGACTGCTCCACCCCAGAGCAGCATTGGCTACATCAAACACCAACTGTGCAGACTGCTGAATGAAGTGTAATGGCGGTAATTATGTGTTCAGCTATTTGTAAACTTGTGAGGATTAGCATTTAATAAATGTAAAGTCCATCAGGGTGATAAACCAAGAAACCTTTGTGAAAGTAGAAATTGCCTCTTTGATCTGAAAAGAGAAAATCCAAATTGAGAATATGAGAAATCCAGTTTCTTCAGGTAAATTGCTTCTCAGATAAAAGTGGCCTTGAAAGAAAATCAAGGGCACATGTCCTAAAGAAAATGTTCTCTCCTTGAATAGATGTGTACGTTTCTGGGATGGCAAATTAGATACCTACTAAAAAGAGAAAAGTTCCATTCTTTACCCTCAAAAATATATTCAGAGCTGTCTTCAAGTCGTGTAAACTATCTTACCATTAATATATTACATTAAGATGTGTATGTGGCTAAAATTAGTCTCTCTTTTGAAATTAGCTTTTCTTCTTTGGTCATTGTCTAGTCTTGCTTTTTTCTCCTGCTTTTCTATCTCTGCTTTTTTCTTTTCTTTTCTTTTTAGTTGCAAGAAGCCATCTTTTCTTGCATGTCTCTGTACCCATTTGCATGAGAAAAATATGAAAATACCATAAAAGCCTACTGCTATAATTTAGTAATCATACCTCAGTGCATTTCCCAAAGTGTCTAAAAATTCCAAGTAATAGGTATGCATAAAAACACAACTAATTAAAAAAAAATGTGGGGCTGAGAGATTCAAAGTTCTCTGCACTGTCTCTCGGGCTTCTCAACTAACTATGATGAATTTTGGTTGTAATAATTTGGCCTCACAGTTCCTCTTGCCCAAATCTCTGCACTGGAAACCTTAAGCTTAGACCTTCATGAGTGAGGCTCTAATTCACACCTGCTGGGCTCTCTGTGGGAACTGAGTTCTGTGTCCCTGTCTACTTCCTGAATCCCCTCTGCCCTTATCACTAACTACCACTTGTTCATTGTTGCTTTATACTTCCTTTACTCATGTTTTGCCTGCCTGACTTAACAATATTTTCCCCCAGAAGCCTACTGAATCCTCTAGAGAGAGCTGGTTCTATGTTCCAGCACATCCTTCCCACCCAGTCTTGCTATACTAAATTCCACCTTGCTCAAGATATAATTCCCTTAGTTCTCTTGAGTACTTTTCTTCTTAGGAGAAAATCATGGCCTATCATCAATTGCTATGTTTTCTGAAAGTTACATGAAAGAAATATTAAAACATAATTTCATTCTGCCCAGTTTACAAAGACCAATCTTGAAGAGATTACTAAAATCACTCACTGATTTAGGGCATGTCTTCAACTCTGTGTCTTCAGTTTGTTGAGGTTCCTCTCACACAACAGAATAAAGATCAATCTAAGTACATCATAATGTACCAGTTTGGTAATTTTCTGTTCCTAAATCTGCAACATGTGATTCAATGGCAAACAGCTGTTTATTTTAGTATAAAAGCATCTGACTGATGTTTAGAACTTCATGAAAAAGGGTTTCAATAAAATAAATCTTCTAATGTTTTTTTAATAGTTAATCACAGAGAAAGGCGTTCATCAGGGAAAGATATTCAAAATGTTACTGAAGTCTAAGGGTTTCTGTTTCAGGCTTCATCCTCTGGTTTTTCTCTAGGAAAACTGGCAGGTTGATGCCCTTTATCTTAGGCAAACAATATGTGGTTGAGGAAGTAGAAAAAATAATCCCCAAATCTCACAGATCTCCAAGAGAAGATGTTCCTTCCTCCAAAGTGACCTCAATTTGCCTGCATGTAATGCTTCTTTCTAATGAAGAGAGTGATAGTACCCTTAATTGTGAATGCTTAGCAAATTAAATTATTTCACTCTTCACTGAATAAATACAGTGATTCCAAAGAACTTTAAGTAAATGTATTGGAGATGAATTATTAATTGGATCTCATAAGTACTAATTTAATGATGTGTAATTGCTTAATTTAGAACATTAACCTGATTGACAAAATGAAGCTCTTTACATTTTAAAAAACTTCTAGTAATTCCACTCAATTACCTTTTATTTGACAAGAAAGGTGTCATGAAACTTGTGCCTAATTCAGCTTCCCAAATCAAGTCTCAACCACATGTGATAAGTGCCTTTTTAATAATGCAATCATTATTATAATATTAATAATAATTAGTATCATTTTTATTGAATACTTTGTGGCAGATCTTATGGTAAATGAAAGACACATTGTTTTCTATTTTTATCCTCAAAATTATATGAATTAGTGATTTTTTTTTTTTTTTTTTTTTTTTTGCGGTATGTGGGCCTCTCACTGTTGTGGCCTCTCCCGTCGCGGAGCACAGGCTCCGGACGCGCAGGCTCAGCGGCCATGGCTCACGGGCCCAGCTGCTCCGCGACATGTGGGATCTTCCTGGACCGGGGCACGAACCCGTGTCCCCTGCATCGGCAGGCAGACTCTCAACCACTGCGCCACCAGGGAAGCCCAGAATTAGTGATTTTTAATATGTCCATTTTACAGATATAAGAACTAGGTTTAGAGAGACTCAGCAGCACAAGATCACTTGGCTAGTTGCTGGTTATATGGGAACTTGAACCATTATATCTCACTGCAGCACTTTTTATTAAGAATGTTTCTTTTCTACTTTTTTATGATTTCATTTAATTAAATATATACTTCTGATCCATCTGAAGTATATTTTTCTAAGGAGTGAGAAAGCATTAATCTTTGTTTTCAAATGGCAAGCTGATCATCTCATCACTATTAAAAAGTCCCTATTTTTTCCCACTGTTCTGAAATGTCAACTTTATTTTCTCATATATTTCCTTTTATTTGCTTATGTCTACTTCTGGACTCTCTATTCCAGTCCACTTATTTTTCTGCTTATCTGACTTTGTATCATGCTATATTATTTACTAGATATTTCTGGAGATTACTAATATATTCAAATAGGAAGTAAGAGCAATTCACTCTTTTAAATCTTTTTGTTTTAAATGATCCTCAGTATTCTCTGCAAGTGATTGGATTGAATCTCATTGAAGAAGAAGTAACATTTTTATTTTATTGAGGGTTGTTAACTCTGTGTGTGTGTGTGTGTGTGTGTGTGTGCGCACATATGTGTTTCCTAACCATATTTCTGAACCCACTTGTATTTGGGCACATTCATATGGTTTCTTCTAGGAATTCAGTTGTGAGTAGATGTGATATGATTGGCACTCTTAACTTATAAGACTCTGTAGAACTCTTTTTTTTCCTCTGCTGTAGTTATTGCAAAGATTTGAGATGGTTGCTTCAGGGACCTGAATCTGAGTGAGGAGATGTGTAGCAGTCCACCAGATGAATGCTGATGAACTTGTCATGTAAAATACACATCCCGTGACAAGTTTCTAAGTGCCTATGTGGATTTTTTTACATAAAGATTTTTGCAGTTCTGTTAGTAAGAACAGTTGTTCTATGAATTTTCCTTTTAAACCATTTATGCCTTGTTCTGCTAAATTTATACTAATACTGGAATACAGTTGTAGAAATTTCCCTTTTAACCTGTTTCTCTGTAAGAATATTTTAAACATAGGCTCTAATATTACTAGAAGTTTGAATAAAATCTGCTGTAAACCTATAATTAGGTAAATTCTTGATGCCGATTAAATTTATTTAATGTTTTTAGATCTTTTTTCAGTTTAGTCAATATCTATAATTTTATTTTCAATCATCAGTTTTATTTAAATTTTAAAACTTGTTAGCAAATTTGAAGTGTTATGTAATTATTTAATATCTCTATTTTTTTAATTATGTAACGTTCATTCTCCTAATCTTCATTAGCAACTTCTCTTTTTAGTTCTTTCCTTTGATAGTATCCACATTGTTAATCTTTTTTACTTGTAATATTTATTTCAAGTATGTTTTTTATATAGTCATTCCTTTATCATATTTGTTCCTTCTTTTCTATTTCTAAACATAATACAAAGGAATTACCCATCTAGTCAAGTTTTTTAAAATATATTTACTAATTTTTTTTTACTAAGAATAAAGTTTTAGGTGGTTTATTATCTTTGTGGAGGTGACCACATTAATATTCTTCTGAAAAACATATTGAATACAATTAATTTTATTAATGATTTTTTAATGTTGAATAGTTGGGGGCTTCTTAATTATTCATGGGGCATGATTCTTTCAACAAAAATCTGTACTCAGCTTGCTGTTTTTTTTAATTAATTTTATTTTTTTCCCTGATATTCAGGGTTATATACCTGTAGTCTTTTCCTTATGTATTCTTTGGTACCAGTGTTATACGTCTTCTTAGGAAGACTTTAAGTAGTGGATCACTACAAGGTTATAAACCAACTTCCATTTACCATTTGAGATGAAAGTGGCAGAACCACTACTATAGAAAAGTGATAACTCCATTTTCATTTTGTATATTTATCACCAGAATTCTGAGAAAAAAAAGACAAATGATACTGCAGCTGACAACAGTTATTCTTTCAACTTTGGCCCAGAACACCATAGAATTTCATCCTGTTACTCATTTTAATGATTGGATTTGGAATGGGCTGTGTCACACATGCACATTTATGATAATCATTAGAATACCAAATGGTGCTCTATTCTTTTCTCCCCCAATATTACTGTTTGCTGTGTATTGGCATAACATTTGCAAAAGGCCTTGTCCATTCTCAATTTCAAAAACAAAACAGAATTCCAGTCAACAAAATGTGGAGAACAGAGTCTATGCCAGACGATAAAACAAAAGAGTAAATGAGACATAGAAACAGAGATTATTGGCGAAAATGTTTAATATTTTCTTTAAAAGGAAGTCCTTTTAGTAGAAGAAAAATCAGATTAGCACATTGGAGAAACAAGACAAAGAAAAGTTATGTTTCTATATGTTAAAGTTAATATTTTATTTTAAAACAGGTTTTAATTAAAATGAGAATTTTAGGCTCAAATGGCTTATATTCAGAAATGGCTTATATTCAAAAATATGGCTGCCTTTAGTACAAGAAACTGATTTTTAATTTTTTTTTAATTGAAGTATAATTGACCTAAAATACTACGTTAGTTTCAAGTGCACAACACAGTGATTCAATATTTCTGTACATTAACAAATGTTCTGATAAGTCTAATTACCATCAAAATTGAATTCTTTTAAAGTGTTAATACCATTTGATGGTAAAGTTGTTATTTAGTAAGATTGCTAATGCTCACCCACCATCTTGTTCACTGCTGTATTTTGATTGGTTTGTTTGCTTCTGAGATGGGATTAACCCACCTTTGTTATTACCAAGAGAAACAAATTTATATAGGTGGCTCCTTCTGAGAAAGCAGAAGGAGATTTATACGGTGTGAAATCAAGTAGCATAGGGATATATCTTCCAGTGGCACAATGTTCCTTAAAAGATATTTGGAAATTAGAGATCAGTTGAAGAATCCAGAGCTTTGTTGAATGTATTCACTTAGATTGCAAATTATATTATTTGTAACATGTTACTATTTTTCTAATGCTTTATTATCTACTGATTTTAAAGGGTCTGTTTATCCATATGGAAGTTAAGATGCAGCATATATACCTTGCTAGTGTTTTTGTTTCTTAAACCCTAAGAAAAAAATTGTTATACATATAGTTTAAATGGTTAGAAAAATCTACGTACTATCTGCACATCATATGGGAGAATAAACAGTCTAGCAATAATCCTAACGTATAGAAATGTTCATACAAAACTGTAGATGTATTCTGATCTGGAGAAAATACTTAGGTATGTTTGCATTTGTTATGAGGTCAAAAGATATTAATACCAAGAGGTCTGTAAAATCAAAGCATATCTTAAAGATATTTTCCTGATTATAAATTAATATATTATTTATTACAAAATGTGCAAGGACAAAAATATTTTAAAAAGGAAATCAAATGTTCCTATAGAGAAATCTACTGTGGCTATTGTTTACATCATCATTAATATTATGTGTATCATATACATGCTATAAGTCATACATTTATAGACATTTTATAAAAACTGTACATTGGAAATAAATATCCTTCCAAAATAGAATTTTTATGGCTTCATAGAATTCCATCAATGAATGTTCTTTAATTTAACAGCCCCTCCATTGAGGGTTTATTTCCCATTTTTCATTAACATCTTTCTACCAGTTCTTATTGAAAATGTTTGACTAATTCATTTTAATGAATTTCTAGAATTGGAATTATTTATGATGTTCAACATACTTAGCCAAATTTTACTATAGAGAATTTTACCTGCCTATAATTCTACTAGATATAAAACACAGTACATTTACTCATGTATTCACCATGTTTAAGTATTACATTTTTAATAGCAGTCACGTTTATAAGGAGAAAATGTCTCATTTTAATTTTATTGTTTACTAGAGAGACCAGTGTTTAAATTTTTTTTTAACTTTTATAACGAGGTATCATAGTGTTAAGTTGATTTTTCTTAATTATTGTTTTTCAATAGGGTTTTTTAAAATAAATCTTGCTTTTACTATAATCTGGAAACTCTATCCTTACTGAAATTCTTTCTCTGTCATTTAAATCAGCCTATAATTATATAAATCAAATCTGAAAATAGCCACTATTTTAGCTTGCCACAAAATATTCTCAGAACTTTTTTAAGGTAGAGATTCTATCCTACTACATTCTGTTATGTGGTAAAAATGTTATTTAAATTCCTAAAAACTACAATCTTTCAGAGCCATCTGGAGCCATGTGTTAGGAAGGAGAAGAGAATGTACAGAAAATATTAATTTATATTAATGCAACTTGAAAAAATATAATTAATATATTGAGTAGGTATTGCTCCTCGTTGAAATTTTGAGGACTTATACCAATTTGGGGCTTCTCAAATGTATAAGATGTTGTCTATTTTAGAAGAATCTCTGAGTATTTTTACAACAATGGCAAATCTTTGTAGTTAGACATTGATTTATTATACGCAGGCACTTTCTGGTTAATCTACCACATCATTTTAATCATCCTCTTCATTAAAATTATTTCCCCATTATGATTTGTCTTTCACCAAAACATAATGACAGAAAAGGGAATATGAGACTTACTTCTAATATTCAGAGATGAAGCTCAGACAGAGTATATATTACTGTCAAGAGATATTATGGTATCGATACTTCCACCTTTGAGGTGACTTATTGAATCTGAAGAGAATTATTGGTCAAAGAGGTACTATAAAGATACAGGTGGTCAGTGTCTGAGAAGAAACTACTGACTTCATGCTTCATTGAGGCTACTGAGAGTAACAAGGGAGGGAAGATAGATAGCAATCATTCTTCATGAAAACCTGGAGGTGGGAAAGTGGAGATGCATAGTTGGTTCATCTATTAAAGCATTTTCACTGTGGTACATCTTGAAGAAGCACTAAGTGCTGATATCTGATCACTCCTATAGGACACTCACGTGCCCTGTGGTTTGCTTAGTTCTTTATGACTATGTCTTGACTACCAAGCTAAATAATAGTCTCCCTGAGGGCAAAGTCTTCCTGCTTGTTTATAGACTTCATAAAGAAGCTAGAAGGTTGGTTGTATAAGTGGCAGATCAGAATATAATTGATGTCTATGCTCCCAATATCTTAAAGGCTTCTTAATAGTGTTTTTTGTTCAAGAAAAAGCCCTACTTACACATAATGAGGAAAATTCATCGGGTAGCTTTTTTCAGGCTTCACTAAGACTACACAAAGCACAATAAGGCCTTGGGTTTTTAAGGAGGCTTGCTTCTGAAAACAGTTCTTATCCATATGACAGAAAAGGTGCGCTTGGAACATAGACAGACCACAGACACGGATCCTGAATAATTTAGATATATGATTTATATATATAAAGTATATATATAGTATATATATATGTACTTTTATCTTGGTACACATGTTATTTTCTATCAAGTCTTTATGTATATGTGTGTGTATGTTTGAAATAAATTCCTTATTTATTGATTACAACATGCTATTTTCTTTTTTAACAGGTTTTTAAAAATTACATTGATTACTTAATACCCAAGTATCTTTAATTTTTAGTGTATTCTGTCAATATCTAAAATATGTCAGTCTTTCACAATTACTGTGAATTGTATATTTTCCTTTCACTCTATGAAATATGTATATATGATATATACATATAGATGTGTGTGTGTATATGTATGAAATATACATTATCAGGTCTATTAAATTGTCTTAAAGGGTTTTATTTTATCAGTATACTTTAGTCTTTTATTTTGGTTATAGTTCATATTTTTCCTTAAATTCTACTTTTTAAAATTTGCTACATTTTCTTTTATATATATTAACAATGATTTGTCTCACAAACTTTTTCATATCATGTAAAAAAAATCAGTTTATGATATTCTTCTGCTCACAAATTTTGGATTACTTCCCATCTCATTTGGAGTAAACTTCAATGTTCTTACTTTGTTTTACAGCCCCAGTGATTGCACTTCCACAAATTCATTTGTCTGGGTCTATAATTGTAACTCTCCCTTTGTTCCCTCACTCAAGCCACACTGACATCCTTACTATTCCTTGAACAGGCCAAACACTCTCCTACTCAGAACTCTTGTATTTCTTCTCCCTCTTGCCTGGTATGTTCTTCTGTTAAAAACTACATGACTTACTGCCTTACCTCCTCTTATTCATTATTCAAATATCACATTATCAGAGAGGCCTTCTGTGATAAACTGGATAAGTTTCCACAAAGATATCCATGTTTTAAGTCCCGGAAACTGTGAATGTGTGAAATTTTATGACAAAATAGAATTAAAGTTATATGTATTGCTCATTACTAATGTGGTATTCCTCATTACTAATTTATATATTTTATGTATATGTGTGTGTGTGTATATATACACATATAGATATACATATATATGTATATCTGGAGAAAAACCAACATCCTATGAATCATAGAAAGCAGCATTCCGAGGTGCCTCAGACAACTAGCTTTCCAATCAGCTTATCCAATTCTATTGCCACTAGATTCTACATTCCAAAGATGCTCCACTTAAAAGAAATACATAATTTTCCTACATGTTTCTTACTTACTCTTTTGCCAAGATATTTTGGAAAGAGACTGAAGCTGCCCAGAATTGAGGTAACTATTTCAACCAAGAAGTAATTTTATGTTTTATCAAAAGGCACTGATTACCACTTAGGAGAACATTTCTATCTATAGCCAGATCCATCTGGATGATAACGTCCATTAGTTAGGAAGTGGAATGTGCGCATGTTTTCCAACATATAATCATCTGGACTCTAAATAGCCAATCACGCTATTTTAAGTATCTTAATGTGCCTTTTTAACATATGTGGAAATACCAGGGACCTTAATTTTATATCCTTTCTGTATATACTAAAGACACATTTGTATATACCCAGAAAACTGCAGTTTTTAAATAACAGATTGCATGGATCTTAGACATAAATATTTCACTCTGCACCCTCCTTACTTTGTGGATGACAACTACATAAGGAGAAAAGTAGAATAACTGATTGATAGAGGCAAAGACACATTGTGGTATGAATTCTACTTGTCTTTATTTTCTGTATTTTAATTTTTATTGCAAAATAACACATACTTCATAAAAAGTAGTGCAAATGAAAGTTGCCCCATTCCCCATTTCTAAGTCCCAGAGATAATCACTGAAAATACTTTAGTATGTATACATCTAGATCACACACTCATGAATATAAGCTGGCTCTTACACACACATATACATACCAGTACATGTGTATATATGTTTATTTACATAAATATATATGGATGGAATAAGACAATAAAATTGTTTACAACCTTTCCACTTGTAATATGGCATGGACATAATTCCATGTTAGTACATAAAACTTTCTCTCTTTTTTTCTGATATAGTATCCCATACTACTACTAATATGTATTTAAATATTTAAATTCTCTCCTTTTCTCTCTCCCTCTGTCTCTTACCCTAGTATTGATTTGCTACCACAAAAACCTTTGTGCCTATACTCCAGAAATTTCTGAAGAATATTTCTATGTGTCATATTCCTTAGAAGAGGAATTGCTAGAACAAAGGCTATTCACATGTTACGTTTTGATTATTACTAAATAAATAGGTCTTCTTTTTCCTCTATCAATGTTTGGCAACATCCTTTTCCCACACAACTGACAACATACTAAGATCACTTTTCTTATAAAAATGTTTGTTTCCCCTGGAGTTACTAATTGCTTCTTCTTTTTTTTTTTTTTTTTTTTTTGCGGTACGCGGGCCTCTCACTGTTGTGGCCTCTAACTGTTGTGGCCTCTCCTGTTGCGGACCACAGGCTCCGGACGCACAGGCTCAGCGGCCACGGCTCATGGGCCTAGCCGCCTCGCGGCACATGGGATCTTCCTGGACAGGGGCACGAACCCGTGTCCCCTGCATTGGCAGGCGGACTCTCAACCACTGCGCCACCAGGGAAGCCTGCTAATTGCTTCTTTTATTTGCATTTGCTTGGGTTTTCTCTGCTTATTTCTATCCCTGCATAAAATTTTTGATACAATATAATTTCCCAAATATAATACTCCCTGTATGGACAAACAAATCAAGTAGTTTCTGAGTTCCTTGGACTGCCTATCTGTCCTCTCTTTTCATCATCTTATTAGGAGCCCTGGCCTTGTGACCCACTTAGAACTTCTAGATCTCTAGGTCCTAAGTGTGGCTAGCATTCTGGGACTTCCCTTCAATATTATCCTGGGAATCTCCTTCACTTTCTGATGTTTGAGCTCCTGTTTCTGGGATCTTATATCTTCTAAGATGACTGTCTTATTTTAGGAACAAATACCTTATAGTAGATTGCTGAGAAAGTGCTTATGACAAATCAGTTGTTTTAATTTATATGCCTGAAATATCTTTATTCTCACCTTACATTGGATTCATCATTTGGTTGGGTTTAAAATTCTAGGTTGAAATATTTCCTTCTGATAAATAGTGTTTTTGTTATGGAATCTATACTGAATTCTGAATTTTTATATAGAAGTTACTCTTTTCTTGATATAAACTTTCAGGATTATTTCTCTATTTATGGTATTTTAACTTCATGATAATGTAGTGGTGTTAGTCTTTCTTCATGCATTGTACTAGAGACTTCCTGTTCTATAAACTCGTTTTTAGGAAATGTTTTATATTATTATTATTTATATTATTTCTTGTATTATTCCTTTGATAAATCCTTTCTCTCTATTTTTTCTGTTTTTGTTTTTTTTTTTGGTGAGGAGTTTACAAAATTGATGATAAGTTTGTTAGAATGTTTCTCTACTTTTATTCTCTCTCTCCTCTATATTTCTTTCCTGTGAGATTTCCTCAAATTTGAATTGCAAACTATTAGCTGTTAAGTTAGAATTTCATATCTTTAATTTCTAGGGACATTCTCTTGACCTACATTGCTTTAATATTCTTTTCCCCTCAATAGTACTTTGTTTTGTCTCATAATGCAATATCTTCTCTTATCTGTAACATTATATATAGGACTTTTCCTCTAAGTTTTTTCTGCTTATTGAGTTTCCTCTTTCCTCTGACTTCATTCCATTTATTACTTTTGTTTCTATTACTCATGTTAAGGGATTTTATCAGACATCTGGTGACCCTTGGCTGTCCGTTTATATGTAATAGCAACACATTAAGAATGTTATAATCTTGGTGTTTGTACAGGATTAGGGTGTAGAGGTCTTGTTGACTGTTTTGGAGGGGGGTGGTTTGCCCCCTTTTATAGTCCATTTCCCACGAGATGAATCAGATTCTTCTGCCTCATGAGTTTAAGTTTAGCTATCAACATACTTGGATTGGAGAATATTCCCTTGTTGGAAGAAAAGTGTCTTCTCTCTCCCTAACCTGTTTCTGGTTTTACTGAGTACAAAGCCTCCAGCGTAAACTTCAGCAAGAAAGCCTCTTGTCTTCTGCAAGAATGAGGGAGGAGCAGAAACCTGGATACTTGGGCAGATGAAGATCTCAGGGTCTAACTGTTCCATAGACATCCAAACATCCTCTCAGTTTTAGCCCTACCATGTACCTTTACCTTCAAAAGTCTCTGATGCCTTGAATTCCTGAGCCCTTATTGGAGAACCAGCCTGCTTTTTGTTATTCCCAGAGGTCCCTAACACAGCTCCCTTCCACACTCACATATAGTCTGTGGAGCAGCAAACCTTGACTCTCCATATTCCACAAAATCACTTTTGTCAACTCTTCCTCTCTTTGTCTTTGAGGCTGTATATGTGCTTTATTCCATCGCTGTCATTTTAGTAGAATTTTGGGATGGTTCAGAGATAAACATATGTGTTTGATCTTTCAGGTTTAAAATTAAGCATATAATTTTGATTTTTTAAATTCAAAAACAAGTTATATGTTTCTATTTATTCAGGATTACTGTTGTATCCCTCAATAGTGTTTAACGTTTTTCTTTATGTTAGTCCTACACATTTTTTCTTAAGTATTTCCCTAAGGTTACTTTTTTAATATTCTGGAAATTCAAAACACAAATTTTTAAAATTTTCATAGTCTTTCATTTAAACTTTTTATTTCCACAAACCTGTCCTTAGAGAATAATCTAAAATTCACATTAGGGATTCTAAAAACAACAACAATAGCACAGTTTTGTTTTATAGTAGTATATTTATAAGACTTAAATAGCCAAGGACAAGAATATTTAGTATGTTACATGCATCAGTGACATTAAAATGATTACAAAAGGCTTTCAATGTCTTGAGAACATGTCTCAGATATAATTTAAATTGATCAATACACAAGGAAGATTAGAGGAATAGTGATAAAATTTTAAGCATCTTTATCTTTGGGTATAAAGATAATGGTGGTTTTCTCCATTTTGTCTATTTGTCATTTTCCAAACTTTCCACAGTGTAAAAACAGGGTTTTTTTGGATTTTTTAAGCAGAAAAAAATGTTCACATTATGCATCTGATACAATGAGGAAATAAAATGAGTTGTTTTTTTTTTCCAGATGGCTGATTTTTAACCATTAAAGCATTGAAAATACACTAACAAAGGAAAGTTTCCAAAATGACACTTTTTTGTTTTCTGAAACTGATCTAAGATATTCATTATAAAAATTGAAGTGTGCAATAACAAATGTGTAGAGTGTATAGGAAATTTATAGTTTATATATATTTATACATACGTTTATTACTTACATTTCTTTATAAATGTAATTAAACAGAACACAGTGATTTTATAAATGTAGGACTGAATCTCAGAAGAGTCATATGGCCTTTGCAGGTAGAGTCTCTCATACCTTCTGAGATTCAGGACATTCCTCTTTGTTCATACAGAAAAAGTCACGTTTAGAGAGGTTTCCAAGGGTGGGATCAAAAATTCATAATACATATTGTGAATGTCTGATTGTTCCAAATGGTTGATTTGAAGCATAAAACTAAAATTTATACAAATGGGTTAGTTAACTATTATCTGTTATATTTTTGGTTATAATTATAAATATAAGCTAACTTTTAACTGTAGGGAGTAATTTTCCTGACAAAACTAAATGATAGCACTATATTTGGAATTAACAGTGTGAAGATTCAGAGGGTCATTTTTGCAAGAATTTTCAAGGACTTCCTTCATCAAAATTCCAAAAAGCTCTCCATCTTTTGATATTCAAATCATTCTCTCTTGAAAGATCTCTTTTCTTCTTCTCTTTTACATTTTTCTTCTTCTGTCATTAACTGAGCTAACTCTGCTAGAATCTTCACTTGGTAATAGCTTTGTGTTGATTGTATTAATTCTCAAAACTCACTTTACTAGATTTCGTGAAATCCTGCAATCTTCACAATATTAACAAATTCCTTACCGTTTTTGCTTAGTGTTTGTATGAATACATTTTTACAGTATCTGAAAAGAAGAAAAAAGTATGATATGACAGAGAGAAAACAGTGCATTTAGTCTAAATGGAATATCTTAATAATCAGTTCATTAGTGAATACGTTCATTAATGAACATCTGCCTTAGTAACTATTAGCACTGGAATGAATGGCTTTCCTGTGTGCAGGTTTATTTGTACCTCTTCTAAATTTCTATAAACTTTGCTTTTGTTTAATGTTTACAATAGTTCATTGGTCTCCAGTGTTAAAGTTAGCTCTTCGTGGCATGTCAGGTCTTGCTCGTATCGTATCAGTGAATCTGCCTACAGCCAATCTTCCCTGCTTGCCGTAGCTCTAACACCCCACCTCTCAGTACAAACACGTTCCTGCCACTTTCCAACTTCTCACAATGATCTCTAAAATAGCAGAGGGTAAGCTCTAGACAAAGATTTAATGGGCTATCTTGTAAGTGATATGAGCTGTAGGATGCAGATTTTGTGACTTCATTTTGACTGCTTAAAATGAATCTGGAGAATACTTCTATGAGAAGTTACATATTATACACTCATACATGCACACACATGTATTCCAAGGGTAAATATTTGAAGTTCTTTTTTTTTTTAACTGTAAGACATCTTAGAGCCTTTAATATGCTTTTGGGCAAAATAAGTCTTCAATGTGAAGCTGTAATATGTAGCATATCTCAAAATCTACTTGACTTAATACTTCTTTATTTTTAATAATATCTCAATGGACTACTATCCAGAGAATATTTTGAGACACCTAGCTTGTATCTTCTTTATTCTCACTTATTTTTGAATCTCATTTCATTCCCAACAATTGGGAACACCACATAGCTCACACTCATAGAACCGAAATATTATATTTGGCATTTTAGTCTTATCATGGGACTCTGTACCAGTATTTTCCTTAAAGCCAAGTTCAGTTAAAAATTCCAACTTTTGTTGGCAATTTCAAGGCATTTTGACTTTCTTTCTTTTCCTTTTTCTACCAGAAGTAATGAGCCACATGCTCCCTTGGCTTTCCTATAGACCAGTGGTTCTCAGTGAAGAATGGGAGATGTCTTGGTACATTCACAATTTGGGGGGAAAGGTTGCTCCTGGCATCTAGTGGGCCAAGGCCAGATATGCTTTTATATGTTCTACACTGCAAAAGACAGCCCCCAAAACAATTATCAAGATAGTGCAGGTTGAGAAAAACTGCTATAGATAACTGCTTTCCACAAACACTTTTCATAAATATTTAAAGTGATATTGTGGTAAAAATCTGGAAATGCCCAGATTAAACTAAAAACCATAAAATATGTTAATATGGATTTCTTCCCTTTCAGGTAAAATAACCATTGACTGGGGAAAGGCAACTTTCTCAAACCCCAAAATTTCAAGGCTAATTATAAACTCTTAAATAGTCTAAAAAAACACTAACTGAACTTGATAGGTAAATTAACGCCGTGGGCCAGTCTCTTGCAACAATCATGCTTTGACACTTTTCTTAACATTTTCCCTCCTTTCTAATACTTAGACTGAAAGAGGATTTCTAATTCTTATTCCACTCATTACTTAACGGGAACACCGAGGTCACCGCAAATAAAGCAGTATAAGTTAATGAGAACAGCTTTAGCCAAAGAGGAGGTATTTCTCCAAGTACATCAAGTGCTTCACATATATTAAGAAATCCCAGCTGAATAGATTTAATAATGTTGGGATTTGCACAATTATTACAGAACCTTCATTATTCACCCAGTCTGCACATACCACAGCACAAATGAACATCTCAGTCTGGTGGTATTAACATTGCCATTTTCTCACCCATTCCCAGACCATCTGCTCCATGCTGATCATTCACTTCTTTAACATTTAACAGTTACCCAACTGCAACTTGGCAGATTTGTGTACTTTTGAAAACAGCTGGTTTAATAACTGCTTCGAAGCTTTTGGATAAAGAAATTATTTTGTAGTGCTTTATAATAGTCTTTTTTTTATCGGTGCCTCTGAGGAAATAGTATTACATTTGCTCCGTTTATGCATCTGCAGTCACACATAATATTTCTTGTCACATTTGGAAACATATTTTCAGTATTTATAGCACAATAATGTAAGAAGTCTTTATTACCCTCCTTGTTTTTGCTGTTTGTTTTTTTTTTCAAATGTCTCTGAGGGCCAGAGTGAACCTTTTGCATGGAATAATTTATCATGGCACAAAGGTATAAATCTGAGTTGTCTCAGTTTCCATTCATTCACAGTGTCTTATGAATTTATTTCTACTTCAGTGACGCTTCTCTTTTTCCTCTTTGTTAAAGACAACGCAAGAAAGAAAATAACTATTTGTTTCAATCTTCCTCCCCTCCAAGTAGATATATTCCCTCTGGGGAGTTTATTAGGTAACTTTTTGAACTGGCTGCCCTGTTAATGACTGGCAGTAGCCTGAGGGCTGCTTCTAGGGACTGGCACTGTTGTGACTTCTTGATCTGGGTAGGGATTACATATGCATTTTGACTTTGTGAAAATTTATTGAGGTATACATTTTGCATACCCTTTTGTATGTATTATATTTCAATTAAATGTTCAACAATTAAACATACCAACAGAAGAAACAATTTCACTGGATTCTCCTCCTGTGTGTAGGCTAAAATCCTAAATTCTTCATCATGGCACAGAAGGTCTTTGGTCCTGACGAATCTATGACATCAGTATAATATTCTACCGTTCCTTACTTTACGCATTGTATTCAACAATATAGAGCTGTTTGCAGTTTCTAATACAACTTGCTGTTTCACTACCTAAGGATTTGCCACTGATTCTATTCACTGGTAGTGGTAAGGGAGGAGGGTGGCTTTCACTTCAGTGCATCCTCTTGATTCTTGTAAATTCAGTGTCAAAAATTAAACACTAATATTTGTCTATGGAC
The DNA here is from genome assembly GCF_949774975.1 of Lagenorhynchus albirostris. Taxonomy (NCBI): domain Eukaryota; kingdom Metazoa; phylum Chordata; class Mammalia; order Artiodactyla; family Delphinidae; genus Lagenorhynchus; species Lagenorhynchus albirostris. Next base: position 62,634,761 of record NC_083102.1, read on the forward strand.
ATATTAGATCTAATCAAATTTTTAAAAAATCATGTTTTCATGGAGATTTACTTTTCTCCTTCCTCCCTAGTCTAAGGCATTTTGTACAAATGTGGTTTTTTTTAATATAGCATTTTTGCTTATTTTTGTACTTACTTAAGTTTCCAAACTTACCTCCCACTGTTTTCAAAAGCTTAAAGGTTTTGCTATATGATTCTTTTCTTTCAGAATGAAGCTAAATCAAAACCTACATTTTATGGGAGTTCCCTGGTAGCCTAGTGGTTAGGATTCCGGGCTTTCATTGCCATGGCCTGGGTTCAATCCCTGGCCAGAGAATAGTGATCCCTCAAGCCGCATGGCATGGCCAAAAAAAAAAAACCAAAAAAACAAAAACCTACATTTTAGGTACATTAAAATACAAGAGAAGAGACCTCTGCTTTTAATCAAGATGAAATGAGAGGAACTGGATTTATCTTCTCATCTGAAACAAACACACAACAATAAACAGATGAAATGTAAAATGATAGTATTCAAGGCACTAGACATCAGACAATAAAGGAAAGGAATCCCTAAGAGACAGAAGAGGAAGGATCAAGGTGGCTAAAATTTCTAGGAAAAAGTAGCTGTGAAAAGAACTACGTAGAAAGAGGATCCCAAAGATCTGCAGAGTCCAAATGTAGCATTCAGCATAGTAGTGATCAAAGCATGCGTACAAGAAAACTGAATCTGTGGAAAGAATCATCTGAAAGTATAATGAGAAAGAACTCTCAGCACTCACATAGGAACTGGAATAATACCTGTTTCGACCAGCCAGACTAGGACATGTCAAAACTCACAGAGAATTGGCTAGAGTACAAAGAAGCCTTTTGCTTCAGTAGTAAGAGGTAATTACACCTAAATTAAATGATGCTCTAGTCCTGCCTAACAAATCAATTTACTTTTTTTTTACAAGTAAATTAAGTGCATCCCTGAGCAAAAGTAATATTCATATAGCTAATCTAAGCATATAATACTGTGTGTGTGTATGTATGTGTATATATATATGTATATCAGGAATACACAAATATCCAGCTCCCAACAAGGTTCAGTTTACAATACCTGATATCCATAAAAGAGCAGCATCCAAAGAAACAGAAAAATATAACATAATAAGAAGAAATGATTCATTGAAACCCACCTAGGACTAACACAGATGTTAGAATTAGCAGAAAAGAACATTAAATAGTTAATATAACTGTATTTCATATTGTCCAAGAGATAAGTATAGACATTGAAGATTAGGAAGAAAAAGACTCAAATTAAACTTTTAGAAAGAAAAACTAAAGTCTTGGAGCTGAAAAATACATTGGATGGGATTATTCACAGATTTGATATTACAAGAGAAGATGATAGTGAAATTGACCACATAGCAAAGCAAACTAACTATGTGTATACGTATATCTGAATCACTTTGCTGAACACCTGAAACTAATACAACATTGTAAATCAACTATACTCCAATTTAAAATAAAAAATTTAAATTAAATCAATTAAATATCTAGAAAAAAACTGAACAGGTAACCTAATGTGTGTCCAGTTGGAAGCCTGAGAGAATATAGAGAAAGGAGGCAGAAAAAACATTTGAAGAAATAATGGCAAAAACATTTCTAAGTATAATGAAAACCATAAACCCAACAAAACTCAGGATAAGATACATAAGAAAGTTTCAGTGAGACCCATCATAACCTAAGTGCCGAAAAACAGGAGTGAAGAGAAAATCTTAAGCCAGAGACAAAATAAGATTTGTTGAGAGAAACAATGCAAGTGAAAAAGCAGATGACCAAAATCTTTAAAATAATGAAAGAAACAATACTGTCAACTTAGAATTTCATATTCAGCAAAAATGTCTTTCCAAAACGAAGATAAAGACACACAAGACTTTGAGACACACAAAAGTTGAAATAATTACTCACTAGCATACGCATGTTACAAGAAAGAACAATGAGTTTGTCAGGCAGAAGAAAAATTATATGGTAATTTGGATCTATACCCCAAAAAATGAAGAACACGGTAAATGGTAATAATGTGGGTAAATAAATTAGGTATTTTTCATATTATTTCAGTATCTTTAAATGATAATCAACTGTTTAAACAAAAGTAACAATTTAGTGTGCAACTTGTAATATATGTAAAAGCAAATTGTTTGGAAACTGCAGCACCAAACAGAAGGAATGAAAGGAAAGTATGCTAGTGTAAAGTTTGCATACTACATAGACTGTGGCATAATATCACTTGAAAGTAGATTCTGATAAAGATGTCTGCAATAAACCCTAAAAGAGGCACTAAAATAGCACAACAAGTTATAGCTTATGAATCAATAAAGAAGGTAAAATTAAATTATGAAAAATAATTAATCTGAAGAAAGTAAAAAGAGAAAAAAGGGAACAAAGAACAGATAGGGCAAATAGAAAACAAACAGCCAGTAAATGAAAAAAGCAATAGACTGGAAGAACATATTTGCAAATCAAATATGATAAAGTAGTTGTATGCAGAATGGTAAAGGACTTCTAAAACTCAACTGCTTTAAAAAAAAAAAGGAAATATTTGAACAGATACTTTTCATTAGGTAAAATAAATAAATGGCAAATAAACATATGAAAAGATGCATAACATCATAGTCATTAAGGAAATGCATACTACAAACACAATAAGACTCTACTCACACCCAGTAGAAAGGCTAAAATTAAAATTGACCATGCCTAGTGTTGATGAGGATGTGGAAGAATGGGAATTCTGTTACACTGCTGATGGGAATGTAAAATGGAACTCTTTGGAAAAAAGTTTTTTTTTTTTTTTTAAGTTTTACTTGTCATGTAATCCATTCACATTACTCCTACTTACCCAAAAGCAATAAAAGCATAAGTCCATATAAAAACTAGTGCACAGACACTTCCCTGGTGGTCCAGCGGTAAAGAATCTGCCTTAACAATGCAGGGGAAGCGGGTTCGATCCCTGGTCAGGGAAGTAGGATCCCACAAGCCGCGGGACAACTAAGCCCGCATGCTGCAACTACTGAGCTTGAGCGCCTCAACTAGAGCCCACGTGCCGCAAACTACAGAACCCACAGGCTCTGTAACCTGCGTGCTACAACTACAGAGCCCATGTGCCCTGGAGTGTGTGTGCCACAACTGGAGAAGAGAAGACCCACCACCACAACTAGAGAGAAGCCCTCACACCACAACGAAGATCCCACATGCCGCAAGTAAGACCTGAAGCAGCAAAAGAATAAATAAATAAATAAATAATGAGTAAATCTTAAAAAAAAAAAAAAAAAAGACTTGTGCACAGATGTTAATAGAAGTTTTATCTGAAATGGCATACCATACAGTGAATATCCATATAGTGGAATGCTGTTCAATAATAGAATAGACAAATTATGGCATATCCATACAATGGAATGCGATTCAATAATAAAACATAATGAAATATTGTTATATGCAACAACTATGCAACAATATACATTTCAAAATAATTATGCTGAGTGAAAGAAGCCAGACAAAAAGGAATATGTACTCTACAATTACACTTATATAAAATTCTAGAAAATCTCATAAATCACATCAGTGTTTGCCCGAGATCTAGTGGGACTAGGGAGCAGAGAAAGGGAGGGATTGAAATGGGATATGAGGAAATTTCTTTTAAGGTGATTAACATGTTCTTTATCTTGATGTTTAGAATAATTCTTCAGGTGTATACACATGTCAAAACTCTTCTATTTGTGTACTTTAAATATGTTCAACTTATTGTATGCCAATTATACTTCATAAAGAGCTTTTAATATTAATTAATGTTAGATGTTCCTGTTTCTTTGCTTTTCTAAAGATTGTATAAAAATCTTATTCTGGTTTTTTATTTTTTGTTGTTTTTTTTTGTTTTGTTTTTTGCAGTATGCGGGCCTCTTACTGTTGTGGCCTCTCCCGTTGCGGAGCACAGGCTCCGGACGCACAGGCTCAGTGGCCATGGCTCACGGGCCCAGCCACTCTGCGGCATGTGGGATCTTCCCAGACCGGGGCACGAACCCATGTCCCCTGCATCAGCAGGCGGACTCTCAACCACTGCGCCACCAGGGAAGCCCTATTCTTGTTTTTTTAGAAAAAAATACTGTCTTACAATTATAGGTTTATAATTAGAATATACTACAAATTTGTAAAATAAATTATTTTGACAATTAGGTTAAAACAGCTCATAAAAAAGCTGCATAGATAATATGTTAGTAAAATGGAAATTCATATTTCTTGAACATGATAAGATTCAAGTGTTTGTTTTTAGTAATATTTTTTGTCCTGTGTAATATTTCTTTGTCCTGTGTAGTCCAGCTTTAAAATGTGTGGTAATTGTAATGCACACAGAAACATTAGTATTCTGCATTGTTCAGTAGAATTCAATTAGTTAAATAGACAAAACCTTGTATTTATGTGCCCACAGAGTGACGATTCAGGGTGGTTTTTAAAGACTTCTCTCACACAGCCATCAATCAAAGTGACAGCATTCTTTAGATTAACTTTGGATTCCCCAGCACAAATTAATTAATCTGTCCACTACTTCCTATCTCAGTGTTTCAATCAGCCAACAAATAAAGCCAATCAAGATTTCAATTCTTTGCTGATTAGCCAATAAACCGTGACAGTGGACTTGTGGCAGGACTTCTGGGACTCTCATAGAAGCTTATTTATAGATGTAGCAGTGCTGTGATCAGTCTCTAAGGCACAAATAAGAACATTGTGTTTTCTTCCCAGTTACTTTCATCAAGGCAAAAAACCTTTTCAGATAGAAATAAAACTGTTAAAACAACCCGTTGTAAAGATTCTCTCCTTGAGGCTATATTAAGGACATTTTGGTGATGCTATTGCTTTACTAGCATCAAATTGTGTAAATGCCATGGAATTTTAGAATTTAAAGAATTGCTTTTGTTTGAATGAAAGAATGCATGCTAAAGCTGTCATTATTTCCTCATTGTCAAGAATCCTTATAGATAAGAATCCTAAGTATTCTTTATACCAAAAGAGAATTACTTCCTGCTTTTTAAACATTTATGAAAGAATAAACTTTACTGTATGTCCTAAAATTAATCTAGTACATATACTGTACCTGGAAAATCCTTCTTAGAGGAGAATAAACCTGCCTAGAGGAAAGGTTATGAACTGGGAGTCAGAAACCTAGGATTAGTCCAGACTTGGCCAGTAACACGTTGTGTGAGCTTGAGAAAGTCACTTAATTTATACACTCTTTGGTTTTCTCTTGTGTGAATTTAAGGGTATAGGCTAAACCTCTAAAATTTGATGGCCCAACAAAACAGGCTAGTAACTTTTTTCTTATAAAGGCTAAACTGAGACAGTTTTTTCTCTCTTTATTTTCACCACCATCACTTTTGGAAGTTTGTCCAAATATCATTGACCTCATGAACTTGACACTGAGCAGTAAGCAAATATAAGATGAGGTTGGTGACCTTCTGGTTCCACACTCAACTTTGCTTTCAATTTCTTCACCTCTTTCATGGGAAGTGAGAGGGGAAGGAAATAAAAGAAATCAATCCTGTTCCTCAAAGTATATGGGTGCCATCTGTCCCTCCTGACAGTCCATGACCTTTACCATTCTAATCTTCTAACGATTCTACTTCATTTCTTAAAGATTTTGGCTCCTGTATAACAATATTTATTTTAATGCCTACTCCTATCATCTTGGAAGGTGACCGCTCAGTTCCCTTACTTTTTTACTCATTGGTGCATTTATTTCTAATGATATTTTTGACCATACCACCTCAGTCAGCCATTTCCAGTTTTACACCAGAAAGTGAGTCTTTATAAAATCGCTATTTTGAATATTTCACCCTTTATACCAACCATCTCCTATCCTTTCACATGACTTGTTCCAGTACATATACAACTAAAATTCTTTGACTTCATAAAAATGTTAATTGTAATCTATTGTTCATCATTTTAGTCCCACCCTTGAAAAGTCCTGGCCTCTCTCACCTCCCATTTATACTGCCTTGCAAAATCTCCACTTTATATGTTACTTGTGTTCAGAGTTTTTATGTGATTCACATAACACTGCCCGAAAAACAGACTATTCTCTGCTCTTAAATTTGATCCCTCACTTTCTGTGATGGCACTTCTTCATCATAATCCAAGGAATGCTCAATTTCTAACACAGAATTTATAATATATTCCAAATAAATGTTTATTAAATTGATGAATGATGAGAAAGCCAATAAACATTTCAATGTTTTATATATTTCTCTTTCAAAACTTAATCTTTAATTTGTCCAAAATTCTAATATCTGCTGTAGGCATGATAGAATAATCCAAACTGAGATACAACTTAGTCATTCTGACATTACCTTCTTTAGTTTTTAGTCTTTTAGTTTTAGTTTATTTATTTTAAAAACTTACTTCTGTTTTATTTAATAATAGAATTTTAAATGTTTTCAAGTTCTATGGCTAGCTTATATGGAAGATACCAAAGAACAACAAATGTGTAAAAATCAATCATACGGTTTTCTTAGTCCACTAACTTAATATGGTCTCCTCTCATCACACACACAGAGAATGAGTTTGCCTCTATGACATAGCTCTGTAAACATAGAAAACCTGATTCTGAAAATATCACTACTACTGAGAAACAGTGGGGAGCAATCAGAGATGTGTATGTGTGTGTATAGACTAGCAGTGCTTCCTCTAATTGATTGTGTTACTAATATTATTACTGTACACCACTCTTCCAGGTTTTTGGAATGCTTGAATAGTTGCACAGAAAAAAAAAAAAAAAGCTCTGCATATAAATAGAGAAATGACAACACACAGAGACTAAATTCCCAACTGAAAGAAATAAAAGAAAATCAAACTAATCCTTTAAAGCTAAAACGATAAACAAAAAAATGAACCATTAAATATCAGAATTATCAGATAAATATTTCAAAATAACTGTTTAATATAGTTAAATGAAAGGGGGAATAAAATTCATGAGGAAGGAAAAACAATCTGTCAGAAACAAGCTTATTATTTCAGCTTTCCTTAGATTAATGGTAGCCAACTAATCCAAATGTCTATATCCATCCTTAAAATTTGATGAACCACCCCTACCCATATATATATATATATATATATATATATATATATATATATATGCCTATGTACGTATAATTAGGTGACTGAGAATATTACAACTTCACATTAAATGTAAGCACTCAAAAAAAATACCCAAAGTCAGCTCTGGGGTCCACATTAGAGCATAGAGTGAAGAGGTATGTGAAAGAAAAAAGGGGACAGAGAAGTGGGGACCTAAGGGTGAAAAAACATAGATCACCCTCAGAGAAGAAAATCCCACTGTCTGAATTGTGTGTGCCCCAAGTTCATTATGTTACAGTCCTACCCTCAGTACTTCAGAATATGACTGTATTTGAAGATATGACCTTTAAAGAGGTAATTAATTTAAAATCAGGTCATTAGAGTGGACCCTAATCCAATATAACTGGTGTCCTTATAAGAAAAGATTAGGATACAGACATACACAGAGAGAAGACCATGTGAAAATGTAAGAGGAAGACAGCCATCTATAAGCCAAGAAGAGAGGCTTTAGAAGGAACCAACCCTGCTGATGCCTTGATGTTGGACTTCTAGACTCCAGAATTGTGAGAAAATTAATTTCTGTTGTTTAAGCCATTCATTCTGTGGCACTTTGTTACAGTAGCCCTAGAAAACCAATATACCTACTTAGTTAAGAAATACACTGAATATTTCTGAAATGAATAGATCAGAGTACTAGCTACCATGGCAGGGGTTGCCAACCTTTTATGTAAAGGTCCAAATAGTATTTTATAGGCTTTTCAGCCCATAATGGTCTCTGTGGTACTACTCAATTCTGTCATTGTAGCATGAACACACTCTTAGATGATATGTAAAAAATAGGCATGGTTATTTCCCAAAACATATGAGTTACAAATATAGGCAGAGGGCTAGACTTAGCTCCTGGGTTATAGTTTGCTGACTCCTGTATGGGAGAATAAAATAGGCTTTAAGACTGAATGAGATCAGAGGTGGCAGTCTTGATAAAGCAGTGCCCCTGGGGAAGAGATAAGTCATTGAGAAGGCAGAGATGTCCCTATGATTCTCGGTGGTGAAGAAAAAGAAGGAAATAAGAATTGAATGACATAACACCTATTCTCTCAGTACAATAACCCATCACTTATAGAAACTGAATGTATTAAATCAATACAATAAATACAAGCAGTAGAAGAGGGTGCTCTTGATTTAAGAATTTATAAGCCACGTAAATTTCTCACCTCTCCTCTGCATACAACTATTATTTCTAGACAAGGGGAAAAATATTTTAAAACAAAAAATGGAAGAAAACATCCAAGCATAACTTCTATAAAAAGAATTTGTAATATGAGACTAAGAGTGCTGTAATTTTGGGGCTTGGCAGATTTAGAAAATGCAGTCTTAAAAAATAAGATTTGTGCTTCATTGTACAAGGTGATGAGGGTACTGGTAAAGACTGAATTAAATATTCTCTTCCCAGCAGAGCCTGTTGTTTAAGAAGACTTTGAGGCATGGGCCAGTAAATGATGAGAGATGGATAGAAAAAGCACTGAAGCTAGCAAGTAAAGATCTGAGACGTTAAGCTTAAATATTACTGCCTGATAAAGCTTGTAGTTATGCAAACACATATTGACAAAAAAAATACAGACCCTGACTTTACCGGTTTTTTGAGGAAACCGTATTATAAAAGAAACTCTAATTCTACCTACAGAAGCTTGTCTTGGTGCCCTGCACCAAGAGAAGATGAGCTGCTAAAGTTATAATCCACACTCCAGTTTTGATATGGCAACTGGGGATCATGTGCCAGGAATAGCATTCTGGAGTGCAAAGCTGGGGGCTCACCAACTAACTTATGCTTAGTGCAGCCTAAATATCAATATTGTTGGCCAGGAACCAGGGACTGCTAAATATTACCTATTTACCCCTCATATAGAAAGGAGTTTTAATGAGCTGTGTTGTTCCTTGTCCATCAATGTGAAATGAGTGATTTTGAAACAGATGAGTTATCATTCAGTTTATAGCTTAGTAGACCAGGAGAAGACACATATGAACCTGATCTGGGAAGCTGAACTAGTCCAGATGTAGATCTAAGTAACTTAAAGAGAATCTGGGGTTATGAGAAGTAAAGCTTGTCTATGTATAGAAATAAGGATGATGCAAATGAGGCAAGGCAAACGGGAATACTGTGGCTGACTCATAATTTTATACACCAAATCAAATTTCTCACATTTGTTTTGTAAAAGAGCCCGTTTTTCACTGGGACACATTTCCTAGACTGTATTTCCCAACCTCCTTTGCAGCTAGATGTGACAGTGCGACTTAGTTCTGGCCAAGCACTTGTAAACAGAAATGCCATGTGGAACTCCTAGGAAGCCTGATTAAAAAAACTCACCCAGGGCTTCCCTGGTGGCGCAGTGGTTGAGAGTCCACCTGCCGATGCAGGGGACGCGGGTTCGTGCCCCAGTCCAGGAAGATCCCACATGCCGCGGAGCGGCTGGTCCCGTGAGCCATGGCCGCTGAGCCTGCGCGTCCGGAGCCTGTGCTCCGCAACGGGAGAGGCCACAACAGTGAGAGGCCTTCGTACGGCAAAAAAAAAAAAAAAACAAAAAGAAAAACCTCACCCAGCTGTTTAGGACACCTATATTGTTCTTCCTCTCTTTTCTTTGCCTGGAAGAACGAACATGATGGCTGTGCTGTTTGTATATACTGGTCTGTGCTCTGACCTTGAGTATAGAAGTCAGCTTAGCAGAGAGAAGTAAAATGACTTTACAGAGCTTTCATATTGCCTTAGGAAGTCCTGCTTTTTGTTGTTGATGCTGTTTTTTTGTTGATACCTTTGGTAATGTTTGTTTTGTTTTCATTTTAATGAGATAGAATAAATTCTAGTGTGTTTAATTCAAATTATTATTATTATTATATGCACTTGAACCAATCCTCATTGATATGTGTCCATATATTTCCCCCCCAAGGGGAATTCCCAAGAGAAATTTATTCTATGAGGACAAAGTCTATTTTTTTAATTTAATTATATTTATTTCTCTATACATCAGGTGACAAAGTCTACTTTTATACACACTGACAACACACTAAGCAAGGAATTAATGCTCAGAATTCCATGCTCATTTTTTAATTTTTTTTTAACATCTTTATTGGAGTATAGCTGCTTTACAATGCTGTGATAGTTTCTGCTGTATAACGAAGTGAATTGGCAATACATATACATATATCCCAATATCTCCTCACTCTTGCATCTCCATCCCACCCTCCCTATCCCACCCCTCTAGGTGGTCACAAAGCACCGAGCTGATCTCCCTGTGCTATACGGCTGCTTCCCACTAGCTATCTATTTTACATTTGGTATTATATATAAGTGCATGCCACTCTCTCACTTCCTCCCAGCTTACCCTTCCCCCTCCCTGTGTCCTCAAGTCCATTCTCTACGTCTGCGTCTTTATTCCTGTCCTGCCCCTAGGTTCATCAGAACCAGTTTTTTTTTAGTTTTGTTTTGTTTACATTTCATATATATGTGTTAGCATACGGTATTTGTTTTTCTCTTTCTGACTTAACTTCACTCTGTATGACAGACTCTAGGTCCATCCACCTCGCTACAAATAACTCGGTATCATTTCTTTTGATGGCTGAGTATTATTCCATTGAATACATGTGCCACATCTTCTTTATGCATTCATCTATCAATGGACACGTAGGTTGCTTCCATGTCCTGCCTATTGTAAATAGAACTGCAATGAACATTTTGGTACATGACTCTTTTTGAATTATGGTTTTCTCAGGTTATATGCCCAGTAGTGGGATTGCTGGGTCGTATGGTAGTTCTATTTGTAGTTTTTTAAGGAACCTCCATACTGTTCTCAATAGTGGCTGTATCAATTTACATTCCCACCAACAGCTTTGGTCCACACCTTCTCCAGCATTTATTCTTTTTTTTTTTTTTTTTTTTTTTTTTATGGTACGCGGGCCTCTCACTGTTGTGGCCTCTCCTGTTGCACAGCACAGGCTCTGGATGCGCAGGCTCAGCGGCCATGGCTCACAGGCCCAGCCACTTCGCGGCATGTGGGATCTTCCCGGACCGGAGCACGATCCTGTGTCCCCTGCATCGGCAGGCAGACTCTCAACCACTGTGCCACCACGGAGGCCCTCCAGCATTTATTCGTAGTATATTTTTTGGTGATGGCCATTGTGACTGATGTGACGTGATACCTCATTGTAGTTTTGATTTGTATTTCTCTAATGATTAATGATGTTGAGCATTCTTTCATGTGTTTGTTGGCAATCTGTATATCTTCTTTGGAGAGATGTCTATTTAGGTCTTCTGCCCATTTTTGGATTGGGTTGTTTGTTTTTTTGATATTGAGCTGCATGAGCTGCTTGTAAATTTTGGAGATTAATCCTTTGTCGGTTGCTTCACTTGCAAATATTTTCTCCCATTCTGAGGGTTTTATTTTCGTCTTGTTTATGCTTTCCTTTGCTACGCAAAATCTTTTAAGTTTCACGAGGTCCCATTTGTTTATTTTTGTTTTTATTTCTGTTTCTCTAGAGGTGGGTCAAAAAGGATGTTGCTGTGATCCATGTCATAGAGTGTTCTGCCTATGTTTTCCTCTAAGAGTTTGATAGTGTCTGGCCTTACATTTAGGTCTTTAATCGATTTTGAGTTTATTTTTGTGTATGGTGTTAGGGAGTGTTCTAATTTCATTCATTTACATATAGCTCTCCAGTTTCCCCAGGACCATTATTGAAGAAGCTGTCTTTTCTCCACTGTATATTCTTGCCTCCTTTATCACACATAAGGTGACCATATGTGCATGGGTTTATCTCTGGGCTTTCTATCCTGTTCTATTGTCTGTATTTCTGTTTCTGTGCCAGTACCATACTGTCTTGATTACCATTAATCTTGATTACTGTAGCTTTGTAGTATAGTCTGAAGTCCAGGAGCCTGATTCCTCCAGCTCCGTTTTTCTTCCTCAAGATTGCTTTGGCTATTCGGGGTCTTTTGAGTTTCCATGCAAATTGTGCTATTTTTAAATCTACTTCTGTGAAAAATGCCATTGGTAGTTTGATAAGGATTACATTGAACCTGTAGATTGCTTTGGGTAGTATAGTCATTTTCACAATGTTTATTCTTCCAATCCAAGAACACAGTATATCTCTCCATCTGTTTGTATCATCTTTAATTTCTTTCATCAGTGTCTTATAGTTTCTGCATACAAGGCTTTTGTCTCTTTAGGTCAGTTTATTCCTAAGTATTTTATTCTTTTTGTTGCAATGGTAACTGGAAGTGTTTCCTTAATTTCTCTTTCAGATATTTCATCATTAGTGTATAGGAATGCAAGAGATTTCTGTGCATTAATTTTGTATCCTGCTACTTTACCAAATTCATGGATTAGCTCCAGTAGTTTTCTGGTAGCATCTTTAGGATTCTTTATGTATAGTATCATGTCATCTGCAAATAGTGAGAGCTTTACTTCTTCTTTTCTGATTCAGATTCCTTTTATTTCTTTTTCTCCTCTGATTGCTCTGGCTAAAACTTCCAAAACTATGTTGAATAATAGTGGTGAGAGTGGGTAACCTTGTCTTGTTCCTGATCTTAGTGGAAATGGTTTCAGTTTTTCACCATTGAGAATGATGTTGGCTGTGGGTTTGTCATATATGGCCTTTATTATGTTGAGGTAAGTTCCCTCTATGCCTACTTTATGGAGGGTTTTTATCATAAATCGGTGTTGAATTTTGTTGAAAGCTTTTTCTGCATCTATTGAGATGATCATATGGTTTTTATCCTTCAGATTGTTAATATGGCCAATCACATTGATTGATTTGCATATATTGAAGAATCCTTACATTCCTGGGATGAACCCACCTTGATCATGGTGTATGATCCTTTTAATGTGCTGTTGGATTCTGTTTGCTAGTATTTTGTTGAGGATTTTTGCATCTATGTTCATCAGTGATATTGGCCTGTAGTTTTCTTTCTTTGTGACATCTTTGTCTGGTTTTGGTATCAGGGTGATGGTGGCCTCATAGAATGAGTTTGGGAGTGTTCCTCCCTCTGCTATATTTTGGAAGAATTTGGGAGAGATAGGTGTTAGCTCTTCTGTATGTGTTTGCTAGAATTCACCTGTGAAGCCTTCTGGTCCTGGGCTTTTGTTTGTTGGAAGATTTTTAATCACAGTCTCAATTTCAGTGCTTGTGATTGGTCTGTTTATATTTTCTATTTGTTCCTGGTTCAGTCTTGGAAGGTTGTGCTTTTCTAAGAATTTGTCCATTTCTTCCAGGTTGTCCATTTTATTGGCATAGAGTTGCTTGTTGTAATCTCTCATGATCCTGTGTTTTTCTGTAGTGTCAGTTTTTACTTCTCCTTTTTCATTTCTAATTCTGTTGCTTTGAGTCTTCTCCCTTTTTCTCTTGACGATTCTGACTAATGATTTATCAATTTTGTTTATCTTCTCAAAGAACCAGCTTTAGTTTTATTGATCTCTGCTATTGTTTCCTTCATTTCTTTTTCATTTATTTCTGATCCGATCATTATGATTGTTTCCTTCTGCTAACTTTGGGTTTTTTTTATTCTTCTTTCTCTAATTGCTTTAGGTGTAAGTTTGGGTTGTTTATTTGAGATATTTCTTTTTTCTTGAGGTAGGATTGCATTGCTATGATCTCCCCTCTTAGAACTGCTTTTGCTGCATCCCATAGGTTTTGGGTCATTGTGTTTTCATTGTCATCTGTTTTTAGGTATTTTTTGATTTCCTCCTTGATTCTCCATTGAACTCTTGGTTATTAAGTAGTGTATTGTTTAGCCTCCATGTGTTTGTATTTTTTACAGATTTTTTCCTGTAATTGATATCTAGTCTCATAGCATTGTGGATGGAAAAAAATACTTGATACATCTCAGTTTTCTTAAATTTATGAAGGCTTGATTTGTGACCCAAGATACAATCTTTCCTGGAGAATGTTCCATGAGCACTTAAGAAGAAAGTGTATTCTGTTGTTTTTAGATGGAATGTCCTATAAATATCAATTAAGTCCATCTTGTTTAATGTATCATTTAAAGCCTCTGTTTCCTTATTTAGTTTCATTTTGGATGGTCTGTCCTTTGGTGAAAGTGGGGTGTTAAAGTCCCCTACTATGATTGTGTTACTGTCGATTTCCCCTTTTATGGCTATTAGCATTTACCTTATGTAATGAGGTGCTCCTCTGTTGAGTGCATAAATATTTACAATTGTTATATCTTCTCCTTGGTTTGATCCCTTGATCATTATGTAGTGTCCTTCTTTGTCTCTTGTAACAGTCTTTATTTTAACGTCTATTTTGTCTGATATGAGAATTGCTACTCCACCTTTGTTTTGTTTTGCATTTGCATAGAATATCTTTTTCCTTGCCCTCACTTTCAATCTGTATGTGTCCCTGGGTCTGAAGTGGGTCTCTTGCAGACAGCATATATACACGTCTTATTTTTTGATCCATTCATCCAGTCTATGTCTTTTGGTGGGAGCTTTTAATCCATTTACCTTTAAGGTAGTTATCAATATGTGTGTTTCTATTACCATTTTCTCAATTGTTTTGGGTTTGATATTGAGGGCCTTTTCCTTCTCTTGTGTTTCCTGCCTAGAGAAATCCCTTTAGCATTTGTTGTAAAGCCAGTTTGGTGGTGCTGAATTGTCTTAGCTTTTGCTTATCTGGAAAGGTTTTAATTCTCATCGAATCTGAATGAGATCCTTGCTGGGTAGAATAATTTGGTGGTAGGTTTTTCCCTTTCATCACTTTAAATATGTCTTGCCACTCACTTCTGGCTTGCAGAGTTATGCTGAAAGATCAGCTGTTAACCTTATGGGGATTCCCTTGTATGTTATTTGTTGTTTTTCCCTTGCTGCTTTTAATATTTTTTTATTTGTATTTAATTTTTGATAGTTTGTTTAATATGTGTCTTGGCGTGTTTCTCCTTCTGTTTATCCTGTATGGAACTCTCTGTGCTTCCTGGACTTGATTGACTATTTCCTTTCCTATATTAGGGGAGTTTTCAACTATGATCTCTTCAAATATTTTCTCACTCCCTTACTTTTTCTCTTATTCTTCTGGGACCCCTATAATTCGAATGTTGGTGCGTTTAATGTAGTCCCAGCGGTCTCTGAGACTCTCCTCAGTTCTTTTCATTCTTTTTTCTTTATTCTGCTCTTCAGTAGTTATTTCCACTATTTTACCTTCCAGGTCACTTATCCATTCTTCTGTCTCAGTTATTGTGCTATTGATTCCTTCCAGAGAATTTTTAATTTCATTTAGTGTTGTTCATCATTGTTTCTTTGCTCTTTAGTTCTTCCAGGTCCTGTTAAACATTTCTTGTATTTTCTCCATTCTATTTCCAAGATTTTGGATCATCTTTACTATCATTACTCTGAATTCTTTTTCAGGTAGACTGCCCATTTCCTCTTCATTTGTTTGGTCTGGTGCGTTTTTACCTTGCTCCTTCATCTGCTGTGTGTTTCTCTGTCTTCTCATTTTGCCTAACTTTCTGTGGTTGGGGTCTCCTTTTTTCAGACTGCAGGCTCGTAGTTCCTGTTGTTTTTGGTGTCTGACCCCAGTGGGTGAGGTTGGTTCAGTGGGTTGTGTAGGCTTCCTGGTGGAGGGGACTAGTGCCTGTGTTCTGATGGATGAGGCTGGATCTTTTCTTTCTGGTGGGCAGGACTGCATCAGTGGTGTGTTTTGGGGTGTCTGTGACCTTATTATGATTTTAGGCAGCTTCTCTGCTAATGGGTGGGGCTGTGTTCCTGTCTTTCTAGTTGTGTGGCATAGGGCATACAGCACTGTAGCTTGCTGGTCGTTGATTGGAGCTGGGTCTTAGCATTGAGATGGAGATTTCTGGGAGAGCTTTTACTGTTTGATATTACCTTGAGCCGGTTGGTCTCTGGTGGACCAGTGTCCTGAACTCGTTTCTCCCACCTCAGAGGCACAGGCCTGACACCAAGCCAGAGCAGCTGTGACCCAGACCCTGTCAGCCACATGGCTCAGAAGAAAAGGGAGAAAGAAAGAAAGAAGAAAGAAAAAATAAAATAAAGTTATTAAAATAAAAAATAATTATTAAAAATAAAAGAAAGAGTAATAAAAAAAAAGAAGCAAAAAGGAAAGAAAGAAAAGAGAGAGCAACCAAACCAACAAACAAATCCACCAATGATAACAAGCGCTAAAAACTGTAGTAAGAAAAAAAAGAAAAAACAAACAAAAAAAGACCGGACAGACAGAACCCTAGGACAAATGGCAAAAGCAAAGCTATACAGAGAAAATCACCCAAAGAAGTATATACATACACACTCACAAAAAGAGAAAAAGGAAAAAAATATATATATTGTTTCTCCCAAAGTCCACCATTTCAATTTTGGGATGATTCATTGTCTATTCAGGTATTTCACAGGTGCAGGGTACATCAAGGTGATTGTGGAGATTTAATCCACTGCTCCTGAGGCTGCTGGGAGAGATTTCCCCTTCTCTTCTTTGTTCGCACAGCTCCTGGCGTTCAGCTTTGGATTTGGCCCCACCTCTGCGTGTAGGTCTCCTGTGGGCATCTGTTCTTTGCCCAGACAGCAGGGGGTTAAAGTAGCAGCTGATTAAGTGGCTCTGGCTCACTCAGGCCAGGGGGAGGGAGGGGTACGGAATGCAGGCGAGCCTGCGACAGCAGAGGCTGGCGTGAGGTTGTAACAGCCTGAAGCGTGGCGTGTGTTCTCCCGGGGAAGTTGTCCCTGGATCACGGGACCCTGGCAGTGGCGGTCGGCACAGGCTCCTGGGAGGGGAGGTGTGGAGAGTGACCTGTGCTTGCACACAGGCTTCTTGGTGGCTGCAGCAGCAGCCTTAGCATCTCATGTCCATCTCTGGGGTCCATGCTGATAGCCGCAGCTTGCACCCGTCTCTGGAGCTCATTTAGGTGGTTCTCTGAATCCCCTCTCCTTGCACACCTCGAAACAATGGTCTTTTGCCTCTTAGGCAGGTCCAGATATTTCCTGGACTCCCTCCTGGCTAGCTGTGGTGCACTAGCCCCCCTTCAGGCTGTGTTCACGCCACCAAGCCCAGTCCTCTCCCTGGAATCTGATCTCTGAAGCCTGAGCCTCAGCTCCCAGCCCCCACCCGTCCCGGCAGGCGGGTGAGCAGACAAGCTTCTTGGGCTGATGAGTGCTGGTCTGCATCTCTGTGTGGGAATCTCTCAGCTTTGCCCTCTGCACCCCTGTTGCTGCGCTCTCCCCCGCGGCTCCAAAGCTCCCCACCTCCACCACCCGCAGTCTCTGCCCGCACAGGGGCTCTTAGTGTGTGGAAACCTTTCCTCTTTCACAGCTCCTTCTCACTGGTGCAGGTCCCGTCCCTATTCTTTTGTCTCTGTTTATTCTTTTTTCTTTTGTCCTACCCAGGTATGTGGGGAGTTTCTTGCCTTTTGGGAGGTCTGAGGTCTTCTGCCAGCTTTCAGTAGGTGTTCTGTAGGAGTTGTTCCACTTGTAGATGTATCTCTGATGTATCTGTGGGGCAGAAGGTGATCTCCACGTCTTATTCTTCTGCCATTTTAAAGGTTTCCCTGTGCTCCTGTCCATATATTTTTATGAATGCTCAGAATTATTTTCTTGATGGGGCTTCAGCATAGATATAACTAGGAACATCACAAAAATGTTTATTCCTGATTTTTCCAAGACTGTTAGTTATGATAAGGAGTAATTGTAAGTCTCTAGAGCATTTCTCTGAAAGGATTGCACATGAGTATCATAGGAATATGCTATCTTTTCTTCAGCATTTTGCTAAATATCTAAATTTACAGAAATTAAATGAAATGTCCATCTAGATGTGCACCTAATTCACATTTAAGACATCAATATCCACTGTGAGGTGGATTCTTAGATGGATGCTATAATCTTGAAATGCCCTCATTTAAAAATAAAATCATTCCTAATAGTTAAAAAAAACAAGTCAACTCCAGATACTTTATGTATGTTATATCAAATTATTTGTCCTAGTAGTTTCTCAAATTTATTGGCACAATGAACTTAAAATATACGTGGCCAGTGTTCACTGTTTTTTAAAAATATCTCACTGAACTGCTATAAAACTTTGATTTACTACAATTATCTAGGGTTTCCCAAGTTTTAGACATAGAAGAGGGTGGTGGAGAAGCAAAACACCAAACACTTGGGTCAAAATATAATAAGAAATTATTTTCCTTCTCTTTATCATAGAAACCAGGAATAATTATGAAATCTTTCTCATTGTGATTAGAATAACGTATATATTGAATCTTTAAGATATAACTTTAGAGTTTGGTTAGAATCTCCATATATTTGCTTCTGCACTTCATAGGGTATCTAACAGGCATCTGGGTGAAAACTTGATATATCTGCTAGCATACCTACATTTTATTATTTTATTTGTTAAATACATCATCATTTCAATATTTATCAAAATTTTCCTTTGTATATTTTATAGGAAGAATAAGAAATTTTGAACCACATTTTGGACTGTTAATAAGGACATCTTGGTCTGAAAGATCAAAGCCTATTTTGAAGTTGTCCAAGGTAATTTTGAAGCTCTTTCTAATACCTAATTGGATATTCTCAGATATCAAATAATAGTTATATTTAACTATAAAAGATGAAATTGATGGATAACTTGTTTCTTCCAGAAAGCTTCCCATTTAATATTACACATAATGAAATAATTGAGCAACAACAACAACAAAATTCTGCTCCTGAGTAGGAGATAGTATTGATAGCAGGTCAATGTTCCTGCTGAGAACAACTAAAAAGCTATACAATCGTAAAATGATATATTCAAAGACATCAGAAACCTGGCAATCTTAATGACTTTGTGCCAAGCAATTATTTTAAGTACAATTAAAAATAGAACTGATTATAAAAGAAAACATTGATAAATTATACTTCAGGGAATCCTTTTCAGAAGAAGAATAATAAACATATATAATAAAGAGTTACATTTAGCAGACATAAAATACTGCCAAAACTCAGCTATAAGAACAAAAACAATCTCATAACAAGATGGATCAAAGACTTAAATAGCGATGTCAGCAAACAATATATACAAATATATACAATATATACAAATAAACACATGGGAATATACTCAACGTCATTATTTATTAAAGAAATAACAGTTAAAACCACACTAAGATACTACCTCATGTCCATAAGAATCTCTAAATTAATAAGACTTATATTGTAACATTTTTGTGAAGATTTGGAGCAACTGGAATTCTCGTATGTCTCTATTAGGAGCACAAATGACATGATCACCTTGGAAGACAGTTTGGCAGATTTTTTTTTTTTTGGCAGATTTTTATATGGTTAAACACTGACCTAGTAATTCCACTTCTAGGTATTTATCCAAGAGAAGTTTTAAAAAAATGAAAATTGACCAAAGAAAAAGTAGAAAATCCTGAGCGAAATATTAGCAAAACAAATTCAGTGTGTGTAAAAGGACAAGTTAATTCCAGAAATTTCACAACCAAATGTGAATGGTAAAACAATAGAGCTTTGGAAGAAAATATAGAAGTATTTTTCTACTTCATGGCCTTGAAATAGAAAAATTATTTTTGACACAATACAAAAAGAACTAAAGGAAAACATATTTTAAATTGGAAACTTTTCAAAGTTGGATTATTTCAAGGTAATGACACATTAATAGTGTAGAGAGAACACTGTATGGGGGGGATGGATATTCTCAATTTGTATATCTTACTAAGAACCCTTATTCAGAGTAACTCCTACAAATATTCTATAAATCAATAAGAAAGGTAGACAACCTAACAACAGTTTAGAAAAAATAACAAACAAGTGTTACACCAAAAAAGATATATGCAAAACACCAGTGAATATATAAAAAATATTTTATTGTTATTAGCCATCAGGGAACTAAAACAATGCAGTGTGATACCACTATCACTCACAAGAATGCTGAAGTAAAAAAGTATGAAAATAATCAAGTTGGCAGGGATATAGATAGAATTGGAACCCTTACGTGTTATTAATGATAGTGTTAGAATATATATGCATTATGTTTTGACGTATGTGGAAGTATATATCTATATATACCCAATAGAAAGTACATATCTATCAAACAAAAGATATTACAAAAATGTTCATAGCAACATTATTTGTAATATCCCAAACCTGGAAAGTATGCACATTCACAACAAGGGTAGAATGGATAGATAAATAGTTGCATATTCAAAAATGGAATTGGAAACTATAGCAATGAGAATGAACACAACTATAAGCAACACTATGGGTAAATCTCATAAATATAATTGGGTGAAAAGATCCAGACACAGAATAATGCATAGTGTAAATTTTTGTATTCATAAAGTTCAAAAACAGGCAGTGCTAATCTGTGGTTTTAGACGTGAAGGTAGTAGGTACTTTGGGGATGACAGGAGAAGGGCATAAGGGAGGTTTCTGAGATGCTTCTAAGTTTTCTTTTTCATCTGAGTGTTAAGACAGGTGCTCTGTACTTTGTGAAAATTTATGTACTTATGTTTTTTGTGTCTTTCTAGATGTATGTATACTTCAATGAAATTTTTAAAAATGAAATAAGTGCTATAATTAATTGGACAAAATTAAATATGTAAAAATCTATGAAGCCATAATAATAAAAGAGAAAGCTTCTTACAACCAAACAGAAACATATTTTTACTATCTGATGTAGCTATTTTATCACATTTTTATCCATAAAAATTGTTAATTAAAATAAATAAAATATTATTTCTAGAAGATATTATATTACACATTAAACAAATAGCTTTACTTTATCGGGAAAGCTCTTCTTTACAGAAGAGAGCAGTCCAATAAACGTGAAGGTAAGAAAGCTTTAGAAAATCACCATTTTATAGCTATTGGATGAAAAGTTGGTGGGCAAATTTTTCTCAGGGTACAAAAATATTATACCATCCAGGATTTCTAGTCTCAGGGAAGAAAAAAATGTACGTTTTCAAGAGATGAATAAAGCTGTCTCCACCCTCACTTGGTGAATAACTTAGGCATCACTGTGAATGGAAGGACAAAACACTATGTACCTACTACCCATGTGCTGCAGTATTTACTACAAATACACACTACCCATGAGGTATTCTCGCCAAAAATGTTTCACTTGAGTTAAATAGAGACTTCAAAAATTTTAGTGTATAGGAAATAAAGGTGTTGAGACTGGATCTTTGTTTCACCCCTAAATTCATATGTTGAAGCTCTAACCCCTATGTGATGGTATTAGGATGTGGGGTTTAGTGCCCTGATGAGGAGACACCAGAGACGTCTCTCATTCCTTCTGACATGTGAGGGCACAGCAAGAAGACAGCTGGCTGTTTATGAACCACGAAGTGGGTCCTAACCCTCACCAGACACCAAATCTGCCAGTGCCTTGATCTTGGACTTTCCAGCTTCCACAACTATAAGAAATAAATTTCTGTTTTTTTTAATAAGCCACCCAGTCCATGGTATTTTGTTGTAGCAGCCTGAACTGACTAAGGCAACAGGAGTAAAGAAACAATAATGTGGCAATTTGGGAATTTGAATGTGAGATGTGTATCAGGTTATTTTAATTAATAATTGCTTTAATGTTGCAATAATTATTTTTTTAGATGTAATAGGATATTACTTTTAAGTACTAAAATGTCCTGATTTATTTAGAAAAGCATAATAAAATATTTCATAGTGAAGATTCATAATGTTAATAATTTAAATATTTTAGCAAAAATAGAAAATATAAATATGGAAAAAATTTTATTATCTACTCGAGGTAATGGGCATGTGGGTGTACATTACATGATTTCTCTATATTTATGCATAATATCCTAATATATATGTAGAATATATGGTCTAAAGATTTAAGCAAATTTCTAAAAGCCAGTTAATTATTGTATATTATCATATATACATAATCTAGCAAATTATAGATTTTTATATCTTTTCTAATGTTTTGGAGCTGTTGTAGAGTTCATCTTGATTTTTTTTAACAGCGAGGTGTGCATACTAAAATTGCTTTCAACATTTCATTATTTATATTTTGGATTTACAAATCTGAAGGGATTTTGATACTAGACGGCATTATTAATTACAATTCAGATATACTCTCCATAGTGAAAAAAAAGTCATCTTCATCAATAGTATGTTATTTTTAATTTATGAATCTACTGAGTTTTATCGTAAATATGTTTGCTTGATATTTCACAAAGCAGCTAAACTTGTGGAAACTAACACTATTTTCTGTTGGATTTCTCATTTGTTTCCATAGCTGTGTGAAAGGGCAATCCTATCATCAATTAGTGACTTGAATAATTTACTGATGAAATCAATGTATTGGTACAGATAAACTGAAATGTTGCCTAATTGGAGACTGCTTTACTGTTTTTGTTTTAATATATTGGTGGGAGAGTGAAACTGCTTATAGATCTTTTCATTTATTATCATCAAGACTGATGGATAATACCTTAATCCATAATAGTGTCATGCCAAAATGAATTTTGCAAGGTAATAGTACATTTTATTTTATGTTAAACATTAGGAGAACGATTACATGCTTTAATATTGTGGTTAAGGATAATTTCATTAGAAAATATCTTCTTCCTCTCTTGATCTCTGGTGATCCATTGTCTGTGACTTCTCAAGAGTCTCTAATGTGTTTAATTCAGGGAGTTGGATACCATAACTCCAGGTAAAAGGAGAAGGTAGCATGCTTCTGAGGCAGTCTGAAATAAAAACTCAGAGAGAAAAGAAAACTACTTACAGTTATGTTTGCTAAGATTGGAAATTTTCCCAGACTGTAGGTTTCTTATTCTAGTATTAAACTCTAGCTAAATTCATAGTCCTAGTCATACCTTGTACTTATTTCTAAATTTGGTGTCTGGGAGAAATACTGTGCAAAATGTATTTTGTGTTTTGCATCATTTACTGCATATTTAGTGTGAGAATATAAAGTATTTTCCTTTATATATGTGTGTATGTTTGTGTTTTCATCTTCTGTTACTCATTATCTTTTACTGTTTTAGAAGCAAAATAACTAAAAGAAAAAAAAAAAAAAAACTTGATCTGCTACATTAACTTACATTGATTCAGTGGTAGCTACAGCCAAGGCTGTTAAAGTGAATAGGTAATTACCCCATTGTGAGTTCTTCCAAAACAAATGCCTGCACACACAAAATAGGCTGATTGGCCCATAAGGCTGATGCTCTGGTTTTCAAAGATCTTAGAAATGCTGAGTTCTCTGATTCCTCACTCAATGTAGAAGATTTTAGTGTTTAACTTGGATAAATAATATCATTTGGTTTTCTATTCTATATTATCCAATACCTTCTGTATTAAGGGAGTTTTAGTATTACAAAGAAAAACTAGTGGTTGACTACCGAGGCAAAGCACAAGGTAAGATAGACATAGCTAGCATCTATTGAGCACCTACTGTATAGGCAAGTGATGCACTGTTAAAAGAACTTAGCAATACAACAATACTCTGAAATGAAAAATCAGTATCTGCATGTAGCAAGTGAGGTGCCAGAGACCAAAACATTTAAATAAATTGACCTTACATCATTCAGCCAGGACACTCATGCCATGTCATTTTTACTCCAATCCTCTTGCATTCACAAATACTAAATATTAGTATTCAAATAATTTAAACATTATAAGTAAAGGGCCATATACTATCTTTTAGTTCAGATTGGCATCTATCAAATACCATAATTTTGTCAGTCATTTTGTATCCTAGTTACACAAGAAGAAATACACATTCCTTGCCTAGAGGTGGCTTAGACAGCAGTACAGAGAAAAATAAGTTAACAAATAATTATAGCAGTACTCATACCATAGAAGTAAGGTGAATGACTAGAAAGAGAAGCATCTAAGTGAATTTGTCTAGAGTCAGAAAATTATGCAGTGATCTCTAAAGTGAGACTGTTAGTGATGGAAAAGTGTCTGCCAGTTAGAAGAAGATGTGAAGGGGGTTCCAGACACTTCCAAGCCATAGCACAGAGCATGAAATCACCTGATGCAGGCATAGAGCAACTAGGAATTCAGTTCTTTTGTAACCCAACTGATGAGAACATGTGGTAAGATATTTTATTGAAATGGCAGGCAGGGTCCTGAAAACTGGGGCTTATCCACAGTATTAAGGAGATCAGACTGCAATCTGCAAGTTAAGAGAACTATTGAAAAATGTCATCATGGTATTGATATATGAAGATTTTCATTTCAGAAACTTAACTCTAACCATGATAAGGATGAGGGGAAGATATATCACTAATGGAAGTGAGATCACTGGGGAGACTATAAAAGATCAAGTCATTTTTGATTTTCTTTATGTGTCAACATCATTCGTTGTCCTCTGCATGGCATTTAACACTGTTGTCAAACAGCCTGTCTTTTCAAAACAGTTCTTCTTCTTTTTGTTCCTATGATATTAGCTAAGGATCTTTTAAGATGCTAGCTGGAGAGGGAGAGTTGGGAGGTGAGTAAAAGAAGCTAGCACATATAGGATATTTTCAAGGGGCTTGAATAAAGAAGAAGAAAAGGTTCAGGGAAAGTTTACAAAGGTTGGGAGAGAGGATAGACATGTTCATACTCTGAGAACTCTTAAGAAAAGGAAATTGTGGAGAGAGAAGGAAAACACCTCAAAGTAAACTAGGGAATGAGGATAGAAATCACAAAAAAGGTTACAAATTATTTTGTAAATGATCAAATTTTAAAACTGATACTCTATCTTCCATAATGACTTAGCCTAAATCAGTCATTTTGCTTTTCCAGATTCAGGAAGTGGATACATGTTAAAATGAGACCGTGGAAGGAAGCCTGGTGCTCCTCTGAACACTGCTGAGAGCCCTGGAATAACAGGTTTGTGTCTAGCTTTCTGTGAAGAATGAACACAAAGTCTATAAGCAATGCTTATATAAAAAGAGAAAGGGCTACTTCAGTACTCAATGTTTGTGAAAAAAAATACTTCGTAATCTCTGGCATACAAATCCTATGCATTCAAGTAGTACGCCAGAGAAATTAATAGCATACATGCCACATACCTACTTGCAGAATTTGTGAAGTTAATAGGACATATTGTAAGCTTACTATTCAGTTCAAATATTTTGAAATTTTTTTTTTATTGTTAACTGATGGGATCTAGGAGCGATAACCTAGCAAAGTTTGGTGTAATTATAAATGTACGAGCTAGTATTTCTTGCAAAGATTTTGAGAGGGTCTTTCTTACAGATATTATCTTTTCAAGGTTTTAGAATAAACAAGTTAGGAAGATATTTCTTAGACTTCCTTTCCAAAGGAATTTCTAAAATCTATGTTTTATTACTTCTTTTGGTTGATGCTATCTATTTTTTTGTTGTTTTAAATGTGTATTGAATTGTTCCAATGTGTCAGATACAAGCTAGGTGATTTGGATGAATCATTTACTTAATCCTCACATCAACATTATGTGAGGTATTATGCAAGTAGGTCAAGTTATTGATTAGGATCTTACAGTTAATAGGTGATGTATCTTAGAAGATTACTTTTTTTGATAATTCTTGCTTTATGAGTGACTTGTCTTTTTCAATATAGCGAGATTAGACTTAATAATTTCATTGTTTTATGTATTCAGTCAACATATTTTTACTGAGTGCCTACTATGTGCCAAGCAGCATGCTAAATTCTGGTTTTTAGTGGTGAGATGTGCACATATGGTTACTCTGTGAAACAGCAATAATTATGCCACACTTACACCGACTCATGTGTAACATAAGCCAAATAAAAATTCCAGGACTGATGTAGCAATTGTTATCACAGATGTAGATGTGTTCATGGGGGTGAAAGAGTAAAGGTGCAGTGGACATTTTTGTCTTTAGGAATGAGAGTATTCATTATACCTGTAGAATGGAATTCCCTGGGTTATTTATGAAAATATGTCCATTTATAGTAATTATCACTTTCCCCCCAAGGCACTTTTAGCAATAGGTGACACTTGGGAGCTGAGCATGTTGGTAAAATTGGGGGCAGGGCTCAAATATATGTATACATTACTGAGCTCTCTGGGAATAATAAATTCCAGAGAGCCAGCTGCCGGTTTTCTTTCTGACTACGTGCTTGCATCTGTTGTAAACAGTAGCATGTAGAAAGAAGAGGGGGCAAAAACTTCAGGATAGCCATAAACCCACTGGAAATTTTATAAGACCATGTGTTGTGTGTGTGTGTGTGTGTGTGTGTGTGTGTGTGTGTGTGTGTGTGTGTGTATGGGAAGAGAAAATGTCATAAAGGAACCTAACTTCAAGAGTGAAAAGTAATTAAGTGCTTCTGTACAGCATATGAGAAGGCATTCTGAGTAAAAATCAGAGGGCAGGGATGCATGTGTGAATTCTACAACTTACTGGCAGTAGACTTCGAACTTCACTTAAATCATTTAAACATTCCTTAGGGACAACACAACCTACCCTCCAAATTAAGAGTATGAGGGAAGGGACTTCCCTGGTGGTTCAGTTGGGTAAGACTCCATGTTCCCAATACAGGAGGCCCAGGTTCAATCCCTGGTCGGGAAACTAGATCCCGCATGCATGCTGCAACTAAGAGTTTGCATGCCACAACTAAAAGATCCCGCAGGCCGCAACGAAGATCCTGTGGGCCACAACTAAGATCCAGCACAGCCTAAATAAATAAATAAAATTTTTTTGAAAGTTTATTAAAATAAAGGAGTATGAGGGAAACCTAAGCGAAACAAACTGTGAAATTTGTGTATTAGAGTTCTTTACATAGACCATAAAGAAGTTATACTAGAGACAGTGGTGGTTCCCAAATAGTCCATCTACTCCTCCACACTTGCCAACATTTTGCAGGTAAAGGTGATTAGCTCTAGTCATTTGGCTTTGGGTAGAAGTGATATGTGTCATTCAGAGGCAGTAATGTGAAGAGACCGTTCATAACCATCCAGTTATCTATCTCCCTTTCATAGCTCCTGATGGATTTTTGTTTTGAGTATGAGATATGAGAGAAAAGGGATGATTACAAGGTGCATGCCCTGACAAATTACAAGAATGGATTTTCTAACAATTAAGATGAAGAACTGTGCATGACACAGATTTAGAGGCAGTTTTGGGGAATTAAAGTTTGAGATGGCAATTCATATCCAACTGAAAATGTCATGAAGTCCATTGGATTTATCAGTATTATCTTGCAGAGAATTCTGGACAGGAGGTATAAACATGGGAGTTGGCATATAGTTAGTATCTAAGTCTATGAGACTGAGATTACCTAAGGATAAAATATAAATATGGAAGAGGAATAGGGACAGAGCACTAGGTCACTCCAACGTTACGAGGTTGGATAGAAGAGGAAGAATTAGCAAAGGGGACTGAGAAAACAACTATAAAGATAAAAGAAATCCCAGAAATGTGTGATGTGCTAAAGATCAAGCAAGAAAGTATGCCAAATAAATAGGGAGTCACCAGCTCTGTCAAATGGTGCTGATTGATAGCTCAATGAAAATAAAGAGTAAGAAAATTGACCGTTAAGTTAGCAAGATGAGGTTCCCATTATGTATTGTGGTATAGCAACCCATCCTAAAATTCAGGGCTTAAAACATGAATTTATTATTATGTCTTCTCGTTCTACGTGTTGACTTGTGTTGGTTGGGTGATTCCCACTTGGGGTCCCTCAAGCAGTTGCAATTAGATATCCGTGCAGCTCTAGTCATCTGAAAGCCCTAATGGTCTGAATGTCCCTGATGGATCACTCACATGGCTAGTGGTTGATGCTGACAGCTTGATGCTCAGGTTGAGCAGTGTGGTAGGCAGGAAAGTAACCTCCCAAAGATGTATGAGTTCTAATCCCATAACCTGGGAATTAACTATAATATATGGCAAAGGAAAATCAAGGCAGCCGATGGAATTAAGGTTGCTAATCACCTGATCTTAAGATAGGGAAAATTTCCTGGATTATCCCACTGAAATCAATGTAATCACAAGGGTCCTTAAGTAATCACAAGGGTCCTTAAATACAGAAGAGGAAGGCAGAAAACCCAGTGTGAAGTGAAGCGATGTGTGGAAGACTCAACACTCATTACTAGCTTTGCAGGTTGAAGGAAGCGGTCCACCAGGCAAAGAATGCAAGTGACCTCTAGAAACTCGCAAAGGCAAGAAAATGGATTCTCTCCTTGAGTCTCCAGAAGAAAATGTAGCCCTGCCAACACTTTGATTTTAGCTCAGGCTGATAACTTTCAGGCAGACCTGAAAGATAATTATTTTGTCTGAAGATTCTAAGTTTGTGGTAATTTATTATGACAGTAATAGGAAACTAATACTGGCTGCCAAGAGGAACACATATCTGTCACCTCCCCATCTGGCTTAGGTGCCTTTGATCATGAAGGCTGTTTCGAGAGGCAGCATCCTAAGAAAAAGTTATCCAGGAGATTCAGGCAGAAGCTGCAAACCTTCTTACAATACAATCTCAGATGTCTCCAAATGTCACTTTTGCAACACACTGTTGATGAACTAGTTAACTAAGATGAGCCCAGATTCAGGGGTAGTTGAGGTAGGCTACACCTGTTACTGTGAGGGGAAGCATGCTTATACAGGAAAAAAGGAATTGATGGCAGACATCTTGAAGAATACCTATCAGAGTGGATGAAAAATGAGAACAATATCATTGTTCTCATTGGGGGAATGAAAGCCTGTTGGGAGTGAGTTTAAGAGAGAATCAGAGGAAATAAATGGGACAAGTTTAGATTACTTTGAGAAAGCTTGTGTAAAGAAGAGCAAAAGTAAGTCCACAATGGGAAGAGAAACAGCATCAAAGAAAACAAATGGATTAGAGAAAAAAATCATGTTTCTATGCTGATTATAATAATTTGGTAAAGAGCCAAATTTTATTATAATTTTCATTTATATGTATATGCATGTCGCAATATTACAAAATTATTACCAGTACACACCATGTAAGAGTGCTCAAATATATTTGGAGGGAATCCAGTCATAGTTTTGGTTCCAAGGAAGCAGATCTTGAGGCAAATGTTTTTGTGTTAATATTTAAGATATGTACTAGGGACTGACTTGTGTCCAGCCAGAGTTCATATGCTGAAGCTTAAACCCCCGTGTGACTATATTGGAAATAGGGTCTTTAAGGAGGTGACTAAAGTTAAGTGAAGTCATAAGGGTGGAGTCCTGATCTGATGGGACTGGTACCCTTATCAGGAGAGGAAGAGACACCAGAACTCTCTCTCCACCATGTAAGGACACAATGTGAAGGCAGCTGTTTATAAGCCAGAAAGAAAGCTTTCACTAGAATCTGACCATGCTGGCCCCTGATCTTTGACTTCCAGGTTCCAAAACTGAGAGAAAATAAATTTCTATTGCTTGTGTGACCCAGTCTATGTTATTTTATTATGGCAGCCTAAGCTGACTAATACAGTATGCAAACCCAGAGATGCAGGAGTAAAGGAAAGGGAAAATGAGTTAGGGAGAGAGAGAAAAAAGAAATAGGAAGAACCATTACTAAGCTGGCCACTGAATATTTTAAGCATAACTGATTGACTATATCTTAAAAAAATTTGTGAAATATTTTTTTTAATTCCTACAGGTACACAGTAAAATAGAAAACTCAGAACTTACTATAATTCACTTAGACAATCTGGATAACTAAGGCAAATGCATAATTACATTTTCTTTTTAACGTGTGTAATGCCCCAATCTATCTAATTTTTTGGAGTATATGAAAATGGACCTTAAGACTGAACTTCTCCCAATGTATAAACTCCCTAACTAATAAAAATAAATTATATTTATATTTAATGTATTACATTTTTCAAAGTAACAAAATGTGCCCCTCTTCCAGCCACCAGAGATCTTTTCCACCTCCCCATGTGTATTTTTGGTTGTTTTTAAGATACTCCTTGAATGATGGCCTTCCCATAAATTTGGGTAGGTAAACAGATTTAAACAGCACCTTCAGCAATGATAAAAATAACTTATATGTACACATTTTCTTTCTTTATTTAAGTCCAAAATTTAATAAGCATAAACATAACCTGTTCTGTTGAACACTCTTGCTACTCATGTTAATAGCAGTACTTATAATATTAAACATACTTGTAGCTGTCCTCTTTTCACTTCTCTAGGGAAAAAAAATAAGAATGGATTATTCAAATGATTTAAATCCCTCTGAGACCTGGGTCTTACAGCAATACCATAAATTGTGTTTTCCCTCCAAGGTTACTTGTGATGTTGGCCTTGATTTAAAAACCAAGATCCTGTGGGAAATGGCAATGATATTGAGTTCTTACAAATTGAACTGGTCTCAAGGTATTGCAGGATGACTAATAAATCTGCAACCTGATCCAGAAAATATTCTATACAAGATATTTTTTCTTCTTGAAACATACGTGTCACCTTTAAGTGTTAATACCACTAGCTGTTTGGTTTAGTTAAATTGTGTGTTTGGGAGTGATTTCATTCTTGTAATGATCAACACCCACCTGTCTATGACAATTGCTTTGGATAAAGACACAAAGGAGTATTATTATTATTTTTTTTTTACATGCAGTGTAGCATTTTATGTCTAATGTCATTTACTTTAACTCTTGCATCTCCTAGCAAGACCTGGCAAGGTACTGTTTAGTACTGTATTTTCTGTAGTTGGTCATGTCATGAAAGGGGTTTTGCATAAGACCATTCCAGTAATATGACTTAAAATTTGTCATTTTACTAGTGTACATCAAAATACATAAACACTTTTACTGATACAAGAAAGAATGAGGCGACATGTCTAAAACAAAATATATATTTTTAGAAATTCAGTGAAGAGAGTCAAAGATGGAATTATGGTTTGAATATAAATCTCTTAATCCAGTATTTGACAAGGCTTTTTAGAGGTCTATTTTTAAATATCATTATCTGTCAGGACATTTGCATGAATTATTTCTTCTCAGAAACATTCTAAACTCATCTCAGAAATTTTATCACTTTTATTTATTAATATATTGTTATATTTGTAGATATTGGAGATGTAAATAGCTTATTCACCAGGTCTGAAAAAGACCTTGATATCCAGCTCAGATGCCTTCCTTCTCACAAACGCCACCCTATTGCTTCATCCCACGTGAATCTCTCTTTTAGAGATTTCACCCTTTAACTGCACAATTACACTTTTATTCAGTCCTAATTTCATTTTGCATCATATAAATCATTTTAAGAGTAGACAGTAAGTTCCATATATCATGTCTAATGTTTCTTTAACATCATGTTCTATCTTCTTGGGGAAGTTTTTCTTGACCACATTAATTTATATTATTTGTTTACTTCCTCAAAATCATTTAGTGTTTGATATTAGTATGATCCTTTACATGTCCCATATTATTAATATTGTAAATTTATTTTTCAGATGTGCATATTTTAGTCATACACTTCTTTTGAAAGTCAGATGAGGATAGGCTTACATGTTGAATAGAAAGAACATGTGGCTCAAAGGCTATTGAGATGACTCTACTGAATAGGTTATATTTGCTATGTGTATACTTTGATTAAAAATCGTATTGTGGGGCTTCCCTGGTGGCGCAGTGGTTGAGAGTCCGCTTGCCGATGCAGGGGACACGGGTTCATGCCCCCGTCTGGGAGGATCCCACATGCCGCGGAGTGGCTGGGCCCGTGAGCCATGGCTGCTGAGCCTGCGCGTGTGGGGCCTGTGGTCCGCAACAGGAGAGGCCACAACAATGAGGGGCCCGCGTACCGCAAAAAAAAAAAAAAAAAAATCGTATTGTGATATAAATTATAACTATGCTACTGCTTCAAAACATTTTATCTTCTACTAAAATATTTTTCTATTAAGCTGTTGAATTCATACAATAAATTAGTGTCTCAAATTATAAAATTTTGTCATGAATAATTATGATGAAATAAGAAAATATAACCCACAACTGAATCAAAGATTTTAAAATAAATCATTTTAAATTTACAAGGAAAAAAGATAAAAATAACAAATATCTAACACTAGGTTATTGGTTAAATTGGGTGTGTAGTGTGTGCTTGTGATGGGAGTACTATGAAATTACTACAAACTAAGAACATGCAATGAATTTGGAAGATTTTTATCCAAGAGCTATTAAACTAAAAAAGTAGATATTTTAAAGTAAAGAAAGGAAGAAGTAGGGGGGTAACAGTTCTCTTTTGCCTAAAACAAAGGAATGTCCCAGGATAGGGAACTACTAGTGCTAAAACCAGGAAAGTTCCAGGCAAACTAGAATCGGTGAATCACCTGATAAGAGATCTACTTTAAATCTATGTTTGTGAATGTGATTTACTCTCACATATGTACAAACACACACAGTATTTTTATATAACCCATAAATACATACCCTTAATATACATGTATTATATACACACACTTACTGAGAAAGATTTAAAAAATGGATGTCTGGAAGAAAATATGCCAGAATGTATGTATATATCTGTACATACATACATGCACACATACATATACCCAAATGTAAAATCTTCATTGAAAGGTAGGTATACATGTCAACATTGCTGTGTAACAGCAGTCTCAGAATCTCAAAGGTTTATAATAAGAGAAGACATTTATTTCAGGCTCAAAAAGAGTCCAGCTGGAACTTGGCTAGATCTGGCTTGGGTTGTATGAGCATTTGTACAGGTCTGTTTTGCATGTCTCTCAGTCTAGAAACCGGCCTGAAGGAGCAGGGCCTGCATGAGGTATGACCAAGCCATGGTGGACATCAGGAATACAAGAGGGTAAACTTCTGAAAGTGTTTTCTCTGGACTGACAATTCTGCCCACATTCCAGAGGTGAAGGGAAATTCACGACCAAGCCTAAACTCAGTGG
Source organism: Lagenorhynchus albirostris (assembly GCF_949774975.1). Lineage (NCBI taxonomy): Eukaryota > Metazoa > Chordata > Mammalia > Artiodactyla > Delphinidae > Lagenorhynchus > Lagenorhynchus albirostris. Next base: position 62,667,648 of record NC_083102.1, read on the forward strand.
GACAGGAGGTATACTCTACTCTAAGGAGAAATGGAGTAAAAATTTTCTGAGAAGTAGTCTAATATGCCAGTGTGGGATTTTGAATAATATTTATTTTTTCAATTATATATTTTTCCAATTTTCTAAACTAAAGATGTATTACTTTAATACTCAGAAAAATACATAATTTAAAACTAACAAAAAAACCCTGAAGTCTCATTAAAAATTTCCTACTCAGCATAGTAGACAAATAGTACCTATTCTTGTCTGTACAGAAAAATGTTTTTCTATTATACTTTTATGCAAATAAAAGAGATGACTCTATATAACTTAAGGTGTGGAAAACTGATAATAAAAATTAAATGGGGGGCTTCCCTGGTGGCGCAGTGGTTGAGAGTCCGCCTGCCGATGCAGGGGACACGGGTTCGTGCCCCGGTCCGGGAAGATCCCACATGCCGCGGAGTGGCTGGGCCTGTGAGCCATGGCCACTGAGCCTTCGCGTCCAGAGCCTGTGCTCCGCAACGGGAGAGGCCACAGCAGTGAGAGGCCCGCGTACTGCAAAAAAAAAAAAAAAAAATTAAATGGTCCCAGAAACAGCATCTGAATTTGGAAGGAAGCTGTAATAATTTATACAGAGATGGGCAGATATATGTCCCAAGGATGTGGCTGTTTGTTGGTTTTAAGGTCCTTATTTAAGGTAAGAGACAGAGAACAGCATGGGAAGATTTTCATTCATAGCAGAGAGGAAATCTTTATTTCTTTGTCTTATGATTCTCTGGAGAAAGTATCCAGACTAACTCTGATGATTTAAACCTCTTTAGTAGCAGCAAGTATCACTGGTTTAAAGATTCATCCCTGCTTAAAAAGATGGGTTATCCTAATCCATTCCCAAGCAACTCAGCCACTATAAAGAATAATATATTTTGGGGGGGACGGACAGTCATAAAAGAATTCTTATGGCACCCAAAGTGCCACTTCTACCCACCCACTCATTTGTAATTTTTAGGCAGACGATAATAAAGAATTTGGTCCTTACAGAACATTTTAGCAATTAAACTTCTAATGTGTCAGGCTGCCAGCTGTAGAAATGGGCTTCTTGGCTTCCATTTTTTTAGTTACTTATAAAAATTTGTTTGATTACTGAACCATAAAACAGACAAAACTAATTAAGAGATGGGATGCTAGGCCAGTAGTGCTGGTGCATATTTGTCATGACCACCACCTGTGGCGGTCTCTCCAGCTCACTTTAGCAAAGGCACTGGGATTGCCACAGCAACAGAGTCTAAACAGGGTGCCTGTGTGCAAGACAGAAACCTCTGCATCCACCCAGCAGACCCCCTTCTGCCTGTTTTGTGAGGTAATGCATAGAATACATGCACGGTTTATCCTTCAGGAAATCCTAAAAGGTGTTGTTCCTATTTACTTCCCAAGAATACGGAAAGAGAAATTAAAAGGATAAATATTATATACAGTGAGTCTACTTTGACATATTTTTACCTATAAAAACAAAAACATTCAAGTTTGTTTTCTGGTACATGCATTCATTAATTCATCAAAAAAAGGACCAACTACAAGTCACATATTAATTTCTGTGTAAGGAATGCATTTAAAAAACTTTTTTAAACCAACAAAAGCAAAATTTACATATAACAGTGTGCCGAGTAAATTTTATGTGCATTGGCCTGAGTCTAACTGAATCACTGTGAGATAGGTCAAAAAAAAAAAAAAAGCAGGTGTTAGTACTAAAGTTATTGCATCAGTGAAGACGCAAAAGCAGTTTTTAAATGAAAGAAAAGAGAAAATAAATTCAAGAGCTGGTTTTTGAAAAGATCTGTAAAATTGTTAAACTCTAGCAAGACTGATAAGGAAAAATAATAGAGATGAAGCAAAATATCCATAACAATTATGAGAAGGGTAATTGATTTACAGATGTTAAAGTTATAATAATATTTTGATTTACTTCATGGCATAAACATGGCAATTTTAATGAAATAGCAAACTCCTTAAATGATACAAACTGATCAGTTTTACTCAAGAAGAATTAAAATGCTAAAATAGTCAATATTTATTGAGAAAGTTGAATTTGTATTTAAAACCTTTCACCAAACAAAAACAAACAAAAAAGCACCTCAGGCTCAAATGGCTTCACAGGTAACTTCTTCCAAACATTTTAAGAAGAAAACATACCACAATCCATAAGTCCTTCCAAAACATGGAAGGGAAAAAACAATTCCAAACTCATTGTATGAGGTCAGTAAAAACCTATGATCAAAGCACATCTAAAGAAAAGTAAAGATCAATCCTTTATTGTGTATAGCTTTTTTTTTTTTTTTTTTTTGCGGTACGCAGGCCTCTCACTGTTGTGGCCTCTCCCGTTGCGGAGCACAGGCTCCGGATGCGCAGGCTCAGCGGCCATGGCTCACGGGCCCAGCCACTCCGTGGCATGTGGTATCCTCCCAGACCGGGGCACGAACCCATGTCCCCTGCATCGGCAGGTGGACTCTCAACCACTGCGCCACCAGGGAAGCCCTAGCATATTTTTAAATTGAATGTTAGATATCATGTGAACAGTAGATACTGAGATAATTTGTGGTTATTCCTGGAAATGAGCCTGGTTCTTCTTTTGTCAGAATGTTGGTTTAAAGCAGTGGTCCCCAACCTTTTTGGCACCAGGGACTGGTTTCATGCAAGACAGTTTTTCCATGGACAGTGTCGGGGGGTGCAGGGAATGGTTCAGGTGTTAATGCGAATGTGAGCGATCGCGGGGATGGTAATGTGAACGATGGTTCAGGTGGTAAAGCGAGCTATGGGGAGCGGCAGATGAAGCTTCACTCACTGGCCAGCCGCTCACCTCCTGCTGTGCGGCCTGGTTCCTAATAGGCCGTGGACGGCTACCAGTTCGTGGCCCAGGGGCTGGGGACCCCTGGTTTAAAGCATTGACTCATCTGGTCAGGAGTTGAGCTGAGCATGGGTTTCATGGTTGCTATTTTTATCCTTAGTGCACAACAGAATTCAACTTGCTCAAATGATTCCTTGTGTTTAGAGTGGGAGCTAAGGGACCAGAGGGTTTTTTCCAATGTTCCTGCTCCAACCTCAGTTTTCAGCCATCTTTGCCCAACTGTAACACAGACAGTCTCTCTTTAGAGGGGACTCTTGCTTCTTCTCCAGGGAACAATATTATTGCTTGTTACTGCTTACTGGGCTGCTAGACAGACAACAGAAGCTGTTCTCTTTTGCCGTGGTCCAGTATCAGTCTTAGTTTGACCCTGTACACCTGGGCTTTATCACCATTTCTACACCTCCTCCCCATGATAGCAAATCTCTATATTTTACCTGTAGTGGGTCTCTTGCGGGAGAGATTTTCCTTGTACAGTGCTGAGACTCTAATGCTATTGACATAGGATTCTGTGTAGAACTCTTCCTGCCATTTCCCCAGGGGAACAGGTTTTTTTCTACTTCCCTTCCCACAGCAATAATGGGTATCTACCTGTGCCTTGAGAGTGACAGAACTTGCTCTCCTTCCACAAACATTTTAAGGTTTTAATTTTGTATGAGAGCAGAGTCCAGGGAGGACCCTTCATGGCTTTCCTATTGTGATAGATGATTCCTTCCTGTGTGCCTGTACCATCCATGGGAGGCTTTCCCCAGTCTCCTGGACTTGCACAAGCTTTCTTGTGAGCATTCAGTGGAGGTCCATGGAAAACAGCCACCAAGTGAGTGAAAATTTCCTTGTGCCTGAGGTACCCAAGGATTCTAGGCTGTTGAGCTAGCCTGCAAGCATCTTGTAACAATGATAAAATTCTAATTTCCTCTTACCTGCTGGAGCTACACTTTCTTCCCATGTATTCTGGCTCTCCTGCTCAGACTTCTCTGGCCTGGGAATTTAAACTCAGCTCTTCAATGGAAAAAAACATAATAATTTTGTATTTTATATAGTTTATTTTTCTGTTATTAGAGTAGGAGTGATGCACTCTTCCAGCTTTATATATCGTAGGTGAGAGTGGAACCCCATCATATTAGTCATATATCCTTTATTTCTCTAAACATATGAAACAAACATTTTTAATTCTAGTATATGCCATCTTTGTGGGTCTTTTTCTACAGGTAGTTCCCACCACCACACCCCGCCCCAGGATAATTTTTATTCATGGTGGTTTCATTTCTTTAGCACTTTGTTTTTTTAATTGTAAACAAGTTATTTGGAACTTAGTCTATGGGACTATTTAAATGTTTGTTTTGTGTTTCAGTTGCATTCCTTCTAATATAATTTGCATTACTTCTAACAGGTAACTTTTTTATTAATAAGTTATTGTTTAAGGAAATATGAACTAATTATTTTTCTTATTAACAAATCACAACCTAAAATTCAGCCAGGATTAATATCTGAACTGTGAGTTGAATTTTTTTCTTGATGTGAGAAAAAAACCATCCACACCTGAACCAAACTGTCATCTTGTGCTTTAGCTTATATCTACAAATATCAAGCTTGAGGACTTTAAAAAAAAAATCATAGGAATGCTGTGTTTAGTGAGTGAGTCTCCTTGAGCAAGATATAAAAATATTCTTTAAACTTAAGTTGTTCTATAGCAAAAACGATTGACAACTTAGATACCCAGACCTAAAAACAAGACATTTAAGAAACTCTGATAAGATTAGTGAATATAGCCAAGGGGGAAACCATTAAATGACAGAATGTTACCTTTGGATGATTCATTTGTTAGTATGGTGGTGGATATCTGTCAAGTAAGACTGTCCATTATTCCTCGGAGCTTTGCTTTTTCTTTTCCCAAACTCTCAATTTATAACTAATGAAGAACTCTGTATTTCCCTTAGTCATGCATTCATTGGCTGAAATTAGGTGTGACTACTTTTTTTTTTGGGGGGGGCGTTGATAATGGCACATTTATTTATTTTAACATCTTTATTGGAGTATAATCACCTTACAATGTTGTGTTAGCCTCTGCTGTACAACAAAGTGAATCAGCTATATGTATACATATATCCCCATATCCCCTCCCTCTTGCATCTGCCTCCCGCCCTCCCCATCCCACACCTCTAGGAGGTCACAAAGCACTGAGCTGATCTCCCTGTGCTATGCAGCTGCTTCCCACTAGCTACCTGTTTTACATTTGGTAGTGTATATATGTCAATACTACTCTCTCACTTTGTCCCAGCTTACCCTTCCCCCTTCCTGTGTCCTCAAGTCCATTCTTTACGTCTGCGTCTTTATTCCTGTCCTGCCCCTAGGTTCATCAGAACCAGTTTTTTTTCTTTTTTTTAGATTCCATATATATGTGTTAGCATACGGTATTTGTTTTTCTCTTTCTGACTTAAGTTCACTCTGTATGACAGACTCTAGGTCCATCCACCTCACTACAAATAACTCAGTTTTGTTTCTTTTTATGCTACCATATGACCCAGCAATCCCACTATTGGACATATACCCTGAGAAAACCATAACTCAAAAAGACACATGTACCACAATGTTCATTGCAGCACTATTTACAATAGCCAGGACATAGAAGCAGCCTAAGTGTCCATCAACAGATGAATGGATAAAGAAGATGTGGCACATATATACAATGGAATATTACTTGGCCATAAAAATAAACGAAATTGAGTTATTTGTAGTGAGGTGGATGGACCTAGAGACTCTCATACAGAGTGAAGTAAGTCAGAAAGAGAAAAACAAATACCATATGCCAACACATATATATGGAATCTAAAAAGCAAAAAAAACTGGTTCTGATGAACCTAGGGGCAGGACAGGAATAAAGACGCAGACATAGAGAATGGACTTGAGGACACAGGGAGGGGGAAGTGTAAACTGTGACGAAGTGAGAGAGTAGCATTGACATATATACACTACCAAAGGTTTGACTACTTTTAATGCATAGATATATACAGATGCATTTGGTTCTTAGTCTCTGACTTTTGCAATTTTATTTAGATGCTGGACTGTTCCAGTAATTATTTCAAACTGGAAAAAAAAACCCTTCTGCTTTCTTGTTAATGATGTTCTTAGTAAACTGAAAAATGAACTAGTATTATGAGTGTTTATATGGATATTTCACATCTCTTTTACTGCAATGCTTGGTTTATTTTTAGATGAATACTACCATTTGGAATAACTTCAAAACATAATTAAGAACTGTGATAATGCTTGATCTGGTGTTCTAAACTATTCCTGACTGTCTCCTTTTCTGAGTTAGAATATACTAATGGAAGAATAGAACATATATATACTGAATGACAGCAGTTGAAAATAAGCACAAAACAGAAAAAGAAAAATAACTGACCTCTATCCAGTGAAAATAACTTGAATTAAAATGCCAAATAATTGTGCAATAACAAGACTTGGAAATATGATTATGCAGACTGGCCTATGCCCTTAATGTTACAGAATTTTGAATGAGCAACGTGATAGACAGACTCTGTATTTAAAAATATGACAGGGGATTTAATGTCATCATCAGGCAAACAAAAAAACCGGTTAATGTAATATCTAAAGGAGGAGGTTTTCTTTAAAAATGACTCCGATTTTTAAAAAGCCCCTGAAAGGCAGAAGTAAGAAAGGCAAGTTAAGGTTCTGGTATTAATGGATAGCATGGTGTCATCTTCTTAAAGTAATTTACCCTACATAATTCAGATATATTCCTGTATACTTCATATTTTTAATATTCGCTTTGTCAGCTCTTTAGACCAAAGGAATTAAATCAGAAACACTAAACCTGTAGCAGTGTTTGGGCAGTCTCGGTACTCTCTTGTACCTGGATGTAGCCCAGAAACCATTTGTCAGATCACATTTCTTGATTTGGGATTTGGGAAATACAATCATCATAACCACATAAGTTATTTGCCTTTTCTATTTTAAATAATATAATAAGAAGCAGTTAACACCAAATAATTTTGACACCATTTTAATAATACAAAAAATCTTTTGAGGTTGTCATTCTGAGGAAAATGTCATTCTGAGGAAAACAGCTATTACAGTGTACATGTGACATAGGACTGGCCAGTCGATGAAGAATTATAATTGACAGAATATAAAGTAAATAAGATGAAACTTTTTTTTAGTGTTTTTAGCTATTATCTGATAGACTTAATTGTTAGAGAATTAAACAGAGCACCTCAAAACCTAATTCATGTTTATTCAGGAAATCAAAATTTGTTTTTTCAGCACAAACCAATAAAAGAGGATTAGCAGTTTTAGAAGAGAGAAGAAGCAATTTATGGAAATTATGCCAATGGATTCAATGTATTTATTGAACTTAGTGGAGTGAGAACAAAAAGTAATTTTGTTTGTTTTCACATTTGTTCTCTTTGAACACATTCTGAGGTCTTGTCCTTTCCTACTTCTGAATAAAATCTTGGTCAGATCCCATAGCATTCTCTATGATTTACAGGTATTGAAGAGTACTCTAATTTTCTAAGGTATCAAATAGTCCAGTCTAATCTAAGATATACTTATCCATGTCATTCTAAACTTCTCCACTCTCTTCACCCCTCTTTCCTCCCAACCCTACAGCATCCACAGTCAGAATCCGCCTGGGGCCTAAAGCTCAGAGTTGGGAAGGAGAGGAGGAGGTCACTTCACTCCTTTTTCCCAGCCACATGCATCCTTCACCTGATGCTACTGCAATTCTCCAGTCTGGGATTGTCTGAGGAGAAGGGCAGGGGAGAGTCAGATGAGAAAAATCAAGCCTTACAAGGTTCATGCAGCTGTAAACCAGTGTTGGCATCCTCTTTGGTAGGTTTCCAAACACTGTTTTTATTCATTCACAAAGTGTTCTTCCACCTCTCCCCCTTTTTTTCCCTCCCTCTTTCATTTATTCTTTTTTAAGAGACCCTTATATAATGGAATATTTCACCTCAGGTCCCTAGTTTCAGGTGAAGCCTCATCCAGGTGATGGTTTAGCACTACCTGTCAGCTCCTTATACCTAGGGATATAGTTTTATTTAAGGCTATTTTATTCAGATGATGCTCCACTATCCCTCAATACATTATTTTGTAAATTAGCAAGAAGGGTCTCTTGAGTGATTATAAGAGCTTCCAGAAATGTCACTGGGCAAGACTGTGGGTGAGTCCTGGGAAATACCACCTTCACCACAGTTAGTTGTGGGGTGTAAATGAAGTTCTGGCCAACTGGCAGGTATATGATTGGGGGAATGAGCTGCTCCATGCTTTCTGCTTTGAATTTCAGCATGGCCTGTGTCCAGCTCTCAGGATGATCAAAGCAGAACACTTCTGTGGGGTTAAATGTGTGTCTTCAGCTGATCCAAGCCCAGGGCATGGAGGGGAGAGTGGGAGCTTCGTCAGCACAAGCTCCAGACATCCAAGTTCAGGGAAGAACCTGGGCCAGACTCATGGCAAGTGAAATAGACATTAGACAGGTAGAAGACACAGAGCAAGTGGTGTAAGGTGAAGGCCAGCAAAGCTGAGGTATCTCGCACAGCTGCAGACCCGGCTTTCAGTTTCTTTAATGTGTCAAGCTCAGTACCACCAAAGACCATTGTCCTTGCTGTTCTCTCTGCCGTGGAATGTTCTCTCTTCCCTTGATGGTTCCTGTGGCTGGCTTGTGTTCATCCTTTAAATTGCACGTCAGATGTCACCTCCTGCAAGACAACTTATCTAAAGTAGCTCCCCCCTCCACTTCTGTCACATCATCCTGTTTATTTCCTCTATAGCAGTTATAACGCCAGAAATTGTCTTATTTGTTTGGTGTTCTCTCCTTCTCTATTAGAATGCAGAGGCGTGAGGACAAAGACTGTTTCATGCATTGCTGTGTGAACAGTGCCTGGCATATGGTTGGTGCCCAATAAGTATTGATTGATTGACTGATTGATTGAAATGCTTGGGGGCAATTAAACAAAATAAATAATTAAATAGCCACTATCTTGATTTTCCTGAGGCTTAAAAAATAAAAGTACAAGTTTTCTAGGCTGACAGGACCCTACTGCCATAATGGGCACAGGCTGGATTTTAACCCTAGCTTGAACCTCTATGCAGGGCACCAACTGCAGCACCAAAAACCATGACCCTTATTCTGCCTATAAACAAGGGTGTTTTGGACCCCCTTTTGAGTCCAAATCTGAATCACAGGCAACTTGTACCTTTGTCCAAACATGCTCTGAAAGAGAAACTTCCTCACTGTGCTTTATCTTTTTGTTCTCAGGCAGATCACGCAAGCCAGACTGTCCCAGGCCTCAAGATTTTTAAAACAAGTCAGATAACATTCCTTTTATTCTCTCAACTCAAGAAGATGAATGCCAATCTCTCCAAGGGGGCTTTTGGGTGTCTGTCTCACTTATGACATGGCTTAAAGTGAGAGAGAAACACACTACCCACCTAATGTCTAAGGATCAATCAGGGAGGAGACGAGAAGTAGAATGCTGAATAGTCGCTCTCTCTTTTTTTTTTGCAGTACGCGGGCCTCTCACTGTTGTGGCCTCTCCCGTTGGCGGAGCACAGGCTCCGGACGCGCAGGCTCAGCGGCCATGGCTCACGGGCCCAGCCGCTCTGCATCATGTGGGATCTTCCCTGTCTGGGGTACGAACCCGTGTCCCCTGCATCGGCAGGTGGACTCTCAACCACTGCGCCACCAGGGAAGCCCTGAATACTCTCTTTTAAGAAATTCTTACTTCTAGCCGCTTCAACCTCCTCTTATATTGAGACCAGAAGAGCTGAGGTTGGTGAAGTAGGGTTGCTAGTTTCAAAGCATCATGACAAGTCCTGCTTAAAACTGGCTCCCACTCTTCATGGCCTTGGCTGAGGCTGCTATAAAACGAGAAATTACCTAAATTTGATTCCTAATTGAACCCCATCCTATTCTTAAGGTGTTTGTGATATACAGAGATTGCTGCCTTACTAAAAGTATTTGAGAGAGGACAGAAATGGGACAGGGCTGGCCAGGAAAATGATAACCCAATAAACGTTAATCAGCCAATAGGCCATATGTACAGAGGTCAGCCAATGCAAGTAAAAGCAAGTGAGAAGGATTATGGTCTGGAAGGTAGATAGAATGATTTGTACCAGTAAATAGTGTTAGGGCATCAGATTTATGTCCACTGAGTTGAGGATAGAATGCTCTCTCTAAGTCTTATAATGCTCTATTTACTGTATATACAAAAGGGTATTGTTCATAACCAAAAATGAAATCATAGTTAGAGTAAGGACTTTCATGTTAGGATCATCTCAAGCAACAAACTTAAAATTAAATACATTTTGGAGACTAAATATTAAAATCACAAAAATTGTTTTACTGCTCTTGGTATTTTAGCATTCTAAAGGCATGATGTATCATTTTCCAGCCAGTCAAGAGCCACTTATTGAATGCCAGCTCTAGGCATCATGCAAAACTAGGCACTGGAGGAAGAGTGTGCTAGTTTGGCCAAGGTCACATAACAGAGAGGGGAAACGTCACTGAAACATACATTGTGTGCTGAAATCACAAAAAGGAAAATATTTGAAAGCTTTATTAGCATCACTGAATTTAATATGCCTAAATGAGGAAATCATCTTGAAAATCAAAGGTAAGGTATATTTTCCTGTTTTCCTAATAATTTTACAGAGTTTTAACATGCAGAGTTCCAACTAAATGTGCATTAAGTGTCATACTTTAAATATTTCAGTATGCATTCACAAAAGCATATGTTTGAAGATGCCAGTACATATGAAAGCTCATTCAGTAGAAACTAATGGTGTCCAGTAGAGAATAAAGTAACTAATTGAATTTTGTAATGTAGCCAGTAACATGATTTTCAGAGTATGGGGTATTTGCAAATAAAGTGCCTTATTATCTATAATGTCAAGAGAGATCAGTTCAAAGAGGTCTTAAATCTTCTTTCATCAAAGTGCTTTCATTATAACTGTTAATGGAGAATAGATGTGCTCTAATGCTTTTGATGTAAACATTTTGAGTGACATTTTTCTTCTAGCTTTCTCTTTGTACCTAGCATGTAAGTTATTATCGAATTACAGTGATCATAGTGAGAAAGGAGAATATCTTGCATTATTGGTAAATTTGTAGATACTTCATGATATTGGAGGAATCTGGAGACCAAAACTCTATCCAGATTCTTTATTCCTCATATAACATTAGGCAAGTCTCTTATCTTACCCATAACAGTTTTACTTTTTATTTAACGAAAGTATCTATATCTGCATTACACTATCTGAAAAACAAACAATCAAGCAAACACAAAACTAAACAAAAAAAAGAAATCAGTTAGTACCTACTGCCTTAAATGTAGATCTTTGTGAGGATAAATTAATAGATCTTTGTGAGGATAAATTATGTAAATATATAAATTATTTATATATATACATACACACACACACATATATATATATATAAATGGCTATAGAAATTAATCACCTCCATGTCAAGAGTCTGAAATGTTTATCCTACTTGCACGCTAACAAGTTAGCCTGCCTCAGTTTCATAGATGCTGTCAGAAGACACAGGATTCATGGGTTGAAAACAAAGAATAGTTTATTACTCCCAGAAGTAGTATGATCCAGAGTAGAAGCATTTTTTTTTTAACAACTCCAGCTTTCTGTGCTTCAATTCCCACTGGGAATCCTATAATTGTTACTTAATATTTGGCCTTCCAGTTCATTACAAAGATATAGTCATCTACTTAGGAGGCTACATCATGCTTTATTTAATAGAAGGTTAGCTTGATTCATAACTTTTAAATATTTAGTCATATGGTATTGGTGCCTTTATTTGTACTCTTGCCCTGGGTGCCTCAAATCTTAGGGGAGGTTCTGCCCAAGGAATTTCGAATCTATAGGTGAACACATCTATAAACAGCCAACAACAATACAAGGAAGAAAGAAATAATTCCCATAGTAGATCAATGAATCAATCAATCAACTGAAATGCTTTGGAAGCAAGAGGATAGTTCAGTTATATTACATATACACACATATATATACTCTTTATAGGTCATATACTTACATCTCTCTCTACATATATACATAGAATACATTTATATATACTATAGATCGATCTACAATATATATTAAATTAGACACAATGTTATTGAAAGTGGGGTCTTACTGCTCACCACTCCAAAGCCAATACTCTAAGAGGCAAGGTTGGTGGAAAGGAAAATTTGCTTTATTCTGGAGGCTGGTAACCTGGGGGCAGGGGAGGAACTTGTGCCAAAGGTCGACTCCTCCCCCACCCTCCAACAGTAGGGGGGCAAGAGCTTTTAAAGGGGAGTTTCAGGGGTGTATAGGTGGAAGGAGGGGGCTACATGCAGAAACAGCACAGTCAGCTCTGACAGTCATCTAGAAGTTGGTCATGAGGTAGTTTGATCAGTGTCATCTTGATTGTTTTAAGTACAGTTAGTCTTTAGTTCCAGGGTCAGTTCTTTTCCATTTCTTTGAGGCCACTTCTCAGAATTGTGGCAGCTTATGTCATGGCTACAGTCTGGTCATCACGAAGTTAACTTCTTCCACCTGGTAGGGGTTTCAGCGTCCACAAAACAGCTCAAAGGATGTGGCTCAGAATATTATCTATAGCCCTTGAGGAGGAACTAAAAGTCCTTGACTTAGTTTAACGACTAAACTGTTATTATTTTGTCCTGTTTGACTGTTTTCCTTTGCTTCTGCATTTTCTTACCTCTCTGGTTAAATTTATTCTTTTACTAAAGTTTTCTACAGACAAAAGGCAAGCAGAGGACATGGTGTGGGAAGGACCACAGGTTCCTGTTCCGTTTCAACAACACATACAAATCTTTCATTAAACGTTTATAAAAGGGATCACAATATTTCTAAAGGGTATAAGATAAAGAAACTTTTAGCTCCTTTGGTGATATACTGTTCCTTTCATGATTATTACATTCCTGATATTGAGCTAGAATAGAGTACTCTCAGGAGGTCATAAAATCAGAAGAAAGTTAAAAGTCTTGTTGCCACTACTGAATGGAAATCAATCAGGTATATTGATAATGCATCTGAAATTATATTTAATTGATATAACATCTGATATAATTTAAACAAAAATATACCCAATGATATGTATATAAAAGTGAGGAATTCATTTCTGTGTGTTTATGTATATACACCCCTATATACAAGTTTGAGTGCTTATTCCTGTCTGTGTATTTTATAAATTATTTATATTCATTTTTTTTTATTATTGAAAATACTGTATGAGAGGCATACTATATTTACTCCAATTTTATGGAAGAGGAAACTCAGATACAAAAGATTATATAGATTTACATGATCACGTAACTAGGAAGTAGCAGAGAAGGAGACAACTCCAGGTAACTAAGCTTATGTTGAATTGCTTCCTAACCACTATGTGTCTTGTTTTATGCCTGCCATGCATATTCTACATTTTATGCTATATTGTTATGTTTCCTTTTCTAGAAGAGATACCAGAAGGATGATATTTTGCTCTTTACTGTATATTCATTATACTCTATCAACAAACATTTTTAAATGGCTGTTGTATGCCAGTCTCTATGCTTAATCATGAGACATTTATAACCTAACAGGGAGTTTTCTATGCAAATATCATAATGCAGTGGAATGAGGTGACTGTTATAATAGGAACTGAATACCATGCAGTGGCAAAAAAAATTGCATTCATTAGTCAGGATGGGCTAAATTATACTTCAATAATAAATAAATTCAGGCTCTGTGGCTTTAGCACAACAAAGTGTTGTTTTCACTAACATCAATGTCCAATCCCAGTTGGCAATAAGACATCTACTCAGTTTTTTTACCAAAGGTCCCAAAATATTTACATAATTATTGTGGCAAGAGAAAGCTCTTGTAATTTGTGTACAAAAATAACACACCACTTACATTTGCATTTCATTGGCCAAAGTAAGGATTATAAAGGGACATAAGCAATGGATAAAGAACCATAATAAGGGTTAATAGCCCAAATAACTATCACATGGATATAAAAGAAGAAATTGACTGTGCCTTTGAGGTCAGGGGCATACTAATAATCAACTAAAAAAAAATTGAAAATTATATTAAGTAGACTACTTATCTATCTTATATATACTTTCCCTCTGTAGTTTTTAGGTATTCATTGGAAGAGAATGCATTTCTGTCTAGTCATTTTCTGTGATATACCAACATATATATACGTATATGTTTATCTATGTGTGTGTGTTCGTATGTGTGCCATGCATGTATATATAGTTTATTTCAAGAAGATATTTAATATTCCCTGTTAAATTAGATTTATGACAAAAATATAATTTGCTCTAAAGAAGATATGTAGTTAGTGAAGTAACAAGCAGAGACTGAATGATATTTGTTAAGGATAAGACAGAATACAATTTGAAAAAAAAATTTATCTTACTCTATGATAAAAAAGTGCTTGATTTATGTCCTATCCAACCACACTTGAAATCACATGCTTTGTTGTTTTTATAAGGTGGGGATTGGGAGGGATTAGATAAAAGCGTATACTGGTCCCTGAATGCCATGGTTTAAGTAAACCATGAACTGGATTGGATGAAAAAAACTATTCTTTATGGAGGCAAGGAAATGAGGAAGTAAATTTATGACATTGCACATATATGGTACATTCAATTGCAAAATATGTATATAGGTGTAATATTATTAAGAAATAGCTATGTTGAACTATTTTTTATTGTTGTTGTTTGAAGTAACAGAAACCAAAAACTCGAACAATGCAAATTAGGTTAAGCTACACAGACACTTCAAATGATGTTATTTTCTTTTTCTCTCTCTCTCTCTTTCAATCTCCATTATCACTAGGTTCCGTCATTCTCTTTGTTGGCTTTATGTGTCCCTTATTTTGGGGTAATGAGGGCACCGAGAAATCTAAGCTTACCTGCACCTCAGACTCAATGACCCCAGAAGGAAACATGACGCTCTCTCACCCAACGTACATATTAATCCAAGGGCCTTACAGGGCTTTTGTGTCCACAGCTGGGGCTAGAGAATCAGCATCCCCATAAACACACGTAATTGGAGAGTGGTTTTTCTCTTATAAAGGGAGGTCTTCTTATCAGAAAAAATGGAAAAGAAAGTTGGGCAAACACTAAAAGAAAACAAACATAAGCAGCAATAGCAAAAACACACAAAAAATTAGCCTCTACAAAACAGTTTCCCTCCATACACTTATTTAAGGTCTGAAAAAAATTACCAAATATATATATATATAATACATGCAAATAAATACATTACATACACACATGCATACATACATACATGCATATATAAGTCAAAACGTAAAGACATAAAGGGAAATTACATGCATTTGTATTTACTTTTGCTTTTTTTTTCATAGACTATTCATTCTACAAATGGTTCAAAAATAAGCGCTAGTAACCTAAATGCCACAGAGGCAGGAACAAATAAGTCTCTGAGATTCTGAAAAGAGAGTCAGAAAAGATTAAGCAGTTGTAGTATCAATTGGACCACAAAAATTCTCATAGAATATCAGAAGACTGGTCCAAATGAAATGGTAAATGGATCAAGTCTGCTATTCAAACTTGTATATTTATGTTTTTTTAAATATAGTTTTAAACAAGATTATGTTCTCTGATCTTGTCCCCCTGAAAATGGTTGCTATAATTCCTTTTAGCATAAGAATTCAAAAATGACTGTATTAAAAGTTTTACTATCACTCCAATTACATAAAATAATGGAATATGCCTGAAAGTTTCATACTGAATACTTACATTTATTACTTATCTTCACATTGTATACAACACAGCACATTTAGAAGCACTTACAGGAGAACTGGAAAATTAAAAGTTTAACTTTTCTTGTCAGAAACAAGGCTACTTAGTTATTGCTCACATTTTATCTTTTCATGTGACAAAGGACAGAGTTGGAGAGTTTTTAATGGAAATTAAACTAATTGCAAAATAGACATGAAATGTGTAAAGCTTGGAATAATTTCCCTAAAGGGAAACAACTTTTTAGCATCCACTCAAATCAAGAACTGTAGTGTTAGCTACATTAAATTTATCGTATAGTCTAGTTTTCAAGAAAATGTGTGCTTAGGAATGTATTTCATAATAATATAGCTTCTAACCTGAAATGACATTGAAAGACAAAATTTTTAATATTAGATCTTAGACCATGTCCAACTTTTGCAGAGCTTACCTAGTATAAAAAAACCAATATATTTTGATTGAATTTGTTTTACAGTCAGCTTATCTACCCTACTTTTATTTATTTATTTATTTATTTATTTATTTGCGGTACGCGGGTCTCTTACTGTTGTGGCCTCTCCCGTTGCGGAGCACAGGCTCCGGACGCGCAGGCTCAGCAGCCATGGCTCACGGGCCCAGCCGCTCCGCGGCATGTGGGATCTTCCCAGACCGGGGCACGAACCCGTGTCCCCTGCATCGGCAGGCGGACTCTCAACCACTGTGCCACCAGGGAAGCCCTACCCTACTTTTATTAACAAATGTTGTCAATTTTCAAATGTTTCCTACTTATTATATCTAACAAAATCATAACACATGAGCTGTGACATCAAATCTCGTTCTACGCATAGAAAAGTAGACTGTGAGCAGCTCCTCTGTCTATGCTATATAGTTACCAGATCAGTTAATCTTACCTTTCCAAATTGGAATTATATTTGAAATACAATCTCAATAAGCCATTGCCATCAACTTCTTGAACTTTCAAATTCTCTTCTGAAAGAATAACTAGTATCTTCCCTCTTCCTTTTGATTTAATGCACAACTATACCTTCATTAACCAGTTTCAAAAAGTGAAGATTAATGGGTATTTATCCAATTAAAGGATATAAATATTTATTTTGAATGCAGATTTAATAATGTAATAATTTCTTATAGTGACTACCATCAAGTTACTTTCATTGAATAATCTATGGTCTCGACCTAAGTTGTTATTGCCTTTCTTGTTTTTGTTGTTGTTGATGATGATGCTTTTTAAAATGAACCTTTGAGCAAATTGTGGGTATTTGAATACTGCAATGGTTTCTTTCTTATGTGTGCATACTCAGCATCTATTACAATGCCTGCTATTTAAAGGGAGTTCAGTACTTGCTCAAAAGATTTTTATCAGTGCCTTTGAAAAATATTTCATATAGGTAGCTGCATGTAGATGCTGTATATTTATATCATCAGATTTTGTAGTATATTAATTTTACAGACTGTATTTGGAAGCTAATTTCAATTATTATATTTATTTCCTATATCCTAAAGTGTAAATTTATGAAAACTACATATTTCCAGAAATAGGAGTTTCCTTGCTTTATCTACTGGAAGATAGAAATCTGTTTTCTGATTTATTGGTGTTGTTGAGAATGGATAAGATATTTGTTTCTAACTTCTTAAGAAAAATGGCATCAAGATTTAACTGTAATTAAACCTAATATTCCATTTATGACCTCCTCATAAGATACATTACAATGAAACACACAATGATTTAATAATTATATATTTTAAAATATCAGATATATGTGTTAATCCTTGAAAAAAAGAAATTCAAATTTATTTCTATGTTCTAGTACCTTCTTATATATTATCTCATAGCAGACTTATACTTAAAAATATTAATTCAATTTTACAGTTTAGACAGTATACTTACCTTGCTTCCACTTGTTTGAAATCTGGATTTGAATTGTCATCTTTTCAGTTGTAAAATATACTTTTTCTTCACCACATAATACTGTTTCCATTTCACTATCACCTGAACAGGGGTAGGGGTGAGGAAAGTTAAAATTCATAGTGTTAAAATAATGTAAATGTTGATTTATTAGAAATGTAAAGCTAATAATAGGTCACAAAAGTTAGCATAATAATTATTGCTGAACAAATTAGAGGGGATTTACCTCTTTCTCTCACTTACTTTTTCTTTCACCTACAGAGATATTTTAATTAAGAATACTCCACGTAGGATTTATACTGCATTTGAAAAACAAAAAAAAAGTCAGGCAGGTATCTACTTCTTAAACAAGTTGCTGAATTATTTTTTTCTTTACATGTATTTTCCCAGACTTTTCTTTTACATTTCTATCAATAGTATACCAGGCATGTTTTCCTGTAGAGAATAATTTTTTGATACTTCCTCCTCTATAGAACAAAATTATTTTTAGTTATAATCATACAATGAAATGAACAATAATGGGCAGAAAAGAACCAGTGAAACTTCTTATATTTTACTTTAGATATAATTATGGCAATAAAAATAAAATAAATATTACTGTACAAAAAGGAGAAATGAATAGATTAATATTTTAATACCATAAAGCTTTTTTTTTAAAAAAAGAAAATTATACCTAAATATTGGTCTCCCACAGTAATGAGTAGCTACATTCAAGTTCCTGTTTAAGAGCCTAATTTCTGTCAGTTCCTCAAGGACTTTGTCACAATGGATAACTTTTGCATATTCCTTTCAATAAATATTTTAATCAGATTGCTTAGTCTTAGTTCATATTTTATTGAAGAATTAATTTCAAAAGTTTCTTTCACATGATGCAACAGATATACGAATAGTTAGAAATGTCATAAATATAAGTATAATTTAAAAAAAAGAATATCTCAACAAATTCCAAGAAATTTAACACAAACATTTCAAATGGTCCATATAATAATAGAATTAAATCAATTCAAGTTCTATTTCTACACAACCGTCAGGCTATCATTGTTTATTAGAAATCTAATGTTTATATGTAAGAATACACGGTATGATCAGGCTTGAAAACACAAAATCTTCCCCAAAAACGTTCACAAGTTTTTGAAACATTACAAACTTTGAAAACAAATGTATGTAGCCAAGTCTCTATGTGTGATAGTCAACTAAATCACTAGGATTTCTTCAAATTAACTTCCTCATAGAATATAATGTTTATGAAATACAAGTAATAAAATATGCTAAAGCTTAAAATATGAAGCTTAAAAAGGTATTATTAAAACTCAACTGTAACTCAGCACATATTTAGAGGTTATACAAACAAGAGACTATTTCAAGGAGGAATAATGTATCTTTGATTGTTTAGAATCACGGTGATAGTAAAAAGCAAATTGACTTTTAGTCAGTTTTATTTTTTTTTAAGATCTCAAGAGACCACTTATCAAGGCCCAGCCTTGTTTCAGGTACATCACTGGATCTTAGTGAATTCATAGTGTGATGGTGTTTGATATCACTCTAACACTCAGGAAGGAACTTAAAACAATTAATTACAAAAATTAGAATGCTATAAGAATTTCAAGGAGCATGATAAAAAAAATTTCTAACAAGTGTTTTCTTACCTTTTCTACTTTATTAGAGATAGTAATGATTTTCAAAATGTATAAGAAATTTTTAAATACATGAAAATACTTGGTGGCATAAAAATAAACATAGTGGTACAACTTATTTTTTATCATTTCTTTTCTCAATCTCAAGGCGATTTAAATGGTTAATGATAAAATTGACTCTATATTTAAGATTTAAGTTTGAGTGATAATGGACATTAATAGCTGCCATTTTTTGTAAAAAAACTAAGATCCAAGACAACTAATGTCGTTGGAATCCTTTGACACAATATAATCTGGACTATTTAAACTTGGTTTTGAAAATGTGAGGGATGTGAAACATCCACTGATTTCAAAGGTTAGTGCTAAATTAATTCCAAACACTTTCCATAAATGAAATACATTAGAGAAACGTACCTGAGAAGCAGATGATAGAGTCTCTTAGTTTATTTCATTCTGAGTGAGGGAACATGGCCTTTATAAGGACTATTATCAATGAATTTGAAATGACTCCAAAGTTCAAACATCAGCGAAGCATCACATCGTATGTTCAAATCCGATGACCGTTTGGCTAGGCAAAAGCCATTTATATTTCAGAAGACATCATGTTATAATCAAAAATGAATTAGCAGACATGGAAACTTCAAGCACCGTTTGTCATCTGGAACTCATGTGCATTAATATGCCTCATATCTGTGACTGAGAAAAGCTAAGTCAACTCCAAAATTACCATAACATTGAAAACTAAACAGTAATACATTTTAAAGTGAATGTATCGAAAATTGAATGCCAACTGAAAATAAATGATGGTACTACTTAAAATTAAATTACAAAAGGCTTTTTCCTTGTCCTTTACCCCATTGTCATCCTCAGTTAGCATAGCTGTCAGATTTCTACCACTTATATTCTATAACAAAAATCCTTTAGAATATAAAATGAGATAAAAGACACACCTAATTCTACTGAAGTGAACGCCTGATAAATATACTTGGTTTCTTATGAAAGAAAGATCCAATATTATTCTACTAATTGACTTGAATCTTCTACACAGGACTCCTTTACTAACCTATCTGGATTTTATTATTTTTACTTCCAATGTACAATATTCCCTAAATGTATTTGCACTTCTGTAAGAAGAGGCAGAAGAAAACTAACAATTAATATGTTAAAATGTTTAAGATATCAAGAGGTAACATATACTTTATGGTAAAAATGAAGTTATGGAGTACTTATTTTTTGTCCTTCTTAATAAGCCATAAAACTGAATTATGTTTTAAGCCTGAAAGCAAATACAAATCAAACAAAAGAGAGCTGAAGATGTGTTTTGCCAATAGATTATTCTTTGTATATAGATGTGTGTACTGCTAAACAGAAACGCTGCCAGAATACATGAATCGTTCTAATTATGCTAAAAGGAACACTGCAAAAACAAAAGATAAAATCCTAACCATCAAGGACTATTAACTAAAGCTATTTACAGAATTCCACAATTTTTTATGAAATACAGAGGTAATACTCAAGCTTCCAAAAGTAGTAATTTTTTCCTATCTCAAAACAGTATTATAACACTTCAGTGATAGTACAGTATTATAGTTACTTATATATAACTTATATATAAATATATATATATAATTATTACATATAATTATACTATATCCATTATGTATATAATGGATATAATGTAATTGTATTGTGTTCTTTGCAGGCAATACTTACATCTTATTTCATTTTATTTCCCCTGTAAGGGTAAATATACTGCTTGAAATAGTAAAGATACTCAAAATCTGCTTATTGCATTACTGAAATTTTTCAAATGAATTAATCCCAGGCTGTAAGAAAAGACATGGCTCTTAAATCATAAAGAGCTACCATTTAGAAAACAGTGCCTAGTCAGGCACCATACTAGGGATGGTACATATAGGCTTTTCCATTCTCAAACAACCTGTCAGCAGAGCATTATTATGCCTTGTTTATTAACAAGAGCTACAAGTATATGTTGAAGATTGTGCTAGAATTTTATATCTCTAATTTAATCCTCATAATAACTCTATGAGTTTAACAGTGTCATGCACGCTTTTAGGGATGACAAAACAACACGCAGGTGTTTAGTAGCTCTCTCAGGTGTTTTGAGCTCTAACAAAATGCCAGTTTAGTTTGAAATTGTGATTAAAATCTATGTTCATTCTATTATATGTTGCTGTATCTCTTGTGATTATATCATTAGTACACAAGGCACAGTAAGGTGCCCTGTAGGCATATACATATATATGTATGTATATATTTACATACGTATATATGTATATACATACACAATAAATGAGACCACCTCTTAAAGTGAAGTAAGAGATTATCAGTTAATGAGCAACTAAGGATTATGGCAATATCCAAGTCTACTCAAAACGTCTAGCTCATAGCCTTAGTGTACAGGTAACTAAAATGGAAACCTAACAAAGTGTATAGCACTGAAACGGAGCAGGACCCTATTACGGTCGTTGCCCCCATGTACTCAGCCTGCCTTTTGTCTGTAGAAAAACTTTAGCCAGAGAATAAGTTTAATCAGAGAAGTGAGAAACGCAGAAACAAAGGAAAACAGTAAAACAAGACCAAACAATAATAGTTTAGTCATTAAGCAAAGTCAAGGACCTTTAGTTCCTCCTCAAGGGCTATACATAATATTCTGAGCCATATCCCTTGATCTGTTTTATAGATATTGAAAGACCCACCAGGTGGAAAAAGTTAACTACAGAATGACCAGACTATAGCCATGACATAAGCTGCCACAATTCTGAGAACGGGCCTCAAAGAAATGGGAACAAACTGACCCTGGAACTAAAGACTAACTGTACTTAAAGTGATCAATATGACGCTGATCAGACCACTGCATGACTAATTTCAAGAGGACTGTCAGAGCTGACTGTGCTGTTTCTCCATGTAGTCCCCTCCCTCCATCTATAAAAGCTCTTGCGCACTGATTGTCAGTGGGAGGGGTCAGCCTTTGGACAGGATTCCGCCCCCCCCGCCCGCCCGCCCGCCCGCCCCGCGCCTCGCTTGCTGGCCTCCGAAATAAAGCGAACTTTCCTTTCTATCCACCTTGCCTCTTTATTGGCTTTTGAGCAGCGAGCAGCTGAATCGCATTTATTTGGCGCCCAAGGTGAGGCTGTCCTCTCGCGATATTTGGCTCTCCAGGGTTTTCCCCGAGTAGAACCTCGGGCCATTACTACACGCCAAGATGGCTGCAAGGAGCAAGCTGCTTGTGGGGAGCTGACGCTGAGGGAGGGTTTTTTGAGGCACGTTCCCAGCAGCTGCCAAAACCATTGGTGTCAGGGATCCTCCCTGTTTCTCCCCTGCTCGGTACTGGCTGTCAGCTTACACTTTTCCTTGGTGGAATGGAAACATGCCTCTGGATGAGCTGACCAGCTGTGAAACCAAGTAAGTCCACCGGTGTGCACCCGGGTAAACTTCTCTTTTGAGCATGAAATGCTGTTTGGGCATTTTGCCGATTGTTTCAGATATCTGTCTGCCATTGAGGACCGTTTGTGAGCATAGAGTGCTATTTGGGCATTTTGCCAATTGGTTCTGACATGTGTCTGACGTTGAGGACCGTTTGTGAGCACTGACTGTCATTTGGGCATTTTTCCAGTTGGTTCTGGTGTGTGTCTGACGTCGAGGACCTTTTGTGTTGGAGAAGTGTTTGTTTGGGACTACATATGGGTTGGCCTATTGAAGGATTTGTGACGGTTCTGTCTTCTGGTGTGTGCGTGTACATTCCATTTGTGTGATTTGTATCTTTGTTGTCTTTTGTAAAATGGGAAATTCAGGTTCAATTTAGTAGAGAAAAAGCTTGTAAAATACTGTTTTCAGAACTGTGACCCCGAGAGACCAAAAATACGCCTAAGAGAAAGCTTGAAGTTCACTCTTATCGTGTCCTTGAAATACAAAAACAGCCCACTTTGCCTGGAACTTCAGCCTTGGGTTAATTAGTAGAAATTCAAAGGATGTTTGGGTTCATTAAACATGTATCTTGTACGACATTAAAGAGAAATTGTGCTATTAGAAAAATGTATATTTTCAGAGGTTAAGGAATATGTTCTGAAGTTTGCCAATCAGAAAATGCTGGTGTAACAGTCCAATTACTTGTTTCTTGGTTTTATTAAGGCCTTTCATGGGTTAAAAATTCAATATGTAATTAAAGCTACTAAAATGATAAGGGGAATATTTCAGTGTGTAAAGCAAGTAGCATATGTGTTGTCGGGAAGAGAATGTGTAAAGACTGGAGATACTTTGTTAAGCCAAAACAGGAGAATAATTGAGCTGGCTGCTTATGTATGGGGAAAATAAGGGATATTAATATGGATCCGGAAAGTGATAAAAGGTTTGTGAAAAAGGAATTTTGAGAAAAGAATTTTGTAAATTGTCGGGATTAAGATTAGATTGAATTTAATTAGATAAATGAATGTTGTTATTAATAGTAAGCTGGTACAGGACTGGAATTTGGTTTTCTCTTTCTGTTATGAGAACAAGGTTTTCCTGGAATATTGAATTGCTTTTGATAACAGACTGTAAGTTTCTTCTCTAGCTATTTTTTTTTTTTTTTTTGCCGTACACGGGCCTCTCACTGTTGTGGCCTCTCCCGTTGCGGAGCACAGGCTCCGGACGCGCAGGCTCAGCAGCCATGGCTCACGGGCTCAGCCGCTCTGCGGCATGTGGGATCTTCCCGGACCGCGGCACGAACCCGTGTCCCCTGCATCGGCAGGCAGACTTTCAACCACTGCGCCACCAGGGAAGCCCCTCTAGCTAACTTTGAGTATTCTAGAAGGCCCCTGAGGCATCTCAGAAGAAATAGTAAAGTAACTAGGATTATTTGGTACATTAAATTACACGGAAAACACTGTCAAATAATAATGATAAACATTCTTAGGTTATACTGTATGGGTAACCTCATCTAGTGTTCTAGAAATTATATGAAGTTTCTAAAGTTTGAATATGTTCTGGTATTATGTTGTCAGTCATACTTCTAGTTATACATTTTCTAGTGAAGTTGTCACAGAGTATATAACTACTTATGATGTATATCATTGCTGGTTTTAAGTCTACTGCTTGAAGCACACATACAGTGTGTGACAATTGGGTATAATTGACAAACGTATAGCCTATAAAATGTTTCCCCAACAGCATACCTCTGTACTTCTTTGTTATATTTGATTAGTTTTCCCCCAATGTGGGTGACTAGGCCAATATATAAACAAAAGAGTAGGCCTAGCATCGAGGGACATGAACAGACCCAGAGCAGGCAACTGAGCCACTCTGGCAACATTGGAAAAATGTGTAAGTCTTGAACTTCTTATCACTAACATGCAGGAAGTAATACATGCCTGAAATGGTTGTCCTGAAGATTAAATGTGATTGTTCAAAACACATAAGCTTACAGTGTTCTGGGATAGGGGAATAATTGAAACATGCTTTTCCTCAACTTCCCACTGGAAAGACAGCTACCAAATCCACAAGAACAAAAGCTTTTGACTCTCACAAGTTGTTGACATTATTATTGTGAAATTATTGTGTAATAGCATTAAAATAGCAAAAATTTCATCAAGGTAGAAAACAAAATAACTTTCTCAAATGAGCTGTGGTGGAAATTATTTTTGTTTAATCTCAGTGAGCCTCTATATGGGTATGAGATGTTGGAAATTTAGCTAGAGCTATGGTGGTACTCATTTTGCAATATATAGGTGTATCAAATTCAACACATATGCATCTTAAACTTACTCAATGTTACATGTCAATTAGATCTCAATAAATCTGGGAAAAAAATTTTTTTCCTAAAGTTTTAATGTGGTAAATGCAAACTTTCCGGAATATATATTGATTACTATCAGTATATCATTTGTGAATATAATGGCATCATAAATTTGGTAAAGAACTAATTTCAAAGGTTATATTATGTGGGTAAGAATAAAAATTTAATGAATGTGTTTTTTATTAAGTTCATGTTATCATTTGACAAAAATGTGGTTGAGATGTCACATTAAAATATTTTTATTCTAGCAATTTGCACAAAATTACTAATTTTTTAAATAGTTGTATCTGTTGTAAACATTAATCATGTATTTATTGATTTAGTCAATACGTATGGCATGCATACTGTACTTATATATATTCTCAGATACTTATGACCATAATGAATATCAGATATCATAATATATATTCATATACTTGTACAAATTTCAACTAGGCTTTTTTTGAGTTTAATATTAGTGCAGTTTGATTTTTCAGTAAGTTACTGTGATCCATATCTCAGACAACAAGGATGTTTGGAGTCTACTACAAGTTTTGGATAAAGCAACAGATACTGTCTTAGTATCATGTCATTTCCCTCCACGTGTACTTTAGTATTTTAGGAGTAAAATTATGTGCTTACAACCGCAGTGAGAAAATTTAAGATGAGTTCATTTTTTTCAATAAGTGATGCCACTTACACATAGCAACAGTATTTGTTTTCAGGTTTTTTTTTTTTCACACAATTAGTGACATTATTATTTATGATCAGGCATTTTACACTTCGGAGTGCATGACATATCTGAGAGTAATAGGGTTCCTGCTTTGAGGGGATTCTAATTCATCATCCCTTAATTGCCTGCTTGGAGCAAAGTCAAACCAATTCCCTTCTTGCCTGACCAAAGCAGCATTCCTTTTGGCCTTGAACACCTGACTCTCACTTCTCTTTATAACAAAACTCTTGTCAATTTGAAAAATATTCACCATAAAGAGAGAGTGAGGAAATAAAATATATTGAAATGATTCTTATTAATGTCATTGTTACCACCATTTTTAGGGTTGTAAGGCATTACAAAATAAGACCTCATTGGATCCTCATACATCCTGCAGAACTCAAATTAGGATTGATTCAGGCCTGGAATCACATTAAGTAATGAAAAGTAGAATGTAGCACTTAGAAAAAGAATTTTTCTATGACAAAATTCCGCAGGTTCCAAGGCTGTCACCATTTTTGGCATAGATCCAGTATTTTTGTGCATCAAAAGAAGATAAAAGTTTTTAAAAATATGTTTTTTTGCTTGTGGCATGTCTGAAAGGGAATTTTGGTGATTTTGGAATATTTTGCTTTTAACCAAAAATTTCTAGTCGAGGAAAATTTGGGGAATAAAATTAATTTAAAATATTATTTTCTAGAAAAGTATGAACGAAGTTCAACAAATCGTTTGCACGTCCATCTTCACCAAAGTTGATTTTCTTGTGACATTTGACTTCTGTTTTCTCTCTGCTCAGTTCCTTCCCCTCCTGTGACTGTGTCCCTGCTGAAGTAACACGGCCTTCAACTCTCCAGGGCTCTCAGAAACCCCCAAACATGTAATATGTCAATTAGGTCAGCATTTCTAAGATTACAAGGATCTCTCCAGTGCTCCAAATATTCTTTTATAAAACATATCCACTTTTTACCCCATTGCCCAAGACTCTTTTCTCTGCTTTTTGCCTCATTGGAAGGCATTTATTAAGCTTATTCAGGTTAGATTATTTTCACTGCCATGTCTGGATTTTTACATTTCATAGAGTAAGCCATACATAAAAGTAATTCACTCATTAATGGTTGATAGACTGTTATATATTTCTAATATTATTTTTTGCAGGATGGCCACCTCATGTCCCTCAGATCGTACAACGTAGCTAATCACTTGGCACATCTATACAGAAATGGGCACTTATTTTGAGGCTCAGTCCATGAGCTCTATTATATTGTTTTTCTAATATTGCAAGACAATATTACAACTAATGCAAAAAATTGAGCATTCAGAAGACCAGGTAGTCTGTACTGGTACACCTGACTGACTGCTTATAATTTTATTGATACATTTTGCAAGTATATATTTTACTGTAAATGTAGGTTATCCTTAGTGACAGAATGTCAGGATAATTTTGGTAGTGGCCCTGTGAAAGAGGTACAAATTGGAGATACCCAAAACTCAGTGTGATTGACAAAGTGATGTTTAAATAAAATTCAAATATTAATTAGAAAGTATCACTTTAATGCAATAGCCCAGCAGTTACCCTAAATTAAAAATATGTTACCCATGTAAAGATAAAATAATATTTCTGACTCATAGATAATAGAGCATATATCATGTTGTTAGGTTAGTTTATAATCCACCAAATCTTGGAAGGATGGTATAGGAAATGCATCTATAACACAGATGATGAGGGTTGCTGGTCCACAGAAGAGACCCAAGATCACTGAACTCATTATTTGGGCCTTTTTAACAACATCCTCTATCCCATGCCTATTGATATCAATGTTACTAATTATTGAGTGCCAGCTGTGTTCCAAGAGAATACTTCTTCACATATCTCAGTATTGTTCGCCATTAGAACAACTCTATAATGTAAGCATTCTTGAAAGAGATTATGTAAATCAAGAATCAACATAGTTTTTTTTCTGTAAAATTCATAGCATTTTCTGCTTTTCCTGTCAGACAACCTGAGTGGCTATTACTCAACTCCATTGTTATGTAAACTAATGGGTGTTGCTGAGTTCAAATAAAACTATTTACAAAGTCAGGCAGCAGGGTAATGTGGCCCCAGGGTAATAGGGCCAAACTCCAATATGGTTCATAGAGCTAGATCTGATTAATTCCAAAGTTTCCATAACTATAGATACACAGAAACCACTTAAGTTTGATACATGATTTTCTTAGCTATTAAATGAAAGCACATTACCTCTATAAATCCCTCACATACACATGCAATTTTCAATTCATGAAATTAAATTCACTCCATCTGTTCCTCACTTCAACAGAACAGACTGGTATCACTGGTCTGGGAATCTGAGGGAAAAGAAAACATATAAA
This sequence comes from Lagenorhynchus albirostris, assembly GCF_949774975.1. Taxonomy (NCBI): domain Eukaryota; kingdom Metazoa; phylum Chordata; class Mammalia; order Artiodactyla; family Delphinidae; genus Lagenorhynchus; species Lagenorhynchus albirostris. Next base: position 62,695,715 of record NC_083102.1, read on the forward strand.
CATTCTGCGCAGCAGTTAGAACCAAAGAATGCTAAACGTTTTAAAAAGTTTTTTTCTTTATGGAAAAGGGGTAATTCTACATTCATTGTTGACATGGAAAGGGAAAAGGCCAAAGAGATTTATGGAAATAAAAGATGACGTGAAAGCAGGCGCTGTGTGAAGGGAAAGTCAATCCAGCAATACTGTTGATAAAGGTTAACCACAAAAGAAACCCCACATCAGTGTTCAATATAAGGGCAATTAGAAGACAAACCACAATGTCTCTTACCCTAAGGATATGATTAGATTTAATTGATAGCATGTGCTTTAAATAGGAAAACTCTAACCATAATGACTTTTTTGTGGTAGCATGTCTTATTACATGGACTAGTAGTCTGAATAGGCAGCAAGGACCCAAACACAAAACTTAGCCTAAACCCTGAAATTAATATTGAGAACTGCAGGTTATCTGCTCTCTATCTGTCGTGACTTCCTGACAAACACTGTTTCCTAAAGAAAGCAACAATGCAATTAGATACTTTGTCATTCCTTACATCTCTTTTTTTTTGAAGATGTGGAGACAACCATAAGGATACACTTTAGTCAACTTATTTTGTTTGTTTTCCCCAGCAAATATTTGCAATTTATGTTAAAAATTCATTTGATAGTATAAAATGAAATGGTCCCAATAAGTGATCCTCTTCTTTATTCTAATTTGATTATTTCACTGTATTTAGCAATTAACCTCTCTGAAACTGCACCCTCACCCTTATATTTGTACTTTGTGTGTTTACAGGAAGCAGTATAACAAGGTGACTAAAAACACCATTGGTAGCAACTCCATAATTTTTTAGCTCTGTGCCTCGATTGACCCTTAATTCCTCATATGAACAGTGGGAATAATTGGCTCCCTACTTTAGAGAGAAAATGGTGCTGACTATTGAATTAAATATATAATTACTGAAGAACTTTGTATTCTGTCTCTATCATCTCTTGTCTGGCAATAGGGCTTGTCATCTAACTGATCTTGATTCCACTTTTGCTTCCCATTCAGTTTACTCTCTGAGCAGTAAAGAAACTGATTTTTTACATGTGGACTAAATTATAGCATTCCTTTGCTCTACACCTTCAAATGGCTTGAGATCACATTTAGAATAAAAGTCAAAAGTTCTCACTGTTACAAGTCTCTTTTTCAAATTTCCCACCACTGAACCCCTTGCTCATTCCATTAAAGCCACAGTGGTGTTCTCATTTTCCTAAAATACAACAAGCTTCTGTCTGTGTTACGACCTTTGTTCTTCCATTGGCCATTCACCTGACCCTCTCTACTTCCAGTTCTCTGCTCAAATGTCACTTTATCATGGAAGCCTAGCCTAAGTATCTTGTCCAAAATTGCTCAACCCCTGTGCATATTTTAGTTCATCTCTCTAGGCTTCTCTCATTTCTCTCCCCTTGGTCTTCCCTCCTACCCCCTCTAGCCACATTGATGTTCTTTTAGGTATCTTCAGTTATCTTTATACTTGCTTCCAATTACAGGTGACAAGAGGTCATCCTCAATTTTAGTGAGTGATGTGAGGTAGGGAGCTAGGTTAAAATATGGAAAACATTCAACAATTATTTTTGAAAAGAAATTACTGTCCTCACTAAATTACATCAAAGCCTCTGTCAAAGGTAACTTGACTATGCATGTATGGCTGGATTTTAAGACATTTACTCTGTTCCTTGATGTGTTTGCCTATCCTTTGCCAGTACCGCACTATCTTGATTCCTTTTTCTTTATATCAAGAGTTGGCAATTTTCTTTCATAAAGGACCAGATATTAAATATTTTATGTTTTAGGGGCCACATTGTATATTCTTCTTTGTTTATTTTTACAACTCTTTGAAATATAAGAACTATTCTTAGCTCTTAGGCCATACAAAAGCAGGTCACAGTAGGGATTGGCCCACAATTTAACAGAAGTTAAATTACTATGCTAATTGAATTATTATATTAATAATTAAAATCAATAACATAAGTTCTCTAATTTTGTTCTCTTTAAAAATTTGTTCAGCAAGTCTAAATACTCTAACTTTGTACATACAATTTAATATCAGGTTATCAATGTCTACAGAAAAGATACTTGGGAGTTTGATTGTAATTGCATTGGATTGCATTGATTTTATAGATTAATTGGGGAATAATTGATATTTTTATTGTTTCAAAATAATATACTTGAATGCCTATACCAATTAATTTTATCACTGAAAATGATAAAATAATTTAGTATTCAGACTGCTGAGACAGCTAGCTCCCTGAGATAATTTGTTCACTTGATAATGCCACAGTCTTGTTGTATGTGTGTTTGATGTGGAGGTTAAGGTATGATTACATAACACTGTGAGGTGAAGATCTGGGCTCCTTTCAATTCCTGTCACCAATTAGAAGTGGCGAAGTCTTACTCAGATTATTTTTACCTGTAAATTGAAAGAAAGCATGGGGAAACTGTGGTTATGATCCATAGCTTTTCAAACTAGAAGCCACCAATCTTCCGTTAACAACAAATTCAGGAAATTGGTGGTTAACTGTAAACCACAAAAATAATTGGCTGACAGCATAGTCAAATGCTTCATTTTATTTGTCTTAGTGGTAAAATATGAATGGCTGTAAACTCAATCTGGACACTGAGATTTATATCAGTCATGGAGACTATATTTTAATCTGGGGACTCCTGAATGAAAAGACCCCTAAGTCCATGACATGAAGAGCTGCTTTAAAAAAAAGTTACCCGAAAGTTTTTTGTGACTGTGTAGCTGACCTTTCTGTAGGTGTCTTGGTATGCTTTCACACTTTCATGTTGTGCTTTGTACATTTCTGTATCTTGTCTTCTTCCCAAAGTACAAGTTTGGGTTAGTTTAGCATAATTCTGAACCATTAAAAGAGGGGTTCTTTTAAATTTTTTCCACAGCTCATTAGTCTTAGCATTAAGCTTCCCAGTACTACATTTGTCATCTATTAGCCTTATTATTGACTACATTGTTCCTAATTATTTACTGATCCTCTTAATTTAGAGTCACAAGGAATCATAGTTTCAGGAACATTTTCTGATTCAGTTATGGCAAAGATTTAAGAATAACACAGTAGCTAATTGGAAGTTCTCTTTTACTTTGATACCGAACCTTTCCACTATTGTATTTTTATCCTTAAGAAAATACCTAATAATTATTTTATTTATTTCAGAAGTTTTAAGATAGCTATCATAAAGCTATCCATGACTTCAATTAGATTCTGAGCTTAATTCAATTATTAAGGGAAAAGTCTCCCACTTCTTTTTTGAAAGAATCTTGGCTGGGAATTCAAGTATCAAATACAGAATATGATTTTTGCACTAAAATTCTGACAGCAAGGTTTGAAAAGTAATGTGTTTAGCTACCACAGTGATAGGTTGCATCAGATAATTAGACACACAGCTTTATCACATTAGTTGTTTGTAATCAAAGATAATAAAGGGAAAGTATTCATAGGATCAGGAAGTCTCAAATATTGGATGCAACTCCTGCATCTAACCTTGACTCTTAGTAGAGACTTCCTCTTGGCTTTTGGATGCTACTTACCTTTGGCTCTGCTGTTTACATTGCAGATATATCTGTAAGTGTTTATATGTATGTAAGGCTTTAAATTGCAGCTAACCACTGCAGGTTGAGCTTGTCCTCTTTTATGGTTTCAATATGATCTTGTAGTCCATCATCCATTTTTCATCCATAAATAATTTCTACAGCCATGTTTCCCATCACCCTTGACTACTGTTAATAATGTTTTTTTTCTGGGCTTCCCTGGTGGCGCAGTGGTTGAGAGTCCGCCTGCCGATGCAGGGGATGCGGGTTCGTGCCCCAGTCCAGGAGGATCCCACGTGCTGTGCCCGTGAGCCATGGCCGCTGGGCCTGTGCGTCCGGAGCCTGTGCTCTGCAATGGAAGAGGCCACAACAGTGAGAGGCCCGCGTACCGCAAAAAAAAAAAAAAAAATGTTTTTTTCTTTTCTAAAGGTTCTTTTTTTCTTTCAAATCATCTATATCATATGTTATGGCCAATTATTTTTCAATCTCATCCCTGAAGTTTGAGTCAAAAATTCTGAGAAGATTTAGAAAACACTGGTCCAGAGGTCCTTAACATATTTTATTTTCATTTAGTGCTACATTTTAGGGAAAAAAAATTATGACCCTTTAGTTCTGAAGAATGGTTTCTAGTTGATGTTACCATGAAAAAGAAACTACGTATTTTGTGTAAAGCTTGTTCAAATATTTTTGGCTTTTGGCTATTAACTGCTCTGTAGACCATTGGATTATACATTGTTAAACTGGATGGCTCCTTAATAATCAATGTACCCCTGTAATTTAAAAGGTGAAGACATTGACCTCAAAGAGGTTAAATGCCCTTCAGAGCATTAGTTATCTCATCTCTGATCAGAGCTCATTATAAGTTTTTTATAACAATTTTTGTACCCTTTATTTATTTATTTTTGGTTGCATTGGGTCTCTGTCTTTGCATGTGGGCTTTCTCTAGTTGCAGTGAGTGAGGGCTACTCTTTGTTGCAGTGCGCAGGCTTCTCACTGTGGTGGCTTCTCTTGTTGCAGAGCACAAGCTCTAGGAATGCAGGCTTCAGTAGCTGTGGCACGTGGGCTCAGTAGTTGTGGCTCGCTGGCTCTAAAGCACAGCCTCAGTAGTTGTGGCACACGGGCTTAGTTGCTCCACGGCATATGGGATCTTCCTGGAACAGCGCTTGAACCTGTGTCCCCTGCATTGGCAGATGGACTCTTAACCACTGCGCCACCAGGGAAGTCCCAATTTTTGTACCTTTATGCAAAAGTCTATCTTCTGTAAAAAATGCATATATCTTAAGATTGACCTTATATTTATCATCTAGTCTGAGACATGAAAACAATATATGGTGATAAAATTCTAAGAATATTATAATAATTTAAAAATATTTATTTAGTGACCTAAATGTTGGTTTCATCATATTGGTGTTCACATAAAAATGCTTATTCAAAAATATTTTTTTAAATAAAATAATTTCTTAAAAATACCATTTATCTGTGTAAATTAAAGCAATGTTCAAATATATTACATTGAATATCTGATCATTTACAAGAGCTTAAACAGAAAATACTTATTTACAAATTTTAATCAGTTTTGTATAGCCATATGTTTTTCTTTATTTAATTAAATTTTTATTTTTTATTATTTGGCTGTGTCAGGTGTTAATTGTGGCATGTGGGATCTTTGTTCAAGCATGTGGGATCTTTTGTTGCAGCACGTGGGCTCTCTAGTTGTGGTGGCGGGTTTTCTCTTCTCTAGTTGTGGCATGTGGGTTCCAGGGCACGTGGGCTTTGTAGTTGTGGTGTGCGGGTTCCAGAGCATGTGGGCTCTCTAGTTTGCAGCACACAGGCTCACTAGTTGAGGCACATGAGCTCAGTAGTTGTGGCATGTGGGCTTAGTTGCCCCACGGCTAACCATATATTTTTCAATGTAATATTTTTTTCAACTAAGCCTTTTAAAGAATTGCTTACAAATATTTCTTAAGGTAGCCGTTTTTGTTAATACATTTTAAAATGTTCACTCTTTCACCTCTCTTTTCTGTATATCCTAATAGTTTTACTTGAGGAAATAATCACTCTACAGGTGCTAAGGGACCTGGCAAACTCAGGACAAATCCACTGAACAGATGCTATTCACAGTAGTAGTTTTTAAACTGTTGAAATATATAAATATTTACCACAACTAGTCCATAAATACTCTATTGTTACTAACATTTTATGAGACAAAATTAATTGTGTAAGTTTTCTCTATTCCAGTCTGTCATTCTTATCTACAGGTTCACTGAAACTTGGCTGGTAACTAATGATCAATACTAGCATCACTAATATTGAGCCAATTGACATCATATGCCTTCTGATAAATTGTTAAACATTGTTATAATCATGAGGAAATATTAGAGAAAAGCCAAATAGAGAGACATTATGTAAAACAAACAAACAAAACAAAACCTGGCCTGTACTCTTCAAAAAATATCAAGGCCAAGAAACACAAAGAAAGGGAGAGAAACTATTCTAGGATAAAGAATAAAGAGAAATGACAACTAAAGGTAATCATATTGTGGACTAGAAATGAAAAACACTATAAAGGACATTATTGGGAAAATTGACAAAATTTGAATATGTACTGTGGATTTTTATCCAGAAAATTTTTAATTTTCTGACTTTGATCATTCTCCTGTGATTATTTAAGACAATGTTCATATCCTTAAGAAATGTCCATGAAACTTGTAAGGTAAATGTCTCCACTTACTCTAAAATTGTTCAAGAAAATATATGTGTTGATAGATCAATGGATTGATAGGGTAGAGAGCAGATGATGAAGCAAATGAGGCAAAACAAAACATGCTTAATCTGAGAAAAGAGGATATGGAAGCTCTTTGTACTATTCTTACAAATTTTCTATAAATTTGAAAATATATAAATGTTTAAAATTACTAAAATGAAAGTTGTGGCCATTTTTTCCTTACTCCTGTAATATTTCCTGACAGCTTTACTTCTCTTTCCATAATGCCTCCCAAGGGAAAAAAAGAGGTCATCGTTCTCTTCTCACGTAAAAAGGCTCATATGTCTTTGGAATTTAGTTCATTTAGACTTTTTTTCATGTACAGCTCTGAATAGTTTAAAAGCGTTTGCTGGGTATTTTCTCATTGTTTGAGTAGAAGTGATGGTCTCATGCGATGTCCTTTGCCTTAACTTGAAATGATTAGGTTTCTATACACCATCATCTTAAAATAAGTATTAACTTAGAATAGATGCTAATGCTTTTCCCATTGATTTGTGTCTTTGGGTCTTTAATGTAGAAGTTCAGATATATGGCCAGTCTAATTATTAAAAATGATAACTTTCTATTTGGCTGACTTTTAAAATGTGCTCTTTTTTATCATAGTAGAAAATTTTTACTACTGCTTCACAATGATTTCAAGATCGATGGTCCAGCATTTTATTCCTTACATAGCTATGCACTTCTAATTAATTTATAGTTAGTAAATGACTAAGGAAAGATTTATAATAATTTTCATCTAAGAGTAAAATTATAGTCAAATTATAAGTCCTAGGTATCTTTTGTATAAACTACACAAAAAACTCTGAAGCTCTTCTGTGATGCTCTTTAGATGTTACTTGCTATATTTTGGCTTCCTAGGTAACCAAGTTTTTTTAAATTTCCCAGAGTCACAGCATTCCTATGAATTTCAAACAAAAATATTTTAAAGGACAAAAGCTTTACTTTTCTTTTATAAAATTAGTATACCATAGGAGAATATTTACAAAAGACAAATAAACTTTCATTCAGTCATTAATTTATTGAGGAAATACTATGTACCAGGTACTGCTAGGCAAGGTAAATAATATCACTGAACAAAATACGTCTTTTTCCTGGGCTTACATGCTACCAGAGTGGAAAAAAAAAAAGATAAATAACAAATTAAAAAGTAAATCGTATGGTAAAATAAAGTGTACTAAGTGTAAATAAGGGAAAATAAGAAAGTAGAGCAGATTAAAGGAGATCAGAAATATTGACTGTGTATGCAATTTAAAATAGACTTGTTTGGGAAGGCCTACCTGAGAAGGTGACATTTCAGAAAGAGTTGAATATAAATATTTGCAGGGGGAACAAAGTCATCTCTAAAAGATAATTCCTATTAAATTTTTTTAGTATGTACTTTTAGTCTTTTTTGTACAGATATTTGTATGTTTATGTCTTTTGTAACTTGTTTTTTGTTACTTAGCCACATGTTTTAAACAGATTTGAACCTGTTAAATAATTTTCTGTAACAGGGATTCTCCAAAAGAGTTACAGGGTCCCCCTAGGTTCCACAGAAGTACTTCATGGGATACTATTTATGGTAGAGAAAAACTAAGTAGCATTCTTGGGTGCCTTGTTCCACAATTAGAGAATTGAGCACTACATACAATATCATTTTGGGGAAAAAATACAAGTGACAAAGAAGTTCAGAAAAACTTCTCCATATTTTAAAGCTAGTTTGTTGTGTAATTTTATGACTTTCTGAATCAGTCCAGCATGGTCGTGGTTTTAGATTGTTTGCAATTTTCCTTCACTATATATATATGATGTCCTCAATGGACATCTCTGCAGTTCAATTGTCATATAATATATATCCACATTATTTTACTACAGTGTATTACTATAACTGGAACCATGTATGTAAATAGCACATAAAAATCTAACATGAATTATTAAATTACCCTACAGCATTACTACTATTTATATTTCCACAATCATTGCTTAAGTGTAGCCATTTACCTGAATGCTTCTTTATACAGTATTTTATTTTTATTTGGGAGGAAATGGTATCTTACTGATATTTTCTGTACTTTTAAAATTTCTTGGCTATTTTTTCAAGAGTGTTGATAGCCCCATTGTGTAATTGGATGACAAAAAAAAAAAAACCAAAACAAAAACAACAACAAAAAGAACTGTTGAACGTTTTGAAAAGTATTTTTCCATTCCAATTCCAGAGATATGTAGAAGATACTCTTGCATGTTAGCTAGTTACTGGAACCCTGGACTTAAAACTTGCTTGCTGTGGTTTACCTGCTCCTTCTTCTAGTGCATCCTTGTCAACTAGTTAAGGTTATCTGTCAGAGAGATATGTGAGTGTCTTAGGTTCTAGGGTGGATGTTGAGGTTTGCCTTTGTGAATATTCCAGTAGATCATTTGTAAAATAAAGATAAATCTTTTCCTATAAGAACTTCAATGCTTATGCATGTGCTGTGTAAGCAAGAGTAAGAAGTAGGAGGAAAAAAAATGTGTAGCAAAAATATAATATACTACACTTGGAAAATGCTTGTTTTGCCTTATAAACAAAGATAAATCTATGAAGAAAATCATTTGGCTGATTTGGTTGGCTGGGGAATTAATTTGTTCCCCGAGAAGTTACATTAGGATTCCATCCAGTTTCTCATAATGTATCCAGATGCAAGAAATTTAATTTATGTTTTAAATATAGTAAATGTTCTAGATTAAGGACTGTGCGCCTGCCTGATTTTACCCTCAGCTGTTTTATTTTTTTTGCCTGAGATACAAAACAAAATGCCTTGAACTGTATAAAACTAAGTTATTTGCTTCTTAATTTTTTTTATTTGCTGATTTGTATAAAATTTGGAGAGACCTTACCAGGCTGAGTGCCTATATACCTGAGGGATTTTTTTTTTTTAATCAATTTTTATGGAATTGAAACTTAACATACTGCCATTTGCATCTAACTTTGCTTTGCAAAATGTCTTGGAGAAGTGCTTGTTCTTTAATTTGCTGATAGTTTTGAATGTTAATAATGATAAGTTTAATATAAGAAAAAAATCAAGATATTTGACAAATTTTTGAGAAAACTTAAGTGATATTGTTTTCTGTTACCTTACACAATGATTAGTCTTTTTAAATAAATCAAATCGAATACGGTTGTTTCTCATAAAGTAAACTTTTTGTGTCATAGCTGTTTCCCACCATCCTCTTTTTCTTGATTCAACTTGTTCCTTTAATGTATTTATAGAAATATAGGTTTCAAGGCCTTAGGTTTCAATGATAACTTGACTGCCCTTTTGCCAGGTAGATGGAATGAAATTAGACAAGAGTGAAATTTTTTAGTGTTCCCTAATTCATTAGGGTAAGATATAAAATCTCTTTATTAACATTTAGGAAATACATAGTGCTTCCTTTAGGCCTTTCAAAGCTCCTCAAACTAATGAGAAACAAATGGAGACGAAGAAATACAAATAACTGCAAAGAAGACTGTTATACCAAGGTGGGGGGCGGGGTCTCTTCACTGCAAGTTGAAGAGGAAAATAGGAAACAATCATTAAAATAACTCCAGAAAATTAAAAGAAAATACATTGATCAAAATGACTTGACAAACAGAGCTGGTTAAATTAACCAGATAATGACAATGTGAAGTCCTAGTGAAACAAAAAATAATGTTTTGATTTTTCTATGTTCTCGATTTTAGTAACAGACTGAAAATAGTAGTTAGATTGAAGTTTTCATAGGTGATAATGTAAAGATAAATTCACATTTAGACTCAGTTGTATACCAGATTAAACAAACCTATTATTTCATGTATTGGAGCTGATAGTATTTCCAGTCATCTCTACTGAGGAAAGCAAATCTTAGGTATTAATATATCACTTTATGGTTGTTTCCTTTCATTACATTTATTAGATGGAGCACACAGTGCAGTTGCTGACTCCTTAGCTTGTAGGTAATATTCATTTCTTCTTTTGCAGAAATTCATGTGAGAATATTCTGTCTAGAATGACTCAAGAGGGCAGGGCTACTCTAGTGATGAAAAACCATTGCATCTGAATGACGGTTCTACGTATAAGATCTCTTAGACAAACGACCACAGCAAATTTTAACTTCTTAAATATTCCACATTCCTCTATTTTTCAGAATTGTGTATTCTGTCTAGTAGAAAGAGGTTGGAAAGCTTAGCTAGCTATCTATCTACTATTTTAAATATTTGCTCTGCCTGTTTACTCTTGATTAATATGTATAGATTTCGAGTTAGGATGAGAGTTAAGATTACAGCAGAACAAAACATTTATGAACTCAATAAATCATATGCATCTCTCCTTTCTCATTATAAATGTTTTAGACTTATAAAACTGAAAAAGATCTTCCCCATACTTTCCTTGTTACAGGTTTTACTTTTTACAAATTTTATCTGTTAAGAAAAATCCCCAAAATTATAGGAAGATAGAGGAAATAAGCATTTATCATATTGAAATAAAATGCATGAAATCTTCTGAAATCAAGTCAGTAAGTAAACTTAGAGGAGGATAATTTAGATACTAACTACTGTTCTCCTTTCATTCTCTTTCTGTGAGCAGCAACCTTATGTTCTTTTCATGTCAGTGACAGAGATATAAGAAATTATAAGCACATGAGGCATTTTTATATGATTAGGCTTGCAGTTGGCATACTGGCACTTCCATCCACATGCCATTGGCCAAAGAAGCCATATGGTATCATAGGTTGAATTGTGTCCCCCACAAAAGATGTCAATGCTGTAACTCCAGTACCTATAAATATGATCTTAATGGGAAATAGAGTGTGTTGCATATGATCAAGCTAAGATGAGGTCATTAAGATGAGCCCTAATCCAACACAAAGCACTTAATTCTTATATACATCGGGAAAACCTGAAGCTGCCAGCAGCTAGGAGAGAGGCATGGAACTAATTCTCCCTCACAGCCCTCAGAAGGAATCAACCCTCCCCACTCCTTGATTTCAGAATCCTAGACTTGAGAATCATGAGACAATCATGTTTCTTTTGGATATAGTAGAACATTTTTGTGTACACTTTCACGTACGAGCAAGTTATTGCAATTTTCCTGCCTTTCACTTTCATTCATAGTTTTGTATTCTGAATGAGAAACCTCCAGTGAAATTCTTTACTCCTAAGAAAGACCAGCATTATAACCTCTGACTTCTTATATGTTTTTATTCAATTTCATAAATGACAATGTTTAGAATATGGTAAACCATTTTTCTAAAGAATAGAGACCATTTTCTTCAACTATACTTAGCTTTAGGTGAGGTGGAAAAAAAAAAAAAAAAGGAGACTGAATCCCCCAATCAAACACGAGGTTTTCCAATTTATTTTTTAAAATGGAGCTGGTGTTATTCAGAAAGTTACAAAAACAATTCTGAATATAGTTCTCTAAATAAATAGCATGTACACTGGGCAAATGGAACCAATGAGTTCAATAAAAGCAGAAAATCTATTAAAAACCTGCTACAAACCACAGCTTGTTATAGGTGTTACAGAAACTTCTTTAGAAAATTTCCTTCCAGTTACTTTTTCCATTTAGTTACTCTGTCAATATTTATTGCATACTCATTGGATATAAACTGCCTAATACCTAGTGTGGATACTTAAAGAAAATGCACATTTCATACTCTGTGCACATGGGAAGTTATACTCTTGAGTATACATATAATAAATTCCTATAACTAAATAATTATTTTTCTTGTATTTTCCATGTATAGTAAAAGTATTTAAACAAATCAGCAGTAAAGTTTTTATCACAAACTACAAAGAGCAAACCTAATAGTTAGAGAACATTATAAACACTTTCTCTATTCAGGCATAGGTGGATTTACTATGAAAATATAAATCTTAAATGCCAGGACCCCTCATTTACATGAACCCTTCTGAAGGCTCTAGGAGGACCCTGTCAATGTGATTACATGATTAAATACGTTTATAAGATTTCAAAAGTTTCAAAAAAAAAAAAATTAGCCCAAATCATGAAAAACTACTCTCCCTTTGCACTTTGAATTTCTTGCTATCACTGTATGCCTCTTAAAGCATAGCACTGGAGTGATCGTGCACATCTTTAGAATATTGCTAAAAGAACATTCATTTGGGACATGTTTCTTTTGTGTTTAGTAAACATTTTTCTATGTACACTTCCACATACAGCTAAGTTATTGCTATTTTCTTGCCATTCGCTTCCATTCATAATTTTGTCTTCTAAATAATTTATTGTATAAGTTTCAATATCGAGTTGAGTTTCCAACATTCTTTCCTAATTTGCTTACAAAAAACAGTTTCTCTGACAAAATATTGTTGCTAATCAAGAGGGCAGAGAAGCCTGTTATTTCCTCTCTTCCTTTTACTGCAACTGATGATATAATCCTTTGATCTGCTGGAGAAAGTTTGTCCATTTTCCTGTCACATTGCTGGGACAATTATAGTAGCCAACTGAAAGCTGGGTATGGCACGAAATTGATTAACCTGTTTCCCTTCCAGTTAGACCATCCATATGATAATTATTTTAACATATGCCATTATAAGCATGATATCTGTGAGTGGAAGGAAACTTTAGTCCATACCTTAGGGGTACTCAGCATTTGAAAAAAACTTTGGAATCCACAATGTAAACACTTGTTATAGAAATATTTGAAATATTGTTCTTGAAATGTGTACCAGAGATTTTGCAGGGCAGAGTGTTTGTTTTTGTTTTTAGGGAGTATACAGATGTTAGAAATGCTTTTCTTTAACAAAATAAGTGGCACTTAAGAGCTATGTATACTCAGAGAATTACTGTACAAGTGCTAACCACCTCTGCATCATCTCATGGCCAGGAGCAGCAGAGCAGGACTTAAATTCTGTTTGATTCTGTGCATTCCTACTTGGTCCCCTCCAGTTTCATTTTGTGGAGAACTGTTTTGTGACCCATATTGGCTGATCCTGCCCTCAGAAGGTCACAGCACCAATCTCGAGGTACACCTCCCTGAGTGTCTGTGGAAAGAGACTGGGTAAATCCCTGAGATTACAAAAATTAGTTTTTGAATAGGTACATGTGGCTAATAAATGTGTATATGTTTGTTACTTTGTAAAGTACCACCCAGTAGTGAAGTTGTTGCAAGGAGATACAAATCCTCCATTCACCTTTAGCTCTCTGAGGCTACTGATGGTTACTTAAAAAAAAAATTCCTTGGTTCAGTTTACACATGACCCACTCAACAACTGCTTGAGAGACAGTCAAGATGTGTGTGTGTGTGTGTGTGTGTGTGAGTGTGTGTGTGTGTGTGAGAGAGAGAGAGAGAGAGAGAGAGACAAGACACAGAGAGGTAAACTTAATTTGTTTGAAATTTTACAAAGGGGTGGAGGCAAAGGAGGGAATTACATTATTTCAATCCTGCCTTCTCAATTGCAATTCCCATTCTCAACAACTCTAGTAAGTCAAAGCAGCGGTTTCTCCTTTATATTCTTTCTGTGTGATGGGGATACTTTTATATTCATTTTGTATCTCTAGGGCCTAAAACAATGCCTGGCACATAATAGTACTCAATAACTGTCTGGTACATTAAAAAATGAATGAATAAATCATATTTTCCAGTTTTCTAAAAATTACAATAGCATATCTTATTTCTCCAATTACCTCTCATCTAAGTAATTCTCTATTTTAACAAAAACAATAAGTAATATGATTGTTGTATTATTTTAATATTTTTAGACAACTATGCCCAATCTCTGTGCCTCATTTTTTTCATCTTTAAAACAGGGCTAATAGTAGTACATAGCTCACAGGTGTGTTGTGCACAGATTAAATGCGTGTGAATCACATTGAGCTGTGCCTGCCACATACTAAGCACTCAAATCTCAGTGATTACTATGATCCCATTTTGTCAATATGGAGTAGTAGTGTTCAAATTTAATGGTGAGAGTACAGTTATTAAAGCTGATTTGTTTTATGTTGCTTTCAATCTTTTAATCTCTTTAAATGCACTGCCAAATTTTCTGGCATGTAAAACTGCCACAAACACACAAATATTTAAGCCTAATTTAGAAGATCAGAATAACATAATAAATATTATTGATTTAATAATCATACACTCAAGTTTGTAGGGTGTAAGCTGAGGATATTCTTTATTCCTCAGTGCCTGTGGAATATTTACAAAATTGTCTTATTTTGCAGGCTACAAAAAATGCTCAACAGATTTTCCAAGTAGAAATTGCAGAGGTTATACTCTATGACCATCAAAATATAAAACTAGAATTTAATAACACTTTAAAATTTAAAAACTTAGAAAATAAAGAACATTTCCTTAAATCTTAGGTTAAAAAGGAAATTAAAAGTGTGATTATAGTCTATTTAGAAAATAATTACAGCACAAATATTATATTTTATGGTGTTTAGCTGATACTGTACTTGGCAGAAAATGTGGTGCGCCTTAAGTGTTCCCACAGTTTTGGAAGTAAAAGAAAAATAATAACCTGAGTAGTTAGCTCAAGAAATTAAGACACATAGTGCTGAAGAAAACAAAAAAAGCAACAGGTAGAAATTAACACTCTAAATAGCAGAAACTAATCAATTAGGGAACAGGGAAGCTGAAATACTTACTGGTTAAGATTTTTAAGATTTTCTTTGAAGAGACTAATATCATCCATATATAGCTAGTAAGTGTGATCAAGACAAAAAAGAAAATTTTAAAGAGATAATATTGAAATAAGGTTTTTTAAGAGAAAAACAATTGAAAAGGAGATAAACAGATATTTGAAAGATTGTTAAAATATAATAGTCTTTAGGCCTATATGCTAATATATTTAAAAATCTAGAAAAAAATAAATGATGTCTGTATGAAATATAAATGAACCAAACTAGCTTGTGAATTAGAACACCTGAAGGCTTGAATACAGATCTTGAAAATTACATCAAAGAACTACTTCCTTGAAGAATGCCAGTTTTCTTTCAAAAGTTAAAGAACTGACTCACTTATATTTTAAATGTTCAAAAGCATAGAAAAATATCGATTTTTAAAAATTTGTTTTAAGCCAGCAAAATGTAACAAAATTAGCACAGAACAGTAGAAAGTAAAAATCATGGCCAATCTCACTTAAAAATAAACATGCAATAATCATTTCACTATGTATGTATATCAAACCATCATGTTGTATACCTTAAATATATATAATTTTTATTAAAATAAAATAAAATTTTTTAAAGAGATATTTCAAAATTTGACTGAGATACATAGAATACACTTGATTCATTGAGGAGGCATACTGTGTTATCTGATGATGCAAACTATGTAAATTATCTCCCAGTTATGCAATAAATAGATTTCAATTTCAATTATAATCCGATTTTGATAAGTTGAGGGGATGTATACTAACATTACAAATTCCTATAAGAAAGTAAATGTTCTAACATAGTGATAAGAATTTTGGGGAGAAAAAAGGTTGTACTGGCTATAAACATTCAATGAATAAAGCAGAGTGAAAATATCATTTAATAGATTTATGAGCAGAAAAGTTTGATGAGCTACATGAGGGAGAGCTTATATCCATTTTGTTCAAATTGGTATATTTAGGAGTATCAGTGCTAAATAAAAAGGTGCTGAATGAATGAATGAGCGAAGTTGGGATTTGAGATGACTGTATCTCTGGCTGGCACCTTGACTGCAGCTGTATGAGAGACTCAGAGCCAGAGAATCAAGCTAAGCTGTGCCTCAATTCCTCACCCACAGAAAAGATGAGATGTTAAATGTTTGCTGCTCTAAGTTGCTAAGTTTTGGTGTAAATGATACTCCTGAAAATATGCAAGCATGTTGCAGATGAAAATATATGTGTACATTTGTCTTAACTTTCCCTATGGGAGGATTTTCTAAATATAATGTTAAAAAAAGAAAATATAGAGACTGAAAATTTGACTACAAAAACACTTGTAAAATTAAGTTTGTTAAAAAAATGCAAATATATAGCAACAATTTGGGAAATAATTTATGATATGTATAAAAGGAAGAGAGCCGGTATTCTTATTTTATAAGGAGCTTTCAGTTAATAATAGATAATGAAATCCCACAATTAAAAAATGGGCCAGAGACATGAAAAAGTACTTTACAAAAGAAGAAAAATGAAAAGCCAATTAAAGTATGGATTAAACCTCACTAGTAATTAAGTATCTACATTTTAAAAATCAGCAGAGACAACAGAAAAACACCTGTCTATCACCTCTTTTCTTGTTGCTGAAAGACTTTTCTTGTGCTGGCACTGAAATTCCCCTTCATTTACAGTAAGTCCCGTACATACAAATGAGTTCCGTTCTGAGAGCATGTTCATAAGTCCAATTTATTCATAAGTCTAACGAAGTTAGCCTGGGTACCCAATAGATTTATGATACTTTTCATATAAATAATACATAAAAAAACAAACAAAAAAATAAAACATTTTTAATCTTACAGTACAGTACCTTGAAAAGTACAGTAGTACAGTACAACAGCTGGCATACAGGGGCTGGCATCGAGTGAACAGGCAAGGAGAGCTACTGACTGGAGGAGGGAGAGGAGGTGGGAGATGGTAGAGCTGAGGGCTTGTGAGCAATAGCAGATGGAGAGCAAGCTGCAATTTCATTCATGCCTGACGATGATGGCACAGGTTCTGGTTCCTTGCTGGGTTCAATTCTATTGGGCTTGTCAAAAAGTTCATTCGGGTTTTTCCATGTTATGAAAAACCCGAATGAACTTTTTGGCCAATCCCAGTATCTACCCTCTTGAAAAAACAATCCAGTGATGTATGGGTAGTAGCTATTTTTTTTCTTGTCATAGATGACATGGTAGCACTGGATTGCCATCTGAACAGCTGCTGCAACCTTCGTGTACCATTCTACGTTCGGGTCCTGTGCCTCAAAAACTAACATTGCCTCCTCCAATAAAGGAAATCCACTTGCCATTTCCTGCGTTGTGAATATCTTCGCTTCTTCAGTTACTTCTTCTTCTTGTCTCTCTTCATCCTTTCTCTGGGCCTCCAGTTCCATCAGGTCTTCATAAGTAAGGTCCTCATGTTGCACAGCAAGGAGTTCAATGAAGTCGTTCTCTCGCAGATCTAGCTTGAAATAAAGACACTGTACTACTGTACTATATATAGTACTGTACAGTAAAGTACACAAAAGCACGATTACTTGTAGAGGATGCACACACATGACAGTGTACGCCAGACACGTGAACTAACTTACATGATTTGACATGCAAAAGCACATTCACATCTTTGAAGGTTTGCAACTTGGAGGTTCGTATGTACGGGACTTACTGTACACAGAATTTCATCAGGGTTATGGAGACTTTTATAAGTTTGTTTTCTTTTATCTTGACTTTATGGTGGGTCAAACTCTTTGTGTGTGCGTTTGCATTTGTACTCCTAGTATTCACCTCTGTTTTATTTCTCATAGTTTTTTTTTTTTTTGGCGATACGCGGGCCTCTCACTATTGTGGCCTCTCCCGTTGTGGAGCACAGGCTCCGTATGCGCAGGCTCAGTGGCCATGGGTCACAGGCCCAGCCGCTCCGCTGCATGTGGGATCCTACCGGACTGGGGCACGAACCCGTGTCCACTGTTTCAGCAGGCGGACGCTCAACCACTGCGCCACCAGGGAAGCCCTCTCATAGTTTTTATTTTAACTGTTCAATCAAAACATTATCTTTTAACTTGTTTTTAAGCTTGATAATAATAATACACTAAGGTGCTATCACATACACATCATATTGGAATATACATAAATATTCGAAACAAGAGAAAGTCTCATGCTCTGCTGGTGGTATGGAGATAGATATAACTGTTTTTTAGAACAATGTGGTAATATCTGAAAACTTTACATATGTGGCAAGATGGCATTTACAGGAATGTATGTTGCAACACTCCTAAATATCAAAAACAAATGAATGAAATTATGTCTATCTACAAGAGAATGAAAAAATAAATATTTTCATAGAATATTATATAGCAGATAAAATAAATGAGAGAGAACTATAAAGAATACCATAGATAAATATTCAAGATATATATATATATTTTTAATAATGATAAATTATTTAAGGTTTTTTTTTACATCTTTATTGGAGTATAATTGCTTTACAATGGTGTGTTAGTTTCTGCTTTATAACAAAGTGAATCAGTTATACATATACATATGTTCCCATATTTCTTCCCTCTTGCGTCTCCCTTCCTTCCACCCTCCCTATCCCACCCATCCAGGTGGTCACAAAGCACCGAGCTGATCTCCCTGTGCTATGCGGCTGCTTCCAACTAGCTATCTGCCTTACATTTGGTAGTGTATATATGTCCATGCCTCTCTCTCGCTTTGTCACAGCTTACCCTTCCCCCTCCCCATATCCTCAAGTCCATTCTCTAGTAGGTCTGTGTCTTTATTCCCGTCTTACCCCTTGGTTCTTCATGACATTTTTTTTTCTTAGATTCCATATATATGTGTTAGCATATGGTATTTGTCTTTCTCTTTCTGACTTACTTCACTCTGTATGACAGACTCTACGTCTATCCACCTCATTACAAATAGCTCAATTTCGTTTCTTTTTATGGCTGAGTAATATTCCATTGTATATATGTGCCACATCTTCTTTATCCATTCATCCAATGATGGACACTTAGGTTGCTTCCATCTCTGGGCTATTGTAAATAGAGCTGCAATGAACATTTTGGTACATGACTCCTTTTGAATTATGGTTTTCTCAGGGTATATGCCCAGTAGTGGGATTGCTGGGTCATATGGTAGTTCTATTTGTAGTTTTTTAAGGAACCTCATACTGTTCTCCATAGTGGCTGTACCAATTCACATTCCCACCAGCGGTGCAAGAGTGTTCCCTTTTCTCCACACCGTCTCCAGCATTTATTGTTTCTAGATTTTTTGATGACGGCCATTCTGACTGGTGTGAGATGTTATCTCATTGTAGTTTTGATTTGCATTTCTCTAATGATTAATGATGTTGAGCATTCTTTCATGTGTTTGTTAGCAGTCTGTATATCTTCTTTGGAGAAATGTCTATTTAGGTCTTCTGCCCATTTTTGGATTGGGTTGTTTGTTTTTTTTGTTATTGAGCTGCATGAGCTGCTTATAAATTTTGGAGATTAATTCTTTGTCAGTTGCTTCATTTACAAATATTTTCTCCCATTCTGAGGGTTGTCTTTTGGTCTTGTTTATGGTTTCCTTTGCTGTGCAAATGCTTTGAAGTTTCATTAGGTCCCATTTGTTTATTTTTGTTTTTATTTCCATTTCTCTAGGAGGTGGGTCAAAAAGGATCTTTCTGTGATTTATGTCATAGAGTGTTCTGCCTATGTTTTCCTCTAAGAGTTTGATAGTTTCTGGCCTTACATTTAGATCTTTAATCCATTTTGAGCTTATTTTTGTGTATGGTGTTAGGGAGTGATCTAATCTCATACATTTACACGAACCTGTCCAGTTTTCCCAGCACCACTTATTGAAGAGGCTGTCCTTTCTCCACTGTACATTCCTGCCTCCCTTATCAAAGATAAGGTAACCATATGTGCATGGGTTTATCTTTGGGCTTTCTATCCTGTTCCATTGATCTATCTTTCTGTTTTTGTGCCAGTACCATACTGTCTTGATTACTGTAGCTTTGTAGTATAGTCTGAAGTCAGGGAGCCTGATTCCTCCAGCTCCGTTTTTCGTTCTCATGATTGCTTTATTCAGCGTCTTTTGTGTTTCCATACAAATTGTGAAATTGTGAAATTTTTTGTTCTAGTTCTGTGAAAAATGCCACTGGTAGTTTGAAGGGATTGCATTGAATCTGTAGATTGCTTTGGGTAGTAGAGTCATTTTCACAATGTTGATTCTTCCAATCCAAGAACATGGTATATCTCTCCATCTATTTGTATCATCTTTAATTTCTCTCATCAGTGCCTTATAATTTTCTGCATACAGGTCTTTTGTCTCCTTAGGTAGGTTTATTCCGAGATATTTTATTCTTTTGTTGCAATGGTAAATGGGAGTGTTTTCTTCATTTCACTTTCAGATTTTTCATCATTAGTGTATAGGAATGCCAGAGATTTCTGTGCATTAATTCTGTATCCTGCTACTTTACCAAATTCATTGATTAGCTCTTGTAGTTTTCTGGTAGCATCTTTAGGATTCTCTATGTATAGTATCATGTCATCTGCAAACAGAGACAGCTTTACTTCTTCTTTTCCGATTTGGATTCCTTTTATTTTCTTTTCTTCTCTGATTGCTGATTGCTTCCAAAACTATGTCGAATAAGAGTGGTGAGAGAGGGCAACCCTGTCTTGTTCCTGATCTTAGTGGAAATGGTTTCAGTTTTTCACCATTGAGGACGATGTTTGCTGTGGGTTTGTCATATATGGCCTTTATTATGTTGAGGAAAGTTCCCTCTAGGCCACTTTCTGCAGAGTTTTTTATCATAAATGGGTGTTGAATTTTGTCAAAAGCTTTTTCTGCATCTATTGAGATGATCATATGGTTTTTCTCCTTCAATTTGTTAATATGGTGTATCACATTGATTGATTTGCATATATTGAAGAATCCTTGCATTCCTGGAATAAACCCCACTTGATCATGGTGTATGATCCGTTTAATGTGCTGTGGGATTCTGTTTGCTAGTATTTTGTTGAGGATTTTTTGCATCTATGTTCATCAGTGATATTGGCCTGTAGTTTTCTTTCTTTGTGACATCCTTGTCTGGTTTTGGTATCAGGGTGATGGTGGCCTTGTAGAATGAATTTGGGAATGTTCCTCCCTCTGCTATATTTTGGAAGAGTTTGAGAAGGATAGGTGTTAGCTCTTCTCTAAATGTTTGATAGAATTAGCCTGGGAAGCCATCTGGTCCCAGGCTTTTGTTTGTTGGAAGATTTTTAATCACAGTTTCAATTTCAGCGCTTGTGATTGGTCTGTTCATATAATCTATATCTTCCTGATTCAGTCTTGGCAGGTTGTGCATTTCTAAGAAATTTTCCATTTCTTCCAGGTTGTCCATTTTATTGGCATAGAGTTGCTTCTAGTAATCTCTCATAATCTTTTGTATTTCTGCAGTGTCAGTTGTTACTTCTCCTTCTTCATTTCTAATTCTATTGATTTGAGTCTTCTCCCTTTTTTTCTTGATGAGTCTGGCTAATGGTTTATCAATTTTGTTTATCTTCTCAAAGAACCAACTTTTACTTTTATTGATCTTTGCTATTGTTTCCTTCATTTCATTTTCATTTATTTCTGATCTGATTTTTATTTCTTTCTTTCTTTCTGCTAGCTTTGGGGTTTTTTTGTTCTTCTTTCTCTAATTGCTTGAGGTGCAAGGTTAGGTTGTTTATTCGAGATGTTTCCTGCTTCTTAAGGTGGGCTTGTATTGCTATAAACTTCCCCCTTAGAACTGCTTTTGCTGCATCCCACAGGTTTTGGGTCGTTGTGTCTCCATTGTCATTTGTTCCTAGGTATTTTTTGATTTCCTCTTTGATTTCTTCGGTGATCACTTCGTTATTAAGTAGTGTATTGTTTAGCCTCCATGTGTTTGTATTTTTTACAGATCTTTTCCTGTAATTGATATCTAGTCTCATGGCGTTGTGGTCGGAAAAGATACTTGATACAATTTCAGTTTTCTTAAATTTACCAAGGCTTGATTTGTGACCTAAGATATGATCTATCCTGGAGAATGTTCCATGAGCACTTGAGAAAAATGTGTATTCTGTTGTTTTTGGATGGAGTGTCCTATAAATATCAATCAAGTCCATCTCGTTTAATGTATCATTTAAAGCTTGTGTTTCCTTATTTATTTTCATTTTGGATGATCTGTCCATTGGTGAAAGTGGAGTGTTAACGTCCCCTACTATGAATGTGTTACTGTCAATTTCCCCTTTTATGGCTGTTAGTATTTGCCTTATGTATTGAGATGCTCCTATGTTGGGTGCATTAATATTTACAATTGTTATATCTTCCTCTTGGATTGATCCTGTGATTATTATGTAGTGTCCTTCTTTGTCTCTTCTAATAGTCTTTATTTTAAAGTCTATTTTGTCTGATAAGAGAATTGCTACTCCAGCTTTCTTTTGGTTTCCATTTGCATGGAATATCTTTTTCCATCCCCTTACTTTCAGTCTGTATGTGTCTCTAGGTCTGAAGTGGGTCTCTTGTAGACAGCATATATATGGGTCTTGTTTTTGTATCCATTCGGCCAATCTGTGTCTTTTGGTGGGAGCATTTAGTCCATTTACATTTAAGGTAATTATCGATATGTATGTTACTATTCCCATGTTCTTAATTATTTTGGGTTCGTTATTGTAGGTCTTTTCCTTCTCTTGTGTGTCTTGCCTAGAGAAGTTCCTTTAGCATTTGTTGTAAAGCTGGTTTGGTGGTGCTGCACTGTCTCAGCTTTTGCTTGTCTATAAAGTTTTTAATTTTTCCATCAAATCTGAATGAGATCCTTTCTGGGTAGAGTAATCTTGGTTGCAGGTTTTTCTCCTTCATCACTTTAAATATGTCCTGCCAGTCCCGTCTAGCTTGCAGAGTTTCTGCTGAAAGATCAGCTGTTAACCTTATGGGGATTCCCTTTTGTGTTATTTGTTGTTTTTCCCTTGCTGCTTTTAATATGTTTTCTTAGTATTTAATTTTTGACAGTCTGATTAATATGTGTCTTGGCGTGTTTCTCCTTAGATTTATCTTGTATGGGACTCTCTGTGCTTCTTGGACTTGATTAACTATTTCCTTTCCCATATTAGGGAAGTTTTCAACTATAATCTCTTCAATTGTTTTCTCAGTCCCTTTCTTTTTCTCTTCTTCTTCTGGAACCCCTATAGTTCGAATGTTGGTGCATTTAATGTTGTCCCAGAGGTCTCTGAGACTGTCCTCAGTTCTTTTCATTCTTTATTCTTTATTCTGCTCTGCAGTAGTTATTTCCACTATTTTATCTTCCAGGTCACTTATCCGTTCTTCTGCCTCAGTTATTCTGCTATTGACCCCTTCTAGACTATTTTTAATTTCATTTATTGTGTTGCTCATCGTTCCTTGTTTCATCTTTAGTTCTTCTACGTCCATGTTAAATGTTTCTTGCATTTTGTCTATTCTATCTCCAAGATTTTGGATCATCTTTACTATCATTATTCTGAATTCTTTTTCAGGTAGACTGCCTTTTTCCTCTTCATATGTTAGGTGTGGTGGGTTTTTATCTTGCTCCTTCATCTGCTGTGTGTTTTTTTGTCTTCTCATTTTGCTTATCTTACTGTGTTTGGCGTCTCCTTTTTGCAGGCTGCAGGTTCGTAGTTCCCGTTGTTTTTGGTGTCTGCCCCAGTGGCTAAGGTTGGTTCAGTGGGTTGTGTAGGCTTCCTGGTGAGGGGACTAGTGCCTGTGTTCTGATGGATGAGGCTCGATCTTGTTTATCTGGTGGGCAGGTCCACATCTGGTGGTGTGTTTTGGGGTGTCTGTGGACTTATGATTTTAGGCAGCCTCTCTAATGGGTGGGGTTGTGTTCCTGTCTTGCTAGTTGTTTGGCATAGGGTGTCCAGCCATGTAGCTTGCTGGTCGTTGAGTGAAGCTGGGTGCTGGTGTTGAGATGGAGATCTCTGGGAGATTTTCGCCATTTGATATTATGTGGAGCTGGGAGGTCTCTTGTGGACCAGTGTCCTGAAGTTGGTTCTCCACCTCAGAGGCACAGCACTGACTCCTGGCTGCAGCACCAAGAGCCTTTCATCCACACGGCTCAGAATAAAACGGAGAAAAAGTAGAAAGAAAGAAAGGAAGAAAGAAAGAAAAGAAGGAAGGAAGGAAGGAAGAAAGGAGGGAAGGAGGAGGGAAGGAAGGAGGGAAGGAAGGAAAAAAAGAAAGAATATACAGTAAAATAAAGTAAAGTAAGAAAATATAAAGTTATTAAAATAAAAAATAATTATTAAGAAAAACAATTTAAAAAACGGATAGATAGAACCCTTGGACAAATGGTGGAAGCAAAGCTATATAGACAAAATCTCACACAGACGCATACACATACACACTCACAAAAAGAGGAGAAGGGGAAAAAATGATAAATCTTGCTCTCAAAGTCCACCTCCTTAATTTGGGATGATTCGTTGTCTATTCATGTATTCCACAGATGCAGGGTACATCAAGTTGATTGTGGAGCTTTAATCCACTGCTTTTGAGGCTGCTGGGAGAGATTTCACTTTCTCTTCTTTGTTCTCACAGCTCCGGGGGCTCAGCTTTGGATTTGGCACCGCCTCTGCGTGTAGGTCGCCGGAGGGCATGTGTTCTTGGCTCAGACAGGACGGGGTTAAAGGAGCCGCTGATTCGGAGGCTCTGGCTCACTCAGGCCGGGGGGAGGGAGGGGTATGGATGCGGGGCGAGCCTGCGGCGGCAGAGGCCAGCATGACGTTGCACCAGCCTGAGGCGTGCCGTGCGTTCTCCCGGGGAAGTTGTCCCTGGATCCCGGGACCCTGGCAGTGGCGGGCTGCACAGGCTCCCCGGAAGGGAGGTGTGGAGAGTGACCTGTGCTCGCACACAGGCTTCTTGGTGGCGGCAGCAGCAGCCTTAGCGTCTCATGCCCGTCTCTGGGGTCTACGCTTTTAGCCGCGGCTCGCGCCCATCTCTGGAGATCCTTTAACCAACGCTCTTAATCCCCTCTCCTCACGTGCCAGGAAACAAAGAGGGAAGAAAAAGTCTCTTGCCTCTTTGGCAGGTCCCGGACTCCCTCCCGGCTAGCCGTGGTACACTAGCCCATTCAGGCTGTGTTCATGCCGACAACCCGAGTCCTTTCCGTGCGCTCCGACCGAAGCACGATCCTCAGCGCCCAGCCCCGCCTGCCCCGGCGGGTGAGCAGACAAGCCTCTCGGGCTGGTGAGTGCCGGTTGGCACCGATCCTCTGTGCGGAAATCTCTCCGCTTTGCCCTCCGCATCCCTCTTGCTGTGCTCTCCTCCGCCGCCCCGAAGCTACCGCCTCCGCCACTCGCAGTCTCCGCCTGCGAAGGGGCTTCTAGTGTGTGGAAACCTTTCCTCCTTCACAGCTCCCTCCCACTGGTGCAGGTCCCGTGCATATTCTTTTGTCTCTGTTTATTCTTTTTTCTTTTGCCCTACCCAGGGACGTGGGGAGTTTCTTGCCTTTTGGGAGGTCTGAGGTCCTCTGCCAGCTTTCAGTAGGTGTTCTGTACGAGTTGTTCCACGTGTAGATGTATTTCTGGTTTATCTGTGGGGAGGAAGGTGATCTCAGCCTCTTACTCTTCCGCCATCTTCCCCTCATCCCAAGATATATTTTTAAGTAAAAAAAAAAAAAAAAAAAACTGCAAGTTGCCAAAGGGTACATAGAGTATAATATAGTTTATATAGAACTTTAAAACATACATATTACTATCGTGTGTTATGGATGCATAAATAAATATCTAATAATTTAAAAGAGTGTATTAAACTAGTTTTTATTCAGTTGAGAATGGAGGGAAATGGAATAAGGAAAGACTACATTGTTGGATGTTCATAATTATACTGTTCTATTTCCTTAACATAAAAAAATCTGATGAAATATATATTTTCCTTTTAAAGTGAGTGATGAGTATATTGTATAAGGTTTACTTTCATCATTCTATGTTCTTGTTTTTCACATTTTTTATAATATGATATTTTGAAGAAAAAATGTTATTTGTTGTGTTGGGAATAGATTCTAAAGCAGGAAACAAGAGGCTAACATAATGAGTGGTCCAGGTGTGAGATGATAATGACTTGGACTCTAATAGTAGTCACCAAGTGACAAATGATTTGAGGACATTCTTTATAGTTGACAAAACTTTCTGATAAAAAATGCTGAGGAATAAAAAATATGACCTCTGTTTCTGGCTTGGGCAACACAGTTGATGGGGAAATGTTGAGGAAGAATCATATTTTGGGTAGGAGTTAAACTGAGAGTTAACATTTTGGATATTTAAATTTAGGTATCTGTTAAGTCTCCAAGAAAATATTTCCAGAAGGCAACTGGGTATATAAGTTAGAGGTTAAGAGAATGGTCAGGTCTGGAAATATAAATTGGGAAGTTAGCATATAATGATATTTAAAGTTATGAGACTCAAATATATCACTTAAGGAGAGAATGAAAATGGAGAAAAGGGGAGACTTAAGAACTGTTTCCTGGGGCTCTTCATAATTACAGTACCTGAAAGAGGTCTGAAAAGAATAGGAGGCAGCTTAGTATATAAGAAAGCATGACCATTGCATCAAGAAGAATGTTAGGAGAGTGTGAAGTCTAAAAATTAAATTTCATGAAGTGAAACAGATGATACAAATGCTATAGATAGTTGATTAATATGAGACCTGTGGATTGAATTAAAGTGATAAAAAATTAGGCGAAACAGATGAGAATTATTTTTAAGTTGGGAATTCTTACAGCATGTTTATATTGTAATGGGAATTAGTAGAGAAGAATATATTGATGATGGATATAAAGAATAGCATATATGTCAGAGTAAAAGCCTTGTATGAAGGAAATGTAAATGGATCAAGTACACAGTGGAGGAGCCATCCATTGGCATAGTCTCATCCAGTGTAACGGGAGGAAGGAAGAACATGTAGGTACATATGCGAATAGTAATCGGATTTGAACATGGAAAAATCCCATTCTCACCTGATTGATTTTATGTTCTTGATGAAATAGGAAGAAAGATTACCACCTGAGAGTGGGAAAGGAGAAGGGGGTAATAATAAAGGTCTGAGAAGAGAAGGACTGAGATAGCGATCTCAGAGAGGAAAATAGTGAATTCCGGAGGGAAATTTACATCTGGGTCATACTCACTCAGTAAATAATGGTAGGGTAAATGGATTCCAGGAAAGCAAAGGAAACAGTTCAGAGAAGAGTTTGAGAACAGAGAGTGGAGGGTGAGGGCAAATGGAGGTGATAGAGTGAAATAGTCTAGATGTTCAGAGGTACGTACGTGGGATTAAAATTCTGAGTGAAGTGGGTGACTTGAAAGGCTTGGAATTCTGCTCAACACTGAGGAAATGAGCATGTAAATCGTGAACATGTAAATAGCATGTAAATAAGTACTAATGGTCACTTAGTGGAAGGTGGGTGTTAGTTTGAATTATGAATTGCTTATTGTGAGTGGGCTCTTTGGCAGGAAGTTCCATACAGTGGTGGGCATGTGGGAGAGGAATAGCAGCTTTACCCAGTTGATATGGAATTTTAGGGCCTCTCTTAAATCCTGTTGTGGGATTAGGGTTCTATATTCAAACTGATATCGATACAGTTCTTGATCTCTCAGTGAGTATAGTCTAAATCATAGTTCAGAACACAGTGTTTATTTAACTTAGAAATAAACATTTAAAAAAATAGTAACTTTGACAAATACAATTTAGTGTGCATTAATTTGCTATAGGATAGGGGAGGGTGATATTCACACCTGGTGGACTCCTTCGTCCTTAGCCCATTTTTTTCTTAATGGTCCACTGCAAACAGGCATTTTCTGTTGGAGATTTATCATCCCTTAAGGCAATTCACTTGTGTATGATTTAAAATGGAAATTAAGATAGAAAAAAATACAACTTGTTTTCTAATACCTAACAATAGTTAAATAGTTAACAGTAGTTAATAGTATCACATCTCTCCAACTAGAAATTTATACAAGTGTATTATTCTAGCTCCTACTAGAAATGTTTCCAGAAATATTGTCACATACTGCACTTTACTATAATCAAGGACACATAAGAAATGGACAGCAAAATAATTTCTGCTTGTTTATCACAGCTTCAGTCTAGAAACAGACCACTCTACTTTTCAGTGTCTCCTTATATTCTTACAAGATATAGAAATACAGTATTTCAATTCTACTTTATATTTCTAGGTGCATCTTGGCATTCAGTACTCATCTCTGTTTTCTGTTTACTGACCAGTGAAGTCATCTTTCCGTGGTTAGCCTGGGTACTAGGAAACTCAAGCTAATTTGAATGTCCCAATGCAAGTCTCTCACAAGGTACCCTAGTCTTTGTTTATGAGTGTAACCATGGTTTCACCAGCCTCAGTCCTTGCTCTTATTCTTTTTTTTTTTTATAGGCGGGTAGTTGTTTTACATTGTTGTGTTAGTTTCTGCTGTACAGCAGAGTGAATCAGTTATACGTATACATGTATCCCCTCCTTTTTAGATTTCCTTCCCAGTTAGGTCACCACAGATCACTGAGTAGAGTTCTCTGTGCTGTACACTAGGTTCTCATTGGTTATCTATTTTATATACCTAGTAGTGTATATATGTCAAGTCCTTGCTCTTGTTCTTTTGGCCTTATTTCAGTGGGTCGCTTGTACTAATACTATTTGTTATAAGTTTCCTCTGGTCCTTTTGGATTTAGTCATGAGAAAATATTAGGTATTTATTTTTATTTTCACACTGTTTAGAGCTCACCTTTCCTACTATAACGGCCCTACTTCATCTTTTGCTTTGTCTAGAAAATATCAACCTTAAAAATATCCACTTATATAAGTCTGGCTCACGCTCACTTCCCCAAACTCAACTCTCCCAACTTGAGCTTCCACTCATTAAAATCTAAATTCACTTACCTCTCACTCATTAAAATCTAAATTCACTTCCCCTTTGTTAGGTCCTTGAATTCACCAAGGCTTTCTTGGGCCTTTACACGTGTTCATTCCTTTGCTTCCAACATTATCCCCACTTCCTCCTCCTCCTCCTCTACTCTTTAATTACTACTCCTCCTTCAGGTGTCTCTTTAGAGGTCATTTGTTTCTTGACCTGGTGGCCAGTTGCTTCTCCGTACTTTTATTCTCCTAGTAGGTCTGATTAAGTGATCCTTTCTATGCTCCCAAAGTCCTCCCCTATCACCGTCCTGGTGAAGCTGTACTTTATATAACTCTACTCCTCATTATACCATCAGCTCCATGAGAATAAAGACTTCATACATTTTGCTCACTGCCACATCCTCCTGAACTATATATGCTCAATTAAGATCTCTTAAATCAATATATGTGTACTTCTTCTGACCCAAAATATTAAGAAATATTTAAATTCAGAATCTTAAAACATATACTTTTATATTTGTATTTGAATCTGAATCTCAAATAGTGATCACAAATAGCATCCAAAATAGCATGGATAGTTGTGAAATTACTTATTGAACATTTTCTTTTGCTGTGTTATGTAGATAATTTCCTAACTTTCTGCTATGTTTCAATTGCATGAATTTGAAGGCCAGCAATATATGGGAAGTGTTACTGGTCAGATTGCTATGCTGGATTTATTCAGTTTTGTTTTATTTAACTGTAGTGTAAAGAGTTTCAATTAGCACACTGGCAGCAATAAAATCCTTTGTCAATACATTATAGTAATATTCTAAGCATGAATGCACTTTAGTAAGGACACAAATCATTAGTAATGAAGTGGTCCTTTGACAGATTAAAAAAAAAAAAACTAAGCAGAATGAGCTAACATGCATTTTGCTTATCAGGTAGAGACTGGAAACAAGTTGCACCATGAGGCAAGCTACAGATTACAAAAGTTAGTAGTTGCCCCAAACTTTCCTGAATATAAAAGTTTGAAATTATGTGATGAAATTATTCTTCTTTTCTAGTTTATGAGTTAAAACATCAATGCTTTCACTTTTAAGAAGTGACAAATTAACAACATTATACAAATTTAAAATATATACTTCTAGTTTGATGCTGTTGGTTATTAGAGGAGATGAAAAAGCTGAGAACTTAATTGATAAAATGATTTACCAAAGGAGCCATAGCTCATAAATGACACAAATGCACCTAGTAGCCAAATGTTCTGATTTATATCTAAATAGAAGTCCCTATCTGGATTATTGGTTCCAGAAATGTATGTTTCAGATAACCAAGTGGAAGTTTACAAAATTATCCTCCTCCCTCTTGCCTGCATCATCCCTTCCTGCAGAAAACCTGTACCCAGACTTCCTTTCCTGATATATACATCAGTTGACGCCATCTAGGCATCAATAACAGACTATGCTGTGCTGCACTGAAACGGAATTGATAATCGAATAAAATCGTCATAACATGAGGACCGTTATCTTGCAGAAAGATGAGTTATTGCATGTTAATCTCATTGTAGAATATAAGACACTTGTAATTAAAATTTTCTGAGTCAATATAAACCTTGGATTACATATTTCCAAGGAGACAGTGTTGTTTGTTTCACTATTACATACGTGGAGGGATTTAAACAAATGCAGAGTAAAGTACAGAGAAGTAGAGGTTCTGACATAGCAGCTAACATGACCAGAAAATTGGCACAGTATTATTTCCATTTAAAACATGATATTGGACCACTTGAAAAAATAGTCTTTAAGTTGAGCATCATGAGATGCTACAAGCTTATTTAAAAAGTTAAGTTGCTTAGCAATTCTTATAATTTAAAAATAACAGTAAGCTTTAATAGAACCTGTATGCAAATCATTATAAAATCTGGATTATTTTGAATTAATGAAATTTAAAGTCCTTGTCTTTTATTGTTATATTTACTTAGCTTAATCCTTTCTAATTTTCCACTCACCTAAGAAGCAAATTTATACTATAATTTTTCCAACCTTGTAAACATCAGATTTGTGTTAGAAATTTCCTCTCTAAACTCTAGAGGGTTGAAATATAAGTGAAGACTCACTCATTTCTGACTCCATTAGCTATTCTCATTAACAGTGAGTTGCACTGGGTTGCACAGGGTTGATGTGGAGATGGATAGTTTGATTTTGCTGTATCTATCTCTTAGTCCTCCAAAAGTCTTCTTTGCATTAATTAAAGTCACTTTAATTAATTTTATTTTGAGATTTGAGAATGTCTGTCTAACCGAAGGCAATTTTTGATATAGTTCCTTGAATCATAAAGAAGACAATCTATACTATAACACTGTAAAGGTCCAAATCACAGTTTGGCAATCAGCTGGCAGGGAGATTTCCACTCAATCATCACATCACCTTACATTTCTATGGATGTGAAATTGGTATAATGATGCTATTAGAATTTTTAAGGATTAAATGAGATAATTCAGATAAAGCAGTTAATACAATGACTGGCACACAATAAGCACCGAACAAACCTAGCTATTAATAATTTTTTCCACTGTTACTTAATTTTTGAGAATCACTGGCTGAGATAATATTGCTTTTTGAAAATTAATTAGGGTACAAAAATGTATCAAATGAAAAAAGCCTGCTTTGAGCGAAGATGATATTTTTAATCCACTCCCATCCCCCTGAGCCTCATTTAATACAACAAAATCAGAATAAAACAAAAAGAATCAAACTCTACATTCAAAGAGAAAGAAATGATCAAAATCTAATCTCCTGATCATGAAGAATATCTACCCAACAGGGAAATAGGGATAAAACATGAAGCTTACACAGAGTTCCTCAAAAGCAGGAAGGATATATAGACTCAGCTAAAAGAAATGTTCAGCCTTGAAATGCTCTAATAAAGACATTTGATTAGAGCCATAACATCTAGGTTGGGCAAGTCATTCCCTGATTGGGAAGTGCCCCGGGTCCTCATTCAACCTCGCAGAACAGCAGGAGAGGTGGAGCTAAGAGATGAGGAAGAGCACTCACCAGCGATGCCTTTAGTTCCCACCATAAAGGCTGCAAACTGAAGGAGATGTGGAAGAATGAAACAGGGAGAGGAAAGAGGGAGCACAGCACCGAGATCCTAAGATTAAAAAGGTTTTACTGTCAATCTATGATGGCTTCTTGCTGAGGGAGTTTATGAGACTAACAGCTGAATGGGACAGTAGAACCATTCACCCTGCCTTCTCAGCACAATGTGGCAGCAACACTGCAACAAATAGCTGGCTCACTCTCAACTGTAGGTTATAACTAGAAAGGAAGAGGCTTGGGACTTGGGCATACATATGCATAGGTAAGGGGAAAAACACAGTAAGCAAAAAGCAAATATATATCTGATATAAAGTGGCAAAGCACAGAGAGAAAATCTTAATACTAACAAGTAAATAAACAGTACATGTTTCCAATGACAAGGACATTTTGTATGTCAGCATATAATTTCACCCTCATCCTTAAATGATAGTTTAGCTGTATATAAAATTATACACTGAAAATATTTGAAGTAGATTTTTAGTTTACTAATTGCTTTCTTGGACTAGTGGATGTTGTGTTTTCTAGCTCATTGAACAAGCTAGGTAGCCCTTCGTGGATGCCAATTTTAGGCAGAAAGCTAAGTTCCAGCTTGTGACTTGCAAAGGCCAGACATATCACCCTACACAGACATTTCAGTGCTAGCATCCAGTTTTGTGTTTGTTTATTGAAGGATAATTGATTTACAATGCTGTGCCAATCTCTGCTGTACAGCAGAGTGACTCAGTTATACACATACAGACATTCTTTTTTTAAATATTCTTTTCCATTATGGTTTATCCCAGGAGATTGGATATAGTTCCCTGTGCTATACAGTAGGACCTTGGTGTTTATCCATTCTAAATGTAATAGTTTGCATCTACCAACCCCAAACTCCCAATCCACCCCTCTCCCTCCCCTCTCCCCCTTGGCAACCACAAGTCTGATCTCCATGCCTGTGAGTCTGTTTCTGTTTTGTTGATAGGTTCATTTGTGCCATATTTTTAGATTCCACATCTAAGTGATATCATATGGTATTTGTCTTTCTTTTTCTGACTTACTTCACTTAGTATGATAGTCCCTAGTTGCATTAGCATCCAGTTTTAAGACCATCAGATTGGGTATACTGTGAGCCATTTTTTAATAAATACTGCTCACTGCTTGGTCTTTGTGTTGCCTCTGGCACTTGGGAATTTCAGTTTGTTACTCTTTTTTGTCTGTTTTTTACGTTTATCCAGGATCTCTATTCATTTGGAAAAGCACCAGCCCCCCACATTGCATAGAAGTTTTTCACTCTGCTTTTTAAAATTCTCTCCCTTTGCCTTCACAAAGAGCAAAATTTCATAGTTTTTCCTATACCTTACTAGCTGCTTCTCAGTCTCTTTTGTAATTAATTATTAAATGTTGACATTATTCTAAATTGGCCCTAATTCTTTGGTCTGGGTTATTCTGTTGTTATGGGTATATTTTTTTCTATGTGGACAACTGGAAAGGTTATTATAATTATTTTGAAAGTTCTCTTCTCTTGAAGGCTATGACTGTTCTCAGAGCTTACTTGCTACCTAGGTTGTGTCTCCAAGAGAGAAGGCATGGAGCCTGGATGCTGCATGTTTGGTGATCATCCAGCCTCTCTCTTTTGCTCAAGTCATATCTCCCTGGAGACATTACAACTTCTACTTAAAGTGTTTCAACAATTTTACTTTTTCCTTCATATTTTAGTATATGTAGCACTATTGTAAGAAGCAATATGTTTTCATTGTAAAAAAACGATTACAAAAAATACAAAAAAGTATTTAAAAATAAAATACATAAAAGTAAATACATAAAAAAATAACATATATTTCTACCACTAGGATATGATTGTTACTGACATTTTTTTGACCATCATTTCAACAGTCTCTCCATGCTCATATTGAAAGGAATAAATGGATACAATTTTATAAGTATTTTCTTTACATGCTTTAAGACTGTCACATGTCACATGATTTAAATGAGTTTAAATTTCAAAGAAGAAAAACAAAATGAAGGGTAACTAATAGTCAATCAAAACCATCTTTAAAGGGGTCTTTCCCAATGTAATTAAGTACACTTCAAGGTCATGACTATCAATATCTTCCCTATACCTACTGAGTAATCTACTCATAGACAGATTTACTGAATTGTATTTTACCAATATTCAGAAAAGAGAGTAGCTGTAATGTCCTCTTATTGAAAGGACTGTAAGCATCTCAAAGTTAAATCTCCAGTGTGAAACTCCTGGTCTCCACCTCCAAGCCTCCTCTTCCTGCAGTCTGCCTATCTCTGAAATAGTAACTTTATTCTGTGAATTGTTCAGGCCAAAAACCTTTAGGCATCTCTGTCTCTTTACTTTCTCTTACACTCCAAATCCAATCTCTCATTAAATTCTGTCAGTTGTGTTTTCTGGATATCCTTATAACCCAATCACTTTTTACTCAGCGTAGTTATAATCCTAATCAACATAACTTGCATCATTCATATGAACTACTGAAATAGTATATTTTACTGCTGTAGCATATTTTAATATCAAGGTCCCTTTGCTTTGCCCACAGAGTTAGGTGCAGTACGCAATCCCATAGCTGGGGGAAGTCAGATAGCAGTGGCCAACTGTACCTGCTATGAGTAGAAATATCTAAGAAGTTTTCATGGCAATATAGAAGATAAATATAACTCGAGGAGTGTAGATAATTAATTTTCAGTGTGTGATAATTTTCTCTAATATATCATGTGCCAAAGTAAGAAATAAATAAATGTCACAGATTCTAAAATTTTAAAAGAAGCAAACAACAGAAGAGAGGGCTGCAGAGCAAAAGATAGGCAATTGTGAAGATCTGTAAACACCCATCAGTAAATCTCATGACAATGACTCCAGTAGAAATGAACCTCATAAACTTAATGGAACACAGTCCAGTGATATTTTGTCCCTTGAAAAAGAATCTGATGAAATATGGAGTCAGAGACTCACCTGTGGGCAGCGCTGGGATGAGCTGAGAAGCAGGAGATGCTGTGGGCCCTTGAACCCCGGCCTCGGCCATCTAGAGCCACGAGATATAGTGTGTGCAGGCCTACGACCATGACATGTGGACAGATAAGATGGGTGGGAGCCCTCCTGCCTGCAGCATGGACTGCAGCCCACCATGGACCCTCTAATCCTGCCATGGACACCACCATCCAGTTATGGCCCCCCACTCCTGCTGCAGACACCCTCATCCCTTAGCCCACAAGAGGTCTTCTGGGATGGGTTAGAACTCCACCTAGAAGAAGAGACAGGGCGTGCCCTAACCACAGCAGGTGTAGATGGGATTCTGGATGCAGATGGTTGGTCCACGTGAGTTCCACATAGAAAGAAAGAAAGAGAGAGAGAGAGAGAGAGAGAGAGAGAGGGAGGGAGGGAGGGAGGGAGGAAAGCAAGGAAGGAAGGAAGGAAGGAAGGAAGAAAGAAAGAAAGAAAGTCAGAAACATAAACAGCTGATTAAATATGTAGAGAGTAGCGATAGCTTATGGAAAATTTTAGAGGGAGAATCAGACAACTTAGAATGAGGAGATCAGGAAAATGAAGAAAATAACCATAGGGTACCAGAATAAAGAACATAACTGAAAATGTTTCTTACGATGGTGGTCCAGGAAATGAAAACAGACTCATCATAGAAACACAGTAAACCACACACTTTATGTGACCTTCAACAAAGTCCTTCACTGTGTGCACAGTGTACAAGCAGTGAGACTGGCCATATTTGAAAAATGTAGCATCTCATGCATATGTGTGCAGTCTGAGTTCCTGGACCCTATTGATTCAGAATATACTTTCAAGAACATAGATACTTTTATACCAGTTTTTCATTTCTGTCTGGAAATTTAGTTTACATTTCTGAGCACACTTTTCAATTCAGAATTGTAGGGGCAAAAAAGCTTTCTTGTATCTCCTCATTTTGTTGAAATGTTTGCTCTCAACATGTAAGAGTATTCTATTCACACAATGCCCAGACCCAGCTTCCTTTCTGGAACAATTGTACCCAGAAAGCATTCTTCACAGTATAAATCTGTTCCTGTGAAATTCTTTTTCTACATGATCCATGGAGGTGAAGACAGAGAGCAAGAGATATATCATTACATACTCTGGATTTTTTCCTTCTTGATCTATTTACACAGCTCTGCCCAAGCAGAGTCTGAATTTTGCTGTTTCACACTGGTTAAGAAGATTCACGCTGGCTATGAAGCTCCTCAAATAGTAGTGGATAAAACAATGTTTAACACAGCACACACCCCAGGAGGTGTTTTTCTTGAGTAAATAAAAGAGTGATGTCTTTACTGGATGACCTCCCTCAGGATCTGGACAAAATATCATTCATGTATTTGCACCCAAAGATAGTTCCCTGATTGTTGCAATACAACCAAGAAGTATTGATGTTTTTAGGGCAGACTGCTTTTGAACACTCATCCATAGATTTTGTATTCAAATGGAGATTGTATCATACTAAGTTCCAGTTGATCCAACTTTGCAAACTCACAGAGCCAGAAGATTTCTTTCGTTATGGGTTCACACAAAGTCTATAAAGTCCATTGAAGGAGGATATTCTGTTATCATCACAAAAATATGAACAATAATAACAAAGGTAACAGAATTACCAGGAAAAATTTCCAACTTCTCTTAGAGGTGGTTCACATGAGTGCTTCCTATGGCTATGGAAGCCTAGAAACGAGTAGTTCATAAGACATTTAAACTTCTAGTGAGTTCAGTGGAAAATGTGTAAACACAAAAAGAATCAAAGATATTGTAAATGTCTCTGCCACTGCGAACAAAATTAAGAATCTGGGTCAATATCTCTTCATATAACCAATGCCCAAACCACCAATCAAGTAAGTGATAGGCATATGAGACCTTCAGATAATGAGCGAAGAAAGGGCTTTTCTTTCTCCCAGACATTGAAAAATAATAGCACACAAGCTGAATCTAAGTAAGCATAGCCCATCCTATCAGGAAATAAACTATATTGATAGTATTATCGGAAGAACTACATTCCAGCTTTAAAAGAAAAGTTTATATTCTGTACAGATACAACTTCTTCGTCTTCAGAAGAAGATAACCAACAAAACAGACAATACACAAGTAGTGGAAGTTGTTCCTCCAATCCTGGTCATAGCTAATTCAGAAATGACAGCAGAGGGACAGTCCACAGATTCTGAAGAAAGAGTTCCATGGACCCTGTCCACTGAGGCACCGAGTGTGGTGTCAGCCAGGGTGGTTATAGCAGCACAACTGTTGATGTCCCACCTCCACAGTCAGAACTGAGTGCAGAATAGGATGCTCCTTGGGTTGTGAGGCCTGGAAACATGACAAACAGAAAGTTTCTCTCACCTCAGAATTATTTACACCAGGACGTTGAAACTGGATAAATAAATACAGTATGAAAAAAAAATGTTTATAGTGTCATTTTATTCATTAACATAGGAGAAAAATACTGAAAAACAATAGCTGAATAATCTGTAACATTTACAAAAATATGTCATTCATTTTTTTCTGGTATTTTTGTTTTTTTATTTTTATTTTGGCATATAGTTAGTTAACAATGTTGTGTTAGTTTCAGGTGTACAGCAAAGTGATTCAGTTATACACATACATGTATCTATTCTTTTTCAAATTCTTTTCACTTTTGCGTTATTATAGAGTATTGAGCAGAGTTCCCTATGCTATACAGTAGGTCCTTGTTGGTTATCTATTTTAAATATAGCAGTCTGTACATGTCAGTCCCATACTCCCAATCTATCCGTGCCCACCACCCTTTCCCCCGGTAACCATAAATTAGTCATTGAGTCCGTTTCTGTTTTGTAACTAAGTTCATTTGTATCTTTTTTTTTTTAGATTCGGCATATAAGCTATAGCACATGATATTTGTCTTTCTCTGTCTGACTTCACATAGTATGATAATCTCTAGGTCCATCCATGTTTCTGCAAATGGCATTATTTCGTTCTTTTTTATGGCTGAGTGATATTCCATTGTGTTTATATATATACCACATCTTCTTTATCCATTCCTCAGTCAGTGGACATTTAGGTTGCTTCCATGTCTTGACTATTATAAACTATTATAAACAGCACTGTGATGAACATTGGGGTACACATATCCTTTCAAACTATGTTTTTCTCCAGATATATGCCCGGGAGTGGGAATGCTAGATGATAGCTCTGTTTATAGTTTCTTAAGGAATCTCCATACTGTTCTCCATAGTGGCTGTACCAATTTACATTCCCACCAACAGCGTAGGAGGGTTCCCTTTTCTCCACACCCTCTCCAGCATTTACTATTTGTAGACATTTTGATGATGGCCTTTCTGACTGGTGTGAGGTGATATCTCATTGCAGTTTTTATTTGCATTTCTCTAATCAGTGATGTTGAGCATATTTTCATGTGTCTCTTGGCCATCTGTATGTCTTCTTTGGAGAAATGTCTGTTTAGGTCTTCTGCCCGTTTTTTGATTGGGCTGTTTGTTGTTTTGATAGTGAGCCACATGGGCTGTTGGTAAATTTTGGAGACTCCTTGCTGGTTGCATCATTTGAAAATATTTTCTCCCATTCTGTGGGTTTTCATTTTGTTTATGGTTTCTTTTGCTGTGCAAACGCTTTTGAGTTTCATTAGGTCCCATTTGTTTATTTTTGTTTTTATTTCCATTACTCTAGGAGACTGCTCGGAAAAGATATTGCTGTCATTTATGTCAAAGAGTGTTCTGCCTATGTTTTCCTCTAAGAGTTTTATAGTATCTAGTCTTACATTTAGGTCTTTAATCCATCTGGAATTTATTTTTGTATATGGTGTTAGGGAGTGTTCTAATTTCATTCTTTTACATGTAGCTGTCCAGTTTTCCCAGCATCAATTATTGAAGAGACTGTCTTTTCTCTGTTGTATATTCTTGCCTCCTTTCACATAGATTAATTGACCATAGGTGCATAGGCTTATCTCTAGGCTTTCTATTCTGTTCCATTGATCTATATTTCTGTTTTTGTGCCACTACCATGCTGTTTTGATAACTGTAGCTTTTTAGTGTAGTCTGAAGTCAAGGAACCTGATTCCTCCAGCTCCATTTTTCTTTCTTAAGATTGCTTTGGCTATTTGGGGTCTTTTGTGTCTCCATACAAATTTTAAGAATTTTTTTGTTCTATTTCTGTGAAAGATGCCATTGGTAATTTGATAGGGATTGCACTGAATCTCTAGATTGCCTTGGGTAGTATAGCCATTTTGACAATATTGATTCTTTCAGTCCAAGAATATGGTATTTCTTTCCATCTGTTTGTGTCATCTTCAGTTTCTTTCATCAGCATCTTACAGTTTCCAGAGTACAGGTGTTTTGCTTCATTAGGTAGGTTTATTCCCAGGTATTTTATTTTTGATGTGATGGTAAATGGGGTTGTTTCTTTAAATTCTCTTTCTGATCCTTCATTGTTAGTGTATAGGAATGTAGGAGATTTCTGTGTATCAACTTTGTATCCTACAACTTCACTGAATTCACTGATGAGCTCTAGTAGTTTTCTGGTGGCATCTTTAGGATTTTCTATGTATAGTATCATGTCATTTGGAAACAGTGACCGTTTTACTTCTTCTTTTCCAATTTGGATTCCTTTTATTTCTTTTTCTTCCCTGATTGCTGTGGCTAGGACTGCCAAAACTATGTTGAATAAAAGTGGCAAGAGTGGACATCCTTGTTTTATTCCTGATGTTAGAGGAAATGCTTTTAGCTAGCTTTTCACAGTTGAGTATGATGTTAGCTGTGGGTTTGTCATATATGGCCTTTATCGTGTTGAGGTAGGTTCCCCCTATGCCCACTTACTGGAGAGTTTTTATCATAAATTGGTGTTGAATTTTGTCAAAAGCTTTTTCTACATCTATTGAGATGATCATATGGTTTTTATTCTTCAATTTGTTAATATGGTGTATCACATTGATTGATTTGCATATATTGAAGAATCCTTGCATCCCTGGGATAAATCTGACTTGCTCATGGTGTATGATCCTTTTAATGTTTTGTTGGATTCGGTTGGCTAGTATTTTGTTGAGGATTTTTGCATCTATATTCATCAGTGACATTGACCTGTAATTTTCTTTTTTTGTGGTATCTTTGTCTGGTTTTGGTATCAGGGTGATGGTGGCCTCATAGAATGAGTTTTGGAGTATTATTTCCTCTGCAGTTTTTTGGAAGAGTTTGAGAAGGATAGGTGTTAACTCTTGTGTAAATGTTAGAATTTGCCTGTGAAGCCATCTGGTCCTAGACTTTTGTTTGCTGGGAGTTGTTTA
The DNA here is from genome assembly GCF_949774975.1 of Lagenorhynchus albirostris. Taxonomy (NCBI): domain Eukaryota; kingdom Metazoa; phylum Chordata; class Mammalia; order Artiodactyla; family Delphinidae; genus Lagenorhynchus; species Lagenorhynchus albirostris. The sequence goes on from NC_083102.1 coordinate 62,735,896, forward strand.
ATCACATTTTCAATTTCAGTACTTGTAATTGGTTTGTTCTTATTTTCTATTTCTTCCTGGTTCAGCCTTGGGAGATTGCACCTTTCTAAGAATTTGTCCATTTCTTCTAGGTTGTCCATTTTATTGGCATATAGTTGCTTGTAGTCTCTTATGATCCTTTGTATTTCTGTGGTATCCATTGTAACTTCTCCTTTTACATTTCTTATTTTATTGATTTGAGCCCTCGTTTTTTGTTCTTTTGTTTTTTTTAGATGAGTCTGGCTAAAGGTTTATCAATTTTATCTTTTCAAAGAACCAACTTTTAGTTTCATTTATCTTTCTATTGTTTTCTTCATCTTTATTTCATTTATTTCTGCTCTTTTCTTTATGATTTCTTTCCTTCTACTAACTGGATTTTGTTTGTTCTTCTTTCTCTAGTTGCTTTAGGTGTAAGGTTGGGTTGTTTATTTGAGATTATTCTTGTTTTTTGAGGTAAGATTGTATAGCTATAAACTTCCCTCTTAGAACTGCTTTTTCTGCATCCCATAAGTTTTGGATCATCATGCTTTTGTTTTCATTTGTCTCTGGGTATTTTTTTATTTCCTTTTTGATTTCTTCAGTGATCCATTGGTTTTTTAGTAGCATATTAGAAGTCAACTACAAGAAAAAATTGTAAAAATCATTTATTGTTCTTCTGGCTGTGATGGGCTAATTATAGCATACTGATACATCTACCCAAAACACAATAAAACCATATGAATTACTAAAAAAACGTCTGGCTGAAGAAAGCAGAGAGCTGAGAGGCAGCCAGGTATTAAGGGGCCAGGGTCCATGTGTCAGAAAGGCAGAACATGGAAGTGACCCTTATGCTGAATTTTTAATAGTCCTATGTTGCTAGAGGCAGAAAAAGTCAAACTTTGACTTGCCAAGTAGAAAGGGCCTTAAAGCACATTTAAAACTCTTAGGTGAAGTGGAGGTGAACGAGAGTGTGACCTAATCTAACAAAAGCCTTAAAAGGCTTGATAATTTAATAAATGAAAAATAAAATCGTTTACCTGTTTTTATTTCCATGAGATTGAATATATTTTCAATTACTCATTAGACAGTTGTCTTCCTTTATGGATTGGTTGTTCATGAACCCTTGATAATACTGACTCTTTATTTGCCATTTCTGTTGTAAAAGTTTTCATCCTATTTTAATGCTATTGGCAAATATAACTGTCTTCTTCTTGATATTGGGTTTCTCAGTATACATAACTACATTAAATTCATGGCATTATTATGTGACTTTTATAACTTCTTTAATATTTACTAATTTCTATAGTCTCCATCAATATAATAAATGAGTAACAAGATTCAATAATACTTCATTCTATTTTATTCACTTTTCTCTTTTGTGCCTTTTTATGGACTCATGGCACCTTATAGGCTTTATATATTTAATCAACAACTGTTACTATTCTGCTTTGAGTATTCAGATTATCACAGATGTCTGCCTAAGGAGACCCTTTTGTGCTTACGTTTCATAGATCTTGGAAAATGTTCTTATTTTCCATCAATCAGATAGTTCAAATGCTCCAAGTTCAGCCATGCCCTAGACATGATTCCTTTTAGCAAAAAAGTGGGAAAATGTTTGTTTTAAATCATTTGATTGTCAAGGTTGCATATTATGGTGACATCGTTTCTAGGCCATTTTAGTAGACAAAATGAGGAAGAATATTTTTTTAAAGGAATATAGGATTGATATATAGTACAATTTAGATGAATTTTTAAAAATTCACTTATTTATTTTATTCTTGGCTGTGTCGGGTCTTAGTTGCAGCACATGGGATCTTCATTGCGGCGTGCGGGATCTTTCGCTGTGGCGCGCAGGTTTCTCTCTAGTTGTGGCATGCGGGTTTTCTCTTTCTGGTTGTAGTGCATGGGCTCCAGAGCACGTGGGCTCTGTAGTTTGCAGCACACAGGCTCTCTAGTTGAGGCACACGGGCTCAGTAGTTGTGGCACGCGGACTTAGGTTGCCCTGTGGCAAGTGGGATCTTTGTTCTCTTACCAGGGATCAAACCCACATCCCTAGCATTGGAAGGCGATTCTTTACCACTGGACCACCAGGGAAGTCCCAGGAAGAATGTTTTTTAAATGAGTTGATATTCACTTTGTTAATTTGAATTAGCATTATTAGCTCTATAAATGTATACCTTTCTCTTATTGAAGACCTGGGTTATCAACAAAGCACTAATTTACTTTATCTAACAGTATAAAATGAATTCAACTAATTTTTATCTTATATAGTTCATAATAACCGAGCTATAGTTTTCTCCAACCCCAAGAAACAAAACCAGGAACATTTGCTAGTCACCTACTTCGGCAAATCAAGGGAGAAATCTAGGCAGCTGGCCTTGTGCTGCTGAATGGGTTGGTGCCAGCCAGATAGGAGTTAGATAAGGAATTCCTTAGAAAGAAAAACTTAGTTTCGGTGTTAGACTACCTCAGTTTAACCCTAAGTTCCCCACTAAGTAGTTGCATAATTTTTATTTTATTATGCCATTGAAATTGAGTAATTTATTGGTTTTAACAACCTATACTATCGCAATTAAGGATAGTATAGAAAGTTATAATAATGGCTCCCAATGTATCATGTCTCCCTGTGTCCGTACTGCAGTTGGTAGGTGAGAGGCCAACATGGGGAAGAAGGCAGGCACCCCTGCTGACAGCCAGCACCATAGCCGCAGACACATGAGGAAGACTAGTTTGGACCTTCTCTCCCAGCTGCATGAATGAGAGCAAATAAGATCATTAGAAAAACCACTCAGTCGGCTATCAGAATTATGATATATAAAGTCATTTTTTGAGCCTCTAAATTTGGGATTATTTGTTATGTGGAAATAAATAAGTGATGCAAAATTTTTGGATTTAATTCTAAGAGTAATGGGGAGCCACTGAAAATATTTAGGGGAAAAAAAGGTGGAATGATCAGATTTTATAGAAGATGAGATGGAAGAAATTAAATTTTTTAAACAGAGAGTCTCATTTGCAGGATATATTTTGGAGTTGAGAGTTGCATTTTAAGCCAAGAGAATATGGAGTACACAAAGATCATCATTCAGAATGAAGTTCATAAAAAATTTAGCATTTAACATGTGGGCAGAGTAGAGTACCTGTCAAATTAGACAAAACAATCCAAAAGGAAAATGTTATGGTATCAAGGAAACCAAGGGAGAATGGTAGTTTTTTAGGAGTAAATCATTTTCAATAATATTAAATTATCCTGAGAGGCTGGGAATATATGCCATCAACTGAGATAGAACTTACTGTTTAAATTATCTCATTTAGTAATATTTGGGTAGCAGCACATGGAAAGAATCTATTAGTAAGTCCCTCTTGTACTTTTTTTTGTTTTAAAAAAAAGTGAAAAAACAAAAAACAGCCTCCAATTGGGCTTTGATATTTACCAAATGTATGTCTAAAACTAAAAGATTACAGGATTTTGAAAACAATAAGAACTTATGTTATATGCATTAATAATGGTATAATTACAAAAAAACACTGGCCTTCACTGGCTTATTGGTTCTTCACAAATACAATAGAAATCACATGGAGGGTCTTATACTTCCTATTACATCATTAAAAATAACACATTAGGGCTTCCCTGGTGGCGCAGTGTTAAAGAGTCCGCCCGCCGATGCAGGGGACATGGGTTTGTGCCCCGGTCCGGGAAGATCCCACAAGCCGCAGTGCAGCTGGGCCCGTGAGCCATGGCCGCTGAGCCTGCGCGTCCGGAGCCTGTGCTCCGCAACGGGAGAGGCTGCAACAGTGAGAGGCCCGCGTACCGCAAAAAAAAATAAAATAAAATAAAAATAACACATTAAAGTTAGTTACACGTAACATGCATAGAGCTCCTCACTACTTAGACTCTTTGGTCCCAAGACAATAATCCAACCTTTTAAAATTGCTTTTCATTGGTTCTTGACAAGTGCCATTTTAATTATTAATTCCTTAATGCTTTCTAAGAGAAAAACTTTAATACTGTGCACAAAATCCTCTGAGAGAATGATGTTCTAGGAAAAGATTGCATCCACAAACACATGATGAAAACTCCAAATTCTGTAATCTTTTATCTACGGTAGAGGAACAGGCTCGCTTGTGAGACCCTTGACACCAAGATATATGTATATATATTTTGTGTGTGTGTGGTACGCGGTCCTCTCACTGTTGTGGCCTCTCCCGTTGCGGAGCACAGGCTCTGGACGCGCAGGCCCAGCGGCCATGGCTCACGGGCCCAGCTGCTCCACGGCACGTGGGATCTTCCCAGTCCGGGGCACAAACCCGTGTGTGCCCTGCATCAGCAGGCGGACTCTCAACCACTGCGCCACCAGGAAAGCCCCCAAGAGATATTTTGAGAAGATTTTAAATCTTGGGACGTCCCTGGCAGTCCAGTGGTTAAGACTTCTTCCAATGCAGCAGGTGCGGATTCAATCCCTGGTCAGGGAGCTAAGATCCCACATGCCTCACAGCCCAAAAACCAAAACATAAAAACAGAAGCAATACTGTAACAAATTCAATAAAGACTAAAAATGGTCCATATCCAAAAAAAATTTTTTTAAATCTCTTTCAAAGATTTAGTTCCTCAGGGTTTTCCTTAAGTTTATATTCCAGAGAAACTCCCGATTGATTTATCAAAGTAAACACTTAGGAAATGAACAAACTAGCATTTAAAATTAATTATGCCTCAGTGCAGCATCCATATACTTGTCTCTGATTTTTATCTGCACAAAGTGGCTTAAGGCAGTGTTCTCCAAACTGTTATTCTTAAAGTACTAATAAACACGTCCTAGCATCCTCACAGCAGCCTCCATCATGCAAGACATTGTGTATCTTTACAGCCTGCATGAGGGATAAAGGGTGGGAATTGTGAGCACTGGTCAGGCACTTCACCCAGCTACCTACTCACCATCAAGCCACCTGGTCAGAAAAAAAAAAATGTTTTTTTTTCCTGAGGTCCTTTCCAAGACAGGAAATAACAGGAAGAAAGAACAGTTTCAAGCCCTGCCAAAAGATAGTAACAGGGATCAGATATACCTTCCTACTTGAAACCACTAAAAAACTGGATAAAATACATGAAGCAATGATTTCAAGACATTGGGCATCAGGAAATAAAGGATAGTGATCCATGAGAAATAGGAAACAAACAAGATAAGTATATATATGCTTATATATACATATGTCAAGATATATCAAATTTTATAAATGTGCAGTTTATTGTGTATCAATTATATATCTCAGTAAAGCAATTAAAAAAAACTACTGTTCTGAAAAATATTTATGTTAATTGGTGGTCTCTCTTAATTAGTTGTGCATATTCATCTTCTTAAATTACCAGGATTCTGTGAAACACAGACTCTTTCTGTGAAAGAATAGAGGGAAAAAACAGAAATACAAACTTAAGTTGTTGTGGTAATTAAATTTTAACTTGAAAACTGGAAAACAACAGACGGTAAATATTCTATACTCACGTATGAAAACTGTTTATGAATACCATGGTGGAGATTTAGAAAAGCACTATGGCTCTCCTAAGGGTTTTGTATTTCTGTCAAAGGCCCTTATGAAAATTCTACAGGAAATTTGGGTAAAATAAATCTAGTGAGGGTCGTAAATGAAATGGTGTCTTATTCTTTTAGCTTTATGATTTTTACTATCCACTTACCTTGAATCATTGGAAAAGGCTGCATATTGAAGGGAGATGAAGTTACATTCATCTGATAAGAATCCAAAGCAGAAAGTGATAAAAGAATGAGAAGGATATACATATGGCTCTTAAGTTCTTTTTTTCTGAACAAATCCTTTAAAAAAAATAAAAGAAATGGATATCCTGTTTCTGTATTGTCAGGGCAACCTCCATCTCTAATCTATAATTTGAGGCTAAGAGATCCTTTTAGTCTTCGAATTTGAACCAAGTAACTTTTTTTAAATTTTTATTTGAGCTCATGTAAAGTTATGATGTTAAAAAAAAATTCCCTGTTAAAGATTAACAAGGATTTTTATCAGTCTTTTATTATTACGGGGAGTAGCTACGGGGAGGCAACTGTTTAATTTGTCTCAAAATACTCCAACAGTGCATAAAGTTTTGGAGAAAGAGACACGTGAGGAAAGATTAAAAACCTGGAACTAGAAAGCTAAAGGGAGCCTCAAGAAGTCTTCACATATATCATCAGTTGTCATTTGTCTTAACCAAAGATAGAATAGAAATTAGAGCTAAATAAAACTACATAATGAAGACTGTATATTACATACAAAGGACAATTTTCTGGCTCTCAGAATTATCATCTTATAAAATGTATACTTGAGGCAAGGATATTTGGGATAGAATTTTATTTGTCTGAGCTATTTTCAGTGTGGCATATTCAGAAGGCTTGTAGAGAGGATAATTCCTCCTCCATTGTTATGTGAAAGCTAGTCAAAATATGAAAAAAACAATCCCATTTATACTCATAGCTCATTGTGTGACATTTTCTGCTTTTCTCTAAGAAGAGGATTGTATAGATGATGTTAAGAACAAGAGTTCCAAGGTGGAAAATGAAGCCCCCTTGATTCCTGGGCATTTCCAGCTCTTGCCTCCTCATGAGGCCTGGCATAATGTCCCGCCATGTATACCTCTAGTTAAGCCACCTCTTTACTTAACCTGGTTTGAATAGCTTTATGTTGCTTATAACCAACAACCCCAGTCACTGGGGAAATTCACCAGAATTGCTCCTTCTTATGACTACGAAGCACCATCCAGGCAAGAACTCCCAGGTGCTCACTTCCCTGGAACCCAAAATTTCAAATGCAAGAATCTTCCACTTTCTGGAGCTAATTTGTACATAGACTGGTTTTAGGAAAATGGAGCATTTGAATGAAAATATATTGGTGGTTCAAAGCCACACAAAAAAAAAAGAGTTCCAAGGTTTTTCTATACGTATTTATTTTTATTGATTCACTCTAGAATGTAATGAACTTTTTATATCTATACATTTAGAATTGTATTTGCCTAAAGAAATTTCTCTCATGTCATATCTTTGATTAGTTTGTATTTTATTCAGTTGTGTCCTTTCCTTGTAACATAAATGGAGCATGTCTTTATTCTCCTTTTCAAGTTAAACAGTAATAGATGCTTTCTTTTCTTTATCATCTGGAGGAGGATGTGTGGAAATATTCCAATTTAAGTAACTGCTATTTTCCTACTAGAATTGGGAATTCCTTTTGTTTACAATGTGAAATAACCAAGGATAATGTAACAAAGGCAGTAACAAAGGCAACAATGCTGTACAATTCTCTCTCTCTCTGTGTCTGTCTCTCTATCTACCTATATTCCACCTCTAGATGTAAGCAATACTAAAGCTCTTACTCATATAAACATAAACAAGATATATACAAAACTATATTGGCCTTATTTGTAAAGAGTGATTTAACTTTTTTTTCTAACGGAAATAGGTATAACTAACACATATTCATATGAGAGCAGACTTGTGCTCTTTTTTTAACTTCTAATTTTTAAAAATGCTAAATCCATAAAACTCTCAAGAGTAATACATTGAAGAGCCATATACCCTTCATCTAGACTACAATTTGTTAATTGTTATTATTTTGTGAGTCAGCTGAAGTAACTGGCAGGAATCATAGCCCTTCATCTCTAAAACTTAGAATAAGGAGGACAATTAAAAGAGCATATGGGAGAAAAATACTACTGTTATTTTTTACCTTGTGTTAGATCTGAATTTCCTGACCCAAATACAGTTATCAAATTCAACAAATTTAACATTGAGAAAAAATATTATCAAATATAATCCATATTCTGATGTTCACAAGTGTCCTCACAGAAAAGATATAGTTTTTCTTTCTCTTTCTGACCCAAGATCCAAACGAGGGCCATGAGTTGCATTTATTTTTTGTCTCTTAAGTCTTCCTTAATGTGGAACAGTTTCTTTATTTTTCTTGACTTTATTATTTTTTTTAAGAAAACAGGCCAAACGTTATGGAAAGTGTTTCTCAGTTTGTATTTGTCTGATTATTTTGTCAGGATTAGATTCCTGTCAAGCATTTTTGGCAGGAATACCACAAAAGTGACACTGTGTCCTCCTCAGAGCATCAGATCACCTTCCTTTTTTCCCATTATTGGTCATCAAAACATTGATCACTTGGTTAACATGATACCCACCAGATTTCCACACTGTAAACACACTTTTCCCTTGTTTAGTTAACACTTAAGTTATAGGGAAATACTTTGAAACTGTGTAACCATCCTTTCAACCTAGTGGTTTTAACATCCATTGTCTGAGTCAATTAATTACCATAGAGATAGTTTTCTTTTAATCTTGATGTGCTTTTACCCTTCCATGAACTTTTCGTGAAGAAAATCCTTCCGGAAACTGGAGACTGAAACCTCTGGTCTCTTGCAAAACCTCTTTCACCTTCCTTTTGATTCCTCCAGGGATCAGATTTGGTCTCAATATTTCCCCTATTTTTTGCATCCCTACTGCTCAGTGCTGGCCTACGTTCTCCTCTTCACTGAGTTTCTGTGGACTATTTGGTTCTGACAAGAGCTCCATAGCTGGCTGTATGGCTGTAAGCTGTGCATTTCACTACTTGCATGTAAACTCAATTTTGCAATATTTTGTTTCCTAGTCATATTGTAGGTCTGAGGCATGGATGGTTTTCTTTTCTTTGTCATCTGGAGGAGGATGTGTGGAAATATTCCAATTTAAGTAACTGCTATTTTCCTACTAGAATTGGGAATTCCTTTTGTTTACAATGTGAAATAACCAAGGATAATGTAAAATGTCTTAAATGAGATGTCTTAGCTGAGGGCATGGAATATTGCCTGAGGGTGTGAACAGATTTGAGAATATTTTCCTAGGGGGAGAGATGGCAGGAGGTAGGGTGGGGGTGACACACAGAGAGAGACATAAATTAGGAGCAAATAAAGATAGAAAATTTGAAAGAGAACAAGAGACTAAGAGATAAAATAACAGAAAAAATGAGAAAAACAAAGAAAGAAGCAGAGAGAAAGTGATTAAGAGAGAGAACAGATCAGAGGGAAATAAAAAGCATATGGAAGAAATATATTATTGTTATCTTTACTTTGTGTTAAATCAAATTTAGTGTGTCAGAAGTTCAAAAGTCAGCAAAGTAAAACCAGTGAATCACCAAAGTAGTAAAAGTTCATAAAAGTTTATTGTGCACACACAAAAATGATGTTCTCAAATAGCATGCAAACCAAAATATGGAATGAGGTTCAAGGGTATATTGTTACAAAGCAGTTTTACATAGTGAGAAGGCAGTGACTGTTTACTCTTCCTAGTGACTGGTTATAATATTAGGATTTTCTTAAATGATAGGGAATTGGTTAGTGGTGACCTCATATCAACTTTGGGAAACAGTTGAAGTTTTACTTAAGATTTCTAGAGGCATAAACAAGAAATGACTGAGGTCAAGTTAGCCTTACAAAATAAAATTTAATTTTGTTTGTATGACTCAACTGGTTTTGTCTGCTCAGGGAATGTTCAAGGCTGGTCTCCATTTGCTTTTTATTTTAACAACTGAATACTTGACTATTTAGACTAGTTAATTTGGCAAAAATATTATAAAAAACCACAGCAGTTGCTTCTACATGTCCCAGATGAATTTTCTATTTTTAGAAGCTGTCTTAACATCACAGATCTTTATTTGATAGATTGTACAAAGATCTAGACTTTATAATTCCTGACCAAGGTGAGTATAAAAAGGGAGAAATACTACACTAAATAGTTTACATTAACATATTGCCAGAAATTTGGAATGGAAAGGAAAAAAGAACAGATCCTTAGTTTGATGTCTAGCTGTTTCCCAATTGCTTTGTAAAACTAAAAATGCTGTTTACAGCTTATATGTGGAGTTTTAGGGGCTTCTCAATAGGGGCACTCAGGCTTCACTGATCTTTACTCACCCTTATACTCCCACACTTAAAGAATTTTTCTGTATATATTAAAGTTAATGTTTTATCCAGTGCATAGAATGTGACTTATTTAAATGGTTCAATGACATAAAAATATTGAGTGGGGGAGTTGATGCTTTTCTCTTAAAATCTTCTGCAGTAAATGAACTGTGGCAATCAAGTTTCCAAATTCTGTTAAGCATAAAATGTAAAGTTTGACTATTTTAACTTAGGCAGTACATTTAGGCTTTTTTATTTTACAACAGTGAGATAGTATCAAAATGGCCCAGTATAACAGTCCATTTAATTTGCGATGTGAAAAATACATTTAATATCTGTGATGAAAAGCAGCTCTATTAAACTGAATGGCCTTTTCCCTATTTTTAAATGTCTTAGGTCCTTACAATGAACTTCTAAAAGTATCCCCATGCTACTGAATTGCTGGTGCATTAAGTGAATATTTCACTTACCATACTACAGATACATATACACATAAACCATGTTTTATTTAAGACACTTAGCTGGAGTGTGAAACATGGTTAAATGAGAAATATTTAATAACCCAATTTCAAAAGGTCAGCTTTCTATTTTAATTCCTCAGAACCCATAAATTCTTGACATTGCCAGTATTTAATGAAAACTTTATTGACTACTCTGAATAAATTAATGAATGATCTTGTTACTACATCACATTAAAACATCAATTGTCTCTCACGCAAACCCTGAAATCAGTCTTTGTAATGTTAAACAGCTCTATAGCTCCAGCTCTCAAAGAGATTTTAATCCCTGTTAACATCATTTCTTGCTTGGTCTCTCTGCTTTTTCTCTCTTTCGTCCAAGCCAAGTGACTGCTGCTTCTTTACCAGTGACAATGTCCTTGCTCTACTCTGCCTTCCGTATCACAAGGTTTATTGAGATACCGAATCATAGAACTGCCTCCTCTTTCTGACAGCACCCAATCTAGAGTGAACTTCTACTTCCATAAATCCCCAAAATTGCCTAACCAAATCCCAACCCTATTACAGGCTTTTCCTAACACATCTTACTGAAATGACCATGCTTCCCCGTGGTGAGTGTTCCTCCACCCCCTGTTGCAACAATAAACGTAGCTTGTGAAATACAGGTGTACTCCTGGTGGACATTGACACTCCTTTTGTGATTGTCTTCTTCCTGAGTCTCTCTAGTCCTTTGAGCATGGCTTGAAGATCCTGCATAAATTAGTCTCTGACTGCTTGCCAACCAATCAACTTTCCCATTCTCTAAATGCTCCATGCTCAATATTGATAACAACTAAGTAATGAGAAGCAATGAGAACTTTGGAAGAGAAATGGGAGGTAAAGAGGAAAAACAAGAATCCAGATTTGCCATGCAGTCTTGTTTGAAAGAGGAGGAGATTGGGATTGACTGCATCATTGAAATGGAGCAGGACCCCATGGTCCTTCCCCCCACACCCCGCCCCCCATCGTCAGCCTGCCTTTTGTCTGTAGAAAAACTTCAGCCAAAGAATAAGTTTAATCAGAGAAGTGGTAAAATGCAAAAACAAAGGAAAACAGTCCAACAAGACTAAATAATAATAGCTTAGTCATTAAGCAAAGTCAAGGACCTTTAGCTCCTCCTCAAGGGCAATACATAATATTCTGAGCCATATCCTTTGAGCTGTCTTAAAGATACTAAAACCTCCATCAGGTGGAGGAAGTTAACTACATGATGATCAGACTGTAGCCATGACACAAGCTGCCACAATTCCAAGAGCTGGCCTTAGGGAAAAGGGAACAAACTGACCCTGGAACTGAAGATTACACAATCCAGGTGATGCTGATCAGACCACCCACCGAATGACCAATTTCAAGATGACTGTCAGAGCTGACTGTACTGTTTATGCATGTAGCCCCCTCCCTTCACCTATAAAAGCTCTTGCCCACTGGTTGTCAGGGTGGGGGTGGGGAGGAGAGTTAGCCTTTGGACAGGAGTCCGCTGTCCCCACCAGATTGTCGGCCTCCTAAATAAAGCAAACTTTCCTTTCCACTAAACTTGCCTCTTTATTGGCTTTAGAGTAGTGAGCAGCCAGACCCCCCACTTGTTTCTTGGTTTTGTTACGGCCTTTTAAGGGTTAAAAATTGTAATCTGTAATTAAAGCTACTAAAAATGATAAGAGAAGCATTTCAGTGTGTAAAGCAAGTAGGATATATGTTGTTGGTGAGAGAAGGTATAAAGGAGATATTTTTGTTGAGGAAAAATGATGATAATTTTTTTCTAGAGCTGGTTATTTCTGGATTGGGGAAAAGTAAGGGACAAATCATATGGATACAAAAAGTGATCAAAGGTTTGTGAAAAAAGGGAACTTTGAGAAAAGAATTTTCTATGTTGTCAGGAGTGATTAACCTTAGATTGGATTTAATTAGGTAAATGAACTTTCTGTATTGTAATTACAGTAAGTTCCCTACATATGAACCTTCAAGATGCAAACTTTCAAGGATGTGAACATGCGTTTGCATGTCCAATCATGTAAGTTAGTTCACATGTCTGGCATACGTTGTCATGTGTGTCCATCCTCTACAAGTGGTTGTGCTTTTGTGTACTGTACAGTACTATACAGAATACAGTAGTACAGTATCTTTATTTCAAGTCCAGGATGTCTGGAAGCAAGCAGAAAAGCAGTGGAGATGTAGCTGGTACTGCTAAGAAGTGCCAAGCAAAAAATGATGGAAACAAAAGTGAAAATAATTGAGAGAGTGGAGTGAGGCAAAGAGATGGTAGGCGTCACTCGTTCTTATGACATGAATTGTTCAACCATCAGCACGATTCTAAAGAACAAAGACAAGATCATGGAACATGTGAAGTCTGCTGTGCTGATGATGTCGACAATAATATCGAAGAAGCGTGGAAAAGTGATGGAGGAGATGTGTGTGGATGCAGGATCAGCATCAGTGTTGAGTCCTGCTCAGCTTAATGCTGATTCAAGAGAAAGCTAAGAGCCTTTATGAAGACTTGAAGAAGAAACACAGCGAAGAATCAGAGGGCGTATCCTTTAATGCCAGCCATGGCTTGTTTCATCGGTTCAAGGCTAGAGCCAATCTTCACAACGTAAAAGTAAGTGGCGAGGCAGTGAGTGCAGATACGGTAGCTGCCCGGGAATTTCCTAAAATGCTTTGAGAAATTATTGATGAAGGCACGTATTTACCCAAGCAGGGCTTTAATGTGGATGAGACAGGACTCCTGGAAGAGGATGCCAGACCAAAGTTATATCAGCAAGGAGGAAAAGTTGATGCCAGTCTATAAAGCAGCAAAGGATGCGCTAACTCTGCTGTTTGGTGGCAATGCTTCCGGCTATATGAAGCTGAAGCCTCTCTTAGTTTATCATTTAGAGAACCCAGGAGCCCTTAAAAACATAGCCAAGGGCTCTCTCCCTGTTGTGTGGAAGAGTAACCCCAAAGCCTGCGTTACGCAGGCCATTTTTCAGGACTGGTTTTTCCACCACTTTATCCCAGAGATAAATACTGCTTACAGAAGGATGTCCCATTCAACATTCTTTGGCTGCTCGACAACGCTCCTGGCCACCCCCCCTCCCCCCATTCATGGACAACTTTCATCGGAACGTCAAAGTAGTGCATTTACCACTGAATACTACGTCACTCATCCAACCTACAGACCAGGGAGTTATAGCAAGTTTCAAGAAATATTATTTAAGTCACACTTTTTGTCGGGCAGTAAAGGCACGTGACAAATCAGGAACAACCTTGCAACAATTTTGGAAGGACTATAACATCTACAAGGCCATAAAAAACATTGACTTTACTTGCCGTGAGGTTACTGCTCTCGCCATGAATGGGGTTTGGAAGAACCTTTTCCCGCAGTTTGTACATGATTTTCGTGGATTTGAGAAGGTGGATGAGGAGTCCAAAGAGGTCTTCACCAATTTAGTGAGCCTCAGCAAGAAGCTGGAGCTAGATTTGCAAGAGTATGACTTCACTGAACTTGCTGTGCAACGTGAGGAGCTTACTAATGAAGACCTGAAGGAATTGGAGACCCAGATAAAGGACGAAGAAAGACAAGAGGAAGAAGTAACTGAAAAACTGAAGAGATTCACGACGCAGGAAATGGCAAGGGGATTTTCTTTATTTGAGGATACACTGTTAGCTTTTGAGACATAGGACCTGAATGTAGAACGGTACACAAAGGTTTCAGCAGCCTTTCAGAATGCAATCCAGATCATTTTTTCAAGAGGGTAGATAGAATTGAATCCAGCAAGGAACCAGAACCTGTGCCATCACAGGTGTGAGTGAAATTGCAGCTTGCCCTCCATCTCCTATTGCTGATGATCCTTCAGCTCTACCATCTCCCACCCCCCTCCCTCCTCCAGTCATTAACTCTTCTTGCCTGTTCACTCGATGCCAGCCCTTATATGCTAGCTGTTGTACTGTACTACTGTATCTTCAAGGTACTGTGCTGTAAGATTAAAAATGTTTTCTTTATTGTTATTTATGTATTATTTGTGTGAAAAGTATTATAAACCTATTTCAGTACAGTATTATATAGCCGACTGTGTTAATTGGGTACCAAGGCTAACTTTGTTGGTCTTACGAACAAATTGGACTTACAAACGCATTCTTGGAACGGAACTCGTTCGTATGTAGGAGACTTACTCTAATAGCAAGCTGATACAGGACTGGAATTTGGTTTTCTTTCTCCCTGTTAAAAGAACAAAATTCTCCTGGAATATTGAGCTGCTTTTGATAACAGATTGTAAGTTTCTTTCTCTAGCTAAATTTGCATATTTCAAAGGGCCCCTAGGTACCTCAGAAGAAATATTAAAGAAACTAGGATTATTTGATATGTTAAATTATATGGAAAACTTTTGATAACTTTCAGATCATACCGCTCAACTGGGTATGAAATTTAAAGAATTCTAATGGAAAGCTATTGTTTTGCTTCAAACCATATTTTTGACCTCAGTGCTCAGGAGGTCAAAAAGACTAACTTAAAACAGTCAAGATGACACGATCAGACCACTGCATGACTAATTTAAAGAGGACTGTCAGAGCTCACTGTGTTGTTTCTGCATGTAGCCCCCTCCCTTCACCTATAAAAGCTCTTGCCCACTGATTGTCGCTGGAGAGGAGTCGGCCTTTGGACGGGAGTCTGCCCTCCCCCTCAGGTTGCCGGCCTCCTAAATAAAGCAAACTTTCCTTTCCACGAACCTTGCCTCTTTATCGGCTTTAGAGTGGCAAGCAGCCGGCTCCCCACTTTCGGTAGCACCATGTCTTCAGCATTCGTTTTTTCATAACAGAATCTGAGGAGAGTTGAGTGAGAGAATCTTACAATGCCGTCTGTCCCTTACATAAAGCTCTCATGAACTAAGGCTTTATGTGGAAAATAACATTATCCTGTTAGTTAGCCACAGAATATGAAGGCTGCACTCTAGACCAAGAAAATCAGAGGCTCTGAGGGTGGATCCCAACCATCAGTATTTTTCAAAGCTCCCCAGGTAATTTCAATGTGCAGCCAAGATTGAGAACCACTACTACAAAGAAAAGCAAGAGAGAAATAAAGAAAATATTCAATTTAGTGTTTGCTCTGGCAGCGGGAGAGGGAGATGCATTCAGAAAGGGACAGTCAGAAGGTTTTTAACTACCTTAGCAATAGTCTATTGCAAAAGTGGGCAATGATGTGTGAGGCTTTTTTAATCTTACTGTTAGAATTGTCACGATCATGCTTCATATACATTATTTTTTGAATTAGGCATTGATTTTAAAATAATTTATAAAATTCAAAAAATACAAATGTGCCTTTTATTTTCAATAATCTAAGAGCAGTTGCTTCAGCCATCACTGATATCATAATCACTTAGATGCCACTAGCTCAGTATATGCCCTGGATATAAACAGCAGAGTTCTGAAAAAACTACTTGGTATAACACAAAATGAGTTTTTTTGAAGATAATTTATTCAATAGAGATAAATAAATCCCCATAATGAATATCATGGTCTTTAAAAAAATCTCCTTTATGCAATAAGCACCATCTCCTGTCTCCTATAAATGAAAAGAAACTTAGCATTTCTGAAATTCAGAAATTCTGCTGTTGCTGAGTGGCTCTGATTACGCCAGGCAAAAGGCTCATCCTTTGAGCTCCTGGAGACCCTGCTAAGGAAGAATTGGCACTTCCTTCTTTCTTCTACCCACAGGATACCAATATAAACACAAGGAACACTGATTCCATGGCTCTTCTCTACTGCCTGGCAAAGTCCCATTTAAAATTTGCAGCTAAATCTTATGTTCTTCCGTCATGTTCAGGGGAATACTAAATCCCTGTTTATACCTCACGGAAAATACTTACTATCAAAATGGCAGGTTATATATTAGGGAAATTTCTGAGGATTTGCTGATTATGTCAAGATGTTGTAAGTAACTGAGATAAATCTAGCGGCATTGAAGTGACTATACTTATTTTGACAGTGATGGCTACTAAATTGATCCTAAAGTAGATGTTATCACTTATTTATTTATTTAAATTGCCATAATGTTCCAATTTGAAGTAAAGCATTTTAAAGATTATAATTACCACAAGGACAGTTTTGCTGGTGGTGTTTTGTTCTGTTCTGATTTTTAATGGGAAAATAATGAGAAAAGAGACAGTAACAAGGGTATGAAGGAGAGCTGAATGCTATGATTGTCACTCCAGGGTTGAATTGATTGCCTGACTTGGTATGGGCATGAGAATTGGAGCTAGATATCAAACAAGATAGGATTCTAAGATTCCAAAATTCTGTTCTACATTTAAGGGCTTGCAGCTGCCTGTGTCCTAGCAAAATCATACAGACAGCCTCTCAACAGTAATGGAAATAAAAAAGGAGTCTGAGGTGAATATGCTTCTAATAATAAACAATTTAGAAATACTTTCTGATGAGAATGGTAACAGTGATGTTGTCTGAATCTCAGTCTGAGGAAGTATCACTAAGTAGGACAGGAGTCCTCAAACAGCAGTCCATCTGGCTTATCCCTGTGTTTGTAAATAAATTTTTATTGGTATGCAGCCATGACCATTTGTTTATGTAATGTCTGTGCCGGCTTTCATGCTGCAAAGATCAGCAGAGTTAAGTAGTTGCAACAGTGAACTTTAAGATCTGCAAGCCTAAAATAGTTACTGTATGGAAACTTTCACTGATCTCTGAATTAGTAGATGAGAGTAAAGATTTGATTTGAATTCTGGCAGCATTGCTTATAACTGGGTAACTTTGAACAAGTTGCTTCTCTCTGTCTTAGTTACCTCTTCTTGAATATTTCTAAGGTATATAGGGTAGTGCCTGGTATATAGTAAACTGTGTAAGTCTTTGAGCTTGTTATGATTGTTGAAATTTGGGTAATGTAACATATCTTGAAAAATGTATCAATGCCAAGATTATTTTAAGAATACAAAATGCAAAGCATCATTTTTAATGCAATTTTATTAGCAATCATTATTTTTACAGAATTTCTGGAAATGTCTGTTTTTGCAGACAACAGCAGTTCTCCATTTCACTATAGACCTTCTAAGTTATGCATCCAGCACATCAGACTTTCCAGAAAGTTACATTTCTTAGATCAATTTTTATTAATCTTATCCTTTTCTTACAAATACATTCTTATGCTTTTCAGCTAATGAGATTCTTCCTCTTGTAAAATTAAGTGCTTAGAAAAATTTTACTTCCTGCGATAGTCTACAAAGGCCTAACTGAATTTTCTTTGGTATTTCCCATGTTATTTATTTATTTATTTATTTTACTTTATTTGTATTTTTTTTAAACAAAGAAGAAGAAGATCAATGTACCAAGGATTATGGCATTTGCTCCTTAAGCCATTATTTAAAGAAGAAATATATCGTGTTATGAATTTTACTGTTTAGATAGGGCCACATTTATATGATGGACTGATTCAGCCAGCTGAAGTTAATGGTGCAGGACTGTCCACACACTCCTTTCCACTGGGCCCGTTCTCTATGGCCTTCCTTGACAATAAGGGAAACACTTGGCACTGACCCCGGTAAATGGCAAGATTTTAACACTGCCTAGGGACTATGTGAGTGCTTAATGAGCCATTTCACTTTGTTAATGTCTTACTTTGTTAATGTCTTGCTCAGTGGTGTTAGGTCAGTGGGCAAATTGGAACTATAAAGTCCAAGGCTGCCACAAACATCTCTGGTAATAGAATGTGGATTTTTGTCTCTGTGTCTTTATTAGAAAGCATTTCCCATGTTAGTTTTCATGAGACAATGCACAGTTCTATCAGAATGGCAAATATTCTCTTTTGTTAATGGGTTAGTTGACCCATTACTGGGATTTTGGCACTGAATTATTTTCATTTTGCAGCTGTACCTTGGACTATTCCCTATTATACCCTATATCCCTCAGGTCTGATATGAATTGTTTGTGGTTTTCATATGTCAACTATGTAATAGCATTAGCAAAGATGAGCTTCATCATTCTCTATCTTCCCGTCAACAATAGTAATAATTTGAGCAGATAATAATAAAAAGGAAAGATCCTAGAATTTGAAATCTGATGAAATTGTAGCAAAAATAAGGATTAAGTCATCTGAACCAATATGAGTTTAATCATAATGCCTGTAATTTTTCCATACATCATCTTACACACACAACAACAATAGTCTACAGTTTCTTCTTGTCTCTTACCTGTTTCATTGCCCTCGTAAGGTATAATATATTTCAGGCTGAGGCACTATGTTATGTTTATTAGGAGCAATGGACTTTAGAGTCAGACTTCCTGGTTTTGAATATTAGACTACTTAGTAGCAGCGTAACCTAAGACATACTCTTAACTTCTCTAAAGGAAAGTTTCCTCAATTATAAAATAAAGATAACACTACGTGTCCTTCATAGAATGATTTGAATATCAAGAGATAAAGCATACACATTGCTTATTACAGCACCTTGAATATAAAAGGTAACACCATAATTGTTATTTAGATAATAAAAGGAGAATTTGAACTAAAGTGAGTCAACATATTATCCCTTTCAACCAACCTACTTCTGTTCCTTCTGCACATGGTCAGTCCTCAGTAAATGAACAGAAGCCTAGCTGGTTGAATGAATGCTTGGCTAACTTGAGAGATCTTCTCATAAACAATTTTCCTTAAGAGTCAAACTCCTCACAAAATATGTTTCCCTAATAAATAGCTATCATTAAAATCCAGATTGTCAAATTGGATGATGTTAAAAATTTTCAATAATCCCATAGAGCACTGTGCGATTTACTTCATGCTGGTTTCCAGAAACCATGCTGTGACCTGTTTAGGTATTGTATTGTCTTATTCTGCCCAAGTTAGCTCACCTGGATATTTCCTTTATTTTCATTCATAAAAATAGGAATATAGAAAATGTATAGAAAAAAAATCAACATTTGCAAATCTACACCCAGCTTTGTCAACCTGCAACCTTTTACTGGATTTGCTTCGAACCATTTTTTAAAGCAATAACACATTACAATTAAAGTTGGTGATTTCAGCTTACCTTTTCAATTCCTATTCTAGTCCCACAGTTCCTGGCCAAATGTAATCACCATTTTTTTTTTTTTGGCATTTGTATATTGTTTATATAATTCCTACAAGTGTTTATTACTTTCACTTCATGAATCCTTATAGATAGATGATAGATGAATAGATAGATTTGTAAGTAGACAGCCATGCTTCCAATGTTCTTAAATGTCTTACAAGCCTTGGTAATTTATATATTCTTCTCTAGTTCTCAATTTTCATTCAGTAGTTTCTATAGAGTCCAACTGTAGACTGTAACATAATTTATTCATCTGTTCTTGATAGACATTGGGTGGTGTCCAGTTTGGAGCCATTATCATAAGTAACATACTCGACTAGATATATAAGGGTCTGCATTTTTCTTGGATAGAATTCATAGACTCTATAAAATGTAACCTTTTGATATTGAATATTTTAGTAGCGACTGGCAGGTTATGAGAGTTCCCACTGCCATAAACACTTTCTAATACTTGATATTGTCAGATTTGTTACAATATTTGCCAATTTGATAAGTATAAAATAGATTTCTCATGTTAATTTTTACTTCCATAATTGTTTATAAAATTGAGCATCCTTTTATTATTTTAATGGCTTTAAATTTTTTTCTCCTCTTGGATGAATTGCACATATCATTTCTCTATTTTTATTAAAAAATTTTTCACACTACTTTTTACAAGTTATTTAAATATTCTCTATATGATCCCTTTGTCAATTAATTCATTGAAATTATTTTCCCCAGACTGGCTTGCTTTATCGTTTGTATCTTTTCTTTTCCTTCATAAAGTTATTGTTCACAAAGAACAAGTTATTAACATACTACTTTTATTAGCAAGTGCTCAAAAATATATATTACCTCTATTTTCTCTATCCTGTGGCTTCACATAATAAGATTTGCAAGACGTTTAATTATATTGATTTTTTTTCCCTAGTTAAAAAAAAAAGCAATGCCCATTGTAGAGAATTTGAAAGCTAAAAAGCAGAATGTAAAAATCCCATATAAAGACATAGTTATCCTTGACATTTTGGACCTGACTTTGTTTTGATATTTTCACTATGATAAACAAAACTCTGAAGATTCATAGATATAGACTTATCAGGTGAAAGTAAGGCTTCTGGCAGATATTCCTGGATTGCTATCCAGAAATTTTGTGTCATATCATACTCCCAACAGAAGTATATGCAATTTTTGGTTCTCCAAACATTCATAAAAATTGGTTATTGTTTTTTTTTATTTTTACATCTTTATTGGAGTATAATTTCTTTATCATCATTTTTTAAATAGTTTCACCAACTTGCTAGTGAAAAAGAAACTTTGTTACTTTAATTCATAGTTTTTTATCATAACTAAAACAGTACATTTTCCTTATCATTATTGATCTTTTACATCTTTGATAAATCATCTTATGATTAATTTCCCATTTATGATGATATAAGTGTTTTTCTATTTACTTATAAGATGACACTTTTTTTTGTTATACGTGTTTACCTAAATTATTATTTTATATACTTTAAAAGCATTATATAGTGTAGTACATTGATTCCTTTTATTTCTGCTCTATTCCATTTCCTTTGTTTGCATTGTTCATCATATTGAAATCAATGAATTACTGTTATTAATAACCAAATTTCCCAGTTGCATGTTTGTAAATTCCTTTATAATATATATTTTGTAAATTCCTTTATAATATATATTTTGTTTCTAGTAGAGTTTATTTTATATCTATTTATTTGTTGAAGCTTATTTCATGCCCATATGGTTTTAAAGAACTACTGAAATTTATCCTTCTTTATTCCTTTCTCAAAAAAGCATTTTACTTTCCTCATTTTAAAATTATTTTAATTAAGACCAAGGCATCCCTCCTGAAATACTCAAAATGTATTTGATAGCAATTTCTCTAAAATTAAAAATAAATGTAAAGTGGGGAAAAGCACATTTAATCTGTTCATCCAGAACAAGTTATCAGTATGAATTCATTACAATCTTCTTTTGAATTTTCAGTAAACCTTGTCTTTTTTGAGTAAATCCTACTTTTTATTGCTTATTTGTTTTGTTGTTACTGTGAATGTAAATCTTAAAGACTTTCAGAAAGTATATGGGAAAGCTATTTATTCTTGCTCCTTTATTTGTTCTAGGAACATTATCCTTCTCATTAATTTTAAGCATATTTCATAGGTTCTCTAATGTTATCTAGACATGTGAACATATTAGTGGACATAATGATCAATTTTTTCTCTTGATTTCTAATAGATTGTTTCTTATTTCTCTTTCCTATGTTATAGATACTGGTATGTGTGAAAAACAGAAATGTTAAATAAAAATGAAGATTGCATTTATCTACCTCACATTGTCATTTCACATTTTAATATTACGCACACTTATGGATTGAGATGCCTTCTTTCTATTATGCAAAAGAAAAAATTCTTTTATTGCCAATCATCTTGGATTTTCATCAATAATGGTTGCTAAATTTAATTAAATCAAAGTTTTCTAAATTACCTGTAATTATAGGCTTAATTTTATCTTTGATCAATAGTTATACAGGAAGGCATTTCAATAAATTCATAAATGTTTGGTTTGGGTTTTTTAAAATTTTCATTTTATATTGGGGTATAGTTGATTAACAATGTTATGGTAGTTTCAGGTATACAGCAAAGTGATTGAGTTATACATATACATGTATCTATTCTTTTTCAAATTATTTTCTCATTTAGGTTATTACAGAGTATTGAGCAGAGTTCCCTGTGCTGTGCAGTAGGTTCTTATTGGTTATCTATGGTATGGTTTTTGATGTTGTTTCAACTTGTGCTAGATGATGATCAGCAAATGTAATCTGTATGTTGGCTAATTTAATTACATTTTCTTTTCGGTTTATTATATAATTTTCATTTTTTAAATTTATTTTTATTGAAGTATAGTTGAATTACAATGTTGTGTTAATTACTCCTGTACAGCAAAGTTACTCAGTTATACATATACATACATTCTTTTTCATATTCTTTTCTATTATGTTTTATTATAGGATATTGAATATAGTTCCCTGTGCTATACAGAAGGACCTTGTTGTTTATCCATTCTATGTAGAGCAGTTTGTATCTGCTAATCCCAAACTCCCAATCCACCCATCTCCCACCCCCCTCCCCGTTGGCAACCACAAGTCTATTCTCTATGTCACTGATTGTGTTTCTGTGTCATAGATAGGTTCATTTGTCTCATATTTTAGGTTCCACATATAAGTGATTTCATATGGTATTTGTCTTGTTCTTACTGACTTACTTCACTTAGTATGATAATCTCTACTTGCATCCATGTTGCTGCAAATGACATTATTTCATTCGTTCTTTTTTATGGCTGAGTAGTATTCCATTTCATGAGAGGAGGTGAGCTCAAGTCCTTCTACTTTGCTGTCTTTTCCAGAATTGAGGAGTTGCTTTTAGTTTGGATGTTTGCTTTCTCTTTCCTCAGTGTGTGCTGTCTATTATCCCCTTGATATGAGGTGTGCAGGTACAGTGGCCCTTGTGCGCTCCCAGGATGGTGGGGGCAGGGCCTGCCGCCGGCTCTTGGGTCTCATAATGGCAGCCTGTGCCTGACTCTGAAGCCCCCATTGGGGGCAGCAACTTGCGCATGCCTCCAGAGCTCATGCAAGCAGTGTCCTGTTGCCTGGGAGCATTCACAGGGAAAGAAGCTCTTATGGTGGTCCTGCTCCTCTCCTTGTGCACCCGCAATAATGGTGCATGCCTCTCAGGTAGGCCCAGGCTCCTTCCGAACACCCTCGGCTGCCACAGCCCAGCCTCCTTAGGCTGTTTCCGCGCAGCCAGCCCCAGTCTTCTCCCTGGGTCTGACCTCTGAAGTCTGAGTTTCAGCACCAGCCCCCACCCACACCGACAGATAAGTGTTTCAGGTTGAGGAGTGCAGGGCAGCGGTGCCCACCTTCTGTGCAGGTTACTGTCCATTTTTCCTTCCACAAACTGGTTGTTGCACTCTTCTCCTAGGCTACATACCTCCCCCTCCATCCAGGTTGATCTCCCCGCCAGTGAGGAGTCTTCCAGGATGCAGGAACTTTTCATCCTTCACAGCTCACTCCGCGGGATGCAGACCCTATTCTGATTCCTTCTTTTTCATTTTCCTTTTATCCTACCCAGTTACGTGGAGGTTTCCTTGACCTTTCGGACGTCTGAGGTCTCCTGTCGGTGTTCAGTAGATGTTCTGTATGAATCGTTCGACTTGTAGATGTATTTTTAATTTTTTTGTGGGAGAAGGGGAGCTCCATGTCCTAGTCCTCCGCCGCCTCACTATTCCTTTTTTTTTTAATTTTTGAATTTTATTTTTTTATGCAGCAGGTTCTTATTAGACATCAGTTTTATACACATCAGTGTATACATGTCAATCCCAATCATCCAGTTCAGTACACCACCACCCCAACCCCCCGCCGCTTTCCCCCCTTGGTGTCCATGTTTGTTCTCTACATCTGTGTCTCAATTTCTGTCCTGCAAACCGGTTCATCTGTACCATTTTTCTGGGTTCCACATACATGCGTTAATATACGATATTTGTTTTTCTCTTTCTGACTTACTTCACTCTGTATGACAGTCTCTAGATCCATCCATGTCTCAACAAATGACCCAATTTCATTCCTTTTTATGGCTGAGTAATATCCAATTGTATATATGTACCACATCTTCATTATCCATTCGTCTGTCGATGGACATTTAGGTTGCTTCTATGACCTGGCTATTGTAAATAGAGCTGCAGTGAACATTGGGGTGCATGTGTCTTTTTGAACTATGGTTTTCTCTGGGTATATGCCCAGTAGTGGGATTGCTGGGTCATATGGTAATTTTATTTTTCATTTCTTAAGGAACCTCCATACTGTTCTCCATAGTGGCTGTATCAGTTTACATTCCCACCAACAGTGCAAGAGGGTTCCCTTTTCTCCACACCCTCTCCAGCATTTGTTATTTGTAGATTTTCTGATGATGCCCATTCTAACTGGTATGAGGTGATACCTCATTGTAGTTTTGATTGCAATTCTCTAATAATTACTGATGTTGAGCAGCTTTTCATGTGCTTCTTGGCCATCTGTATGTCTTCTTTGGAGAAATGTCTGTTTAGGTCTTCTGCCTATTTGTTTTTTTGATACTGAGCTGCATGAGCTGTTTATATATTTTGGAGACTAATCCTTTGTCCGCTGATTCATTTGCAAATATTTTCTCCCATTCTGAGAGTTGTCTTTTCATCTTGTTTATGGTTTCCTGGGCTGTGCAAAAGCTTTTAAGATTCATTAGGTCCCATCCATTTTATTTCCGTTACTCTAGGAGGTGGATCAAAAAAGATCTTGCTGTGATTTATGTCAAACAGTGTTCTACCTGTTTTCCTCTAAGAGTTTTATAGTGTCCAGTCTTACATTTAGGTCTCTAATCCATTTTGAGTTTATTTTGTGTATGGTTTTAGGGAGTGTTCTACTTTCATTCTTTTACATGGAGCTGTCCAGTTTTCCCAGCACCACTTATTGAAGAGACTGTCTTTTCTCCATTGTATATCTTTGCCTCCTTTGTCATAGATTAGTTGACCATAGGTGCGTGGGTTTTTCGCTGGGCTTTCTATCTTGTTCCATTGATCTATGTTTCTGTTTTTGTGGCAGTACCAGATTGTCTTGATTACTGTAGCTTTATAGTATAGTCTGACATCAGGGAGTCTGATTCCTCCAGCTCCATTTTTTTCCCTCAAGACTGCTTTGGCTATTCTTTTGTGTATCCATACAAATTTTAAGGTTTTTTGTTCCAGTTCTGTAAAAAATGCCATTGGAAATTTGATAGGGATTGCATTGAATCTGTAGATTGATTTGGGTAGTATAGTCATTTTCACAGTATTGATTCTTCCAATCCAAGAACATGGTATATCTCTCCATCTGCTGGTATCATCTTTAATTTCTTTCATCAGTGTCTTATAGTTTTCTGCATACAGGTCTTTTGTCTCCCTAGGTAGGTTTATTCCTAGGTATTTTGTTCTTTTTGTTGCAATGGTAAATGGGACTGTTTCCTTAATTTCTCTTTCAGATTTTTCATCATTAGTGTATAGGAATGCAAGAGATTTCTGTGCATTAATTTTGTATCCTGCAACTTTACCAAATTCATCGATTAGCTCTAGTAGTTTTCTGGTGGCATCTTTAGGATTCTCTACGTATAGTATCATGTCATCTGCAAACAGTGACAGTTTCACTTCTTCTTTTCCAATTTGTATTCCTTTTGTTTCTTTTTCTTCTCTGATTGCCTTGGCTAGGACTTCCAAAACTATGTTGAATAATAGTGGTGAGAGTGGGCAACCTTGTCTTCTTCCTGATCTTAGTGGAAATGGTTTCAGTTTTTCACAATTGAGAATGATGTCATCTGTGGGTTTGTCATATATGGCCTTTATTATGTTAAGGTAAGTGCCCTGTATGCCTACACGGAGGGTTTTTATCATAAATCAGTGTTGAATTTTGTTGAAAGGTTTTTCTGCATCTATTGAGGTGATCATATGGTTTGTCTCCTTCAGTTTGTTAATATGGCCAATCACATTGATTGATTTGCATATATTGAAGAATCCTTACATTCCTGGGATGACCCCCACTTGATCATGGTGTATGATCCTTTTAATGTGCTGTTGGATTCTGTTTGCTAGTATTTTGTTGAGGATTTTTGCATCTATATTCATCAGTGATATTGGTCTGTAATTTTCTTTTTTTGTAATATCTTTGTCTGGTTTTGGTATCAGGGTGATGGTGGTCTCATAGAATGAGTTTAGGAATGTTCCTTCCTCTGCAATTTTTGGAAGAGTTTGAGAAGGACGGGTGTTAGCTCTTCTCTAAATGTTTCATAGAATTCACCTGTGAAGCCATCTGGTCCTGGACTTTTGTTTGTTGGAAGATTTTTAATCAGAGTTTCAATTTCATTACTTGTGATTGGTCTGTTCATATTTTCTATTTCTTCCTGGTTCAGTCTTGGAAGGTTATACCTTTCTAAGAATTTGTCCATTTCTTCCAGGTTGTCCATTTTATTGGCATAGAGTTGCTTGTAGTAGTCTCTTAGGATGCTTTGTATTTCTGTGGTGTCTGTTGTAGCTTCTCCTTTTTCATTTCTAATTTTATTGATTTGAGTCCTCTCCCTCTTGATGAGTCTGGCTAATGGTTTATCAATTTTGTTTATCTTAAAGAACCAGCTTTTAGTTTTATTGATCTTTGCTATTGTTTTTTTGTTTCTATTTGATTTATTTCTGATCTGATCTTTATGACTTCTTTCCTTCTGCTAACTTTGGGTTTTGTTTGTTCTTCTTTCTCTGGTTCCTTTAGGTGTAAGGTTAGATTGTTTATTTGAGATTTTTCTTGTTTCTTGAGGTAGGATTGTATTGCTGTAAACTTCCCTCTTAGAACTGCTGTTGCTGCATCCCATAGATTTTGGATCATTGTGTTTTCATTGTCATTTGTCTCTAGGTATTTTTTGATTTCCTCTTTGATTTCTTCAGTGATCTTTTGGTTATTTAGTAACGTATTGTTTACCCTCCATGTGTTTGTGTTTTTTACGTTTTTTCCCTGTCATTGATTTCTAATCTCATAGCTGTGGTCAGAAAAGATGCTTGATATGATTTCAATTTTCTTAAATTTACTGAGGCTTGATTTGTGACCCAAGATGTGATCTATCCTGGAGAATGTTCTGTGCACACTTGAGAAGAAAGTATAATCTGCTGTTTTTGGATGGAATGTCCTATAAATATCAATTAAACCTATCTGGTCTGTTCTGTCATTTAAAGCTTCTGCTTTCTTATTTATTTTCATTTTGGATGATCTGTCCATTGGTGTAAGTGAGGTGTTAAGGTCCCCCACTATTATTGTGTTACTGTCGATTTCCTCTTTTATAGCTGTTAGCCGTTGTCTTATGTATTGAGGTGCTCCTATGTTGGGTGCATATATATTTATAATTGTTATATCTTCTTCTTGGATTGATCCCTTGATCATTTTGTAGTGTCCTTCCTTGACTCTTGTATAATTCTTTATTTTAACGTCTATTTTATCTGATATGAGTATTGCTACTCCAGCTTTCTTTTGATTTCCATTTGCATGGAATATCTTTTTTCATCCCCTCACTTTCGGTCTGTATGTGTCCCTAGGTCTCAAGTGGGTCTCTTGTAGACAGCATATATATGGGTCTTGTTTTTGTATCCACTCAGCAAGCCTGTGTCTGTTTGTTGGAACATTTAATCCATTCACGTTTAAGGTAATTATCGATATGTATGTTCCTATGACCATTTTCTTAATTGTTTTGGGTTTGTTTTTGTAGGTCCTTTTCTTTTCTTGTATTTCCCACTTAGAGGAGTTCCTTTAGCGTTTGTTGTAGAGCTGGTTTGGTGGTGCTGAATTCTCTTAGTTTTTGCTTCTCTGTAAAGCTTTTGAATTCTCTGTCTAATCTGAATGAGATCCTTGCTGGGTAGAGTAATCTTGGTTGTAGGTTCTTCCCTTTCATCACTTTAAGTATATCATGCCACTCACTTCTGGCTTGTAGAGTTTCTGCTGAGAAATCAGCTCTCTTGTATGGTATTTGTCATTTTTCCCTTGCTGCTTTCAATAATTTTCCTTTGTCTTTAATTTTTGCCAATTTGATTACTATGTGTCTTGGCGTGTTTCTCCTTGGCTTTATCCTGTAAGGGACTCTCTGCACTTCCTGGACTTGGGTGGCTATTTCCTTCCCCATGTTAGGGAATCTCTTGAAATATTTTCTCTGGTCCTTTCTCTCTCTCTCTTCTCCTTCTGGGACCCCTATAATGCGAACGTTGTTGCATTTAATGTTGTCCCAGAGGTCTCTTAGGCTGTCTTCATTTCTTTTCATTCCTTTTTCTTTATTCTCTTCCACAGCAGTGAATTCCACCACTCTGTTTTCCAGGTCACTTATCCGTTCTTCTGCCTCAGTTATTTTGCTATAGATTCCTTCTAGTGTAGTTTTCATTTCAGTTATTGTATTCATCTCTGTTTGTTAATTCTTCTAGGTCTTTGTTAAACATTTCTTGTATCTTCTCGATCCTTGCCTCCATTCTTTTTCTGAGGTCCTGGATCATTTTCACTATCATTATTCTGAATCCTTTTTCTGGAAGGTTGCCTATCTCCAGTTCATTTAGTTGTTTTTCTGGGGTTTTATCTTGTTCCTTCATCTGGTACATAGCCCTCTGCCTTTTCATCTTGTCTATCTTTCTGTGAATGTGGTTTTTGTTCCACAGGCTGCAGGACTGTAGTTCCTGTTGCTTCTGCTGTCTGCCCTCTGGTGGATGAGGCTATCTCAGAGGCTTGTGCAAGTTTCCTGATGGGAGGGACTGGTGGTGGGTAGAGCTGACTGTTGCTCTGGTGGGCAGAGCTCAGTAAAACTTTAATCCACTTGCCTGCTGATGGGTGGGGCTGGGTTCCCTCCCTATTGGTTGTCTGGCCTGAGGCGACCCAACACTGAGCCTCCCTGGGCTCTTTGGTGGGGCTAGTGGCAGACTCTGGGAGGGCTCACACCAAGCAGTTCTTCCCAGAACTCCTGCTGCCAGGGTCCTTGTCCCCACGGTGAGCCACAGCCACCCCCCACCTCTGCAGGAGACCCTCCAACACTAGCAGGTAGGTCTGATTCAGTCTCCTATGGGGTCACAGCTCCTTCCTCTGTGTCCTGATGTGCACACTACTTTGTGTGTGCCCTCCAAGAGTGGAGTCTCTGTTTCCCCCAGTCCTGTAATCAAATCCCACTATCTTCAAAGTCTGATTCTCTAGGAGTTCCTCCCCCTGTTGCCGGACCCCCAGGTTGGGAAGCCTGATGTGGGCCTCAGAACCTTCACTCCAGTGGGTGGACTTCTGTGGCATAAGTGTTCTCCAGTCTGTGAGTCACCCACCCAGCAGTTATGGGATTTGATTTTACTGTGATTGTGTCCCTCCTACCGTCTCATTGTGGCTTCTCTTTTGTCTTTGGATGTGGGGTATCTTTTTTGGTGAGTTCCAGTGTCTTCCTTTCGATGATTGTCCAGCAGCTAGTTGTGATTCTGGTGTTTCCTTCTACTTCGCCATCTTGGTTCAGGGCCTATTCCTTTGTAAAAATGTATTTTGATTTCAAAAATCCCAAGTATTTAAGTGAAAATAAATATAATTTCCTTGAATACAAAAATACGTGATAGGAAAATATAAATCATACAATATTATAGGTATATATGTAGGGGAATAGGATAATACAGATCCTCCAAAGAAGGTTAAGCAATAAAAGAACAAGACAGCTAATAATCAAGAGCAGGTCAGAGTAGGAAAACTCACTCTAACTTAAAATAGTAGAATCCCAATTTAAAATTAGATTTAGAGATAGCAAACCATCAGAGATTGCAGGGAACAGTCTTGATTTGATCCAATTTTCTGCAATGAGATAGCTGACTAATGGCCACAGCAATCTGAATTAATTAACATCAATTTGTTTTTAATAAAAAGCTTTTGAAGCCCATTTTGATAATGAATGCCATCTAGAGGAAAATCAAACAGCTCTTTCTGATATATGGAGAGCCACAGCTATACATATTTGACCCCTATTTTACACAGTTGAGCCTCATTGATTTCTTCTTTTAAACTCATGGACTGAGCACTGAACAATGGTGGAAGCACTCGTATATCTTCCACAGAGACCCAGTCTATGAACAATAACCCTGCAGCAGGGCCAAAGTTTTTCTGTGCCTCCAACACTGGCTGCCAGTCCTGATGACAACATAACACAGATGCTGTCCTTAACAGCAAACAATCTCAAACGTCTGGCCATGGAATCAGTCTTTAGGGTGCAAGCAAAAATAAAAGACTTGAGACAAACTTAATGTGTAGCTGAGCTTCAAGTTAGCTGGCTTCAAACTTAAATCCACATAGAGTGGTCTTTATTACAAAAAGAATTCCTGTGTTTAAATAGAATTCAAGATAGGACAGGAAACAAAGACACTTCATGTTACTGTGAATATGGAGTAAGAAAGCCTAATACTGTTAAAGGAGTAGCTTGTTAGTATCTCCATGGAAGTTTTCCCAAGACTTTAGGAATAGTAGTTCATCTATTCATGTTAAAATTCTATTGCATTTCATACAACAGTTTCCATATTTATTAAGTAGTAATTGCTTCAAAAACTGCAGGCAAATATTTTGCATATGCTTCTCTAACTGGGATGACATGACTTGCCTGCTTTCAAAATACAGAGCGGAGAGGTAAAACTAAACCACACAAATAAATGAACAAAAAGACTCTAGTGAGTAGGAGGCCAGAGCACTTGGCTCAGACATTCTAATACTAAAAGTATGAATTAGTGTGGTCATTGTTAGCTGAGTGATGCATCTGAACACCTAGAGAGAATGACAGTCTGGAATTGTGAAAAGTCACCTCAGTACTTTAATGTGTTAACACAACCAATCTACCTAAGTTGTCTAGGATCCAGCAGCCAGAGTTCCCAGGCACTGGTCTTATTTTGTAAATGGTATGATGACTACTTTATAAAGTTTTGCACTGTCTATGATTCTCCTTTTGTTTCTGCAGTTTCTGGCCTCTCCTCAGAAAAGTCCTATTTATTTTAATATTGTTCCGACTTGCATGAATAATTTTTTAAATGCACTATATATTGATATTAGAGCTATTATTTTAATCAAAAAGCATATTTAATAGAAAATATAGTATTTATTTCTCTCTGTATTGACTTATATGAGTAATAGAGAAATACCAAATATTATCACATAACTCCCTCTCTATGTGTATAACTCCTTCTCTGTGTCTTTCCTTGGTAACTTGTTCCTGGTTAGATCTCAGTAAACATTTGTTAAATATATAAATGCTATTGATACTTAACAATAGTTAACTAACAACTAAATTTAAAAACCGACATCACATTTATCCTTGAAACTAAGCGTAATACAAAGAATTTGGAACAGTCTCAATTTCCTCAAACTGAAACTTTTTTTTTTCAAATTTTGGACACATGTCAAAATGCTGGTGGTGTTAGCAAATAAAAAAGGCATTAGTATGTAATTTACTTGCGATATTAAATAACTACTTATGACCCAATATTTGAGAGAGAATTCTTATAAAGTACTGCCCCCAAAAAGGGACTTTTTGAGACCTACGTTCTTCTCCTGCATCTCTCATTAATTTTGTGAACTTGAGAAAAGTAATCTGTGACCCAAATTCCATATCAGTCAAATGAAGAAACTATTATTTGTACTCTAGTATTCACAGGGTCAAGGAACATATAAGAAAACACTAAAATGCATTAAGAAGCACCCAGCGTAAGTACAGAAATAGCACTCACATACAGTTGATGGGAATATACAATAATTTGTGGAGAGGATAAATTAGCAACACAACAACCTTAAAAATATATTATTCTGCAACTTTCACGTCTAGGAATTTACTCTTTGAAAGAAGCTAAGACATATATATATATATATATATATATAACTAATAATATTTATAAGTATTAGAAGCATTTCTAAAAGTCTAACAATAAGGGATTGGCTAAATATAAATATTTGCCTACATATATATGATGAAATGCCGGCACATAGGTGCTCAGAAAACATTCTACAAAACAAAAAAATAGGATAGAAAATATTAAGCATTTATGGTACCACTCATATAAAATGTTGCTAACATTACTGACCTCTTAGTACATCCCTAGTGGTGTGTTAACTCCACATTTATGGTCACATTTAACCTTTATGACTCTGTGAGGCAAAGATTTTATCCCTGAACTACAGATGAGGGAACTGAGGCTTACACAGATGATAGAACATGTTCAAATTCACATAATAAATAACAGAGCCGGGACTTATACTTGATGAATCTGACTCCAGAGCCTGAGGTCTTAAACTAAGCTTTATTGGTAATACCCTAATTTTTGTATAATGGTTGATTTGGGTTTGATTTGGCCACATATTTTTTAAAATGGAATTAAAGACATGAAAGTCCAATTCTCTGTTCCTCTCAAAAATGGGAAGATCTATGAACACTTGACCTTCAATGTGGCCACTCTGCCATAGGTATTAGTAGCAGTTTTTTTTTTCCTTTTAAATGGTGCTTTCACCCCACAATTTACCATAATTAGTCTTAGATACTCTTTAAGGCTCTATGCCTGGAAATTTTAGGCATTTAGTTTGAGATTTCTCTCTATATAAGTATTAACAGAAAAACAGAAAGATGTACATATCAAAATGGGTGGTAAAACTACAGGATAATTTGTTTTCTTAGCTTTTTTTGTGTGTGCGCAAGTTTTAAAAATTTTCTACAGTGAATATGATGGAAGAATTCATTTTATGTGTAAAGAAGCTTTGGGTCAGTCATGATTCCAGTTGCTTCCTAAGTACAACTGTTCAATCCCCTGGATTAATCTTTCTAAATTATAGCTTTCAAAAAATAACTCCCATCCTAAAAATATTTCAGCAGTTTCTGTTACCTTTGTAAACTTCTCTCTTATTGCTCACAAATATACCAAATATCCATGCTTTTTTGTTTCTATACTGTGTAACTTGACCTTGACAGTACCTCGTACCTCTGAGCTCATCTCTGAGTATGTATTCCACTTTCTATTTAACTATGCAGATCGTGCTGATTCATAAATAAATTTATAAACTGATTAAGATAAATATCCACCTTTGAAATAAACTTTCTTCCCTGTTTTAATCTACCTACATATGTGTGTGTGTGTGTGTGTGTATATATATATATATATCTGTCTTCCTCCTATGAACACTTCATGTCATTCAGTACCTACAATAACCATTTAATGCAATATATATGCACTGCTTTACTTAGTATATGAAATTTTTATAAGTATACAATTTACTGAATAAAATTGTAAATGTTTTGAGAGCAGACTTTGAGACTTTGCATCTTAGTTATATAAAACAAGGGAGGAGAGTGTTTTCAGAAGAAAAAAATAGTCAAAATCACATGTTACACTTACGTTATAAAGAATACTGAAAAATATATAATGCTTTGGATAGTTAAGAGGTGACTTTAGCATAAACAATACCAGACAGACTCTGAGGCCAATATAAGATTTAACCATTAAGTATTGTGGTTGATCAGAAAAAAAGCCAGATCTTGAGTACATTCTACTCAGTATTGTCACTTTAGACTTGCAAATATTGACTCTAAAGATACCTCCACTGTCAGATCTTTTATTTTTTAACCACTCCTTTCAAATTGCTCTAAAAAAACTAAAGTTTACCGTCAAAACCAAGCAAGCAAACGAACAAAAAGAAAACTGTGTTTTAAGGTTAACTCTCAAAATTATTATACCTATCAGTCAGGGACCCAGTAGGAAACCAACAGTAAACTCAAAGTGGGTGATTAAAGAGTGCAATTAAGAGATTACTTTCAATGTTTTGAAAAGGGCTTCAGGAAAACTGATAAGGGATAGTACAGAATACTATCCCTCATCTGGTAGCTATGGCAGTGAGCAATCAGCAACCCTAAGGCTAAGGCAGAGAGGTCTCAGTTAATGAAAGTGTAGTTACCTGGAGAGGGCTAAGGGAGAGATGTTTTATTTTTTTCTTTCACCATCCAATCGCTGACTGGTGCCTCTCATCAGACAGTGTAACTGAAGCCAGAGAGCACAGGAGCCAGCTGATTCAGTTCATCCCTTTCAGCTTCCTGGGATGCAGAGCAGGGTGAAGAGCGGAAGGTAGATCTGGAGGCAAATGAAAAATCTCCATATTACAAAAATTTGAGAGTCTGATTTCTAGAAATCTAATTACTTTTAGAGCCAAGCCCGTGAGTAAAGGAGGTAATAAAACAGAGGTCATATTATTTTTCCTTCCCTACACATCCAATTCTCTAAACTTTGAAATGTAAGAGGCATTACATCCATAAAAGATTAAACTTGGTAAACAAAAGCCAAACTCACCAACTTCCACAATTTCAGAAAATGTTTCAGGCTAGTTTGTCTAAGTAAGTTTATAAATTACCTTTATTTTTTAAGTCAGTAATTAACTATGCAAGCCAGGCCCTAGTGAACTAAATGCCCAACCCTTGCTGTAGACACCGGAAGAGGATTCCCAGATGTTCTTCTAGTCATACACCAAGACTCGACCTGCTGATGGCATGAGCATGGAGAGAGACCCTAGCACTGCTGTTATCTTCTCTGCAGGTAAGCAAGGCATCTGCTGTCCTAGCTATTTGGTAAATGGTGAGAATATACAACACATTTGTTAGCAGAACTTACACAGCTGAAGGGTAATCCTTGTTAAATTGAAAGCAAAGAATATGAAAGGGGATTTTATCCATTGTTACTCTACTACTTGTGGGCTAAGAAATGTTTAAGTGTGGTCTGATTCCACTGAGCCCATCTGGAGAGATGCTCCTTTCCTTCAGTACATGTCTTTTTGAATGTGAGAAAGCACTGGAAAATCTTATCTAATCAATATATGATAAAGGATACATTGGACTGGATTAGAAAAATTAAAATAGTGGCTTGTCACTTTTGTGAATCTGATTATATCTTTGTTGCCAGTACACTTTTTAACCTTGAACTCATTCCTTGAATAAAACAGATGGAAGTTATATGGTAAACATTATAGGAAAAACAATACAACTTAAAACTGTTTCCCATAAATTTTGTTGTAATGCTTCGGGTTTTAAAAGGAGCCTTCTGGGCATATAAACTAAAAATGAATTTTAACCGTTTATGTTCCCAATGCTTCCTTCATTTCAGTGTTTCCCACTTTCCATCCCCCTGTTTGTCATTCAAGTCTATATTTCAAGGGCATTTTTGTAGAACTAATGGGGCTCAGCACTCATGTTACTAAAACTCTGCTTGCTTTTACTTTTCACAGTGCAGGCTCTCCTAGCTGTTGCTGTCACTTATTAGAGCCACAACGTGCTGCAGGAGGGCGACACTCTGTAAACAAGGTATGGAGGGTCAAATACTATGCTACCAGCAAGGAAAGCAGAGAAACAGCAGAAAACCAAAGACAGTACGGGGAACAACATATATGTCGTAAAGTTTTGGTTTTCATGGGGCTTATATGGAGTTAACATTCAAATCCCCCAAGTTTTCACTTGCTGTATTTGCCAGCGAGAGTGTGGCTCCTTCACACAGACTGCCTTCTCTACATGGTCCACTTGTTTCCCAAGCACCTAAGAGTGCAGGCCCAGAGCTGTACAGCCAGCAAATCACAAAGCATGCCTGCATTCTGCTAGGTATCAGAGTCTCTTAATATGCCAACAAAGTTCTCCAAGGTCAGGAAAGCAGTTTATCAACCTTTTATATATCTTATAGCAGCAATAAATTTATTCTAGTGTGGGACCTATAAATATTTCAGACGCTCTGTGAGAAAAGCTCTTTGGCTTAGGACAGTCATGTACCCCAGAGTTTGGGCTCAAGACAGAGTCATTGTTCTCTACACCACACTTTTATTGCTATTTAGCTCTAGTTAATGCAGAGCTTTTCAAGGTGCTTTCTGCTGTACCTTGCTGTTCAATAAACTTCATTTAAATGAATTTTTCATTTCAAAAAAAACCCTTTATTTTGTATACTTTTATTTATTTCTGATTACATGCTGTATTAAACCTTCAAAGAAACACAGGATTCTTTTTTTTTTCCTCTCAAACATCCCATGGAAAATTAGTTTTGTGCTTTGAGTTTTTGTCTATTTCTTTGTCTTTCGTCCCTACTAATGAAAGAGGTCACATTACAATTTAGTTTTCCAGATTAGATAATGTTAATTCTCAGGTACCCTCAAAAATTCTTGTACAATGTCTTCATATTAGAAAAGAATTATTCAGAGACTTATGTTTAGGGCAAATATATTCTAAAGCACTAGTAATGAGGAGGGAATGGAAGTAGAAACTTTTTACCTATTTAGCCAACTTCAAAATTATGCACTATCATGCATGAGACATGAGTCAAGGTTGTTTGGGAGTTAATGGGCCAGAAATTACTTTTTTTTCCATTTCTTTTACATGCACACACTTGAGCACACACACCCTTTCCTCAGCAAATTACTCCCAAATACTTATTCTTATAGTCAAGACCCACAAAGTGATATTTATAGTTAATCATTTGGAAAGATTCTTAATGAATTGGGCTTTAGTTTGAACCTGACTCATTTGAAGGTTATTTTTGCTTTTCTTTGTTTTCTGTCTTATATACAGCCAGTACCTCCTGATTCTATACTTTGCCCATATTTATGAACTTGCTCTTTCACAGAACTTTGTTGTCTTGAACCTTCTGTCAAGTTATTTGATTTCCTGACAGCTTTTTAATTTATTAAAATTAATTAATTTAAATAAAACTAATTTATTAAAATTTATAAATTTATTTTTCATATTCATGACTTTTGTTCATAAAAGTATCATCATCAGACGTGGTATGTAATCTCTGCTCTGAACTTGTATATCTGCCTGATCAGTTCTCTATTTCTGACTCTATATTTTTTGATTCACCTCTTGGCATTGAGATTTTTGATGCTAAGATTAGCCCCTCTCCACGTAACTTTCTGTTCCTATTAGATGTACCTCCAGCCCACAAGTCACGTCTGCTCCAAAAAAGCCGACTAGGTTTGACCTTGGGATATTATTTTGTATGAGCTCTCTGAGATTGCTTCTCTTTTCCTTTCTTCATAATTTGAACCCTCTGGCAGAATTACATGTGAATAAGGATAAGGAAAAATACATAATTGTTTTCATTCATACTGTCTCTCCCAATCTATGAAAGATTATGACTTCTTAAGTTGTTGGAGCTCCCTCCCACTCATGCTAACATGAGACATTAAAGGTGAGAAAAAAATCTTAATTGATTTACAATACAGTTCACAATTGATCTATAATACAATCAATCAAGCACAAAACATAAATATATTCAATAAATGAGTACAGCAAAAACTCATGTGTATGACCACTACTCTGCTCTTCAAATAGAACATAACCAGCACTCCAGAAACTCCTCTCATGCCCTTCTTCCAATCACTACACCTGTCTTCTCCAAAGTTAGCTTGCCTTTAAAAAATCACTGTTTAATTTTTACCTATGCTTGAACTTCATGTAAATGGAATAATAGAGTATGTGTTCTTATCCATCTGTGTTCTAGAGTCAGTATTTTTTGTGACTATCCATGTTGTGTAGCTGTACTTTATTCAGGTTCACTGCTTTATCATATTCTACTGAATTAACATTTATTGATTGATTATAATGTTGATGAATATTTGGGTTGTTTCCAGCTTCTGGCAACTAGAGATAATGCTGCTAGGAACATTTCTGTGTATGTCTCTTCCTGCACTTCTGTACAAATTTCCATTAGGTACATATTTAACAGGAGTATGAATAATGAAATTGCTAAATCTTAAGGAATACATATGCTCAAGTTGAAAGTCAAATAGTTTTCTAAACTTATAATAGTTTCCATTCCTGTTGCTTCATATCTTCACAGGCATTTGTCTTGCTCACTTCAGCTATTTTGGTGGATCTGTAATGGTATCTAATGTGCTTTCAATCTTCTTTCCCTCATGATAGTAAGGTGAGCACCTGTTTATATGTGTATTTGTCATTTGGGTATACAATACAGTTTAAAGCCAATTCAAGTCTACTGTCAAAATATCTTATGAACAAATGTTTCAAATATTTTCTCTTACTCTGTGAGTTGGCAGAATCTCTTTGTGACATCCTTTGTTGACTAGAATGTATTGATTTTAATGTAGTCCAATTTGCGGATCTCTTCCTTCATGACCAGTATTGTTTTTCTCACTTTTAAACAATTTCTATCCTGTGGAAATGAATATAACCTTCTGTGATATCATGTATTAACTCCTGGTTGTGTCTCAAAACTTTGTAATTTTCCAATCTGCCCTCTTTGTTCTAGCAACTTCCAATAGTTGAGGATGTGCCAATAAGACAGGAGGGAAAGGGGCAGGACACAAAGGCCAGATAATGAAGAAGGGGCTCAGCTGTTGGAATGTGATAAAGACTGGCTGGAACCAGCTGAAACCAAGGTGGCTTTGAGAATAGTCCAGTCCAGTCTTTGACTTTTAGCTCATTACACCTTCATTGTAATGCTAAAAAACACTCCCCCTTCTGCCATAACAGTTCCCAGGAGGGCCATAAAAGACCAAAGAGTAGGCAGTGGCCCAATTCCTCGGAAATCCCCACCCTACCCCAAAATAGCAAGAATATTTCTCCTACTCATTAGCCTATGAAATTACTTAGCCTATAAAAACCTATGGCCCCATGCCCTGGGGCTGCCCTCACTTTCTGAGAGGATCCATAGGCCCTCCCCAAGTGCACCTCGGGCTCACAGCATCATTGCACCCCTGAGCAGAGGTTGCGGGCAGGCACCTCCCTCTCAGGTTCACAGACATATTTCGTAACCTAGTTCGGATTCACAAGCTCCATCACCCTGGATCTTCCCTGCCTTCTCCTCTCTGCTTCCCCCAACTTCTTAGACTGTCTACTGGTCCTTGAGCCCCCTTGCCAACTTTGCCAACAGGTCTGGTATTGCCTGCTTCACGGCTATACAGAGGTATCCCTCTTTAGTCTCCACTTAGGTAAAAAGACCTACTATTGCCCCGAGTCCTCAGCTGATTTTCACCCTGTTTGTTCTGACATTGTTATGCTAAACATCATAAGGGTTACATCCTGAAGGGAACTTTTTCCTCCCATTATTGTCATCACAACCCCTTGTGGTGCTCCAGTCCTACTCTTCTGCTCTACTTCTTTTCTTCTTTCACAGGGAGATAAAGATCATTTGCTTAGCTGATTCAGGGCCTATGTTTCCTCCCTCCCTCTCTGACTGGCTTAGGCCTTGGCACTCCAGTCACTTTTCCTCCTGCTGGCTCTACTCCTCTCCTTAACTAACCCAGGGGGCCTCCTCAGGCTAGCCAAACAGGCAGACTGCAGGTGCTCACACTGATCTCACTGTGGCCTTTGTCAAACAAACCCTTTCTTAAGACCTGAGGGCCACAAGCCCAGTTTTCCCTGCTTAATTAAACACCTCTTCTGCTGAATTCCCTACCTTGGAATCAGGGGCCATCACAGACTGGGCCAATTATACTATCTCTTTAACTGCCCTCAGAACTTGATTCTGCAACACCCCCTTAAGGGGGTCCATTCACTGAAGTCCCTAGCTGTGCACTCCCTTCTCATGTTTTTGGGATACCAGGGACACTGGGGGAGCACCAGGACAGATAACTACCATTTGGCCAGGATCTGTCAGACCCCTGTCTCCTCACAACATGCTAACCGAAAATGGGGGTGACTACGAGCACCCCAAAGGACTCCCCTTTAGGATGCATATTAGCTAACTGGGGTAAATTTAGGCAAGATGGCTTAAGAAAAAAGAATTTTATCTTGTAATACTGCATTGCCCCGATACAAACTAGTGAACCAAGAAATCTGTCCAGAAAATGGGTCATTGAATTACAATACCATCTTGCAGCTGGACCTATTTTGTAAAAAAGGAAGGCAAATGGGGGGGAAGTCCCATATGTCCAAATGTTCATTACCCTATTCCAAGATCCAGATCTAAAAAACTCCTGCTGAGTGTGCCTGGCTCACATTCCTTCAAAGTGTCTTCTTCCCCCACAGAAGCTGATATTTCAGATGATCCCCTTGTGAGTCCACTCCTGGAGGTCCACAACGGGGAACTGCTACACCCCCCAGTTCTGACGCGCTGCTGGAAATCCCACCACCTTATCCCTCCAGCCCTGTCCTACATCCTCCACTACCAGAGGTGAGTCCTGCCAGAACTACATGAAGAGGGGCTACCTACCAGCCTCGCAGTGCCAAACTCTGTCCCTTAAGGCAGCAGTCCCCAGCCTTTATGGCACCAGGGACAAACATGGAACACAGGTTTTCCATGGACGGGGGCCAGGGGGGATGGTGCAGGCGGTAATGCCAGTGACGGGGAGCAGCAGATGAAGCTTCGCTCGTTTGCCCACTGCTCACCTCCTGCTGTGCAGCCCAGTTTCTAACCGGTACAGGTACCAGTACTGGACTACGGCCCGGGGGTTGGGGACCCCTGCCTTAAAGGAAGGACCAGCTGGTGACAGAGGAACAATTAGAGTCCATCATATCCCTTTTTCCTATGGCTGAACTAGCTACTTGAAAAGAGAAATTTGGACGTTTTTCTGAGGATCCCAGTCAGTTTGTAGAGGAATTCACCAAGCTGACAATGCCCTATGAACTTACTTGCAGGGGGACACAGGTCCTTCCTTCTACCTGCTGCACCTTTGAAGATAAAAACCGGATCCTTGGTGCAGTTCAGGCATATGCCAATGAACTGGCGGCCCCAAATCAAGCTCTCTACCTTACTGGAGGGGATGCAAACCCGGACCAAGACCCCCCGCTGGGACTACCAACAGGGAGGCAGATGGCTTGAATGTAAGTCTGTTAATTATGACAAAGTCAGAGAAGTAACACAGGGAAAAGATGAGAATCTGCCCCTCTTCCAGGGCTGCCTGGTGGAAGCCTTTAGAAAGTATATCAATGTTAATCCTGACACCCCCGAAGGGTAAGTCCTAGTAAATACCCATTTTGTCACTCAATCTGCCCCAGACATAAGGAGACAATTACAGAAGATGGCTATGGGACCCCAAACCCCCATAAATCAGCTCAAGGACTTTGGCCTTTGGAGTATTCAACAATAGAGTTAGGGTTGAGGAAACAAAAAGGATTCAGGGACAACAATGAAAGGCACATTACTGGTGGCAGTCCCTTCACCACCTCAGAGTTACCCTCCCTTACAAAAGCCTGTGATTAGGGCAGGATCTAGAAAATCTGGATCAGATCCACTGCCTCGCTGAGAAGGGACCTATTTTAAATGCAGCCAGG
The DNA here is from genome assembly GCF_949774975.1 of Lagenorhynchus albirostris. Taxonomy (NCBI): domain Eukaryota; kingdom Metazoa; phylum Chordata; class Mammalia; order Artiodactyla; family Delphinidae; genus Lagenorhynchus; species Lagenorhynchus albirostris. Next base: position 62,777,168 of record NC_083102.1, read on the forward strand.
AAGGCCTCTGGAAGGACGAATGCCTCCAGTGTGGAAAAAGTCCACGGAGACCCTGCCCCATATGCAAACGAGAGGGTCACTGGAAGCTGCACTGGCCCCAGTCCCAAAGGGGACTTAGGGGTCCAAATCCATAATGGCCCAGAGGACTGAAGACTGTCAGGGCCCAACCAAACCCTCCTTAGCTCCCAAAGGACACCTGGTCATTTCCCTGGAGGAGCCTCTTGTAACCCTTGATGTGGCACATAGGGAAGTTGTTTTTTTTAATTAGAAACGGGGGCCGCCGACTCTGTGCTAGCTGATTTCCCTGGACCCTTGTCTTCGCAATCCTGTATAATAACAGGGATTTTTGGATGGCCCAAAGCCAGGAGATTCACACACCACCCATAGCAGCTTACTAGGAAGTTTTATCCTTGCACACTAGTTTCTGTTCATGTCTGAGTGTCCCATCCCCTTGTTGGGGGGATTTGCTCACTAAATTCCAGACAGTAGTTCAATTTGGAGACCCTCTCAGAGAAGGGACCTACCAGGAGAAACAACTGCTCTTAGCCATGGGAGCCTGCCTCAGTCACAGATCAGAGGAGATCTCCCTTCCACTCCATATTGTTTCTCAAGTAAACCCCTCTGTCTGGGAAACTGAGGTTCCTGGCGGAGCTACTAATGTGCCCCCAATTCAGAATTCATTAAGATCCAGTGCTGATTACCCATGGAAAAAACAGTATCCCTTGTGGCCCGAAGCCCAATGAGGTATCCAGCCTTTAATAACCAAGTTCTTAAAATATGCTCTGTTATCCAATCTCTGTGCAATACCCCCATTCTGTCCATAAAAAACCAAAGTAGCGAACACAGGTTTGTTCAAGACGTGAGAGCTGTTAATGAGGTACTAATTCCATTTTACCTGATAGCCCCTAATCCATACACCGTACTGACCCAAGTCCCAGAAAATGCAAACTGGTTTACAGTGCTAGACCTAAAGGATACCTTCTTTTGCACTCCCCTGCACCCAGACTCCCAATATCTCTTTGCCTTTGAGTGGACAGATCCAGACACTCATAACACTTTGCAGCTAGCCTGGACTGTGCTGACCCAAGGCTTCAGGGATAGCCCTCAACTGTTTGGAAACGCATTAGCAAAGGTTTGCCAGGTCCTGAACCCTGCTACTCTAATGCCAGATCCCCCACCCCAAGGGTCCCTCATTCACTCCTATGCAGAGACTATTGAACAAGTTTATTCCAGTAGGCCAGACCTCAAGGATGAGTCCCTGACCAAACCTGATGCAAAATGGTTTACCGATGGAACGAGTTTTATACATGGAGGGGTAAGAAAGGCCGGCCTGCAGACAATTGTTGTGTCTGGAGCTCTGTCTACCCTCTTACACCCCTGCCCAAAAGGCCGCGTTGATTGCCTTGACAAGAGCACTCCAGCTAGGAAAGGATTCCAAGTATGGATTCCTAGTACTACATGTCCATGCTACCATATGGAAAGAAAGGAGACTACTAACAGCCAAAGGATCCCCTATAAAACACCAGGCAGAAATTCTAGAACTCCTAAAAGAGGTCCAGTTTCCAAAGAAGGTTGCAGTTGTTCACTGCAGGGGTCCCCAAAGGGGCCATACCTCCCTTATAAGGGGAAATGCCCTGGCAGACAAGGCTGCTAAGGCTGTAAAGAACAGCCAGTTCTACAAGCTGCAGCTCTCATACCCGACAGTCCACCCTTCCCAACGGTGCCATCTTATAAACCTGAAGAACTCAAGTGGGCTAAACGTGGGGGACTGGAAAGAGACCTCTCCGGGTGGCTGACAAAAGATAACAAGCTTTTCTCTTTCTGACTTACTTCGAGAGAGTGGCATGGACACATATACACTACCAAATGTAAAACCGATAGCTAGTGGGAAGCAGCCGCATAGCACAGCGAGATCAGCTCTGTGCTTTGTGACCACCTAGAGGGGTGGGATAGGGAGGGTGCGAGGGAGGGAGATGCAAGAGGGAGGGGATATGGGGATATAGCTGATTCACTTTGTTATAAAGCAGAAACTAACACACCATTGTAAAATAATTACACTCCAATAAAGATATTAAAAAGATAACAAGCTTCTCATTCCCAGGGCCAAGCAATGGAAAGTAATTCAGCACTACCACAAATCCTCCCACTTGGGGTGGGACTCCCTATTCAAACTGGTTACTCAAGTGTTCCTGGGGAAGGGACTGTCCCAAACTGTTAAAAATGTCACCAGAGCTTGCGAGCTTTATGCCCGCAATGACCCAGGGAGCCACTCCATACCTCTGCCCCTAACTCAGCTCCTACAACATTGGGGAACCTATCCAGCAGAAGATTAGCAAATGGACTTTACCCAAATGCCCCTGTGTAGGGGATGAAAATACCTATTGGTATTCATAGGCATCTTACAGGGTGGATAGAAAGCTATCCCTGCTAGAACTGAAAAGGCAATAGACATATTCAGATTTCTGCTTAAAGAGATAATTCCAAGATTTGGATTACCCAAAAGCGTACAGAGTGATAATAGACATTCCTTCACTGCCCAAGCTGACCCAACAGGTTTCCTCAGCTCTGGGTGTTAACTATTACTTCCAGTCTTTCTGGAGGCCCCAATCCTCAGGCAAGGTAGAAAAAAGCAAATATTGTTCTAAAAAGAATGCTTGCTAAGCTATACCAAGAGACTTCAGAAACCTGGGTTTCCCTCCTGCCTGTAGCCCTTCTATGGACCAGGATGGCCCGAAAGGGAATTTTAAAACTTAGCCCGTTTGAAATGACCTATGGGAAGTCCTTTTGATTTCAGATCTCATTTGACGAGGAAACCCACAAATCAGTCTCACACATTCTTAGCTTGAGCCAAGTTCAAAGGGCCCTCCAAGAATATAGGAACAAAGTGCTACTCACCCCTACAAAAGAAAAGGTTGAGGTCTCCATCCAGTCAAGGGACTGTGTCCTACTAAAAACGTGGAAGGAAGGGTCCCCTGAGGACCAGCTACAACCAAACCGGAAGGGACCATATCAAGTGTTACTGAGTACCCCAACTGCTGTCAAGCTATGGAGAGCTGGATACATCCATCTGAAATAAAACCTGTATCTTCTAAGTCCCAGAGGGAACCAGAGGGGACCTACTCCTGCGAGCCAGTGGAAGACCTCAGATACCTGGTCAAGAGAACAGATAAGTGACTTCATGTGGCCGTGCTGGGTTGGCCTAGTATTCCTTGTGTTTCTATCATGCTCGTAATCTGCCGCTTTTCAGAACCCCCTCCCCCTGGTAAACATCATCTTTGCCCCTGCTGGGTCTGAAAAAAATATATAGTAATACGATGGTGAAAGCCATGATACTCCTGGTAAGACTTCTGACAATGGTCGTGTCCCAGGGGAAATGGGAAAATAATGCTTGAGTAAACATATCTAAAATAGCTGCCTGGGGAGAAAAACTAGTTAATTGTTGGGTCTATCATAAAAACCCTGGCTTACAACAAACATTAAAGGTACAAATAGGTAAATACAACAAGGGTATTATCAATTCAGACATGGAAAACAAAACCTCCACTGATTTGAGTGCAATAGGCAATACCCGTCAGGTCCAACACCTTGCCTACGACTGACTTCTTTTAAAAGGGTGACTTATAACTTTTCCATTAATCATGGCTACTTTTGTTATTCAGAAAACCAGTCATGCTTCCGATGCCACTACACCTCTGGTTCTCTTGGGTATGATGAGCCTCTTTGGAGAAATCCTTGGCCACCAGATGTTAATATCACCATGGTGTTTTGGAACCTGGACCCAAACTGCATTCCCAGGAATGCCTCCACTCTGTGCATTTATAATGAAGACCAGACCCAAGATGCCTTACAGGATAGGGATGGAATGGACTAAAAGTTGGGCTAGAACTGTTGGACTCTATGGAAGCGATGGGTAAAAGCCTCTTACTACACCATCTCATCTAAGCCAAGGGCATAGAATACTCCTGGACTTAACTATTTTGAATATACTGATGGCCCCTTGTACCCGTATTGTGATCATAACTTGTCCCTTCCATAGATCTGGATAGCTGCTTCCTTGTTAAATTCTTCTCTTCCCAGATCTCTTGTTGCACCTTCAGGATATGTCTGCATATGTGGCGTTCCCCAAAATGAGGGCCCAAAGACAAGGGCACCTCAGGGAAAAATTGGTCCCTATGTAAATGCTTATCCTTATACTGATAATGTGTTACACGAGGGAGAATGTATATTAGGACATTTGTTTCCATTTACAGTCACAATACATAATAATACTCAATACCATCCCAGGTGGCCATCATATTAATATTGGCAGGAATAGGACTGACAGGGCAATTAGCAGCTCCATGGGGAGGCTTTGCCTACCATGAGGTAGCCTAGAAAATCTAACCAACACTTTCGAGAGCCTAGCCCTGACCAGTGGAAATGCCCTAAATAGGCTTTCAGCTCCTTTAAACTCACCAGCCAATGTGGTCATGGACAATTGGCCTTGGATTACTTGCTGGTGGAGCAGAGTGGTGGTTATGCAGTCATAAACAAAATCTGCTGTACCTATGTTAATAATTCGGTCCAGATTGAGATGGACATCAAAAAGATTTATAAATAAGCATCCTGGTTACACCACTATAACCAGGGGTGAGACTCTAATGCCATCTGGTCCACCATTAAGAGTGGCCTCCCTAGCCTTACTTCATTCCTGCCCCTCCTGGGCTCAGTAATGGTCATATTCCTACTCCTTCTCTTTGGACCCTGCCTCTTTAACCTCTTGGTAAAGTTCTGTCTTCCAGGTCTTTGACAGTTCCACGTCAAAATGATGGCTCTGCGAGGATTACTGCCCATACTGCTCTCTGACTCAAAACAAGAAGCTGTCCTGCCTCTCTGGGACCCCTAGACCAGGCATCCAGAGATTTTTACTCACTGACAGGCAGGCAGGGTTGATGCCCCTGCCCAGCCCTGAAGCAGCTATAGAAGATGGACCATGGCCCTTCTACTTCCCATAAGAATATGGAAGTAAAATCTCTGAAGGGGAAATGAGACAGGAGGGAAAGGGACAGGACACAAAGCCTAGAAATGAAGAAGGGGCTCAGCTGTTGGGATGTGATAAAGACCAGCTGGAACCAGCTGAAACCAAGGTGGCTTTGAGAATAGTCTGGTCATTGACCTTTAGCTCATTATACCTTCATTGTCATACTAAGAAACAACACTCTTATGCCATGGAAGTTCCCAGGAGGGCCATAAAAGGCCAAAAAGTGGGCAGTGGCCTAATCTCTGGGAAATCTCTACCCTCCCCCAAAATAACAAGACTATTCCTCCCACTCATTAGCCTGTGAAATTACTTAGCCCATGAAAGCCAAAGACCCCATACTCCCAGGCCACTCTCACTTTCCCATGCCTTGGGGCCACTCCTCTCACTTTCCAAGATGGTCCAAATTCTGCCTATGGAATGTCTGTCTCTCTAAATAAACTTGCTTTTCCTTTACGTTGGCTCGCTCTTGAATTCTTTCCCCATGAAGCCAAGAACCCTCACTTGGCAGTTTGTCCTAAGGACTCCTGCATGTCCCAGGACATGACATTTCCCTCTCCTACAACACCAAGACTTGGTGTGTCCCAAAGGGGAGGGTCACAGCACCTAGATGAAGACTGATTAGAAGCTGGACCCTCACTCACCAGCTAGGAAAGTATGTAGTTAAGCCCCAGGGAGAAACTAGGAGATGAACATTTTTACCTGTTCTATCTGCACTGCGCCCTGGTGTACAGCCACGTGGTAGTGGTGGTGGTGGTGGGGTGTTCCTGCACCTGTTTAAAAATTGCTTATTTGTTTGCTACAGTCCTTTGGAACTTGGGAATGCAAACCCTGTTGACCTATCAGAGCTAGTTGGTTTTGAGGCCAGTCCCTTATGGGGTAGCTGCAAAAGTTGGAAAACCAGAAGTGTATACAAGCTCCTAGGAAGGTACTGGTGACTTGATTGTATTGTTGCAGTGTGCTAGAGGGGGAAGGCAGGGGTAATGTCACCAGCCTCCCTAGTCTCTGGGGAAGGATTGTAGCCAGCCCCTCCATGTTTGCTACATTAGAAGTTTGGACCCTCAGGCAGCAGTATGCAGTTAGACCCCTTCCAGGGAGAGATTGGGAGATGGGCATTTTGGGGGGCATTTTTTTTGCCTCTTCTCTTTGTGCTGAGCCCTGGGGGAATAGCCACAGAAAGTGTTCACATGCCCATTAAGAACTGCTTTTTCGTTTGCTATAGCCTTGTGGGTCTCCTGGACATGAGCCTCATTGGCTTCCAGAGATAGATAGATGTTTGGGGACCCCATACCTCTGTGGGAGTCTCAAAATTTGGCACAATGGATGTGCAGTAAAAAACTTCCACTCTTCAAGGAGAACCTGAGAGTTGAAGGTTCCCTCCCATTTGTATGGCACTGTGCTTGGGGCAGGGGTTATGGTGAGAATGTGTCTCAGTTTTTCCTATCCATTTTTGTGTGGGTATTTTCTCATTCAATCGATGTGTAGGAGTTAGTCAGCTAGTTTCTGGATTTCTTTCAGAGGGAATTACTCCTTGGGTAGCTGTACATTCATTGCATTCCGGGAGGAGGGAAGTTCAGGGCTTTCCTATGTCATCATCTTGGTCGACCTTTCAGCATGCCATTAGGTTCTGTAATTCATTTTTATATACTTTTAAAAAGTGAGCATTCTACATTTGTTGGGTATGGCATTGTATTTATATCAGTTAGGTCAACTTGCTGAAGATTTTACTGAAAGACATATGCAGTAACTGATTTGTTGTTGCTTTTTCTATCAATTTTTAAGAGGTATTTTACCAGCCCCCACTGTGATGGTATAATTCCTTCAATTTTTGTTTCATACATTTTGAAACTACATTTTAGGTGCACATATATCTGTACTCTTCCTAGGGAAATAAGTATTTTGTCAGTTTTCTCATGCTTAAAATAGGACTTTAATATTGCCCACATCATAAGGCTGTTGTAAGGATTAAATTAGTTAATATACTAGAAGCCTTTTGGAGATTTTCTGTTGTATATTAAGTAATGTATTTTTGTTTTCTATGTTCTTAATTTAAAAAAAATAGGTACATGTATAAGCAAATAAATTGAAGAAAGCTTAGAAAACGAGTCATAAAGTCAGTTAACAGAAATAAGGCCAAGTATATCAGAAATGAAAATGAATGAATCAAATTACACTCCTCTGGCTCAAAAAAAAAAATAAAGATGAAGAGATATATAAAATCTCTAAACATGGTACCTCAAAGAGATACTTTAAAAAGTTACCTGAATAGGGCTTCCCTGGTGGCGCAGTGGTTGAGAGTCCACCTGCCGATGCAGGGGACACGGGGTTCGTGCCCTGGTCCGGGAAGATCCCACATGCCGCGGAGTGACTGGGCCCGTGAGCCATGGCTGCTGAGCCTGCGTGGCAAAAAGAAGTTACCTGAATATACAATGGAGAAAAGACAGACTCTTCAACAAGTTGTGCTGGGAAAACTGGACAGCTACATGTAAAAGAATGAAAATTATAACCATTTATAACACCATACACAAAAATAAACTCAAAATGGATCAAAGACCTAAATGTGGATCTACACTGTAGAACTCTTAGAGGAAAACACAGGCATAACACCCTTGGACAGGGAGCTCTCCAAGATGGTGGAGGAGTAGAAGGACGTGGAGTTCATCTCTCCTCACAAACACATCAAGAATGCATCTACAAATGGAACAAATTCACAGGGAGCACCTGATGAACACTAACAGAGGATACTGGACACCTAAAAGGACAAGAAAGGTCCCCACGTAACTGGGTAGGATGAAAGAAAGATGGGAAAAGGAAGAGGAAAGGAAGCAGGATGGGACCTGCCTCCCTGGCAGGGAACTGGGGAGAGGTTCCTGCATCAGGGGAAGCATCCTCACTGCGGGAAGATCAGCTGGGAAAGAAGGGGAGCTTTGGGGGCTCGGAGGAGAGCCCAGCAACCAGTCTGTGGCAGGCTGGACAGAGTGAGACCTACACAGATGGTCTGTGCCACAGCCCTGCATGCCACAGCCTGAGACGTGTGTCCACCGGTGCACATGGGGGCTGGGTGCTGGAACGTGGGAGTTGGAGAGCAGACCCAGGGAGGAACTGCTGTTGGCTGTGAGGAGACAGCCTGAGAGGTTGGGAGTGAGGAGCTCTGCAAATGGTAATGCTTGTGGAGGAAGCACGGGCCACCACAGAAGCAAAGCACCATTGTTGAGTGACACGCAGAGGGCTGGGCCACCATTGCAGCCTCTCTCCTCACACGCTGGCCCCCGCCTCCATGGGCACTAGGGAGGGCTCACACCACAGCCGACTCGCGCTACCCCAGCACCCTCCCACTTGGGTGGCCTGCTGGCTGTGATCACCGCCTCAGCCCCTTCCTGCCTGATGGGCTTGTGTGCTCTGGCAACTTCTAGAGCAGACTCTGGTGGGAGGAACACACACAGAGGTGGGGCTGAAACCATAGCTGAGCCCCAGGAGCCATGTGACTAAGAAGAACTGAAACCTCTTCTCGTAGCTGCAGGAACCGTGAAGTTACACCCCCACTGAAGGCTTCCTAAATTCAGCGTCTGTGGAACATCTGAAAGGACAAGTGCTCCAGCAGCTGGGGTGGGTATGGCTTAAGCAGCTGTGGGCTTTGTGGGCACGAATGTACGTGGTGGGGGTTGGGCCAGGCCAGACTCTGAGCTGCCTCCATAGCTCCCACAGCAGGTCCAGGTGCACAGCTACTGCAGACCTGAGACATGACCTCAATGGATCTGTGCCAGTGGCCTGGTGCAAAAACCTCCTGAGAGTCACCAGGGCAAATTGCCAGCATACCCACACTGAGGGTGGGACTGAGAGCAGTGCCAACAACAGGTTATTTTGTGAGCCCACACAATGGGTGAAAGCGGACACAATGGAGCACATTCACAGGTGAACACCTCCAGAGGAGGAATACTCAGTGGCTTCTCTCCCAGTGGAACTGCTCTAATCCCACCTACCTTGCACTGCAGATCAGAAATACAGCTAAGAAACAGATCTGAAAGCCTCTACTCCAATAACTAGGGAGCAGACCCCACCCCTGACAGGGCAGTGACAACCACAGAGCAAAGGGGAGGCCCTGCTCAATATCCAGGGCAGGCTCTGGTCACCACACCACCAGTCAAACCCCCTAGCAAAGGAATAATGGCACAAGCCTCTGGAGCAAACTCACCCACGAGGGGTCAGACACCAGGAGCAAGAGGAACTATGATCCTGCAGCCTGCACAAAGGAGACCACAAACACGGTAAGTTTGACAAAATGAGACCACAAAGAAATATGTTGCAGATGAAGGAGCAAGATAAAGACCTACAAGAACAATTAAATGAAGAGGAGGTAGGTAATCTACCTGAAAAAAGAATTCATAATAATGATAATAAACATGATCCAACAGGTCTGAAAAAGAATGGAGGCAAAGATCAAGAAGATACAAAAAATATTTTAAAAGACCTAGAAGAACTAAAGAACAAACAAGAGATAAACAATAACTGAAATGAAGAATACACTAGAAGGAATCAATAGCAGAATAACTGAGGCAGAAGAACAGATAAATGAGCTGGAAGACAGAATGGTGGAAATCTCTGCTGTGGAAAAGAATAAAGAAAAAAGAATGCAAACAAATGACGGTAGTCTCAGAGACCTCTGGGACAACGTTAAACATAGCAACATTTGAATTATAGGGATTCCAGAAGAAGAAAAAAAGAGAGAAAGGGCCTGAGAAAATATTTGAAGAGATTATAGCTGAAAACTTCCCTAACATGGGAAAGGAAATAGTCACCCAAGTCCAGGAAATGCAGAGAGTCCCATACCGGATAAACCCAAGGAGGAACCTGCCAAGACACATATTAATCAAACTAACAAAAATTAACTACAAAAAAAATATTAAAAGCAACAAGAGAAAAGCAACAAATAACATACAAGGGGATACCCACAAGGTTATCAGCTGATTTTTCAGCAGAAACTGCAGACCAGAAGGGAGAGGCACGATACATTTAAAGTGCTGAAAGGGATAAACCTACAACCGAGATTACTCTACCCAGCAAAGCTCTCATTCAGATTTGACAGAGAAATCAAAAGCTTTACAGACAAGCAAAAGCTAAGAGAATTCACCGCCATCAAACCAGCTTTACACAAGGGCTAAAGAAACTTCTCTAAGCACAGGGCAAATAAAAAGAGGCCACAACTAGAAACAAGAAAATCACAAAGGGGAAAGCTCACTGGTAAATGCAAACATGGAGTAAAAGCAGGAAATCATCCATACACAAATATATCAAAACCAGCAACCATGAGGAGAGTACAAATGCAGGAAATGGGAATTGCATTTGAAATTAAGAGACCACACACTTATAAGAATCTTGCATATATCTATAGACTGCTTTATCAAAATGTCATGGGAAATGCAATCCAAAGCTCTCTACAAAAGATACACACGCAAAAAAGAAAATGCAGCCCAAACACAACATTAAATATGGTCATCAAATGACAAGAGAAGAGAACAAAAGAGGAAGGGAAGAAAAACGACCTACAAATACCAACCAAAAACAATTAAGAAAATGGCAATAGGAACATACATATCGATAATTACCTCAAATGTAAATGGATTAAATGTTCCAACATAAAGACAGAGACTGGCTGAATGGATACAAAAACAAGACCCATATATATGCTGTCTATAAAGGGCCCACTTCAGACCTAGGGACACATACAAACTGAAAGTGAGGGGATGGAAAATGATATTCCCTGAAAATTGAAATCAAAAGAAAACTGGAGTAGCAATATTCATATTAGATAAAATAGACTTTAAAATAAAAACTGTTACAAGAGACAAGGAAGGACACTACATAATGATCAAGGGATCAACCCAAGAAGAAGATACACCAATTGAAATATATATATACACCCATCATAGGAGCACCTCAATATATAAGGCAAATGCTAACAGCCATAAAAGGGGAAATCGACAGCAACACAATGATAGTGGGGGACTTTAACACCCCACTTACACCAATGGACATATCATCCAGACAGAAAATCAAAAAGGAAACACAAGGCTTAAATGACACATTAGGCCAGATAGACTTAATTGATATTTACAGGACATTCTATCTGAAAGCAGAAATACACTTTCTTCTCAAGTGCACAAGGAACATTTTCCAAGACAGATCACATCTTGGCTAACATGTCAAGCCTCAGTAAATTTAAGAATATTGAAATCATATCAAGCATCTTTTCCAACCACAAAGCTATGAGATTAGAAATCAACTACAGGAAAAAAAAAAACTGGAAAAAACACAAACACATGGAGGCTAAACAATATGTTACTAAATAACCAAAAGATCACTGAAAAATCAAAGAGGAAATCAAAAGATACCTAGAGACAAATAACAACAAAATATGATGCTCCAAAACCTATGGGATGCAGCAAAAGCAGTTCTAAGAGGGAAGTTTATAGCAATACAATCTTACCTCAGGAAAGAAGAAAAATCTCAAACAACCAAAACTTACACCTATAGCAACTAGAGAAAAAAGAACAAACAAAACCCAAAGTTAGCAGAAGGAAAGAAATCATAAAGATCAGAGCAGAAATAGAGGTGAAGAAAACAATAGCAGAGAGACCTTCAAGATGGCAGAGGAGTGAGACCTGGAGATCACCTTCCTCCCCACAAATACATCAGAAATACATGTACATGTGGAACAACTCCTACAGAACACCTACTGATCACTGGCAGAAGACCTCAGACTTCTCAAAAGACAAGAAACTCCCTACGTACTTGGGTAGGGCAAAAGAAAAAACAAAAAAACAGAGACAAAAGAATAGAGACAGGACCTGCACCACTGGGAGGGAGCTGTGAAAGAGGAAAAGTTTCCACACGCTAGGAAGCCCCTTCACTGGTGGAGACGGGGGTGGCTGGGGGGAAGCTTCAGAGCCACAGAGTAGAGCACAGCAACAGAGGTGCAGAGATTCCCGCACACAGGATTGGGGCCAACCAGCACTCACCAGCCCGAGAGGCTTGCCTGCTCACCTGCTGGCCAGGACGGGTGGGGGCTGGGAGCTGAGGCTCGGGCTTCAGAGGTCAGATTCCAGGGAGACAACTGGGGTTGGGTGCATGAACAAAACCTGAAGAGGGCTAGTGTGCCACAGCTAGCCGGGATGGAGTACGGGAAAAAGTGTGGACCTCACTAAGAGTCGACAGACCATTGTTTCAGGGTGCACAAGGAGAGGGAATACAGAGCACCACCTACACAAGTTCCAGAGGTGGGCATGAACCGTAGCTATCAGCACAGACCCCAGAGACAGGCATGAAACACTAAGGCTGCTGCTGCAGCCACCAAGAAGCGTGTGTGAAAGCACAGGTCACTATCCACACCTCCCCTCCCAGGAGCTTGTGCAGCCCGCCACTGCCAGGGTCCCCTGATCCAGGGACAACTCCCCCAGCAGAACACAAGGCACACCTCAGGCTGGTGCAACGTCACACAAGCCTCTGCTGCCGCAGTCTCACCCCGCATTCCATACCCCTCCCTTCCCCAGGCCTGAGTGAGCCAGAGCCCCCTATTCAGCTGCTACCTTAACCCTGTCCTGTCTGAGCGAAGAACAGATGCCCTCAGGAGACCTACAGGCAGAGGTGGGGGCAAATCCAAAGCTGAACCCCAGGAGCTGTGCGAACAAAAAAGGGAAAGGGGAGTCTCTCCCAGTAGCCTCAGGAGCAGTGGATTAATCTCCACAATCAACTTGATGTACACTGCATCTGTGGAATACCTGAGGAAACAATGAATCATCCCAAAATTGAGGTGGTGGACATTGGGAGCAACGATATATATATACTTTTACTTTTTCTCTCTGTGTTTATGTGTATGCTTCTTTGTGTGATTATGTCTGTATAGCTTTGCATTTACCACGTGTACTAGGTTTCTGGGTGTCTGTTTATGTTTGTTTTTCTTAGTATAGTTTATACAACTTATCACTGGTGGATTTGTTTTTTGGTTTGGTTGCTATCTTTTTTTATTTTTAATTATTTTTAATTTTTTATTTTAATAACTTTATTTTATTTTTTTTCTTTCCTTCTTTCTTTTTTTCTCCCTTTTCTTCTGAGCCGTGTGGCTGACAGGGTCATGGTGCTCTGGACGGGTGTCAGGCTTGTGCCTCTAAGATGGGAGAGCTGAGTTCAGGACATTTGTCCACCACAGACCTCCCGGCTCCACATAAAATCAAATGGTGAATGCTCTCCCAGAGATCTCCACCTCAACGTTAAGACCCAGCTCCACTCAAGAACCAGCAAGCTACAGTGCTGGACAACCTATGCCAAACAACTAGCAAGACAGGAACATAATGCCACCCATTAGCAGAGTGGCTGTCTAAAATCATAATAAGGTCACAGACACCCCAAAACACACCGCTGATGCAGTCCTGCCCACCAGAAAGACAAGATCCAGCCTCATCCACCAGAACACAGGCACTAGTCCCCTCCACTGGCAAGCCTACACAACCCACTGAACCAACCTCACCTACTGGGGGCAGACACCAAAAACAAGGGGAACTATGAGCCTGCAGTCTGCAAAAAGGAGACCCCAAACACAGTAAGTTAAGCAAAATGAGAAGGCAGAGAAACACACAGCAGGTGAAGGAGCAAGGTAAAAACCCACCAGACCAAACAAATGAAGAGGAAATAGGCAGTCTACCTGACAAAGAATTCAGAATAATGATAGTAAAGATGATCCAAAATCTTGGAAATAGAATGGAGAAAATACAAGAAACGTTTAACAAGGACCTGGAAGAACTAAAGAGCAAAGAAACAATGATGAACAACACTAAATGAAATTAAAAATTCTCAAGAAGGAATCAATAGCAGAATAACTGAGGCAGAAGAACGAGTAAGTGACCTGGAAGATAGTGGAAATAACTACTGCAGAGGATAAAGAAAAAAGAATGAAAATAATTGAGGACAGTCTCAGAGACCTCTGGGACAATGTTAAATGCACCAACATTCGAATTATAGGGGTCCCAGAAGAATTAGAGAAAAAGTAAGGGACTGAGAAAATATTTGAAGAGATTATAGTTGAAAACTCCCCTAATATGGGAAAGGAAATAGTCAAGTCCAGGAAGCACAGAGTCCCATACAGGATAAATCCAAGGAGAAACCTGCCAAGACACATATTAATCAAAGTATCAAAAATTAAATACAAAGAAAAAATATTAAAAGCAGCAAGGGAAAAACAACAACATACAAGAGAATCCGCATAAGGTTAACAGATGATCTTTCAGCAGAAACTCTGCAAGCCAGAAGCAAGTGGCAGGACATATTTAAAGTGATGAAAGGGAAAAACCTACAACCAAATTATTCTGCCCAGCAAGGTTCTCATTCAGATTCGACAGAGATTTTAAAACCTTTCCAGACAAGCAAAAGCTAAGAGAACTCAGCACCACCAAACCAGCTTTACAACCAATGATGAAGGGACTTCTCTAGGCAGGAAACACAAGAGAAGGAAAAGGCCCTCAATAACAATCCCAAAACAATTAAGAAAATGGTAATAGGAACACACATATCGATAACTACCTAAAATGTAAATGGATTAAAGCTCCCACCAAAAGACATAGACTGGGTGAATGGATACAAAAACAAGACGCATATATATGCTGTCTACAAGAGACCCACTTCAGACCTAGGGACACAAACAGGAGGAAACTGAGGGCATGGAAAAAGATACTCCATGCAAATGGAAATGAAAAAAAAGCTGGAGTAGCAATTTTCATATCAGACAAAATAGACTTTAAAATAAAGACTATTAGACAAAGAAGGACACTACATAATGATCAAGGGATCAATCCAAGAAGAAGATATAACAATTGTAAATATTTATGCACCCAACAGGATAGAAAGCACAGAGATAAACCCACACACATACGCTCACCTTATTTTTGATAAAGGAGGCAAGAGTACAGAATGGAGAAAAGACACCCTCTTCAATAAGTGGTGCTGAGAAAACTGGACAGGTACATGTAAAAGAATGAAATTAGAACAGTCCCTAACACCATACACAAAAATAAACTCCAAATGGGTTAAAGACCTAAATGTAAGGCCAGACACTATCAAACTTTTAGAGGAAAACACAGGCAGAACACTCAATGACATAAGTCACAGCAAGATCCTTTTTGACCCACCTCCTAGACAAATGGAAATAAAAATAAACAAACAGAACTTAATGAAATGTAAAAGCTTTTGCACAGTAAAGGAGACCATAAACAAGACTAAAAGACAACCCTCAGAATGGGAGAAAACATTTGAAAATGAAGCAACTGACAAATTATTAATCTCCAAAATATACAAGCAGCTGATGCAACTCAATATCAAAACCCAATCCAAAAATGGGCAGAAGACCTGCATAGATATTCCTCCAAAAAGATATACAGACAGCATACAAACACATGAAAGAATGCTCCACATCACTAATCATTAGATAAATGCAAATCAAAACTACAATGAGGTATCACCTCACACTGTCAGAATGGCCAGCAACAAAATATCTACAAAGAATAAATGCTGGAGAGGGTGTGGAGAAAAGGGAACCCTCTTGCACTGTTGGTGGGAATGTAAGTTGATACAGCCAATATGGAGAACAGTATGGCGGTTCCATAAAAAATTAAAAATAAAACTACCATACGACCCAGCTATCCCATTACTGGGCATATATCTTGAGAGAACCATAATTCAAAAAGAGTCATGTACCATAATGTTTATTGCCGCTCTATTTACCATAGCCAGGATATGGAAGCAACCTAAGTGTCCATCGACAGATGAATGGATAAAGAAGATGTAGCACATATATAGAATCGAATATTACTCAGCCATTAAAACAAACGAAATTGAGTTATTTGTAGTGTGGTGGATGGACCTACAGTCTGTCATAGAGTGAAGTAAGTTAGAAAGAGAAAAACGAATACCCTATGCTAACATACATATATATATATAATCTAAAAAAAAACAAAAAAATCGTTACGAACAACCTAGGGGAAGGACAGGAATAATGATGCAGATGTAGAGAATGGACTTCAGGACACGGCATGGGGGATGGGTAAGCTGGGACAAAGGGAGCGAGTGGCATGGACTAATATATACTACCAAATATAAAGTAGATAGCTAGTGTGAAGCAGCTGCCAAGCACAGGGAGATCAGCTCAGTGCTTTGTGACCACATAGAGAGGTGGGCTAGGGAGGGTGGGAGGGAGATGCAGGAGGAGGAGATATGGGGATATATGCATATGTATAGCTGATTCACTTTGTTATAAAGCAGAAACTAACACACTGTTGTAAAGCAATTATACTCCAATAAAGATGTTTCAAAAAAAAAAATAACAAAGTTTAATGAAAGTAAAACCTGGTTTTTTGAGAAGTTAAACAAAATTGATAAACCTTTAGCCAGAGACAACTCAATAAAATTAGAAATGAAAAAGGAGAAGTTACAACCAACACCACAGAAGTACAAAGGATCATAAGAGTGCTACAAACGATATACACCAATAAAATGGACAATCTAGAAGAAATGGACAATTTCCTAGAAAGGTATCGATACAATCTCCCAAGAATGAACTAGGAAGAAATAGAAACTATGAACAGAGCAATTACAAGTACTTAAATTGAAAGTGAGATTAAAAATCATCCAACAAACAAAAGTCCAGGACCAGATGGCTTCATAGCCGAATTCTATGCAACACTTAGAGAAGAGTTAACATCTATCCTTCTGAAACTCTTCCAAAAAATGGCAGAGGAAGGAACACTCCCAAGATCATTCTATGAGGCCACCATCACCCTCATACCAAAACAAGACAGATACCACAAAAAAAGAAAGTTGCAGGCCAATATCACTGATGAACATAGACCCAAATGCTTCAAAAATATACTAGCAATCTGAATCCAACAATACCTTAAAAGGATCTTACACCATAATCAAGTGGAATTCATCCCAGGGATGCAAGGATTTTTCAGTATCCACAAATCAACCAGTGTGATACACCACCTCAACAAATTGAAGAATAAAAACCATATGATCATCTTGATAGATGCAGAAGAAGCTTTTGACACAATTCAACACCCATTTATGATAAAAACTCTCCAGAAAGAAGCATAGAGGGAAGCTACCTCAACATAATAAAGACCATATATGACAAACCCACAGCAAATATTCTCAGCGGTGAAAAACTGAAAGCATTTCCCTTAAGATCAGGAACAAGACAAGCACGTCGACTCTAAGCATTTTTATTCAAAATAGTTTTGGAAGTCCTAGCCACAGCAATCAGGGAAGAAAAAGAAATAAAAGGAATTCAAATTGGAAAAGAAGAAGTAAAACTGTCACTGTTTCTGGGCTTCCCTGGTGGCGTAGTGGTTGAGAGTCCGCCTGCTGATGCAGGGGACACGGGTTCATGCCCTGGTCCAGGAAGATCACCATGCTGCAGAGCAGCTGGGCCTGTGAGCCATGGCCGCTGAGCCTGTGCGTCCGGAGCCTGTGCTCCAAAACGGGAGAGGCCACAACAGTGAGAGGCCCACGTACCACAAAAAAAAAAAAAAAAAGTCACTGTTTCCAAATGACATGATAGTATACATAGAAAATCCTAAAGATGCCACCAGAAAACTACTAGAGCTCATCAATTAATTCTGTAAAGTTTCAGGATACAAAATTAGTACACAGAGATCTTTTGCATTCCTATACACTAACAATGAAAGATAAGAAAGAAAAATCAAGGAAACAGTCCCATATACCATCATATCAAAAATAATAAAATACCTAGGAATAAAGCTACAGAAGGAGGCAAAAGACCTGTACTCAGAAAACTATAATATAGGGATGAAAGAAATCAAACAACACAGATGGAGGGATAGGCATGTTCTTGGATTGGAAGAATCAATACTGTGAAAGTAACTATACTACCCAAAGCAATCTACAGATTCAGTGCAATCCCTATCAAATTACCAATGGCATTTTTCCCAAAACTAGAACAAAAATTCTTAAAATTTGTATGGAAACACAAAAGACCACGAATAGCCAAAGCAATCTTGAGGGGAAAAAAAAGGGAGCTGGAGGAATCAGGCTCCCTGACTTCAGACTATACTACAAAGCTACAGTAATCAAGACAGTATGGTACTGGCACAAAAACACAAATATGGATCAATGGAACAGGATGGAAAGTCCAGAGATAAACCCACGCACCTATAGCCAACTAATCTATAACAAAGTAGGCAAGAATATACAATAGAGAAAAGACAGACTCTTCAATAAGTGATGCTGGGAAAACTGGACAGCTATATGTAAATGAATGAAACTGTAACA
Organism: Lagenorhynchus albirostris; assembly: GCF_949774975.1. Taxonomy (NCBI): domain Eukaryota; kingdom Metazoa; phylum Chordata; class Mammalia; order Artiodactyla; family Delphinidae; genus Lagenorhynchus; species Lagenorhynchus albirostris. Next base: position 62,795,520 of record NC_083102.1, read on the forward strand.
TTCCCTAACACCATACACAAAAATAAACTCAAAATGGATTTAAAGACCTAAATGTAAGGCCGGATGCTATAAAACTCTTATAGGAAAACATACGCTGAACACTCTTACATAAATCACAGCAAGATCTTTTTCAATCCACCTCCTAGAGTAATGAAAAAATAAAGAAATGGGACCTAATTAAACTGAAAAGCTTTTGCAACATAAACAAAAGGAAACCATAAACAAAATGAAAAAAACCCCACAGACTGGGAGAAAATGTTCGCAGACAAAGCAAGTGACAGGATTAATCTTCAAAATATACAAAGAGCTCATGTAGCTCAATATCAAAAAAGCAAACAACCCAATCAAAAAATGGGCAGAAGATCTAAATGGACATTTCTCCAAAGAAGATATACAGTTGGCCAAAAAGCACATGAAAAGATGCTCAACATCACTAATTATTAGAGAAATGCAAATCAAAACTACGATGATGTATTACCTCACACCAGTCACAATTGCCAGCCTCAAAAACTCCACAAACAATAAATGCTGCAGAGGGTGTGGAGGAAAAGGAACCCTCCTACACTGCTGGTGGGAATGTAAATTGCTACAACCACTATGGAGAAGAGTACAGAAGTTCCTTCAAAAACTAAAAATAGAAGTACCATATGATCCAGCAATCCCATTTCTGGGAATATATCCGAGGAAAACTATAATCTGAAAAGATACATGCACCCCAGTGTTCACTGCAGAAGTGTTTACAATAGTCAGGATGTGGAAACACCCTAAATGTCCACTGACAAAGGAATGGATAAAGAAGATGTGGTACCTATATACAATGGAATATTACTCAGCCATAAAAAGAAGGAAATAATGCCATTTGCAGCAACATGGAAGACCTAGATTGTCATACTGAGTGAAGTAATTCAGACAAAGAAAGACAATTATCATATGATACAGCTTATATGTGGAATCCAAAAAAGGGTACAAATTAACCTATCTACAAATCAGAAATAGAGTTATAGTTGTAGAAAAGAAACTTATGGTTAGCAGTGGCTGGTGGGGGAGGGATAAACTGGGAGATTGGGATTGATTTATAAACACTACTCTATGTAAAACAGATAACCAACAAGGACCTAATGTATATCACAGGGAGCTCTACTCAGTGTTCTGGGATAACCTATATAAGACTCTAAAAAAAGAATGAATATATGTGTATGTATAACTGATTCACTTTGCTGTACACCTAAAACTAACAGAACATTATAAATCAACTATATCCCAACATACGAGCACCTCAATACATAAGGCAACTGCTAACAGCTATAAAAGAGGATATCGACAGTAATACAATAATAGTGGGGGACTTTAACACCTCGCTTACACCAATGGACAGGTCATCCAAACAGAAACTAAGGAAACACAAGCTTTAAATGACACAATAGACGAGGTAGATTTAATTGATATTTATAGGACTTTCCATCCAAAAACAGCAGATTACACTTTCTTCTCAAGTGCACATGGAACATTCTCCAGGATAGATCACATCTTGGGTCAGATATCAAGCCTCATTCAATTTAAGAAAATTGAAATCATATCAAGCATCTTTTCTGACCACAGCTATGAGATTAGAAATCAATGACAGGGAAAAAACGTAAAAAACACAAACACATGGAGGGTAAACAATATGTTACCAAATAACCAAGAGATCACCGAGGAAATCAAAGAGGAAATCAAAAAATACCTAGAGACAAATGACAATGAAAACACAATGATCCAAAATCTGTGGGATGCAAAAGCAGTTCTAAGAGGGAAGTTTATAGCAATACAATCCTACCTCAAGAAACAAGAAAAATCTCAAATAAACAATCTAACCTTGCACCTAAAGGAACTAGAGAAAGAAGAACAAACAAAACCCAAAGTTAGCAGAAGGAAAGAAATCATAAAGATCAGAGCAGAAATAAATGAAATAGAAACAAAGAAAACAATAGCAAAGATCAATAAAACTAAAAGCTGGTTCTTTGAGAAGATAAACAAAATTGATAAACCATTAGCCAGACTCATCAAGAAAAACAGGGAAAGGACTCAAATCAATAAAATTAGAAATGAAAAAGGAGAAGTTACAACAGACACCACAGAAATACAAAGCATCCTAATAGACTACTACAAGCAACTCTATGCCAATAAAATGGACAACCTGGAAGAAATGGACAAATACTTAGAAAGGTATAACCTTCCAAGACTGAACCAGGAAGAAATAGAAAATATGAACAGACCAATCACAAGTAATGAAATTGGAACTCTGATTAAAAATCTTCCAACAAACAAAAGTCCAGGACCAGATGGCTTCAGAGGTGAATTCTATCAAACATTTAGAGAAGCGCTAACACCTATCCTTCTCAAACTCTTCCAAAAATTGCAGAGGAAGGAACATTCCCAAACTCATTCTATGAGGCCACCGTCACCCTGATACCAAAACCAGACAAAGATATTACAGAAAAAGAAAATTACAGACCAATATCACTGATGAATATAGATGCAAAAATCCTGAACAAAATACTAGCAAACAGAATCCAACAACACATTAAGAGGATCATACACCATGATTAAGGGGATTTATCCCAGGGATGTAAGGATTCTTCAATATAGGCAAATCAATCAATGTAATACACTATATTAACAAATTGAAGAATAAAAACCATATGATCATCTCAATAGATGCAGAAAAAGGTTATGACAAAATTCAACACCCACTTATGATAAAAACTCCAGAAAGTGGGCATAGAGGGAACCTACCTTAACATAATAAAGGCCATATATGACAAACCCACAGCAAACATTCTTAATGGTGAAAAACTGAAAGCATTTCCTCTAAGATCAGGAAGAAGACAATGATGTCCACTGTCACCACTATTATTCAACATAGTTCTGGAAGTCCTAGCCACGGCAATCAGAGAAGTAAAAGAAATAAAAGGAATACAAATTGGTAAAGAAGTAAAACTGTCACTGTTTTCAGATGACATGATACTATACATAGAAAATCCTAAAGATGCCACCAGAGAACTACTGGAGATAATCAATGAATTTGGTAAAGTCGCAGGGTACAAAATTAACGCACAGAAATCTCTTGCATTCCTATACACTAATGATGAAGAAGCTGAAAGAGAAATTAAGGAAACACTCCCATTCACCATTTCAACAAAAATAATAAAATACTTAGGAATAGCCCCATGTAAGGAGACAAAAGACCTGTTGCAGAAAACTATAAGACACTGATGAAAGAAAGAAAAGATGATACAAACAGAGGGTGAGATATACTGTTTTCTTGGATTAAAAGAATCAACATTGTGAAAATGACTATACTACTCAAAGCAATCTACAAATTCAAAGCAATCCCTATCAAATTACCAATGGCATTTTTTACAGAACTAGAACAAAAAACCTTAAAATTTGTATGGAGACACAAAAGACCCTGAATAACCAAAGTAGTCTGGAGGGAAAAAAACGGAGCTGGAGGAATAAGACTCCCTGGCTTCAGACTATACTGCAAAGCTACAGTAATCAAGACAATATGGTACTGGCACAAAAAAAGAGATATAGTTCAATGGAACAGGATAGAAAACAGAGAGATAAATCCATGCACCTATGGTCAACTAATCTATGACAAAGGAGCCAAGGATATACAATGTAGAAAAACAGTCTCTTCGATAAGTGGTGCTGGGAAAACTGGACAGCTACATGTAAAAGAATGACATTAGAACTCTCCCTAACCCCATACACAAAAGTAAACTCAAAATGGATTAGAGACCTAAATGTGAGACCAGACACTATAAAACTCTTAGAGGAAAACACAGGAAGAACACTCTTTGACAAAAATCACAGCAAGATCTTTTTTGATCCACCTCCTAGAATAATGGAAATAAAAACAACAATAAACGGATGAGACCTAATGAAACTTAAAAGGTTTTGCAAAGCAAAGGAAACTACAAACAAGTCAAAAAGACAACCCTCAGAATGGGAGAAAATATTTGCAAACGAATCAATGGACAAAGGATTAATCTCCAAAATATATAAACAGCTCATGCAGCTCAATATCAAAAAAACAAACAACCAAATCCCAAAGTGGGAAGAAGACCTAAATAGACATTTCTCTAAAGAAGACATACAGATGGCCAAGAAGCACATGAAAAGCTGCTCAACATCACTAATTATTAGAGAATTACAAATGAAAACTACAATGAGGTATCACCTCACACCAGTTAGAATGGGCATCATCAGATATTCTACAAACAACAAATGCTGGAGAGGGTGTGGAGAAAAGGGAACCCTCTTGCACTGTTGGTGGGAATGTAAACTGATACAGCCACTATGGAGAACAGTATGGAGGTTCCTTAAAAAACTAAAAATAGAATTACCATATGACCCAGCAATCCCACTACTGGGCATATACCCAGAGAAAACCATAATTCAAAAAGAGTCATGTACCATAATGTTCATTGCTGCTCTATTTACAATAGCCAGGTCATGGAAACAACCAAAATGCCCATTGACAGACCAATGGATAAAGAATATGTGGTACATATATACAGTGGAATATTACTCAGCCATAAAAAGGAACGAAATTGGGTCATTTGTAGAGACGTGGATGAATCTAGAGACTGTCATACGGAATGAAGTAAGTCAGACAGAGAAAAACAGATATTGTGTATTAATGCATATATGTGGAACCTAGAAAAATGGTACCAATGAACCGGTTTTCAGGGCAGAAATTCAGACACCGATGTAGAGAACAAATGTATGGACACCAAGGGGGGAAAGTGGTGGGGGGACGGGGGTAGTGGGGTAGTGGTGCTGTGATGAATTGGGAGTTTGGGATTGACATATATATACTAATATGTATAAAATGGATAACTAATAAGAACCTGCTGTATAAAAAAATAAAATTCAAAAAATAAAGACATAAAAATAAATAAATAATAAATAATAGTATCCAGCCACAAAAAGTAAATAAATCAACTATACTCTGCTAAAATTAAAATTAAGAAATATGTAAAAATAAAAAGTAATAGTTCTTGTTTTTCTCCATTTTGCAAGAGAAATATCCCCTGAACATATAAATTCTAACAAATTATTCCTCTGTTGTTTTAAGTATCCACACTCTATAATTCTTTTCCTGTGTATTATTCTTTTTTCATACCTTATCTCTTTCTAACAAACACACACTTGCACAAACAAAAAGACAAAAACGCTTTTGAAGATCCTGTATTTTTTCCCTTTTCCTATAATTATTCCAAGTAAGAACAGTTCAGTTGCCCTTTTTCTCATTGTGTTGGCCATTTGTCTCTGTGACTGACCAGCAAATTAGTTGCAGGAAGTTACAGAATACATCTGCTTTGTTTCTCACCTTTCTTTAGACTGATGAACAGTGAAAAGCAAGAAATAACAGGAAGAATGTCTAGAAATTGTATATAAGAAAAAAAGGAATGGTGTACATAAATATGTGTCTGTGCTGGGGGATTTTGGGGGTACAGAGAAGGAGTTTCAAATGGTGTGCAACAGAAAAGGGGATTATGGAAAGGTGAGAGCATGGGGACAGAAATTGCAATAAGGAAAACATTAGAGATGAGCCAGAATTTTGTAGACAATACCAGAACAGCCCCCATTTTGGGGGTGGTCCTTACTGTTTGGAATGCCTTCTTCAAAACTTTCTACATCCTGCTCTAGTGTGTCTGAAAAGCTGGGCTGATGGCACCCCAAGCATCCTATGCCCAGATTGTGACCTGCAAGGACCTTCCTCTGTATTTCTATTTTATGGGGTCTCTTTGACCTACCAAAGCTTGGTCCTTTAGATGACCCAAGAAGCTCTAGGATTTACAACTATGGGGTCATCCAAGGGTCCTCTGGCCAGGTCACCATGTCCTGGTTCCAGGAACTCAGTCTAGCAAGTAAACTGCCCCCTCTGGCTAGTTAAGTTAGTTTCTCTAATGGGATCACATGAGATTAGGCTGTGACATTGGTGTGGACATGCTGACTTGGGGTGACTGTCAGTCTCATCAAAGAAGGAGCTCAGGACTCTGAACTACCACCACAGAACCTTGGGCTTAAGCCTCATGTGGGTCCAGGCACTGGACTTGCCCCTGTGTTCCAAGAACAATACCACCTTGGGTCTATAGTATCCAAGGGTTTTAGAGGTGGTCATAGGCACACTTTACCCTGTGTCCCCTCCAATCCAACACTAGCATCTATCCCTCATCAGCCTTTATATAATGTGTTGGCCAGTCTTCCAAGAGCTATCACTATTTCTTTTTGTGACTTTCTAGACCATTGTTTCATAATGCCAATGGAGCTTTAGATCAATATCCTCTCCTACTTTCTGTTGATGTGGTGACTTTGTGCTCTCCTGGGTTATTCTAAAGACTTGCCAGATAAGGGAAGGACATTCCTTGTGTGAATGTGACCACTCTTCTCACTCTATCTGCAGACGCTTTACCTGTACTCCCAGCTGGTGGCGGTATATGAAAACAGATCACATTTTAAGGATGTGATCACAGCCTCAAGATTCTATGATTGAAAGATGTTATTCTACTTGATACTTGGTTGTCTTCAAAACAACACAGTAACATACATGGGAAGTATGATAGATGGTGCACTGTTATGAATAATGATGCAACCAGCACTAAATAAATGGTATTAGGGAACTGTGGTAGCAAGATCTATATTGTTTCAATACAAACATTCTGAAAAGTATGATATTGTGAGTAATAACAGTGTTGCTACCTTTTTCTCATGGTGAGAGTTATGGAATTAGCCAACTATGACACAGTGAACAGGAAAGAACATGGAGAGATGGCTCCTGGATCTGAGCACAGAGGGACTGCACATGGACACTACAAAGAATCTGCACTTGCACTGATCGAACGGTAAACAAATACCTAATACCTCTTCTCTACCATTACTCTAAATCTTGACCAGTAAATCACTAAGCCTCACATAGGCCCATAATTTTTAATACATTTTTAATCAAATTCTTATATCAAAGTGTTTAATACACAGCAAAAAATATTTTGCCAGGATCGTGGTTACACTGAGGGCAGTCCTACTTCACTAGGTTCTGTCTGGTGATCCATTAGATACCTAGAGGTACGCAGGACACAATCATACTTTAAAAATGGCAAGAGTATTTGAAACACTGTCAATAAAAATAATTTTTTCCCCAAAAGAAAGAGGAAAGCACATTCTTTTCCTAATTATGGGGAGAGATGAGTAAGAGAGACAGGAGATCATCAAAAAATAAAAAAGATCATAACAGTATATTTATTTGGTTATTTCTCATTTCAAGCATTCAAACAAATATTATGGTTATAAATCTAGCCATAATTCTTTAGAGTTTGAATACATTTGCTTATTATAGACTAAGTCCACATGTTTGAACAGACGGAATTTAATGTATTCCTTCAAACTACAGATATTATTGAAGGACCACATAAAGTACCAGATATACAAATATGAATAAGCTTTGAGCCTATTCTCTAATTGAGTGGAAGAGAAAAACAGGTAAACAAATAATTATGTAATGTGTTTTGAGAACAAATATAAAAGAGAAACTAATCTGTATGGGGAAACAGGAGCAAATATTATATGAGATAATTTTTGCAGTCTTACAAGATTAACAGGAGCTTTTAGGGACATAGGCAACAGAAGTCTAATTCAGGCTGATGGACATGTTTGCAAATATTAACACTGACTTTGTATTTCTATTTCCCTTACTCTCTAACTTAGATTCCTGAGATAGGGAATATTTCTCATTAAACTTTAACCTCTGTAGTTTAACATAACTGAAGTATTTTTAATTGGTATATTTTTAGGGGTATTTCTCAAATTTCCTGTTACACAGAGTATTATACACAATATATATATCAGCAAGTCCTTGATATGTTGGTAAATTAATTCTGAACCCCAATTCCACATCTTATGAAAGTCAAAGTTGATGTGAATTGCTAAAGTTTGACCTCTTAGGGTCCCTTGGCCTTGGTCCGATCCCTGTTTCCATGCATGCTGTACCACTTATGTACCATACTGAGGAAGGTGTGAAACTGGGCCCCTTTCCCAGTGCCTTAAGAATCCATCTTATGTCTTGGCACATTCAAATCTTCATGCTCTTAGGATCTCACCCTCCTAATTATTCATGTGGAATTATGGAGAAAGAAAACAAAAGGAGGGAAGGAAGGAAGGAAGGGAGGGAGGGAGGGACTTTTACTGTGAAGCCAGCACAATAGTTTTCTTATTTCCTCACTCAACACAAATTGATGATTTGTATTCTCTAAACTGTGAAACTTTTGCTTTACTTTGTTTTTATTTTAAAATAGGCTACATCTTACTGAAGTATTTGCATGTGTATGTGTGCATGTGTATGTGTGTGTGTGCCGTGTTTTCTCTATAAGACTCCCACAGTGACATCCAAAACCCATGTGCCCAACCATTTAAGTGATTTCTTTAATAATATAGGAAGAATAATTCCTGAATTAGGATATTCTTAGCACATTGTTCCACTGTGTACATTATAAATGTAAAGCAGGCACCAGTGCTGTCTCTCCACAGGGAGAATTTATGACATGGTACTATTATAAACCCAAGGATTTTATAGTTTTTCATTTTATGGTCTGCTCTGCCCAAAATGACCTAAGGTATAATTTTCCTCCCATTGATAGATGCCATCTACAAAGTGCCACTGCTATTGAAGGGCTGGGCTGAACCAGTAAGGAAATAATTCTCACCTTTATGTCTTTTGCTTCTAAGCCCAGGTGGTAATGAAAGGGTGGTACATCAGTAAAAGGTTATTCATTAAGTGCCCTTAAGCGTGTTTGTAAGTACAGGGAACCAGAAAGACTCATTCTAAGAACAGTTCTGACCACAACTTTTGGTCCTTTGAAGCAATTACCAGAGGTGGTCTCCATGAATGCTCCCAGAGCAAGTGAATTGTCTAAGGGGAAAAAAAGTGAATCTCTAAGTAGCTTTTATAGTCTATGTGGTCTCTGAAGCCATGAAGCACATCATCACGCATGAGGCCGAGTGCCTGCTTATCTCCTCCAAATACATTTCATCTGTATTTCACCTTGGTAATACATATTAAAAAGAGCTCCAGGGAAAATGCACATGAATTTGGAAGAACTGACATATCTGCTTATGAACAAAATAAACCACTGGTGATACAGTGTATCTCAATTCAATCAGTGTATTTGAGTTTCAATTCGATCAGTATGATGCTAGGTCAAGATTTATAAGTCTTAAGTCAGGCCAGTCATTATCAGATGACTCAATACAATAGTTTTCATGTACAAAACCATTTGCAAGCATGATATTAATTGCAAGTTGGTCCGTCCCACCAATTTGCTGAAGCCACCCCAATTCTTCCCCACTTCCCTAATTGTTTCATGTTTCTCATCTTGCATTTTTTGAAATGTTTTAGTTATTTGTCCCCGATTATATTGATCTCCTTTTTTTTTTTTTCCACAGTGTGTTGATGCTCACATTTAAATTATCCCATTGGCTTATTATGTTCTCCAGGATAAGCGTTATGTCTTCTTCTTTGCATAACCCCACAATGCCGTAAGGAAGGGTTAAGTACACTCCAGGCGCAAAAACTGATATTGATAAGCAGTTGCCTTAAGCCTCACAAAAAGTGAAAGTCATACCCACGGAAGTAAACACTTGAAAGTTTTGCCTGAATTGACTACCTAATTTAGTCACACAAGTAGTTATGGAAGATAAGAAAGGAGGTTTACTTTAAGTAAACAATGTTTTTCTATAGGCCACATGTGCTTAAAGGTATGACGATATATTTGATTGGCTCTAGTTGGAACATATTTTCACCACTTGAAAAAGAGGAGAGTAGAAATGTACTGGTCACTTTATTTTTATGTTATTGAAAAGTGGAGACCAGTGTGCAAAAGCTAGTACTTCAGGTGCCAACCAGCAGATGTCTACTAGGTCTGCAGTCAGTTGTGAGGAATTTAAGAGACCCGCCTCTTAAGGAGAGAGCAGAGAGAAAGTAAAAGCCTCCCTGGATAGAGCACAGTCTGATACATGATCCAAGGAGAATAAAACTTTCTTTTTTGTTTTTATTTTTTCTACGGTATGAGTAGGCATTCATTAATCTAAACTTGAATTCTAAACAATGAAACAGAAAATAAGTATTGCATTTTACTCATCCTATGGACAGAAGAGTACATTCTCAGCACCAAGTTAGCTGTGTGTGCTAAGACTTTCTGGCCCGTTTTGATGAGGTGAACGTTTAACCAGATCGTTCAACTCAAACTGAGAGAAACTACTCTGGCAGGCAGTCCTCTCTACCAGTATGTTGACTGATATAATAAAAATGCACAAGTTGTCCTCAATAATTTTCTAACCCTAGCTTGTCATAGGTCCTGCTTGCTTTTCAGTCACCTTTTCAATTGGACGACCCAAAAAAGCTAGAAATGAGGATACTTCTTAGTTCTCATAAATCCATACTCTCCTGATAAGCACAGAAGAATGCATCAACATTATTCCACTCTCATCCAATTCCAGTTCTCAGCTACAGGAGCAACAGAATATCTCTTTCGGAAGTAATACACCACATAGATTAAACTCTCAGACTCTGGAAGAAGCAAGCTGGTGTTCAATTACACATACATGTCTGACGTGTAGAGGGTGCTCAGCAAGTGTTTATTCTCCTAATTGTATTACATCAATACAGAAAAAAAATATGAAAATTCTTATTAGGCTCTGTGCTTTTATACAGCAGAGATAGTGATATATTTGTTGGTGTGTGACAAGCTGCTACTGTTACTTTCTTCTTATTATCCCTTTCTGTCTTGGTAATAAGAAACCTGATTAAAATACTGGGCATATTTTAAGCTAAAGTATCCAGCCTTGCGAATTTTTAAGTATGGTCCATGAATTGTATGTGGAAATGTCATGTGACACTATTGGAAATTATCCTTAGAAGAAAAAGACATAACCTTCTTCATTCTCTTCCCCCATCCTCTTGCTTGGAGCTTCCATATAATGGCTGGTATTCTTACCACTATTTCAGATCATGAGGATAAGATGCAGATCAGTGAACTGCAAGAGTCCATGAAAACTTTGTGGAGATGGCATACAAACCCTGTATTGCTTAATTACAAATCCATTTTGTATAATGAAAAAATAAAATTTAATCTTCTTACCTATTATGTGATAAAGAAATAAACATCTGTCTTTTCTAAGTCACTCTTATTTTGTTCTTTTTGTTATTCCATTACATGCAAACTTAATCCTAAAGATTACCCTATACATTTGCAAATTATCCTTTCCTGGGAGTGATTAGTACATAGTGGAACCTGGGAGACACCCAATAATAAATTTTAGAGGAAGCAAATATCTGTGACTGTTAGTGAACTTTGATAATTTTTCAAAATTAAAATAATTAAATCTGTTAAAAATGTAAAGGGAATTTTTTATGAATATGGCATTTTCATTCTTTTGAAATAGCAATACATGTCAATCATGGATTTCTTAAAAAACTGGGCAAAACATAGAAGAAAAAAAAATCAACCATAAGCCCATGATATTTTTATATATATCTACTGATTTTCTCTATTTGCTCATCTTTAGAGAAGATGTGTGTCTGACTAGGATTAGAAGTCAAGGTATGTTTGTCAGAGATCACAGTTACTCAATTTTTTTCAAGCCCAGATGAAGGTACAAGAAATTATATTAAATTTACTTGAGCTTTTTTTTTTTTTCCCCCACCAAATTAGATACTCAGTAGTATTTAGAGAATAGAAAAAGAATGTTAAGCAGACTCATTCTTCGTGTGAAGTTTAACGCATATTTCTAAGAGTTAAATCTCCTTGCTTGCTATGATAGCCTAAAGTTTAGCTAGGAGCATTACCCCCTCTTGAACTGAGCTTTTAAAGAGCTATTTTGCCAAGGCTATTGCTTATTTAAAATTCTTTCCATAACAAGTGGAAGTCAAAAGTCCTGCTGTGGAAGCCCAGCACTGGTTGAAGAGATTGAAATGTCCACCCACTAACTGCCCTGAATTCAACCTTCACCTCAACTCCAAGTATTATACCGATTCCTTTCCTCTGTTCACCAGAAAAGCTTTCACTTCACTTATAGAAAATCACAAGGTCCGTATTATATTTGGTAGAAATGTTTTTAAATTTCTGACACTTAGCTTAAAACTTTCCCAAGTTATCAGTGGTAATAAATCTTTCCCTACAATTATACCATTTTGATGTCAGTAACATAATACCTTTGAAACATTGTAGAAAAGGTCTTCCCTCCCTCTTCATCTTGTCAACTCTTACTCATATTTCAAGTCTAGTTTAAATATAAAATCCTCAGGGAAGCCTTTCCCAATCTAACAAATTGAGTTTTCCTCCATTATACACTTCCATTATACCTCACAGTTTTCCCTGGTATAACTCATCATAAATTTAATGAAATCATTGTTTATTTATCTAGTGTGTACCTTCCTAGTAGAATGTATCAATACTTTGCATGAGGGCATGGGCCAAGTAAACTCTGTTTATTACAGTATCCTGAGTGTAGTAATTTACTGAGCAGAGTATCTGGCATTTTAGGAAGTCCACCATAAATATTTACTCAATGAGTAATTGAATTAATACATGTCAATAAGTTTGAAATATTAAGTACATTTAAAAATGGACTCAAGCTACCTTCTGTTAAACAACAAAATTCAACTGAGTAAATTTTAAAGATCTAATTGGCTTATTTGAATGATTCATTCAATGAATGTACCTGCTTATAAGTAATAACAAAATTTATCTTATTACTTTCAATCTAATCTTATCCTGATAACATACACAATTCTTTTCTCAAAGTTACTTTTCACAAACCTTTAATCACTTTCTGGATCCATATTAATTTGTCACTTATTTTCCCCATACATAAGCAACCACCTCTAGGACAGAATTATTCTCCTTTTTTTCCTCAACAAAAATATCTCCAGTCTTTATACCTTCTCTTGCCGGCAACACATACGCTACTTGCTTTACACACTGAAATGTTTCCCTTGTCATTTTTAGTAGCTTTAATTACATATTGCAATTTTTAACCCATAAAAGACCTTACCAAAACCAAGAAACAAGTAACTGGACTGTTATACCAACATTTTCTGATTGGCAAACTTAAGAACATATTCCATAACCTCTAAAAACATACATTTTTCTCATAGTACAATTTCTCTTTAATGTGGTACAAGATGTGTATTTAATAAATGAAACCCTCTTTCCACATTTTATTCCCCCTTGGCTTGAAGTTTTACTAATTAACCCAAGGCTGAAGTCTCAGGCAAAGTCGGCTATGTTTGTTATTTCAAGGACATGATAAGAGTTAACTTCAAGCTTTCTCTTAGGCATATTTTTATTCTCTCAGGGTCACAGTTCTGAAAACAGTATTTTATCAAGCTAGCTTTCTCTAACTGCATATCCAAAAAAAACAGTTTTGGAGTTTCAAAAGAGTTTCATCTTAACCAATTTTCTCTGGAGTCTGAAGAATACTGTTGCCACACATTGTTTAAAAAAATCATCTTTCTTTTCCTTTAGTCATAATCTCATAGATAACATTTTTCTAATGAACTGAACCTGAATTTCCCATTTTACAAAAGACAACAAAGATATCAATCACACAAATGGAATATACATTCACACAGCAGAAGACAGAACTGTCACAAATCCTACAAGAGGACAACCAATATGGAGTCCCAAACAAACACTTCCTCAACACAAATGGTCCTCGACGTCAGACACACACCAGAACAAATTGGCAAGATGCCCAAATAGCACTTTATGCTCAAAAACAGCCCTCAATGGCAGGCAGACATCAGAACCAATTGGCAAAATGCCCAAATAGCACATTGGGCTCTAAAGAGAAGTTTGCCCGGGTGCACATCAGTGGACTTACTCGGTCTTGGAGTTGGTCAGCTCGTCAAGATGCGTGTTTCTGTTCCACCAAGGAAAAGCATAACTTGACAGCCAGTGCCGAGTAGGGGAGAAACAGGGAGGATCCCAGAAACAAATGGTTTCAGCAGCAGCGAGGAACATCCCCCAAAATCCCCCTCTTGAGGTCAGCTCGCCATGAGCAAGCAGCTCGCTCGGCGCATAGTCATAGCCAAAGGCTCTACTTGGGAAAACCCCGGGGAGCCAGATATTACGAGAGTGAGAGCACAGCCTCACGTTGGGCGCCAGAAAACTGGTTCAGCTGCTCGCCGCTCAAAAGCCAATAAAGAGGCAAGGTGGATGGAAAGGAAAGTTTGCTTTACTTCGGGAGCCAGCAAATGAGGGTGGAGATAGGGGAGGGCAGATTCCTGTCCAAAGGCTGATTCCTCCCACTGACAATCAGTGCGCAAGAGCTTTTATAGATGGAGGGAGGGGGCTACATGCAGAAACAGCACAGTCAGCTCTGACAGTCCTCTTGAAATTAGTCATGCAGTGGTCTGATCAGCGTCATCTTGATTGTTTTACGTACAGTTAGTCTCTAGTTCCAGGGTCAGTTTGTTCCCTTCTTTGAGGCCCATTCTCAGAATTGTGGCAGCTTATGTCATGGCTATAGTCTGGTCATCATGGACTTAACTTCTTCTACCTGGTGGGGGTTTTGGTATCGATAAGACAGCTCAAGGGATACGGCTCAGAATATTATCTACAGCTCTTGAGGAGGAACTAAAGGTCCTTGACTTTGCTTAATGTCTAAACTATTATTATTTGCTCTCATTTGTTTTCCTTTGTTTCTGCATTTTCTTACTTCTCTGATTAAACTTATTCTTTGGCCAAAGTTTTTCCACAGACAAGAGGCAAGCTGAGGACATGGGGAGGAAGGACCATAGGGTCCTGTTCAGTTTCAGTCTGACACAGTATTTCAGTTCCCATGGTAACTTTATTTTAGCAACACAAAAAAACAGGCATAAAATAATGTCGATTGAGTTGCCGAAGGCTGCACCAGCTTCAGCCAATTTTTACCAAAATATACTTTCTCCCAGTTCAAGGATGAATTGGGAGATTGGGATTGACATATATACACTAATATATATATAATAGATAACTAACAAGAACCTGCTGTATTAAAAAATAAATAAAATTCAAAAAAATTAAGAACTCGAAAAAATATATGTTCTACTGTATCTAGAAGAACCAGCCTTTTTATATTTATATATAATATAAATTATAATATAAGCAATATATAATATACATTAGACATATAAATTTTTCTCTTGTCAATGACCTTATTAATTCAACCAATAGTCAAATTCTTACACTATGTATTAATTTCTCATTTATCTCTTATACTTTGTCATAAGTCTCATCAATTTTTCTGTAAAGTATTAGTAGTGCTTTTTCTTTTCTTTTCATTTTTGCCACTACCCAACTTGTCTAAACCCATATCAGCGCATGCCTGGATATCTGCAATAAACCAGCTAGCTGCATTCCCAAAATCCAGGTTAAACTGCCATATCTCCCACCCTAAATGATTTTGGCACATCAGTGACAAATAAAGCTAATGGTCTCCCCCGATACTGAAGTTGTTTATAATTTTAAAAATCTTTGAGAGTTTACTCATTTAAAACTCTTCAAGTGCTTTATTTTTTAAACATGTACCGATTGTTTTGAACTTAGGTATCTGATGCTTTAGACGCAAAAAGATAGCAATGTCAGTCAAGCTGTCCTACTCCTCTCTCTCACACACAGGTACCTCTGAAGAACTCTCTCCTTAAAGATATCTGTTTACCAAATGGGCACATGCTCTCATCAGTTCCTCTGCAGTATAGGCCATGTCTCTCTGGGTGATCTTTTAAGCACTACTATGGAAACAGTTGACTTGGTTCCCTACTGACCATCACCATGGGATGAGCAAAGTGGAAGTACCATTTAAAGAAGGTAACATTTGGGAAATGAACTGACAATATTTACTGATTGACCTCCAGCTTCCTTGTTACACCTGGGTAACACTTTAAAGTATAATTAGCTATTTTCCCCCATTTTGCTGCTTATTTCATACCACTAAAAACATTGTATCAGGATGAAAGCGCTGTTGCATGTCAATTATCAGTATGTTGGTGTTTTGTTTTTGTTTCTTTTTTTGGTCTTGAAAGGCAATTTCCTAAAGGTCATAGCTTCCTGAGCTAGAAGTTAAGAAAAGTTTATTTGAGACCAAGTTTTGGTGCTAACCAGTAGTGAGAATTTACAAAAATTGGTGTTTATGCCTCAGTTATTTCCCGATAATATTAAATGGTTTAGCTTATTTTTATATTTCCCGTGTTGACCTTTCTACTGCTTTTGAAAACTCATTCAGTTTGCCAGTTTGGTTTCAAAGATTTAACAGGCAACACAGTAGACAGACTTGAAGGAGTCCCGCTTGATCCCATCTTCTAGTGTTCAGAAGTCTTTTTGTTAACGCTTCCCCCTGAGTGTAGACAGAACCTGTGACTTGCTTCTAACCAAAAGAATATGGTAAAGGCAATTGGATGTGTTGCTTCACTCTTCTTAAAAGAGTTGATCTAGATGCTCTTCTTGCTGCTTGCTAAAGTTAGCAGCCATGGTGGGAAATCCTGTTTACATGGCTGGGAACTGTGAATGATTCTAGCAACCACAAGCAGTCTCTAGGAACTCAGAGACTTCTAGGAACTCAGCTGGCTCCCAGCCAGATGCAAGAAGATGGGGCCTTCACAACCGAGGAAATGGATTCTGTCGAACACCTGAGTAAGCTTGGAAACTTGGAAGCGGCTTCCTCATCCAAGCCTCCAGAGGATAACGCAGTCCAACTGACATTTTGATTGCAACCTTAAAGAGGACTCAATGAAGTGCTGCTCAAAACTGCTGATCCACGGAATCCGTGAGATCATAAATATATGCTGTCCTGAGCTGCTAAGTTAGTGGAAACTTTTGCACAGTAACAGAAAATTAATGAGACAAAGATTTCTCGATTTTTTCCTAGTCTTCTACATGGTAGCATTTGGCATCCATTAGCCATCCAATTGCTCAAGTCATCATTTTCATTACCCTGAACATCTAATCTATGAGAAAGGTTTCAGCTCTGCCTGCAACATATATCCCATATCTGTCCCTTTCTCATTGTCTCTACTCCTACTGGCCTACTTCTAGACTAAGCCACTATCATCTCTCACTATTACACTGTCTTTTAACTGATTTCCTTTGTTGCACTCTTGCTCCTTTTTAATCGATTTTCCACATACAAGTCAGAATGATGTATTTTTAAAAGTGAGTCAGACTGTGTCATTTCACAACATAAATCCTCTAATGGCTCCTTCCCCTTGTATTTTTAATAAAATCTTAAAACTAGCATTGTCTGTATATCTTGAACACTGCCTTCAATTGTTATGGCATCTCACATCGCTATCCCTCTCATTGATTAAGCTCCAGCCAGTGGCTATCTTTCCGTTCCTCCGGAAAATTAAGTCTGCTGCTGTCCTAGAGTTTACACTTGATTCTTTCTCTTTCTAGACTATTCCAGTGATTGGCATTTTCTTCTCATCCTACTCTTGGTTCAATTGTTACCTTTTCAGTGTGACCTTCCCTAACTATATAATCTAATTATCTCAGCAATTCCTATAACAGTACCCTATTTTATATTCTTAAGCCACATATTACTTTCTGAAATTATCTTAATTATTATTTTGTTTTTAAGTTTATTATCTACCTCTCCTTCCAGAATATAACTTCCCTGTGAGCAGGGATCTTCTCACTCCTATGCATCACTGATTTTTTACACCCACTGTATTACCTGATACATATTAGGTATATAAATAGTATTTAAGTGTGTGAAGGAATCAGTAATTTTATAAACCTTATTTTTTTCATATTCTCCAAGAGACATCATTGAAACAGAGTAGCTCAGCTTGAAGATACATGGGATCCCAAAGTTCCATCTACCCAGAAGAAAGTTTGAAAACTACTGGATTATACAGTGTTTCAAATAAATCTTAGACTGCATGCCCTAGAAAGTAGTTCCTGAGGCAAGGAGTTAAACAGCTGATGATTAATTTAAGAAATGCAAACCCAGGGCAGCAAGAATGAGGATTAAAGAAAATGAGGGAAGAAAAAAATGTAAAGTGATGCAAAGTGATGCAATACTACATTGACTATTGGTTCACAAATAACCAGGAAGAAACAGAGTGGATCCCTCATCTTGTGCATCCACATAACACAAGAGAACTCTCAAAGGGCTACAGGAAGAAAGCATGAATTGGGAAAGAAAAGAAGTCCATAGAACAGAAAAGAAGAAAACATATTGTTTCTCCCTGCTTGCCTACTTTTTCCTCTTTCCTAGTGGTCAAAGTTAACCCCACAGATATTTAACTCCCTTATCCTTCTGGTTGGTGCCATCAAGTTCCTTTCTGCCTCTTAGCCTTGGCATATATCCTGCCCTGTGGTGCGGCATTTTATTCTAGCCTGGGAGTGATAAAGGGAACCATAAAGCTTGTGCTTGCAGCAGGTCAGCCCAGGTAAGTGGCAGTGGCCTGACACTCCCAGGGTTGACTGGCCCCAGAGGTTGAAGCTCAGCCTATCCAGGAGACAGGGAAAGCCACCGAGGGAATCTGAGATGGCACCAAAAGATTTATGAATGATGTAGAATCGCATGTCTTAAAAAATTATTCTTCTTAACACTTCATAATATATTCAATTCCTGAGCAGAGAGAATTTTGCAATTCATTTTGTTATGAGTACATCTTCATTCATCATCTCTTTGCAACTTCAAATCATTCTCTCTTCCTATAATGCCATTCCTTGTTTTGTTTTTTAAATCTTTATTGGAGTATAATTGCTTTACAATGTTGTGTTAGTTTCTGCTATATAATGAAGTGAATCAGCTATATGTATACATATATCCCCATATCTCCTACCTCTTGCGTCTCCCTCCCACCCTCCCTATCCCACCCCTCTAGGTGGTCACAAAACACCGAACTGATCTCCCTGTGCTATGCAGCTGCTTCCCACTAGCTATCTATTTTACATTTGGTAGCGTATATATGTCATTGCTACTCTCTCACTTTATCCCAGCTAATCCTTCCCCCTCCGCATGTCCTCAAGTCCATTCTCTATGTCTGTGTCTTTATTCCTGTCCTGCCCCTAGGTTCATCAGAACCCTGTTTTTTTTTTTTTCGTTTTTTTTTTTAGATTCCATATATATGTGTTAGCATACAGTATTTGTTTTTCTCTTTCAGACTTACTTCACTCTGTAGGACACTCTCTAGGTCCATCCACCTCACTACAAATAACTCAGTTCCATTTCTTTTTATGTCTGAGTAATATTCCATTGTATATATGTGCTACATCTTCTTTATCCATTCATCTGTCAATGGACACGTAGGTTGCTTCCATGTCATGGCTATTGTAAATAGAGCTGCAATGAACATTGTGGTATATGACTCTTTGAATTATGGTCCTCTCAGGGTACATGCCCAGCAGTGGGATTGCTGGGTCATATGGTAGTTCTATTTTTAGTTTTTTAAGGAACCTCCATACTGTTCCCCATAGTGGCTGTATCAATTTATATTCCCACCAACAGTGCAAGAGTGTACCCTTTTCTCCACACTATATCTAGCATTTATTCTTTGTAGATTTTTTGATGATGGCCATTCTGACTGGTGTGAGGTGATAACTCATTGTAGTTTTGATTTGCATTTCTCCAATGATTCGTGATGTTAAGCATCCTTTCATGTGTTTGTTGGCAATCTGTATATCTTCTTTGGAGAAATGTCTGTTTAGCTCTTCTGCCCATTTTTGGATTGGGTTGTTTGTTCTTTAGATATTGAGCTGCATGAGCTGCTTGTATATTTTGGAGATTAATCTTTTGTCAGTTGATTCATTTTCAAATATTTTCTCCCACTCTGAGGATTGTCATTTCATCTTGTTTATGGTTTCCTTTGCTGTGCAAAAGCTTTTAAGTTTCATTAGGTCCCATTTGTTTATTTTTGTGTTTATTTCCATTTCTCTAAGATGTGGGTCAAAAAGGATCTTGCTGTATTTTATGTCATAGAGTGTTCTGCCTATATTTTCCTTTAAGAGTTTTATAGTGTCAGGCCTTACATTTAGGTCTTTAATCCATTTTGAGATTATTTTTTCGTATGGTGTTAATGGACTGTTCTAATTTCATTCTTTTACATGTAGCTGTCCAGTTTTCCCATCACCACATGTTGAAGAGACTGTACGTTCTCCATTGTATATTCTTGCCTCCTTTATTAAAGATAAGGTGACCATATGTGCATATGCTTATCTCTGGGCTATCTATCTTGTTCCACTGATCTATCTTTCTGTTTTTGTGCCACTACCATACTGTGTTGATTACTGTAGCTTTGTAGTATAGTCTGAAGTCTGGGAGTCTGATTCCTCCAGCTCCATTTTTCTTTCGCAAGATTGCTTTGGCTGTTCGGGGTATTCTGTGCTTCCATACAAATTGTGAAATTTTTTGTTCTAGTTCTGTGAAAAATGCCATTGGTAGTTTGATAGGGATTGCATTGAATCTGTAGATTGCTGTGTGTAGTATAGTCATTAACACAATGTTGATTCTTCCAATCCAAGAACATGGTATATCTCTACATCTGTTTGTAACATCTTTAATTTCTTTCTTCAGTGTCTTATAGTTTTCTGAGTATGGGCCTTTTGTACCCCAGGTAGGTTTATTCCTAGGTATTTTATTCTTTTTCTTGCAGTGGTAAATGGGAGTGTTTCCTTAATTTCTATTTCTGATTTTTCATTGTGTATAGCGATGTAAGAGATTTCTGCATTAATTTTGTATCCTGATACTTTACCAAATTCAATGATTAGTTCTACTAGTTTTCTGGTAGCTTCTTTAGAATTCTCCATGTATATTATCATGACATCTGCAAACAGTGACGGTTTACTTCTTTTCCAATTTGGATTCCTTTTATTTCTTTTTCTTCTCTGATTGCTGTGGCTAAAACTTCCAAAACTATGTTGAATAATAGTGGTGAGAGTGGGCAACTTTGTCTTGTTCCTGATCTTAGAGGTAATGGTTTCAGTTTTTCACCATTGAGAATGATGTTGGCTGTGGGTTTGTCATATATGGCCTTTATTATGTTGAGGAAAGTTCCCTCTAGGCCACTTTCTGCAGAGTTTTTATCATAAATGGGTGTTGAATTTTGTTGAAAGCTTTCTCTGCATCTATTGAGATGATCATATGGTTTTTATCCTTCAGGTGGTTAATATGGCATATCACATTGATTGATTTGTGTATATTGAAGAATGCTTGCATTCCTGAGATAAACTCCACTTGATCATGGTGTATGATCCTTTTAATGTGCTGTTGGATTTGTTTGCTACTATTTTGTTGAGGAGTTTTGCATCTATGTTCATCAGTGACACTGACCTGTAGTTTTCTTTCTTTGTGACATCTTTGTCTGGTTTTGGTATCAGGGTGCTGGTGGCCTCATAGAATGAGTTTGGGAGTGTTCCTCCCTCTGCTACATTTTGGAAGATTATAAGAAAGATTGGTGTTAGTTCTTCTCTAAATGTTTGATAGAATTCGCCTGTGAAGTCTTCTGCTCCTGGGCTTTTGCTTGTTTGGAGATTTTAAATCACAGTTTCAATTTCAATGCTTGTGATTTGTCTGTTTATATTTTCTATTTCTTCCTGATTCAGTCTTGGAAGGCTGTGGTTTTCTAAGAATTTGTCCATTTTTTCCAGGTTTTCCATTTTACTGGCATATAGTTGCTTGTAGCAATCTCTCATGATGCTTTGTATTTCTTCAGTGTCAGTTGTTACTTCTCCTTTTTCATTTCTAATTCTGTTGATTTGAGTCTTCTCCCTTTTTTTCTTCATGAGTCTGTCTAATGGTTTATCAATTTTCTTTATCTTCTCAAAGAACCAGCTTTTAATTTTATTGATCTTTGCTACTGTTTCCTTCATTTCTTTTTCATTTATTTCTGTTGTGATCTGTACGATTTCTTTCCTTCTGCTAACTTTGGGTTATTTTTGTTCTTCATTCTCTAACTGCTTTAGGTATAAGTTTCTGTTGTTTATTTGAGATTTTTCTTGTTTCTTGGGGTAGGATTGTATTGCTATAAATTTCCCTCTTTGAACTGATTTTGCTGCATCCCATAGGTTTTGGGTCATCGTGTTTTCATTGTCATTTGTTTCTAGGTATTGTTTGACTTTCTCTTTGATTTCTTCAATGATCTCTTGATCATTTAGTAGTGTATTGTTTAGCCTCCATGTTTTTGTATTTTTACAGTTTTTTCCTGTAATTGATACCTAGTCTCACAGCATTGTGGTTGGAAAAGATACTTGGTATGGTTTCAATTTTCTTAAATTTACCAAGGCTTGATTTGTGACCCACGATATGATCTATCCTGGAGAATGTTCCATGAGCACTTGAAAAGAAAGTGTATTCTGTTGTTTTTGGATGGAGTGTGCTATAAATATCAGTTAAATCCATCTTGTCTACTGTGTCATTTAAAGCTTGTGTTTCCTTATTTATTTTCATTTTGGATGATCTGTCCATTTGTGTAAGTGGGGTTTTAAAGTTGCCTACTATTATTGTGTTACTGCTGATTTCCGCTTTTATGGCTGTTAGCATTTGCCTTACGTATTGAGGTGCTCCTATGTTGGGTGCATAAATCATTACTACTGTTATATGTTCTTCTTGGATTGATCCCTTGATCATTATGTAGAGTCCTTCTTGGTCTCTTGTAATAGTCTTTAAAGTTTATTTTCTCTGATATGAGAATTGTTACTCCAGCTTTCTTTTGATTTCCATTTGCATGGAATATCTTTTTCCATCCCCTCACTTTCAGTCTGTATGTGTCCCTAGGTCTGAAGTGGGTCTCTCGTATACAGCATATATATGGGTCTCACTTTTGTATCCATTCAGCCTGTCTATGTCTTTTGGTTGGAGCATTTAATCCACTTACATTTAACGTAATTAGCAACATGTGGGATACAGTGGTTAAGAATCCACCTGCCAATGTAGGGTACATGGGTTCGTGCCATGGTCCAGGAAGATCCCACATGTCGTGGAGTAACTAAGCCCATGCGCCGAAACTCTTGAGCCTGCGCTCCGAGCCCACAAGCCACAACTACTGAGCCTGCATGCCACAACCACAAAAGCCCATGCACCTAGAGCCTGTTTGCCGCAACAAGAGAAGCCACTGCAATGAGAATCCTACGCACTGCAATGAAGAGTCGACCAGGCACAGCAACGAAGACCAGATGCAGCCAAAAATAAATAAATAAATGTCTGTTTCTTAAAAAAAATATATCGATATGTGTGTTTCTATTATCATTTTCTTAATGTTTTGGGTTTGTTTTTGTAGGTCTTTTTCTCCTCTTGTGTTTCCTGCCTAGAGAAGTTCCTTTAGCATTTGTTGTAAAGCTGATTTGGTGGTGCTGAATTCTCTTAACTTTTGCTTGTCTGTAAAGGTTTTAATTTCTCCGTCAAATCTGAATGAGATCCTTGCTGGGTAGAGTAATCTTGGTTGTAGGTTTTTCCCTTTCATTACTTTAAATATGTCCTGCCACTCCCTTCTGGTTTGCAGAGTTTCTGCTGAAAGATCAGCTGTTAACCTTATGGGGATTCCCTTGTATGTTATTTGTTGCTTTTCCCTTGCTGCTTTTAATATTTTTTCTTTGTATTTAATTTTTGATAATTTGATTAATATGTGCCTTGGTGTGATTCTCCTTGGATTTATCCTTTATGGGACTCTCTGGGCTTCTTGAACTTGACTATTTCCTCTCCCATGTTAGGGGAATTTTCAACTATAATCTCTTCAAATAATCTCACCATGGTCTTTTCAAAATTCTGACAGAAAATGGATCTCATCCCTTCATCCAATGTGTTACTAATTCCTCACAAATCTTTCAGGTATATATCGCTCACATTTGCCCCTGCCAATATCCTCAGTCATTTCCATAGATAGCTCATCTTCTCTGACTTTAAGATAATGATTTCTTATGTTATGAGTTCAAGTGTGTTCCAAAAAGATATTTTGAAGTCCTAACTCCCAGTACCCATGAATGTGGTCTTATTTAGAAATAGGTTATTTTCAGATGTAATCAAGTGAAGATTAAGTCATATTGGATTAAGGTGTGCCCCCAATCCAATATGACTGGTGTACTTATAAGTAAAGGAGAATAGATACACAGCCACACCGGGAGAATGTCATGATGAGGGGAGCAGAGATCACACCCAAGGGATGCCAAGGATTAACAGCCACCTCTAGAAACTAGTAAGAAACAAATAGGAATCCTTCACTAGAGCCTTTGGAAGAACACAGTCCTGCTGACACCTTGATTCTGGACTTCTAGCCACCAGAATTGTAAGAGAAAACACTTTTGTTGTTATAAGCCACCAAATCTGTGATACTTTGAAGCCAATAGGAAACCAATACTCCAACTAAACTCTGGATGTGCAGTCTTTCAGCTCTCATGACCATTTACCACTCTCTAATGGCTGCTATGTCTCAAAGGCTCTTTGTGATCTGGTTCCTTGCTTACAACTGAAATCTGACTTACTGCCATGATGCCATATGTAGGTGAACCATGTGAAATGGAGAAGAATTGATCTTTGACTGAAGTGGTTTGTATTCACTGGAAAAATAATCACATAAGGCAGACACAGTCACAAGCCTTGTTTATTCCTCTCTTATTTTTTCTTCATTAAACATTTTAAAAAGAGTTAAAATCAAACTACCAACAACGACAATCATGAAAATCAGGAACAGACCCTGCTGCATAACAATCAATGGAATATTACTCTGCCATTAAAAAGAATGAAATAATGCCATTTGCAGCAACATGGATGGATGTGGAGATTAGCATACTAAGTGAAATAAGTCAGACAGAGAAAGACAAATATCATACGATATTGCTTATATGCAGAATCTAAAAAAGAAATGATACAAATGAACTTATTTACAAAACAGAAACACTCACAGACTTAGAGAACGAACTTATGGTTACCAGAGGGAAAGGGGGGAAGGACAGATCGAGGGTTTGGGGTTGACATATACACACTACTGTATTTAAAATAGATAACCAACAAGGACCTACTGTACAGCACAGGGAACTCTGCTCAATATTCTGCAATAACCTAAATGGGAAAACAATTTGGAAAAGAAACTTGTATATGTGTGACTGATTCACTTTGCTATACCCCTGAAACTAACACAACATTGATAATCAACTATACTCCAATATAAAATAAAAATTCTTTTAAAAATCATGTAAAGTAAAAACAGGGCAGAAGACCTAAACAGATGGCCAAGAAGCACATGTAAAGCTGCTCAACATCACTAATTATTAGAGAAATGCAAATCAAAACTACAATAAGTTATCACCTCACACTGGTTAGAATGGGCATCATCAGACAATCTACAAACAACAGATGCTGGAGAAGGTGTAGAGAAAAGGGAACCCTCTTGCACTGGTGGTGGGAATGTAAATTGATACAGCCACTATGGAGAACAGTATGGAGGTTCCTTAAAAAACTAAAAATAGAACTACCATATGACCCAGCAATCCCACTACTGGGCATATACCCAGAGAAAACCATAATTCAAAAAGACACATGCACCCCAATGTTCACTGCAGCACTATTTACAATAGCCAGGTCATGGAAGCAACCTAAATGTCCATCGACAGACAAATGGATAAAGAAGATGTGGTACATATATACAATGGAATATCACTCAGTCATAAAAAGGAATGAAACTGTGTCATTTGTAGAGATGTGGATGGACCTAGAGACTGTCATACGGAGTGAAGTAAGTCAGAAAGAGAAAAACAAATATCGTATATTAACGCATATATGTGGAATCTAGAAAAATGGTACAGATGAACCAGTTTGCAGTGCAGAAATAGAGACAAAGATGTAGAGAACAAATGTATGGACACCAAGGGGGGAAAGAGGGGTGGTGGTGGTGGTGGTGGGATGAATTAGGAGACTGTGATTGACATGTATACACTAATACGTATAAAATAGATAACTAATAGAACCTGCTGTTTAAAATAAATAAAATTCAAAAAAATTGTTATGTAATCAAATCTAAAAAAAAATTAAAAAGAAAAACAAAAAATACAAGATAACACAGAAGGCCAGAGTAAATTATTGTAAGTAAATATAATCTTTACAATTCTGACATGTTAATAATATGCATAATTGCTATTTTGCATATTGTAATCAGCAATAAATTACAACACTGTTGTTAAATGAATAATAATTAGGAACTAGGAACTTATGAAATTATATATGTACATGATAATATTGTATGATTCTGTCAGTAATTTTGACTCCCCTTCTGGGGCATCAATCAGCCACCATCCTTTGAATATTTTACTAAGTGTAAACTCAGATAATTAGTGACATTTAAGAATATTTTCTACTCTAAACAGGTTTCAAAAGCTTTTGGTGGAACCACTGTAGAAAAAGACCATGGCTAGTGGACTCAGTAAGATTTCATCTCAAAGTGTTTGGAGTTGGGGTAGCGGTGGACTGCCATCCTTGCAAAAGACTGTGCATAACAGAGAGTGTGATCAAGACCTAGCACAAAGTAAAATTGGATTACTAGAATATGGGGCTCGAAGATGGCAAAACAGAATGCTTGAATATGGAGGTGAGAAGGATAAGTAGCCAGGTGAGAAGACCTGGGCTCAAAAATGAGGAGGTGATCATCCTAGGCACAGGAATCTCTACCTTAGAAATAGTCTATGGCATCCAATCTGTATGGCAAAACACATAACAACATATACACATGATGAAAGCAGTCAAAATGTGTAAATGTCCAGTTATCAGATAAATAAGTACTAGAGATGTAATGTATAGCATGATTAATATAATTAACACTGCTGTATGTTATATATGAAAGTTAAGAGAATAAATCCTGAGTCCTCATCACAAGAAAAAATGTTTTTCTATTTCTTTAATTTTATATCTCTATGAGATGATGGATGACTGAACTTATTGCAGTAACTATTTCATGATGTAGGTAAGTCAAATAATTATACTGTACACCTTAAACTTATACAGTGCTGAATGTTGATTATACCTCAATAAAACTGGAAGAAAAAAACCAATTTAATGCAATGGCAAACAAGAGAAAATGCATGGTTACACTGGGAAAATTAGTGGATTTCTTAACTAAAGAATTAGAAGAAATTTATCTTTTTTTTTTTTTAAAGAGGTATCAACAATTTAATGGACAGGAGATCTTACATGTCTGAAGCAAAAGGGTCCTGGAGCAACACCCCACCATGGACAGCAGACAGCAAGCAGGACATGACAGCAGTCATCACTGGGGGCAGAAGAAATTTACCTTTAATTTTAGTTTATTACTCTCAAGATTGATACTACCAAATTCTTGTCCAAATGCCCACATTCTCCTGCTGCATACAATTTTTTAAACACGTTTTTATCAAAAACGTCAAAAGTACAGCTTTGAAGAAAGCATATACAAAACATGTGCCCCTCTCTTCCCGACTCCAAGTCCCACTCCCTAGAAACAGTCCCTTTTAACAGTTTTCTATTGTTAGGACTTTCTAGGGGTTGTCCCCATATCTCCTATATTCTTCTAAAAAGTAATTTTTTAAAATTGTAAAACTATGACACATTTATAGAACCTTTACAAAATAAAGAAAACTTTAAATGAGAAACTAAAATCAGCCTCTTCCTATCACAGGGAGATAATTATAAACATAGTAATTCATTATTTTTTCATTTGAAACGTATATTTATATATATGACCAAATAAAATGTTCTCTCTATATATATAGAAATATAAGATATACAATTTATAATGTTTGTTTTAAAATTATTTTAATATTTGCATAATATTCAACCAAATGAATGTTAAATTAATTATCCACATTTTCTCTTCTCCATTTCTATTATACAGTCACTCATGCTTTTCATTTGGTTACCTTTTCCTAGTATCTTGAGATAAATTATCAAATCACTCTTTCCTGTCAATGATTTAGTTTTGAAATCCTTAAAGAGATTTAAAATTACTATTTTAAAGTAGGACACTTTGTGTTATATTATGGCCTGAGAAATGCCTGCCCTCTCCTATCTACTGTCCACATTCATTCAAGGAGTGAAATTACAATCAGCTAATAGGGTAAGAAATAGGATTGGATGAGCAATGAAAATGTTTATACTGTGAGCTCCAGGGCCTATGTGAGAATCATTTTGGTGGATAGTAAAGACAAAAAGTTTTAGAGACCAGTGGGGGCCTCAGGAGCACTGGAGCCGAGCCACCCAGCTGCCAAATACTGTTACATAACTGATTTTGACTTTAAAACTGAGTCCATCTTACATGGGACAGCACCCTAAATATAGTGGCTGATCAAAAAATATTTGATGCAAATGACAATACTCTAGATCTAAATTACAAAAAACTCCTATAGCTACTTTAAAGTGGAAAAGACAGATGCACTAACTTTTGAAAATGAGTTGGTAGTGACGTGCTACAATGGAACACAAGTTTTGAAAAATAGTTGCTAATATTATTTCCATGGTTCTGTATTTTCTCAAATCATCTAATGATGATTGATGAGGCACTCATCATAATGCAAATAACTAACATGATTAAAGGTTCTTATTTATGAAAGATATGGCATATCATTGACATTTTTACATAAGCTATAATGAAGAGGCATAAATATTTTTCTTCAAATAAAACACAAATGATCATTTAAAGCAAATAACCTCCCATAGACTAGTAAAAAGCAGAAATTAATATTCTGGAAGGGTTTTGTTTGAATTGAAAATATAATATCTATTAATGACTATAGTTTTGACTAGAGATCTATGATGAAAAATATTAGGATAGACTCTATCCAAATAGAAGGAGAAAATTAATCAAGAAAATTTGTTCCAAAAAGGCTTGGACATTTTTGAGTTTCAACTACATTCTCTTTCTCTAAACACTTCTTTCTTCATGCAGTGATTCCATGATTTGGAATTCCAAGGTGGTTCAATGCAGGTAGGACCTATTAAAGCCTAAGAATGCTGTTCTGCATTTCTTCTTAGAAAAGCAGAATAAATAAATACTAAAGGTACAAAACTAGGAGAGGAGAATTGAAATATTTTAGGCGGTTAGCTCTGTACTGTTAGAGGGTTTTTTTGTTTTTTCTTTTTACTAATTCACCAATAAAATACAATATTTGTAATTGATAAAAGGATATCTGGTGAAAGCCTACTAATACTGTTTTCCTTGGATTTCACAGGAAGTACAAAATAATTAAGGAAATAATGAATCCATACTCAAAAGATATCAGCATTCTTCTGTTACAAAGTTGAAAATAAGAGGTTTTAGTGTCCAGTCCAGAAACACTTAGGAATTCCAAAGCAACAGATGCCTAGAATGTTGAACAAATTGTTATTTAAACAGCAGGTTCTCAATTTCTTTATATAGTAATGCACTGCAAAATGGAATAAACTGGTCAGAATTACAAAAACAAAAAAAATCTTGAGAGGACCTTGACAATTTTTCCTTAAGACTCAAGTTTTAAATGCCTCCAACCCAGAGCAACCATAAACTTGAGAAGTGACTATTTAAATGAATTTTGTGAACCTGTTCACTCTGTTATTCATGAAAAAGATTTATTAGCAACTGCTCTGCCTCATGTTACTTATGCTACCTATGAATAAACTAGCATATTCTTAAAGAAACAAAAATAGCTTGTATTAAGGAAGTAGCAATGTTAGTAATGCATGTTTGAAATTAATATCATAGAAATTATTTTAAGAGTTAAGTTAGATAAACACTTTCTACCAAAGGACATTTGTGAGAAGGCTGCAGTCTATGGGAAGTTCAGACCCTATCGTTTGATTTGCTCCCCCAGTCAATATTTATAGAACAGTCAACACATAATAGAACAGGTACTGGGTTACAAAAGATTAAAAGCAGCTGTTCCTGCCCCGGAGACCCTTACATTCCAAAGGAAACATTTAAAATCATTCTCCAGGGGGGACCTTCAAGATGGCGGAGGAGTAAGTCATGGAGATCACCTTCCTCCCCACAAATACATCAAAAATACATCTACATGTGGAATAACTCCTGCAGAACACCTACTGAATGATAGCAGAAGACCTCAGACTTCCCAAAAGGCAAGGAGCTCCCCACGTACATGGGTAGGGCAAAAGAAAAAAGAAAAAAAAGAGACAAAAGAATAGGGATGGGACCTGCACCTCTGGGAGGGAGCTGTGAGGGAGGAAAAGTTTCCACACACTAGGAAGCCCCTTCACTGGTGGAGACAGGGGATGGGCAGGGGGGAAGCTTTGGAGCCGCGGAGGAGAGCGTAGCAACACGGGTGCCAAGGGCAAAGCGGAAAGATTCCCGCACAGAGGATCAGTGCCAACCAGCACTCACCAGCCTGAGGGGATTGTCTGCTCACCCACCAGGGCGGATGGGGGCTGGGAGCTGAGGCTCCAGCTTAGAAAGTCAGACCCCAGGGAGAGGACTGGGGTTGGCTGCGAGAACACAGCCTGAAGGGGGCTAGTGCGCCACAGCTAGCCGGGAGGGAATCTGGAGAAAAGTCTGGAAGTGCCTAAGAGGCAAGAGATCATTGTTTCAGGGTACACAGGGAGAAGTGATTCAGAGCACTGCCTAAACGAGCTCCAGAGACAGGCGTGAGCCAAGGCTATCAGTGCAAACACCAGAGATGGGCATGAAATGCTGAGGCTGCTACTGCAGCCACCAAGAAGCCTGAGTGCAAGCAGAGGTCACTATCCACACCTCCACTGACAGGAGCCTGTGCAGCCCACCACTACCAGGGTCCTGTAAGCCAGAGGCAACTTCCCCAGGAGAACACACATCATACCTCAGGCTGGTACAACATCATGCGGGCCTTTGCCACTGCAGGCTTGCCCTGCATTCCAAATGACTCCCTCCCCCTGGCATGAGTGAGCCAGAGCCCCTTAATAAGCCTCTCCTTTAAATTCTGCCCTGTCTGGAAGAACAGATGCAAGAGGGTGAGCTACATGCAGAGGCGGGGCCAAATCCAAAGCTGAAACCTGGGAGCTGTGCGAACAAAGAAGAGAAAGGGAAATGTCTCCATGCAGCCTCAGGAGAAGTGGATTAAATCTTGACAATCAACTTGATGTACTCTGCATATGTGGAATACCTGAATAGAGAACGAATCATTCCAAAATTGAGGTGGTGGACTTTGGGAGCAACTGTAACTTGGAGTTTCTGCATATAATTTGTTTCTGGTTTTATGTTTATCTTAGTTTAGTATTTAGGGTTTATTATCATTGGTAGATTTGTTTATTGATTTGGTTGCTCTCTTCTTTTATATATTTTTTTTTTTTCCTTTTTCTGTTTTTGTGGGTGTGTATGTTTACACTTCTTTGTGTGATTTTGTCTGTATAGGTTTGCTTTTACCATCTGTCATATGGTTGTGTCTTTTTTTTTTAGTATAGCATTTAGCGCTTGTTATTATTTGTGGATTTGTTTATTGGTGTGGTTGCTGTCTTTTTTTTATTACTTTTTTATTTTAATAACTTTATTTTTTAATTTATTTAATTTCCTTTCTTTCTTTTTTCCTTTCCCTTTTCTTCTGAGCTGAGTGGCTGACAGGGTCTTGGTGCTCCAGCTGGCTGTCAGACCTGAGCCTCTGAGATGGGAGAGCTGCATTCAGGATACTGATACACCAGAGACCTCCAGTCCCCACACAATACCAATTGGCGAGAGCTCTCACAGAGATCTCCATCTCAAAACTAAGACCCAGCTCCACTCAATGACCAGCAGCTCCAGTGCTGGATACCCTATGCCAAACAACTAGCAAGACAGGAACACAACCCCACCCATTAGCAGAGAGGCTGCCTAAAATCATAATAAGGTCACAGAAACCCCAAAACACACCACCAGATGTGATCCTGCTCACCAGAAAGACAAGATTCAGCCTCATCCACCAGAACACAGGCACTAGTCCCCTTCACCAGGAAGCTTACACAACCCACTGAACCAACCTTAACTACTGGGGGTAGACACCAAAAACAATGGGAACTACAAACCTGCAGCCTGCGAAACAGAGATCCCAAACACAGTAAGTTAAGCAAAAGGAGAAGACAGAGAAACACACAGCAGATGAAGGAGCAAGGTAAAAAACCACCAGACTAAACAAATGAATAGGAAATAGGCAGTCTACCTGAAAAAGAATCCAGAGTAATGACAATAAAGATGATCCAAAATCTTGGAAACAGAATGGAGAAAATACAAGAAACATTTAACAAGTAACTAGAAGAATTATAGAGCAAACAAACAATGATGAACAACACGATAAATGAAATTAAAAATTCTCTAGAAGGAATCAATAGCAGAATAACTGAGGCAGAAGAACGGATAAGTGACCTGGAAGATAAAATAGTGGAAATAACTACTGCAGAGCAGAATAAAGAAAAAAGAATGAAAAGAACTGAGAACAGTCTCAGAGACCTCTGGGACAACATTAAATGCACCAACATTTGAACTATAGGGGTTCCAGAAGAAGAAGAGAAAAAGAAAGGGACAAAGAAAATATTTCAAGAGATTATAGTTGAAAACTTCTCTAATATGGGAAAGGAAATAGTCAATCAAGTCCAGGAAGCACAGAGAGTCCCATACAAGATAAATCTAAGGAGAAACATGCCAAGATACATGTTAATCAAACTATCAAATATTAAATACAAATAAAAAATATTAAAAGCAACAAGGGAAAAACAACAAATAACACACAAGGGAATCCCCATAAGGTTGACAGCTAATCTTTCACCAGAAACTCTGCAAGCCAGAAGGGTTGGCAGGACATATTTAAAGTGATGAAAGGGAAAAACCTACAACCAAATTACTCTACCCAGCAAGGATCTCATTCAGATTTGACGGAGAAATTTAAACTTTACAGACAAGGAAAAGATAAGAGAATTCAGCAACACCAAACCAGCTTTACAACAAATGCGAAAGGAACTTCTCTAGGCAGGAAACAAAAGAGAAGGAAAAGACCCACAATAACAAACCCAAAACAATTAAGAAAATGGTAATAGGAACATACATGTCGATAATTACCTTAAATGTAAATGGAATAAATGCTGCAACCAAAAGACACAGACTGACTGAATGGATACAAAAACAAGATGCATATATATGCTGTCTACAAGAGAGGCACTTCAGACCTAGGGACACAAACAGGTGGAAACTGAAGGCATGGAAAAAGATATTCCATGCAAATGGAAATCAAAAGAAAGCTGGAGTAGCAATTCTCAAATCAGAGAAAATAGACTTTAAAACAAAGGCTATTACAAGAGACAAAGAAGGACACTACCTAATGATCAAGGGATCAATCTAAGAAGAAGACATAACAATAGTAAATATTTATGCACCCAACATCGGAGCACCTCAATACATAAGGCAAATGTTAACAGCCATAAAAGGGGAAATCGACAGTAAAACAAACATAGTAGGGGACTTTAAGACCCCACTTTCACCAATGGACAGATCATCCAAAATGAAAATAAATAAGGAAACACAAGTTTTAAATGATACATCAAACAAGATGGACTTAATTGATATTTATAGGACATTCCATCCCAAAACAACAGAATACACTTTCTTCTCAAGTGCTCATGGGACATTCTCCAGGATAGATGGTATCTTGGGTCACAAATCAAGTCTTCATAAATTTAAGAAAACTGAGATCATACCAAGTATCTTTTCCGACCACAACGCCATGAGATTAGATATCAATTACAGGAAAAAATCTGTAAAAAATACAAACACATGGAGGATAAACAATACACTACTTAATAAACAAGAGTTCACTGGAGGATCAAAGAGGAAATCAAAAAATACCTAAAAACAGATGACAATGAAAACACAATGACCCAAAACCTATGGGATGCAGCAAAAGCAGTTCTAAAAGGGAAGTTCATAGCAATACAATCCTACCTCAAGAAACATCTCAAACAACCTAACCTTACACTGAAAGCAATTAGAGAAAGAAGAACAAAACCCCCCAAAATTAGCAGAAGGAAAGAAGTCATAAAGACCAGGTCAGAAATAAATGAAAAACAAATGAAGGAAATGACAGCAAAGATCAATAAAAGTAAAACATGCTTCTTTGAGAAAGTAAACAAAATTGATAAACCATTAGACAGACTCATCAAGAAAGAAAGGGAAAAGACTCAGATCAATGGAATTAGAAATGAAAACGGAGAAGTAACAACTGACGCTGTAGAAATACAAAGGATCATGAGAGATTACTACAAGCAACTACAGGCCAATAAAATGGACAACGTGGAAGAAATGGAAAAATTCTTAGAAAAGCACAACTTTCTGAAACTGAACCAGGAAGCAATAGAAAATAAAAAAAGACCAATCACAAACACTGGAATAGAAATTGTGTTTAAATATCACCCAACAAACTAAAGCCCAGGACCAGATGGCTTCACAGGAGAATTCTATGAAACATTTAGAGAAGAGCTAACACCAATTCTTCTCAAACTCTTCCAAAATATAGCAGAGGGAGGAACACTCTGAAACTCATTCTACGAGGCCACCATCACCCTGATACAGAAACCAGACAAAAATGTAACAAAGAAAGAAAACTACAGGCCAATAGCACTGATGAACATAGATGCAAGATTCCTCAAGAAAATACTAGCTAACAGAATCCAACAGCACATTAAAAGGATCATACACCATGATCAAGTTGGCTTTATCCCAGGAATGCAAGGATTCTTCAATACAGGCAAATCAATCAATGTGATATACCGTATTAACAAACTGAAGAATAAAAACCATATGATCATTTCAATAGATGCTGAAAAAGCTTTTGACAAAATTCAACACACATTATGGTAAAAGCCCTCCAGAAATTAGGCATAGAGGGAACCTACCTCAACATAATAAAGGCCATATATGACAAGTCAAGAGCGAACATCGTCCTCAATGGTGAAAAACTGAAACCATTTCCACTAAGATCAGGCACAAGACAAGTTTGCCCACTATCACCACTATTATTCAACATTGTTTTGGAAGTTTTGGCCACAGCAATCAGAGAAGAAAAAGAAATAAAAGGAATCCAGATCAGAAAAGAAGGAGTAAAGCTGTCACTTCAGATGATATGATAGTATACATAGAGAATCCTAAAGACGCGACCAGAAAACTACTGGAGCTAATCAATGAATTCGGTAAAGTAGCAGGATACAAAATCAATGCACAGAAATCTCTTGCATCCCTATACACTAATGATGAAAACTCTGAAAGAGAAATTAAGGAAACACTCCCATTTACCATTGCAAAAAAAGAATAAAATACCTAGGAATATACCTACCTAAGGAGACAAAAGACCTGTATGCAGAAAATTATAAGACACTGATGAAAGAAATTAAAGATGATACAAATAGATGGAGAGATATACCATGTTCTTGGATTGGAAGAATCAACACTGTGAAAATGACTACACTACCCAAAGGAAGTTACAGATTCAGTGCAACCCCTATCAAACTACCAATGGCATTTTTCACAGAACTAGAACAAAAAATTGCAAAATTTGCATGGACATACAAGACACTCCGAATAGCCAAAGCAATCTTGAAAAACAAAAATAGAGCTGGAGGAATCAGTCTCCCTGACTTCTGACTATACTACATAGCTACAGCAATCAAGACAGTATGGTTCGGGCACAAAAACAGAAATATAGATCAATGGAACTGGATAGAAAACCCAGAGATATACCCATGCACATATGGTCATCTTATTTTTGATAAAGGAGGCAAGAATATACAGTGGAGAGAAGACAGCCTCTCCAATAAGTGGTGCTGGGAAAACTGGACAGCTACATGTAAAAGAATGAAATTAGAACAGTCCCTCACACCATACACAAAAATAAAGTTAAAATGGATTAAAGACTTAAATGTAAGGCCAGACACTATAAAACTCTTAGAGGAAAACAGGCAATACACTCTATGACAGAAATCACAGCAAGATCTTTTTTGAGCCAACTCCTAGAGAAGCTGAAATAAAAACAAAAATAAGAAATGGGACCTCATTAAACTTAAAAGCTTTTGCACAGCAAAGGAAACCATAAACAAGATGAAAAGACAACCCTCAGAATGGGAGAAAATAGTTGCAGATGAAGCAACTGATAAAGGATTAATCTCCAAAATATACAAGCATCTCATGCCACTCAATATCAAAAGAAGAAACAACCCAATCGAAAAATGGGCAGAAGACCTAAATAGACATTTCTCCAAAGAAGATACACAGATTGCCAACAAACACGTGAAAGAATGCTCCACATCATTAATCATTAGAGAAATGCAAATCAAAACTACAATGAGATATCACCTCACACCAGTCCGAATGGCCATCATCAAAAAATCTACAAACAATAAATGCTGGAGAGGGTGTAATGTAGTGAAGTAATAATTATAAATTTTATTATTAATACTTAAAGTTCACCAGAATATAAACACCTAGGGAGCAGAGATGGTAGTCCAATGCTACTGAGAGTACTGTGCAGAGACCAACAACATCACTTGGGCTCCACTCAGACCTACTGGAGCAGAATTTCTATATGAGACCCAGGAATCTGTATTTTAAGAAGGTTGCCATGTAATTTTAGGCACACTAAATTCCGAGAAGCACTGCTCTGGTCTGCTCTCAGCTATATTTCTAGAGCCCAGAATTAACAGTGGGCGATAAATAAGAGATTAACTAATATTGGTTTAACCATACAATTACTAATACTTTTTTCTTTATTTTAAACTCTCTTCTCTGACTGTTACTATTAAGAAGCATCTTATAATGAGAGACAGCCAATAATTCTCTTTGGTTTTTTACAGGAAACAGCAAAAATAAGTAATCAAAATTATATTTGCAGATATTTTACATGGTTGGAAATTCCCTTTGGTATGACAAGGGTAGTGGTGTCTACATCATAGGGCAGCTGTGAACATATGGGGTAATGCATGTAAAATATTTAGCAAAAATCCTGGCACTTCATTGTGAGCACTCAAAAATAACATCTCCTATCATGCTTTGGTAGTCTTTTTTCTCTAACTGAGCTAAACAATGAATTTTGTTAGAAACTTGTATGCATAGAACCTTAACAAAAGGTTTTCACTTTGCAAGGAAGAAATGGGATATTGCCTATTCCTTTTTGGTCTGATTTCCCCTTTTGAAGTTAACATATAGTATTGATTGCAATTCATAAAAACCTTTCATCATATTAAATGACAGGATGGCTTAAGCACACTCTTTTATTGTAGTATATGAGAGAGTTAAAAGTAAAGCATAATAATCACCTAAGCAAACTACTACTGCAGCTCCCCTCATCTCAGAGATTTTTGCGCAAAATATGTGTAGAAATGGAATCTTTGAAAAGGAAAGTCTTCGGAAAGTTTAAATGTAGTAATGATCATGAAACTGAAGGGTAAGTTACCTATTTTACAAATTTCTGATTATCTCAGCTAATCATTATATCTGTGATGAAATACATGTTCATTAGCAAAGCATGAGGATTTGAGTCTGTGTTTCCTATTGGTCATCAGTAATGTAGAACTGCATTTGATGATTTCCCACAGACACAAGAAATAGGATACCTGAAGCTATAAAAATGGTGAGAAGTTTCTTGTATCTTAAAAAAGTTTTCCCCTGGGAAATATACTTTTAAAAGCTCCGAAGAATGTTAAAGATTTTTCAAATAAGCTATAAATGGACATCTGCAGTCTATGCTGTACTTCATTCAATAAGATGAGAATGGTTGTCATGTCAAATCTCTACAGGCTGTCTTTGCTCGTGTTTTCCTGCTTAAGAAATTCCACTCAAGCAGAATGAAACCTAACCTTTAATATTACATTCTGTAGAACAGGCCCCAGTGACACGTAAGAGGATCTTATCACTGGATCTCAATGGATTTGGTTTAGAACAGCTTCTTTTCTGCAAGGCAGATATCAGATGGGAGTTCTCTTTAAGAGAAAGAGCCCATTTCCTCTTCATAGTACAACCTAAGAATTGAAAAGCTGTTCCAAATAATCACAAAAAGCAGACAAGAATATTATCATCACAAAATGCTTCATGTAGTGTGCAGGGCCCTAAAATCTGTATTGATCTGTGAACAAAATGTATATCTGAAAGATGTCCTACCCTATTTCAGATTTTAACTACCAAGGTGTAAAACTCATAAGCCACCAAAAATAAATAAGTCTGGTAATTTGCAATTTTGTAAAAATGCAATTTACAAAAAAAAAAATATATATATATACACACACATATATTTATATACATACACAGTCATATAACTATATATAACTCCCATAAAGTTCAATGAGTTGAATAATTAAAACCAAATATTATAATATAAAATAAAACGAATGTTGACCCAAACATAATAAAGTATATTTGAATTAATGAATGAGTTTGATTAATTTAAAATGATTTTATTTACTTATTAGTCATTTGTCTTCTACTTTATTCCCCTGGAAACTAAAGTGGAAGTTGTTAAGTCCTAAGAGAAAATATAATTTCTTCCTTGACCAGAAGAAAAGATATAAACTTGATATTAAATCTAACTTAATTCCAAAATTGTTGACTATATGTAACAGCTATGTCTCACCAAAAAATTTAAATTTGAGCATAAAGTATTTTGGCTTTTATTAACATTAATTAAAAAGAATATCTTTTAAAATGTGGATTTTAGTATCTTGAGATATCATGTGACAACAATTAATTAAAATAGATCTTTTGGTATAAATACCTCTCTTTTGAGGAATACTGCATCTCCATAGAGGAATACATGAAGATTTTATAATTAAACTTTTTTTTTTTGCCTGTAGACTTGAAAAACAAGGAATTTAAATTATCTAATTTACTCTGGTTCTTGAATGTGCTGTCAACATTGACTGTATGAATGAAGTATTTCAGAACTCGTTTAAAAGTTTTTTAACAAACACTTATATAGTATTTACTTACTGTATACTAGGTACACAGAATTCTAAGAACTTTGAAAATATGTTATATATATAAATATAAGTTTTATAAAATATATATATGTTTTTGTTTACTAATTCAACCAGTGAGTGTAAAAACCAGGATAATGAAGTATTTGTTTGTTCATTTGTTTGTTTATGGATTGCCTATGCCCAAATGTTTCCAAAAGAACAATTGGAAAAGAAAAATTAGATTTCTCTATGCTATGAGTAAAGCATAATACTCCTAAAATAAAATTTTTCCTACAAGTAGTAATTTGAAAGTTGGGACAAAAAGAAAAATGGTTGACTATGTTATACAGTCATTACAAAAAACCTAAAGAATTTTTAATGACAACAAAAAATGGTCATGACATGGTATTAAAGAAAAGCAGAATATAAAATTGTTTATACAAAGCAGTATCTCTTCACCTTACTAGTTGGTTAAAAAATAAAGCATGAGAATACATCAAAATATTAACCGTATTTATTTCTGAGATGTGGTATTATGGATAACTTTCACTTTTGCTTACCTACTTTTCTGCATTACTAATATCCTATTACTGACATTCAAAAATTACTATAATCAGAATATAGTTTTCAAATATATGCAAGATTTGGGTCTCTATTTACAAGTTCAGATGTGTATGAAAGTTCTCAACACTTTATCAGCAATTTCAATTTCAAGCTCCCATCTTGAAGTTCTTTGGGAGGATTTACTCTTAGTTATCTGGTGGTCATTCCATTTTAGGGGCTTACTCAGTGTTACTGTGTGTACACACTTGTCTGTCCAAAGAGGCTGGCCCTGAGACTTACCGTGTCCCTGTCCATACCCCCTCTTCTCCCAAGGTCAGCAACTGTTGTTTCTCCAGCAGTCCTTGGCACTTGAAGCAGTTGGAACCTGTACAAAGAGAGAGAGAGAGAGAGAAAGTAAGAAAGAAAAGTTTGCTTTAACAAATACTTATATAGTGCTTATTATGTAATAGGTACCCAGAATTCTAAGCACTTTGAAAATATTAGCTTGTTTAGTACTCAGGACAGGGACTTCCTTGGTGGTGCAGTGGTTAAGAATCCGCCTGCCAACGCAGGGGACACGGGTTCGATACCTGGTCTGGGAAGATCCCACATGCCGCGGAGCAATTAAGCCCGAGCACCACAACTACTGAGCCTGTGCTCTAGAGCCTGCGTGCTGCAACTACTGAGCCCATGTGCTGCAACTACTGAAGCCCATGCGCCTAGAGTCCGTGCTCCACAACAAGAGAAGGCACTGCAATAAGCCCACGCACTGCAACAAAGAGTAGCCCCCACTTGCTGTAACTAGAGAAAGCCCACATTCAGCAATGAAGACCCAACGCAGCCAAAAAAAAAAAAAAAAAAAAAAACTCAAAACAACTCTATGAGGTAGATGTGACTATAATCCCCATTTTTGATTAAAGAAACAAAGGCACCAAGTGGCTAAATAACCTGCCCGAGGTCACAAAGTCACAGAGCTGGTGTGAACCCAGGCAGTCGGCTGCTAGGGTACCTGCCCTTACCCACCACGTTAGCTGATGCTTCAGTGTGGCCCTTGGCAGCAATTTTTTGTTAAAATCAAATTTTCTTGAAAAATACACTATAGTTGAGTGAGATAGAATTTAGTGATTTCTCAGGTATATTTGTCCAGCTGACACTTTTTTTTTTTTTAATAAAAGCATCATATCATCTGTCTGAAGACAGAAGCATCAGAAACCTCAGGGGGAAAACCTAAGTGTTTGTAACAATTCAAATCCAAGTTTATTAGAAAGAGGAAGTAGAAGTTTGATCAATAGAGAAACAGAGGAATACTTTCCACATAAAGAACACAGGCCCCAGTTCTCATGGGTTCCAATTTGAGATTTGTGACCTAAATAATATGAATTTTGAAGTAAAAATCTATGTGGAGTTCAAGCTAGACTGTAATATAAAACCCTAGGGAAAATGGATATACCTTTAAAACATTCCTTTTAAGGGCTAGTAACTGATCATAATGAACACTGGCAGAAGCCCAAATGATTGTTTGAGGCAAACGAATGAAGCCTGTTATGCTGACAAAGAAACCTGGGAAAAGTTTTAATTAAACACTGTCATTTAGGGAAGGGGGCATTTTGTTTTTGTGAATCCTCTAAACAGAAATGAATAGCTAAAGTCATACATCAAGGAGAATGTAATAAAGGACTGTTCAACTCAAATGTTCACTGGGCAGTGAGAGGAGTGATGTGGTGAGTTGAGGGCTGTGATGAGGTGTCTCCATGATCTGGCCACTGCTCAGCTCTGATTGCTGCCATTCATCAATGGGAATCCAGAATTCGTAGATCTTCCATATTTCAAGAGAAGTTGAAAAGCCAACTTGTACTGAAAATGTCCCAAATTTTAAATGGTGGTTAGAGACCAGTTGGAGACTTCATGCAAAGTAAGACTTTTAGAAAGCCCTTACTGGATATTTGATGTGTGCATAAAATTAAGGGTAACTACAGGAAGGAAAGCTGGGAGAATAAAGATCAATGATGAGAGAAGTAAAAGGATAACAAAGAAGAATGGTGTCTTGAGGACAGGAGAAAGGAATATTTCCAAGCAGGACCACTTTGCTCTGTAGGTCCCTGCCAGAAATGTCAAATCACTGGACGTGAAAATTAGAAAGTTCCCATCAAAGGTGCATATTCAGTAGAGAAACAAGACAACAGCCAGACTGTGAAACCAACTTCTTAAACCCACAGTCTACAACCTGAAAGTATATGCAGAGAAGATACTTTATTGAGGGATTAATGAAAGAATGAAATAAGGGTACTCCCAAAAGAGAGGTGGGTGCTAGCCTGAGGAGACATTTCCTGTCCTTGTAAGTAACTTGGAAGGAGCCAGAGGAAAGAAAGGGACTGACAATAAAAGAGAGGAATTAATTTATGGAGAAATTATCTCAGAAGACACAGAGAGATGAGATCTCCATCACAGAAAGCGGGTTAGTTTTGGAAAGGAACCAGAGGAAGTAGTAAGCCTGACTAACTACACATGATATTTTTCCTTCCTATTGCTAACTCCCTGAGGGCAGGGGCCATGCCTGTCTTATTCACTTCACCCCATATTCTCAAGTAGGAGGCACAAAGATGGATCCAGGATTGAATGTTGGTGAGAATGATTACTTGGACTTGTTTAAGGTCACTTAAAAGTTTGCAACTGAAATATCAAACAAGCAGTGCAAAGATATGGTTATATGCTTCTTTCTAATGCCTCTGTTCCCCAGATTCATACAATCAGTTCATTCTCAAAGTTTGGTCAATTTACCTTTGTAGAATAAGAAATTTGCCGGGCCATAGCAGCTCCAGATTATAACATCATTACATTTTATAATAATTTATGCTGCGGGAAGGGTAAAAGGTAAGGGGTAAAGGGTAAGTACATAGATGGCATAACACGTCAGCAATCAAGGGACAATACTATTATTATGTTAAAAACTGCTCACTGATCTAGGCAATTATTTTTACGTTTTATTTCTGTTATTGGGCTTACTTCGACATTTGGCACTAATACACTTTTGAAGAATGAATATATTAGAGAGTCTTAAAGGTTCAGCTGAAAATAAAGTCATATCTATTTAGAAGTGCCAATCAGGATGGTTTTAGTCTTTTCTCTGCTGATGTAAGAGGTCTTAAGTCAGACTTAGGATTTAGCAAAGCAAATGAGAGCACTAAAAATATCGGTGAGAATACAATCGTAATAGTTGAGCAACTTTTGGGGAGAAAACAAAATTCAGAGCAGGATGATGGATTTGAAAGATAGGAAGCAAAGAACTTTATGTTGCAAGAAATGGAAGAACGAGTTTGGTAGGTGACATTGACAGAGAGGCTAGTCCCATTAGATGCTAAACTTAGAAAGCAACATTGCTAATGTATTTTATTCAGGCAATGTACTAAAGACCACAAATGCACTGAATTTTCATGGAATTCCATTTATAGTCTAATCAAATCGTTATTGTTCTCATGTTATGTTTGGGGTAATAGAGGTTTAGAGAATTGAAATAACTTGCAAATAGTGCATTGTAAGAAAAATGCCGGAGCCTGAATTAAATACAAGTCCTGTTTGAATCTAGATTTTTACTCTTAATCACTTAAATACTATCTCCTGAATTATAATGTTTCTGGTTGACGAGACGTGTCCACAGAGAGGGTGGCTAGACTAGGAGGTACTAATGATCTTTGAAGATGAAGGAACTGAGCGAGGTTAGAATATCCACACTGAACATGGGTGCTGGCCAGAATGATGGCAAAGGATATGACAAGGAGGACAATGGTGAGTTACATGCCTAGATCTAGAGAACATGCACAGTGCTGACATAGAAATTTATAATGACAGATAAAAAGAGAGTAGAGTATTTAGAAAACAAAAACTTCAGAGTACAATGTCTATTAAGTAAATTTGCTAAAATAATGGTTTTGGAAAATTAAATAGTAAACCAGATTAAATGTTAACACTTCATTTTATTGAATGTGATTGTATTACGAAAACGTCTAAGGTTTTGTATTCGTTATCTATTTCTATATAATCACCACTAGCTTGGCAGCTTAAAACACACAGCCACACCTTTAGAATTTATTTATTATCTCACACTTTCAGTGGGTCATTTATCTGGGCTTAATTTTACTGAGTTTTCTGTTTCAGGGTCTCCTACAAGGCTGCAATCTAGATCTCATCTGAAATGTCAACTGGGGAAGGATCCACTTCCAAGATCATATGGTTATTGGTAGGATCTGGTTCTTTGCTGATCGTCAGACTGAGGACTGCATTTCCTCGCTGGTTGTCAGCTGGAATCTGCCCTCAGTTCTT
The DNA here is from genome assembly GCF_949774975.1 of Lagenorhynchus albirostris. NCBI lineage: Eukaryota > Metazoa > Chordata > Mammalia > Artiodactyla > Delphinidae > Lagenorhynchus > Lagenorhynchus albirostris. The sequence goes on from NC_083102.1 coordinate 62,839,296, forward strand.
CCCATATGTGCCTCTTTGCAGAGCAGCTCACAACGTGGCAGCTTGCTTCATCAAAGCCAGCAAGGTAAAGAATTTGCTAGCAAGATGGCAGTCAGAATCCTCTGTAGTCCATTCATGGACATAATATTTCACCATCCTTGCCACATTCTATTGATTAGAAGCAAGTCACAGGTCTAGCCCACACTCAAGGCGAGTGGATATACAAGAGTATGAATACCAAGAGTTGGGATTTATTGAGAACCATTTGCCACACCTTTCTAATAGTAATCCTCTATTTTGAATGATCTACCTTCTTCTCACAGAGGGATGAAAGCGGGAGTGGGGAGAAGAAAGACTGTGTGGGCAAAAAAAGGAAGGTCACGAAATATGATTTCATGACTCCTGATCAATGATTGCTGCCTTCCCTCTAAACCCACATATTCGTAGAAATGAAGGCTATTCTCTCAGGGCAATCTTATTTCTTGCTAACTTGACTCTTGGTTTGCCTTGTAATTTATTTCCCACTTTATTATTGATAAACTGTTTCATTCTCCCCTTTACAATGAGAAAATTTTCTCCCATATCAGAAACCTACCAGTTCCTTGGGAAATCACTTGTGATTCACAGTTCACATTGCTGATTTCACTGATAATTACAACATTACCTATAAGGATCGTCCTCAAAAAGAAATTATCCAGCAAGTGTTCATTACGTCAAAATGGCTCAGGTAAAGAATATATTTTATGTTGTATTGGAATAGCCACCAAATAGTGAGAGGTATAAGTCCTAGCAGTACAATGTTTAATACGGTATGGGTTAAAAAAAATACAGAGTTTAATACTTGACAGTGTCTAAGGTCTCAAACTGTTACCAGTAATTTTACTAGTGAAGTGGCCGTGAAGTTAAGTTCAGAGCCCTACACTTGGACAGGCCTCTTCCAAGGCTGGTGTGCTCTACTCCAGAGATGAGGTGTGGGGAGAGAATGGAGATCATCAAAAGCCCCACCTCTGTGCAAGAGATAAAACACTGCCCCACCCTAGATGTCTTCAGGCTGCTGTCCAGTATCTCCATATCCACCTGATTGCGAACAGTCATCTGTCTTCGTGGGTCCTCGAGGGTCAAAGTTGGGATTAAGCACTTTGATCCCAAGAATAGGGACATTAGCAAGAGGGACGTCTGTGCTAAGGCTCACATGAAATGGCCTGTGAGGCTCAACGCAGTGGAGGCAGGGCTGGGGTTCACGTGGGGAATGGGGAGTAGGGGATAGCTAAGAGAGACTCTTCCGTAAGGGTGTATGAAACAAAATTCTTATTTTATGGGAAGACAAGAAAAATGTAAACATAGGAAACTTTTTCTGCTCGCTGGCTCCTCTCTCCCCTCTGCTGTGCCTTGTGTCGCTGCATTATGCATCCACCCAACCTCCCCATCGGCAGAAATACCTGCTCAACCACAAAGACCAACGTTCTCCTAATGCCAACCAGACAGCTCCTTAAAAGCTAACAGTCCTTCTTAATCTTATAAGGGGCCCCAAAGACCCATGACCACTACTCACTTTGTACTTACATATCTGGATTGTGCAAACTATTTATGTCATTTAATGTATAGCCCTCAGACTCAAAAACCTATATAACTGTGCTTTGGCCTCGAACAGGTGGAACAGTTCTCAGAGCTTTCTGAAAGGCTGTTCCTGGGTTAAAATCCTCAATTTGGCTCAAATGAAATCGTCTATCTTCCAAAGATTGACTACTGATTAACTTTTCGTCTACAGGTTATTGGCAACCATGTCCACGGAATCAAAACTATGGAGGTCTCTTACTGTATAGCACAGGGAACTATACTCAATATTTTATAATAAGTTACAAGGAAAAAGAATCTGAAAAGGAATATATATATATATATATATATATATAACTGAATCACCATGGTATACACCTGAAACTAACATGATATTGTAAATCAACTACACTTCAATAAAAAAAATAAGATTAAAAAAAAGCAAGGAAAAAAAAAAAGAAGAAAGAGGGTAAGAAAAACAGCTACTTAATGAGACATATGACCTCTGGAGTGAAGTAAGTGGGGGTCAAATTCCAGCACTTCCTCATGTTAGCATTAAAAAAAAAAAAAAAAAGGTAGAGGTCTCTAAGAGATTTCCTCAGGGCAAGACTCACTGCCTGAACAAGTACTTGCAGAGTACTTTACAGATGTGGCATCACCAATAAAAAGTTGTGAAGCTGAAAGAAACTGTTCTAAGCTATCAGTCACTTTTTTTTAATCAACCCAACTTGACTGAATTAACTTTCTATTCTTTCCTTAGAAAAGATTTAATAATTGCTGCATATGAAGAGACAAAGGGTATGCAGCCAAAGAGTGCAGATGCATTAGGCAACTAATTAATATTGATAACACATTATGTTTTGAACGTTTCAATGTTTGCAATATTGCCAGGTTATATTTTAATTTGTTGGGATTATCTATCTGAAACAAAATACACGTCTATGTTCATATATTTTCTGTTTGTAAATTTGTACCTTTAAAAAAGTTTTTTGTCTCCAAAAGAGTCTCCTAAACAGTGCAAGCTGCTGCCCACACAAAACCTGAATCTTCCCTGAAAACTAGGAAGTTTTTCATGACTATGTTTCTGTGTCTCTGTGTTCCATATGTATATATGTTGTGTGGAACGTGAGACATTTATTCCTGGTAAAAATCGTTTTAAGATTTTTCTTCTTTCTCTCTTGTAACAGAACTATCCTTCTTCCTATAATTTCTGAATGAATATGATACCCTGAAGCATCTCCTCCTTACTGAAGTAGATCTCTGATGCCTAGATTAGGTTTAGTAATTCAGAGATTTTCAAGGTAATACCTAGTCATGAGGCTCATTTTTAAAAACTGTAAATGAGAAAGAAAAAATTGGCTTGTCATGAGAGTTCAGGAAGAAGTACGAGGTTCTTTTTTTTTCCTACCAGGGATTTAGAGAAAGTCTCCATAATCCCAGTGGCATGAATTGCAAATGTAATCACCAATAAGAAAAAGGTTAAAAAGCTCTGAAGTATTGGGCCATGCTGCTTTGGCAAACAAAGACCTCATTTTTCAGACTAGAATGTGGCTTCTGGGTTTCTGTATAAGGGTGGTGAACAGAGAAGCACTGTTAAACCCTGGGTCAGCCTAGCGTCAGCTCTGTTACAGTCAATAAAATACAAAATATGATAGATATTGCTGTCAAAGAAGAGAAAAGAGTAAAGTCTCTCCTCATATCGCTGCTTCACATCTTACCTTTCTTGATTCTGGCAGCCACTTCCAATAAGGCTCACAGAGGTTTAATTGATGTCCAGGGTGTGGATAGAACACAAGGTCTCTCTTAGTAAAACATATTGTTTATTGTGCTCAAGAGAAACACCTTCATGATACATTAGGCACTTCTGGAAATGGAAGCCATTAAGTTAGTCACAAAAGATGACATGCAATCAAATAAGTTTGTTTTCATAATGCTTTTTTCTCTTCCAAGATTGGGGACTGAAATTTCTAGAATGTCTGAGAACATAAATATGTAACAGACCAAGGGTGTATATGTATGTATATGTGTGTGTATGTATGTATGTGTGTGTGTATATATATATATCATAATCATATATGATTATCATATATGATAATCATATATATATGATTAGGTTAAAAAATAAATACTGCCATTTTCAGTTTAATTCTGATTTCACTCTGATTTGGAAATGATTGGTGGTGCTTGAAAAACAAAATCCAATTTCCCCAAGCTGGTGAATTACATGGATTGAACCTTAGCTATAATAAGCCTTAGAGTAAGTGCTCCATTACTGTGTCCTTAATAATCTACTTATAAGGGCCACATAAGTTTCTCTAGAGCCTGGTAAGTATTTCAAACTTTCACTCTTACTGAAGTTCCCAGGAGAGCATTGGGCATATCTTCCTTAGATTTAACATTTTACTTTCACTTAGATTCTGCTGATAGTTTTCTTATATAAGAGCCAAAAGGAGAAGACATTTGGAAAGTAAAGATTCAGACTATAAATAGTAAAAAGTCAGTTTATTATGTGTATTAACTGACATCTCAAAAGTTCCTATGGCTATTACCCACCTCCCAGGGATGATGTGATAAATAAGGACTGGGCTAAGAGACAGTGACTCACTGAGCTCAACAGCAACACAGGGGACCTGCGTGCCAGAGGTTACACTCCAGGAACAGGTACATCACTCACTCACTTGAGGACTGCTACCCCATCTGTAAAATGAGGTCAGTATAGCTGAAAACTGGGAGGTAAATCGATTAAATTGATCGTAAGCCTTCTTGGAAACAAAAGGTAGTATGTAAATGCTGAAAGGCACAGGCGCCACACTGATGAGTGCATATAGTTTCTGAATAGAAGAGGGAGAATATATTTCAACCAAAACAGGTGACTGAATGGACGGAGCTCAAGGCAATAGAGCCTCAGCCACTGAACAGAGCTTGACACAGAAGAGAACCAGGAGTGACAAGGAGAGAGAGGGCAAGTTGCAGGGGATATTCAGGGATTACAAAACATGTTGAATATATTGATGAGTCTAACTGCTTTATCTTTACTTTCTTACTGTATTTATTTTTGCCACCCAGACAGAAACCCATAATTATTTTCACCTCCAAAATATTTTCTTCTAAATAGACTTCTATTAATTCACCCCACTGTGATCCATCCATTTAAAAATCTCTTCTATGATAACTTACATCAATTTTAGTAATATGTTGCTTTGATGTTATACTTAAGTTGACAGGTCTGTATTATGTTTTGTGTAAGAAGTAACAGGATATAAGAATGTGGGTGTGGGGAATTCCCCGAGGGTCCAGTGATTAGGACTCCACGTTTTCACTGCCGAGGGTGTGGGTTCAATCCCTGGGCGGGGAACTAAGATCCCACAAGATGTGTAGCACGGCCGAAAAGAAAAAAAAAAAAAATGTGGGTGTGTGTTTGCCTAATTTGTCTAGAAAAGCAGGATAAACTAGAATCTCCTTAAATGCTGATTTATAAGGGATTAGTGGGAACTAGATGAAGGGGATAGGAATAGGAACAAGGCTTTTCTGAGAATAACTTTTAATATAATTTGGTCTTTTGAACAATATCATCAACTAATAAATGAATTAAAATTTATGAGAAAGCACAGCTAACATTCAATACAAATGGAAACAAATGAATTGCTCATCAGACTGAAAAATAATCATCCAATGATAAGAATTAATGCAAGTAACTTTTGAATTCAGTATTCTTATTCTATACCCTTAAGGGTCATAAACACAAAATCATGTATACACACATGCAGGGAAACCTTACCCTTATTTATTATAGTTTTTTGTTGTGGTTAGTAATGACGTGGGTGTCAATTTTTTGTGTGTATTATTGGAGAGATATAGAAGTACTGATGCTGAAGCATATCAGAGTTTTCACTGTGGGAGAAGGGAGATATACAGAATGAGGAAGGTGGAAAAGAGCTCTGTGTTATCTATTTTGAGTTGAAAGAATCAGTATGGAATAATTACATATCTCTATCTGTCTATATTTAGCTAGCAAGCTAGCTTTTTTTAGCTGCTAATAAAGAGTATCAGAAGCAATGGTACTTAGTGGTAATGAGTAGACCTATCATGCAAACACGTTTTTCTCAGTGGTAATCTCTGACGAAAGGAACTTGGGCATCTTAAGAAATGGCTGAGTCAAATTCTGAGTCCTGGAAAGTTCAGGATAAGCCTGGAACATGTTATTTCATAAAATAAGAAATGCTCAAAAAATAATGAAATTGGGCTTCCCTGGTGGCGCAGTGGTTGAGAGTCCACCTGCCGATGCAGGGGACACGGGTTCGTGCCCCGGTCTAGGAAGATCCCACATGCCGCGGAGCGGCTGGGCCCGTGAGCCATGGCCGCTGAGCCTGTGCGTCCGGAGCCTGTGCTCCGCAACGGGAGAGGCCACAATGGTGAGAGGCCCGCGTACCGCAAAAAAAAAAAATAATAATGAAATTGTCAAAATGATACCAGAACTGGTTTAAAGGGCTTACACTGGCCAAATTTAGGGCAATATGAGTATTAAAAAAAAATAACCATTAAAAAAAAAAGGTTTTGAACACACTGAACTTTATATGTGTAAGTATGTATACGTATCAATATTTTAGGGGAATAAGTCTGTAAGGGACAATTATGTACAAGACTTCCAGTTTTCTGTCTATCCTCTCTTTCGTCTGTTCTAGCTTTCCGTGACCTTCTTGGTCTTAAGGATGGTATACCTCTGGTCCTTTACTCAAAATAATGTCTCCTGAAATGTTAATAACATTATCATCCCTCCCAGAATTTTTTTTTTTTTTTTTTTTTTACGGTACGCAGGCCTCTCACCGCTGCTGCCCCTCGCGTTGCGGAGCACAGGCTCCGGACGCGCAGGCTCAGCGGCCATGGCTCACGGTCCCAGCCGCTCCGCGTCATGTGGGATCTTCCCGGACCGGGTCACGAACCCGTGTCCCCTGCATCAGCATGTGGACTCTCAACCACTGTGCCACCAGGGAAGCCCCCAGAATTATTTTTAAAAAGACCTGGGGAGGATATAACACTTTAACTAAAAGAAAAACTTCAATGGTGTACAATCTAAAATTATGTTCCTTGGTCTTTAACTGTACCTTTAAAATTATACTAATATGGTAAAACCCAGGTCTGCTCAGCTGACAGATATGACCACTTTATGTAAACTAAGTTTTAAATTTAGCCATGTCCCAACATTTCCTGAAAAAAAAATTTTAAATCTTCCAATTTCTGCTTAGGTCATAAGCAGGTTAAGTCCATGGAATATATATGTGATTGTAGATTTAGTCTGACTTTCTAATTGCTTTTTCATAGATTTGCCCAAAGACTAGAGTTTTTTAAAACCAAACTTACCTTTCTATATTTTGAACAAACTTGATTTTTTAAATATGTGCTACAGCTTGTCTAATACTCTTACATTCTCAGAAATTGCCTTTCTACCCAGTCTGGAAGTGAGAAGACCTTTGTCTCCAGGGCACTCAGAAAGGGATCTGTTTTAGACTGTAGATGAGTAAGGCTCAAACTGGATTGAAAGATAAGCAGTAGCAATAGTTTAAGACCATGTCACTGCTGAAAGGATTTGCTTTTTACAACGGTTTCTCACAAAAACTGCCCAAGGAAAGAAGGAAAAGTCGTCTGGCTTAAGCAGGTAATAGTGAATAGCAAGTGTCTTTGACCCATGGTCTGTAGTGTTTTTAATACAAAATACACTGACATTAGGCCATAGGAAAGTTTAGGTACTTAGCACATAGTATTGATATATTTATATCACGTAAAGACAATAATTTTTAGTGATTGTCAAGCTAAAATGGCATTCATCCAGTAAATGGCCTTGTTGCAAGCAAAAAGGTCATTTGAAGCAAAAAGCCTCTTGTACTTTTTTTTTTTAACCTTGGCAACCTTAAATGAAATATTAATGGGTGAATTCCCTTTGTTTATTTTGACTATGTTAATACATTTCAAATGCTTAGCATAGCCTGGATGTATGTATTTATGTACATAAATATGTACATACATATGTTTATACAGCACATTTATTGTTGAATATCTGTCTCACGTTTGTTGCTTCCATTGTAATTTTTCATTAGAGTGGATTTCTCCCCATGATTTTATCCTAAACGCTTAGTATGGTGCCTAGAACACCACAAGGATTCAAAAAAATATTTTTTGGTTAATCAGTAACAAAAATAAAAAACCAAAAAACCCAGAATTCATACTCATTAAATGCCTGTTTTATAGAAATGCTGTAAAGCGGTTCTTGATTTTTTGAGGCTTAGAGTTTAAAACATAATTTAGATCACATTGCCTATAGTATTAGTAATAATTACTCTGACAACACCATTTATCTAACACTGACTTTTATGCCTGGTACTATGCTATGGTTTAGTTGCATTATCTCATTCAATACTAAATTTAGCCACTTAATGCAAATATTAAAGCAGATTTTCCCCGATATCCAAAAATAGGTTTCACTGAAAGCTTTCATAAGCTGAAATGGTGTAAAGTGGAAAAGCAGTTACCTTAGGACACATCTTCCTAATGGATGCACAAGATAAATTGAGATAAAGAACGGATGCTCACAGACACATTTCAAAGCTATGTTGGCTTGATGCTGAGTGTAGTAGTTCCTGGGGAAGGAGCTTGGTGGTGCCACTCGCAATGCTGGGGTGTGCGCTGCCTCTACGAGGGCTCACTGCAAAATAAACCTGAATGCTATCTTCTCTTTTCAGCTTTGTTCATAGAAGCGAAAATCCTCTTTGGATTTTTTTCAATTAGCACAAACAGGTGCTAACGTAGGTCTTTCATGAAAGGAAAGTGACATAAAGTGAACTTTCAAAAAGCAGGGGAGGGCTTCCCTGGTGGCGCAGTGGTTGGGAGTCCACCTGCTGGTGCAGGGGACACGGGTTTGTGCCCCGGTCTGGGAGGATCCCGCATGCCGCAGATCGGCTGGGCCCGTGAGCCATGGCCGCTGAGCCTGCGCGTCCGGAGCCTGTGCTCCGCAACGGGAGAGGCCGCGGCAGTGGGAGGCCCGCGTACCGCAAAGAAAAAAAAAAAAAACAAAAAAGCAGGGGAGATCTGTATTCCCATTTTACAGATGAGAAAACTGAGGTTTCGAGAAGTTAGGTAAGTGGAAAAGTCCTGTCATGATTTCTGAGCCTCAAACTAAATATATCTCCTACCCCTATTATCAGAAGTGTCTGTGAGGGATTTTACAATCATCCAAAAAAAAAGAAAAGAAAATTCTAGTTCCCAAACTGATGAGTGTACCTATAGCTTTAAAAAGCTTCTTACAGGAAACAACTGAATTATGAAAATAGAGCTTTCCTGTGTGAACACCTTGGAAAGGGATGTGGAGATGTTATTTGAAAGGGCAAAATCTTCAGAAATAGGGCTACTGTATTTGGCAAGCTGTTTCCATTGGTTAAACAAGAAATGGAATATATAACAGATAAATGCCACATAAGCAAAATGCTCTAGAGATACTCTAATCACTGATTTCTAGGGGATTTGTGATGCAGCCTTAGAATATGCGGTCACTGAATTATGTGCTAAAACAGATACAGAAAACTAATTATGTCTAGATGAAATGGAAAGCAAACTAGATACCTGAAAAATTTTCAGGATTAAGCAAAACTGAGCATGACAACAGAGAAACAGACAAAAGACTGATATTACTTTGGAGTTTTAAATGTCATTTCTTCCCACTTCAATGGAGGCAAGGCATCAGCAAATTCCACACAACATATGACTCTTTCCAATTTGACAATAGGCTTGAGAACTGGTGTATAGCACCTGCACCTACTTTCCAGATATTCTATAAATCTCATGTCCTCTGCCAGTGATGGAAAGAAGCTTAGGGAGTGTAAATCACAGTATACTCCAATCAGATAATAAATAAATTATATCTATTGTAATCAAGCTAGGATATTGGAATTTTGTTCTAGGTCTGTTGTTCATACTGCCTATGTTTTTTTTTTTACCAAAAAAAATATTTCAGATGATCTGTTTCATTAATAAAGTTTGTTTTGGATAGTGAGTTGCAAAGAAAACTGCAAAGACAACTGGTAGACCAACTTTTATAACATAATATACATTTTCTGGAACATGTGTATATAAGACATGAAATATTTCATATGATTTTGAAGTTTTTATATTTATCAGTCTTCAGTGTGATTTAGTATATTTTGCCCTTATTCAATAATTCTTGCATAGAATTTGCATAAATATCCCATGTCTATAGTGTTGCTTTTTCTTAGAAAGCAGATAGGAAAAAGTTTATATGACTAGGAGAACTCACTACCACAGTGAATGAGTAAATTATCTCAGATATAATGAGATAATTGTCAGGAGAAAAAAAAATGATGGCGTTCAATGGTCAGATGACTAGGAGAATACTGGGAATTTTATTATATGAAGAGAAATTTTACTCTTCAGGAATCTTTATAAGGCCAAAATATGCAGTTATACCATTTCTTTTGGCTGAAGGCAACTTCATTCTACAGGAGAGCAAAATCTGCCACCCCAAAATGTATCTCAAACACTTTCCTGAGACAACGATTTGATCTAGACAGAAACTCTTATATTACACTTGATTTCTTTCAGTTATTGAAGGTCTAATATACATACTGAACTATGGGAAATGTACAAAATACTATGCATAGTTGCTAAATTCAAGGTAATTAACCTACAACTCAGATGCAAGCAAATTAATAAAATAACTATAAGGTTCTGTGTATGAAGTGTTTGCAGTGTTTAGGAAAAAGAATGATGTAACTGGACCAGTTAGCAAAGACTATATAAGGAAGAATGAATTAGGTGAGAATTTAAAGATACATAGAACTGATGAGGAGAGAACATTCCAGACAGATGAAATTGTATATGCAAGATAAGGAGGTGGGACATTGCAAAGTGTATTCAGAGGACAAGACATTGAATAAACAAGCTGAACAAACTGGGTGTAACTGGAAAGGCAGGACTTTAAATTTTAGACAATACAATTTTGAAACCACTCCAGGCGCCTTTTCCAAAGTGCCATGTTAAATATCGTTACTCCTTCGAGATACAGTAGGTACTTTAAAATTTCTGGGGAGGAAGACAGTTCCCCCTACTTTTCTAGGTTCTTCTGGCTGGTCTAGAAAATAAATTGAATGTAATATATTAACAGGAAGAAATCAAATAAAAGTTTAGTAACATGTATATATGGGAGAGACCGAGAAAAACTGATCAACTTGCCACAATGGCCCTCACCTTAAATACTATCTTCAGCTAAAGACAGAAGAGGATATTGGGGGTAGTGGTTTGGGACTTCAAAGGAGAGGAAGGTAATTCACATGGAGATGGAAAAGCAAATGTTTGATAAATAAGTTTGCTGGGCCAGGCAGAGATAATGGGACAGAGACTGGACTCTGATTTCTAGACCCTGCCCAAGTTCCCCACCACACCGAGCCGTTATTCTTTGCAGAGATCTCCAGTGATAGTTCTATTCGGGGAATAAGTCCTTTATCTAGATTCTTAGAGCAGCTAAGAGAGAGGTAAAAAGAAAGACTTCTGGAGTATTCTTGTTCTTAAAAATAATCAGCCTAAATTAATCCTCATGCCAAAGAGATACAATTTGGGGTGGCAGATTTTGCTCCCCTGTAGAATGAAGTCCTCTTCAGCCGAATCTAACGGTGTAACTGCATATTTTGGCCTTTTTCTGAAGAGTAAAATTCCTCTTCATATAGTAAAATTCCCAGTATTCTCCTAGTCATCCGACTATTGAATGCCATCATTTTTCTTTTCTCTCATCACCCAGTGTCTTGCACAAAAATAGCTGTTGGCAGTGAGAAGCCATAAGCCATTGGTTTTACAGCAGTCAAATTACTTGATAAAATCAGTGAATTAAAGAGGAATTATTTAATGACTGTTATGCGGAAAGAATAGGAGAAAAGCTGGAGATGGAGAGACCAGAGTCAGAGAGAAGAAATGGAAAATTAGCAAGCTTATCAATGCCTTAGACCTAGTGTGATGGCAGTGAGAATGGATAAGAACGTTAAGAATACAGAAAAAAATCTGACAGTAAATTAAATGTAAAAGTACACAGGCGAAGTTAAAGATAATTCAGTGAAGCGAATATCAAAAATCACTCCTCACATATTATGTTAAAAGGCCTCCAGAACAGGAGTTCTACATCCATCCTGCAACTCCACTTCAATATTTTAATAGCTTTCCTGCCAGAGAATTGTCACTGAGTGTTCACCTTAATCATTCCAGTGATATTCCACCCCTTTTGTGATAGCATTCCAGATTTTTTTCAAGTAGATTTGAGCCCTTCAGAATTTCTTGTTAACCTAATTTCTCCTGACTTGTAAAACACAAGATAACTTAAGCCTTTTTGAAAATGATTGGGACAAAAACCTTAGTTAATATTAAGGGAGTGGTTTGCCTCTATTTTGCACACATGGCTTTTAAGTGATTCTATACTACTAAATTAGGAGCAAAGAGAATATATTGAGAGTCATATTATTCGATTTACCTTAAATACTTCCAACAGCTTTGAAAACCTTTATTTGATATCACTAAGTTACTATAACCCAGAGACGTGGTACCATATTTTATATTAATGCTACAATATGATATAAAGGATGTGGATTGAAGAGTCATCTGACTACCTGATTTAAATCCTGCCTATGACACTTATTAGCCATGTGGCTTTAGACAAGTTATTTCAAGCATCTTTACCTTTTTTTTCCTAAAACACGATATTGTAGAGGTGATTGTATTCACCTCAATGACTGTGCATTGTGTTTATTTACGTATGTGAAGTGGCTAGCATAGTCTCAGGCATGCAATCAGTTACCAGTATACTTGAATCTCCTGTCTCCTCACTTAAACTTTGAACCGTTGTGCTGAGTCTTTAAACTCCCTCTAAAGTCTTTGCCATTAATTTTTACTTAAATCATTTTGCCACCTTTCATCTTTGTCCATTTTATGATAGTGATTCTTTCTCTGTAGCACTTTTTAAATTTTTCTGCACATAAAGACCAGGGTTAATAGATTTATCATTCCTCTTCTCTTTATCACTGTCACCATTGCCAAGGTAAAGAAGCACGGTTATTTCCACAAGCGCTGATTCAGTCTATGAGAAAACTTAGGGCCAGACCTTTCTAAAAAAGGCTATCTGAAGCGGAATGTGTGTTTGGGAATGTAAATTTAGCTCCACAGTCCTACAGACAAGATGAACATGTTTGTTTTGTAACAGATACTTTCCTGAGAACATCAGTCTAAATGTACAGCTAGGGGCCAGATAACAATAGCTTTTCATAACTAGCGTCTTTACTAGAACTTACAGCCCCCATGCAAAAATCCTTTCTTTTAACACAAAAAAGAGTGGAGACAGCCGGAATTCCTGATATATCCCATAGGCTACTGCTATATTTTATATTATATATACTATATAGTTATACTATAGTGTAGTATAGCCATATACTATATACTATAGCCATATAATATGGTATGCTACATATACTATGGCTTCCATATACTATGACTATAGTATATATATATATACACACACACTATATATACTATATATACTATGCAACAGCAACAGCTAACAGCTCTCAGGGTACCTGAGGATCCAGCACTACCAGATACAAACACTGCCCTGCTAGATATACCACCAGTGACTTTTGCTTGTGTTTCTCTTGTGCAAAGAGCATGAGTAAAGATCCCCAACATTGATTCATGAGTAAAGCTCCCCATCTCTTACCTTTCCTACTGTATGTAGCAGGGCACTGGTCTTGGTCTTTTTTTACCTTCTACTCACACCATATAAGGAATAGCTCTCAAAATAGTAAACTTCTTATCCCTGGCCTGCCACATTCGGAGTCTACCGTACCTTGCAGTAGGTTTGGGCTACTCTGAAAGTTATTGAGCACCTACTATGCATTGGTTAGGTTACAAGGGTAGAACACAACAGACTGAGACACAGCCAACATCCCTGCTTCCACAGAGCTTCTGTTACGTTGGGATAATAAAAATGCAGAAACAAGTATGGAAGCTTCATGAGCGTGGACATTTTTGTTTTGTTCTCCCATTTTATCCCAGGGCCCAGAACAGAGCCAAACATTAATGATGCCTCAATAAATATTTGTTATGTCAATTAAAAATATGATGTAATGTGGAGAGTAGTAAGTACAGCAAAGCAGAGTTAGAGAACAGAATGCAAAAGATTACACAAATTACTGTTTGTGGACTCTTTTCCAATTCTCATGAATGTTCTGCTCAAGTCAGTGGTTCATTCTGTTTCTTTCTGCACCTGACCTGTACAACAGTGTCCAATGCCCCATATTCCATCCCTCTGGCATAACTCTCTTTATCTTGGTTTCTCCCCTACCCAGAAACTAGTCTTTGTCTGAATTTAGGCCAACTATCTCCTTCCAGAATTAAGAGTAAAGATTTGTCTTAAGGTTTTGTTTCCTTTTGACATATTTGCTGCATTTTTAATTTAACTACAAACATGCTTTCTGAGATAAAAGATCAGATTAATTCATCCTTTACTAGCTTCCAAAGAAGAGTAGATTGCAAAACCCTGCCAAAAAAAGTTTTCACTGCCCACATGAAACGAAACACACGACAGCAATACAGTAAGTTTCTTTAAAGCTAAATTTATTGTTTTTAATAGCCTCTGTTTGGAACTATGATACCACCTTTGTTTTTGGATTCAGAATGCCCTTTATTATAACATGATATTCATCTCCAAAAGTAATATTGTTTTTCTGGTTGTATATTTAACAAAGATAAGAGTCAGTAATCCTACATCAGTAGCTAAATTTGGGGGAGGACGGGGATTTTATTCATCTGTAAGATCAACATCATAAAATTATTGTCACTGACAATCCACTGTAAAAAAAGAGGAATGATTACACACACACACACACACACACACACACACACACAACTTATACTTTCCTTTGGGGTAGAGATGGACTATATATGTTTTATTTGAATTCCAAGTACTCAGTACTTGAATACATGCTCCTTTACATGTTTGTTTACTGAATAAACAAGTCTACGCTACGATTCACAGTAAATATAAAGAAGGAATATGGACTAAAGTAACATGTATGGGGTCTAAAAAATTACTGGACTCTGATGGGGGTGCTAACCAGATCATTTGGGAGAGAAAATAAAAAGGAATTCAGATAATGGATCTTCGAGGATAACAGAACATAAGGAAGAAGAAAGAGGATTTTTCTGTTTAGTTAATCCCTATCCTCCCCACCCATACCAGACCAGTTACAGGAATAACTTTAGCATTGCTAAATTCCAATTTGCACCTCATACATACTTTGCCACATGGAAATGACAAAGGAAGCAGCTATATAATTCAAAGCCTTCTATAGGTTCAAATTGCAGCATGGAAAATGACTCAGCTGTACTAGATCCACCCTTGGCTTGATCACTCACTAACGATTTTAGAGGATACGTTGTGTTTGCTTTTTGTCTCTGCATTCTGTAAGTCTTCCTCTTAATATCTTAGGTTCTTACAGTCGCACACTGTCCAAATCATTCTTTTCATAATTAAAGCCCTAATGTTGAATCTGAAGAAATACAGGGATGTGAGTGACTCTACACTGTTGTATTTTTACACTTTTAGGGAGAGATAGAGATAGAGGTAGGTAAAGAGAGAAAGAGAAAGCAGGAGAGAGAGAGAGAAGTAGTAATTGGGATATCAACTCCTATCTGCTTCTCAAGACAGTAAATTTTTGAAATTACTGTCTTTGAGGTTACTTCTATCCAGCAGCCAGCTACACTGTTCATCAGCCACTTTAGCACAATAAAGTTGAAAAATAGGATAAAGAATCTGAAGACAGAAATAAAGCTTAACAGCCACATAGGCACTAGTGTGTGCAAAATTAAGGCGGGGGAAAAAAATCACCCTAACCTAAAAGCATCCCAAATGGTTCAGAATGCAACTAAGATAATGATATGCTCTTTCATATAAATATCTACCATCTCCAACACGAGAAGCTAACTATAATGAACAGTTTTATTAAAATATAAAGATCACTGAGGGAGCATGCAGAAGCAATCCAATCTTTCAGCACCGCTTTATGGGCAGCTCATGGTTTGAAGATCTGTGAAGGTGCCAGTGGTTCTTAATTTATGTTAAAGCCTGATAATTTCCAGTTCTCTGTAACTTTTCCCCCTAACAAGGCAGAACTCATATATTGAAATGAAATCAAAGCACAATATTATTTTAAGGAGTTTGTACTGAAATTTAATTAAAACATCAAATCTAATATAACACTAATGACTAGTTATAACTAAAGCTTCCAGGCACACATAAATTAACTTTAAATAATAGTAGTTGAGACTTCATATTTTGGCCTGTAGCAGTGTTTGTTTGTTTAAAGGTAATTGAAGGAAAATATATAATATTTACACTTTCCATAATTCATATTGATATCACTGAGCATACTTTACAATAATAATAACTAAAGTGTTCAGGCCAGCATTGATAGATTTAGCAAATAAAAATATAGGATGCCCAGTAAAACTGAATTTCAGAAAACAATGATTTGTTTTTTTCATATAAGTCTGGCCCAGGAAGTTTGGGGGAATTTTTACTAGAATTTATTTGTTGTTCATCTGAAATTCAAATTTAACTGGACATCCTATATTTTATCTGGCAAATCTAAGTTCAGATCAGTGCCAGTGAAGACTGCATGCATAGTTGCTTTAATGACTAAATTAAAGAAAAATAGTCCTATGTATATATTATTTTATCCTTAGGTAACAATGATTTGAGATAGATAATAATTGAGAAAGATTTAAGGGAGCAAAATTTGCCACCCCCAAATGCCTCTTTGGCATGTGGAGTATTTAAAGCTGAAAAAAATAAGGCCCAAAAACTCAGGAAGAAACTTTGATCTTCTCTCTAACTTCCTGAAAGAAGTTAGTTAGATAGAGGGCTTGTTCCCAGAATATAGCTCTCATCACAGCTATTTATCCCATCCTGGAACCGAGCAAAGAATATGCGTTAGATATGATGAAGAAGACTTGGCAAGGCCTAGAGATCAGAGTCCACACTATGTCCCATAGTCTCTGCCTGGCCCAGCAAACATTTGCTTTTCCATCTCTATGTGAATTGCCTTTCTCCTCTTTGAAGTCCCAAACCACTAGCCCCAACATCCTCTTTTGTCTTTAGCTGAAGATAGTATTTAAGGTGAGGGTTTCAGATATGTTGGCAAGTTACTCAGTTTTCCTGTGTCTCTCCCATGTATATATTAAACTTTTGTTGGAAGATTTTCTCCTGTTAATCTGTCTCAGGTCAATTTAATTCCTAGACCAGTCAGAAAAAACAAAAAGGGTAAAGGAAAATCTCTTCCTCCCCAACAGAGACAATTCTACAATTCAGCAATATTTGTGTTTTACTTCCTCTTCCAGGAAACACCAATGGACATCACGGTGCAACCCCCTTGAATCCTTGAAGTTAGAGAAAGCCACGTGTCTGAGTTCTAGACAAGTGATTTTGAGCAGAAATGATGTTCACCTCTTCCACTCCTCTCTTTCTTTTCCCTTGTCTGCCAGTTGGAGGCAAAGCCTCTAGAGGATACTACTAAGGCTTTGATGATGCCAGATCCACCATATGGAAGGGCCTGGGTCCCTGACTGACCACATGGAGCAGAAGACTGACCCTTCTTTCCCTCTTACCACCAATGTTCATCAGATGGCGATATGAGTGAGAAAGAAACAATCTTCTGAGATTTTGGTTATTTCAACTTAACCAATCTTACATGGATATTACATATAATAGAGTTAGAGTGAGTTAACCTATCTAATACAGAATCTAATGCAGTAGATTGCTTTTACAAATGAAACTTTGAATATGTGATTGACTGGCTTAGCAGGCTAGATGTGAGTGGTGAGGGAAGAGATACAACAAGCTGGACAGCTGTATAACTGTGTCAGTGTCAAACATTTAATCAGACAGCAGAAGGGAAACCATGTGTCTACTGGGCTCTTGCTAAAAGAATAGCATTGCTGTTGGTTGGATATGGTTATTGACGATGGTGGGCATTGTACTACCCCAAAAATATAAATATAAATTTAGGAAACAATAAGTCAATTGACATCATTAAATGAGAAGAAATAGAAAAAATCCAGAAATTTGGATTTTTTAAAGTTGGAAAGTATACTCATCTCAAAAAAAAAGAAAAAGACATTTAAAAACCTTTTCAGCTACAAAGACCCAATAAGATTGCTTAATAAAGCCAAGTAACTGAATTCTGGACCAGGTTTAGATTATAGGTATGGCTATCACATCTGTTGCTATTAGGTACTCACCAGGTCACTGTCGTTAAGTAGAGAAGGAGGAACTTGTGAGTGAGAAAGCAAAGAAATAAATATGTCTAAGAAAGAATATTGAATACAATTACTGTTGAGTCACATGGGGAACTAAACATATTAGGAGTCTACTAATACCCTAGGAAATTTTATTGCCTTTCATTGTTCAATTGTAGCACCACCTCTGGAACTCTAAGCTTGCTTCTGTAAGAAGCAGGCTGCAAAAATCAAGCAAGATAATATCCACACTAAAGACATGAACAAGGAGTTAAAGACACAAGGAAGAATGCTTCAGGGCAAGGAAAACAATGGACAGTATATTATATTGCCTGGGGATCTTGGACTTTGATATATTACGTAGATGTGACTTTGTATTGACTCCCTTGGAGAAGGGTTTTGAGTATTTCGTGGATAGGAAGAAGAGGATAGGTGATGGGAAAGACAGAAATCCATGATTTTTCTCTTCTTTTTTTAAAGAACAGTGCCTCTGCAGCAAAGTGAGATCATGAGACTGAGTTCTGACCAGCAGAAAATAGGCAGAAGAGTCTATGACACTTCTGGAAATGGCAGCTTGGAACACTTATCCATCATCCTCCACATATTCTCTTTTTATCTCACAGCCGGAAGCAGAGGAGCCAGAGTAGAACAGCAAGCCCCTGACAGATGGAGAAGGATGGGATGGAACGAATCAGGTCTGAATGACAGCATGGAGCCACACAGCACTCCTCTGCCACACTACCCCATGTCCTCAAAATCCCCATAAATAAAGCTATATTTTGGTATAAGCCAGTAAGACTTTAGATTAGCAATTGCTGTGTGCTGATGAACACAATAATGCAATAAACACAATCATTGTATGGTGATGTTCATATAAAAAATATAAAAATCAATTTCAATACATCTGAGAGAGAAATCTCAGATGTGGTGCTTCAGGACACACCAGCCAATATAGTCTCTCATTTTTTAGACACAGCACACAAACTTTAAGTTTTACTCTTGATTTTGGGCTATACCTTTTATTAACACTTTCCATATATTCCAATTGGACAATTTTTATTCACCTTTTATCGGTAATAATTTTGAAATGTAATTTCTGAAAACGAGGTCATTTTAAAGTCTTCCCTCCTTAAACGTGATGAATTAATCTGCTTGATTATTTTTAAATTCTTCTCCAAATTTTTTAACTTGTTAAACCTAGGATCATATTTACTATATCCTTAAAGAGAAGTTTGTGTAACAAGACAAATCACAACAGAATGAGTGAGTTCAACGTGCTTCTACTAACTGATTTTATATACAAAAGGAAAAGTATTTGGAGGAGAATCTGGATGGAGTTTTGCATAGCCAGTATGCAACAGCCTTTAGGAACTGTGTGTAAACCTAAAAATTGACAAAATTCAGTGGCTTAGCAAGAACTCAAAGTTAAAGTGAACTTTAAATCCATCCCACTTACTTCATTAAAACCCTTAGTAGCATCCTTGTTCATCAGTCACTCAGCTTATAATTTCATACTAAAAAATGTGTATGAAATACAAATTATTATATCCAAGTACAAATGATGTTATAATTAAATGTTTGGAAATATGATTATTTTCCTGAAACCAGGCTAAATGCCTTTTAACTCAGTGGTTTCCATACTTTATTCCATGTTTAATGCACCTGAGGATCTTTAAAAAATACCAATGCCTCAGGCCTACCTCCAGACATTCTGATGTAATTGGTATTGACTTCAAACTGGGTAATGAGAATCATAAAAGTTCCTCAGGTGATTCTAATACTCAACATTGGAAATCACTGTTTTAACCATATTTCCTCTCTTGACTCACCAGATTTAATTTGGAGGAAATAATTTTATGAATCTTTTTTAAAATGTTTTCCACAAAGATGCTTGAGAAAGGCATGCTTGAGGAAGAAATACAACTTTAGTCTATCTTGGATATTCTAGGCAAGGTAAAATTCCTGAATTGTGCTGATAATTATAGTGAATTTGAAGAGCAGTTCTAACTCCTTTAGTTAACCTAATACAATCAGAAAAAAGGAGGTCAATTATGATCAGTACACAAATAATTTCAATCTGGTGTTGATCATCTCCTATGCGTTTTTACACGGACAAGCTTTCCTTTAAAAGACTGTCTAAACCATTGACTATAATTTTTTTTAATGGTGGAGGAGAATAATTAACCATAGTAGAATCGATAAACATGACTGTTACTAAAAGTGGCTAAAAAGCCAGCTTAAAATCTTTACTGAAGGAAAGTTCCTTAAAATAGAACTTCTATATTATGATGGCCAAGATGATTCGGTTCCCTATGAGCAATGCATATATACACATATATAATGTATAATATACAACTTTCTTTTTGATCTTCAATTTTCAAAATATTCAAAAATTTTCCTTATATAAATCTACACACCCTAACACCATTACATTTTAACAAATAACTCTGGCAACAAAATTAAATTTAAACATGGTTATAAATTTGCTAAGTATCAGTTTGTTCTGGCAACCTTCTAATTTTTCGATGAAACTTGTAATGAAATGTTAATTTTTTTTCTTTTGCTGTATTTTTATCCAACAACTTCGTCCTTATTTCTCATTCTGATCTTTGTTCACAAGAAGCATTACAGGATATCAATCATATTTTCTTGCTATGCTTGAGTGAAGAGCACGTTGTTTCATTTCAGGAATGACTTCCTGATGCTGTATTTAAGTAGCACATTTTATGTCAATAGAAAAAGCAGTGTGAAAGAATGGGAAGAGGCCTGATTAAAGAGGAAACAAAAATGATCTGGTTTATGATTTTCAGACATAGTATCTTGTGACTGTCCACCTGGAAAAGGTGCATGTGCTTCCTTATGTTTATTTTGTTCACAGCACTTATGTTTATTTTGAATATTTTCTTCATGATGATATCTAAAAATATTAATGATATTAAGTCATTTAAAGACCTCTACTTATACATATTATTGATATGATAGACAAGGTTATTTATATCTTCGCCACAAAGACTACATCACAAGTGAACTGTTGACTTGAGAAATGATAGAAGCACTGAATATATTAGAAGTAGAAAACCAACCTTGATAGTTTGTATCAACAATATTTACTGCACAAATTTGCAACTGAAACTTTTCTTGCTCTCTGTGCTTTACTTCTATTAATAGAAAAACAACTATGGCAGTTAAGATCCATTTACTAGTTCATATTATTTTATGTCAGAAAATGCAATTATTATTTTTATTTATAATGTGTACTAATTTGAGGGGGGAAAAGGGAAACAGAAGGGAAAAAAACCTTCTCTAGCAGAGTATTCATACATTTTCTGGTTAATTTTGGTCAAATTATTCATTTTGAAATAGCAATTTATTAGGCTAATGACTTTCATTTCCAAAAAATGACACATATGTGATTGTCAAAAGTTTAGAGTTTATGTTTAAAGCTTGTAAATTAGCTGGAAGACTGCTGATTCACACTCAGATAAGAAATTTACTGTCTGCTCTTGATGGAAACAACACATTATTCAAGTTACAGAAAGTTACGAATATTCAGAGTTGATGAACGTAGACAATGTTCTCTAGCTTGACTACTCTTTAGACTAGTGTTCTCTAGCTGACTCTACATCCCTAACCTCCCTTTTCTTAGATTATTTACTTTAGAATACTTGAGATTAAAAATTATTTCTCTGCTCCTTTGAGATGTAAATCCTCTCCAGCCTCTTGCCAATTTTACAACCTAGAAATGTCCTTCTCAAAGACCTGGGCACCAGGAAAGACGAGGTCCCTACCTCTCCCCTCTCCAAAGTCTTCCCATACTTTTCCACAAGTTCACTTCAGCACTTAAAACTCTCTCATCTTTTGTTTCAAGGGGGATGAGTTCAATCTCTCTCCCCTACTTCAATAGTTTTGAATGAAGTCTTCCTTACTTTTATTACTCAATTTAATGCATTTTTTCTTTGACAGAGTCAATGTGTCTCTCTGCTAGTTTCACAGGGCATGTGCATTAGTTCTGTTTTATTATGGTTAAATAATCTTTATTGATTTTTTTAATTATAAATTTTTAAAGGACTTTATCCACATTACATAGAAGTTGTGTGGCCCCAGGACTGACTGAAAGTACAGATAAGTAAAATGTAAATGAAAGAATGGGCTTTTTGATTAAGCAAACATAGATCTGAATTTAAATGACTAAAATTAACAAATACAAGTTTGCATTTACAAATTTAAAATGAAATTTAGACTTTACATCAATGTGTATCTATATTGAAAAGCATTCTAAATATCTGAATATTTCAAAGAAAGTTTCATAACAGGGGCCCTAAATTATTCAGATACTTGCTTCATTTCTCCATTCTACTTTTTATTAGATACAACCACAGCACCTTTCTACAAGATGATTTTTAATCCTTTTAGACTGGTAATGGAAAGTATAGTGTACTAATTTATGTAAAATGCTCTAATTGCTGAGATAACTGACTCCTTTTAACGTTTTGTCATTAATTATAATAGATTTTTAATTACCACTGGAAGGTTTTGTAATTAGTAACATCTAGCTATATAATCAGTGACCCTAAGCATTCTAATTGACATAGCACCTAAAAATTACTCAAAGCATGTTGTAATGTTGCTTCATGTCAAGAAATTAAATCTGAATTACACTTGTTTTCGAGAGGATGGACTTGCGAAATCCATCAAGGATGTGCTGTGGCTCAGTGCTTTCTGGCACACCTACAATTGTCCTTTAAGAGGCTAGAAAAGGAAATTCACAAAGAAGAGTTTGGAGAAAATAGATTTATGCATCCTATGGACCCATTATTAGTGAGGATGGACCAAAAATTTTTGTTTATCAAGCTGTCTTCACACAGCATTTTTTTTTTACGTCTTTATTGGAGTATAATTGCTTTACAATGGTGTGTTAGTTTCTGCTTTATAACAAAGTGAATCAGCTATACATATACATATGTTCCCATATCTCTTCCCTCTTGCGTCTCCCTCCCTCCCACCCTCCCTATCCCACCCCTCTAGGTGGTCACAAAGCACTGAGCTGATCTCCCTGTGCTATGCGGCTGCTTCCCACTAGCTATCTATTTTACCTTTAGTAGTGTATATATGTCCATGCCACTCTCTCACTTTGTCACAGCTTACCCTTCCCCCTCCCCATATCCTCAAGTCCATTCTCTAGTAGGTCTGTGTCTTTATTCCTGTCTTACCCCTAGGTTCTTCATGACATTTTTTTTTCTTAAATTCCATATATATTTGTTAGCATACGGTATTTGTCTTTCCCTTTCTGACTTACTTCACTCTGTATGACAGACTCTAGGTCCATCCACCTCATTACAAGTAGCTCAATTTCATTTCTTTTTATGGCTGAGTAATATTCCATTGTATGCTTTTCAATGGTACAAATAGTAAGCTTCTAGGAAGACTGATTTCAATGATTTAAATTTTAAGCGCAATTTGTTAGCAAGATTGATTTTTTTCCCATTCCTTATAGACTTCAAAACAATTAATGACAAATCATATTCTAAGAAACAGCAATAAGTGAAAATCTAGAAAAATTTTGATGAACAGTTGCCATATGCAATGATGATTTATATCCCATCTACTTTTAAACTTTAGTACAGTTAGAGTTATGTCTGAACTCAAAGATAATGTATTTTAAGTATATCAAAGAAAGGAGCTACTTTAATATACTCAATCTTCAGGTGATTATTTCTCACAATACGTCACATTGAATTCATTTAATGAAATGATTTTATACATTAGGCAGCACATAGTTTTACATTTTACAAGGCAATTTCTAGGATAATGTTTAAATATCACTAATGGGTGGTTTTAACAAAACGTAATTTTCTCCAAAACAGAAGGTTTTACAAATATCTTTTACCAAAGGTGTAGCAATATACTCAGAATATGTTCCTAACTGTATACCACTGATTTGGTATTTAAACATTGCCTTTTTGAAAGTATATTAAATTCAATTGAGTAAATTTTGCCTTTGAAGGGAAAGATAAATGACATTGTTCTAAAATTTTCTCATCATCAAGATAACTTTTTAGAAGAACATTGTTAAATATTTTGCAAAAATTATTTATATGTTGACTTTTGTGTATAGTTTTATAAATGATAAACTGCAAATTTCTAGTCCTGGCAAGTAAAATTTGTGAAAATACTTTCTTTAATTAGTATTCTTATTTTTTTTGTTGTTTTTCGCGGTATGCAGGCCTCTCTCTGTTGTGACCTCTCCCGTTGAGGAGCGCAGGCTCCGGACGCGCAGGCTCAGCGGCCATGGCTCACGGGCCCAGCCGCTCCGCGGCATGTGGGATCTTCCCGGACCGGGGCACGAACCCGTGTCTCCTGCATCGGCAGGCGGACTCTCAACCACTGCGCCACCAGGGAAGCCCTGTAACACCTTATTAACACTCTTCCTGCTCCTGCTTTGGGTTGCTTAATAAGAGCATGGCTTTTAAACACCGAAAATTGAAAATTCTCATTCTATGAAAATTTCAGTGCAGTACAAGCATTGCTGAACAAAATCTAAACATAATCATGAACAAATTCTCACATGAAGTGTGCTATGTGCTCCTTCTACAGTAATATCAAAAAAGTACACAGATGCTTTTGAAAATCAGTATATTTTATGTGCTGTGTAAAAACAGTGATTATTCAGTAACACTGTTATATGATCATTTCTCTGAGACAGGGAAGATCACTGAATGTTTCTCTCATAGAACTGAATTATTCTTAAAGTTAAAATACTTCTAACTATTAATTCTCCTCTTCCCATTACACTGTAGTATAATTAAAAGTATTTCATTTTTTGGATATGAACAGAGACAATGCACAAATATTTTCCTGAAAGTTTATAAGTGGTTTACTGGCTGACAGTCTGTTTGAACTCTGTCCATTGGGATTCCTCCCCACTGAAATTTTAATTATCAGAGTTCATAAAACCTAAATGTGTTTCAGAATAGCTAATGAGTCAATGATTTTTTTTAGTTCAAAACATATTGAATTGCAATTACTTAAAAATTAATTTGTTCTATCTAATATTTGATACCAGTATTAAAATTATTTTTAAAACTTCTTCCTAAGATCATACAAAAAGTGGTTTTAATATTAGTAAGACAGCTTAAAAATATCTGATGCTGGTGACCATATAGATGTCATTTATCTAGGAATATATTAGCCCCATAATGGATTACTTACTTATGTATTTATTTATCTCTATAGACAGAGGTTAATGTAGACCTATGAAAAGACTAAATTCATTGCACAAATTAGTAAATATGCTCTTATTAATATAATTTTTTAAAGTCATGCAATTATATAGCACTAAACATTTCAATCCCATTAAAACCCAAACTATTATGATGAGACATTTCTACAGAAGAATATCTATCTTTTGTACCCCAACTCCTTAATCTATCTTCACTTATTTCCCTGGGGGAAATTTCAAGTAAAATAAAGCTTAATGCACATGCCCCAAACCAATGTGTTTAAGGTACCAGACTCATGGTAATTTCTACCTTAGCTTTAGTTTGCTTTAGTTAAACAATCTGGAGTGTCCCAGTGTATATCAAACGGTGTCAAACAAATCAATGTCCAAGGATTATTTCTCTATCTGGGTCCATTTAGGTCCCGTTTGTTTGACTTGATCTTTTCAATTTTGTGTAGCCAAATTTTACAAATACTGCCCAGCACTAATTTCTTGGCTAAACTTTTTTAACCTAGTTAGGTGCAGAAGAGACTATCTTCTACATAACAGATATATATATTTTCATAGCTACTATTCCAAGATCAGACTAAAAGCAAGTGATGATAAGAGTACCTTTCAATAGTATATCCATATCTGAAACATATAATAGATCACTTGTAAATCTGACAAAATGTCAGGACATAGATATTTGCTAATTAGCTAGTATAGTCAAACACGTAGGATTACTACTACTTAACATGACTTTCCATTGTACAATATTAGAAGGAGAGGGATAATCACTTCATTCTGTAATGACAGTTCTCGTTTTGGAGTTATCTGTTTAGGGAGTTTCCAAATGACATTCAATGCTAAAATACTTTATATTTAGTGTCATCTTTTATTTCATTTTGAAAACTCCTCAGGGTATGAAATAAAAAATGACAGTGATGCTAAATTGGTTAATAACGGGCATCTGTAGGCTGAGTGCTTTTGTGCTGCTGGGCGGAGGTTCTTAAAATAAATATTTATCATAAATTACACTAATTTATGATTATTATAAAGAGTTTTTTATTTTTGATATTTTTATTACAGACACTTTGTTAATGAATCACTTAATCATTAACTATCAGTATCACATTCGCAACACTAATAAAATTCAGCCTTAGAATATTTTAAATGTTTAAAATGTATTCAAAGTTAAAAAGATAATTACTTCTCTCTCTCTTTTTAAGGGAAGAAGATGTCTTTCAGAGGCAAAACTGAAGATAAACTCTTTTTTTTCTCTAAGACATCTTCTAGAATTTAGAGTTGACTCATCTGTGATCATGTTCTTGAATTAACAATTTATTCTATGGCTGTTTCTCAAGAGGCCTGAGCCAAATAGGCCCCAAGCCACCCTTTTCTGCCCCATTTTGTGTAGAAGGATTGAGGATTCTTAGTGAGTTGATTATATAATTAAGAAAATAATTAAACAGAGAAAAAAGTAGAGTTGTAAGAAAAGGTGATGGGCTTTCACAGGACCATTCTAAGTTAGTCTTATGTGGTTTCGTCTACAGAGAAATAAATGTAAAGAGTGTTGCTACTAAAAGTACAAAACACTAAGATATTTCAGAATAGTTAAATGTTACTGCTTTTTCTTGGCTAAACCTCTCGTGAAATGGAAACAGTAGTAGTTTCCTCTTGTATACAAAAATAGTACTTTTGAAAATTAACACCATGTTTTGGTGTTATCAAAATATGTGGAGGTAGCATTGGGGAAAGAAGAAGAAAAAAATCACATAATTGCATCAGGACCATTAGCAAGACAAGCACAAAAATGAATCTGACTTCCTCACTTTAAAATAGTGGTGTTAGACTCAGGTGGTAAAAGTTGTGAAGAATAATTATAACACATTTTAATGCTCATCTAGGGAGTGTTTACTACTTACCAGGTTCTAGGCTATGTTTTCAAAAGCACTTTTCCTAATTTTTTCCTACCATTTCTATGATATAGATTATAAAATAACTAGAGAAGTCTGAATCCAGGTCACACAGCAGACAGTGGCAGAGTCCAAATTCAACCCCCTGCTGAGTTCCTACTCTCAGCTTTGCTGGCCCCATTAGTGTTAGCGCTTTAAAAGGAATAAGTGGACTGGCCCAGCAATACATGCTAGACAACAGTTTTTAAAGGATTCAGAAGTGAAAGTACCCATTTCTTAAAGGTCCTATCTGCCTAAGCATAGGTTTCTGGCAGGGAACCAATCTTGTCTCCCAATTCCATCCCTCCTTATCTTCTCTTTTGGAGTAAAGGCTAGAATTTCTCCTCTTTCTTTTCAATTTTTATTTTCATTTTGAGAAATTTTATTTTAAAATCCTAAAAGTTCAAAAACTAATAAAATAATCACCACTGTATAGCCACTTCAGAAATAAAAACTGTTAACATTGTTACATTTCCTTCATGTTATACTATAAAAGCAAAGAATTTGCAAAAAAAAAAAAATACTGAAGTACCCTTGTACCTGAATTCAAGCTTTATAATTTACCACCAGCCACATACAGGGGCAGCTACTATGAGGAATATAGTTCTCCCACCTTGGTTACCCTTATTTCAATAATCTTCCTTCTCCTTTTTCCTTTCTTTTACATGCCCAGGTATTCAAGCATATGTTTAAATTATGGAGGGGGGGCACCTCTGGCATAACCTTACTTTGATAGGGTTTGGCAATTTTGTATAGGATAAAGGCAACATCTCACATCAATGGAGTAAAGATGGGCTTTTGAATAAATGAGAATAGAACAATGGGTGGAAATATGGAAAAAGAAAAATTGGATTCATTTGGTATTTTTCTGAATTTACTGTTTTCCTTGTCATTGTAATGACTAATATAAGAGACAATATGGTACTAAAATATGGCAGTTTAGAAGAGTGTGTGACTTATGTTAAACCCATACAGAAATGAAATATGTATTTAATAAGACTTTCACCAAGCAAATAGGAACATTTAAGTTAGTCATGTTTCCAACAGACTTACAGGTAACATAGTGGATAACATGTTAATATTTGGCTAAATTTATATGAAAACTTTATTTGTATAACTAACATCTTTTCATTAGCTTGTGACTTTCTATTTATAACAATCTTCTTTAAATGATTAACACATTTTGCTTTGAGAGAAAACACACTAAATATGCATAAAGCCTTATGATTGTTAAAATTAATGCATGTATAAGAATTGCTTAACCATTGGTTTTAACGTAAAAGGTGAAGGGTGATCTAGGTTTGAAAATTCTATTTTTAAGGCACATGAGGAGAACTGTAAAAAAATTGGCTTCCAGGTGGGAGAACTGCAATTTAAATGTTTACCAACCTCAGCTTTCTAACCTCTGAAATTTAAAGGACAGTAGTGTTATTTAATGCATTTTTATTTTCCTCAGTGGGAAAGTGCATTTTCCTATGACCAAGCCCAAGATTTCCTGCGAAATTCCTCTTTTTGCCTACCACAAACCTGATATGCGTGCACATTTCATAAAAGAATATGTGAAGCATGAGACCAACCTTTGTACATAAAGAATTGCATCTTGTGCAGAGAAAAGTTGTTTGAAAAATGTACCCACAGTGCTATGCTGAATTCTTTTCATATCATCGAAGTTTGCCCTTCTGTTCCTTAATACGGAAGACAGGCATTGATAACCATTGAGCACCAGTGTTACGTCAGGAACTGTCCCAGGCATTTTATACATGTTGTTTCATTTAATCTTCAGAAGAACACTCAAGTATTTGTTGCTACCTTCATATTTAGATGAAGAGAGGGAGGCATAGCCAACCTTTCATCTGAATCTCTTTGGCTCTAAAATGAACTTTCTACCATAGCAATGTTTATGTGTATATGGGTATTGACACGGATACTAGGTTAGCCAACTTTGTATCAGAATCCATTTCTCATATTTAACAATAAAGAGGACAAAATTGCTCACTATTTGCTTTATAGAGAAATTTTAAATCAAAAATTGCAGTGAGGTTTAGAATGAGGGTTCCCACAAGAAAAGCCAGAGTCAATGAACAAAAAGAGAGAGGTTGGACCACTTCATTAGTACAAAAACATTTACATTCTGACACAAAACCATTCAGCCCCAGAAAAAGGAAGATAATATGAAAGACTGCACGAAGTGTAACAAACACCAGATAATATGAAAGACTGCACGAAGTGTAACAAACACCAGAAAAGAATAAAGCTGTAAGAGAAAGTGGTGCTGCTGGATGATTTTTCTGGGAGGATTTGATGGAAATGCATCCATCAGCACTTGAATTTGCTGTATTGACTGGCTGGAAGGGTAGATTCTTTACTGATGAGCACAACTTTAGTTGCTCAACTTGTTCAGGGTCACATCATTAATAAGTGCTGGGGGATCAGAGCCTACAATCTTGTTTCCTGCTTTCCTCTCCTCTGTCCTCTTGCCTACTTCTTCTCTTTTTAGTCCTTCCTTCAGTTTTTTTTCCCCCATATTCTCTCCTCTATCAACTTTCTATTTTTGAATATTTTTGAGGGTAAGGAGACTAATAGACTTTTTGGAGGTCTTGTTATTTTTCCAAAATATTCTGACTCCTCAGACAATTTCTCCCACAAATACGTTTTCTCCCTTTGAAAGTTCTCTTTAATGAATTGGCATCAACACCATTTCTCTAATTTGCTCAATGTCCTACTTTTTAAATGTTTTAC
Source organism: Lagenorhynchus albirostris (assembly GCF_949774975.1). Lineage (NCBI taxonomy): Eukaryota > Metazoa > Chordata > Mammalia > Artiodactyla > Delphinidae > Lagenorhynchus > Lagenorhynchus albirostris. Next base: position 62,869,059 of record NC_083102.1, read on the forward strand.
CAAATAGAAGGACTGATGATGATTATCAAACTAATAAAGAGGGAGGACGTTTTTAAAAATAAATTGAGCAGTTTAACTGCACATAGTATCATAAACCTCAGGACTAAAAGAAATTGTCTGCAACTATTTAGAAGAATAAAAAAGCAGAAGATAGAGTGATATAGATCAAATTAAAATGTACTAATGTTAGCATAATTTCTTTGGTCAGAAGTGAAAATAAATTTTATTAAGAAATTTATCAAATTTTATTAAACAAAACTATAGTCTAATGAAGGTAGGATAATTTATACTGATATTTTCATATTTGTGGTGAATTTAAAATCTAACTGACTGGAGAAACATAATCTTGATTAAGACATCAAAAATTACCTTGATGAAACAAATTAAATTGTTTTCTTGGTATTATGAGTTAATTTTTCATATTGATTTAGCCATAAATCAATTAGTATATTTATGTGTAGGAAATAAGCAAATATGCTAAGCATTTATCTTCCTTTTTTCAGTTTCTTTTGTCCATAGAAGGGACATAATAAAGAGGATACAGTTTAATAAATTATAAATTCTATATGAAAAACGTTAACAGCCGAGCACATGAGAGTGTTTGAAAATAAACAAAGGGCACTAGAGATTAGAAAGAGTACAATATATTATGTTGGAACTACTAAATGAAAAGGAAGCCAATATTTTCTTTCTTATATGAGATATTTCATAAAATAATGCAAAGATGGAAATATTATATGCTAATAATGACATATTTTAATTAAAATACTTTCTTGATAATTTATTAATACAGACAGTTCTAGAAGGCAATTGGTTATGAATTTGTTTTCTTTAAACCAGCTCTCTATTCCACAAAATATATGAAGCTCATTTTTGGCAAAATATGAAGAGAATATACTTCATATCCTTATCTGTGAACCACTCCTGTTTCTATTTACTACCACTATTTCCAGAATTTATAATTTCACATTTATCACCACCTGCACAATGTAACTGCTGCTTTTGTAAAGACCTATATATTGCCATAGCTATAACTGAACAAGTTTCCATTGTTGCTTCTAGTTGTTGTCTCCCTTGCTTAAAAACTCTGGCTATTTATCTGTGTTCACACACAGAAACTGAAATGTATTCAAGTGGAAGTTATTAGAGACCACACAGGATACCTGCTCTACTTAAATGAAGACCTTTCCAGGATCCCAATCCAGCTGCAATAACGCCGAATCCATAAAGTGGTGAAGCCAGCCAGGATTACTATATAAGAGAAGAAGGGCTTAGGAGCTGTGTTCTGGTGGGGTGGGAAATGGTGAGTGTCATCCCCAGAGATCTGGTTAGATAACAAATTCTTATTTGCATGTCTGGAGTGGGACCTGAGATTCTGCATTTCTAAAAAGCTACAAAGAGCTAAAAATGCTCAAGGAACAAATGTGGAGGGGTGTGGGTCTAGTGAAATGGGATTTTCTTAGTTCTTGGTTTATTTGGAGTGGCTGTTGAGAGTCAGTGAAGAATATGAGGCTAAATTACATTATCCTGAACCCCCTGCCTTTCCAGCTCTCTCTTATTCTTGCAACCGAATTCATAAACTCAGAACTTAAGCTCAACTTTGACTGAATCAGAAGCTATTTAGACTAAATTATCACAGTGCTCTAAGGATGAAAAGGCTCCTTTTGACACACACCAGAAAAGGTAATAGGAATCACAAATGATAGGTAATTCAAGAAGCAACTACAGATACAAAACAAAGTACAGCTTTACATAACAGTTTGTTGAAAAGATTTGGAGCCATAAATTATTTTATATTTCTATTACTCTACAGTAAATCTTTTCACAGTTTAAACATATGGTCGCTGGTAATGAATTTCAACTTTTTTTTTTGTTGTTCAAGCAAGATTTCGGACAAACACAGGAATGGGCAGGAGCAAGAGCACAGGTATAACAACATGGCTAATCAAGGAAGGCACTTTTTTGAGCTTGGAAAGCATCCCTTTTTTTCTCTGGGCTTGTAGGATGTGCAGAAGTTCATAACCCTTCAAATTAAATAAGGAAGTTGTGCTATGAATTTGCACAATTTGATTCTGTTTCATATCCTGCCACTTTCTTCATCCATGGAATAGACATCAATACTCACTGAAACATTATAAAGTACCTGCATAATCAAAATTGACTAAACTTTCTGCTGAACTATTGTCTTTCATAAATTCATGTAGAAACATAAGTGGCAATTAATGCTTTTAAAATAAATAAATTTAACCTTTGTCACCTCTAAGGCTTTCTGGTCTATAGACTGCAACTTAAAAACAATAGAAAAGTTAGTGATATCTATGAAGAATTTAAGGAAGCAGAGGAATGTTAGTGCCAGGAAAAAAAAAAAAAGTCCAAGGGAGTCTTTGCATCATAGAAAATCAGGAAATAGCTCTAAAGAAAAAATGGTTAAGACCATGAGGACTGGTATCAAAATGTGTTGTTTGAAGTTCCTACCCATCAGTCCCTCTTTTGCTACATATGCTACCTTGGACAAGCAACTTAACCACTCCAAGCCTCAGTCTCCTTACCAATGAAGGTGATAATAATACCAATCTCATGGAATTGGTCTTGGAGTTAAAGGAAAGAATCCATGTGAAAATGTTAGTAAAACGCCTCCTCTATAGAAATGACAATGTGTTTTGGGAGAAGTCTCTCTGCTATCACACTTCAGTTTGTTAAAAAATCAAGAGTAGGTAAAAGTCAGGGATGCTGCTTAACATCCTACAATGTACAGAACAACCCTCACCCACCCAAGCCACAACAAAAAATTTTCTGGTCCAAAATGTCAATAGTGCCATTTTGAGAAATTCTGGTTTAATCTCAGGTTGTTATTCTACACATTTTAGCAAAATATAATTTTGTTTGTTCAGGAAAATGTTCATAATGTCATTATTCAATTTGGAAACTACCAATAGGAATACATTCTTCTTTGACTGTTTTTGTTGAGAACATTTTGAAAAATTCATTAATGACTGCTGTAGATTGAATGTTTGTGTTCCTCCAAAATTCATGTGTTGAAACCTAATCCCTAATGTGATGTTTTTTGGACATGGGGACTTTAGGGTATGATAGGATCATGAGGGTGGTGCTCTCATGAGTGACATTAGTGCCCTTATAAAAGAGACTCCAGAGAGCTCCCTCACCCCTTCTGTCATGTGAGGACACAGCAAGAAGACAGTCATCTATGAGCCAGGAATGGGCTCTCAACAGATAGTGAATCTTCTGGCACCTTGATCTTGGGCTTTCCAGTCTACATAACTGTGAGAAAAAAATTATTGTTGTTTATAAGCCACCCAGTCTATGGTATTCTGTTAAAGCAGCCCAAACAGACTAAGACAATAATATCTAAAGGAATAAAAGGCAATGAAGTTTGCATCTGTGCTCAATTCTTGAGTGACCAACAAACCCCTCGAAAGTAAACAAAACTGTTTATTAGTCTCTTAAATAGACCATAAGGCTCTAATGTAATAGATGTATAAATGGCACATTTTTTACCTTACTTCTTAAATGCTTAGATTGTTATTAACATCAAAAGAAAGTCTGACTTTGCTACAATGGTACTTATATCAGCAGGTAAAACATATCACACAATCGTAAAACTAATTCATGGAAACAAACACAATCTCAACAGTAACAGAACTACCCAAAAGAATGGTCAACAGATTTCCAGGTCTGCATATCAAAATGTTTGATCTCTTTTGTTCTTCCTTTCCTGTGATAGTCTTACTAACAAACATTATACAAAACATAATAATTATTTAGCTAAGTGTTTCTCAATCCAAAGTGCACACTTAGATCATTTGGGGAGATATTAAAAAAATATATATCATCAGATCCCATCCATTGACAAGTGAAATCTGAATTTACTTGGACAAGGTCCAATCATCAGAACTGTTTCAAGTGTTCCAGATGATTCTCACAGGCACTATGATTGAAAACCTATGGTACAAGTAGCTCCTGCTATCTACTTTATACAAAGGATAAATTAATGGGTAAGGAAACAATAGTTCTGTTGGTAAACATCTATTTTTACTGTTATCTAATCAAAAATTGCACCTGACACAGTTAAGCAGGTCAAGAAAACTTCATTCAAAGCTGTTGCAATAGAAAAGAAAGACAAGAAGGCAGTCTAAACTCATCCCCACTGAAACAAAGGGCAGGACAGTTATTTAGATCTGCGGGTGTTGCTAATTGACCGTAAGTAAAAGTGCACTTTCTCTTAACGTTAATGGCAGGAGGTAATTTTACAACTTGAAGCAAGGCATGCACCAAAGTTAGAGTCCTACTCTCCCACAGAGACTGGGATAAAGGGGTGCTATACCTTAATGTTTACATTTCAAGGATTCAAAGGGAAGGTTCCCAGGTCCTTAAGAAAGACACTCCTGGGCTGTGAAACTCCCAACACTCAAGGGGCAGAGAAAGAACCTATACGTTTTTTAAAGCAAATGCTTTAAGGAAAGAGAGGTCAGAGCCTAGAGTCAGGAAGATGTCTAAAGCTTATCAAACCTAAGGGAACATTATGATCATCTTGGACACAGGCAATGAAATTTTTTCCCCCTAGAACCATGTTTCTCAAACTAGACTGCACACTGTATTCTCCTGAGAGTTTTATAAAAATCCTGATGCCTGGGTCAACCCCCAAAGATAACTGATTTAAATATTGACGTATGCATTCCGATTACGATACATTTTTAATGATTACAATGTATAGCCAAAATTGAAAACTGCTATCCCACAGAAACTGAATTTCTCTGAGAGGTTATAAGGTATGAAATAAATTCATCTCAGAAATTCACCTCTAGAATAGTGCTGCTTATTTATATACCAAATATCAAACATAAAAATAGTAAAGAAAGAAAGAAAGAGAGAGAGGGAGAAAGAAAGAAAGAAAGAAAGGAGGGAGGAAGGAAGGAAGGAAGGAAGGAAGGAAGGAAGGAAGGAAGGAAGGAAAGGAAGGTAAGAAGGAAGGAAGGAAGGAAGAGAGAAGGAGGGAGAGAGGAAAAAAGAGGGAGTGAAGGCAAGGAGGGAAGAAGCAAGCAAGGAAGGAAGCAAACGAAGAAGGAACGAAGGAAAAGTATTTTTACTTTACCTCAAGTCAAAAGAAAGAAAAGAAAAAGAAGAAAGATTGATTTTGCCATGTCAAGGACTGAAAGTTAGAATATCAGTATTAATGAGTCATCAATACAAATTTTAAATGATTGTCTTTTGATAAGCCAACTGTGGCAAATTTTTAAAATAAATTTAATTTTTCTATGAACTATTTTCTTCTAATTTGTACCTGGTCCATGCTTGGGTGTTTTTGCCTTATTCCTGATCTCAGACTTTTACTTCTTAACCCTCTTTTTATCATTCAGACTATAGTTTTCCTCTGTTTGCCACATATTTTCTTATTTTGGGGTCAGAAATGTTAATTACCTCAGCTGGGAACCTCATCTATGATACTGTGTTAATGGCATCAGTATAGAGCCTTTTCTGTAGGTAATGTTCATGCAACTTTACTTTGGTTTTCCTAAAAGCAGACCCCCAGTCTTCTTGTCCAAATCAGTGGGTAAGTCTACTGGTTGTACTGTCAGCACAGGGAAAAAGGAAAACAGTATCATGTCAGGTTGATGGGTAACATTTAATTTAGTACGTGTGTGTGTGTGTGTGTGTGTGTGTGTGTGTGTGTGTGTGTGTGTGCGCGCGCGCGCGCACGTGGCCATTTATTCTATTAATTCCATTACTGCACTATACAAACTCCTGTATTGGTCCCTAACTTCTGAAGATCACAATCTCCTAAGAAATGGGAGAATATCTCAGATAAGTGCAAAAATACCCATATCTACAAAACTTTGCACATAATTTAATAATATTCACACATTCATTGAAATCCATTCACATACTCTAGGGCTATAGTACCTCATTAATTATCTTTTATAAAATGAAAGGAAAATCTATATCAAGATCACTTAATGACATCAATTTTAAACAAAGAAGATTCTCTGAAGTGAATGATCCAAATAGTAACTTTAAAATAAATAATTATCCAAATGACTTTTATTTTTACTTATCTCACATAGGAACAGATTAAAGTCTTGCTGTACTAATGTATGTTTTTTAAGTTGTGAAATATAAGAAATAAAATAACCTCAAAACTCTTTATCATTTTTCAATCACTGATGAAGCTTAGAAGTAACTGTAAATAAAATGAAGAAAAAAAGAACATCTTTACTGATATTTATGCATTTGTTTTTGCAGCCCTCAATTGATTTTGGTATTCCCATTCCCATAAGGGGATATTACTTTTTTTTGTTTGTTTTGTTTTTTTTCAGTTTTTCTCTGCCTTTTGATATTTAGCTTTAGCAACTGTGTTTGAGAGGTTAGAAGTCTCAGCGACCACATTGTCTGACACTCTGGCTCACGAGAAAGCAGGCGCAGTGTAGTGTATCATGAGAGACTGAAATGAAATTCCAGCCATGTGAAGGTAAATTTTCCAGCAGCACCAGTACAGATTGAAATAACTCACTCTTGACTGCTGTCGCAGAAAATGTCAGTCTGTATCTCAGACTGTAGCTACCAACCACTTTGTACTGCTGTCTGCAGCAGACACACAGATTCCAAAGTAACAAGGGGAAACTAATGCATTTCCCTAAAGTAACTTAGAGTACTTAAATAGTTTGAGTCTCCACTTTTTCTGCTAAAAGTTCTTGCCTCAAGGCCAGGGATATTTATTTTTGTTAGATTGGGTAGCATATGCCTATTGGGATGTACTAGCTTATTATTTTTTCTTACTATTAAAATTAGATATGTATTTATGAACTTATTTTAATATGAAAATAGGGAAACAACATGGACAAAATAGGAATGCTTGTCAAATTCAGGATGCAAATTTAAACAGTTAAAATTTTGTATGTGTGTTTTCATTTCTGTTTCAAAGAAATCGCAGTGTAACTTTCACTGATCACTTTCAAATAAGCAAAAATTAGTCTTCTCTAAAATTGAAAATTTCTATTCTTTATAATTGGCTTCTAAGAAAAATTAAAGCATTAAACAGTGGTGTGTTGGAGCCGGCTCTTACTGAAGCCAGCTCTTACCGGCCCTTGAGAGTGAACTATACACATAACTTCCTAACTCTCTGATCAGTGGTGTCACTTTTGCAGCTTGAAATGGGCCCTGATAGGAGTACTTAAGGCATAGACATTGTCAAGACTCCAAATTCCTTTCCCCCTCCCAAGTCAGGAATTAATCATTTACCAGCATACTATAGGCTATCATACTATATCCTTCTACAACATTGCAGTCAGATGATATGTTACAATGAAAGCAAGTGTTAGACCATACTCGGGCAATTGCTTATGCGATAATAAGGAAAAAACAGTGATACAACCAGTTCTTCGGCTCAGTAAAAACCTCACCCATATCTACAGACACTCTGGCAAGAACCTTCTATGAAAGACTTGCTCCTAGGGGAGCACATCAAGACAGCAGACCTCTTCAAACTTCTGATCAATCAGGTGAGTTTACAAAGTCCTCCTCAATAAAGTGGTGAAAACACATAATAAAAAATTATTCACTTAAGAGTCCTGCTCTGAAAAATGTTAATTTCTTTCAAGCCAATCATGTAATTTAAACATTATTCATTTCACCAATGAAAAATTATTCTAAGACCTCTTATGCTCATTAACAATTCCATAATTTAGATTTTAATAATGATTTTTGAAATACTTGTGTAGCTTCCTCTGGAACATTGATTCCTGATTAGGGTGGTATACACATATATCAAGTTTTTCACAATAAAATGGTACTAATTACTAGGTGGACAACATGGTATGATGCCAAAAAATCTAGATTTAAAAAAAAAAATACCGGGACTTCCCTGCTGGCGCAGTGGATAAGGCTCTGCGGTCCCAATGCAGGGGGCCAGGGTTCGATCCCTGGTCAGAGAACTAAATCCCACATACATGCTGCAACTAGGAGGTTTCATGCCACAACTAAGGAACCCAGGACCTGCAACTAAGGAGCCCATGAGCCACAACTAAGAAACCCTCCTGCCACAACTAAGGAGCCCACCTGCCACAACTAGGACCCGGCACAACCAAATAAATAAATAAATAAATATTTTTTTAAAATACCAATTCTGCAAATTAGGGGATTACTCTCCATGGTGTTCATTCATGCCATATCAGCTTTTGCTCTGGAATATCTTTTCAAAGATGTTTGTACCATAAATAGCCTTGGATGACAAAAATAGTATCACCCTCCAGGGCAGAGGGCAGATCTGTTTCCTAACTAGTGAAGATAATGTTTCCCTTAGGGGCAAAGTTTGGACAGGTTTTCCAGGAGTCTCCTTAAAAAACTGGTGATTTCCTTAACTCAAAGTTCTTCAGACATAATACAAACCCATTTTATGTGAAATATCTGACAACCTGATTCCACATCACTCCTCATGGGACTTGAACAGCAAGAAAACTGATGAGAACATGAAGCTGATGCTTGCTATACTATGAGTGATAAATTCTTTTTTTTTCTGGCCCTACAGGCTTGTGCCTTCTGCTACCACCAATGAATCAGTATTAAGCAAACTTAATTTGCACGGAGTAGGAAATCTCAGATCCTTCACAGGTTTTGACACTGTAGACAGATAAGTACAGAACCTATGATTTTATCAGAAGCCATGAAAACCAATCCAAGGTTGAAAACATCACATTTATAAACTAATTATAAATTATTCACTATATTTGTCTGTGATATTAATATTATAGAAACTATATAGTACAACTATAATACTAGTTACACATTAACTCATTATATTTGTCTATAATCTTAAGGATCTTATATAATAATGTTAATTATCATTTCTCTCTGTTTTAAACATTGGAATATAAGGAAAGTTTAGAAAAATGTACTTACATATAATACTTATACTTTACTATTAAATTTTGCATTGGCAAGCTTAAAATCATTATAAAAATGCAACCACGTGCTTTGTTTGACACTGAAATATAAATTTGAAAATATACAGATATTTAAGGTAATATTTGCCTTATTGGATATGTTTAATAATTTTTTCATTAATAATTATTAGAACTTGGACTTCCCTGGAGGACCAGTGGTTGGAACGCCACGCTTCCTCCGCTGCAGGGTGCATGGGTTCAATCCCTGGTCAGGGAACTAGGATCCCGCACGCCACGTGGCGCAGCCAAAAAGAAAAAAATAATAATTAGAACTGACCAAGATGGCCTTAACATTCCCCTCAGCTTGACTAAACTTTAAACAGACTTCTTCCTGACTATAAGCCCCTAATCTCCCTTTTCTTAAGAGTCTTTTCTTTAGAAAACTTGCAATAGTAAATTATTTCTCTGCCTCTTTTTTGAGGTGTGAACCCTTTTCCAGACTCTCTTTAGTTTTATAACCCAGGAATATCTTTTTCGAGAACTTGGGTGCCATCTCTTTGAAATGTAATCATTATGAAAAATAAGACCCTTCCATGAAAAGGTGCTCAACATCACTGATCATCAGGGAAAGGGAAATTCAAAAACTCAATGGGATATCACTTCACACCTGTGATTGGTTCAACCACTATAAGAAATAGTATGGAGGTTCCTCAAAAAATTAAAAATAGAGCTACCATACGATCCAGCAGTTCCACTTCTGGGTATTTATCTGAAGAAATTGAAAGCACTAACTTGTAAAACGTATATGCACCCCCATGTTCATGGCAGCATTGTTGACAGTAGCCAAGATATGGAAACAACCTAAGCGTTCATCAATGGATGAATGGATGAAGAAAATGTGATATATCGTACAATATTATTCAGCCATAAAAATAATGAAATCTTGTCATTTGCAACACTATGGATGGACCTTGAGGGAATTATGCTAAATGAAATAATCAGACAGAGAAAGACAAATACCTTATTATGTCACTTATATATGGAATCTAAAAAACAAACAAAAGCAAGCTCATAGACACAGAAAATATACTGATGGTTGCCAGAGGCAGGGGTTAGGAAGTGAGCAAAATGGGTGAAGGGGGTCAAAGGTACAAACTTCCAATTATTAAATAAATGTCATGGGATGTAATGCATAGCATCGTGACTATAGTTAATAATACTGTGTCACATATTTGAAACTTCTGAGAGTAATTCTTAAAAGTTCTCATCAGAAGAAAAAAAATTAACTATGTACGATGATAGATGTTAACTAGACTTATTGTGGTGGTCATTTTGCAATACATGCAAATATGGAATCATTATGTTGTATGCCTGAAATTAATATGTTATATGTCAGTTATATTTTTAAAAGGTTAAATATGAGAAAAAAAAGTTAGGGCCCTTATCTCCACTCTCTGTGGGAGGGCAGAAGCCTAACTTCTTTAAGTGCCAATTAGCAAACAAAAATGGCCTAATCACATTGACCAACTTCCCCCACAAAAGTCCTCCAGTACTTTTCCACTAGCTCATTCTAGCACTTAAAAGCTCTTCCACCGTTCGTTTCAAGAGAGGTGAGTTCAACCCCTCTCCCCCATCGTGGTAGTCTTAAATAAAATCTCCCTTCTCTGTTTAACTTGTCTAGTATAATTCTTCTTTATCAGAACCCACCAAAAGTTAATACAGCTCATAATAAAATCATAAGAAATTATATATGTATAATTATGATAGGTCATCTTATAAAAAGAACATTAAATATTTTTAAATGACTGAAAAGTAATGTTAATATATAAGTGAAGTTTCAGGCACATAATCTACTTTAAGTCCCTAAAATTGTAATATTAGTTAGTTTTTTGAGGAGATCATCATAAAAAGAACAAACAGCATGAAAGAGAGATTATGTATAGAGGAAAAACAGGTTTAATTTGTTTAACCTTGCAAAGTTTAATTTTGGTTAAGTTTTTATGCTGTTCCATTAATAAAACCAAAGAAATCATAGGGAGAAAAGTTAAAGTCTGATTAAAAGATAGGGAACAAAGAAAAAGAATAATTAGGCAATTCTCAAAGCACAAAGAATTTGCCAATGGGGTGCCCTAGTGATCAGCACTACATGCTACAATTCAATTTATCTCTAAAACGTCTGTAACTAGAAGGGAAATTTATGCTTTGGTTAGTTGAGACTTCGTGAGCTCTCTGGAAAGACTTTAGAAACTTAAATAATTGGTTTTGGGGAGGCAAATGAAATTCAACCCAAGAGTAAAATATGTCATATTAAAATGATCAGCTTAAGCTATTTATACTCACTTGTAAGTTCTAAATTTGTTGTAATCTCTCAGAAAATTGACCTGAGTCATCTCAAGAATTATCAATCAAGACATCTCAAAGTGAAATAGAGCTCATTTATATTAACAATCCAAGTACAAGAGAGTTCATCTTTCACCGTGACAGCCATGGCCAAACAACGAGGGACAGACTGAGCCTGATAGATTAATCCTAAGGCTGTTGGCAGCTTCTACTCTACAGCCAACCTATGTTCTAAATTTGGGAAGCCACTCTGACACTTTTAAAACTCTGAGAACTAGACCCGACCAACAAAACATTTCCTAATTAGTAAAATAATAATAGAGTTAGTGATTGGGAATTACAATCCCCAAGACAATTTTTTAATATTAATTCAAACTGAGTACTTCAGCCTTAAGAGACACAAAGCACTCAGCCTCTGGTCTTGCCTCCAGCCTTGTCATTTGGTTATCTGTTGATCAGAACAAATTAATTTGTATTCCAATTCAAATGAAATGATATAAAAGAGATGAAAATATTTAAAATTCCAAGGAGGGATGAAGGGAAAGATTCTGATAAAAATGCAAAATCGCCTTGTTATTTTGGGGTAAGAAAAAGTGCTAGAATGTTGTTGGCACCTATTTGAAAGCAAACTAGAAAGCTTCCATACTCTGGTATTAAATAATTGAACAGAGCAAATGTTGCTATAAATTTGAATTAAAGTTTTCTTACTGGAGAAAATGGTATGACATAAGTTGTAGGATTTTAATTTTTGGTCAAAAAGGAACAGGTACTTTTGTATGAGAAATGGGATATTGCCTTTCAAATATCTGACGCATACATGAGAAAATTATTTCCATGTTCTTACTATGGAGAGACTTAAGAAAAGGGAATAATTCCAAGCTACACCAATAGCAAAATAAACCCTAGTTGGGAGTCCTCTCCTCCCAACCCCAAATGGAATAGTACCTTTGGCTATAGGGCCAGTAAGATCATCAAAAGTAGCCACCATTTGGTCTAATAATAATAGCTGCTGATCAAGGACATGGTATAGACGCACAGAATAATAAGCACAATAGCACAGAAAATAATAACAAAAGAAGAAGAGATGTGTGTCATCCAGAGCCTTGCCAGAAAAAGGGAACTGACTTGAAGTTCCAAAGGTAGTGCAGGGTGGGATTTCAAACTAAATACAAAAGGTTCTTTGTGAACTTTGTCCTTAAATTCTAAACAGAGGATGGTACCATATAACTGTTTCAGGCTGGAAAAAGATCTGTCACAAATAATTAATTTGTCTCTAAAATATGCTATTCATCACAGAAAAACCTGGTCACTAGGTACGTTGTTTTTTTTTTTTTTTTTTTTTTTTTTTTGCGGTACGCGGGCCTCTCACTGTTGCGGCCTCTCCCGTTGTGGAGCACAGGCTCTGGACGCGCAGGCTCAGCTGCCACAGCTCGCGGGCCCAGCCGCTCCATGGCATGTGGGATCCTCCCAGACCGGGGCACAAACCCGTGTCCCCTGCATCGGCAGGTGGACTTTCAACCACTGCGCCACCAGGGAAGCCCAACTAGGCATGTTTTTGACCAAAATCTTTGTGTTGGATTTTCCACTCTGCACATTAAGTTTTCAATGATTCACATTCTGGTTGTTTGGTACTCAGTTTATGATAACAGAAACAGAAACAAATGCTTTTTCAAAGAGTTTGATTTGGTGATGACAAGGAGGAAGAAATTTTTCTCTACCCTTCTAGGTTCTTCTGGCTGTACTAAGAATTAAATTGACATGAGACAGATTAATGGGAAAAATCAAACAAAAGTTTAAAACATGTAGACATGGGAGAGACCCCCAGGAAAACTGAGTAACTCAGCAAAATGGCCAAAATTCTCACTTTAAATACCATTTTCAGCTAAAGACAAATGAGAATGTTGGGGGTGGTGGTTGGAAATTTCAAAGGGAAGGAAGGCAACTCACATGGAGATGGAAAAGCAAACATCCGGTAAATAAATTTTTGCTGGGCCAGGCAGAGACAATGAGACACAGAGTAGATTCTGATTTCTAGACCCTGCTGAGTTTCCCCCACCAAACCTAGCCCTTATTCTTTGCAGATATCTCTGGGGATAGTTCTATTCCAGGAACAGGCCCTCTATCGAAATTCTTTTAGGCAGTTAAGAGGAAGGTCAAAGTTTCTTCCTGAGTCTTCTGGGCCTTGATGGTTTTCAATGTGAAATACTCCTTATATCAAAGAGACATTTTGAGGGGGGCAAATTTTGCTCCCCTACAGTGGTCTGATGTTATTATAGTAATTACCCACTCTGTATCTTCAGACATCCTGATGAGCTATCAAAAAAAAATTAAGTTCTTATCCTGTTTCTCCCATCCCACATCCATGTTTTCTCTAGCTCCTAAAGAAAAATATCTGGTGCCACCAGAAAACTACTAGAGCTAATCAATGAATTTGGTAAACGAGCAAGATACAAAATTAATGCACAGAAATCTCTTTCATTCCTGTACACTAACAATGAAAAATCAGAAAGAGAAATTAAGGAAACACTCTCATTTACCGTTGCAAGAAAAAGAATAAAATACCTAGGAATAAACCTACCTAAGGAGGCAAAAGACCTGTATGCAGACAAGTATAAGACACTGATGAAAGAAATCAAAGATAATACAAACAGATGGAGAGATGATACCATGTTCTTGGATTGGAAGAATCAATATTGTGAAAATGACTATACTATCCAAAGCAATCTACAGATTCAATGCAATCCCTATCAAATTACCAATGGCATTTTTCACAGAACTAGAACAAAAAGTTTCACAATTTGTATGGAAACACAAAAGACTCCGAATAGCCAAACCAATCTTGAGGAAAAAAAACGGAGCTGGAGGAATCAGCCTCCCTGACTTCAGACTATACTACATAGCTACAGTAATCAAGACAGTATGGTATGGGCACAAAAACAGAAAGACAGATCAATGGAACAGGATAGAAAACCCAGAGATAAACCCATGCACCTACAGTCACCTAATCTATGACAAAGGAGGCAAGGATATACAATGCAGAAAAGACAGCCTCTTCAATAAGTGGTGCTGGGAAAACTGGACAGCTACATGTAAAAGAATGAAATTAGAACACTCCCTAACACCATGCACAAAATTAAACTCAAAATGGATTAAAGACCTAAATGTAAGGCCAGACGCTATCAAACTCTTAGAGGAAAACATAGGCAGAACACTCTATGACATAAATCATGGCAAAATCCTTTTTGACACACCTCCTAGAATAAGGGAAATAAAAACAAATGGGACCTAATGAAACTTAAAAGCTTTTTTAGCAAAGGAAACTATAAGCAAGGCAACCCTCAGAATGGGATAAAATATTTGCCATTGAAGCAACTGACAAAGGATTAATCTCCAAAATATATAAGCAGCTCATGCAGGTCAATATCAAAAAAACAAACAACACAATCCAAAAATGGGCAGAAGACCTAAATAGATATTTCTCCAAAGACATACAGATTGCCAACAAACACATGAAAAGATGCTCAACATCACTAATCATTAGAGAAATGCAAATCAAAACTACAATGAGCTATCACCTCACACCAGTCAGAATGGCCATCATCAAAAAATCTAGAAACAATAAATGTTGGAGAGGGTGTGGAGAAAAGGGAACCCTCCTGCACTGTTGGTGGGAATGTAAACTGATACAGCCACTATGGAGAACAGTATGGAGGTTTCTTAAAAAACTAAAAATAGAATGACTATATGATACAGCAATCCCACTACTGGGCACATACCCTGAGAAAAGCATAATTCAAAAAGATACATGTACCACAGTGTTCACTGCAGCACTGTTTGCAATAGCCAGGACATGGAAGCCCCTTAAATGCCCATCTACAGATGAATGGATAAAGAAGATGTGGCACATATATATAATGGAATAATACTCAGCCATAAAAAGGAACAAAATTGAGTTATTTGTAGTG
The DNA here is from genome assembly GCF_949774975.1 of Lagenorhynchus albirostris. Taxonomy (NCBI): domain Eukaryota; kingdom Metazoa; phylum Chordata; class Mammalia; order Artiodactyla; family Delphinidae; genus Lagenorhynchus; species Lagenorhynchus albirostris. The sequence goes on from NC_083102.1 coordinate 62,884,258, forward strand.
AGATGGATGGACCTTGAGTCCGTCATACACAGTGAAGTAAGTCAGAAAGAGAAAAATAAATACCATACGCTAACACATATATATGGAATCTAAAAGAATGGTACTGATGAACCTAGTGGTAGGGAACGAATAAAAATGCAGATGTAGAGAATGTATTTGAGGACGCAGGGTGGGGGAAGGGTAAGCTGGGACGAAGTGAGAGAGCGGCATGGACATATATACACTACCAAATGTAAAATAAACAGCTAGTGGGAAGCTGCTGCATACCACAGGGAGATCGGCTCGATGCTTTGTGACCACCTAGTGGGGTGGGATAGAGGCTCAAGAGGGAGGGGATATGGAGATATATATACATATATAGCTGATTCATTTTGTTATACAGCAGAAATTAACACAACATTGTAATGCAATTATACTCCAATAAAGATGTAAAAAATATCTATATATACAGGCTTTAAAAACAATAACACAGCTAATAAAATTTAAAAATATATATATATATATATGGCATTAAATAGAATTCTACGCCTGGAAAAATGCCATTGAGAAAAATGAGAGGATATAGTATATTTTGCTACTGAAGTTTGAATAAGAAACCACCGTGAACTGATTCATTTTTATTTTCTGTCTATAAAAGGAAAGAGCCAATGCTGGGATAATTAGCCTCATAATTTGGATCAAAAATATTATGTTTCCTACAATTTTCACAAACTTGAAGTTTATTTTCTTAAAAATGTTGGGCAATTTTGTTTGTACAAAGTATATATTGTATAAATGAAAGCGTCACATCTGAGATAATTAGGCCAATCTTAACAAAAATATTTTCTCCTGGAATGGTTACTAAATTGAGGTTTATTTCAATTTGCTCGAAATATTTAGGCAATTTGTTATCTACGCAGTTTACTTTGTTAGTGTAAATTAGACACGGTAGAAATGAGAAGTACATCAAACTAATTGATTTCATTGGAACTTAGCTTTCAAAGGCTAAAAAGAAATGAAAAATATCTCTTCTAATGAATTCATCTAACATGTCCTTTGCTCCCTACTCCATAACATGGACTTTTGTTGACATTTCCAGAAGAGGGGGTATTTCAAGTATTCCAATTTTAGTTAGCTAAGTTTCTTCTTTCAAATAGCCAAGTATTTTGACAGAAATATGCCCATCACTGCCAACCAGAGCACAGTGAAGAAAGTGGGTTGAGGATAAGCAAAACTGGGACCTGGATGCAAGGAAAGAAGGAAAAAGTGGAATAAAACTGAGAAAGATCCCAGTTCTTGAATCCATGTTGCCCTCCTTTCTTAAGTAATGTAGACTTGATGTAATTTAATCTATGCACAATTACTGAGAGTCAACACTGGAAAACCATAAAAACTGAAATGTAGTGCAGTTATACATCAGAAGTATTGCAGTTATATAAAATACTAAATAATTCTATATAGTCCTTTTTAATTTTTTCTTTTTTCAGTTTTGCAGTCTGTTTTTATGGGTTTCTATCTCCTCCCTCATCAGCAAATTATCAGGAGTCAGTTCTTTCTGCTGACAACGTCCCTGCCTATAACATTCCTATCACCTTCTAATGTTCTGTTTCAAATGTACTCTGAGCTCAAACATTAGATAATAAATTATCATGACACTGGCTTATGTATTTCCTTGTAATATACAAAATTTCACACATATTCTATATTCTATTATTTTAGTCTGATAGCGTTGAGTTAGATTAGTGTCAGCTTGCTGATTACTGAATACACAGATCATTAGGACACACTTAAAATCATATCTAAAATAATATTAAAATAGAGAATGAAGATGCTCTGAGTTGCCTATATGGATTTTAGTGCACGAGCTTTGTGTCATCTTTTAGCTAATCTATGTCATTGTTTTTCTGCTGATTATCAAGTTCCCAGCCATATTTGGTAGTTAAGGCTATTTCACTATTTATTAGTAAAGGATTAAAGGATTGCTAAAGGATTTAAAGGATGTACAGAGTAAAAGGACTTGGAAGATTTGAGTTCTATTTAAATAATCATAGAAGTAATAGGTAAACGGGAGAGGATTAAAATCCAGCAGAACTTGTTTTGAAATGTTCTATTTTACGATATCAAAAATTTTGAATTCCCAAAGAACTGCACTGGAAATGGTATTTCTTAGAAGCAAAGGTTTTGGAGGGCAATACGGTTTTCAGTCAGCTAAAAAAGCAAATACATATCAGAGAGTGGCTTTGGAGAAGACAAAGGAGAGCGAATCCTCAGGGTGCACAGCACCAGCCTGGAAGCAGTTACCAAGTGGCACTTCCCTCACACTCTCTCAGGATTTTATTTTCTTGGAATTTTGAAGTAATTGTGCACATTTCCCTGCCTACTTCATCTTTCTGTCATCCTTGTGATGCCTTCAGATACCTAAGATAGTCAGCTGACACAACCTGGCTCTAATGAAGCCAATGAAAATTAGTGTGACACGTGGTTATCCTACTTTCCTAAAGGATACTTTTTGCAATTTTTTTCTTTTTATTTCTTTTCCCAAACCATATTCTAAAATGAGCTGTCAGCCAGCACTCCCATAGTCGGGATTAGATTCCCATTTCAAATTTTCATCTACTTTTCCAGACACAAGGAACTCCGTCAGTGGAACATTACTGGGCCTGATTCTCACGGGCCCTGTACAATACATAAAACTACATGTATCATGTAACTACATGAACTACACACATGTAACTTCAATATATTGTAGGGGCAGAACATTTTTTTCCTTCTTCCCTTCCCGGTTCTTTGGCTGAGCTAATAGTTAAATTGACATAAAACATAATAACAGGAGAAAAACAAATTTAATTATATATATATGGAATTATATTTATATGTATATATGGAAGCCCAATAAAAATATAAGACTGAAAGAAGTGACGCAGAACAGGAAGGTTTTATACCTTCTAGACAAACAAACAATAAATTTGTGGAGAAATGACAAGGCAGAAAGATTTGGGCTAGGGATAATAAGCGGTGAAGACTTAACAAGGTTTGTTTATGCAGCTTTCCCAGCCCTACATTTCCTGTCTCTGGCAGTAGAGATGACTTCTACCCTCCAGGGACAAGGTACCTTTCACATGGGAGAGTTATCACCTGCTTTCAGGTAGACAAAGGAGAGTCAGTGTCCTTGCACAGGTTCTTTCTCAAGTACCTTTAATTCAAAATAATCAATATGCCAACGTGGCATATTTTGGGCTGACATATTCTGAGTCTCTACAACATCAAAAAATGAACTCAACATTTTCCAACCAAAAGCGCTGCCTCTCAAATTTCTTTAGAAGAGGGATTTAGGGTTAGAAGCAGCAACATGTTTGAACTGGGGATCTAGGAACTTATCTCGCAAATACGTTTGCCTAACAAGCATGTATTGTTACTGTATACACTTACATATATGTGTGTGGGGAATGGGGCCTCAAGGAATACTGCAGCCATGTTTCTATGTTGTGTTAGGAGAGGTGATGGGGATGCAGAATTAAACTCACTTATTTTAAGCCTGTCCTTTGGCCCTTTATTGACTCTAACTTTGTTGAAATCACAACTCTTTACTCTTGTTAATGGTGCCATTGATTTTACACCTCTAAAGCTAGAATCAAAACATTTTAAATTCCTTCTTTATTCCCTTTATCTAAACAGGCATTTTTCAGTCTTGTTTAATCCTGTCACTTGACCCTGAGATCACAGTAGCCTCTTAGCTGGCTTCTAATGCTCAGTTCTTCAGCTCATATGACCCTCAACAGTCTACTGTGCATCATCTTCAGGAAGGAAAGAGAGAGAGAGAGAGAGAGAGAGAGAGAGAGAGAGAGAGAGAGAGAGAGAGAGAGGGAGAGAGAGAGAGGGAGAGAGAGGGAGAGAGAGGGAGAGAGAGGGAGAGAGAGGGAGAGAGAGGGAGGGAGGGAGGGAGGGAGGGAGGGAGGGAGAGAGAGAGAGAGAGAGAGCGCGCGAGGGAGGGAGGGAGGGAGGGAAACCAAAACAAGGATTCTTTATTTCCGAATTGATCTTAATTTCTCAAATCTTCTTGTTGGAATGCAAACAATATGAGCTTTGGTATTAACTAGAACTGAATTTAACTTCTGGTTTTAACATTCAAATAGATAAGTGAACTAGAAAATACCTTACCTATAGAATCATGTACTTTGAAAATCAAATTTAAATCACATCTTTTCAAAGAGAACTTTCCCAAATTGTGCCAAGCAGAATTTGCCTCAATTTTTTTCAGTGTTCAGCTGAGAATATTTGCATTTATTACAGTATTTATTATATCACATTTTGATAGTTATTATGGCAATTTTTGTAGCTTTCTGTCTATTCCAAGAGTTTATAAGTTTATTTTGGCAAGGGTTCTGTCTTGTTAATCTTATTTGTTACCCCTGCTCCATGGAAAGGATGTAAAACCATCACCTAATCACATGTACATTCTCTTTCTGGAGTGTAAACATAAAGCATTACAAAAAAATCAAATCTAGGGGTTGATAGATAGGGATTATGCATTCATTTTATAAATAACTTACTCTGGACTACTGTATAAAACATTTAACCTTTCTTCACAGTACTTAATCTATAAAGTAAAAAATAATGCCACTACTCTTTAATTTCTTCTTAGAGATATAATGTGTGTGTGTGTGTGTGTGTGTGTGTGTGTGTGTGTGTGTGTGTGTTTGGTGGCGGTTGGGGGTGGTTATTCAGAAACACTGAGAGGAAAAATGCCAAATGAATATGTTAATATTTTCTCAAAATATCCTCATCATTGTCACTTATTCACTGGACGTTTTACTTCATTGCATTTTTTAAATGTTATGTTACATCTTCTTTGATTATTTCTTTTCAATGTTATATTGAATATGTTATTTCTTTTCAATATGTTTCAAAATGTTATATGTTACATTTTCTTTGATTATTTCAATTATTTCTTTTATTTCTTTTCAAAAATGATTTAAGGTGATTTTTTTCATTTTCTATTGCAAATGGTTATGTTAGAGTGTTTTTCAGTTATCAAGTAAACAATGTATAGTTAAAAGTTCAGATTCCTTCACTTAATTGAAACATTAAGAAATATTTTTAGGAGTTGATTTCTATGCTAGAAATAAAAACTGGAAAGCTCAACATTCTTTACAACTGTCCACACATCAAATAGGTTTTTGACCCTTTCTGTAGGCTTTTCCATTTGTTGTTCATTTATCTTGGATGTCAGGAGTTTGTATTTCTAGGTGATGCTGTTAAATGTAGAATCACACTTACTGCTCCCTATTTTAAGGCATTTTTTAAAGACTAAGATTAGTTTGAACTTCAAGTAATCTTTAGAAACAAAGAAGAAAAAATAAGCTTCTTGAAACTCATCTATGGGACATTTTCCTTTGAATTGCATTTTTCTTCCTCCAAAGTAGAAGGAAATTAGTGTAATAACAATTATAGGTGACAAAAAAGCATCATGTTTAATTTGTTTGCATCATCTTCTACTTTGATGCATACAAACTCTTTTTTTTTTTAAATTTATTTATTTTTGGCCGCATTGGGTCTTTGTTGCTGCATGTGGCCTTACTACGGTGGCTTCTCTTGTTGCGGAGCATGGGCTCTAGGCGCACTGGCTTCAGTAGTTGTGGCACACGCGCTCAGTAGTTGTGGTTTGAGGGCTCTAGAGTGCAGGCTCAGTAGTTGTGGCGTATGGGCTCAGTTGCTCAAACCCGTATCCCCTGCACTGGCAGGTAGATTCTTAACCACTGCACCACAAGGTAAGTCCACATACAAACTCTCTAATGAAACACGCATACAAGTTTTATGTACATAAAATTTCTTGTACCATGTCTATTTAAAAGTGAAAAGTTCCCCACTTCTATTTCATGGATCTTAAAAAACTATGCTTTCCATTGTCAACTGTTGAGATTCTTAGTTGTAGAGAGTTTCAGTATTTACTGAACAACTACTTTTTGAACAGGTTTTTGTTTTTTTTGTTTTTTTGTTTTTTTACTATCCACATTAAAAGTATTCATCACAGATAATTTGAATAATATAATAAAATGTAACTAAAAATGTGCTATTGCTTCTACTAAAAACACCATTTTAATTTTTAAAATTACATTAATAGTAATGGTATCATTTGCTTCTCAAAAAATCTAGATAACATTAAGATAAGTAAATGCTACAGGAACTAATAATAAGAGCAAATCTGTGTTGAGCACTTATTGTGCAGGCACAGTTTAAAGCTTCCCTTTTTCATCCTCAAAACAACCTTATGACTTAGGATTTCATGAATGAAGATCTCAAGCCACAAGAATTTAAGTTCTTTGCCCAAATTTAAGTACACTTTTAAATACATCTTTTTAAAATTCATCTTATTTACCTGCCAGAGTCAAGAACCTTAACTCTAACTAGCTTAGGAAGACAAATTAGAGTTGATTGGCTTATACGTAGAGGAGAGGGATGTGATTTCTCTTTGTGACTTGAAACTGAGCCCCTCATCTCAATGGCAAGCCACGTTTGTCACTTCTGTGATGCTGTGGCATGGTGTGCCTGTGGGAATTGGCTTAGCACTGGCGTATATGCACGTGGAAGTATGTGTTATTTCCAACCCCCTTGATTCCTTAGCTCTCTAGATTTACATTCTCAAATAAATCATCTGCATGTAAGTCCTTATATCAAGCTCTGCTTTCAAGGAGAACCAAGGTTACAACACCCATATAGGACATAATGAGAAAATAAAAGTATTGGAATTTGGAAGCATTTTTACTAAAATTCTACATTCACAAATGAAATGTTATTTTGAGTTCAGACACAATTGAACTAAATGAAGCAAATACATACCTTTAGTAAATGTCAATATGCTTAATGAAATGCATAATTCAAATAAAATATAATATTAAGCATGTCATGAGAGTTGCTAATAACTACTTTGAAAATTTAGGAAATGAATAACAATCTTGTATTGATTTAAAAAATACATATGTGTTGGTGTATGTGTGTACTCTAATCTACTTCAAAACGCAATTTTAGAGGACTAGCAATATTTAAAAGAGGTAAATATTTTAAATTAAAACTAAGACATATTCAATTTTAAAAAAGGAGCAAAACATGAATAGATTGTTCATGCAAGAAGTTACACTAATTATCAATCAGCATATGAAAACTGCATAATTTCAAACAAACAAATGTAAATTAAAGAAATGAAAATTTTTATCTATAAAACTGACAAAAAATTAGAAGCATCCTAGATAATACTCAGTGCTGGTTAGGATATAATAAAACTGACCTCTATTACTGTTTATGAAACAATATTTATACGATTTGACTCACTTAGTTCTACATTATGTCAATAAAATAATACAAAATGCAGGAGAAAAGTTACCTTACCTCACAAAATCATTTTCTCCAACAGTATATCTAATAGTGGAAAAAGGGAAAACAATCTAAGCATTCACCAGTAGGGTGATCTATTAGTTTCTTCTTTCTGCTGTATCAAATTATCAAAAATGCAACGGTTTAAAACAAGAAAAGTTTCTTTAAATAGGAGACATGTTTTAGAAAGAGAGCTATTACCACAGATTACTACATTATAATATGAACTAGGTGTGGTAGACAGGGATAGAACCTTGTAAAGTCTATTTCTTAAAATTCCTTTCTGTATCCCATTTTTTTTTATGGCCCATAAAACATGTTTACCAAACATTGCTCTTTTGATCTTCCTGTGAATTGTCTTCCTTCTCTTTGAGGGCGTCCTAGACCCCTACCTTCTTCTCCATAGTCATATATACCTCATTTTGCCTGACTGTCTTTGAAATCTCTCATGTTCAGATTCTTCATATGTACATAATTAATTTTGGTTTTCTCCTGTTAATATTTCTTATGTCATTTTAATTATTCAGCCAGCCCAAATAACCAAGATGGGAAGGAGGAAATTTTCCCTTCCCCAACACAATCTAAATCTCAGCAAGCTATTTCATGGATATTGACAAACTGACTCTAAAGTTTGTATCAAGAGACAAAACGCCCAGAATAGCCAACACAGTATTGAAGAAAAAGAACAAAGTTGAAGGACTGATATTACCTGACTGACATTACTTCAAGGCTTACTGTAAAGCTATGGTAATCAAGAGTATGATGTTGGTGAAAAAACAGACAAATAGATCAATGGAACAGAATAGAGAGCTGAAAAATAGACCATTGTAAATATAATTAACAGATCTTTGACAAAGGAGCAAAGGCAATACAATGGAGCAAGTATAGTGTCCTCAACAAATGGTGTTGGAACAACTGAACATCCATCCTCATGCAAAAATATGGACCCAGACACAGATTTTACACTCTTCACAAAAATTAACTCAAAATGGATCATACCTACATATAAAATGCAGAACTTTCAAACTCCTAGAAGATAACATAGGAAAAAAATCTAGATGACCTTGGATTCTGCAATGACTTTTTAGATGCAACACCAAGGATATGATTCATGAAAGAAATAATGGATAAGCTGAACTTCATTTAAAATTAACAAATTCTGCTTATTAGGGACAATGCCAAGAGAATGAGAAGATAAGCTACAGATTGGGAAAAAAGATTTTCAAAGACATACTTGATAAAAGACTGTTATCCAAAATATACAAAGTACTCTTAAAATTCAACAGTAAGAAAACAAATGGATTAAAAAATGAACCAAAGACCTTAACAGACACTTCACCAAAATTAACTCAAAATTGGTTAATTATAAAATCTAAAATTATAAATTCCAAAATCATAAAACTCCTAGAAGAAAACATAAAGAAAAAACCCCTTGACTTTGGTCTAGGCAATGATTTTTTTTTTTTTTAGATATGACCTGAAAAGCACAAATAACAAAAACAAAATCAGTAAGTAGGACTAACTCAAAATATAAGGTATGTAAAAGAATCAATCAACAAAATAAAATGCAAGTTAAGGAATGGGAGAATATATTTGCAAGCGATATATCTGATAACTAGTGTAATTTCTTTGTTAAATGTTTGGTAGAATTCACCAGTGAACTTATTTGGACCTGGTGCTTTCTTTTTTGTAACATTATTAGTTACTGATTCAACATATTTAATATATGTAAGGTATTCAGGATTTCTGTTTTTCCTTGTGTGGGTTTTAACAATTTATGTCTTTCAGGGAATTGGTCCATTTCATCTAAATTATCAAAATGTTGGACATAAAAGAAATACTATGAATACTTCTATTATCATTCACTGCTCTTGTGTTTCATTTCTGATATTGTTAATTTGTGACTTCTCTTTGTTTTTTATTGCTTAGTCTGGCTAGAAATTTATCAATTATATTGATTTTTTTAATGAATTATCTTTTGGTTTCATTGATATGTCTTTCTTGTTTCCCTGTGTCCAAATTTCACTGATTCCTGCTCTAATTTTTATTATTTCTCTTTTGATTTTTTTTCCTCCTAAGAAGAACTTCATTTTAAAGAAAGAAGACATTGAGATAAACATATTAGTTTTTTAATACAATAGGATGCAACAAAGACAATTTAACAAAAAAAGAAAAAAGACCACACAGAAACACACAAGCAATATCTTCAGTGAGGTTAGTAGTCAAAAAGAACCTCAAGCTTTTCACCTTTCATCCATTTATGTTAATTATACTATTAAGGTTGCCAATAATAAACCCTCCTTAAATTCCTGTCATAAACTCTAATTACTCACTTGAAATTATTCTTTTAATGAATTTCTTGATTGCATTTGCCAATCAAGGAGTTCATTAAAAGAATGATAGTCTTTGTTTTGTTTTCAAAGTTATATCACACTTACGTGGAGGATTAGAAAATAATTGTTCTGTTTCAATGTTCAGGAAAAGTTTATGTATCATTGAAATTATCCATTTCTTAAAACTAGTAGAAATGACCAGTGAGTCAGCACAAGGCTGATAGAATTTTAAAGTGTAGACATTTGAAAGTGTTCTCTATTTATCCTAAGATATTGGTCTGTTTGTATTTTCAATCCTTTCTCACGTTGGTATTGGTAAATTGTCATTGGAAATACATGCCTACAAGGACAGTGAAGTTGGCTGGCTATTACTAAGTTGTATGTACTGTATAACCTTTAGAGGGATCATGGGAAAATGAAGCTTAAACATTTGAAGATTAAGTGTTTTACCAGAGGGATTGTTTGGTAGTTTACAAAGCGATTCCTATCTCCTGCAGTGAGAGAGGGGGACACAATTTAGGAGCAGGCTCAAGGTTTGCCAGTTTGAATTGCAGAGCTCCAGAGGTTTTAACATATGATGAATACTTAGGCAATGGTGATGATAATGACACAAAAATGTCTCATACAGTTATTAGACACACAAAGACACGCACATACTCAACAGATAGGTTTATTAACTATGAAAAAAGGATTATTTTATTCATTAAGTGGGAGTGGATCATCATAAAAGTCTTCATCCTCGTCATCTCCACACTGAGTAGGATGAGGAGGTAGAGGAAGAGGAAGGGTTGATCTTTCTGTCTCAGCGATGGCAGAGAAGGAAGAGGTAGAAGGGGGAACAGGAGAATCAGGCACACACTCGGCGTAACTTTATGGAAATACATTGTAATTTCTGTCTTTCTTGCCTTTTCATTTCTCTAAAAATGTTTCTATACAGTACCAATTTTTCCACCATTTGTTCTAGTTTCAGTGCCACATCATGGAAGGGTCCGTGTCATAAAAAAAGTCAAAAGCAATCTTGAATGATGGAACCCTTCTGCCAGATTGTCTAATGTTAATCTGTTAGCTGGCACATCTTCTAAGATGTCTTCCTCATCAGTTGGCGCTTGTGCAGAAGCACTCATCTCCATCAAGTTGTCTTCTGTTGATTGCTCTGGTGTAGCGTCTACTAGCTCTTCAATTTCTCCAAGATCCATATCTTGAAACCCTTCACCCTCACCTTTTTTTTTTTTTTTTTTTGCCATATCCACAGTCTCTTTTATGATTTTCTTGATTGACTCTGTTGTAAATCCTGTTAAGTCATGAAGTCTGGGCACAGTTTTACCCAGCAGGAACTTATAGTTTCAGGCTTGATAACTTTCACTGCCTTTTCTGTAATAACAATGACATCTTCAATGGTGTAATCCTTCTAGACTTTGATGATGTTGTCTCTGTCGGAGTTCTCTTCCATAGTGTTGATAATTCTTTCCATAGAGTACCATGTGTAATGAGCCTTAAAGGTCCTTATGATCACCTGATCTACAGGCTGAATTAGAGACATTGTGTGTGGGACAAGTAGACCACTTTGACACCTTTGTTGTTGAAATAATGGGGTTCTGTGTGGCCAGGGACATTATCCAATATTAAAAGAACTTTAAAAGTCAGCTCCTTACCATCACGGTACTTCCTGACTTTTGAGGACAAAGCATTGATGGGACCAATTCAGAAAAAGCGTTCTCATTGTCCAGGCCTTCTCGCTGTACAACCAAAAGACTGGCAGCTGGTGTTTATCTTTTTCCTTCGAAGCTCAGGGGTTAGCAGCCTTATAGATAAGGGCAGTCCTGATCATAAACTCGACTGTATTTGCACACAACAGTAGAGTTAGCCTATCCCTTCCTGCCTTAAATCCTTGTGCTTGCTTTTCTTCCTTACTAATAAATGTCCTTTGCGGAATTTTTTTCCCCCCAGAATACAGCATTTTCTCTGCATCAAAAACCTGTTCAGGCAGATATCCTTCTTCCCCTGTGATTTTCTTAATGGCATCTAGGAACTCATCTGCTGCTTCTTGGTCTGCAGAAGCTGGTGCTTCTGTTATTTTGACTTTTTTGTTTTGTTTTGTTTTGTTTTTTTAGCCAAAACCCTTTCTAAATTTATCAAACTATCCTTTGCTGGCATTAAATTCTCTAGCTTTAGATCTTTCACCTTCCTTTTGCTTTACGTTATCACATGATGACTTTGCTTTTTCTCACATCATATTAGAGCCTATAGGTATGCTTCCCTTATAACAATCCTGCACCTACATAAAAGCTTCATTTTCAATATGAGATAAAAAATATTTCACAGAAAGTGCAAAGTTTTCACCCCTGCTGACGTAGCTGCAGCAACAGCTTCACAATTTTTTTTTTTTTTTTTTTACAGTGCTCATTTATCTTGGAATAGTGGGCAGCAACAGCTGTAGACCTCAATCTATGGTACATAACAAGCAATTCAACTTTTTCTTGTAATGTCATAACTTTTCTCTACTTCTTGGCAGCACTTCCAATATCATTAGTGGCACTTCCTGTGGGTCCCACAGTGTTATTCAAGGTTTACAGTACTTCACTAAATACAATGAAAAATACACGAGAAACGTGAGACATCACATTTTACTGTAATACACAATTTACTGGGGAAACAAACTGCTCACGAGGAGAAGATTAGTGTTGTCACAGGCATTTTAAGCAGATACTCACAACGCTTGGGCTCACCACGGTAGCAACAGGAGGTGGCTACAAAATTACTGCAGTAGTACAGTATGCACTGTAGTTAATTTTACGCAGTTATGATCTAATACTGCATCTTTATATTTGTTTACATTTCTCTAGACTGTGAATAGAACATGTGTGGCCTCTAAGTGTTCGCATGTTCAAATTTTGTAGGTTTTAACTTTTTTGTAATAGATTTGTGTATATTCTATGGTAGCAAATGATAAAAATAGACTAGAATCCACATGTGTCTTATCCATTCATGACATACCTAAATTTTCTTAATTATTTTGATATTTCTAGTCTACGTGGTTCATCTGCAAGTTTTTTTCAAATTGTCACAAACTTCCAAAAATTTTTCCAATATATTTTTTGAAAAAAATCCATGTATAAGTGGACCCACACAGTTCAAACCCATGTTGTTCAAGGGTCAATTATACTTAAAGAACACGTGGACATGAGGTCTGAATTGATACTGATATGTAGTGAGCCAAAGCATTGTCATGCTCTCCTAACCTTCCATAGATAGAATGGAGGCTTACAGAGGCCAGGTGATGAACGGAATCCTGGATAAAGTCTAGTTTATAGTGGATCTAGTAGGTCTGCTGACCAATCAGGAGGTCATTTCCTTGGTTCCCGAGTCTATAATTTGGATCAAGCACCTGGCATTTGGTATAAACTTGGCATGTGTGGTAAAAGTTATCATAGCAAGGAAGAACTAATAGAAGCCTCTGCAGTTACACCCCTCACTCCTCGATCCCACTTTGGAAAGATAGTGAGTCAAGAACAAAATCATATCTGAGAGAAAATGACAGAGATTAGTGCCACATTTGAAAATCTAAAGGATGCACACATGGAGGCCACATCATATCTCCTTTTAATTTGCCAGTGTAGCCCCTGCAAGAACGAGACAGAAGCTGGAGAATGACTGTAGACGATAGCAAGCTTAACCAAGTAGCAGTGCTGACTTTAACCACATTGTCAGATGTTATTTTGCTAGAACAGGTGAATAAGGTCTGTGATATATGATATGCTGCCACTGATCTGGTGAATGAGTTCTGTTCTGATCAGAAAAGAGGATCAGAAATAGTTTACATTGATATGCAAAAGGCAATATTTATTTACAGCTTTACCCATGGCTCTGTTAGGTTGTTACTCTTATAATCCAAAGATATCTGGACCATCTGGACATCCCACAAACACACACTGATCCATTACACTGATGACATCATGCTCTTTGAACAGTACGAGCAAAAACTGGCGAGTATATTAGACTTTTCAATAAGATATATATGTTCCAGAGGATTAGAGACATTTCCTACAAAGATTTAGGAACTTGACACTTCTTGACACTTTACTGGACTTAAGAGTCCAGGGATCAGGGGTGTGATGGGATATCTGCCCCAAAGTAAAACACAAATTGCTGCATTTGGTATTCCTTGCCACAAAGAAAGAAGCACAGTGGTTGGAAGCCCTTTTATGTGTTCTGGAGGCAACACAGTCCACACCTATAAAATAGCTCTCTCCATATATAAAGTGATATGTCAGACTGCCAGTGTCATGCGCACCAGAAAGCATCCTCCATGCAATGGGCACTAACTGTTGTTACTGCTGAATGTTCACCTTGCCAGCAACAGAAACCAGTACTAAGGCAATAAAATGGTAATAATCTTGGAGGAGACAAAAACCAGACAGTGAGACGTAAGTCAAATACCTTGGACCCTTTTCTGATCTATAAGGGCAATCATTTGGTCCCATTCTCCAGGGCCTTACAGAATTGCCTGGTTCACAGGCATGGAATCCCACAAAATATAGCATCTAATAAGGGGACTCACTTTACAGTGAAGGAGTTGTGGGAATGAGCCCATGACCATGAAACCAACTGGTCATGTCAAGTGCTACACTTTCCGGAAACTGCCAGCTTCTTAGAGCACTACAACAGCCTACTGATAGCTCAGCAGAAGTTCCCCTCTGAAGGCAAGTCATTGCAAGGATTGGAAGCCACGCTTCAGGATGCAGTCTATGTATTAAATCAGAAATCTATGCCCCCAGTAATAATACATGGTACTGGGAAAAGGTGGAAGTAGGAGTGACTCAATTTACCATTTTCCCAATAATCTATTGAGGACATTGGTATTTTCCACCCTTGCAAATCTGGCCTCTGCAGATGTGGAGGTCCTATGATCTTGACAGGGTTAATGATCCTGGTCAGCAGGAAGAGTTGAGTAAGCTTTTACATAATCATAATTACATAACAGATAAATCTGAAACTCAAGTGATCTGCTTGAGTGACTCTTGGTATTTCCTTGACCAATTGTAACTTTGAATGGACATGTGCAGCAATTTGGCCTGAAAAGTTATAATTACCATGTATTCAGATTCCTGAGGAATGAAGATTTGGGTTACACCACTAGGTAAGCCTCCATCACCTTCCAAAATGATAGCAGAGGTTAAGGAGAATGTAGAGTAGATGGAAGAACTGCACTGTTCGTCCAAGACTTTTCATACCTAATCCTTCCTTTTTTTCATTTCTTTCACAAGTTCCATACCTACAGCATGTTATAAAGGCACTCCCTGCCTCCTCTTATTCCTTCCCCCTTTAACTCTCACAGGTGTTCCCCCAATCTATCTCTTATCTCTTGCGTACCTAATATTGTCTTGATGTCTGCTTCATTCAGGGCCTGAATTGATAGAACTACAAAATATTCTTATGCACAAAATACATAAAAGCATGCAAAGTAAAAGTGGTGTTTTTAAGAGCTCAAATATAGAGCAAGATAAAATAAAATAAAATGAAGTAAAATAAAACTACTTTGTAGATAGCATATCGCTTGCTATTCTTTTCCCGGAAGAGTGACTGGTCATTCTTAGAGAATATAAGGATGAGTGTGAGATCAGGCAGAACATTATTTATAAGTTCTATTGTACAATTGTATACAATACAGCTATTATATAACCACAATAAACTCTTCAAATTAAATATAAATGGAGGACTTCCCTGATGGTGCAGTGGTTAAGAATCCACCTGCCAATGCAGGGGACACAGCTCAATCCCTGGTCCACAAAGATCCCACATGCAGTGGAGCAACATAGCCCATGAGCCACAACTACTGAGCCTGTGCTCTAGAGCCTGTGAGCCACAACTGCTGAGGCCCGCATGCCTAGAGCCTGTGCTCCACAACGAGAAGCCACCACAATGAGAAGCCCACACACCGCAACAAAGGGTAGCCCCCGCTCGCCGCAACTAGAGAAAGCCCGCGCACAGCAAAGAAGACTCAACGCGGCCAAAAAAAAAAAAGGATACATGCTAAATATATGCAAGTTAAACACAAACACTAAGGGAATGTAATTGAAAAATGTACCACTGATCACAAATTTTAACAATGGTGAAATACTGAAATGAGAGGTAAAGAAATTTAAAATTTACATTGCCTCTATGAAGAAAAAAATAATTTCTACACTGATGTATGGAGTTAATAGTGTTCATCCCAAATGCATGTCTACCTTAAACCCCAGAATGTGGCCTTATTTTGGAATCAGGGACTTCGCCGATGTAGTTAGTTAAGGTGAGGTCATAGTGAATTAGGATGGGCCCTAAATTCAATGACTGGTGTCCTTATAAGAAGCCATAGGAGGATAAACAGAGGAGAAAAAGGCCCTGTGATAGCAGAGGTAGAGATTGGTATAATATGGCTACAAAACAAGGAATGCCAATGTCAACCTGGAGCCAAGAGAATTTGAAAGCAGTAAGGAAGGATTCTTAGAGGGAACATAAGAACATAAGCATTTAGAGGGAACATAACCCTACTGACATATTAATTTTGGACTTCAAGCATCCAGAAGTGTGAAAGAATAAATTTCCATTGCTTTAAGCCCCCCAGTTTGTAACTATTTGTTCTGTCAGCCTTGGAAACTAATACAACTGAAAATATAGAAAATATTTTACAATATCCAACAGTTCATCTTACTTGAAATAGATATGGATATGTCAGTATTACATGAATAAGTAGCCTTCTTAGGACATATGAATCTTGATTATGAAATGTTTGGGAAAAGGACATCCAAGTCTAGAGTTTAAAACAGTTACTATCAATGTATTCTTTTCATACCATGTCATTAATACTTGACTTTGAATATACTTCATTAGTCATGGTCATAGAACAAGTGCTCACTGGCTGACAGATGTTGGTTCTGAGTCCCCCCCTATACTATAGCCTCTATAATATGACAAAGTATTTTGACTGATAGGATTACTTTAACTCTGAAAGCTTTAGGAAAAAAAAAGAAGAAGAATTGCTCCTAGGGGAGCAATCGCTATTTGAAGACTTTTAGCTTTTTTTGTTTTTTTTTTTTATTAACTCAATCAGTGTAATGTCAAACCATTACCAAAAACTGAAAGTTGAGTCCTATTCACTGACTGTCATAGCCAAAAGTGAAGCTTACTGAGCCGAAAGGGGAGTCCATGATGGGGAATCTTAATCATGCTTATATTCACAACCTCAAGGTATAAGCATTGTGTCTCTTCAGTAGAATTCTAGCTTTTTAGCTGCTTTCAATAAAAGACCTATGCATGATATTGGTTAAATACAAATCAGTGAAAAAAAATTTGCTTATTTAAATACATTCCAAATGTAGCAAACCTTCAACTTTAGAATTTACCCACACATATAACTCTTTCCTCAGCTCTGAGCATATACACAGCTGTGTTTTGGTTTTGTTTTGCTTTTTTTTTTAATTTACCTGGAATGTTGTAATCATTTCACAACATACATGTACATTTTTTTAACATCTTTATTGGAATATAATTGCTTTACAATGTTGTGTTAGTTGCTTCTGTATAACAAAGTGAATCAGCTATATGTGTACATATATCCCCGTATCCCCTCCCTCTTGCATCTCCCTCCCACCCTCCCTATCCCATCCCTCTAGGTGGTCACAAAGCACCGAGCTGATCTCCCTGTGCTATGCAGCTGCTTCCCACTAGCTATTTTACATTTGGTAGTATATATATTACACAGCTGTTTTTGATAGCCTAAAATATTAAGACTGAGCTTTGCTCTTGACTCATATTATTGCTAAATGGATTAAAGCAAGTAAACACATATTTGTATGGTGCCTCATGCTAAATAATTTGATCCTTTCTTAACAGTTTGTTCATAGTCCTGTTCTCATTCCTCTTGTCACCATTGCTGTTGTCATCATTATCATCATCATCATCATCATCACCACCATCACCCTCATTCAGCATCTCTTACTTGATATAATTGAGCTAGGCAATAAAGATATAATAGTGAGCCCAGATCTTACATTTGTTAGGGCAAAGCAAAATGGATGGTTGCAATATGATATATAATAGATATTACATGGCATTACAATGTGCTAAAAGAGTACAGAATAATGGCACTTAACCTGTATTTGGAGGGTCATCATTTCATCAGGATAATTCTTAGTCATTCTTCTTATCTCAGTTTAGTTACTCTTCTGCTAAGAAGTTATACTAGAACTAAGGTAAGGGAGAGCATGGTACTTTGAAGAACTAAACTAAGTTGAATATAAATGCATGAAAGAAAAGAATAAAATCTGGTGTAGCTCAAGTATAGAGTTCAAGCCTGGATGTTGTGATAAATGAGGCAGGAGATGCATTATGGTGCTACATCATACACGGTTTTGTAAACTTTATTACGATACGTAGATTTCTTTCCCAAAGCTAAGCTGAGCTTCTCCAGGTTTCTTCGATTTCCTATGGTCATTCCTACCTCCAGGCTGTAAACATGCTTGTTTCTCAGGCTACAATAAATCTACTCCCATTCTTTGCCTGCGTAACTCTAACATCTCTTAGGTCTCAGGTTTCATATCACTTCCCCAGGGACACTTTGCTGTGATTTGCAGAATCCAAAGATGGTCCACAATGACCCACACTCCAAATACCATTCGTTGAGTGTGGGTAAGAACTATAAATATGATGAGATATAATTAATACAAAGGGATTTTATCCTGGGTGGGCGTGACTTAGCCAGATACCCCTTAAAAGAGGTGAAGTGTCAGAGAAGTTCTTCTGCTTAACCTGGAAAGAAGCCATCATATTGTGAATTGCCTTTGCAAGGAGCCACAGGAGACCTCAGTCCTACAACCACAAGGAACTGGATTCTGTCAGCAATTTGACTGAGCTTGGAAAAGGACTCTGAATTTTAAAAGAGACTACAGAGACAGCCGACATATTGATTTCAGTCTTATAATATCCTGAGCACAGAAACCAATTAACCTGTGTCTGAACTTCTGATCAATGGAAATTGAGATAATAAATTTATGCTGCTTTCAGCTGCTAAATTTGTGGTAATTCTTATGAAGCAATAGCAAAGTAACAGACTTCTCAAATTCTTACACTAGGAATTTTCCCTGATATACTACCACAGAACTCAGTTCTTTCTGTTTTGTTCACTCTTGCACCAAGTACTGTACCTGGCATGTAGTGTGCACTCAAAAAAAAAAATTAACCCAATGAGACATGGGGAATGATTGAAAGGTTTTAAGCATTGGAATGAAATGGGAAATACCCTGAATAACCATAACCATTAACTATAATTACAAACAATTTTGTACAAGACCTGTTCCCAACTAATTTGTTAGCTACATTTTCCAACATTGGCAGGCTCCCTCACCAGCACCACATCCTCTAGACATTTGCCTGACAGTTGTTTTTCTCTCTACATGCTATTTCTCTGATGATACATTATTTTCTCTGTGTTCTATTCTTACTTTCCTGCTTTCCTCATTTTCTTGTGTTAACCTGAAGAGCAGTCACTCCTGAATCCTGCCCACCCTTCACTGCCCCAACATGCCATATGATCAGTGAAGCCTTCCTCATTAGCTGTGCTTCCCGTGAAAGTCACCTTTGGTATTCAGAGGACATACATGTGAGATATGTACTTAGTGTTCAAGAAGTTAGGAATGATTCACATCAATACCAAGCTCTGCATTTTGGCAGAGTGAACTATCACTGGCTTGTGGCTTTCAGATTTAGAACTGTCCACTCAATAACTACAGGCATCAATCTTGAAGGCCATTTGGCAACTAATAGCTAAAGAAAAAAAAGTAAATATTTGCAATTTGTCCATCATATTAGATTCTGATACACTGCTACTTTCTTATGTGATTTTCATAGACTAAATACATATTTCTGTTATTTTCATATGAATGCACTTTTTGTTGTTCTATTTTTTTTAACATCACCAGTGTACATTTAAACTTTGAATACTTGTATATTAGCATGGATAAATTCTAAGAATTGGTTCCCCCCTCCAACTGTCTTTTTAAACTGTCATTTCTTACCCTCTCAATGTTTGATGTACAATGGAAAACATAATTTACTCCATTTTGTTATACCTCATTCCATTTTACTCCCATTTTCACTAGTCATTTCCCATTTTCCTCCTTTTCTGATGTCCCAAATATGGCTGCAAAAATCATTACATTGCAAGTAACCCCTTGGATGAGAGCTATTACTGGTCTATAATATCCTAAGAAGTGGCGGGTCATGAGGTCTTTTAAGCATGCTGCTTGAACATACACACAAATGAGCATGTGTTATTAGTGAACAGATCTCTCAGAAAGCCACTGAAGTGGCTCAACTTATATTTACTTCTCTGTGATTCTAGAGCGGTTATTGGATATAGGAATCTCCAAATGAAAAACTTTCTACTTTCAAATACATCTGTTTCACTCTTTCGCTCCCTCTCTGTCTCACTCATCAATACAGATGTAAACACAGAAGCTGAAAGGTATTAGGAACCAATATGGAGCTGTTTATGAATCTATGGGCACTGAAATTTCTGTTGCTTGTCCTTTCTAAGAAGGAAGGAAGTGTGGGACAGAAGAAATTTAGACAATATGCTGACTCTGGGGGAAAAGGTACTCTCCATTGTAGGGGTCATACTTGACAAAGCTCAGGTTAAGTATGCAAATAGTCAAACAGTTTAGAATTATACACAGAGTAATTGTTACATTAAAAGAACACAATTTGACAAGAAATATAATAAAACATACTCTTCTTTGTCCTATCATAATAAATTCCTCAAGGATCTTTGTTCCTGCTAAAATAATCTTTGTCATAGAAAATAATTTACTTAGCAAAAATTTGCATTAATCTTAATACACATACTTGTAGAACACTTACATGTATAAATTAAAAAAGTAGAAAATAAATGATATATCACAACAATCAGTAAGAATATGAAGTATCACACTTTACTCAAACCTAATTTTTTTCTATTTAAAATACTGGATAGCTAAAATTGAATATGATTGCAGAAATAAACAAGGTGTGCAAATATAAATGAATTAATTAAAGGAATGATTTCAGGCTTTCAGAAAGAAAGAGCTTATCTCTCCAGGATTGAAAACATTTTCTAGTTCACAGCAATTACAGTCAAAGCTAATAAAAACAATTTCTATTTGCACTAAAGATCAGTTACCTAATTTATAAACACAGCAGAGTTCTACACCTGCATTTTGCATCAGCCACAAGAAGCCAGGATCAAAATGTGTTGGGTAAATGCCACAAAGGTCTTCTGTGCTACGTGACCAAGGGGGACCTAGTGAACAAGATGGGTGTTGTGTTCCTTGTGTAACTTTAACACATGTCACTAATTCATGTGCAGTTAAAACTCTGTAATGTTTTCCTTTGAAAATAAATTTGCATCCTTTATTTTCTAATGAGGAATAGGCAAACTGGACAGAATTCATTAAGTCCATTTTGTCCAGAGAATGCTGGCTCAAGTCTGGTGACTACATCTTCATTTTCTTTCATATCTTTACCAGTTGATGCAAAGCTGAAATATCTTTGAAGTTAATGGGTTTAGATAGGCTCAAAAGGTGATTCCGAGCAAACGAAGTAAAAGAAAACTCCTGGTATTCAACAACACAGTCTAAAGAAAAAATAAAACCAAAACCAAACAAAACAAAAACCCTAATTTTTGAGAAACTTTACTTCTCTCTAAATTAAACATGCCACGTGGTCCGTGAAGATGATATTTTCAATTTCAATTTCTAAGAAAAGTTAACATGGAGGAAAAATATATTGTTGTTGACATTTTCAGAATATTTTGAGACTCAGAAAATATGATTTTCTACTTCCTAACCTATAGTTATAAATTTCAAAAGAAACTGTGTTTAAAAAATTGGAAGAAAATCCTGAGTATTTATTGAACCTAGGACATGCAACAAGAACTTATTAAAAGCCTACTCATTATGGGTTAAGAATATGTCTGTGCTTTGAAAATACAAGGTAAATAGGACAAAGTGCAGCTCTCAAAAAGTCTTCAGTGTGGTGTGACAAATGACACACAGATTTTTGAAATATTATATGGTAACATAAAAAAGCTATGCATGAAGTACTGAGAAGTGTAAGGTAATATTGTTTTAAAGGATGCACACAAATAAATGAAGAGTAGATATTCCATGCAAAGCAAAAATAATGCTACAGAAGTGAGAAATGTAATGCTACGTACAAAACATATGTTGTCCAGTTTGTCCAGAATATGGAATATATTTTGGCATATAAATTGGAAGTTGTGGTCAGGTAAGTATTCAAGAGTTAGATCATGAAAGACTTTGTAAACTGTGCTAATAAGTTGCTTATTTCCTGAGTTCATTAGTGATCTTTGCACATTTTGCTTTATATCTAAGATCATATTAATGACAGATATGAGGTAATCAAGATTCATAGCTGTTAAAAGGCTACCGTCATAGTCAATGCAAAATATTGTAAATATTTAAATCAAATGATAGTGGGAGAAGAGAAGAGCAACATCTACTTAGGAAATAAAATTAATCATCAATCAAAATCTTAACAATGAATTGACCCCATGATAATCAGCAAGAGACTACCAAAATGTAATGGATGTGTAACTATTCACATAGAAGAGATTTAACAATAAAACTGGACAATTAAGAAACAATAGTTTAAGAGAATATTATGAAAAATCAGTCAACTATACACACCAACTATCTGTCTCGCCTATGATACTGGAATTATAAATGTGCACTTAAGTGAAAGAACAATATTGTAAAACTGAAATTTAGACACGGAGTAAAGAAAAGAAAACCTCTGCATATCACAATATTAAATACCAAATAAATATAAGTTGAGAAGAAATATCTCTCAGATTATCCACTAACACAGCACAGTTTCCAATTAAGATGTTACCATGCTGAAAGCATAGGAAAAAAAATATTCGTTTCCATTTTCCTGATCACTAACATTAATGAGGTATTAGTTTGGCTGTTTTTATTACCATAAATGGTAAAGATGGCTAAAATGAACAGACAGGGCAAGCAGAATGCAACAGAGCCAAGCATACTCAAGTCTGAAAAAATGTAATTGGATTTATTCCAAGTTGTATTCCTAGAAAAAAATTATTATTCATTCATTCCTCAATGTGATAAAGTCTATCTATGAAGTCCCACAATTACATCATACTAATAGTGAAAGGCTGAATGCTTTCCTCTATTTTAGGAACAAGGCAAGGATGTCCAGTCTCACCATTTCTATTTAGCATGATGCTGGAGGCCCTAGCCAGTGCAAAAAGGAATGAGAAATAAATAAAAGGCATACAGAGTGGAGAAAAAAATAAAACTATAGACAACATGATTTTTTGCATAGGAAATCTCAAATAATATACAAAAAAGATTTTAAAATTGATAAGTGAGCTTAATAAGATTTCAGGATATAAGTATATAAGGTAAACTTATGTTTCTACAGTAAAAAAAAAATATTTTGTACTTTAAGTAAAAAAATGACTTTACATACAATAAAATCATTAAATATATTTTTTACAAAATATGTGTCGTATTTAGATGCCAACATTACAAAACACTGATGATAGTAAAACAAACCTTAATAAATATATCTATAAATATACATTGTTCCTGGATTGGAAAATTCAATATTGTTATCAGTTCTCCCCTAAAATGATTTATAGATTTAACATAATATCTACCAAAATATCAGCAGGATTTTTTATAAAAATCTACAGACTTATTCTAAAATGTATACAGGAAGGCCAAGGAACAAGAATAACCAAAACAGTTTTGAAAAAAACAAAAGGCAGGAGGACTTACACCACCTAATTTCAAGACTTACTATAATGCTACAGTCATCACAACAAAGTGGTATCAGTGAAAAAATAGATAAAAGGAGAATAGAATAAAAGGAATGGAAAAAATAAATGGAACAGAAGTCAACCCACACATGGTCAATTTATGTTCAGTAAGAGATATGAAAGCAATTCAATAGAGAATAGATAATCTTTTTGACAAATGGTACTGGGACAACTGGATATACATATGAAAAAAGTAAACCTCAACTCATACACCACAATCTCTATAAAAACTAAGTCAAAATGGATCACAGACCTACAAGTAAAATAAACTACTACTAGAAGAAAACATGAAATCTTTGTGATCTTGAATTAGACCAAGATTTCTTAGGTATGACACTAAAAGCACAACTTGTAAAATAATAAAATGATAAACTGGATTTCATCAAAATTAAGAACAACTACATTTTAAAAGGCACTGTCAAAAATATGGAAGGAGAAGCCAGATACTGGGAGAAAATATTTACAAGTTATATATCTGATAAAGAACTCACATTCAAAATATGAAAATCACTCACAAAATTGAACAAAAAGAAGATAACCAAAAAACTGGCAAAAATTTTAACAAATACTCCACAAAGGAAGATTTAGGGATGGCAGATAAACACATGCGAAGATATTACTCACTAGGGAAATGCAAATTAAAATCACAATGAGATTCCAGTACACATTTACTACAATGCTTTAGAAAAGAGAAACAAATGAAAAGAAAAGGCTTGACTAAGTTTTAATATAGTGCTATTAGGAATGCAAAACAGTTTGGCAGTTTCTTATAAAGGTTAACATACACTTAGCATATGATTTAGGAATCACTGTCCTACTTATTTGAAATGAAATTGAAATGAAAACTTATGTTCACACAAACACCTGTAGGTGAATGCTTATAACAGTTTTATTCATAACTGCCCATTTCTGGAAATAACAAGAACGTCCCTCAACTTGGAAATGTATAAACAAACTCAAGTACTCCCATACAAGAGAATACTACTCATCAATAAAAATGGAATGACCTATTGACACATGCAACAACTAGAATAGATTTCAAATGCATTTTACTATATGAAAGAAACTAGGCTCAAAGGTGCATTATTTCATTTATATAACACTCTTGTAAGGAAAAAAACTACAGGGATAAAAAAGAAAAACAAGAAAAGACCAGTGGTTGCCAGGGGTAGAAATGGAGCAAGGTATTGACTTATAAAGGACACAGGAGAATTTTTTGCTGATGAAGGAATTGTTATATAACTGACTGTAGTAGTGGATACACAATTTATTAGTCTTGGCTCACCAGACTACACAATAAACAAGTTATACTTTACTATATGAAAATTACATTTTAATAAAAGGATAGGAGAAACAAATTTCAAGGTGAAAAAGATTAATAAAAAGAAAACTACTAAAACACTAATCAATAAAACTGCTGAATTGACTTTAAATCTAGATTAAAGAAAAATAAAATAAAATCCCAATTCAAGAATAATTTTGTGAAAGGAGAAAGCTCAGAGCTGAGACCAGTCAGTGCAGGTTCAAGGAGCAATTTGGTGAGCATATGAGGCAGTTTAACAGGTGGCTTGTAGGGATAGTTCAGACCCTTACACCATGATCAGGCAGTATATTTGGGTGTGTATCAGCTCCAAGGAAGGGCCTCTAGTTTTTAATTTGCCAATTCAGAGGAGCAATATCTTTTTCTAATTTATTCCTTGGAGGGAAGGCTAGCAGTCAGGAGTTTGTGATGCCCATTCTGATTTCAACCACAGAAACTTTAGAAGGGCTAAAACTGAAAGCTTTTACTTATATTGTGGAACCCTAGTTGAGGTCATGTCTCAGGTCCCTGATATGTCCTAACTATAAGTAACTCAAAAGTAGTTATTTCAATCCTGGGAAACGTGAGCTGCTAGATTGGGAATACTTGGTATCTTTGTATATGATTTCCCTCACCTTTTAATGCACCAACATTCAAATTATAGGGGTCCCAGAAGAAGAGAAAAAAAAAAAGGTTTGAAGATATTATAGTCGAAAACTTCCCTAACATGGAAAGGATATAGTCAATCAAGTCCGGGAAGCACAGAGTCCCATACAGGATAAACCAAAAGAGAAACACGCTGAGACACATATTAATGAAACTATCAAAAATTAAATACAAAGAAAAAAATATTAAATGCAGCAAAGGAAAAGCAACAAATAACATACAAGGGAACCCCCATAAGGTTAACAGCTGATCTTTCAGCAGAAACTCTGCAAGCCACAAGGGAGTGCCAGGACATATTTATTTAAAGTGATGAAAGGGAAAAACCTACAACCAAGATTACTCTACCCAGCAAGGATCTCATTCAGATATGACAGAGAAATCAAAAGCTTTACAGACAAGCAAAAGCTATGAGAAGTCAGCACCACCAAACCAGCTTTACCACAAATGCTAAAGGAACTTTTCTAAGCAGGAAACAAAAGAGAAGAAAAAGACCAAAAAAAAAAAAAACAAACCGAAATCAATTAAGAAAATGGTAATAGGAACATACATATCAATAATCACCTTGAATGTAAATGAATTAAATGCTCCAACCAAAAGACACAGACTGGCTGAAGGGACACAAAAACAAGACCCTTATATATGCTGTCTACAAGAAACCCACTTCAGACCTAGTGACACATACAGACTGAAAGTGAGGGGCTGGAAAAAGATATTCTATGCAAATGGAAATCACAAGAAAGCTGGAGTACCCATACTCACATCAGATAAAATAGACTTTAAAATAAAGACTGTTACAAGATATAAAGAAGGACACTACATAATGATCAAGGGATCAATCCAAGAAGAAAACATAACAATTATAAATATTTATGCACCCAACGTAGGAGCACCTCAATACATAAGGCAAATGCTAACTGCCATAAAAGGAGAAATCGACAGTAACACAATAATAGTGGGGGAATTTAACATCCCACTTACACCAATAGACAGATCATCCAGACAGAAAATAAATAAGGAAACACAAGCTTTAAATGACACAACAGACCAGATAGACTTAATTGATATTTTTAGGAGATTCCACCCGAAAGTGGAAAAATACACTTTCCTCTCAAGTGCACGGAATGTTCTCCAGAACAGATCACATCTTGGGTCACAAATCAAACCTTGGAAAATTTAAGAAAATTGAAATCATATCAAGCATGTTTTCTGATCACAACACTATGAGATTAGAAATCAATTACAGAAAAAAAAACTGTAAAAAACACAAATACATGGAGGCTAAACAGTGTGCTGCTAAATAACCAAGAGATCACTGAAGAAATCAAAGAAGAAATCAAAAAATACACAGAAACAAATGACAATGAAAACACGACGATCCAAAACCCATGGGATGCAGCAAAAGTAGTTCTAAGAGGGAAGTTCATAGCAATTCAAGTTCATCACAAGAAACAAGAAAAATCTCAAATAAAAAAATCTACCCTTACATCTAAAGCAACTAGAAAAAGAAGAACAAAGAAAACCCAAAGTTAGTAGAAGGAAAGAAGTGATAAAGATCACAGCAGAAATAAATGAAATGGAAACGAAGAAAACAATAGCAAAGATCAGTAAAATTAAAGTTGGTTCTTTGAGAAGATAAACAAAATTTATAAACCTTTAGCAAGACTCAAAAAGCAAAATGAGGGAGAGGACTCAAATCGATAAAATTAGAAATGAAAAAGGAGAGATTCCAACTGACACCACAGAAATACAGAAGATCATAAGAGACTACTACAAGCAACTCTATGCCAATAAAATGGACAACCTGAAAGAAATGGACAACTTCTTGGAAAGGTACTACTTTCCAAGATTAAACCAGGAAAAATCAGAAAATATAAACAGGTAATGAAATTGAAACTGTAATTAAAAAGATTCCAACAAACAATAGTCCAGGACCAGGTGGCTTCACAGGGAAATTCTAGGAAACATTTAGGGAATACTTAACAACTACACTTCTCAAACTATTCCAAAAAACTGTGGAGGGAGGAACAGCCCAAACTCATTCTACAAGGCCACCATCACCCTGATACCAAAACCAGACAAAGATATCACAAAAAAGAAAATTATAGACCAATATAATTGATGAACATAGATGCAAAAATCCTCAACAAAATACTAGCAAACAGAAACCAACAACACATTAAAAAGATCATACATCATGATCAAGTGGGATTTATCCCAGGGATGCAAGGATTCTTCAATATACACAAAGCAGTCAATGTGATACACCATATTAACAAACTGAAGGAGTAAAACCATATGATCATCTCAATAGATGCAGAGAAAGCTTTTGAAAAAATTCAGCACCCATTTATGATAAAAACTCTCCAGAAAGTGGACATGGAGGGAACCTACCTCAACATAATAAAAGCCATGTACAACAAACCCACAGCAAATATCATTCTCAATGGTGAAAAACTGAAAACATTTCCCCTAAGATCAGGAACAAGACAAGGATGTCCACTCTTGCCACTATTATTCAGCATAGTATTTGAAGTCCTAGAAACAACAATCAGAGAAGAAAAAGAAATAAAAGGAATCCAAATTGGAGAAGAAGAAGTAAAATGGTCACTGTCTGCCAGTGACATGATACTATACACAGGAAATCCTAAAGATGCCACCAGAAAACTACTAGAACTAACCATTGAATTTGGCAAGGTTGCAGGATACAAAATTAATGTACAGAAACCTCTTGCATTCCTATACACTTACAATGAAAGATCAGAAAGAGAAATTAAGGAAACAATCCCATTTACCATCACAATAAAAAAAATAAAATACCTAGGAATAAACCTACCTAAGGAGGCAAAAGACCTATACTCAGAAAACTATAAAACACTGATGAAAGAAATCAAAGATAACAAACAGATGGAGAGGTATACCATGCTCCTGGATTGGAAGATTCAATATTGTGAAAATGACTATACTACCCAAAGCTATCTACAGATTCAATGCAATCCCTATCAAACTACCAATAGCATTTTTCACAGAACTAGAACAAGAAATGTTACAATTTGTATGGAAACACAAAAGACCCTGAAGAGCCAAAGCAATCTTGAGGGAAAAAAAATGGAGCTGGAGGAATCAGTCTCCCTGACTTCAGACTATACTACAAAGCTATAGTAATCAAGACAGTATGGTACTGGCACAAAAACAGAAATATAGATCAAAGGAACAGGATAGAAAGCCCAGAGATAAACCCACACACATATGGTCACCTTATCTTTGATAAAGGAGTCAAGAATATAGAATGGAGAAAAGACAGCTTCTTCAATAAGTGGTGCTGGGAAAACTGGACAGCTACATGTAAAAGAATGAAATTAGAACACTTCCTAACACCATACACAAAAATAAACTCAAAATGGTTTAAAGAACTAAATGTAAGGCCAGACACTATAAAACCCTTAGAGGAAAACATAGGCAGAACACTCTATGACATTAATCACAGCAAGATCCTTCTTGACCCACCTCCTAGAGAAAGGGAAATAAAAACACAAATAAACAAATGGGACCTAATGAAACTTAAAAACTTTTGCACAGCAAAGGAAACCATAAACAAGACCAAAAGACAACCCTCAGAATGGGAGAAAATATTTTCAAATGAAGCAACTGACAAAGGATTAATCTCCAAAATATACAAGCAGCTCATACAGCTCAATATCACAAAAACAAACAACCCAATGCAAAAATGGATGGAAGACCTAAACAGACATTTCTCTAAAGACATACAGATGGCCAACGAATATGTGAAAAGATGCTCAACATCACTAATCATTAAAGAAATGCAAATCAAAATCACAATGAGGTATCACCTCACACCGTCAGAATGGCCATCATCAAAAAATCTACAAACAATAAATGCTGGAGAGGGTGTGGAGAAAAGAGAACCCTCTTGCACTGTTGGTAGGAATGTAAATTGATACAGCCACTATGGAGAACAGTATGGAAGTTCCTTACAAAACTAAAAATAGAACTGCCATATGACCCAGCAAACTCACTATTGTGCATATACCCTGAGGAAACCATAATTCAAAAGAGACATGGACCCCAATGTTCACTGCAGCACTATTTACAATAGCCAGGACATGGAAGCAACCTAAATGTCCATTGACAGATGAATGGATAAAGGAGATGTGGCACATATATATAATGGAATATTACTCAGCCACTAAAAAGGAACAAAATTGAATTATCTGTAGTGAGGTGGATGGACCTAGAATCTGTCACAAAGAGTGAAGTAAGTCAGAAAGAGAAAAACAAATACTGCATACTAACACATACACATGGAATTTTAAAAAGCAGTACATATATATGGAATTTTAAAAAGCAGGGCAGGAATAAAGACACAGACTTAGAGAATGGACTTGAGGGCACGGGGAGGGGGAAGGGGAAGCTGGGATGAAGTGAGAGAGTAGCACTGACATATGTACACTACCAAATGTAAAATGGATGGCTAGTGGTAAGCTGCTGTGCATAGCACGAGAACAGCTTGATGCTTTGTGACAACCTAGAGAGGTGGGATATGGAGCGTGGGAGGGAGGTTCAAGAGGCAGGGGATATGGGGATATATGTATACATACAGCTGATTCAGTTTGTTGTACAGCAGAAACTAACACAACATTGTAAAGCTTTTATACGCCAATAAAGATGTAAAAAAAATAAATTGCCATTATTAATTCACTATAAAATATAAAGTTGCAATTTAAACCTGTGTTGGCAGCATCAGTATGGTTCATTTAATTAGTACCTATGTGGTAGGCATATTAGCATGTGGCTCTAATAAAATTATAGCAAATGATATTCATAGCCTCATGTAGTGTCAGTGATGGAAGAAACCTCACTCTAAACCACTTATTTTGTAAATGAGGCAATGTGCATCCAAGAAGGCTCTGAGCGGTAAAGTGGGTTTTCTAAGGCCAAACAGCTAATTAGAAATAAAAATGAGTCTAAAACCAAAGTCTCCTAAGCATTAAAAGTGATTTTTTCACTATTTATATTAAAATTTCTCAGTTTTTTGTTTCTTTTTAAACATTCACTTTTTTATTCACTTTTTTATATTCAGCAAAACAATATATTAGATTGTGCCAGTTATCAATAGGGAAAATACTACTCATTATACAATCAATAGTCCACCATAACCACTATTAATATTTTGGCATACTCCTTTCTATTTGTGTGCAATTTTGTATGATAACACATACACTTTTATACCCTGTTTGTTTTCACTTAACATGAAGTCAACATGTCAGATACATTTTTCCAGGCAGCTCTGCCTACTTGGTCATTATTACTCCAAATGGCTGTGCAGAATTTCTTCCAGTGGATGCATTATAATTTATTGAGCTCTTTTCCTATTGTCAGAAATTTAGGATATTTAGCGCTTCAGTTGAAAATTATCACCGTACTATATTCAAAATCCAACAACATCTTCACTCTGTTTCCTTTTTCAAAGAAAAAAATAGTTGACTAGAAAATTTTAAACATAGACGTCAGGTGAGATAATTTAAGGTCTAAGTAATAAAATAATAAATCACAGAAAACAATTCAAAGTGATTGGAGGATGACTCAAGAAAGTTACGGACTCAAAAAAGACCTTCTGATTTCTTTGCACTTTAAAAACTGATCCCTAGCTCATTATTCTGTATTTGTTTCTCTTTGCCTTCTACATAACTAACTGAAATTCAAATTTTAGCAACAAATATTGTCTTTGTATTGTAATTTACTTCTCATGCTAATATACTATTTTCCCCCAATCATTAACCTAATCACATTTTCTCATAGATATTTGTAATACTTTTAGGGTGAAAATAAATTATATGTCACCTGGTTCATCCAGTAGGCCAATAATGGTTTGATTCACTTGAAGTTACACATCTAGTTACAGCAGTGCCAGTTTTCATGGTCCTCCCTCCATAGTTCATTTCCCTGCATTAGGCTACATAGTAGCAGTAGTAGTAGTGGTAGTAGCAGGAGTAGTAGTAGCAACGACAGCAGTGGCAGTACTAGTGGTAGTAATGGTGGTGGTAAAGCAGTTAATTTTTGTTGAACTCATTTTAGGTTACATGCACAATTTTAAGATCTTAGCATACTTTACTTCATTCAATCCTTACATAACACCCACAAGGTAAGAATCTACTTCTAACTCCAGATGACAAAAATGAGAATCAGAAGTCACATAGCTAATAAGTAGTGAATCTGGGACTATAATTCAGAGCTTAAACACTTTGCCATGACAGTAATAATAAAACACTGAATAATAATGAATTAGTGAAATATTTACTATAATATTTATAGATACTACTTAATGTTAATTAATGTTTGATATTTAATAATAAAAATGAGCCATCCATAAAATGATTTTTCATAAAAAGAATGTCTTCAGGGCTTCCCTGGTGGCGCAGTGGTTGAGAGTCCGCCTGCCGATGCAGGGGACACGGGTTCGTGCCCCGGTCTGGGAAGATCCCACATGCTGCGGAGTGGCTGGGCCCGTGAGCCATGGCTGCTGGGCCTGCACGTCTGGAGCCTGTGCTCCGCAACGGGAGAGGCCACAACAGTGAGAGGCCCGTGTACCGCAAAAAAAAAAAAGAAGAAGAATGTCTTCAATTTACCTATTATTTTAAACATAGTTTGACATGCAACAATATACATGTGGAAGTGATCAATTTTCATATACAATGTAGACCCTGGTAAAATAATTATTTTATCTCATAAAATTTGGATTTCAGAATTTTTAAGATTAGGTTTCCTATATACCAAGAATGAACAAGTGGAATTTGACGTTAAAAACATGTTACAATTTACATTAGCTCCCTCCAAAATGAAATAAGTATTAATTTAACAAAATATGTACAAAATCTGTATGAGGAACACTATAAAACTCTGATGAAAGATATCACGAGAGCTAAATAAATGGATAGATAATCCCTGTTCATGGATAGAAAGATTCACTATTGTCAAGATGTTAATTCTTCCCAAAATTTATGTGTAGATGCAACACAATCCCAATCAAAATCTCAGTGAGTTATTTTATGAATATTGATAAAATGATTTGAAGGTTTATATGGAGAAGCACAAAACCCAGAATTGCCAACTTAATACTGAAGAAGAACAAAGTCTGAGCACTGACATTACCTGCCTTTAAGTCTTACTATAAGGCTAGAGTAATCAAGATAGTGTGGTACTTGCAAAAGAATGCACAAGTAGACCAACAGAAATATAAATATTTTAATATTTCACAAAAATATAGTCAACTGATCACTGACAAAGGAGCAAAGATAGTACACCTGAGCAAAGATTGTCTTTTCAACAAATGGTCTTGGTACAACTGGACATCCACATGCAAAAAAGAAAAAGAATTCACACAGAGACTTCATACCCTTCACAAAAATTAACTCAAAATCAACACAGACCTAAATGTAAAACACAAAATTATAAACCTCCTAGAAGATAACACAGAAGAGAACGTAGATGACATTGGGTATGATGATGACTTTTTAGATACAATACCAAAGGCACCATCCATAAAAGAAAGAATTGACAAAACTGGAATTCACTAAAATGAGTATTTTCTTTTCTGCAAAAGACATTGTCAAGAGAATGAAAAGACAAGCCACAGACTGAGAGAAATGTTTGTAAATGACACAGCTGATAAAAGAGTATTATCTAAAATATACAAAGAACTCTTAATACTTAACGATAAGAAAATAATCCAATCAAAAAATGAGCGAAGATCTGAAAAGACACCTCACAAAAGAAGATATATAGATGGCAAGTAAGCATATAAAAAGATGCTCCATATCATATATCATTAGGGAATTGGAAATTAAACAAACATGGGATGGCACTACTCATGTATCAGAATGGCCAAAATTAAAAACACTGAGAACATCAAATGCTGATGAGGATGTACAATGAACGAGAGCAACAGGAACTCCTCTTTTCTGGTGGGATTGCAACCACATTGGAAGACAATTCAGCAGTTGTACAACACCAAGAGTGAGCCCGAATGTAAACTATAGACTTTGGGTGATAATGACGTATCAATATAAGTTCACTTATTGTATAAAATGTATCACTGCGGTGTAGGAGGTTAATAGCGAGGGAGGTTGTGCATTCATTGGGATGGGGGTATATGGGAACTCTCTGTGCTTTCTACTCAATTTTGCTGAACCTAAAATTGCTTTAAAAATAAAGCTTACTAATTATAATAATTAAGATTAGAAAGTAATATTTGTATAGATCATTTCCATAGAAAAGTTGTTTCCTTAAAGTTCATAGGAAAATATTGCAACTACAGTAGTGTAACCAGTGACCACAATACATATAAATGCATAAAGACTGGCTATTAAATCACTGCCAAGAATTTTTGCACTTCCAGAGACATTGAAGAGGCAACTGTGTGATTGTTCAAGAGCAAGTGCCAAGACGTGTACACTAAATTACTGATTGGCTCTTTTCCTATAGCTTAACTATCAGTTAAGGAACCTAAAAATACCACATTCATTTTTACTTCTCATCCTGCAGTCTTCTCTGCCCCCTTGAATATGAGCTCTTCCCCACTTTGCAGAACTTTCTGTGACTCTCAGAAGAGGTTCTTAATTCTTGGCTAACCTTGCCTCCATGTCTCACAGGTGCTGTAGCCTCATTTATCTTCTTTCTCTCTGGAGTTGTACAACCAAGAACTGTCACACCCACAAATACAGCTAACCATGATTGTGTTAAGAGCTGGAACTCAGCTTCAGCTTCCCACAAAGTCCATTTTATTCTCACTGTCCCTTGGAGGTAAGTTGAAGAGGAAAGTAGTCAGGAATTCACAGAACAAAAAGCACGTCAATTCTCCCTCCAAAGCCATAAAATGTGAAATGCAGTTCCCAAACCCCTTATTCCTATCATTAGAAATTAGAGATTAATAAAGACTGACATTGAAATTTTGCAAAGAATCTAATTATACCTGAACAAATATACAGGAGGAAAGATGAAAAAGGAGACAACTGAATATGATGCCACTCAGAACTTTCTTAAAATTACACAGAAATGCTTCCCATTTTATTTTCCAAAGCTTAAAAAAAAAAAAAAAAAAAGGGCTCTGCTGGAAAGAAATTGAATGACAGTCAATAAGAAGGTTTCCAATCTACTATTTACATTGTGACACCCACACACACTCCACTCAGACCATGTTTTTATAGTTTTGATTGGAACGAGCTGTTATTAAATGTGAAAAGGCTGAAATGCATTAGTAATAGCTGTTAATTATAACAATTTATTAAATGAATCAAGGCAGCTGGGACCTCACTTTGTCCCTGACACGGTACAGATGAAGCTATAAAGAGAACACACAAAAAGGTTATTTCTAGTTGTTCTACAGTACTTCGCTTAAATCTCAAGCTTTTGTTTATAGTCATATTGTGATTGCTTTTATCAGAGCTGTCCAACCCCAGGAATCTTACTAGTGTCACATATACAAACAAATAAACAAAGCTCAACCAATCTTCCATTGCCACTCTTCCCTTGTGGAATACCCTATTCAGGAGGACTTCTATGTTCAGTATTACAGTACGAGGGAAACTGGATAGAGAGACAAAAAGCTATGCAAATGCCTCATCATTTTGACTTTTTAAAAAGGTAGGAATGAGTAAATGCTTGAGGGATCAAATTATGAAAG
Source organism: Lagenorhynchus albirostris (assembly GCF_949774975.1). NCBI lineage: Eukaryota > Metazoa > Chordata > Mammalia > Artiodactyla > Delphinidae > Lagenorhynchus > Lagenorhynchus albirostris. The sequence goes on from NC_083102.1 coordinate 62,919,483, forward strand.
ATGGTGGCTGAAATATTTCAGGGACGAAAAGTGTTCCACTCTCTTAAGTTTTTACTTTTGCAGTAATGCTTTATAATAAATTCATAGGTAAACCAATACCTTACTGCTATTTTTCTTTAGGTACTAGTCCCGCCTGTAAGTAAAAATAAGTATTCTGACTCTAATTTCTATTGTAATCTATCTCATAGAATGAATGAGTGAAAAACAGTTCTAGGTACATAAAGATATTACTCCTTTGTAGATGGACCTATCTGGATTGTCTGATTTGAAGTTGGAGTGGGCTTTTCTGAGAATCCTCCTACCGCCATCTGTGTAGATGTTGACTGAAATTAAGTAACTTTTCGCCTCTGGCTTCCTTGACACCACTCAATAATTTACCTACCAGCCTATCAATTCTCAAGTCACTCTATGGAAACTGCTTTCCTTGTCTTTTCTCTTAAATTTTGTGTTACCTAAGCTTCTATCTCAGCATTTTCCCCCTTATCACCTTTATTCTCATTCATTTCCTTCTCTCTTTCCTCTTTTTTACTAAATATATAATAGAAAGTTCAGAAAAATGGAGGCAGTTATGAAGGAAAACTGAATTCAGTTCTACGCATTTGAATTTGTGTATCTGTTAGATATCTTAAATACTTATTACTCAGTGGGAGCTACAAGACTGGAAACTTGGGTGAGGGGCAGTCTTACGTGGCAACAGTTTGAGAGTGAACACTGTATAACTGATAGCTAAAATTTCAGGGTGATTGTGACCTTTGAGAGGAGGAATAGACAAATTTCCCCAACTAACATGAATAAAGAAAGAAGATGAACCAAAGTAAGGACCAGAATTAGGAGCATTCTTTCTGTGACTTCACAGATTTTATTCTCATTTGCTGGGCTGTGTCACTATGACCAAGAGTGAAGGATTAAGTTTTGTTGGAGGTCAAAGTTTAACTTAGTCATAATTATTGTAGGCATCGAACAAGAGAGTTGGGGGATAGCTAGTGGCTACGAACCTCAGAAAAAAAGCTGCTAATGAAAATGAGGGGGATCAGCCACAAAGAGCCCCATAATGGCAGCTGACATTAAATCAAATGAAAATACTATTTCAAATGCCAAATATGAAGCAGAATTTGATGGTCCCTGAACTTGACATGCAGGAGGAAAACCAGAAAAGGGAAGCTAAGGGAGATGGGTATGAGATAGCAAATCAGAATGTGGAAGTTTCTATTGAGAACCAGAATCTGAGTCAGTACAAAGTAAAATGAAGTCTGAATTCAGATTGGCTATGTCTATAGAATCACTGGCTCAGGATGCCCAGCTCCCCTCTGCTAGCTTGAAGGAGATTCTGCCCATCTGGACTGGAAGAGAAAATAAGAATAACCGCCATTTAATGAGCAGGAAACTGTGAGACATAATACCTTTACTTGCCCCAGATGTCAGGATGGAGCAGAAGATGATTCAAACTAAATGTTACTGATAGATCCAGCATATGTTATTTTCATCCAAGTTGGTTGTGAAAGGTAAACTGAGTTTGATTCACTTTACACGTTTTTCTTACAGTGAGCAAGCAATAAATGTATTGATTCAATCAATATGTCCAATCAGTGAATTAGTTTTATATAATAATTTCATCACTCAGTATTTTAATAAGGAGTACTAAAATGAGAAGTAAAGCAGTTACAATAAGTGAAAAGTCCAATTGGCAAACTGGCCTTCATAGGTATTTGGTAACTGTTTTGTTTTTGTTTTTTTTTTTTGCAGTACGTGGGCCTCTCACTGTTGTGGCCTCTCCCGTTGCAGAGCACAGGCTCCGGACGCACAGGCTCAGCAGTCATGGCTCACGGGCCCAGCCAATCCGGGGCATGTGGGATCTTCCCAGACCAGGGCACGAACCCGTGTCCCCTGCATCAGCAGGCGGACTCTCAACCACTGCGCCACCAGGGAAGCCCCTGGTAACTGTTCTTTGATGGACTATGAAACGCTATCCTTATCGTAAGACATCAACAATCCCTGAGTGCTGCTTGCATCCACATTTTAAAATGGTGTATATGGGGGTAATGTAGCAGAAGAGTGAGGAAATAAAATAGCATCTAACTTGAAGGAAATAGTTATATACACTCTGATGGAGACTCAGTGGTATTTTAGGGACTGTTCCACTGTGAGTTAAAAGTATTCAACACAATTTTAGGATTTCTGAAATTGATGCCTCAGAAATCTTAATCATGTAAGCATTCATTATTTATCTTGCAAATATTTTAAAAAACTACTTGATAATAACCAAGAGTTTTTTTCTACTCTAAAGGCTAAAAGACAATAAAGAAAAAATTAGGAAAAAGTTTCTGCAATCATTTTTTTTTCTTTTCTCACCTTGAGAACATTTAAAAATTACAGTAAGTAAACGCAATGTACCTGTTTGATCTGGCTTAAATAATGTTAAGGATGTGATGAACCAGAAACTATCAGCACAGCATCCAGCAGTTACTACTTGACTCAGTGGTAAACAGGTGCTCAGTTCAGCTGTAGATTAACCCAGACTCCACACAAGGGAAGCAAAGTGGATGCATGCTCCATAGCTTGAGAGAGGAGAATCTGGTAGGTTTCTCCTGTATTTATTTACTTTTTTATTAACCACATATTACTTTTGCCTGATTATAAATCAGTTAGGCACAATTTCTCTGTGTTAATTTAGGAATTAACATGGATCATTTAAAAAATAATTACTTACATGTCAATAATACCTTAGCACATATACTTTTATACATTTGTTTTCAATCCTGTTAGATTTTTTTAAAAACTCTATTTGGTGTTAGTGAGAATGACTAAAGAGGCAGAAAATGGTACCTTCACATATTGGGAAAACATACCATCAAGAGATACATATTTGATGAAACATTTTTTGAGAGCAATGTATATGCTATGTTCTGCACTCACAGGTAGGTACTGTTAATTCCTTCCTCATATATTTATTCACAACTCATCAGTCTATAGATGGATTCATTCACTGAATTAAATTTCTCAAGCATATAGGGGAAGTCAGAAAGAATTTAAGAGATTCTGACTTTGATCAGAAAGCTAGAGTATGTTTTGGATTTAAAACAAGCCAAAATGAGTTCTAAAATAAGTAGGATTTGTTTTCAGCTGATCCATATCAAGCCGATTTTACAATTATTGAAATGGTTTTGAGATTTAAAATAGGCTGCTTTTGGGACTTCCCTGGTGGTGCAGTGGTTAAGACTTCACACTCCTAATGCAGGGGCCCTGGGTTCGATCCCTGGTCAGGGAACTAGATCCCACATGCAAGCCGCAACTAAGAGTTCGCACGCCGCAACTAAGACCCAGAGCAACTAAATAAATATTAAAAAACACACAAACAAACAAAAAACAGGCTGCTTTTCTGCGCCAATCCACCGACCCTCACTTTGGGTACCATTTTCACCTTAGACATCCTAGATCTCCCCACAACTAAATGAGTGGTTCCTAACAAGTGTGGGATGGCCTTCAGACTCTATTCAATGCTGGGAACAGTGTCTATTGATGGTGATGCCCATGCCCTAGTGGTTGTTAGTTATTTTCAATATCTGCTCTGATTGTTGACTAATTACTAAACAAGGCAACTTATATTTGGCTAAGTGATACCAAAAGTGTGGTGTCAAGTTAAAAAAAAAAAAGCAGTTTTACTGAGTTTTTCATTATCATCACTTTGTGATGGTCTTTCAGCCAGCAAATCCAATCAAGAGAATTTGAAAGGTATGCAGCACTGTTATGTCTGACATGGTAAAAAAAATGCTTGAAATTATTGTTATTCCTATTGCACTAAAAATAAAACATTTTTAAACAAAAGTGAACCCATGTCAGTATCGTTATGAAAACTGTCAGTTCTACCTTTCAAGAGTAGAAGTGAATCAGGGTGTGCACTGACTCCTGCAAAAAGCATCTGTCACCAATCAACCTGGGGCCCCAAGTATGGGGAGACTTTTGAGTACAGTGTCCCATAGTTCCTGAGACTCAGGGGCAGAACTCAGAGGCAGATGGTGGTTGAACCACAATCCCAACATCCCCATCAGTATTCCACACAAAGACAATATAACTACAAGAACATCTCCCCCATGCAGCAGGTACAGATTATTCTATTTGTGCTGATATTTTATCACTAAGGTGTGAAAAGTTACAATCTTAACTTTATTAATCATGTATAAACTTGAAACATATGCAAATACGATTGAAGGCATTGATAAAGGAATGTAACAAATCTATAATGAGATTTTTTTTGATTAAGCAGATTGTTGGAGATCCAAAAAGGTTCATAATGTACTATGGGGTTGAAGATGCAGGGCATTCTTATATATGTTTATAAATTGATGTAACATTAAAACATTAAATAGATTAATACTCTTACACTGACCCTTTAATTTCACTTCTGGAAATTATTCCACTGGTGCATCCACATAGGAAAGCAATTATATATGTAAACGTCAAACCATTAGGTTTTTTTTTTGGTAATAAAAAAACGTTTAGAAGAAACAAAAATGTCTATTAATAGGAAACATTCTATGAAGCGTTTACATAAAGGAATACAAGGCATAAAGAAATGTCACTTTATAGGTACTGCTATAGAAAAATCTCTGAATAATATTTTAAGTGAATGAAGCAAGGTGCTGAAGAGCATGTAGATATAGACTAGTTTGATGAAATGAAGAAAATCTATACATTCTGATATATGTGTTTGTGTGTATATATGTGTGCGTTTATATATACGTATATATGTCATGTATACACATAATGAAGACATGAGAAACTGTTAATAGTAGTTGCCTTTTGGTGTAGGAAACTAAATGGTCAGGAAATAGGAGAAATACTTAATTTTATCCTTTTAAAATTTTGTACAATGTACTAGGGCTACTTATTAAAAATAATTTTTAAAATAAAAATAAAAATAAATCACCCATTAATTGCCATTGGTATAGAGCCCTGAGCTAGGAATGATAAAATACAATTTCATATGTTATACTCTCTGGCTTCTTCCTTGCCTTAACTATTACTATGCCCCAAATCAACAAAAAGTGGGGACTTCTATCAAACATTTCATATGTGCAAGGATCTCTTGGGCTCTTCAATGTAAAAAATTACTTTCAATTTGATTTAGGGCCTCAAAATGTTAGATTTAACAATGAATTCCATACTTTCCTTAAACAGTTCTTGCAAGCACTACACTAAAATCTAAGGTGAAGCTTGGATAATCAATGCTTCTGGGGATTCTATGTCCTATTCTCACTTTTCTGAAGAAGTTGCCAGCAGCTTGCAAACAGAGTGTTTGCTGTTTTAATATTGTGCTGACATTTGTTTTCACATTATATATGTGTGTGTATATGTATATATACATATGTGTGTGTGTGTATATATATATATAGACACACAATGACGTTGCAGAATTTGGCAGCCAAGTGGTTTACTTTTTTATAAAAACATATTTATATTTTATTGAAACCCTTTTTGCTACTGCAAGTATTTTAAAAAATACACCAACAAGCTTTAAGCAACTCATGCTTGACACAGAAGCAGCAAAATGAATTTAAACAAGTATAGTAAGGAAAATAAGGTGGCAATGTTAAAGAAATTATTCATGACGCTTGAAAACCAGAAAGCAGACTTTATTCGAGAAGAGTCATGGCAATGGCTGTAGGGACCACTGCAATGGGATCCTGCAGTGGGAAAGAGAGATTGGATTCAACTCAGAATACATGATCGGCAAGTGGGAATGTACAGCCAAGGAGCAGGATGGGTGTCAATAGATGGAAATGTACTAAGAGGAAACATCAGGGGTAAGGGGAGAGTCTGGCTAAAACGACCTAATAACTTCCTGCTGCAGACAGTCCAGGGAGATCAGACATCACCTGGGGGACAGTGAAGGATGAGGAACCTGGTCAGATATCTAGATATCAAGCATGATCAGATATTAAGCAGTGTGGCAGAGGTGGGGGGTTCTTGCTAAAACTGGATTTTACAAGGAAGTATACAGATGGGCCTAGAAGAAGGTTCAGGAGTCTGACTAAAGCTTAGTCAAATAAAAAGTCTTTATCAGCAATTTCTTTTCGCCAGGTAGTAAAATACTCTGGTCTCTTTGACATTAAGTTAATTAATCCCTGCATATAAACATCTCTCTGAAATCAGAGATATGTTACTTAAGATACTGGAGTAGCTGGCACAATTGTTTTGGAGAGCAAGGTAAAGAACGGCATCTTTATTTATTAAATATAATTTAAAGAGATTATGAAACTTCTCAAGGTCTTTTTAAATTAATAAATTTTTGTATAGTAATGTTTTATGAGTCTTACCATTAGAGATCATCTAGAATTTACTTTTAAGTACAGTGAGTTTAATTTCCCTTAGACCAATATTTCTTGCAGTACTATTCATTGCTTTCTTCTTTGAATTACAAAGCTTTTTAAAATAAATGTAACTGGAAGAATGAAATTGTACCTATCTCCCTTGCCCCGCTATGAGAAGAGACTAGGTAAAAGAACGATGCCTTACCTAAAAGCTTAATGAAGTCAATGAATTTAAAATTTATTACAGTTTTTAGCATGTTTCTTCTGTTTGGTTGCTTTTATTGTTAGTTAAAGGAGGAGGTATTAAGGTACATATGGCCCAGCCAGTTTCCATTAGGGTGTTGTCTTTCAGAATTAATTTTCCTAAGTAGGTACACATGTGCTTATGTGCCTGTGTGCACGTGATACAGCAGTTCTTGGGCACCAAGCGTTTTTTCTCAATTGAATGAATCCTACCTGACAAATGTACCGCTTTGTGAAAAGAGACAGATTTTGAATCAAAATTAGCTTTTGTGGGTAAGGATGTAATTGATGAAGACTCTTCTCACAGTGAAGGTGTGAAGAAGGCAAAACTACAGGCAGGGGAGTGAGTGAAAGGACTCAATTGGTAGGAGATCTTTGCAAACAAGCTGTAAAAAGTAATATTAGCAGCCAATCCTGAATATGTTTTATAAATATGGTAATTTTCTTTATCTTTCCTCAACCATTCAGTATATTCAGATGTAACCATGACAATAAACGTGGGCCTCAGGTCACAAAAAAGTCTTCATACTTTAATATTAGATATAGATTCGGCATTTCATTACTCATTTTTCTTGAAGTAAATAGAAGACTTACAAGAAGGAGAAAGCCAGCGCGAGAGAGATTGGAGAAGTACTGCATAAAATGGATAAATTCATATAATTTAATTTAACTAAACACTCTTTGTGACTGAATTACCTAGATATTTGGGGCAAAATAATATTTACTTTCTTTTATTAGGGAATTCACATCCCTTAGTTCTTCAACCACCTTATTTTGGAACACTTCTTTCTAACAGTTTATACCTATTGTACATTACTGCTAAAAGGATGCCTAAATTTCCCTTTAAATACTTCTTAATTACAATAGATCAAGTAACCAATAGATCAAGAGCATTTACAAAGGAATAAATTTGCATACTTGGTAGGTTGAACCTATCACTAGAGACAAAGATATCATTATTTTGACTGCTTTGTTAATTATATCTATTCACACAAAAAGAAGTGGAGAATTAAAGAAACCATGTAGACATATACTACACCAAAATGACACTTTCATCTCAGATCACTAGTTTTCTAAGATAAAAATCTTTTCATCTGATTCAGTTGGAGTCATCAAAATAATTGATTAAATTATTTAGAATGATCTGGGGAGACAAAGATTACAATGATTAGAAGCACCCTAAGTCAGTGCAACACTGACTATTTAGTAGATGTTCGATAATTGCTATATAATGCCATGAAAATGACATGACAATAGTGATCTACAGTAGTAAAGAAAACTCACCAAAGCAAAGCATAATAACCAGGTTTTGACAGCATATACTAATTTTTAAACTTTGCAAATGTTTACAATGTTTAACATTAGCAAACAAACAAACAAAAAATAGATATCTTCAATAGCTTAGGGAACCAGCCACTCATTATTACTAATTATTTTGTATTCAGTACAGATACTTAGGACATCAAGTTTGTTCTGAAGAGTTTGTTTTGCTGACTCTATGGCTCAACACTGAGATTGTGGCTAATGGATTTTCCTTACGGAATTATACATGACTGTATCTGTCCTCTGGTCAAATGCAACTTTCACTAACATCTGTGGGAATAAAAGAGTTAAAGTATTTCCTAATGGAACTACATTGCCTGTAATTGCAAAGTCAGTGGCCCTGAGTCAGGGAGATAAAGGCGGGGGTGGGGCGGGGCTATTTTAAAGGTAAACGGAGAGAAAATCTATTTGTGTGTCCTAGGATAGTAGCCCTTCAAGTGCCACTCTTAGAAAGGTTTTCCCGCTAAAGACTCCCACTAAAGACACAGGGTTACCTGCAAGCCTTAGATTTATACTTCCTCACAGCATTCAGAGAAAGTAATTTCTCGTCAGAGGCTGCACAGAACATGACAGTGACCCCTGAACATAGTAATCAGGCAGCCAGAATGGTTATAGGTACTCTTAGACGGTAAAAGACCCTACTGTCATAGGGGCTATTTGCATTAAGCAGCAGCCTGAAAACACCAGGGAGTGTTTTTAATAGAGTTGACTTCATAAACATTCGTTAATTGGAAACAATGGAGGCAGGAAGGAAGGTAGGAACCATGAAAAGAAGGGAGAAGGAATGAAAGAAAGGGGGGAAAGAGAGATGAAAGAAGGAATTCAAATCTAGCAAAAGCACACAAATGTGTAGAAGAATGCCATATAATTATGACATGGGATAGCAACACAGTCTCAGGGATAACTTCATACTAAAAAAACCCAGAATTGTGCAAAGGTCTGCAATCAATCACTGAGGACTTCTGAGGCATATGCATCAGGAGAGAAGCAGGTCATAAGCAAAGAGGCTCAACCCATGATTAGAAAAGCACCAGTCTGAGGAAAGCGTCATATGTGCATTATAATTAATTAGATTTCAAAGCCTAACTGAATTGAAAATAAATTGAAATATACTCCTCTAACAGCACAGCTGTGGTCGTTGCTACATACAAAGTTCTGAGTCAAAGAACATGTTTAGCCAGAGAATACATGTAGGTATTTAAACCAGAAACACCTGAAAACAGAAAAACTGAAACTTCCTCGTAAAACTCACTGAGAGGTGCTAACACTTGTACTGCAATATATCTGACCCCCCCCTTATATGGGTAGCTGAATAGCTCCAATTCAAGAATGAGCTTCAGCTTGAATATGCTAACCAAGTATTGCCCATTTGTTCCACAGGTTTCTTCTGTGATATCTTATTGATTCAATTAACTGCAACGTATTTTTCAAAACTTCTATGTTAATATATGTTAATTTTTTATTTTCCTCATTGTATTAATTATGTTTTTAGGACATGAATTTAAAACTTCAAAAGCTTTAAAAAACTTTTAAACCTTTAAAACTGCCTTATTTGTGCATTTTTATACTGTTTATCTTCCAAAAGGCAACCGTTTTTTCCCCAGGGCATCTTGGTATCTATTTTCAATGGAAAAACTCGTTTTAAAATACCAGTCTGGCTGAAATCATTGCTATATCTGGCTAGTGATTAAAAGCTTACTGCTGGTCACCCAAGCATTTACACTCCTTACCATAGACTACTCAAGTTAATAATTTAATGGTTTATGGTTAATAGAATACAGTTGCTTTTAAGAGGCAAATTATTGCCAGAACAAAGTAATTTATCTTTCCAACATTAGACATAAAAAGATAGTTGTAATATAAGGCACAATGAAAAGCTATTCACCTTACGAATACCTTTTTTCAAGGTGTTCTATTTCCCTAAGACATTGTAAACTACTGTTTTAACTGCTATTGAGTCTTGCTTCAACAGTACAACATATATATTACTAGAAGAACCGATATATCAGTGTATAAATATAAATGTTAAATATTTAATTCATATTAATTGTATTCTCTCTTAATAAAGTTATTTTCTTAAAGTATTGGTTTGTTTACTAATGAGAAGCTGTAGATTCGGTTAAATTTCCCCCAAAGAACATTAACCATAACTGTGTTAAAACTATTGATACTTTAAACATTTATAGGGCACACCCATTTTATATACAGTTTTTTTAGGTTATTCTCCTGTGCTGCAAATGAAGTCATGTCTCTTCACATGTAATTTCACTATGTCTTTTTTTTTCAGCAACAGATACATCTATGGTTTAATGGATGGGGAACTTACACGTCTGAAGCAAGGTCCTGGAGTGACACCCCATCCTGTGCTGCCGAGGGCGGGCAGGATATGGCGGCAGTCTTGACCCCCGCCGGGGGGAAGGGGAGGTTACCAGTTATAGGCGAATTGATGTCAGGTGGGCTCATTAGTTACCAGAGAAACCAGTAGAGGGACACGCCCTCACCGCTTCGATGAGAACAATCACCAGCTGGGGCCTGGGGCAAGTTCATAGAAAGGTCAGTCTTGTGAACAGGGTGCAGGTGAAGCAACCCCATGTGTTAGTGGATGGCCAGCACGGGTTTACAACTTTCAGGCGCCACATGCTGGTGGACGGCTCCCACAGCTTTCTGATCCTCGTCCTGTATTTCCCGACATCTTGCGCTCACCTGAGTTTCCTCAGTCTCCCGGCTGGCTCCGCCAATTGTTAGACTGACAAGTCCTGTGCTTTCCCAGCTTCCAGGCTGAAGAAGGAGACCGAGTCAGCAACAGAGACATCAATGGTTTAATGGATGGGGAAGCTTACACGTCTGAAGAAAGGTTCAGGAGTGTCACCCCACCACGTATGGCGGACGGCAGGCAGGACATGGTAGCAGTCTCCGCTCTTCACTATGTCTGGGTAGTCTTTGTAGTTTCCTCCAGGCCCTAATTTACTTTACATTATTCTAGCAGATGACACATGAGTTATGTAAGTGTTATTTATTATTATCTTAGTGATATTAGTAGGATGTTAGGAATCTAAGCTCCTACTAGCTATTATCAGTGGCAACTTCATGTTATGATTTTATATACAGTAATACACAACTTTCACAATAGTCATATTGTAATCTGCAATAACAACTGGATGCATATGTCCGATACGAGGGGGAAAATAAACTATCAAGGGCAGAATTTGCTGAAATAGCAGGAATCATACATTGAAGAGTCCTCTGTTTGTGGTGGCATGGCCAGTTAGCTGTCCTGACTGATCCCATACTATTCATCTGACTATAAACAACTAAAAAATTAGTTAAACTATACCTGTTTAAAAGTATTAGCAAGACAGGAAGTGAACAATACTTAAAGCTCCAAAATGAACAAAAGGCAGGAAACAAGGAGTGAAAAGAGCACTAAAGCTGGCCTTTTCATTCAGATGAAATTTGACTTTGATTTCTGTGCTTCACAGGGCCTAAAGAATAGGAGAAAAATTCCAAGGCTACCCAAGTTAGAAAATCTGCAGGAGACGCTCCCTACAAAGTCAACCTCTCCCTGCTAAAAGCTGGAATTCCAAAGAAATGCACACATGATATATGGGTAGAACTAGAGAGAAGTCCAGTTTGTTAAACCACTGCAAGGGAGATTTCCTGGCTTACACTTGGTGCTGAGTAGGGGACATATATGGGACTTAATATTAAGATTTCTAACCACATGATGCTTTAGCAAATTTGCTATGGAAATTCATCTAGGTGATACTAAACAAACAGATGAAAACAAAACAAAATTTTATAAAATTAAAAAAAGCAAAACAAGAATTTAAAGTGATCAAGGGGATCCACTTCCGATATGGCTAAGCAAGCTACTACCAGACCCATCTCTCCTGCAGATAACTATTAAGTAGAAAAATTATGAAAAAAACAATGAAATGACAGCACTGGAGAGTAAAACGTAAGGCAAGTCAATTCTTGAGAGGAGTTAATATTCAGAGAAAGAGAAAAATAGGGGTGTATTATCCATTTTTATGGCTTTTAGCCTTAAGCATTCCAAAGATGACACTATATAGAGCAGCTAAAATTCTGATAGAAAGCTCACAGTCTTTCCAGCTTAAAGACCCAGAGGACAGATTTCAGGGCGACCAGAGCCAATGGAAAGTGAGGGAAGAGTAGCCCCAAATGATTAGTATTGCTCATATCTTTGGCTGACCCCTGAATCATGCACATGTGAGACACACTCCAGCTAAGGAAAAAATAACTTACCCAAGATTTGGGTTGCTGCCCAAGAAATGGAATTGGTAGTCTGAATCTGACCAAAGTAATTGCTAAGATAAAAGATTCAATGTTCTTTAGGAGAATATAAAATAGTCTCAAATCTCCACAATATAACATTTGCAATGCCCAGAATTCAATCCAAAATTACTCAACATATGAAGAACCAGAAAAATATGACCTCTTCACAAAAGAAAGACAATTAATGGAGACCAACCACAAGATGACTCATATTTTGGACTTGGTGGACTAGGATTTTATGGAAGTTATTATGTTTGATGACATAAAGGAAAATGCTGACTATAAATGAAAAGCTGGGAAATAGCAGAAAATAGGTACTACAAAAACTTAGTGAATATGAATTTATTTTAATGGAAAGAACAATATCTGAATTAAAAACAAAATTAAAAATACAGGTTTCAGTAGTAACAAATACACCTAGCACCCAGACTTCAATTTTTAAAACCATTCTCCCATAAAAGGAACCAGAGCTCCTTGGAGTAATGGCTGTTCTAGGACTTGAAGCATCTTGTAGTATTAGAAAGTGTTCAAAAAAAAAAATTAAAACATCTTTAGTAATTGGGGATGTCAAGGGACATAAAAGCCAACTAAAACAGTTCCCAATGGCTGAAGCAGGATCAATTTGAGCAACAAAATAAAGAAGTATTGGATTATAACCCAAAGCATGAAATAAATATCCATAGGTTCATACTGATATAAATGATTGAACAAGTAGATAAATGGGGCAAAGAGAGAAATTTCTCATGCAGAAGAATTCCATATAATTTTTATAGGTACTCCACCCTCAAGGAAGTTGAGTATAACTCCCCACTCCTTAGAGTGGGTTGCATACAGTGTCTTCATTCCAAAGAATACAAGATGTAAAAAGGGAAAAAGAACTTTACAATGAGAAACCTAACAAACACTACCACAGCCAGGTGATCAAGGTTGACATTAAGTCAATTTGATAGTATACACCCTTCACATGGTGTGATGAGAATGGCACTTACCTTCTGTGATATTTCTCCTAAAAACCCATTACTCCAGTCTAAAAAAAAAATCAGATAAATCTCAATATGGGGATATTATACAAAATACCTGACCAGTATCTCTCTCTGTGTCAAAGTCAAACATAAATAAAAAGTCATAGCCATAAAACATAAAAAAATGAAAAAAAGCATAAAAACAGAAATTGTCACAGCCAAGAAGAGCCTAATACATGACCACTTAATATAAATTCCAGGATGGGATCCTAGAACAGATAAAGAATTTTAAGAAAGACTAACAATCTGAATAATGTAGGCACTTTAGTTAACAATAATGTATCAATATTAGTTCATTAATTATAACAAATGATCACACTAATGTAAGATATTAATAATAAGGGAAACTAGGTGTAGTGTGTGTGTGAGAACTCTCTTTACTGTCTTTGCAGTTTTTCTGTAAATCTAAGTCTAATATTAAGTATAAGTATAAGATTAAAACTTTAAAAAACAAATGAATTGATTACACTTTCCCTGACATTAATCCCAAGCTACGACTTCCACTACATCAACATTATTCAACATCAAACAATTTTTTCAGCATTTATAATGCAGAAGGCCCTGTGTTTTTCAACAAGAAAACAAAAATGAACAAGAAATAACTAAAAATTGAAATTATAAAAGTATGTCCCTGTACAAAAATTGTATGGTGAAAGAAGAAATAAGACCTTCCCAAATCAGACCAACTGAAAAAGAAGGGAGACACAGGGGCGACATTTTAAAGTACTAAATATAAGCTTTTTTTCTTTTTTGGCCACACAGCATGTGGGATTTTAGTTCCCCAACCATGGATCAAACCCGTGCCCCTTGCAGTGGAAGCACGTAGTCTTAACCACTGGACCACCAGGGAAGTCCCAAGCTTATTTATTTTAGTTATATTTCTTCTCATTTCCTCTCTCAAGATCACCAAATGTAAATGTTTTCTCAATAATATCTTTAGTATTTCCTCTTCTTTTCACCATTACTGCCAACACATCATCTCATGAACTTGATGACAGTAACAATGATATATTATTAACTACTTAATATATATGTGAAATTATGCTATACATTTCACATGCAATGTCACTATAACTTCTTAAGGTACCTTTGTAAATACATTTTACAAAGATTTGTATTTGTATTTTGTATTATCTTTGTATTGCAAATCTTTGTATTACAAAGATTTGAATTACATAATAATTCAAACACCTAAATAATACATATGTGTTAAGCATAGCTTTAGATACTTTAAATATATTCTCCTTTAAGCCTCACAACAATATTATAAAATATGAAGTTTTTTCTTGCCATTTTACAAGCAAAGAAATGGGTACATTGATGTAAAAAAAACTGAACCAAGGTCACACAGTGGTTAAGTATCTAAGCTAGGGTATGAACTAACCAGTTTGGCTCTAGAATGGTGTTTCTAACTACTATTGTCTTTACCATTGAAAAACTATCAATAGAATGCTTCCTAGTATATATTTAAACAACATAAAACACAGTTTTAGGCCTGTTTCATCAGGCCTGTTATCAGGCCTGATGAAACTGGTTACAGGATAGTCCTGGAGAAGACCTCTCTTCAACTCATGTTTTCTTTAAAAATGTCAATTGAAATTGACATTTCGATGATGGGAGAAAATGCAATTGTTTTCAATAGAATAAATTCATGCCATGGAAATAGCATTTTTAAAATACTGGAACTATTTCCATTGATATATGATTCTGTTGGACAAAGGAAGTCTTATTTTTGAAAACAATTGTGTCTGCATAGATAAACTTGAAAAGCAGATTTTCTAACTTCTTTTCCAATCTTCCAAATTAAGTGCTGAGGTTTTGGATCCATTTGTTTTTAAAAGGCTAATTTTTAAGAAAAGGTCAAGATATGATTCTTACACACATATAAAAATAAATCCCTGTTTAATTTTTTTTTTTTTTTTTTTTCGGTACGCGGGCCTCTCACTGTTGTGGCCTCTCCCGTTGCGGAGCACAGGCTCTGGACGCGCAGGCTCAGCGGCCATGGCTCACGGGCCCAGCTGCTCCGCGGCATGTGGGATCTTCCCGGACCAGGGCACGAACCCGTGTCCCCTGCATTGGCAGGCGGACTCTCAACCACTGCGCCACCAGGGAAGCCCCCTGTTTAATATTTTAACACATTAATGAGGCAACTGGTGAGATGTTACAACCAGTTCAAAGAAGAATACAAAAAGCAAACACATTAATAGATCAGGAACACTGAAATGAATGAGCAAATAGAGGCAAAACTGTTTTGTCCATGGCAAGAGGGGAAATGGGAAGGCTGTCCCAACACAAGACAGAATACATTGCATGTCTAGAGACAAGAACTATTTTGCATTGCTACCAGTTACCTACAACTTAAGAAACTGCAAAATAACTCCCATAAATCAGAATCAAATAACTTGAAAGAGTATGCAATGGACAATGCACAGTTTTCCAATGAAGAAGAAAATTTCCCTTACATTTTAAAGAAACAACTTTTGAAATAGTTTGCAATTGAACATCAGGGTAGATGGAAATACATCACACACATTTTATCAATAACCTCTGAATGGTTGCTGATGGCATTAGAAAGTGTGTATCATGATTTAGTAGGCTCAATTGATATTGAAGTTCTTTCATTGTATGTGCATTTCTTAGCAAGAAAATATTTGTGATGACAGCTGTTAAAGCAATGCAATGAACTAAACTTAGTATCTAAACTTCAAATCTGCATCACAAAATCTCAAACCAAATTAAAACTACTCAATCACATACATTTTTGTAAGAACAAAATGTACTGTTAAATAACGTATAATACATTATTTATTTCATCTTTACTTTCATTATAAAATGTAAAAGAAAAAAATTAATAAAACTTCAGCTAAACTGATCCAATCACTTCAAACTTAAAAGAAAAAAATAATTCGGTAGAGTTCCTTGCTCTCTGCCACTTTCCTGCCTCCATCATAGCCCCTCCTCTCTTCTTTGTCTCCCACCTCTCTTTTTGAAGTAAAGAAAGTTTGTCTTCTCTCTGAAATCTTCCATGACTGTCCTAAGGTCTCTGAGGACCACTCCTCTCTCTATAAACAAGAGCCTCTCTTTGTTCAGCAATGAGCATACGCCATATTGCATCATCCATACATCAACCACTTGTACCTCCCCTCAATTAAATTGTTGTCTGCTAGAAAGCCAGGCGTGCATTATGTAACTCTTTGTATTACTGATATTCAGCATAGTTCCTTGATTAAGGCGAGGGTTTTAAATGCTGGTGATGATGTTTCAAGCAATGTCTAGTTCTTTGTTTGTTGTTTTTTAATTAAGGAAACATGTAGCCCTATTATCAGGCCTGATGAAACTGGCTACAAGATAGTCCTAGGGAAGACCTCTCTTCAACTCATGTTTTCTTTAAAAATGTCAGGCAATATTTTTCAGACAGGAGCTAATGTCCTATATTATCTTGTTAGTGTTCACCACTAATTCATAGTCTGTTTTCTAAAACTGATAGATTCAAAACTCAATTACTAGCTTTCAGAAAGTAGATTCATCTTTGTAAATAAACTGACAAGTCAATGCTGAACTGTGTTAGATAAAAATAACAATGATAGTTAACAATTTACACATGAAAACGATTACTGGCTTCAGGGCTAAGATATGGGAGAATCTATAAGAAAATACACAACATGAAAGAAACGAAAAGTTCCTAGACAAATGGTTTGATTGCCATAAGGTAGGTGATATTTATTCATCTTTCTTTATGCCCTGATGAATCATCTTTCTGTCATTTCTGTGTATATTCAAGTCCACTTCTGTGCATAAAACTGAGGCAAGTGATTTAAAATAAGATCACTTTCTCTCCTGAACAATACTTCCAAAACTAATATATTTTCAAGACCCATCTGTATTAGTTCTATTTCCATTCCATTCTTTGCATTTTCCTACAACACTAGACAAAAGATATGTCATTCCTTGGTAATTAAATATGAATCTCCACTCTTCTAAGTGTTTATAAGAGCAAGATTACTCCTTCCTGCTTTACTTATTAATGGATTCACATTTCTAAAAACAAAATCTCTGAACCCCCTTACTTGACTTGATCACAAGCCAAGTCTTATAAATCAAAGAAACATTTGCTTCCAAAAGATAGTATCTTATTTTTAAAATCATGGCAAAAGGAGAAAGGCTCTCAGAATTTCAGAGATCTGAAAATGTCACCTGTGGACTTAAGATTGGTATCTCCAGAGTTGAGGATTCCTCTAGCCTCTACCACTAGGTTCTAACAAAGAGAAAGAAGTAGTGGAGACAATGCTAGAAAACTGAAACATAATTGGAGAAAATCTAGAAAATCTATAGTTATTTGGGAAATAGAGTGAAATTCATGATAAGTTAAGCATTATAAATCACTTATAATTTTAATTTCAGGATCATAATAGACAATCTAATTCATAGTAAACAAAGGCCTGATCCAGAGAGCTAAGAATTTGGGCTGCATAAATGAGGTTTGGATATTTTTTCAGATTGTAACCTGTCTTTCATTAGTTTGTTGAGGATAAATGACTTAAGCTTCAGTTTGTTTAACATGAAATTAATGTCCTTCCCCATAATTTGCAAGGGATGATGAAGTAGAGTTAAAAATTTATATTCCTGAAAAATATACAAAGTCCCACAAAATAGTTTTTAAAATGAAAGAATGAATTTGGCAAGACAGAAACATATGTAACCTCTTGAAGTTAAAGTGTTAAGGAAGTGTTTAAAAATGTCTAACTTCATCACAGTAGCTTAGGCTCTGAAATTATCTGGCTCATTAAAAACTTAAGCCTTTTTAATGAAAGCCCAAGACTAGATACTCTTTTTGTGTGTCTATTCATTCATCTGACATAAAATTAAGAACAAAAAGAACTTCTTTGATTAATGACCTCTGCTAATCATTTCAGTAAAACACATGAAGACATTTTTAAAATTTTATTTCACTAACAAATTAAGTCTGTGTTAATCATAAGTGTCGCTCAGAGGCAAATTATGCATAAATATTCAGGGTGATCTATATTTTTTCAGTTGTAATAGAAAACTTGCCAGTCAGTGTGGGTTTAAACAAGCAATTAGTGCATAAGTTACTAACATTTTAAACAAATGGGCTGCATCAAACCCAAATTAGGACAGTTAAAAGGAATTTCACAGCATCTTGATTGCACAGGTGCCTGAACTATCAAGAATTTCTGCATTCATAAAAGATAAAATTTGTTAGTTTTACATATGTTATAATCTTCTTTTCAACACTAGCCTCTTCCTAATCATTTTTGAAAACTATTACGGTAACCTAAGTCTTTGCTGTCATCCCTTTTCTGATGTTATGACTTCTGGGGAATTCAGGTAAATAAGGAAAGTCCAAGGGGGATCAACTTCTGAACTAGAATGTATAAAGCAGGATTCTTCAGACCTTCCAATTAAACCAGGGTTATTTCTCTCAGCTGAACCTGTAGGACTCAAGGGAGACCACGGTTTGTTTAATGGTAGCGCTGTATCAGAATCTCACAATCTGAGGTTTTATTTCTTTACAGTGTCCTAAAAAAAAAAAAAGCTTAATTCAAGGCACAGGCTTCTTGCAATTCCTTGATAACTCTTATTTTTAAGAAATTACTCATATCCTAAGAAAGTACAGTCAAGGATGATGACTCAGACTGAGAAACAGCTAATTGTGGCAATTCCTCTAATAACTATAGTGATCTTATAATTCGTTATTCCAAAATGGGACAATTTTGAGAAATTACAAACAAAAATGCAAGAACTCACTGCAGTGTGTGTATTAGCATTAATAGGACGAAATCAAGACAACAAGAATCAAATAAAAATTCAAAATAAAAAACAAGGATGACGGGAGGAAAGAGAATCTAGGAGTAGGACCAAGAAGCTGAAATATTAACTTATTGCTTTAATAATATCATGTTGAAAAAGAACTAACAAAAACAAAATAAGTTGAAGCCATGGCCAATATTGTGTGCAACTTGCTCCATTGCATTAATAATCACTATTGTTTATCATGCATATACTTTCAGTTCATAGTTTTCTGACTTCATCTTCAAAACCACACTATAAGGTAGGTATTAATATTCCTATTTCAGAGCCTACAGAGTTCAGTAACTTTCCCAGTACACAGGCATCCCTTGGAGATATTGAGGGTTCAGTTCCAGACCACCATAGAAGAGCAAACATTGCAATAAAGCAAGTCACACAAAATTTTTGGTTTCTCAGTGCATATAAAAGTTGTGTTTACACTTTACTATAGTCTATTATGTGTGCAATAGCATTAAGTCTTTAAAAACAGTGTATATACCTTAATTTAAAATATTTTATTGTTAAAAAGAGAGGGAGTGGGAGAGGGAGAGAGATCCAATTGCTATAAAGGCTAGCTACATTTCCTTTATTTGGATTCCTTTAAGACTCTCCTATATTTACATAATACCCCCTTTCCCCTTTTTACTGAGTTTTTCTCAGTGGCTTTCAGCTCTTTGCAACTAAATTATCCTTGACTAAGGCAGGTTAGGGCCTTAAAATTAAATAAAACTACTCAGACTAACCATAAGGTTCCAGCTGCTACTCTTCTTATTCTTTACTAACAATTGAGCAATTTCATTACCTCTGCTAGATAAATGGTTTGTAAGGATGCCCAAGCCTTGATATATAGGGTAAGGAACAGAGTTATGGAGTCAGCAGTGAATAGAGTCATTTCAACTTGGAAAAGAAAAGGGCTAGTAAATGAGAAATCCATCCTAAGCCTCTATGTATGGAACCCAAATGTCTGAGTGGTCTTTAATTACAAAGGAGGACACCAATGACCACATTTTAAATTCTGACTCACAAGATTTAAATTGCAGGAGGGTGGAGGTATCTGATTATCCAGATACAGGACCAATGTGAGAACCTCGGGTTTAAGCTGTAACTTAGAAAATCAAAGTTTGCCTTGTTTGTTTTGGTTTTAGATGAGTGGAAATAGCACACAACATGATCACTAATGATTTCAGTATGTACTGCAGTAGAAGAGAAAGATACTAGGTTTATAACCATATTGATTTTTGCCAAGTCCTACAGTAGCTGAAAGCTTATGTGAGAAAAAGCCCAGATATCAGTTTACTTCCAGCTGTTGTCACTATACTTTGAATTACCACAGTAGATTCACTGATATTTTCTACCCCTATGCTATTTTGTAATTCTGTTGTACTATTTTTTATTTGCACACCCGATGAAACTATTTCTTCTCTCAAAGACCCAGCTTTGATTATCTTAGAAACTTGTCAAATTCAGTAGGTGCTATTATTGTTTAAAAAATTACATTTCATGAGCAAGATTATTTTAGGTACCATGCAAACTAAATCATGGTATAAATCAGACTGTGCAATTTAGACAGTTCAGAACAAAATGATTACATTTTCTGAATCTAGTGACTCCATGACTACTGTCCTTTATGACTCTTTTACTGAGAGTTTTCATCACCATGGCCAGGAAAGGATAGCCCTAGATGACCTGACTCTGCTCCCAGTCACGACTAATACATGGTTAGCCAAGGATAGTTTCCTAGTCTAAGCTGTGTCCATTATATTTTCCCTCTTGAAATTTGGATTTGTAAAGTAGATGCCAATTTATCAGTATTGAGCTGGAGGTCCACAGAGGAGGACAGCTTTTAGAAAAAAAGAGAATAAAAATTTGAACGAGTTTGGGGGGAAAAAAGGCAGTAGGTCCTAAAATCCTAGAAAATAAGACACAGTAGCATTTCTTTTCGTTTATCAAGTTTCTGATCCCAGCCTCTACCAGGGACAAGTGGTACTTCCTAAATTTCTAAATTTTGTGAGACTCCTCGTATAGTTTCTTATTTAAAGCTAAAGTAAATAGGATTCTATTTTTTTCCATCCAAATAGTTCCAAATTAAGGTACCCAGGAATTGTAAATCTGATGCTTTTGTTTTTTCAGTTATGTAGGTCGGTATCATCAACAGGAACTAAATTATAGTAATAACTATATACATATTAATTAATTGATGTTTGCCTTTCCAATGCGTATCTTTTCAAAATTTGATTTAAAGCCACTTTCCTGAAAAAAAGAAACCATACTATCAAACAAGTTAGAATTACTCTTCTCCTTTGTCTATAGTTTTTTTTTTGTATCTTCATTAAGGCCCTGATATCAACAATTGCACTGACTTTTACATTCCTCAAAGGCAAAGCAGAGTGCCTTGTGCAGGCTTTCTCATAGAGAAGATACTGTGTGAATATTTGTTTAATTTAAAGGCCAGAGGAGAAAAGCAATGGGATCTATTTAGGATAATAATACAACAACAACAACAAAAATACCTTAACTCTCATGAAGTATATTAAAAGTTGTGCCACCTTTTAGTGCAATGCCAAATCATTCTCAACCCAATTCTACATTAAATGTAAGAATAACAACAGATATACCAATCATAAAAGAGAATTAATTTACTTCTCAAAATAGACAGGAGGTAGTTTTGTCTCTTTAAGAAATATAGTTTTTGTTAGCACTTAAATTTTTGCATTAGAGATTTAAAGTATCTCTGGAATTAAGTAAAAAAAAAAAAAGGAAGAAGAATAGAACTAATTCTCTATCAGCAAAAATGGCACATATTTTGAGACCAATACTATCTCACACTAGCTGTATGTGCTATGGTGTGTAGCTTAATTTTTCTTAATACATATAACACCTACCACATACAATCTTTCTGAGGGGTTATTTATTTACCTGCCTAACAGAAATCATAACTATAAAATTAAATACCTCTCTTCTCATTTCTTCTTGTAAAATTATTATCCTTAAATAATTTTAAAGAGTATGTTTTATTAATATCCTTCACCCCCCAATAAAAAACAGTAACATGTAATTTGTTCTTAGTATTTTCTTCAGTTTAATATATCACTCAGAGGATAGAATTCTAAGGTCATTTGATGATTTACTGGTCACATACCTACTCATAACTATGACGTGACCAATAAAAAGTACCTACTACATGACTTCTCTTCCTCTCTCTTTCTCTCTCACCACATTCTCAGAAAACTTCAGTAAGAATGAGTCAGTGAAGTGTCTGGCTTCATGCAAAGTATTGGTTGTAGGGAAGGCCCTATGTATGTTTTAAGAAAGATGCAGTCAATAATGCTAAGTGCATCAATTCGGAAGTTTCTACTGTCTATTCATGGTCACTCTAAGGGGGAAATTGGGCATAACATTTTCTTCAAGGTCAACATGATAGTGTTTGCTCAAATGAATACTAGTTTTGAATAACTGTATAAGTGAATTTTTGGATAAGGGGCTAACTTACTGAATAAATGAATGACTACATATAGGAAGAAATGAAATACCCACTTTATGCTAAAATCTACATTCGTCAAGAGTACTTGTATCAGTGCATATAGCTCATGTTTAGTAATGTATATGAATGGTCGTTAGCAAGAAGAGTCTAGTGAGAGCAAATTTAGTCCTTTGGTTTGTGCAAAATAAGTGAAACATTACACAAAGAAATGTGTGAGAAAGTAAATATCTTAATGGGAAAATAAAAATTATAGTATACTAAATGAGAATTTAGACTTCACAAAATGGATTCTGTGGACGAGTTTATCTTGGTTGCTCTCAAGCAAATGCAGTTTACTGAGTTTGTTTTCCCTATATTAAATATGTAGCATTTTCATATTCTGAGACATTTAAGAATATTGGCAGGCTTATTTCAAGTTATTAAGTGTCAGAAAAGTGTCCATGACCAACATAAGAAAACAGGCTCTTCATGCTTTTCAACACTCAAAACATATTCAAATGTAAAATTCCAATAATTTAATTGCAATAACAAACTCAGTGATGTGTGTTTATCTTGCTTTTACACACAGGGATTTACTAGAAAACACCTTATGGAAAAGTAGTTCTATGTGCTAAAGTCCAAATTCAATGGAGCACTACATGTAAAAGTTATTAAAATCAAATGGTTCTTTTAAACTTTAAATTTAAACCCAGAGAGCTAGATAATCCAAAAGGAAATTAAAGGAAATGTCCTTCTGGGAAATAGTCAAACTATTGCATTTGGGGAAAAAAACATTGAGTGATAGGACACCTCTGCCAAACAAAAGGAAATCCCACATTTCAGTGGGAGAAATTGTATTTATTCATGTGCATTGGAACTGCACAAATAAACTTATTTTTTTTGATTAATTTAAAAGACATATAATGTTTTTAACTAAAAGGGACAGTTTAGTTCCCTTGTATTCTATATTTGTATCATTACTAATGTCAACTTTTAGCAGAAAACAATTCTCAATACTAATCATTCTTAAATGTGACTCCAGCTTCTTACAATAATAAATAGGAATATTATAAAAGGTCCCTTTCACACTGAACAAGTTCTCAAGAAGTTTGTAGTCTTTAATTTATAGTTTCCATGATTTATTTTCTATAAGCTTATCACTTTAGCAACTAACAATGAATAAAGCACAAAAATATAACTTAACATGTTATTCTTCCATACATTAAAATTGTATTTTTGCATACCTATCTATGTACGTCATACATACACATATATAGAGAGCATTCAACATTTGAAGTAGTCTTGGAATATTTTAAAAAATATGGTAATATACTTTGCCACTAGGAAAACCACCACCAATTGTTTAAAAAGTAGTCATTCCCAGACCACAAAGTATTAGTATTAGAAATTAAAAAGAGAAGTAAACAAACAATCACACTGGCTGAGTGTTAAAATAAATTCTCAAGTAACTACCATGTCAAAGAGAAAGTAATGCACTCCAAAAATACATTGAAACCCTTGGATATGTACTAAACTCAGAGCATCAAAAGTTATAACATTTATCCAAATTTCACTCAAAGGTCAGTCCTTGGTCTTTATTCAACTTAATAAATTAGATATTGAGTATTAAAATTGAGAAAAAGTGTTTAATCTCTATATATAACATGTAAATAGTATTTAATTTATAAGTGAAATATTTATCTTAATAGACTAAGGACACAATTTAGTAAATTAGAAATAATTATATATTTTACATATTTATATTGCATATACATTATATATAACCTATTCATTTATAAACTATGACTGAAGTATTAAATATAAAAATTAAGAAGCAAATGCAGTAATTCATAGTAATTAAACTTTATAAATGGAAGCATAAACTAACTCTTTTGAAAAATTCAAGAACTCAGCCAAAGCCTTCATAAATATAATTAATTTAAAAGGGAGAAAATATATTTTAGAATTTTGAAATAAAATAGAGAAAAAGTGTGCATGAATAATTTTTAAAAGCACCATATAAAATTTACCGAAATAAACTTAAAAATCAGTAAAAGAGTCATTTTTCTGCATACAATATAAATTGTCAGAATTACCTAAGTAAAATGAACATTCCAAACATGTAGAAGTGCTTCAGAAATTTATCAGGGATTTATCTTCTCTTGCCCTGAGTGATCAGGGTTCATGAGGTTTTAAGAAACTATTTTTCTTAAGTAGACAATTTTCAAGCTTATGTATGCTATATAAACTTTTTTATACATATAAAATTAAAATTTAAATTCATATTATGATGTTAATCTAGTCTTCTTAAAACACTTAATGAGCAAACCAGAATGGTAAAGAAAATGTGAAAAATAAAGCTTTTTTTTAGAGAGAAGACATGAGGACAAATATTACCAGGTATCTAAACTTACATATATAGGGAAATTTTGAAAATATGATACTCCAGTATTACATACCTACAATAGAGGAAACAAATGCTGAAATAGATCTCACTGTTTTCATAATTTAGAAAAGTATATATGACCTTACAAACTGTTCAGGAAGCAAATAACTTTTTGCCTAGCTCTCATAAAAAAGTATCATTTGATATCTCCACCTTTTATCTAAAGGAATTCTAGATGGATTAAAATGTCAGATTTTTAAAAAACCTGTAAAGCCTTCAAATAAAACATAATTAAATATTTGTCATATCGTAGCATAGGTGAAGACTTTCTATTTGTCAGATTGATGGAAGAAATCACAAAGGAAATAATAAACTGTTTTGAACCCAGGTCTTTTAAATCTCTCTGCATCAAAAACACCTACTTAAAAAAAAAATGAACAGAATCACAAGATGAACAAAAACAAGGAAGAAATATTTACAAAGTTATTGTTAAGAAATAAAAATCCTTAAAAAATTATAGCTCATATGAGTTGATAACTATAACAATAAAACTCCAAACACAGGTTGAATAGGGCTTACATATTTAATTTACTTAAAAGATAAACAAATATATGAAAATCTAAATAAAGTATGTGATACATGTACATAAATAAAATATAAATATAATAAATATATCTTATTAATAATTTTAAAATTCAAATCTAATTAACAATGAAAATCCATTCTCATCTAATGTATGACTGCAGTAAAGTCTGTGGAAATGCACCATCCAGCACTGGTTGAACATAGCTCTTTTTGGCTACAATGTGGGCTCTACTGTTGCCGTAAACTGGATGTGTCTCCACAAAATTCATATGCTGAAACCTAATCTGCAATGTGATGGTATTTGGAGGTGGGATCTTTGGGAGGTGATTAGGGTGGAGCCCTCATGGATGGGAATAGTGCCCTACAAAAGCGACATCAGAGAGCTCCCTTACCCCTTGCGCCATGTGAGTACACAGAGAGAAGATGGCCATCTATGAACCAGGAAGCAGACATTAACCAGACATGAAACTGCTAGTTCTTTAATTTTGGACTTCCCAGCCTCTAAAACATTGAGAGAGAAATTTCTGTTCCATCTACAGTATTCTGTTATAGCAGCCTGAACAGACTAAGACAACTGTTAAGAGCATGTCTGTGAACAATGTTCTCCACAGCAGCATGGCTGGTGACAGTGAAAAGGACTCACCAAGGGAAGCAGCTGTCTTTACTACTCTGATGAGTATCCTGAACCATCCAGGCTAAATTAGTGGGTGGCTATACAACTGTGCCGGATTGTCATAATGCCCACATTGCTGGCAAGTTGCTGAGCTAAAGGAGATTACTCTGGAAAGGGGCCCCAAACTATTGAAATCTGATGATACTTCCATCATTCATATGGTTCCTGGATTCTCTGGTTCATTTTACTGTTTGTGGTATGAGACACATGGTTGCTGTGGATATCATCAAGGTAGTGGACAAGAAAGCTGCTGGAACTGGCAAGGTCACCAGGTTGGCCCAGAAAGCTCGTGAAAGTGAAATGAACAACACCCGCCTCCCTCTCCCCACCAGTTTTAATCAACTAGTGGAAGACTGGTTCCACATTAGTTTCATTTGACCATTTAAGTTTCCTAGGGATAAAAATGCAGAGTAAAAGCATCAGAAGGAAAGTGGTGTTTTGTGGGCCATTTGTTTTGTCTTTCTCCATGTGTGTATGTGTGAATTTTAAATTATTAGTTTTTAAAATCCACACTTTTTTTTTTTTTTTTTGTGGTACGTGGGCCTCTCACTGTTGTGGCCTCTCCCGTTGTGGAGCACAGGCTCCGGACATGCCGGCTCAGCGGCCATGGCTCACGGGCCCAGCTGCTCCGCGGCATGTGAGATCCTCCCTGACCGGGGCACGAACCCTTGTCCCCTGCATCTTCAGGCGGACTCTCAACCACTGCGCCACTAGGGAAGCCCTAAGATCCACACTTTTAAATCAACTTGACCAAAAATCTGTCACAGTACCTTAAGACTTATTAAAACAAAGTTTAATGAGAAAAAAATGTGGGGAAAATAATTATCAATGCTGGTTAGAATGTGTTGACCACATTTATAAAATGATTTATCAACATATTTCAAAATGTCTAAAATTATACATAGACTCTCACAAAGAAATCACATCTCAAGACAATAATGTATTATATAAAGAATATATGATAGATAGATAGATGTACTTTTTATAAAATATTTTATTTTGACATAATTGAAGCTTTTCATGTAATTGTAAGAAATAACACAGAGCAAGAGATTCTGTGTACTCCTTACAGAAAGAGTACACAGTCTCCTCCAAAGAAATTGCAAACTATGGTACATTATACCATCAAGGATATTGGCAAAGTCTCCCCCAAAGAAACTGCAGACAATAGTACATTATACCAACAAGGATATTTGCAAAATCTCCCACAAAGAAAGTGCAAACTGTAGTACATTACACCAACAAGGATACTGGTATTGATAGAGTCAAAACATAGAACATCTAGCACCAGAAGGATCGCTTAATGTTGCCCTTTTATAGCCACATCTACTTCTCTCCCATCTTAACTCCATCCTTAACCCCTGGCAACCACTAATCTGTTCTTCATTTCTATAATTTTTTAAAAATTTCAATAATGTTATGTAACTGGAGTCATACAGTATCTATCCTTTCAAGATTGGGTTGTTGTTCTTTGTTTTTCATCTTTGTTTTTATTCAACATAATTCTCTGGAGTTTCATCCAGGTTGTTGCATGGACTGGTCTTTTGTTATAGTCCCTTAGGTGTCTGAGGCTCTGTTCATTTTGTTCATTTTTTAAGTCCATTTTCTCTCTGTAGCTCACACTGAATAATTTTTATCATTCTGTCTTCCAGTGCACTGTTTCTTTCATCTGTCCTCTTCTTCTCATATTGAGTCTATCCACTGAGTTTTTAAATTTTTGTTACTGTATTTTTCAGTTCTAAATTTATTTGGCTCTTCTTTATCTTTTATATCTTTGTTGAGACTTTAATTTTTTTCATTTGCTTCAAGCATTCCATTCTGTTTGAGTTCTTCCTGTTTCTTTATATAACAAGTGATTTTCTACCAAAAGAGATTTTTTAGAATATTATGTTATGACACTCTGGATCTTATTAAATATTCTGTTTTAGTTGCCTTCCTCTGACACCTCTCTGGCAGGAAGGGGGAGGGATGCTGTCTTGTTACTGTAGTTGGGGATCAAAGTCCTGTTTCCCACTTAGACTCCATTCACATCCAAGGGAGAGGGTTCCTTATTACTGCTGGGCAGAGGTCGAGTTCTTACTCCCCACTAACCTCCTATGATACCTCCGCGGCTGGAAGTAGTTGGAGTGCTTCATTACTTCTCCCCAGTTGGCCTCTACCAACACCATACAGGGGTGGCCTCATTACATCTGGGCAGTGGTGATAGTCCTGACCCTCCACTAAGTCTCCTCTGATACCACCCTAGTGGTGAAGGAGAATAGTGCCCTGTTACTGCTGGGTGGAGGTGTTATTCTAGTCAGCCTATGTGGTCTCCACTGGCTCCACAGGGTGAGGGGCTCATTATCACCCAGAAGGAATAAGATGGAATGAAAGTCCTGGCTCCCTACTTGGCCTTCTCTTACACCACACCAAGAGGATAGGGGTGACTCACTATAGCCTAGCAGA
This sequence comes from Lagenorhynchus albirostris, assembly GCF_949774975.1. NCBI lineage: Eukaryota > Metazoa > Chordata > Mammalia > Artiodactyla > Delphinidae > Lagenorhynchus > Lagenorhynchus albirostris. The sequence goes on from NC_083102.1 coordinate 62,948,035, forward strand.
GACAGAGTTTAGATCCCCTAATCTGAAACAGAGTGACCATTGTCTAAAAGTTTCTGTCTTGCTAGGCTGCTTCGTTCCTGGTACATTTCACACACATTAGATTAAAATAAGTTTAAACCACTGATGATACCACAGGCTGTCCAGGCTGTAGGGAAATAGGATCTCGTATGTTGCTGGTGGAAGAATTTATCAGTACAACCACTTTTGGAAACCCATTTCTCAATAACTGGCCAAGTTAATGTTGTGTTATTTTCTAAAATCCAGCAACTCCACATACGAGTATGTATCACAGAAGAAGGGAGATATACAAAGATGTTGATCGTAATACTCAATGTTTTAAAATGTTGAAAACCTGAAAAAAAAATGAATCATTCATATATAGTGGAATGGTTTATTCTCCCCACAGAATATAATAGACTAGTTAAAATGAATAAAAGAGGCTCATATATTAATGACATGGAGATACTGCAAAAACTTAATATTGAGTGAAAACAACCAATTATAAAAGATACATATAATATAATATTTTTAAACTTTTAAGATACACAAAATACATGATCATGCGTGTGCAAAATATAATTATATACACATAAGAATGATATACACCAACTTTATGATAGTCATTACATCTGGAAAAGAAATGAGGGGCAAAGTATGAGGGGGAAATAGGGGCTTAGCAATAGCTGTAACACTTTTTTCCTTAAAAATAAAGACATCTGAAGAAAACATCAACATGTGAATCACAGTCATAAGCCTCTTTGTCCAGTGCTAAAGCGATATCAGGCAATTGATGAAAGAAAAATTCATTATGGTGGCAGAGTGGATGCAGCCCTGCAATGCCTCTCTGTGGCCCACAGCATCCAAGAGGTATCTGCCCTTTTTTTGCACTCAGCATGCTTTTCAAAATATGTAAACATGATACTGATGAATTTGAAATGTAGCAAGATTTGTCCCAAACACCATTTTGTTAAAAATATTGTGCTTTGGAGATACAAATTTTAGAATTTCCTCTATAAATAATAACTGAAAAACATTACAGTGAAAGAAAAGTATATTAGTATATGAAATTTTGATACTGAAAACCAGGAAACATTCTGCTGAGGAAACATTAGCTGGAAGGATGTTTTGTGGGTTATACTTCTAGTCCCCTAATGTTGAACACAGATTATTTCTATTATTTCACTACTGTCAGTAATATATTAGGATATATTTGAGGGTAGCTTTTCCTGTATTTTGGATTATTTTTTTTAGTATTCTTAAAAGACAAATTATTGTACTTGTGTTTAAAAAGCTTTCTTAGGGTTTAAAAAAAAATGACTAAATTTCTTTCCTGAAGCTTGTATAATGAGACATCCTGTGGAGCCTGGTAGGAAAAACTGCCAACTTCAAAGTCATAAGACTTTTCTACCATCTAAAAAGAAGATTGGAATTTACCTTTTCAGGCTAACAGCTTTTTCATATGTGGAGAATCACTTTATCAGGTCATTTAATCAAGCCGATGTAAGTAAATACCCTCCATTGTCCTTGGAAAGGATTTGAGTGGTTTGAAAGTAAACCAAATGAAGAATTTGTAAATGAATATCTTAAAAGTTCTGCTTAGTAATGAAAATAGGTGAACATTTATCACACAATTAAGATTCTTCAGAATTATCTTAATAAAACAAATTTGCAGTGTTATCGTTGACAATCTGGATTTGAGCCGTCCTATACCTGAAAATTTTTACTTATTCTTAAGGGATGCGATATGTGCTGACAGAAGATTGTGATGGGGACTTTCACAGGTGGGATAGGTCAGGCTGATCTTCTCCCCTTACACAGAAGAAATTACAGCCAAGGGCATGGGACCATGATTGTGTGTGAACACAGGATATGATTTCACATTGCATACTCATACTCTTGAAAATTGTACTCTCTGGCTGCTGTTAATTGTCGACAACAGATCAATAGGTAAGACACTTCTTTTTGAGTAGAAGGCAAGATTTAGCCTGAAAAAAACAGATATGCTTTCTGCCCACCAGCTTAGGGCAGAAATTGGATGGGTCTTGGATTGGGCAGGGTGGGAGTGGGGTATGTTGGGGATAAAAATAAAAATTTTCTTTCTTTGGGATCAGAGGGCCAGTTTTTTTTTTCTGAAATCCAAGGCACTGGAATGCTTTAGAACAATGATTAAATAACTTAAATGTATATCAGAATCATCAGAGAGGAAAAATCTGCAAAATATAAATTCATTTTTACATTGTAGAGTAAGGCTTTCAGATAAGGTTATGGTTGTATCACTTTACGTTAATATTAAAAGTATATTAGGGTGCTTATTTCACTTGTCAGATTGCTTCTTTTTATTTAAAACAAAAAACAAAACTGTCTATTCAATTTTAGAATCCAGGTCTATTACCCGTTAATTAGTATGAGAAAAATCATATACTATTTCTCACAAATAAAAAATCAACAGTGTAGTGTAATACTTGATTATAATTAAATATTAGAGGACTGATAAACTATGAATTTCAAATTATATAGGACTCAAATTTAATCCACAGATCCCTGAGAACTTATTTTGAAATTATGCCATTTAAAAAAGCTACAGTTTGCACAGGAGTCACACGGCTCTAGGTTATAGTGATTGTAGATGTGTCTCCAGAGTCACATCATTCTAATGTTGCTGTTTTAGAATATTCAAAATGATGATGAATATTGATGATGAAAATTATCTCTGTATTGCACGGTCTTACATATTATCACTAAGAAATGTAGAATATTAATATTCTACATTTGCAGATATAAAATTCCAAAATATCATGCTAATGAATTTCTTGATGAAAAGAATAATTTTCCCTTGAAAACATGATATATTTCTCATGAGTGTCTGCTTTTGGGCTTTTTAGCCCAAAGATAGTGGACGTTTTTTTAAACGAAGCCCTCTCCAAAGTGAGCACTCAATGCAGTGACTAGGAGTGTTCTTGGAATCCACTCTACACAGCGCCATCTTTGGAGTAATATATCATGTAAGCACCTTTTTCTGCTGATAAATTACTCAAATGCATCATCAGCTAGATCAGTGTTTCTAATGATTTATAAGTCTACTAAATCATTAGAGTGAGGCACAGCAATGATATAGTTTTCAAAGATAGCTCCAGATGGACAAGAAGGATTCAGGAGCAAATTTTAGCAATTTGCAATACAAAATCAGACAAAACAGGAAAAGAACAGTATGCTGAATATCAGTTCCTTTATTTTTAAGGAAACATATTATTTTAACTGTTTAGTCAGTAGTAATAACTGACTAATGTATCCTTTGGTTCCATCAATATTTTGTCTGAGTCAGTAAATATAATACTTTAAAGCCTGATGATTTGAAATGATTAACAACAAATCTGAATGAGTATGTTACTTAAAAACTATAATAAAAAATAAGAGAAACAGAGCCCACAATTTCCAATGCTTCTAGACCTAGAGAATGTCCATTACAAGCAATCTTAGATTTTAGAAATTATATAGTTTTAGTACAGCATTTCTTATACATTGGAGAGAAAACCAGTTTTATGAGTTTTTAAGATTGTTAACTTTTGAAAATATAAGTTTTCTACCTTTAAAACTTATATAATAAATGTATGTTAACAGTAAAACAAAATTCATAGAATATAAGAAATACACAAGTAAAACTTCCCTTTCAACTCTTAATCTCATTTACTTGCTTAAAGTAGTACTAATGAATAGTTTTGTGTGTATCTTCACAATGCATATTATGTATATTTTATATACACATAGCTTTATGCTATACATATTTTACATGATATGTTTTAAACATGAAACATTTCTTCGTGGGAGCAGCTGATACAACTATAATATGTAAGATACCATGGATTAATTATATGAAATCAAATATACTACATATTTTTATAACCTGTTATTCTGATAAATAATGGAAAAATATTTCACGTGCAATAGATCATACTTTTTAAATCCCCAAGAAATTAGGTTGAAATAAGTTATTTTTCTTTCATTCTTCCATTCTTTATCCTTTCCTTCCCTTAATAAAAATCTTAGGGCCTCAACTATAAATAATATGTTTAGGAGAGCTAGAAAGTTTCTCTCATGGAATTTACAACAAATATTAAAGTTAGTTCTGCAGGCAGAAAGAGTATGATACCAGACAGAAATTGGAATCTATACAAATACATGAGCAGTACTGGAAATTCAATAAAGTTAAAATAAGTCATTTATTTTTATTTTTTCTTATTTTTAATTGCTCTAAAAGTAAAGTGACTGACTAAAGTAAAATTAGTACCACATATTATATGATTACAGCTGAAGTAAAAGCAGGATATATGAAAAAATAGAGCAATGAATAGGAGGAAGGAATTGGGAATATAGTATCATAGATACTTTCACCACAACTGAAATGGAAAATATTATTCAAAAGACACTGATTGATTAAAAATATATATTGTAAACCCTAGGGCATAGTCCCTCAAAACTGGAAACAACCCGCATGTCTTTCAAGATGTGAGTGGATAAACCGTGACTTATATACATATATGAGGGAGTACTATCAGCAATAAAAAAGAATAAATTATTGATTCATATAATAACATGAGTGAATTTTAAATGCTTTTACTAATTGAAAGAAGCTAGACCTGAAAAGTTATATATTGATGATTTAATTCACATTACATTCTGGAAAAGTCAAAAAGGAAAATGAATACATGGCTCCTAGTGATTGGAGGTAGGAGGTGGGATTAATTACAAATGAATTAATTAATAAGGAAATGTTGGGTTTATGGAACTCTTACGTATCATGTCTGTATTGAAGGATACATGATCCTATACATTTATCAAAACACAGGAATGGTACACAATACATAGTGAATTTTACTGCATGTAAATTTAATAAAATGTCAACCAAGATTGGGGGGTGGAGGCCAAAATAAATAATATATAAATTATAGTAAATAAGCCTAATTGAATAACAATATGTAAACTAATAATGTAATCAACTGAAGTAGTAAGAAAATAATTAACCTAATTTACTTGGAAAAATAGTATTTTGACTGGAGGTTAAAAGACTAAATACAAAATGCACTATACATTAATGCTGTATTCTGGTTAATGAATGTGCTTTTTATAGAGGTATGGGTTAGAAATTCTGAAACTTTTATGTCTATACTAGAGTTGAACATATGAGTAAATACATTATAGAGAATGATAGCTAGGTGCCTCATTGCTGGAGAAGGAAATTACAAATAAGGAAAGGGGAAATGCAAGAATGAATCCTGTGTCATAGGATTGGAACTGGAGGAATCAGCATGAACTCATTTAATCGTTAAAAATCTAGATGTGTGTGTGTCTATCCATGGGTCATTACGCATGCATATATTTCCAAGCTGTGGCTGCTCAGAGGTCCTTGAGGCAGTGATGCCTCAATAACAATGACACATCTTCAGCCCAGATCTTAGTTTCTAAATACTGTTATTCACTAAAAGGAACTAGGATTCTGAAAATATAAGGTAAGCCTAGAGCATTGTGTGATGCCAGAAAATAATAAAGGGATCCAAAAAATGGGGACATGCTGAAAGGGTGCAGAAGCCAACATGAAAGAACTTCCAGTGGCCAAAGGTGGAACAAACTGGGCAATAAAATAAATAAAGTTTGGATTGCAACCCATAGAGTAACATACATACCTATGTGTCTAAACCAAATGGTGTTTCCCGATAAAACACAGGACATACAATTAAATTTGAATTTAAGATAAACAATGAAAAATTTTTATGTATATATATTTCAGATATGCATGGGTCTTATACCAAAAATTATCCATTATTTCATTTAAATTAAAATTTAACCACATGTCCTGTCTTTTACTTTGTAAAATTTGGCAGTCACAACAAAGATAGATAGATAGATCATAGATAGATAGATAAATAGATTCATAATAGAGCTTCTCTTACAGAAGGATTCTAATTAATAAGTGTAGAAAGAATGAGATAAATAGAAAATCACCATTAGAAGACCACAGTAATATTTGTGTAAGGAAAAATCAACTGATGGCTGATAATATTAGTGGGTGAAAGTTTGTAAAGAAACAAGATAGGTAAATAGTCACAAAATAACTCCCTCAACATACTTATTAATTATAAATGAGAAAATAACAATAGACTTAGATTTGTTCCCTCTTAAAATATGCCCAAGTCTTAACTTCAGGTACCTTTGAATATGACTGTATTTCAAAATATGGTTTTACATATTTAATTAAATCTTTTGAGATGAGATTATCCTAGAAATCTAGGTTGGACCCTCCTTAAAATGAGAGGGAGATAAGAGTCATGCACAGAGTAAGGCCATATGAGGATGGACATGGAGATTGTAGTGGTGCATCTACAAGCCAAGGAACACCTAGGATTGCTGGCCATCACCAGAAGCCAGGAAAGGCATGGAACAGATTCTCTCTCAGAGCTTCCAGAAAGAACGAACACTGCTAATGCTTTAATTTTGGCCTCCAAAACTGTGAGAGAATATATTTCTATTATTTCAAGCCACCAAGTTTGTGGTAATTTGTTACAACAGCCCAACAAAACCTAATATACCAAATGATCAAGGTTGACATGACCCGTAATGAGACATATTGATATCATGTACGCCATTAGGATATAATGAAAGGCAAGTATCACTTCCATGGTATTTTTGCCATAGTGCATTACTTCAATCCAATAATGAGGGAACAACAGATAAACTCAATCTAAGGGACACTGCACAAAGTAACTCATCTGAAATATTAAAAACTGTTAAGGACAGGAAGACTAAGGAATGACTGATGCATAGTCACAGGCTGGATGAGACTAAGAAGACATGATGACTAAATGCAGTGTGGTATCCTGGTTTGCATCTTGGAACAGAAAAGGACATTAATGAAAAAGCTTTTGATATCTGAATAGAGTATATAAATTAGTTAATAGTATTGTGACTGTGTTAGTGTCTTTGTTTTGATAATTATGCTATAGATATGTAAGATGTCTGCCTTAGGGGAAGCTGGGTGAGAGGTATAAGAGAAGTCTCTGTATTATTTTTACAGCTCTCCTATAAGTGTAAAATTATTTTAGAATAAAAAGTATTAAAAAATCTTCATTGATGAGGCCCAAACTAAGCAGTTTCATTTGGGTGTTACAGGTAAAAACAAGACTACTGCTTGCTTTTAACTGAGATGTAGAGAAGAGGAGTCAAGTTGTATGAACTGAATTGTGTCTCGCCAAATTTATATGTTGAAGCCCCAATCCCCAGCACCTCAAAATGTAACTGTATTTGCAGATAGGGCTTTTAAAGAGGTAATTAAGTTAACTTGAGTTCATTAGGGTGGGCCCCAATCCAGTCTGACTCTTGACACCTTGATCATGGGTTTCCAGCCTACAGAACTATGAAACAATAAATTTCTGTTGTTCAACCCCCAGTCTGTGGTATTTTGTTATGGCAGCCTTTGTAAACTAAAACACAGAGAGGACAAACTATTGCTCCTGGTGGCTGTAGTGAAAACTCCACAAGCTTTGGTAAGTTAACATTTCCAAATTTCAGGTTCTTTATCTAACTATGAATAATAATACTTATCCTTCAGGCTGCTATGATTATTCAAAATCATACAGCTAACAGCATTGGATTTCTTCATAAAGAGAGAAGCAGATTCTTTGCTGAGCATGAAGGAAGAGTTGGATTTCAGGGCTTCAAGGGGAGGGGTGAACAGGAAGAGATGTTACGGGAAATGGAGGATCAAAGTGTAGAAATGAAATAAAGGATAATCCCAATGAACTCCGTGACTAAGTAACATCCCTAAGTAGTTAATTTGCTTGCATCAAAACCTAATTATAAATGCCATTTCTGCCATTTGTAATTCAAGTTTCTTTTTGTCCATTTATGAAACTGAAATCAAATATGCAATATAGTATTTATGATAGCTTGGCCTCTGAAAGTTAGACAATAAAAATCTTCAGATATTTGACACTTGGTTATCTCATTAGCATCAGTAAAACTTAAAATATACACAATTCACAGTAAATACTATCTGTTAAGAGATGATTTTCAGAAAAAAGTAGAAGTATAGCCCTCATGTATATAAAAGAACACATGTTAAAGATTGTATTTAACTCACAAGGGAACCAGGCAGATGTTATAACTAGTTCGAAAGAGAATCCAAAAAACAGAAATGTTTATAGATCAGGAACATTGAAATGAATATGCAAACGGAGGGAAAACTAGTTTTTCCACAGTGTGTAAGGAAGACAATTGAACCTCAGCTGGACAGGATGGAATCTGCATGTGTGTCAATTGCATACATAGACAGTATTAAAATCTTTCAAAGACAATGAAAGACTAGAATCAGATAACCTGGATCCACGTTCTCCAGACAGTCTATACACATTGTTTGAAACACAAGCTTTTTTTCTACATATATGAATAGATGTCCTAATAAGCTTCTTCTTCAATGAAATATTGGTACTTTCGGGCTAGGATATTTTAATGTAGCCATAGGCCAATAAAGTTGATAATCGTTCCAATGTTGCTGATTCCCATAACTTCCAAAGAACCCTCACAAGTGGATTCTAACACTCTTAGAGTCAATGTCTTTTTTCTTCCTACAAAATGCATGATAACACTTAGGATATTGGTGGTGCAACTTCTATAGAGCCCCGTTATCTGCTATTAATCTTATTGATACCTATAAAATAGGCCTAATTTGAAACAGCTAATCATAAAACTGTATATCAAAAACTTAATTATTTAACTAGAAAATCAACATATATTCTTGTTTTATAAGTAACATTCTAAAGTGAGTAAAAAAGATGCCTTGGAGAATAGATTCTAATGGGAAGATTAAAATAATTAGACTTTTTTTAGGGTGGGAAAAAGAGTAGACCTAAAATAAATCTATGAAAGATATCAAAAGGAGCATTGTAATACATTTTTTTCCTATAGCTATTAAGAGCAGAAAGAAAATCAGTTCACGTTCCTTATGAAAAATGCACATTAGAACATATGGATGTGCCAATGTTAATTTTTAAAATGTTTACTGAAGGGAGTTACTGATATCCTTTCCCTGCTTTAGCATCTAAAAGACAGTAGGTTCCCATTTATCCCAGGTGGCCTAAAAGTAAACAGAAAATGGGCTAGAAAATTAGAATCACTTGGGAAATTGTGTAAATATTGCAAAGACTCAACAGATCAGTAGTGAAGCCTAGAATCTGAATTTTTCATTTTCAGATGTTTTTAATGTACCTCTATGTGTGGAAATCTATTTCACAAGATATCCTCGACCCTTTTTTTTTCTGACGTATTCTATTAACTGTTAAGTGTCATCTGATTTAAATAATTGTCAACCATATAAGTTCATCAGAACAGTGAAGTGAAAAAGGTAGAAATGGGTTAGTAATTCCTGGATTTTCAAGTTTCAGAAACCCATTACAACCGAGATGCAATATTTATATTCCTGAGATAGAAAATGAGGGCATCTTTAGTCAGGTGCCTTCTCCTGCTTTGAGTATGTGTTACCAAAAAATCCAGGTACAGCCCCTGACACCTGGCAATTGCCTTGGAATATTTGCAATCTGATTCTGGGTTGCTATATTCTATTTTTACAATGTTCCTATTTTATTCATTAGCTTTAGCAGGTCGCAATAATTTGTTTTGCTATTCGTAGTCCCTCAGAATTCATTCACCTACTTTGCTGATAATGAAGTGGTTTGTTTCTGTTTTACCAACAGCTATCAGCCTCCTGCATTTGAAATGTCTGTCAATATTCCCCTTTAAGTACTGCTCTGAAAGTGATACTTTTTTTTTTTTTTAAAGGATACATGTCTACTGTTACAGTTGCCATTTGATGAAGTCATTGTGACAGATAAGAATATTTTATCTCTGGTTTTACTCAAATAATATTTTGTTTTAAAATATAACAAGTGGGGCTTCCCTGGTGGCACAGTGGTTGAGAATCCGCCTGCCAATGCAGGGGACATGGGTTCGAGCCCTAGTCTGGGAAGATCCCACATGCCGCGGAGCAAGTAGGCCCGTGAGCCACAACTACTGAGCCTGCGCGTCTGGAGCCCGTGCTCTGCAACAAGAGAGGCCGCGACAGTGAGAGGCACGCACACCGCGATGAAGAGTGGTCCCCACTCACCACAAGTAGAGAAAGCCCACGCACAGAAACGAAGACCCAACACAGCCAAAAAATAAATAAATAAATTTATTTATTTATTTATATATATATATATATATATATATATATATAAATAAAACACAAGTGGATTGTTGACCCGAGAAAGTGAATCTAACTGTAGTTTTTCCTTTTTATATGTATTTAGGACAACAACATTATTGAAGGAAATCTTTTTTTTTTTAATGTAGTGAATTTGGAACGTATTTTCTGCCCCATTGCTTGTCAGGCTCACTTAAAATATGGAAAATAAAATATGGCCAGAAAGACAGAAAAATTGATAGGGAATGAGCAGTTCTGGCTATAATAATAGATAAGTGTTCTGTGAAAATAGTTTATAGGTTTATTATTAATATTAAAGCTGCAATTCTAAATAAATGGGCACAATTTACAATAATCATTTACCACAATATACACTGAAACTTTTACCTTCTCCAATAATCTCAGACTGGAGGGCATTAAAGTTAACATTAAAATGAGAAGAAACTTCAACATTTCACAACTGTCATTGTGAAAAACCTGGACTCAAATGAAATTCAATTGAGTGGTTGTTCTTGCTTCCAGGGAAGTGGCTTCAACTCAAATCCTCCCAGGAAATGTAAGATTTCTTTGGTAAAAACTGAAATCTTAGCAAAGAAGTAGAGAACCATATGTTCAGAATGGCTTTCCTGGCTCTGAATTTAGTATCCTTCTGGGCTTGGAAGCCAAACAGATTCCAAAGAGGCTAAAGACAGACTTGAGTTGACTCTGAAAGTAGGTGAGTACTTAATCTACCTAAACCTCAGATTCCTCATATAGAAAATAGTATTATTAATACCTACCTCAAAGTATATTAGAAGGAAGAAATTAGCTAATTCATGAAAAGTGCTCAGCCCAGTGCCTGAATTCCAATAAGCAATCATTTTATGGTAGCTATCATTAATATTTGTTAATACTCTCCTCCTTCTACTTCGCTGGAAATTTCCCGGAGTAAACAAACAACTAAAACAAACGAAAAACACTGTCCAAAGGTTTACGACACTATTCCACGGCACTGCTGCCTCAGCGTCCATTTTGCTTACCTTAAATTGACAACAGCCCTCATGCAAGTGCATGACCTAGATAACAGCCCACAGAGTCACAAGCATGACACAAAAATGTAAGTTCCTGATATGACTCCCCAGCAGCCCTTGTGGTGCACAGTCTCCCCCAACTCCTAGAGCCTTCCACTTGTTCACTCCTCAGATAAGACCCGGTGGAGCTCACCAAAACCCCATTCTTTTTGGTTTGAATAACCAATCCAGCCTTAGCCCTAGAACCCCAGAGCACTCCACCCACCTGACGCTAATAAAGGCATGTGTCCCAGGCCCTGTCCCTATCTCTGCATGCATTTCCCCCATGTGAGCCCTCAAGACAGGCTTGCCATGTACACTTCCTCCAGGAAGAGTACGTGGCAAGCGTAATAAACTTCTCAGTTTCTCTTGTGGTCTTTAGTTGAACTGTGCTGGCTCACCATCTGCCACCTTGGGACTTAACTTTAACATTTAACAAAATGTTAATTTAACAAAATCATAACACTAACATACAAGCAAACAAAGCTATACTTTGCTGGATGAATTGTCTGGGAAGCCCTACCGCCAGGATTGCATTGTCCATGTGCCCACCTTGCATCTCCAGAAAAGTGCAAACCATTCATATTTAGGTTTATGTGTTTTATATTTAAAAATTAGTACCTCCCAAAAATGTAAGCAGGTTTTGATTGAAAAAAAATATTTTTAAATGTATGGAAAAACATGTCAACAATGATTAGAAAGAATTACATATGCAAAAAGAAAATACTTCTATTAGAGAGTGAATGAATAGATGATTAAATCTTATTTTTGTTAAATTCCCTGGTGTGTTTGTTTTCCAAGCTGCCTCATCATAATTCAACAAATGAAGTGGCTTGAAACAATAAATTTATATTTTACAATTCTGATGGTCAAACATTTGGTAGATATGGGTTTTGCTGGACTAAAATCAAGGTATTTACAGTGCTGTGTGCCTTTTAGAAGCTCTAGGGGAGAGTCCCTTTACTATTTTTACATTTTTTAATTGCTTTTGGTTGTTGGCAGAATTCAGTTCCTTACAGCCATAGGACTAAGGTTACTGTTTTCCTCCTGACTGTAAACTGAAGGCTGTTCTTAGCTCCTAGAGGCTGTTCACATTCTTTGATTTGTGGACCCCTTCTTCCATCTTCAAAGCCAGCAAGGGGAGAGAGAAGGAATCAAGTCCTTCCCACATTGCCTTTCTTCAACTCATTCTTCTGCCTTCTTCTTCTACTTTTAAGGATTTATGTGATTACATTGGGCCCATCTGGATAGTCTAGGATCAGGATAATCTGCCTATTTTAAGGTCAACTGATAAGCAAACTTAATTTTATCTACCAGTTCAAATCCCTTTGTCATGTAACAACATATTCATAGAATCTGGGGGATCAGGGAGCAGACATCTCTAGGGATCATTGCACTACTCACTACAACAAGCTTTCAGAGAAAGAAAACCCAAATTTGGCATGTCCTATACTAATCCCAGTTTTACTCATTCATGTCTCTTCCATATCTCTAAATACCAAAATCTCAACCTATAGGTCACTTTTAATTTCTTACACATTGACCAATAACTTTAGTTCTGCAATGAGTCATATAGATATTATTTATTTATTATCCTTTAAACTCATTCCCTACTCTAAATTTCACAGTCATTGCTTTATTGCAAACTCATGTTCTTAACATTCTTACTACATATTTCCAAACAATAGCTAGTATACTCAATCTAAAATGCCATTGTCATAGTATCGTTTCCCTGGTTAAAACCTTTCATTGATTTACCATTCCCATAGGAGAATGCCATGATTTTATCCCTGCTTAGGTTTCCACTTTTCCTCCCATTCTTCACTTTGTCCCTATTCAACATTTAAGACTTGGTTCATCTACCATTTCTATGAGTAGAAGTCTCATTTCTCCACTCTGGGTGGGGTGTTTCTCCTTATCTTTCCATATTGACCTCTCTTACACTATTTATCACACTTTTGTTAACATTATCAATTTTCTTGCCTTGTTCTCCCAATAGACTGTAAACTCTGGGAATACAAGGATTATGCCTTTTATCTTGAGCCCTCAAGTTCAGTTTCCAGTATGGTACCTAGTGTGTTTTCAATAAATATGTGCTGAATGAACGATTAGTAGAGATGAAAATCTCTCTTCTGTCTAGTGCCACAGATTTCTTAAGGTTTCAAAGAAGCAGGGCATGAAGAAATTATTTGTAAAACATGTCCTATACACGTTTATAGTTTTATAAATTTTTAATTTACAAAATAAAATATTTATATGTGTACCAGATATTAGCAATCAACATGATTGCCTTCCTTTTTGGCACACCTATACTTCACTGAAAATTAAAGATTTTAGAAGCTATATTTAGAAACTTCATACTGACCAATCTACGTACACTATATAACAGTATTAAAGTTTTAAAAAGGCAGGGAGGTCTGCCATGGTTAACGTACTTTCACGTCTACTTGGAATCACAAGTCTCCTCCAATACGAAAGCATAGACCATGTAGTGGAAATCCTGACATGCTGACAACTCATCCCGATTAATTTAATAGTTGAATGAACAACAGTTTAGAAATCAATGGATACTTCCTCCCCTGTATTTTAAACAACTGCTCCTCTGTAAGCGTTGGACATGGGGTTAAAACAGAATCTGAGTAGCAATACAAATAGTATAAGGGTCCTGTCTTCTTATTTAAGCCTTGGTCACAGCTGAGCAGGAAGTTTAGTAGCCTATAATCTTACAGTATCTGAGTACTCAGTAGGCAGCAGAAAATTACTATTTGAACTTATGCCTGGATTTCATGAATGTTTCAATAGGGTCCTATTCAGATTAAAGGAAAGGTGCTCTTGAGGAAACTCCTCCCCAATGTAACATAGTTGTTTACAAAATAAATATATCAAAAAATATCCTTCTGGTATACTAATAACTATTAGGAACAATAATGAAAATAAATTCTTATCTTCATTAGCATTGAAAATGTATGTTTCCTAAAGATAAACTTGAGAAAATTACAATACTTAAAAAAAATCATTTAATAATTTCTATAAATGGAAAGATATAGTATGGTGAGGGATGAGAATTTTCAAATTCTTTGGATTCCAATTATCCCTAAATGGGTTTACTATTTTCATCCCTAATTTTATGTCTAAATCCACTTACAATATTCATCAAAATATCAAAGTAACTTATTAACATTAGAAAATAATGTTAAATTTAACTTGGAAGGATAAATAGGTAACGGTAGACAATAAAATATTTTTTTAAATAATAACAATGAGAATGTAGCTGTACTATAAGATATTAAACTAGAATTAAATTTTCCAAAAATTAAGATAATGATGGTATCAGAAAAGGAATATCAATTAATAGAATTAAATATAAAATTTAAAAGCGATGTGATCATGAAAAAATTTGGTATATTATTAAGATACAATTTCAAAACATTGGGGAGAAAAGAATGATTCAATAAATGGTGCTAGAAAACTTCGGCGGAAGGGTAAGCTTATACCCTTATCTCACAGCATATAAATAAAGCCTAGATGGAATAAAGAGTTAAGGAAAGAATGGAAAGAAGGAAAGTAAATATCTAAAAGCAAGCACACGTGAGTATGTATATAATATAAAAGAGAAGGGAAGTTAAAATTTTTAGTGAATGAAGAGAAGATGAATTCATATTTCTCTGAACAGTCAAGCTGCTATGATACCCAGATCTTATCATGTAATTTCAGGAAGTTTGTTCTTCTACAATTTTTATCAACTGTATTGATTTTTGCACAAACATACACGTTGCTTACTTAGTCTAAGGAGTCAGTAGAGTTAGAGGTCTGGAGCTAAAAATATAAGAGATGAGCCTGAAATATCTTGCCATACCAAAAAGCAACAAAGCTCTCAAAGACTACCAGTACCAAGGATTGTGCCCAAAGAGTGCAGGAGCCAACTTGAAGCGATTGCTGATGGTGAGATTAATTGAGCATGCACATCAGTAAGAATTATAATGGTAATAAATTGCAATGTATTATATATAGTTCACTCCATGATATCATTATACTAAAGAAAATGAAATATAAGTGGTTTTTGTGTTTTTATTTTTGGTCACTAATAAGGAATGCCAGGGAAGAAACTATTTTGAAAATGGCTATATATAATAACTAGAATTAATTTCACTTTTTTAAATATAAATTCTACTTCAGGGTAATCAAATAGCTGCTCAGGAGATGTTTCTCTATATTGAAATATTTCCACAAATAAAGAAGAAATGACTGCATTTGAATATTACCATTTTGTGATGCATACTAAATAAATCATAGCAACTATTACCAAAGGTTGTTAATATTCTCCAAAATGATGTGCTTTCTGATGAAAGTACATACCACCAGCTATGAAGTTTTCTTCCCCAATATTCTTGCAAGTATTCATAACATAAGAATATGGAAGCTATAGCAGGAGGATGCAGTGAGCAAAATCCTGATTATGTGGGACTCTGTACAACAAATTACTTGGTTTTTTAAAAGAAGTAAATAAATAAATTGCAACAAAAAATCAAAGAGATGGAGAGGGAATGTGTAGGCTAAAAGAGTCTTAATTGTAATGGATGGAGTTTCCTTCGATCCTTAATTGAAGAAATAATATAAAACATATAAGACGATTCGGGGAGTTTTAAATACTGATCATTTGTTTGATAATGGGTATGCAGAGGTTTGTTATCCTATTTTCTCTATTTTTATATGTTTGAGGTTTTCCACAATAAAAGTGAAAAGAAGAAAATTCTGTTTTAAAATAAATACAATTATTCCTTTATACTAAAACAACAAAAAGATAAAAAGAAGTTCTATGATTATTTAAATTACATATTAGTTATTTTAGTTACTCAATTTTAGATTTTGAAACAAGTAATAAACCACTAATTCTCTAACAGGACTATCATCCACTAAAAAACAGTCACAGTGAATCCATAAATAAGCAAGTTCCCCATTGGACTGGCAGACACAAAAATGGAAACATTTTTGCTTTTGATTTAAGAATATAAAAGACAGGCTTATCCATATTAGAGTTGCTTTTTAAATATATTTTTATTAGATTACAGTTACAGTGAATTGACATATATCAGACTTAAGGTCACAGCTGTCATTATATTTGCCCTGATATTTTAAGAGGCAAACAAAAATTGTTTGAAGATGCATTATGCTGGCTGATACAGATAACTGAAAGCACTTCCTTATATCATAGGGGCAATTCATTGTGAACATATTTGAAAGATGCAGTATGTAAAGTATGTACAGTGTGGTAGAATACACACTTCTTACTAAGACATTTTATTTAAGATATTATTATGTAACTCCACTATCAGTTCTTTAGAAATAAGAGGAAATATTTGAGAAGTATATTATTAAAGACATTATATAACTCTAAAATAATGAGAATTTTTGAGAGAATACATTTTAAGTTTAAATAGATGGCACTAGCCTTAAGTTCACATCAGAGCCCCAATGTAATAGGAACACTAGAAATTATATCAGCCTTTTTTCAATATAGAAACAATAATGGAAACACCCTTGCATTTTAATGTGATGGCTGTATTTTATGTTTGAGATAACAGATGCTTATGAAATAATATTCTTCAACAAGATGGGAGACTAGGATACTTTTTTTTTGGTTTTCAAGGTTTTGTTTATTTGAGTAGGTTGTTGCTCCCATCATGTTCAATCCTGAGATAGCAAGGGAGAGAAAATTCTTGGACCCATTTTAGAGTCTGAGACATTGAGGCTGAAGGAGACTTATTCTTAAACATTTTATTTTATAGATTTCCCACATTATAGTTGCCTTGATATCAACAAGGAGTATAATTAAGTAAATCTTATGCCTTTAAATCTTAGTTTGGTCCCCAAAACTAATTTTGAAGTTGGGTGGTTAATTTTTAATCCCTGGCCCATATTATAGTGAATAATTTAGTGTGTATCTGAGAAAGAAGTCTAATCAGATGATGTAGACTCTAAACAAAATGATATAGATATCTAAACAAAAATTCATCTTTATCAAGTAATATTTGTATAAAAGACAAAAAGAAGATAAAAGAAGTGAATTTTAAAGACATTCTAATTAAATCAGCATGTAGCTACAAATCCCCAACTGCAGATAAGTGACTAATTAGACACTTAAGATTAATGAAAATTTTCTCTTGTGTGAGATTAATTATAAAGGATGAGTGACCATTGAAGATGTTTTAAGCTATTCTGATTTTTTGTTTCTCTAAATCCAGTTAAAACCAATGGAAAATTATTCATACAATCCATAAAGTATTTTACATTCAAATTTTTATGTTACTGAAGATGTTCCTCAAAGTAAGAGTTAACTATTTTACCCAAAGTCCGGAATGACATGGATAAGCTAAGACGAGACGTGAATGTAGCTTCTAGTGAGAAAAAATAATTTTTAACGATTATCAATGACAATATTCATATAGAACTGAAAACTAAGATAAAAATCAAATATCCAACACGGACATAGAATTCAACTCATTAAATAATTCAATCAAATAATTGTTTCGGTTACCAGGCTAAAGTAACTATCACTTAGAGATTCATTCAGAGGCTAGCAACAGAAACCGGGAATAACAGTGCCTCAAAAAGATAGAGGCCTAGGGCTTCCCTGGTGGCGCAGTCGTTGAGAGTCCCCCTGCCGATGCAGGGGACACGGGTTCGTGCCCCGGTCGGGGAAGATCCCACATGCCGCGGAGCGGCTGGGCCCGTGGGCCATGGCCGCTGAGCCTGCACGTCCGGAGCCTGTGCTCCGCAACGGGAGAGGCCACAACAGTGAGAGGCCCCGCGTACCGCAAAAAAAAAAAAAAAAGATAGAGGCCTAAATCTCTCTCAATAAAATGAGTTCTGAGAAAGGCACTCCACGGTAGGTCTGACAACCCCATTGTGTGATCAGAACCCAAGATCTTTTTATTTTTCTGCTTTACTCTCCTTCGCACATGTTTTCTACCTTCAAGTTAGTCTCAAGTTACCAAATGTCTGGAGTTCCAGGCATCACACCTGGGCTCAAGCAAAGAAGCAGGAGGATGAAAAGTAACAGTCAAAGAGGGCTTATGCTAAGTGTGTATCCCAGTCTGAAGGAGCATACCTGGAAGTTCCCGTCTGTGCCTTTTGCTTGTATCTATCTCAATAGTTTACATAGTATTTGCACAAGGAATCTTACTGTTTTGTTTTTGCTTTTGTTTTTAATGAAGGAAGAAGAAGGTAATGGCTATCTAATAGGCAACTCGCTATATGTTTCTTTACGCTGAAAAGCACATAATTATTAGATGTACCTACCAAACATCCAGTAGCTCAAAGAGTTCAAGTACCCATTAAACTTATCTCTAAAATTTTAATTTTCGCCATTACTATTTGGTACAAGATGTCCAATATGTTGTGCTCAAGAACTTAGGAAAAGCTGTTAACATGATAGAAATGGCACTGGGAAGACTAATTTTTTTACTCTTTTTACCTTTGAGAGGAAGGTGCACAACACAGTAAATTGCATTAAGGTACATGGCCCTACCTTTATATCTCTGCTTCACTCAGTCACTGGATCCAGGGTTCCCAGGAAAAGTTTGACCTCAGGAAGGCAGCTCTCTGAAGCTCAGGCAGACCCTGAAAAAGCTGAGAAATGGAAGCCACCTTCAGACTACACAATCCACAGCTAGGCAGAAAATCCTTTCGGAAGGATCAGGGCAGTGTATCTCCATGTCTACCAAAATCCATCCCTACCAAAGCAGATCCTCCAGGATTCTGGTGAGCTTCTTCTCCTAAGAAGAAACTCAGAAAAAAAGCTAGTGGGACAAACTATAACCATTGCCACTGTAGTTGGTAGCAGGCTGCAATTGATACCATCTCTCTCTTCGACTACCCATTCTATATCCCTCTCACTCTCAAACACCACCTTTGCTGGACTCAGTGGCTTGCCCTAATGATGTGACAGAGCCTCATCTATGGAGGAACCTGAACCCATGCCCTTCTCAGGCCAGTTTTACTTTTCCTGTACTTTCATAGTCACAATAGGGCAAGCGAGTACAAAGAGGCACTAAACTGGCTAGACTGGGTCTCTCACGTATTCCTCTTTATCTCCCTACTTTAGTACAGTCATCTGGACTGAGATGCACCATCATATTTCAGCTTTTCCATTGAGAATAGTTATGATCATCCTGGCCCAGATCCATTAAGCAAAGGATATTCCATGACCCTTAAGAGAAGATTTCAATTTAAAGAGTGAAAAAAGGATGAGGGAGAAACAGTAAGATATTTATCTTTCAGATTCAAACATCATCAGAGTAGGGATACAAAATAAAATAATTCTTAAGAATAGGGCAGATATGACTATTTAGGATATTAAATGATTATATTTCAGAGGGAGGGCAGAGGTACCAATCAAAATGGGTTTACATAAAATAGGAAGTTGATGCTGGGAAGAAACCTGCCATTAGGTTGAGAGGACTTTGTGTTAAGCTTCATTCACCTTGAATCTTATAGAAAAATCCATGCACAAATCACTTGTTTTAAATGACAGTTTGCATTATCTTAACTTCAGCTTCTGGATTATAGCCCATATAACATCTGGTCTAGCATGTTGCTTATTAATATTTGTTTCCTGAATTGAATAGGAATGAACAGGAGGCATTCTTGAGTGAATTCCCTCACTCAAATTTTATTTACTTAGAATTGTCCTGTAGTAAAGAATATATTTCCACTTACAGATGTCAGCAAATGAATATTCATGGGCAGAGACTGCCAGAGTAGAACAAGCTAAACCAGACCCCAAATGGTAGCTGATGCTGTTGGACAGTCCCGCCGCTCTCCCAGTGACAGAGACTCCACTAGAAGTGCATTCCACTTTGGTAGCTTATTAGGCAAAATCCAGATGGGTGAAAATTCATGCTCTAAGAAACTTGGACACTATTCTGTATCTCATAAAAGTTACTTGGACTCCTTATTTCCAATAGGCACAACCTGAAAAATAATTCATCTTGCCCTGAACTATTGCTGTACCTATATACCTGGGCCAAATCCACCGCTGCTCCTTTCTCTTAACTACCTCTCCCTATGTTTATCTTTAGCTACAATCCTCTCAGTCTCTGCCTTGGCCAGGGCAGTCAGCCTAATCATTTCCCCTTGGATTAGGCACTACTGAGCCATGTCCACTCAAGAGACTGCTGGTAATTCTCAGCTTGCGTCTCTCAGCATCATTGAGCAAAGCTGTTCTTACAGGTTGGACAAACTTATCCACCTGAAAGTTATGAGGCCCTGGGTGGCAGGATAACCACATTTCTTCCTCTTTTGAGCTTATCACCTGATCTTTGGCAGGCCTCACTTTCATTCCAATTTCAGATTTAAAACCTGAACTGTTACTGTGCCATTAACTACTGTGTATATCCTACCATGGTAAATCTATCCCTGTTCTTAAATCTCAAATTAGGTATTAAACTTCTTCAAAGGAAACTTTGTGGAAGGCGAAAATTTGGTAAGCATAAATTGCATAATGATAAAGACTGAGAGGTTAATCTAATAATTTTTAACTCATATATTTATAAAGATAAATCTCTAAAGTCCAGCCTTTTATTTTCCCTGTTAGTCTTCAAACTAACCTGAATTGTTTCTGGAAAACTAATTTAAAGAGCCATCTATCTCATGGTATAAGACCATATTGATTTCCTTCACATGAGTGCTAACACACAGCAGAGGATTTCCACCAAGAAAGAAACGGGGTAATCATTATAATTTGTCCAGTAACCATTTACACGTTGATGGAAAGAATATTTAGAAAACTAGGAGAACTGAATTCAAGTCTTAAATCTGACTCTAACTAGATGTGGCACATTCTTTAATATTTCTGGACTCCTGATTTCTCATCTAATAAAT
Organism: Lagenorhynchus albirostris; assembly: GCF_949774975.1. Lineage (NCBI taxonomy): Eukaryota > Metazoa > Chordata > Mammalia > Artiodactyla > Delphinidae > Lagenorhynchus > Lagenorhynchus albirostris. The sequence continues at coordinate 62,969,194 of NC_083102.1, forward strand.
GAGGGGATTTAATAAAATTATTTCAAAAGTCTTTTCTGAATCTAAAATTGTAGATTTTGTTCTATCGAACATTCTTGTATCAGATCATTAATACTTTATGATAATTTTCATTGGGCAATGATTCCTGCTAAGTAACTATTTGCATATCACAGGAGGATGTCCAGAATTTTGTAGAATCAAAACTAATTTTTTTTCCCACGATGCAAAGGCAATTGCTTTTATAATTAGCTGGCTTTTATATTATTGCAAACAAAAGCATTAGAAACTCTAATTTTGAACTGTACTACATTCTTGTTATGTGGTAAATAAATTAAACATTAAGCTTTTAAAATTAACTCTCAGATTTCTTCCCAACTTTCTTAAATCTACTCTATGCTTAGACAGTAAGACTGATAAACATATCTAGTTGGGGAAACAGAAGAATATTAACATATGATGACTACCTTTGAGGCAAATCCAAAATGATAAGGTAGATTTGAACAATAGCTCACTGCCAACCAAAAAAATGTAAAAAGTCTGTGTTCCTCCCTTCTATATAGATCTGATTTTAAAAAATGCTCACCCTCAAAAATATTCATGGGTATCTTTGTACTTGATAACTTAAACTATTATGCAAAGAAAGTACACTGTCATTTAATCATCTCGGGACATAAGAAACTTTTAAAATGATCATCTAAATCTGCTACCTTAGGATAGTGAGTTTTCCAGGGGAGCAGTGGAAGTTCTGATGTAAGTTTAGAAATTAGAATCTTTTTATTATGTCCTAACAACTTTTCTATATTGATTCTTACTATATGCCTGGCACTGTGCTTGTTGTTATGAGAGCATGAAATCTTATTAAAGATTATATTTTCACGACCCTTTTTACAATTTAAAAGATTACAGTACCTTTATATTATACATTTTAATATTGTTTTGATAAACTACACTTTTCAGACTCCATTTATATTTTTACATTATATTATCTATTTATATTCAATAATATCAAGGTAAAACAACGTGTCATTATACTTTTATAGATTCCTTGATTATGCACTATTGACTATGCAATATTGCAAAATAAGGATCTAGATGATTCTTTTTCCTTTTAAACCTATTCAGTAGGAAAAGTTTTACTTAAAGTTAGAGTTAAGGACTTTAGTGAACTGCATCCATTTTAACCTGCTGAGTTTATCACATCTTAGAAGATGACATTTTATAATTGCTGATGAAACCAGGCCATGATATGTTATACTGATAGTGCATAAAGCATATGATCACTAAAAAGAAACGGTTTACTGAAAATGTACGTAAGGAAACCCTTCTTAAGATTAATATTGCTTTTTTTTCACTTTAAACCAGCCATCCATGTTTATAACTATGCTGGCAAGAAAAACCCAACGACTGATAAACTATAAGGTATTTTTTAACCTTAGCCCGACATGCTCAATGCTCATAAACAGCTTTATTAAAACACAAACACGTGTGCACACACACACTGAATTTTTTGATGTTTCTATTTATGCACTTTTGATTAAATCAAAATAAGGTTTTCTCAGATCTACTGTAATATAAAGAATATTTTTCAAATCTTGCCAACAAAACAGTTCAGAGAGAAATTAATATTAGACAGGAAAAATGAAAATATAGCTTAACTTGGTTATTGATATATGATTTTATGGGTCTTAAGGATTTAGAAATAATTTTTAGCTGTTTTTACACAGAATACTTCTATGACTCCGCAGGTCAATACTAACATCTTCTAAAGAAAACACTACTAGCCGAGCTATTAAGGCCCTCCAAGTGAATGTGCTGAAAGTGGACATGTGATATGAACCTCACTTTGTACACAGAAATTGATTCTTTTAAAAATAGGAATACAATAGTGAATTATATATGTAGGTTCAGCCTTAATTCTCGTAAAGCTTGAAGTGCCATAGTTTCTTAAGATTAACAGTACGAAGTGTTTAACTTGGCTTTCCTGAGTACATAGGGAATGGCATCTTAGAAAACAGTTGTTAAAAGCTGTCAACAGCTTTTACACTTAGCAACTACTCTGTCAATTTTCAACAACTACAACTTGTTATCAGGATTTTTATTTATTATTATTTTTAATAAATTTATTTATTTATTTGTGGCTGCGTTGGGTCTTTGTTGCTGCTTGTGGGCTTTCTCTAGTTGCGGTGAACGGGGGCTACTCTTCGTTGCAGTTAGCGGGCTTCTCATTGCGGTGGCTTCTCTTCTTTTGCAGCACGGGCTTTAGGCACGCGGGCTTCAGTAGCTGTGACTACCGGGCTCTAGAGCACAGGCTCAGTAGTTGTGGCACACGGGCTTAGTTGCTCCACGGCACGTAGGATCTTCCCGGACCAGGGCTCGAACCCGTGTCCCCTGCATTGACAGGTGGATTCTTAACAATTGCGCCACCAGGCAAGTCCGTTATCAGGGTTTTTAGACTGAAATACTAGGAGATGAATTTGTGTGCCTAAAAAATTTTCATATTTAAAAAAATGTATTAATTTGTATTAATTCATATTTAAAACTTAGCAACACGCTGGTTAAACAAATAGCTGTTGCATAGGGCTGCGTTCTTCTATGTGTTCATGAATTTCAATTTAAAAAGTCAATTGGCTAATTTAAATCTTCTAATTTCTGCTATGTAAGAAGCACTGTTATAAATCAACTATAGTTCAATAAAAAACAAAAACAAACAAATAAAACCACTGTACCATGTACTGAGGTACTGGGGCAAGGAGAATGCAAAAGAGAGAAGAAATGCTAAAAAAAAAATAGAAAACATAATTTCTTACCATAGCCTTTAAAGTACATATTTATTTGAGTAAATGTTTGAGTATTTAAGTATTTAATGAGACATTCATGTGAAACAAAGAGACATTTTCACAGTAATATTCTAACAAATAGAATTAAATGTTATTTAAACAGTTTATTCTTGGTACTGAAGGAATATCAATAAAGGGATAAACTGAGCCAAACTGCTTAACTATAAAGTGCTTCCTAGATGAGTTGAGTTCTATTTCTTTCTGAACTTAATATGAATAAGAAAAACATTCTAAAATTCTGTGCTTTGTGTGATCCACTGCTACATTTTTATCACCTATTGGAGGAGAAGACATTGTAAATTTCTGTGCCAACATACACTCAATTTAGTTCAATATACCTGCCCCTTTAGATCACAAAAGAATATTGTTTTTTGTGCGGGGTTCTATTCAAGCCATCTTGTTTCACTTTCAGACGCAGGTCATTATTTCCCTTCATCTGTGGATCATCTGATTGTTTTTACTTTTCCATTATTTTCAAACACATCTTCCTCAGTAGTCACCCAGAAGACTTCCTTTTATTCCATTTTATATGTTAACCAATCCTAGATTTGATCTCCTTCTTCTTTCCAAGTCTTATTTGTTCTGCAATTATTGGATGCAAGTCTGAAAATTAAATCATTGCTATTTTTTTTCACAACTGTGCATTTTGACATATTTTCGTGCTACAAACAATTAACCATATTTCCCAGGTGACTTTACTTAAGCAGGGAGATGAGAGGAATTATACAAGCATCTGGGATTCTGCCACACCTAACGAATTTTATTAATGATTAAGAGTCTCATCTCAGTTTATCAAAGAGTAATCACTTACCTGCAGGTACACAGCAATCACTGGTGAAGCTAACAGGATTTCAGCATCCATAACACACCTTCATTCTTTCCACTTAAAAGAGAAAAATATTTTTATTTATTTATTTTTATTTTTGACTGCTTTGGGTCTTCGTTGCTGCACGGGGGCTTTCTCTAGTTGCAGCACGCAGGGGCTACTCTCGTTGTTGTGGAGCACGGGCTCTAGGTGCTCGGGCTTCAGTAGTTGCGGCACACGGGCTCAGTAGTTGTGGCTCGTGGCTCTAGAGCACAGGCTCAGTAGTTGTGGCACACGGGCTTAGCTGCTCCGTGGCATGTGGGATCTTCCCAGACCAGGGTTCGAACCCGTGTCCCCTGTGTTGGCAGGCAGATTCTTAACCACTGAGCCACCAGGAAAGCCCTGGGAAAAATATTTTAAGTGAGAATTAGGACTGCTTTTAATACCCAAGAAAAGAGAGGTTAGTGAGCAATTGAAAATTGTACATTTCAGAAATCCGCTTTTGATTGGAATTAAGGATTTCTTTAAAATATTTTCTTGTATGAATTAGAAGTTTGTTTGTTTTGCAAGAACCTACCAATTGAAGACTGACAACTTTCCATAAGCTTGGAAAGAGTCTGTAAATACAACTCAGAAAATAAGATGGCAAAAGATAAGAGAATATTGAGTTGCTCTTTTTTTCCTTGCTTTTATAGATAATTAATCTAACATAAATATTTATCTATTAATGGAAAACATATCGAGTAACTATGTGAACTTATGCCACCCACCTTCACTCCCCTGAGCCCACTACCATGCTTTATTTTATTCTCTTCCTTAGAGAAATGTCCACTAGGATAAGGATTACACCTTCAAAATAAGTAAATAAATAAATAAAAGGAGTGTATCAGTTAAGATAAAATAAAACTTGAATTAAACAAATGCTCGACTGAAAGTGCCTTACACAATACAAACAGCCATTTTCCCACATTGCAAGAATCCCAAAGTTGGACAATTCCAGAGTAGTAATTCAGTAATGTTAACATGAGCCCAGCTCTTTCTCTTTCATCATCTCTGATCTGTATTCTTCAATGCATCAACAGTGTGTCCTGCCAGAGTCACAGCATGTCTGTCTCAACTCTGGAAACCACATTCTCACATACCAGGAAGGAAGAAGAGAGAGAGAAGCAATTGTCTCTCCTACTTCATTTTTTAGCAGCAAGGGAAATCTTCCTCAGTAGTCACCCAGAAGACTTCTTTTATTCTCATTGGTGAAAATTGGGTCATAGGCCCACCCTGAAATGAACCACTGGTGAGGGTGAATAGGTCAACTCTAATTGCTTAGCCCAAAGTTTACCCCCTATCGCTGGGGGAGGGGCACGCCTTTACTGAGCATATTGCTGCCAACCTAAAATCAGAATGAACATATGTAAGAAAAAGAAGAATGACTGTTGGATGAACTGCATACCACTTCTGTCACCAGAGCTAAGCAGTTTAAATTCTCATGGACAAACTTGTTTGGGAAAGGTAAAAAAGCAAGGATGGAGAGTTGATAAAGATGGCATGCGAGGTGAATGGAATATGAATTTTCCAAATACATATTATGATAATGCTGAAATCATTCTCAGAAAAAAAAGTTTCAGCATAATTGATTTTTCAAAGTTTATCCCACATAGGAAGATGATATGCATGCACGGGGAAGGAGGAAATATAAATCTTTGAGAGCAGCGATCACACCATTGACTGCCTGTAGGTAAATGGAATCTCAATACTTTATCAGTATTTACTTCCATCCTACTTTGTCTAGCCTTTTCATTTGTCAGAGCTTGAAAACAGGCTACTCTCCATAGCCTGACATTATTAATCTGGTCCTGACCAACATTTAGAGGTTATCTCCTTTACTACACCTGTCCATCTTTCACTTTTCTAAATTGTACTAAAATATACATAACAAATTTTGTGATTTTAACCATTTTTAGGTATAATGTTCAGTGGCATTAAGTACATTCATATTGTGCAACTATCACCACCATTCATCCCCATAACTCTTTTCAACTTGCATAACTAAAACTCTATATCCATTAAAAAATAACTCCCAATTCTCCCTTCCCTCATCCCCTGTCAACCACTATTCTATTTTCTATCTCCATAAATTGGCCTACTCTAGGTACCTCATAAAAGCAAATTCATACAAAATTCGTCATTTTCTGTCTGGCTTATTCCACTTAGCATAATGTCTTTGAGGTTCATCTATGTTGTAGCATGTGTAAGAATTTCCTTCTTCTTTAAGGCTGAATAATACTCCATATATATGTATATATATCCTTTTTGAATACTTGCCTGGAGGTGTAATTTAATAGAAATTTGGTTGCTGTTTTAGTCTGTTGATACTGGTAATATTTATATCCTTGTAGCTGAACTGGGTCAGAGATTTGATTGTAAAGAACAACTTGTCACTGAGGTGTTCCTATGATAATGGGTACCGTAAAATATTGTATACTTGTACACTGAATCCTGAACCAAGGGAGGAGTTACAATATCACATCTTTGATAGCCATACTGCACGACTGTGTGCACTCCTCCTGGCAACTTAATCAAGTGGCAAGTACTCTCAATAGCAGCTTCAAGAAAGGACAAGGAGGTATTTTTAAGAAACAACCAGTACTTCCTTGCACCAGGGCCAAAAGTATCTTGCAACTATTGAAAGTTTGTAGAGAAGAAATTAAATTACTGCTTAGAAGTCTAAGGCCCTGTTCCAAACCTAATGTGTTGGTCCCTGTAAAGTATATAAGAACAGAGGTTTAAACTCAAAAATCAAGAAATAATATTAGATTTCCATTATCCACTCCCCCTAAAAATAAAGACAAATCCTGAGTTACATAAATCACTTCCATTTAGCATTATACTAACGAAGACTTCATGATTAACTTATTGTGATACTGGATAATAGTAGTAATTGGAGAAGAACTGATGAAGAATCTACTTTTCTCCACTTAACTTGGTTAGCAAATGACAACATAGATGTATAGGAGATCAGTTCCGAAGATGTGTGGTGCAAAATCAGACACTGAAATAGCAAATGCCACTTAGCTTAAGTGCACTAATATATTTCAACAGCAAAACACATCAAAATGTATTAAGTATATGAATGGCAATTTCTTCAATTTTTTGTTTCGTCTGAAGCCCAAAGACATCATCTACTTCCATATTCCAAAATGGTATGCCAGACCCTCTAGGGCAGACTTTTGAATTTATTCAAAAGTGAAAATTATTTTCACTTTAGAATTTATTTAAAATTATTTTGAATTTATTTTGAATTTATTTAAAAGGCAAGAGTCTGGCTAAAGCAACACATACCAGCAGACTAGAGGGGCAGTTAAAGGCCACACAAAAAGAAACAGTGCAGAATTGTTTTATATTCTTTCAAAGAAAGCCATCTGCAAGAGAAAGAATAACTCTATAGACAGATGCTGTGAGGTCTACTCACTACTGGTTGTCCAGAGGATATTGGAGGCTGTTCTGCCAAAAAGGGGATGGTATATGTGAAAACTACAAAGCCTCCTTCCCCCCAAGAAAGAAAGAGTGACTTAGGCACACACCCAGCAATAAAGTGCCAAATCCAGTCTACAACTGAAAGGTTAAATGAGAACTCCCTGGCTCATTGTCTCTTATTTCTCTCCCCATGTTTGATGCTGGATATGTTGGAACTACAATTAGCAAGCTAGGAAGAAGTGTACGAGTAGATGTGAAGAGAAAGAGTAATCTGATCACTTTCCTCTTTCCTGAGGCAGTCTTGCTGCACGCAGCTGGTTCAAACTGGGAAGGGGATTAAAATTAAAATAAAGGTTAGAGTATTGATAATTACACTGAACCAGACATTATTATCGAACAGATTGATAATTGATTTAAAGTTAGAGAACTTTTTATTATCTGAGAGTGATGGGTAAGTTATGATCCATATTAAGACCATATTCAGAGCCAGAGAGTGAATGAGTCATACAGAGTGGGTCCTACTGGCCAATGAATATATGGGGCCCTAGAGGTGCTCATTGCTACTGAAATGACATCGCTTCAAAGCCCTTTTATTGAGTAAAGCTAATAAATAAATAAATACTGATATTTCCAATTCCATGTTCCAGTTCATACTAGTATTTCCATGTTCCAAAATTAAGGACAGGATTTTTTTTTTGTCTTCTTGATTTAGAATGATGTAAAATTGTGTTTATAATTGAAAATGTTAAACATGTTTTGGTCTACTGCATTATTTTAATGTTTACTTCCACAGAGGACAATTGACAACACTTGTTCCCATTCGTGACACAGGTACTAGGTCTTCTTAAAATAAGTGTATGTAGATAAAAATGTATCAATTTAAAGATAAGCATTTAGTAAATTATAGTACAGATGATGAAATTTGACAGAAATTGTGAAGATTATGTTCAAGTGACTGAAGTGTGAAAAATATTGGTTGACTGAATATATACTCTTACCTGGACCACATTTTCAACAGATGTGTAATGAAATCACTCTTCATCCCCAAGTCTGCTCTTCTTGCTCTATTTCTTAGCTTGATATATTGACATTACCATCTATCCAGTCTAACGGTGATTCTTCTCTACTCCTTTCCATTACTGTTGCCCATTCATTGTGCTAATAATTCATAATTTGGTCTCTTTCTATGTCTATGATACTATATTTGATCTCTATCTGTATTTATGGTATTCTAACTATAATATCACTAGAACATGCACATAGTTTACATATTCATTTCCATTTCTATATCCTCAGCTAATCCCCATTATTTTATTTAAACTAATTATTAAAAACCTTCTGTCTCATTTCTGTGTAACTCACATCGTGCATCTAAGCTACTCTCACACTGTCCCCAGAGCTGTCATTCTAAAACACAATTCTTATCACATAACTTTCTAGATTAAAAAGTCTTTATCAATTTTTCATTATCTATAAAATAGAACTCTAACTCTTAGTATGGTAAATGGTGTCTCATATTCTATCCCTGAACTAAATGTCCAACATCATCACTTTCTTCACACAAATCCTAATTTGGCACTCAGGCACACAAGGTTTTGTAATAATAATTTTCCTTTGAAAAACTGCTACCTCTGACAGAACTGCCTTTCTTCTCTACTTTAGTTGTTAAATTCCTGCTTCCCCTTTATGATGTAACTCTCTTACCATCCCTTCTATAAAACCTTTCCAAATTCCTAAAAGCATATTTCAGTATTTATTCCTCTACAATACCAGTTAGTTCTTTATTATAGAACACCCTGCATTGTATTATGCGATACACATATATTTTCATTTTTATTACTGTAGACTCAGTCTTACTCATGAGAGGCAACTCAATACATCATTTCAGATCTAATGTTCTGTGGTCAAGCAGACCTGGGTTAAAGTTCTAGAGTATGTGGATTTCTGGTAAATGTCAGAGGAATGAATAAATAAATTAATAAAATGAGCTGAGAACCATCCCATACATCAATCTATTCTTTACCCAAAGAAATCCCTCTCCTTTCAAAGGACTAGTGCATTCCATGAAGGTCTCATTCCCTTTTATTTTTATTTATGAATTTAATTTAATTTAATTTTGGTATCTTTTCCTTCTTTTAACATCTTTACTAGAGTATAATTGCTTTACAATTATTGCTGTGTTAGTTTCTGCTGTATAACAAAGTGAAGCAGCTATATGTATACATATATTCCCATATCCCCTACCTCTTGAATCTCCTTCCCGCACTCCCTATCCCACCCCTCTAGGTGGACACAAAGCACACAACTGATCTCCCTGTGTGATGCAGCTGCTTCCCACTAGCTATCTATTTTACATTTGGTAGTGTATATATGTCAATGCTACTCTCTCACTTTTTCCCAGCTTACTCTTCCATCTCCCCGTGTCCTCAAGTCCATTCTCTAAGTCTGCGACTTTATTCCTGTCCTGCCCCTAGATTCGTCAGAACCCTTTTTTTTTAAGATTCCATGTATAAACCATATATACCATGGTATATTCCATGCTATACCATGCTATACCGTGTTAGCATATGGTATCTGTTTTCTCTTTCTGACTTACTTCACTCTGTATGACAGACTCTAGGTCCATCCACCTCACTACAAATAACTCAATTTCATTTCTTTTTATGGCTGAGTAATATTCCATTGTATATATGTGCCACATCTTCTTTATCCATTCATCTGTTGATGGACATTTAGGTTGCTTCCATGTCCTGGCTATTGTAAATAGTGCTGCAATGAACATTGTGGTACATGACTGTTTTTGAATTATGGTTTTCTCAGGGTATATGCCCAGTAGTGGGATTGCTGGGTCATATGGTAGTTCTATTTTTAGTTTTTTAAGGAACCTCCATAGTGTTCTCCATAGTGGCTGCATCAATTTACAACCCAAAAGTACAAAAGTTCCCTTTTCTCCACACCCTATACAGCATTTATTTTTTGTGGATTTTTTGATGATGGCCATTCTGACTGGTGTGAGGTGATACCTCACTGCAGTTTTGATTTGCATTTCTCTAATGATTAGTGATGTTGAGCATCCTTTCATGTGTTTGTTGGCAATCTGTATAGCTTCTTTGGAGAAATGTCTATTTAGGTCTTCTGCCCATTTTTGGATTGGATTGTTTGTTTATTTCATATTGAGCTGCATGAGCTGCTTGTAAATTTGGAGATTAATCCTTTGTTAATTGCTTAGTTTACAAATATTTTCTCCCATTGTGATGGTTGTATTTTCATATTGTTTATGGTTTCCTTTGCTGTGCAAAAACTTTTAAGTTTCATTAGGTCCTGTTTGTTTATTTTTGTTCTTATTTTCATTTCTCTAGAAAGTGGGTCAAGAAGGATCTTGCTGTGATGTATGTCATACAGTGTTCTGCCTAAGTTTTCCTCTAAGAGTTTTAGAATGTCTGGCCTTACATTTAGGTCTTTAATCCATTTTGAGATTATTTTTGATATGGTGTTAGGGAGTGTTCTAATTTCATTCTTTTACATGTAGCTGTCTAGTTTTCCCAGTACCACTTATTGAAGAGGCTATCTTTTCTCAGTTGTATATTCTTGTCTCCTTACAAAGACAAGGTGACCATATGTGCGTGGGCTTATCTCTGGGCTTTCTATCCTGTTCCATTGATCTATATTTCTATTTTTGTGCCAGTACCATATTGTCTTGATTACTGTAGCTTTGTAGTATAGTCTGAAGTCAGGGAGCCTGAATCCTCCATCTCCGTTTTTCTTTCTCAAGATTGCTTTGGCTATTCAGGGTCTTTTGTGTTTCCATACAAATTGTGCAATTTTTTCTTCTAGTGGTCTGAAAAATGACATTGGTAGTTTGGTAGGGATTGAACTGAATCTGTAGATTGCTTAGGGCCGTATAGTCATTTTTACAGTGTTGATCCTTCCAATCCAAGAACATGGTATATCTCTCCATCTGTTTGTATCATTTTTAATTTCTTTCATCAGTGTCTTATAATTTTCTGCATACAGGTCTTTTGTCTGAGGTAGGTTTATTCCTAGGTATTTTATTCTTTTTTGTTGCAATGGTAAATGGGAGTGTTTCTTTAATTTCTCTTTCAGATTTTTCATCATTAGTGTATAGGAATGCAAGAGAGTTCTGGGCATTAATTTTGTATCCTGCTACTTTACCAAATTCATTGATTAGTCCTAGTAGTTTTCTCGTGGCATCTTTAGGATTCTTTACGTATACTATCATGTAATCTGCAAACGATGAAAGTTTTACTTCTTCTTTTCTGATTTGGATTCCTTTTTCTTCTCTGATTGCTGTGGCTAATACTTCCAAAACTATGTTGAATAATAGCCATGAGAGTGGGCAACCTTGTCTTGTTCCTGATCTTAGAGGAAATGGTTTCAGTTTTACACCATTGAGAACAATGTTGGCTGTGGGTTTGTCATATATGGCCTTTATTATGTTGAGGTAGGTTCCCTCTATGCCTACTTTCTAGAGAGTTATTATCATAAATGGGTGTTGAACTGTAGAAAGTTCTTTCTGCATCTATTGAGATGATCACATGGTTTTTATCCTTCAATATTTTAATATGGTGTATCACATTGATTGATTTGTGTATATTGAAGAATTCTTGCTTTCCTGGGATAAACTCCACTTGATCATGGTGTATGATCCTTTTAATGTGTTGTTGGATTCTGTTTGCTAGTAGTTGTTGAGGATTTTTGCATCTATGTTCATCAGTGATATTGGCCTGTAGTTTTCTTATTTTATGACATCCTTGTCAGGTTTTGGTATCAGGGTGATGGTGGCCTCGTAGAATGAGTTTGGGAGTGTTCCTCCCTCTGCTACATTTTGGAAGAGTTTGAGAAGGATAGGTGTTAGCTCTTCTCTAAATGTTTGATAGAACTCGCCTGTGAAGCCATCAGTCCTGGGCTTTTGTTTGCTGGAAGATTTTTAATCAGTTTCAAATTCAGTGCTTGTGATTGGTCTTTTTATTTCTTCCTGGTTCAGTCTTGGAGGGTCGTGATTTTCTGAGAATTTGTCCATTTCTTCCAGGTTGTCCATTTTATTGGCATAGAGTTGCTTGTAGTAATCTCTCACAATCCTTTGCATTTCTGCAGTGTCTGTTGTTGCTTCTCCTTTTTGATTTCTAATTCTATTGATTTGAGTCTTCTCCCTTTTTTTTCTTGATGAGTCTGGCTAAGGGTTTATCATTTCTGTTTATCTTCTCAAAGAACCAGCTTTTAGTTTTATTTTCTTTGCTATTGTTTTTCTTAATTTCTTTTTCATTTATTTCTGATCTGATCCTTATGATTTATTTCCTTCTGATAACTTTGGGGTTTTCTTTGTTCTTCTTTCTCTAATTGCCTTAGGTGTAAGGTTAGGTTGCTTATTTGAGATGTTTCTTGAGGTAGGATTGTATTGCTATAAACTTCCCTCTTAGAACTGCTTTTGCTCCATCCCACAGGTTTTGGGTCATTGTGCTTTCATTGTCATTTGTTTCTAGGTATTTTTGGATTTTCTTCAGTGATCTCTTGGTTACTTAGTAGCATATTGTTTAGACTCCATGTGTTTGTATTTTTTACAGTTTTTTTCCTGTAATTGATATCTGATCTCATAGCGCTGTGGTCAGAAAAGATACTTGATATGATTTCAATTTTCTTAAATTTACCAAGGCTTGATTTGTGACCCAAGATATGATCTATCCTGGAGAATGTTGCATGAGCACTTGAGAAGAAACTGTATTTTGTTGTTTGGGGATGGAAAGTCCTATAAATATCAATTAAGTCCATCCTGTCTAATGTGTCATTTAAAGCTTGTGTTTGCTATTTATTTTCATTTTCGATGATCTGTCCATTGGCGAAAGTGGGGTGTTAAGTTCCCCTACTATTACTGTTTTATCGATTTCCCCTTTTATGGCTGTCAGCATTTGCCTTATGTATTGAGGCATTCCCCTGTTGGGTGCATAAATATTTACAGGTGTTATATCTTCTTCTTGGATTGATCCCTTGATCATTATGTAGTGTTCTTCTTTGTCTCTTGTAACAGTTTTTATTTTAAAGTCTATTTTGTCTGATATGAGAATTGCTACTCCGGCTTTCTTTTAATTTCCATTTACATGGAATCTCTTTTTCCATCCCCTCACTTTCAGTCTGTATGTGTCCCTAGGGCTGAAGTGGGTCTCTTGTAGACAGCATATATACGAGTCTTGTTTTTGTATCCATTCAGCCAATCTATGTCTTTTGGTTGGAGCATTTAATCCATTTACATTTAAGGTAATTATCGATATGTATGTTCCTATTACCATTTTCTTAATTGCTTTGGGTTTGTTATTGTAGGCCTTTTCCTTCTCTTGTGTTTCTTGCCTAGTGAAGTTCCTTTAGTATTTGTTGTTAAGCTGGTTTGCTGGTGCTGAATTCTCTTAGCTTTTGCTTGTCTATAAGGGTTTTAATTTCTCCATCAAATCTGAATGAGATCCTTGCTAGGTAGTATAATCTTGGCTGTAGGTTTTTCCTTTTCATCACTTTACATATGTCCTGCCACTCCCTTCTGGCTTGCAGAGTTTCTGCTGAAAGTTCAGCTGTTAACCTTATGGGGATTCCCTTGTATGTTATTTGTTGCTTTTCCCTTGCTGCTTTTAATATTTTTTCTTTTTTTTAAATTTTTGATAGTTTGATTAATATCTGTCTTGGCATGTTTTCCTTGGATTTATCCTGTATGGGACTCTCTGTGCTTCCTGGACTTGACTGACTATTTCCTTTCCCATGTTAGGGAAGTTTTCATCTATAATCTCTTAAAATATTTTCTCAGACCCTTTCTTTTTCTCTTCTTCTGGGACCCCTATAATTTGAATGTTGGTGTGTTTAATGTTTTCCCAGAGATCTCTGAGACACTCCTCAATTCTTATCTTTTTTTTTTTTTTTAATTCTGCTCTGCAGTAGTTATTTCCATTATTTTATCTTCCAGGTCACTTATCTGTTCTTCTGCCTCAGTTATTCTGCTATTGATTCCTTCTGGAGAATTTTTAATGTCATTTATTGTGTTGTTTATTATTGTTTGTTTGCTCTTTTGTTCTTCTAGGTCCTTGTTAAATTTTTCTTTTATTTTCTCCATTCTATTTCCAAGATTTTGGATCATCTTTAGTATAATTACTCTGAATTCTTTTTCAGGTAGACTATTTCCTCTTCATTTGTTTAGTCTGGTGGGTTTTTACCTTGCTCCTTCATCTGCTGCCTATTTCTCTGACTTCTCATTTTGTTTAACTTACTCTGTCTGGGGTCTCCTTTTTGCAGGCTGCAGGTTCATAGTTCCCATTGTTTTTGGTGTCTGCCCTGAATGGGTGAGGTTGGTTCAGTGGGTTGTGAGGCTTCCTGGTGGAGGGTACTGGTGCCTGTGTTCTGGTGTGGGGCTGGATCTTGTCTCTCTGGTGGGTAGGGCCGTGTCCAGTGGTGTGTTTTGGGGTGTCTGTGAACTTAGTATGATTTTAGGCAGCTTCTCTTCTAATGGGTGGGGTAGTGCTCCTGTCTTGCTACTTATTTGGCATGGGGCTTCCAGCACTGGAGCCTGCTGGCCCTGGGTGGAGCTGAGTCTTAGCATTGTGACGAGATCTCTGGGAGAGCTCTCACTGATTGATATTACATGGGGCCAGGAGGTCTCTGGTGGTCCAATGTCCTGAACTTGGCTCTCCCACCTCAGAGGCTCAGGCCTGACACCAGGCCAGAGCACCAAGACCCTGTCAGCAACACGGCTCAGAGAAAAGGGAGGAAAAAAGAAAGAAAAACATAATAAATAAAATAAAAATATTAAAAGAAAAAAAATAGTAAAAAGAAGAGAGCAACCAAACCAGTAAACAAATCCACCAATGATAACATTTGCGCTAAAAACTAAACTAAGATAAACATAAAAATCAGAAACAAATCAGTCATAGACAGCAATCCCCAAATCTACAGTTGTTCCCAAAGTCTACTGCCACAATTTTGGAATGACTCCTTGTCTACTCAGGTATCCCACAGATGCAGTGTAGATCAAGTTTATTGTGAGGATTTAATCTGATGCTCCTGAGGCTGAAAGGAGAAATTTCCCTTTCTCTTCTTTGTTTGCACAGTTCCTGGGGTTCAACTTTGGTTTTGGCCCCACCTCTGTGTGTAGGCTGCCCTCAGGCATCTGTTCCCACCCATACAGGATGGGGTTAAAGCAGCGGCTGATTATGGGGCTCTTGCTCATTCAGATCAGGGGGAGGGAGGGGTACGGTAGTTATAATTGGAATGTAGGGCGAGCCTGCAGCAGCAGAGGCCGGCAAGACATTGTAACAGCCTGAGGAGCACAGTGTGCTCTCTCAGGGAAGTTGTCCCTGGATCACAGGACCCTGGCAGTGGCAGGCTGCACAGGCTCCCAGGGGGTGGGGGGAGTGTGGTGGATAGTGACCTGTGCTTACACACAGGCTTCTTGGTGCCTGCAGCAGTAGCACTAGCATCTCATGCCCATCTCTGGTGTCTGAGCTGATAGCCACGGCTCATGCCCATCTCTGGAGCTTGTTTAGGTGATGCCCTTCCTTCTGTGGGCAGACAGGTAAGGAATCCCCTCTCCTTGTGTACCCTGAAACAATGGTCTCTTGCCTCTTAGGCGGGTCCAGACTTTTTCCCGAACTCCCTCCTGGCTAGCTGTCAGGCACTAGCCCCCTTCAGGCTCTGTTCACACAGCCAACCCCAGTGTTCTCCTGGGGTTTGACCTCCAAAGCCCCAGCCTCAGCTCCCAGCCTGCACCCATCCCAGCGGGTGAGCAGACAAGCCTTTTGGGCTGTTGAGTGCTGGTTGGCACCGATCCTCTGTGTGGGAATCTCTCTGCTTTGTCCTCTGCACCCCTGTTGCTGCACTCTCCTCAGTGGCTCCGAAGCTTTCCCCCCACGCACCCCCTGTCTCTGCCAGTGAAGGGTCTTCCTAGTGTGTGGAAACCTTTCCTCCTTCACAGCTCCCTCCCACTGGTGCAGGTCCTGTCCCTATTCTTTTGTCTCTGGTTTTTCTTTTCTCTTTTGCCCTACCCAGGTATGTGGGGAGTTTCTTGCCTTTTGGGAAGTCTGAGGTCTTCTGCCAGCATTCATTAGGTGTTCTGTAGGAGTTGTTCCACACGTAGATGTATTTTTGATGTATTTGTGGGAAGGAAAGTGATCTCCATGTCTTACTCCTCCGCCATCTTGATGGCCCCCATCTTTTTTTTTTAAATGAATCTCACTTAGTGTATAGAGATGAAAAATGAATTTAGGAAGACTCTACCAAATGCCCATTTTGCACTTTTTGGTAAAATACTACTTGTTAAATGAGTGGATTGAACTAGGCAATATATGGTCCCTCCCACTTCCCACAGTCTTTGACATCAAGGGGCATATCCCTGCTGTGTGGTAGGCTTATGTTTAGCTGTGCCTTATAAAGATTTTATGACATCATTAAAACTATAATTGTGCATCATCTAATTATGTCATTAGCACACACAAATTATGTGATTAGAGCCATTTACATTAAACATGCAATTAGATCAAATTATGCTAATAGGGAAATGCAGGATAATTAACTAAAATTAATTTTAAAAGCAGAGAAATTAACTCAGTTAAATTACATTCACATATCATTACATATTTAGAAATAAGCAAGTAAATGCTCCCGTTTTTCTGTACTAGTTCAGGCCCTAATCAACATGTCTTCCTGCCTCCTTCTTCCCTCTCCAATTCCAACTCCATATATAACAGAGTTACGGGTCCAAAACACAGATCCAGCACATTTCTTCTGTGCTAAGACTCTTCAGTAGACCTTTTCCTTGTTAGATACCATCCATACTTCTAATCTTTAAGAGTAGGATTGACCTTAACTTTCAGTGAGTCTTCCTAGTGAATTATCAGACCTGAGGGTGGTTTGGGGAAACTTTTGAAATCTTAGTTGGCTACAGAGGTTAGGGGACTCTTGTGTGGATTCTTCCCTCTAACTCTGCCATTAGATTTTAACTCCTAGCTCTTGGAGTCAAAATTCTTGGGCAGTCTTGGCAGTATGGAGGATTGTGTCCTTAACCTTGAGTTTGACTAACTCTGGGTAGTAGCTACTGTTCAATTATTTGCAATCATTTCAATGAATGAAATTTATTCCTCAGAATACTTCTTAGGTTTCTTCCTATAGGCTTTAATATGTAAAACTACCATTGCAATTCTATTGAAAGCAGTTTGTAATTCCCCAACATTATCCTATTAAGGGTTTCCTTGGCTTCTTGAATTTGTAAGTTTGTGTCTTTTGCCAAACTTAGGAAGTTTTCAGCAACTATTTTAATATTTTTCTAGCTTTTCACTCTTTCTTCTCTCCTTCTGGAACTCTCATGAAACAAATCTTAGAACTTTTGTTATGGAAAAGGTTCTGAAGCTCTGTTCATTTTAAAATATATTTTCTTGTAATATTCAGAGTGGATCATTTTTACCGATCTGTCTTCAAGATCACTGAATCGCTCCTTTGTCATCACCATTCTACTCTTGAGTCCATCTGTAAGTTTTTATCTGAGATTTCTAGCTTTAAATTTTTCATTTCATTCTTCCTTATGTATTTTATAGCTTTGCTGATAATTTCTATTTTAATTTATTGAATGTTTGTGATTGCTCATTTGACATTTTTAGAATTGCTGCTTTAAAAATTCTTCAGATAATTCCCATATCTATGTCATCTTATTTGGGGGAAATGTTGATTTTCTTTTTCACTAAAAGTTGAGATTTTCATGATTTTTCTCATCCCAAGTAATTCTGCATTGTATCCTGGCCATTCTGAACATTACATTATGAGCCTCAGGTCCTGTATAAGTCTTATGGATAATGTTGATAATTTTTTGTTTTGATGGGCAATCAACATGTAGGTCATGATGGTTTGACAAGCAACAAACTACAAGTTCTAACCCCCTTCTGTACAGTGGTTCCAATGTTAGTTTAGTTTTCATAGATTTTGCAATACTGTTCAGATTTCTCCCATGTATGTACCACTCAGTGGTTCATCAGACATCTGCATAAAATCTGTGTATTAGCTCAGTCTTAATGTCTTTAATACATAAATTAGGTTCAAGTCTAAGAATGTATAAACTGGAGTGAACCCAGAAGTTCATTAACAACTTTATGGGTCATTCACTTTCTGAAATCATGCTATCATTCTGATAATTTCTGTTTCCCTGCTATTCTTTTTTTTTTTCCCCCCTGAAATTCCTCTGGCTAGAAACCGTTCATTTCCACAACTGTGTCATGCCCAGGGCCAAATGGCAGGAGAATAGAGAGTAACAAACAAACAAAAAGCAATGAGGTTCTGCCCCGCCCTTTTGGAACTACAGCTTCTTCCTACAGAGGGAGGGTCCATACCCTCAGAGTTTGGGGTCCTGCAGAAACTCAGTGGCACCATTCTTACTGCTGTCACAGCTGTCACCATAAAATGGCTTTGGGGCTGGGATGTAAGACAATAGAGGAAAAAGAATGAGAATAAAACAAAACAGAGGATTTTCCTCTACTTTTTCTGAGCTTGAGAGTTCCATTTACCATTCCTTGAGCCAGGATTAAAAGGTTTCTCCTGAGGCTCTAACTCTACCACAGTTCTCATGTCCATATATCTGAGAACATTAATGGTAAACTCAATGTTGGTTTGGTGGCACATGAAATTTTGGCGTCCTTCCTCAATTTACATGCTTCTGATTATTTTTCAGAGTTCTCAAATAGCAATCAATCAATCAATTAATTAATCAATCAATAAACTGGTAAAATTTTAAATGGCATCTAAATATGGAAACTGTAGTGACTGACAAACTCCAATAGAATTGTGAATAATAACATGTAGATAAATTATTTCCATGACAAATTTTATGGAAAATAAAATTCCAAAATTGACTGAATAATTAATATAAAACACACAATTATCTATAACTTCTTTATAATTTTAATCAATAGGTTTAAAAAATCCACCCCCCGAAGCACAAGAATTTGAAGATTTATAGGTAAATTTTACCAAAACTTCAACAAATTGTCCAAAATCTAGGCAGAATCTGAGGACTTTTAAACTTTATATATTAAGCTTATCTTACTTTAATATCAAAATAGGTCATGGCAAGAATACAAAATGAAAAATGTAGCCCAAATTCACTTGCGTAATAGTTGCAGAAGTCCCACCTAAATATTAGCAAATCAAATCCAAGATGTACACTTAAAAGATACTATGGTCGGGGCTTCCCTGGTGGCGCAGTGGTTGAGAGTCCGCCTGCCGATGCAGGGGACACGGGTTCGGGCCCCGGTCCGGGAAGATCCCACATGCCGCGGAGCGGCTGGGCCCGTGAGCCATGGCCGCTGAGCCTGCGCGTCCGGAGGCTGTGTTCCGCAACGGGAGAGGCCACAGCAGTGAGAGGCCCGCGTATCACAAAAAAAAAAAAAAAAAAAAAAAGATACTATGGTCAAGTAAAATTTAATCCTTGAACTGTGAAGGTTATTTAAACTTAGAAAATTTAATAATGTAATTCATGCTTTTAACAGAATAAAGGAGAAAATCCATTTAATTATTCTAAAGTATGCAGAAAATCACCATCACTAATAATAAAATCTCTTAGGAAAAAATGAGAATATAAAGGAACTTCTTTAGTTTGATAATTGGCATCTACCCAAAACTTAGAGTAAACGTCATATTTAAAGTCAAGAAGAAATGTATGTTAGCCATATTGTGCTACATACATCCTATTGATTTTTTACTAGTTTACATAATGAAATACTATGTGTACATAAAGAAACCTTTTTTGATCTACTTTAATATTAATGGTTTTCTATCCTGTTTTCAGTTTGGGGACAAATTCCTTAGTTTCTACACAGAAGTTTCTCTTTGCTGGATCTAAGGAATAAAATTGTATAACACTGTCCATGCTGTTTTTATAATATTGCATGGGGCTCTATGTTATTTAATGAGGCATTTCTCTTCATCAATCTGAGAAGCTCTGAAATGTTTTCATGCTGCGCACAAAGATGAAAATTTATAGAATATGCTTGACTAAAATTTTTCTCTATTTTTATCTCTATATAAATCAATAGATTTGAGAAGTTGATGATCTACTTAGCATTTAGCTCACATCTTGCTCATAAGGATTTAGACAGGTTACTGAGAAAAATACTCACATACTATTAAATTTGAAAAATTATTCTAATTATATAGATTTCCTTTCTCCTTTGCCATGCCAAAAAGAAAAGAACAAATAAATCGACTATTGTGAATTCAGAGTTTGAATTCTTCACAGATTTTTGTGGTTTAATTTCAAATATCTTCCTAATGGATATTATCTACATGATGGAAAACATGTTAGCAGAAAAATATAGCACAGTGTAGTTACAGATCCCACTGTCTCAGACTGCAAAAAAGAAAATGACACCCAGGTCTGACAGATATAGTTTTAGACTGCACACAATACAACTAAATCAGCTGTATAGTAATGATAAGCATACTGAGCTAAATTCCTTTTAATGTCATTCATCTGTCCACAAATGGAAAGAGTACTAATGCAGAAAAAGTATTACCTTCATTTCATTTTTACTTGCTGATGAAGCTTTATTTCATCATATATTTAACTTATCTAGTTCCTTATAGACTGTGCTCCTGTATTCCATGGCTAAGACAGACAAAACACCATCATTTCAAATGTTGGCCCTTTTATATCTGATTCAAATGACTTCATGAAGCACCTCTGTTCAGAGCTGGGTAGGGGTGCATCTGGGGGCTGGATCACCGTACATTTTCTATGGTGGGAGAAGTCAAATAAACCTTTTATGCATAACTTAGTCTCTTCCTTATGAAACAAAACACAAAGGCAAATTACATTTTAGATGTACAAAAATAGCAAGCAGACAGTGGATTTTTTAATAGCATCCATTTTGTTCAATTTCTACACTGTCTTAAGCTGAGGCAACGAGGTTACAAGGCTTAATAGCCAGTTAAGCCAAGAATGCTAGTTGTGGTCAAATGAGTCACTCATCATCATTAGAGTACATATGCAGGGAATTTGGTCATTGTGCTCCCAGCTGGCAGCTTTTACTAACATCTGGGTTATTAACATCAGAATCAGCAATCTAGAGAATTGTTCCTTCTAACACATCCAGCTAATCCTGGACCCAAATTAGTTCTCTTCCAAACCCACCTGCAGTAAAATCTAGCAGTCAAGAGGATTACCCTTGCACAGAATTGTTCGAATTAAATGTAAGTGTATATTAGGATTAAATATTCCAGAAGAATCCAGGCCTGGCTTTCTATCTGCAGATGACTTTCAGTATCATGTTCTTGGAAAGTGAAAAATCAAGATGCAAAAATTCACTTATCAGTGAGAAAATTCAATGAATATTCAGAGATTCTAACTGCTATTTAACCAAAGCTATTTGAAAGAAGGGACATTTTCCTCATAGTTGAGATAAGCAATCACAACTTGAGAAGTATCTTATCATAAATATTTGGACAGTTTTGTAACTGTTTGCTTGTATGGAATACACTCATAACAGGTTTAAATGGCAGCTTTGATATACTGTTTTAGCTACTTGACTTGAAGATGGTTACTGCTTTGTTCTTTAATCCAGATTGAGAAAATGTTTACAATGTAGTGAAAGGGATCTAAACCCTCTTCTGATTTTTTTTTTTTTTTTTTGCGGTACTCGGGCCTCTCACTGTTGTGGCCTATCCTGTTGCGGAGCACAGGCTCCAGACGCGCAGGCCCAGAGGCCATGGCTCATAGGCCCAGCCGCTCCACGGCATGTGGGATCTTCCCAGACTGGGGCACGAACCCGTGTCCCCTGCGGATCTTCCCAAACTGGGGCACGAACCCGTGTCCCCTGCATCGGCAGGCGTACTCTCAACCACTGTGCCACCAGGGAAGCCCCCTCTTCTGATTTTATAACTTAACTTACTGTATTTACAAACCATTAAGATAGTTTAATGTCAGAACATTTAAAAATGTGATTTCCCAAATAGGTTCTTAAGATTTAGTTGATTCTTCCTGCTAAACTCCCTGAGGGAAGGGATTACTATGTGACACATACATTTGCACATAATTTGAGATTCTGGGTGATCCTACCATAAACCAGTGTGGGTTTTGTTTCTAGTTTTGCAACATGGCTTGCATCATTGCCATTTTCTCTGATCGTGTATTCCTTACACAGAAATGTGTGTTCTTTCCACTGAACGTTGATTTTGGTTCAAGCACACATTTGACCAAACTCAACTCCATGCTATTTCTATTAGATTTCCATTCATGAATATTGTGTCCTGATCGAAAGTTTCTCACATTGTCCCATAGTAGTTAAACAAATTACAGTACATTTGTATCATGGGATTCTAGTCATTCATCAGAAAATCATTTCAAGTGAATCTTTGTTTTTGTGGAAATATGACCAAGAAAAACCGTTAAGCAAGAATGCAAAACATTAAACACTAAACAGAGCATAATTGGGTCTGTTCCCATCACTGTGTTATGTGAAATATATATATGTATATATGAATGCACACAAATATATGTTACATATGTGTGTGTGTATGTGTGTAAATACATGTTTTTCACTGACAAGAAGGATATTCACCAACATGTTGGCAATAATTACCCTTGAGTGGTGGAATCATGGATGTTTAACTCAATCTTTCACCTTAATTTAATTTTCAAAAATTTCTCTAATGGAATTAATTGTTAATATGAAAATTGATAAAGTCATTTAATTTTTCTTAAAGCTACTCCATCCTGCAAGTCTTTTGTGGTTCTTTCAGATAGAGTTAAATGGCTCTTTCTTTCATCCTCTAAAGGAACTTTGTTCACTTATCGTATCAGTATAAATATATGTTCCCTTGACTGATTCTACTAAGAGATTTTGAGTCTCTGAGGAGTAGGGGTTGTGATAAAATTGTCTCTGTATTCCCTAGAATTAGCACAGTGCTTGACTCACATGGCACTAATCATAATTTGGGGAATGAATGAATGAATAAATCATCAAGCTAAGTTTGACCAAATGCATAAAAAGAGAACTGAAATTGTTCAGATTAAGTCTAATTATCAAAAACTACTTCATGTTAAGCTAAATGCCACAGGTATGTAACGCATTTCTACCTTTTAAATTAAAATAGTTCATCCAGAACCATACATACTATGAGACCTCAATTGGTATTGATTGAGATAATTCTCTGAGAAGCATGACTTGGGCCAGTAAATGACACAGAGAATCTTAATTCAGATCATGTTTCTAAATGATAACTAAAGCTTCAAGTGAACCTGTTAGGTGGCAATTCTATTTAGAGAAGAAAATTGGGGCTAGGCTTCTAAGTTATTTATTATTTATATATCAGTCTAAATTAAGAAAATCTGCAGTATATTATAATTTGAAATATCCTTAAGTTTCATTCTAGTATCATAACACAAAACCATAGATTTGTACATGCTTAAAATAATAATAATTGTAATAATAATATATACTATATTAGATCTCCTAATTATATTTATTTATACATATTGGAAGTTTAAAATAGAATAAATATTTCTTTTTTCACTGTTTATAAAGCTTAATCCTGGCAACTATAATATTAATTATACTTCATCAATTTGTTTGACTAGGTCCTTGCTAACTAATTTACATGTCTTTTTGATCATCTTAACAATTGCAAGAGTAGTTACTATATCATGCACATTTTACAGATGAGAAAACTGTGATACAAGAAGTACAGTTTCTCCAGGATCATAAAGACTGGTCTTTAGTACTGAGGCTGCCTGATGGCAGTATCTGTGCTTTTAAATGCAATGCTAAAGTGAGAAAAATTATTATGACCAGAAATATAAAATTCTCCACCTGATGGAAAATATTCAAGCTTGAGTGTTACATGTCAACTAGTAAATTTTTTACATAGTTAGAAATTAATTCTCTATATTTTAAAATTATTTATGTCAAAATGATCTGGATCAAGACTTCTAGAACACAATAAGGATTAATTAAATGATGTCTGAGAGGTACTATTGATTCCTTGTGAGAAAACAACATATAAAATGTGAAAGGTATTATATTAAAATACTTATTTCAAGAAGGGAACCATAGGTAAATGTTTAAGAGTATATTTTTTCCTAGATAACAAAGATAATGCATACCCTAAAAAAATAAGAATTATATATTAAGTATTATAGAATTTTTTCAAATTCCCATATTATCCTACTCAGAGAATTTTGGTCCACCAGAGATCGTCTCTGAAAATAACTATCACTAGATGTTTGTAAAATGAGATAAAATGCATCTTGGGAATGGAGCCTACAATACAAAGCCAAGATCAAAGGCACTATCATTACTTTACTAAAAAAGCAAAACAATCTGCAACAAGGAAACTTTCATATCTTAAAAGAAAGGTGAAAAAGGATCTCAGGAACTAGAAATGGAGCTGTGTTTATCAGGCTCCAATGACAGAATGTTGTTAATGTTGTTCAGACTTTTATGTTGTTCAGCCATTAATGTTTTAATGTTGTTCAGACTCAGCATCAAAGAATGAAAAATCCCAGCTGCTCTCTTCATTAATTATGAGAAATATAACAGTAGTCCTTGCCTAAAATCTTGAAAAGAAAGCCATGTATTTGTTAGTAATATTTTTAAATACTCCCAACTATTATGGGTTTCTAGGTGAATCTCAAAGTGTTGATAAGTATCTTGCTTGTCTGAGCGAGTGTTAGTCCACACACCAGATGGGGAAAGGGGATTATGATAGGCAGTGGGATCTCTTAGAATTTACTTCTGACGGGGCTGTAAGCAAAGTCAAATTTGACTTCATGTACTGCCATATATGACACCACCTGTAATCTGGCAAACATCTCCAGAAACCTGAAAACATCTCCTTTTCCCAAGTGAAAAGATTTCATATGTTTTATGAAAATTGTTGTTTGTACCCTAAGTATTTTTTACAGTTAAATACATTCAGTAGGGTCTTATTAAAATAATAAATGTGGGCTTCCTTGGTGGCGCAATGGTTGAGAGTCCGCCTGCCAATGCAGGGGACACAGGTTCGTGCCCTGGTCTGGGAAGATCCCACATGCCGTGGAGCGGCTGGGCCCATGAGCCATGGCCGCTGAGCCTGCGCGTCCGGAGCCTGTGCTCCGCAACGGGAGAGGCCACAACAGTGAGAGGCCCGTGTACCGCAAAAAAAAAAAAAATAAAATAAAATAATAATAATAATAAATGTGAGAAATGAGGTAAAGATATCTAATGTAGGTGAATTATTGAATTAAATATGATATATCCATATGCTAAAAAATTACACAGCCTACACAAATCTGTCTAAAATCATTTTAATGACACAGGAAAATACTCATATATTCCAAATAAAATACTATGTATCAATAATTTCTTAGATGTTTCCAGTTTCACCATCAGCCCTGGCAGTTAGCTTCACCACTATGGTACCCTGTTATCTTTCATGACTAACATATAAAATTCCTCAGGAGATACATTATATCACCACAGAGTACAACAAAGAGGAACTGAGAAGTAAACTTTAGACATTTAGTCAGTTCACTTTCAAAATTTCGAAATCTTGCACACCTGCCTTCAAATGGGCAGTATTCAAATGCATGCCTCAGCTAAATTATAAATTTTCACCAGTCATGGGCTTTCAAGTTTGCTAATAAATGCATGAAAGTAAAAATTTTATATTTATGAATGCCTGAACCATTAAATACATGAAAAATATCCCTCAAAACCTTCTCTAAGTCTACAGGAAAATTTCCTTTCTTTAATTTTTTTTCTATTTGCACAATTTCTGATGGGAAAAAAATGTATATTAATATACACCAATGCTATCCTGGAAGAGGCTAACTAGCAGCAGGTAAATTCAGGACTTTCAAGAGTCTTGCTCTTAGTTGAGCCATCTGACCTTTGATTTTGCCAGTGTTTTGGAGGGGATGCTGACTCATGTTCACAAAGTTCCTAAGAAACCAATGTTTAAGACCACTGTCAATAAATTCATTATAAGAGAAATAAAGGAGTCAGATGGATTGAACATTTTTGTTAGTCTAATTAGTAAATTCTGTCTTTGAAGACAAGTTAAGTAGGAATCTTATTTATTATGAGATGGCTTGAAACAACCCTCAGAACAGAGTAGTTTTCTGATTCAAATATGCAATGACTCCAGAGAACCTGGTATCTCCCACTCACTAAGAGGGATGAAGCTGAGAAGACTTCCAGAGTTCAAGTCTTTGATGGAACATCTTCTTCCAATGCCATTGCTTAGAAGAATGGACATAACCAAAATGATTTTTCTGGCTTCCGTTTTCCTCATTTTCCCTTACTAATGAATCACCTCTCAACAAACACTCATATACATATTTATTTGAACTCTTTCTTGAGATGTGTTAATATCATCAGTCCACTCTTTATATATTTCTGTTTAGAGCCATTAAGTATTGTATTTTAGAAAGAAAGAAAATATTTACAAAGAAAATCTAACCTAATTAAAAATTAACAACAATAACATATAGTTTCTGCCATTGAATAAGCTACTTTCTGTAAGTTTTCACCAATTCTAACATTTGAGGTTATCCCTCCATTGCAGTAAATATTATACTTTCTTCAGTACAGACCAAGTTTTTATTGTTTTTGTTTCTATAAGTCCTGCTCTTTTGCTCTTTTCATAATAAGATCATTTAGTCTTCCAGTCTCCACATTTTTCTTAATTCTTTCAGATTAATCTACCACAGCACTCAACTCTGCTTATTATTTCCAGTTTTCCTTTCAAACCTGAATTCTGTGTCAATACAATTGGATTTATAGCTGAGGACTGAACCACAGTTGGGCACTGATACAATTGCATTATGTTCACAACAACTTAACTGTAGAAGCCATTTGAGCCCCATTCATCCTGAAGCCTGATTCTCAATTCTGGCACACCAATGGTGCCTCCTTTGCTTACTGCCAGAGCCTGTTGTCTGCCAGTATTTTAGATAGAGATTACACCTCAGACAAAGGGAGAGCTGTGTAACAATGATATTACAATTGGACCATGGAGATATCTAATTACCCTTTTCATCTGAGAACTTCAAAGAAACCTACTAACTATGGTTAATGAAGCCTCAGGGTTCCCCAGGAAGACTTGAACTTGGGTCGTATGCCTCTGAATGCTATTGATGGTCTGAATGAGGATTCACTTCTTCTCTTTCACCTTAGCCTAACATTGCATCAAGTGTTGATAAGTCAGCCCTGTAGTAACATTTAAGAAAATAAATCATGAAACCCTTGTCTGTATGCAACCACGGAGACCTGGTCCAAATACTTGGGATCAAGTACTGAACTACTAAAATACTAGGTATCAGGTTGAATCTGATACTTCTCCCTTCAACAAGAAACTCTCTTCCTATGTGTTCACTGCCACTTTGAGAAGATGAGCAATAATATCAAGTACCAACAAAAGACCATTTGCTTTTTTCCTGTCTAACTCAATTATTAAATGATCCGTTACAAGATCGCCTTTTATTCTCTCATAGCAGGTGTTTCAGACTCAGATAATGAGCCTTATGGTGCAAGAATTGCATCTTTAATTCCAGTTAAAAGCTGGACTCCCAACCAGCTGGGCAGAAGGGTGACTATGGTAATTGACTAGTGACTCAAATCGGAGGAGGAGCTTGGTGAGTCATCCATGACTTAATGCTAAGCTTCTTATAACCAGTAGACTATTTTAGCAATTTTAAGAGAATAGTCTACGAAAGCATACTCCTGCTGGTGCTGATATGAGAGTTGAAGTAGTGAAAGAAAGATCTGGAGTCTTTGTGAACAACACCAAAATATCCTAATGAAAAGGGAAATATTCAGCCGTTTTTGACTTTTGGTCTTCTATGAGGAAAGCATCAAGTGAACAAAATTTGTTTCACTCTTCATCTGAGTGTTGAGGCAACATAGGACAATTCTTTTCTAAACAAGAGAGTACCTGTGATCTTATTGGGCTGGGATGTTGAATTTTAATAAGAAAAGTGTATTAAAATATATAAATACTAGATTTTTTAAACTGTTAGTTAAAAGAAAGTGATTCTAGTGATTTAAAAATTCCTATAGTATGATGGCCAGAAAACTCACCTGGGCTACTTCAATATTTCTTTTGGATAATATATGCTATATTACAGAATAAAAGAAGAAAAATGAAAAAAATAAAGAAAATTTCCTTATGAGAGAGATTACTAAATAACCAGAAATCCTCTGAGACAAAGTGGGAAAGAAATTTACCTACAAGTAAATATTTTACAACTAAAAGGATGGCCGCTGAGAGGGAAAGAAGACAGGACAGAGGTGGGAAGAGAAAAGGGTGAAGAGTGATGTTTTTTTATTCCTTCAGAGAACATTATCAGTTTTTCATCATTAAACCCACAAAATATTTTCAAAGTGTTTTTATGTTACTTCTTTCTTTTCTTCAGAGCAGGAAATACAAGCTTAAAAAGAAAACTGGCAAATAACTCCTCTTTTTCGAGGAATTTAGAAATTCTTAATGACAGATTTGTATCTCTGGAAAGAAAGTAGATTGACATACATGAAATCACTAAGACAATACAACATTTATAAGGCTTATGGAGTAGAAAACATCAAAAGTTTTAAAATGTAGATATCAGATCACTCTGAGAATAGGGGAGAGGCTTGGCTTAATTTAAATGAAGGATATCGCTACAATGAAAATTCTGAAGTGAATTTCAAGTTTCTCTTAATACAAACATGTTCTCATGCTTTGGAAAATCTAAGGATCAAGTTGAATAAATACATACTCCTGGACTTCCTAATTTTGCTCAATTACCTTTCTTTTTTCTCCATAATGCTTCAAAGAAATGCTGAACTATAATCATAAAACGTTATATTCTATGGGAACTTTAGTATGAAACCACAGTAACTTAACAGTTTATGTTGTTCTAAATAATAGTTTTATTATCAGAAAAATAAATATTTATTGAGGGCTAGATTTCATAAAACCAATATGACTCAAGTGATGCTTATTTTAATATAGATAACATGGTTCACTTTACTACTTTTATACATGATGCATATTTTAAACTTTGATTGCTCCAGAAAAATCCAGAAAAATCTTTATGATAGAAATTTTAAATAATCTTTACCTTGTATCAGGGCCACAAGAATAATAGTTAAATGGTTCAATAGTTAACCATTTAGTTACTAATGGTTTTACAATAGTTAAAGTTTATGTTGTATAACCTCGTGGCACATTACAATTTCCAATTTTAAATAAAATAACAATGAGGAGGGGCTTCCCTGGTGGCGCAGTGGTTGAAAATCCACCTGCTGATTCAGGGGACACGGGTTCGTGCCCCGGTCCGGGAGGATCCCACATGTCGCGGAGCGGCCGGGCCCGTGAGCCATGGCCGCTGAGCCTGCGCGTCCGGAGCCTGTGCTCCGCAACGGGAGGGGCCGCCTCGGTGGGAGGCCCGCCCGCGTACCGCAAAAATAAATAAATAAATAAATAACAGTGAGGAGAAGGAGAAGGAGGAAGAGGAGTCAGCAGAAGAGACAGATGGTAACAGCTGGTATTTGTTAAGTGCTTACTTGTCTATGGGCTCTGCAATCAGAATGTCTGGGTCTAGTTTTGACTCTGGCACTTACTGGGAAAGTGACCGTGGGAAAATTTGGCCTGTAGTGACAACCAGCTCTATATTTCATAATTGATTTGGCCTTGCTCCTGCCCCACTTTGCTCCACTCCACCTCCCTCTCCAGTAATGAGGTCACATACCCGCCTTTGCTTCAGGTTCTGTTTTCTAGGGAACCCAAGCTACCGCGGTGGCTTTGTCAGTACAATCTGCTACCAGGGCACATTGAAGACCACCAGAATTCCAGCAGTCAATAAAAATCCCTTAATCGTAACAGTGTTCCTGTTTTTTTTTTTTTTTTTTTTTTTTTTGCGGTACGCGGGCCTCTCACCGTTGCGGCCTCTCCCGTTGCGGAGCACAGGCTCCGGACGCGCAGGCTCAGCGGCCATGGCTCACGGGCCCAGCCGCTCCGCGGCACGTGGGATCTTCCCGGACCGGGGCACGAATCTGTGTCCCCTGCATTGGCAGGCGGACTCCCAAGCACTGCGCCACCAGGGAAGCCCTCCTGTTTGTTTTATAAGTTCCATTAACAAAGGCTTGTAGTTCTTTAAATTTTCTTTCTTTCATTGCAATGAAATCCATAATCTTGTTTTGTTGTGTCTAAGACTCATCTGACTTACAAAAATCGGTTACACTGGGTTGTGACAGTTTACTTATGAAGTAAACTACCATGTAGACTTTTATTGTCTTTAGATGCAATCAATACAAGCACATTAGAAAAAAGATTAGTCTGAACCTAAGTTAGCATGGATGAGGATTGTACACTGGCCTGGTTTTCCCATTATAAATTATTTTTCTTTAAAGGTCTTTATTAATGAACGTAGGAAACAGAGGATGGAGAGAAAGAAGGAAGAAGGAACAATCCTTAGAAGTTAATGTTAAAGATTGAGAATAGGCATCATTTTAAAAAGTAGCTTACCCTTACATGAATCATATAGCATAGTGTTTATGCAACATATATGTACAATTTAAAGCATGAGAAAAAAGCAAACACATTAACCCACCACTCAGCTTAAGAAATAGAACAAACACTACAAATGCTTGAGAGGACTCTTGCACAGATGACACATTTAAGCAGGAAGGCAAACCCCATGGAACCTCCTGGTACCGCAGTTCTAAATGTACAACTTTAAGGGGAAGCAATTCTCTTGAAAGAGTTTTCTTTTCTTTGGGGGGAGAGGGAGTGGTACAGATAACAGTCCCAGACATGACAACTTGATAGTTTTTTTTTCTTTTTTTCAGTTTTAGAAGAGATTATATTCGTGAAAACAACTAAGTTAACATTTTTCTCCTTTCACTATTTCCTTGAATACTCAAACTAAATTGCATTCTAAAGATATTTTAAAACCGCCTGAATTGAAAAAGATTGTGAAAGGTGCTTTCTGACTGTGTGTCTTTTGGCAGCAATAGCAAATTTGGTGATATTCTTATTATCCCAGCTATTAAAAATCAAGCATTTTCAGGATTCTAGGAAACTTAAAGCATTCGATTATACTGTCCAGTTGTTCAAAATTGTCTCTGAAGTATGTGAAAGTGAAATAAAAGGGAATGTCTAAAACTAATACAAAATTTAAAATTGTACATTCACATTGAATATCCATAATTCAGAAAGTCTACCTCTGTCTTTAAAAAGGTGAACTATTTTTTCAAAAGTCCTTCTCAATGTTATAAACATATTTGGTGTCTAAAGTTAAAAAAAAACACTAAAATTTTATTTTCAGTCTCTTTTGTTTTAATATGGCTTTTGCATCTCTAGATCTTGATTCAGTCGCAACTTGTGCCACTTCACGGGCAATTTGCCTGAATACCGCCTGCGCACTTCCTCTCACAGTAGCTGAGGGGGCGACTTGGATTCGGACACTCAAAACTTATCTCTCAGTGGGGTGCAAGCTCCTTATGTCACTCTTCCCGCCTCCCTGCTACCACATTACTTGTGGTTAGTTTCATGCTGAGCACATTTTCTTTCACATTAATACTGAGTTATTTTTCAAATGGCTTTGCAGAACAGATGTTCTTATGTGAGTTCCCATCTTTCTTCTTTCTCCTGATATTTTTCACAAAAGACTTCCCTGCTATTCCTCGTTTATTCCCGGGATGGGAGTGGGGGGCGGAAGATAAAGACTCAACCTAAGTATCCTAAAAAAACTGTTCCTTAGATATCTTCCTGCGTAATTTGTCCCCATCTATTCCTCCTGATATATACCTTTGTGGAAAAGAAATTTGCTTCCTGATTTTTTATCTATTCCTATGTAAAATTTTCTCCTGAAAACTAGTATATTTTCATTTTAATATTTTTTGATTAGAGAGATTTTTACACAGCACTGTCAAGGTAATCTGTATAAATATTGCTTTTATTCCAATTTTCATCCAGACCTAAGCCAGTGGTCATGACTTAAAGAGAATTAGCTTCCTATATCCCTTTACAACCTCCTTCTGTTGGTTCCATTTCAAATTTTAAATGTCATATACCCCCATCCTTACTTTCCGTCACTTAGCAGAGATGACTTCTATCCACAAGATTAATCAATTAAAAAGTTCTTAAATTTTTCTATTTCTGAAATTCATTTACTGGGGAGAGACACTGTAATCTTTGAAAGAAAATGAAAAGTTTTTCTCTTACTTCTTCAAGAGTAAGAGAAAAAGATAGTTTTGCATCCAGAGATCCAGAAAGAGTTGGATCTCTGGCCTTCCCTCCTGTTGCTAATCTTCTCTGCAAAGTTGTGCAGTGTAAGATGAAGTGTATCCACATTGCTCCTTCATTTTTCAAGATTAACTTGACTTTAAATTCAAATTAAAAAGAAAATTGTTGAGAATTCATTTATTTCAAATAAATTATCATTAGTTCATCAAATAGGTACAAATCCTCATTTTGAGAAGATTTATTTGAATCTAACTTGTTCCTTATGTCTCTGAAGTAAACTCTTGACAAAAAATTTACAGGTTGCCACCTAGGTAGGGGAGAAGCTTGAGTATTGAATCAGAGACCATTAAATTGATCAATATGGTCCAATATACAGGTCAGTTTCTCTCTCTTTCTCTCTCTCTCTCTCTCTCACTCACTTTCTCTCTCAGCACAGAGGATTAGTAAAAGGAGAGTAAAAGGCTTCCAAATAGTTCTGCATTAGTAGATTGTAAACTTCTCAAAAACGTTTTTTAAGAGAAAGGGAAGTGGAAATCTTTCCCAGATAGATTATAATTCAAAATCCCTATTGCAAAGGTATTTAAACATTTTTCATTAATAATAGTAATCCGGAATCCTAGAGTTCCCTGTCACTTTAAAATGCCAATTTGTTAAAAAAAAAAAAAAAAAAAGAAAGATAGAAAAAGAAATCCCCAACTTCCTATCGGCCAGCATTAATCCAAAGTCACTTTATATCTGAAACATGCCATCAGCCACCTCTTTCTGAGAAGGAGGGCGGCATGCTGTTAATGTATGGCTGTCACTCACACACGTGGCTGTTAGGCAATGGAGGTGAAGAAGGGAACCATTAGTCTGTAATTCTTAAAATTTACATCCCCTGTAATTTTCAGTGAATGCTTTGCTTTTTTGGCATGTAAATTAGACAGAACCACAACTGCTGCCACCAGTTCATGGCATTTTCCTAGAGTGAAGGTAGACAGCCCAGTTAGCTGTATTGAGACCCCAAAAAAAGAGGCGATTTTGTTTTCCATCTTGATTTTCCTGTAATGGTCAAATAACAGAAATTTGTTTATCCCATCTGCATTCTTTAATGATCATGAACAGTGCCAGATCCCAGAGAGAATGTACAACACTCTCTGCTCTCTGGAGCTCAGTGTTATTCTGTGTCAGGAAAAATTTACAAGTTGGCTTTCATGTTTGTAAAATTCAATTCCCAGAATAGCAGGTTATAAATGGTAATTACCATAAAATGCCCCACATTCAGATCTTGTTCTAAGAAGAAAGACCTGATATTTGGGATTGATTTTTTTCGCATCTTATTTCTAGAAATACACAAATGTGATGTATTTGCTCCTCACTCTATTCTTTATCGCACGGAGTTCATAACCGTGCATGCTATCTCACTTAAGAAATGGAAGAAAACAAAGCATTGGCTGAATTGTAATATAGCAGTTATGAGACCAAACAGCTTCTCAAGAACTAATCCTCCCTTCATTCTGACATTTAAAAACACATCCCTAGGGCTTCCCTGGTGGCGCAGTGGTTGGGAGTCCGCCTGCC
Organism: Lagenorhynchus albirostris; assembly: GCF_949774975.1. NCBI lineage: Eukaryota > Metazoa > Chordata > Mammalia > Artiodactyla > Delphinidae > Lagenorhynchus > Lagenorhynchus albirostris. The sequence continues at coordinate 63,003,085 of NC_083102.1, forward strand.
GATGCAGAGGACACGGGTTCGTGCCCCGGTCCGGGAGGATCCCACATGCCGCGGAGCGGCTGCGCCCGTGGGCCATGGCCGCTGAGCCTGCGCGTCCAGAGCTTGTGCTCCACAATGGGAGAGCCCACAACAGTGAGAGGCCCTCGTACCACAAAAAAAAAACACCCAAAAAACAAAACAAAACAACAACAACAACAAAATCACATCCCTAAAGGCCTGGAGAAATGAACTGTGAGTCAGGTAATCTGAGTTCTAAATTCTAGCCTTGCCCAGGGGACCTGTGGCAAGTTGCACAAATCCCCTGAACCTAAATTTCCTCATGTTTAAAACGAGAACGTTGGACCTAATAATCTCTAAGTATGAATTCTAATAGCCTTTGACACATTTGAAGTCAACGAGAAAGACACTGGAAATGGCAGAACTCCAGTTTTCACTTTGACATTCTTCTTCTAAATCCTCTGCTCTGTTCTGAAGAGTTCAGAACCACTACAAGCTCCTTGGGTTCATGAAGCCTTGGTCTCCTCATCTGTTAAACACAGGGGATACCTCTGTCCCTATGCCCATGTTGGCATGGGCACCCATGCAGAAGGGTTAGTCAGTCTGCCAAGCACCCGGTAAGTCCTCGATGGATGATGACTACTGTTAGTATTTCCGAAAATCAGTAACAGTGCTTAAAACCATTTGTTTTGCTTTCTTGCCTCTAACAATTGTTTTCTAGGAGAAGAGATCTTCCCTCATTCTGGTATAATAGCTTAAAGTATGACTGGTTACTGTAGAGCTGTACCTATGTGACAAATGCACAGCAAACTCAGAAACATTCATTATTGACAAAACAAGGGACCCCCAGTTCTGCTATAATGCAGCATGTGTCCCTGAAACTGTGCTATGCAAAATAGCATGATAGGGCTTCCCTGGTGGTGCAGTGGCTGAGAGGCCGCCTGCCGATGCAGGGGACACGGGTTCGTGCCCCGGTCTGGGAGGATCCCACATGCCACGGAGTGGCTGGGCCCGTGAGCCATGGCCACTGAGCCTGCGCATCCGGAGCCTGTACTCCGCAACGGGAGAGGCCACAGCAGTGAGAGGCCCGCGTCCCGCAAAAAAACCAACAAGAACAACAAAATAGCACGATAAAAAAAATACTATGGGGCTTCTGGGAAAATTAGGTTAGGAGGACAACACTCAAAAAACTTCATCAGTGACACATGAAAAGACAAGTAGTGATCTAATAAAAACAGTAGCACAGTTAACTGATTAAGAAGTACATTAATACTACAATAAATATGACACTTTACCTTGAAAATGACATGACGTTGCATTTGGAAGGGTTGCAGCCTGGAGTTAGTGTGGAGTCCAGGGAGCAGTGTGTCCTGGAATCGGAAGGAGAGTTGTACACTAGAAGGCGTGTCTGGTTGTGGCTCATAGCACGTGTGATGGACTGAGGTGGCTGGCAGACAGTTGAGGTGTGTGCACATGTGAGTCTGGTATATTCCTGGGGGTCTTCATTCAGCTGAGAGCAGCCTTCTGCCTTCACATAGCATTTCTTGCTGACAAAAATCAGATATAAGCAAACATGAAATCTTCATTATGCTCAAATTGTTCCCTAATGTATCAATCACTTTGGAACAAATTTGTATTTTCAAAACAAGTGTTATAGCAGAAATGACTACATATAGATTCCAGGTAGTATTTCTCCTCAAATCTATTCTTTATTGAGATTATGCATATACCTGTGTGTGCATGTATGTACATACTACACTGAAGAATAGAAAATGAGAAGAATTTTCGTGTATATGTCTATAGTAAAATTATTCAGGGTTGAGTATTTTGCATAGTGCTGCATTTTTCCACCATAGTAAAGAACAATATTTGTGTTAAAAGAAAATCCAAATACCAGAAAAAAATAGGTCTTACAAAATCCTTATAAGGACTCTTTTGCTTTGAACCTTTTTCTCAAGTTCCATGTGTGTCTCAATTTCCAGCTTCAGTGAAAACAAGAGAGAAGGTGGTAGGGAAGGAGAGATACAGAGAAGAGAATAGAGTAATGGAAATTCAGTTTAAAATGCAGACAAATCTGCCGTTTCTGCTTGATAGCCCATAACATTTCCATGTAGTGCACTTTGCATGGCAGAATAGCTGCTAGTAATAGAATTCTCTCACAGTGGAGGTTAATTACTTTTCAGCTACAGCAAAATAAATTTCCTGTCAAGCCCATGGACAGGAATATGCCAGTGTCCCCATTTTTACCTGCGGTTTTAATTCAACATTAATATCTAACACTTGCTTGCATTTAGTGGGCTGTTCCTCTGAACAGTAGGAGCCCCAAAGGAATATTGAGGGATTGTCAGTTATGTAGTATCAAATGTGTGTTAAAAAAGTGCTCGGCCTCTCCCAGAGTACACTATATGGAAGATTAACTGAGCTGCCTCTCACTTCAGAAAACAGGGCTGGCCCTCCTGGTGATGTGGAAAAGTGCAGCTTAACACAAGACAGGAACCGGGAAAGTGCGACTTCCTCAGTCCACAGTGGAGCGCACCCTGGCTTTCAGTTACGTCTCAAACTGACTGTTGGGAGGCTCTAAAAATCATTCATTTCAGTCTATTCTCCATTTTAATAAGGACAAGTCTTCTGCACAATGCACTGAACTTTATAGGATAATGTATCAACAGCTTCTTTTAATTATCCTGTTTGGGAGCTCAATTTTTTTTTCTCCCAAATGTAACCTCTTATCTATGACCTTAGTCATGTCCTATCATTGAAACAGACACTGTCACAGTCAGTTAATCAACGCCAACTTAGGCAATCCTGAAGGACAGTGGGAATAGAGAAATGAGTCTACATTGCTTCCCACTGCATAGACAGCTACACAGAATGAAAAAGCAGAGTGTTACTCCATCAAAAAGACTAGAGTTCATAGCTAAAATATTTGTGATTGTCAATTAGGAAAGAATTGATATGATAAGATATTTTCACATGTATTCTTCTTTCTATAATACAGCTCTTCATTTTCAAAATTCCCCACACTGCATTCTCTTCCCATGAAAATTTTTAATTCTATATATCTGAGTACCCTACCCATAAAACCCTTCCTGATTCAGCTAATCCTATGTGGTCTCACTTTTCTTTGAAATGCTATAGAAGTCTGTTTTATTCTTTCCTGTGGCACTTATTATACTGTCTCATATAATAACTTTAATGCAATTTTTAACCACTCTCTTTTCCAATTAGATTGCAAGTACCTTATGACAATGTTTATTTTGCTTTTAATTTACTGCATCCCCTAGCATGATGCCTTGTTTCTAACGAATCCTCAATGAGTATTTGTTGAACTGACATTTCTTAAAGTTTAATCCTCTTCTGAGACAGAGGAAATTGGAGGAGGAGATACTCAGTGCATTAGGAAGTCTTAACTTTTCTATCTGTGACACTTTGTAATGAATTTATTTGCAATTCAGAATTCCAGTAGAAAATGATATTTGAGTGTGGATATCTGAGTGTTAAAATATTATAAAATGTTGAGTCAAATATCCACTTATGTTCTGCTGGAGGTTGGGAAACTAATAACCTATACTCTTCTTTTCCCTTCTCAAGGTTGAATCAAACAGAAAATAAAATACCTCGGACAGACTGATGGAGGTATCAGTTTTACTAAGCTTAAATGTGATGGTAACATGTGGCTGAGATGACACTGTTAAATCACGTTTCCTAATATTTCATGCCTAGACAATTCTATGTATTCTTCAGAAGAACAAAAGTTAACACCTGTCTGCTCACCTAAAGCAGGAAAAAGGAGAAATAAACAACTTTTGAATAGTAAGTTTCAAGTACCCTCGGGGTAAAACAGTCTGTTATAAAATAAATCAGGGGTCACAAACTTTTTCTGTAAAGTGCCAGATAGTAATTATTTTAGGCTTTGTGGGTCATACAGTTTCTGTCCCAACTACTTAACTCTGCTGTTAGTGGTGGTGTGAAAGCAACCATAGACATATGTACATGAATGAGCATGTCTGTGTACAAACAAAACTTTATTTATGGGCACTGATATTTGAACATCCTATACTTTTGATGTGCCACAAAATACTATTCTTCTTATGATTTTTTCAAAACAATTTCAGCTCCAAGATCATACACTGGCCAGATTTGGTCTGTGGGCCACAGTTTGCCAACCCTCAAAATAAACATTAGAGGGTCACAAATCAAGCCTTGGTAAATTTAAGAAAATTGAAATTGTATCAAGTATCTTTTCCGACCACAATGCTATGAGACTAGATATCAATTACAGGAAAATATCTGTAAAAAATACAAAAACATGGAGTCTAAACAATACAATACTTAATAACGAAGGGATCACTGAAGAAATCAAAGAGGAAATAAAAAAAATACCTAGAAACACATGACAATGGAGGCATGATGACTCAAAACTTATGGGATGCAGCAAAAGCAGTTCTAAGAGGGAAGTTTATAGCAATACAAGCCCACCTTAAGAAACAGGAAACATCTCGAATAAACAACCTAACCTTGCACCTAAAGCAATCAGAGAAAGAAGAACAAAAAACCCCCAAAGTTAGCAGAAGGAAAGAAATCATAAAAATCAGATCAAAAATAAATGAAAACGAAATGAAGGAAACGATAGCAAAGAGCAATAAAACTCAAAGCTGGTTCTTTGAGAAGATAAACAAAATTGATAAACCATTAGCCAGACTCATGAAGAAAAAAAGGGAGAAGACTCAAATCAATAGAATTAGAAATGAAAAAGGAGAAGTAACAACTGACACTGCAGAAATACCAAAGATCATGAGAGATTACTACAAGCAACTCTATGCCAATAAAATGGACAATCTGGAAGAAATGGAAAAATTCTTAGAAATGTACAACCTGCCAAGACTGAATCAGGAAGAAATAGAAAATATGAACAAACCAATCACAAGCACTGAAATTGAAACTGTGATTAAAAATATTCCAACAAACAAAAGCCCAGGACCAGATGGCTTCACAGGCGAATTCTAGCAAACATTTAGAGAAGAGCTAACACGTATCCTTCTCAAACTCTTCCAAAATATAGCAGAGGGAGGAAAACTCCCATATTCATTCTACGAGGCCACCATGACCTTGATACCAAAACCAGACAAGGATGTCACAAAGAAAGAAAACTATAGGCCAATATCACTGATGAACATAGATGCAAAAATCCTCAACAAAATACTAGCAAACAGAATCCAACAGCACATTAAAAGGATCATACACCATGATCAAGTGGGGTTTATTCCAGGAATGCAAGGATTCTTCAATATACGCAAATCAATCAATGTGATACACCATATTAACACATTGAAGGAGAAAAACCATATGATCATCTCAATAGATGCAGAGAAAGCTTTTGACAAAATTCAACACCAATTTATGATAAAAACCCTGCAGAAAGTAGGCATAGAGGGAACTTTCCTCAACATAATAAAGGCCATATATGACAAACCCACAGCCAACATCATCCTCAATGGTGAAAAACTGAAAGCATTTCCACTAAGATCAGGGACAAGACAAGGTTGCCCACTCTCAACACTCTTACTCAACATAGTTTTGGAAGTTTTAGCCACAGCAATACGAGAAGAAAAGGAAATAAGAGGAAACCAAATCAGAAAAGAAGACATAAAGCTCACTGTTTGCAGATGACATGATACTATACAAAGAGAATCCTAAAGATGCTACCAGAAAACTACTAGAGCTAATCAACGAATTTGGTAAAGTAGCAGGATACAAAATTAATGCACAGAAATCTCTGGCATTCCTATAAACTAATGATGAAAAATCTGAAAGTGAAATCAAGAAAACACTCCCATTTACCACTGCAACAAAAAGAATAAAATATCTAGGAATAAACCTACCTAAGGAGACAAAATAACTGTATGCAGAAAATTATAAGACACTGATGAAAGAAATTAAAGATGATACAAATAGATGGAGAGATATACCATGTTCTTGAATTGAAAGAATCAACATTGTGAAAATGACTCTACTACCCAAAGCAATCTACAGATTCAGTGCAATCCCTATCAAACTACCACTGGCATTTTTCACAGAACTAGAACAAAAAATTTCACAATTTGTATGGAAACATAAAAGACCCCGAATAGCCAATGCAATCTTAAGAACGAAAAACAGAGCTGGAGGAATGAGGCTCCCTGACTTCAGACTATATTACAAAGCTACAGTAATCAAGACAGTATGGTACTGGCACAAAAACAGAAAGATAGATCAATGGAACAGGATAGAAAGCCCAGAGATAAACCCATGCACATATCATCACCTTACCTTTGATAAAGGAGGCAGGAATGTACAGTGGAGGAAGGACAGCCTCTTCAATAAGTGGTGCTGGGAAAACTGGACAGGTACATGTAAAAGTATGGGATTAGAACACGCCCTAACACCATACACAAAAATAAGCTCAAAATGGATTAAAGACCTCAATGTAAGGCCAGAAACTATCAAACTCGTAGAGGAAAACATAGGCAGAACACTCTATGACATAAATCACAGCAAGATCCTTCTTGACCCACCTCCTAGATAAATGGAAATAAAAACAAAAATAAACAAATGGGACCTAATGAAACTTCAAAGCTTTTGCACAGCAAAGGAAACCATAAACAAGAGCAAAAGACAACCCTCAGAATGGGAGAAAATATTTGCAAATGAAGCAACTGACAAAGGATTAATCTCCAAAATTTACAAGCAGCTCATGCAGCTCAATAACAAAAAAACAAAGAACCCAATCCAAAAATAGGCAGGAGACCTAAATAGACATTTCTCCAAAGAAGATATACAGACTGCCAACAAACACATGAAAGAATGTTCAACATCATTAATTATTAGAGAAATGCAAATCAAAACTACAATGAGATATCATCTCACACCAGTCAGAATGGCCATCATCAAAAAATCTAGAAACAATAAATGCTGGAGAGGGTGTGGAGAAAAGGGAACCCTCTTGCACTGCTGGTGGGAATGTGAATTGGTACAGCCACTATGAAGAACAGTATGGAGGTTCCTTAAAAAACTACAAATAGAACTACCATACGACCCAGCAATCCCACTACTGGGCATATACCCTGAGAAAACCATAATTTAAAAAGAGTCATGTACCAAAATGTTCATTGCAGCTCTATTTACAATAGCCCAGAGATGGAAACAACCTAAGTGTCCATCATCAGATGAATGGATAAAGAAGATGTGGCACATATATATAATGGAATATTACTCAGCCATAAAAAGAAACGAAATTGAGCTATTTGTAATGAGGTGGATAGACCTAGAGTCTGTCATACAGAGTGAAGTAAGTCAGAAAGAGAAAGACAAATACCATATGCTAACACATATATATGGAATTTAAGAAAAAAAAATGTCATGAAGAACCTAAGGGTAATACAGGAATAAAGACACAGACCTACTAGAGAATGGACTTGAGGTTATGGGCAGGGGGAAGGGTAAGCTGTGACAAAGTGAGAGAGAGGCATGGATATATATACACTATCAAACGTAAGCTAGATAGCTAGTGGGAAGCAGCCGCATAGCATAGGGATATCAGCTCGGTGCTTTGTGACCGCCTGGAGGGGTGGGATAGGGAGGTGGGAGGGAGGGAGACGCAAGAGGGAAGAGATATGGGGACATATGTATATGTATAACTGATTCACTTTGTTATAAAGCAGAAACTAACACACCATTGTAAAACAATTATACTCCAATAAAGATGTAAAAACAAACAAACAAACAAAAAACATTAGAGCTCACTGAAATTTTAACTCAATATTATCAGTCCCCTACCCTGACTAAACCTACAAAAAAGGATTGATAGTTAGCATTTGTCTACTTTATAATTTCTGTAGCTTAATTTCTGAATTTAAGTTCCTCCTCAACTACCATCAAAGATTTGCAAAAACTAATATCTATGAGGGTTTTTTAAATCTACAAAAGGAAAGAAGATGGTGATCAAGCATCGTGATTATTGGCAAACCAACATTTCATTTTACCTTCAAGCAGACCTTAACGCTAATGTATTTACAAGAGAAGTAGGAAAGGTCACAGGCAGAGGCCTGCTCAACTGCAGGACTTTAAGTATCAGCCTAATTTAGGGGCACAGGACAGGGACTTCGAAGCGCTATGAGGGGTACCCAATTACCCAAGAAAATGTTAAGCAAAGGCAAACTGGTGACATTTACTTTCCTGCTTATTTTGTGAAAGGGCAAAGAAGTACAGTTTCACTTGACAGCTTCACTGTTTTCTGTGGGAAACAAAACTGGAAGTTTCTAAGGGCCAAACACTAGCTCAAGTTAAATTTATCCCACAGCTCCCCACTCAGGTTACCACCTGAGTGGTATTGGCAGGACAGGCACCTGCCTTTCGTTCAACGGAAGCACGACCCACCCATTTCCAGCTCTCTTCCCACATGGCAAAGGTACATTAACTGCTCCACCTTGATTCTCTTCCCTCCTCCTTTACTCCGTTTACCCCATTTTTGTTCTTTTGTCATTTTCACTAGTAGCAAACAGAACATTTTTAGATAAGGAGTTACATTTTATCTTCCTTCCATTCTTCTTCCCAAGGAATAAAAGCTGCTGGCAGTTTGTTGTGTGTGCTGAGATTCATTTTAAATATGAACATATAAAGATGTGAGAATTTTAAGTCCTAACACTTAGAGTTATTTTCATTTTAAATTTTGCATTTTAAATTATTGCATTCTGCTATTTTTTTCCTGTAACTTACAGCAGTTGTCATCTATGAATATGTTATGGACAGCTTTCTAACTCAGTACAAATTTCTTTTTTTCTTTTTCTCCTGCATAGTTTGATGGCAGGGATAAAGCATTATGTATATAGTGTGCCTCTAGTGGGTGATCTGTGAAAAGATTTCCACTTTCTCTTTTCCTTTAAAATAAAAACATATAATGAGAAATTTGGACTACATAGTCTATACAGTTCTTTTCAATTCTAAATTTATGTGATTTTATGAGTGCATTTCTACTGTATTCTGTCAGGTGCTCTACCAAGTGTAGAGAGAGGTCTTGTATTTTTATCAGTTGTTTTTAAAAAAATGTATATAAGGAAGAAAAAAGAAGAATATGCCTGAAAATGTGACGTCAGTTATAATAAAAGAATTATCTATAAAAAAGTTTAATAATACATTTATTTTTTAATATTCTGGTTATTAGAAAACCTAAATAATTAATAAATATTAAGAAAGTGACTAAACATGTAGGTTAGACAGGAATATAAATTTTACATTATTCAAACACATGTGGCTTTATTAAAGGAAAACCACTATTTTAAAAATTCACAAGAAAGTTTCAGTCTGTTTCTAATTCTTTCCTCTCAGAAGTAAATTGCAAGAGAGGCAGAAGGAAAGGTAGCAAAATTTCATATATGTACATAACTTCTAAACTCAATTCTCACCAATACATGAGGGCTAAAATTTCAAGTGCACATATGAGCCTCTTAATGGCCCAGATTCCCTTTCTGGGCAGAAGGCCCCCTAGGATAAAACCAAAGCAGTTGCTGCTGAAGAAGAATGTTGTGGTTTATGCATTGTTACTCTGCTCATAATTTATCCAGAGTCTGTAATTTATAGAAGGTCTGTTTTTCACCTCATTCATCACAGAGAGACAGTAAGGAGAGGAAAGCTGTACACATAAAAACTAAAAATCTATTTGCTGCCCTTGGCAAGCTTTCATTTCTTGTTCAACTCAGTTTGTTGTGTTTAACTTTTATTGGTTTATTCTGAGTCTGCAAAAGAAAAATGAGCCTGGTGTGTTGATCTCCTATAGAAAACTGCCTCCCAGAAAATCTCCAGACTTACTTGTCATTTTGTGTCCTTACTGATGATACTAAAAAGTAGGATTGCTGTGGGCCAAAAAAATAACAAACAAAAAAAACACTATAATTTTTCCACAATATTTCCTATTTTGCATTTGTATTTAAAGTAACCAATGCTGTTTTATAAATTATTTGAAATAAATATAGCAGCCGAATTTTCTCTTTTCCTCTTTGCAATAAATTGCTACAGAGAGGCAGTATGATGTAGAGTTTAAAAGCTTACAACTCCATTCATCTGAGTGACCTTAAGCAAGTAACTTGGACTCCCCAGGCTTCACTTTCCTTACTTATAAAGGAAAGTAATAATATTACTCCAATTTTCTAGGGGAATCAAAGTATTAGGGGAATTATTACTTATAAAGCACTTAGGAGAGTCCTTAGCATACATCACAAAAGTGATAGCAATTATTACAAATCTTCCAGAGAACTTTGGTTACTCTGTCTACTATAGACTGAATGTTTGTGTCCCCTCAAAATTCACGTGTTGAAGTCCTACTCCCCAGGGTAGCTATATTTGGAAATAAGGCCTCGAAGGAAGTAATTAAGATTAAAAGAGGTCCGAAGGATGGGGATCTGATCCCATGGGATTAGCATCCTTCTAAAAAGAGACACCAGAGAGCTTGCTTTCACCCTCCATGCACTACCAAGGAAAGACCATGCGAGCACACAGTGAGATGGCAGCCATCTGCAACCCAATGGGAGAGCTCTCACAAGATGTCAACCCTGCTGGCACCTTGATCTTGAACTTCCAGTCTCCAAAACTGTGAGAAAATAAGTTCCTGTAGTCTAAGCCAGTCTATGGTATTTTGTATGGTAGACTGAGCAGAGTAAAACATCGTCTATTTTCTAACACCATTTATAAAATTAGCTGGACAAATTTTGTTTTATTCATTGAGATTTTTATTTCAGGTTTTTATCATGTTTTTGGGGGGGTTTCTTGTAGACATAGAAAAACTTATCCTAAATTTTATATGGAAAGGCACAGGCTCTAGAATAGCTAAAACAGTCTTGAAAAAGGAGAATAAAGTGGGAGGAATCACAGTCTACCCTTTATTAAGGCTTACCTGTAGATACAGGTAATACTGTAATATTGGTGGAGTGGTAGACACATAGATTAATAGAATAGAGAAGCCAGAAATAAACACACATAAATATACTACTGATTTTTGACAAAGTTACAAAAGTAAGTCAACAGAGGAAATATAATCCCTTTCAATAAATGGTGCTGGAACAATTGGACATCCATAGCTACAAAAGTAAATTTTGACCTAAACCTCACAGCTAATAAAAAATTTAATTCAAAAGTCTCATAGACTTAAGTGTAAAGCCATGAAACTTTTAGGAGAAAAAAGAAAATATTATCTTGGGCTAGGCAGATAATTTTTAGACTTGACAACCAAAAGTATAATCCATAAATTGATACATTGGATCTCATCAAAATTAAAGACTTTTGCTCTGTGAAATGGAATGGAAACATTTACTCTGTTCAGAGGATGAAAAGATAAGCTACAGATTGGGATAAAATATTTGCAAACCACGTATCTGATAAAGGACTAGTTTCTACAGCTCTAAAATTTAACAATGGAAAAAAAATAGATAATCCAATTAGAAAATGGAGAAAAAAAGGCAGGAACTTACATGTCAGAGAAGAATATGTACAGGTGCAAATAAGCACATGAATAGATGTTTGACATCATTAGCTATTAGGCAAATGCAAATGTAAGCTTCAAAGAGATATCACTGCATACCTATTAAAATGACTGAAATTTTTAAAAAATGACAATAGCAAATGCTGGAGAATATGTGGAGAAACTGGATCATTCATACATTGCTAATAGGACCTTAAAAATGATACAACCACTCTGGGAAAGAGTTTGGCAAATTCTTATAAAACTAAATGTGCAATTACCATATGACTCAGCAATTGCATTCTTGGACATTTATCCCAGAAAAATGAAACTTATATTCACACAGCAACCTGTATGTGAATGTTCACAGAAGCTTTACTTGTAATAGCCTAGAAATAGAAACAACCCAAATGTCCTTCAATGGGTAAATTGTTAAACAAACTGGTTCATCCACACCATGGAATATTACTCTGCAATAAAAAGGAACAAGCCATTGGTACTTGCAACAACTTGGATGTATCTTCAGAAAATTATGCAGACTGAGAAAAGTCAATCCCCAAAGACTATATACTATACAATTCCATTTACATAACATTTCTGAAATGCCAAAATTATACAGATGAAGAACAGATTAGTGGTTGCCAGTGGTTAGGAACGAGGGTAGTTGAAGGAGATAAATATAGTTATAAAGAGGCAGCACAAGAGATGCTTGCGACAATGAAACTGCTTTTTGTCATGACTGTGGTGGTGATTACATGCATGAAACTAGTGATATCTGAATCGTATCAAAGGATCATGTCAATGTCAATATCCTGTACTATAGTTATGTGAGATTTTACCATTGGGGAGAACAGGGTGAACAGTACAGGATTTCTCTGTATTTCTTAACTTCATGTGAATCTACAATGATCTCAAATGAAAATTTAATTTAAAAAGTAAACGGGGTTAAAATAAAAAATAAAACAAGAGTGGTCATATAACCAATTTGTTAACTTTGTAATCATCAGGCAATCTAGACATTATGGGTACCTGATTCAGGATTCTGTACAGCATGGTGTCTAGAACGTATATAGTTCATACGTTTAGTTATTTTCCTAATCTGTTCTACTAATGTTAGATCTTTCTTGTCCTTGAAAACTTCAATTTATAATTGGACTTGATAGAATAATTAAGACTACAGGAATTACGAGGCAGGGCATTAGTCTCAAGTCCTCCAGTTAAAGAAAAGTTGAACTTTTGACACGGATATAAAGCAGGCCCAGAAGGCTGCTGTTCAGCATAGTTTGATTCTTGGATTCAATTTCTGAACACTTTGAAGTCATTTTATGCCACTTGACATGAATCATTCATCTCAGCAACAATTTGTTAGTTAAATGTCGGCTCCTTGGTGTTCGTCTATAGACTTCACAGAGGGAACACAGGCTGTCTAACAATATTTTAAAAGACACTTCTAGCTCAGGCAGCATGCCCAAACAACAGAGGACACCTTCTACTGAAGAAGATCCTGGCTGTAGGAAAGCTTTGCTATGAGTAAATATACCAAAAATAAACAAATAACACATTTAAAGCACTAAATGAATTGTAACATAATTCCTGCTGAGAAGAAAATCTTCCCGGTTTTTAAAATATACGTTCTTTCTTTCCCATTTCTACTAATATGGTAATTCAGAAGTATCTATTATTGTAATTTGTAAAAGACATAATGGGGATTTGTTGCTTCGAGTAGCTCTCTGCACATGCTGCAGACTGTCCACTTTGAAGATACCATCTTGTCTTTGGTTCCAAAGACAGCCTCTGTGATAAATGAGTCAGCAGAATCAAGCTGAACAACATCTAGGCCGTATTAATTACAGGTAAATCTAAAGAATTAAAATAGTTGTTTTCAGACTTAGTTTCAGTTATCAAACAAAGACAATAGCAGATCATAGTCACAGATTAGTAAGAGGATGTTGGTAGCATTTTAAACAATCGTTATTTTACATGATCTTTTAACTCCCAAAAAACCCTAAAACCTCTTTCCTTTAAAAAGTATAACAAGTGAATTTGTATTCAGTCTTGTCATGAGATCATGTGTAATCGCCACCTAGACATCAACATAACCTGTGATGAAATAAGAAATTTTTACCATACTATCACTTAAGGCAGGACAATTAACATGTGCTGTTATTTTAATTTTATCGCCCCCCAATTTTAATTATTACAATAAATGCACATGGTTTCAATAAGCAAATTCTAAAAAAAGTAGTAAATCCTTTGATGGAGCATGCACTGAAAATACAGGTATGCGGCAGCTTACTTTGGGGGGACTGGAAATAAGAGAGAGATTAACTTTTATATTTTGGGACAATAGTGAAGCCAAGGTTTAAAAAATTAAGTGCAGCTTGAACAGTTTCTTTCAAAACTAATCGTAGCTCTTTTGTCATTCTCTGCATGCTCAGATTTCTTCCATATAATATACAATTATTAATAAGAACTCTATCTTCTAATCTTGGCTGCCTTAAAAATATTAGCAGAGGCCATTTATCATCATATTTCTTATTAAAGCTTGGGAGAAATCCCACACAGCAGAGGATCTTGGAAGTTGGAACTGTGAAGAAAAATCGCTGTTATTTTCTCACTGATTGTGGCTACTGTCAAAAAAAATTACTATTACAAGATTTACCTGTATTTTAATTGACAATTTTCACAGATCCAGTGATTTAAAATTCCATTCCATGTCTTCTAGAATTATTCGTAGTTGCCTCTTTCCCCTCTTTTATTTAGATGTTTTACAATTACTCAGGGTAGTGTTTCGAGTTTCCCAACTCAGCTGTCAAGACAAAATCAGTTCCGTATAAAGATCCGTGGAACAGCCATTGGGTACTGCACCAGTGTGTGTAAAACAAAAACAAAACCTAAGTTTGGTTTGCTTGGGGGGACAACGCAGTCAAAAATCTGATGTGTTCCTTCAATTATTATTTATTCCTCTTTACTGTTTTTGTTCTACTTGTTAATAATTTCTTAGAAATGTTTTTCTTTTCCATATTTTGCTCTTCAGGGATACTTTTCAGCAAATAATTGATCATTGCTCTCATTCATAAAGAGCTTACATTTGTTTTCATTTCTAAACATTTGATGAAACTGAAATCAAATATCCCACTTTCAGTTATCTAAATCTTTCCAGAGTTTCCCTATGTCATAAAAACATAAATAATACAAATATATATGCTTCTTTCCTTTTTTCCAGCATCCAGGTTAGCATAGTATAAACCACTGATAAGCATTTTACTTTTTTTTGCTTAGTAATATATCTTGGAGACAATTCTTTAATGAAACATAGAAAGCATCTCCATTCATTTACAGCCACGTATGTATGCATCACAATTTAACTGGTTCTTATTGATGAACGTTACGGTTGTTCACTTTTTTCCTATTCCATACCATGCTTTACTGAATAACTCTGTGCATTTATTCTTTTATTGCATTTGTCTGTAACTGGAGGATAAATTTCTGGATATGAAGGCTATGCTATGTAATATTTAAGCAATATTATAAAATTGCAACCTAGGACAAGGTTTTTCAACATCCACTCTAATGACCCTTTGGGCTAGATCATTCTTCGTTGTGGAAGACTATCCTGTACCTTGTAAGATGAGCAGCATCCCTGGCCACACTATATGCCATTAGCACCCCACCCCCTCCCCTCTGCTCTGTTCTGCTCAATTTGTCATACCAAAAATGTCTCCAGATATTGCCAAATGTTCCCTGGGAGAGCAAAATCACCGCAGTTAAGAACCACTTCTCAGGGGCTTCCCTGGTGGTGCAGTGGTTGAGAGTCCGCCTGCCGATGCAGCGGACATGGGTTCGTGTCCCGGTCCGGGAGGATCCCATATGCCGCGGAGCGGCTAGGCCCGTGAGCCATGGCCGCTAAGCCTGGGCATCCGGAGCCTGTACTCCTTAACGGGAGAGGCCACAACAGTGAGAGGCCCGTGTACTGAAAAAAAAAAAAAAAAAAAAGAACCACTTCTCTAAGCAGTTGTATCATTTACAGCACTACCAGCTGAGTGAGGCTATTTTCCTTACCAACAGTGTGTGATATCAAGTTTCAGAATTTTTAACACATTGATGAGGAAGGGAATGGAATCTCAGTATCATTTCAATTTGTATTTCTCATAGTATGAGAGGATGAGCATCTTGTCATATATTTTTGCCTCTTCTCTGAATTGTCTGTTTATATTCTTTATACTTTGATAGTCTATTTTCCCTTTATATTTGTTTATCATTTCTTATACATTTCTAGATGACTTTTATATATTAGAGAAATTATTTCTTTGCAATATGAATTGAAATGTTTTTAAAAGTTTGTTTTCTGAATTTTATTAGGCGCTTTGATGATGCAGATTTTTATTGTTTTATGTAGTTGTATTTATCAATATTTTTATGACTTCTGAATTTTGAGTCATAATTAGAAAGGATCCCCATTCCATGATTTTCAAGGAGATCATCTATATTTTTGTCTAGTACATTTATAGCTTTATCTTTTATGTTTTTTATCATACTTGAAATTTATCTAATGTTCAGTGTATCAACCTTGTTTCTGCAGATTTCTTTATAGTAATTTTTAAATTACAACATTCTTTTATAGATCCTTTCCTTTTAACTAGCAGAAACATATGATTAATCAAAAGACCATGGATTGAGCAGCCACTGGCAGGTATAGTCTAAAACTACCTTGTATTTCTTACATGAATCTTTAATTCTATCAAAAGGGTCTGTTTAGTAGAATCAGTCTTCTAATTTTAAATGCAAAGTTTTATAATGTTTTCTCTTTTTAATAGTAAAATTATATTTTCCCATAGTTGTGTGGGTTTTGTTTTTGTTTCTGTTTTGCAACAGGCCGACATTTGAAAGCTCAAATGGAGATTTCTTTTAAGAAAAACTTTACTACTATAATATTTGAAACATATGAGATGACATATAGGAACTCTCTTTGGGAGCTTATTGGCTTTTAATATAAGAAGTATAAACCATATCATGTGAGGATGCGCCTATGCCTTTAAAAGAAATTCTTTTATAATAAAAATCATTGCAAATAGACAAAAACTTCCCTCTGAGCCAGGTTTATTTTTAGGTAAAACCATAGAATCTAATCAGGTTTCTTGTTATAATGTAAAGTGGAAATATAAAGATGCCTGATTATTTTGTGTTAGGACCAACCGTTTCATTCTATCATCTGTCTTTTTCTATCACCTCCAGTGTGATATCCTGGAATGGGGCTCCTGACACATAATGGAAAGCTTCAGAGGAAACATTAATATGTTCCTTAGTTCAAGTCGTCCGTGTTATCACAGAAGCAAATGAAAAGTCTCCCGACCTTTTCATTTACTTTTACGACAACATGCTCTGAGAGGAAAGATTTTTGCCAGCTGTTTTAGTTTTAAATTACAGTGCAGTGATTGGTTTCATTTCTAGGTCACCCATAGCAACCATTATATGCAAGTACAAGTGAGCAATGGATGCATGGGAAATTCTCAAGAATTTAAGTTCAAATGCTGTAATTTATTACCAAGAAGGTTTTTTTAGTTTGGATCTGGCAGGATAGGGGAAATTCACATTCTTTGTTCATTAGTTTCTTTTTTTGGGCGGTGGGGTGTCTTTTAAAAATTCATATCCTTTAAAAACTATTAATTCTTTATGAATAACCCTTCTAGCAGTACAAACAGGATTCAGATAGTTTTGAGGTGTGTCCCACTGGCCTCCTAACAGGCTTCCTGGTGGAAGTAAGAAAGTTTTGAAAAGAGAGTGAAAATCAACATCTTACACCTGCTTCTACCTCCACTCTTTAGAACCTCATATTAGAAGTGACAGGTCTTAATTCATGCTGGTATTGCTATTTTTTACCTGACTCTTTTTTTGCTTACTTGTTATTATTGTTTTTCTACATCTAATTTATTTCTTCCCAGTTCTTCCCAGGAGCCTAGAAGCCCAAATGAATAGAAAACCTTGGCTTCCGACAGCTTGGCACTCCCCAGATGTTTCTACACATCTGGATTCAAACTGATGCTTGAGAGTGTCTTGGAAGAGGGAGTTCACCTCAATAGGTAAATTTTTAATCCCTGAGGTTCCTTATTTTCCTACTATTCAATGATACTATAAAATATTTTTGATAAGTACTTAAGCCAGAGGTTTGCCAATTTATTAATAAAGTGTAAGATAGCAAATATATTAGTCTTTGTGAGTTATATGGTCTCTGTTACAACTACTCAAGGCTGCCATTGTAATGTGAAAGCAGTCATAGACAATACATAAGCAAATTGAATATGACTGTGTTCTAATAAAACTTTATTTGTACATGCTGAAACTTTAATTGCAAGAGTCATAAAATACTATTCTTCCTTTGATTTATTTCAACCATTAAAATAATGTAAAAACCATTCTTAGCTTGAAGCACACAAAAAAAGAGCAGGAGGGTCATATTTAGCCCACAGACCATAGTTCACATATTCTAAACAGCGATTCTTCAACTTGAGTGTGCATTAGAATCACCTAGAAAACTAGTTATACTGATAGGCCCTACCCTCAATATTTCTGATTCAGTAGTTTTGGCTGGGGCCCAAGATTTTCTATCTCTAAGAAGTTTCCAGATGATGCTAACATTGCTGGTCTGGGGAACACATTTTGAGAACCACAGCTCTATATCAAGGGTTGGCAAACTTTTTTGTAAAGGGCCAGATAATAAATATTTTCAGCTTGGCAAACTATACAGTATCTATCGCAACTACTAAACTCTGCCATAGTAGCACAAAAGTAGCAATAGACAATACATAAATGAATGGAGGTAAGGTATTCTAATAAAACTTTATTTACAAAAACAGGCAGTGGCTGGATTTGGTTTATGAATGTGGTTTGCTTACCCAGGACCCAGAAGACTTCCTCTTAATCAAGAGTAAGAAAGGAACCTATTAATGTTTTTTTGATGAATAAGCTTTAAAAGTCCTTGCATAACTTTTTGAGCATACAATGATAAAAATATTTTTAATTGTATTTTTTTATAAATAGTTTATCAACATTCAAGTAAATACATCTGTGTCAGATTTCACTGCTGATACTGAGAAATAACAATAGAAAAAAATCTGAGCTAACAGAGAAAATGTGCATGAAAAAAACATTGCTTTTTTTCCTCCTTTATTGCTCTGCTGGCTGCTAAGAAGTAGGTTTGATTCCACTCATACTTTAGAATGAGAGGATAGGAATATTATAGAGAGCTACAGGTTTGTGGCTGGATGGCTCACATGAGGATGAGTAGACGCTGGGAGTCCTCTAAACAGCAGAATTCAGGGACTTTACCCTGAAGTGTAGCGCTGACACTAATTATCCTATTTCTTCCAAGGACCCCTCCCCCTTCAATTCTTCCTAAGAGAATTCTCTGGTATTTTGCCTTGTGTAAATGCCTGGTGTATATAAAGTTGCCACTCATAGAATTTCGGTTAACACCCGTTTTCAGATTCTCTCCTCTCCTCTGTCCCTGACATACCAGCTGTCTTTGAGTCTGAATACCTTAGAACTGATATATAATATTACTTCTATACATATACAATGTCCTCAGATTTGGTTTGCAGGGAACTTAGTGAAAATGACAATACATTCTGGGGGAAAAAAAGCATCCTAAAACTCCAAAGAATTGACTGAAGTTTGTATCAAAGAAACAAAAATTAGCTTATCAGTAAACACTGCCATGTCTAATAGATGAACTTAACAACAGAGTGACTAAGTTAGCAAGTTGTGTATTGCTAATATTTTTGGCAGATGCAAACTTTTTGACTTCTAGAAATCCAGGCTACTTTTTATCAGTCCAGTCTGGGCCATCAGGCTCTATTCTTTCTTCTCTTCCCCCAGGGGAGCCATGCTATTCCCTCAGACCACTTACACCCATGTTTGTTATTTTCTCATCATGTTGCAAGGATAGTAGAACACCTTTCAGTAGAAACTCTACCTAACTGCCGTATTTCAGACAGGTTCTTGAATTTCCTTCATATCTATTGGTAAGGTTTCCATCCAGATTCCAAGTGGATTACAAATGCTGCAAAATGCTCTTGGTTTGATAGAGTGTGACGGCTCATGTCAAAGTCAATTGCTGTCAAATCTAATTTATTACTTTATTGAAAAGTTGGACATGTTGAAGTTCAGCTTAATTGAGATTGCTCATTACACGCTATCTTCCCTGAGTGGAAATATAAAGTGAATGCCACTTTAAGTATAGGAGGTGAAGTTTCTGCAATAATGTAAAAATAGCGTATGATGAGATAAGAATCCTATGTAAGGCACACTATTATCAGCAACCACAACTGCTCCTACTGTAGCAGTTCGGTACAACACAATCTCTGCAAAGGAAGCCAAAGCAATCATAAGCATTTTTATAGCAAGGCTGTTCATGCTTATATAGTATTCAATGCGTCAGCACTTTAATTATAAACTCTCTTTTGTATAAGTTTAGAGCCAAGCTGTAAACGTCCCAAAATTATTTTTAAAAAACTCATTTGTGTTTAAAATAAAATAACTTGAGAATATTTTTAAAGGCTAATCAGAGTTTGTTATTAAATAGCAAACACATCAATTAGTTTGTGCAACAGAAAGGCCCCTGGCAAAAGTAGATCACCAATAAAAGAAATATTGAGCAATTCAAAAATGTTTAGAAATATAAAGTACTCACAGGCAACTAGAAAATTATTAGAAAATATAAAATATTTTGCTTTGAAATTTTTAAACAATAGATTAGAGCCCCCATTATAGACACCACAGTATCCTACACTTTTATTTCATAGCATTTACAAAAATTGCAATTAATTAAATACTATTTGAGTGTTTTTTAAAAAATGTTTCTCACAAGACTACAAGTCCAGGGAGACAAAAATCACACCTCTCTCAGTTCTATTCCCAGTCATGTACGTTGACTTTTGCCCATAGTATGTGTTCAAGCTGAATGACAAAACTTACATTATAAAAAGCACTTGTATAGTTTAACAAATAAATTACTGATCAACAATACACACCAATATCATCAGTTTAATCACTTATTTTATTCTGTCATTTCAGTTTCTGAGATATATTTTCTTTTACATATGAATAAAATCATACTTATAGAAAATTAATTTCACTTGAGTGCATATGGATATCTTTACCCTCTCTAAATAATTTTCTTGTATTTATTCTGAATCATTTTTCTTGTAAGTCTAAAACAATCAAATCTAATTTGAAGAGGAATAACTTACTGCATTCAGATATAGATCCAGTTATTGAATAAAACATTCAGCCCAGCTTTTGAAAACTTTACTGTTTTCAGCTTTAATGAAGTATAATTGACAAATAAAATTCTAAGATATTTAAAGTGAATAATGCGATGATTTGATTTCATCTAGTTAATTAACACATCCATCACCTCACATATTTAGCTTTTTTTTTTGTGAGAACATTTAAGTTCTACTCTCTTAGTAAATTCAATTTTTTCAATTATGCAATACAGTGCTACCAACTGTAGTCACCATGTTATACATTAGATACTCAGACCTTACTCATCTTGTAACTGAGAGTTTGTGACCTTTTACCAACCACTCCTTGTTTCCCATCACCCTCACTCAGACTGTGGCAACTACTTTTACACTCTGTTTTTAATGACTTCTACTTTTGTTTTTTACATTCCACATGTTAGTGATAACATACAATACTGTCTTTCTCTGCCTGACTTATTTCACTCAGCATAATGTTCTACAGGTTCATCCATGTTGTCACAAATGACAGGATTTCCTTCTTTTCTAAGGCTGAATAATATTCCATTGTACTATATATATATATATATATATATATATATATATATATATATATATACACACATACCGCTTTTCTTTATCCATTCATCTGTTGACAGATACTTAGGTTGTTTCCATACTTGGATTATTTTGAATAATACTGCTGTGAACATGGGAGTAGAGATATGTATTCAAAAATAATGATTTTATTTCCTTTGGATATATTCCCAGAAGTTCTAGTGCTAATTTTTTGAGAAAACTCCATACTGTTTTGCATAATGACTACAACAGTTTACATTCCCATCAACAGTGTATAAAGGATCCCTTTTAAAACAGATTCAAATGGTGAAGTTTACATACAACAATATCCTAATCTTCACTATCATACCTAAATTATCATGTGAAGTGTTCTACATAACCACAGAATCAGTAATACTACATAAGGTTGCCTATCATTATTACATAGGGGGCAATAATGCTGCAGGAGGGTGGGGGGACAGGTTGGAAAGAATGCTTTCATTGTTATTAATGCTACTATTACATAAAATTATATTATGACTAATAAATTTTAGTTTAATTCTCTACTAAAGTTAATATCCTTAAAAGTTAAATGAGTAACAGCAATACTGAAAATGTTAAAAGCAGTTTAACTTCAAGAAACAGAATTTGTAAATGTATATTTTGCTCTTTATGTGGAGTCATGATGAAATAATGCTAATATAAAAAAGGAAATAATCTTTTAAAATATCCAGGATATCTAGACCCTGTTTTTACAGTGATAAAACCTGATCAAATCACAGAAGCTCACATTACAGTTGACACAGTTTCTGTCACTTGTACAACACTGTTTCTAGTCTACTCATCATATCATGAATTGAGAATAATTCTTGCTTCAATTTCAGAGCTAATGGCTGTTGTTAGATTATATCACAACATTAAAACTATTTAACTATGAAGTGCTTTCTATAGGAACTTTTCTATAACATTACACACAAAGACATATCTGTAGTTTGCCTGACAAGGTATCTTAAAGATGAATTGTTGCTCAGAATCGCTAAAGAAAGGAAAAAAAGTTTACGCAAAAGAGCCATTCAAAGACTGTAACTTTGGTGAATCATTATAATGATGGACTGGCTTTACTATCTTCAGCTAACACACACATCTTCTTGTCTAGAATAGTGAAACTTGCTGTATTATAATTTGGTGGTATGGAAGAATACTAATCATGTTAGCTTTAGTAAAAAAATGCATACACATTTTGACATGAAGAAATATCAAATATGGCCTAAGGTTATTATATAACAAATTGGATATATTGACTAGATATTGTATGCTAGTTTGCATTATACAGTATGCGTTCAGTTGAGTCCTATTCTTAAGGCTGCTACAACTTTTTTTAGGACTTTTCTTCAGAAAGCTTCTATTTAGCCATCAATCATTGTTTAAACATTGCTTTCTCCATCTATGTCAAGGTGTCGTTACTAATGATAATTATTTTCTGTATGTGGAAATGTGTATAAACTTTACAAGTTCACATAAATATCACATTTTACTTTACAGTCATTATTTAAAGGAACTAGGGCAGAATTGGATGGGCTAAATGTTATTTCTGACTTTTCTCCCCAGAATTTTAAATACAATGTGTGGGCAGTAAAGTTGCAACTTCTTGGAAAACAATACAAAACACATTGTATTGTTTATAACTGTGCTACAGTTATCTTAAATCATACACATTTCTCTTTCTTGCTCCTATTTCTCTGTTTAAATGTGTCACCTGTGTTTGGTATGTGTTCCATCATGGTAGACAAGATCCCAACAATATTGCAGGAGTCCACCATATTAATGTTGAATATTGAATTATTCTCTTGGAAGTATAGCATAAATGCATATATTATTTGCTTTCATTTTAGATTCAGATATTTGGTGTATTTTCTCTTTGTTCTTCCCATCAGGCACATAGATGATCTTTGACAATTGCTATAGCGAGGTCACGTTTCATAGTTATCGTAGGCTTTAGACATCCAATCAGTCAAAGACAATTTGAAATCATAGGTCACATTGTGGTCAAAATATTATTTTCTTGAAAAAAAAGCAAGCTGCAGTGGTAATGCAGATTAATAAACAATTTAATTAATCTAGCTATCGCTTCTTAGAAACAGAGTTGTATCTTTCTCTGAGTGAGGACATTTTTATCCATCCCCTGCTTAAATAACATCAACCAGGTTGAAAACTGATTGACTGCAACATGTTAAATTCAACTCAAGAACACAAGCATCTTATCTTCTTACAACATTGTCATTCAAGACTCTAAGCAAGACCATAGAGAAGATATAGGTCACTTACACTTCAAGGTTTATAAAGGCAACTGAAGACTGCTTACAGATCTATTATAAGGAATTGATTTGGATATATACAGAACTGTCTTACTCTTCAGCCTCTGTTATTTATTGCACTTGTAGACTTGAGAGACATAGTTTCCCTATAATCTTATTCATGACATAGAATAATGGAAACACAGAATCTTGGAATTAGAAGGGAAAGTAAGAAATGGGTTTCCAAATGTAGTTTGAATGATTTGAAAGATAGTGATTTTACTATCTCAGAAGTTGTCTTCTATTTACGGGCACCTCTGGGGTGTTCCCTGAGGATTGTTAGGTGAATGATCTGGATATTTGCAGAGGACTAATGTAGTATATAGGCAGATAAAGGCAATGAGAAATCAGGTTTGTCAATCTGATTTGGTTCTTATTACAGGCTGGTGAAGACTGAGGACATTCAGGTCCACAGACAGCCATCTGGTACTGGACTTGCTTTTCTGCAGGTCACCCCAAGCCATCTCCTAATTTCTCTTCCAGTTTTCTCTGTACTACAAGTACTGGTGTGCCCCAACTATATACCCAAACTCATTGCTTATAACAGTAAATCATAGTTAAGATCAGACCATAATGTTTAAAACAAGTTTAGTATTATCTTGGATATTTTTATAAATTAATATTATAAAGCATTTAAAATTAATTTACTGAAATAAACCAATAGACACAAACCCTAAAACTCGATATGAATATCTCTGGGAAAATAAGTGATTATCCTCTACAAATCAGTGGCATATTCTTCAGCAGTAGCAACTTGTCCAAAAAATAATACACTTTCCTTCTCTCCTTCTCATATCAGTAATCACCATAAAGTGCAGTATGCTTACCAAAATATTTCTCACACCTTATCCTATCTTCTCCATCCCAATACTATAATTTGTGTTGAAAAATTCATTTACCAACTTAAGTTTCTTCCATTATTTAAAAATGTTCATAATGGGAGACAGTCTATCATAGCTGTTAAATATACGGGTTCTGGAGTTAGACAGTGCTCGGTTCAAATTTACATTTGACTGGTGAGGTAATCTTTGTCAAGTTACTTAATTTCTCTAAGATGTATCTACTTGCTAAAATAAGCGGGATAATGATAACTCTACAATAATATTTGTAGGTTAAGTAAATCATATCTATATGTGTATATAAGTAAAATTAAAAAAATACTGTCTAGCATAAATAGGCATTAAATAAGTTTCTTCTTCTTTTTATTATTCTTATCTCCAAGATTCAGCTCAAATATCTCTTACTCAGTTAAGATTTCAGTATCTCTGGAAAAAGTCAATCCTTACATCTACTCTTGTCTTATGATGTCATCTTACAATCAAAGCTCTAGTATAGTAGTTACCATACTGCATCACTATTATTTACTTCTCTGTCTCCCTGGAAAAAATGTCCTTGAGGGAGAAGTCTGTGACATTAATCACTTACCCTCAGCTACCAGCATCATGCCTCATACAAAGAACATATTTAGTATTAATGGCCACAAATCCTAGGTACCAAAACGTTGCTACCATCTTCTAGTGACAATTAATGTATTTATGGGGTCAAAACAATTCAATAAGCACATGCTTAGTTTCAGGTAACACAATAAAAGGGCAAAATCTTCCATTACTCCTTATGAAATAAAATCCCTTATGTTGTTGTTGTTGTTGTTGTTGTTTTTGCGGTACACGGGCCTCTCACTATTGTGGCCTCTCCCGTTGCGGAGCACAGGCTCCAGACGCGCAGGCTCAGCAGCCACGGCTCACGGGTACAGCCGCTCCGCAGCACGTGGGATCCTCCCAGACCGGGGCACAAACCCGTGTCCCCTGAATCGGCAGGCGGACTCTCAACCACTGCGCCACCAGGGAAGCCCCCTTATGTTGCTTTTATACCCACACTTGTTACTTTAAAGGGAAATTTAATCAACAAACAGAAAATCACAGTAGATATACAGGATTCTTTCATTCAAAAATGAAACAGATATAGAAAATTTCCCCTAACATCCAAGCTAAATTTTAGCAATATTTATTTTAAGGTATAGTTAACTTAAAAAAAATCTGGAAATAAATTCTAAGAGTAATCTTCAAGTGGTAAGATAACATAACTGCTATCAGCATATGCTATTGGTGTTGATAAGATTAAAATGATGAAATTTTAAGTAACTATCAGAAGAACAATTTATGCAACTTGGAGACTGTCCAAATAAAAACCATATATGATAGTTAATCAATGATGCTGACATCTGCTTTCCCTAAAGATCCATAAGAGAATATTGGTGAAGGTTATTAAAGTAATTGGATGAGCAACTACTTTAAACATATCTTTAAATGATAGAAAATGGTATTTAAATTTCTCTAGGAAATAGATTCTGAAATAGATAATAGTAAAAAGATTTTAAAATTCTAAACCAATCTATATTTTAAAGTGATTTCATAAGTCAAATTAGTAATAAGGCTTAACTTTAGGAAGAAAAACAAGAAAAGTATGCAGAAAATCTCCATAATATTATGATATATGACATATATATTATGTATATTATGATAAACAAGTGTTACTGTCTACCAGATGCAGCTAAAATGAACTAAAATAGTAAGAATATATATAAATAAAAGATCTAAAACAGGCTTATTCAAATGTTTTTAATGGAATTTTACTAATCATTACTTCTTATCTCATTTTTTACAATAAACTCTATAAATTATTTTTTTAAATTCACCACATGGAGGTTTTACATTAAAAGGCTTTGGTAATAGAATTGTAAGTACAATTGAAACATAAGTCATAATGGACATGAACATTTGAAAAATAGAATGCATTAAATCACTAATTTAGCTGATGATCAAGAAAGGGAAGCAGGAAAGTACTGAAAATCTGTGTATATTTAGAGTGACAGATAGACCATGTTGGAAACTTATACTGTGGAATGAAATAAAAATAGTGTTATTGTTAAAGCATCCATAGCTTAATAAATCTGGACCCCAGACTAGTTGGTGCCTCAAAATGTTAAGACAATTTAGAAACTACATTATTTCTTTTTTAATGTAAGTACTTCATTTTCTAATTGAAAACAATACAGATTTATGATTTTAGTAACTGCAGACTAGATAAGTTAGACTTACCTTCTGAAAAAAAAAAAAAAGAAAACTGGAGGGAAAATTCTGCTTGAAGGCACAAGACAGCTAAGAAATAAATAATTACCCGGCCAAGATCCAGGAGAAGATAGAAATTCAGATATAAGGTCTCAATATTTGGAACTTTTAAAATCTTTGGGTGTTTGCTAATTCTAAGAGATTTTGAGTACGTCAATTAACAGCCTCCTTATGCTAAAGGAGCAAAGGTGGGAGAGCATGGCCACCTAAGTGTGGGAGGGCCTGGAAAACTCCTTGAATTTGCTTGGGACCCAACAGGGCTATACACTTTGAAAAACAAAACCAAACTAAACTAAACTAGAAGTAAACTGGCCTTCCCAAGGACCCAACTCCAAATTACCTTAATGCCTGAAATTGGATTAAGATGTGCTCAGATTGTTAGTGCTCCAGACACATGAGAGAAGTAAATATAAAACTTTGGGTATGAAGATGACATAAAGGCATAAATTATTTCAAATTTTAAAAATATAGTGTGTATCACAAAATTATAAATAAGAAGTGACACAGAGAGACAAAAATCACATAGATTAGAGTAATAACAAACAGAAGAAAGAGATCCACAGGTTTTCCATATGTTAAACTAATTAGGCATAGACTAACAATATAAAATAACTAAGTTTAAATTTTCAGGGTAAAAAAATTTCTTTGGAAATTTTGGAAGAAACATAGAATATTTGGAGAAGAATGAAATAGAAAATCTAGGATCAACAGTAAAAGTAACTGAAATTAAGAACTCAATGGGTAATCTGACACACAGCTCAAAAAAATAAAATATTCAGACTGAAATGTGGAGAGAAAAAAGAATGGAAAATAAAGAAAAGAAAGTATTTGACATAAGGCATAAGGTGAAAATGTATAATGCACATGTTAGATTCCCCAAAGGAGAGGAGAGAGAGAACGGGGCAGGCTCAATATTGAAGAGATGGTGGCTAAGAATTTCCAGCAGTAGTGACTAACATCAGCCACAAATTCAAGTGCTAAATGCCAAGTTTTAAAAAGAAAAGAGAAATATGGTTCAAATCACATTATAGTAATATCTCTGAAAACCAAAAACTAAAGTAGAATATCTTACAGGAAGCTACAGAAGAGAAAACTGATTGCCTTCAAAGAGAAAATAATAAAACAGAGAGCTTATTAACCAATTCAATAGAGAGTAGGAGAAAATGAAATGATATCTTTAAAGTGCTGAAGGAAAACACCTTAAATTAGAATTCTATGTCCAGTACAAATATTCATTAAGTATAAAAGTGAAATAAATAAACTTTCAGAGAAGAAAAACTGAGAAAATACATCTCCGGAAAATTTGCCATAAAGGAAAATCTAAAGGGAATTCTACAGGAAAAAGAAAGAAAATGAACACGAATAGCATCTTGCGAGAAAAGATAAAGAGCAAGAAAGGGGAAAATATACTATCAATTGGTAGCATTTACATACATTAACAAACATTACTGTAGCATATAACTAAAGATGCAATAAATTGGAATCAAAAGTCCTTAAAAGAAGGAAAGGGTCCAATTATCATTAGACTTTGACAAATCAAGATTCATGTCATAATCTCCAGGTTAAACACATAATAATGTTTTTAAAAAGTAGAAAATGTGTGAACAAAAGAAACTACAACAAGCATAAAAAATAGAAAGACCTCAGTAAAATAAATTTAAATTTAATTATATTGATGTTACATTAAAGATAAATGGATAAAACTAATTAAATGCAAAGGTTGTTCTACTTGATTTAAAAGATCACAGTTCTGTTTATTGTTTACAAAACAGTAAGATGCAGAAAAGATAAAATTAAAGAATGCAGTAAGTTATGACATGTAAAGACAAATTAAAATAAAACTAATATAACTATTAATATGAGACATTAGGACAAAAAGCATTTCTAGAGAAAGGGGGTATTTCACAGTGATAAAAGAATCAATTTAATAGAAATGTATAACGATTTTAATTTTGTTTGCAACATAAAAACATAGGCTTACCATATATGAAGCAAAACTTTATAGAACTAAAAACGGAAACAGGCAAACCTGTAATTCCATTAAAAAGCTTTAATAGAATTATCTTTTTAACTGTTTAACTACAGAACAGAAGCCACAAAGTCAGTTATAAGTGATTAGAAGACCTAAACAACATGTTTAGGAAATTTGACTTAATGTTAATTTTATAGTGTGTGTGTGTGTGTGTGCACGTGTGTGTGTGTGTTCACTAAATGTTATGGCATTGCAAACAAGACTGCAGAATGCCTTTTTAAATTTGCAACCACATAAGGAATTTCAGAATTTGAATTGATATATACTATATACTCTGACCACAATGCAATTGAGTTAGAAACAATACTAAAAAGTTATATATATATATATATATATATATATATATATATATATATATAGTAGCACATATACATGATGTAGCAGGGAAGATTCGTATTTGCCAGACCATGAGAAGATGGAGGTTCTTGGCATTATGCCTAATTTCCCTTCCCTGGCACTGGCTGACCAACTAGTCATTGGGGTTAGGGAACATGGAGCAGTTTATATCTCTGAAGAAAAGGATTTGTACAAAGTTGCCAGTGATGAGGACTTCATTAACGTTGGCCTCCAGCAATTTGGACAAAAGGTTTAAAAGTTGAAGGAGCCCTCAGAATCAAAGAGCAAAGAAGAGTTGATGAAGAATCCATATGTAAAGAAGATCATGAAGGACACCAGGAACATTGTCAACAGTATAGCTGATGAAATGAGACGCCTTTTGACTCTTACATTCCTAATTGTAGCCTCTATTAGGATTTCATCAACCTGTTTGGTTTTGCAATACTGGGTAAGGGAAGTGTTCCTGGCCATACATAATATAATATATATAATGGAATATAATTCAGCCATGAAAAGAAGGAAACCCTGCCATTTGTGACCATATAGATGTTCCTGGATGACATTATGTTAAATGAAATAAGCCAGAGTCTACAACCTTAATTAAGCAATGCCCCAGCTTGAACTTCTTATGGCCTCTCTATTCTATACGCAAACCTGTACCACCCACAATCTTCCTCATCTCAATTGATTATAATCCCAACCTGCCAGTTGCTCAGTTAAAAACTTTTGAGACGTTCTCAATGCATTTTTTTTCTTTCATGCTCTGCATTCAGTCTATTAGGAAATCTTATTGGTTCTATCTTTAAAATATATCCATAATATGACCACATCCATTGCTACTTTTCTGGTAGAAGCCACTATTATCTCTCACTCAGATTATACTAGCCCCTAAATAGTCTTCCTGTTTTCACTCTTGTCCCTCTAAAATGTATTCTCAGCAGAACACAGAGAATGATCCTTTAAAATTACAGTTCAGATCAAATTACTTCTTTTCACAAATTCCTGCTACAGTTTCCCATTTCATTCATAATTAAATCCAAACTCCTAAGGATGGCCTGCACACCCTGACTTAATTTCTCCTACCCTTCCGACCCTTCTACCCTCATTGTTGCTATCATCAACCCCTATCTCTTTTCTAACTTCATCTCCTATTTCTCTCCCTTTCTCTCATTCTATCTCAGCTATACTGGCCTTCCATTTTCCTTAAAGAGCAAGCATCCTGTTTAAAAATCATAGGGTCTTTGCATTAATTCTGTCCTTTGCTTGGGAGCTTCTTCTGTCAAATATTTGCTCATCTCACTTGTTCACACGCTTCAGGTCTTTGTTAAAATTTCATTTTCACTGAACATTCTATTTATAAATATATCTAGACACTGACACCTACATCTGTAGACTTTGGTCCCTGTGCTCTGCTTCATTTTGTATTTTTCTATAGCACATATCACAATTCTGTCAACTGTTCATTGTTTCATTGTTTTTTAACACTCAAGGTTCCCAAGCACGTATGGCTTGGCCTTATACATATTTCATGAACAATAAATATTTGTTGGGAATTCCCTGGCGGGCCAGTGTTTAAGACTTTGCCTTCCATTGCAGGGGGGTGTGGGTTTGATCCCTGATCGGGGAGCTAAGATCCCACATGCCTTGTGGCCAAAAAACTAAAACATAAAACAGAAATAGTATTGTAACAAATTCAATAAAGACTTTAAAAATGGTCCACATCAAAACATCTGTAAAAAATTAAAATAAATATTTGTTGAATAAATTAAATATATTAAAGGAAAAAATAGATCAAATACCAGTTTCAGAAAATAAAATTAGAGAATATTTGTCCAAATTAGGACAGAGAGACATCAAAAAAGGATCAGAAGCATAAAATCACAAAGAAAAATGTAGATATTACTGAAAACCTTAAATTTTTAAAATTTTATTTAGAAAAAAATGTATAAACAAGTGAAAAATATCTTCTGGATGCTAAATATGTATAATATCTGCATATTGATAAGAAAAACAAACAATCCAGTAGAAAAACAGGTGAAATGTATAAACAGCATTTTATAATCAAGAAATTCTAAAAAGCAATGAAATATTTGAATGTTTTTTCAAACTTAAATTGAAGCAATAATGAGACACCATTTCTCCCAAAACATTGACAAAATAGTAAAGGATGATTGCTTCCAATAACAGTAAGAATGCAGAACCAGAACATTGCTAACGGGGGTATGATAGATTTAGCCCTTTTGGAAAGTAATTTGAAAATACCAACCAAAAATTAAAATACAGATATTGTTTGATAAAGCAATTACACTTATGGAAATTAATTATCTAGAAATATATGAGTAGATAAAGATACAAATAAAAATGTATGTCTAGATATATATACTGAAGCATTGCTTAGAGTGACAAAACTAAAAATAACAAAAATACCCATAAAGAAAAGAATGGACTGAAAATTTGTGATGTACATCCTTACAGAGGAAAATTGTACAGCTCTTAATGAAGATAGATCAGTCTAACAGAGATGGATTGGTCTGAGTCTACTGAGCTAGAAGGAGGTTTACAATGTGCTTTGGTTTAACATGAGGAAAGTAAGTTGCAGAGTAATATCTAAATATGGTATTATTTAGGTAAAAATTTTACAAAGAACAATAATTATGAAAATATTGACATATTAATAGTTAACATAAATATAGGGAGAGGTAAAAGGGATAAAAATGAACTGTTGGGGTGAGAATGGTGGTAGGAAATTTTTAACTTTATCTTTTTAGCTATTTAGAGTTTTCTTTTTAACTTGCTACACTGAGTAAGTATAAAATCTGCTCTTTAAAACTAAAAGAAAATGTAAAACAGTGGAATAGTACACATTTTAATGTCAGACAAAATCAGATACAAATTTGATGCTCATTGCTAAATTCCTATGTGACCCTAAGTAAGCTAATTAATCACTCACTAACCTCATCAGCCCAATAGGTGTTAATCAAAGGAATTATACAAATCAGTTATCAGAATATAAGGGCAGGATATCACCTGATGAATAATGGATATTAGTCTTATTATATGGATTCTTGGATTTTATACAATAATAAAGTCAAAGTATTGTAATTGAGTAGTGAGATAATAAAATTAGGGGAGAAGAAGGAGAAGGAGGAGGAGAGTAGATAAAGGAAAAGAAAAGTAGAAAAAGGAAGTTAACAGTTATTATGAACTTGCTATAAGTCAGACAATAGCACCAGGACTGGCATTGACTAAATCTTTACAATATATGACTGCATGTATAAAGTACTGACAACTAGTAATGAGTTAGGTACCATTATACTTTCAGTTTTACAGAGTAGGAAACTGTAAGTTATAATTTGACTCACTATAATAAAAAAATATAAGAATTATCTTGAAAAATTAGTGGCCACTGTATTTCAAAAATGGAGTATCATGCAAGGCTAAGATATGGCCAATAATTTTAATTCTTTGGATCCTTTGGAAAACATTTTATTCCCAAGAGAAAGCACATTACTTATTAAATGCTTTTTATCCTCATTCTGGAGGATACTCATTACTAGAGTGGCAGTAACTACCATGACTAGCTAAATTAATAAAATATTTTCATAAATGGGAATTTTTAAGTGAATAAATATATGAAATCACAAAATACATTATTTCAATCTAATCATTTACAAAGGAAATTCCTTGGGATTGAAAGGGGAAGAAATAAAAAGTCTACTTTTTCAGTAGAAGATACAGAAATCTTTTTTGATAGCAAGGAAAATTTTATGAATGCATTAATATTTTTGAACTTTTACTTCTTTTTCTTAATAGAGGTGAAAAATGCCAAGAGATATTTAATATTAACACAATTTGCAACAGCATGAAACTTTGTACTTTAACAGCTTGCACCTAGTGAAAACTGTACTGCAAATACATATTTATGAGCTTGTTATTTTAGTTAATTATATACTCGATTAGAAACCATGATAGAGCTGGCAGTTATTATGACTACAAATAAATGTTTATTTTTTGTGGTTCTATATTTTATAAGATAATGACTTAACAAGAGCTAAGGAAATTTAACCATTAGCCTTTGTGAGTCAGCTAATGCTATATCTTTTAATAGCATTCTTTGCCTGGCGGGTTTAATAAATATGTGGTTGATGCAGTTGAAAATTCACTTATAAGAACTGGATACTTAGATTTTTTCAAAAAAAGTAATTTTGTAGGGTTTTTCATTTACATATGGCAAAATCAATAAGTCTTAGTCCCATAAAAATAAAATTCCAGGGCTTCCCTGGTGGCGCAGTTGTTGAGAGTCCGCCTGCCGATGCAGCGGACACGGGTTTGTTCCCCGGTCCAGGAAGATCCCACATGCTGCGGAGCAGCTGGGCCCGTGAGCCATGGCTGCAGAGCCTGCGCGTCCGGAGACTGTGCTCCGCAATGGGAGAAGCCACAACAGTGAGAGGCCCGCGTACCGCAAAAAAATAAATAAATAAATAAAATAAAATAAAATAAAATAAAATTCCCTTATAAAAATAAAAATGGTATAGAAAAATTAATTTTTAGAAATATCAACAATTTGAAAGAATGGGAAAGATATTTCCCTCTATTCTTAGCTGAAACACAAAAGAACTACAAACTGAATATTTATTACAGAATAAATTATGAGGTAACAATAAAAAAACACTAGAGGGCTTCCCTGGTGGCGCAGTTGTTGAGAGTCTCCCTGCCGATGGAGGTGACACAGGTTCGTGCCCCGGTCAGGAAGATCCCACATGCCATGGAGCGGCTAGGCCCGTAAGCCATGGCTGCTGAGCCTGCACTCCGGAGCCTGTGTTCCGGAATGGGAGAGGCCACAACAGTGAGAGGCCCGCGTACCGCAAAAAAAAACAAAAACAAAAACAAACCACTAGAAAAAAGAATATGTATAATGAAAGCTTAAAAGTCAATAGAATTATATTTCTTAAATGTCCAGCATACCTCCCGCATATAGCATGTAACCATTTTTTTTTTACTTTCCATGCTTCATATTCCTTATTTTTAATTTTTATTATTCAGTGAAAGAGAAAGGGGACATGGAATGATCTTTAACAAACAAAACGCAGTATTATTTATAACAGAACTTAGCAAAGTCATTCTCCTTCCTGGTTCCAATATAAAAAGAGAATGGTTTAATTCTGCCCTTCTCCCAGGGCACAATTATCAAAAAGTGGCCCTTGTGAATTCTTATCCCAAAGAATATAAGGATACCACTTATTCAGAAATTATTTTGGGAACATAGGCTGAGAAAACTTTTGCAATTATCAGAATTATACTAGGAGATATTTTAAAAGAAGTTCTTTAGGCTTGAGAGAAATACCTGATAGAAACTTGGATCTATGTAAAAATAAAGATCACTGGAAATAGTTAATATGTGATTTTTAATAATCTGTTTTCTTTCACATTAATTTCATTAATGGACAACTGAGTACTAAAGTAATAATAATAATGATGTATTTTGGAGTTTATAATATATGTAGAGTCAAATATATAACAAAAATAGCGTAAAGAATGGAAAGTAAAATAGAACTATACTTTCGTAAGATTATTACAATACATATTGGTTGGACTTTATTTCAAAGTAGATAGTGATGTTACTGATATATTGTAATCCTGAACTAAAATAATAAAATAAAAATGAATTAATTAACACACATAACTAAAAAGCTGTTAGAGGAGATAAAGTAAAACACCAAAAATACTCAATTAATCCAAAAATAAGGAAAGGAGAAAAATGGAACAAAGAGCAAATAAAGAACAAATAGCAAGATAGTAGACCTAAACATATTAATAAATTACATTAAATGTAAATAAACCAAATACTTCAATTAAAGGACGATTTTTTTATTAGATTTAAAAAGTAGAAGTCAAAAAATATTGTTTAAAAGAGACAGATTTTAAAGAGAAATATTTCAAGAGAAGTAGTATCACTAAGGATATTTCATAATGATAAATGGGTCAACCCAATAGGAATCTATTACAATCCTAAATGTATATGTAACTAAAAATAGAGTAAACAAACTAACAAAACTATATAAAAATTCTACAATAATTATGGAAAATTTTAATGACTCTTCCTCTTAAATTAATGAAACAAGAGACAAAAATTATTTGTCAAGGTGTATTTTACTTAAATATTTTCAACTTTACTTAATTAACATGTAAAGAACACTATAGCCAAGTACTACAAAATACAAATTATTTCATGCACACAAAACAAGTCTCAATAAATTTCAAAGATTTTATATTATGCAGAGTAGGTGCTGTGACAACAATAAATACAACTAAATTGGAAATGAATTAAAAAATTTGTGGGAAAATCCCCAAATATTTGGAAATTAGCCTATATTTTACTAAATAAGCCTTAGGTCAAAGACCTCACACAGGAAATTAGATATCAATTCAAATTCAATGAAAATAAAAACACACAGTCAAAATTTGTAGGATGCATGTAAAACAGTGCTTAGAGAAGAATCATAGCTCTAACTGTTCATGAAAATAATTAAATCAATGATCTAAGCTTTCACTTTAAGAAATTACAAAAGCACACCAAATCAATTGGAAAGTATGCAGGAGGAAGGAAATAAAGAGTGGAAATAAATGAAATGGAAACATACCAATATTAGAGAAAAATTAACAAAACTGAACATTCATTCTTTTCAAAGAATCAATGTAGTTGATCAACTACTGACTAGACTGAATAGAAAAAGCATTGTCAAAAACAGATGCGAAATTAAAGTATCCTTATGGTTTCTAGACACATAAGCCATTTTTTGTCAATAACTTCAACAACCTTAGATGAAATGGTCTTATTTATAGGTAAAAGAACATGACCAAAACTGACACAAGAAGATAAAAATTAAAAACCCATATCTAAGAAATTAAATTCATAGTTAAAAATCTTTCCACAACAAAACCTTTAGGCACAGATGGCTTCTCTGGTAAATTCTCTCAAATATTTAAAGAATAAATAATATTAATATTAGACAAACTCTTTCAGAAAGTAGAAGAGGAAGAAACACTTCCCAAATCATTTTATGAAGGCAACAAAATCTCAAATTTAAAAACAGACAAGACCATTGTAACAGAAGACAATTCCACATACAGGAAAGCAAAAATCTTTAACAAAATATTAACAAAGCAAATCCAGAAATGCAAGATTGAACTTTGAAACATCAATGCAAGTAAGATTAACAAAATAAACAGCAATGATACAATCATTTCAATGGATGTAGATTTTTAAATTAAAATCTTTAATAAAAATTTTGAAAATGTTTATAAAATTCAACATCCATTCAAAATAAAATTTTAAAACTATCAGAAAACCAGGACGAGAAAATATCTTTATGACCATGGATAGATAAATATTTCTTAGAACACAGAAAGGTATATAATTATGGAGGTCAAAACTGATGAATTGTACTTCATTAAAATAAAAAAAATTATGCAAACTAGAAACACTGCTAATAGAATCAACACCTAAATCAAAGCTTGGGAGAATATATTTGCAATACCTATATATGACAGAGAACTTGCATCCAGAGTATATAAAGAATCAATTAAGGGCTTCCCTGGTGGCACAGTGGTTGAGAGTCCACCTGCCGATGCAGGGGACGCAGGTTCGTGCCCCGATCCGGGAAGATCCCACGTGCCGCGGAGCGGCTGGGCCCGTGAGCCATGGCTGCTGAGCCTGCGCGTCCGGAGCCTGTGCTCCGCAACGGGAGAGGCCACAACAATGAGAGGCCCGCGTACCGCAAAAAAAAAAAAGTATCAATTAAAAGACAAACTTCCATTTGAAACTGACAAAAGACTAGAAAAAAACAATTTGCAAAAGAAGACTTAAAAGTGGCCAATAGACATTTGAGAAATTATTAAGGATTACTAGCTTCATATGCAAATTAAAACAACAATAAAATATCACTAAGGGTCCACTAGAATGACTAGAATTTTAAAATATTAACACCAAGCGTTGGCAGGCATGTGCAGAAACTTATCTGTTTAGTCCTGTGGGAGTGTGAAACAGTACAACCATGTTGGAAAACGTTTTTGGCAGTTTCTTACATATAAATTTAAGCCTATACCTATCCTGATACACAGAATTTTTCTCTTAGATATTTGCTGCAGAGAAATAAAAGAGGTATGTTTTTAATATCATTCTTTTTCTACTTTTTATCTTCCCTCTTTTGCTTGTGTTTCCAACAAATTTTACATTATATTTTACCCACTGAAACATTATGTGGGCTATTTACCTGTTATTTGTATAAACAACAATAATAAATGGAAACTAGAACTCAGCTTTAGGGAATTGGTTAAATATATTGTAGTGCAGATAAATGATGAGACATTATTATAAACATTAAGAATTTTGTTTTAAAAACATGTTTCAGATAGGAAAATATAACTTGACTTTTCAGCATTACTATTTGCCACAGCTGCAGTCTCATCTTGAAAACTTTCTTCACTTGGTCTGTGGAACACCATTACCCCTTTGGCTCTTCTACATTACAATGTGCTCCTTCTTAGTGTTCTGTGTTGGATTCTTTCCCTCCAAATGTTGAAGAGCATCAGGACTTACTCTTCATACCTCTTCATTTCTCTATCAGAACTCATTCTCTAGTGACCTCATTTTTTTTAAATAACTTTAAATATATCTGTGCATGGAAGACCACTAAAATTATATCTCCAGCCTGAATGTGTCCCTTGCACTCAAACTGTTTATCCAACTAAAAATGCCATCTTTACTTAGATATTTATTAGGCATCTCAAACTTGTCATGCCCAAGGCAAAGTCAGTTCATCTCCTCCCTAGCTTTCTGCACCTCAGTAAATGGTGTGTTCCACCCATCCATTTGCTCAGGGTCATAATTCTCATCCCCCCTTCTTTTTTTATACCCCACATCCATTCCATTATCAAATCCTCCTGGCTCTATCTTCAAAATATATCTCCCATTTAACCATTTCTCTCCAGTTTTGCTGCTACTATCCTAGGTCAAGCCATATATTCTCCCTCCTGTTCTGTTTAATAACCTAACTGATCTCCCTACTTGTACTCTTGCTCTTTCATTCTACTCTGCATACAGCAGCCAGAGTGAACTTTCTTAACATGTCAGGTTATGTCACTGCCCTGATCTAATATGCTCCACTGGAAGAACTCCAAAAATGTTAACAAAGTCTTCTTGATAGATTACAATTAATCTGGCCTTAATGTTTACTTCTAGAGTTGTAATTTTCTACGATTATCATATAATCATCTATTGCTTCTAAAAAGAAAGAGCATATATAAATTGGTTTGGCAAATCAAGATGGTAAAAACACTCAACATCATAAAAAGAAAAGAACATTGAAAGGAGATAAAAGAAATGAGAAACAGTTTGTTCCACTGCAATACATGAATATTTTATTTCATTTCTGAAATGGTGAAATTAATAAGACTGTACAGAAATAAAGTGTCAGGTGAATACCTATTATCTTTTATTGTATATGAATGTAATTGCTATTACATGGTTTACTTCATAATATCCAAGTGCATATTAAATTCTTTGTATGTATGTTCATAACATTAAAAAGATAGTCATTTTAAAATGACTTTAAATGTGTCTTCCAATGAATTTCTCCCAATGGTCCTAATTTTTAATTTCTTGGTCCTAATTTTTAATTTCTTTGTTCTCTTAATACACACATACACACATATATATATAAAGGTGTGTGTGTGTGCGTGTGTGCGTGTGTGTGTGTGTGTGTGTGTGTGTGTGTGTGAGATCAATTGAAATCTGAATAGGACAGAGTCCCTAATGATTCTCCCCTTCATAATAAAAATATTAATTTTATTTTATCTAGGAGTTAAGCCAATTTACTTTGTTCCAGACTGTGTAAAACATTTTACATACATTGTTTCATTATACTCTAAAACAAATGTATGATGTAATATTATTATCCCAGTTTCTGAAATTTAGAGAGGTTAAATATCTTGCCAAACGTCATACATTAAGTAATAGTAGTACAATTTGATTCTGGAATCTTTGTACTTCTGCTACTTCCCAATATTAATACAACACCCTATTAATACAAACTGAGACTGAATTTGCTTTTTTGTTAGGCATCTCATACCACATACTTATATTAATCTTACTGTTTATAAAACAAAACAAATAAAAACAAAAGAACAAGAGAAAATAAAAATATCTAACGCCTGGAACACAGAAGATTCTCACAAAAATGCCACCTCTATGCCTTTAAATATTTCTGTTTAAAAACATATAGACTAACTTAAGATGTGCATCATTCTTTACTTCTGTAGACCTTCTCTGTCATTGTTATTGTTGTAACAGAGATATTCTCAGTCTTACAAGTCAGGATTGTTATAATAAGAACTTCTTAAATAAAAATACTGACAAATGGACTTAAGCTAATTTTTGTTCTTGCCTAAAACATTAAATTGTTTCTTCATTCATGCAATGATGACGTATTATTTGCATATTCATTTTGTAAAAGCAAAATTAACCATTCCCCAAAATAAAATTAGATGGTCTCTTAATTTTCAGCCATTACCTCATTTTTTTCCCCTTTGAAATCACAGCAAAACGCCACCTACAGTAGTTCATATTCTACCTAGTTATGAGTTTTGAATTCAGTGCCATATAATTAGTTTCTTTTAAAAGTTTTGTAATCCTGTCAAGACAATTCCTTTGGTATCTTGGCAATTTAAAGTTGCTATGTTTCAGAACATGTGCATTTTCTTTGAGAATAACGACTATTCCCAAATTAGACCATTGTTTTAAAAAATTTAAAAAAAGGCTTGTCCTAAGTGGTGTTCATATATGTGATATTTGCAAGTTAAGGAGATCTATTTTTAATGGCATGCTATCTTTATATATAATTCCAACAAAGACATGCAAAATAATACACTCTTTCAATCATTTCAATGTTTAAAGGGTGCATGCAAAAGACACAGTAGAAGAAGAAAATGATTTCTCATATGAATCTTGAAAAATACAAAATTTGGGATTATTTTGTACATGTAATTTTTATTCAGCCTAATTATTTTCTTAACAAAGATACTGTGACGGATCCCCTAATACTGAAGGAAGGAAAATCTGGCATCTATGTTTCATGCAGACACCACAGAGGTCTCCCCTCCCAATCAAACGTTCTAGTCTAACACTACCTTGCAACAGAACTTAACTGTCCATCACAAATTACTCAAATATAAGTCACCCCAATATCTATGTTTCTATTCTAGAACAAATGGAATCCTCACAAAGTTTTTTTTAATTCCCATAAAAATAATCTGGTTTTTTATCCACTCAGCTATGCTGACAACTCTATTCTAATTGAAAAAAATAATGCCATCATTTAACAAAGCTTACAACTATGTTTGAATTATCTCACATCAATCAATTATAATTACAAGAATAAAGAGTGCAGAAATTAGCTTTAAAACATTTCCAGTTACTTGAAATTTGTAATTATACTTTTTGTATTGTATGATATTATACCTAAATGTCTCCAGACGTAAGTACCTCAACAAAAAGTTAAATAATTTTAATTTCTTACATATACAAAATAACAATCTGAATTTTTCCCTAGAATTATAGGAAAAAACACTCTAATATATGTTTCCACTATTTTCTGTAGCCTCCAGATAATTACTTATGCTCATAAGCTTCCTTCTCTATTCCACATACCATCTACTCCATTTGATTACACATATTATCTACTCCATTATTCTATTCATGCCCTGAAGCTTTCATCTCATATATTGTGATTAAAACCCAACTATTATTTTTCATAAATAATAACAAGCTCATTTGAGTTATTGAGTATAGCAGAGATTTATTTATTTTTTCCCCTGAGGATATGTGATATTTACATATTTAACTTATGTAACAACAAAACTTAGCTGGAAAAGCAGAGAAGAGATGGAAATTTACATAGCTAAACCAGAATCTTTTTGAAAAAAGAACAGAATAATGGAAGAACAGTTCTAATGTTTCCTGAGATTTATTTTTGTTTTGGTGATATTGTTTACTTTTCCCGACCCAATTAAAGATAAAAGTTTCTATATTTTATAAACTTTAATTTACTCTTTGTGAAATTCTCTTACTGCATCCCCCCCAACCCTTTGAGAACATATATTACATATTCTACTCAGGTTACTGGGTTTCCTTGTTCTTATGAGTGAGATACCAATGCTAAAAATTTTAGCAAACATTTCCTTGAATATGTTAGAAGATGGATTTGTAGAATCACATTTTCACATTTCTCTGATTTTCTTTTAATTTTGGAAAAAGAATCGTGGGAGTTGAGGGAACACTTGTTATGTTGGCTAATGCGGCCCTTCCCTTTGGCAGAGCCAACTAAATACCAAGTGAGGGCTCTGATCGAATAATTTTTCATCAGTGAATTACTATCTGTTGCCCACCCAGGTCTGAAGTTGAAACTGAGTATAGGTTTTCATGTATTTACTACTGAGTTGTGTGAATAAAAGTAGGAGAGCTTGAAGACAATTTTCAAAAAAATAAATGCAAAGATTTAGCAATTTAAATATTGAAGAAATAAAGTCAATGCTCAAGGAAGTTATTCTAAAATGCAGAATATTGCCTGTGGAAAACTTGGACAATCATGTGGTGTAAAACCAATGTTTATTCTTAAAATTGTTTGTTCCTAGAAAAGCTGGAGAAAGAATAGCAAGTCCTTATCAGTATACTTTTCCAGTAAAAAATGCCATAAGAAGATAATCTCAACTAAACTAATGAAAGATCCATCTTACGTCTTTTTAACACTTATTTTTTATATTAATTAAAAAAAACTATACTTGTTTTTTAAAATGTCATTTGTGGGCTTCCCTGGTGGCGCAGTGGTTGAGAGTCCGCCTGCCGATGCAGGGGACACGGGTTCGTGCCCCGGTCCGGGAAGATCCTACATGCTGCGGAGCGGCTGGGCCCGTGAGCCATGGCTGCTGAGCCTGCGTGTCCGGAGCTTGTGCTCCGCGACGGGAGAGGCCACAACAGTGAGAGCCCTGCATATCACAAAAAAAAAAAAAAAAAAAAAAAAAAAAAAAAAAAAAAAATGTCATTTGTGAATTAAAGTCATTTAAAAATAGCCTAAAGGAAAATACATAAGGCAGTTCTACCAGCCTCGTTGCTAATTTCTTGTGCACCCAGGTACCCTGATACTTTCAGGTTTTGCACTAGGAAACTTCCCACAGCTTTTCACTTGGTTCAGTTTCTCACCTATTTCTTCAAAAATACCATTCCTAAAGTACCAGAACTCTGTTACTCTCAGTCTACCTTACTCAGTTTGATTTTTTTCATAGCACTCATTATATTTCAGTGAATCTATAATACAACATGCAGAAGAAGCATCATTAGTTTATTACCACATTGTGGCTTTAGAAGATGTACACAAATTCTCTCACACTCCTCCATTCAAAAGATAAGCCTAATTCTCATCCTCTTGAATGGGAGCCAGATGAAATGATTATTAAGGAATAGGATGTGCCAGAAGAGGCAACGAGTCAAAGTCTCTTAGTTGCCTGCTGTGAGGGAAGTAAGCAACCATGGATATAATGAAGCCTGTGAAGATGCCCACATAGGAAGGAGTGAGGCTTTCTTCTAACCATCAGCACCACTGACTTGCCATCTCTGGGAGTGTGTCATCTTGGAAGTGAATGGTTTGGATCCAGTCAAACTTTCAGATGACTGCAGTCTCAGGTGACATTTTGACTACAATCTCATGAGAGAAGACAAGCCAAAACTGTGCAGCAAAGCAACTCTATAATTCCTGACTTATAGAGACTATGAGGACAAAACATGTTTGTTGTTATATTAAGGCATTTAAATTTGAGAGTACGTTATTAAAAAACAATATATAGCTAGCTAATACAATCACTATTGAAAAAGTACTGCCAATGGCACTAACAAAATCCTCTTTTATCACTTACAATTGCCATTTTATATTTAATGAAAGAAATCTTTGAAACTAATTTAGACGTATATTTTAATCATATGTCACTCTCTTGCATACACATAAATGAAAATGCAAGTGGAAGAAATTGGAGAAGATATACCTAAAACTTCATTTTAGTATCCAATTTCTCTGACTATACTTTCAACTCAGGATTATCAACATCTGTGTTTTTCAACACAATATAACCTGCAGCGCCATTAGGAGTATTGATGAGGGGGATTTCTTGAAGGAATCCTACATTATTGTCTCTAAGAATTTCTATAATCTGGTATATTTGTAACTTTACATAAAATAGGTGCTTAAACAGGATATTATCTCATTTTAAAATTGTCCAAGTTTTAGGTGTATGATGTAGAGGAAACTTCTCCTTTAAAGTATACTTCATTTTGCTTTCGTCAGTACCAACTCATGTATGACTATTTTCTTCTCTGTATAAGCCAAATACATGTCTCATGTCTGTATTCTAAACACCATATCAAGAAATAGGAACTCTCCCTCTTGCACATACTTTCCAGGAACTGTGCCCATTTTTCTGAGAAATTATGTTTTCATCACCTCAAGTATGAGTGACTATGTAGTCAGAAAACAGAAGCCAGTTCCCCAAAATTGGTACCTACCAAAGGGCTTTCCTGTGTAGAGTGACCACAATTAATAATAGTTTTTCAGTTCCATGAAACTCAAGGTAGATATGACTAAAATGAACAGGCTTCCTTGGAAAAGCCAAGCAAGAGGTACATATATTGGTTGAGTGGAACATTAATATATTAATGAAATTGATGACATCAGTGATTTATTTCATTGACAGAATTTAGAATGAGATTCATTTATCATTATCCCCTAGTCATCCATCAGCAGTATATGGCCCCAAGCATTTAGCCTCTTATTAGCAATTTAAGTTTTT
Organism: Lagenorhynchus albirostris; assembly: GCF_949774975.1. Classification (NCBI taxonomy): domain Eukaryota; kingdom Metazoa; phylum Chordata; class Mammalia; order Artiodactyla; family Delphinidae; genus Lagenorhynchus; species Lagenorhynchus albirostris. The sequence goes on from NC_083102.1 coordinate 63,047,112, forward strand.
TTTGTAGTAATTATACTGGAGAAACAATGTACTATGTTTGTGGTTCATTTGATTACAAGTAAAATATAAACAAAATTAATATTTTATGGAAAACAATCTTTTATATTCTTCAAATGATTGTTCTACTACTTTTTAAAATATATTTTATACAGTTCAATCTTCTGTTGTCCCCAGATTACCTGTTTTGAAAAGACAACTAATATTAATTCTATAGTAATACTCTTTTCTTCAAAAGGAAGTATGAAAATAAAGTCCCTGGTAAAAATGGATGAATATTAGGTAATGTCCACTTGATGTGTAAGATGTCCAAGACTTAATCAGATAACATCAATAAAGTGCACATACACACACGTGCATGCTCACACACACACATACACACTCCTCGGAGATATTAGATAAGTAAAACCACAGATTAGCCTGAAAACCCGCTCTGCTTTTTCAAAGTTAAAGCCCCTAAAGAACCATTTTGGAATTGGAAGAATTCAATGAGACAGTCTCACAGCAGACAGATTAGAAAGCAGTAAGAATCACAAGAAAGCAGCCTCTGGAAAACTGACCAGAATTTATAACATTTAGATCAAGTTCTGAACACATGGCACCTAAAGAGTCTACACTGCAGATTAAGTTTAGTCCTCTCTTATTTTCTTGTTGTCTAATTTGTTCAAGCTAAGAATAAAGGTGACCGTTTTCTCTTTACCACTCAAGGAAGTTTTTCCTAAGGAAATTCCTGAGCTGTCTCTCAATGACTTGGCTTGCTCTATCACTTTTCCAGCTGCTAGTAAATAACAAATAGTAAGTACAGGATAATGTATTGTGCTAGACATTTTGTGTGTGTGTGTGTGCGGTACGCGGGCCTCTCACTGTTGTGGCCTCTCCCGTTGCGGAGCACAGGCTCCGGACGTGCAGGCTCAGCGGCCATGGCTCACGGGCCCAGCCACTCCGCGGCATGTGGGATCCTCCCGGACCGGGGCACAAACCCGTGTCCCCTGCATCGGCAGGCGGACTCTCAACCACTGTGCCACCAGGGAGGCCCCGTGCTAGACATTTTAAAGTGAATTCTTTCTTAAACTTAGCCATAACAAGATATTAAACTATGTTGAAATGAATGTAATTGAATTATTTTAAAAATGGAAGGGATCTAAAATATAAGCATATATAATACATTGTGGTATCCCACCAGAAAAAGGTAAAATGGTAGGAGGGCAGGTGTATGGGGTTTGGAACAGATAGAGAAGCCAGAAGTTGTCAGGAAACCTTCAAAGAAGAGCTGAAATGTGCCATAAGAGTTTAGATTATTTTTAATGTGTAGGAGCGCATTATACAGGAGGATTGGGTTGAGGATATTCTAGGCATATGGAATAAAACATGCAAAGTTCTGTGATAACCTCAGAAATAGTGAAAAGTTCAATGGGGAGACAATATAGGATGCATGATGGAGACTACATGGATAGACAGGAGTATAATATAAGGTACATAGACAGAGGGTACATGAATGGCTGAGTAAGGAATATAGGGTAGGGTGCATGATGGAGGAGGGTACCAAGATGAATGGGAAGAGAATGTAGGGTTCATAGAAGTGAATTTGTCAAAGGAAGCCAGGGCAAAAACGTGAAAACCATGTGGATGTTACCACAGAGTTTTGATTTTATCCTTCAGGCAACAGAAGAGCCACCAGCCTTATGCTGGGAAAGAAATGATAAAATGTGAAAACTATGAAAAGCTCATCCTATAGCTATATAAAGAATGGCCAGGAAACCAGAAACGGCTAGGCCACCAAAATAGTCCAAGTAAAACTTGTAGACTTCTCACAAGCATTAAACTCAAAGAGATAAATCCTTAATTATAGAATTTTAGGCGTTATGACTTGGAAAGACATTGTGTGCATAAGATTTTAGATCACCACTAATAAACTTATTGCCAGGTACCAAGTTAACAGAAAAAGACAATGTTAAGGTCAAAACACACCTGCTAACCGAAACCATGTTAGCTTCTGCCCTCATGAGTTTGACAACAGAATTGTGAACATATATTTCAACATATTTTTAAAATACGTATTTAAAAAAATTTTTTGTTGGAGTATAGATGATTTAAAATGTTATGCTAATTTCTGCTGTACAGAAAAGTGAATCAGTTATACATATACACATATCTACTCTTTTTAAAATTCTTTTCCCATATCGGTCATTACAGAGTATTGAGAAGAGTTCCCTGTGCTAAAATACACATTTATTTTTTTTTGGCTGTGCTGTGCGGCATGCAGGATCTTAGTCCCCCGACCAGGGATTGAACCCATGCCTGCTGTGGGGGAAGTGTGGAGTCTTAACCACTGGACCGCCAGGGAAGTCCCTAAAATACGCATTTTAAGGCATTATGTTAGGTGCTAGGGCATTAGGTTAGGTATTATGTTGGATGCTACGGCATGAACTTAGGTGCAGGGGCAGGGGTGGAAATAGAATAAGGATCATGAAGTAAAGATGGAAAAAAAATAGGGCTGCTGGTAGACATGAATTAATCTTTGTGGTACTGTTTTCTCAATAGTTTAAATGCTTTTTGTACCATTTTAAAATACACTAATATGGTTTGGAAAGAGAAATAATTTTAGAACCCAAGCACCAATAATCTTAGTGACAAAGGGCCTCCATAAGATGAGAGTGAAAGGAATCAGAAAACATTTTTGTGCTGATCTGCTTGACAGGAATGCTTTATGCCTTACTGACTGATTAAATCAGCTCCTAGTGCTATTGGAGTCTAAAATAATAGCTGAGGAAATTAGAATGAGTCTTAAATTTACTGATAATTTTGGCAATTGTTGAAATCTGGTCCATGTGCAGCTTAGCTCATTATGCTTCAGTGGTTTCTAATGTACAATGTACTTTTAAGATATTTTTCCCCAGATAGAAATTGTCTGCCTTACCTTCAGCGAAATTGTATCCGCAATGAAAGATCAGATTAAAGGGAATAAGTGCAATGCTTATAAATTTGGATTAAGAGAACACAGCTGAAAGGGTGCTTCAAATGTATCTTTAAACCTAAGTGCAAAATTTCCATATATACCTTGAAATATGTATTGGGGTATTAAATGTGCTCAGTAAGCTAAGCAATGTGTTAGATAATTAATAAACATTTAACAGCATTGATTTTTACAGCCAGCTTTATTGAACTTCTTATCAGTATTGAGCAGATGGGTCATAACTATGAAAAGTTATATTTTAATCATGATTACTATATGTGGATTATATTTGAAAAACACTGTTCAGTGAAGCATTTACGAATGTAATTTAATGCACAGAGCAATACCCCAAAGTTAAGGTATTTTTCCTGCATTAAATGTAAAGGTACTTAACTGATGTACATAGAACATTACGGAGTTGTTTAAACATAATTTTAAATGAAAAAAACAATCCCCTGTATGAAAGAACAAAGTAGTATGTACAATGTCAGTTAGGAGTAAACAATTCGATTGATTTTTTTTTTTATGTAGTACATAATAAATCCATTCTCATTACTCTTTAAAATCATCCTTAATATTTATTAAGAATTATGTTCGGAATTTTATATAACTACTGTAGAAGTGTGTAGTTCTAAGGTAATAATCTTTCTTAATGATAGCCACTGTGTAATGTCTTAAATTGCAGTGAAAACATACACAAACACACACGTGCATCAAACATTAATTGAACCCTGTCACAGGACTGAAAATATGTGAAAAGGTCTGACAACTTGTGTTTTTCCCCAAAGGAATATATTTGTTAAAAATATTTACATATTTTGGCCATTGGTTCACTATGACACAAGTATATTTAAGATAAAGTAATAAAGTATCAGTAGCGCATATGTTAAAACCAAAACAAGTTGAAATTGAATCTATCACAATTTCCAAGAAAGGTAAAGAGGCCTCTAGGATGGTCCCCAATGATCTGTACCTCCTGGTATTCAAACCTTTGTGTTGTTCCAACCCACAGTGCTCCCAAGGTGTTCAATGTGACAGTAGCATATGGCAGACATGATAGTATGTCACTTGAGATTTGATTATAAAAAGACTGTGTTTTGCATCTTAGATTCTTTTTTTTCTCTCATCATTCACTCTGAGAGAAGCCAGATTCCATGCCAAGCAACCCCAGAAGAGGTCACTGTAGCAAGGAATTGAAGTCTTTGGCTAACAGCCAGCCAGAAACTTGAGGTTTGTCAATAACCATGAGAGAGTTTGGAAGTGGATCAAGCCTTAGAATAAAATTGTGGTCACATCCTTGAGACCCTGAATCAAAACCACTTAGCTCAGCCTCTCCCAGATTTTTGATTCACAGAAAATGTAAAATAGTGTTTATTATTTTAAGCTGCTGACTTTTGAGTTAATTTGTCAGGTAACAACTAACAAATACACCAAATGGCATATCTAGCCACTAGTAACGGATAGGAACAATGTTTGACAGTATGGAGTGCACATAAAGAACGCGAGAGCATGAGAGTGGTTATTGCATTTACAACTTAGTTTATATACATGAATAACATGAGCTAATATGGAAAAAATGTACAACTGTGTACTAAAATAATGCTACTAAGGAAATGACATTGAAACATAGGTAAGAGGGTCACTTTTGTTGTGAGCCTACATAAAGGTTCACAGAAAAGCTACAAGTACACTGATGTGTGAATGATGACATGAATAGGACAGGTTAGTGCATTACAGGCTGAAGACGAAGTTCATACAAAAGCATAAAACTGAAAAAGGGCAGAAAGAAGGAACCTAGTTGGGCAAGATACTTAGTGTTTACCTACATATGTATGTAACTACATTGCATATGCAATGAATTAAAGAAATACTACTTTCCTTTGAGAAAGAGAATGGTTTCAGATCTAGCATAAGTTATATGATTTAAGGCCTCAAAATATCTCTAAGCTTTGGTTTATGCTTCTGTAAAATGAAAATAATATTACCATAAAAATACTTTTTCTAACTTCAAGTATAATGCTCTTTGTACCAAAACAAATCCACCTTCTTGGTCTGACTTTAGACTTTATAGTGGATTAGCAACAGGACATATTTTTCTTCACTCCCATATCATCCAATTCTCATCTAGATCTACTGCTCATTTTGAGTCGATTTGTTTTTATAGAAGATTTTGACGTGCTAACTTAATAGCAAGAAAAGAATTCTAACATTGCCAGCTGAATAGAATATTTCTGTGTAAAAAGGGGATAGTCAAGGATCTGAAAATGTATGCTTTTTGAAGGATGACTTAATTATAAAATAAGCTTTCTTCATATTTTCGGTCCTGTCTTATAGTGTTAGTCATTGTGATATACACGTGGTTTTGCAAAAAGAGCTGTACTGTCAGTTGGGATGACCACGCTATGCTACACCACTGAAGATCTAGTAATAACAATCAATTGAATACATGCAAAAAAAGAAGGAAAAAAACCTGTGTCTGAGAAACAAAGATAAGACCAATACAATCTATGATATCAGTGAGTTTATATTTTAGCTCAGTCATGGATATCAAGTTATGTCTAGCATTACAACTCTGATAACATGGTAGTAACCACCTGGATATCTGTGTTGAAGAGGAGCTTAAGGTTATGCCTGGGTTTGGAGGGAAATGGTGCTGTGATCATTTTGGAATGTCTGCCATTAGAACAAGAGAGGAAAGGGGTGGTACTCTAGTCATCATATCTATATCTGTAGAAGAGGTTAAACACAGAAACAAAGAGAACCATAGGTGATAATGTTAGCCCAAACTGTGATACACTTAATAAATGTTATTGGAAATTTTTTAAAGCTTAAGAATATTAATATTTGATTATTAGGGGAAGGCTTTAGATGAAGAAAGCTCAAATTTAGCCTTAAAGAATAAGTTGCATATTGTTAGATAAATCTTTAAAACATGAGATCTACCCTTCCAATATAAAATGCAATGCTACATCATTCAACATTTATTCTCATTCAACTTGGTTTTACCATATTATTTTCTTGGATTGTCTCAGGATCCTAAGAGGATCATGGATTAACTTATTTTTAAGTGCTATCTTTGGTCAATGTTATTTTGATCTCAGTAGTAATACATTCAGTACTATCAAAATATGTGACAAACTAATGCATTTCTCTCTAAGTAATAGATACCTGAATAATAGTGAGTTGAACAAAGTTGGTTTCTTTTTTTTCACAAATGAGAAAATTCAGAGAGAAACAGTTTCTGACATTCCTTTGGCTGTTCAGTGATAACACAGTAGCTCCATCTACTTCTACCTCCCTGATCTACCAAAAGTATGTGAGCACCTCATCTCACATTTATTAAGTTATTGTAATGACTCCTATACCTCAAGACACCAAGTTCAAGCTCAAGGTAGAAGAATAGTGGAAGATTAATGGAGAATCTAGACATATCTAACTTCTTTTAATAGGGCATCAGATTTCACTATAGGTTTCATTGTCTAGAACTTAATCCTTTCTGGCTGTAAGGGAGCCATCATCCAACATTTACATCTAAACACATTGCTATTCCAAACAAACAAAGTCAGCACATAGTAAAGAAAAAGGGACAAATGGATAATGTAGCAAAAAAAATGTCTGTTTCACTGAGTGCAATATTACATAAAATGGTTGCAGTATGCCTCCAGAAATTATTTCCAAGAAGCATTTAGTCAATGATGTTATACAACATCATTGTAAAGAGAATTATTATTCATTCAACAATCATTTATAGATTACCTACTATGTGACAAGCACTTTGACAAGCTCTTGGGATACAGAAATTCTGAGGTTTATTTTAGAAACACGTTAGTTGTGAAAAACCAAATATAGTACACTTGACATTTTAATAAAATCTTTGAAAACAGAAGCTCTGAGTCCCTCACAGCTACAGTAATAATTTAAATGTCAATATATAAAACCAATTGTATTTTTATACCTTAAAATAAATACCATTTACAATAGGATCAAAAAAATAAATCCCTAAGAATGAATCTAACAAAAGATGCCCAAGATCTCCACACAGAAAACAGCAAAACATTCATGAGAGGAATTAAACAAGATATATATATGAAAAGTAATTCCATGTTCATGAATTGAAAAATTCAGTATTTTAAAGATTCCACTTATACTCAATTTGATAAATATGTCTAATTCAATTCAGTGAAAAGCCCAACATATTCTTTTTGGGTATTTATCAACTGGTATTAAAATTTATATGAAAATGCAAAATCTCTAGGATAGTCAAGAAAATGATGAATAAGAAAAGTTTAGGATTTACCCTACCTGATCTTAAGACTAACTATAAAGATACAAAAAATAACAAAGTATGCAATTGACACAAAATAAACAAACAGATTAAAGGAGCAGAAGAGAGGGCTCAGTAATAGACACCCCTTTGGTGATCATTTAATATGTGACTAAAATATGATTGAAGCAGACACGAAGAATACACATTGTATGACTCCATTTGTATAAAGTTCAAAATCAAGCAAAACTAATCTATAGGTTAGGAATTAACATAGTAGTATTTGGGTAAGAGGACAGTAACTGGGAGAAGAAAGAAAAGAACTTTGGAAGTTCTTGAAATGACCTATTTCTTGAGTTAGGTGCTGGGGTGTTCACTTTGTGGAAATTCATTACACTTACAATTTGGGCATTTTATTTATGTTTGTTATACTTCAACAAAAAGATTACATAAAAATCAATAATTATTGTATCAGCAATAACCAATACACATTTTATTTTAAAAAATAGAATTGATTCAATTTATTAAAAAAGAAACCAGCTGTAAGATATCTAAGAATAAATTTAAGATGTGCAGAATCATTAAGAATTACAAAATGTTATAATAGAGAAGACTTGAATAAATGAAATATATACTCTGCTCATAAATGAGAAGGCACAGTATCATAAGTGTTGATTAAACCTCAAGTTAAAATACAAATTCAATAGAAAAAAATATCAACATCACTTCTGATGGAATTTCCCCAAATGACTACTTTACACAATAAATTTCAAAATAGCCAAGATTCATCTAAAAAATAAAATAAGGAAGGGTATTTGTCCTAACATGTATTAATTAAATTTAAAATCTTAACTCAGAGACAGACAAACAGCTCAAAAGAACAGCAGAGTTCACATAAACATACATATATGGAAACTTAGTGTATAGGAAACCAGCAAAAAATAGATAAACTACTCAGTATCTGATGTGGTAATAATTGACTTTTGGTATGGTGATGATTTCCTACCTTGAAAAATATTCAAAAACTAAATTCCAGATCTAGTTCTATTAAAAACTCCAAATTAAAAATTAAACTTTATAACTCTTCGAAGAAAACATAAAATGGTATCTTTATGATCTCTGTGAAGGGAAGTGTTTCTTAGAAAAGTTGCTCAAAACAGAAGACACTAAAAGTAATAAATTTGAACATATCAAAATCTAAATATTCATCTAACAACAAAAAATACCCATAAAGGGGGGGACTTGCAAGAAGGAGGAGCAGTAAGACACGGAGATCACCTTCCTCCCCACAAATACATCAAAAATACATCTACATGTGGAACAATTCCTACAGAACACCTACTGAACGCTGGAAGAAGACCTCAGACTTCCCAAAAGGCAAGAAACTCCCCACATACCTGGGCAGGGCAAAAGAAAAAAGAAAAACCAGAGACAAAAGAATAGGGACGGGACCTCTGGGAAGGAACTGTGAAGGAGGAAAAGTTTTCACACGCTAGGAAACCCCATCACTGGCAGAGATAGGGGGTGGCGGGGGAAGCATCGGAGCCAGGGAGGAGAGCACAGCAATGGGTGCAGAGGGGCAAAGCAAAGAGATTCCCCCACAGAGGATCAGTGCCAACCAGCACTCACCAGACTGAGACACTTGTCTGCTCACCCACCGGGTGGGTGGGGGCTGGGTGCTGAGGCTCCGGCTTTGGAGGTCAGATCCCAGGGAGAGGACTGGGGTTGGCTGTGTGAACACCGCCTGAAGGAGGATAGTGTGCCACAGCTAGCCGGGAGGGAGTCTGGGAAAAAGTCTGGATCTGCCTAAGAGGAAAGAGACCATTGTTTCAGGGTGCAGGAGGAGAGGGGATTCCTTCTCTGCCCACAGAAGGCAGAGCACCGCCTAAGTGAGCTCCAGAGATGGGTGGAAGCCACAGCTATCAGCTCAGATCACAGAGATGGTCATGAAACGCTAACACTACTGCTGCGGCCACCAAGAATCCGGTGTGCAAGCACAGGTCACTATCCACACTTCCCCTCCTGGGAGCCTGTGCAGCCCGCCACTGCCAGAGCCCTGAGATCCAGGGACAACTTCCCCGGGAGAACACACGGCACACCTCAGGTTGTTGCAACATCATGCCAGCCTCTGCCACAACAGGCTTGCCCTGCATTACAATTATGACTACCTTAACTCTCCCTCCCCCCATCCTGAGTGAACAAGAGCACCCAAATCAGCCGCTGCTTTAACCCCCTCCTGTCTAGGCAGGGAAGAGACACCTGAGGGTGACCTACACATAGAGGTGGGGCCAAAATCAAAGCTGAAACCCAGGAACTGTGAGAAAAAAGAAGAGAAACAGAAACCTCTCTGTGCAGCCTCAGGAGCAGCAGATTAAATACCCAAAATGAACTTGATGAACCCTGCGTCTGTGGAATACCTGAACAGACAACGAATCATCCCATACTTGAGACAGTGGACTTTGGGAGCAACTGCAGCCTTGGCGTTTGCTGTCTGTGACTGATCTGTGTCTGATTTTTATGTTTATCTTAGTTTAGTTTTCACTGCTTGTTATCATCGGTGGATGTGTTTATTGCTTTGGTTGCTCTCTTCCCTTTTTATTTTAATAATTTAAAAAATTTATTTTTCTTTTTTTTTTCTCCCTTTTCTTCTTAGCCATGTGGCTGATAGGGTCTTAGTGCTCCTGCCTGGTATCAGGCCTGAGCCTCCAACGTGGGAGAGACGAGTTCATTGGACCACCAGAGACCTCCCGGCCCCACATAATATCAGTTGGCGAGAGCTCTCCCAGACATCTCCATCTCAACACTAAGACCCAGATGCACCCAATGGCCAGCAAGCTCCAGTGCTGGAGGCCCCATGCCAAACAACTAACAAGACAGGAACACTACCCCACCCATTAACAGAGAGGCTGCCTAAAATCATACTAAGTTCACAGACATCCCAAAATACACCAACGGATGTGGCCCTGCCCACCAGAAAGACAAGATCCAGATCCACCCACCAGAACACAGGCACCAGTCCCTTCCCCCAGGAAGCACACACAACCCCTGAACCAACCACACCCACTGGGGGCAGATGCCAAAAACAACAGAGACTACAACCCTGCAGCCTGCGAAATGAAGACCACAAACACAGTAAGTCAAACAAAATGGGAAGACAGAGAAATATGCAGCAGATGAAGGAGCAAGGTAAAAACCCACAAGACCAAACAAATGAAGAGGAAATACACAGTCTACCTGAAAACTAATTCAGAGTAATGATAGCAAAGATGATCCAAAATATTGGAAATAGAATGGAGGAGATACAAGAAATGTTTAGCAAGGAACTAGAAGAATGAAAGAGCAAACAAACAATGATGAAGAGCACAATAAATGAAATTAAAAATTTTCCAGAAGGAATCAAGAGCAGAATAGCTAAGGCAGAAGAACGGATAAGAAATCTGGAAGAGAAAATAGTGGACACAACTACCACAGAGCAGAATAAAGAAAAAAGAATTGAGGAGGCCTCTGGGACAACATTAAACACACCAAAATTCGAATCATGGGGGTCCCAGAAGAAGATGAGAAAAAAAAAAGGATCTGAGAAAATATTTGAAGAGATTATAGATGAAAACTTCCCTAACATGGGAAAGGAAGCATTCAAACAAGTCCAGGAAGCATAAACGGTCCCATACAGGATAAATCCAAGGAGAAACAAACCAAAACACATATTAATCAAACTATCAAAAATTAAAAACAAAGAAAAAATACTAAAAGCAGCAAGAGGAAAGCAACAAATAACATACAAGGGAATACCCATAAGGTTAAGAGCTAATCTTGCAGCAGAAACTGCAATCCAGAAGGGAGTGGCAGGACATATTTAAACTGATGAGAGGGAAAAACCTACAACCAAGATTACTCTACCCAGAAAGGATCCCATTCACATTCGATGGAGAAATTAAAACCTTTACAGACAACAAAAGTTAAGAGAATTCAGCACCACCAGGCCAGCTTTACAACAAATGCTAAAGAAACTTCTCTAGGCAGGAAACGGAAGAGAACAAAAAGACCTACAGAAACAACCCAAAACAATTAAGAAAATGGTAATAGGAACACACATATTGATAATTACCTTAAATGCAAATGGATTAGATGCTTGCAACCCAAAGAAATAGACTGGTAGAATGGATACAAAAATAAGACTCATATACATGCTGTCTACAAGAGACCCACTTCAGAGACTGAACCACGAAGAAATAGAAAATATAAACAGACCAATCACAAGCATTGAAATTGAACCTGTGATTAAAAATCCTCCAACAAACAAAGGCCCAGGACAAGATGGCTTCACAGGCAAATTCTATCAAACATTTAGAGAAGAGCTAACACCTAACCTTCTCAAACTCTTCCAAAATACAGCAGAGAAGGAACACTACCAAACTCATTCTATTAGGTCAGCATCACCCTGATACCAAAACCAGACAAAGACGTCACCATAAAGAACTACAGGACACTATCACTGATGAACATAGCTGCAAAAATCCTCAACAAAATACTAGCAAACAATATCCAACACCACTTTAAAAGGAAAATACACCATGATCAAGTGAGGTTTATCCCAGGAATGCAAGGATTCTTCAATATATGCAAATCAATCAATGTGATACACCATATTAACAAACTGAAGTATAAAAACCATGTGATCATGTCAATAGATGCAGGAAAAGCTTTTGACAGAATTCAATACCCATTTATGATAAAAACCCTCCAGAAAGTAGGCAGAGCATGAACTTACTTCAACATAATACAGGTCATGTATGACAAACCCACAGCCAACATCATTCTCCATGGTGAAAAACTGAAAGCATTTCCACTAAGATCAGGACCAAGACAAGGTTGCCCATACTCATCACTATTATTCAACATAGTTTTGGAAGTTTTAGCCACAGTAATGAGAGAAGAAAAAGAATTAAAAGCAAAGCGGGAATTAAAATTAAATTTTAATTAAAATTAAAAGCGGGAAAATGTCTGGAGCTGCCAAAGAGGCAAGAGACTTTTTCTTGCCTCTTTGTTTCCTGGTGTGCGAGGAGAGGGGATTAAGAACACTGCTTAAAGGAGCTCCAGTGACGAGTGCGAGCCATGGCTATCAGCACAGACCCCAGAGACGGGCATGAGACACTAAGGCTGCTGCTGCCATCACCAAGAAGCCTGTGTGCAAGCACAGGTCACTCTCCACACGTAGCCTCCTGGGAGCCTGTGCTGCCCACCACTGCCAGGGTCCTGTGATCCAGGGACAACTTCCCCAGGAGAACGCACAGCATGCCTCAGGCTGGTGCGACGTCATGCCGGCCTCTGGCACCGCAGGCTCGCCCATCATCCGTACCCCTCCCTCCCCCCAGCCTGAGTGAGCCAGAGCCCCCGAATCAGCTGCTCCTATAACCCCATCCTATCTGAGCAAAGAACAGATGCCCACAGGGTACCTACATACAGATGGGGGGGGTCCAAATCCAAAGCTGAACCCCGGGAACTGTACAAACAAAGAAGAGAAAGGGAAATCTCTCACAGCAGCCTCAGGAGCAGCAGATTAAATCTCCACAATCAGCTAGATGTACCCTGCATCTGTGGAATACCAGAATAGACAACAAATCATCCGAAATTGAAGAAGTGGACTTTGGGAGCAACAATATATATATCTTTTTCCCTTTCCTCTTTTTGTGAGTGTGTAGGTGCATGCCTCTGTGTGTGATTTTGTCTGTATAACTTTGCTTTCACCATTTGTCCTACGGGTCTGTCTGTCACTATTTTTTTTATTTCCTTAAAAAATTTTTTTCTTAATAATTATTTTTTATATTTTATTTTAATACCTTTATTTTATTTTATTTTATCTTCTTCTTTCTTTCTTTCTTTTTCTCTTTCCTTTTATTCTGACCATGTGAAGGACAGGCTCTTGGTGCTCCTGCCAGGTGTTAGGGCTGTGCCACTGAGGTGGGAGAGCGAAGTTCAGGACACTGGTCCACAAGAGACCTCCCAGCTCCACATAATAACAAATGGCAAAAATCTCCCAGAGAGCTCCATCTCAACGCAAAGAACAAGCTCCACTCAAAAACCAGCAAGCTACAGTGCTGGACACCCTATGCCAAACAACTAGCAAGACAGGAAGAAAACCGCATCCATTAGCAAAGAGGATGCCTAAAATCATAATAAGGCCACAGACAACCCAAAACACACCACCAGACGTGGACAAGCCAAACAGAAAGACAAGATCCAGTCTCATCCACCAGAACAAAGGCACTAGTCCCCTCCACCAGGAAGCCTACACAACCCACTGAACCAACCTTAGGCACTGGGGACAGACACCAAAAACAATGGGAAAAATGAACCTGCAGCCCACAAGAAGGAGACCCCAAACACAGTAAGTTAAGCAAAATGAGAAGTCACAGAAACACAGCAGATGAACAGGCAAGGCAAAAACCAAGCAGACCTAACAAATGAAGAGGAAATAGGCAGTCTACCTGAAAAAGAATTCAGAATAATGATAGTAAAGATGATCCAAAATCTTGGAAATAGAATGGAGAAAATAAAAGAAACGTTTAACAAGGACCTAGAAGAACTAAAGAGAAAATAAACAGTGATGAAGAACACAATAAATGAAATTAAAAATTCTCTAGATGGTATCAATAGCAGAATAACTGAGGCAGAATAAGGGATAAGTGACCTGGAAGATAAAATAGTAGAAATAACTACTGCAGAGCAGAATAAAGAAAAAAGAATGAAAAGAATTGAGGACAGTCTCAGAGACCTCTGGGACAACATTAAACACCCCAACATTTGAATTATAGGGGTCCCAGAAGAAGAGAAAAAGAAAGGGACTGAGAAAATATTTGAAGAGATTATAGTTGAAAACTTCCCTAATATGGAAAAGGAAATAGTTAATCAAGTCCAGGAGGCACAGAGAGTACCATAGAGAATAAATCTAAGGAGAAACATGCCAAGACACATATTAATCAAACTAACAAAATTGAAATATAAAGAAAAAATACTAATAGCAACAAAGGAAAACAACAAATAACACATAAGGGAACCCCCATAAGGTTAACAGCTGATCTTTCAGCAGAAACTCTACAAGCCAGAAGGAAGTGGCAGGACATATTTAAAGTGATGAAGGAGCAAAACCTACAACCAATATTACCCAGCAAGGATCTCATTCATATTGACAGAGAAATTAAAATCTTTACAGACAAGCAAAAGCTAAGAGAATTCAGCACCACCAAACCAGCCTTACAACAAATGCTAAAGGAACTTCTCTAGGTAGGAAACACAAGAGAAGGAAAAGACCTACAATAACAAACCCAAAACAATTAAGAAAATGGTAGTAGATAGCTAGTGGGAAGCAGCCGCATAGCACAGGGATATTGGCTCGGTGCTTTGTGACAGCCTGGAGGGGTGGGATAGGGAGGGTGGGAGGGAGGGAGATGCAAGAGGGAAGACATATGGGAACATATGTTTATGTATGACTGATTCACTTTGTTATAAAGCAGAAACTAACACACCATTGTAAAGCAATTATACCCCAATAAAGATGTGAAAAAAAAAAAAAGAAAATGGTAATAGGAACATATATATCGATAATTACTTTAAATGTAAATGGATTAAATGCTCCTACCAAAAGACACAGATTGCCTGAATGGATACAAAAACAAGACCCGTATATATGCTGTCTACCAGAGACCCACTTCAGACCTAGGGACACATACAGATTGAAAGTGAGAGGATGGAAAAAGATATTCCATGCAAATGGAAATCGAAAGAAAGCTGGAGCAGCAATTCTCATATCAGACAAAATAGACTTTAAATAAAGACTATTACAAGAGACAACGAAGGACACTACATAATGATCAAGGGATCAATCCAAGAAAGACATATAACAATTGTAAATATTTATGCACCCAACATAGGAGCACCTCAATACATAAGGCAAATGCTAACAGCCATAAAAGGGGAAATTGACAGTAACACAAGCATACTAGGGAACTTTAGCACCCCGCTTTAACCAATGGACAGATCATCCAAAATGAAAATAAATAAAGAAACACAAGCTTTAAATGAAACATTAAACAATGTATGAACTTAATTGATATTTATGGGACACTCCATTCAAAAACAACAGAATACAACTTCTTCTCAAGTCTTCAGGGAACATTCCCCAGGATAGATCATATCTTGGTTCACAAATCAAGCCTTAGTAAATTTAAGAAAATTTAAATCGTATCAAGTATCTTCTCCGACCACAATGTTATGAGACTAGATATCAATTACAGGAAAAAATCTGTAAAAAATACAAGCACATGGAGGCTAAACAATACACTCCTAAATAACCAAGAGATCACTGAAGAAGTCAAAGAGGAAATCAAAATATACGTACAAACAAGTGACAATGAAAACATGATGACCCAAAACCTATGGGATGCAGCAAAAGCAGTTCTAAGATGGAAGTTTATAGCAACAAAATCCTACCTTAAGAAACAAGAAACACCTCAAATAAACAACCTAACTTTACACGTAAAGCAATTAGAGAAAGAAGAAGAAAAAAACCCCAAAGTTAGCAGAAGGAAAGAAATCATAAAGATCAGATCAGAAATAAATGAAAAAGAAATGAAGGAAACGATAGCAAAGATCAGTAAAACTTAAAGCTGGTTCTTGGAGAAAATGAACAAAATTGATAAACCATTAGCCAGACTCATCAAGAAAAAAAGGGAGAAGACTCAAATCAATAGAATTAGAAATGAAAAAGGAGAAGTAACCACTAACACTGCAGAAATACAAAGGATCATGAGAGATTACTACAAGCAACTGTATGCCAATAAAATGAACAACCTGGAAAAAATGGACAAATTCTTAGAAATGCACAATCTTCCGAGACTGAATTAGAAAGAAATAGAAATTATGAACAGATCAATCACAAGCACTGAAATGGAAAGTGTGATTAAAAATCTTCCAACAAACAAAAGCCCAGAACCAGAGGGCTTCACAGGTGAATTCTATCAAACTTTTACAAAAGAGCTAACACCTATCCTTCTCAAATTCTTCCAAAATATAGCAGAAGGAGGAACATTTCCAAACTCATTCTATGAGGCCACCATCACTCTGATACCAAAACCAGACAAAGATGCCACACACAAAGAAAACTACTGGCCAATATCACTGATGAACATAGATGCAAAAATCTTCAACAAAATACTAGCAAACAGAATCCAACAGCACATTAAAAGGATCATGCACTATGATCAAGTGGGGTTTATCCCAGGAATGCAAGGATTCTTTAATATATGCAGATCAATCAACGTGATACACCATATTAACAAAGTGAAGGAGTAAAACCATATGATCATCTCAATAGATGCAAAGAAAGCTTTTGACAAAATTCAACATCCATTTATGATAAAACCCCTCCAGAAAGTAGGCATAGAGGGAACGTTCCTCAATATAATAAAGGCCATATAAGACAAACCCACAGCCAACATCGTCCTCAATGGTGAAAAACTGAAACCATTTCCACTAAAATCAGGAACAAGACAAGGTTGCCCACTCTCACCACTATTATTCAACATAGTTTTGGAAGTTTTAGCCACAAAAATCAGAGAAGAAAAAGAAATAAAAGGAATCCAAACTGAAAAAGAAGAAGTAAAGCTGTCACTATTTGCAGATGACATGATGCTATACATAAGGAATCCTAAAGATGCTACCAGAAAACTACTAGAGCTAGTCAATGAATTTGGTAAAGTAGCAGGATACAAAATTAATGCACAGAAATCTCTTGCATTCCTACACACTAATGATGAAAAATCTGAAAGTGAAATTAAGAAAACACTCCCATTTACCATTGCAACAAAAAAGAATAAAATACCTAGGAATAAACCTACCTGAGACAAAAGACCTGTATGCAGAAAATTATAAGACACTGATGAAAGAAATTAAAGATGATACAAACAGATGGAGAGATGATACCATGTTCTTGGATTGGAAGAATCAACATTGTAAAAACGACTCTACTACCCAAAGCAATCTACATATTCAATGCAATCCCTATCAAACTACCATTGGCATTTTTCACAGAACTAGAACAAAAATTTCACAATTTGTATGGAAACAGTAAAGGCTGCGAATAGCCAAAGCAAACTTGAGAAAGAAAAATGGAGCTGGAAGAATCAGCCTCCCTGACTTCAGACTATACTACTAAGCTACAGTAATCAAGACAGTATGGTACTGGCACCATAACAGAAATACAGATCAATGGAACAGGATAGAAAGCCCAGAGATAAACCCACGCACACATGTTCACCTTACCTTTGACAAAGAAGGCAGAATATAAAGTGGAGAAAAGACAGCCTCTTCAATAAGTGGTGCTGCGAAAACTGGACAGCTACATGTAAAAGAATGAAATTAGAACACTCCCTAACACCATACACCAAAATGAACTCAAAATGGATTAAACACCTAAATGTAAGGCCAGACACCATGAAACTCTTAGAGGAAAACATAGGCAGAACACTCTATGACATAAATCACAGCAAGATCCTTTTTGACCCACCTCCTAGAGAAATGGAAATAAAAACAAAAATAAACTAATGGGACCTAATGAAACTTAAAAGCTTTTGCAGAGCAAAGGAAACCATAATCAAGATGAAAAGACAACCTTTAGAATGGGATAAAATATTTGCCATTGAAGCAACTGACAAAGGATTAATCTCCAAAATTTATAACCCGCTTGTGCAGCTCAACATTAAAAAAACAAACAACCCAATCCAAAGATGGGCAGAAGACCTAAATAGACATTTCTCCAAAGAAGATATACAGATTGCCAACAGACACATGAAAGGATGCTCAACACCATTAATCACTAGAGAAATGCAAATCAAAACTACAATGAGATATCATCTAAGACCAGTCAGAAAGGCCATCATGAAAAAATCTACAAACAATAAATGCTGGAGAGGGCGTGGAGAAAAGGGAACCCTCTTGCACTGTTGGCAGGAATGTAAATTGATACAGCCACTATGGAGAACAGTATGGAGGTTCCTTAAAAAACTAAAAATAGAACTACCATACGACCCAGCAATCCCACTACTGGGCATATACCCTGAGAAAACCATAATTCATAAAGTCATGTACCACAATGTTCATTGCAGTACTATTTACAATGACCAAGACATGGAAGCTACTTAAGTGTCCATCAACAGATGAATGGATAATGAAGATGTGGCACATATATACAATGGAACACTACTCAGCCATAAAAGGAAATGAAATTGAGTTATCTGTAGTGAGGTGGATGGACCTAGAGTCTGTCATACAGTGTGAAGTAAGTCAGAAAGAGAAAAACAAATACCGTATGCTAACACATATATACTGAATTTAACAACAACAACAAAATGCTCTGAAGAATCTCGGGGCAGGACAGGAATAAAGATGCAGACGTACAGAATGGAATTGAGGACATGGGGAGGGCAAAGGGTAAACTGGGATGAAGTGAGCCAGTGGCATTGATATATATACACTACCAAATGTAAAACAGATAGCTAGTGGCAAGCAGCAGCATAGCACAGGGAGATCAGCTCGTGGTTTTTTGTCCACCTAGAGGGGTGGGATAGGGAGTGGGGGTGGGAGACCCAAGAGGGAGGGGATATGGGGATATATGTATACGTATAGCTGATTCACTTTGTTATATAGCAGAAACTAACACAACATTGTAAAGCAATTATACTCCAATAAAGATGTTAAAAAAAAAAAAAGATCCATGATTGTTCCCTGAGGACCTGTTAAGGATTGCATTAAGGCAAAAATAATACTGTTGTAAATTTAATGCTTAAAATGTCTTCCATTGTTACTACCATCATAAAATCATGAATTCCGGTTCCAGTTTTTAATTGCTTAAAGGACACATTATTTCACTAATATCAATCTCCCCCATAGTACCAAGTAGAATAACAAAGCATAAATTTGTTGTAACAGACATGTTTTAACAAATTAAAATAAGAAACAACTCTGCTCTTCTTTAGCTATAAAAAAAAAAATCACTCCTGTTTTCTTTTTAACAAAATTGCAAAAGGAGAGGGAAATACAGCTGCTCTTCACAGATACCTTAAAAACTTTAGCCATTTTTTACATAAATATATTTACATATATCTATATGTTTACACACACACACACACACATATATATATATATATATATATATACACACATATATAGTGAGCACATTGTATGTATGGTGAGCACAAGAAGCAGAGTGTAATTTGATTCCTGCTGCCTAAACCTCTAACTACCCTTGCTTATTTTCTCAAACCTATTCTCTTAACCTCTTGTCAATTCTTTGAGCATCTTCCACAGATATTTTTCTAAGTAATTCTTTTTTTCTAACTAAACATAGAGTTATTTTCTGTTACTTGCAACTCAAAACCTTACTGATATGCTAATAATTAAGGTAAAAATTATATAATTCTATTGAAAACCTTAGTAAAACTGGCACATAGTACATAATTTAGTGATGGTAGTTGTTTTATTATATTTATTACTATTTTTTGTGATAATTTTTCACAAAGGACTTATAAATGCTAGAAGTAGTCAAACATCGTCTTCACATTTTCCTCAGGAAGAACATCCCTATGTGCAAAACACATTGCTACGAACCTAGAATAATACATGCCTGTCTCGTTTAGCATTTTATCTCAAGTTCTTAGCAATGTGCTTTGTACATTGGGGAGCTCAATAAATATTTGTATAATGGATGAATTAATAAAAGCCTGGCTGAAAGAATGAATAAATTAATGAATGTGTAAAGATGTTCTTATTTTTCATGTACTCTGCTCTAGGCTTCCTGAGGATCATGTGTGGAATATTGTACTAAATGCAAACAAAAACTGCATGAGTTAGATGCTATTCAAGTTCATTTTCAGTTAAGAAAATTGAGGCACAGAGAGATTAAGCAAGTTTCCCTAAATCACAGAGTTAATAAATAACAGTTTTAGTTCAAACCCAGG
The DNA here is from genome assembly GCF_949774975.1 of Lagenorhynchus albirostris. Classification (NCBI taxonomy): domain Eukaryota; kingdom Metazoa; phylum Chordata; class Mammalia; order Artiodactyla; family Delphinidae; genus Lagenorhynchus; species Lagenorhynchus albirostris. The sequence continues at coordinate 63,067,339 of NC_083102.1, forward strand.
CAGTCTTATTCCAGTACATTCTCTTACTATGTACTGTTTGTGCTTTCTTTGGAGTTACTTAACTGGAGAAAGGATCACGAAGAAGGAAGAAAGGAAAAAGGTGGAAAGAATGCAAGGAGGAAGAAATAACTAATTGCTAACAAACCTCCTTTAAAAAATCCTATTATTTTAACCCACTTTTAAAAAAAAACTTACTTGGCTCACACAGAAAATATTATGTTGAAATAATTATAAATTTAAGCATACATACTGCAAATTAGCATTGTTCTGCCATGTCTTGGTAATAAACCATATCAAATCCATACTCATCTAAAACTAAAAATAAATTTTTACTTTTATCACTATTACGTTTGTTGTATTTTAAACCAAATACAATGTAATAGTTTCTCTCACAAAAGCTTTTGACTTAATAGGAAAATGTTGCCTGATAAAGTTTCACTCACTCTCAAAGGCCAGAAACATCACTTGAAATGCTAAAACAAATTATCATTTATGAAAATATCATTTAATCATTTCATCTTTTCCAGCTAGGATCTATGGTAATCCTAGAAAACAGAAAGTAGCAAGACAAAGTGATTGATGATAAAGTCCATGGGACCAGCTGATGAACACTGAAACTATGATCACCATTACACTTTTCACTAACAGGACTCCAGCAGCCTGACAAGGCTATCTTTTGGCTGTGAGTTAAAACAGGGCAGGCACAGCTGGAAGAGCTGGAAAAATTGCTTTGAGGCCCCGTTTACTCATGCAGAACAAATGCTGTAGGAGAAAAAATGAGTCCCAAGTTTAAGTAATTTTGGGTAATGAAGCAAAACACACTCCCCCATTGAAGATCCACATGGTACATTAGTATATTAAGTATATAATATCATATATTAAGATTATGATAAGTCATACAGTAAAGGAAGTGATTCAGTTTTGTTTGTTCCATGACTTTCAATTTTTATTTGACCACAAACCACTATTTTTATATAAAACATTTAAACTTTCAACAGCACTAGTGTTCCTTGGAACACACAATGAGAAATAATGCTTTAAGAAATGCCTGAAGCACCCTGATAAACTATGTGCCATAAGACACCAAGAGAAAAATGGTAGTGGTAGCAACTTAGTTTAATTTCTTCAAATTCCCCCATTAAACATACAAAATAACTAAGCAAAACAAAATAAAATGACAAGATTTAAAAAACATATGGTAAAGCGTTATCACCAGGAACCTCAATAGATAAATAGATGTGTTCCAACTATTAATAGCTTTAAGACATGACTGGTGCAGCATATTAACAAATAAATCATATTAATAAATAATTGAGATATTTGGAAAAATATCTCAAAGTATGAGGCCATTTTTCAACCACTTCACAAGCGAAAGAAGAGGGATTTCTAGAGCAACAAAGCCAAAAAGGAAATGTTGATCCATGCTTACTTCTAAAAATATAAGAGAACATTTTTACCTAAATACAAACACTAGAAAATGATTACAATCAAATCCTACACAATATTATTATAAAAAAAGAAAAAAGTAAGAAATTGCATCTCCACACAAAAGGAAAGAGCACCAGAAAAAAATGTTCAGAAAACTAATGGAAATTTAACAATGCATATTTCAAAACAGACCAAAAGAAATTGAGAAAATGGGAAAACCTATGAAAGAATCATGGATAGTGCCCTAAGAAAATTGAGGCAAATATATAAAATATTTCAAAAGAGAAGTTACAGAACTGAGAAAAACATTTTAAAATTAAAGAAAAAGTCATTTCAAAAATGAAGTGTAAAATAAAATAAAAGTAGAAGAACAAATATTTAAATTTAATGGGGAATTCCTTAGGAAAAGCAGAAGATGGGAAGGATGAAATTTTCCAAACTTTAAAAGCAAAGAAGAAAGAGATTAAAAAAAAAAATTTTCAGAGAAAGTAGTAGAGAACATAAAGAAGATCCAATAAACAAATAAGTTTCTTAAGAAGGACAAATTAATGGAACAGAACAAGTATAAAAAGTATGACTAAAGAAAATTTTACCAAAGAAAAAGAAATGTTAAACTATATGTTGAAAGAACAAACTGCATACCTGAAAAAAAAAATCAAAGCAAGATGACCAAAACTGAGAAAATTTTAATAAAATTATTGAACTGAAAAAAGAAAAATAAAATCTTTTAAACTTCTAACCAAGAAGACCAAGTTAAGAGGAATGAAAGAAAAACATATTATTATTAGAGGTTTTCGTTGTTCATTTGATATGTTTTGTTTTATTTAACAGCAACACTTTATTCCAAAGACACTGGAATAATGTGTTTAAATTACTCAAGGAAAGAAACAGTAAGCAAAGTTTTTACATGCAGTTAAGGAGACCTTTCAGTAAAAAATGAAAAGCATGCTGCTGTCAATGTGGAAGAACACAAGAATGTTTTATTAATCTATTTTTGAGGATTATCGTAGAGAATGAGTTTCATACAGCCAAAGCTAGAGAGCCATTGACTTATGGACTGGTGGTGTTTCATTATATATATTTATATATATGATTTACTGTAGAACTAAGATAAATGATGAATTAAAGGAAGCCAGTATAGAATATAATGGCTCTATGCTCTGATTACTTGTTTTGATAAATGGGACAAAAATGTGAGAGTAGAAAAACTAAGATAAATTCACTGATTAAACTATAATTAAAAGCATATTATTTAAAATGAGATGACGAGAAAATAGAGAGCAGAGGGAAAGACATGGTTACTAGCTAATTTCAATATTATTCATAGAAGTGAACCTTTTCTTGCTTATAAAAGGAGTAGGACTAAGGCTATTATATAACCATTAGAACAATACCAAATAATGTGGAGGTAGGAGGGACCATTATTATGTGTATGTAAGTTGAACAGAAAGTCAAGCAGAAAGGACAGGAATAGAAGCTAGACTTATTAGAATATATTTTGATTTGCAAATTTGATTTTGGTTAACTGCATTTTACATAATTTAAAATTCAAGACCCTAAAACTGTAAAGGAAATAAAACAACTAAACTCATCATGTGTTGTACTTGTGGTGTAAGTACACAAAGACCATTTACTTCAAATTACTTTAATACAATATACTGTAATTTGATTGTACAACTTTAATGAGATATATCCTAGGGACAACAAAATTTTTAAATCTTACTTTGTAAACTCTTTTCAGTAATAATCCTGTTGGCACTTTTTTACTTAGTTTTATTCTGAAACTATTTTGTGAGTATATGGGATAAAGCAAATGAATATTTAAGCTGATGTTCTTTACAACTGGGATTTTCAGCTTGGAAGAAGAAAGAGATCTGAGATCTGTGACACTGGGATAATACTCCGTATTATTGAATTTGATTTTGAAATGTCAGTATGAACTCATAATGCATTTTATCTTTTAAATAAATATATCTATATATACACACACACACCCACACTCACTTGATATCTCTGTTCCCAGGGAAAAACTAAAAACAATGTACCAATGTAGCTAGACCTTTTACCCATTTTTTTTTGGGCTGTGCTGCGCAGCTTAGTATATCTGGGTGGCAGTCCACAGACAATATTTCTTTTATCTACATGGATAAACCAACTTTTTAAAGTAAAGTTACAGGTCAAATATGAAAGTAGGAATTAGCATTACTCATAGAATGAGGAACTAGGTTCCTATTTTTTAGAGACACTAATTAAAAGGCCTGCTTCTATGCATTTCTGGACTGAAATATGTAACCGTACTTACACATCTAAAGCTTATAATTTCTATAACAAAAGCATCACTGAGAAACAGTTAATAGTGTACACATGCACATATATTACTTTGAAAAAACTACTTCATAATGATTTTTTAAATGCCTCCTGTGTGTTCCAAGTTGTTTCCTATGAGCATTCTGAGTAGGAATTATCACACTCACTAGTTAGCATTTCAAATAACTATAGCTGTGATGAGCTGAACAGAGTCAGATAAACGAGTCAAATATCGTCTTTGCCATATGATACCTGTGCAAAGTTGGAAAAGTTATTTAATTTCTTTTAACCTAAATGTCCTCCTCATATAAAATGGAAAAAACAATATTACATATATTATTTATAACACCCAGCACATAGTAAGTACTCACTAAGTAGTTATTATTAGTAGTCATTATATTGGAATTCGTATATTTCTGAAATAATTCTTCAACTGCCTGTGGAAAGATCTAAAAATGAATTTTTCACTATTAAATATTTTTCTATTTATAGTCACTTGAGTTCATGTTATCTCAAAACCATTTATGGAGAAAATGAATTAATTCACTCAATATATGAATACAAATGGGCTTACACATTCATTTTTCACCTCTGGAAACTTCCGTTCAAATCCTTGCTTCAGTCTTGAGTGAAAATGAATTTAATGGTCTGCCTCATCAATAGCCCCATTATCACAAAGCTGCCATGCAAGTCAGTATAATTTAGTACAGTTGCCATTCTGTCCGTCTCTGCTCAAAATTAAGCCAGGATCAAAAATAGCAAATTGTTTTACAATTCTTCACAGCACATTGACAGAACAGTATCCATAAGTCCTGCTGCCCATATTATTTTAGCTCTAAGCAAGTCATATAGAAATTTTATTCATGGCTTAGATGCTCCAGAGATATGGTTTTCAAGCTGGTCTCAACATTATAATCAAGTGTAACTTTTTAAGAAATATTTATGCCCAGACTCAAATCCAGAAATTCTGATTTGTTGGTCTTGGATTGGAGTCAGGCAACTAAAAATTAAAATTATTAAAAAGCAAATAAGTAAATGCTCAGGGGATTTTCTTTGGTGAGAAAGATTAGTCTCTTGCAACTCAAAGTTGGTCTGTGGACCAGAAGCTTTGGCATCATCTGGAAACTTGCTAGAAATACAGAATTACAGCACTGCTGTAACAGCAGTGTTCAGCACTGCTGAACAGAACCTGCATTTGACAAGATCCCCAAGTGAATCATACGCACATTATAGTTTGCCGAGTACTGTCCAAGTTTGCCTAGAATTCACTGAATTTCCTTCCACTTAGGCTATAAATTGGGGCTCTACACAAGGTTCACTAATTAATCTTTTTGGTTACATTAGTAGAAAAAGTAGAAAAAATGAGGTGAAGGTAGTATTCACACAGTTATAAATTATTTCAAGCCTGATAAAAGAATATTGGGGTGCTTTAGAAAAGGAAACTCAGAGCATTTTAAAGCTTCATCATCATCATCATCATATATGGGTATCCAACTTTTCCACTGGAGTACGAGAAATGTCATCTGAATCATACGTTAGAATTATAACTGAGCATTTAGATGAAGAAAAAGTAAATTTTGGAATTTTTAAAACAGATTGAATCACGTAGTTTATATTCAGTTCCTAAAAGAATATGCATATCAATATCTACAGATAAATACATATGGTATTCATGTTATGTTCATAGAGGCTGTATAGAAATTATCACAAGTCCACACACTTCCGAATCATGATTCTCTTCCTTGAGAATAACCAACATAGGTTTAAAAAGAAACTGAGTGAATTTATATAACATGAGAATTTAATTGAAAGTTTTTACTTTCATTCCTTCCATTCTTAACTGTACAGCAGAGTAATATTTTAAAACATGAACCTGATCATTAAACTTCCCTGTATAAAATTCTCCAAAAGCATTCCATTCCATTAAAAACAAAACAAAACAAATAAACAAACGAACAAACAACCCATCTTAGTCTGGCATAAAAAGCCCAGGCTAGCTCTCCCCTTCACTTACACACAGAGATCCACCTTTTTTCCCTTGGTCACACCAAGCTCACTTCCTACATGGAGCCTGGGGACAGTTCCCTCTGCTATAAGGCTCAGCCCTCTGGCTTTCCCATGCTTGGCTCCTTCTTGTCATTTAAATCAGAGACCTGCTCTAAATACCCAACCTACAATAGCTACCTAGCCACCCTCTATCGGACATTTCAATCTATTTTCTTGTTTATTAAGTTACTCATTTTTTATTTTCCATTTTACCAGTTAAGGATATAAGGCTCATGAAAGAAGGGGTACTGCCTCTAATGTGCACTACTGTAACAAGAAAGTTTAAAGAAGCATTGTAAAATTATAAACCCCATAGAAAAAAAATAGAGGCCAATCAGAATCAGTTAGATGGGCATGTGTGAAATTTTAATATTAAACATTAAAATACCTCATTTATTAAGCATCTACTATGCCAGGCTCTGTACTGGGACGTGATACACACCATCTCTAGTTCTCACAGCAGCACTCAAATAGAGACAAAGTCGGCACCATTTTACAACAGATGAATTTGTGACTCATAAAGATAGTAGGATTTATCAACATCCCCATGACTACTAATATTGAAACAAGGATTTAAACCCAGAATAATGGGTACCCAAAATACCCAACCCCATGCTTCCTCCCATTAAAAAGGTTGATGGTCCATATAAAAGAATCTAACAATTTTAGGGCACCTCTTAAGAGTCAGGAACTTTTAAATATAATATTGCTCATAGCTTGATTCTATTAAGATTAGTTCTATGCTATCATAATTCTATGCTGTACATCAGAAGATAATATGAGATGTACTTACATGTATAAAGCTTGTGATATAAAAATTTATTTACTCATTTAGGTTAAAGCATAGATATGATACATTAGCCAGGAATTAATTAGACCTTTCCATCATTAATTCTCTCCCTGAAAATTCTACAACTCATTTTTAAGTACTCAAATTTCTCTCTCTCTTTTTAAAAACAGTTCTCATTTCAGCACAGTTATAGATTTTTAGAGAAATTGTGAAGAGGGTACGGAGCGTTCACATATACCTCACACCCAGTTTCCACAGTAATGTCTCATGATAGTATGGTATATTTGTTATAATTAATAAACAAATATCAATAGATTATTATTAACTCAAGTCAATACATTATTCAAATATCCTTGGAGTTTTCCTAATGATCTTTTTCTGGTCCAGGATCCTATTCATGATACAATGTTATATTTGTCATCATGCCTCCTTAGATCCCTTTTGTTGGTAATAGTTTCTCAGTTTCACTGCTTTTCACGACCTTGACAATTTTGAGGAGTAAGAGAACTAAACAGATATTTCACAGAATATCCCTAAATTTGGATTGTCTGGTACTTCTCTCATGATTATACTTAGGTAACATGTTTTTAGGAGGAAGACCACAGAGTAAAGTACCATCTTCATTACATCTTATCAAGGGACTATTTATTATCATCATTTAACATTGGATATCACTATTGATCACCTGACTGAGATAACATCCGTCAGGTTCTCCACTGAATAGTTAATCTTTTTTCCCTCTTTCCATATTTTGTTCTATGGAAGGAAGTCACTATGTACAGCCCACACTTAAGGAATGGGGAAATATGGCCTCCCTCTCTGAGGGAGGACTATCTACATAAACTACTTGGAATTCTTTTGATTAGGAGATAAGTCTACCCCCCCATATGTTTGTTTATGTAATCATTTATTTACATAAATATGGAACCATAGTTTATTTTATACTTTGGGTTATACAGATGGCCAGTGACTTACAATTGCTCAACTTACAATTTTTCGACTTTACAGTGGTGTGAAAGCAATACATATTCAGTAGAAATCATACTTCCAATTTTGAATTTTACCTTTTCCTGGGCTAGCAATATGAGGTATCATACTGTCTCATGATGCTGGGCAGTGGTGGTGAGTCATAGCTCCCAGTCAATTATCATGAGGGTAAACATACACTTACAATCATTCTGTACCCATACAGCTATCCAGTTTTTCACTTTCAGTACAGTAGCCAATAAATTACATGAGATACTCAACAAGATACTCAACATTTTATTATAAAATAGGCTTTGTGTTAGAGGATTTTTCCCACCTACAGGCTAATGTGTTTTAAGCCCGTCTAAGGCAGGCTAGGCTAAGCTATGATATTCGGTAGGTTAGGTTATTAAATGCATTTTCGACATGATATTTTCAACTCACGATGGGTTTATAGGGATGTAACCCCATCATCAGCTGAGGAAGATTTATAATCCAATATAGCTTTTTTATTCCAACTTTGGCCATTGGGAGCTCTTTCAGTAAGCTCTTATGGCCCTTTGGCATATCTCCATAATTGTGTGTTGTTGTGTTTTGTTGCTGCTGTTTTTGAGCACTTCCTTACTCTCTGACTCTACAGGATACTCCAGGCTCATTTTGTACAGTTTTTGCCAAAGTCTTAAATTCAGCCATTTTCCCGAGGATCCCTGATTTATTTTATTGGAGAACAGGATGAGAAGCCAAGAACTGGGCTCTAGATGTGCTCATTGCTACTAGAATGCTATTGCTTTTAGGCCCTCTCAGCCAATGAAGAAAGGATATACATGTGTTTATACTTACCTATGTATATAAACGTACCTATGAATATTCTAAATGTAACCATCTGTATCTACATTAAGCTAAACTTGAGTTCATCCTTATGTTTCCAACTCTAATGCATGACCACATGGATCATTCTAGCCTCATATTCTTGATTATCTGTTACTTCTCATTTCCATAGTGAAAAACCTGGATCACAACATCCATTTACTCAATTGTTCAATTCTGGAATACATGTATAGTGGTACCAGCATTACTAACCTGCACCCCCATGGGAAAAGACTTTATCAACTAGGGTGCATTGTTTATGTAGAGTTTACTTTGCCTTCAGTCTTATACAATCCACTCATTTCCAAAGTTACTTAGGCATGTACATTTTTCCACATACCCTTAAAGAATATTGTTTTGTACACCTGCAATAGTTAGATGGCTTTGTCATATTTTGTACTCCATCCTGGGAACTCACAATCTCCTAAATGTTTTTCTAATTCTGCATACAGTAAGTTCACTTTTTGCTCTGTAAAGTTCTATGGGTTTGACAAATGCATAGTGTGATATATCCAACATTAGAGAATGAATAGTTTCACCACCCCCTACTTAGGAAAATAGTGAATCAGAAGCAAAACAAAAATTTAAGTAATACAAAAAAGCAATACTGCATACCTGAATATTTTGCAGAGATTAGTGCCACATTCAAGTCTTGAAGGTAACAGCGGTGGTGCTCGGCCAGATCCAGCGGATCTAATGGTGCAAACAGGGATGCTCTTTGGATCTTTTGGCAGGCTCCTACAGGGGAATCACATTGCAAACTCAGGATTTTTGAGCAAAGCCCTACCATCTTCTGTGGATAACTGTTCCTGTTTTTGAAAACAGCTTTTGGCTTGCTGTTGGGCCTTAGTTGAAACTGAATGCTTAATCATAGGCCATCAAATTCCATGTGACCTGAACTGCTCATTATAAACTTAGTGCTGTCTGATCCACTAAGCCACAAAGTCGGGCAGGCACAGTAGCAATCCATCATCAAATGGAAGTAATATATATGGGATCAGACTCAGGTAGGCCCTAACGGGACAAATAAGTTACATGATGAAGTGGCACAAATGCCCATGGTCCCCACTTGCTACATTATCTTCTGTCTCCCAGTCTACATATATGGCCTCATGGAGAGTTCCTTACAATCACTTGACAGAAGAAGAGAAAACTTAGGTCTGGTTTACTGTTGGTTCTAGGCACATAGAACCAACCACCTGGAAGTGGACAAATTCAGCACTATAGTCCTTCTCCCTGAATAACAGCGATGAAAGGAAACACTCCCAGCGAGCAGAACCTTGAGCAGTGCACCTGGTTGTTCATTTAGTAATTTTTAGTGTTTAAGGGGCATTATTGAGACCCCTGAATCCATAAAATATATGTTTCTGAAAAGAAAAAAATTAATAATTCTTCAAAAAGTCCTTAAATTTTACTTAATTATTAGAAACCAGAATATTTTGCACTACATTATTAGGCTGAGTTTTTGGAAAAGAGAATCAAACTTAAAAAATCAAAATGTAATTGTTCTCAAAAACGTTCAACCAGAGATTTGCTGTGAGCATAGTCAAGGTAATACCAATATAGAATGTATTTTTTATCTCTTTTCCTAATAGCCTGTTATGTAATCCTTAGGGGGCAAGTAATTTTTCATAATGATAGTAACTTCAATAGAGTTTAAAGTGGCTGGAAGTCCAGGCCATGTCAAACTTTTATGTCAAAGAAATGGAGCGCTAAAGAGGGGTGGCAGAGGAAAAGGAAAACAGTGGAAAAAAAGAAAATGTGTATGTGTTCCATCACTGTAGACATGCAATGAAAGTGAACTATACCAAGTTTAAGACTATTACCATGAAATTTGCTTCTAGCTTTTTTTTTAGTGTGAAGAGTGCTATATACTCTGGTGTGTGGTGACAGAAAGTAGAGAATATTTCATTGCTAATTATCCCTTCTAACATTCCAAACACATTTGACAGCAGTATGATGAGGGAACTCAGTGATCTACACCTATATTTGCACTTTGCAAATGGTTGGCATAATGTTTTAATCAACTATAAAGCAAAACTTGCACAGTCACAGGGAGAAAAGCAATTGCCTCCCTGCCATTGATCCCAACAAAGTAATATCCTTTCCAATATCAGAAAGTGGGCCTGGTGTAGAATACAATATAATAGCAATTGTATGTTATTCTATTGTTTATAAAGATTTTCCACATAAAACATCTCATTTACTACTTGCAGCAACTCTTTAAAAGAGGAATCATTAATATGTTAAATAATTTGTCCAATTCACAGTTCATATGGAATGGGACCTTATTGACTACCTGAAAGAAAAATCTTCTTACCGTTGCATAATCAAGAAATCCCAAAAGTAAAGAAAATTGTAGCTGAATATTAAAGACCCAAGTAGACACTTTCTGTCCTTTTATGTAGCACAGAGATGGCTGACCTAAGATGACCAGCAGCCTCTCCCAGAGAGAAGAGTCACTCTTTTCCATATTTTCTGATGTTCACTGATGAACACTCCCTCTGATGTTCACTCCCTCCTTGCTGAGGATAGACACATTTTAAAATATTATGTTCTAACAGATGACATACCTAGGAGTCTTTTTTAGAAAACGTTCCCTTGCTAAGTTTGGGGATACCCAAATGTTGTTTTGATAAAGTTATATTTATGTTGAGTCCTTGAAGGAAACTATAGGCCATATGAAGAATAGCAAGATATCATTTTTGATTACTAAAAATATTCTGAGGATAGGTGAGCAAAAAACTTAAGCTGTATACAAGGATTACTCTCACGTCCTTAGAGATATGGACTCTGCTTCATTCATCTAGGTAGCTCTTGTATGAGAAATTAACTCAATTCAATGGTAGTGTACAAGTGTACTACTATGAAAATCACTGTGGAACGTTACTGTCATGGAACAAAATGGCTCATAGAACTAAAGTAGTCAAATCATACAGACTATTAAATCAACTTAAGAAACAAGAGTAAAGCTTGGGTAAGTTAATACACTTAGGATAAAGTACAAATGGATGGAAGAACCACACTATCTGAACCCTGAGTACCTAACATTTATTTATATCCCATCTATGGCCCACATGAGCCATTCCCAGTAATAGCATAATGTTTTAATTACATGTATTATGTTATCTGTATTACATGTACTTATCTTAATTACATGTATTATATATAACTATATGTTTTTAGTTATAAGGACCAGGGTTGTGGTTAAACAAAAAAGATCACAGACAGAAGGTTCCCTGGGCCCATGATGTAACCTTGCTCTATCAGAGAGACACAGAGACAAGGCTGCCTGACTAAAAGCTGTAGCTTGCTGAATAGCATGGGTTTTATTTGCATTTGGGGATAGAGGACATATGGGGTTAGACAAGGTATCACCAGTGGGTGGTCAGATTAAGGCATTGTGGATATTTAAATATTTACAATAACATACAGACATGGATACAGATATAGATACAGATATAGATATGTAGTGGATATATATAGTATGGTATACATATTTATTACTCTATGAATATTAAAAATCTCTGCTTCCTTTCATCCCTTTCTATGCATTTTTAACATACCATATTGTGTATTTATACCTAACACATCTTATGAGTTTCATCCATCCCATTAGCTTTCTTCTTTTCTAAAGCAGAATTGAATATTCAGAAACAATAAAGAAATTCACATTGCAATAGCCCCAGACTTATCACTTTGGATAAGCCCAGTAATGCATTTTCTTATGCAACCATTCTCCCTTTTGTTTTTGAAAGGTCTCCACCACAACGGCAACAAATGATCCTTACTCAATAAAAAAAGGATTTTCCCATACCCTATATAAAGATCGTCATAACATTTGGAAAATTTATAATATAAAACATAATTAGAATATGAAAGATAACTTGTATATGAGAAAGGAAATCATAAGACTAGTTGTAAAAGGGTGTGTATTTTAATATTGTAAAAGCAAATATTTTGTTTTGCTACCAAAATCATGTTAATCCATTACAGCAAAAAAATCCTAAATTTTGAATAACACCATAATGTTGTACAAGATTTTACATTTCACTGATGAATTTGCCTACCAAGTCAACCTTATGTTAACACTGGTATCTGAGTACATGCATATCAGAGATGTTCTATTTTATGTTACTGAGCTATTCATTACTCTTCTTAAAGTATAACACTACAAGGCATTCTTAGTAGAATTTTGTGTTTCCATTTTGAGAGAATTTATGCGATTATATGCTAAAGAAAATGGTCCATCTAAAGAGAGAGAAAAGTAAAATGCAATCATAGTAACATAGAGTTTATACAATTTTTAGAAGAATACATGCATTTTACAGGATTCTTAGGCTGTCATGATAGATCAAAAAATTATATCAGTGAGTTATTTGAGAAAAAAAATTGATATAAATTTCAGTGATTATTCAGAGGCTAAATGACATTAGGTATTAGATATTACGTATTAACTCCTTAAACTGGTTAGAATATATTAACAGTGTGCTGAAGCATTAAATAAATGGACTTCTCTAACAACTTGCTATCAGTAAATCATTAGACAATAGGAGCAATTGGCACCAGGATATATTAATATGTTTGCAGTGTTGGATGAGTGGATGATATCATATGAAAAATATTATATATAAATAAAATAGATATAATATGTAATATATATATAAAATAAACATGTATACAAACGTTTACATTTAGTAAAAGGCACTCTTTTTTAGTGCTTTGTATATAGTATTTTCCCTGTACAGCACAAGTCTTTCTGTTTTTTGGTTCACTCTCACTAGCAAGCCAACAACCTTTTAAAATCTGTGCTGTCATCAACTATGAGCACTGTCAGCTGTACCATCTTGTCTGCACTAGGAGTTCTTTAAGCCTAAAAATACGCACTGCCAGAGCACTCATCTAAAGCTTTATTTGGAATATGCAAAATTAATTTGGAGAAAAGAGGAGAAATTATATTTGTTCTATCTAAGCTATAATCACATATGTATTTTATGGCTCAACTTTTGTTTGGGGATTTTTGATTTGTTTGTATGAATGTATGTCTCTCAAGAGGACCATACACCAATTTATTTTTATTTCTTTAAGGTTTTTTTACAAGACACATATAAAACAGGATTTCTCCTGTGTATATTCCCAGGTCACCATGTCAGACAGCATTCATCACATCTAATTTTCATCATTTAATTCCCTCATCCTCAGTTTCAAAGGAAATTTCTGTTCTTTCCAGATTATTATGATCAAAAAATTACGGCTCATTGAACCAGCTTAAATATCTACTGGTATGGAATCTAGTCTGTTAGAAACCATCACCTTATAACCAAATTTTACTCTTCAATCTAAGTAGCATTCATCATCCTATCTTGGCTATTTTTTCTCCAAGCTCAATCTCTTTCACAAAATACAGAGGGCAGATTAATCTTAACAGAAAGCTTTCAACTGTAAACTTTAATAGCACTTTAAAGACCTTCAAAATGGAATTTCTTCTTTAATTAAGAAGATGTTACTTTGTACATCATAATTGAAATACATCAAAAAGTTCCTTGTTAAAGCTCAAGATATATTACAAAGCGATTCTACAGCACGGCTTCAGGGCTCTGCTAATTGGAAGAATGACAGATCAAATTCCTGAGAAAGTAATGTCAGTTGGAATGCTAGAGATGGAGCAGTTTCTTTAAATTATATACTCAAAACAATTAGGAAAACATGTCAAACCACATTGTTTTATTTTGTTAAAATGCAACACAAACTAAAATCAAACATCAACAATGTGCCATCTGCCTTTATGAGTATTGTGTATATGAGGACATGCATATATGGAGAGAAATCTAATATTTCAAACTTAATATCACAAGTTTATGTACCTTCAAACTCACCAGTCTGGAAATTCTCTTGGAAGAAAGAATAAACTTTGAGAATCAAATCAAATTTTATCACTGAAATTCGACATGAGGGACTTATTGTAAATAACCAACGTGTTTTAGAAACTACCATTTTCATTAAAGTTCTAAATTATCAGTTGTCTGATTTTTGGAGATTTCCCAATTACGAGCTGCCTTTATTTGTTGATTAAAAAGTGTTTACCAAAACCAAAATAGTTATTTCTACCTATATTTAGTAAAAGTTGTTTGTGCATATTACACACTGTTTAGGGCAAAGCTAACATATTTCTCTATTCAACTCTCTCTACCATATTCTGAAGCTACTATTTTCAATCTTCTTTTCAAATGTTTCACTGAAAACGTACCGCTAGCCCCAGGTGCTCTTGGAGAACTACCTTACAGAGACCTTACCTAACTTCTCCTAAACCCTTCCACATCCTTGTATCCTCCACCTCCTACAAAACAGAAGAAACAAAGGCATGCTCCTCCTCCAAAGACAACTCCCTCTGTGGACCTTCTCCAAAATCTGCCTCTATTAATCATCACTCCCTGTCTCTTTTCAGCCATCTTTACTGTATTCAACTGCTCCCTCTCAACTGCATCTGTCTCATGGCATCTTAAACATGCTCAGTATTTTGTCCATTTAAAAAAAAAAAAAAAAAGGGCAGGGGCTTCCCTGGTGGCACAGTGGTTGAGGGTCCACCTGCCAATGCAGGGGACATGGGTTCGTGCCCTGGTCCGGAAAGATCCCACATGCCGCAGAGTGGCTGGGCCCGTGAGCCATGGCCGCTGGGCCTGCGCGTCCGGGGCCTGTGCTCCGCAATAGAAGAGGCCACAACAGTGAGAGGCCCGCGTACCGCAAAAAAAAAAAAAAAAAAGGGCAGAGAAGAAAAAAAATGTCTCCTTCTACCCAATGTTCCCATCCTATCCATTACTACCATATTTATTTTTCTACTTCTTTATAGCTATACTTCTAAAAAGAGTTGCCTTTTTAGACAACTATTCACTATCTTCATTTGCTTCTGTATCATTCACTCTCCAACTCATTCCAGTTTGGCTACTGCTCCCACCACACCAAGTCCAGTTGACACACATCAATCCTTGCCTTATGCTCTTGCCCTCTCAGTGGTATTTGTTACTGTTCATTTACCAACTCAATCACTCACTGCTAGTTATTAATTCCTGGAGGGCACACTATATGCCAGGCCTTAAACTAGGTATAGGGGATACTAGAGTGAATGAAAGGTACACCCACCATAGCCCATAGAGAAGAGATCCATAACAAAAAACGAAATAAGTAATACATTAGATGAAAATAAAGCAAAGGAGAGAATAAAGAGTAGCCTGGGGTGAGTCTGGGTGGGAAATGCAAATTTAAACTAAGTGGTTAGAAAAGATTTAATGTTAATGTGACAGGGAAGTGATGGAGTGAACCTGAGGGTGAACGGGAGAAGGGCTTTCCATGACAGAGAGCAGCAATTTTAATGCCTAAAGTCAGAACATGTTGAACATTCTCTCCTGCTGTCCCCCTGGCTGCACATTCCTGGTTCTTTTTTCTAACTCTCATTATTTGTCTTTTTGCTTGCAGGCTTCTTCTCCTCTACCCAGCCTTTAAATGTTGGAATGCCTTAAAAATATGCTTGGCAGGGCTTTCCTGGTGGCGCAGTGGTTGAGAGTCCGCCTGCCGATTCAGGGGATATGGGTTCGTGCCCTGGTCCAGGAAGATCCCACATGCCGCGGAGCGGCTGGGCCCGTGAGCCATGGCCACTGAGCCTGCACGTCCGGAGCCTGTGTTCCGCAATGGGAGAGGCCACAACAGTGAGAGCCCCGCGTATCACACACAAAAAATATATATATGCTTGGCATTCTTCTCTTTTCTTTTTTAAATTCCTCTTTTGATATTTCATACAAAATGATGATGTCAATAATCATCAACATGGATATCTCTAGCTAAAACCTATCCTTTGAGATTATAACTTTCACATCAAACTGCCAACTTGGCCTTGTGCTTTGGATGTCTCCAAGGTAACTTACAATCGATTTTCTGCAAGAAATATGGTCTTCCTTCCACTGTTCTCTAGCTTAGTGAATGACACTATCTTCCTTTAAGTTTCTCAAGCCAAAACCTTGACAGTCATCATCAATAACTCATTCCTTTATCATACCACAGCCCCATCATTCACCAAGTTCTTTCATTTGAACACACTTAACATGTCTCTATTCAATTAAATTCTCTCCATCTACATTTTCTCCTTTCTAGTCCAAGAAACCATCATCTTTTACCTGGAATACTGAAACATTCTTCAGATAATTCCCATCTTTAAAATGATCTTCATATTGCTGCAAGATTAATCATGTATTTCATCCTATTGCTTAAAACTTTCAGTAGTTCCCCATGCTCTTATGACAAAATCCAAAGTGCTTAATATGGGATACAAAGCCACACAATCTGATCTCAATAACCTCTCTGACCTCATCAGTCACAATTTCCTTCTCCTTGTTCTGAATTCTTGATAAACTGACCTACTTTTAGTTCCTCAAATAGGATGTGCTCCTACACTAGGATCTTTGTACATGTGCTGCTGTTCCTCATATTGGAATTTTATTCTCAACCCCTTTGCCAACCTAATCCATTTTTATCCTTCTCACTCCATTTCAAAGCTGAATTCTTCACATTAATCATGACCCACCCATCAGAATACCTTGGAGTCTATGTTATATACTTCTGCAGACCATGTACTTTTCTTATCAAATGTCAGCACACGTTATTTTTCATGTATGTGTGCTATTGTTTGCTGAATGTCTACCTGCTTAATGTAACTGTGAATTCAATAAGGACTGGGACTGTTTTGATCTTGTTTTTACTGCTGTGCACCTAAAACCTAACACATTGCCTATCACTGAGTACACATCTATATATTTGTTGGATAAATAAATGGATAAAAGAGTAAATGAGTAAACACATGTAAAATGTCATTTACCTTTGCCACGAGACTGTCTTTTAGCAGTGGTTGGTGGTAGCTTTTGTTTTGCCACTGTTCCTTTAGGCAAGTTATAATAACCTCATTAAATCTTAGTTCTGTCATCTATAATTGGAGGAGAATTATAGTACCTACTGCACAGGTTAAAATTAAAGTAAGTTTACCCTTGTAAAGGACGTAGAGTAGCACCCTGCACATAGTAAGTGCTCAATAAATAATAGCTTTTGTTATTTTTTTATCATGTCTAAATCGCTTAAAGCAAATCTGTAACTCCAAAATTCCACTTTGATTCTTAATTAATTCAGTAGTTCATTTTTTTAATGAAAAGCATAATTCCCCAGAGATTAGGATAATTTTTTAACTGCAATCATTATAAGGTATAAGTTTTCCTTATAAGGTTTTAATTACTTCATATGCATGTGGAGTGGAGAGGTCGCTCCAGTTCTTACAGTTTATCATCTCCAACAGGTTTTTTTCTTTTCCATTTTTTTTTTTTTTTTTTGCTGTCGGAGAAGAGATCAATTAATTAATGACTCTCCAGCAATGCAATTAGCCCTCAGTAAATCCCTGATTGAGAAATAAATGAGAGAGAGAAAAATAGGGAATATGGCACCAGTAAAATTAACACTGTCCCCTTGACCAGTCAAAAATCACCCTAGAATAGCAAAGGATATAAAACAGAAATGAAAACTCTACCTTCTACGGAACTAAAATACACATGTAGTCCCAAATAACAATAGAAAAGTAAAGGATGTTAAATAAAATAAAAGTGATGTTGCATGCAGACAGATGTTCAGAAAGAAAACTGGTGGAACACTGTTCTTCAAATGTAGATGTCATATTCAGGAGCAGAAGCCAAATATTTATTTTTGAATAATAAGAAGAGAGTACTTGGAATATTGGCAGGACGTTTCCTGGATCAAGTTTGTCACAAAGAATAAGCAAAGATGGAGGCACAAAAAACCACAAGAAGCTAAATACTTCTGTACGGTTTCCAGGAAGTAGCCTCTTAGTAAGAAGAGAGAAGGATAAATATTGTACACTATGAATAAGATAGCTGACAATTTCTGTTGGTAGAGGCAGCTAAATGTTAGATAGTACACCCAGAGAAATTTAAGAACTTTATTGTAAACCAGGAAGAACTGCCACCAGCATGGAAATCATCTGTGTCCATAATTTTATAATACTCTCCTTCAAAGAGCTCATCTAGTAAGAACTTACCTTATTTCACTTAAGGCTTAAGTAAACAAGAGTTAGCATGGACTTTATACAAAAGTACTGTAAGGAAAAAGAAGAGGAGGGAAGGAAGAAATTGGGCAAAAAATAGTGGCAGATTAAAAACACTCACTAGAAAAATTTGCCATGAATCAGATAAAATTGTTACAAAAATTATTCAAATGAGATCACAGACCTAAATATAGGATGCAAAATTATAAAACTCTTAGAGTATAACTTAGGAGAAAATCTAGGTGACCTTGGGTTTGCCAGCAATTTTTTAGGTATAACATCAAAAACACAAGCCATGAAAGAAAAAACTGGGAAGTTAGAGATCACTAAATTTTTTCCAGGTTTACTAAGGTGTAATTGACAAAAACTGTAAATGTTTAAGGCATACAATGTGATGATTTGATATGGGCATACATTGTGAAATAATTGCCATAATCAAGCTCATTAACATACCCATCACCTCACATAGCTACTTTTGTGTGTGTGTGGTGAGAATACTTAAGGTTGAGACTCTTGGCTAATTTCACACATACAATATAGTATTAGTAACTATAGTCACCATGCTACACATTAGATCCCCAGAGTTATTCATCTTTTTTACTGAAAATTTACCTTTTGACCAACAAATATCTTCTCTTTTCTCCCCCACCTTCCAGTCCCTCCCTGGAAACCACCATTTTACTCTCCGCTTCAGTGAGTTTGACTTTTTTAGAGTCCACATATAAGTGAGAGCATACAGTATTTATCTTTCTGTGTCTGGCTTATTTCACTTAGCATAATGCCAACAAGGTCCATCCACGTTGTCAAAGATGGCAGTATTGCCTTCTTTTTTATGGCTGAATAATATTTCATTGTATGTACATATACATACATAATATATATCTCACATTTCCTTTATCCACTTATTCACTGACAGCCACAGTGTTAATTAATGTGTAAGATTTTAACCAAATTACTCTTTTCCCATGAGTACAGAGATTGCCTCCTCTTCCTCAAAAATGAATTGTGCAACAAAAATTAATTATAATTAAGTATAAAAAGTGAAATTATACGGATCATATAGTTTGATAGTACACAATATTATACATAATTTTTAAAGCCTGCACCTAACCAAAATTGTATTTTCCTTGATAATTAAGACAAAACAGCATCAAATCTGAGTATTCATAGATTATTTAAAATGAAAACTCTTACCCATGAAATTTTATGTGGTAGTGGCACTGGAGAAGGAGAGACTGAGAAAGACAGAAAGAAAGAGACACAGAGGAGAAAGAGAGAGACAGAGCAAAACACAAAGAGGGAGAAAAATAAACCAGGTAAATGAACTCACAATGTTAGCAAGCAATGAGCTCAAAATGTTAGCAACTGAAGAAACTAGCAATCAGAACAAGCAAATAAACAACGAGCAAAACCAGATGATGAAATGATAAAGGTAAAGAGAAAATTCACATTTAAATTTATTAATATTAAAAAATACTCTTAAAATATACTAAAGGTCAACAAATATAATTGATAAATGATTAAAGATTTCAGTGAAATGTCTAAAATAAGAAAATTAGAATGGATTTTTAAAAGTAATGAGAATTTTTTAAATTATAGGACAATATAGCCCATCCTGCTAATAACTATTATATTCTTTAAAAAAAATCAAGCAATAAAAAAACTGCATATTACAGAAAGAATAAAGTGACCCACTAGACAGTTTCAAATCAATTTTCCTAAAGTAATTTCATTAATAAAAAACGATTTATAGTTTTAAGTGTGTTCTCTTATTGCAAGCAAAAATGATAAGCTGGTTCACCAAAAGTGAGAAAACATAAGTAGCACTGCCCTTTGATGTAAAACAAAGCAAGTCTCAACAAATAGCATAAAACCATTACCATTTATGCAGATTAATTCCATGTCTAAAATGAAATTATATTTGGATCATCAATAAAAATTAATAAAGAAATCTTCACAATTATTTATAATTGTAAGGCACACATCTAAATAATTATGGGTCAAAGGAGAAATGCATTTTTCACAGAACTAGTACAAAATATTTTAAAATTTGTATGGAAACACAAAATACCCTGAACAGCCAAAGCAATCTTGAGAAAGAAAAACGGAGCTGGAGGAATGAGGCTCCCTGACTTCAGACTATGCTACAAAGCTACAGTCAGCAAAACAGCATGGTGCTGGCACAAAAACAGAAATATAGATCAATGGAACAGGACAGAAAGCCCAGGAATAAACCCATGCACCTATGGTCTATTAATCCATGACAAAGGAGGCAAGAATACAGAATGGAGAGAAGATAGTCTCTCCAATAAATGGTGCTGGGAAAACTGGGTAGCTGCATGTAAAAAAATGAAATTAGAACATTCTCTAACATCAAGCATGAAAATAAACTCAAAATAGAATAAAGATTTAAATGTAAGACCAGATACTCAAAAACTCCTAGAGGAAAACAAAGGTAGGACACTCTGACATAAATTGCAGCAATATCTTTTTGGATCCATCTCCTAGAGTAATGGCAATAAGAAGAAAAATAAACAAATGGGACCTAATTAAACTGAAAAGCTTCTGCACAGCAAAGGAAACCATCAACAAAATGAAAAGAAACCTACAGAATGGGAG
Source organism: Lagenorhynchus albirostris (assembly GCF_949774975.1). Classification (NCBI taxonomy): domain Eukaryota; kingdom Metazoa; phylum Chordata; class Mammalia; order Artiodactyla; family Delphinidae; genus Lagenorhynchus; species Lagenorhynchus albirostris. Next base: position 63,088,452 of record NC_083102.1, read on the forward strand.
AGAATATGTGCAAATGATGCAACCGAAAAGAGCTTAATCTCCAAAATATACAAACAACTCATATAGCTCAATATCAAAAAAATGAACAGCCCAATTAAAATATGGACAGAACATGTAAAACGACACTTCTCCAAAGAAGACATACAGATGGCCAAAAGGCACATGAAAAGATGTTCAACATCGCTAATTATTATAGAAATGCAAACTAAAACTAAAACGAGATGTCACCTCACACCAGTCAGAATGGTCATCATCAAAAAATCTGAAAACAATAAATGCTGGAGAGGGTGTGGAGAAAAGAGAACCCTCTTACACTGTTGGTGGGAATGTAAATTGGCACAGCCACTATGGAGAACAGTAGAGAGGTTACTTAAAAAAACTAAAAATAGATTTATCATATGACCCAGCAATCCCACTCCTAGTCATATATCCAGAGAAAACTCTACTTTGAAAAAATACTTGCACTCCAATGTTCATAGCAGCAATATTTACAATAGCCAAGACATGAAAGCAAATTAAGTGTCCATCGACAGATGAATGGATAAAGAAGATATATAAGAAATATTACTCAGCCATAAAAAGAAGGAAATTATGCCATTTGTAGCAACATGGATGGACCTAGAGTTTATCATACTAAGTGAAATAAGCTAGACAGAGAAAGACAAATATCACATGATACTGCTTATATGTGGAATACAAAAAAATAATTCAAATGAACTTATTTATATAACAGAAAGAGACTGAAAGACATAGAAAACAAACTTATAGTTACCAAAGGGAAAGGAGGGTGGGGGGAGGAATAAATTAGAAGGTTGGGATTAACATATACACACTACTATATATAAAATAGGTAACCAACAGGGACCTACTGCATAGCACAGGGAACTCTACTCAATATTTTAAAATAACCTGTAAGGGAAGAGAATCTGAAAAGGAATATATATATATATATATATATATATATATATATATATATATATATAAAAAACACTGAATATATATATCACCGAATATATATGTATCACTGAACACATATATAACTGAATGACTGTGTTATACACCTGAAACTCACATGATACTATAAATCAACCTATTCTTCAATTAATTTTTTTAATTAAAAAATATTTTAAAGTTAAAAATATATATATATGCTTTATAAAAAAAAACTTCTTTAATATTTAAACATAAATAAACACTACATATCAAAATTTGCCAAAGTAGCAGTAAGAGTTAAATTTTGAGCCTTAAAATGTGTTTACTGAAAAAAGAGGAAAAAACCTTGAAAAGTAAGTTTCTTATTCAACAATTAGAAAAATAAAAATAGAATAAGAACATACCTGAAGAATATGAAATAAAGGGGTATTAGTTTATTAATGTTGAAGAATGTAATGAAGAAAAAAGAGTCAATATAAATAGCCAACAAACTAAGGGTTGAATTCTGAATGTACTGAAAAATCAGTAAGAAATGAAAGACCCAAATATCACTTGCACCAACTTGAAATTAATTGACATTTATATATCACTTCTCCCAACAATATCATATTACAGAAAGAGCCACCTAAAGGCTGGTTGGGGTGGTGAGGCCTGAGGTAGCTGTGTGGCTGACAGGGTCTTGGTGCTCCGCCAGGTGTCAAGCGTGTGCCTCTGAGGTGGGAGAGGCAAGTTCAGGATATTGGTCCACCAGACACCTCCCAGCTCCACAATATGAAATGGAGGAAGCTCTCCCAGATATCTCCATCTCAACATTAAGACCCAGCTCCCCTCAACGACCAGCAAGCTACAGTGCTGGACACCCCATGTCACACAACAAGCAAGACAGGAACACAACCCTACCCATTAGCAGAGAGGCTGCTTAAAATCATAATAGTGTCAAAGACACCCCAAAGGACACTACTGGACGTGGTACTGCCCACCAGAAAAACAAGATCCAGACTCATCCAGCAGAACACAGGCACTAGTCCCCTCCACCCAGAAGCCTACACAACCCACTGAACCAACCATACCCACTGGGGGCAGACACCAAAAACAACAGGAACTACGAACCTGCAGCCTGTGAAAAGGAGACCCCAAACACAGTAAGTTAAGCAAAATTACAAGACAGAGAAACACACAGCAGATGAAGGAGCAAGGTAAAAACTGACCAGACCAAACAAATAGAGAGGAAATAGGCAGTCTACCTGAAAAAGAATTCAGAATAATGATAGTAAAGATGATCCAAGACCTTGGAAATAGAATGGAGAAAATACAGGAAGCATTTAACAAGGACCTAGAAGAACTAAAGAGCAAACAAACAATGATGAACAACACAATAAATGAAATTTAAAATTCCCTACAGGGAATCAATACCAGAATAACAGAGGCAGAAGAATGGCTAAGCGACCTGTAAGTTAAAGTAGTGGAAATAACTATTGCAGAGCAGGATAAAGAAAAAAGAATGAAAAGAATTAAGGACAGTCTCAGAGACCTCTGGGAAACATTAAATGCACCAACATTCAAATTATAGGGGTCACAGAAGAAAAAGAGAAAAAGGGTCTGAGAAAATATTTGAAGAGATTTTAGGTGAAAACTTCCCTAATATTGGAAATGAAATAGTTAATCAAGTCCAGGAAATGCAGAGAGTCCCATACAGGATAAATCCAAGGAGAAACACAACAATACACATAGTAGTCAAACTATCAAAAATTAAATACAAAGAAAAAATACTAAAAGCAGCAAGGGGAAAACAACAAATAACATACAAGGGAATCCTCATAAGGTTAACAGCTGATCTTTCAGCAGAAACTCTGAAAGCCAAAAGTGGGCGGCAGGACATATCTAAAGTGATGAAAGGGGAAACCCTAAAACCAAGATTACTCTACCCAGCAAGGATCTCATTCAGATTCAATGGAGAAATTAAAATCTTTACAGACAAGCAAAAACTAAGAGAATTCAGCACCACCAAACCAGCTTTACAACAAATGCTAAAGGAACTTCTCTAGGCAAGAAACACAAGAGAAGAAGAAGACCTACAATAAAAAAACCCCAAACAATTAAGTAAATGGCAATAGGAACATATATATCAATAATTACCTTAAGTGTAAATGGATTAAAAACTCCAACCAAAAGACACAGACCGGCTGAATGAATACAAAAACAAGACCCCTATATATGCTGTATACAAGAGAACAATGTCAGACCTAGGGACACATACAGACTGAAAGTGAGAGGATTGAAAAAGATATTCCATGTTAATGGAAATCAAAAGAAAGCTGGAGTAGCAATGCTCATATCAGACAAAATAGACTTTAAAGTAAAGCCTGTGACAAGAGACAAAAAGGACACTACATAATGATAAAGGGATCGATCCAAGAAGAAGATATAACAATTATAAATATTTATGCACCCAAAGAAGGAGCAGCGCAATACATAAGGCAAATGCTAGCAGCCATAAAAGGGGAAATCGACAGTAACACAATCATCGTAGGGGACTTCAACACCCCACTTTCACCAATGAACAGATCATGCAAAATGAAAATAAATAAGGAAACACAACCTTTAAAGGATACATTAAACAAGATGGACTTAACTGATATTTATAGGACATCCCATCCAAAAACAACAGAAAACACTTTCTTCTCAAGTGCGCATGGAATATTCTCCAGGATAGATCATATCTTGGGTCACAAATCAAGCCTTGGTAAATTTAAGAAAATTGAAATCATATCAAGTATCTTTTCTGACCACAATGCTAGATATCAATTACAAGAAAACAATCTGTAAAAACACATGGAGGCTCAACAATACACTACTTAATAACCAAGAGATCACTGACGAAATCAAAGAGGAAATCCAAAAATACCTAGAAACAAATGACAATGAAAACACAATGACCCAAAACCTATGGGATGCAACAAAAGCAGTTCTACGGGGGAAGTTTATAGCAATACAATCCTACCTCAAGAAACAAGAAACATCTCAAATAAACAACCTAGCCTTACACTGAAAGCAAGTAGAGAAAGAAGAACAAAAAACCCCCAAAGTTAGCAGAAGGAAAGAAATCATAAAGATCATATCAGAAATAAATGAAAAAGAAATGAAGGAAATGATAGGAAAGATCAATAAAACTAAAGAAGGTTTTTTGAGAAGATAAACAAACTTGATAAACCATTAGCCAGACTCATCAAGAAAAAAAGGGAGAAGACTCAAATCAATAGAGTTAGAAATGAAAAAGGAGAAGTAACAACTAACACTGGAGAATTACAAAGGATCATGAGAGATTAATACAAGCAACTATATGCCAAAAAAATGGACAACCTGGCAGAAATGGACAAATTCTTAGAAATGCACAACCTTCAGAGACTTAACCAGGAAGAAACAGAAAATATAAACAGAACAATCACAAGCACTGAAATTGAGACTGTGATTAAAAATCTTCCAACAAACAAAAGCCCAGGACCAGATGGCTTCACAGGCAAATTCTATCAAACTTTTACAAAAGAGCTAACACCTATCCTTCTCAAACTCTTCCAAAATATAGCAGAGGGAGAGAAACCCCCAAACTCATTCTATGAGACCACCATCACCGTGATACCAAAACCAGACAAGGATGTCACAAAGAAAGAGAACTACAGGCCACTATCACTGATGAACACAGAGGCAAAATTCCTGAACAAAACACTAGCAAACAGAGTCCAACAGCACATTAAAAGGATCATACAACATGATCAAGTGGGGTATAACCCAGGAATGCAAGAATTCTTTAGTATATGCAAATCAATCAATGTGATACACCATATTAACAAATTGAAGGAGAAAAACCATGTGATTATCTCAAAAGATGCAGAAAAACTTTCAACAAAATTAAACACCCATTTATGATAAAAACCCTCCAGAAAGTGGGTAGAGAGGGAACTTATCTCAACATAATAAAGGCCATATATGACAAACCCACAGCCAACACTGTTCTCAAAGGTGAAAAACTGAAACCATTTCACTAAGATCAGGAACAAGACAAGGTGGCCCACTCTCACCATTATTACTCAACATAGTTTTGGAAGTTTTAGCCACAGCAATCAGAGAAGAAAACGAAATAAAAGGAATCCAAATTGGAAAAGAAGTAAAGCTGTCACTGTTGCAGATGACATGACACTATACATAGAGAATCCTAAAGACTCTACCAGAAAACTACTAGAGCTAATCAATGAATTTGGTAAAGTAGGAGGATAAAAATTAATGCACAGAAATCTCTTGCATTCCTATACACTAATGAATGAAAATGTGAAATAGAAATTAAGGAAACACTCCCATTTACCACTGCAACAAAAAGAATAAAATACCTAGGAATAATCCTACCTAAGGAGACAAAAGACCTATATGCAGAAAACTGTAAGGCGTGGATGAAAGAAATTAAAGATGATGCAAACAGATGGAGAGATATGCCATGTTCTTGGATTGGAAGAATCAACATTGTGAAAATGACCGTACTGCCCCAAGCAATCTACAGATTCAGTGCAATCCCTATCAAACTATCAATGCCATTTTTCACAGAACTAGAACAAAAACGTTCACAATTTGTATGGAAACACAAAAGACGCCAAATAGTCAAAGCAATGTTGTGAAAGAAAAATGGAGCTGTGGCAATCAGCCTCCCTAATTTCAGCCTATAAAACAAAGTTACAGTAATCAAGACAGTATGGTACTGGCACAAAAACAGAAATATAGATCAATGGAACAGGAGAGAAAGCCCAGAGATAAACCCACGCACATATGGTCACCTTATTTTAGATAAAGGAGGCAAGAGTATACAATGGAGAAAAGACAGCCTCTTCAATAAGTTATGCTGGGAAACTGGACAGCTACATGTAAAAGAATGAAATTAGAACATGCCCTAACACCATATACAAAAATAAACTCAAAATGTTTTAAAGACCTAAATGTAAGGCCAGACACTATCAAACTCTTAGAGGAAACATAGGCAGAACACTCTATAACATAAATCACAGCAAGATCCTTTTTGACCCACCTCCTAGATAAATGGAAATAAAAACAAAAATAAACAAATGGGACCTAATGAAACTTCAAAGCTTTTGCACAGCAAAGGAAACCATAAACAAGACCAAAAGACAACCCTCAGAATGGGAGAAATTATTTGCAAATGAATCAAATGACAAAGGATTAATCTCCAAAATTTACAAGCAGTTCATGCAGCTCAATATCGAAAAAGCAAACAACCCAATCCAAAAATGGGCAGAACATCTAAATAGACATTTCTCCAAAGAAGATATACAGATTGCCAACAAACACATGAAAGAATGCTCAACATCATTAATCATTAGAGAAATGCAAATCAAAACTACAATGAGATATCATCTCACACCAGTCAGAATGGCCATCATCAAAAAATCTACAAACAATAAATGCTGGAGAGGGTGTGGAGAAAAAGGAACTCTCTTGCACTGTTGGTGGGAATGCAAATTGATACAGCCATACTGGAGAACAGTATGGAGGTTCCTTAAAAAACTAAAATTAGAACTACCATATGACCCAGCAATCGCACTACTGGGCATATACCCTGAGAAAACCATAATTCAAAAAGCATCATGTACCACAATGCTCACTGCAGCTCTATTTACAATAGCCAGGATATGGAAGCAACCTAAGTGTCTATCATTGGATGAATGGATAAAGAAGATGTGGCACATATATCCAATAGGATATTACTCAGCCATAAAAAAGAAAGTAAATTGAGTTATTTGGAGTGAGTTGGATGGACCAAGAGTCTGTCATATAGAGTGAAGTAAGTCAGAAAGAGAAAAACAAATACCATATGCTAACACATATATATATGGAATCTAAAAAAAAAAAAGTTCTGAAGAACTTAGGGGCAGGACAGGAATAAAGACACAGATGTCGAGAATGGACTAGAGGATACATGGAGTGGGAAGTGTAAGCTGGGACGAAGTGGGAGAGTGGCATGGACATACATATACTACCAAATGTAAAACTGATAGCTAGTGGGAAGCAGCCACATTCCACAGGGAGTACAGCTCAGTGCTTTTTGTCCACCTAGAGGGGTGGGATATGGAGGATGGGAGGGGGATGCAAGAGGGAGGAGATATCGGGATAAATGTATACATATAGCTGATTCACTTTGTTATACGGCAGCAAGTAACACACCACTGTAAAGTTATTATACTCCAATAAAGATGTTAAAATTGCTTTTTAAAAAATCATATTATAATTTGTTTCCAAGTATAGGTAGAGTTTTCATAAATTAAATCATATGCTTAGCTATAGTAAAAGCTTAAAAAGATAAATTGAAATTATATAAAGTATATGCTAAAATCATAATTTAATCAAACTACCAATGAATAATAATCCCCATTCAGGAAAATTCCCAAGTACTTTTAATATATTTTGAAGTAAGTCATTCGTCAAATAAGAAATCCCAATGAAACTGGAACATAGTTTGAACTGAATGAGAATGAAAAGACAACATCAATATTTGTGGAATGTAACTAAGGAAATTTGGAAAGAAATTTATTACATATATGTTAAAAAGAAGACAGATCCTAAATGAATAATTCAACTTCCTGATTAATCAACTAGAAAAAGATGGGAAAATAAACCCAAAGAGCAGAAGAGAAAATAAATATAATAGTAGAAATCAGTGATATTAGCAACACTAACAATAGAAAAAATAATTAAAAGCAAATACTCGTTCTTTGAAAGTATCTCTAAAATGGATAAAACACTAGTCAGAATTACCAAGACAAAATTGCAAATATCAAAAGTGAAAAGAAGATATCACTAAGGATTCCATAGATTTTGAAAGGCTATTAAGTGAAGTAAGAAATCTGTGCCCATAATTATAACTTAAAAGAATGCAAAATTCGTTGCAAGACACAACAGATTAAAACTGAAAAAAAATTTTATACCCTAATATTCCTAAATCTATAGAAATCATTGAATTAAAGGTTATAACCTTCCCAGAAAGAAAATTTCTGACTCAGATGGCTTCCTTAGTAAGCTCTACCAAAATTTAAGAAATTCTATAGTCAACCAGAACATATAAGAGGAGGAAACATTTCACATTTTTTTAAAAAAAATTACTTTTTAAATTTACTTTTTTATTTATAGACTATGAATTACAACATGTTATAGATCTGTGTTACTACCACTACAATCAGGATACAAAAAAGTTCCATCACCCCACTCCCAAAGCATTTTGTGCTGTCCCTTTGTAATCACACTCTTCCCCAACCCTGACCTCTCTGAAACAATTGCTCTGTTCATTGTTATAGTTCTGCCTTTCAGTGAACGTTTTATAAATGGAATCATAATCTATGTAACCTTTGAGAGAGACTGAACATTTCACTCAACGTAATGGTTTTGCGATTCGTCCATGCCGTGTGCTTCAATAGTTTGTTCATTTTTATTGCTGAATAATATTCGTTTGTATGGATTTAGTAGTATTTCTTTACATGGATTTGCTATAGTTATTTTTTTTTTTTTTTTTTTGCGGTACACGGGCCTCTCACTGCTGTGGCCTCTCCCGTTGAGGAGCACAGGCTCCAGACGCACAGGCTCAGTGGCCACGGCTCATGGGCCCAGCCGCTCCGCGGCATGTGGGATCTTCCCACACCGGGACACGTACCCGTGTCCCCTGCATCGGCAGGCAGACTCTCAACTACTGCGCCACCAGGGAAACCCCGCTATAGTTTTTTATCCATTAGTCCACTGAAGACACTCTGGAATTTGGGATGATTATTAAAAAAAGCTGATATAAACCTTTTTTTTTTTTTTTTTACAGTTTTTCCTGTGGATATAAGTTGTCAGTTCTCAAAGGCAGGATTTCTCAAGCTTGGTACTATTGACATTTTGGCCACATAATTCTTTGTTGGGGTTGTCCTGTGCATTGTGAGATATTTAGGAACTTCCTTGTCTTTACCCACTAGATGGCCATAGTGACCTCCTCCTTCTGCACTGGAGCAGCCAAAAATGGCTCCAGACATTAAGATGTGTTCCCTAGGTTCTGATGCTTTTTCAAGAACAGAAATTCTAAGATAAATACCCAAGAGCGAGATTGCTAGGTCATATGGTAAGTGTATTATTAAACTTTATGAGAAACTGACAACTGTTTTTCATAATGACTGCCCAATTTTATATACCCATCAGCAATGTACGAGTGATCCAGCTTCTGTGCACCCTTGCCAGCACTTGTGTTTTCACTATTTTTTATTATAGCAATTTTTAATAGTATTCAGTGTCATTTGATTGTGATTTTAATTTGCTTTTACCCAAAGCCTAATGATATTGAGCACCTTATAATGTGCTTATTTTCCATCTGTATGTCCTCTTTGGTAAAATGTCTATTCAGAGTTTTTGTTCATTTTTAAGAGGTCTTCTTTACTTTCTTGCTGTTGAATTTTGCAGGTTCTTATATTCTGGATACAAGTCATCAGATAGGTGATATATGATTTTCAGGAATTTTCTTCCATTCTGTAACTTGTCTTTTCATTTTCTTGACAGTGTCTTTTACAGAGCAAAACACTTTTTTGTCTGTGGATATATAGTCTCAAAAATTGAGAAAAATACCTTACTGAGTAACAAGCAAGTGAACAAGCAATTATGACATAGTCATTTAATTGACATCATACAGAATATTAAAGTTTTTAAAGAAATGGAAATGTCCTAGAAAAATCATGATATAATAGTAAATTTAAAGAGCTCAAGATTCAAAACTGTTTGTGTGTTTATATTAAAATATATTCAAGAAACTGAACTTAATATACTAATAATTATTGTTAATTATTTGGGTGATTTACATTTTTATTTTATTTGAGTGTTTACATTTTTTTTGCAATAACATCCTTACTTTATTTATTTTAACATCTTTATTGGAGTATAATTGCTTTACAATGGTGTGTTTGTTTCTGCTTTATAACAAAGTGAATCAGCTATACATATATCTCCATATGTCCTCCCTCTTGTGTCTCCCTCCCACCCTCACTATCCCAGCCCTTTATGTGGTCACAAAGCACCGAGCTGATCTCCCTGTGCTATGCAGCTGCTTCCCACTAGCTATCTATTTTACATTTGGTAGTATATATAAATCCATGCCACTCTCTCACTTCTTCCCAGCTCATAGTAAGTTTATTTTTAAAATTCTATATTGTGTCTGACTTTTATAGTCAGCCCAAACTTTAAACAAAAAAATTCCATGAGAATTCCACAAATTTAATTGCTATAGAGAAACTCAAGTTCACTGAATATAGGAATTCAGTCAGACTCATATTTTATTTTATTTTCAATTAATTAATTAATTAATTTTCTTGAAGTATACTTGAATTACAATGCTGTATTAGTTTCTGGTGCATAGCAAAGAGATTCAGTTATATGAATACAGCTTTTTCATATTTTTTTCCACTATAGGTTATTATAAGATAGTGAATATAGTTCTCTGAGCTATACAGTAAGACCTTGTTGTTTATCTATTTTTATGTATAGTAGTTTGTATCTGCTAATCCCACACTCCTAATTTGTTCCTCCCCCACTTTCCCCTTTGGTAACCATAACTTTGTTTTCAATGTCTGTGAGTCTATTTCTGTTTGGTAAATAAGTTCATTTGTATCATATTTTAGATTCTGTATATAAGTCATGATATTTGTCTTTCTCTGACTTACTTCACTTAGTATAATAATTTCTAGGGCCATCCATTTTGCTGCAAATGGCATTATTTCATTCTTTTTTATGGCTAAGTAATATTCCACTGTATATATATACCATATCTTCTTTATCCATTCATCTGTTGATGAACATTTCAGTTGCTTCCATGTCTGGCTATTGTAAATAGTGCTGCCATGAACATTGGGGTGCACGTTTCTTTCAGATTTAGAGTTTTCTCTGGATATATGCCCAGGAGTGGGATTGCTGGATCATATGGTAATTCTATTTTTAGTTTTTTAAGGACCCTCATACTGTTCTCCATAGCTAAACCAATTTACATTCCCACCAACAGTTTAGGAGAAACGTTTTCTCTCGCTGGATGTAGCTCATCTCCTACTACATAAAAAGACTACTTTATAACCTGTGCAACATAGAATAAACCTTTGGAATCACCTATTCTAATGACCGTGTGACTGTACAGTCTAATGACTCTTTGCCTCCTTTGACGGAAAACTCTCTCACTGTCCTCTCAAAGTCAGAACAAATTAAAAGAAAACATAAGAAGATTGGAGGGAATAATTGGTGAATATGCAATGTTGCTATTGCCCTCTATAACAAAAGGGAAGCTACTTAATTCAAATTTGTCATAGTGCTATTAAACTATGGTGCATGCATTATTCTTCAAAACAACAAAAGCTCCTTGTAATCAGGATAGAGTTGAGAGAATATGGATAAATTCTAAACATGAGAATTTTTTTTACTATGGTAGACTTGGCAAGGTTTTCCATGCATTCCATCACTAGATATTGTCATGCATATCAAAAAAGTTTTTTCTTTTTTTTAGGTATCTGTTTATTCTTTTCTAATTAATTCATACTTAGAGCATCTGATTGATTACAGGAGACAAATTTCTAATTAATTCAGCCTGCTCATAGAGACAAGTATTTTCAATTTCTAAAAAAGAAAAGAAACATTATTGATAGTTTTCTCAGCAATCAAGGTGGACCCAGTGCCATCATTTTACCACTACATGAAATTGCCCTCTTCAGGATCATTGATGACCTCAGTGTTGCTAAATCCAATGTAAATTTCATCAGCCACAATCTTATTTGACTTTTCAATGGTGTTTTATACCATATCTTCCTTTTTGAATATTCTTTCTCCTTGGTTTTAATGGACACTATCTTGCTATATTTTCCTCTTACCTTGCTGCATGTTCTTTCCCTGGATATTTTAGAGCTCCTTTTTTTTTTTTTTTTTTTTTAATCACAAGTGGACTTTCTCATGTGTCAGCAGTTACTGGCCAGTCATATGGGATCTGGCTGGTCTCAGATGACCTCAGGTGAAGTAGGTCAAGTTGATTCTACTTGTCTCTTACATCCTTCCACCAGGCTAGTTCAGACTTATTGTAGTAGTGCCAGCAAGAATCCAAGAGAAGAAGTACAAACATGTTTTTAAGCATCTGCTTTTGTCAGGTCTTCCATTATTCCAAAGCCAAGTCACTTTGCCAAACCCAATGTGAGAGGGTACTCTATAAGTCATTAACTAGACTCTAATGCAATCTATTGACCCAACTCAACATGTCAAACTCACAGTCTACTGCCTACCTTCCCCTCCAATCTTAGCCTCCTCTATTATTCTCCACTTGGCTCACTTTCACCTAGTTGGTCATGCCATTTCTGACTTTTCTGTCTGTCCCAACTACCTGCATTCAATATATCACACATTTCTATTGATTCTACCTTATAATCATCTATTGAATTTGTCAAGTTTCTTCCATCTACACTGCCACTAATGTAAGTGAAATATGCCACTACCATATTTTACTTCAATTACTGTAGCAGTTTTCTAACTGGCCACTTTATCCTCAGACTAACCCCTGAAATCCAGAAACCATTAGAAAACACAGATCTTTCTGAAATGTAAATATGATCAGGAGACAAAACAGCTTTAAATAAGCAGTTTCTCATTGCCCTTAGCATAAACTTAACTTCTTAATTTGACCTATAAGAACTTTCATGATCTGGTGCTTACATTTCCAGCTTTGTTTCTAGTGACTCTTATTCTCAAGTTCTTTGATCCAGTTATAATGAATTACTTTTAGTTGCCTGGATATAACACATACTTATTTGCATTTTGGCTAAAATGCACTTTTACATGACTGTTGAGAAAAAAGAACTTTAGTTGTATTCTGCATGTAGAGCCAAGAAGTTAACCTAGGATTTGAAATTTTCTCAATACACACAAGAAAGAAAATAATTTTACATACAGATAATTAATGATGTTCCAGTATTAACTGCCACACAAAACTTAACCCCAAATTAGTGGCATAATGGGGGGAGGGACAGATTGGGAGTTCGGGATTGACATGTACACACTGCTGTATTTAAAACAGATAACCAACAAGGACCTACTGTATAGCACAGGGGACTCTGCTCAATACTCTGTAATAACCTAAATGGGAAAAGAATATGAAAAAGAATAGATACATGTATACGTATAACTGAATCTCTTTGCTGTACACCTGAAACTAACACAACATTGTTAATCAACTCTACTCCAATATGCTTAAAATAAAATTTAAAAAAGACAAAAAAATTAGTGGCATAAAATAATTATAATTTATTATGCTAAAAAATTCCTTGGGTCAGGTATTTGGACAGGGTACAGCAGAGATGGCTTACTTCTGCTCTGATACTTCAGATAAGAAGATTCAAATGCATGGGGGTCATGCAAATGGCTGGAAACTAGAACAACTTAGAGGCTTCTTCATGTATATCATCTGGGACTTGAGCTCAAATGGCATGAAGGCTGGATTTAGCCGGTTCTGTCGATAAGGGCACTTCTTTATGGATTCTCAATATGGTGTAGGCTTCTCACCCCATGGTAACTGAGTTTTAAGAGGGAGCATCCTAAAGAGAGTTTCCAGAGAGCAAGTATTCCATAAGAACCCAGCAGAAGCACATGGCCTTTTCTGACCAAACCTCAGAAGTTCTGAAGTATCATTTCCACGGTATTACATTGTTCTAAGAAATCACAAGCCCACACAGATTCAAAGGGAGGAGTATAGACTCCAAGTCTTATTGAGAGGGAGGTCTAAAAATGTGTCATAGTTAAACAAACTGCAACAGTTTGTTTATTAAAGTTCATAAAATAAAAACTGGATTTCTTGCCATACACCACCAAAATATAAAAGAAAGGAAAAAAAGAAAAAGAAAAATGCCTGTTAAAATTTTATTTATTTGCTGAGCTCTTGCTTACTATAGGTCAAGGACCTTATATGCCAGTTATTCCTCCTCTGTCAAAGTCTCAGCTTTGTATTACTTTTCAGGAAGCCAACCATCATCATCACCCTCTAAGTCTAGGGAAGGTATCCTGTCTCTGTGTTCCCTTTACCATCCTGTTCTGTCCTCATTATTTAAAATTAATAGTACTTCCCTGTTCCTCTCTAGGCCCTAAGTTCGGCAGTGACAGTTCAATTCCTTTAACTAGTAGTTATACAGATCCTTCTATCTGTAGAAGAACCAGGATTAAAAATCAGGTCTTGGTGGTGTTTCTGTCTTAATTTATGGCTTTCTATAGCTAAAGATCAGTAAACATGTTGAGTCTTGACTTTATAGTCTCTTATATCACTTATAAAAATATTTGTTTTGCAAACTAGTATACCAAATGTAACATAGTGTTTTGTTTTGTTTAATTGTGCTGTCTTGACTAAGTTTTGAAGTCCTGGCTAGAGACTGTTCAGTCTCTCTTCTTGACATGGAATATTATTCATCCTTAAAAAGGAAAGAAACTCTGCCATTTACAACTACATGGATGAATCTGTGGGACATTATGCTAAGTGAAATAAGCCAGACACAGAAAGACAAATCCTGTAGGATCTCAAATATATGTGAAATCTAAAAAAGGCAGACTCATAGAATCAGAGAGTAGAAGTAGTGGTAGCCAGAGTTTGGGAGGTAGGAAAAATAGAGGAGATGTTGGTCAAAGGGTACTAACTCAGTTACACAACGAATAAGTTTTCAGGGTCTAGTGTATAGCATGGTGATTATAGTTAATAATACTATATTGGATATTTGAAATTTGCTAAGAGAATAGGTTTTAAGTGTTCTTACCATACACACCCATACAAACTAACTAAAAGAAGTATCTGTTCTTACTTGGGAGCTAACTAACAGATAGATACATATAAGCAGAAAAACATATTATTGTTCCAAAATAAAACATTTATTGGGTACCATTTATGTAACAGGTATAATCAGAGGTACTAGAGAGCATGGCCCTGACACCTACAGTTTACAGATGATCTGAAATCCCTGCTTAAATATATTTGATCCAAGCTTTGGTCACCTTATAAGTACTCTCCTCATCCACAAGCAAAGAAACTATCATGAGAACCATAAAAATGTTACTACCACTGGATGACCAAGAGAAACTGTTAGGAAAAGAAAGGTGAAACTCCAGTGACCAAAACAACATGTTCATGATGCAGGACATCTATAATTCCACTTTCTAATCTCCAGTATACTAAACTGTACTTACTTCTCCAGCTTGAAAATATTGTTTGTTCTCACTTGTACTTTAAAAAAATGGTCCATTTAAATCTATTCCTTCTTCCTAAAGCAGTGAAATATTAAATCTGGAGAGGTGATTTTAAAAAGGCTGAAAACCATTGTTTTAGAAAATTAGCAGGGAGTGTCTGTTCCTCTCAAGCATATGTAGGATCCAGAGTGAGCCTCCCCCAAATGTGCCACTTTTGCCTGAGGATTGTTTTGAACTAAAGGCAATTAAGACCTTGAAAATCCAAGAGAAACTACTGCTCCTCCCTTAAATATCAAGAAGAATTTAAATTGGAGATTTTTCCCAGGAAAGAGTTATTGCCGGAGATAAATTTTATCTAAGAGGCCCCATCTATACTGCTGGGCAAACACCTAATTACTAAACATCTCCTCTTCTTCCTATTGTCCTGTGAATGATCCTCCTGTCTTCAGAATTCCCAGGGCCCCATTCCATGTCTTAGCTCAGGATGGCATATATACCTTATTTTGCCTTTTTATCTCGGTATAAAAAGGCAAAATGAATGTGGGCTTCCCATACACATGAAATTAAATTTGATTTTCTCCTGTTACTCTGTCTCAAGTCAATTTAATTCTTAGACCAGCCAGAAGAACCTAGAAGGATAGAGGAAAGCTTTCTTCCTCACTGACACATACATGTTAAATATAATTTGTATTTTAAAAATGACTTTTGCTCCATCATTATGTATTATCAATTTTTCTATGATTAGCATTTGATTCACTCAATCTAGTATGAATTTATATTATTTTCTCATAAATGATATATAAATCAATATATAACAAGGTAGTCACAAAACAAAAGGAAGAAAGAAAGAAAGAAAGGAAGAAAGGAAGAAAGAAAGAAAGAAAGAAAGAAAGGAAGGAAGGAAGGAAGGAAGGAAGGAAGGAAGGAAGGAAGGAAGGAAGGAAGGAAGGAAGAAGAAAGAAAGAAAGAAGAAAGAAAAGGAAAAGAATATGGGAGTGCTCATCTTTCCTGTTGATAAACAGAATATTTAAAATACTCCAGATGGTATTCAGTTGCAGTCATCCATTATGTCATAGCACATTACGTTAAAAGATTATGACAATTTTTTTTAAGTAAGCAGAGAAACATACATAGAAATGAAGAACTCGGAGAAAAAAATGGATTTAAATCTTTTGGGGGGGAAGTCATACAGAAAGGAGAAAAAAGCACACTGCTTTCACCATTGATTTTAAGCAGCTGCTGCCTGAGTGATTAGAGCACAGCCATTCCTTGAGCTGCAGATGAAAATTTCCATATGCAAACTGAGTGGTTGCAAATACTTTCATTACTTTTACGGCTATTTTGTAACCTCAAGCTCATATTTTCTGATTGTCTGCACTATGGCTTTAGCCAAATGTCTGGGTTTTACTGGAGGTAAAGTTCAGAAACAAAGAGGTCAAGGATTTACTGAGTGACTTAATAAAAACAAGCACAGCTCCAGAGTGCCCTTCCTTACACAGGGCTCAAGACTACTTCAAAGAAACAGGAAGATGGGGGAAGGTCTGCACCCATATGCCAATTAGGTCTCACTTAAAATAACTCTACCTATTAATATCTTGAAAATGTCCCAAACTGTGATGCTAATAAATTCCTAATTTGGTTTAATAATGTCCTCAGAAATACAAAGATGCTTTATTTGAAAGACAGAGTCCTATAAACTTGATGAAAGAATGGAAATCAACTCAAGAAGACATAAGAAAAACTGAGTCTTTCTCTACACTCACTTTCATCCACTATTTCTTGCACTCATTCATTCATTCATTTATTCAGCAAACATTATTTGGGGGGAAACTTGAAGCATGGTGGGCACTCATTATTAGCTACTGAACCGATAAATTAGTGAAAGGTAAATGCTTCAATGATATATTTACCTCTAGGGTGTTATTTCTTAGGCTTCATGGAAGCCGTTTCTTAAACAAAAATTATCCTGTTAAATAAATCTACATAAAAATCTAAGTTTTGATAAGGATAAATTAATGATGATTATTTGCCTTAGGAAAAAAATTAATTGTACAAAATGATTCACTACAGGAATCATTTAAGTGGTGGGCTGCTATTCTATGCAAAATAATAATTCATATAAAATGAAAAATAATTTTTCTTTGTGGCAGAATTTCCCTAGCCTTTTCCTCAGAAGGCCTATTCCATTAATATTTAACTTCAGGTGAGCAAGAAATTTTACTTAAGACAACCTGTTTGAATAACTGATCTTAAACAGGTCCATCTTCTGAGGTCTTTGCTTCGCATGATGAGATGTATATAATTGCAGGCAGAGCAGGATTACTTAAACCAATAGAAGAGATTAAAGAGGCTTTGGGAGATAATATAGAGGATGAAGACAGTAAAGTGGGGAGAAAATAATGAAAGAGAACTAAATGCCTACAATGGGGATTTAATGCAATGAATTATGAGGCAAGTGTTACTTCTCAGTCTTGTTTGTGAGAGGTTGGAAATTCTGGGAGATACAACTAAGATCTTAGCGTGCCCTCAGAGTGTATACAGGTGAGAGCAGACTGCTCCCAAAAGAATTCAATGTAAAATGCACACATAAACCATAGTTTATGCTCTGATCAGTTCATCAAATGTTATTAAACACCTACTAATGGCAGACATAGGGAGGTTCTACAAATACACAAATAGAAGAACCTCTGCCTTTGTAGAAATGACAAGCATAAACAAAATTATGAACTAACCAAGTTTTGATAGTACGCAAATGTATCATACAAAGTTCTAGAAAAGTGTCTTTTTTAGAAGCAGCTCAGACTTTCTGAGGAGATAAGTAAAAAATCATAGAAGAGGTAACAAGTTCAGCCTCAGGAAAAGAACTGTAGAACTGACAAATTAAGGAAACAAAAAATAGAGAAATGGATAAGGTTCATGTAGGAAGGTTCTAAGAAGTGAAAGAGACAAACAGGAAAGAATGAAGTGATGAAAGGCTCCACAGAGTTGGAGAATGACAAGTGGTTATGCAAGCGTGAAGCACAGGATGCAAGCATCCAGATGTGACATGAGATCAAGTCAAACAGAAATAATGAAGGTTTTATGTAGTGTGTGCTACAAAATCTTAACTTCAATTCTTCATGAAAAAGCATGATCATAGAATAAAATGAGGTCTGGGTAATGGGCTAAAACCTATGACCACATGAAGGGGAGAGTCTTGACAAATGTTCCCGCTCCAATGAATGAGGGAGAAAAGAAGTGTCTGATTCTCCCGCATTCACAACTCAGAGATTCCTATTAAAATTAAGCTGCTTTCTTGTAATTAGAAGAGTTGCTTCCTATTCATCAAACATGTACCTGCTCAGAACTTCGCATATATGTATCGTCATACACATCCATAGCACGATAGCCTGTAAAGGAACAAAGTATGGCAGTTCACAGTATAGAGGACTGTGTACTGCTGGATAGGAAGTGACTCTAAGGTACCTGAATGAAGCTTTGGAAAATTATTTAGTTTGCTTCTTTTTATCTTCACGGACCTAATTTAGGATGTTTATTTTTAGATGCTTTTTACTGTCATCTTAATGATCAGGCACTGTAGAAAGAAAAAATTACTCTGACACTTGTTAAAACAGTAATGACAACATTACTCAAGACTATCGCAATAGAGGAGAGAGATCAGGCTCAACTTTGAATACAAAGATATGTGGAAATTTATAGCCAAGGAGCAGAGTAAAATTACTAAGAATAGACATCAAAGGTGGGGGATTCTTGCTAAGTGAACTGCCAGAATTCTGGCTAAAGAGAGGCCAGGACTTCTATATCACAGGTGGGGCATGAGGAATTTAATCAAATATTAGAGTGATCAGAACTCAGTGGTGGGGGAATTCTCTATAAACTGACCTAGCCAGATTCTTGCTAAAATGGAGCCATATATGTCTGACAAAGACAGGATGACACAGAAAGTCAAGGTCAAGGCCTATTCAAAAAGAGGCCTCAGAAGAGCCTAACTAAAGTTTGGTCAAGGTCAAGCTGGATTGGGGTGAGCTATAGCAAGCTTTGCTCTGTCTGTTACGCAGATCTGGATAAGACACTCCAGATAAAATGAGATGAAATTCAAAACTCTGCTAAATTGCACACAGCCACTAGGGAGTGAAAAGCTTCTGTACATAACACATCTTTGATCTCATGTGTGTACTATTTGTGATCAAGCAAAGAAGACATCAGACATTTCAACCTTTATGCCAAAACTATATAAATATTTTTTATCCTTTTCTTCTATATAAGGTTTTTTTTCCTGCTTCTTTTGTTTCTAAAGCATATTTTCTAGCTAATATTAAACAATGCTTTATACAAAAAGATAAAAATTCTTCTTAGGTAGCTGCAATTGCCTGTTAAGTTTCTGGAGGAAAGCTCACCTTTAGTTTCCACTCAAATTCAACTTATTAATACTTTCATGCTAAACGGAATATACTTTCTTGCTTGGGTCCATAGACCACTTTTAAAGAATAAAAATTAATAAATTCTAAAAGTAGAAATTTATCAGACTGTATTCTTCATTTATAACACAGTTTTAAACAAAACCCACCAAAAAAGCACAGAGCAGTGACAAAGTCCATATGCATGTTTTTAGATATGCTTTGTACATTCCTCCATTCTCTGCAAAAATTTTAATTTTTTAAGTTTATCTGGGTATCTTTTCCAAATTAGCACTTTAGATGTCTTTAAAAGCAATCCCACCAAGGGGAGGAAAGTTGGGGGGGGATGAATTGGGAGACTGGGATTGACATATATACACTAATATGTGTAAGATGGATAACTAATAAGAACCTGCTGTATTAAAAATAAAATAAAAGGGCTTCCCTGGTGGCACAGTGGTTGAGAGTCTGCCTGCCGGTGCGGGGGGCACGGGTTCGAGCCCTGGTCTGGGAGGATCCCACGTGCCGCGGAGCAACTGGGCCCGTGAGTCACAGTTGCTGGGCCTGCGCGTCTAGAGCCTGTGCTCCGCAACAGGAGAGGCCGCGATAGTGAGTGCCCTGTGCATCGCGATGAAGACTGGCCCCCGCTTGCCGCAACTGGAGAGAGCCCTCACGCAGAGATGAGGACCCAACACAGCCATAAATAAATAAATAAATAAATAAATAAATAAACAAACAAATAAATAAATACTAACCACTCACCACCTTAAAGTATACAATTCAGTGTTTTTTAAAAAAATTTAAAAAATAATAAAATAAAATAAATTTTTAAAAAAAAGTAATCCCAAATAATTAACAGAAAACACAATCAGAGGCATAGGGACTTTGTGGTCACTCTCACAAACATAAAAACAGTCTTTTAAGTAAATACTATTTAAGTATTTTTTAGTATTTAAGTAAATACTAACTTGCAAAAAAATTTTTTAATGCAATGAAAGATGATTTTAATATACTGGAACAAAAATCTTAAATAATCAATAAACATCAAACATGGCCAAGTTGTTTTATATTTTGCATGCTAGAGTTAAGGGAAAATGAATAATAAACTAAGCACCCAGCTAAATAATTTAAATAACTATAATAATCCAAAGGAAGCGATGAGGAAGTATATAATGAACATAAAAGCACACAGACTTGTCAGACTTCCCTGCAATGTCTTCACATTACATCAAACAGAAGGTCTCACCTTCTTGGCATTATATATCAAAGTAACCAAATTCTGGACAAAATCCTGACAAAGTGATTATAACATTCATTGAAAAGATGAAACACCTGTTTTTTGAAATACATTCTCTTTCCTTAGCTCCAATGATATAATGTTCTCCTCATTTTTCTCCACATCTTATCATATTTTCTTTGGTTTTAAACATTGGAGTTCCGCATGTACATGTACTAGGCCATTTCCAGACTCAGTATTCAGTTCATAGAAAATATCCTTTAAGTCATGCTTTAATATATTTCTAAAATCCTATGAATTGCTAATGCATTCTTCAGTGAGACCTCTTGTATGTGCCAACACCATATTCCAGTCTGCTCAATGACTCCACAAGCACATCATAAAAGCTTGTTAAACCAATGAGTCCAAAATTGAATTCATCTATTTCCCAATAGCTGCTTGAATATGGTTCCTTATCTCAATTAGCGGACAGTTGTTCCTATTCAAAATATTCATTGGACCAAATGTCCTGCAAGACCTTATCTCCATAGAGTTTACCATAATGCCATCCAGTTTCACAAAGGATCCCACACCACGCTGGCCACCTTCCTCTCATTCAACCTCATTGGAAAATTCAACATCAAAGCATTTGGTTTCACCTCCTGAATGTATTTTAAATTTATCCAATTCTCTTCATTTCTTCCACCAATTTAGGCCAAGTCACTATTATCTTTCACCTGAACTCTTCCATACCTTTCTGACTGACCTGTCTCTTTCAGTTTTCTTCTTCTTCCAAATAATTCTTCATGCCACATACCAGAGTGAGATCAGCCTCCTCTAAGACTCTCACATTACTTTAAGGGAAATACCAAAATCCTTAACTTGGCCTGTATGGCTCTGTGTGGTCCATCTACTGCCACTCTCTACTATTTTGTCTTAAACTGTGTGCCCATACTATCTGTTGTAGCTACATTAGTCTTTAATCAGTGCTTAAACAACCCACATAGCTTCCATTGCACGGCCATTGACTCAGTTAGGTTTTCTCCAAATTCTTGTCTAGGAGTTTTACAGTTTTGGGTTTACATTTAGGTCTATGATCCATTTTGAGTTAGTTTTTGTAAAATGCTAATTTTACCAAAGGAATAGAGAAAAAGAACTTCCCAATAAATGATGTGGCAAAAAAATGAACTGAATATTAATAAAGAGAAAATAGACCTATTAAACACACAGAAAGATATTCAATATAATAAATAAAAACTTTAAGAAAAAAGCATATAACATTTTTTACCTATGAAATTATTATAATGTCAGAAAAATCAGAAAACCCCATGTTGATGGACGTATGATGAAAGGAGCACTCTGTTACTACTATTTGGAAAGTCAGTTTTCAGTACAATGGAGAAAAGAGAGCCTCTTCAATAAGTGGTGCTGGGAAAACTGGACAGCTACCTGTAAAAGAATGAAATTAGAACACTCCCTAACACCATATACAAAAATAAACTCAAAATGGATTAAAGACCTAAATGTAAGGCCAGACACTATGAAACTCTTAGAGGAAAACATAGGCAGAACACTCTATGACATAAATCACAGCAAGATACTTTTTGACCCACCTCCTAGAGAAATGGAAATAAAACAAAAATAAACAAATGGGACCTAATAAAACTTAAAAGCTTTGGCACAGCAAAGGAAACCATAAACTAGACAAAAAGACAACCCTCAGAATGGGAGAAAAAATTTGCACATGAGGCAACTGACAAACGATTAATCTCCAAAATTCACAAGTAGCTCATGCAGCTCAATATCAAAAAAACAAACAACCCAATCCAAAAATGGGCAGAAGATCTAAATAGAAATTTCTCCAAAGAAGATATACAGATTGCCAACAAACACATGAAAGGATGCTCAACATCACTAATCATTAGAGAAATACGCATCAAAACTACAATAAGGTATCACCTCACACCAGTCAGAATGGCCATCATCAAAAAATCTACAAACAATAAATGCTGGAGAGGGTGTGGAGAAAAGGGAACCCTCCTGCACTGTTGGTGGGAATGCAAATTGATACAACCACTGTGGAGAACAGTATGGAGGTTCATTATAAAACTAAAATTAGAACTACCATATGACCCAGCAATCCCACTACTGGGCATATACCCTGAGAAAACCATGATTCAAAAAGAGTCATGTGCCGCAATGTTCATTGCAGCTCTATTTACAATAGCCAGGACATGGACGCAACCTACGTGTCCATCAACAGATGAATGGATAAAGAAGATGTGGCACATATATACAATGGAATATTACTCAGCCATAAAAAGAAACGAAATTGAGTTACTTGTAGTGAGGTGGATGGACCTAGAGTCTGTCATACAGAGTGAAGTTAAGTCAGAAAGAGAAAAACAAATATCGTATGCTAACACATATATATGGAATCTAAAAAAAAAAAAAAAAAAATGGTTCCAAAGAACCTAGGGGCAGGACAGGAATAAAGATGCAGACGTAGAGAATGAACTTGAGGACACGGGGAGTGGGAAGGGTAAGCTGGGTCGAAGTGAGAGAGTGGAATGGACATATATACCCTACCAAATGTAAAATAGATACCTAATGGGAAGCAGCCGCATGGCACAGGGAGATCAGCTCAGTGCTTTGTGTCCACCTAGAGGGGTGGGATAGGGAGGGTTGGAGGGAAGAGTTATGGGGATATATGTATATGTATAGCTAATTCACTTTGTTATAAAGCAGAAACTAACACACCATTGTAAAGCAATTATACTCCAATAAAGATGTTAAAAAAAAATCTTAAAATATACACTCCCATTCATTCAACAATTCCAGTTCTGGAAATCCCTCCTGAATGATTCTATATACTGAAATAGATAAATGCTTGAATTTATTTTTCAAAGTGGTATTTAAAATACAGAATTTGGAAACAACTTAGATACTCAATAATAGGGAACTGACTTATTAAATTATCACATATTCTAACAGGGAAGTGACAAGTTATGACATAGTCATATAATAAATACATATTTTAAAATAAATAAAAATTTAGTCTTTATTTTCAAGTAATAAATAGGAGAAATTCCTACATTTAATCTAAATGCAAAAGCAGAATGAAAAATTATTAAATCATATGATTGCTTCTATTTAAGCCATCATCACTAAATCCACCACCCATATGAACATCTTTATGCCACACATTCTTTTTTTTTTTGCCGTACACGGGCCTCTCACTGTTGTGGCCTCTCCCGTTGCGGAGCACAGGCTCTGGACGCGCAGGATCAGCGGCCATAGCTCACGGGCCCAGCCGCTCCGTGGCATGTGGGATCTTCCCGGACCGGGGCACGAACCCGTGTCCCCTGCATTGGCAAGCGGACTCTCAACCACTGCGCCACCAGGGAAGCCCCATACATTCTTTAAGTATAACAAAACTTCTAGTGTTTGCATTGGATTCAATAATTAGATGTGGTTTTATTTTTATTTATACAAATTCCAGAAAAGGGAGAGGCATTTCCTCTCTTTCTCATGGAAAACAGTATATTCTGGATCATCATGTACTTGAATTTAGTATGTGGCAAGTATTTCTAAGATTCTATCCAAAAAAGTCTTTCAGTTTGTAAAAATATAAAAGGATATCACTTTAGTTTGTATCAGTTAGAAAGTGGTCTCACATGAGAAAATAATTTTAATTTCAACTTAGTAATGAAAGATCTAGGACCATTTATCATAATTTATAGATAATAATATTAACAGCTAAAATGTGTTGAGACAATTGTGTTACGTTCCTTACATGCATTTCTTCATTGAATCTGCATACAACCACAAGAGATAAAATACTATTATAATCCCCCTATTATTAGTGAGGTCACTGAGTCACAGAGAAATTAGGTAATGTATACAGGTCACAAAAATGGCTATTGAAATAAACACCCATGACACATTGAAAGCTTCAGTTTTCAGAACTAATATGTCTCTAAACATTTTAGTTTATATTTCTTCATAAATGATGTACTAACAATTATCAACATCCCCTTTGAACAGATGAATATTCTTCGATGTATTTCTGCACTGAGTGCCAAAACTGGGACTGCAAACAGATTTCCTGACTCCTGGTCCTGTAGTTTACTCACTAGGCTCTGATGAGCTGGATAAGCTCTCTTGCAAACTAAGATGAATCCTGTTACGTTGCACAGCTGGTACTCAAAAATGTCACTGTTGATTAGATATTTTTAGTCATTTAATTTTTGCTCTATAAGCTAGATTTCACTTCTTCTTCATGACTGATACATATTGTTTCTGTCTTTTTCTTCTGTCCATATTTTTCTTTAGGGGATTCATTATAAGAAACATGACATGTTATTTTTAATAATACATCATCTGCAGAAGGAAAGCAGTGAGAATAAAGGCAGAGTCTTACCCACTAAAAATATTGCTTTAGTTAACTTATCCCAAATTGAGTTAATTTTGTAAAATTTTTGCTCCAAGCTTAAAAAAAAGAAAAACCCTAAATCTGAAGTCTAAGTAGCAATGTAGAATAAAAGCATTATAACTTAATAGATTCATATAGGAAAATGTGAAGAAAACTCTAAAACCTTACAAGGGAATATTCTGTTTTTTTCAACAAATATCTGGACACTTATTATGTGCCAAAAGTCATAGCTGAGAGTTTCACTTGTGGGAATATATGATGCTTTGTGTAAGAAGCGGGCAGAATTTGGATTCATATATCAATTTTATTAAAAAGGAAGAAAATAGTTCAATTCCATAATGCTAAACTCAATATGCATCATACTATGAAACAGGATACGTTTTATAAGTAAATATGACTAAAGAAGTTGAAATAAATTGAATAAAATTTAAATTCTCTTGATTTGAATCTCACTTTTTCATACAATGTACATTTTCAATGTACATTTCAATGTACATTGTTTGGTAGGAAATAATTAATAATAACCAGTAAATTTTCAGAAAATATTTGTAACTGTCAGAAACACTACTCTCAGCTAATCATTTTCATTTTTATATATAAACTTAGTCACTTTTACGATTTAAAAGAATGCTCACTGTAAACAAGTCAAATAATATATAAACCTTTAATATGAAAACCATATCTTGATACCAGAGTAAAATCACTTTATATACTATCACATGCATATGTATGTTTATTTCCATGAATAACATATATATATGCACATAAACATTTATAGTATATGACAGACACTGAACTAAGGATTTACATTTATTATCTAATTTAATCTTCACAATATTACAAAAACCCTGTGAGCTAGGAAACTTTGACAATATCCACAGAGTTCTCCACAATCTTTAAAAATTTAACAGAAAAAAAGGGATAACTGAGGCAATGTAACCTCATAATTTTATAATTTATTTAACGAAGTAGTCTATTCAATTTATATATATATGTATATATATATACATATATATACATATGAAGGTTTTGATAACTAAAATCTCAATTTAAAAAGGCTAGGGAATCTATAGATGAGGGTCATCCCTCAACACCCTTTAGTTCAGCTCACAAATTATATGAAACACTTCAATGAACTTTATTATACTGCTGTACTGAGCAGGTAAAAATGGAAAAATGCTTATTATGCTTTATGAGATAAAAAGAAACTTTTGTTGCATCTTCCTAACTCTTTCAATATGATTTGTAATCCTTGATATTCATCTGATACTTCTGTCCTCAGGATAATCATAAGCAAAAAGTAAATGACAGTGCTTGTTTTAGCTGCTGAAATTTCAGTGTGAAGCAGCGGAATGATGTGGAACTAGATATCCTAACATTCCTCAATGAAACGCCTGAATTTGTGTTTCCATTTATATCAGGTAAGTACCTTTACACGGAAAGCATTGGCTCTTCCAGCTCCACCCCTACCAAGTCACCTACACCAAATTAAATATGCGTGAAGTCTTCCCTTTTAAATCGAAATGAAACCAAGCTAGATCCCATGGCTATTACTCTTTAACTCAAGTAATTATATACTTTCATTGGCCTCTGACTAGTGCTGGACCCAGGGCAGTTCAGAGTGGAAATTAGTCTCATTAATTCCCATTTCTATGGTTTGCTCCAAAAACTGTGGGATGGCAACATTTTTTCCCCCCGCTATTAACTAAAACAAATCATACAGAGACTCCAATCTATTTTGCCATTTAAATGATCTACTATTGCCAGAATAAATGGATTAGAGAAACATTAATCAATTATATTCAGCACCACCACCTAATCTTGCTACACACCCCAGACAAATGGATTCTTATTCCCTCTGGCTGGGTAGCAGAACAATCCTCAACAATTGGGACCATTGCTACTCAGTCCTGCTTTTCGTCTCATTTCACTTTGCATTGAACATTTAGTACTTAAGAATTAGGTCCTCTGAGCTACTGTTGCCAGAGAAATGTTTCATGATGTTACATAGGAAGTGTTAAGTTTGATTCATTTTATCTCACTGCATGTTATATATCGCATTGACCAGTAGAAGTATATGAACTACGTATGTAATTTTCCATTTCCTAGTAGCCGCATTAAAGAAAATAAAAGGGAAGAGGTGAAATTAATTTTAATAATTTTTATTTAACCCAGTGTATCCAAAATATTAACATTTCAACATGTAATCAATATAAAAACTGTTAATGAGATATTTATATTCATTTTTATACTGTCTTTGAAATCTGATACTTATTTTTCACTTACAGCACATCTCAATTCAGACCAGTCACATTTCAAATATTCAAAAGCCACATATGGCTAGTGGCTGTCATGTTAGACAATGTGTCTGTCTGTCTATCTATCTATCTACCTATCATCTATATCACCTTAAGTCCTCTCTAGAACAGGATAAAACAACTATTTAAAGTATAAAAAAAAAAGAAACAATAGCTAATATTTGTGTGGCAGGTAATAGTTTCCTAAATATTCTAATACATACAAATATATTTGATTTGCAAATTAGCACCATTGTTTTTTGGCTATATCATAGCAATTCCTAAGGTAGAAAGTGTGATATATGTATACAACAGAAAATTAAAATTTATTTAGACCTAAAATTGATAATAAACTATTTCTCCATTGAAAGATGAATTACATTATACATAATTTATATAATTAGAAGTTAAATAAATCTTTATACCAGCTTCACCCCTTAGAAAGACATAAAAATATAATTCCAAAAAACTACTAGAGCTCAACAATGAATTTGGTGAAGTTGCAGGACACAAAATTAATATACAGAAATTTGTTGCATTCTATACATGAACAACAAACTATCAGAGAAACTAAGGAAACAATCCCATTTAAAATCACACCAAAAAGGATAAAATATCTAGGAATAAACCTACCGAAGAAGGTAAAAGACCTGTACTTAGACAACTATAAGATGCTGATGAAAGAAATCAAAGATGACACAAACAGATGGAAAGATATACTATGTTCTTGGATTGGAAGAATCAATATTGTCAAAAGGACTATACTATCCAATGCAAGCTACAGAGTCAATACAATCTCTATCAAAATACCAAGCAGATTTTTCACAGAACTAGAACAAATAATTTTAAAATTTGTATGGAAACACAAAATACTCTGAATAGCCAAAACAATCTTGAGAAAGGAGAACAGAAGTGGAGAAATCATGCTGCCTAACTTCAGACTATACTACAAAGCTACAGTCATCAAAGCAATATGGTACTGGCATAAAATCAGACACATAGATCAATGGAACAGAATACAGAGCACAGAAATAAACACATGCACTTATGGTCAACTAATCTACAACAAAGGATGCAAATGTATAAAATGGGGGAAAGACAGTGTCTTCAATAAGTGGTGCTGGGAAAACTGAACAGCTACATGTAAAAAAATGGAATTAGAACATTCTCTAACAACATATACAAAAATAAACTCAAAATTGATTAAAGAATTAAATGTAAGACTAGTAATCATAAACCTAACCATAAAACTCCTAGAAGAAAACAGAGAGAGTTATCCTAGAAGAACACCCTCTGACATAAATTGTAGCAGTATTTTTTTGTATCTCTCTCTTAAGCAAAGGAAATAAAGCAAAGATAAACAAATGGGACCTAATTAAACTTAAAAGCTTTTGCACAGCAAAGGAAACCATCAACAAACAAAACGACAACTTGATGAATAGGAGAAAATATCTGCAAATGATATGACCGATAAGGGGTTAATATCCGAAACATATAAACAGTTCATACAACTCAACATCAAAAAAAAAAAAATTTTAAAATGCAGAAGACCTGAATAGACATTTTTCCAAGGAAGACATACAGATGGCCAACTGGCACATGAGCAGATGCCCAACATAATTAATCATCAAAGAAATGCAAATTAAAACCACAATGAGATATATCACCTCACACCTGTCAGAATGGCTAAAAAGGGAACACTCATGAACTGTTGCTGGGAATGTAAATTGGTGCAGCCACTGTGGAAAACAGTATGGAGGTTTCTCAAAAAACTAAAAATAGAATTATCATATAACCCAGCAATTCCACTCCTGGGCATATATCTGAGAAAAATGATAACACTAAATTGAGAAGATACACAAACCCTGATGTTCCTAACAGCATTATTTACAATTGCCAAGATACGGAAGCAACTAAGTGTCCATCAACAGATGAATGGAGAAAAAGGTGGTATGTATATGTGTGTGTGTGTGTGTGTGTGTGTGTGTGTGTATAAAATAGAATACTATTCAGCCATAAAAAAGAATGAAATTTTGCCATTTGCAAAACATGAATGGAATGGACTTGGAGGGTATTATGCTAAGTGAAATAAGTTAGCGAAAGACAAATACTGCATGATAGCACTTATATGTGGAACCTAAAAAAGTAAAACCAACTAATGAAATATAACAAAAAAGAAACAAGACTCACAGATACAGAAAACAAACTAGTGGTTACCAGTAGGGGGAGGGGGAAGGGAGTAAGAGGTACAAAATACTGTATATAAAATAAATAAGCCACAAGGATATAATGTAAAACACAGGGAATATAGCCAATATTTTATAATAACTATAAATGGAATATAACCTTTAAAAATTGTGCATTACTGGGCTTCACTGGTGGTGCAGTTGTTGAGAGTCCACCTGCCGATGCAGGGGACACAGGTTCGTGCCCCGATCCGGGAAGATCCCACATGCCGCGGAGCGGCTGGGCCCATGAGCCATGGCTTCTGAGTCTGTGCGTCCAGAGCCTGTGCTCCGCAACGGGAGAGGCCACAACAGTGAGAGGCCTGAGTATCGCAAAAAAAAAAAAAAAAAATCGTGCACTACTATGTTGTACACCTGAAATTTATACAATATTGTACGTCAACTAAATCTCAATAAAAAATAATAATAATTACAAAAAATTACAATTCCAATTGATGCCTCTTTGTTTACCAAGGCATAGAAAGAAGTTCTGGATCATGCCCATAAACCCAGCTAAGTCTGTAGACTGGAGTTGGAGAGGAATGGCTTGTTCTACATCAGAATGTGTGTTGTGGTTAGTTTGCTTGATTGATGGTGGGTGTTATTGCTCAGTAGAAGGGGCAGGTGCCGTAGGCATGAGCAGAGGGCAAAGCTCATTTTGGCAAAAATATCCAAGGGGATTCTCAGAACCAGACCTCTTAGTCTTCTGTTCCTTGCCTTATTAATAAAAATAACTTCTCTCACTACTTTCACAAGAACTAACAAGTCCATATTGTTTAATTTTTTTAAATTCTCAATTCTTATTAGAATATCTCTGTATATTACTTTCCACACATCTTTCTGCCTTTTTCCTCACCCATTTTTCTGGCGTTATTTTTTAATTGTTTTCTTTAGTCAAAGAGAACTCTGGTGTTAATAGGCTTCACTAATGATTGCCCACTATTACATTGTTTAAAATTATAATCTATTACATGAACTGCTGTAAGTTTTATTTGGTTTGGTTGTTGTTTTAAGTATCCAACCTCAGAGCAATTCTTCATCTAAACAAAAATAGAATATTTTCATAAAAAACAGCAATAAGTGTATAGTTGCTCAACTCCTAGGTAATAGAATATTTTCATAAAAAAAAACAGCAGTAAGTGTATAGGTGCTACCAGTCTCATAAAAGTCTCACTAATATGCTTACTTCATCCTTTCCTTTTATTTATTTTTAATTCTAGCTCTCTGTTATCACTGCCTTGAGCTCTGCTTTCAATATGGGAACTACAGAGATGCAATAGAGAACTATAGAGATCCAAAACAAAACAAAAAAAGTTGCCATTTGCTCTTTCTGCAGCCTGGGTTCCTCATTCTGTGGTTATTTAGCAACCACAAGACAGGTCTTTGAGAGCAGGCAAGGGTGGCAAGCTCTGTAAAGGAACAGGTAGATTTCAGAATGATCTTGTGGGGTTTTATACCACATTAGAGCTGACCAGGATTGGAGTCTTCTCCCTGGTACCTTATTTTTGAAGGTATGGTGGCATGTAGGATTTCACTTGGTTATTGATCGACCTCTTGAGAAACCATGCGAATTGTAGCAAAAACACAGCTGTTGGCAAAGAAACACATACTGGCTCTGTGGGATTAGGACATAATTTTAGATTAGAACCTAAAGTGGAGGCCACACTTTCCAGGGATGAAACAAAGCAACCTCTTATGGGAAATAAAAAGAATATTAAAACTTAAGATTTAAAAAAATCTAAAATTAAAATAAGACTGATGTATTTAATATAAAAGATGACATATTGTATATATTTAATTTATTAACAAATATAAATATATTAAGGATGCCAGTTCAAAAATGTTCAACTGATGGGTTTGTGACCCATCAAAAATCTTGGAAATCACTGGTTTTAAAGCTTATCCTTCTAACTGGATTGTGTTAGTTAATACCCACCATAAAAACTGCTGAATTTTTAGTAGTTGGGAAAATTCAAGGCCAGTCCAATGGAATAGAGAAAATGCACCCAAATTTTCAAAGAGGTGAACAAGTAAATGGAAATACTCTTTAGGACTGTCTCTAGTTTGGGATAAATGCTTCATTTAGCTATTTATTACTTTCCTATAAACATATGACTGAGCTGTCTAAATCATTAGCAATTCTTTGGCTTCACAAAATTAAGTCAAAATAAAACTTGGAGCAATATTTAAAGAAACACAAAGAGCCAGGGCTGATAATCCAGTCTCAATTAAATCAACTATTAATCTTTGACTCATTATACTTTGCTTTTTTTTTTCCTGTACTTCGGAAATCTTTTCTTTCTCTCACTGCTAAGCTTTTGAAACACTCTAGACTTTTACTTTCCTCACAGTTTCCTAAAAGGCATTTTGTTTCTGATTAAAGAAGGTTCTTATAATTCCTTCTACTTCCATTATTAGATAAAAGTTATTGATGTCATAATTAAGGTGAACTGGTGTCGTCATCAATAAGCAGATCTTCTCCTGCTGTGGTGATGTTTTGCTAATCTCTTGGGTGACAATACGCTAACTACCTTTGTAAGAAATAGATTCCTTGATCTTTCTTCTTCGAGAGCCAGGAACTAGAAAAGATAATTGGCTCAAATCACCCTATGTCATGAAAAACTAATTTAATTTGTGATAAAATTCTAGTCCTGAAGAAGAATATTAAGCTACCAAAACACTTCTTTATTTTTATTAAAGAAAATCACATATGTGACAATTCAATAGTATACAAAGACTTATAGTGAAACACTGGTTTGATGGTTTTAAGTTTTATAATGTTAATGATATCATACTATGTGTACGATGTTTTCAACTAACCATTAGGTTTCTAAGATTCATCCTGGTTGATGTGTGAAGCTGTTGTTCATTCTTTCACTGATGAATAGTATTTCATTGTGTTAGAATACAACAATTTATTTGGCTATTCTTCCTGTCAATGGGTATTTTAGTGGTTTACAGGTTGCTTGTTTTGCTATTAATAGCAATGTATCATGAACATTTCTTCCTGTGTTTTTCATTCACACATGGAACCGTTTCCCTAGGCAGTGTAGTAACCTTCAAACCTTTTAGACCACAATACAGTACAGTTTACATTTTAACACAGATTGTATATATGGGCACGCATACAAATAAAACTGAAGCAAGTTTCTACAAATAAGCTTACTACTTAAAAGGCATTCTAATATCTTCTATTATATTTCCATATTATATTATATATATATAATTCTATATATTACTTTATAGTCTATTTTTGTTCTATTTAATTTAAAAATGCTTGTAAGATCACTGAAATCGAGACCCACAGTTTAAAAATATAGCACCAGGTTATATACCTGGGAGTAAAAATGCTCAGTTTTAAAATACTCACTTCTTCAATCTTACAAGATGACAACAATTATTTTCAAAATATGATTGAATCAAATCCAAATTCACCACTACCATGAAACAGTTCATACTGTTCCACATCCTGGAGACACCTGATACTATAAGACTTTTTTTTTTAAACCAGTATAGATGACATGAAATAGTATCTCATTGATATTTTTATTTTCATTCTCCTGATTAATGAGAAGTTGAACATCATTTCCTCTTTTCATCTTCTTTGAAATGCTATTTGAATTTTTAATGTGATTTCTAGTAGCTCTGCTTTATATAGTGATTTGTGAGAAGGTCTGAGACATACTTGGTACTAATTCTGTCCTAATTATATACATGTTCCATGTCTTATCTCAGTTTGGGTCCATGCTTGTTCAAAATCCCCTACCTCTTCTCTGTCAAGTTGAATTCAACCTTTCTTAATATGATGCCACAGTTCTATTTCAGTTTAGAATATTAAAGAAAAAAAAAAAAGACTACCTGGACCCTCTCAAACTGAAAGCATTTCTCTAAAACGGTATATCAAAACACTCCAAACTTTCTATATTTCACTTTTTTAGTTGCACCTCCTTTAAAATGCTTGAACTATAAAATATCTCTATGACTATTAAATTTGATGACATGATAAAATACAATTTAAATACTGATTTTACCATACCTTGGCACATAAAAATATGAATGAGAGCTGGTCCCCTCTAAACAAGATTTTATGATGATACAATGAAAGTATCTGTGGTCCTTTAATCACTTCATACTATATTTTAGGACATTTTTGCTGATCTCTGAAACTCACTTCCTTTCCAGGTGCAGAATAATGAACTCAAGAAGTTACACTACTGCTATTTAAACTTCCACTGAGCTGGACATAATAGAATATAATTTTCTTTCAAATCTCAATTATAAATCCCCCAGAATATCCCCAATAATCAGCTAAAGCTAAGATAAGGAAATGCTAAGAACATTTATCTCATAAATTTGAGCTTCAAAGGGTTATCTTGAACTCTTTCACTGTCACAGAAGTATCCAAGCAAAGGTCAGGCTCTCATTAAAGCTTATCTGAAACCAGAGTTATATGTTATGGTTTATTGCCTCAAGTACCAATT
Organism: Lagenorhynchus albirostris; assembly: GCF_949774975.1. Classification (NCBI taxonomy): domain Eukaryota; kingdom Metazoa; phylum Chordata; class Mammalia; order Artiodactyla; family Delphinidae; genus Lagenorhynchus; species Lagenorhynchus albirostris. Next base: position 63,122,692 of record NC_083102.1, read on the forward strand.
AATACAGGATTAAAGAAATGAAAAATCAGTGATTCATACCTTTGCAGGCAAATCCTCATACTTCAGCATAAAGCTGAAATATTAATTGTCATTTTAGTCATGTAGTATTTTATTAGGCACTTAATTCTCTAAGTTTTATCAAAAGATATATAACATTTATTTTTAACAAAATGCAGAGGCGATTTGGGCAACATTTACTCAAAATCTAATAAAGAAAAATCTTAGAGGTATTTTCTAACCAGCAGCTTAAACGTGGACATCAATTATTAATGAGGTTGAAATGCTTAATAATAGTAGAGTAGAAAAAGGCTATAAAGTATTGCTGAAATATCACCATGATATCAAGGGTGATTATCTTCTTAGGAGGCATACAGAAAACAATAAAAAGCATAATTGCACACTACAGCATTAACGAATTTTGCCTGCAAGGCTGTTGATGGTGGGAAGAAGTGAAAGAGAGAATGATTAAAGACCAGGGGAGTTTGTAGAGAGGTGTTCTTCCCCCATTTCATTACCGTTATTTTATGTAACCTGGACACTTTCTCACCCTTCTTGTAGATAAATGGTAAACCATTATTACTAATAATCTCCTTCAAACACTCTCAGGTGCCTTTTACATGTATACTGGTTTCATGATCAGCATTTGCTCCATATCACCAAGGACCCTGAACAAGTGCCCTCCAGCAGGTTAAACTCCTGATGCCTTTGCTCCTGGAAATCCCTAACCTCTGCATCCTCCTCTCATCATTATCTGTCACACTTGGAACTAAAAGCATACACACCATGTCTGCTTCTAGAAAATGAACACTGTCCCTCCAAATATTTAACATCATTATAGCAACTGAGTCTGCACATGAATTCAGAGGTAAAATTAAAAGAAAAATTCCCTGTGAACAGCAAGCAAACAACGTTTTAGGAAGAAAATTATCCTTGATAAATTGAGTCTCCTTGAGATGTGCATAGATAAAGATGGGTTCTCACGTTATTACAGTCATTGAAGAGGTAGCTAAACTCATAAGCCTCTGAGGCCTTTTTGTGACTGAGATACTACTGCCCATTTTTGGAAATCCAGTTTTGTAAAGACCTTTGCATTGGTACTAGCTTAAAATCTAGTGTACTTTGTCTGTTTTAATAAGGAACATATAGTTGAAAGTTGACGTCTTCTCTCTATTGCTTTACACAAAAGAAACATTTGCCACAATAATTTGTCCATGTGTGATTGTATTGCTCAGCTGCCTCTTACTCTCAGTCTTTCCTTTTCCATCACCCTTTTCAGGCAAGCACAATGAACCCATCCTGGGCTAAAATAAGATAAATAAGGTAACCCAAAAAGTATCTAATATCTTTTCTGTAGGGATTAACAAACTCATTTCCTCAGTGTTCAGACCACGTAATTTTTCTGAACACATAGGGACACACCCTAATTGTTCAGGATTTCATGGACCCGGTAAAAATCAAACATTTCATATATCTTATCAATTTACCTCTAAATTCTCTGAGGATATTAAGTCTCTCTGGTTTGAAATACAAAGGTTGATTTTTGCTGACATTTTCAAGTTGGAGATGAGTGAAACAGCACTATAGCTTAAATAGATAGCCATGGTGTAAATATAAATAATGTAAAGAACACTAAGCTTTGATCCAAAAGTCTGGAATTCAAGTTTTGCCTTTAATACTTATCAATTCTAGGTCCAATAACCTTACTTCCTTTTTTTCTCATCTATAAGACAGGAATAATAGTGTCTGCCAACATAACAGAAATGTTATTAGAATTACGTGAAGACATTTAAAAAGATTAGGAATGGTGCTCACAGTGATGATGATGATGATGATTTGTTCCACTGAATCACTGCCTGAACAGAGTACTGTGTGTTGCTGTTGTTGTTGCCATTGTTCTTTTTTTTCCACACTCATTTCTTGATGGAAAAGAAAAAATAGTTTTCAGGGCAAAGATTGGGTTTGATTGGATTAATCTGAAAACTAAAAATGCTGCCACCAATGTCTCCTCCCACTTTGGGGTTACACTGATTTCCAGCATTCTATCCTCATTTCCTCTCCAACTTCAAATTTAGAAAATTCCTGCTTTCTAATCACAACTTTCTCTACTTCATCCTCACTCTCACTTTCATTCTCGCAAAACTTATTGTTGGGCCTCTTTAAAATCTATCAATCCTTGGGTTTCTAAAATTGCTATTCCATAGTATCATTCTCTGGATTCACTGGCACCTGCATCTATTGAAAACACTACCTTACTCCCTTGACCTGCCACTACTCAGTCAGCTAGTCACAGTTCCTTGTCAAACCAACTTCTGTTTTGTGTTTGTTTGGTTTTGGTTTTCTGATTCTGGTTACTGCAGGAGAAATTGCTCAGAGGTGCTGACTGACTGTTACCAATTTAGGTTTTCTAGACTTCTTTGTGTCTTTAAAGTCATCTGATAGTAATCCTTTGGGGTTTGGGTCATTTCTATCAGCCATCACATACAGTCAGTACAGAATCATTCCAAACTTTTACGATTCTCTTAAGGTCTCTTTGATCAACTCCAACCCATTGCCTTGAGCAAATGATCTAGCTTCTTATTACATCATGAACATGGAGGAACCAAATAGAAATATTCTCTAATGTCTTTCCTTCCCACTCTCAATAAAGGGTCTCAGTTCTTTTCTCCTGCCTTAGAAGTAAAGAAACCAACCTCTCTGAAGTGTGGGCTTTTCAGCCACGCTCATTATAACAATCCTTTCTTCACTCTCTAGCTCCATGGTCTGTCAAGTTTTCCTCTTCCTGTGTCTCTAACTTCTTTCTTTTTACTGGTTCCCACTTCTCAGCCAAAAATTTTGTTTAAATAAATGTTAGCGCAAACTTGCCTCCCATCAAGCTGCTAACTGCTTACTTTTTTTTCTTCATTAACATCCTGAGAGAGAATGTGTTATAACTGGAAATTTGGGAGTGTCTGTAGAGACTGTTTCACTTTTAATGTTGCTTCGTTACCCACCCTAGTCTCGTCTTCTTCTCAGGGCTCACTTATTCTTTCCCATAGTCTCAAATACAAAATATACATACAAATAGTTTTAATCTCTTGACACTGTTTATGTCTATTACAATTTTCTTCAATTTTACCTGTTTTGCTGTAAGCATCTCAAATTCAGAATGTCCCAGAGTAAAATTTTGGATGTTCTTTCTCGACTCTACCTCTTCAATACAATTTTATTTGCCACTGCTCTTAAATTAAGCGTCCTTCTTTTTCATCTGAACCCTCTAATTGCTGAACTCCTAAAGGTGCTTCAAGATACAACTCTAATGTCACTTCTTCATTAATCAATTCATCCCATTATTACATTCAGTGACTCAATTACTCAATTTTTATACCGAACTCCTGACATGGAATATGAACTGTTACTGAACACTGGAAACATTAGAGTGAAGCAAATAGATACATTCCCCTGGCCTAATGGAGCTTTGCTGAAATCTACCTTGACCTTTCTTTCATGAATAAATACTTCCCACTTTAGCATTTTCATGGTGTTGCGCAGTCCCATATTATAACTTATCACATTTTAAAAATTTGCATGGTTATTTTTATGGCTTCCATATATCAGCTGGGCTCCTTGAGGACAAGAACTTGTTTTGTATAAGTGTGTCTGAATACATGTGTGGTACTGTTGCTTTTTTTTTCTAGTACATGACTCTTACGGTTACTTCTTTAATGTTTGTTGTTGCCTAAGTAAAGTAAATGTGGAGTCTGAGGTGCCAACATACAATTACGGACTCAAATGTTTAAGAGTACTTGCTCGGAAGAACTGTGTTACCAGACATTGGTTCCCTTGTGAAAAGTTACCCTTTCTGGAATTTGATAAACCTGTTTAATAGTTCTGCTTAATATATAAGGGTTGGTAAAGAGGAAAATAAACCAGTCAAATTTTTTTCTTTAACTTAAGGTTACTAAATTACAAGGTTTTGGTCAATATACTGTGGTCATCAAATTATACATCATTTGATGAACCCAATACCTTGAAAATTTCTTAACATTTTCTACTTTACTTTTGGGCATAACCTGAGGGAAAAAAATGAAACTGCATTTGATTTAACCCTAGAGTACAATTTAAAAAATTAGCTTTGGGCTGTGGAGACACAACAAACACCAAGAAATTATATCAGAACTTAATGTTAAAAAGAAAGCTCTTATTGGGGGTATAGGTGACGTTGTGATTTGGAAAGACGAGGCAGAGACAAAGACAATAAAAGACCTTATCAGTGACAGTTATTGAAAAAAAGGTGAATAAAATATACCTGTTTACTGAAAAATGTTAAGCCCATTGTAACTCAAATTTCCCATCTTTAATATGGTGGATGCAGCTCACCCAATTACCAACAGCATCTTAATATAGTGCTCAGTGATAGTAAATAATAAAATATTCATGAACTATTTTAATGATTTTAATCATTCTTCTTTGTTTTCTACTTTTTCTATGAGAAGTAAATAAAAACAAAACTGTATTATAGAATATAAAATATAAATATTGTCTTCATAGAAACTTTTTTCCAATCGCTGATACCCAAATCATAATATTTTCCAATCAAAATGTAGTGAAATTCTAAATTATTAAAATCTTAAATGTTTGAATTAAATCTACCACCTCTCAATTGAATAAATATTCATGTTTTGCAATCAAATGATTGAAACAGAAAACAAACACAGGTATAACTGTATAATCTGTTTATATGACCACGATGGCATATATTTAATAGTCTATATTGGAGAAAAATGAAAAACTGAGTGATGTTAAGATAGGATGACTTATCTCATTAAAAATAATGCATTAGATTTGTGCCCTTTACTTTGTAATATTTAATCCCTCAAATCACAGTAAGCAAGACAGAACTTGAATGGTAGTAAATGTATAACCCCAGGGCAGTAGCTACTTAGAGCTTAAATAGACTGTATCATGTATGGTGAGTTGATTTGTCTTAGCTTCCCTTGTTGAATATCAAATTAGAACTTTTTTTTTTTTTTTTTTACCGTCTACATTAAAAAAAAAAGGAGGAGAAGGAAGATAGAAGAGGAAGAAGGAGAAAGAGTGAGAAAGGGAGGAGAGGAAGAAGGCCACTTGTCTCTTCCAAATAGTAGTTCTCCAAGAATTTACAGCCTCTTGAGTCTTATTTCTCTAATTTTCTTCACCTTTTCACATTCTAAGTCTCTTCATAGTCTCTTAAACTTATTCCAACAGTCCATATTTTTCTTAAAGCATGATACTTATAACTAAATGTAGGGGAACGAAATTTGCCATCCCAAAATGTCTCTTTGGCATCCAAATTATTTCAAGCTGAAACAATAAAGCCCTAAAAGACTCGGGAAGAAACTTTGACCTTTCCTTTAACCAACTGAAGAATGTAGATAGAGGACCTGTTCCAGGAAGAAAGTTATAACTACAGATACTATAGTAGAACTAAGTGTGTAGACAGGGAGAAACCTAGCAAAGTCTGTTTATTAAAATTCCTCTCTGTGTCCCATTGTCTCTGTCTGGCCCAGCAAATACTTTGTCAAACATTAGCTTTTCCATATCCATGTAAATTGCTTTCCTCCCCTTTTAAGTCCTAAACCACTACTCCCAACACCCTCTTTTGTCTTTAGTTGAAGATGGCATTTAAGGTGAGAGTTTCAGCCATTTGAGTTACTCAGGTTTCCTGGATCTCTCCCATGCATACGTGTTATTTTATTTAATTCTCTTCTGTTAATCTGTGTTATGTCAATTTAATTTTTAGACCAGGCAGAAGAACCTTGAAGGGTAGAGGAAAATTTCTTCCTCCCCAACATAAAAGATATGACGAATCTCTTTAAACCTTTAAATGTTTACCATCTCTCTTTTTTTAATGTTGGGATTCCTCGAGTTTCTGCCCTTAGTTTCTTCTCTTCTCACAATACTTTCTTTTCCATGGAAATTGCACCCATTTCCATGATTACATTTGTGCTGATAACTCCAAAATTTATATCAGCTGTACTGATATCTCTCTTCTGCTCAAGACTTTGATTTCAGGTCCTCTGACAGTGCAAACACTGAAATTAAACTAAATACATCGTATGTCCTTCAAAGCATTTTCTCTTCCTTTGGTTCCAGTTTCTCATGATACAAAGATAGTCAACATCTTAAGCTCTTCTTACTTTGCATAGTCAAGCACAATGGTCAATAGTTTCCATCTCTGTGCTGGGTCTTTCTTATTTACTCATCTGTAATCTATTATTAGAGCCTCCTAACTGGATTCCATGCCTCCACCTCAAATTTTATACTGCTTGAATCAATCTTATAAAACTGCTTTTATAACATCACAGCCTCCTTCAAAATATCACAGCGATAAATGAAAGGCATCTTTCTATCTAAGTGACACAATTGTGCTGACAAATATCATATAAGGAAACATTCTTTTTTTCCACAAGGATTGACTAATTGTGGCTCATTATTTTATTATCCTGAGAAATAGCCTAAAATCTTCTCCTTTCAACGGGAAGGAAGAGGGCAATTTTAAAATGCAATAATGGAGTTCCTGCCACTTCTTTTCCTCCACAGGAAGAAAACCATGCCAAATCCTGCTCTCCTGAAAGTACTGTCATGAAGGGCTGGCAAATCAGAGCTCCCTCAGAAACAGAAACACAGCTGCAAGTACTGTGTTTGACCAAGCCCTTCTTTTTTTCTGTTGCTGTTTCCTACATTCAGTTCCCTTCTTCTTAATAGTGGTAAATTAGCACGGGGAGGCCACATCCTGGATTTGGGGCATGTGCCTTCAGGGTTTGGAACTATGGCCTTCAGGAGTCATGCTGTGTGGGCCATTAAACAAATGGCAAAGAAAGAAGAAAACAGTCCTCCTTAGCATAAATATCCAATGATCGATGATAATCTTCTTTATTTCTGCCCAGAGTGTTTGTAAGTCTACTCAAAAAGTCAAATACTGGCTATAATACAAATCCCCAGGAAAAGATTTCATATTTCACACAATAGTTAAGTCAGTTCTTTGAAGTGTATTTTCTTCTCTCTTGTGCATAAAGACGTTGCTTGCCTGCTAACCCCAGCATTATCCTTTGCCTATTTTGACGGCTGCATTAATTTTAGCTATCAAGCCAAAATCTATCCTCTCACGCTTATTTTCTAAATAATTTAATAGATTGAATAAGTGACATGATCTAGTAATATAAAGAAAGAGAGGTATTTGTTCAGAATTCAGTGCCAGAATCTTACTGTTTTTTCCCTTTTTGGTAAATCATGGGGATTAATTTATGACGGATGGCAGCTCAATATGCATGGGACATTTTACTTCCTCCAAAAAAACACAAAAGCCTCTCCAGCAAGCAGTAGTTTATAAGGTCTGGAGGTCTGCCCGCCCCCACTGTAGTATCAGCAAAATTGTGTTCCTGTTCCCCTTCTTCTCTAATTTCCAGCACATTCAGTGGATTACATACTGTTTATGCATCATGCAGCCTCCCTGAGCCCTGTTTCTTTACAGTACTTACTCCTGCTGCTAAAAGGAAAATAGGCTCTGACAATCCTCTTTGGCTGCCAAAGCTGCTGCCTCTGAATGAGTCAAGCTGATCCTGTGATCCCTGAATCCAACAGGAGTTCAAAAGAATTCTGTGCGCCTCAAAGGGCAAAAATTGCTATTCGTTTAGGATTTACAGACAAACCAGAGCTTCGCCACGGAAGAGCTGATGCTATCCTGCCTCCTGATTCTACCGCTGCTGCTGAACCAGCTCAAACTGCAGATGAACCGGAAGGCCCCAATCTGCCTCTGACTCTGGATCTCCTCCTGCGTGACACAGTTCAGTTCAGACACAATAATGAGGCCATTGAATTTCCCTCTGCAGCTGGGAGCTGAATGTAAATGCTAAAGTTAAGTTGCTGAAATGACTGTGTCAAGGGACTTGCAAATGAATATACTGTCATTCCAACATAACCCAATTTACCCTGTTCATAGTGAATGGTTTCAGACACTTAGTTTAAAGCCCTACTAAGATGTTCTGCAAAACCATCTTTAGAACACTCTCCCAGAGGAAAACTGACAACTAAGATGACAACCTAGAAAGGGATGGAAGAATCACAATGGTATAGTATATTTTATGACACTTTTCATAGGAGGATTTAAAGATGTTTAAAAGTGAATGATTTCACAATATTCACAAGACATAGGTAGTAAATATCCTTCAACTTAAAACATAATAATGAAATAATTATTGCAATGTTTTACTACTCTGTAATTCTCTTATTAAATACAAAGGAAGAAAATGTCCCACTATGAGCAAATGATAAAAATCAGTTTTTATAAAGTTTATGTCTGTTTATTTGAACAAATGGGCACCATTCTAGGGCTAGCAACCAAAATGAATACAGTGTATTTGCTGTATTCCACTTAGAAATATCGTAAATAGATTTGAAGGCCCCATTAAAATTATTTAACATATATTCTGATACATTAAAAAAATTGTTAGAAACATATACCTTGAGCATAGTATTCATAAAATAGTTTCAACACAATTTTTATAAGTTTCTAGGCCAAATTCTTGGTCTTATATGTTTTAATCATAGTAAAAGTATATTTGTATAAGAGTTTCATGATAGATGATATAAATATAGGTAGTTGATTATATCTTCTTCAAGGTAATATATGAGATCTAGGCTTTCTCCTTCACTCTGTGTCAACAGGGCAGCTTGAAAGCTGGGGGCTAGAATTATCTGAACGCTTGTTCCCTCCCATTTATGGTGACTGATGCTGGCTATTCGCTAAGACCTTACTTAGGCTGTTCTCTACTTCCTTACAGCAGAGTGGCTGGGTTCTAAGGATGAGTGTCCTGAGTCTGTGAAAACCACGTAGAAGACATATCACCTTTCATGACCTAACTTTGGAAGTAAGTCATGCAGCATAAATTTCAGCAATTCTATATGTAAAGGCACTCACAGAGGCCCAAGTTCAAAGTGAAGGTGGATTCTACCTCTTAATGGAGAATTGCAAAATTCTAGAAAAGCATGTGGTAACCAAAAAAAGTTGTTGTGGCCATTTTTGGAAAAATGCCAGTATCCAATACTATACAAATATATACCTTAAGTATAGTGATATTAAACACTAAATAAATATACTAGATTACTGAATATTTACATTAGGTCTTTAGCTTATTTAATGATGAATGTACTCTTGCATTTTTGCATGCTATACTCTGATTTCTATTAGTGGTAACCAAAAAAAAAAGGTCTCTTCAGTATGTGGTGTTGGGGAAACTGGACAGCTATATGTGAAAGAATGAACTTAGAGCCTTCTCTAACATCTTATATAAAAATAAACTCAAAATGGAGTAAAGACCTAAATGTAAGACCGGATAATATAAAACTCCTAGAGGAAAACATAGGTGAACACTCTTTGACATAAATTACAGCAATATTTTTTGGATCCATCTCTTAAAGTAATGGAAACAAAAGCAAAAATAAACAAATGAGACCTAATTAAACTTAAAAGCTTTTACACAGCAAAGGAAACAAAGCAAAACAAAAAGACAACCTACTGAATGAGAAAAAAATATTTGCAAATGAAATGACTGATGAGGGGTTAATATCCAACATATATAAACAGTTCATGCAACTCAACATCAAAAAAAAAGCAAACAGCCTGATTTTAAAAATGGGCAGAAGAACTGAATAGACATTTTTCCAAAGAGGAAATGCAGATGGTCAATAGGCATATGAAAAGATGTTCAATATCACTAATCATCAGGGAAATGCAAATCAAAACCACAATGAGATAAAACCTCACAACTTTCAAGGAACACAGATAGCAAATGTCGGCAAGGATGTGGAGAAAGGGAACCCTCGTACTCTGCTGGTGGAAATGTAAGTTGGTTCAGCCACTATGGAAAACAGTATGGAGGTTTCTCAAAAACTAAAAATGTAACTACCACATGACCTAGCAATTCCACTCCTGGATATATATCTGAGAAAAACAACACTAATTTGAAAAGATACATTCACCCCTATGTTCACTGAAGCATTATTTACAAATACCAAGATATGGAAGCAACCTAACTGTCCATCAACAGATGAATGGAGAAAGCTGTGTTGTACATATACAATGGCATACTACTCAGCCACAAAAAAGCATGAAATTTTGCCATTTGCAGCACCACAGATGGACCTGGAGGGCCTATGCTAAGTGAAATAAGTCCGACAGAGAAAGACAAATACTGTGGGATATCACTTACATGTGGAGTCTAAAAACAACAACAACAAAAAAACCTAGTGAATATAACAAAACAAACCAGTGGTTCCAAGTATGGAGAGGTAAGGGGAGGGGCAATATAGATGTAGCAGAGTAAGAGGTACAAATTATTAGGTATAAAATAAGCTACAGGGATATACTGTACAATACAGGGAATAGAGTCAATATTTTATAATAACAATAAGTGGAATATAACCTTTAAAAATTGTGAATCACTATATTGTACACCTGGGACATATAATATTGTACAGCAAATATACTTCAATAATAAATAACTAAATAAATAAAATTAGAGGAAGGAAAGAAGGAAGAAAGAAAGTGGGAAAGAAGTCAAGCAAGCACTCACTGGACATTCTATAACCCAGGCTGCCTTCTAGCACTTGGAGTTTTTGGCATAATTTCTAGGCCATTCAAACACTTTATTTCTCCTTTGTTTCTCTAAGGCTCGCTTTAGATCATTGTATTGCACTAACGAATGGGTAAAGAATGAGATAAAAATCGTAACACAGATGTTAAAATGTATTTTGATGACTTGAGACATTTCTGATTCTGGTCATAAACAGTAATCCAGAATTTTGAATAGCAGACTTTTAATTCCTGGAGTTGGTGGTGGTGGTAGTGTATGGGGAGTGGGAAGGAATACTGATAATGTCTATTTTTTTAATTAAGAAATTTGATTTTTTTTCCTTTGAAATAGAACCAATTACAAATTTAGAATCCACGTAATGCATATCAAGTGATCACAGCTGGCATTTCTGAAGATCAGGTGGATCTGCAAGGACCTGTGCCCTCAGCTGGCTTCTCACACAGATGGACCTGAGCAGCATTAGACCGTATAGGTATTTTCACTGTGACATCTATTTAAACATCTACTTAAAAGACTTCCAATTTTTAACTTGGTCAAATACTATTGTTTAACTTATGACACATAGGTTATTGTTTATAACATAAAGAATAGTGATGTTAGAAAACAAGTTAAAGAGAAATGTAAAATTGTAAGTTTTCTGCAAACTTATCTCAAGATAACCTCAATCAGGTTATAAATTGTGTTTTGTAGTCGAAATTCTATGGCACATCAAATTATCTGTAATATCTCATAAACAAAGGTGGATAAAGGAGTTATGATTACATCCAATTTGTTATTTTTTTAATATATAAGGTTCAAGACTGTCCATATTTGCAATGTGTTATTTGAAAAGCACTTACAAAGAATTAAAACTTAAATGTGAAAATCATTTCAGAATAAAATATTAGAATTCTAAAAATTAAGATTTTGATATCAGTATATCTTATTTTGTATAGGTATTCAAATATCAACCTATATTTAATTCCCAAATTAAACCTGAAATAAATGCAATTTTTAGCATCTATGTTTACAAGTCAGTTTTCCTTACAATCATTAAATAAATAAAGCAATTTTTGTCAAAGCTGTCAAATGAGAGAAAAGTTAAAATTATCTTTCTATATGTTCACTATTAAAGATGGAATTAAAATAAAATTTACATAAAATAACATGCTTACCTAAAACTATGTTGCCTGCAATTATTTCTCTTAATTTCACTATGTATCATGCATGAAAATTGCAAAATATTTTATTCAATTTTCTAAAAATTAACAGAATTATCTGCAGTGTTAAAGGGCTTCCCCCAAAAACAATATTTGGAAATTACTTGAGAACAAATAGTAAAAATCATGTGATATAAAAGGACTACTTCTGCAAATGCATTGATATGTTAATTTAGTAAATGTCTGCAAACTACATAAACAAGAAATTTTTCCTTCTCTATCTGAAATACTTGGTCCCAGCCAACACTGCCTTGGAGGAATGAGAATCCAGTGTTGCCATCAGCTTTTTTTAAGTAATGCAAAACATCCAGATAAATAGGTAAACGTTCCTAAATGTGCATGACAAACAAACAACCACAAACTTGCTTATAAACTATCCACACAGGTACTGGTTTGCGACCTCTGCTGTACGTTTTTAGTGGAAAGAAATAACATCTGGATATGAAACCCTGAAGCATGAGATTTGCCCACTAAATTTCTTTTCAGTCAACCATGTCTTTCATTTATAGTTAAAGCAAAATATTCATTGCACAGATATGAAAAGACAAGAATAATGCTGCAGTATCTACTATAATGTTATACAGATTATCTGACCTACACCACTGAAAACCATGGCAAAACAAAGTATTTTGCAAGTTTTAACGCACTGTGATCTTAAAACTCTTTTCAATTTGTGTCCATTCATTTTACCTCTTATAATAATAGCTTTTGATAATCAATTGACTCACATACAGACTGTACATAATGAACTATCCCAAATAGTTTTTGTCTTAGCATTCAAAAAAGGCACTTTATATTGATTTCCTTTTTTTAATTTGAATGTGTGCACATTATGTATTTGAAGTATCATTAAAGTAGAAACAAACTTACAAAGTACAGTGGCCTTAATGTAAGAAAAGAGGATATATATTTTCAATTCCTTTGTTCATTTTTTCCACTTTCCTTTTAGAAATTGTTTCTGTCAATTTTAATTTTCATTGAGTTGAGTGTGAAAGGGATGTAAGGAGACAGTTGCCTCCAATTGCCGATAGCAGTAGAAGATTAGTAAATGTTTTCAGCAATTCCAAGTTTCATTGACTCTGTCTTGAATGATATGGGGCCAAATAAAATATGCATTTCTGTAAAAGCAGTAAGAAACATCATGGTGTTTTAAGTTTAGGAACTGAAAATGAACTCAAAAAAAGACCCCCAAAATTGCAGGATGAAGGAGGTACAAAGGAATTGTCATAAATAGGAAGAATCTAAGACTCTACAGAGCACAAAGGTGTGAGGCCAAGAGTACCCTTTATAAAAAAAGGAAAGCTAATATAATATTGGTCCAATATCACAGTGCATTTTAATGGTTATCTTTGTAATGGCACACATTTGTGGTGCCACTATAGCAATTTCTCCAAGGTTCCTATATCTTCAGCAGTTTTGAGCAAATCATTAATATCTTCAAAGCTTCTGTTTTTGCTTTAGAGGTCATTCCATTTGGTAATTAAAAACAGAGCAAAATAGAACAATGAATTTACCAAAGAACGAAAGAGTCACAAAAATGTAATTTCTTAAGTCAACTGTAGAAATGATATGGAATGAGGTAAGAAGAACCTCTTTGAATAAAGTAATAAAGTTATGTGCCCCAAATCTAATGGAATATATACATTTTTAAAGAGAAGTCAAAAGCAGTCTGTCAACTTCTCTTAACTTCCACCAACCTTAGCACATCTTGACTTCAAATCTGTTACAGAAACTCTGGTAGTTACACACATATTCTCTGTACAGGGACTGTCTGAACACTGTAGAAATGGATTTTGGTAATCCTATACCACAGCCCATTCATAGCAGATCTGAGGGTTTGCTGTGTTCAAGTGGCAGAATCAGACTGAGGACAAGTTAGCTAAGTATTTAGATGAAAATACATTGACCCCAATGCTAGAGATGCCTCCTGGCAGAGCTGAATGTATAATGGTCATCAATGATTTTTTTTTCATCTCAGAAATAGATTAACCCACAATTTAGTTGATTCTAGACTTTTAGTGTCCACAAATGTGAAAATGTATTAGATGAAACATAATATCTCCTCTCTGAAAAGAATATCAGACTAGATAAAATACTTCAGGATGCATTGGTGGGAAAATTAGTAAAAGTGATATTTCTGCTATACAAATGAAAATGAAGCCCTGATGTTGTTTTTGATGGCCTGTAACATATATCTCTTGTAGGAAATGGTGTTTGCCATTTTATGGAAAGCCACAGCAATAGAAAATATGAACTGTATTGCTATATTCACAGGTGGGATGGCGCTTTTTAGAGAAAAACATTATTGCCATCAACAGAAAGAGTATTTTGTTCACTGACTATATGCTGGGTATTCTAATAGGATAGCAGTAAGTCCCCAAAGTAACAGAACAATGACAAAAATAGGTTGGTTGAGTAGAAATAGTTTTTACAAGAGGTCTGAGTATAGGATGACAAGCAGTCTTTTTAGTCACTCTTGTGATGTTGTTTTTAGAATGTGTGTGTATGTGTGAATGTAAATGTATGTTTGTAGGTATATATAGTGAATGTGTGTATATATATATATATATATATATATATATACACTCACTATATTGTGTATGTATGTGGTTATGTATAGTGAATATATATATACACACTCACAATATCTATATCTATCTATATATATATGGAAAGTATGATCAATGACATTTATGATTTTACTTTTTAAGAAAGTTGTCAATATATTAAATTCTAAATAGACATAAATTGATACCAAACATATAATTTAAAAAATCTTATTCTAGTTTCCACTATAAAAAGTGGGTAAATGTGATAAAAATGATGCTTCCCAAAAATATTGACAGAAAAGTGAAATTAATTTAATTGATCTTTTATTTAAAAGGCTTTACGTCATAAATCCTGGTACTGGAAAGGCTCTTATTCAAATCAATAGCTTATGTCTAAAACAATATCAACACGGCCATGCACCATATGCACTCTTTTAAAATTTCCTTCCTTTTCTTTGAAAATAAGTGTGATATTCATATAGCAAAGGCTATAACTATTTCCTGAATATAAATGTTTGTCTATTACATGTAAAACTTCTAGAAGACTTAGCCCTTGACTGAAGCTAAATTTTAAACATTAATAGGAAAAAGCATAAAGCCAAATGTTTTCTTAGCTGCAAACAAAATTAAAATATTTTCATTTGGATTTACCATAAATTACACAAGATCTGTAAAACAAAGGTAGCTGAGGGAGCATTTTGTTTAAAACCCCAGACATATGGGAAAACATTTGAGATACTGAATAAACCCAAAATATGGCCAAGTTCATCCATCCCTGAAAGTAATTAAGATATAGTTTCAATCCCTTTATTTGAATTAATATCTTATTGAGCTTGAGCTATATATATTTCCTCTTTGCCAAAAAATTCATGAAAGTCCTCATGATGGTAAATGAAACATATATAATTGTATTTTTTCTTCCTTATTTGCCTTTCATCATAAGCAGGGGCAGCCTTGGATTCCAATTTTAAGGGCATCCAGTTGTCGGTCTAGTAAGCCTTACACTACTGCCAGCCCGCTCAGTCTAGCAGAACACTGACTTTTGAATAGGGAGCCTTGAAGAAAATAATCCAATATTCTATTAGATGATGAACACTGGCAGTCAAATAAGTAGGAAGGAGTCCTTCACTCCATTTTAATGTATATTTGTGAAGAAGGAGCTTTTCTGTTCCGCTTAGAATGTTTGCCTGTGGATGTATTTAAGGGGTGAATCATAGGGGAATCTTGTATTTATGGGGAAAAGGGGAGAGAGGTAGAAAAGAGAAATCAAGGGAAGATAAATCGCATAAAAGAAATGGTTAAGTGGCATTGGAGTTTTGTTGTTTTTAATTAAAAAATTCTTGCTTGGCTCAGTAAGTCTGTCCTCACCAGTTCAGCTAGCCAACAAAGGCCAGAAAATTGAAGTTCATCACAACTCCATAAATGCTCTGACTCCTCAAATCAGACTAGCTCACAGGAATAGGTTTGCCTACCATATCCCTGGGTGTGCCTTTTTTAAAAACTGACTCTTAAGGGAATAATGTTCAGCTATTCCCTGGAATCTTCACAGTGTTTCAACTCAGACCCAGGGAATGCAGAAGGAAAGTAATCAGGTGAACATTTATCAAGGAATAAAGTGATTTAGATTTAGAAAAGGAATGGGCCAAGTTTTTCAATCCAAAAGGTACAGGCTATTTATGTTATTAAAAAACACAATTCAACTGAGTAAATTTTAAAGATCTTATTGGTTTTTCTCAGCTATTCATTAATTGGGCAACATCCCATCTAGCAGATAGAAAGAAACTCCAAGGACCTATACAAAATGAAAGACTTTTAAAAGCAAAAGGGAGCAGGAACAAGAAAGTTATACCAGGCAAAAAAGCAGGTTGCTTTTTGCAAAGTTAGTTTCCTTTAGGGGATGGCAGAGGTCTACCAGGCAACTTACCTAACTAGAGTGATCACGCAATTTCTGACTGACCAACTTAAGATTCCATTTCTGGGAATGGCAGAAATAATAAAGTCTTTGGTGATGTGGGGCTTAGTATAAGTGATTCCATTTTGGGTCTGTTACCTTGTTTTTAACAATGTAAATGCAGATTGCAAGCATGGATGATATAATAAACAAGGAATGAACTAAAGCTATGTTATGACAGGCATCTATAAAAATCTAACTTAAAAAGCCACAATACTTAGTTACAAAAGAAACTACGTATGAAACATTTCCTTGGAACCCAAATCTCTTTTTTCACGCTTGAAAAGCTCAGAGGGTGGGTAAGGATATATAAGAGTTCAGTCTCTGGCTGTCTATTGGTCAGACTTTTAGACTCAGCTGATCTCACAGGAATGCTTTCAATTTTTGCTGGAAAAGTATAAAAAAGGTAAGTTGAATCACCACACAGCCTTCTGTATAGTCCATGTATACAGATGGGGTTAAGTCTACCAAAGAACAAGATATTTCAATTATGTTAAAAAATTGGGGGAAGGAGCTTCAAGACGGTGGAGATCACCTTCCTCCCCATAGATACATCAGAAATACATCTACATGTGGAACAACTCCTACACAACACCTACTGAAACCTGGCAGAAGACCTCAGACCTCCCAAAAGGCAAGAAAGTCCCCACGTACCTGGGTAGGGCAAAAGAAAAAAGAATAAGCAGAGACAAAATAATAGGGACGAGACCTGCACCAGTGGGAGGGAGCTGTGAAGGAGGAAAGGTTTCCACACACTAGGAAGCCCCTTCGCGGGCAGAGACTGCGGGTGGCAGAGGGGGGAGTTTCGGAGCCGCGGAGGAGAGCACAGCAACAGGGGTGCGAAGGGCAAAGAAGAGAGATTCCCGCACAGAGGATCAGTGCCAACCGGCACTCACCAGCCCGAGAGGCTTGTCTGCTCACCCGCCGGGGTGGGCGGGGGCTGGGAGCTGAGGCTCGGGCTTCAGTCGGATCCCAAGGAGAGGACTGGGGTTCGCTGCGTGAACACAGCCTGAAGGGACTAGTGCACGACAGCTAGCCGGAAGGGAGTCTGGGAAAAGGCCTGGAGCTGACGAAGAGCAAGAGACTTTTTCTTGCCTCTTTGTTTCTTGGTGCGCAAGGAGAGGGGATTAAGAGCGCTGCTAAAAGGAACTCCATAGATGGGCGCGAGCTGCGGCTATCAGCGCGGACCCCAGAGACGGGCATGAGACTCTAAGGCTGCTGCTGCCGCCACCAAGAAGCCTGTGTGCGAGCACAGGTCACTCTCCACACCTCCCCTCCTGGGAGCCTGTGCAGCCCGCCACTGCCAGGGTCCCGGGATTCATGGACAACTTCCACAGGAGAACACACGGCGCACCTCAGGCTGTTGCAACGTGATGCTGGCCTCTGCTGCCGCAGGCTTGCCCCGCATCTTACCCCTCCCTCCCCCTGGCCTAAGTGAGCCATAGGCCCCGAATCAGCTGCTCCTTTAACCCAGTCCTGTCTGAACGGGAACAGATGCCCTCAGGCAACCTACACGTAGAGGCGGGGCCAAATCCAAAGCTGAGCCCCAGGAGTTGTGCAAACAAAGAAGAGAAAGGGAAATCTCTCCCAGCAGCCTCAGGGGCAGCAGATTGAATCTACACAATCAACTTGATTTACCCTGCATCTGTGGAATACCTGAATAGACAAAGAATCATCCCAAATTGAGGAGGTGGACTTTGGGAGCAATGATAAATATACTTTTTTCCCTTTTTCTCTTTTTGTGAGTGTGTATGTGTACGCTTCTGTGTGTGATGTTGTCTGTATAGATTTGCTTTTACCATTTATCCTAGGGTTTGGCCTGTCCGTTTTTGTTTTATACTTTAAAAAATTTTTTTCTTGATAATTATTTCTTATTTTTTATCTTAATACTTTTATTTTATTTTATCTTCTTTCTTTCTTTTTTCCCTCTTACTGTGAGCCATGCAGATGACAGGGTCTTGGTGCTCCAGCCAGGCACCATGACTGTGCCTCTTAGGTGGGAGAGCCAAGTTCAGGACACTGGTCCACAAGAGACCTCCCAGCTCCATGTAATATCAAACGGCTAAAGTCTCCCATAGATCTCCATCTCAACACCAAGACCCAGCTCCACTCAACACCAGCAAGCTACACTGCTGGACACCCTATGCCAAACAATTAGCAGGACAGGAATACAACCCCATCCATTAGCAGAGAGGCTGCCTAAAATCATAATAAGGCCACAAACATCCCAGAACACACCATCAGACGTGGACCTGCCCACCAGAAAGACAAGATCCAGCCTCATCCACCAGAACACAGGCACTAGTAACCTCCACTAGGAAGCCTACCAAACCCACTGAGCCAATTTAGCCACTGTGGACAGAAACCGAAAACAACAGGAACTAGAAACCTGCAGCCCGCAAAAAGGAGACCCCAAACACAGTACGTTAAGCAAAATGAGAAGACAGAGAAACACACAGCAGATGAAGGAGCAAGGTAAAAACCCACCAGACCTAACAAATGAACAGGAAATAGGCAGTCTACCTGAAAAGGAATTCAGAATAATGATAGTACAGATGATCCAAAATCTTGGAAATAAAACGGAGAAAATACAAGAATCGTTTAACAAGTACCTAGAACAACTAAAGAGCAAACAAACACTGATGAACAACACAATAAATGAAATAAAAATTCTCTACATGGTATCAATAGCAGAATAACTGAGGCAGAAGAACGGATAAGTGACCTGGAAGATAAAATAGTGGAAATAACTACTGAAGAACAGAATAAAGAAAAAAGAATGAAAAGAATCGAGGACAGTCTCAGAGAACTCTCGGACAACATTAAATGCACCAACATTCGAATTATAATGGTCCCAGAAGAAGAAGAGAAAAAGACAGGGATGAGAAAATATTTGAAGAGATTATAGTTGAAAACGTCCCTAATATGGGAAAAGAAATAGTTAATCAAGTACAGGAAGCACAGAGAGTCCCATACAGGATAAATCCAATGAGACACATGCCAAGACACATATTAATCAAACTATCAAAAATTAAATACAAAGAAAAAATACTAAAAGCAGCAAGGGAAAAACAACAAATAACACACAAGTGAATCTCCATAAGGTTCACAGCTGAGCTTTCAGTAGAAACTGCAAGCCAGAAGGAAATGGCAGGACAATTTAAAGTGATGAAGGAGAAAAACGTACCACCAAGATTACTCTACCCAGCAAGGATCTCATTCAGATTTGATAGAGAAATTAAAACCTTTACAAACAAGCAAAAGCAAAGAGAATTCAGCACCACCAAACCAGCTTTACAACAAATGCTAAAGGAACTTCTCTAGGCAGTAAACACAAGAGAAGGAAAAGACCTACAATAACAAACCCAAAACAATTAAGAAAATGGTAATAGGAACATACATATTGATAATTACCTTAAATATAAATTGATTAAATGCTCCAACCAAAAGACATAGATTGGCTGAATGGATACAAAAACAAGACCTGTATATATGCTGCCTACAAGAAACCCACTTCAGACCTAGGGACACATACAGACTGAAAGTGAGGGGATGGAAAAAGAGAGATTCCATGCAAATGGAAATTGAAAGCTGGAGTAGCAATTCTCATATCAGACAAAATAGACTTTAAAATAAAAATTGTTACAAGAGACAAAGAGGAACACTACATAATGATCGAGGGATCAATCCAAGAACAAGATATAACAATTGTAAATATTTATGCACCCAACAGGGGAATGCCTCAATACATAAGGCAAATGCTGACAGCCATAAAAGGGGAAATCGATAAACCGGTAATAGTAGGGGACCTTAACATCCCACTTTCGCCAACCTACAGATCATCCAAAATGAAAATAAATAAGGAAATACAATCTTTAAATGATACATTAAACAAGATAGATTTAATTGATGTTTATAGGACATTCCATCCAAAACCAACAGAATACACATTTTTCTCAAGTGATCATGGAACATTCTCCAGGATAGATCATATCTTGGGTCACAAATCAAGACTTGGTAAATTTAAGATAATTGAAATCTTATCAAGTATCCTTCCAACCACAATGCTATGAGACTAGATATCAATTACAAGAAAAAAATCTGTAAAAAATACAAACACATGGAGGGTAAACAACACACTACTTAATAGCCAAGAGACCACTGAAGAAATCAAAGAGGAAATCAAAAAATACCTAGAAACAAATGACAATGAACACAGGATGACCCAAAACCTATGGGATGCAGCAAAAGCAGTTCTAAGAGGGAAGTTTATAGCAATACAATCCTACCTTAAGAAACAAGAAACATCTCAAATAAACAACCTAACCTTACACCTAAAGCAATTAGAGAAAGAAGAAGAAAAAAAACCTCAAAGTTAGCAAAAGGAAATAAATCATAAAGATCAGATCAGAAATAAATGAAAAAGAAATGAAGGAAACGATAGCAAAGATCAATAAAACTAAAAGCTGGTTCTTTGAGAAGATAAACAAAATTGATAAACCATTAGCCAGACTCATGAAGAAAAAAAGGGAGAAGACTCAAATCAGTAGAATTAGAAATGAAAAAGGAGAAGTAACCACTGACACTGCAGAAATACAAAGGATCATTAGAGATTACTACAAGTAACTCTATGCCAATAAAATGGACAACCTGGAAGAAATGGACAAATTCTTAGAAATGCACAGCCTTCCGAGACTGAACCAGGAAGAAATAGAAAATATGAACTGACCAATCACAAGCACTGAAATTGAAACTGTGATTAAAAATCTTCCAACAAACAAAAGCCCAGGACCAGATGGCTTCACAGGCGAATTCTATCAAACATTTAGAGAAGAGCTAACACCTATACTTCTCAAACTCTTCAAAAATATAGCAGAGGCAGGAACACCCCCAAAACTCATTCTATGAGGCCACCATCACCCTGATACCAAAACCGGACATAGATGTCACAAAGAAAGAAAACTACAGGTCAATATCACTGATGAACATAGATGCAAAAATCCTCAACAAAATACTAGCAAACAGAATCCAATAGCACATTAAAAGGATCATACACCATGATCAAGTGGGGTTTATGCCAGGAATGCAAGGATTCTTCAACATACGAAAATCAATCAATGTGATACCACCATATTAACAAATTGTAGGAGAAAAAGCATATGATCATCTCAATAAATGCAGAGAAAGCTTTTGACAAAATTCAGCACCCATTTATGATAAAAACCCTCCAGAAAGTAGGCATAGAGGGAAATTTCCTCAACATAATAAAGGCCATAGATGACAAACCCACAGCAAACATCATCCTCAATGGTGAAAAACTGAAACCATTTCCACTAAGATCAGGAACAAGACAAGGTTGCCCACTCTCACCACTATTATTCAACATAGTTTTGGAAGTTTTAGCCACAGCAATAAGAGAAGAAAAAGAAATTAAAGGAATACAATATGAAAAGAAGAATAAAGCTGTCACTACTTGCAGATGACGTGATACTATACACAGAGAATCCTAAATATGCTATGAGAAAACTACTAGAGCCAATCAATGAATTTGGTAAATTAGCAGGATACAAAATTAATGCACAGAAATCTTTTGCATTCCTATACACTAATGATGAAAAATCTGAAAGGGAAATTAAGAAAACACTCCCATTTACTAAGGCAACCAAAAGAATAAAATATCTAGGAATAAACCTACCCAAGGAGGCAAAAGACCTGTATGCAGAAAATTATAAGACACTGATGAAAGAAATTAAAGATGATACAAATAGATGGAGAGATATACCATGTTCTGAATTGGAAGAATGAACATTGTGATAATGACTCTATTACTCAAAGCAATCTACAGATTCAATGCAATCCCTATCAAACTACCACTGGCATTTTTCACAGAAGTAGAACAAAAAATTTCACAATTTGTATGGAAACACAAAAGACCCCGAATAGCCAAAGCAATCTTGAGAAACAAAAACAGAGCTGGAGGAATCAGCCTCCCTGACTTCAGACTATACTACTAAGCTACAGTAATCAAGACAGTATGGTACTGGCACAAAAACAAAAATATAGATCAATGGAACAGGATAGAAAGCCCAGAGATAAACCCACACACATATGGTCACCTTATCTTTGATAAAGGAGGCAAGAATATACAGTGGAGAAAAGACAGCCTCTTCAATAAGTGGTGCTGGGAAAACTGGACAGCTACATGTAAAGGAATGAAATTAGAACACTCCCTAACACCATACCCAAAAATAAACTCAAACGTTTTAAAGACCTAAATGTAAGGCCAGACACTATCAAACTCTTAGAGGAAAACATAGGCAGAACACTCTATGACCTAAATCACAGCAAGATCCTTTTTGACCCACCTCCTGGAGAAATGGAAAAAAAAACAAAAATAAACAAATGGGACCTAGTGATACTTAAAAGCTTTTGCACAGCAAAGGAAACCATAAACAAGATGAAAAGACAGCCCTCAGAACTGGAGGAAATATTTGCAAATGAAGCAACTGACAAAGGATTAATCTCCAAATTTACAAGCAGCTCATGCAGCTCAGTAACAGAAAAACAAATAACCCAATCAAAAATGGGCAGAAGACCTAAATAGACATTTCTCCAAAGAAGGTATACAGAATGCCAACAAATACATGAAAGAATGCTCAACATCATTAATCATTAGAGAAATGCAAATCAAAAGTACAACGAGATGTTATTTTACACCGCTCAGAATGGCCATCATCAAAAATTCCACAAACAATAAATGCTGGAGAGGGTGTGGAGAAAAGTGAACCCTCTTGCACTGTTGGTGGGAACGAAAATTTATACAGCCACTATGGAGAACAGTATGGAGGTTCCTTAAAAAACTAAAAATAGAACTACCATACGACCCAGCAATTCCACTACTGGGCATATACCCTGAGATAACCATAATTCAAAAACAGCCATGTACCAAAATATTCATTGTAGCTCTACTTACAATAGGCAGGACATGGAAGCAATCTAAGTGTCCCTCAACAGATGAATGGATAAAGAAGATGTGGCACATATATACAATGGAATATTACTTAGGCATAAAATGAAATGAAATTGAGTTATTTGTAGTGAGGTGGATGGACCTAGAGACTTTCGTACAGAGTGAAGTAAGTCAGAAGGAGAAAAATAAATACCATATGTTAACACATATGTATGGAATCTAAAAATAAATGGTCATGAAGAACGTAGGGGCAAGATGGGAATAAAGACACAGACCTACTAGAGAATCGACTTGAGCATACGCAGAGGGGGAAGGGTAAGCTGGAACAAAGTGAGATAGTGGCATGGACATATATACACTATCAAATGTAACATAGATAGCTAGTGGGAAGCAGCCGCATGGCACAGGGAGATCAGCTCGGTGCCTTGTGACGCCCTAGAGGGGCGGGATAGGGAGGGTGGGAGGGAGGGAGACGCAAGAGGGAAGAGATATGGGGACATATGTATATGTATAACTGATTCACTTTGTTATAAAGCAGAAACTAACACACTATTATAAAGCAGTTTTACTCCAATAAAGATGTTTTAAAAACTCGTTTATCTATATATTTGAAATAGTAAATATCTTGTAGGCAAACAATCATCTCAAGATATACTGTTCATCACCTAGTGTTTCTGTCAATAAGTTCAACATTAGTAAGTGAAAAAGTGTTTCAAATATCTAACATATAAAAATTAGATTAGGGCTTCCCTGGTGGCGCAGTGGTTGAGAATCTGCCTGCCAATGCAGGGGATACGGGTTTGAGCCCTGGTCTGGGAAGAACCCACAGGCCGCGGAACAACTAGGCCCGTGAGCCACAACTACTGAACCTGCGCGTCTGGAGCCTGTGCGCCGCAACAAGAGAGGCCGCGACAGTGAAAGGCCCGCGCACCGTGATGAAGAGTGGCCCCTGCTCGCCGCAACTAGAGAAAGCCCTCGCACAGAAACGAAGACCCAACACAGCCAAAAATAAATAAATAAATTTATTAAAAAAAAAATTAGATTAGGTGAAAAAGTAATGAAACATAGTATAAGAAGGTGCATCACTTCATTTCTGTAGACTTTTACTTCCTATATTGAAAATTACAGTATTGGATTACAAACACTAAAGTCACTCCTAGATTTTCTAGACTATGTTGATATTATAGGTAAGTCCAAACCAAGATGTCCAATACATATTGTTTTACACTTGCCAAACCATATACAGAGATTGCCATTGTCTATGTAGTGGTTAGAGTACAGGTTCAAGAGTTAGCTCAATTTAGGTTCAATAAATAAGGTTTTAATCTTATAGTATTCACAAACCTTGGAGAAATTATTTAATCTTCTGAAATTTTAGTTCCTCATCTACAAAACTGAAAAAATAATGATAGCTACCACCAAGGCTTATATTCACGTGGCAACCACCTTTTCCGTCCTTTGAGTTGTAAACGGTCAAAATCACTTGTGGTTGGTTAGTACCTCTACTCTGCCTGTTGTTAAGTATTTTGAATATTAACTCTTAGAATAATCTTGGTAGTTCTTCATAAATATTTGTTCTCAATCAACTGTAGTAGCAGTAGCAGTATAGATATATTGATTTCCTCACTATTTTATATGTTGGAAGGAATAAAATATTATTTCTGTGCTTTCTTTAGCACCTTCAATTCTGAATATATTCTAGTATTCTTTACATTGAACAATTAATACAGTATGGCAAATACAATTTTAGAAATTGATTTAACATGATATTTGAAAGTTTCAAGACCTTTTTTTGCTGGATAATTACTGAACGAGTGGCGTTTTACTGTAGGAATCCTAACTCAAGATCTGGCTTAAAATATTATTTCTTACTCTGATAAAACCTGCTGAAGTATAGACACATCTTCACTCTCCAAAGGAAAATTAGAATGGTGTTAAAAAATCATTAGCACATAAGTGAAAGCTCTTTACATATATATAACAGATTAGATTAAAACTTAATATTCTGTTTTGAACTAATACTTAAAAACTCGTTGAATTATAAGAAACTCAAAACCTATTGCTAAGAAAAAGATAAATAGTAAAATAATTTTTTATCTGTAGGAATCCTTGGAATATAGTGTCAGATCATACTGAGGGTTTCCTTCTCAACAATAGACTGTTACCAGACAGACATACGATATCCATAACAAAGAATTCGGACAGTGAAGGTCTTGACTGGCATGGCAAAACTGGAGAGGTGGTATCATTAAACAAAAATAATGGGAACCCCTTAGGTTATACCAACTTCAACCCATGATTACAAATGTGCAACAATGGATTGATATCACTTCAATCTCCCTTCGCAATTTAATATATTCTTCTCTTTCCAGCTATTTTAGGATTTGCTGACCGGCTACTTCCAAACACAGCTAGTCAACAGGTGCAGGTTCTTATCACAAAGTGAACTCATTTGCACTTGCTTAGGGCTCTGCACAGAGTACAGTAATTGTGTCAGTAGTGCTTCTGCTTATCAAATTTACATTTCAAAGTGGCTAAATTGTTTTGAAAGTGTATCCCAGTGTGGAATCTTTTGCAATCTCAGCTTGATGTTTAAAATGCCTGGTATCTACAGGAAAAAAAAAAAAAAAAGACCCATGTATTCTTGACATTCAACAAAGCACAAAGAAAAAATAAAATTGCTCCCAAATAGTGCAAGTTTAGAAGTAGTTTTTTCTATAGATACAAGTGGCTTATATCACCATTAATATTCAGAATAAAATTTAGTTAAATGCTAGATGTTGAAGGAATTTAAATGCATCTACATCAGTGCATCCTTCTCATTTCACAAATGAAAATACTGCATTCCAGAGAGCTTATAACATTAGTAAAATAATATAGTTTGGAGTTGGATATGTCTCAGTTTGATCCCTGACTCTGTCACTTAAGCTGTGGGAATGCTAAGCCTCAGTTTCATGATCTGCTAAAGATTAAACAAACTAACTTAAATTATCAGTTATGATTAAACTAAGGAAGAAAATCCAGTGGGAAGGACCTGAAAGACCACAGAGAAGGTATGAAATAACAGGATGGTTATAGGCCTCACAGAAGGAGGTGGGGACATACAACATGAAATATTTTAGTATCTATAACCATATCTATCTATCAGCCTGGTCTTTTATAGGCCATGAAAATGGTGCTGGATGTTTTTGTTTGATCTCCAGTTCATTCCTCTCCTTTCTCCACTCTTCTATGTCCTAGGGTGCTGGCTGGCTGGCATCAACCACATCATCATGTTCCTGCATCTTCTAGTTTCCTGTTGGGTCCTGGTAAGGACTTTATACCTTTGTTATCTCAAGGCAGGGCTGGTAAACAGATAGGCTGTACTATCTGCTGTGGTTCCCCTATTCTCATACCTTTGTAAATAATCTCTTTGAGTAAATAAATCTTCCTTGAATTATCCAATTTCAAAACTCTGTGTTTCTGGCCTGGATGCTGGCTGATGCAATATTTGATCACTTAGTCCCATGGCAATTTCCTGGAAGTACAAAGTAGCTCAAATGACATGACTCCAAATTGACCCTCTGGTTTTTATTCAGACAAATTGCTATAGGATATACCCATTCTGGTTATACTATACATTTGAATTAGGTTCTTGGGGCAGCTTTCTGAAAACCTGGACTAGCTGCAGGGTCATAGGGCCAGACATACTGGATTTCTGGAATGCAGGAACTGTGTCAATTTTGAGAGAGTCTGAAGTCTGAAAAAATTATTTGTAAGCATGAATGAAATAAATGGAATATTTATTTAGTGCTAACATGAGCTTCTTAAGAAGCTCTTAGACTCTGAAAGTCTTAGACTCTGAAAATCTCAAAATCTTTGGATTCTACTGAAAAATGCACATAGTCAGATACAGACAAAAAATAAACAGCCCAGTATGCTCCCTGTCAAACTGCTCAATCTATCTTCCCTTTGGAGTTAGAAAACTAATCAAATCAAATTTGATTCAAATCTAATCAAATTTACATAAAGATAAACACTGGAAAAAGTATGTTTCATCAGAATTTGAGCAAGACTCAAATCTACTAAATTAGTATATTTTCCAAAATAATGCTACATATGAAAAAGCAATGTTCCTTTTAGGTAAACAATAAATAACAAATAAATAATAATAAATAAATAACAAAAAATAAAGGTTGTACATAGATATACACACTCTCCTTAGCATTCTTCTCACAACATAGTTCACGCTAGCAAGATCTTTGCCATTAGCAAAGAACTAAACAAAGTACTTTTTCCCCCAGAAACAATCGTGTGGCATAATGTCAAGAATCACTCTTTGAGTCTTCTTCTCCTCTGTTCTCCTTTTTCCCTCCCATGGACAAATCTACCTTTGCCCCTCTGAGGGAAATACAGATTTGGGGGAAAGAGGAAACTATTAGTTTAAGCATACAACCAATGATACTATTTAGTGGCTAAAACCTTGAACATCAAACAGAACAGGAAGAATGAAAAAAGATGAGTGGGAAGGATAACCTTGTTGATACACAATCCCCTTTCTCTCATGGATTAGAAACCTTTAGCTCAGAGAGTTTTAATTTCTCAAAGTCTAATGCTGAACCTTGAGTTCAACCCTAAATATAATGGAATTGATTATGAGCTATAATATGTTTAGTTTTTCTTATGGAGATCTTCTTCTTTATATGCTCTCAGAAGAAATCATATCTTGGACTGTTTTCTGGTAGAAGCTATGCCTTTATTCTGACACATCAAGATATCTACCCAGAATCCACAGTGACCAATAACACCCATTCAAAGGATGACTGACTCAGAAAATGAGTCCTGTTTTCAATTCATTAATAGAGCTCAGATAACTAAAATTTAAACCTCATAAAAGTGACTCTTAGGCACTGTCTTCTAAGCAACTGAACTAACCAATCACAGATTTTATGAATCTACATGTGGTCTTTCCAAACCTGGGTAAGAGCATTCGAGTTCATTCTAGGACTTTTTTTTTTTTGCGGTATGCGGGCCTCTCACTGTTGTGGCCTCTCCTGTTGTGGAGCACAGGCTCCAGATGCGCAGGCTCAGCAGCCATGGCTCACGGGCCCAGCCACTCCGTGGCATGTGGGATCCTCCCGGACCAGGGCACGAACCCGTGTCCCCTGCATCGGCAGGCGGACTCTGAACCACTGCGCCACCAGGGAAGCCCTTAGGACATTTTATATCCAAAGACCTAAATTAGTGGTAGCCAGAATCTTTGTATGCACTTGCAAATTGAACAGTTAAAAAATTGGCATCTTATGTATAGATAACTGAGAATTCATAAAGAGCAAAGCAGAGATATTGAGAAAGTTTTGGTGAACAGAGATAAGTGAGTAATGTGCTACATTAATTTTTAAGACTCTGCATATTAATTTCCTCAAACAATTGCACCTCTCATGCCTGCCTTAGTTTTGAACATATTTTGATAAAGCATCTTTATTTAATAATATTTGATCACTCAAAATTAAACACATTTAGCTTTTACTTTTCCTGGTAATAGAATAATGCTCACTTAAGATTTATTTTTTTCCTCAAGATAGTTTCAAAAGCCGACGGGTCTAGATTGCTGAACACATATTTAAAAACTACAAACCAGAGGGAAATCTCCTAAATATTGCTGAATCAAGTTATTTCTCAATTTGACACTCTACTGATCCATTCTGAGATGCTTTCTTATAACTTCAATGGTCTAAGCAGAAATAATAGTCACCAAATCATATTCTTGATCACACAGAATCACTTAAAAACTGAAAAACCAGGTTTATTTCAGGTGATTCAAGAAAAGTGATTGCCTTTAAAATAAAACGGAGTAAGAGAAACAAAAGTAACAGCATATATTTATTTTAATCTAATTAGTATAAATTATATAAACTCTTTATGGTTTCTCATTACTAGTCTACTTATCTATCGCCTTTGTCTTTCACTTTCCAGCAGTCAACCTCCAGACCTATCAAACTGCTTGTCATTTTCTAAAAATGCTATGCTATTTTTTTTTCCTGGATGCTTTTGCAGTCTTCCCCAGAATTCTTCTGTATAAAGCATCCCTCAGGACCACAATCAAGTATTTCTCATTGAAATATTTTGTGACACTTCTCAAAGTCATAAAACTCTTCATGTTGCTTTTTGTATAACTCCATCAGTATTTATTACACTGTGTTGAGATCACAGATTCCATTATTTGTATCTTTTAGTAGATGTGAGCTTCTTTAGCAAAAAGACTTTGTCTGGTTGATCCAACATTGACTACCATAGGCCTGGAATAGAGGTTGCATAATTGAATAAATGAGTGAATAAACAAATGAAGAAACAGGGCTACAAATTTTGGTGACTACTGTACACACTGCCATATAACTTAGCTGAACTCCAAAGAACGTATACATAGTCACCTAAAAAGGAAATCCCTAAGCAAATAACCTGGTCAATCAATTCAAATTCATTTAGCTGTTATCATTGCCATTATATCGCACACCAATCATTTTGGTTATTTTCATGGTCAAATCAGTTTAATCACTCATTCAGTTAGTCCGTATTCCAGCCCCTACTCTGGGGTCAAGACTGGCCAGGAAACTTGGAGTTTCCTCCTGAGAGTTGAAATTACCCCTGCGTAAGGCACAGATTAACCAACCATTAAAGAAAATCTTTAGCAAGTAGGCAGAGCAGTTGCCTCTTAGCAGTAAGATGTGGTGTAAAGAGTGTGGGTTTCAGAGCCAGGCAGATATGGTTTCAGTTCCAGAAAACTTTACCTTCTAAATATGTGACACTGAGTAAGATATCTTAGCCCTGTGCTTATTTATTTATTTTTATTTTTGAAAGTTGAATACTAATATCAACATTATGAGTGGGGGTGCAGGAATGGCAGGAGGCCAGTGAGATAACAGATGAAAAATGCCTCGTTCCATATCTGACACACAGTTATTAATAAATATTAGTTTCTTACTTTTACTACCACTTTTTCTTTCTAACACTCTTCACTGATCTTTACCTCGCCTTGACAAACCTTCTGAATGCTGGTGCTATTTGATGGAGAATCACAGATGCCACCAAAGACTTCCTTAGCGCTTAGAATGCAGCAGAAGTTGAACTAGTATAAGAGTACTGAGCATAAGAATTATTTCCCTCCCTCCCTCTCTTCCTTCTTTCCTACCTTCCTTCCTTTCTTCTTTCTCTCTTCTACTTCTTCCTCCTCCTTCTCCTGCTCTTCCTCTTTATTTCTCTCTCTCTCTATGTATCTGAGCAAATCTAAGAATTACAAAGACATTTATAGGTTAAAAGTTCATCTCTATAAAACTTTTATCAAGTAGTTGCTCTCATTTCATCTAAAGGTAGTCAATCATCTCTAATCTTTATTTCTGTACAGATTATCTTCTAGATTCATTTTTTTCCAGGTTCATAATAAAGTGTTTAAAACTCACCACAAGCTGATTAAAATATGTTTTGTTCTCTTTTCATCAAAGATGTACTTATGCTTTGTTTTTACAAGCCTGCTGTTTTTTTATTCAACTTAGTAAAGAAAACAGTATTAGGTAATTTGTTTAATTTTATGGAAAAAAACAACCAACTGATTGATGAATCTTTCACTTTAAAGCTCATTGTCTGAACATTAGGTAAGTAGATACAAATTAAATTCCACTGGAGCAGGCATGACAGGGAGGCATTTTTTAGCACTGGTAGAGATTATAGCTGCTGAGATACACTTTTAAGGTATTGGACAAGCATTTGGTGGAGAATGGTTAATAAACACTAAGTCAGCTACAAAAAAAAAAAAACACTCTTGCGGGAAGATCAATATTATTAGGTGTTTAAACTAGCTTTTCACATTTACTGAATCTATATGCAACTGGGCAAGCTGAGATTCTTTCTTTGCTCTTCTACTTTTTCCTCCCCTTTCATTTAAATTGAAAGTTGGCTTGTAAATCACATTCCTAATCATCTCTTACTCTCTAAAGGCACTTATTTAAGTTGCCACATATATACTGTATATTGCATAAGCTTGCCTAACTCTGAGTTAACTGAGTGGGGTTGGTATGTAAAGCTGATGAATCTGCTAGGATTGAGAATGAATATTAACAAGGCAAAAAGAAAGGCTCCCACTTGCTTCTTCCAAGGTAGAGCTCCAGGGTAAAACTCCAAGGTAAAGTTGTACTTGATTGACTGTGGAAGTAAGACTAACCCTGATTTCAGGACTACCTGCCATGACCTAGAGCTAAGTAATGGTTACCTGGACAAAAGCAGAAATCACCATATACACATGATCTGAAGTGTACTGTGAATACAAGCTGCCCTCGATCAATTATTGGTTACTTAAAGCGCCCTCTATAATCATCATCATCATCAGTAGCAGCAGCAGCAACATAAATGGGACATGCTTACTATGTGGCAGCTACTAAGTGTTTATTTTCTATCCTTGTGGCCACTGTTTGAGGTCAGCACTATTATGATCTCCAATTTACAATGAGTAATCTGAAGCTCAAAGGAGTTAGGTATTTACCAAAAATGGCACAGTTACTAGATGATAAAGTTGAGATTTGAACTCAGGCAGCATGGTTCTAGAGTCCACGATCTATCCAAGACTATTTTCCATTTTGCTCAAGGTGCCAAATTTTAATCTCACTGAGGCTGCATCCAGGACTGCAGACTTGGTGGAAAGGCTGTCAACAGTGCCTTAGACCATCATCAATAGCAGGTAACGAAACTGGTTACATCGGCAAACCAGTAAACATCTATTTTGTCAGAATAAAAGTTAGAAACACTGGAGAAAAGAAAGAAGGCCAAGTGATCAGAGAGGATACACTTGGAGGCTAGAACATCAGAACAAGAACAACATCTACCATTTTCTGAGAAACTAATATTCCAGTTTTATTCTTTTCCCACCAGTACTATCTGCAAAGGTCCTTATAGTTTTTAACAACATAGTAGCAAGACCTTATAGTTTTAAATGCTTACTGTGTGCCCAGCACTGAAAAGGGGCATTGTGTATTTCATTTATTTCTTGCAACCTTATAAAAGAGATATTATTTGTTTTATTTTAAAGTTGAATACAGCAAAACTTAGGAAGTTTACTACATGTTTGAAACTACAAAATTAAGAAAGGAAATCTAAAAACTACAAACTCCAACAACAAGTTATATGGTAAGCATCAGATCAGTAAAAATAGAAAGATGTATAATTTTGATTGTTGATGTGGATATAGGACACATGACATAGGTCCCTTCACACACTGCTAGTGAGAGTATCGACTGGGACATCCATCCTTGAAACATCCATTCAGGAAGGCAATTAAACTGCCCACGAGTTAGCAATTTTCATTTTGGATATATATTCCTAAGATATACATAACAAAATCCCATAAGGATGTTTATTGCATCATTATTTGTGACAGTGAGGAGTTACAGGTGTCTATCACAGGAGGATCAAATAGATAAAATGTGGTAGAAGACTAACATGAGGTGTCACGCAACAGTTAGAAGCAAATACATGCATCTGCATGGATAAATCTAAAAATACTACAGAGGATGGGATAAAATATTTTCAAATCATATATCTGATAAGGGACTTATGTCCAGAATATACATGGAAATTTATAGCTCAATAATAATAAGACAAATAATCCAGTTAAAAATGAGCTAAGGATTGAGTAATATTCTCCAAAGAAGACATAAATGGCAATGAGCACATGGAAATATGCTCAACTTCATTAGTCAATAGGGAAATGCAAATCAAAACCACAATGGCATGCCACCTCCCACCCTCTAGAATGTATATAACAAAAAGACATGAAAGAACAAGTGTTGGTGAAAGAAGCTGAAACTCTCATACATTATAAACTGGTGCAGCAGTGTTGGAAAACAGTTTGGCATTTCCTTAATATGTTAAACATAGAGTTACCATGTGACCCAGAAATTCTACTCCTAGGTATACACCCAACTAAAAACATATATCCATACAAAACCCAAATATTTATAGCAGCATTACTCAAAATAGCCAAAAGTAGAAACAACCAAATATCAACTGAAGGTAAATAAAAAGTGCTATAGCCATAAAATGGAATATTATTCATCTTAAAAAAAAATTAAGTACTGATACACACTTCTACAACATGGATAAACCTTGAAAACAGTATTCTATGTAAAGGAGCCCAGTCAAAAAAACCACACATTGTATGATCCGATTCACATGATATTCCGTACTAGGGAAATCTATAGAGAAAGAAAATAGATCACTGGTTTTGGAGGGCTGGAGGGATCAGTGCAGAGACTAGGGAGTTACAGTGAATGGGTATGGGATTTCTTTTAGGGAAATGAAATGTTCTAAAATTTTTTCTGGTGATGGTTGCACAGCCCTGTGAATATATTTAAAAAACATTGACTTGTACATGTTACATGGGTGAAGTGAATAGTATGAATTATAAATAAACATTTCTTCAATACACTGTTTAAAAAAAACACATGGTACTAAATGATGTAAATAAAATGGCAGAATGAGCAGCTCCAAGCTACCATCACTTGTCAAAATATTGAAAAATAAGAAATTGTAAGAACCAAATCTGTCAGAACCCTGGGAAAGGTTTACAACAGCTAACTGAATGCTGAATCAAGAAAAAGTCAACTTTAAAATGGTAGAAAAGTTTTGTGGCTTTTTTTTCTGCCCTTGTCCCATTCCTTCCCTGATTCAGTGGCGGTCTTGAAGAAGACAGCCAGTATTTCCAGCATGGGACTCTGGTCCCTTCTTTTGATTCCAATGTCTCTGTTCTGAGCAGTTTGGAACTCATCTTGGCCAGAGAAGCAGCAGATGACTGGGCAAAAGATTAAGATGCAAAATAGAACACCAAAGGCCTGGGAGAAAACGCCAAGGAGAGTTTCTTTGGGAAATTAAGGCATTCAGAGTTAACTTTATACACAAACCTTCACAAACCTTCAACAATGACTCCTCTCTCTTTACTCCTGGTAGATAATCTCAGCTAAATTGTTAATTATCCCCTCCATGTTTTTTACCTATCATTTCATAATGGTCCTTTCTCATCAACATTTTAACGTACTCAAATATTTTCCAACCTTGACAAATGTCCCTACCCATATTCAAGTATCCCTGCCTTTCAATTTATCCCACATTTTACAAGTGCAAGCTTCTTCAATGGACTACCCTAAACTGTATCCATTTCCTCACTCCCTAACATCTCCTTAATGCAATAATTATGGTTTTCCCTTCTGAACACCCAAAATCTGTTCTTTCCAATGTGATCGCTGAACTACAAATGGCTAAATCCAACAGACAGTCAACACATACTACATTACTTAATTGTCTTAAGTATTTGCACTATTTACCAGTTCCACTTTGAAATACTCTATCCTTGGCATCTATGATACCCAAATGCGACTGGTGTTCTCAAAAACTCTTCTTGGATTTTCTTTCCAACTCCTAAATGTCAAGGTAAACCTCATTCCTTCCCCACTATAATATAATTCCTTCTAAAAAATTAGTTCTGTTTTTAGGGGAGATACTTTATAACTACATTTACCCATTCTATCCTGTATGAAACTCAGGTTGCACAGTCCTCTCACATGAATTTAAATCAATTTTTTAAAGCAGCAGTTTTTCTCTAATTTTTTAATTGAGATAAGATTTTCCTCTAATTAAATAATTATGTTAATAAAGCATCATTTTAAGATAAATCTTACAGATTTAATCTTTATGTATTAAGAATAAATTGGATTTGACTTTAAAATAAATCAGGAAGAGTTTCTTGAAACAATAATCATGGTTAGCATGTAGATTGGAGAATTGGGTAGAAAATATTTAATCTTTCTGTGGCATGTCTATTATCAAATTAAATATCTGCTCAAATCAACTGCATCTACGCTAGTTTAAAAATTCTACAGGTAGATAATCAAGTCTTCCTGAAAGAATTATCCTTTTGTTTCCGGCCTTGTCTCCCATACAATTTATTAAACAAACAAACAAAAACAGCCTTGTTTTCCAACCAGGCAAATATATTATATAATTATCATCTAAATATATCTTCTCATTTTCAGCCCCATGATTTTATTTATTATATTGTTTCTTTTCTTGGAAGGACCATCTTACTCTTCTTTATCTACTTCAAGCCACTTACACTTCCAAACTTCGACAAAGTACATTCTCTTCAAGAAAAGTATTTTACTGAGCAATCAGCCCATTGTGATCTATGTCTTCCTAGAGTCTCTTGCATGTAATAGTATAAATAATATAATATAGAAAATGTGCTATACCCAAGCATACATGTTTTCTAACCATTTATATTTGGAAGATGTCACCACTGCTATTATTGTCATTTTGACTATTCCCATCATAGCACCGGCCGGTTTTTTCTGTTATTTAACCTCTCATGTTTTTCAATGTTTCCCCAACTAGTTCCTAGTATTTATTACCTAGGAACCATAGCTTTACTTCTTCACATTGAACATAGCTACCAATATACAATATATGTTCAATGAATAATTGAAGAAATAAAAGCTGAAGAAAACAGAAGGGAGGAGGGAAAATGGAAGGCAGGAGGGAAAGGTAGAAGCAAACGAATTATGAAACATGGAACAAGTAAAATGACCCTCATTGATCACTAACCCCCAAATCATTTTATAAACACACTTTCAAAACAGCCTGAAGCTTGAGGTTGGTGAATTAATATTTGCAAAATTGCTTAAATATTATACAATGCTATACAGATGCAGGCATTGAAAACTAATCTAAATCTGAAACCAGAATAACTTCTGCTCTGAATAGTGCTGAATTGTCTTTTGAACCTGTCCCACACAACTCTGTCCCTTTGTAAATTTACTGAAAATTGTGCAATACTTGTGGGATTTAGAATGGTACAAGTGAATTCTAATGAAATTCTGTGAGGAGTCAGTCATCCTATTACTAAAAGATACTTGTCTTTTTTTCCCGAGAGACAACTTAAAAGCCTTTAACTGCAGACAAGAGATTTGCTACACAGCCAGAATGCTAAAAACTCATTTCAAATCTTCTTACCATTTTAAATATACATTTAAGAAAGCAAGCTATGACTGCTAAAGGGGTTGTTTGATTTGTAGGCTACTAAAAAGTCCCCATTACATGTTCCACAATAGTTATTTTACAAATATATAAACAGGTATTTACACAGCATATGAGGTCCCTTACAAATATGCTTTTAAAATCTAGTATAAATTTGAGCAAGTCTTCTATTGCCAATCCTTCTATTGTTGTTTACCATAAAAATAAACAAACCACAGAGTTGCTATTGCTCCTTAGATTTGTTTCAAGTAATGCCATATATGTGACAAAAAGAATATGAAAAAATAATTCATTTCAAGACAAGACACATTCAATTAGCTAAAAGGGGACACATTTAAATAGAAGAAAGTTGATACGTCTATGTTTTCAGACGTATGCAACATCATTTTATATTCATACATAAAGGCTTAAATTCCCTTCTATTACCTTTTGAATGCTGTCCTCAATTTGAAGTGCCTCCTTTTTGCATTTCCTGGCTGATAGCTTTTCTATTTGAAACACTATTATTTATTTATCTATTTATTTTTTGCCCATGCCGGGCGGCTTGTGGGATTTTAGTTCCCCGACCAGGCATCCAACCTAGACCCTCGGCAGTAAAAGTGCAGAGTCCTAACCACTGGACTATCAGGGAATTCCCTGAAATACTGTAATTTACTTTAGGGGACATTTAAATTTAAATATTGTAGCAAAGGTACTAATTTGGAAGTACCCTTTGCAATAATAATGCTAAAGTAAGGTAGGAAAGAAAGTACAGATCAGAGAAAGACAAATACTATATGGTATCACTTATATGTGGAATCTAAAAAATACAACAAATTAGTGAATATAACAAAAAAGCAGACTCACAGATATAGAGAACAAACTAGTGGTTAGCACGGGGGAGAGGGAAGGAAGGAGGGGCAATATAAGGGTAGGGGATTAAGAGGTACAAACTACCAGGTATAAAAGAAGCTGCAAGGATATATTGTACAACACAGGGAATACAGCAAATATTTTTAACTATAAATGAAGCATAACCTTTAAAAATTGTGAATCACTGTATTGTACACCTGTAATGTATAATATTATACATCAACTATACTTCAAATAAAAAAACTTATATAAATATATGCAAATTTATAAATTAAGTATGATATGTAATCTGTAACATAGTAAATGTACATATAATGTATAAAATATAAATATGTGCAATCTTCAAAAAAGTAATAAATCATGCTGATAGTATGTGCACTTTTTAATCAATCAATTATTTTATTTATTATTCAAGTATAACTGGCTTAATATTAGTTTTAGGTGTACAACATAGGGATTTGAAGTTTTTACACATTACAAAGTGATCATCACAATAAGTCTAGTTACCATCTGTCACTACACAAAGTTATTACTATATTATTAACTACATTCCCTATAGTGTACATTACAATCCTGTGACTTATGTATTTTAAAACTAAAAGTTTGTACTTATTAATGCCCTTCACCTATTTTGCCCATCTCCACATCCCTCTCCCATCTGGCAACAACCAGTTTGTTTTCTGTATCTATGAGTTTCTATTTTGTTATGTTTGTTCATTTTTTTGTTTTTAGATTCCACATATAAGTGAAATCATATGCTATTTGTCCTTCTCTGTCTGACTTATTTCATTCAGCATAATACCCTCCAGATTCATATATATATATATATATATATATATATATATATATATATCAATCACATCCTCTTTATCTATTCATCTATAGATGGACACTTAGGTTGCTTCCATATCCTGGCTATTGTAAATAATGCTGCAATGAACATTGCATTTGTTATGAAGTGGTAAAATGTCACTTTAACTCTGTGGTATTCCTCCCAAAATATGTATAACTCCAGTCTAACCACAAGATGAACATCAGACAAATAACAATAGAGGGACCTTCTATAAAAAATCTGACCAGGGGATTCCCTGGTGGCGCAGTGGTTGAGAGTCTGCCTGCCGATGCTGGGGACACAGGTTTGTGCCCTGGTCCGGGAGGATCCCGCATGCCGCGAAGCGGCTGGGCCCGTGAGCCATGGCCGCTGAGCCTGCACAGCTGGAGCCTGTGCTCCGCAATGGGAGAGACACAGCAGTGAAAGGCCCGCATACTGCAAAAAAAAAAAAAAAAAAAAAAAAAATTCTGACCAGTACTCCACAAAATTGTCAAGGACATAAAAGATATAGAAAGTGTGAGAAACTCACACACAAGTGATGCCTAAGAAGATATAATGACTAAATATAATGTGGGATTCTGAATGGAACCCTGGAACAGTAAAAGGACACTAGGTAAAAACTAAATATTTGAATGAAGTATGGACTTAAGTTAATAACGTATTAATATTGGGATACTAACTGAAACAAATGTAACACACGTGAGATATTAATAATAGTGAAAACTGGTGTGATGTATATGGGAACTCTCTGTATTATCTTTGTAATTTTTTTGGTAATTCTAAACCTATCTAAAATAAAAAGTTTATTTACAAAAATCAAGTTTAGAAACATGTAGATCACAGGAAACTATAAAAAAGAATAGAATTATTTAAAATTAAACAGAGCTTCTAGAAATGAAGACGTATATAAATTAAAGCACAATATTAATGTAAGGTATCAGCTGCATTAATAGAGGAAGCTAAAGGGAGAGTTAATAAACTGGAAGATTTGTCAAAAGAAATTACAAAGAACAGCACAAAGAGACAAAAGATGAAAAAGTGAAAGAAAAGTGTTTTGATCATCACTATTAGAGCAGTTTTCTGTTTCATTAATTTGTGTTTTTCATTTTCTTCCTTCTACTTTGAGTTTAGGCTCTTGTCCTACTTTCAACTACATAAGTTAGTTCCTTAAGTCAATACATTTTGGCCTTTCTTTTATTTTAATATGAGTACAAAGTTACAATTTTCTTCAAAATACCACTTTTGTTGCATCCTACAAATACATATACATACCTTTTCATTGTTATTTTTACTAATTTTAATATCCATTTTATTTCTTAATTGACAATTTATCTAGATATGTTTTTATATTCCACACAAGAGGATTTTTTAATTTATATTTTTGTTACTAATGCACCTCTTCATTATTTTGTTTACAGAGAATGTGATATAAATGATGAGGCTGAGATTTGTTTTTTTGTTAAGTAAGTAGTTGTTTTTTAAAAAGATTCTACACATGCTTGACAAAACTGAATATTCTCAAATTTGGGTTGAAGAATAATATAAATATTACTTTAAATTATCTGGATACTTAATATTTTTATAATAAAAGAAATATTTTTACATTCTAATAGATTTTTGTTTACACACAGGAGTATAATACATTTTTACACACTGATTTTATATCACTAAACCTCACTAAAGTCTTATTTTTAATTCCAATTATTCATATCCAGATTCTTTGGAATTTTCTATGTATATATTAATAATACCTATGAAATCTCTATGAACACTTACTTTTATTTCATCTTTCCCAATTCATATATCTTTTTTATCCTCTTCTTAGTTTACTAAGAACAGTGAATGTTGAAAAAGGAAGTGGTGATATTGAGTATCTCTGCACTGTTTATCATTTCAGAGACAAAGCTTTCTTCACATCATTATTAAGTATGGTATTTGCTCTGGTTTTCTTATACCTATCTTTTTCCATATTAAAGAAATTCCCTTCTATACTAGTTTGGGACTGCTATTATGAATCAATATTGATTTTGCATCAGGTGCTTTTTCTGCATCTATCTGTGTGATTGTGTAATTTTTTCTTTAATCTCTTAATGTGACAAGTACATTAATTTTCTAATATTTAACCAATCTTGCATTCCTTAGGCAAAATTGATTTGCAAAATACATATCTATTATCCTTATTATGGGCCTACCTTAATGACCCTAAGATTACTTAACTTGATCATCTGAAAAGACCCTATTTTCAACTAAAGTTTTATTCACAGGTATGAGACATTGGAATATCAGTATCTTCACAGGGGGTGAGGTGGCGAGGGTGGCAGAGGAGGGTTGGACAATTCAACCTACAACACCATGTAAAAATATTAATGTAGTGTTGTGGAATTATCTGCCTGTGATTAATTTCAATATCTCCTAAATATACACTGTTATCTATTAAAACTCAATATATTTATAAATAGTTTACATTTATTAATGTGATAATAGGCTATATACTTTAAGATAGACTTCTAAATGGAAAAACAAGAAGAAAAATAAAAAAAAAACTGCAATGAGAAATGAATTACTACATTTTCATTTTGCAGAGCTGTGATATATATTGTCTTTTTTATCATTTTTACTTTGTCATTTAATTAACACAGATTCATAAGAGATGTCACCCTAAATGGGATATCTCTAAATCTGGTGTAGAAAAAGGTCACACTTAATCATAGCAGATCAGATGATTCACCAAGTCTTGGTCCTGGCCATAATGTAGTATCATAAGTTTCAAACTGAATTTATATTGTGTACACATTTTTTGTAAGTCAGTTAAATGCTGTATATTTAAGGGTAACATAATTTCTAAACCTCACATGTCAGAAGCCTGAAAGTTAAGAGAAAAACCCCTCCTCACATATTCACATATACATGCAAAGTCTGAAACAATGAGCAGCTTTTATAGTCTTAGAGATTTCTAATAATTCAGATTCCAAAAAAAAAATGCTATCTTTGTTAGGAGTAAGTGATACTTTCAAGAAATATGCCAGAAAGTAGTATCTTCAGGGAAATCCAAGTTTCAGTCAAAATCATGATATATAATTAGCGTCATCAATAGGTTAAGGCTCTGTGGGAGTTTGTTTGCCATTGAACAAGATTTCCAGAAAGCACAATGGAAGGGTGGAACCAGAGCCAGAGAAGTCATATTCAAAATCCAGATGCATAAAAAGGTGAGAATTAAAGAATAGATTTTAACCAAAGGACCTATATTTTAAATCATAAGATAAGTCAGGTTGGGATTAGTAGGCTTAAGGTCCATGGCAATGGGGAGAGTGTTGTCTCAGGTCTCTTTTAGGACTATATATTTTATATTTTCCCTTGAAAGTGTAGACTTCTTATATTACTATGAACATTTGAGTCTAACTACATTTTCTTCATTCACTCTGAATTTTAAGAAGTACACTGATTATAACTAAAAATAATGAAGTGGTTCTCAGACATTAGTTTTCTAAAGTAGGAATGCAGACAGGCTAAGAAAGATCCTTTTATTCCCTCATACTATTTTAATGTTTCTCATTTCTCAAAGAGCACCCTCAGGCAAAGTCTTGTATCTGTTACAGAGACTCTAAAAAAGAAATCTCAGTTCCTGTAAGACATTTGCACATTTAGAAAAGAGTCTTCTCTGAATTTCATTAGTATCATCAAGAAAGAGGATGGCAGAAAAGATATAGTAATTAATGCATATTAAATTCATATTTTACTTGATTCTGTACTTAAAGATGGGAAGATTAAGCTAAACATTTCTACTTTTATTTCTCTTGCTTCATGTATGATATGATAAGTGAATGTTATAGCTCTAATGTTTTGGTTAAAAAACTTTTTCATGCTAACGAGCCCATAGGAAATAACACTGACAAAATTTAGAACATAATTCTAACTCTTCAACTTTATCAACTACCTTATTTTACATAATTCATACCACTGTAACTTAATTATTTGAACAAAAAATGCTCTGTTTTTAACCTATGATTTTTTATGTTTCCTAAAAAAAAAAAAAATTGTGACTGCTTCTGAAGTGAATCCCTCATGTGCTTACCAATTTTTATTTGTCTACCTCTTTGCCTGTTGCCAGAAAAATGAGGACCCTGAGCAAGCCACAGCTGGGATAACCAAATGGTATGACCATCATGTATCAAGCAGGGCAGACTATTTTCACAAAGGTTGTGGGCACTTTACTTTGAAAGGAATGATTATTTCAACCTCTAAATTAGAACATAAGCTCAAACATGGGACTACCTTGAGGAGGAAGGTAGATTCTATCCTGGGTATGAAGGAAAGGCTAAAAGGTTAGGGGCCTCCACCCCTATTTCAATCATAGAAGGTTAGTTTCTATTTGTTTCACATATTATAAAAAATACCAAAATTGGGTTGAAGTAGGGTCTTTAGATTATCTAAGTTAAATTTGAGTCATTTTATTAGCAAAAATTAATTTCATAGGAGAAAACCAGCCTTAAATAAATAAAGTCAACTTAGGAGGCTTTGCTAGACTAAGAATGAGGAAAGAGTACAGTACAAATGTTGCTAGGGTAGGAAGTCCCAATATACCATTAAAAATATTGATAGACAATTATCAGTATAGCAGCTCTGAGAGGGTACGATGAAAAGGCTAAGATGATCTTGACCTTCTTTGCAAACAGGATGAAGGTTTTCACTTAAACTCTGAAATTTCTTGTTTTGTTTTGTTTTGTTTGTTGTTTTTTTTAATATCTTTATTGGAGTACAATTGCTTTACAACGGTGTGTTAGTTTCTGCTTTATAAAAAAGTGGATCAGTTATACATATACATATGTCCCCAAATCTCTTTCCTCTTGTGTCTCCCTCCCTCCCACCCTCCCTATCCCACCCCTCTAGGTGGTCACAAAACACCAAGCTGATCTCCCTGTGCTATGCAGCTGCTTCCCACTAGCTATTGATTTTACGTTTGGTACTGTATATATGTCCATGCCACTCTCTCACTTTGTACCAGCTTACCCTTCCCCCTCCCCATTTCCTCAAGTCCATTCTCTAGTAGGTCTGTGCCTTTATTCTCGTCTTGCCCCTAGGTTCTTCATGACCATTTTTTTAGATTCCATATATATGTGTTAGCATACGGTATTTAGTTTTCTCTTTCTGACTTACTTCACTCTGTATGAAAGTCTCCAGGTCCATCCACCTCACTACAAATAACTCAATTTCGTTTCTTTTTATGGCAGAGTAATATTCCATTGAATATATGTGCCATATCTTCTTTATGCATTCACCTGTTGATGGACACTTAGGTTGCGTCCATGTCCTGGCTATTGTAAATAGAGCTGCAATGAACATTGTGGTACATGACTGTTTTTGAATTATGGTTTTCTCAGGGTATATGCCCAGTAGTGGGATTGCTGGGTCGTATGGTAGTTCTATTTTTAGTTTTTTAAGGAACCTCCATACTGTTCTCCATAGTGGCTGTATCAATTTACATTCCCCCCAACAGTGCAAGAGGGTTCCCTTTTCTCCACACCCTCTCCAGCATTTATTGTTTGTGAATTTTTTGATGATGGCCATTCTGACTGGTGTGAGATGATATCTCATTGTAGTTTTGATTTGCATTTCTCTAATGATTAATGATGTTGAGCATTCTTTCATGTATTTGTTGTCAATCTGTATATCTTCTTTGGAGAAATGTGTATTTAGGTCTTCTGCCCATTTTTGGCATGGGTTGTTTGTTTTTTCGATATTGAGCTGCATGTGCTGCTTGTAAATTTTGGAGATTAATCCTTTGTCAGTTGCTTCATTAGCAAATATTTTCTCCCATTCTAAGGGTTGTCTTTTGGTCTTGTTTATGGTTTCCTTTGCTGTGCAAAAGCTTTTAAGTTTCATTAGGTCCCATTTGTTTATTTTTATATTTATTTTTATTTCCATTTCTCTAGGAGGTGGGTCAAAAAGGATCTTGCTGTGATTTATGTCATAGAGTGTTCTGCCTATGTTTTCCTCTAAGAGTTTTATAGTGTCTGGCCTTAAATTTAGGTCTTTAATCCATTTTGAGTTTATTTTTGTGTATGGTGTTAGGGAGTGTTCTAATTTCATTCTTTTACATGTAGTGTCCAGGTTTCCCACAACCACTTATTGAAGAGGCTGTCTTTTCTCCACTGTATATTCTTGCCTCCTTTATCAAAGATAAGGTGACCATATGTGCGTGGGTTTATCTCTGGGCTTTCTATCCTTTTCCATTGATCTATATTTCTGTTTTTGTGCCAGTACCATACTGTCTTGTTTACTGTCGCTTTGTAGTATAGTCTGAAATCAGGGAGCCTGATTCCTCCCGCTCTGTTTTTCTTTCTCAAGATTGCTTTGGCTATTTGGGGTCTTTTTAAACACTGAAATTTAATTCAATCAAAAAGGCTGAATTTGTGCACCATTTGCAATGTCAGAAAT
The DNA here is from genome assembly GCF_949774975.1 of Lagenorhynchus albirostris. Lineage (NCBI taxonomy): Eukaryota > Metazoa > Chordata > Mammalia > Artiodactyla > Delphinidae > Lagenorhynchus > Lagenorhynchus albirostris. Next base: position 63,167,143 of record NC_083102.1, read on the forward strand.
GCTATACATCAATCATAAATAAGAGGCAACCCCTGTTCTCAAGAATCTTTTCTGAGTTTTGATGTTGTGAGGTGTTGATTCACTCATTTTATTTTCCCCAGTGGATGTTCCAATGCAGACAATATCCAGAGTGGGACTTCCCTGGAGGTCCAGTGATTAAGACTTCGCCTTCCAATGCAGGGGGTGTGGGTTCAATCCCTGTTGGGGAGCTAAGATCCCACATGCCTCATGGCCAAAAAACCAAAAATACATGAAACAGAAGGAATATTGTAACAAATTCAATAAAGCTTTTTAAAAAATGGTCCACATCAAAAAAAAAAAAAAAAGAACAAAAACAAAACAATATCCAGAGTGACTTTCTAGATGTTAGAGGGGAAAAAAAATAAGAGAAACTCTACTTTTCACTATAATGGATTCACTTATATCAGACAAATATCTTGCTGAGAGAATTTAGTAAAACTTGATACTATGTAAAATAAATTGCTTTGAAGTCATGGGAGAGCTACTAAGTCACCAAAATTTGACATACCAAGATCTCTAAGAACTGGAAATGCATTCCAGTTAGCCTAGCAGTTTGGGGCAGTTTTTGCCTTGAAAGAAAAGGTAAACCCAACATACAGCCTTTCTACAATTCAGGAGAGAGAAAAATTAGAGTTGAGGGTTGAGACTCTCTAATTCTCTAGGACTAAGTGTAAATAGACAAAGTTTTAAAAGTTCTGAAACTCAGCTTGAAACTGCTCACTTTCTAATTAAATTAAGAAAATAAGTGTCTTCTCTACCAGTCAGAAACAAATGTTAACCTTCTCTGAATGAAGAAAACATTATCCAGCGATTACTATTGTTCCTAAATTATGACTATATTCAATCAAAAATTGCTAGACATACAAGTAGACAGAATCAAAAGAAAAATGATAATAACTGATCTAGAGTTCATTCAGACATTGGAGATATAAGAAATCAGTTTTAAAATAATTGTTATTAATAAGCTGAAGAAAAGAGATGAGAAGATAAAAAATACATCAAAAAAACTAGAATCTACAAAAATAGAGTCAAAGAGAAATCTAGAGCGAAATTACACAGCAACTAAAATTAGGAGCAGAATAGATAGATTTAACATATAATTAGATAGAGCAAGAGAGAGAATTAATAAATAAATAAGAGCAGTAGAAAATATGAGAATTGAAAAAAAAAGAATTGACAATACCAAAAAAGTATGAGGAATAATACAGATAAGACAGTACAATAGTGTGTGTGTGTGTGTATATATATATATATATATATATATATATATATATACACACTTGACCCTTATACAACACAGGTTTGAACTGCATGGGTCCACTTATACAAGAATTTTTTTTTTTAATTCAATAGTAAATACTATACTACATGATTTGAGATGGGTTGAATCCACAGATGCAAACCTCAAGTACAGAGGACTGATTCTCTCTTACGGTTTCAGGAAGAGGTTTTTTTAATTTTTTTTCAGTCTATTAAGCTTTTTACTTGTTGTTAGGGTCGAGTGGAGATTTCCAAATTCCTTACATGAGGAACTGGAAATGGGAAGTCTGTTGGAAACTTATTTTTTCTTAAGGTAGGACATGAATTGCATGGATTAGATTATTTTCATTTTACATGCCTTAAATATTCCATTAAAATATTAAAAATAAGAATGTATGCAATAGCAGTAAGGACTTGAGAATTATAAAAGGAATTAAAATAATACCTTGTTTTAAGGTGATTTTATCAAGAAATTGCTTAGGTGGAAAGGAAATCAATTGCATGCAGCATAAAGGTTCTATTATTTCTGAGATAGTCATAAAGGGCATGTTAAAAATGTATTGAGTGGTTATAATTTTTATTTCTAGAATTTATTTTAAATTATCAAAAAGTAATAGACATGAGAAAATTTATAACTTAGGTTAACAACTGAGCAACTGTTCTGCTCTAAGATTTGCGGTATGTGGGCCTGTCACTGTTGTGGCCTCTCCCGTTGCGGAGCACAGGCTCCAGACACACAGGCCCAGCAGCCATGGCTCACGAGCCCAGCCACTCTGCGGCATGTGGGATCCTCCCGGACCAGGGCACGAACCCACGTCCCCTGCATCACCAGGCAGACTCTCAACCACTGCGCCACCAGGGAAGTCCCTAAGAACCTTTGATTTATTTGTTTTATTTGTAGCATTACTGTTGCATCTGTTTCTAATGGACTTGCTTTAGTATTAAAAACATGTGGTGTTCAATTTGTCTTCCCCAGCAGTCCATGACTCTGTAGACTACATGATACGGGCAGTATTTTATTCCAATATACATCTTAAGCTGACTAATGCCCCCTTGACGGAACTGTAAAGTGTGAGTACACTTTCAGTCAACTTTAAGAACTACTGGAAAAATAAAACTAATCTTAATAATAATTAATTTCCTTATTAGAAAGGACCTGTATGTTCATTATAGAATAACTGAAAAATAAATTAAAAATTGAAAAAAGGTAAAGCACTTGTAAGGCTCCTACTTAGAACTAGTCAGTGCTAACATTTTGGTTTCACTTCTTTTTTCAGTACATAAGCTTTTATATGATTGCAATCTTTCTTTTTTTTTTTTTAAGATGTTGGGGGTAGGAGTTTATTAATTAATTAATTTATTTTTGGCTGTGTTGGGTCTTCGTTTCTGTGCGAGGGCTTTCTCTAGTTGAGGCAAACAGGGGCCACTCTTCATCGCAGTACGTGGGCCTCTCACTATCGTGGCCTCTCTTGTTGCAGAGCACAGGTTCCAGGCGCGCAGACTCAGTAGTTGTGGCTCACGGGCCTAGTTGCTCTGCGGCATGTGGGATCCTCCCAGACCAGGGCTCGAACCCCTGTCCCCTGCATTAGCAGGCAGATTCTCAACCACTGCGCCACCAGGGAAGCCCATGATTGCGATCTTTCAGTCTTTAAAGATATGGTTATCAATTTAATACTCAATAATTATAAAAGTGACATATATATTGTAGAACCAAAACACAATATAAAACACTTTGAAGAACAAAATGTAAATGCCCTTTCAGCAGATATTGCTGGCTGCCAATCCAGTACCCATTTTCCCCTACTTTTTATGATTTGGCTCAAGTTAGTGCAGGCACTTTCTCCCAACTACCTGCCTTTGATATTCTTAACTGGGCAAAATGTGGAAACTACATTCATTCATTCATTTATTCATTCTTATTTGTTGCCAAAATTTGGAGGAATTTCTACTGAATTTCATGAAAATGAAATAGAGCCAAGAATATAATTGTTTGGCTATTAATGATTTTCTCCCTAAAAATAGAATGAGTCTACCCATATCAGAGTATTTACAAAACACTTCATTCCTCCAACAATCACTGAATCCAAAGATAATATAAATCAGAAAATAAAAAGTATATAAGTACGTGTTTACTGTGCTAAAGCTAGACTTTGAAACTTACAGAAGGACAAGGGTGATAGGAAAAACTATGTCCAGCGAGAAAAATTGATATTCTCTAACCTTTCTGCTAGCCAGATGCAATTTTAAACAAGAAGCCCTTGTTTTTAACAATCTTTCCAATTTTCCTTTGTTTTATAAAGAATAAAGCCAGATGGAAGAGAGTGAAGGCATTTTCTGATTGCTTTTTAGTTTTCCATTAAGCTTCTTAGCACAGATTAGAATTAGATATATAACAGGATATGGAGTGAATTTTTAGTGTTGTACCAGAATTATCAGTGTGGCTCAGAGCTAAAAACAATAATACTCCACAAATTATCGATTGCTGACAAGAACTGAGAACAGGCACATTTTATCACAGTTTACTAAAAGTTAAAGAAATCTTCTCACCCCCACTACAACTTTCTTTATAAGAGTGGGAGGATACTGGAGGCAAGAGTCATCAGGTTTACAGACAGAGCCATGCAGGGTGCTTCCTAAAGGATAAATTGCTTAACTTAATACCGTGTTTATGAGAAAGAGAGAGGAGGAGGCTTCGTTTCTATCTCAAAACAGCAGAGTGCAGAGAAAAGAAAATCACTTGTAGAGCAAAGAGTATAAGACTGCCTGAAATCAGGGGGATAATCATTTCAGTCCTCACCTGGATGTCTGATAGGCATGCAAACTCTACACTTGTCTGAGCAGGGTATAAGAGAATTGAAGAGAGGTAGTAGTGACAGAGAAAGGATGATGGGAGAGCTGTTCATACCCTGCAATGTGGTATATAGAAAGGAATGCATGAGTTTCTCTGAAAAAGCTAAGTGGACATCACAAAACCCTGTACTATCTTGCTGGTATTTCGTCCAAGAGTGCTGCCTGCAAATGGGAAGACTGCAGCAAGAGCAGATGTGCTGAGGGAAAGAGCCGAGTACAGCCTTGCAAGGAGTTGAGCCAGAACTGGACCTTCTAAAATAGAGAAGTATCAAGTTGAGAGACTCCACAGAATCTCCAGAGAACTCAGTGGGGTGTTCATCTGAGAACCATCCTCTGGACACCTTTCAAAAAGAGTGCATCAATATTTCATCAGAGTAAGTATAAGAAACAGTTACTCTCAATGGAGGGAGCAGTACAACTGTGACTAATCCTCATTCTTCTCCCCACATCATCGACAATGGAGAACCCAAGCTTCAAAGGGTAGGGGGAAGAACCCAAGTCTTTGCTACAGATTGAGAAATAGATGGGTTTGAAACCAAGATTATGCTTTAAATTATAAAGTACACTATGTTTTAATGACCAAAGTATCTGGAATGTTTTTAGAATCCGCTTGAGATTTCATTAAAGGACAGGAAAGAAAAATATATCAAAGCTCTGGGGAAAGTGATGATTGTAGAAAAATAACTATTTCTGATTTATATTTCACTGATTTGAAACTCCTTAAAAAGTTGGTAACAGATATGAAACAGGGACAAGACCAAGGAAAATGCCTCTCAGCATCTTTTACTATTACAACCCACAGAGCAAAAGATTAAAATAATGTACTACTTTTGCTTTAGCTTAACTAGTCTGACTACAGTCTACTTCTAACAATTTCCAATTAAAGTAGCTTGACAGTTATTTGAAAAGCTGGCAGAGAGGAAAGAAACCAAGTGAAGAAGAAAAAACGCCAGAACGCAGGTGCTATACAAAAAAAAAAATCAGCCAACATGCTTTCCCATCATCCTTTGTACAGCTACCTTTCTACCCACTCGCATTTCATTAGCAATTTAGTGTTTAGCATGTTGGTTACAGTAGCTAAGTGTTAATTGGCTATTTGGCATGTTATGCCACGATGAACCTGATTAATTAAAAAAGGAAGCACTATCCTTTGAGCAACATGACTTGGGCACTGATGTTGATGCCTCAGGTTGAGTGTATAATGAGACTTGTAGCTTCAGGCAAAGGGATGCTGCATGCTTTCAGACTCTGGCAGAGCACCGAATTAAGTATTAGCTCTGTAGTGGACCCCTGCTTATCAGCAACCTTGCTATTACTCTCCTGACCCTGATGTGCATAAGCAATATTTTCATCCTCTTCCCAAGAGATTTATCTGGCTGTTGAAGTAGAAAATGAATATTTTACAGTTCACTTGTCTGATCAATTACCTACAAGCTGCTGCAGTATTTTATAGCCAGTGGGAGAGCTGTGTAGGTGATGATAGAGAAATCTGGAGGGAATCTCTTAGCCAACTACACAAAAGGGAATAAGACTGTGAATGAGCCATCAGTAACAGTTCTTTGTTCATATGGGTCTAGCCAGAAATTACAGTGTAACCAATTAATGTACTTAAATGATAATCAGCAGAATGTGAATTCTAGAGGTAAAGAAACTTGACTGCTTGATTAGAGGATAATGAACTACCCAATGGTTCAAAGCCAACCCTTCTCAAGGCAACAGCTCCCTTAGTCCTGCCATTTTTGTCTTCAGTAACTGGATGAAAATCTTTTTCCAGTGACACTTTGGAAATTAAAAAAATAAAAGTAAGTAAAATGTGCATATCCGAAGAAATGCTGTGCTCACAGTCTTATAGAGAAGAATATTGTCATTGTTGACTTTCAAGAAAACTTGTCTTTAAATGAATATCTGATTTGTATAATTTTTATAATTAAATATTATTTTATATGATCTTGATTGAACAGTTTAAAATTACCTTCTCAAGAGAATTACTATCAAAAAAAGGACTTATTTCACCCCCTAAAGGAAATATTCTAAAAGACTCTCAGATGCATTAAAGTTAGCTTAATTCTTAATGTTTGGGGATTTTTTTTTCTTTTTTAATATTCATAAATCATGTTACTGGAATGACATTTTTAAACATAATTTGTCTCAAGCTTCACATAAATATGTAGCTGAAATATGATGAGAAATATTAAATCATACAATGGCTGGGATCTGCCATCTATATAACAAAGTCCACCGTTCTCTTCAAAATATAAAACTGGCTTTGACAAGCAGACTGAAAGTTATGCACTGCTCAGTAAATTCTAAGAAAAATGAACCAAGATTTTACTTTGCTTAACAAACAGAAATGAGAGTAGGTTTTATTTAGATACAGTGATGATACAGCCATTTTTCAGTGACTAAATGAAAAGATGATCTTAAAGGAATAAACAAAGTGTTTTATTACATATACATTAGTTTGGAAATGTTTCATTTGTATTTGAAAAAACTACATTTTTAAATTTTCATAATGAAATTTTACTTTACCCACCAACTAAATATTTCATTAAGTGATAACTTCAAATTGAAAAATAAAGAAAATAAGGTTTATATAAGAAAGATTAAGGTATATGGAGAATTAACATCTTCTTCCTCATTCCATCACAGTTTCCTGTTTGTTTTGATTTTTTCCATCACAGTGATTGAATGACAAATCTAACCAAGGAGGAGAAATTTTAATCACTTTTTGATATATCAAAAGTGATCTTGTGTCATGTACTTAAAATTTAAGATGCATTTTTAAATTTTTTTTTTTTTTTTTTTGCGGTATGTGGACCTCTCACTGTTGTGGCCTCTCCCGTTGCGGAGCACAGGCTCCGGACGCGCAGGCCCAGCAGCCATGGCTCACGGGCCCAGCCGCTCCGCGGCATGTGGGATCTTCCCGGACCAGGGCATGAACCCGTGTCCCCTGCATCGGCAGGCGGACTCTCAACCGCTGTGCCACCAGGGAAGCCCTTTAAATGCTCTTTATCTGTAGTTGTACTAAATTTTCTTGCATTATGTAGGGCTCAGAATATGAAATTCCCTTATAATGAAATTTTAATTACTAAGATTAATCTACAACACAGATTGCCAAGTGTTTGAAAATAATATGAATTGATGAAAGATGTGTGAAAAATATACATCAAAACTATCTGAAGCCCTTGATATAAGAACCTAACTCAAAAGTATTAGAGCAACTATAACATTTATGGAGATTTTTATTTCACTATATAATATCAAAACAATTCTACCAGTTAGCTGATGTCTTTTGGTCTTATTTTTAATCTATCTACTCACTTATTTCTTTTAGCAAAAAACAAAAATAGAGTCCATCAATCTTTGCTTTACTGATTTTGTAACTAGGTCATTTTACCTCGTTAGTTTTGGCTGCCTTTTGAGTTATTTTTTTTCCTGCATATTTTAAGTCCTTCTGTTTCCTCCTTATTTATTTTGTTTTTCCTTCTCTGTTTTTTCTCTTCTCAATAACAGAATGATGGTGAGATTTTCATAGAATAACTATTGCTTCTCCCATAGAAGTATGCTATGATGACATGAAGCCCTCAATCTTAGACTTTTCAAGGCTATTCTGGCATTTAATTGATAATAAAATACATCAAGAAATTAATATCTGGTAGGTTGGTTATGTTCCTTAGATTTCAAGTCACATGTTATTAGACATAGATACTTTCCTAAATTAAAATATTTCTCTTTCATTAAAGGGCTATTTGAGAGGCAAATTCATAACATGGGGGTCAAGAGTTCAGCCCTAGAGACCCAATACCTGGTACAAAACCATGGCTCTTGGCTTTATCAGCTCTGAGCCACAGCAAGATACATAACTTCTCCAACTACTGCAAGAGGATTAAGATGATAATAAGTAGTAGCTACCTTATAGATTGTTATAAGGATAAATAAATCAGCACATGAAAAACACAGAAAATTGGCACATAGTAAGTATACATGAAGATTAGCAATTAAAGAATAAGGTGAATACATTTTCAACTTCAAAAGAATGCTCTATGGTATACAATTATTATTTAAATGGGTCCCTAGTTAATGTTTCTTTCAGCAGATTGACTCTTTTCGTGATTGGCCAAGGTAGAGTGTGTGGAACTACATTGATCCTGTTGATCCTGCTGCCAAAATGGCCTTTGCCTCTGGCTTTCCCTTCATTTTGGTCTGTCTCTTCGCATGAAGTCCATAGATAACTGATAGTAGAGTCATCCAAGAAGTTTGCTTATTAAACTACACAGACTTTTGGAACTTAATCCAACATAATAAAGCAGAACTTCTGAAGATAAGATTCAGAAATTTATTTTAAATGAATTAAATTTAAAATAATATTTTAAATAAGAATTCAGATAATTGTTTTAGATTACACTGACCACACAGGCATAACCTCTCTTCCTTGTTTACTTTCTTTTACCTCAATATCACCTTCCTGATATGTTTGCCCTTCCATCAGATCTTGTGAGATATTGAGGCAAATTATTACTTTGTCTAGAGAGATTTATTTCTATGTGCATTACATTAATAGTGAAATAAAAATTTCTGTTTATTTAGACATAGGCAAATGTGGGGTCCTTCACCTGAGTCTCTACATGATCTCACTACAGCCAATTGCCTTATTTGTTAAAGTCCTACCCCAGGGTCCAATGGCCCAGCTGATAGAGTGTTCTTAAATGATATCCACTTATTTCAACTTCATGGAGCTGAACTGGTTCTCCAAAACGGAGCAGTAGTGATCTAGACTGTATCTAATCAACAGGACACAACATCAGAATTTAAAGATCAGATTCATAATTTTAGTTCTACTTTTAACATTGCATAGCTCTGAATAAAGCTTTGGCATTTATCCACTTAAATATAAAATAAGAAAATCCCTAATCCATGGAAAACATGTTTCTGTAGATTTCATAAAACACTTTTTGAAGAAAATAGTTTCTAGGACATTCACATCACAGATGCTTCTGAGTATTACAGCTTTATCTTTACCCTGGTGAACTAATAGTATGATTCTTTAAGTAACTCATATTGTTCCCTTTTTGCCTTGGTTGCTAGGATGCACGGAATTACATTTTGTTCTCAATTACAATATTATTTCTAAATCTATATTTTGGGCCAAAACTCTTTATCTGACTTTTATCTTAATTTCACTCTAATGGAAAAGTACAATGCTTTCAATATACTACCGTTTTGTAAGTAAGGACGATCGAATAATAATAAATAAATGCTTAGATGATCAGAAGAAGGGAACACTATTTTTTTCCTTCTTCAAAATGGTGATGAAAAAGCTAATGAATTATTTCTAAAACAATTTCAGAAAAGAAAATACTATATAAACCCAAAATTATGTTAGATATAGGATGATGATATGAATTTTCCAGTACTTTTTGCTTACTACCAGTGAAAATTCACCTACATAAAAAGGAGACTTTATTACAAACTAGAACAATATTAACAAATACTAATTACTTTATTACTATTTATGACTAGTGGTTTCTCACATAATTTAACTCTTTAGTATGGTTTTATAATAGCATCTTGACTTGGTTGACAAGAACATCATAGAGCTACATAAATTCAGTTTTATTTTATGTCTTTTTATAAAGCTAATTGTAGAAGCTTTTTAGAAACTAGTATCAGCAGAAGAATTGATAGTAGTGCCACCATGTGGGTAACAATTTGAAAAAAGGAAAGCTTTTTAAAAAAAATATGGTCTCTCTTTATCCAAAAAGACAAAAATGCTTTTATTTCACTTTTCTGTTAACCATTGTACGTAAGGGAAGATAACATTTTTTAAAAGTAGGCAAAGTACAGAAAGCCTTAAGGGAAGCAAAAGAGCTTTCACTAGGATGTTACAATTACTATTTTCACATATTTTCTTTGGAAGTCAGATCCCACTTTTCGTGCTCTGATGCACTTGGGCACAAAGAAAACTTGCAAAGCTAGGTGGGATTTTAAAATTATGGTTTCATTGTTCAAAAATTTCTTATTTTACAATACAGCCCATTGTGTTATGAGGCAAACAGCATTCCTATGAAACAAAGTCCTACTAGGTCTCTACTTCACCTTATAGCTTCTAGCAACTCAATTGAGTTTTGGAGGAAGTAGAAATTTCTGCAAGTAAAAAAAAATAGGTATACACACACACACACACACACCCCTACAGACATACTATTACATGTTTGGAATATGAGCACTGCTTTCTCTAAGAGGCAGACTACTGCTACATCACTTCTCCGGACTGGCCTACTTTGAATAGAAAGAAGGCTTTCTTGCCCCCAACCCTTAGTGTTTTATACGTGAGGTGTAACTTGTGTAGAGTGCTTATTGCCTAATTTTTTTCTTTCTTATTAGGCTTCTTCTTTCCTTATCCTTTGGCTTAAGAGAGCAGGCTGGTGGCGGCTAGGGAGGGGAATCTTTTTTGTCTGTGCCGACTGGCGTCTCAAGGGTTGCTGGCTTCTTTACCTCCATGTCCAGGATATATATAAAAGAAACCTACTGTGTCATTCTTTTGGTTCTTAGGTCCTTAATCACTCTACCTTCCTCTCTGAACATGTCAGAGTGTTCTTGTGTTTGTTTTATATATAAAACCCAGGGTTTTTAGTTAAACTTAGCAGAAGGAGGGAAAAGCACATCTACTCCATCTTCCTTGAAGTGGACTCCTGGTTTTCTGCATGATTTGAGGTTACTGGCATGAAACGTCACAGAATTACTTTCTGTCTTGTACCTCTGACAGATTTTCTTTTGAGAGTCCTTCAGCAACACAATTTTCTTCTAATGGACTTTTTCACTAAAAGGAGAACATGTCATATTGGGTCAAGTAAGAGTTTTATCCTCTTCCATATTCTAAGGCTTACAATAGCTCAAAGGGGATTTGATGGTTGGCCTCCTTATGATATTACAAAAGTTAAATATACTGCCCTGCAGCAATAATTCCCCTATCAATCATTTATTAATCCACATTCCATACATTTATGAAAACATTTACCCATCTGTTTCTGATTGGAGACATCAATATCTTTTTAATGCAATGGATTTAATAGCAGCAATTATACTACCACTACTAATAAATGACCACCTACTTTGTCCTAGATACTGTACTATGTGGAAACAAAGATGAATATTTTTTAAATTAATTTACACTCCAATGGAGGAGACAAAAGGCAAACAAGTAACTATAATGCTAGAATATACAAAATATAACTGAACAATCTCGTAAACAAATTAGGGAATTAAACTTTCACAGGTAATAAGAAATCTGGAAGTACGGCGTCTTAGGAATCCAGATCCCTTATGTATTTTTATCCCACTGTTCTTAGCATATAGTCTTGTTTCATAGTCACAGGGGTAAAGGCAAAGGACAAACAAAGGTCCTAGAAGTCTCACAAATGACTTCCACTTATATCTCATTGTCTATTCTGGGTCACCTCTAATTGTAAGGGATTCTGGGTAATGTCTTTTTTTTTCTTAAGATGGGCACATGGCTACTACAGAAAAAGTGGAGTCCTATGAGTAGGAAAAAGCAGAGAATAAACATTGCTATAGGAGGACGTAAAGCTGGTAATGGAGATGAAGATTGAGGGAACATTACTTTCCTGACACAATACAATTTGAGTGAGGTATAAAGTCTAATTGGGAGTAAAGGTTTCTGCTAGAGGAAATGGCATATCCAAAATTTCAAGGAGCTTTTGGAAAATAACGAGTATTCCTGAATAAAATAAACAGTAGGTGAGGAGAGAGAATATGACTACAAACTTAATTACAACCTTATGCCAGAGCTTGATGGTCGTGGACTCTAGATGCCACGTTAAAGAAAGTAGACTTTATCGTATAGGGATTAGAAAGTCACTAAAAGTTTTAATAGATGACTGATATTAGATTTGCACTTTGAAAAGAGAACACTAGTGATAGATCAGAAAATGAATTAGAGAACAGAAAATGAAAAAGAGAACACTAGTGATAGATCAGAAAATGAATTAGAGACAAGCCTGAAAACCCATCAGTCCATCTTAATCTGACACTAGAATCTAAAGAAGCCCATCTTTTATCATTTCGTAGAAACTGCTCTGTTTAATTATTTAAAAGCATTCTTCTGTAGCTCTGTCACACTTCCTTGAGGCAAAGAGGTCACAATTATATACGATATTCCAAGTGAGGCTTCCTACTGTTTCATATAAGGTGGGCTACTGCTTTCTGACTTGTTTCCTATAGTCTTGCTTGTGCTGCCAAGTAGTTTCCTCAGTGTCCTTGGCTCTGATTCTACAATGAGCCTATTGAAATTTGCTGGATCTCTGAAAATTGTAGAGTTGATCAATGTTTTTCTCTCACTCAGTCTATACTATTTTTTTTTCCTATTTGTTTACGAGGTTGATCAGGTTGTACAGGCCAGCAGTTCATGGATCATTTTGTCCTTCATTCTATTCAGGAAAATGTAGGAAACAAAAGTTTCAAAGTTTTGATTGAGCTTCAAGTATTCTACAAATATATGATTTGCATTTTTAAAACATATAGTTGAGTATTTTAAAACTTTAAGTAAACTACACACACACGCAAATGTCAGTATTAACGTCTGCTAACACACTGACTATTGTTAACTTTATATGGCAGTTCAACTCATTTTGTATAACCCAGACACAATTTTTCTTATCATCTCTGAGCATATATTTATTTTTTAATGTAAACCGTTGAGTAAGAAGTTTGTAGTTTTGCACGCATCATTCTTTGAACTTGGCCCTGACCATGACTCCTCATAATAATTCTTTTTGCAAGCCATTATCCTTTTATGGCAGATATGAAATTGGCTTAATTAAATGCCAGGCAAACCTCAATACATATTCTTGGGAATTATAACAAGTGAACATATAATTTACATTACCCTAATAATGTTGCATTACGTATAATAAATTGTTTGGGAGCTTTTTGTACTTTTAGAATACCTAAATTTTAAGATTTTAATAAACTTAAAATTCTATCTAAATTTATGCTTATAAATGTTATTTGTTTTCAAGTGAGGTACAATAATTATCCAATTATCCTTAAAAGAAGAACTCTATAATTCTTAAAAGAGCACTATCACCCAATAAAAGCAGGAAATTAAACTTTGATAATGACTAATGACTTGACAGGATCAAGCAGACTTAAAATCCAAGGACAATTTTAACTATACTCTCAATGACTGTTTCTTGAACCAATATCACACTGACAATAGTATGAAAACTAAAGGGGTAACCTGAAATTTTTCATAGGAATTCACTCAAAAACAAGAAAGTATAATAAGTTGTCTTGTGTGTTTTACATATATGCAGATAAATACTTCCCAAATTCTAAAAGAATTTTATGTTGTACACTTTTACATAATAATATTTTGGGCTCCGCAAAGTTACATATAATTTTAAAACATAGGATAAAGAATGTAAACATTTAGAACAGCCCCTTCCTTTTAGCATATTGTGAACTGCTTAATATTACTAAAAGGAGATAAAGTAACAGATAAGGTGAGTTAAACTCATCATATTTGAAAGAGAGGCAGATACGAATGGAAAAAAAAAAAGATATTTAAATCCTGGATGGCTAACATCACAACAAATATGTGATATGGATTAACTGGGAGGAAAATACAATTAGTGCCATAGTCAGATAATCTAAAGCAGAAAGGACCCCAAGATGGATCACCCGACAAGACTGATACATATGTCCAAAGTCTTACACGCCTTTTACTTTCTACTTTTATTTCAGATTTTTTCCTCTTTTCCCACAGTCAGCCCTGCACTGACAATGGAAGAGTGGGAGACAGTGGAAAAAGATAAAAAGGCTGTTATGTCTACATTGGTCTTTCTTATGACTATGCCTCCCTTTGCACTCTCAGCTCCAATTATACTGGCCATTTTGCTATTCTTAAATGAGCCAAGTCCAGGCTACATCAAGGCCACTGCACTTACTAATTTTTTTTCCAAATTGTTTGTTTCATTCATGCATCTGTTCAAGTATCACTTTTACAAAGAGCTTATCTCCATCTGCTCCTCATATTGCTCTATCTTCATAGAAATTTGCATTATCAAAGACCATAATTAATATTTGTTAAATTGTTTATTTTTAATTATTTCCCATAAGAATGTTACTTTCATGAGGGGAGAGACTGTCTTTTTGCTTACTGCCAAATAGCCAGTGAAGTGTAGTTGGCATTTGGTAGGTTTAAATACTTGTTGACCAAGTGGATGAATATTTCAGAAATCATAGCTCTTACAAAACTTAGATTTTTTTTTTTTTAAGAAACAGACAGAAAAAAATAAGCTGCTCTGTTCCTAAAGTTTAAAAAAATGGCTATCCCAGGCAGGAAGGAAAGAAATAAATAAGAAATGATGGGAGCGGAGAATAAGTGAAGAGAGGGATGCTGAGCCCTAACACCTGTGGTGAGTTCTGGTGAGTCAAGAAGACATCTGAGAAGGGAATGTCTATTGGGAACTGTGTCTTGGTGTGTAAGATGAGATCCGCATGCGCCGATTCCTATGCCCTAGCATATCAGGTCACAGGACATGAAAAAAGAAGTGAAATATTTTAGTAGTTACTAATGGAGCTCAAACATCAAGTACTGGCTTGGTGGTTCTAATCCCTGATACTGGATAAGCTCCCTGGAACCTTGAGATACTTCTGCGGATGGGAAAAAATACGCAAATAACTGGTTAAGCTACTTCCACTCTAGTAAATGGGGACTTGTAGTACAATCGTTAGATTAAGTATTTGTTTCTTGTGCACTTGAATTTATGTGCTGAGATTCATAACTGCCACACTTACAGTTCAACTGAGTGAGAGTACATGTATTTCTGATTTCCATTTGCTTGTTTTCTACTGTACATGCAGGTGAATGTGAGGAGGATGCATTAATTTAAACACTTGACACTTAGACAACAGGGGAATTTTTTTGCTAGTGTTTGGATTAGTTTTTAACACACTATAAAGAATGTTGGCAAAAACGTAGTGACATCTGTACTGACAGTGTGAAAGCACTGAGGTCAACAACTGCCACGATGGCAAGTATGAATCTATTGCCCAAATGTGTTCAAGTCAGCACCACATGTTGCAAAGAAATTACAGAAGCCAGCATCTTTCAAAAACAGTTTTGAGAAATGTCACATAATTGTCAAATATATTAGCTATCTTATTAAATAGGAGACTTTTCCAGAATTATCGCTCATGGTCTAGAATCAAGGTGGAGGCTTGAATATGTCACATGAGACAAACTCATTATTTTTGCTGATGAAAATAATCTCAAACACACCACCTCTCTCAAACATGTTTATACAATATGTTTGGAATGGTATGGATTTTTTTTATTTTTTAATAAGCTGAAGGGCTTACTTTAGCAATGGGAGCTTGTACTGTTAAAGTGCATAATGTTGCAGATAAAGTTTTAGTGGATGGATTCTGGATTCAACTTGACAAACAAAATAAATGTTGAGTATCTTGAGAATTTAGGAGACTATCTGAGACAAATGCCACTGACCTGATATTTAATGTAAAATATCATCATTAATTTATCATACTTTAAGATATACTTGAAAAAATTATTTTTCACCAAAAATAACGTTCCAAACTGGCTGAGGAGCCCAGTATTCTACTCATTTAAAATGTTTCAGCTATCAGAGGATACAAGCAGTTACTAGATGTTATTAAAGTTATTAGAGGTTGTGATTGATTGGACTGTGAATAAAAATCTCTCTACTATTGAGGATTCTGCTTATTTGAAATGAAAAGCATCCTGTGAATAGAACGTTAGCTGTTATTATTGCAGCTGTCTATCTCGATATATTTGGATTTTTCTCTGTTCAATTAACCAAAACAAAATCGTGAGATAAAATGGATGCTAAGACTTACATGTGCTTAATTTTTTTTCATGCAACATTTCCTAATACAAATTTTTGGTTATGTTCCAAAAACACTTCGTGATTTCCAAATATCCACATTTTTTTGGATGACTTTATTTCACATAAATGCTATAAAACTGAACTTAATATATACTATTAGTATGCCAGTATCCTTTCTGGAGCTTACAATCTCATAGGGGAGTCTCTACCACACATGTTGATATGATATTACAACTGTAGTAAGTGTTGTAAAGGAAAGGTATATGTTGCTATGTGAGTCTGTGACAGTTTTTGTTTTTTTTACTTTTTTTAAGACATAAACTCAAAGAAGGCTTGCTGTAGGAAGTCTTGCTTGAATTGAGGTCTAAGGGACTAACCGGACTACAGCAGGGAAAGCCTGTAGGGTGAAGAGCATGTGCAGAAGGTGGGTGTGACTGCAAAGCTGTGATCAATAGGGCAGGATGGGAGGCAAGAGTTGAGATGAGAATCAGCTAGGGCTCAAGCTAGGGAGCTCAGCCTTCATTCTAAGGCCAATGGGAAGTCACTGAAATCATCCCAGTAAGAAATTACTTGATCATATATGAACTTCAAAGAAGTCACTCTGGCTTTATGAGGAGAACAAATTAGAAAGAGAGAGGATGATGGAAGACAAAGGTAATAGGCTACTGCAGTATTCCAAGTGAGAGAAAATGGTAGCTTAGGCTATCAAACTTTGAGAGAAAATAGTAGATAGGATGAGTTGGTTTACTTTAAAGTAGAAAATTACAACAAATTGCCTTTGAGTATATAAGGGGTCCTTTGGGTTTGTTTGCTGTTTGGGTTTTTAACCTGATTAACAGCATGAATGGTGATACCACTCATACATTATTCTAGGCCTCTATTTCTTCCTGTATAACATGCAGGGGTTGATTTCTAATATTGTCTCTAGATCTAACATTACATAGGGGAGTTCACCAATTAGTGAAGGACTCAGACAAAACCAGCTTACCATAATGTCCCACCAACTAAGACCATCTTTCCTTTGGTCTCTCGTCAGTGACACATTATGGCAGATCTGACTTACATGAAAGGAACTAGAATAAAATACGAGTTCTAGTTCGTGATGTAAAGGTTGAAGTTAAATTGGATTTCTACAGAGGTTATCTTCAAAAACATGAAATAAAGACTGTTTTTTACCATGCATTTTAAAGTTTCATTTTCAGCTCTTTCATGCACTGCCTTCTTCTAGACGTGTGGAATCACTCAGTGCCAGGAACACACCTGAGGCAAAAATAATCTCTAAAAGCTCCCAAACTTACTCATTTTGCTCTAGCAATACTTTGACGAGCTTAAAGTTCTTAATCAATATTTGCTTGTGGTTTTGAGGATGATGCCATTTGCATAGTTACAATATAGACTTTATGCTGTGTGCTTTACCTGTTGAATGTGCTCATACTCAGTGGTGATGTTTGCCTTTACAGTAATTATCATATTGATCATGGAAAATGGGAAAGTAAGCCTTGGTGCTATGCATGTTATCACCCTCCCTGCTGAAGCTTGCAGATACAGCATGAAAATAAAGCTGGACATAGTTATAATCTCTTTAATACCTTCTAAAAATGCACTTTAATTCTAATTTCTAAACTCATCTCTCTCCTTAGATGATATGTAGATATATAAAAACATCACTAACATAAACATTTGTGTCATATATTTTAATTTAGTTTTTCATTCTTTCTATTTAGCTTTCCATATCTTTAAGATTATTTTCAAAAATATTTATGGTCTCATTTCATAAATCTTTATTTACACTCTGTGTTAAATTGTACAATCCATGTTAAATAATATAAGTTCACATGAATATTCTTGCCAATTCTTTCTTGTGTGGAGAAGACCTAGCATCTACCAATCAATAAACTCCTATTTAACATGAATTTGAGGTAGAAGGTTTTCTCTCGATGATGAATTTTCTGTTTTCCTAGTTTAGAGAAGCATTTGCCGGCCCCAAAGAAATGTGGTCTATATAGCTTGTTACAGACACTTTTCTGGGCTCTTTCTTAAGAAGCAGCATTGTATAGAGGGGAAAACACTAGGAAAGGAGTCAAAGAACTTCTTTTTACTACAAGTCATGTAAGCTCCCTGAGTTTCAATTTCTTCATAAGTAAAATAGGTATAATAATATCTCCCCTGCTTACTTTATAGAATTGTTTTGAGAATGAAATGAGATAATTTAAAAGCACTATAAAAGCTGTAAAGTACTATACTTGTGAATATATATCACCATTTTTATGGGGAAGCCTTTTGTTATATAAACAAAGCATGCATATTAGTTTTATTATTACATGATTATGATAATATTGCTGATTACTGTATGTTTCCTATGGCTGACATAACAAACGACCCCAAATTTGGTGGTTTAAAACAATACAAATTGATTATCTCATAGTTCTGGAGGCTGAAATTAGCTTCCCTGGGCTGATGTCTCCATGTCACCAGTCTTGTTCCTTCTGGAGGCTCTAGGAGAGGTGTCCTTGCCTTGCCTTTTCTAGCTTCTGGAGCCCACCTGTACTCCTTGGCCCATGACCCCTCTGATGCATCACATCAACCTCTTGCTTTCATCATCATGTTGCCTCTCCTCTCCTCTAGTCAAACCTCCTGTCTCCCTCTTCTAAGGACACTTCTGATTATATTTAGGGCCCACCCTGATAATCCAGGGTAACAACATCATTTTAAGATCTTTAACTTTATCACATCTGAAAAGACCCTTTCGCCTGAAAGGTAACATTCACAGGTTCCAGGGAATAGGATGTGGATGTATTGGGGGTCATTATTCAGCCTATGACAATTATTAAAAGATTACCATGGTAACCAAGTACCTGCAAGGATAGGATATCAGATGAATTCAGCTAATTACTGTTTATGAAAGCATTTACCTGCAGTGCACTGCCCTAGAATGGTGAGAGGCTTCTAACCTGAGGACTGAAAAATCCTTGGCATATATTCAATATAAAAATTCATTGGTCCAATAATCAATAAACACTGAAAGTATCACCACTACAACGTAGGTAATCCTGAAATGTTGTGACATGAAAATGGCCCTCATGTTAGAAAGGCTAGAGGAGTGGCTGAGCCTCTACAGGGGAGGCTAGGACCGAATGACTAGAAGCATCAAAAGCCAGGGAGGCTCTGTGCTCCCAGCCCCATTTTACAGCAGCAAGAGGATTGTCTGCTTAAGTATTGGACTTCCAAAAATGCATCTGGTTCATTAAAGGGTCTTTGAGGTAAAAATAAATAAAATTAATAATAATAATAATACTTGCCTGGAAAAGGCTGTTCCAAAATGCTGTGATTCTGTCCAGAATACCTTGACAAGGTATGAGTGAGGAATGTCTTTTTACATATAAATCATTAATGGTTCCAGCACTCCCTTAAAGGGAACAGTGCACTGACCCAGGGTTACTTTCTCCCACATATAATGACGTTAATACTTCTTTTCTATAAAAGCACTAACCAGTCAGAGAGGTTTTGGTTGTTGTTGTTTTTAACTTCACTGTTCTTTAGTAAGTGATCAATTATGATAATGGGTCTTCTTAGAATTCAAGGATAAACAGAAGTCTTGAGCAAATTACAGTTCTTTACAATTGCTGAATTCGTAAATGAATTCTCACATGTTTAGGGCTATGCTGGCAAAGCAGTATGAATTTTATTCTAAGTGGCTTAAAGTAAATTAGCATCCTTTCTCATCCCACCCACTATTCACTAGCAATTCTTAACCACAGTCCAAATTTGTTTAACATTTTGATTGAGTTATAGGTAAAATAATAACCATAAGGCAATTTTTCAATTTGTATACAATTTATGCAGTTTTTAAGTTTTAACTCAGAAGTTTATGGAATCTTAACACATGAATTAGAAAAACCGGATTAGGTTAATACAATCTGAATACTTGCCTTTTATCTATATTGGCTATATAAATGTGTGATTTTATCTAAAGGAAACAACTGACAGTTGCTCATAGAATAAGAAATCTAACCTTTGCAATTTATGTTTTGGAAAAAACACGGACTTCAGACTATGTCTGATTAATAGATCTAAAGTCAAGAAACAATTTAATGTAGTGTAGAATACGCACTGTGTTATCTTTTCGCTCCTTTGTCTGTTCTCTATAAACTACACCCATATCTCTGACTTCCACCTGCTCATCACTATTGAGCCCTTTTAGCATGATTTCAGCCTGAGCCCATTCCCACCCAGTGTCTACATTTCCCTGTGGATACTGATGTGGTTATCAATCATACGCCTCCCAGGCTTCAAAGCTGTGGATCTCTTGAGTCATTTTTAACTTTTCCCTGTTCTTTATCCCAATATGCTAGTAGAAACCAAATAGCCCCTTTTCCTTTTAAATATCCTTTGCTTTTTATCTTATCAATATTTCCAATTAGCTATGCCATCACCCTGGACAGAAGCCTTGTCACTATTTATTTTGACTTGTTCGGTGGCCACTGAATTTAATCTCCCAGGTTTAGCTTAACCTTTCCATCTGATTATTACACAAATTATTTTTATTGTTTTTGCTTTTTTTACTCTCTTAAAAATGCTTGCTGGTTCTTCCTCAAGTCCTTCACCACTTTTTTGAGTCTTTTCATCATTGAGCCTTATCCTACCAGTCTGACTTGATTTCCACAGCTCATGCTTCCTCAGCCACAGAAATTTTAATTTTTCACTGCTCCAAATTTGTTCCTCCGTTTATGTTCCTTTATTTTGTTGTAATGTCATCCTTTTTTCTATTAAAATTCCACAGGCATTTAGATTACTCTCTAGAGTTTTCTTTTATGTTTGAAGTATTTCACACAAGCATAAAACACCCCTCTGGCTGTCACCAGTGAAGCAGAAAGACCAGTGAGAAAGCAATGAAGCACTCTATTGCCAGAGGTGACTTGATAGTAGCCAGGCTTTCCATAGAAATTATATAGGTTATTAGATGATAACATTATGGCTAATTTTGCTGATGATAATCATCCAATTTCAGAATGCGATTTTTGTCTGAGTTTTAGAACTATATATGGAATTCTTCACTTTCATTACTAAAAATAATTTAAATGTAATTAACAGATCTAGGCAAACACTTATTTTCACAGCATTCCCGTTATGACTTGACATATCAAGTTGGCTTTATATTTTTAACATTTTTTTGTAAATTAAACAAATTTACAAAATATGTTTGATTACAAAAACATATGTAACAAAATTGTAGTGATTTCAAGAAAGTGCTTAAAAATAAGAGTTGGGTCATCTACCATCTTCAAAATTTCAGAACCATCAATGAAAGATTATAAATGTGAGACCACTGAAACCCAGGGAGTGAGTTTTCAACTGCAATTTGTTTGACTATGGAAACTATAGGTTTTAATATTGTAAATATTCCTCTAACAATTTCCTAAAGAATTTAGGTTGACTTCTGCATGAGGACACCTTAAACAAATGTAGGAACTACTGTTATGAAATAAGCATTTTATCTCTTCTGTAACTAGTACCCTATCATTAAAGTCAGTAAAACGGAGATTGTTTTGAAGAATACAAGTAGTTATGCTTGGAATTTACAAAATTGCTTTCAAACCACACTTCTTTCTCCAAATTAACTCCTCTGATGGACTGTTTTTCTGGCAGTCTTTTTCTGCTTCCTCAAGCTATAATTAGTCATTGAAGATTGTCTCAGTGCATGCCTGGAAGACATTGTAAACTCCAGTCATAATTCTTTCTTCTTGTTAAGAAAAGTCCCTCTCTGAATGATATAATCTGAGGAACCTAAAGACCGAAAGAGATTTTGGGACATCATGACCACTATTCCTCTTTACTAGTCTGTAACAGTAGCATACGTACAAAATTATTGGTGCTCTATCCTTTTAAAGATACCAGTAAAGAAGAAGCAAAACTAGTAAAGTCAGAACAAAAAAACTTGCCTAATTTGCACATTTTGTTGGAACAGAAAAAAATTACCCTGATTTTAATAAGTATTTTTTGTCTGCATGCAGTGATAAAACTAATAAACTATAAAGATTGAAAAAATCAAAGCCAGTCATTCATAATGTATTTGCAGTTACACTGCAGCTCATTTCTAGTTTCAGGCTAAAGCAACATTTAAATGCTAGATATTTGATATTTGCAATTTTGAGAGGAAATGCTGAATCGGTTTAAAATAACTTCAAAGATGTAGATATTCATGTGAGAATTAATTGGCATGAAGAAGAAGGAAAACTGCTGAAATGATTTACATTTACCTCTCCATGAAATCTCCTGGGTTTCACACTAAACATTATCCAATGCTTAGTTGTAACTTTAGGCATTTTTTCATTAATCACAGCTAAAACACAGAAGTTCTGACAATAACAAATATGGAATGTATCCTACTTTCTCTGTGTAGTTGTGATGGAGAAAGCAATATAAAGTAAACTCAACAAGTCACAACATAAAGAGCACAAATCAGTGAGCCCAGAAGTAGGACAACTTTCTTCACCAGTCCAAACTCACAGAATCAGATTTTCCATGTCCCGGTCTGGGAAACACAGTTTACAAACGCTGAATGCTTAAGTTTTTGCTCTCAAACATAATAACCTTTGGTCTGTAATTGCTAAGTGTTCCACAGTTGCTAATTCTTGTTGAGTCTCTCCCAACCAGACATAATGGGAACTAATTTAGGTGTAATATATGCAACTTATCATCTACTAGAAGTTAAAATTTTCATTTGATTTTGTACCTTCACCCTGGTGTGTAGCAGAGTACTTTGCAATAAACTATTACTAAATAAAAATAAAGTGATAACAAACAAAAATTCTGGTCTACCCAAATGATCTTTCTAAAATTTTCAAACTGATCTTAATCTTTCTCTTTTAACAAACCACCAATGTATAATGCATAGTATTTTATGTTTTAAAGAAAGTGAACTAAACTGAATAATCAGGATATGCACCCCTAAGCCTGCACAGTTAGTAGAACAATAAAAGGAGACCTTTAGTAAAAATGACATAGAATATGTAGGGGATAAACTACACATACATGGCAACTGACTAGAATTAAGCAGATACATAAAACAAATAAATTATGCCTTATGAATTAAAAAATGAATATAAGAATAAAAATGCAATTAGAACTTTAGAAGATGAAATGGAAGCAGTGTTTCACAATATAAAGTAAAAATAAAACAAATTTTAAATCAAGAATAAAAACAGAGAATTTCAGAGTAGATCCAGGAGACAAAATATTCAATTAAAGAAGTATCAGAGAGAGAAAAATAAATTTATGGAGGAAAACAGTAATTGAAGAAAAATCAATTGAAAAAATGCTTTAGTTTGGATTGAAAGGGAGTACTGAGCACCAGAAAGGATTCCTTCCTTCCTTTAGTCTTTCAATAGATATTTATTCAGCAAATATTTATTTAGCATACTATATGCCAGGCACTGTTGTAAGTAGTAAGGATATAACTGGGAGTACAGATTATTAGCAGGGGAAGACAAGCAATAAATAAGTTAATAATTAGTATATTATGGAAAGACAGTGCATAGCAAGGGTTTAGAGAGGTCTGGAGGGGTGATGTTTTTCTTCTATACCTTTATTTTCTTTCCCACTTCATCTGACTTGTACATAGAGTGATGTATAAATATTTCCATTAAGTAGGACAAAAAAAAAAACTTTACAGAAATAAAAGAAGACCTGAATTATCTACTGAAAGGTCCTATCATGTTTCTAGAAAAACTGACTTGCAATGATTATTGCATGCCCTTGTATTTCTTTGTTTCTTTCTAGCTATGAGATCTTTATCTTCTGTAGATTCTGCTTTACAGAGGTGGTTGTCATGCTTCACAGGAGATAGATGATAGATAGCTAGCTAGGTAATAGACAGATACATAACTGTAATATACACATAAATAACATGTCTTTATTGTAAATTATGGCTTTTAGCATTTAAAAAGTCCTCATTTATAGGCTTAATAATTTTTGGATCAAATTTTACTTGCCTGATTCCAAGATCAAAATCTGTAATCTGTTACTTCTATTTGTGTGGTATACTTTGTATCTTTTTTTTTTTTTTTTTTTTTTTTACAAATTCTGAATCATTTGCTTTACTGGTGTCTTTTGTACATAGCATAGCATTGTGTTTTGCTTTTTGAGCCAAACTGAAAATTGTTTTATTTTATGAGGTGAACTAAGCCCATACACATTTACTGATAAGGCTGTGATGTCTGGTCTCAACTCTGATATATTATTTTATCTTCAATTACTATGTGTATTAGGTGATATTTGCTTTCTGTACTTGGATGATTCTCTTTTCTTCCTGATAGTTAAAATTTATTTTGATATTTGAAAGGTTTGTATTTTTGTTCTAGTGGTCACCTTCCTACTTATACCTTTTTTAAAATGCCCTTAATTCCCTGACATCTTTTACTACCTGTTTTGTCAGTGTTTAATGTTATCTTTGACTTCTACCTATTGTCTATGCTACATTCCACTTTCCATAGCCCTTCTCCTCCCTCCTTTTATTTGCATTATATCCACTTTGTCAAACATAAAATGTACATATTCTTCCCCATACTATTTATTTTTCTCTCTTATGCCCAGCTTTGAGTCATAGTTCTACGACACTGTCACCAGCAGTCCTTTTGCCAGTTTCCCTACTCATGTCATAGTTTGATGAAGTTCATTCTCTAGTAGATTGCTGAATAAGAGCTCAGGGTTAAAGAATTTTCTGAGTTTTTATATGACTAAAATAAGATTTCTATAGCCTTGGCATTTGAAGGACAGCTTAGCCAGATATAGCCCTCTTGGTTCACAATTTTTCCCTTGAGCTTTTCCTTGCTTTGCATGCTGCTTTTGCCAGAATTATGCCAGTTTAATTCTTTTACCTTGGTATGTTATTTGATCTCATTTTTCTGAAACTTTGAAGATTACTTTTATCTTTAAGCTCTAATCATTTTACCAGGATATGCCACAGAGTTTATCATTTCAGTACTTCCATTTTAAAAATTGTATTTTGGGGAGGGGAAGATGGCGGAAGAGTAAGACACGGAGATCACCTTCCTCCCCACAGATACACCAGAAATACATCTACACGTGGAACAACTCCTACAGAACACCTACTGAACGCTGGCAGAAGACCTCAGACATCCCAAAAGGCAAGAAACCCCCCACGTACCTGGGTAGGGCAAAAGAAAAAACAGAGACAAGAGAGTAGGGACTGAACCTGCACCAGTGGGAGGGAGCTGTGAAGGAGGAAAGGTTTCCACACACTAGGAAGCCCCTTGGCGGGCGGAGACTGCGGGTGGCATAGAAGGGAGCTTCAGAGCCCCGGAGGAGAGCACAGCAACAGGGGTGCGGAGGGCAAAGCGGAGACATTCCCGCACAGAGGATCGGTGCCGACCGGCACTCACCAGCCCAAGAGGCTTGTCTGCTCACCCGCCGGGGCGGGTGGGGCTGAGAGCTGAGGCTCGGGCTTTGGTCGGAGCGCAGGGAGAGGACTGGGGTTGGCTGCATGAACACAGCCTGAAGGGGTTAGTGCACCACGGCTAGCCGGGAGGGAGTCCGGGAGAAGGTCTGGAGCTGCCGAAGAGGCGAGAGCCTTTTTCTTCGCTCTGTTTCCTGGTGCGTGAGGAGGGGGGATTAAGAACGCTGCTTAAAGGAACTCCAGAGATGGGCGCGAGCCGCGGCTAAACACGCGGACCCCAGACACGGGCGGGAGATGCTAAGGCTGCTGCTGCCACAACCAAGGGGCCTGTGTGCAAGCACAGGTCACTACCCACACCCCTCTTCCGCGGAGCCTGTGCAGCCCACCACTGCCAGGTTCCTGGGATCCAGGGACAACTTCCCCAGGAGAACGCACGGCGCGCCTCAGGCTGGTGCAACATCACGCCGGCCTCTGCAGCTGCAGGCTCGTCCCGCACTCCGCGCCCCTCCCTCCCCCCGGCCTGAGTGAGCCAGAGTCCCCGAATCAGCAGCTCCTTTAACCCCATCCTGTATGAGCAAAAAACAGACGCCCTCCAGCGACCTACACGCAGAGGCGGGGCCAAATCCAAAGGTGAGCCCCTGGGAGCTGTGAGAACAAAGAAGAGAGAGGGAAATCTCTCCCAGCAGCCTCAGAAGCAGCGGATTAAAGCTCCACAATCAACTTGATGTACCCTGCATCTGTAGAATACATGAATAGACAA
This sequence comes from Lagenorhynchus albirostris, assembly GCF_949774975.1. NCBI lineage: Eukaryota > Metazoa > Chordata > Mammalia > Artiodactyla > Delphinidae > Lagenorhynchus > Lagenorhynchus albirostris. Next base: position 63,193,340 of record NC_083102.1, read on the forward strand.
CGAATCATCCCAAATTGAGGAAGTGGACTTTGAGAGCAAGATTTATCATTTTTTCCCCTTTTCCTCTTTTTGTGAGTGTGTATGTGTATGCTTCTGTGTGAGATTTTGTCTGTATAGCTTTGCTTCCACCATTTGTCCAGGGATCTATCTGTCCGTTTTGTTTTTTTTTTTAATTTTTTTTCTTAATAATTAATTTTAATTTTAATAACTTTATTTTATTTTACTTTATCTTCTTTCCTTCCTTCCTTCCTTCCTTCCCTCTTTTAGATAACGAATCATCCCAAATTGAAAAGGTGGTCTATGAGAGCAAGATTTATGACTTTTGCCCCTTTTCCTCTTTTTGTGAGTGTGTATGTGTGTGCTTCTGTGTGAGATTTTGTCTGTATAGCTTTGCTTCCACCATTTGTCCTAAGGTTCTATCCGTCCATTTTTTTCTTAAATTTTTTTCTTAATAAATATGTTTTAATTTAATAACTTTATTATATTTTACTTTATTTTACTTTATCTTTCTTTCTTTCATTTTTCCTTCGTCCCACCATCCCTCCCTCCCTTGCTCCTTTCTTTCTTTCTTTCCTTCCTTTCTTCTTTCTTTCCTTGCTTTCTTCTTTCTTTCTTCCTTCCTTCCTTCCTTTCTTCCCTCCTTTCTTTCTTTTTTTCTTTCTTTCTACTTCTACTAATTCTTTCTCTCTACTTTTTCTCCCTTTTATTCTGAGCCGTGTGGATGAAAGGCTCTTGGTGCTGCAGCCAGGAGTCAGTGCTGTGCCTCTGAGGTGGGAGAGCCAACTTCAGGACACTGGTCCACAAGAGACCTCCCAGCTCCACGTAATACCAAACGGTGAAAATCTCCCAGGGATCTCCATCTCAACACCAGCACCCAGCTTCACTCAACGATCAGCAAGCTACAGTGCTGGACACCCTACGTGAAACAACTAGCAAAACAGGAACACAACCCCACCCATTAGCAGGGAGGCTGCCTAAAATCATAATAAGGCCACAGACACCCCAAAACACACCACCAGACGTGGACCTGCCCACCAGAGAGACAAGATCCAGCCTCATCCACCAGAACACAGGCACTAGTCCCCTCGACCAGGAAGCCTACACAACCCATTGAAACAACCTTAGCCACTGGGGACAGACATCAAACACAATGAGAACTATGAACCTGCAGCCTGCAAAAAGAAGACCCCAAACACAGTAAGATAAGCAAAATGAGAAGACAGAAAAACACACAGCAGTTGAAGGAGCAGATAAAAACACACCAGACCTAAGAAATGAAGAGGAAATAGGCAGTCTACCTGAAAAAGAATTCAGAATAATGATAGTAAAGATGATCCAAAATCTTGGAAATACAATAGACAAAATGAAAGAAACATTTAACAAGCACCTAGAAGAACTAATGATGAAACAAACAAGGATGAACAACACAATAAATGAAATAAAAAATACTCTAGATGGGATCAATAGCAGAATAACTGAGGCAGAAGAACGGATAAGTGACTTGGAAGATAAAATAGTGGAAATAACTACTACAGAGCAGAATAAAGAAAAAAGAATGAAAAGAACTGAGGAGAGTCTCAGAGACCTCTGGGACAACATTAAACGCACCAACATTCGAATTATAGGGGTTCCAGAAGAAGAAGAGAAAAAGAAAGGGACTGAGAAAATATTTGAAGAGATTATAGTTGAAAACTTCCCTAATATGGGAAAGGAAATAGTTAATCAAGTCCAGGAAGCACAGAGAGTCCCATACAGGATAAATCCAAGGAGAAATACACCAAGACACATATTAATCAAACTGTCAAAAATTAAAAACAAAGAAAGCATATTAAAAGCAGCAAGGGAAAAACAACAAATAACACACAAGCGAATCCCCATAAGGTTAACAGCTGATCTCTCAGCAGAAACTCTGCAAGCCAGAAGGGAGTGGCAGGACATATTTAAAGTGATGAAGGAGAAAAACTAAAACCAAGATTACGCTACCCAGCAAGGATCCCATTCAGAGTTGATGGAGAAATTAAAACCTTTACAGACAAGCAAAAGCTGAGAGGGTTCAGCACAACCAAACAAGCTTTACAACACATGCTAAAGGAACTTCTCTAGGCAAGAAACAAAAGAGAAGGAAAAGACCTACAATAACGAACCCAAAACAATTTAGAAAATGGGAATAGGAACATACATATCGATAATTACCATAAATGTAAATGGACTAAATGCTCCCACCAAAATATACAGATTGGCGGAATGGATACAAAAACAAGACCCATATATATGCTGTCTACAAGAGACCCACTTCAGACCTAGAGACACATATACACTGAAAGTAGGAGGATGGAAAAAGATATTCCATGCAAATGGAAGCCAAAAGAAAGCTAGAGCAGCAATTCTCATATCAGACAAAATAGACTTTAAAATAAAGACTATTAGAAGAGACAAAGAAGGACACTACATAATGATCAAGGGATCAATCCAAAAAGAAGATATAACAATTGTAAATATTTATGCACCCAATACAGGAGCACCTCAATACATAAGGCAAATACAAACAGCCATAAAAGGGGAAATCGACAGAAACACATTCATAGTAGGGGACTTTAACATCCCACTTTCACCAAGGGACAGATCATCCAAAATGAAAATAAATAAGGAAACACAAGCTTTAAATGATACATTAAACAAGATGGACTTAATTGATATTTATAGGACACTCCATCCAAAAACAACAGAATACACATTTTTCTCAAGTGCTCATGGAACACTCTCCAGGTTAGATCGTATCTTGGGTCACAAATCAAGCCTTGGTAAATTTACGAAAATTGAAATTGTATCAAGTATCTTTTCCAACCACAACTCCATGAGACTAGATATCAATTACAGGAAAAGATCTGTAAAAAATACAAACACATGGAGGGTAAACAATACACTACGTAACAACGAAGTGATCACTGAAGAAATCAAAGAGGAAATAAAAACATACCTAGAAACAAATGACAATGGAGACACGATGACCCAAAACCTATGGGATGCAGCAAAAGCAGTTCTAAGAGGGAAGTTTATAGCAATACAAGCCCACCTTAAGAAACAGGAAACATCTCGAATAAACAACCAAACCTTGCACCTAAAGCAATTAGAGAAAGAAGAACCAAAAAAACCCCAAAGTGAGCAGAAGGAAATAAATCATAAAAATCAGATCAGAAATAACTGAAAAAGAAATGAAGGAAACAATAGCAAAGATCAATAAAACTAAAAGCTGGTTCTTTGAGAAGATAAACAAAATAGATAAACCATTAGCCAGACTCATCAAGAAAAAAAGGGAGAAGACTCAAATAGATAGAATTAGAAATGAAAAAGGAGAAGTAACAAGTGACACTGCAGAAATACAAAAGATCATGAGAGATTACTACAAGCAACTCTATGCCAATAAAATGGGAAACCTGGAAGAAATGGACAAATTCTTAGAAATGCACAACCTGCCAAGACTGAATCAGGAAGAAACAGAAAGCATGAACAGACCAATCACAAGCACTGAAATTGAAACTGTGATTAAAAATCTTCCAACAAACAAGAGCCCAGGACCAGATGGCTTCACAGGCGAATTCTATCAAACATTTAGAGAAGAGCTAACATCTATCCTTCTCAAACTCTTCCAAAATATAGCAGAGGGAGGAACACTCCCAAATTCATTCTACAAGAACATCACTTTGATACCAAAACTAGACAAAGATGTCACAAAGAATGAAATCTACAGGGCAATATCACTGATGAACATAGATGCAAAAATCCTGAACAAAATACAAGCAAACAGAATCCAACAGCCCATTAAAAGGATCATACACCATGATCAAGTGGGGTTTATTCCAGAAATGCAAGGATTCTTCAATATATGCAAATCAATCAATGTGATAAACCATATTAACAAATTGAAGGAGAAAAACCATATGATCATCACAATAGATGCAGAGAAAGCTTTCAACAAAATTCAACACCCATTTATGATAAAAACCCTGCAGAAAGTAGGCATAGAGGGAACTTTCCTCAACATAATAAAGGCCATACATGATAAACCCACAGCGAACATCATCCTCAATGGTGAAAAACTGAAAGCATTTCCACTAAGATCAGGAACAAGACAAGGTTGCCCACTCTCACCACTCTTAATCAATATAGTTTTGGAAGTTTTAGCCACAGAAATCAGAGTAGAAAAGGAAATAAAAGGAATCCAAATCCTAAAAGAAGAAGTAAAGCTGTCACTGGTTGCAGATGACATGATCCTATACATAGAGAATCCTAAAGATGCTACCAGAAAACTACTAGAGCTAATCAATGAATTTGGTAAAGTAGCAGGATACAAAATTAATGCACAGAAATCTCTTGCATTCCTATACACTAATGATGAAAAATCTGAAACTGAAATCAAGAAAACACTTCCATTTACCAATGCAACAAAAAGAATAAAATATCTAGGAATAAACCTACCTAAGGAGACAAAAGACCTGTATGCAGAAAATTATGACACTGCTGAAAGAAATTAAAGATGATACAAATAGATGGAGAGATATACCATGTTCTAGGGTTGGAAGAATCAAAATTGTGAAAATGACTCTACTACCCAAAGCAATCTACAGATTCAATGCAATCCCTATCAAACTACCACTGGCATTATTCACAGAACTAGAACAAAAAATTTCACAATTTGTATGGAAACACAAAAGACCCCGAATAGCCAAAGCAATCTTGAGAACAAAAAACGGAGCTGGAGGAATGAGGCTCTCTGACTTCAGACTATACTACAAAGCCACAGTAATCAAGACAGTATGGTACTGGCAGAGAAACAGAAAGATAGATCAATGGAACAGGATAGAAAGCCCAGAGATAAACCCACGCACATATGGTCACCTTATCTTTGATAAAGGAGGCAAGAATATATAGTGGAGAAAAGACAGCCTCTTCAATAAGTGGTGCTGGGAAAACTGGACAGTTACATGTAAAAGTATGAGATTAGAATACACCCTAACACCATACACAAAAATAAGCTCAAAATGGATTAAAAACCTAAATGTAATGCCAGACACTATCAAACTCGTAGAGGAAAACATAGGCAGAACACTCTATGACATAAATCACAGCAAGATCCTTCTTGACCCACCTCCTAGATAAATGGAAATAAAAACAAAAATAAACAAATGGGACCTAATGAAACTTCAAAGCTTTTGCACAGCAAAGGAAACCATAAACAAGACCAAAAGACAACCCTCAGAATGGGAGAAAATATTTGCAAATGAAGCAACTAACAAAGGATTAATGTCCAAAATTTACAAGGAGCTCATGTAGCTCAATAACAAAAAAACAAACAACCCAATCCAAAAATGGGCAGAAGACCTAAATAGACATTTCTCCAAAGAAGATATACAGACTGCCAACAAACACATGAAAGAATGCTCAACATCATTAATCATTAGAGAAATGCAAATCAAAACTACAATGAGATATCATCTCACACCAGTCAGAATGGCCATCATCAAAAAATCTAGAAACAATAAATGCTGGAGAGGGTGTGGAGAAAAGGGAACACTCTTGCACTGCTGGTGGGAATGTGAATCGGTACAGCCACTATGGAGAACAGTATGGAGGTTCCTTAAAAATCTACAAGTAGAGCTACCATATGACCCAGCAATCCCACTACTGGGCATATACCCTGAGAAAACCATAATTCAAAAAGAGTCATGTACCAAAATGTTCACTGCAGCTCTATTTACAATAGCCAGGATATGGAAGCAACCTAAGTGTCTATCATTGGATGAATGGATAAAGAAGATGTGGCACATATATATAATGGAATATTACTCAGCCATAAAAAGAAACGAAATTGAGCTATTTCTAGTGAGGTGGATAGACCTAGAGTCTGTCATACAGAGTGAAGTAAGTCAGAAAGAGAAAGACAAACACCGTATGCTAACACATATATATGGAATTTAAGGAAAAAAAAGTCATGAAGAATCTAGGGGTAAGACAGGAATAAAGACACAGACCTACTGGAGAATGGACTTGAGGATATGGGGCGCAGGAAGGGTGAGCTGTGACTAAGCGAGAGAGAGGCATTGACATATATACACTACCAAACGTAAGGTAGATAGCTAGTGCAAAGCAGCCGCATAGCACAGGGATATCAGCTAGGTGCTTTGTGACCGCCTGGAGGGGTCGGATAGGGAGGGTGGGAGGGAGGGAGGGAGGGAGACGCAAGAGGGAAGAGATAATGGCAACATATGTATATGTATAACTAATTCACTTTGTTATAAAGCAGAAACTAATGCACCACTGTAAAGCAATTATACCCCAATAAAGATGTTAAAAAAAATTGTATTTTGTAGGTATATTCATACGGTGAATAGTACTTTTTATACAGAGCTATTCTTGTAAGCAATGCTTGTTAGCAAAAGATTGGAGACAACATAAATGGCAAACAATACGTGACTGATTAGATAAATTATTGTACATTCATAGAGTGGAATAATCTATAGTTATTTTAAAAAGTGACAGTCTTTCACATTCTGAGGCAAAACTGTATCCATGATTTATTCTATTCACCCTATTCCAATCTGACTTCTATTCCCATAGCTCTATTGAAACTGCTCCTGTCAAAGCCACCAAAGGTTTTCATGTTGCCAAAACTAATGGATCCTATTCTGTCTTTCTCTTACCCTACCTATAAATGGTTTCTCTCTCCATTAGCTACTGTTGCTTTCTTGAACACTTTTCTCCTTGAGATTTTGTGATATATGCTGGGGTTTCTTTTTTCCCACACCTTATCATTCCTCCTCTCTTTCTCCACTCAGCTTGCAAATGTTGAAGTAGCTTAGGGCTCAGTTCTTCTTCCTTTAATTTTCCCTACAAGCACTCTCCCCAGGGATCAGAGTCATCAAACAAGATTAAAAGCTCAATTAGAACTTGTCACTCTCAAACCCAGAATTCTCCTTTAATGTTTAATTACATTTATTATAAAATCCAAATACCTTACATGACCTGTAAGATGCAAATGCTTTAGGGCCTGCCTATTCCTCCATCATTGTCATCTCTATTTCACCCCACCCCTATCCGCAATGATCCAGTAACATTGCCTTTTGACATTTTATAGGACATATCATATACTTCTTCACATCTGGAATTTATACTTGTTATTACCTGTTCCTGGGATCTCTTTCCATGGCTTCTCTGTAGCATTTTTTTAATACAGCAGGTTCTTATTAGCTATATATTTTATACATAGTAGTGTATACACGTCAGTCCCAATCTCCCAATTCATCCCACCCCCACCCCCACCCCCCCACCGCTTCCCACCTTGGTGTCCATATGTTTGTTCTCTACATCTGTGTCTCTATTTCTGCCTTGCAAATTGGTTCATCTGTACCATTTTTCTAGGTTCCACATATATGCGTTAATATACGATATTTGTTTTTCTCTTTATGACTTACTTCACTCTGTATGACAGTCCCTAGGTCCATCCACATCTCTACAAATGACCCAATTCCGTAACTTTCTATGGCTGAGTGATATTCCATTGTATATATGTAGCACATCTTCTTTACCCATTTGTCTGTCGATGGGCATTTAGGTTGCTTCCATTACCTGGCTATTGTAAATAGTGCTGCAAAGAACATTGGGGTGCATGTGTCTTTTTGAATTATGGTTTTCTCTGAGTATATGTCCACCCTGTAGCACTTTTTTCAAAACTGAGCTTAAATATCATGTTGTGAGAAAACACTTCCTCTCCACACCATCTAAAATATTGTTTTAGCCTCTGATGTGGGAGATGTATACATCATGGGAAGGAAAAAATTGATGATCCATTGAGATACAGGAAGAAAGTATTAAGTTGTCCATTTATACTTGTTTTTGTTACGTACTTTCAACTATCTGTGTATATGCTTTATAAAATTTATAATGATGAAATAATTATTATACACATATACATACATATATAAATTTAAACAAATATTCTTCTATAAAAGTGTATACAAAATTTTTAATTAATATGTGTACTTAATGATATATGCTTAAAGACCACTATTCTTGCATTACTCTGTTTATAGCTTTTGTGACTTGATTATGAGCTATAATTATTTTCTATGTATTTATCTATTTTTTGTTTCCCAAATAGATCATAATTGTCATATTCACTACTGTATCTTCAATACCTAGTATTATTTGAGTGATTAAATGAATGAATGAACTACAATATACGTAACTTAATTTACTGGTATAATTTAGTATGTATAACATCAAATATAATAAAATATTATGTAATTTTATACATACTTTTTATATTAGGAAAAAACTTTAAAATTATTATGAGTTTTAATACAAAATTTACAATGCCTCTTAGATAAAAGAATAAAACTAATCTTTTACTCAGAAACCTAACAGAAACTGAATAGGTGGAGAGTGATACTGTTTTCCTAGCTCATACACCTTAAAAATGCTAGTGTCTTTTGCTTATGAAAATGTAAATTTTGAGCAATTCCCATTAGAATCCTAACTTCGCCAAAAACTGGACTAAATAATTCCAAATATTATTGGAATGATAATATTTGAAACTGCTAAATAGTTTTAGAAAGTAAAAAATTAGTAGTAGAAAGTGCTTTTATAATGGATATTAATACTACAATCAGGAAAAAGAGAAAGTTCCTGAAAGGACTCAACATCACCCCTGGCATAGACTCCTAAAGCCCTTGAAATTTCCTGAGCATAAGAGCAATAGGGAAGAGGTGGCCAAGATGGCAGAACAGGAAGATCCTGAGCTCACCTCCTCTCACAGGCACACCAAAATTACAATTACAATTATTTGCAGAGCAACTATTAATGCGACAGGCTGGAAGAGTAACAGAAAAGATCTTCCTACGACTATAGATAAAAGGAACAACCACAATGAGATGGGTAGGAGGGGTAGAGACACAGTATAGCCAAGACCCACACCCTTCAGTTTGGTCAATCTACAAATGGAAGGATAATTACAATTGCAGAGGTTATATAACCAGTATAATATGATATTAGGTAAATGACTAGATAAGAGAAAGCTCAATTCAGGTTCATACTTAGTTCATTAAAAGTTCCAGTATATCTGCCCATTTAGATTAGTCCCAAATGAAAAGAAATCCTTTAATAGTACCATGGAATGGAAACTGACTATTGCACATACTACTGCATGCTAAATATAAGCATACATTTCTCCATCATTGTGATTTAAAAATGGTAACAGTTTGGTTTTCAAAGGGTTTTCAAATTTAATAAGGATCAAGAAATTAAATATTAATATGTTCTAAAAATTTTTGAACAAATGAGTTTCAACTGGTAAAGATTCAGGATACAGAAGGATAGTATCAAAATTTCTGGACAGTTGTAGGTACAAATATTTCAACAGCATATTTATTATTATATTTTCATATTTGAAAATGGAAATAAACTATTGCTTTTAGAAAACAAACTACAGAAAGTAAAACTTAACAAAATCCTCTTTGCTGATGGGAATATATTGAAGATCGTCAATTTCTTGTCAGTGAAATAAGAGAGCTTGCAATCCAACCCAAGCAAAGTCAAGGAGAAATATGATATATATCACAAGATGATTTAGGATAAATTTCTCTGACAAATAAATAATTTACTCATAATGGGAAAGAAAGTGTTGAGTTTTTAAACATCTTACTCATTTTTCCTAATATTAGCCTATGATTAATACATATTAAACTGTACTGAAGATTTCAAGGCAGAGACATGTTACATACACAGCCCACAGAAAGGCTAAATTTTTGAAAAATCTTATCTAACAAAGATCAAATTTCTCCAAAGTCCCTCCTGACCATCCTGTAATCATGGTGTGTGTGTGTGTGTGTGTGTTTGTGTGTGTGTGTTTCCCAAATATATCTAAATGTATATAATTTTTAAAACTCATATTTCTCTCCAACCCTTAACAAGTTTTCTTATGTATCATCCAGTCTCAATGGTTTGTCTCAGTCTCTCTCATTGATTCTGCTCCCCCCAACCCCATTAACTTCTAATTTTATGCAGAGTAATTTACTCCACTTTAACCTCTAATTCCAAACTTGCACATACAAATCATAAAATTGGTCAGACTAAACAGGCCTTCAAATTGTTAGGACACATCCTCTTAAGAGTATGGAGTGGTGTTCTAAAATATGCACTTGTTCTCTCTTCTCTCTCTCTTTCTCTCTTTCCCTTGAGCCAGTTTCCTGGCAATGCAACTTATGGTGTCACACAGGGCTCTGTGCACGGCAGGGTCCCATACTTGGTTAAGGCTCTCCTGTCATCTTTTTGAAATTTTTAATAACTTTTGAACAAGGGGTCCTGCATTTTTTTTTTTTTTTTGCACTGGGCTCTTCAAATTGTGTAGTCTGTTTTGATCTCTCTGATGTTTCTCTCTGTCTCTGCCTCTGTCTCTCTATCTCTCTGTCTCTCTCTCTCTCACACACACACACTCAAGATTAAAAACTCATAGGTGTAAGCCTGTAAAACTGAAACAACAGTGTTACATAAAGAGAAATGGACACATAGTTTTTTATGGGGAGGTAATGAAATGTATATTCATATTTATTCATGTTGTTTCATATCCCGGAAAAGCTTGCTATTTGAAATATGAGGTTTTAAAAAGAACAACAGAACCAGAAATGTTTAGCAAAACCAGAAATATTAACAGGTCAATTTTATACATATAACAGTGCCAAACTATATGAATCCTTAAGATTTTTGTGAGAAATTCCAAGAGGTATTAATTAATAAATGTTTAGAGAGTTTGAGTTCCTTTACTAAATGACAGATTAGTATTAATTTTATGTCAGGAATCCAGAAATGATTTGTTCTTCCTCCATCACTTGTAATTCCATATGATCAAGTCTCATGTGAACTAACTGTGTGGAATTGAAAATAACACTACAAAGTGTACAAACCTTAGAGAGTCTGAGTCATCTTTTATTGTGCTTGATTATCAGCTAGTCTTTCATTTTCATATTGTTGCTAAGTGCTTTTCCATCTAATTGCACAGGGACTGATTTGTTTAGCAACCTCTGTTTAGAATCAGGCTTTGTTCTTTCCACTGTGGACACCAGTCTGGCATTGTTTTTCTGCTCCCATTGTTTCATAGAGCACATTTCAACACAAGCATTTTGTGATTCAATTATCCTCCCCTCATCCCTCCTGTATATAAGTGATATTAACCTTTGGCTCTAAATATATGCTTCTAAGAGCTGCTTTGGACTATTCATTGAAAAAGACAGGAAAAAAACCCCAAACATCTATGTTGCTACACCTTAACATAAAATAGTCATACTCAATTAAATGACAACAGTAATCAAAATGAAAATAGAGAATATATACATTTTAGAAGCACCAGGATAACTCTAGTTGACATCTCATCATATTTCATAAATTCATATCACAATTTTTTCAAAGTAATTGTGAAAAATTATTCACACAATATAGTTAGATGCATTTAAGCTGTGAATTATCTCATCCCAAGAAATGTAAAGCACAGGATCTAACTAAGTAGAGTGACAATTATGTCATTGTAAGAATAATATACAATGTAGGATTAAAAAAAAGCTTTTAATCATATTTCCTTAAGGTTTTTATTCCTTTTAGAAACCTTTATGTACTAAGGCTCTCATAGCATGAAAACCAAAAAGAGAAACTAAATCTACTGAAAAAATTTACAGAAAATTAAAAAAAAAAATTTGGATGGATAGATCTAATCCATAGCCTAAATATATTTATTCATGAATAAGATAAATAAATGGTAAAGGGAAAATAAAATATTTGTTCCACTTCTTAATGTTAAGTTATATAACTGCCACTTGAAATTCTCATCTTGAAAAATATTATAATAATTTTTAAACAAGAACATTTTGGAGAAGTACCCAGGTGAAATAGGAAAAAAGTCTAATAGGTTAGAACAAATCATCTTTTTAATGTATGGTATTCTGCCTGGGTACCTGCTACAAACTGGGCAGCCCACTTTTCCCTTAGGGCTTTTGTTGACTAAAAAAAAAAAAAAACATGGGGTATGGATCCTGGAATTTATGGCTATCTCAGTGGAGACAATTACTAGAGCTCAGGGCTGTCAGAACAGTAAGAATTTGAGGGATTGAGAACTCTAGAGTAAAAGAGAACTTTAGAGGAGTGGGCATGGCATTCTGCCAAAAATTTCTCCTTGAGGCATTAGTTGAGTGATAAAATTCAAAGAACAAAATTCTAAGAAAACAAGCAGAGAACAGCTGCTGAGACATTAAAATTTTAAGCAGATATTCCATCAGTTTTGAGGTGCTTGGGAGATGAAAACTGGAGTTTAGGACCACTACAGAAAAAGGCCTTTAAAAAAAACCACAGACTTTCAGCTGAGACTCTTAAAGGGGCAACACCTATGGAGGAGAGGAAACCAAAAGTAAATCATTCTCCACAGAAACAAGGTGATGTGCACATAGTTTACTGGCCTACAAGAGGAAAGATGACATCACTCAGAGCCCCAACACTTTTCTATTCACAAGTTCTGGGATTCAGCCAAAAATTACCAGACCTACTGGAAAACAGGACCAAATGACTGAGAAACTGAGGGGTAAAAAAGCAAAAGTTGACCAACAGAAGTTCCAGATTGTTGAGTTACTGGGAATAAATTTTAAAATAACTATGTTTAATATGTTCCAAATATAAATACAAAGATGAAATATTTTCACCAGAAAATTGGAATTTAATTTTAAAATCAAGTAGAAATCAGGTACCTTACAAAAAACTGAAATTAAGACATAGACGGATTTAACACAGTAGGAGAGAGAAAATATATACCTATAGAACTGTATAAAAATACACGTAGAAAGTATATAGTTGAAGCAAGAAGAAGAGATGGAGAAGAAAATAAGAGATACATGGAACATGATGAAAAAGTCTCACATATCTGTAACTGAATTCCAAAAAGAAGAGAGAAAGAGAAATATAAGAAGTATGAGAAGAAATACTGGCTGAGAATTTCTCAAAACTGATGAAAAACATCAAGCTATTGGAGGCATTCAGGAAGCTCTAGGAATCACATGTGGCTACATACAATATAACACCTAGGTCCATCATATAAAACTGCTAAAAACTAAAACAAAAAGAAAATCTTTAAAACATGCAAATAAAAAAGGCACATTGGTTTCAAAAGAGCAATAGTAAGACTGAAAGATGAGTTCTGAAACAAAATAATGGGAGACAGAGGCATTTACAGTGCTGAAAGAAAATAACTGAATCTATAATTAGGAAAAAATATTCTTCAAAAATGAAAGATAAATAAAGGTTTTTCTGAAAAACAGAAACTTAGAGAAGTTGAGGCCATAGCACTTGTCCTAAAAGAAATACCAAACTTAATTCTTCAGACAGAAAGAAAATAATCCTTGATTAAATTATAATCATGCTACAGTACAGGAGGAATAAAAAGCACTGGAAAGGGGAAATATTAGATTATATCAAAAGCAAATATTGAATGCTAATACAATAATAGTGATATATATGTAGTTCAAAATATATGTAGAATTAATATTCGTGATATTAATATAAAAGGTGGGAGAGGAATTTTTAAAGTACTTTCATTGATCAGAAAATGTAAAATTAATAAAGACATATTCTAATCAGTGAAGGACACATATTGCAATATATAGAGTAAGCATTTGAGGCATTAAAAGAATAAGAAATAACATATTATTTAAAAAAGTAAACAATGAAAAATGGAATAAAGAGCAGATGGGGCACAGAAAATAAATATTAACATTATATAAACCCAAATATGTAAGTAACTATTATATAGTAAATACTCTAATTGACAGACAAAGAGAGATTATTAGACTGGATAAATATACAACTATTTCTGCTTAAAGGAATATAATATATATAAATATATTAAAATATATACTATTTAAATATAAGAAGAGGTACAGAAAAAATGAAAACACAGGATATTAAAAGATGTCCGAAAATAACTATAATCAGACAGGGCAGACTATAAGAAAAACTATCACAAATATAAAAAGGAGAACTTCATAATAATGAAGAGACCATTAACATCACTACATTTTTATGCACCTGAAATAATATCCTCAAAATACAAAACAAGGGTTTCCCTGGTGGCGCAGTGGTTGAGAGTCTGCCTGCCAATGCAGGGGACGTGGGTTCGTGCCCCGGTCTGGGAAGATCCCACATGCCATGGAGCGGCTTCGCCTGTCAGCCATGGCCGCTAGGCCTGCATGTCCAGAGCCTGTGCTCTGCAACGGGAGAGGCCACAACAGTGAGAGGCCTGCGTACCACAAAAAAAAAAAACAACAGAAAAACAAAATCTAAATTTCTGAAATAAAAGTGAAATTCACACATCCATATAAATAACACAAATCTTTAATATATTTCTTTCAACAACTTACATAAGCAGAAAAAAACAAACACACAAAAAAACTAGACTTGATATCTATAGAAAACCATACCTAGCAACTGCAGATGACCATTCTTTTCAAGTGCACACGTAACATTTACCAAAATTGATCATATGTTAGGCCATAAAGCAGTGCTCAGTAAAGTTAAAAGGATTGACAGTATAATAGGATATTCTTTGACCATGGTGGAATTAATCAAGAAATCAGTATTAAAAGTAACTAAGAAACTTGAATATTTGACAACTGAAACATAGAGTTTCACATAATCAGTGGAACAAAGGAGAAATCACAATAGCAATTAGAAGTATTTTCAACTGAATAATACTGAATATCTGACATATAAAACTTGTGAGATGCAGTCAAACCTATACCTAGAAAGTATAAAATTGTGCCCTAAATACATATATTGAAAAAAACCTGAAAATATATGATTTTAGCATAAATCTTAAGAAGAAACAAAAAGAAGAGCAAATTAAGCTCCAAAAATGTAGAAAAAGGAAAATAAAGAAACAGAGAAATTGAGAAAAATCAAAACAGCCAAAATAATAATAATATTGGAAAAGCCCTTGCAAGACACGCACAAAGAAAGAGAGAGAGACAGGGAAAGAAAGGAGGAGTAGGAGGAAAGGAGGAACTTTGCTTAGGTAGTTTCTTCAAAGGTATGTGCTGAACAGTATCCAGCTGCATGTGCCAGTAGGATTCTCCTCATCACTCCAGAATTCTCTCTTTGTGTAGCTCTCTCCTATCTGGTAATATTTTCTGAAAATTCTACCTGCTTTAGTCTCCATGGACTCTCACTTCATTTTCTCAATTCCAGAAATCCTTGTCTGGAAACTCTTTCAAGGAGAAATCATAGGGTCTCACTTCATTAATTCCCTGTCTCCCTAAAATCATTGCCTTTTATTGTCTAATGTACAGTATCATAAATACTATTATTTCTCTTATAATTTTCCTTTTCTTGGTTGTTTGGGGGAGGGGGTGTAAATCCACTCCCTGTAATTCCATTTGGCTGTAAGTAAAAGTACTAAAAATTATTTTAAAGCAATTGTAGTTATTTTAAAAGGAAAAATATCAAAATACATTAACTTCTAGTACCTAACATAATCAAAATGATGTTTAACATTCAGTGGGAAAAAATGTCTTTCAAGATACATAGAAAAAACTTAATCCACTGCTACCTTCTGGAGAAATTATGCTTTCTATCAAGGCAGCTGTGGAAACCATTTGTGTGTCTACTCAAGATTTTCACAGTTATGTAATATCTTATTTATACAATGCACAGTTATGTAATATCTGGCTAATCCCCTGATCCTTTTGAAGGTATATCTGTGTAATTAGCGACTGAGCCTGGAAGGTACTCTTGTGTGATGAGCCACCCACCAGGCAAAAGAAATGATATGTTTTCCTGTGGACATACAGGTGACAATGCCCATTATAGATATGTCAGAATCTGTAAAATAAAATGCCCACTCTTCACTGATCCGTATCATAGGAAAGTCCAAACATATTTGCTTGGAATAATTCCTATTTGCTGATCTGATATGTGGTAGTTACGGGACGATTATGTTCCTTTTGATAGAGTCATATTTGATTATAGTGATTCTATTTGTTAAAGTTTGGATTCTTGAGACTTCTCCAAAAATAGGATCACTATTTTTCCTTTTAGGCTATCCTTAGTTTAAAGGATTGTATAGTTATGAGAAAGATATTCAAAATTAAATTGTTTCCTACTCTGTGATAGAACATCAATTTATCCAGCTGTCTTCCTCTAAAAAATGGTGATGGCCCTATCCTTCTCAAACTCTTCCAAAATATAGCAGACGGAGGAACACTCCTAAACTCATTCTATGAGGGCACCATCACCCTGATACCAAAACCAGACAAAGATGTCACAAAGAAAGAAAACTACTGGCCAATATCACTGATGAACATAGATGCAAAAATCCTCAACAAATACAAGCAAACAGAATCCAACAGCACACTAAACGGAGCATACACCATGACCAAGTGCTGTTTATCACAGGAATGCAAGGATTCTTCAATATAGGCAAATCAATCAATGTGATATACCATATTAACAAATTGAGGGAGAAAAACAATATTATCATCTCAATAGAAGCAGAGGGAGCTTTTCACAAAATTCAACAACAATTTATGATAAAAACCCTGCAGAAGGTAGGCATAGAGGGAACTTTCCTCAACATAATAAAGGTCATATATGATAAACCCACAGCCAACATCGTCCTCAATGGTGAAAAACTGAAAGCATTTCCACTAAGATCAGGAACAAGACAAGGTTGCCCACTCTCACCACTATTATTCAACATAGTTTTGGAAGTTCTAGCCACAGAAATCAGAGAAGAAAAAGAAATAAAAGGAATCCAAATCCTAAAAGAAGAAGTAAAGCTGTCACTGTTTGCAGATGACATGATACTCTACATAGAGAATCCTAAAGATGCTATCAGAAAACTACTAGAGCTAATCAATGTATTTGGTAAAGTAGCAGGATACAAAATTAATGCACAGAAATCTCTTGCATTCCTATACACTAACGATGAAAAATCTGAAACTGAAATTAAGAAAACACTTCCATTTACCATTGCAACAAAAAGAATAAAATATCTAGGAATAAACCTACCTAAGGAGACAAAAGACCTGTATGCAGAAAATTATAAGACACTGCTGAAAGAAATTAAAGATGATACAAATAGATGGAGAGATATACCATGTTCTTGGATTGGAAGAATCAACATTGTGAAAATGACTCTACTACCCAAAGCAATGTACATATTCAATGCAATCCCTATCAAACTATCACTGGCATTATTCACAGAACTAGAACAAAAAATTTCACAATTTGTATGGAAACACAAAAGACCCCGAATAGTCAAAGCAATCTTGAGAACGAAAAATGGAGCTGAAGGAATCAGGCTCCCTGACTACAGACTATACTGCAAAGCCACAGTAATCAAGACAGTATGGTACTGGCACAAAAACAGAAATATAGATAAATGGAACAGGATAGAAAGCCCAGAGATAAACTCACACACATATGGTCACCTTATCTGTGATAAAGGAGGCAAGAATATACAGTGGAGAAAAGACAGCCTCTTCAACAAGTGGTGCTGGGCAAACTGGACAGGTGCATGTAAAAGTATGAAATTAGAACACATCCTAACACCATACACAAAAATAAACTCAAAATGGATTAAAGACCTAAATGTAATGCCAGACACTATCAAACTCGTAGAGGAAAACATAGGCAGAACACTCTATGACCTAACTCACAACAAGATCCTTTTTGACCCACCTCCTAGATAAATGGAAATAAAAACAAAAATAAACAAATGGGACCTAATGAAACTTCAAAGCTTTTGCACAGCAAAGGAAACCATAAACAAGACCAAAAGACAACCCTCAGAATGGGAGAAAATATTTGCAAATGAAGCAACTGACAAAGAATTAATCTCCAAAATTTACAAGCAGCTCATGCAGCTCAATATCGAAAAAACAAACGACCCAATCCAAAAATGGGCAGAAGACCTAAATAGACATTTCTCCAAAGAAGATATACAGATTGCGAACAAACACATGAAAGAATGCTCAACATCATTAATCATTAGAGAAACGCAAATCAAAACTACAGTGATATATCATCTCACACTGGTCAGAATGGCCATCATCAAAAAATCTACAAACAATAAATGCTGGAGAGGGTGTGGAGAAAAGGGAACACTCTTGCACTGTTGGTGGGAATGTGAATTGGTTAAGCCACTATGGAGAACAGTATGGAGGTTCCTTAAAAAACTAAAAAGAGAACTACCATATGACCCAGCAATCCCACTACTGGGCATATACCCTGAGAAAACCATTAATTCAAAAAGAGTCATGTACCAAAATGTTCATTGCAGCTCTATTTACAATAGCCAGGACATGGAAGCAACCTAAGTGTCTATCATTGGATGAATGGATAAAGATGTGGCACATATATGCAATGGAATATTACTCAGCCATAAAAAGAAACGAAATTGAGATATCTGTAGTGAGGTGGATGGACCTAGAGTCTGTCATACAGAGTGAAGTAAGTCAGAAAGAGAAAAACAAATACCGTATGTTAACACATATATATGGAATCTTAAAA
The DNA here is from genome assembly GCF_949774975.1 of Lagenorhynchus albirostris. NCBI lineage: Eukaryota > Metazoa > Chordata > Mammalia > Artiodactyla > Delphinidae > Lagenorhynchus > Lagenorhynchus albirostris. The sequence continues at coordinate 63,211,934 of NC_083102.1, forward strand.
AAAAAAAAAAAAGGTCACAAAGAATCTAGTGCTAAGATGGGAATAAAGACACAGGCCTACCTGAGAATGGACTTGAGGATATGGGGAGGGGCATGGGTAAGCTGTGACAAAGTGAGAGAGTGGCATGGACATATATACACTACCAAATGTAAAATAGATAGCTGGTGGGAAGCAGCTGCATAGCACAGGGAGATTAGCTCAGTGGTTTGTGACCACCTAGCGGGGTGGGATAGGGAGGGTGGGAGGGAGGGAGATGTTATGGGAACATATGTATATGTATAACTGATTCACTTTGTTATAAAGCAGAAACTAACATACCATTGTAAAGCAATTATACTCCAATAAAGATGTTAAAAATAAAAGTAAAAATTTTAAAAAAATGGTGATGGCAATGCAGACCAGTTTTACCAGAGTTGAGATAACTAAGAAGAGAAAATATAAAGAAACTAGGTTCATAAGTAAAACATCAAAATTAAGAGGCAGATATGATAAATTGACATTCATGAAAAATAAAACAATTAATGGATACTCCAAATTCCTTTTGAGTTTTTTTGGTTAAAAATCAATATAAATTTTATTATTTCACCTATCTTTCCTTCTATAGAACTATTTTAACAAATATAATTTTTTCTTTATTTAATGATTAGATTAGATTAGCTTCTCCAAAAAGCAGCCCTTGAGACAAGGATTTCAGTGTGAGTACTTCATCTGAGAGATGATTCCAAGAATTACTGGTGGGAGAATGGAAAATTGAGACAGAAAAAGAAAGTCAGTTTAGGGTGTGTAATTGAGCAGATGTATACTGTAAGCAACTGAGGTTTGATTCTTCTGGAGACTTTTAAAAATTGGTAATAGGACTTAAAGTTCTAAGAGTATTTAAGAATCCTGAGGGACCATTGTAACATTTGCTACAATGATTGAGGATATTCTAATATTATTCAGTGTCTTTGTACTTAATAATAGCAATTATTCAATAAATCAGTTGATTTAGAAACTTCAGAAAGGTTAATTTTCTACTGAACACAGACCATACTTTGAAAGTTCCTGTATTTTTAGGAATGTATGTGTTAGTGAATGGGAGTTGCATGAATGCATTTCATATTGTTTTGTTTTCCGATAAAGAGTGTGTCATAGAAAAAGAAAGTGGCAAAAACTGTTATTTCAGGGTTCTGATCATTCAACTTTTAAGAGTACTTTGACTCTATTATACTTGCTGTCCTAAACTTTTATCCAAAAACTGCCAAGTGAAAACTGCTTTTTCATTTCCAATAATTTGCGAATGACCGTTGTCTCTTATATAACGTTCCACAAGAAAATATTTTAGCATATGGCCAGGAAAGTAACATATCCCTTTGGTAATTAATACATGTATTCCTTTCCATTATCTTGCTTTAATTTGTGTCCTGACTTCCAGAATGCTCAGAGTTGAATTTTATTTTTCGATAATAGCAACTATGTTAATCCTAGTGGTTGCAAGTTTATTTCCTCCTTTCTTTCCTATTGCCTCAATTATTTTAAAAGAAACTTAAAATGCTATAAATACTTTAACACAGAGATATTCCAATGTTTAGGTAGAGCATTTTGTAACTTATGCTAGAGAAAAATGTTTCTAAGCCAAATACTCTTCTCTATAACAGGAAAAAAGACATTTCCTACAAGTGAGCTCTTCTCAGTCTTCTATACCTGAGAGTACTGCCATAATGGGTCTTTGGCAACCTTCCATTCAGCCCAGGACTAGAGGTTAAAGATAGAGATGGTAAGCTCAAAGGAGCAGAAGCCAGCAGTGGATGAACACCCTTTGCAGACTTATTCTTTATGTAACTTACAGAAGATTTACCCTATGACCTGATAATCTACACTTTTTTTCAACGAGTACATAGTTGGGAGAAAATATTAGCAATACTTTCTCACAGCAATCTTAGAGGAATTTTTTTTCCTGATTCTTGGTGGCTACCACGTTGGTGAAATGAGTAGTTATGTACCTTTTTCACAAGCCATTATGGCAATATTACTCAAAGCCAGGACACAGACACAAGAGAAGCCTTCCAAGCCACTCACTAAGCAATGGGTGAAGTCAAGATTCGAGGCTAGGATTAGTGATTTCCAACTGAGAGACAAAAATAGGATACAAGAGAATGAAAACACTGCATACTTCAGATTTGTCAGGGACACTGGCTGCTTGATGCAGGTGGTCCAGACAAAGAGAGAAACATAGGGAGACCCTCCACCATAGTCCTCCTAGTGCCCTTAATTACAGTTAGCTTCATATAAGAGTTTTTCACATATGAGTTGTCTCCTCTCTCACTAGACTGTGAACCCCTCCTGGGCAGGTGCCACATCTTACTCATCTGAATAACACCCATTATACATTTTGTCTTAAATATAGTAACTAGGTCCCCTGAGTGCTTAACTCAATTGTGATAAAGCAAAGATCAGGAAAATCAGCCTTCACAGATGTAAGAGAAATACTGCCATTCAAATCACAGCTGTTTACATGACTTCAATAAAACATGCTTACTTCTTCTAAAAGAAATGATAAGAAATGACTGTTAAGCTGTTACTGTAATTATTTCACCAGGAAATTGATAACCCAAAAGAGCCTGTTTGTAACTGCTGAGGAATTCTGTGTATCAAATTAAGTTGTTTTTTAATGAGATCATTACTGGAGGCATATATATGACTGTCAGCTTTAAAAAAGAATACTGGAAGAACTTAGACTACATATTCACCATCTTTTCCCACCCAAACGTTTAAGAGTCACAAATACTCTGATCTGTACTATCTCTATCATACCTAATATTTCTCTTTGATAGTAGAGCTTTCACTACATAAGCCTGAAGTGAAAACATTATAGATCATCTACCACCAAGAACTCTATCAGGTGTTTCCAAATGTTTTGAAGAATTAATTATGAAATAATAGGGAATTTAAAGAATTACATAATGAATAGTATAGGCTAAAATACAATGAATTACTTCATATTGTTGATAATTTCATCATATTCCTTGCTAAATAAGAAGGAGGGGTTTTGTCTGAATGGCTGTATGTCACAATAAATATCACATCCCTGGTACATGTTTCTTCAGTTGTAGAATAAGTGAGGTAGACAGGAATGACATTTTTAAATGCCTTTAAGACTGATATTCCAAACTTTAAATTTATCACACTGACATGAAGAGTTAAATTTCAGTGTAATGGTGCGTACTTGTTTTTGAAGATGTTGAAATGACTTGGCTCCGAAGAAAAACAAAAACAAAAAAGGTAACAAGCTTAGAAAATATACAAACTTTAAACTAGGGAAAAGGATCTAAAATTATTTTTTAAATGTGCAGAAGTATATTTTCACCCGATGAATTTGATTTTCCAGTTTTACAATCAGTCAATAATATGATGTTTAAGATTCAGCTTATTGATGAAAAGATATTTAAAGCTGAAATAAACTTAAGAATGATATTTAAAATAGTAACATAAATACAAGAAGGTCCCTCTTCATGTCCCAGCTTAATCCCACCAGTGTTCTAAACCCCACCTTCCACTCTGACTTCAAGGCATTGGTCTATGAGTCATTCCTTTTCTCTATCTTCATTCTCTTCCTTTCTACTGAATTATTTCCCTCTTGACTATCATTGTGACCAAGCCTCTCCTATTTTAGAACCCCTTCCATAAACCCTACAAAAATGAACTTGTACCATGCCCTCATAAAAAAATGAACTTGCACCTTACCATCTGATGGCAAAAATAAACATTAGACAAATAATTACACAAATCAGTATATAATTAAAATATACTGTATATATATTTTATGTAATCTACCCAATTGCCAAATCCATGGAATTATTTTCAGGATAGTTCTACTTTATCAGTAGCACTAGTATAGTCAACCACCTCCTTCTTTTAACCACCCCCCCCCCACTTTTCTCACTTTCTGTGATAATTCTTAATACCTCTTTGGCCTACTTCTCCACTGTCTTTGTAATTACGCCTTATCAGCCTTTGTTTATATCTTCAATGCAGGTGATTTTCCCATGGCTGTGCTTTTTAATTCTCTATATCACTTTTCAGTCCTTGTTATCTTAAAAATTTCTCATTTTAAGGCTACATATACCTTTCCAAATGATAAATCCATTGGTCACCTTTCAGAGTATATCCTAATTGACTTATGCATCGCTAACTTTATTGATTACTTCTCCCATGCACTGCCCTTTTTCCATGTCTCTTCTCTCCTTCTCAGTGACACTCATGTCTAACTGTTCTCCCTCTCTTTCTGATCATTACTACTCAATTTCTGTTTTTTTCATCTTGTTGCTACATTTCCATTATTTTCTTAATTTCCCAAGAAGACTGATATTTTCAGTCTTCCTTTAATCTTATTTTATTCATTATCTCTAGACAATTCCTTTCTTTCCTATAGCTTTAGCCTTACTCTGATGGATTCCAAACCTTTATAGATGACCCAGGCCATCACTGGAACTACAGAGAGATATTTCCACCTGTGAACTAGACATTATATCACATCTCCAACTTAATCATACCAGGACAGAATTCATCATGCTATGGTTTATGGGGATGTTATTTTATAATAATTATTTCACTGTGCAGGGATCATTGGTTTGCCTCTCTCAATATAGACTATGAGCTCTTTAAAGGCAAGGGGACTTGTATCTCCATCTCTTTAAAGTCTAACATATCACCAGGCTCTTAGTAAATGCTCAGTAACAATAATGTAATGAATAATATAAGCCCATTAAAGGCTCAGCTTTAGTTCTGGCATGTTAAGCCATATTTTACTGGAAGTACATTTGAAGAGTGAAGTAAAAATTTAAATAGATCTACAGAGACAGAAATTATAGAGCTTCCTTTATCATTCTTCTATTATTGTCAAGTTGACCCAAAGTGGTTCAAGTATTTTAAAATTACTAGTTTCTAGTATAAAACAAGTACTCCACTTGCTTAGCTTTTAATTAAATGGAGCAACATCCATAACAGAGTATGACTCTCCTTTCTAGTTAAATTTTGCTTTTCTGCAAAAAATGCAAAATAAGTGGTATTATTTTCCCCTTGCTCTTCTGCATATGAGAAATGGTTATCCAGCCCTCCCATTTCGTGACAATATCCCAAGAATTTCTACATTCAGATAGGGTGACGCTCCAAAAAATGTAAGTCCTGTTTGTTTTTGTTTTGTTTTGTTTTGTTTTTTGCGGTACACGGGCCTCTCACTGTTGTGGCCTCTCCCGTTGCGGAGCACAGGCTCCAGATGCGCAGGCCCAGCGGCCATGGCTCACGGGCCCAGCCACTCAGCGGCATGTGGGATCTTCCCGGACCAGGGCACGAACCTGTGTCCCCTGCATCGGCAGGTGGACTCTCAACCACTGCGCCACCAGGGAAGCCCTGTAAGTCCTGTTTGAATTTTAGATGAAAAAAGGAAAGTATCACGGCCTTTTCCTCAAAAGAAATAAAAAAGAATTGTGGAGTCTTTGGAAAAAGATAAGAATAAGACAAGTGAGATCAAGCTGTGAATCTTAAAACTGCAATAGCAACTGATTAAGATTGGCTTTGATGGCTCTCTCTCTCTCTCTCTCTCTCTCTCTCTCAGCAGTTCAATGTAGAGATTATCAATATAGATTGTATTTAATTTTATAAAAATACCTCAATATGTTCTGAAAATTTTATAGTTTCATTCTTTTATAAACAATGAAGAAAACATCTGCTCTCAAAGTACTTAGCAAGAACTTATTAAGCAGCTTGGGATTCAAGCATAGGAAGTGTTTATGCTTTATGGATGAAAAAGGAAATAAAACAGTGGTGAGAAAGAATGAAAAACTTAAGACTAAAGAACAAAGAGAACAGAAGAAGTTACAAGATAAAAGAGAAAAAATGTATAAAATAAAATCTGAGAATGATTTAGAAAACAAAGCAGTTAATTTCTTTTACCTTGCTTTCCTTGCTAACAGAATGTAATTCTATTACACCCTGGCAACATCAATGCTACTTTCATTTGACATAAAATCTATACCCATTGGAACTTTGTAAGCAACAGACACAAGTTTCTGTGGACAGTATCTTAAAATATGTGGAGGAAATGATGACTCTCACACAAAGGACTTGCTAGATTATTTCAATAGGCATCAATCTCACAGGCAGTTTTCAATGTGGTATTTTAGGTGATTGAAATATTTATGTGTCCTGTTACAAATCGTTTCTCAACTGGGAACATAATACTTTCTGATAAACTATTGTTCTATTTTTTTTCAGTCTATGTTATATTCAAAGAGCCATTGCTGAAAATTAAGATTTTTTTTCAATATGAATCAGAGTATAGAGAAACAAAATTAGCTTAGGATAAAATGCCTTGAAAAGACATATTTTCTCAAGCCGTTCAAAATTCTAAGATGCAAACAACAGATAGACAACAATACTTTGTACTTATACACTACTCTTTACCAAAGGCTATCAAGGCATTTCTAAAACACAATAATTAACCCATATGTATAGATGTGGAAACAAATAGACACACAAATTATAAAGCAGTCAAAAGGTTGAAACTATCAGTAAATCCTCCAAAAAAATCATTACCAGTCCTTACAACAATCAAAATTCTCAACTTCCTCAGTTGTAGTAAAACCTTCACTCTCTAGAATGCCATAAGAAATTTTCAAAGCTCTACTACTTCCATTCCACATATTCTTACATTTTGACTGCTTCAGGAAGCTCACAGTATAATTAAGGAGGGACAATTGCCTGAGCATACTAGCAATGAAAAGAATAAGGAAAAGAAAGAAGTATTTAGGTATGAATACAGAAAGCTATAATAGGGTAGAAGAGAAAAGAAAGCAGATGGCTATAGTCTGTGGACATCTGTTTAGAACTGGATATTTATTAGACGGCAGTGAATTATGGAATGACTTAAAGCTTCAACCTGGAAGATTATTCCAGCAGACATGCTTAGAATGACTTAGAGTAGTTGGAGTTTAAACAAGATTATCATCATTACCATCATCATCACCATTATCATTAGAGCATTTTATACTCTTTAAGATGTTTTTGTATACAATGTTTCACTTCTTCCTTTCAACATCTCTACTTTGCTGGTCAAAAAATTTAAACAGAGTTTAATGTCCCACTTAAGCACCTATTATGGTGTCAGTGGTAGAATTAGCTCAAATATCCTTTACTTAGAACTGTATTTTTAAAACTTCCAGAGCAGAGTAAAATTAGTTTAGAGTCAAAATCAATTTAAAGGCAACTAAAGAAATTATTCTGGAAGTCTACATAAACTGGTTTCAACTCTGCTAAACCTGTAAAGAAATGGCATTGTCTTTTATATATGTTAAAGGAAACATTCCAAACCAATATGCAACAAAATCCCAATGAATCACCAATGCATCCAAGTTAATTAATTTCAAGTTGCTTTCATAGAGTTTTAATGTGAAAGGTGTTACTATTCTTATTATTTTATACAAGAAATATATAAGATCCAAGTAGTAAACAGAACATGTTTTGTCCTTCAAAATTCTGCTCATGACTCATATCTCCTACCATATGCTAAAAAATGGATGAGAAACATAAATGTAAAACTTAAGCTATAAAGTTTGTTGTAAAAAAAGAAAAAAAATTGAGTTGTTTAGGTAAAATTTCTTTGAAAGGATATGAAAAACACTAATCATAAAATGTAATAAAGGACTTTACCAAAATAAAACATTTTGCTCTTCAAAAGAAATGAAAAGAAAAACCCAGACTACAAGAAAACACTTGCAAAATGTATGACAGTGATTGGTACTGAGACTATATAACACACTCCTAAAATACAGAAAACAAAACACAAAACAGAGCAACCAATAAAAATTGGGTAAAATATTTGAACGAACACTTTACCAAACAAGACAAATGAATAGCAAATTAGTACATAAAAAGATACTCAAAATTCTTAGTCATTCAAACTTAATGAAATACCACAGCCTACCCATTAGAATAGGGAAAACAAACAAACAAAAACACACAAACACACATAAATGCACAATGTCAAATGCTGGCAAGGAGTTGGAACAACTAGAACTCATTTCTGGTGGGAATGTAACATAGCACGGTCTCTAAGGAAAAGAGTCTGGAAGTTCTCGTAATGTTAAATATACATTTACCATAAGACCCAGTAATCTTGGAGGTGACCAAGATGGCAGAGTATGAAGACCCTGAACCCACCTCCTGTCACAGACACACCAAAATTGCAATTACTTACGGAGCAACTATCTATGAGAACAACCCAAAGACTAGCAGAAAAATTTTTCCATGACTAAAGATATAAAGAAGGAACCACGAGATAGGTACAAGAGCTGGAGATGCAGTCTGGTCAGAACCCACACCCCTGGGGTGATGACCCACAAATGGGAGGAACATTATAATAGCCAAGGTACTCCCCAAGGAGTGAGGGGTCCAAGTTCCACACTGGACTCCCCAGCCCAGGGGTACTGCACTGGGAAGCCAGTAGAATGCCCAGCTTTGAAAACAAGCAGGGTTCATGTTTGGAAGAGCCAGAGTGTTATAGGAAGCAGAGACTCCACCGTTAAAGGACACACACAAAATCTCATATGCTCTGAGTCTCACTGCAGAGGCAGTAGCTTGAAAGAAGCCTGGGTTAGACCCACTTGCTGATCTTGAAGAGCTTCCTGGAGAAGCAGGAGGCAACTAGGGACTCCCCCTAGGAACTGAGATGCTGGTAGCAGCCATTTTGGGAAGTTTGTTCTACCATGATAACCTAGGTGTTGGTAAGCACCATTTTGGAATAGTATTCCCTTTAGCCTATTAGTGTCAGGGACCCAGCTGCATCCACCAGTAGGCCTGAACCAGCTCCACACTCCCCTGTGCTGCACAGACAGCTGTGCAGAGACCTGGCCTGACCTCCAGTGGGTGAGCAGCAGCCCTGTGCCCAACCTAGGCTGTGCAGCTAGCCATGTGGGAAGACTACCCTGCCCTCCAGTGGGCCCAAAAGCACCACACAAGGTACGGCCTCACAGCCAACTGGGCCAGGGACAGCCCCGCCTACCAGCATGCCCACAGTAGTCAGCCCCACTACAACAGAAGGGTGCCTGTAGCCTGCATAGGGGGCACCCCTAGAGCATACAGCTATGGTGACCAGAGGGAAGTCTGCTGCTGGGCCCCATAGCACATTTCTACACAAGGCAACTTTGCCAAGATCAGGAAACGTAACCAACCTACCTAACAAATAGAAATAAACACAGAGAACTGAGCAAAATGAGGAGACAGAGGAACATGTTCCATATGAAGGAATAAGACAAACCTTAGAAAAAGCACTAAACAAAGTGGAATAAGGAATCTACCCAATAAACAGTTCAAGGTAATGATCATAAAGATGCTCAATGATTTGGGAGAAGAATGAATGAGCAAAATGAGAATGTCAAAAAGAGTCAGAAAATATAAAGTAGAACCAAACACAGATGAAGAATACAATAAATGAAATAAAAAATAACTAGAAGGAATCAACAGTACATTAGATGATAGAGAGGAATGGAGAAGAAATCTCAAAGATAGAGTAGTGGAAATCACCCAAGATGAACAGAGAAAAGAAAAAAATAATTTTAAAACATGAGGTTAGTTTAAGAGACGTCAGATACAACATCAAGTGTACTAACACTTACGATATTGGGATCCCAGAAAAAGAATATAAAGAGAGAAAGGCAGAGAAATTATTTGAAGAAATAATAGCTGAAAACTTCTCTAAACTGGAAAAAGAAACAGATATCCAGGTCCAGGAAACACAGGGGGTTACAAACAAGGTTAACCCAAAGAGGTCCACACCAAGATAGATATCCTATAGTTAAAATGGAAAAATAAATAAATAAAGATTAAAAAGAGAATCTTAAAAGCAGAATGAAAAAGGCAACTAGTTATGTGCAAGGGAAATCCCATAAGACTTTCAGCTGACTTTTCAGCAGCAACTCTGCAGGCCAGAAGGGAATGGCACAAAATATTCAAAGTGATTAAATGGAAAAACCTACAATCAAGAATACTCTACATGGCAAAGTTATCATTCAAAATTGAAGAAAAAACAAATAATTTTACAGACAAGCAAAAGCTAAAAGACTTCAGCACCACTAAACCTGCTTTACAAGAGATGTTAAAGGGACTTCTCTAAGCAGAAAAGAAATGACCACAAATAGAAATATAAAATTATGAAAGGAAAAATCTCACTGGTTAATGCAAATATATAGTAAAGGTAGTAGGTCAACCACTTATAAAGTTAGTAGGAAGGTTAAAAGACAAAAGTAGTAAAATTGTCTATATTCATACTAAGTAGTTAAGGAATACATAAAGCAGAAAGACGTAAATTATGATGTCAAGAAAAATTAACGTGGGAAAGAGTAAAAATGTAGGGTGATTAGAATGCATTCAACTTAAGAGATTGTCAACTTAAAACAATTATAAATATAAATATTTATATCAAAATAAAGACAAAATAGACGTTAAAACAAAGACCGAAACAGGAGACAAAGAAGGTCGTTACATAATGATAAAAGGATTGATCCCACAAGAAGATGTAACAGTTGTAAATACATATGCACCCAACACTGGAGCACCTAAATATATAAAGCAAATAAACACACATAAAGGGAGAAATAGTAATACAATAACAATAGAGTACTTTAGCATTCCACTTACATCAAAGGACAGATCATCAGATAGAAAATCAATAAGGAAACAATGGCCTTAAATGACACATTAGACTAGATGAACTTAATAGATACTTAAAGAACATTTCATCCAAAAACAGCAGAATACACACTCTTTTTAAGTGCACAGGGAACATTCTCCAGGATAGGTTACATGCTAGGTCACAAAACAAACTTCAACAAGTATAAGAAAAGTGAAATCCTATCAAGACTCTTTTCTGAACACAACGCTATAAGACTAGAAATCAACTACGAGAAAAAAACTTCACAAAACACAAATGCATGGAGTCTAAACAACATACTACCAAACAACCAATGGGCCACTGAAGAAACCAAAGAGAACATTAAAAAAATAAGTGAAGACAAATGAAAATGGAAACACAATGATCCAAAATCTATGGGATATGGCAAAACAGTTCTAAGAGGAAAGTTTATAGCAATACAAGCCTACCTCAGACACAAGAAACAGCTCAAATAAACAATCCAACCTTACAAGTAAAGGAACTAGAAAAAGAAGAACAAATAACACCCAAAGTTAGTAGAAGTAAAGAAATAGTAAGCATCAGAGTGGACATAAATGAAATAAAGACTAAAAATCAACAGAAAAGATGACTGAGACTAAGAGCTGGTTTTTGAAAAGATTAACAAAATTGATAAATCTTTAGGTAGATTCATCAAGGAAAAAGAGAGAGCCCAAAATAAATAAAATCAGAAATGAAAGAGGAGGAATTACAACTGACACCACAGAAATACAAAGGATCGTAAGAGATTACTACGAACAATTATATGTCAATAAAATTAATAACCTAGAAGAATGGACAAATTCCTAGAAGTGTACAAGATTTTAAGTTGAATCAGAAAGAAATAGAAATTATGAACAGACCCATTATCAGTAATGAAATTGAATCAGTAATTTTAAAACTCCCAAAAAACGAAAAGTCCAGGACCAGATGGTTTCACAGGTGAATTCTACCAAACATTTAAAGAAGAGTTAACACCTCTCCTACTAAAACTATTCCAAAAGTTGAAGAGGAAGGAACTCTTTTAAATATTCTATGAGGCCAGCATCACCTTGATAGCAAAACCAGACAAAAACACCACAAAAAAAGAAAATTACAGGCCAATATCTCTGATGAACATAGATGCAAAAATCCTCAACAAAATATTACAAACTGAACTCAGCAATACATTAAAGGATCATACACCAGGATCAAGTGGAATTTATCCCAGGAAAGCAAGGATTGATCAATATCCAGAACTCAATCAATTAACAAACTGAAGAATAAAAATCATATGATTACCTGAATAGATGCAAAAAAAGCTTTTGATGAAATTCACATCAATTCAAGATAAAAACTCTCAACAAAGTGGGTATAGAGGGAACATACTACAAGGTAATAAAGGCCATATATGACAAACTTGTAGCCAACATTATACTCAACAGTAAAAAGCTGAAAGCATTTCCTCTAAGATTAGAAACAAGATAAGGATGCCCACTCCTGGCACTTTTACTCAACATAGCATTGGAAGTCCTCACCACAGCAATCAGACAAGAAAAAGAAATAAAAGAATCCAAATTGGAAAGGAAGAAGTAATCTCTCACTTTTTACAGATGACATGATACTATATATAGAAAACCCTAAAGACACTACCAAAAACTGTTAGAATGAAAAAATGAATTCAGTAAAGATGCAGGATACAAAATCAATACACAGAAATCTGTTGCATTTCTATACACTAACAAGCTATCAGAAAGAGCTGTTAAGAAAACAATTGCATCAAAAGGAAAAAAACTAGTAGTAAATAACTAAGGAGGTGAAAGACCCATGCTCTGAAAACTATAGGACACTGAAGAAAGAAATGGAAGACAACACAAATAAATGGAAAGATATATTGTGCTCGGGGATCAGAAGAATATTGTTAAATGACTATACTACCCAAGGTTATCTACAGATTCAATGCAATCCCTATCAAAATTCCAAAGGCATATTTCACAGAACAAGAATAAATAATTCTAAAATTTGTATGGAAACACAAAAGACCCCAAATAGGCAAAGCAATCTTGGGAAGGAACAACAAAGCTAGAGGTATTGTGCTTTCTGATTTCAAACTATACTACAAAGCTACAGCCACCAAAACAGTATAGTACTGTCACAAAAACAAACACATAGGTCAATGGAGCAGAATAGAGAGTGCAGCAAAAAAAACCACATTTATATGGTCAATTACTCTATGACAAAGGAGGCAAAAATACATAATGTGGAAAAAACAGGTTCTTCAATAAATGGTGCTGGGAAAACTGGACAGCCACATGCAAAAGAATTAAATTGGATTATTTTTCACACCATATAAACAATAAACTCAAAATGAATTGAAGACAGATTTAAGACCTGAAACTATAAAAACTCCTTGAAGAAAACATAGGCAGTATGCTCTTTGACATCAGTCATAGCAATATTTTTGGATCTGTCTCCTCAGGCAAGGGAAGCAAAAGCAAATTATACAAATTGAACTACAGCAAACTAAAAACTTTTGCACAGTGAAGGAAATGATCAATAAAATGAAAAGGCAGCTTACTGAATGTGAGAAGATATTTATAAACAGTATATCAGATAAAGGGTTAATATCTAAAATATATGAAGAACTCATATAACTCAACACCAAAAAAACAACCCCATTAAAATTGGGCAGAGGATATGAATAGGTATACTTTCTAAAGAGGACATATAGATGTCCAACAGGCACATGATGTTCAACATCACTAATCATCAGGGAAATGCAAATTAAAACTACATGCGATGCCACCTCACATCTAGCAAAATAGCTATTATCAAAAAGACACAAATAACAAGTGCTGGTGAGAATGTGAAGAAAAGGAAACGCTTGTGCATGATCTGTGGGATTGTAAATTGGTGCAACCACTATGGACAACAGTATGGAGGTTCCTAAAAAAATTAAACAGAACTTGCATATGATCTAGCAATTTGATTTCTGGTTCTTTATCCTAAGAAACGAAAACACTAATTTAAAAAGATACATGCACACTAATGTCTATTACAGCATTATTTACAATAGCCAAGATATGGATGCAACGTCAATGTCCATCGAGAGAAAAATGGATAAAGAAGATGTGGTGTGTATATATATACATAATGGAATATAACAGCCATAAAAATGAATGAAATCTTGACATTTACAACAACATGGATCGATCTAGAGGGTATTATAATAAGTGAAATAAGTCAGAGAAAGACAAATACCATATGATTTCACAAACAAAGCAAAGCAAAAAAAAAAAAAAAGACTTACAGTTACAGAAAACAGACAAGTGGTTGCCAGAGGGGAAAGGGCTTGGGGTGGGGGTAGGTGAAATAAGTGAATGGCACTAACAGGTACAAACCTCCAGTTGTAAAATAAATAAGCCAAAGAATGTAATATACAGTTTAAGAAATATGGTTAATAATAATATAACTTTGTATGGGAACAGGTGGTTCCCAGACTTACTGCAGTCATCATTTCATAATGTATGCACATGTCAAATCATTATGTTGTACACCTGAAACTAACATAATATTTTACATCAACTATATTTCAATTAAAAATATTTAAAGTTTTTCCGAAATATTTTTCAAGTAAATTTCACAATTTTCTTTTCATACATACAGCACATTCACATTTACTCCCATATATGCTCAGGGTAAGCAACAAAGAAATATTAGTCTAATGGTCTATATCAGAAAATATAATGTCTACTTTTTTGGTAGAGTACTGGACCCTGCACACTGTCATCCAACTGTCATTAGACTCTTGCTTATTATCACTCTCAAGCTTTGTAAATAGGGACCTGACCATTTAAGGCACTGCCACTCTGAATAAGATAACGATGTATTATTCTGAGCTGCTACAGAGAGCAATGTAAGTTGATAGAAGTAGATACCCTCGTTGGTAAAATGGAATGAAAATGCCTTCCTTGCATAGCTGAGAGGAGTATTACTGAAAAATATGTGTTCATTCCTAATACAATGTTTGGAATATTATAGACATTCAGTAAGTATCGGCACCCATCCTACCTTAGTTAACTTTTGAAATTAATTATTCATCTCACAAAAGCAAAACATAGTTTGTGTCAGCTGCTAAAACTCCTCTAAAAATAATTCCCTTTACCACTAAAATCCATGCTGCTGTTTACCATGCTGTAACTTTACTATTGAAGATGATACCCACTGCCAGCACAATCCTCTGGGGGCTTCTTTTTGGCAGATGCATGGACATAATCTGTTTCCTTCTGTTTTGCCAATCTGTGTCTTCCCTTCCTATCCCTTTGTTACAAATAAAGGCTGAGAAGGCCATTTCTATGCCAGGGAATGCCCTGTACATGGGGACCAGGTGGACCACTCTGTGGGACAAGTGGCAGTTCTGATGGTGAGTAGAACTGCATTGCAGTGGGAAAAGCTGACCTGGGGTGTTTTATTCGAAGACCATCATGAAAGTAGATGCTGATAAATTAAAAGGCGTGCCTACACAGGGAACAGTCCAGAAAATTGTGCTATACAGCAGCATTATAGGTCCTGTTAAAACTCAGTTTCCCAATTAATAATTTTTATGATCCTACATTTTACCTAGTAAGCATGTCAGTAGGCTACACCTCTTCTATATAATTGTGGTGACTTCACTCCATATCACAGTATCTGTCGTTAGGGATCTCACAAATAACAACATAAAAGCTTTGTTATTTTAATAACACAATAAATTTTGAATACAATAAGCCTATGAAAATCACACTTTAGTCTGTGGTTTCATTGAAGCTTACAGTACACTATGCTACAGTAATTCTCTAAGGTACTTTTCAAACACTGCCAAGAATAAATGCATAGTCTCTATTGTTAACCATTCTACAGGCAGCAAGATCCTGCAGTGTGATACTGGCTTTTCATTGCTGCTCAAACCAACAGTATCCCACTTGCATATGATAAAACATCAGGAAAACAATAAAGAGTCTTTCAACAAATTATAACTAAACATAAATGCTACTGAGCCAGCTTTCTGCATGAGGTGATTTGTTATTTTAACATAATAGAGCCAAATGAGGAATCCTGACTAGATGAATACCAAAAAATATTTGTTTTAAATTTTTTGGATTACAAAAAAAAAGGAATTTCCAACTGTAATTATCATTTCAGTCTCATTTATCACTGGTAATTCTATGGTTCCTAGCAAAAGCATATATACATAATCTTGCCTCAAATATTGGCAAAAGATTTTTGAGAGGGGAAAAAATACCATTTATATTAAATTAATTAAATTCTTACTGATGTGTTTAAATTTAAACAATTACAATAGAGGAGTTATAGTGCAATTTTGTAAAGTAATATTCTACTGTACTTTATTACAGTTTTGGCAGTGCTGACACCTAAAATATTTAAAGTGATAAAACTTAAAGTTTTTGTCTACTTTATTTTCTCTGAAAAGTAGATAAATATCTGGTCCAAAAGGTAGCATCCGGCTTCACTTATTATGTGTACATTTTTCAGAGGCAAAACCAATATCTAACAGTGTCTATCAGAACTTACTGTGTGACTAATTGGGGCTTTGTACAAAGAATCCTGTGAGAAGTGACTAATAATTTTAGGTCTGTGGAAATCATGTTAACGTGGAGTCTAAACGGTTGTATCCATTCCCACAGCTAGCACAAAGATTATCAATACATTTCATATGAGCTCTGTTGAATAACTCTGGCCAAATTCACAGATGAGCCATATTTACAGATTGGATGGGCGTGAAAATCTGAAGTAAAATGAGACAATGGCATACGTCATTTAATCATTTAAAATGCTCCTTGTTCAGAGTAAAAAAATGATCTAACGAAACCAAAGGGTAAGATGCCATCTGGCTCTAGAGAAGGCAGATCTGAAAAAAAAAAATCTGAAAATTGAAATAAATGGAGAAACCAAAAAAAAAAAAAAGGTCCAGAAGAATAAAACATAAATGATCCATGTGACTAAATTATTACAAATAAGATAAATGTAGTCATGCTTCTTTTTAAATCACTTGCCCCCTAAATTAGAATTCTATTTAAATAATCAATCGAATGATTTTGAAAAGACTCACACTAAATAAATTTCCTATTAACAAACCTCACGGAATTGCAAAATGTTCTGTATATGGTAATTCTGTTTCAAGGGATATTGTACCACATTCTGGAGCATGGTACGTCTTTAATTGGGCAGAGTTTTCATCACAACAGCCTTTGTGGTCACAGTTTGAACCATAGTACTATAAAACTTCTCATCATTTTTTATTATTTTAAGGAGGATATAAACTGGAAATAAAATATAACCATATATATTATCTGAATTAGAGTTGCACTATCATGTAGATGACAGTATTTTTGCTGCAAAATAGTGCAGGTATTAAACTAAAATATATTTTGCTTTTAAAAATATCTGCCCTGTTCTGCTCTAATTAAACTCAGCCGGTTTGTATTACATTTTGTGTTTACCCTGAAGCGTGCAGATACATCATCTGGCCCACAGGAGAAATGTTAAAGCAGTATTGGGAAATCACAAAAAGTAATTGCTAATCTTCACTTCTTTTAAAAGAATCTTTGGCTTAATACTGATTGAAAGGAACTCTCAGAGGATACTGAGTTTCATCAAATATTGCAAAAGATAACCATTTATATTCATTCTGAATATAGTTGAAATTTCCAATGAGTGGTGGCGTCACTTTGTGAAAGCTTACTTTAGATGGCTGTTTATTGCATAGTCAATTCAATTTCTGCCCTTTACTCTCTAAATCTCATTACCTCATTTACAGAAAGAAATAGAATCCAAACAATTAGAGTTGGAAAGCAGATTGGCAGATATTACTGCATCAGAAGAATACACCCTCTAGAACAAAAATCATTCATACTTCTGAGATTTCCTTGAGTACATATTCAAGACTGGCCTCAATTTTAATGACACATTAGGGAAAATTTAGGTTTTATGATAGCTTTGTTTCTTTGGGGGAAATTATAGATAGATAGAAATATAAGTGTGTGTGTATTCCTATATGGAAGGAATGGAGAGAAAGAAAGAGAACATACATAATGTGAGCCCCATTGGGCCTCTTTAAGCAGAAATAGATACTGTAATACTTTAGCCTCAGGATATGATATATAATATCAAAACACTCACTGGTAATTGGGAGCTCTAACACGGTATATTAAAAAGCACTAGTATGTACTTACTAAACAAGAAAATGATGAGAAGTTATTATCTAGGGAAAAACTAAATACATTATAACTGTGATGATCAGAAAGAAGAAAAAAAGTGTTGCAGAGAGGAGTCTGGGAAAAAACACCCAATCTAAACATGGGTTGAAAACTTTGGCACTTCGAATAAACTAAACAAATGTGGTTTTGTGCTTTTCTTTACCAAAAAGAGGGAGGATTCTTCAGGGACAGAAAAATCTGATTAGACATATCTGAACTATGTTAAAACTATTTGCTGTGAAAGCAGTAACTAAACTGAAGTGTTAAGTTTAGATATAAAACAAAGAAAAAGTAACTCTAGCAAAGTTGTTTTCAAAGCCATTTATATTGCATTTACATTACATTGCATGGCCTATGGACACTTCATATTTCCACTTCCAGTAAAAGCTGTTACCTCATGATTGTCATTTGTAAATATGGTCTCTGTGGAGTTATTTACCAAAATTGCTCTCACAATTCAGAAACTCCACTATCTCATTTATTAGCCAGAGGCTAACACCATATTGATTCATTTATTCACTGTTCAATAAATATATTTGGGGTATGTGTATATACTCTAATGACAGGGATTAAAAAGATATATTCATGCCTGATGCAATCACTGCTCTCAAAAACTTTAATGTTTTGGGAATATAGGTAAATCCATAAAATGCATTACTGAAGTTCTATGACAATCAGTTTTTGGAACAAATACAAAGATAGGAAGGACAATATACTTAGGAGTCAAGGAAAGGTTATGCTGGATGAAAGGACTAAGTTTAAGATTTGAATGATGAAAAACAAAGAAAGGCATTATATCCATGAGAAAGAACTGTTGCAAATGTAGTAAGAGAGGTTATTCATGAATTTCATCTTCTCTAACATTAATACATGATAGAATTTTGAGAGGTCACATAACCAGAACTAATTTTGAAATTCAAGGTCACAAAATTTTTGAAGTGTTAGATAAGGAATTTTCTGGCATTTACATACATAATACATAAAAATGAAATTCAATACTACATACTACATTAAACACCATAAACTCCTTGGGTATGACTTTACATATTCATTTCCACTTTTGTAGTGATTTACCACAATTTTATCCTTATCAAAGACATTTAAAGGAATTTAAATTTGCAACCTCAGTTTAAACTTTGTAATAGTGTGTGTTGCAATAAATCTGTAAATCACAGTTTTACTCTATTTCCTGGTGTGAACATTAAGCTTACCAGTAAAAAGAACTGATTATTTCTACCAAACTTCTTTAGAAGAATGCATACCATAAGTATACAGATTAATGCATTTTCATTAACAACTCATGCAATTACTCCCTAGATCAGTAAATAGAATATTACCAGCATAATGGAGGGCTATCATCATTCATTCCAGACACTGCTCCTCTCCTCCTCTCCAAAGTAATCAATTAACTTGAGATGAGTTCCAGTTGTTCCACATTCTGAATAACACTTGATACTGGCAAACTTTTCAATTCTAGCAATCTGATACTTAATGATATCTGATACTCATGTGTGTTTATATTGCTCTTATGACTAAGTAGATAATGAAAATCATTTCATATGCTTACTGATCATTTAAAAATCCTGTTTTTTTTAAACATCTTTATGGCAGTATAATTGCTTTACAATGGTGTGTTAGTTTCTGCTTTATAACAAAGTGAATCAGTTATACATATACGTATCTCCCCATATCTCTTTTTCTTGCGACTCCCTCCCTCCCACCCTCCCTATCCCACCCCTCTAGGTGGTCACAAAGCACCGAGATGATCTCCCTGCCCTATGTGGCTGCTTCCCACTAGCTATCTCTTTTACTTTTGGTAGTGTATATATGTCCATGCCACTCTCTCACTTTGTCCCAGCTTACCGTTCCCCCTCCCCATGTCATCAAGTCCATTCACTAGAAGGTCTGTGTCTTTATTCCCGTCTCACCCCTAGGTTCTTCAGGACCATTTTTTTTTTCCTTAGAGTCCATATATACGTGTTAGCATATGGTATTTGCTTTTCTCTTTCTGACTTACTTCACCCTGTATGACAGACTCTAGGTCCATCCACCTCACTACAAATAACTCAATTTCATTTCTTTTTATGGCTGAGTAATATTCCACTGTATATATGTGCCACATCTTCTTTATCCATTCATCCAATGATAGACACTTAGGTTGCTTCCATGTCCTGGCTATTGTAAATAGAGCTGCAATGAACATTTTGGTACATGACTCTTTGAATCATGGTTTTCTCAGGATATATGCTCAGTAGTGGGATTGCTGAGTCATATGGTAGTTCTATTTTGAGTTTTTTAAGGAACCTCCATACTGTTCTCCATAGTGGCTATATCAATTTACATTCCCACCAACAGTGTAAGAGGGTTCCCTTTTCTCCACACCCTCTCCAGCATTTACTCTTTGTAGATTTTTTGATGATGGCTATTCTGACCAGTGTGAAATGATATCTCATTGCAGTTTTGATTTGCATTTCTCGAATGATTAATGATGTTGAGCATTCTTTCATGTGTTTGTTGGCAGTCTGTATATCTTCTTTGGAGAAATGTCTATTTAGGTGTTCTGCCCATTTTTAAGTTGGGTTGTTTTGTTGATATTGAGCTGCATGAGCTGCTTGTAAAGTTTGGAGATTAATCCTTTCTCAGTTGCTTCATTTGTAAATATTTTCTCCCATTCTGAGGGTTGTCTTTTCGTCTTGTTTATGGTTTCCTTTGCTGTGCAAAAGCTTTGAAGTTTCATTTCTCTAGGAGGTGGGTCAAAAAGGATCTTGCTGCGATTTATGTCATACAGTGTTCTGCCTCAGTTTTACTCTAACAGTTTGAGAGTGTCTGGCTTTACATTTAGGTCTTTAATCCATTTTGAGTTTATTTTTGTGTATGATGTTAGGGTGTGTTCTAATTTCATTCTTTTCACGTAGCTGTCCAGTTTTCCCAGAACAACTTATTGAAGAGGCTCTCTTCTCTCCACTGTATATTCATGCCTCCATTATCAAAGATAAGGGGACCATATGTGTGTGGGTTTATCTCTGGGCTTTCTATCCTGTTCCATTGATCTTTCTGTTTTTGTGCCACTACCATACTGTCTTGATTACTATAGCTTTGTAGTGTAGTCTGAAGTCAGGGAGCCTCATTCCTCCAGCTCCATTTTCCTTTTTTTTTCCTCAAGATTGCTTTGGCTATTCAGGGTCTTTTGTGTTTCCATACGAATTGTGGAATTTTTTGTTCTAGTTCTGTGAAATGTGCCACTGGTAGTTTGACAGGGACTGCATTGAATCTGTAGATTGCTTTGGCTAGTAGAGTGATTTTCACAATGTTGATTCTTCCAATCCAAGAACCTGGTTTATCTCTCCATCTGTTTGTATCATCTTTAATTTAATTCATCAGTGTCTTATAATTTTCTGCATACAGGTCTTTTGTCTCTTTAGCTAGGTTTATTCTTAGATATTTTAGTCTTTTGCTTGCAGTGGTAAAAGGGAATGTTTTCTTAATTTCACTTTCAGATTTTTCATCATTAGTGTATAGGAATGCTAGAGATTTCTGTGCATTAATTTTGTATCCTGCTACTTTACCAGATTCATTGATTAGCTCTAGTAGTTTTCTGGTAGCATCTTTAGGATTCTCTATGTATAGGATCATGTCATCTGCAGTGACAGCTTTACTTCTTCTTTTCCAATTTGGATTCCTTTTATTTTATTTTCTTCTCTGATTGCTGTGGCTAAAACTTCCAACACCATGTCGAATAAGAGTGGTGAGAGTGGGCAAGTTTCTCTTGTTCCTGATCGTAGTGGAAATGGTTTCAGTATTTCACCACTGAGGACGATGTTGGCTGTGGGTTTGTCATATATGACCTTTATTATGTTGAGGGAAGTTCCCTCTATGCCTACTTTCTGAAGGGTTTTTATCATAAATGGGCGTTGAATTTTATCGAAAGCTTTCTCTGCATCTACTGAGATAATCGTATGGTTTTTCTCCTTCAATTTGTTAATATGGTATATCACATTGATTGATTTGCATATATTGAAGAATCCTTGCATTTCTGGAATAGACCCCACTTGATCATGGTGTATGATCCTTTTAATGTGTTGTTGGATTCTGTTTGCTTGTATTTTGTTGAGGATTTTTGCATCTATGTTCATCAGTGATATTGGCCTGTAGTTTTCTTTCTTTGTGACATCTCTGTCTGGTTTTGGCATCAGGGTGATGGTGGCCTCGTAGAATGAGTTTGGGAGTGTTCCTCCCTCTGCTATATTTTGGAAGAGTTTGAGAAGGATAGGTGTTAGCTCTTCTCTAAATGTTTGATAGAGTTCGTCTGTGAAGCCATCTGGTCCTGGGCTTTTGCTTGTTGGAAGATTTTTAAACACAGTTTCAATTTCAGTGCTTGTGATTGGTCTGTTCATATTTTCCATTTCTTCCTGATTCAGTCTCCGAACGTTGTGAATTTCTAAGAATTTGTCCATTTCTTCCAGATTGTCCATTTTATTAGCATATAGTTGCCTGTACTAATCTCTCATAATCCTTTGTATTTCTGCAGTGTCAGTGGTTACTTCTCTGTATCATTTCTAATTCTATTGATTTGAATCTTCTCCCTTTTTTGCTTGATGAGTCTGGCTAATGGTTTATCAATTTTGTTTTTCTTCTGAAAGAAGCAGCTTTTAGTTTTACTGATCTTTGCTACTGTTTCCTTCATTTCTTTTTCTTTTATTCCTGATCTGAACTTTATCATTTCTTTCCTTCTGCTAACTTTGTGGGTTTTTTGTTCTTCCTTCTCTAATTGCTTTAGGTGTAAGGTTAGCTTGTTTCTTTGAGATTGTTCTTTTTTCTTAAGGTAGGATTGTAATGCTATAAACTTCCCTCTTAGAATTGCTTTTGCTGCATCCCATACGTTTTGGGTCATTGTGGTTTCATTGTCATTTGTTTCTAGGTATTTTTTGATTTCCTCTTAGATTTTTTCAGTGATCTCTTGGTTATTAAGTAGTGTATTGTTTAGCCTTTATGTGTTTCTATTTTTTACAGATTTTTTTCCTGTAATTGATATCTAGTCTCATAGTGTTGTGGTCAGAAAAGATACTTGATATGATTTCAATGTCCTTCAATTTACTAAGGCTTGATTTGTGACCCAAGATATGATCTATCCTGGAGAACGTTCCCTGAACACTTGAGAAGAAGTTGTATTCTGTTGTTTTTGGATGGAGTGTCCTATAAATATCAATTAAGTCCATCTTGTTTAATGTATCATTTAAAGCTTGTGTTTCCTTATTTATTTTCATTTTGGATGATCTGTCCATTGGTTAAAATGGGGTGTTAAAGTCCCCTACTATGATTGTGTTACTGTTGATTTCCCCTTTTACTATTTGCCTAATGTATTGAGGGGCTCCTATGTTGGGTGCATAAAAATTTACTATTGTTTTGTCTTCTTGGATTGATCCCTTGATCATTATGCAGTGTCCTTCTTTGTCTCTTGTAATAGTCTTTGTTTTAAAGTCTACTTTGTCTGATATTAGAATTGCTACTCCAGATTTCTTTTGATTTCCATTAGAATGGAATATCTTTTTCCATCCCCTCACTTTCAGTCTGTATGTGTCCCTATGTCTGAAGTGGGTCTCTTGTAGACAGCATATATACGGGTCTTGTTTTTGTGTCCATTCAGCCAGTCTATGTCTTTCGGTTGCAACATTTAGTCCATTTACATTTAAGGTAATTATCGATATGTATGTTCCTAGAACCATTTTCTTAATTGTTTTGTGTTTGTTATTTTAGGTCTTTTCCTTCTCTTGTGTTTCCTGCCCATTGAAGTTCCTTTCGCATTTGTTGTAAAGCTGGTTTGGTGGTGCTGAATTCTCTTAGCTTTTGCTTGTCTGTAAAGGTTTTAATTTCTCTGTCAAATCTGAATGAGATCCTTGCTGGGTGGCGTAATCTTAGTTGTACGTTTTTCTCCTTCATCACTTTTAATATGTCCTGCCACTCCCTTCTGGCTTGCAAAGTTTCTGCTGAAAGATCAGCTGTGATCCTTATGGAGATTCCCTTGTGTGTTATTGTTTTTCCCTTGATGATTTTAATATTTTTTCTTTGTATTTAATTTTGGATAGTTTAATATGTGTCTTGGCATGTTTCTCCTTGGATTTATCCTGTATGGGACTGTCTGTGCTTCCTGGATTTGATTAACTATTTCTTTTCCCATATTAAGGAAGTTTTCAACTATAATCTCTTCAAATATTTTCTCAGTCCCTTTCTTTTTCTCTTCTTCTTCTGGGACCCCTATAATTCGAATGTTGGTGCATTTAATGTTGTCCCAGAGTTCTCTGAGACTGTCCTCAATTCTTTTCATTCTTTTTCTTTATTCTGCTCTGCAGTAGTTATTTCCAGTATTTTATCTTCCAGGTCATTTATCCATTCTTCTGCCTTACTTATTCTGCTATTGATCCCTTCTAGAGAATTTTATATTTCATTTATTGTGTTGTTCACCACTGTTTGTTTGCTCTTTAGTTCTTCTAGGTTCTTGTTAAACATTTCTTGTATTTTCTACATTCTGTTTCCAAGATTTTGGATCATCTTTACTATCATTATTCTGAATTCTTTTTCAGGTAGACTGCCTATTTCCTCTTCATTTCTTAGGTCTGATGGGTTTTTGCCTTTCTCCTTCATCTGCTGTGTGTTTCTCTGTCTTCTCATTTCGCTTAACTTATTGTGTTTGGGGTCTCCTTTTCACAGGCTGCAGGTTCGTAGTTCCCATTGTTTTTGGTGTCTGCCCCCAGTGGCTAAATTTGGCTTCCTGGTGGAGGGGACTAGTGCCTTTGTTCTGGTGGATGAGGCTGGATCTTGTCTTTCTGGTGGGCAGGTCCATATCTGGTGGTGTGTTTTGGGTTGTTTGTGGCCTTATTATGATTTTAGGCACCCTCTCTGCTAATGGATGGGGTTGTGTTCCTGTCTTGCTAGTTGTTTGCCATAGGGTGTCCAACACTGTAGCTTGCTCGCCATTGAGTGAAGTTGGGTCTTGGCGTTGAGATGGAGATCTCTGGGAGATTTCCACCGTTTGATATTACGTGGAGCTGGGAGGTCTCTTGTGGACCAGTGTCCTGAAGTTGGCTCTCCTACCTCAAGGCACAGCCCTGACGCCTATCTGGAGCACCAAGAGCCTTTCATCCACACAGCTCAGAATAAAAGGGAGAAAAATAGAAAAACAAAGAAAATAAAATAAAGTAAAATAAATTTATAAAAATAAAAAATAATTAAAAAAAAATTTTAAATGAAAAAATCACAGACGGATAGAACCCTAGAACAAATGGTAAAATCAAAGCTATAGAGACAAAATCACACAAAGAAGAATACAGATACACATTCACAAAAATAATATATATATTGTTGCTCCCAAAGTCCACCTCCTCAATTTGCGATTATTCATTGTGTATTCAGGTATTCCACAGATGCAGGGTATATCAAGTTGATTGTAGAGATTTAATCCACTGCTTCTGAGACTGCTGGGAGAAATTTCCCTTTCTCTTCTTCATTCGCACAGCTCCTAGGGTTCAGCTTTGGATTTGGCCCCGCCTCTGCATGTAGGTTGCCTGAGGGTGTCTGTTCTTTGCTCAGACAGGACGGGGTTAAAGGAGAAGCTGATTCAGGGGCTCTGGGTCACTCAGGCTACGGGGAGGCAGAGGTGCCGATGCAGGGCAAGCCTGCACGGGCAGAGGCTGGTGCGACGTCGCACCAGCCTGAGGCGTGCCGTGTGTTCTCCCAGGGAAGTTGTTCCTGGATCACGGGACCCTGGCAGGGGCGGGCTGCACAGTCTCCCAGAAGAGGAGGTGTGGATAGTGACCTGTGCTTGCACACAGGCTTCTTGGTGGCGGCAGCAGCAGCCTTAGCATCTCATTCCCATCTGTGGGGTCCGCGCTGATAGCCACGCCTCGACCCCGTCTCTGGAGCTCGTTTAGGAGACGCTCTTAATCCCTCTCCTCGCGCACCAGGAAACAAAGAGGCAAGAAAAAGTCCCTTGCTTCTAAGGCAGCTCCAGACCTTTTCCCAGACTCCCTCCCGGCTAGCTGTGGTGCACGAGCCCCTTCAGGCTGTGTTCAGGCAGCCAACCCCAGTCCTCTCCCTGGGATCCAACCGAAGCCTGAGCCTCAGCTCCCAGCCCCTGCCTGCCCCAGCGGGTGAGCAGACAAGCCTCTCGGGCTGGTGAGTGCCAGTCGGCACTGATCCTCTGTGCGGGAATCTCTCCGCTTTGCCCTCCACACCCCTGTTGCTGCGCTCTCCTCCGTGGCCCTGGAGCTTCCCCTCCCCCCACCACCCACAGTCTCTGCCCACGAAGGGGCTTCCTAGTGTGTGGAAACGTTTCCTCCTTCACAGCTCCCTCCCACTGGTGCAGGTCCCGTCCCTATTCTTTTGTCTCTCTTTTTTCTTTTGTCCTACTCAGGTATGTGGGGAGCTTCTTGCCTTTTGGGAGGTCTGAGGTCTTCTGCCAGCACTCAGTAGGTGTTCTGTAGGAGTTGTTCCACATGTAGATGTATTTCTGATGTATTTGTCAGGCGGAAGGTGATCTCCACGTCTTACTCTTCCTCCACCTTGAAGGCTCCTCCAATCCATAGTTTTCTAAAATTCCTGTTTAAATCTTCTGCCCTCTTACGCATTGCCTGTTTTTTGTGTGTGTGTATTAATTCATTTTAATTCAAGGATTAATCAGTTTATATGAGGGGTAAATATTGATATATTAAGGCTTAAATTTACCATCTCATAATTTGTTTTATTATCCATACTCTATATCTTTCTTTTTTTCCTTCTTTCCTTCCTTCCTTCCTTTCTCTCTCTCACTCTTCCTCTCTCTCTCTCTCTTTTTCTCTCTCTTTCTGGTGGCACAGGGGTGGGCGATTGGATAGACCCTAGTCCTTATGTCTCAGATCTCTTATAATCTGCTTTTTATTCTTCATATTATTTCTGTATATACTTAATTCTGAATATTTTCTAAAAACTATAGTTTAATTTATTAACTCTTGTTTTCAATCCTCTGCCTATTGAGTACTGAATTTCAGTTTTATTTTTATTTCTATAGTGTATGAGCTTGGATAAGTTAAAGTATCTTAAAGAGTGCACAACAAGGTAAGTATTTGATGAATTGGATATGAAAAAACAACCTCAAAGTCTATTTGTTTTCACTTCACTGCTACCTTTAGATTATAAAAAGCTAGAACTTCTCTACCTTATACTCAGATGTTTCAGAAACATACTAATTTTATTATATAGTTAAAAATTATTACTACTTCTAGTGGATATTTAAAATGTCTACCCAACATTCATAACAGGCATGAGGAGCAGAGAGATCAAGTTAACTCACCTACAGACAACTAGGAATTTACAAATCATGGTTTGAACCCAAATTTCTTTGACTACTAAACTCAGAGTCCCAATGCTTGTACTAGATTGATAGGAATACAGATATAAAACTGATCAACTGGAAACCAATTTGGATACATACACCTTCATTTAGTAAAGGGCAAAGCCATGGCATATGGTTGTCTGGAACTGCATTTATCAGAGGTTAATTAAAACACTGGATTGATTTCTCTCCATTCTATTTTTTTTCCAGTAGTACAGAGTAATAGAATTAGTAAATGAAGTTTCCTCATCAACTGTTTGGAAGCATTTAAACAATATCTAGCGACAGGTGAGATACGACACTGGCACAGTTTAAAGAACTCCAGTTTATCTGGTAATATGGGAAGCAGAATTGTCCATATGTGTGCTAATTTTTTCTCATATAAAAAACATTGATAATCTTTGAAGCAAGTGATACAGGAATAATTTTATAATTCAGGTTGCGAAAGGATTTACGTTTTGGGTTTTTGCCTCTGGCCAAAGTTCTCCTTACAGTAGTGATAACTTGCTCAGTCTATGTGAAAGATGTACAGTTTTCTCTCTTTGAAATCAGAAGCTCTGCTTGTCAGCTTTTCTTCACCAAGTCCTAAACAATAATGCTTTAAAGTAAAGGTTTAAGAAGTATTTGTTTTCTGGCATTTCTGAAATAAGTACCTTGAATAATACTTTTCTCATAGTCAGAAGAAACCAAAATATAGAATATCAGCTTCCCCAAGAAGTAGCAGCATTTCAAAAGGCCTTTCTAGGATTGAGTAACCTGTGGATAATGAAGTAGAAATATACTTTCAATGCCACGATTTATTTCTAAAAAGGATTCTGTTAAGCATCAACAAAAGTGCAACTGAATAACTTCATTTGAAATTATAACCACTGTTCCTTCACCAAAAAAAAAAAAAAAAAAAAAAGAAAAAGAAAAAGAAACTGCCTAAAGGGGAGTGAGAAAATTTAGCTATTATAAGAAAGAAAAGGAAATGCAACAATTGGTACCCATAACTTGTTTGGTCAAGTTAAAGGAGTAATTTAAAGAAAATGAGTACTTGTGGCATGTGGAGTTCAACTCCTTTCACCAGGCTCTGGACTGCAGGCTGTCACTGCCAGAGGAGAAACAAAATGATGTACTGGCTGTTTCTGTGCAGGGTATACTAATTTAAAACCTGAGAACTTGAGGCACTTGAGGAACTATGACTTTTCTATGTGAACAAGTGTCAGTGCCTACCATGTCCTCTCTCTCTGTCTCTCTCTCTCTGCCTCTCTCTCTCTGTCTCTGTCTCTGTCTGTCTGTCTGCCTCTCTCTCTCTGTTTCTGTGTCTCTCTTTCTCTCACTTGCTCTCAGCAGTGCCCAGTCTTCTGCCACTCAGGTTTCACACTGGATTTCAGCATTTCCCTGGAAAAAGCATGGCAGTCAGACTTGTGTAAGGTACCAACAGTCGGAACCTCACCACCTGCAGGGTTTTTAATTATCTGATAAAGTGGATAACGGCTTGTGATCTGACCATACTAGCTGCAGAGCAAAAATGGCCAACATATCCTTCATACAAAGTTGAGCTCATGTCATTTTTGTGTCTTTTCATGGAAACTGCATTTTTCTTTCTTCTTGTGTTCAGGAGAATGGCTGCAAAGCCAGTCCAATTACCAATATTTTATTTTATTTTATTTTTTGCGGTACACGGGCCTCTCACTGTTGTGGCCTCTCCCATTGTGAAGCATAAGCTCCAGGCGCGCAGGCTCAGCGGCCATGGCTCACGGGCCCAGCCGCTCTGCAGCATGTGGGATCTTCCCGGACCGGGGCATGAACCCGTGTCCCTTGCATCGGCAGGCGGACTCTCAACCACTGCACCACCAGGGAAGCCCCAATTACCAATATTTTGACCACTTCTTCCTTTATTTCTAAAGGCTACAAATTGCATCCCAGCCACCTCAGATGTGTTCCACCTCACAAGAGGCAAACACAAATGTATTTGGGGGTCAGAAATCTACTCTAAATGAATAAAGCAGATGATGTAAGCATTAGTGAGTGGGAAGTTCTAGTCACTTGGACACAGCATGCTCCATGAACAGTCAAATATGAGTTTTAAAAACAGAGAAATATACATGCTCTGCACCAGTTTGCAAACCCTGCTTTATATAATGATCTCTAAGTTTCAGCTGTAAATATTTGCCCAATATTTCTTAATTCAAATTCCTTAGAGAATGAAACTAATTGGCCAATACTGGATTATGACAGGGAACCCCTTGAGTCACATTCCTATTCTTATCCAATCAGCACAGAAGGATTATGGTCACATGATGTTTAAAATTCCGATTTATTCATTGCACATTCAATTGGTCAAGGGCTATTCCTTCAGACGTAGCCATGGGAGAGCCAGGCATTCTAACAGCTGAATTCTACAACAGTACAATGGTCTTTCCTGTAGACTGAGAAACAGTCATCTAAAAATAAAAGAGACCTTAAAAATGTTGAATTTCCTAAATAGATAATCTATAAAATATTGTCCTGTAGGATATTTAATTTTAAAAAATGTTCTGGACTTGGGAACTTTATGAAATACTGAACAGATTTAATCCAAATTTCTTAGAGCCTTTAATATATTCACATACACTGTGAATCTCTTAAAAAAGAATTGCAATTTATATTTCTCAAAGTTTTATTTTGTTGTTGTCATTATGTTTTGCTTGTTCTTTTAATTAAAACACACTTCCATTATAAGCATTCTTAGTATGCCTAAAACCTGTGTTTGAGACATACCAATCTAAAATCATTTTATAGATCAGAAAATGGGGCTACTATTAATATATTTCTTTGGTGAGTATTATTTAAACAGCTACTATATGCCAAAAATTTTACTAAAAAACAGACAAAGCCCCAACTTGTTATCTCTCTAGGCAGGATGATAGCAAAGATTGTGTGGTATTAGATATTCTACACTCTACACCCTACTAACCTTATGATTTCAGTGAAACTTTGTCAAATAAATTTTAAGTGAATGAAGTAGTTTTGAACCCTGGCTTGTGAATCAGTATCTCTCATAGGTATATTTAAAAACAAACAAATAAAAAACAAAACAAAACGCTCATAAGCTTGGGCACACTTCAGAGTTATTAATCAGAATTTCTGAGTTAATGACCCCCAAATTTTTAATATTTAGCAAACTCCATAGGCAAATCTAATATCTAGCCAAGACTGAGAATCATTCATTTAAAAACATGCAATTTACTAGTAGCATAGTCAGTGTTAAAACTGAAGATACTTGCCATCCAGTCCAATAAGTTATCTCCTATACTATGTCAGTTAGGGACAATATTGAGGGTAGAATATATGTACAGAGAATGTCACAGAAACCAACAAAGTAGACATACCCATAGGCCCACAGCAAGGGATTGAGACTGAATAAAATATTAGGGAATCAAAGGAAGGGCAGACAGTCTAGGAAGACTCACTAGCAGAATATTAGTGGGCAGGATGCTCAACCAATCAAAACATACAGTCAGGGAACCAAAGCAGAAAAAGACAGTACAGAGAATTACGTTTGGCCCTATGAAAAGGTAGCAAAAGAACCTAGTTGTTGGGGGAAAAAACAACAACAACAACATAATATTATTACCAACTTTGATTGACAATGTAGAATATGCTACTTCTATGTACTTTACATGTAGTATCTCATTTAATTCTCAGAGCATTACTCTGAAGTGGGACTCATTATAATTCCCATTTTGGAAAGCAGGAAAATATAGCTTGGAAAGGTTAAGAAATTCCATAAGATTACCGATCTGGTAAATGTAGAGCCAGAATCCATCCAGAGCCACCTGAAATTAAGGCACAAAGTCAAAAGAAGACCAGCAGCAAAAGGGCCCATGCACCTAATGGCCTTAAAGTATTGCTTGAGTCCTTACATTTCCCAGGAGTCATGGACTGAACCTGTAGGTGAACTTTAAGGAGCCTCAGTTACAAATCTTGGAAGTTGAAAAGAAAAGAAATTCAACTGGGTGATTAAAGAAGAATTTTAAAAATCTGTATTTGTTAAAACCTGAAACAAAAAGAGGCTGTTGACAGAACACCCAGACTCCTGGGAAGAGCTGAATCGTTCCAGGGTCTGGATTATCTTCAGAGTTTAAGGGAGATTCAACACAGTCTTCAATTCTAATACTTACTAACTGTATATTTTCTTTGTTCAACTCTGGTTCAAGATTTTTAAAAAATTCTAAACACATTACTAAAATAATCCCTTCTAAAATCAAGGGATAAATAAGATTACATACAAAACTGGTTATTTTCTTATCTGTCTAGATTATTCCCATGAATATTTATCACAAGTTTTAGAGCAATCTGATTCCTCTTTTATGGCAGTTGTGCATACAAAATTGTTTTCACTTAAGAATAAAATTTATAGCAACTCAATTCCTAATCAAAGTTACTCATTTCCAAAGTGAAATACATTCCCTTGAAATAAAGTCCTTAATTGACAAGAATTACATTTTTTTTTTGCTTAATGAGAACAATATACATACTGAATATGTACTTGTGTTCCCAGTCATACAGGTTAGTTCATCCAGTACAAATGTTATGTACAAATTTTATACATTTTACGCTGGCTTAATCTCATCAGCCAAAGTTCATTCCTTATTTTGATTCTCTCTCCTCTTTCTCTATTTAAATGTGATCTCAGCCCCCTAGAGAAGCACATTGCATTGGGAGATACAAAAATTCCTTGAAGCAGAATATAGGAATTTGATATGATAACAAAGTGCTTTAGGGAAGTATGATGTGTTAAAATCCAGTACAGCCTCACTGTCTATTCATGAGGAAGGCGCAGTCATTTTGCAACAAGTTCTCAAACGATGTGCAGAACATTATTTTATTTTTACAATAAGAACTTGATGGGTGCACTTAAATAAAATATCATAAAGGATTATAACCAAATTTTCATCCAGAAATATTTCTTAAATTGAGGCGGGGATGTATATTAGTAATCTAGTGTTAAGTTACAAACTACCACGAACTTAAATGATTAAAACAACACATATTTATTATATCAACGTTTCTCTGGGCCAGGAGTACAGGAATAGGTTAGTGGGTCCTCAGCTTAGGGTCTCACAAGGCTGCAATCAAGTTATCTGCTGGGTTTTGTTCTTATCTGTAGTCCTGACTACAGAAGCATAAGCTTCCAAGATAACTTAGGTGGTTTGCAGAATGTATTTTCTTGTGGGCTAAGAGACTAGGCTTCTTGCTAGCCATCACCTAGACATCGCCCTCTAGTCCGTGCCCTGTGGTGCTCCCAACATGGTTGCTTACTACTTCCAGGACAGCAAGAGCACATAGAGTCAGTCAGCTAGCAAAATGGAGTCTTATATAATGTACCATAATCACGGAAGTGAAATACAAACACATTTTCTATATTTATTGGTTAGAAGCAAATCTCAGGTTTCACCCACACTCAAGGGAAGGAATTTACATAAAGGCATGAATGTCAGAAGGGTGACCACCCTAGAGTCTGTCTGTCACAGAATGGTAGAAGTCAGGGTGAATATAGCTTGAAAGTCCCCCCCCCCCCCCCCCCCCCCCCCCCCCCTCCCCCCCCCCCCCAACCCCTGTCCCCCCCCTGCCCCCCCCCCCCCCCCCCCCCAAGATCATATTTCCTCTTTCCTTCAGAGAACCGCTGCTCTCTATCTGCTATTGTTTCCTCTTAAAGTGAACTTGTTGGACATCTGTGTCAAATTCTCTTCTAAATATATATCTGGAATCCAGTCTAGTCCCACTTAATGAGAATGCCTAAGAGAGGTCCCGAGAATCGACCTCAATATGGTATTTAGAACAGCTGAAACTTGAGAGCAATTACTTAACATCCTGTTATTGAAAGGATTAAAATTTCCAACTATATGTAATATCTTTTTCCAGAATTTTAAATAAAATTTTAATCTCAATGATTTCCCTATATTTTGGATTTTCCTTAGAATAGCAAACATAGTAGTAATATAATAAAATGTGTTTTCAAAAAACATTAACAAATTAAGGCTCTTTTTAGCATCTAAAACTTTCAAAATTTGGGAGGCCCCTTCTTTAGTCATTAAATTTATTGTAATAAAAACTACAGGTTACATTCATAATTTGGATGCTTAAAATAAGTGCTTTAGAATATTATAGGATCATTTTTAACATGTAAAGAACGTTTCAAAGTATAAGGTGAGGAAACAGAAGTTTAAGAATTTTGCCAGGCAATATCCTTTTGAAAAGAAAAAACATCACCAGGGGGAATCAAAGATTTTTTCCATATCAAAAGAGGCCAAACAAGGTGTCTTCCTTTTCATTAAACCATGTGACAATATGTAACACCAGGTTCATAATTTTGTCAACCACTGACCTTTTTTCTTCTAACACCAACGTTACAAATACCTTAAAGAATACTTTTCCCCTTAAAGGTGAATCCAGTTGATTATTAATATTTGAAAGCAACTGCTTCAAGCAATCTTTTAGGTCTACAACTTAAAAGAATTGTGTGATCTTTGACTGCTTTCCTGATTTGGGTATCATTTTCACTGTACAATTTTATCCACCCTTTAGAATTTTTTCTCATCTTATGATAACTAAGTAGAAAAAAACCTCAATAGATATTTTTCCCAGAAATTTATCATTTCCTATCTTTTCATCAGATTCATGTGATCTCTTCTAGGGTCATCTTTTAAAATCTCTCCCATTTCCTTTCTAGTTCCCAGAATGCTTTACTGGTAGACTAAAGATAAAAAACCTGAACCTCTCTGAAATAATATTTTAAAATTAAACTTTCTTTGATTTGAATATACAAACAGAGTTTGAATGTGTTGTTTTCATTACATAGAATTGCACTGTGTTGAAGAGAGGAATAATATTACATATTCCAAAGCAACCAATACAGATTTGTAGACCAGGAAGTGGGCAAGGGTTGGGAGAGTTAGAAAGGGCAAGGCTTGGAGGGGACAGGTAGAGAATAAGGATGAGATGAGCCAACTCAGCCTTTATCACATATCTTGGATTGCAGTGAAACCTTCATTTACTAAATCACTCAATTTTGTCTAGGCCAGCAAAGCAAGGGAAATGCTCTGGACTATCAGTACATTTGTACTGATTTAAGAATGACTGGGATAGTCTCTTCACAATTATAACAAAAGTAGGAATTATTATTGGTCCCTTTCAATTTAGATTCCATTGAGCAGATTTACTAGTCACTGAGAGAATTATTTTAGCTACTGGCTAGATTTCTCTATACCTAACATGTACCTTGTCCATGATATTTTTACCATATACTATCTATTCAAACACTTACTCGAGCATCTGTACAGTACTAAGTGATATCTTGGCCACATTGTTAAGGTAATATTTTATTTTTTTGCTACAAAAACAACAAAATTGTATAGTTTATGAGCTCCACTGTCTTATTTAGCAGAGGTGTTCTCAAGCTTTTTGGTCTTAAAAACTATTATTATATAAAGAAAACAAATATATTTTTATTATTTATTTAAAAATTTGTTTTTTATTGAAATATAGTTGACATATGTTAGTTTCAGGTGTACTAAATAATGATTTTATATTTGCATATATTATTAATTAATCACCACTATAAGTCTAGTAAGTATTTGTTCCCATACAAAGTTATTACTATATTATAAACACTATTATAAACCATATTCCTTATACTGTATATTACATCTCCATGATTTATTTATCATATATCTGCAACTTTATATTAACTCAGTCTCCTTCACCTATTTTGCCCATCCTCAATGCCCCCTCCGTCTGGCAACCACCTATTTGTTCTCTGTGTTTACAAATCTATTTTTGTTTTGTTTTGTTTTTTAGATTGCACATATAAGTGAGATCATGCAGTATTTCTCTCCCTCTGTCTGCCTATTTGACTTAGAATAATACCCTTGAGATCCATTCATGCTGTTGCAAATGTCAAAAATTCCTTTTTTATGGCTGAGTAATATTCCATTGTATGTATATACCACATCTTCTTTATCCATTCATCTACCCATGAACACTTAGGTGGCTTCCATAACTTGGATATTGTAAATAATGCTGCAATCAACATTGATGTGTATGTATCTTTTCAAATTAGTGTTTTTGTTTTCTTCACCTAAATACCCAGAAGTGAAATTGCTGGATCTATGGAAGTTCTATTTTTAACTTCTCAGGAAACTCCATACTCTTTTCCACAGTGGCAGCACGAATTACAAGTCCACAAACAGTGCACAAGGGTTCCCTTTTCTCCACATTCTTGTCAACACTTTTTATTTGTTATATCTTTAACAATAGCCATTTATTATAAGTATTTTATACTGGGAGTTCTTACTACTTAAAATGTGCACTATTCAATACACAAAAGGACAGGTATTAATAAAGTGGGAAAATCACTTATAAAAAAGGTAGTCGGGCTTCCCTGGTGGCACAGTGGTTGAGAGTCCGCCTGCCGATGCAGGGGACGCGGGTTCGTGCCCCGGTCCGGGAAGATCCCACATGCCACGGAGCACCTGGGCCCGTGAGCCATGGCCGCTGGGCCTGCGCACCCGGAGCCTGTGCTCTGCAACGGGAGAGGGCCACAACAGTGAGAGGCCTGCGTACCGCAAAAAAAAAAAAAAAAAAAAAAAAGGTAGTCATGTGCCCTGGCATTGATTCCTTTTAAAAGCAATGCTTTGGGTTGTAAGAGAAAGAGATCAGTCATGCTTCCACCAAACACATAAAATTTCAAAATCCATGGAATTTCCATTGCTTCAGGGACATTTTTCCTGGAATTTTTATTGATTTATTTCAAGAAAGTGTCTTTTAAAAACAACATAGTATAGTGGTTGAGAACTTGGCCTGTGGAACCAGACAGCCTGAGTCCAAGTGTCAGCTCTGCCATTACTAGCCTGTCTTTGGGCTAGTTACTTAATTTAGTTTCTCTGTATTTAAAATGGGGTTAATAGTAGTACCTACTTCATAGTCCTATTGTAATAATTAATATTAAGACTTTTAATAGATCTAGGCATACAATTAGCACCCTTTGAGGCTTAATTAATAAATCTGATTATAATGTCTTTCTATGTATAACTGGGTATACAACAAAAAATTTTTCAATCTGTAACAGAAACTAAAGAGATTGTGTAAAATAAACAGAAGGTATGATGGCCAAGTGGTTAAACCAATGGGGGATGATGAGAGCTACACAGACAAAAAACAGTAAGGCAGAAGAAGAAAGATGGAGACAACAAACCAAACCTATATCCCATATGCAGTTAATATCCAAAATGTGTATGCAAAATCATCTAACGTTCTTTAATATCCATGAGCTGCAATGGATGTTTGCAACTTATTTTAAAGCATAAAATTTTTAACTGCTCTAGGATCTACAGGATTCTTATTGAAAAAGAAAATAAATGAGCTGTTCCCTGTTCCAAATGAAATATCAAATAAAATGTTGAAAAGGCTTCCTATCAAAGAAATGGTTTGTGCTATATTTTATACTTGGGTAAAAAAATAAAGACACATTTTCATGTTTGGAACACTAAGAAATTTAGATTTGCACTGAAGTAGGATAATTTTATAACAAAGTACAAAATGGCAAGTTTGGACAGTTTGCCACCTACTATAATTACTTTTAAAACAACACACTAAAAGAATGTTTTTATAAACACAATTCCATTCAAAAGACCATAAACATAGACAAACTATTCAAAAAGAAAATGAGGGGGGGGAATCATACAGAACAGAGGGGCATAATCATGGGTTCTACAAGCAAGTTTGGTAGAAAATAGACCAAGGAGAGTGAAGATAAATCCTGGGAAATCTGAAGAAAAGGGAGGTTTCAGATTCCAGAAGAAAAAGAGAAAGAAGAAGGGTTAAAAAGGACATTAAGATATAAAAGCTTACTATGTATAGTAGGGAGAAGTTGAGAGAAGGGATATATATACATACCACAGATATGAGATATTCATGTGTAATCAGAAAGGCATAATTAATAAATGGCAAGAATAAGTGCCCAGGATAGAAATTCACACTAATTTTTAGATATAGGTTTTAATTATTTTTAAAAGATAACACATATACCAGCAAAGAAGATTAAATATAGGAGCTAAAAGCCAAAAGAAACTCAAGTATTGTCCAAGTCAATCTTATCATTTTGGAGATTAGGGAAATGAAGCTCAGAAAAATGTGATGACTTGCTTAAAGCCACAGAACTGGCTAGTAGTGGAATTAGAGCTTGGGTCCAATCACTTGATCCACTGGGTCAGTGCTCTTTACAATATACTTGCCCAACCTATCATGGCAGAGGGCTGATTTTTTCCTCATCCAATTAATCTGAATAATGTTATTCCTAACAATCTGGAGAAACTAATATATTCAAAATCACTCTGGATGTATATCAAACAAACAAACAAATCCTCTGTAGTACATAGTATTAAAAATACTTATAAAAGTAAGGAAGATATTTTTATAAGTATAAATACTGTGTTGTTTAGCTGCCTGTTTATTGGTAAATAAAAATTAACAGTCACTGAACTTGCTAAATGAGATCTCTAGAATCTAAGAAAACATGTTGCAGCTGAAAATAACTGTAACCCCTCAATTTGTTGTGCATTCATTCAAATATATTTATTGAGCATTGCTACATGCCAGCCACTGTGCCAGGACCCAAGAGTCAGTAATCAATACAGACCTTTTCCTTACCAGTCATGTGCTGGTTAATGCTTAACAATTAAGTCTTTAGGATAAAGAAATCCTTGCTGTGTACGCCTGCCAATTTCCACGGTATAAATACTCCACCATGGCTTGTTAATTTTTTGTTAATTAACTAGTTCTCTCAACAGAAGATATCCCATGAAGGTCTATTGGTATGCTAGAGCCAGCTCATATCGGCTTGTATAAATTGGTTGATCTTAAGCTACCAAAGTGACATCACTGAACATGAAATTAAGAAGAAACGTGCAGTAACAAACTATTATGTAGTGTTTACAGGATAACTATTGTCCTTTACAAGCAAGTCTGAGCTGGCTTCACCATATCACTGGAACTTCATGGAGTATCTCCTCTTGGAAAAGCC
The DNA here is from genome assembly GCF_949774975.1 of Lagenorhynchus albirostris. Classification (NCBI taxonomy): domain Eukaryota; kingdom Metazoa; phylum Chordata; class Mammalia; order Artiodactyla; family Delphinidae; genus Lagenorhynchus; species Lagenorhynchus albirostris. The sequence goes on from NC_083102.1 coordinate 63,250,285, forward strand.
AGAAAATTAACAAGAAAACTAAAAACTGCACAAGATATTACATTTTGTAGTATAAGTGTTGTGAAGGAAAGACACAGGGCAATGGCTCAATGGGAGAGGGCTGCTTAAGGTGGAGTGGACATGGCTTTTTAAAGTCATGACATAGGCTTTAACAGATAAGATGAGTTTTCCATGCAGAAGAAAAGCAATACTGGGGAAGGCAATCAGGAAAAGCACATTCTGGGAAGCAAACAAACTTCCTGTAAGTTAATCACTAATACAGGCAGAGTCCAGTAGATGGTACAAAACATTTATTTACTCTTCTTGCTTATTCACCTTTTTTTTTTTTTTACAGGCTCCGGATGCGCGGGCTCAGCGGCCATGGCTCACAGGCCCAGGCGCTCCGCAGCATGTGGGATCTTCCCGGACCGGGACACGAACCCACGTCCCCTGCATCGGCAGGTGGACTCTCAACCACTGCGCCACCAGGGAAGCCCTTATTCACCTTTTAATTCAAAGTTCATGGAGCTAGAATTCTTCTCTTTCCTCTTTTTCCCCCAACATCACTGGCATTTTTCTACTTTTCTGCCCTCCTTCTGGGGTTCTGAAGAAGTGGCAGAATGTTCTTAAAATTCTGAGTAACCTCCAGATTCCTTTCAATTAGGCAGGGCAAAGCCCCACAGTGTATTATAGGAGGAAGCTTAAAGTCTTTTGGACTAATCAGAACAGAATATCTACATATCAAACCATCCTTTGTAATATGACCATTTCAAAACACAATGACTATAGATTAACCACACATACAATTTATATTTTGCTCTTTCTTACCAAAGGCCTTTTTTTCCCCTCCAGGCAGTAGTCAATAGATAGGGAGGGAAAATGAGAAATATAAGAAATAAAATTCTTTCCCTCCACATAGACTTTTTAAAAATTATTTCAATTTCATCATCTTAAGTAATTAAATAAGAAGTTTATATTCCCTTGGCAATTGTTCACTTACCTGTCCATGGTTTGATATCAGGAGAAACTACGACTGTATTAGTAAAAAAACAACCGAATTTATAGTACTGAATATTTCAAAATCCTTTAAAGACACCTTGTTTAATATTTTCATTGAAGTTCACGTGTTGGTAATGCTAGCTCATGTCCTCAACCTCTTAGCCATTTCATTTACACCCAAAGATTTAACATATTTCCTTTTGAGTTTAGAAAATACCCTATAAGTTATAATTGAGTGAGATGCCAGGAACACCAGAGATTTCCTTGCTGCTAACAGAAATTATACAGCACAGATCTGATTGCTGTAAGTCTATGAGAATTTCTATAGCAAATAATCCAAGAGAGCAGTGAAACTATATTACAAGCAAATTAGAAGAATTGGAGACTTTCTATGTTACAGATTTAAATGCTTTTTTAAAAAAGGGCCTTAGGAGTTCTGACCAAATGATCCAAATTTTTATTGAAATTATTTCTATGGCTCTGGCCAGAGCTTCCATGTTCAAGTCCCATCTATTTCCACATTTGAATGAATAAAAATGAGAAATTATTTCATCAATTTGGTACTAAAAATACATTTTGAGCAGGTTTTTGGTTTTCAAGGATAAGGTTCTTAAAGATATACTTTGTGGGAGGGAAAAAAATTACTTCAGTGTAGTGTGCATTGAGAATTAAAAAAAAAAAGTGTCCCCATGCTTCTAGAAAAAGACTATCAGTCATTAAAGCAGATCAGCTTTTAATCCCATTTAATCAATTAATGTCAGTTCTATAATTTAGGACTGATTTTTAAGCTCTGTAGTCAATCAAGGACACTGAGCTGTAAGCCCAAGATGAGTATCTGCCTCAGGCTTTGAAGTTCAGCCAATAGGTAGCAAATAGGTGGCAGATTCACTCCAATGAACACCTAAGGCTGTTTTTAACATACTCTCTGCTCTATACAACACAACTTCAAAAGAATGCCTGCCCAAAAAAACCCACATAAAATCAGTTATTTTGTTCGGAGACTAGGTCTAACAAATAAAGCTTTTTATTACTTAAGTAGGTAATAAATTCAGCCATTCGGTTTCAGATATTGCGTGATTGTTTCATCTTTCTACAGAATTGGCTAAAAGTCTCTTTCTGTAATACGACTGAAATTCAAATATATTAACCTTTTATGAGAATATAACACAAGGACACAATCCATACTCCAAAACCGTTAGGGCCCTATGTATTTCAAAATTCAGGACTGTTCAAATTCAGAGAGGTAATATGATGCATATACCATATATTCTAATATTCTCAGTGAAGCCTGGGTTTGATAGTCAAGCCAACATTTCTACAGCAAAACAGTGGTATAAATATTAAAAACTATTAATAGCTTCTCATCAGTTCAGGTATTCAGGTAGGATTTTGCTGCTAGAAAAAGTTCATAACAGGTCAAGTTCTGCCACCGAATGAGTAAGAAAAAGCTTGGCTGTGACAAAGCGAGAGAGAGGCATGGACATATATACACTACCAAACGTAAGGTAGATAGCTAGTGGGAAGCAGCCACATAGCACAGAGAGATCAGCTTGGTGCTTCGTGACCGCCTGGAGGGGTGGGATAGGGAGGGTGGGAGGGAGGGAGATGCAAGAGGGAAGAGATATGGGAACATATGTATATGTATAACTGATTCACTTTGTTATAAAGCACAAACTAACACACCATTGTAAAGCAATTATACTCCAATAAAGATATTAAAAAAATAAAAATAAAATAAAAAAATAAAAATGAAACAATGCACACACAGGCAAGTGCAAAGACTTAAAAAAATGTTGTAATTCTAGCAATTAAGCAGCATAACCTAGGGGCTAAGTAAAAAAAAAAAAAAAGAAAAGAAAAAGCTTGGGTTTTAAGAGCTCTTGTGGAATTTTCAATTTTGGAATCACAGGTGAAGGATTATAAAGCTTATATACCTACTAATATAGAGATGGAGGCATTATTAAGAATACCTATTCTCTAGATATTTCACATTTGATGAAAGACAATATAGGAAAGCAATAATTAAAAATATATTTAATAAGTGTTAAAAAGAAATCCACAATGGACTTCCCTGGTGGTTCAGTGGTTAAGACTCTGCCTGCTCTTCCACTGCAGGGGGCAGGGGTTTGATCCCTGGTCAGGGAACTAAGATCCCTCATGCTGTGACGTGCAGCCAAAAATTAAAAAATAAAAAACAAAGAAATCCACAAGAGTGATAAAAGTGTTCTATGGGGGACAATAGATGTGGAAGGTATCAGGGATGGCTTCCCAATGATGCTAAGTTAAGTCCAGAAGAATATGTAGAAGGTAAACAACTACATGCAAAAGGGAAGAACATTCTAGGCAAAGCAAAGAGAATGTACTAAGGCACAGGGGACAGATAATATGCCTGCCTTGGAGTATTTCATATAATTCAGTTGAGTTGATGAGTAAATGAGTGGCAGAAAAGGACGCTGGAGGAATAAACAGAGACTAGTGCAGGAAAATTCATATCCCATGCATTTAGAAAAGCAAGGTATGACCTGAGAAAATATGGTAAAAATAGCAATGTTGTATTATTGTATTGTAACCCAAAATATAAGAAAAAATCCATGAGTTCATACTGTTATAAATAAATACTTTGTAAATGTTTTATCTTTTGGCCACGCCGCACAGGCATGTGGGATCTTAGTTCCCCAACCAGGGATCGAACCTGCGTCCCCTGCACTGGAAGCACAGAGCCTTAACCACGGGACTGCCAGGGAAGTCCTGATAAATAATTGTTTTTTAATGGGAGAGAAGAGACAATCTTCTGGGCAGAAAAATTCCAAATTCTGCATAATTTATGTGATGCTGAGCCTTGAAGGAGGTAGAGCATTAACTCCCATCCCTTAAGTGTGGGCTGCACGTAGTGACTTTTTTCAAAGAATTCAGTATAGAGAGATGGGGGGAAAAGAGTAACTTTACAGCAGAGAAACCTGAAAAACACTACCTCCGCTAGGTGATCAGGGTTAACACCCACAGTGATGTCATGTTGATAGCAGGTATCCTTGATATGATATGATGATACTGGCTCTTTACTTCTGTGGTCTTCCTCCCAAAACCCATAACCCCAGTCTAGTTATGAGGAAAACATCAGCAAATCCCAATTGAGGTGCATCTACAAAAGTTCTGACCAATACTCCTCAAAAGCATCAAGATAAGGAAACTCTGAGAAACTGTCACAGCCAAGAGGAGCCTAAGGAGACACAATAACTAAATATAATGTAGTATTCTGGGTGGGATTCTGTGACAAGTAAAAAAGAAGAAAAAACTAAGGAAATCTGAATAAAATATGGAGTTTTGTTGATAATGATGTATCAATATTGGTTCATTAGTTGCAACAAACGTACCATTCAAATGTAAGATGTTACCAATAGGTGAAATTTAGTATGGGGTATATGGGAATGCTCTGTATCATCTTTGGAACTTTTCTTCGCAACTTATTATATCATGAAGTTTTCTCAATCCCATTCATTATTTTTATAAAGGGAGCTGCCTTAAACCAGACTGCCCAGAAGTTGGAAATATTCTGTCTTTGAACTTGCCCTTCAGAGAAGCTACTAGGATTCGGTCAATGTAGAATCCTCCCTTTCTACAATAAGCAATAAATTTGTCTTTGCTTGGGCAATGGGTTATATGGTGATTTTTTTCAGGAAGTCTGTGGTCAACATTAAGAAACACTCATGTAAGCAACAACTTTGACCCATAACTCCTGTGGTGTAGGAGGATCTCATGTATTTTGGTAAATGGTCTTATACATCCCCCACACTTGATACTCTTCCCCATTCGCATTAGTACTCTGAGCGTCATTAGAGTTTCTAATCACACAAACCAGGATGAGCTCTTTCCTGAAATGTAATATAAAACTTCACTCCTTACTGCTCCCAGACCTCCTATATCCCTGAAATTATGCACATAAGAAGAAAAAAAATCAAGAGTTTCATGCATTATATTCTAATTATGAAAGACAATCATGTCTAAATTATAGTGGCCATTAACCACTCTATTATTTTATTCTTTAAATGATATAGTATATTTCTGAGAGAATACACAAATACCAAAGAGTGAGGAAAAAGAAGGCAGAAAAAGGATACTTTAAATTGCTATTCATCTAGAAGTAGAAATGGGAAAATCATAACCAATTAAATCAAACATTTTAAAACAGCACTAGATTGTGGTAACTGCTTGTAATTTGCTAGCCTAGCAAAGCAGCCATCACCTAATGATGACAGCTATTTACCCAGATTGAAAGTCACAGGAAATTGGAACTACTGCCACACCATACAGCCTTAATCAGAATAGCCATCAGTAATGGCCCCTTCAGAGTACCAAATCAGTCATGTTTAGTAGGGATGGTTCAAGTTCAAAGAGTTGAGAAGTTAGCCAGCATGCCTCTTGGTCCCAGGACCAGGACTCTGGGAGTCCAGCTCGGAGTTTTATGAGCTGGTTAGAATACAGTTCAAGGGATGTATAGCCTTAAATGGGCTAGGTAGCCTTGTCTTCCTCAGTCTTCTTAAGCCACGGTAGAAAATTTCGAAATGGCTAATTTTTAACTCAGCCAATCCAAAATGCCTGTTTGAAAATATAAAACATATCAGCCTTCACTGTCAACTCACCCTTTTCCCCAGCCCTGACCTTCAACTCATCTCTGAAGAGCAAACCTTTTCTGATTCTCCATCCCTGAACAGTATACCAACTAAGAATACAATGCATTTCTTATCTCAACTCTCATCTTCTTGAGTAAATCTCAGAGACTGAGAAATAAACTGTTACATATATTAATATTTCACAGAAATAAAAATTTTAAAGTCTAATAATTTATTTCAAGGTTATATCAGTGTCCCTGAATGCAAATATTCTAGGCATCAAAATGGTTAAGCAAAGTAACTCATCAAGAAGTGATGTTCCCATTACTATAGTGAACCATTGTTTATAAAGGATCAAATGAAATACAGAGTAATGTAATACAAAACACAGATTATAGCCTCTACTCTTGATGCTTTAGAACAATTTTAGTCTATGAAAGATGGCACTTTTTTAAAATTAGAAATGACATGAACAGGTCTCTAAATGAGTTGCTATGACAACAGAATGATCCAGTGGTCTGTGGCATAGGCAAACAGAATGAACTAATATTCATAATCTCTTACTCAGAAGGCTGGGAGTCCCCATAGAAAGAAATGGGAAAAGGTAAAAAACAGGACAGTTAGAAATGCCTCACTGATTCTTTTCAATGAAAGAAAATCTCAGCAGACGGAGTAACTCTTGGAGATACAGGTAAGAGGAAACATCTACATTCAAAGATTTTAGAAGAGTTGGTTCAAGTAACACTGTAATAGGGATAAAGAATCTTAAGCTAGTATCAAAGGGTTGTTGTTGCTTTAACTGTAACTCTTAATTTAAGCCAGGACCTTCAAGGTTGGCTGAAGTTGTCCTAAATCAGAGGTAAATCCTAGATTTCAGCAGAAGTAGACCAAAATAACCTCCACAAAATAACCTCCACAATACTTGACGAAAATCAAGTACTGATCTCACAACCAAAGATAATCTAACACATTAGGAGGCAAGTCAGCATGACTAAAAGTCAGGAGAAAAAAAAAAAATAAACAATCGATTTAGATCCTAAGTATACCTGTCTGACACTGAATATAAATAATTATTTGTGTCTCTGCTAGTTAAATTAAAATAGGTTAAAATTAAATACAATTGAAAATTTGGTTGTTCAGTCACAACAGTTATATCTCAAGTGTTCAACAGCCACATGAAGCTAGTGGCCATCATACTGGACAGTACAGATATAAAGCATTTTTGTTATGGCAGAAAATTCTAATGGACAGTGCTGTCTTGGAATGTTTATAGCTATAATACATAGAATAAAAATGATAAGTAAACAATAATAGATTGTCAGAAATTACTAAATTTTGGTACACTAACACTTAAGTACATTTCAATGTGATTTAACAAATATATGTTATGTCATCAAAATAAAAACCAATTTAGGGACTTCCCTGGTTGTCCAGTGGGTAAGACTCCATGCTCCCAATGTAGAGGGCCTGGGTTCGATCCCTCATGCATGCCACAACTAAGAAGCCCACATGCCGCAACTGAGAGCCCACATGCCTCAACTAAGACCTGGTGCAGCCAAAATAAATAAATACATAATAAAATTTTTAAAAAATGTATAAAATGTTTCTATCACCCCTACAACTGCACTTGTGCTCATTTGAAGTTTATCCCTTAACCTACAACCCCATGGTAACCATTGATCTGCTTTCTATCACAGTAATTTGTGGAGGGGTTTTTCCCCCAGAAATTCACATTAATGGAATCACATGGTACAGAGTCTTTTGTATCTGGCTGCTTTCATCTGTCATAATGTTTTTGAAATGCTTCTTCGTTGTTTTACGCATCAGTACTTCATTCTCTTCTACTGCTGAATGCTATTCCACTGTATGAAAATACCAGGATTTGTTTATTGATTCACTAATTGATGGAAATTTGAGTCGTTTCCAGTTTGGGGTAATTATTAGTAAATCTACAATGAACATTCACATATACATGTTTGTGTGGACAAACATCTTCACTGTTAATACACTGGAGTGAAATTCCTGAAAAGATAAGTGTATATACATAACTTGATTAAAAACTGCCAAACTGTTTTCCAAAGTGGCTACACAATCTTGAACTCCCACAAGCAACAGCAGTATATGACATCTTGGGTCAGTCCACACTATGGTCAGCACTTGGTATTGTCAGTCTTTTTCATTTTAGCCATTCCAGTGGATTTATGGTAGTAACTTGATGTGTTATTAGTTTGCATTCCTCTAATGAGTACTGATATTAAGCACATTTTCTTGTGCTTATTTGCCACTCATTTATCCTCTTTGGAAAAGTTTCTGTTCAAAACTTTTGCTTTTTTTTTTCAAAAAACTGAGCTGTTAATTTTCACATTATTTAGGTGTAGAAGTTATTTTTGTTCTAGTCCTTGATTAGATCTATGTTTTGAGCGTATTTTCTCCCAGTCTATGGCTTGCCTTTTCAGTTTCTTAACTGCTTCAAAAAACAGAAGCTTTCAAAAAAAAAACAGAGGATTTTAAGTACAATTACAATTTATAAACTTTTTCTTTCTATGATTCATGCCTTTCGTGTCTTCTTCACTAAGAAATCTCAAATACTCAAAAGTGGTGGAGATATTTTTCCTGTATTTTCTGCAAAAAGTTTTATAGTTTTAGCTCATTTGTTTTTGTATGTGATATACTTTGAGTTAATTTTTATATATGGTGTGGGATGAGGATCAAGGATAATTTTCCCACAGACATGAATTGTTTCAGCAATACTGAAAACATTTCCTTCCCCATTCAATTATAATAGTAATTTGTTCAAAAATCAATTGACCATGTATTTTTAAGCTGATTTTTGGACTACCTTGCTTGATGCACTGAACTATATTGATATTTACTCCAATACCACATTGTTTTGATTACTGTAGCTTTATAGTAGGTTTTAATATCTGGTAATATAAGTAGTTCAACTTCTTTTTCAAAATTTTTTGTTTCGCTAGGTCATTTACATTTCCATAGAATTTTAGAATCAACCTGTAAGTTTTACAACATCAACAAAAATAGCCTGCTAGGAATTTTAAAGAAGTTGTACTGGATTTATAGACCAGTCTGGAGAGAATTACCAGTTTAACAATATTGAGTCTTTCACTAAATGAACATGAATTGTCACTATATTTGTTAGAAATTTTTACATTTATTTCAGCAGCATTCAGTACACAGCTTTTGTTAGATGTATCCTAAATACAATCTCAGGTACCATAGGGCTGTGCAAAACAAGAATATGCTTCCTATTTGTATGAGTTTCAGTGAAGATGACACCATGCAAAATGAGGACAGTCTGTATATCATATGTTTTTATGTTGCTGTAAAGGTTATTTTTATTTCAATTTCCAAATTTTTGTTGCTGTTATATAAAAATTCAGTTGCTTTCTTATACTGACCTTATATTCTGCAGTCATTGTAAACTGACTCACTAGCTTAATTGCTTTTTGTATCTTTTCCTTTGAGTTTCTGCAAACATTTTCTGGTAATAAAAATAGTTTCACTTCTTTATATTCAGTTTTATGCCTTTTATTTCTTTTCCTTGCCTTATTCCACTAGCTGGAATATCCAGTACAATTTGGGGTATAGGTGATGAGATGTCCTTGTCTAAGGCCTAATATTAGAGAAAAAAACATTGTTTTTATCATTAAGTATAATTTTAGCTGTAAATTTTTCATAGTGGCTCTTTGCTAGATTGAGTAAATTTCCTTCTATTCTTACTTTGCTAAGGTTGTATTGAGACCTACTATTTTTTTTTTTACATCTTTATTGGAGTATAATTGCTTTACAATGGTGTGTTAGTTTCTGCTTTATAACAAAGTGAATCAGCTATACATACATATATATCCCCACATCTCTTCCCTCTTGCATCTCCCTCCCTGCCACCTTCCCTATCTCACCCCTCTAGGTGGTGACAAAGCACCGAGTTGATCTCCCTGTGCTATGCGGCTGCTCCCAATAGCTACTGATTTTATATTTGGTAGTATATATATGACCATGCCACTCTCTCACTTTGTCCCAGCTTACCGCTAAACCTCCCCGTGTCCTCAAGCCCGTTCTCTAGTAGGTCTGCATCTTTATTCATGTCTTGCCCCTAGGTTCTTCAGAACCTTTATTTTTTTTTCTTAGATTCCATATATATGTGTTAGCATATGGTATTTGTTTTTCTCTTTCTGACTTACTTCACCCTGTATGAAACACTCTAGGTCCATCCACCTCACTACAAATAACTCAATTTCGTTTCTTTTTATGGCTGAGTAATATTCCATTGTATATATGTGCCACATCTTCTTTATCCATTCACCTGTCGATGGGCACTTAGGTTGCTTCCATGTCCTGGCTATTGTAAATAGAGCTGCAATGTACACTGTGGTACATGACTCTTTTTGAATTATGGTTTTCTCAGGGTATATGCCCAGTAGTGGGATTGCTGGGTCGTATGGTAGTTCTATTTTTAGTTTTCTAAGGAACCTCCATACTGTTCTCCACAGTGGCTGTATCAATTTACATTCCCACCAACAGTGCAAGAGGGTTCCCTTTTCTCCATACCCTCTCCAGCATTTATTGTTTGTAGATTTTTTTGATGATGGCCGTTCTGACTGGTGTGAGGTGATACCTCATTGTAGTTTTGATTTGCATTTCTCTAATGATTAGTGACATTGAGCATCCTTTTATGTGTTTGTTGGCAATCTGTATATCTTCTTTGGAAAAATGTCTATTTAGGCCTTTTGCCCATTTTTGGATTGGGTTGTTTTTTTGATATTGAGCTGCATGAGCTGCTTGTAAATTTCGGAGATTAATCCTTTGTCAGTTGCTTCATTGGCAAATATTTTCTCCCACTGTGAGGGTTGTCTTTTCATCTTATTTATGGTTTCCTTTGCTGTGCAAAAGCTTTTAAGTTTCATTAGGTCCCATTTGTTTATTTTTGTTTTTATTTCCATTTCTCTAGGAGGTGGATCAAAAAGAATCTTGCTCTGATTGATGTCATAAAGTGTTCTGCCTATGTTTTATAGTAGCTGGTATTACACTTAGGTCTTTAATCCATTTTGATTTTATTTTTGTGTATGGTGTTAGGGAGTGTTCTAATTTCATTCTTTTACATGTAGCTGTCCAGTTTTCCTAGCACCACTTATTGAAGAGGCTGTCTTTTCTCCATTGTGTATTCTTGCCTCCTTTTTCAAAAGTAAGGTGACCATATGTGCGTGGGTTTATCTCTGGGCTTTCTACCCTGTTCCGAGATCTACTATTTTTTGTTTCCCTTTCTTGCCTTCTTTTGGATTATTTGAATATTCTTTATAATTCCATTACAATTTTATCTATTTTTTAGCTATACATTTTTGTTACTTCAATTATCTTTTATTTTTATTATTGTTTTTTTTGTGGTACTCGGGCCTCTCACCGTTGTGGCCCCTCCTGCCGTGAAGCTCAGGCTCCGGACGCGCAGGCTCAGCAGCCACGGCTCACGGGCCCAGCCGCTCCGCGGCATGTGGGATCTCCCTGGACCAGGGCACGAACCCGCGTCCCCTGCATCGGCAGGTGGACTCTCAACCACTGCGCCACCAGGGAAGTCCTCAATTATCTTTTAAAGAAACTAAAATTAGAAATAAAATATTTTATATTATTCACATAATTACCATTCTTGGAACCTCTTATTCTTGCTTTCTCTTTTGCTCTCACTCTCTCTCTCCCTCTCCTTCTCTTTCCTCAGTTCCCTCTTTTCTGTCACTCTTATTCAAAGTTTCAAATTCTAGCCCCCTCAGCCTCTCTGATCAAAATCAGGGAATTTTGATATCTGTCTTTTCAATTCAACTAGGCTTTTTGTTGGTTCCTCACCTTGTACTGTAATCAGGAAATCACCTACAGTCAGAAACCAGGTCAACATTATGGCCCATTTCATTTGTTTCTTTTCTCTCAGAGACCACATTCTTTTCCTTCCTCCTACTGTCCCCTGCCTGAAACAATCATTTCACTTAATTTTCCAGTTTTGTAAATGTTTCCAGTGGATAGCAATTGCTATGGCAATTAATCCTTCATGGGCAGAAGCTGAAATTCACTTTTTGCTTTTAGACCTGACTTCTATTTTTTATCATATTAAGATTATTAACCCTGCTTTCACTTTTGTCTTAGATAGTTCTCTGGTATACAGCCCACAGTTGCCTTTTTCATCGTGATCTATCCTGAAATTGTTTGCCTTTTAATAGAGGAATTGAGACAATTTACATTTATTAAAATGACAAATATATTTGATTTTAGCAAACTGGTTTTATTTAGTTTGTTTTGTTTGCATAGTATTTTTAAATAATTTTTTTATGTTGATCTGCTTCTTTGCATCTTGATTGTGTGTGTGTGTGTGTGTGTGTGTGTGTGATTCTTATATTTATAAAGTATTGTTGCTGTTGTTCTAGCTTGGCTAGCTTTATAGTTTTACATTTTGCTGTTATTCCTCTATGTATAGAATATTAATTTTGTATTGTAAGCAATATTAAAATGACCTTACTCCTTCTCTCTTTCTTCCTCCACTCTCTCTTCTTCAGTAATGTGTATTACTAAGATTTTCTTTCTAATATAGAACCTTTGAAATGTCAAAGATGCTTATACTTACATTTGATCTGTTAGACTAAAATAATATACTTTGAATTCTAGCTATTAGAAAAGAGGCAATCTGAGAAACTACTTAATCCCTAAGTTGTTTACCCTGTTAAATTAATTAAACAAGGGGGCTATTACACTGCAGTGGCTCCAATGCCATGGAGGTCTAAATAAGTAATCCAAAATCTAAGCCTATAAATGCCTCATGGTTACAAAATTGAAACCTAAGGACAACCAATTACAAACAGCCAACCAGGTTTGAAGCTATAGCCAATCAAATAATTTCCTGTCTTTACTGCCACATCTTCCCTATATAAGTCTTTCCCATAGCTTCTGTCAGTAGAGTGCTTTTAACCAGTTCTGATTTGGCACTGCCCCACTTGAATCTATTTTTGCTCAAATAAATTAAAATACTTAATATCCCTCGGTTTATCTTTTAACACCCTTCTCCTCACCGTGTGTGATTAGATACGTCCTCTCTACTTTTTCTACATACATTTACATCTTATTCTATTCTCCTAATCTGCCCATTATATATAGCTGTAATTCTGTAGTTAAATATTTTCAATTCTCATTGCCAATCCTTTAGCCTTGGTTTCCCCATTCATCTCTTAGCCATGTAAAGTCTGTCTTCTAGCACTTTCTTAAGGTAGGCTCATGTAAAAAATTTCCTTAAATCTTGCATGTTCAAAGTAGCATGACTGTGATCTGTATAGCTGAAGAGCAATTTCACTTATTTATACTCTCAGAACATATGTGTATGTTCTTCACTGTCTGCTGATGTTGAATCTCGGTGAAAAGAAATGTGAAGTCAATTTGACATTTTGCCCTTATATGAGATTTGGTATTTCTCCCTGGAAGCTCAAAGTTTTCTCTTATCCTACTGTCCCATAATAGTACTAGGATATGTCATGCTGCTGACCTGGGTCAATTTTTCCTAGCCTTATCCTTTCTCAATGTGTAAATTTAGCTCTTTTATTTCAGGACAGTCTTTTCTTGAACAATGTGTTTAACATTGTATTTAATATTTGTTCTATTTCATTATTTTGTAATTCTTCTTTGAAGTATTATCTAAGATCTGTTTGGTTTCTGGAGGGGCAAGACTACTGAATGGAGCTATATAGGGATGACCACCCACTTTATCCTTTAAGTCTTTGAGCGTGGCACTGATTTTCATGCCTAACCCCAGATGCAATCTCCTTTTGACTTACTACCTTCGCCAGAGGTGGCTGAGTTCCAGAGGCAGCTCAGTTCCAGAGGCTTTTACTTGGCCTTCCACACTGTGATAGCTCTTACCATACAAGCCAAAGGCCCACTGTGCGGTTTGCACCAACTATCTAGTATGCTTGTCCCAATTATATATTTGGGTACTAGGGAAATAATCACAGAATAAGTTTACAATAGTCCCACTGTGAATTGGACTATGGCCAAGACCCTATCAATTACCTAGCCTCCACATGCTCCAATTTTAACAAAAAGACCATGACAACTACTGTTTGAGTCCTCAACATATCTCTTTTTCCCCAGTATACAGTTAATCAAGTGAATCATTGTAGGTCCCTTGGTGGAAGAACATGAAGATTTATTACCATGTATGCTTGTCATGTATTGTAGAGTCCTTTTCCTGGGGATCTAGCTTTTTCTTCAATTAATAGACTACAAGTCTGGAAATTGGCTGAAGTCTGGAAACTGGACAGAGATGATAGCTGGTGTATCCCCTGGACATTTCCATAAAACACAGCAATCTGGTAGGTCTTCCAACATTATATAGCATATTCACTCCAGCACGCACACTTCTCTGAGTTTTTTCATCCTTCTTCTGTTGTCCGACATGACAAATTTAGCACTTTAATCTCACTTAACATGGCTACAGCATGCTTGCTAACATCTCTTGTGATCTTTGGCAGGATATTAAATCCCGAATTTCAGGGGAGTGTCCCCAAAATCAATAAGCTCTCCCTTATTTATTTGTGTCCTGACCCCTTTCATAAAGCATCCTCAGGATCCAGTCCCTCATGTAATCCTTGTAGTTTCTTTGTGGTAGAGGCCCTTTACTCACTTGTTCTTTTTTATCCCTGATTCTGACTCAGTTATGCTATGAATTAATCTTAATTATAATACTGTGGGAAGTAGGGATATATCCCAAGAAGCAGCACAGTTGTCTTGTTGAGGAGAGAAATTTGCATGAATTTTTGAAAAATTGCTGCTACACTCCTGAGAATTCTCTCAGCAAGTTGTTCACTAATGTACTTTTTATGTTCTATGTATGCTGCTTCTGATAACCCTTACAGATAAGGAATTTTGTCTGTTTACTTGTTTGATTTTTTTATTCTTCTTTGTGCTCCTGAATATTTTCCATAGAGAGAAACTGATGATTCTGGTTTATGCAAACATATTCAATTTAAATTTCAACATACTTTTAATATAATAACTTGGCTTTAGGCAATTCAGTAGAATTTGAAAAACATGCATTTTTATGGATATATGAATATGTCCATGTAATGCTCACGACTATTGATGTTAGGAAATTTTTTTTAGATTTGTAAATTATAGCTGAATCATCTGGAATTTATAATAAAACAGCAGGAAGCCCAGGGGTATCTCAACAATCTTTGTGAATTTAAAGCAAGATAAATATTTTATTTTACAATCTTTTGGAAAATAATCCCTCATTATCTTTTAAAATTAGAAGTACACAAAGCTTTTCATCTGGTAATCCTCCCTTTGGGAATCTCCTAAACACAAAATATATATTTACACAATGTATTTACTGAAGCATTTTTATGATGGCAAAAATCTGGAATCAACTATAATACCCATCAATAAAAGAATGGTTTAATAAATGACAGTATGTCCATGAGAAATAACATGTAGCTTTTAATAAGAGGAAGTTTTATATCCCTGGATTTTAAGAGTGACCATGCTATCTCATTAACTGAAAAAAGCAAATTATACACTAGTATGCAGTATAATTCTGGTTTTTATAAATATATGTGGAGGTAATTGTTTAAGGATATGGAGAATAAAGAGAAGTAAACAGGGTTAGATTATATAATGATATAGGGATATAAATGGATAAAAGTATTCAATTTTTATTTATACATCTTAAAATTAATTTACTTATTGCAATAAGTATGCATTATTTCTCCAACTAAAAACAATAAGGAAAATGTAAAGGATAAAAAAAAGAAGTTCGAGAAACACTGTAGGACCATTCATGAAACATTCAAGTACATAGTTCTGGGAGTTTGACTAGATACCAATAAAATTAGAGGGGAAATACAGTTAAGTTGGCTTTAAATCTCAACTTGCTTTTGCCACACTTTATATTTTCTGTTATTGTATGTATCTATTAATACCCATCAATTAACTTCTTCAATCAGTCATGATTATTTGGAATCACTCAAAACCAAAGACTGAGACTTGTACACTTGATTTTATGACTAGATTAGTATATATGAATTGTCTCTTGTTCTTATAAGACATTAAGCAAGAAACATGTTAATTTAGTCATTGGTCATGAATGAAGTTTCCCCTCTCCCTTATGGACCTTGAGAAACATTCCAATTCTAATATCCTCTCTTTGATGTCCATTAACTTACACAATTTATACAATCAATCCTACCCCAAACCTCAAGTTTTATATGCTATAAACAGAGTGGCAACAAAGAAAATCCCTCGTCTTATGGAGTGTATATTATAGTGGGAAGGTATACAGATAAATATATAGAGTATAAGATCAAGAAAAGATGAGAGCAGTGACAAAAAACAAACCAAAGTAAGGGGACATAGAATGAACTAGGTGTGTTCTTTGATAGGGTGGTCAGAGAAGATCTCCCTCCCAGAAATGAGATTTGAGAAGAGCCCTAAAGGAAAAATTATAGCAATTCGTGGGAATATCTGTGGGAAAAGTTTTTGGAGAAAAGGTAACATGAAGTGCAAAGGCCATAATAGATAGAATGGATGAACCACTCTAATCATGGAAAACCCAGCCTTTATAGGCGTGGAGAGATGGCAGGAATTAGCATGCCAAAGTCCCACTGCCGAGCTGAGTAAAGTGGTCAGAGGAGGGCATGAGGCAAGGAGAGGGCTGGGTCAGAAGTACTGACCCAAAGAAGCTCCACTCAAATTTAGCTCCAGCCTGCGGTCAACCAAGGTTTGGGTTCTAATTCAAACAGTAATATCATTGTAGGAAACGTATTTAAGCTTTCCCACCTATAAAATAGAAATGATAATACCACTACTCTGACTGCTTCATAGACATATTTAAACAGCAAGAACAAAGAACTTAGAAGTTAATGAACTTAGAAGTCAACATCAGAACACTTAAATATATAAAGAAAATGCTAATAGAACTAAAAGGAGAAATAAACAACAATACAATAATAGTTGGAGACTTTAATATCCCACTCTCAAAAATGGATAGATCTTTCAGACAGATAATTAATAAGAAAAGAGTGGATTTAAAAAACACCATAAGCCAAATGGATCTAACAAACATATACAAAACATTCCATCCAACAGCAGCCAAATATACATTTTCTCAAGCACACATGGAACATTTTCTGGGATAGATCATATATTAGGGCATAAAACAAGTCTCAACAAATTCAAGAAGACAGAAATTACATTAGGTATCTTTTCCGACTACAGTCATATTAAACTAGAAACCAATAATGAGAAGAAAACTAGAAAATTTACAAATATGTGAAAATTAAGCAATACACTCCACAACAACTATGGGTCAAAGAAGAAATCAAAAGGGAAATTAAAAAGTATCTTAAGACAAATTAAAGGGAAACACAATATGCCAAAACTTACTGGATGCAGCAAAAGCAGTTCTAAAAGGGAAATTTATAGCAAAAACGCCTACATAAAGAGAAGCAATTTATACACTTAAAATTATGATATTGATGAAGAAATTGAAGAAGACACAAATAAATCACCCCTTATAGACACAAATTCCTTTATACCTTCCCAAGCTCTGTGACGCTAAATATTTCCTCTCCATCTCAGAGAAAACAATATGGCTCAGGCACTTGCTTACAAAGTCGGAGATAGGGGGAGACCTTCAAGATGGCAGAGGAGTGAGAAATGGAGATCACTGTCCTCCCCACAAATACATCAAAAATACATATATATGTAGAACAACTCCTACAGAACACCTACTGAATTCTGGCAGAAGACTTCAGACTTCCCAAAAGGCAAGAAAATCCCCACATATTGCAAAGGGCAAAAGAGAAAAAAACAAACAGAAACAAAAGAATAAGGATGGGACCTGCACCTCTGGGAGGGAGCTGTGAAAGAGGGAAAGGTTCCACACACTAGGAAGTCCCTTCACTGGCGGGGACAGGGGGTGGGTAGGGGTAATATTTGGAGCCACGAAGGAGAGCACAGCAACAGGGGTACAGAGGGCAAAGCAGAGAGATTCCCACACAGAGAAATGGTGCCAACCAGCACTCACCAGCCTGAGAGGATTGTCCGCTCACCTGCCGGGGTGGGTAGGGGCTGGGAGCTGAGGCTCAGGCTTCGGAGGTCAGACCCCAGGAAGAGGACAGGGGTTGGCTGTGTGAAGACAGCCTGAGGGGGCTAGTGCACGACAGATAGCCAGGAGGGAGTCTGGGAAAAAGTCTGGACCTGCCTAAGAGGCAAGAGACCATTGTTTCGGGGTGCACAAGGAGAGGGGATTCAGAGCACTGCCTAAACGAGCTCCAGAGACTGGCACAAGCTGAGGCTATAAGTGCAGACACCAGAGACAGGCATGAAATGCTAAGGCTGCCGCTGCATCCACCAAGAAGCCTGTGTGCAAGCACAGGTCACTATCCACACCTCCCCTCCTGGGAGCCTGTACAGCCCACCACTGCCAGGGTCCCGTGATCCAGGGACAACTTACCCGGGAGAACACATGGCACTCCTCAGACTATTGCAATGTTATTCTGGCCTGTGCCACCGAGGCTCGCCCCACATTCCAATTATAACTACCGTACCTCTCCCTCCCCCTGGCCTGAGTAAGCCACAGCCCCCTAATCAGCCACTGCTTTAACCCCACCCTATCTGGGTGGGAAGAGATGCCTGAGGGCAACCTACATGCAGAGGAGGGGACAAAACCAAAACTGAAACCCAGGAGCTCTGTGAACAAAGAAGAGAAAGGGAAATTTCTCTGTGCAGCCTCAGGAATAGCAGATTCAATAGCCAGAGTCAATTTGATGTTCCCTGCATCTGAGGAATACGTGAATAGAAAATGAATCATCCCAAAATTGAGGCAGTGGACATTGGAAGCACTGTAGACTTGGGATTTGCTGTCTGTCACTGATTTGTTTCTGATTTTTGTATTTACCTTAGTCTAGTTTTTAGTGCTTGTTATCATTGGAGGAATTGTTTATTGGTTTGGTTGCTCTCTTCTTATTTTTTTCTTTTAATAATTTTTAAAAATACATTATAATTTTCCTTTTTTTTTTCTACTGAGCCGTGTGGCTGACAGGGTCTTGGTGATCCGGCACAGTGCCTGAGTCTCTGAGGTGGGAGAGCCGAGTTCAGGACACTGGATCATCAGAGACCTCCTGGCCCCATGTAATATCAACCAGCGAGAGATCTGCCAGAGATCTCCATCTCAAGGCTAAGACCCAGCTCCACCCAACGGCCAGCAAGCTCCAGTGCCAGACGCCCCATGCCAAACAACTAGTGAGACAGGAACACTACCTCACCCATTAGAAGAAAGGCTGCCTAAAAACATATTAAGTTCACAAACACCCCCCAAAAACACCTCTGGACGTGGCCCTACCTACCAGAAAGACAAGATCCAGCCCCACCAACCAGAACAGAGGCACCAGTCCCCTCCACCAGGAACCCTACACAATCCACTGAACCAACCTCACCCACTGGGGGGAAGACACCAAAACAATGGCAAATAAGAATCTGAAACCTGTGAAAAGAAGACCCCAAACACAGTAAGTTAAACAAAATGAGAAGACAGAGAAATATGCAGAAGATGAAGGAGCAAGGTAAAAACCCACCAGACCAAACAAATGAAGAGGAAATAGGCAGTCTACCTAAAAAAGAATTCAGAATAATGATAGTAAAGATGATCCAAAACCTTGGAAACAGAATGGAGAAAATAAAAGAAATGTTTAACAAGGACCTAGAAGAATGAAAGAGCAAACAAACAAAGATGAACAACACAATAAATGAAATTAAAAATTCTCTAGAAGGAATCAATTGCAGAATAACTGAGGCAGAATAATGGATAAGTGACCTGGAAGATAAAATAGTGGAAACAACTACTGCAGAGCAGAATAAAGAAAAAAGAACGAAAATAATTAAGGACAGTCTCAGAGACTTCTGGGACAACATTAAATGCACCAACATGTGAATTATAGGGGTCCCAGAAGAAGAAGAGAAAAAAAAGGGACTGAGAAAATATTGGAAGAGATTATAGTTGAAAACTTCCCTAACATGGGAAAGGAAATAGTCAATCAAGTCCAGGAAGTGCAGAGAGTCCCATACAGGATAAATCCAAGGAGAAACATGCCAAGGCACATATTACTCAAACTATCAAAAATTAAATACAAAGAAAAAATATTAAAAGCAGCAAGGGAAAAGCAACAAATAACATATAAGGGAATGCCCATAAGGTTAACAGCTGAACTTTCAGCAGAAACTCTGCAAGCCAGAAGGTGTGGGGAGGGGGGCAGGACATATTTAAAGTGATGAAAGGCAAAAACCTACAACCAAGATTACTCTACCCAGCAAGGATCTCAGTCAGATTCGACAGAGAAATTAAAACCTTTACAGACAAGCAAAGGTTAAGAGAATTCAGCACCACCAAACAGGCTTTACAACAAATGCTAAAGGAACTTCTCTAGGCAGGAAACACAAGAGAAGGAAAAGACCCCCAATAACAAACCCAAAACAATTAAGAAAACGGTAATAGGAACATACATATCGATAATTACCTTAAATTTAAATAGATTAAATGCTCCAACCAAAAGACATAAACTGGCTGAATGGATACAAAAAAAGAACCCGTATATATGCTGTCTACAATGTCTACTTAGCATTTCCACTAAGATCAGGAACGAGACAAGGTTGCCCACTCTCACCACTATTATTCAAAAAAGTTTTGGAAGTTTTAGCCACAGCAATCATAGAAGAAAAAGAAATTAAAGGAATACAATACGAAAAGAAGAAATAAAGCTGTCACTATTTGCAGATGACGTGATACTATACATAGACAATCCTAAATATGCTACCAGAAAACTACTAGAGCTAATCAATGAATTCGGTAAAGTGGCAGGATACAAAATTAATGCACAGAAATCTCTTGCATTCCTACACACTAATGATGAAAAATCTGAAAGGGAAATTAAGAAAACACTCCCATTTACTACTGCAACCAAAAGAATAAAATATCTAGGAATAAAGCTACCCAGGGAGGCAAAAGACCTGTACGCAGAAAACTATAACACACTGATGAAAGAAATTAAAGATGATACAAACAGATGGAGAGATATACCACGTTCTTGGATTTGAAGAATCAACATTGTGAAAATGACCATACTGCCCAAAGCAATCTACAGATTCAATGCAATCCCTAACAAACTACCAATGGCATTTTTCACAGAACTAGAACAAAAAATTTCATAATTTGTGTGGAAACACAAAAGACCCTGAACAGCCAAAGCAAACTTGAGAAAGAAAAACAGAGCTGGGCGAATCAGGCTCCCTGACTTCAGACTATACTACAAAGCTAGAGTAATCAAGACAGTATGGTAGTGGCACAAAAATAGAAATATAGATCAGTGGAACAGCATAGAAACCCAGAGATAAACCCATGCACATATAGTTACGTTATCTTTGATAAAGGAGGCAAGAATATACAATGGAGAAAAGACAGCCTCTTCAATAAGTGGTGCTGGGAAAACTGGACAGCTATATGTAAAAGAATGAAATTAGAACACTCCCTAACACCATACACAAAAATAAAATCAAAATGGATTAAAGACCTAAATGTAAGGCCAGACACTATAAAACTCTTAGAGGAAAACATAGGCAGAACTCTATGACATAAATCGCAGCAAGATCCTTTTTAACCCACCTCCTAGAGAAATGGCAATAAAAACAAAAATAAACAAATGAGACCTAATGAAACTTAAAAACTTTGGCACAGCAAAGGAAACCATAAACAAGACAAAAAGACAACTCTCAGAATGGGAGAAAATATTTGCAAATGAAGCAACTAACAATAATCTCTAAAATATACATGCAGCTCATGCAGCTCAGTATCAAAAAAACAAACAACCCAATCCAAAAATGAGCAGAAGAACTAAATAGAGATTTCCCCAAAGAAGATATACAGATTGCCAACAAACACATGAAAGGATGCTCAACATCACTAATCATCAGAGAAAGGCAAATCAAAACTACAACAAAGTATCACCTCACACCAGTCCGAATGGCCACCATCAAAAAATCTACAAATAGGGGCTTCCCTGGTGGCACAGTGGTCGAGAGTCCGCCTGCTGATGCAGGGGACACGGGTTCGTGCCCCGGTCTGGGAAGATCCCACATGCCGCGGAGCGGCTGGGCCCGTGAGCCATGGCTGCTAAGCCTGCGCGTCCGGAGCCTGTGCTCCGCAACGGGAGAGGCCACAACAGTGAGAGGCCCGTGTACAGCAAAAAAAAAAAAAAAAACAAAATTGAAAATAAAAATCTACAAATAATAAATGTTGGAGAGGGTCTGTAGAAAAGGGTACCCTCTTGCACTGTTAGTGGGAATGTAAACTGATATAGCCACTGTGGATAACAGTATGGAGGTTCCTTAAAAAACTCAAAATAGAGCTACCATATGACCCAGCAATCCCACTACTGGGTATATACCCTGAGAAAACCATAATTCAAAAAGATACATGTACCACAATGTTCATTGCAGCTCTATTTACAATAGCCAGGACATGGAAGCAACCTAAGTGTCCATTGACAGATGAATGGATAAAGAAGATGTGGCACATATATGCAATAGAATATTACTCAGCCATAAAAAGAAATGAAATTGATTTATCTGTAGTGAGGTGCATGGACCTAGAGTCTGTCATACAGAGTGAAGTAAGTCAGAAAGAGAAAACAAATACCATATGCTAATACATATATATAGAATCTAAAAAAAAAAAAGTGGTTCTGAAGAACCTAGGGGCAGGACAGGAATAAAGAAGCAGATATAGAGAATGGACCTGAGGACACAAGGAGCGGGAAGGGTAAGCTGGGATGAAGGAAGAGAGTAGCATTGACATATATACACTACCAAATGTAAAATAGATAGGTAGTGGGAAACAGCCGCATAGCCCAGGGAGATCAGCTCCCTGCTTTGTGACCACCTAGAGGAGTGGGATAGGGAGGGTGGGAGCGGGATGAAAGAGGGAGGGGGATATGGGGATATATGTATGCATATAGCTGATTCACTTTGTTATACTGCAGAAACTAACACAACATTGTAAAGCAGTTATACTCCAATAAAGATTTTTAAAAAATACTTCATGTGTACTGTTAGATGTGTTTAAAAAAAAAAAAAGTTGGAGATAGTTCTCTCAATTTACAACAATTCCCATAGTGGACATGCCAGTGCTACCTACCCTCCTTTTGGAAAATTATTCTCTCCCTTTTATCTAAATGATACTGGTAGAGTCTTCAATCACCATACCCTACCTCTAAAGAGATGGGGCTGTGATCCATGATGGAGCAAATCATAGTATCACTATACTATGGCATTTTTCCAAACTGAAAGAAAAATAAAGGGTTCTTTAGTTTCAGTTTCCAAGCTTCTGATCACATGACCTGCAAATCTTCCCTGTCATGGTTTTAGCATAATAGCTGGTTTGAGAGCCCAAAGCTGACGTATAGACACAGGAGCAGGAAACAGGAGAAAGAGGATAGAACCTTGATGAAATTGGAGTCTCTGTTTTTATCTTCATCCAAACTCTTCCCATTTCGTTAGTTTGGTTATGAGTTAATAAATACCCTTTTAGTTCTAAGCTAATTCAAATGTAACTTGCTTCTAAGCAACAGAATATGGAAAATATGTTGTAACATCACTGCTATGATTACATTATAGGACAAAGTTGAAAGGACTTTGCAGATGCAATTAAAGTCCCTAATCAATTGATTTTAAGTAAGTCTATGAGGAGATTCTCTTAAGTGGGTTTGACCTAATCAATGAATTCTTTTAAGAGGGTCTAGATGGCAGAACTGAATGAAATCAATAAAAACTCTTTCCTGCTAGCCTTGAAGAAGCAAGACACCATGAAATCTACAGCTACAAGGAACTGAATTCTGCCAACATGAACTTGCAAGAGGATTCTGAGCTTCAGTAAGGAACTCAGACTGGCTGACATCTGGAACGCAGCTTTCTGAACTCTGAGCAGGAGACTCAGGTAAGCTGTGCCTTACTCCTGACCCATGGAAAATGCAAGATAAGAAAGACATGTTTGCTCTTTTCAGCTGCTAAGATTGTGGTAATTTGTTTTTACTCGGCAATAGAAAACTAACACAATATTTTATTATACATTGAGTATGAAAGTAAATACTAAGAGAAGGTATTTTGCAAAAGAAATTTGGGGATTGGGTTTCAAAAGAAGGCACAGGATTTTTGGATTCTAAGGCAGGAAGATGCCACATTCTCCTCTTTGCCTTCTGTGGACAAGGAAGGAATCATAATCACCAAGAAAAATGATTAACAGAACGCAATGTAAATCTGCTAAGAGGGATTGAGAATCATTAACAGTAGTGGTATTTTTACTTTGTCAAGATTTTTTTAAAAACCAAATTTGTCCTCCAGACCTTAAATCCCTGAGTTTAAATCCTTTTAAAAAATACAACAGAAAGTTCTTGACGTTGAGACTGCATTTTTCATGTCACAGTAATAAAAGATTCTACTTCTAATTCAATGCTATCCATAATATAAGCTATCAATTCATACTAACCAACACCAGCTACACCATGGGAACTATTACTTTACAAACAGGGGGAGCCTCCTGAGAAACTTAAAGTTGATAATTCATCATCACAAACTCAAGAAAACAGAACATTAGATAACTTGTCCTTGAATGGCCTTAGTTATTCACAGGTCATTAGAGTCCTAGGGCTATAGCATAGAATAATTAGCTTAATCAGTTATAAGGAAAACAAGTACTAACTTAATGCTCAATATGTACTAGTCTTTATGCTGTGCTCCTTACAAACTCATTTCTTCCTCAAAACTGTGGGAGAAAAATATTACCAGCTCTATCTTAGGCACGCAGGAAACTAATTCTCTTCAAGTCACACAATTGTGACATGACAAAATGAGGACTGAAAGCCAGACTTGTTTAATGTTTGCTTTCAGCCTCTACAATACTGCCTCATACAGGATGCAAGAACGTTATAAGTGGTAGTCTTAAACCATGCTGAGAAAAATATGAAACTCAAGCCAGGTTCTCTCATGTGAGTGCTGAGTTAAACTTCCTTTTCCAAAGTTGGAGTCACATTACATTTCTTTGCATTTTGGTAATCCCCCAGGTGATGATTTGGTAATCACCCAGGTATAAGTTGTAAACACATGATACAGTGACTTAGAGAAATTTCTACTCATCTTTTAGAGGGACAGAATTGAAACTTTTAGAGAAGAACTAATAACATTAAAAATCACTGCCCAACCGTATGCTAACACATATATATGGAATCTAAAAAAAAAAAAAAAAAAAGGTCATGAATAACCTAGGGGCAAGATGGGAATAAAGATGCAGATCTACTAGAGAATGGACGAGGATATGGGGAGGGGGAAGGGTAAGCTGGGACAAAGTGAGAGAGTGGCATGGACATATATACACTACCAAATGTAAAATAGATAGCTAGTGGGAAGCAGCCGCATAGCACAGGGAGATCAGCTCGGTGGTTTGTGACCACCTAGAGGGGTGGGACAGGGAGGGTGGGAGGGAGGGAGACGCAAGAGGGAAGAGATATGGGGATATATGTATATGTATAACTGATTCACTTTGTCATAAAGCAGAAACTAACACACCACTGTAAAGCAATTATACTCTAATAAAGATGTTAAAAAAAAAATCACTGTCCAAGACATTCATATCAACGAAAGCAGCTATCAAAAATTGTTGTCCATTCACTATCCTTTCCTTTAAGCACTCTCCGAATATCCATGTCTCTACCCAGAGAATTTAGATAAAGAGCCTCCAGAATTATTTGCCCTTCAATCTAGGAGATTTTTTAAAGACTTTCTTCCCACTCTCAACCTCAAACCTATTGTCAGTCTTGGCTCATCAATTGCTAAGTACTTTGTTTGTGAATGTAAAAACTTTCGATTTAGGTAGACTCTCTAGACCGAAGACATCGTCTATTGGTAGATAACTCTTCAAGTGTTCCTTCAGTTCCAATCTGTCTCCAAGATCTACCACAACATATTTAGTTTTTTGGGTACTGTCTTGTACATGTGCCATCTGCTTCATTACATTACTTAGCTAACTGAGGCCCCTCACCTCTCCCTAATGTACTTTCTTCAGAATGTTTTCCATTGGATTATAATTCAAGCTTGAAAACTCAGAAATGTTTACTCTCATATCAATCATCTATAATTTTAATATTTATAACCTCCCACACATTAACCTCTTTCCCAATTTCCACGGTCACTTTTTTTGTATAAACCCTTATTAGTGGATCACCTTTAATAGCTTCCAAGTAGGTATCCTGGCTCCAGGCATTCTTTCATATATAATCATCCTGTAAATTACTGCTAGATTAATTTCCTGAGTAACATTTTGATCATAACACTTACACTCTCTAGGGCTTAAAACTTTTTACTATCTTCTGAATGTCATTTCAAAACTAGAAAGTTTCCTTACCATTCACAATCCATCCTGAAACTACCGCTTAGTTTTCTAACACTTTCTTGCTCATGTGCTAAGTTTCATGCAAATTAAACTATCCTATAAATTATCACTATCCTATGAACATACCTTATATAACCAGTGCCTCAGGATCTCTCTCTCTAGTTTGCTTAGTAATGGACTGACAGAAATTGAAGTTTTCTCTTCTTCCAGTAAGAGAGACAGCACCCAAGCAACAGCTTCCTATGATGCAGTCACTTCCTCCCACCAGTAGGAAGAACTGCAATATCCTAAGACCCCCAAATCTCAAAGTTTGCACAGATGGCTTTCCCATTACTCACAAAAACTGCTGGCATCGAATCTCTGACTCTGAAGGCTGAGTTCTAAATATTTATTTTTCTACTTATCAGGTTATTCTCGTACTTGTGCTAAAAGAAAGTAGAACAGGAGAGGGGACAGGAACTCCTCCCTGAAGCACAGTCACGGTACATTCACCAGTGTTTGACACACATCCCTTTCAAAATGATGCCAAGAGATTAGGGGGCCACATGCATCCCCCCTGGGACATCTGCCCCCACCAATTAGTAGTTTCTCAGCTTATATACCACAATACTGTGAGCTTTGCCCTCACCTACCTCTCCACACACACCTACTTTTGCTTCTATAATGTCCACAAGCTTATGTGTGGCTTTTTCAATCAAAGTTCTGCCTTGTTTTACTCCATTCCAAAAACTTACTTACTCCATGTCCTTTGTTCTCTAATCAGGAGTTTTTCTGTGTTGAATTCCAAAGCATTAAGCACTCTTCCCACATTGCTTCTTATTATTATGGTGATGGTATTGTGTTGTTGTTGTTTTTTTAACCAGATTCAGAAACGCTGGTATGAATTTACTGTCTTTCCTAAATTTGTACATATCACCACACCATCTATCACAAAAGCTTAAGCACAGTTTATTCTTAATATTACAAATAATGACTAAAGAAAATCACAGGAATAATTTCTTCCCTGAAAGAATGAAATTGACATCTATTGGTCCAAAATATCTGGAGTAGCATTGGTTGGTCCACAAAAAAAAAAAAAATTTGATCATTTCTCACAACCTGACTTAATCCAGATGCTTCTGCTCTGCCTGGGCTGGTCAAGAAGATAAAACTATAATTTAACATAAGTGCTGTTTTTATGCATGTGAGAACAAAAGTCTATTTTATCAAATGCTCAATTCATTATAATATTCTTCTTATTGTTCTTAAACCCTTAGGTTGTTTAGGATGGACTTTTACAACTCAGAAATCTAAATATATAAGGAAATACTGACTGAGTTTCAAAAGTATGATTAAACAAATACATCCACATTATTTTTATGATTCTGTTCATTTAAATAAATACATGAACAGGCTTCCAAAGCCTTTGATTATTTTAATAGAATATGGTGAATTTTATCCCATCTGGTTCTACACATGAAAGAATCAGCACAAAATTCAAGAGCTGGCCAATTTTACAGAGAGAAGAGCATAAAAGGCAGTTTTTATAATCTTTCAGGAGAAAATGCACTTGAAATACTGTGAGAAAGGCAGTCGTGATATTTCTCATTATGAAAGGTCACTGCTCTATTCATTTATCACTATTTTATGGAAGAAGCAGAGTGGATTGTGTCTA
The DNA here is from genome assembly GCF_949774975.1 of Lagenorhynchus albirostris. Classification (NCBI taxonomy): domain Eukaryota; kingdom Metazoa; phylum Chordata; class Mammalia; order Artiodactyla; family Delphinidae; genus Lagenorhynchus; species Lagenorhynchus albirostris. The sequence goes on from NC_083102.1 coordinate 63,278,000, forward strand.
GGTGGGAGCAGTGTTGCTCAGAAGAGTTTAAAAAATTACCTGGTGTTAATAGGGACAGAGAAATTACTTGGTATGTTGCAAAGCAGAGTTTGGAAATATATTGCTAGTGCTAAACATCAGAAATATTGTAACATGTGAGAGGAGAAAGAGAAATCTACACTGAAGGCACTATTCTCTTCTTTTATAAATAATTCCTCTTACCATAAAGAGGGACTATTCACAAGTTTAAAAAAAAAGGATACTCTCTGTGCATTTAGATTTCAGTTCTCTATTACAGATCACTGGGGAATAATCATGTGTCATAATGGACACTAATATAGGAAAAAACATACAAAGAAATATTACAACACTTCAGATAAAGTAAAATAGAGGGTTTTTTGTTTTTAACTCTATATAAATGCTAATGTATCTAACGTTACCTAACATCATGTTGTTGCATCACTGTAAAAGTCCATAATATACAGAATCAGTGTATAATTCTATGGCATGCATGCTACGCAGTATTCCCTCTGAGACCTCTACAGGGAATATCTCACTTAATCCTTTAATCCTCTTTACAAATCCCATGTGGCAAGTACTGATATTTGCTCCATTTAAGAGACAAGAAAGCTGAGGTTATGGATGCATAATTAATAAATGATAGAACTGGAATGCAAACCTAGACAGTGCGTATCATTAAACCACACTCTCTTTTCTTATTTACAAAGTCTTCTTTAAATAAATAAACAAAAAATCACCAGAAACGTAACTTTAAGAAGGATTTAACTTGAAAAGTTGGAGTCCTTAAAGAAAAATTAGGAAATTTTGAGTTAAAAAACCATGAGTTACTAAATCTGTTATTTTATTACTTTCTCTAATGTTCGTTACTATAGAGTTGGTAACTGCACAGACTAAGAACTCATAAACAGCAGTTTTAAGAGCAAAATATAGAAACTGTTCTCGCAAATGCCTCAAAAAAACGTTAAGTGTACAAGCTACTCAGCCTCTCTATAACACGCTTTCAATCACATGAAAGAGGGAAAACACTATAATGTAAACCTATCACGTGATTTATTCATTAAAGAGTCAGAACTATCATATGAATGACTGCAATTAAATGTGAAAAATATAAAGCACAATACAAATGGTAGGTGTCAGTATTATTTCAAGAAAAGTTATACACAATGATAACGAGCAGACAAAAAAATGCATCTTGCAAAATAAAGGAAACTATTTCCCACTATTATTGCTATTGATATTAACAGGAAAAGAAAGTAAATATACAATCTAATCAATTATTTCATGTTAATACATAAGAAACAATATTGGCCAAATTCAGTCTTAACAAAACTGAATTTCATTTTAAAAGCTATATTATTGTCAATCATATAAAATTAACTTGGTAAAATTTTAGCCTGATTTTTTTGTGAAGAGCGAGCTGATCTTTCCTTCACTTAGACAAGGTTTCTAAATTTAAATAAGTATTTTAGAAGAATGCACTTTCATTAATAAAAGCTGGATTCTATTATAAAAAAGAAAAAAGTCTTGACAATGTCTACTTGAATGCATCTGGCAAGGGAGCCACAAACTTAACTTCTGAGCATTTCTAAGGCAATGCTGCTCATGAATAGGACTTTTGTTGGCTAACATAAATATGCATAATGAACAGCTAATCATGAATTTCTCTTCTTTCATAGCTAAGAAATAAAACAGAAAAGATAGGCAATAAAATTATATTGTATTAATTGGATATATTTACATTTACGTAAGGCTATAGTTACATATAGTCCTAACTATTATAATGTGAAATTTCTACCATAGTGTAGATGTGTATTCTATTTACATATCAGTGATTCTCATTATTAGGTAGTTTATAGAACAAAAGTAGGCTTAGTAATTCTTTGAGGTCTTAAATTTTCTTATTTAAGTATAGAATTTTTTATACTAGGATGCTTCTCTCTTTTCACCAGTCAACTCTGCTTGGTTTATTTCATTTTCTGTTAACTCTAAGTGTAAATCAGTAAATATGATACCTTGTATGGCAAATGAAATTGGTAATTTCTCAAGATATTCCAAAACCAACTATATTTTTTTCCAAAATTTTGTCATCTTAATGTTTCTGCTTCAAATATGATTCTCTTGGACCAAAAGACCCATAAAATAACTATGAATTCTAATCAGAAAAGAAACAAACTATCTGAAAACATTAGGGAGTGTTTCTGCTTCAAATATGTTTCTGCTTCAAATATGATTCTATTGGACCAAAAGACCCATAAAATAACTATGAATTCTAATCAGAAAAGAAACAAACTATCTGAAAACATTAGGGAGTGACTAAAAACAGGCAGATTCTGGAGGTGATTTTAACTAAAAAGAAGGAAATAGCAGTGGGTAAAACTTTTTTAAAATTTGCTTTAAAGAATTTTAGCCTGAATTTTACCCTGTCAGCCCTACGTGAAGCAGCTAAAATGTTGATTAGAAAACCTAGAGCCTACTGTTTTGAAGAACCAGAGGCAAATCTAACAAAGGAGAGAGTCACTGAGGTGCAGTCCCAATTCTACATGTAAACTTGGCCTAAATGGCTGCTCCCTGAACCACACATGCACAAGGCAGTCCCCAAGCAGCACAAAGTTCAAAAGTAATTGAGATTTAAGGTGTTACCCAATGCAGGAAACACAAAGCTTTCTTCATTTATTTGTACATTTAAGAAACTTTCCTTATATCAAAGTAAACATTTTTTGTTCATTTGAAAACTCCTGTTTTGAAAAAACTTTGTTCAGATAGCAAAAGTACCAACACTTTCTTTTTACAAAAAACAGTATTGATACTTGGGGCAGTGTATGTTATGCAAAATATTCGCTTTAGCAGCTGAAATGAGAATCCTCATTTTAATATACTTTCCAGAGGCTTAGACCATGGTTTGAACTGTAATTACCTGCAGGGGAAAATTTAAAGATCAAAAATGTCCCTTTGCTTCCTTAACCCAAATCTAGTATTTTCTGTTGGAAACTGACTTTGATTTCTCCCGAAAAAAAATTTACGTTTCAGTGTACTGCTTAGAATTGCTGAGGAACGTAAGATAGTATAGAATGTTTTTAAAAATGCAATTTTATCTAAACAATAATTTATATAAAGGAAAAAGTACTGTTCTTATGAATTAATGAATAATAGTAACTCATTTTCTCTGGAATTCTTATTAAAATGTCTCATTGGAAAGCATGTTTTCAAGTGATTTTATTATTTATATAATATGTGAAGCTGAGAAATTCTGGCTTTTGTTAGCTTTGGTGTACCTCAACAGCATTTTACACTTACTTGTTTAAGGAGTGTCCCTGTGAACCCAAAATATTAAGACTCTACAAAGTTGACTTAATATATAGCTGAATAGATTAAAATACTCACGTTTGAGTATACGATGTTTTGTATGTATAATCCGGGCAGCTATAAGCCATTTGACAGAAAAATAACTTTCTCTAAATCCGATTCTTATTCCACTACTGAACAAACCATCTCTAACCAAAACTGTGATAGAGGTAATAGGATGATGGAAATTAAATAAACCCTTCTTGAAAAACATTACTCTCCTTGATTAAACATGTTGCTCCTCCATTTATCTTGGTCTCCTTGGTATTTGCCGGGTTAATCTTTTTCTTTTTGTAAACCCTTCAGTTAGCTTTCTAACGTAAGATAAAAAGAAGTCTAGATATAATAATAATAAGATAAAAAGAAGTCTGGGTATAATACTAAGAGCAATATACCATGCATATTTACATCTTCCAGTTACACCTTTTTCATGCTATGCCCTTGCAAAATCTATTGATTCTGAAATAATTTTTGTACTGTTAACAAAATTGTATTATTAAAGTGTGGTTGCAAATCTCTAAGTTGTTTAATTAAAAAACCCTTTGCTACGTATACCTCTTTACTATGTAGAATGTCAATTATACAGCCATTTATAGGTAATATAATCAATAAACTATTGAAAAGTATAAAATAATAATGAATTAAACTGGTAATTAAATAAATAACCATGTTCTAGTTAACACTGTATTTTATTAAGAGGCACACAAAAATCTGTGACAGAAAGAAAAAACCAAAAGTAAGAATGAAATTATAAGACTGGTGAAAAAAAAGTACTAGGTTGATTTTACAGTTACTAATATCTATAAGCTGTAATAAAAAGTAGAAGATTCTTTACATGGATGCATACAATTTTGGGCACATATTAGATTATGGTCAGGAAGGACTCTGCAGGTGCTAAAGTGATATTACAAGACACCAAAATATTCACTATATTATGATAACCAAAATATCATCCTTAAAGCTTATCATTTTCTACCTATGGGCAGAAAAAGTTTGAACATGAGCAAATTAGAAAACTACCTCTAACATTAGGAAATCAAACACCCAAAAGTTTTTATTTTCTAGTAATGATCATTTCAAAGCTCAAGATCATTTAGAAATAGTCTGTAATGAGAGAAGTATTTTAAATGCAGTATCTGTGAGTCAAAACTCATTATCTTACAGAAAGAGACAAAAATATGGGTAAAGCGAGGCACAGAACTATGATAAGTGAGAGTAGATTTGATAAATCTAACTACAAGCTGATCATCCTCGTGCATTAGCTTTACTAACATTAGTTATCTCTAGCATACCATGGAAAATGAATGCAGAGGGAAGAGACTGGAATCAGGAAAAAATCTATTAGCAGTCTAGACCAGAGAAGTGGTGTAGGAAACGGAGAGCAAAAAATGTGATGGGACGTACATACACTACCAAATGTAAAATAGCTAGCTAGTGGGAAGCAGCTGCATCGCACAGGGAGATCAGCTCCGTGCTTTGTGTCCACCTAGAGGGGTGGGATAGGGAGGGTGGGAGGGAGACGCAAGAGGGAGGAGTTATGGGGATATATGTATACGTGTAGCTGATTCACTTTGTTACAAAGCAGAAACTAACACACCATTGTAAAGCAATTAAACTCCAATAAAGATGTTAAAAAAAAAAAAGTAGACCTTTTCTTGAAAAAAAGAAGTGTGACTGGATAGAAGAAAAAGGAAAGTAAAGCCTGAATATAGAAATAAGTTTTAAGATGGTGCCTTAGTTTAGGTTCCTCCCAAAGCAGGCCTGGAGGAAGAATTTAGCTGCAGAGAACACAGTGAGTGATGGGGAGGTAAAACAGGAATGGGGGATGTGTTTATGATCCTGTTACAAAATTCAACCCTGTAAAGTCATGTAAATCCCCCTTTAGAACTGCTTCACTACAGGCAGAAGATGGAGCCTTTAGCCATCAAATTCTGTCTTGTATTGGCTGAGGGTTGATCTCAAGAGGATTAAGTAATTCCTTCCCCCATTTCTGTCTGAATTTGGGTTGGAGAAGCCTCTCTGGCCCCTGAGAAGCTTCCAGGTAGAGGGTACTTCAAGTGAAAGCTGTCAGCTCCTTTCAGAATGGTCTGTTGAAGCAGCAGGGGAACTCAGAGTTGGGTGGACAGAATCTGGGGCAGGGCATCAAGCCCTACTGCAGATGGAAAAGGTGATGCTCTCCTTACTGGCAGCTGAAGTACATTACTATGTGGACGCTAGATTTCAGTTGAATGATAGTGCTCTGCAACAAACATGTTCCATGTGCTACAAATCCCTTTCCACCAAGAATCCCTTCCCTTCTACTCTGCCAAGTGAACCTCTACCATTGCTCATTCATTCAGGGAGATTGAGAAGCTTTCTTCCCCTCACCCTTACCCTCCATGCCACACACACTCCCCAAGGCCTTTTGTTTTTTCTTCCACCCCAGTGGGGAGATCTCACTAATGTAAAATAATAATAAAGACTATTCCCATAATAGCATATCTGAGTTATACTTTGAAAGGTGGTCAGTAATAGGCAAGAGAAAATTTTATTTACCTTTTAGGATGTTTCATTCAGGAGAAGTGGAAAGTTTTAAAGCCTCCTTAGGGTAAAGGCCAGGCCACAAACATGTGATGCTCTTGTCCTTCCAATATAGAAGAGGGTACTGGAGAGAGGGCAAAAAGGACCCAGGTGAGTTTAGGGAAGAAGAAGAGATCACAAAGTGTGAAGGGAACTCGTGGATGCTTATCCAAGATGGACTCTACATAATTACTGGGGACTTGATAGGGGAGGGAAAGATACATTTTGCAGCTGACCCTGGACTCTGTGTGCATGAATTATTGCCTAGGAAATTGTCTCTCCTCACCTTCCTACGCATCATGGGCACACAGAGTGTGTTACCCATGCACATAACTAATTTTTTATAATGCATGTCCTATGTGCCAGGTGTTGTGCTATATGCTGGTGACACTGTAGTGAATAAACAAACATGGTCCCTGCCTTCATGGCATTTATAGTCAAAAAAGATTAGTGAATACCCCATCTACGATTCCTTTTTCTGCTTCTCACGTCACATATCAGTCTTGTTTGCCTCTTGAGTCATCTTTTACATCCTGCCTTATAACTCCTTGTGGGCATGCTTGGCTTCACCTGAGTAAGAACTCCCTGAGGGCACAGACCATTTCTTTTCCCACACAAGTGCTGGCTGACTGACTGACTCTGACTGATGGACTGAGGCAGCAGAGATGATTGAGTGAGGGTCTCATTTAAAGTGTCCAGTGGAAGTCTAGATTTGAGCATTTCAAGTTTACAGTATGTTTGACCTAATCTGCTCAGCTATATGCAGAACTGTGGGAGAAGGTTCTTTGCCTGAAGGAGTCATCCCTCCTCTTACTTTATATCTTCAAAGCAGCATACTTAATGATCAAAGCCATATGTGTTACACTTATTCGGGGAACAGCATTGAAGTTTGAGCTTTAAAAATGATGGGGGAAAAGTTCATCTTTAGGCCACTGCTTCCAAGTTTATGGGAATGAATATTCAAAGGGATATTCTTCAACAGAGCATTTTGAACTTTCCAAAACTGTGTGATTCTATAAGCAATTATAATATTAGGGAGTAGCCCAAGGACTGAAGCTGAATAAGATCGTGAAAAGGACAAGGGCTTTAGACTCCGAATGAATAGTCATTTATTAACTGCATGAATTTGAACAAGTAAGTTAATCTCTCAGGACCTCAGTTTCATCTTTAAAATGGGGATGTTAATACCTTTTTAAAAGATTTATAAGGATTAATGGAGATAATTCATGTGGAGCACCTCATATATTACAACACATAGTTGTCACAAATGATGCATATTTATTTCAAAGGAAGATATAACAAATATTTGTCAAGTGTCCCCGTTCAAATTATGACCAACTAGGTAATGGAACATCTTTGAAAAACTAATGTTTTATAGCATTTGCAAAACTAAATAATAATAGACATAGCGAGGAACCATACATGATAATGGGCAAAAGAACAAATAAAGAGGATAATATGCTTATGAGAAAATGCCAAAAGTATATTATTATAGACACTTTGCAAAATTTTAAATTTAAACCAATGGAAAAGGCTTAAAAATAAAAACTTTCATCTTTCAAATTTTCTTTGAGGAAGGAAAAGAGTTAACCAAAATAGTACTGCCTCTATGAGGGAAATTAATCCATGGAGAATTCCCAGAAAGCACTAATCATATAACTTCTTCCGAGCTCCTCCTGAAAGAAACCAGGAAAAGTGGCATACTAATTTCTCCTCTCTCTGACTCGCCATAAAATCAGTCAAACCCTCTTTCTTGCTAGATCAAGCAGAGACAAATCAGTTCCAATGTAGTATGTGGGAAGTATTAAGTACACCTAAGAAAAGACACAGAATTGGTACCTGTAAGTCCAGACATGCAAGCATCTACTCAAAAATTACAAAATGAATATGCTAGGACGCTACAAAATAGAAACACAAAGACACACATGCCCACACACACATTTTTAAGCTCTCATAGCACTTTGTAACCTTTTAACAAGGACACTCATTAAAGAATACTTTATATTTCAACCAAGCATTCAGTTTTTCATCCCATTTTAGACTACAAACTACTTGAAAATAAAGACTAGGCGTCACTTATTTTTCACTGTTCTATTTCCTGTAGTGCCAACATCAGGAACCAGCCCCTTACACAGGTCAAGAAAATAAAGAAAATCAATTTTGTGAGTGTTTAATATGTGCCAGACACTAAGCTCGGAATTTTTTTAAAAAATACCTCTTTGAGTATATTATTGAATTCAATTTTTTTGTATGATGTGAGTCTCGGCGGCCTCTTACAAAAGCCAAGATATTCCCTCTCTGCTGTACCCAAAGCAACAGCCTTCTTCAAAGGCCACAAGTTATCACACAGTAGTAGTTTAAATGTACAGCCGTCAGCCACATAATTCCATCTTCTCCCAAGTAAAGTCTGAAATACAGACCAACTCATTAGTGAAAGTATTCATTCTAATTAAAGAAGTTTCTCTTTCAAGTTACAAATCTGAACATTTAGCATAAAGGAAATGTATAAGAAGTAAATCTCATTAAAATAATGAGTCAATAAGAATCATCATGTGTCAGCTTCCAAATATCATTTTCCTTTCTAACTCACAGGTTATATGTGATTGTGGAAAAGGAAACTGGTACAATTCTTTGAAATAATCAGGAAATAAAATTGAAATTAGAGACTTACAAATGTGCAAAAGTGCAATATAATCCACATATAAAATGCAGACCTCTCTCTATTCTTCCTCCTCCAAAGATAATAATTAATCAAAAGAATATTCCCTAATAAGCAGTGACGTTGAACAAGTTTTTATGTGCCTGTTGACCATGTGTATGTCTTCTTTATACATAAGTCTAAATAATATTATACATGTAAAAGTTATATAATGTTATAAACAAATAAAAAATTAAAGTTTTTAAAAAGCATATTCCCATTGAATAGGGAGCACTGAAGCAATGGCCTCATGTATTTGCAAATGTATGAGAAACAATTTTTAAAGGAGTCAAAGAATCTCCTTTGTAATCTTACTCATGGTCTCAGAAAGTGAAAAATTAGTTTCACATGTGATAAACTGAGACTGGAAAGAGAAAACTGACACTGGAAAAGGAAAAGATAAATGCAGGATTCTGAGTTCTGTTCAAATTGGAGAACACCAATGGGGAGACTAAAGCGCTCTCTTACTGAAGCAGCAGTTTGAAGTACTCTTGTATAGTATAATAGAATAATTGACCCAATTAGGGTCCTATTCATCAGAAATTAGATTTCTGCAGGCGCTAAGCACAAAGGCTTTTAACGGCCTTCTCGGCTTCTCACTAGCAACATTGGGAAACTGCAGGCACAACAAAAGTGCAAAATCTGCAATTTAATATCTTTCCTCAAGGTATCTGCTGAACCTCACTTTAATTTTAAAGATGGATGAAAGGGACACAGCTTAGGGTCTGTCCCCTTGACAAGACAGCCCTTTTCCTGTAAGACTATGGCTGGCCATCCTCTTTAACCCAGCATAAAAGAAACACATTTAAAAGCAGCAACTGTAGCCTGTGATTGAATATTCACCTTTCGCACAGTATCTCATTCCACAGTCTGTCCAATTCAGGTCATTTTGGGGAGATCAATATTGTATTCACCATTTAAGGTTTAGGACCATTTATGGGTCACCATTTAAGGTTTAGGACCATAGTGGGTCACCATTTAGGACCCAGAATGGCCTCAACGAAGTCCTTTAGATGCTATTTCTTCAGATGCAATTCACATTACATAGTTGAAAAGTCTGTTTAAATTGGGCCTGAGATTCTCAAAAAGAAACGGATGGTACTTCAAGTTTTTCTGGATGTACGGGATAGGAAAGAGGTAAGGAAAAGCACCCTGTCTGAAGATCAAGGGATTGCTGAATGAATTTCTACTGTAGTTTTTTTAATAAAATGTTCTCTTTCACTGACAGGATATGAAGAAATTCACTCCCCTAACTTCCCTACCTTTGTCACTTGGAATACATACACAATCACTCCAATTTTCTATTCTTCTCAATTTTCTTTCTAGCACTGATTATTATTTGAATTATGTTTAGATGTGTGTGTTTACTTATACTGATTTCTGTATCTTCCATTAAAATGCATGTTCCAGGGGAATAAAGACATTGTCTCACTTATTTACTGCTTTGTCCCCCATCCCTAGTGCCCAGAAAAGTACAGTTGGCCCTCCAAACCAGTAGATGCAGAACCTGTGGATACAGACGGCCAACCGTACCAGGTCACTTTATATAAGGAACTTCAGCACCCATGGATTTTGGTATCTGTGAGGTCCTGGAACAAATTCCCCACAGATACTGAGGGATGACTGTACAAGGCATGTGGCAGAGTCTCAATACATGTTTCTTGAATGAATGAATAAAATAAATTTATTTTCCTTAGAGAAATTTAAAATCAGCACATTAAAGGTGTACTGATACTAAGGGAAATAATACCCCTGGCCTGCTTCATGGGTTCAAACAGAATATATAAGATCCTGTAACTCTACAGTATAGGGTTGAGTTTAGCTTTAAGCCAGCTTGTGGCCAGCCCCATCTCCAGTGCTAAGTATCAAACTGTCTACTAGACCTCACCACAACTGAAAGGAAATACATCCTAAAATAAGTATTATATCCCCTTCCTTCCTCCAGCTCTACTCCAATTACAACCCAATTTTTCCCACTATGTTGGTTACACTTAATTGGTTATACCTAATTGGTAGCCAAAAACCTACCTCAACTTTAAATTCTCAGACCAACATACACCAAATCCTGCCAATTCCACTTCTTAAATATCTCTCCAGTATCTCTACCATTTTATCTTCATCCATCTCACTATTGCCACTGTCTTAGATCATATCTTTTTTTTTTTTTGCTGACTAATATGAGAGTCTCATAACTGGTCTCCTTATTTCAGTCTTTCTTTTTCCTTCCCAACCATCTTCCATATTTTTATTCAGTATGTTTTTTAAAGTATAGATCTGATCACATGCCTTCAATATATCCCATTACCTACTCAATACAGTATAAAATTCTTAGTAGGACATAAAAGACCGTTCCATGGCCTTGCCTGTTTTCCGGCCTCATCTCTTGCTGCTTCCTATAGGCACTCTATTACTTTCACATTTACCTCTGCTCTATTCATTTCTCTCTAATGGCACTATGCCCTCCCTTCCCCCATTCCTCTTCCACTAGGAAAGTCCTTCTAACTCTCAGGATTCAGCACAAGTGCCAGAATACTTCTCTTGGGACGGACTTTGGTACCTGGAGAAAAATGAGTAGTCCATCTGCTCTGGTTCAATATCAGCTTCTTGAATGCCATTTATTCTATTATTGCAAATGTTTGGGCATTTTTCTCTCTCACACTAATATGGGACCTCTTTAAAAGCAGGTGCTGTGTCTTACAACCTGGGACAGGGCATTGTACAGGGTATGGACATGCTTGCGGAATGAATAATGGAATGGCCCCTTCTTACTACACGTTAGTTTCCTTTTCATGACCAGCATATGAACCTCTCTGAACTCAAGGAGGGCTCCAGTCCCTCTTTTAAAGGGCTCATCCGTTTAGGTCAGGTCCATCCAGGATAATCTCTCTTTTGATTAACTCAAAATCCACTGATTATGGACCTAAATTATATCTACAAAATCCCTTCACCTTTGCCATGTAATGTAACATAATGATGAGTGGCACCTCATTGCATTCACAGGTTCCATGTTCACTTGGGCAGGGGATTATGCAAGGGCATAGGTTATTAGGAGTCACTTTAGAATTCTGTCTAACACAGCTGGGCACCTCTCGACTAACTAATGCTTCTCAGTCCTCAACTCACGTCACTGGGGTGATCTCAGAAGTTTCACAATCAAGCTGAAGTTAGAGGGAGCAAACGAAACAAACTTAGGAGAATGGAGATATCTCTGGGTTTATTAGCTAACAAAGAGCTTGTCATGTTAATTATTTTTTAATGTTTGTCTTATTCTTTAAAGTTCATGTGCAGATGGTCAGGTAAATAATTTGCACGTATATGCCTTTTTTTTTTTTAACGAGCAGCAGTCTTTTTTTCATTTTCAGCATGCTTATTTATCTTTGTATCTATATTCATAAATATAATGTGAACCTTGTAAGGGAAATGGAAGCATCATACTCATTTTTATATTCCAAGTGTCTATATCTCAATATTTAATTAGGACCTCCCACCTACGTAAGCAGTTATAATTCTGCTTAATTTAGATACTTTGCTTTGTTTGACCTTGGGATTGCCTATGTCCCTTAAGAGATAGAGAGAGGGATGAGAAGGACGTTTGATGTTTGATTAAAATATTGTACAAATGCATACATAATTAGGTCCCTAGTCCTTTCACAAAGAATGTTCTAGCTCTTTGGCAGACAAAAAAAGGAAATATATGTGGGCTTCAGCTTTGACAGCTCAAAAATGTCTTGGAAGCTACCATTTCTTCAAAACCAACTGAGGTCAGTGATATCACAGAGCTATTCCTGAGGACTTCTGCTTCTTCAGCAAGATCAGGCAGACAAAGGCCTGTGAAATAACACTCCCCTTCTACCAGTGGAGAAATCTGGGCTCAGCCCTGTGTGTGTCTGGGCTTTACATTCCTCTCAGCACACTGGGCCCAGTTCAAACTCCCCACGTAACATTCTCACTCAGGATGCTGCTAGTGCAGGTCCCATGGCAAAGGAAACACAAGAGTAAAAACAGAGAACTGACACGACACTTAAGACACTGTCAGTGCCCCATGTCTACACAGGCAGTGGCTTCAATAATGAACTTGTTCAATCTTCAGTGATGCATGAAGGACACAAAAGCAAACTCACAGAAATCCTCAGATTCTCCTAGAGTAGAAAGGCTGCTGCTGATTGATTAGAGCCACATTTTTGTCATGTGAAGGCAGCTTAGTATTAGAGAAACATCTTTGCAGATCAAGGCTTTAACCTAAGGTATGTGGATTGCTTCAGAGAGTCCAAGAAGCCCCTGAAATAATAGGGGAAAAGTTTTGCCAGTACATACATGTAACACAAATGTCATTTGGGATTTTCTCTGCCCTTAGAGGCTCAGGGAATTTTCACCCAAACTCCAGATTCAGGCTATGGGGCACTGAGAAGCCCCACTCACTGTGTGTGTGTGCCTTACTGTGCTTCTTCTATTTGATCTGGAATCAGGACAGCCTGCTTTGTGTTGCCCTCCCTTTGGACCAGAAGTGAAGCTCTGTCCTTCTCACTTGCCTACACGAGAAATTCCAATCACAGCAAACATAGCATGAGTTTTATGGATGTACCAAAATATGTGTGGTCATGAAGAAGCAGCTCATAAGATTTCCCTGGATTTGTCTCCTTCCTCCTTTGCCCTTGTAGTTAGTATCCACATATTCTGTCCTTTCCAAACCTGTATTTATCACATACGCCCTTCCCGTCCAATACAAATCCTTGAGAATATCATCCAGTCTCTGCTTCCTTATAGGGTCCTTCCAAAATTATATGCTTTCCTCAGTTCTCTGCCTTGTTGGGAAATAAACATTTCTGTCTATGTTTAATGCCTACGCACATATGTTCCCTAGAGATAAAGTGAAAAACTTCCACCATATTTTCAAAAATGGTCCATGATCCAAAATGGGTAAGAACGATTTCCACAGAGGAGATGTTTGGAAGCCACATTCCACTGACAAGAAAGATGAATGATATAACACACAAGAGGCCCTGGTAAGACTAGAGTATTTGTCTTTTCTCTGCACCCTTGAGGCAGCAAAGCTCTAACTATAGGTTCTCAGGTTCTCGCCAGAGCACGGTGGCTGTATTTCACATCCCAGTCACCATCCTGCTCCTCTGGGCCACCTCCTTGCCTTTTCCATTGTTCCTCTCCACTTTCAATTCTGTCCAGTGTGCCCTCTGGAACCTCCTAACATTATTAATAAATACATTTTCTTCACAACCTCTTCTCAGAACATTCTATCTCCAGAGTAGCAGTACAGCCTAACAGTTTAAAAGTTTGAGTATGAAATTAGTTTCTCTGTTTTCAAATTTATGCTCGATTACTGACTAGCTCTTGTGAGTTTGGGAAACTTCATTTTTCATCTATAAAGTGGGATAATAATAGTCTTCACTCACAGGGTATTGTGAAGGTTAAATGAGTAAATATATACAGGGAACTTAGAACACAGCAAGTCTGAAGAAAGGGTTAACTCTCCTCTTTATCCTTATTACATGATCATCCGTCATCACCTAGTTCCACATGAAAGATGCGCCATGAAGATACCGCTTCTCACATAGCTTCTCTAGTGGAATCTCTCATTTCCCACATATCCCAAACCAAAAGCCTGGGTAGAGAAATCAGCAAAATGCCAACTCATCAACACATTTACACATCCACATCCAACCCAAACCACTCAATGGAAAATAGCTTTAATTTATTATTTATTAGTTTAAAAAGAAAAGTGAAGTTTAATAGGCAGATGTGTTAGGAATGAAGGTTTAGCTAACATTGGAAAGTACTTTATAATATTAAAAACTGCCCAGGAATGAAATATGTTATTTGAGAATGTAGCAGGGTCCCTATCCTGGACACATTAACAGAAGTTGTATGCATGTCCCATTTCTCTGATGTTATAAGAAGGATTACTGCCTGAAGAGGGGCCTTGGACTTAATTACAAAAATCCCTTTCAAAATAAAATCCTGTGAATCCTGACTCTCCATGGAATCTGTTCATATTCCAAGGAGCATACATGAAAAAATTCAGTAGTTTTATATACATAACACACTTTGAGTTAATTGTGGTAGGGAGAGCACAACACTATTGCTAACAAGACCTGTACTCTGAGCTTGGCTCTGCAACTCACTTCTGTGATCTTGAAGAGGTCACTTAATCTCTATCAGGGAAGGGGAAAGAACAGGTTGCACCCATGGCTCTCAAACACTTTTAAACTGTAAAGTTCTTTTTATTAATGAAAGCCCACAAAGAAGCTCTATACGTAACAGAAATAAATTCCCAGAGGGAAAGATTTCAGTAGCAATGACAGGGGCCTAACCAATTCCCTGTTCTGCCTCCCCAAAACCCCTTGTCTCCAGGGTCAGCCCTTGATGTGGGTTCACAGACCTTCAAAGATTTCTCAGAGTCAACTTTCAGAATAAACAAGCCAACCTGAACAAAATGGCTTCTACAGTCTTTTCACCTCTACCTGAGGGTTTACTTTCTTTATATATATCTTTGAAATTAACCATGTTTTATCCCTGTTCAAGATTTTTCTTCTTTGATACTAACACTAAGCTAAGATCAAAGGATTTTCAGCATGGAAATGGCATTGTTTTATGGCTTATTTTAATATTATTCAAGAAAACAAGATAGTTCAAGATGGCGGAAGAGTAAGATGCGGAGATCACTTTCCTCCACACAAATACATAAGAAATACATCTACGTGTGGAACAACTCCTACAGAGCACCTGCTGAATGCTGGCAGAAGACCTCAGACCTCCCAAAAGGCAAGAAACTCCCCACATACCTGGGAAGGGCAAAAGAAAAAAGAAAAAACTAAGACAAAAGAATAGGGACGGGACCTGCACCAGCGGGAGAGAGCTGTGAAGGAGGAAAGGTTTCCACACACTAGGAAGCCGCTTCGCGGGTGGAGACTCCGGATGGCAGAGGGGGGAGCTTCAGGGCCGCAGAGGAGAGCGCAGCAACAGGGGTGCGCAGGGCAAACAGCAGAGATTCCCACACAGAGGATCAGTGCCGACCGGCACTCACCAGCCCGAGAGGCTTGTCTGCTCACCTGCCGGGGTGGGTGGGGGCTAGAAGCTGAGGTTCGGGCTTCGAATATCGGATCCCACGGAGAGGACTGGGGTTGGCTGCATGAACACAGCCTGAAGGGGGCTAGTGTGCCACAGCTAGCCCGGAGGGAGTCCAGGGAAAAGTCTGGAGCTGCCTTAGAAGCAAGAGACCTTTTCTTGCCTGTTTCCTGGTGCTCGAGGAAAGGGGTTAAAAGTGCCGCTTAAAGGAGCTCCAGAGAAGGGCGCAAGCCGTGAATATCAGCGCGGACCCCAAAGATGGGCATGGGATGCTAAGGCTGCTGCTGCAGCCACAAAGAAGCCTGTGTGCAAGCAGAGGTCACTCTATACACCTCCCTCCCGGGAGCCTGTGCAGCCCGCCACTGCCAGGGTCCCCTGATCCAGGGACAACTTCCCCGGGAGAACACAAGGCACGCCTGAGACTGGTGCAACGTCACGATGGCCTCTGCCGCCACAGAATCACCCCGCATCCGTACCCATCCCTCCCCCCACCCCGGCCTAGTGAGCCAGAGCCCACGAAGCAGCTGCTCCTTTAACCGCGTCATGTCTGAGCAAAGAACAGATGCCCTCAGGCGACCTACACGCAGAGGCAGGGCCAAATCCAAAGCTGAACCCCAGGAGCTGTGGGAACAAAGAAGAGAAAGGGAAATTTCTCCCAGCAG
This sequence comes from Lagenorhynchus albirostris, assembly GCF_949774975.1. Lineage (NCBI taxonomy): Eukaryota > Metazoa > Chordata > Mammalia > Artiodactyla > Delphinidae > Lagenorhynchus > Lagenorhynchus albirostris. The sequence continues at coordinate 63,294,341 of NC_083102.1, forward strand.
CCTCAGGAGCAGTGGATTAAATCTCCACAATCAACTTGATGTACACTGCATCTGTGAAATACCTGAATAGACAACGAATCATCCCAAATTCAGGCGGTGGCTTTTGGGAGCAACAATATATATATTATTTTTGTGAGTGTGTATGTGTATGCTTCTGGTGGGATTTTGTCTGTATAGCTTTGCTTTTACCATTTGTCCTAGGGTTCTACCCATCAGGGTATTTTTTACTTTAAAAATTTTTTTCGTAATAATTATTTTTTATTTTAATAACTTTATTTTATTTTACTTTATTTTATCTTCTTTCTTTCTTTCTATTTTTCTCCCTTTTATTCTGAGCCGTGTAGATGAAAGGCTCTTGGTGCTCTAGCCAGGCATCAGGGCTGTGCCTCTGAGGTGGGAGAGCCAACTTCAGGGCACGGGTCCACAAGAGACCTCCCAGCTCGACATGATATCAAACAGCAAAACTCTCCCAGAGATATCCATCTCAACGCCAAGACCCAGCATAACTCAATGACGAGCAAGCTATAGTGCTGGACACCCTATGCCAAACAACTAGCAAGACAGGAACACAACCCCATCCATTAGCAGAGAGGGTGCCTAAAATCATAATAAGGCCACAGACAACCAAAACCACACCACCAGACATGGACCTGCCCACCAGAAAGACAACATCCAGCCTCATCCACCAGAACATAGGCACTAGTCCCCTCCACTAGGAAGCCTACACAACCCACTGAACCAACCTTAGACACTGGGGACAGACACCAAAAACAACGGGAACTACGAACCTGCAGCCTGAAGAAAGGAGACCCCAAACACAGTAAGCTAAGCAAAATGAGAAGACAGAAAAACACACAGCAGTTGAAGGAGCAAGGTAAAAACCCACCAGACCTAACAAATGAAGAGGAAATAGGCAGCTACCTGAAAAAGAATTCAGAATAATGACAGTAAGGATGATCCCAAATCTTCGAAATAGAACAAAGAAAATACAAGAAACGTTTAACAATGTAACAAGGACCTAGAAGAACTAAAGAGCAAACAAACAATGATGAACAACATAATAAATGAAATTAAAATTTCTCTACAAGGGATCAAAAGCAGAATAACTGAGGCAGAAGAACGGATAAGTGACCTGGAAGATAAAATAGTGGAAATAACTACTGCAGAGCAGAATAAAGAATGAAAAGAACTGAGGACAGTCTCAAAGACCTCTGGGACGACATTAAACACACCAAAATTTGAATTATACGGGTTCCAGAAGAAGAAGAGAAAAAGAAAGGGACTCAGAAAATATTTGAAGAGATTATAGTTGAAAACTTCCTTAATATGGGAAAGGAAATAGTTAAGTCCAGGAAGCACAGAGAGTCCCATACAGGATAAATCCAAGGAGAAACACACAAAGACATATATTAATCAAACTATCAAAAATTAAATACAAAGAAAAAATACTAAAAGCAGAAAGGGAAAAACAACAAATAACACACAAGGGATCCCCATAAGGATAACAGCTGATTTTTCAGCAGAAACTCTGCAAGCCAGAGGGAGTGTCAGGACATATTTAAAGTGATGAAGGAGAAAAACTAAAACCAAGATTACTCTACGCAGCAAGGATCTCATTCAGATGTGATGGAGAAATTAAAACCTTTACAGACAAGCAAAAGCTAAGAGAATTCAGCACCACCAAACCAGCTTTACAAGAAATACTAAAGTGACTTCTCTAGGCAGGAAACACAAGAGAAGGAAAAGACCCCCAATAACGAACCCAAAACAATTAAGAAAATGGTAATAGGCACATACATATTGATAATTATCTTAAATGTAAATGGATTAAATGCTCCAACCAAAAGACACAGACTGGCTGAATAGATACAAAAACAAGACCCATATATATGCTGTCTAAAAGAGACCCACTTCAGACCTAGGGACACATACAGACTGAAAGTGAGGGGATGGAAAAAGATATTCCATGCAAATGGAAATCAAAAGAAAGCTGGAGTAGCAATTCTCATATCAGACAAAATAGACTTTAAAATAAAGATGATTACAAGAGACAAAGAAAGTCACTACATAAGGATCAAGGGATAATCAAAGAAGAAGATATAACAATTATAAATATTTATGCACCCAACATAGGAGCACTTCAATATATAAGGCAAATAGTAACAGCCATAAAAGGGGAAATCCACAGTAACAAAATCGCACTAGCGCACTGTAACACCCCACTTTCACCAATGGACAGATCATCCAAAATGAAAATAAAAAAGAAAACACAAGCTTTAAATGATACATTAAACAAGATACACGTAATTGATATTTACAGGACACTGCATCCAAAAACAACAGAATACACTTTCTTCTTAAGTTCTCATGGAATATTCTCCAGGATAGATCATATCTTGGGGTCAAATCAAGCCTTGGTAAATTTAAGAAAATTGAAATCATATCAAGTATCTTTTCCGGCCACAACGTTATGAGATTAGATATCAATTACAGGAAAAACTCTGTAAAAAACACAAGCACATAGAGGTTAAACAATACACTACTTAATAACCAAGAGATCACTAAAGAAGTCAAAGAGGAACTCAAAAAATACCTAGAAACTAATGACAATGAAAACACTATGACCAAAACCTATGGGATGCAGCAAGAGCAGTTCTAAGAGGGAAGTTTATAACAATACAATCCTACCTTAAGAAACAAGAAACATCTCAAATAAACAACCTAACCTTATACCTAAAGCAATTAGACAAAGAAGAACAAAAAGACCCCAAAGTTAACAGAAGGAAAGAAATCATAAAGATCAGATCAGAAATACATGAAAAAGAAATGAAGGAAACGATAGCAAAGATCAATAAAACTAAAAGCTCTTTCTTTGAGAAGATAAACAAAATTGATAAACCATTAGCCAAACTCATCAAGAAAAAAAGGAAGAAGACTCAAATCAATCGAATTAGAAATGAAAAAGGAGAAGTAACAACTGACACTGCAGAAATACAAAGGATCATGAGAGATTACTACAAGCAACTATATGCCACTAAAATAGACAACCTGGAAGAAATGGACGAATTCTTAGAAATGCACAAACTTCCAAGACTGAAACAGGAAGAAACAGAAAATATGAGCAGACCAATCACAAGCACTGAAATTGAAACTGTGTTTAAAAATCTTCCAACAAACAAAAGCCCAGGACCAGATGGCTTCACCGGCGAATTCTATCAAACATTTAGAGAAGTGCTGACACCTATCCTTCTCAAACTCTTCCAAAATATAGCAGAGGGAGGAACACTCCCAAACTCATTCTATGGGGCCACCATAACCCTGATACCAAAACCAGACAAAGATGTCACAAAGAAAGAAAACTACAGGCCAATATCACTGATGAACAGAGATGCAAAAATCCTCAACAAAGTACTACCAAACAGAATCCAACAGCACATTAAAAGGATCATACACCATGATCAAGTGGGATTTATCACAGGGATGCAAGGATTCTTCAATATACGCAAATCAATCAATGTGATACACCATATTAAAAAATTGAAGGAGAAAAACCATATGATCATCTCAATCAATGCAGAGAAAGCTTTCAACAAAAACCAACACCTAGTTATGATAAAAACCCTGCAGAAAGCAGGCATAGAGGGAACTTTCCTCAACATAATAAAGGCCATATATGACAAACCCACAGCCAACATCATCCTCAACAGTGAAAAACTGAAACCATTTCCATGGTTGCCCACTCTCACCACTATTATTCGACATAGTTTTGGACTTTTAGCCACAGCAACCAGAGAAGAAAAAGAAATACAAGGAATCCAAATCAGAAACGAAGAAGTAAAGCTGTCACTGTTTGCAGATGACATCATACTCTACAAAGAGAATCCTAAAGATGCTACCAGAAAACTACTAGAGCTAATCAATGAATTTGGTACAGTAGCAGGATACAAAATTAATGCACAGGAATCTCTGGCATTCCTATACACTAATGATGAGAAATCTGAAAGTGAAATTAAGAAAACATTCCCACTTACCATTGCAACAAAAATAATAAAATATCTAGGAAAAAACCTACCTCTGGCGACAAAAGACCTGTATGCAGAAAATTATAAGACACTGATGAAAGAAATTAAAGATGATACAAATAGATGGAGAGATATACCATGTTCTTGGATTGGAAGAATCAACACTGTGAAAATGACTCTACTACCCAAAGCAATCTACAGATTCAATGCAATCCCTATCAAACTACCACTGGCATTTTTCACAGAACTAGAACAAAAAATTTCACAATTTGTATGGAAATGCAAAGGACCCCGATAGCTAAAGCAATCTTGAGAAAGAACAGCGGAGTTGGAGGAATCAGGCTCCCTGACTTCAGACTATACTACAAAGCTACAGTAATCAAGACAGTATGGTAGTGGCACAAAAACAGAAATATCGATCAATGGAACAGGATAGAAAGACCAGAGATAAACCCACGCTCATTATGGTCACTTTATCTTTGGTAAAGGAGGCAAGAATATACAGTGGAGAAAAGACAGCCTCTTCAATAAGTGGTGCTGGGAAAACTGGACAGTTACATGAAAAAGTATGAAATTAGAACACTCTCTAATACCATACACAAAAATAAACTCAAAATGGATTAAAGACCGAAATGTAAGGCCAGACACTATCAAACTCTTAGAGGAAAACACAGGCAGAACACTCTGTGACCTAAATCACAGCAAGATCCTTTTTGACCCACCTGCTAGGGAAATGGAAATAAAAACATAAACATACAAATGGGACCTAATAAGAACTTAAAAGCTTTTTCACAGCAAAGGAAACCATAAACAAGATGAAAAGACAACCCTCACAATGGGAGAAAATATTTACAAATAAAGCAACTCACAAAGAATCTCCAAAATTTTCAAGCAGCTCATGCAGCTCAATATCAACAAAACAAACAACCCAATCCAAAAATTGGCAGAAGACCTAAATAGACATTTCTCCAAAGAAGATACACAGTTTGCCAACAAACACATGAAAGAATGGTCCACATCATTAATCATTAGAGAAATGCAAATCAAAACTACAATGAGATATCATCTCACACCGTTGAGAATGGCCATCTTAAAAAAATCTACAAACAATAAATGCTGGAGAGGGTGTGGAGAAAAGGGAACCCTCTTGCACTGTTGGTGGGAATGTAAATTGATACAGCCGCTATGGAGAACAGTACGGAGGTTCGTTAAAAAACTAAAAATAGAACTACCATATGACCCAGCAATCCCACTACTGGGCATATACCCTGAGAAAACCATAATTCAAAAAGAGTCATGGGGCTTGTCTGGTGGCGCAGTGGTTGAGAGTCCGCCTGCCGATGCAGGGGACACAGGTTTGTGCCCCGGCCTGGGAAGAGAGCTGCTGGGCCCGTGAGCCATGGCCACTGAGCCTGAGTGTCTGGAGCCTGTGCTCTGCAATGGGAGAGGCCACAACAGTGAGATACCTGCGTACCACAAAAAAAAAAAAAAAATAGAGAGAGAGTCATGTACCAAAGTAGTCATTGCAGCTGTATTTATAATAGCCAGGACATGGAAGCAACCTAAGTGTTCATCGACAGATGAATGGATAAAGAAGATGTGGCACATATAACAATGGAATATTACTCAGCCATAAAAAGAAACGAAATTAAGTTATTTGTAGTGAGGTAGATGCACCTAGAGTCTGTCATACAGAGTGAAGTAAGTCAGAAAGAGAAAGACAAATAGCGTTTGCTAACACATATATATGGAATCTAAAAAAAAAAAAGATCACGAAGAACCTATGGGCAAGAGGGGAATAAAGGCACAGACCTACTAGAGAATCGACCTGAGGATATGGGGAGGGGGATCGGTAAGCTGTGAGAAAGTGAGAGAGTGGCATGGACATATATACACTACCAAACGTAAAAGAGATAGCTAGTGGGAAGCAGCCGCATAGCACAGGGAGATCAGCTCGGTGCTTTGTGACCACCTAGAGGGGTGGGATAGGGAGGGTGGGAGGGAGGGAGATGCAAGAGGGAAGAGATCTGGGGACATATGTATATGTATAACTGATTCACTTTGTTATAAAGCAGAAACTAACACACCATTGTAAAGCAATTATACTCCAATAAAGATATTAAAAAAAAATAGAAGACAAGATAGAATAAACTGATCCTGTGGTCTTTTGCTTTATTATTTACATTTTAATTCAGTGGATATAAGATTTTTTTATACTGCTGACATGCAGCTACATACTTCTTACCACATATAAATATCTGCATTTTCACATATAGTATATTTTCATATATAATTGATAGCATATGTTATTTTTAAGTATTAGTGTGTGTACATGTGAATATATATATGTGTGTGTATACATATATACACACACACACAACTAAAAATTATTTTAATAGGTAAAAAACCCAGGGATATATTTTTTAGCTGCTTTAAACCTCATTTAAAGATATCACCAGTTTTCAAGTAGTAATATAAAATAAATATGCAAATAATACTTCTAAAAAAGGGAATAGCATAATATTTTGACTATGATTAACTTCTGGAATATAAAGGGACTCTAATATGGGTATCAAATCTCAAGATACAATTTAGTAGGTAAGAGTTAGGTTCATGACCAAGGATGAAATCTTCAGCTAGCGTATTTAAAGGTATCTGTTTGAAGAAAAGATTTTCTAGTTTTTATTCTTGGGTGGGAATAAAACTTTGAAACTTAACTTGAAACCCAGGGAAAGAAAAATTAAACTAAAACAGTCACTTATATAGGTAGAAATAATAAGATGCAGATGGAAATAAGCAATAACAAGAAACAACAGGTACTGATGAAAACACATAATTATAGGACACTCATCATTTTCCAGGGTAAAATTGATATTTCTTAAATGTTATCATCACAATGTAGTTAGCACTAGTCAAGACTTTATTAAAATACTCAGTCTTGTTTAGAGTGCACAAATTATCTATAGGACTACAAACAAAGCCCTGAAGAATGTTACAAATATCTCTAACTAACAAACTAGAATGTGTCTTAAGACATAACATTTAAAGGATTTGGCCTTGTTTCCTCATTTGACCAGAAGCTCACTAGTGCATTAACATCTGTTATTCATATCATCAAATTCTTGAAGGATGGATGCTAAGAGGAAAGCACAAATATGCAGTATCATTGATGCTAATATTGATGCATGTGCTACTTCAATGGGAAACAGTAAACACAGGCTTTTACAGTCATCGAACACTCCTCTAAAAAATGACCTCAGGCAAGAAGAAAGTAACTCCTCTTCTGTTCCTATGTCTCCTTCATTCCCTTCATTGACCAACATCTTGAAAGAGTGGTTTGCACTCTGCCTGCACTTCCTCAACTGCTGTTAGTGCCTTAGCCTTTTGTAATCTGATGTTTTCCTTCATCATTAACTAAAAATTTCCTCACTTCAAATCACAATGGCCTTCCAGTGGCAAATTCAATAGGCACTTTTAAATTATATAACTTGATTGTGCGCCCGTATTTGAATATAATTTGATTGGATGTAATTTCGGTGATTCTTTTCTCTTCTGGTTCAACTTTTACCCCTCTGGGTATTATTTTCACCATTTTGACTGATTTCCCTTTTGCTGTTTGCCTCTAAATGTTAGTGTGCCTCAAGTTTCCATGCAAGGACATCTCTCTCTGTACCTATTCTCACCAGGCAAACTCCTCTACTCCTGTGCTTTCAGCTCTCATCCTTGTCACAAATGCCCCAGCTTGTCTTGTTCCAGCATTTGCTGCCCATATATCTTCCTATTACCTACCTTTTCTACTTTTCAGCTATCTAAATGATATTATGTACTTGGATATTCCAAAGGCGGTCACAGTAAAGGATGTCTAAAATGGGACTCACACATCTAACTACTCCTAGTTAATTTTATCATGCTTTTACCAGGCGCCTAAATAGGAACTTTAAATCCTTCTCAAATCTTCCATCTACTTTGCCTTTAATTCCCCCACCCCCAGTGAGTACTAAACACTACTGATCTTCCCAAGTTAATGTTTCTACAATTATTCCCTCTGTCCATCTCCCTCTGCCTTACTTTCCTCAATTGTTCTTGCCCCAAGTCTTACTTTCTCTAATTCATTCTTCCCATCATTGTTAAAATGATCTTGAAAAAATATACAGAAAAGTTCTTTGATCTTTTAATTTAAAATACTCATTATTTCCCTATTGCATGCAGAACATAATAACTCAGCTTAACCATGGCATACCAGTGCACTCAAAATTCTTACTGCAGCCCCCTCCCTATCCTACCCACACGTACAGAGCACACGTAACCTCTTTTGCCTCTTCAGGAATGCTCCATACATTATTCCCATGCCTTTTTGTATTTTCCATGTCTTTTTTATTAGCTCTTCTCATGAACATAGATATATGCTTATCATAATGTTTTAAGTTAAAAATGTAAGTATTTCCTTCATCTCTATGTCCCTCTTTAGCTAGTAGTTCCTCTTCATTTAGTCTTCTATCTGCTCTGCCGCCAGTTATGTTAAATAATGTTCTTCTAATGAACAAATTAGGTTGGCATTATTTAGTACTGAACTTTTATGAATACTCAGCAGGATCTGATATTGTTGGTCTCTTTCTCCTTAAAAAATCCAGCACAAAGGGAAGCTTCATACATTGTTGGTAGGAATGTAAATTGGTCCAAAAATTATGGAAAACAACATGGAAACTGAAAAAATTGAAAATAGACCTACCATACGATCCAGGAATTCCACTTCTGGGTATATACCCAAAGGAAATGAAAACAGGATTTTGACAAAATACGTGCACTCCCAAGTTTATCACAGGATTATTCACAATAGCCCAGATATGGAAACAACCCAAATATCCATCAATAGATGAGTGGATTAAAAAAATGTGGTACATATACACAATGGAATATTACTCAGTCATGGGAAAGGAAGATATGTTCCCATTTCTGACAACATGGATGGACATTATACTAAGTGAGGTAAATCAGACAGAGAAAGACAAGTACTATATGATATCACTCATAAACCTGTAAAAAACAGAAAGTAAAATGGCAGTTATCAGAGGTAGGGGAGAAGGAAAGAATGATGGTGTTTAAGGGTACAAACTCATAACAAGTAGTAAACAAGCCATAGAGATCAAATGCACAGAATAATTGATATAGACAATAATATTTTACTGTTAAAAAAACTCTAACCATTTGTCTTTCATTATATGACTCTCCTTGCCCTCGACTTACTCAGTTTAATTGTGTGTGGAATTGGGGGGGTGGGTCCTTTCTGCATCTGTCTTTTAAACTGATCAAATTACTCAGGATCCTTAACAAGCATACTTCTTGTCTACTTCTGAATCTATATACTAGCTCTGAAGAGACTCATCCACACCCATGGCTTTATCAATTACCTTTTGCTCTGATTCTCAAATTGAGATGTGTAGCTTAGCTTTTCTTTCTAAGCTACCAGTTTAAATCCATATGAATTTCTTACTGGACATCTTTATCTAATAACCTCACATATACTTCAAACTCAGTATTGTCTACAAACTGACTCATTGACAGAAACCAACTCAAATCTAGGTGAAGTAGTCCCAAGGCCATTCATAATCAGGCAAAACCAAAATCTGAAAACCATCCAAAATTACTCCCACATTTTCTCCACCATCATCACCACAAAAAATAGGTTCCAAGCCCTGTCAATGCTGCCTCTTAAGTATCATCACATTCACCATCTCAACCATCCCCTGTGCCTTTATTCAAATTTCATGATTCTCTCACCTAGATCGATGTACAGCCTAAATTCTAAATTTAATTTCTAAATGCTAAGTTCTCAGCCACAATTCTCATGAACTACATAAGATAGAAAATGAAAACACACACAGTATAAATGAACAACAATTACATTTGTAAAATAAAAGGACACACACTCTTATTTATGTATATCATAATTTTACAGCTGAGAAGAAATTTAGACATGACCTAAGGTTCTCAAGTAACACTGAAATGGAGAAAGAACTAAAAGATTGTTCTGGAGAGAAAAACCAATAAATAAAGATTTAAGTATATTCTTTGCTTTCTGCTAACTTTTTTTTTTTGGTCTTGACAAAGGAAATTTTGAGTAAGAGAATGTTATATGGAAAATACTATTACCCATGTAGCCAGATTGAAAAGAGAAAAAGTAGAATGATGGATCATCATTAATCTTAGGCTTCCCATGAAGAGTAGATTAGACTTCTTTCCAAGATGGGCTGAGCTGAGAACCTCTGTTAATGCTTTGTGTATTAAAAAACAAGTGCTAGAGACTGAATGCTTGTGTCCTCCCAAAGTTCATATACTGAAATCCTCATTTCCAAAGTGATGGTATTTGATGTGAGGGCTTTGTGAAGTAATTAAGTTCAAATGGTGTCATGAAGGTGGAACTCTCATGATGGCATTTACTACCCTTATATTGATGAAAAGGGAAAGAGACACCAGAACTCTCTCTTTCTGCCATGTGAGGATACAGCAAGAACAAGGCCATCCATGAGCCAAGAAGCGAGCTCTCACCAGGAACTGAATTGGGCAACACCTTAATCTTGTACTTCCAAGTCTCCAGAAACATAAGAAATAAATCTCTGTTGTTAAGCTATCCAGTCTATGGTATTTTGTTACAGCAGCCTGAATTAAGATAACAGATTTATTCAATTTTGGACAGCCACAATTGGCTAGTTATGTGCTATGAAGGCAATCCACTTTTTGTTAACATCTCATTCTTGTTTTATCTCTGTAGGAAAATCCTGTTGAACAAAACAATTATTTGGCAGTGAGCCATATTTGCAATTCCTTTGTGGCTATCTAAATTTAACATGTAATTTATTTACTTTCCAGGTCTAAAAGGGCTTATAGGAATTGGGTCTCCTGAGCCAGTCCACCCCAAATTTTTATTTATTTTTGAAATAAAAAAACTCACTAATTGTTATATCCATTGTTGAAAGGAAATGACCAATTATATTAGTTAGAAATTACTTTGGGTGAAGTAAAAGATAACATAACTAAGAGTAGATAAAGAAAATAAATCTGAAAGTAGGCATGATTCAGCAACTCAGTGATATCAAAGTCAGTATCTCTATGAATATCTATGATTTCAAAATGACTGCTGAAGCTCCAGTCATTGGGTCTAAAGCCAAGCAGAAAGAAGGAAGGAAGGTGTCTACTGTATCTGTCCTCATTAACAAGAAAGTGGAAGATTTCCCAGAAATATCCCCAAGAGACTTCTTTTTACATATGATTAACCAGAACTGTATCACTTGGCCATTCATCATGTAAAGAGAGACTGTGAAAGCAAGCATGCAGCTTTCCCAGTCCATTATGGTAGAGGCAAGGAAGGGAGAAGGAGATTGGGAACAAGTTTGGGGTTAATTTACCAATAATATCTGCTACTCCAATTATCTACCAATTGATCCAGAATTTTTTTTTAAACAAAGAAGCTAAGCAGATTTGTAAAATCCCTCAACTATCAGAAGCATCATATTTAAAATTTCATTTCATGCAAAGAGGTTCTTTCTATCTTTAAATACCTTTCCCAGTATTAAGCCAAGTCATGGTGCCCTGTCTCCTTAATAAATCAAGAAATAGCAAAGCAAGCAGATTCATAAGTCTTTGCAGATAACTTGGGCCTATGAATCTTTTAAAAGGTTACTGTATTTGTACATAAGCCCAGGTTCCCTGTATGTCCTCAGAGGAATTAATTCATCATTGGAATCCAGTGCTGGTTTCCTGAAATAAAGCCAACAGGAGACCAGGAGCACCAGCTCAGAAGCAATGAGGTAGAGTGGTTAAGAGCTCGGCAGCTGTTTCAAGTAGCAATAAGTTCAATTCCTGGTTCTACACTGCTACCTGTGTGACTGCAGGTGAGTTATTTAGCCTATCTAAACCTCCATGTCCTCATCTATAAGATGAGAATGTTAACAATATCTACCTTGTAAGACATGAATAGGAAAATGCACGCAATTTGGCTGTAAGTGTTCAGCGTTGTTGAGCAGGCTGCTAGTTACGTACCCAATAGCCATTCCCCCCTTATATGGGGATATGTATATAGTTAAAGACCACCCCCTCCAATGAAAATAAGGGCGACCATTTGATTATATTCTGATCACTGATATGTAAGCATTGGGGTTTTTGAGAATGCATTTTTTAAAAACGTGCTGAATGGCTGGCACATTTTACCCTTGCCCTTCCTTTTTTCCTGACCAATGCCTGGTGTCCTAGCTACTATCTTATGACCAGAAAAGGTATAATGCCAAAGGACAGTCTATAGTTCCTAGAAATTGCTTGTAAAATGTTTTCAATAGTATGTTGCTCTATTTTGGAGTACCACAGAAAATTATGTACTCATTTCTTGGGTTGCATCTTCGATGTCACAGAGGTTGTCAGTAAAAACATTAATTCAAATACGGGAGACCACAGCAAATCTTAAAAAGGAGCTCACTATACTTATTATCCTCAGGAGAGAAAAATAAAAACATCACTTTCCTCTGAAATGTTACAAAAAAAGAAGAAAGGGTCTCATCTATTGGTTCTGTTCTAATGAGAATCTATCTTATACCTATGTAATAAATTATAAAAGGAATGAAGAATATCATATTTCTTCCTCATACCTGCTATATCATTTTGCTCAATGAAAATTTCATGACTGATATTCTTCGGGCATAGTACCAACTACAACGTGGAGAACATTAGAAGAATTCAGCTTTGCTCAAAGCTTTCAGACATATTAACAATTTGCCATCCCTTAAAAGAAATGGGAAGTGACTCCCAGGCCAAGAACCACATATAATAAACAAACTTTAGATCAAAGAAGTTGAGTAAAATACCCTAAACTGAATACTTTGACTTTAAGTGAAATGCCCCTTCAAAAATCCCCTTGTGAGTGATATTTTAAATAATATTTAGGATATTATTATAAGACCTATAAAGCATGAATAAAATAACAAGTTTTGAGTTACAAATGGAAAATACTAATGCATTTTCAACTTACACTTTTTTCATACCACTTGCTTCAATATTCTGATATTAATCTGTTTGCTATTTTTTATGGCAAACTACTTAAAAAGGCAAAAAGATTTAAAAAAAAATAAAAACAATAACAAAAAAGCAAACAAACATATAAACTTGATCTTCATCTTACACCAACCTCAACAGCAGAACAAATCAGATACTGGTTGCTTGATTTCCTTCAGTGAAAACCTTTAGATTTGTGTCCATTCATTCTCCTTCAATCACTATGCTTCCTATTTAGGGGCTATCATTAGTATGGCAATAGTTGAAGCCAGAGGAATGAGTGAATTTCCTGAAGGAGTAGGCAAAGAGGGAAAAAAATAGGGAAGAGATTGATTGATCCATGTTGTAAGCAACAGTTACAGAATAGTGGAGGAGGGCTGTGGGAGAAAAAAAAGGGAGGGATTATTGAAATCAAAGAAAGAGAAAAGTGAGATGGGTCCAACACCAGGATTCTGAGATACTACAGAAGCCAAGCGAGCACAGGAGTGACTTTCTGTGTGAAATGCATCTGAGAGACTGAAGATAATAGAATTGAGTATCATTGAATCTAGCAACTATCTAGATAATCTTGGCTTCAGTAAAACAAATATCTATGGATAGTTAAGATAGTATGAGGATAGTTAGGTGATATATCAGTAAAGATATATAAGATCCAGGCTAAAAGAGCCTATAGTGTCAGGAAGAAAGGGTAATTTTTCTTTTACAGTATGGCACAGTCTTCTGTTTTTTTGTTTTTGTTTTTGTTTTTTTTGCGGTACACAGGCCTCTCACCACTGTGGCCTCTCCCGTTGAGGAGCACAGGCTCCGGACGCGCAGGCTCAGCGGCCATGGCTCACCGGCCCAGCTGCTCCGCGGCATGTGGGAACTTCCCGGACCGGGGCACGAACCCGTGTCCCCTGCATCGGCAGGCGGACCCTCAACCACCACTGCGCCACCAGGGAAGCCCTTCTCTCTGTTTTTTAACATGTTTGTCTCGCTTCACTTTCCTTTTTGTTATTGCTAATTTGCCTGCCTCTAAGAATATCCTCTTGCACTTTCTAAAATTTTATTAAAGACACACAGGAGTGGGTGTATTGTATATTCAAGCCAGGTATAATTGTTTACAAACATTAAGTAATTTGTGTTAGATGGACAAGTGGCTCTGGCCCAATGATAAAGGATATGTTGAGTTTATTTTTGACATTGTAAGATAATTGTCTCCTTATTACTTGTCTTTGTTCTTTTATTTTCAAGGTTATCAGATAAATAGTATCTGAATGACTGAATTGTTCCCCCACATAAGACTTCTGTTTTTTCCTGAAAGATCTATGATACAGGCCCTTGAGATATCACCCTGGATAAAGGCTGGAAAATGAAAGTCACTGAGAATTTCTCCTGGAAGCTTATCATTGTGAACCACTGAGAACCACTGAAATAATTCCTTAGAATCTTCCTCTTTTTATCCCTTTGACTAGAAACAAATATTTTAAGAACTTTCCCATTAGAAATTTGAGAGTAACTAATTTCTTACTTCTTAATCAAATCTATAGGTAGAATGGCATGCATCGTTTAAAACAGATCCCACATTTGTACACAGTGTATGAAATGACTTCCATTTCAAATGATGAAAGTGGTTTAAATACTGGCTCCAGATTCAAGAACATTTAGTTTTCAGAACCTGGATACCTATTGCTCAAATATAGTCATAATTTAAAATGTACACTTTAGATGCCAAAAAGGCTGGCAGTTTTCTTATAAGACATACTACTATTTCATCAATCATATTTTTTAATGCTGCTGCTGGAACTGGTATATGCTCTATCAGTAAGTTTTAATTTTACATCTATTCATTTGAAATATGTACCCAAAGCCTTTAAAAACATCATAAGAGAATAATACTTATTATATGGATCTGGCAGTATCTGTTGCATCGTTCACTATTTTAAAAAGAAATAGTTAAATACTGATTCATTACTTAATCCACCAAAAAAGAACATATCTATGACTTTGGATTTCTTTGTAGAGAGATAAATCTATTCCTATGATTGTTTTAAATTCACTTTAGTTTAACAGATAGAGTGGCACATGAAAAGAATGGCATTCCTGACATGCTTATTAACATTTTCTAAGGATTAAAAATAAAAATCTAATATTGATAGCTAGAAGCTATTTCTATGTGTATTTTACTATAAAGCACTGTTATTAGTGATGGACACCACTTAAATGTCTAGTTTCTTTGTGCAGATAAGCCTTATAGGGTTTGAAGGTTAATCTGAAGTTTCTCTAAACCAATTCTTCAAGCAAATTTGACTGAGCATTTCACAAACTCAGCTCTTTTGCTTTCTCTGTAATTTGTTCATTTCAGGTTATACTAAAATAAGGTTTTTGTCCTGAGGCATACAAATATTTATAAGAATAAAAGGAGAACCCTAAAAAAAAACTTTAAATATTATGATTCTCATTCACTTTTTTTGTTGTTACATAAAAATGTAAAGCAATAAAATGTTAGGTTAGAGCCATACCACAATGTGTATATAAGGCCATTTCTTAAAGTAAAATTTATTGGTTAGACAAAAACTAGAGTGATCAAAAATTTATCATCTATATCTAACCACTGCCAAGGGAAAGGGGCAGCATAATTATTCTTCTGGGACCCCAGGTACAAATGAGTCAATTCTAAGAAAACTGAGACCTAAGACAGACATATGGTCAACCAAGTTACAATTTTAAAAAATGCAAGATAAATTGTGGTCTTGGTAACAGAAAAATATGAGTGAGAATCTGAGATAATAAGAACAAAGTGATGGGAAGCAATGATGGGGGAAGAAACACAGAGACCTATAACTTGCATTCAGAGAATGAAATTCCCAAAATAGAATATACAAGGGAATAAATGGTAGTGATTTATTGGGAAATTCAGGACTCTCAAATAAACATTTTTTAAGAAAATATAGCACCCTAAAATAAAATATAGTATTGGAAAGGTAAAAATAAATCCTGGAGGCAGTGAATTATAGGATTAGAGTTTTTCATAAAACACCCAGACAAAAATGAGAGAGAACCAGTCCATGTAGATAGGTGATGCTACTACCCCCAAGAGTGGAGCAGAGCCCAAATGAATATCTGCTGGACCTTAAATGAATTCTTGTCAGTCACTAGGAATTGGAGTGAGTGTTGTGGGTACCACACTAACCTCAATCTATGCAACAGAGAATATATTTGACAAGTATCCAGTTGAACAAAGTGTAAAAACAATGGTTTTATAGCCATTAACTTTCATTGGTCAAGAGTTTATGTGTAAGGAGGAGAAATGAGAAAGCTAAACACAAAGTTTATGAAATAAGATTGAAAGTTTTAAAAATTGGACCTCTTTAGTGAACATTCAGGGAAATAACTTTTCTCTAGATATAAGTTACAAAAACATAAATATTTAGAAAACTATTTGTAATCACAAAAATTGACAAGACATGGCTATTTGAAGTAGCAGGAGACAGACTTCCTAAAGGGGAGAAAAGGTAAAATTTTTAAACATCAGGATAAATGTAAAGACAATGAGATAAATCAGGTTAAAATGACTAAAGAAAATTAAAATTAAAAAAATAACATTCTCAACTACCATCAGTTAAAACAGAATTGACTTCCAAGAAACCAGCTTAGTGAAGTAGAGGAAAAAAATAGAAATTTTCTCAGAATTCAGAGAAAAACTCAAAGACCTTAAAATGATGCAAGAGAAGATAAAAGATATGGGGATAAACAACAAAGCTCCAATGTAAGGATTGGACATATTCCTAAGGAATAAATGAAAACAATCGAAATAGAAGCACTAGTAAAAGACAATATAAAAATCTTTTTCTGATTAAAGGTAGAATTTGGCTTCCAAATGGCAGACTAACTTGTTTCAGAATAATTATATCACAGAGAACAACTAGAAAGATACATATATTTTTAAACCTGCTTGAAAGAGAATGGGGGTGTTACCTAGTCAGAGAAGGCCTGCATGACAATATTCTAGAGAGAAGAGCAGCTCTGAGAAATATCTGAAGATCTAGTTAAATTAAGTTCATTGGTTGGGTTGGGTATGTCTTGTCATCTAGAACTGGCAATGAAATCCATTTCTGGAGAAATGATCATTAGGTACAGTTGTCTAGGTATAGTGGTTACCAAAATATCTTGAGCATAATGAATACAAGTTAAAAGATAGAAAATATTGGTTGATTCTAGATTAATTATTATGTGAACCCTGGGGAAAACTGGACTGCTTCATAATAAACAGATCATTGAAGAAAATGGACATAACAATGAAGCTGTCATTTAGTCAAATGAAACAGTAATCAGTAAAAATATATAATAATAGAATTCATAAATATTAAGAGAAAATAAGATGAATTATTTTCAAAATACTGTAATGAATGTCAAGATACGATATACTAACATATGGAGCATAATCATCATATTGTGTACAAATAAAAGATTATATTATTCGCCAACAGTTGAAAGGCTATATTTACTTTTTATTTTATTATCTCTATTTTGTTCAAGTGTCATAAACAAAAGAAATCAATGTATTTAATAAATGTGAAAATTTACTGGGAATCATATTGATCAATACTCACAGAAACATTTTCTGTCAAGGTCAAATGATAACCTCAGAATACACAAAGTAAATAACAGCCTGAAGTTGCAATTTCAAGGATTGACTTTTATTTTACTACGACTCTGGCATTGTTTCACTTTCTAATGGTGACATTGCAATGTTAGCATAGCAGTGACAGATGCTCTTACAGGCCTATTCTTCAAATGACTTATTTAAAGCCTTGAAAGGTGTATACAGATATGCATTGTTCAAGTACTGTCACTATCCTATCTGCTCTCAAAAATTCATGAAAAAAATGACATGTTAATTTATTCTGTAAATGAATGAAGAAAAACATTTCAAATAGCATGGAGAGAGGCAATAATCTATTAAAATCAAGTCGAAGAAAAGAAATTAAAAGGTGCCATCAATTCAGCTATTTATTTATTCAAAGACAGTGTCTAAATGAGCCATAACTGACACCAGAGGCATTCAGCGACATATTTTAATGTCATATCAAATGTACTGGCGTTCTAAGTGTATAAACAATATATTTGCATCATATTAGTGACAAATGTCATGCTAATACCATAGCAAAATGACTACAAGAGGATTTCATAACTTACTTACAGAATGTGTTTCTAGGTACAAGAATTCATTTAGCATTGTCAAACAACCAGAGAGAATTAAAGGAACTTTCAACATTTGGCTAGAGAAATTTTACCTCATAGCACATATGCCATTTATATTTATAATGTAATAAATTCTTGATGTTCTTCCTGTGCTTTGTAGAGTCAAACATTCTTTTTTATATATAAATTTATTTATTTTATTTATTTATTTTTGGTGGCGTTGGGTCTCCATTGCTGCACGTGGGCTTTCATAGTTGTGGCGAGCGGGGGCTACTCTTCGTTGCAGTGTGCGGGCTTCTCATTGCTCTGGAGCACAGGCTCTAGGCACGTGGGCTTCAGTAGCTGTGGCGCTCGGACTTAGTTGCTCCACGGCATGTGGGATCTTCTCGGACCAGGACTTGAACCCGTGTTCCCTGAATTGGCAGGTGGATTCTTAACCACTGTGCCACCAGGGAAGCCCAGAGTCAACCATTCTTATTAGGTTCCCTTTAGCATTTCTGGGTAAGAGCTGACTTTTGGACCTATGTTTCTGACATGTATCAATGCCCCCAAAACTTCTCCTAAATGGTTAATGTTTTCTTTTTACTGAAATCTCCTTTTAAGAAAAGTCAGGTCACCAAAAATACTTCAGTTCTTCCTCTTCTGTACACTTGAGACATGGTTATCTTTCCTACGTTAGTATAAATCTGTTCTCTCTTCTGACCTTCCTGAGATTCCCTTTATCTACCTGGGACATTGAAACCTGGGAATCATCAGGCAGCTGTGTACCATGAAACTACAATTTCTTGTCCCATGAGAAATGGTTTTGTAATAAATGTCTCCTGTACCAAACTGTTTCCCAAATTGTTAAAATTTATATGTCCTTTGAACCAACACAAGCACAAACAGGATGACTCAATTTTAAAATATTTTACATGATATTAAAAGCCTTTAAGCTGTTTTAAGGAAAATAGATTTAAAAGAAGTTTTTACCTTTATAGACAATTAAAACAATAATTTGGTTGGCTGACTGACAGCAATAGCAGTCTAGTCCTATCTGATAGAACAAATTCACAGAGAAATATATTTATTAAACTCATGTTAAGTGCCTCTCTTCTGTAAAAATAATTCTGGAAGAATGAGGCTAAAGGACCACCATGCACTTCTCTTGAAATTTACTTTCAAGTTATACTAAACTCTAAGAAAATTCTTTACTCCCATCTTTGTAAAAATACCCATTAATTGGGCTTCCCTGGTGGCGCAGTGGTTGAGAGTCCGCCTGCCGATGCAGGGGACACGGGTTCGTGCCCCGGTTCGGGAGGATCCCACGTGCCGCAGAGTGGCTGGGCCCGTGAGCCATGACCGCTGAGCCTGCGCGTCTGGAGCCTGTGCTCCGCAATGGGAGAGGCCACAACAGTGAGAGGCCCACACACCACACACACACACACAAATAGCCATTAATGTAGAAAACAAAAAATGATGTACGCTCTTTTTTTCTTATAAGGCATTTGCATTTCTGACAACTCTATTTCAACTATGAATTTGTTCACTGACTTCAACTAAAGCTATCACTGAAGGCTGAGGACAGATGAGCTTGCCACAGTAAATCTGAGTTTCAAACATCACAGCTCCTGGTAACCAAGTTTTTCCACTCAAAATCATTGCCACTTTCTACATGAGACACGTGAGAGGAGGTTACAGTATCTGTCCCCTTTGCCCCTTTTGATCAAATGCTAATCCACCGCTAATTTTATGTCAAAGATCATATTGCCCTTTCCTGTCCCTGGGCCTGGCAAAGGTCTTCTGGTATCCCCAGCAGTAAATACTGGGAGGACTGGCCCAGGGATCATCATGTCCTTCACTTCCAGGAGCCCTCTAACTGTATTTGCAAATTACAGCTCTGAAAACCATTAGAAGGGGGCTGGTCTTGTTCAGTAATGAAAAAGTCCCCTTATGTTTGTTTCCCTTAGGATAAAGACTTTTCTGTTATACTTTTGCATCATAAAAAAAGGGCAGATCTTGTTCCCAGGTGCTTTCCTGCCTCATCTTATGTGAAATGCACCTCCTTCTTTGAGGGGGAAAAACAAGGAATGTAATCCCTTTTAGAGTACCCTTTGATCACTGGTAGTTTTGCCCATTATAGAACAAATAAGTCTCTAAGATCCTTGAGATTCAAAACTTAGAGAAACTTTCATTCACGAAATCATCATCACTAAAAAATTCCAAAGATAAGAGAACTGAGCTGCACTGTTCTAAAGATAATGCCAAATTCAAAATGTCATCTTTTGCAACGTGAAAAGAGAATTAGGATTCCTCCATAAGCATACAAGTAATGTAGGGTTTTCAAGCTTTTCTTTCTTGGAGACACAGAAAAGGGGATACATCATATTATATAGGATAACGTCCTAGAAACCTTTTTTTTTTTTATTGTAGTTGATTTATGTCATGTTAGTTTCTGGTGTACAGCACAGTGATTCAGTTATACATATACATATAGCTCTTCTTTTTCAGACTCTTTTTCCTTATAGGTTATTACAAAATACTGAGTATAGTTCCCTGTGTACAAATCCTCTTTAAACATCTTTTTCCCCAACTGCCATTCTCTGGTGCAGCTGCCTCATCTCTCTTTTCTAATCCTCTCTCCCTACCAGTTACACGAACTAAACCTTTCTCCTCCACTACACTTTTGTCCACAATGCAAGTAAATTTAGGCTTTTCTCCAATTTTCATCTTCCTGCCTTCTAGAAGGACAAGAGGATTGTAACAATTTATGATTTGGTATTTTTCTGTTTTCACCATCAGTAAAGAAAAGAGACATCTAATAAAAACTAATGTAATTTGCCAGTAGTCTTATGATAGTACAGCTCTTCAAATTCTGTACATGAAAACTTGCATTTAAGGAAAAAACAGCACTTTTACTTTTTAACTGTTAGAAATATACTATGGGCATATTTTACAAAGTTACATGGAATCCTGACTGACCAGTAACTAAGCATAGTAAATGTTACCCAAACACCTCAGGCTGTTGGTCTTATTGAATAACTTCTCTTCTGAGTATAAAACATAGTTAGGGAAAATCATATTTAAAAAATACCCTAAGAGGCTGCATACTAATTCTTTAAAAAGTATAAAATGATGTTTCCTACTTTCCCAACTCTTGGACAAATAGTGTTATAAATTTACCTGATGAAAGATGGATTTCAATGAAGCCTGCTTTATTGTTTCTATTTTAAAATGGGGCTAGATGGAAGAAATTCTGATTGTTAAATATTAGGGAAAGAAAATCCCAACTTGGAAAAAAGAAACTTTCCCCATATCAAATCCAGCATTAAAAAAGCTGTTTTTCTTAAGTTCTCTTCTCTGTATACCTCTTGTCTTCTATTACAGGGTTGACAAACTACATCCTACAAGTTGAATCTGGCCACCACTGATTTTTGTAAATAAAGTTTTATTGGTGCACAGCAATACCACTATTTACATAACATCAATAGTTCCTTCAGAGTTAAATAGTTTCAGTAGAGACCCTATGATCCTCAAAGCCTAAAATATTTACTATCTGATCCTTTACATAAAAACTTAGCCAAACTGCTCCATTATACTTCATTAATAACAAAAAATTTGTTTTATATCTACTTACTACAAGAATTGTCTTTTCAGTTTTTATCATAGATAAATTTAATTTTCTTTATCTACTGCATATAGTATACTATAAAAGTCCTTCAAAATTCAATAAATGAATCTCACATGTATTAAAATGCCATCTAAAACTAAGTGCCAATACTTTACTCATTTAAGACAGTTTTCTTTTATTCACTTGTGAATTCAGAACACTGAAGAGAAGACTTTGAGTATCTAACAAATCTCTTATAATCCAAGGGTAAACTCACAGGTACTGTGTGTAGATTTTTTTAATTGTTATAAACTTAACTGTACTAAGAATGTTCTTCACATGACAATTATTTTCTTGTGGTTAAATGTTAATCCTTTTTGCATATAGCTTCCAAATATTATGGGTGAGAACATAGTTTTCTCTAAAAAGTCAATTCAAATTGGATACTTATCTTTTTCAGTATAAAGTTTCCCACATAGTTCTTGTTTTTTATATTATAGGTGATTTTAACAAAAGCATTGTCTCAGCTAGGGCTGCCATAAGACTGTGGCTTAAACAACAGAAATTTCTTTTTTCTCAGTTCTAGAGGATAGAAGTACAAGATCAAGGGGTTGGCAGTGTTGGTTCCCTTTGAGGGCCATGAGAGGAAGGTATGTTCCCACCTTCTTTACTTGGCTTGTGGATGACTATCTTCTTCTGTCTTTACATTGTCTTCCCCGTCTTTGTATCCAAATTTTCTCTTCTTAGGAGGATACCAGTCATATTGCATTATGCACAATGCATATTGCACAATGACTTCACTTTAATTTAATCACCTCTCAAAAAACTCTACAAATAGAGCTATATTCTGAGGGACTGGAGTTTAGGACTTCAATATGTGAACTTTTGTGGGGACATAATTCAGCCCATAACAAGCATAGTGCTAAGTATTTAGGGTGTAATGAGTTTCATATAAAATGTGTACCTGCCAATCTTTACATTATAAGCCTAATTATAAAATTTTTGAATTTTACATCTGAATAGATGCTGTAACTTATCTTACTATTACCTCATAGTGTCATAACTTTCCTAATTTTCTGATTGTATTATTCTACCCCTTTTTATAATTGTTGATTTTGACACAGTTTAGCATTCAGAACTCTCAAATAATCTTGGCTTTGTTAAAAGGGTATAGCCATAAGAAAAAAATACTTTGCACAATTAGCTTAACTTCTTAGAGAAACACTGTCTCTTGGACATAAAAAAATAAAAGAGGTGAAATTGATGTAATTTTATTGGAGTTTTTTAGAGTCATTATTTTCCAGGAATAGCTTACTATATAAAATTCCTATTGAAGACTATACAAAATTAGGAATGTTAGATATATCTTTGATAAATCTATGTAAATTTTCAATTACATTCTCTGACGTTGAACTGGATTGAATCAGATGTCTTTGCCTCATGAGGTTTATCCAAAATTGTTATTTTTTGTTATGTACTTGATGAATTACAATTTAAGAAAAATAGCAGGTTTAAACATGTGAAGATATAACCTAAAAATGTCAATATTTAAATATCTTCTTGAGAATTTTGTTATGTCAAGAGACCTAGTTACAAGTAATACCATTTTGATATTTCAGTTTTTGTTACTTGTTTAGTTGCATCTTGTTTTTAATCATTCTCTCCATGAGTCAGCTTCCTTGGGGCTTTAAGAAGGAGACTTCCACAATTTACTGTGGGTAATGAAGATTTCTTGGGAGGATATGCTAAATGCACACAGGAAGTTACCTCATAAGTAACATTAGCTCCTAGCTCTTCCAACACGAGGATATGCAATTGGCTTCGTAGAGAACTGGAAAAGTAACTCCTTGGGTGAAGCAATGACTTGAGCACAGGTGACCTGATTTCTTGTCCTCACTGGTAAATAACTGGCTATGGACCAAAAGCCTGCTGTCTGGTGTGGAGCACCTGCTATTGGCAGATTTGATGCCAATGCCTGCTGAGGTTCGACATATCCCTCACATGTAGCCTATGTATGGTAACTCCTCCCCACATGTGCTTCAGCTCCCTTTTCAATTAGCTGTAGAGTTGCAGCATTCCTTTCACCTGCTTCATGATTTACAGTACTTTAAGGAGAGACAGTGGCAGGGCCACTCTCTTAAAGAGTAGCTGTAAGGGGCTTCCCTGGTGGCACAGTGGTTAACAATCCGCCTGCCAGTGCAGGGGACACGGGTTCGAGCCCTGGTCCAGGAAGATCCTACATGCTGCGGAGCAACTAAGCCCGTGCACCACAACTACTGAGCCTGTGCTCTAGAGCCCACGTGCCACAACTACTGAGCCTGTGTGCCACAACTACTGAAGCCCACATGCCTAGAGCCTGTGCTCCACAACAAGAGAAGCCACCACAATGAGAAGCCTGCGCACCGCAACAGAGTAGCCCCCACTCTCAGCAACTAGAGAAAACCTGCATGCAGCAGCGAAGACCCAATGCAGCCAAAAATTAAATAAATGAATAAATAAATTTATATATAAAAAAGAGTAGTTGTGTGTGTCATCTCTTGGGGTTTTATGAGCTCATCTTTCAGCCTCCTGAATATACTCAGAAATAGGAGATACCCAGAAATTCAGAGATGCAATAAAATATACTGTACTGACCTCTGAGAAAGAGTAGCATGTTTAAAGAGTAACATGTTTCAGAAGTAAGGAAATAGGTCCTCGATATGATTTTCTAGTAAGTCTGCTGCTACTATAATCAGGTAAAGCATATTTTTTTTTAGGACAGTAAAGGAGAAAAAAATTATATGTAACATATGTAAATTATGTTCTGATAAAAACAAAAAAGCAGACTTTTAAATTTTTTGCTTTTAATAGATGAGAGAGTTAACATAGAAAATGAATACAACAAATGCTGAGTTGTTAGCTTCCATATAAGAGACTTAGTTCAGATCTTCAGGAAATTTACTTGTAAAGTTAAATTGAATGAGCAATGTAAATGAACTGAAAATTCTATTAAAGAACATAAATAAAACATTATATAGTTGCAGTTAGTCAACTTGAATGGAGTCAGAAATTGGAGTCCAAAGAGAATGATGATTTGAAGTAGCCTTATTTAATATTTATATTTAAAGACATAAAATAGAAGACCTTAATTTTAGCTGAATTTACATGTATGATACTGGATTTTTATGTGTTTTAAAACTGAAGAAGCATAAATACCTAAGTAAAACAAATGAAATTTGGAAAAGAGTTAGCCAACATATACCATGTTTTATCTTTGGTTATTGCTGGGAATCTTTTTGGCAAAAGAATATGAAAAGTAGTAAATAAGGAACAGCCAAACCTTAATATACAATCAGCACTAGAAGGTAAAAGATCTCTGTTATTTGATATTTATCCTTAATTATTTTATCTTCTATGGAATGTTTATTCTCATTCCTGGAAATAGCTGATATAGTTTCAAGGTACTTATCTATCTCTTTTAATATAAACTTATGAAAGCCATTTACAGTCATTGGTCAATGCACATTCCACCAATTTCAGCATTTTAACATAGTGAAAAAATCATTAACTTCTCTATAATTGCTAATTTGACTAAATTGACTTGGTAATAATCAGGTCTAACCATTTGGTTCTGTCAAATTAAGTGATAAAACATCCCCAGAATGTGAACATTACACAAGGCCCATCCTTGACCATTTTTATGTTTTCATTTTAAATATTCTCTCTCATGCAACTCAAGACACTCTCACCATCTATACGCTGATGACTCAGATCAGGAACTTGAGTTTGGATGCTTCTCCTCTCTCGGGTTTCATACTGAACAACAATACGCGGATGTCTGACAGATACTTCAAACTCAACTGGTCCAAAGCAAAGATCATATTCTTTGGGGTTATGCCAACCTTTGAGGTATAATGTATACACAATAAAATATATTAATTTTAGGTGTACAATTTAATGAGCTTTAAAAAATGAGGATATAGAACATCCTATCATACCAAAATTTCCCTCCTACCCTTTGCAATTAATAACATCTTTCCATCCTCTACCCTCTAGGAACTGTGAATCTGCTCAATAAAGTTTTGCCTTTCCAGAATTTCATGTGAATGAAATGATACAGTATGTAATCTTTTTTGTATGGTTTCTTGCATTTAACACAATGCTTTTAAGATCCAGCCATGCTGCATGTATCAACGTAGGATTCCATTGCATGCATGTACCACCATTTGTTTACCTATTCATTAATTGATGGACATTTGCGTTTTTTCCAAATTCTGACTATTATGAATATAGTTGCTAGGAAAATTCACATGTAAGTCTTCATTTATCTTGGGTAAATACCCAGTAGTGGAATTGCTGGGTAGTATGGTAAGTGTATGCTTAACTTCGTAAGAAATTTTCCATCTGTTTCCAAAGTGGCTGTAGCATTTTGCATTCTCAACAGCAATTTATGAGAGTTCCAGTTGCTGCACATCCTTGTTAACAATTGTTATGGTCATATTATCTTCATTTTAGCCATTCCAGTGGTGTGTTTTGGTATCACATTGTGCGTTTCATATGCATTTCCCTAATGACAAATGTGTTTATTTGGCAGTAGTAAATAAACTCTAATAGAGTGTCTGTTCAAATATTTAGCCCAATTTTGCTGGTTATTTTATTACTGAATTATAAGTGTTCTTTGTATAGTCTGGATATAAGCTTTGCAAATCTTTTCACCCACTTTATGGTTTGACATTTCATTTTCTTAACTGTCTTTTGAAAAAGAAGAGGTTTTAGTTTTCAACAATTTCAATTTATTATTTTTATATAGATTTTGTTTTTATGTGAGTGTTCTGTTAAAGAAATTTTTGCCTAACTCAAGGTCACAAAGATTTTTCTCTGTGTTTGCTTCTAGAAGTTTTTCAGGTTTTCTTGCTCTTATCTGAATGATCCCAGTTAATTTTTGCAATGGCTGAAGCAAGAACTGCTTAGTGTTGGGGCATGTCTGCGTGTAGGTATGGATAATAATTGCTACAGCACCACTGGTTGAACAGATTATGTATTCCATTTTTAATGGCCTTAGAATTTTTGTCAAAATCAATGGCCATAAATTTTTCTGAATGTTATATTTCATTGCCTGTATATAGTCTTTACACCAAAAGCACACTGCCTTGATTACTGTAGTTTTGTAAGTCTTGAAGTCAGATAGAATAATTCCTCCAACCTTGTTCCTCTCTTGTAAAACGGTGTTGCCTATTTCAAGTCTTTTTCATTTCCATTAAACTTTAGAAGCAGCTTTTCAGCTTCTGTTAAAAACAAACAGGTTTCTGGAGTTGGACTGGGATTATTTTGAATCCATAGATAAATTTAAAGAGAATTTACACCTTAATAATATTAATTCCTCTGACTCATGACCATTTGATATTTCTCAATTCATTAAAATTTTCCTCAATGTTGCACTGCAATGTTCTTGGCTTTCAAAGTAGAGAATTCTTGGTGAATTCTTCCAAAATATTTCATAATTTTTTTTTGCTGTAGAAATGGTACTTTTAAAATTTCAATTTGCGGGCTTCCCTGGTGGCGCAGTGGTTGAGAGTCCGCCTGCCGATGCAGGGGACGCGGGTTCGTGCCCCGGTCCGGGAAGATCCCACATGCCGCGGAGCGGCTGGGCCCGTGAGCCATGGCCGCTGAGCCTGCGCATCCGGAGCCTGTGCTCCGCAATGGGAGAGACCACAACAGTGAGAGGCCCGCGTATAGCAAAAAATAAAAAATAAAAAAAATAAAATAAATTCAATTTGCAATTGTTCATTGCTAGTGTATAAGAACAATAGATTTTTGCATATTGGTCTCGTATCTTACAACCTTACAAAACTCTCTTATTAGTTCTAGAAACTTTTTTGTAGATTTCTTAGGATTTTCTACATAGACAATCATGACATCTGTGAATAAAGACAGCTTAATTCTTCCTTATTAATCTGGATGTCATTTATTTCCTTTTCTTGCCTTACTGCACATGATAGGAAATTCAGTACGATATTTAATAGAAGTAGTAAGAGAGGATATCTTTGTTTGTTCCAGATACTAAAGAGAAAGCATTCAGACTTTCATTAAGTACCAGTGATGCGGGCTGTAAGTTTTTTATAGATGTTACATTGAATAATTTCCTTTCTAATCCTAGGTTGACAAAAGACCCTGTTATAAATGTGTAGTGAATCTGGACAAATGAAAACACAGAAGATGTTGAGGTTTAATTCTCTCTATCCCATCTTTCTAATAGGCATTTCAGAAAGAGGGTACAGGGGGAAAAATCAAGAAGAGATATAATAAAGAAGATATTTTTCAGGATACCTCTTCATCCTAAAAGTATATTCAAGGGATAGTTCTCAGAGATAAAGAGAGATAAAAGTTTTCATGTAAAGGGGTTCACAGGTAACCAACACAATGAATGGCAGAAAACCCATACATAGACATCTCCTCAAAAAAACTGAGAATAACTAAAATAAAAATAATGTCTCAAAAAAATCCCAGGTTCAGAAACGAGTTACCCAAAGAGTAGTATGAATCAGATTGACATCATACTCATCAGCTACATGGAATATGAGGAGAAAATGGAGTAATATCTCCAAAGCTGTGAGGTAAAGTAATTTTGAAAACATATTTTGACAGCTAACTATGAGTAAACAGATGGAAAATAAAGTTAGTTTCAGGAAACAAAGACTCAGTGAAGTTTATTTCCCTCACACTTCTTTTTGGGAAAAAAAAGAAACCAAACAAACTTAAAGATCTATCTAGCCCAGAAAAAACAAAAGAGCAACAAAAGAAAGAATACAGTTGTACTGAAAAATGGTGATACTGAGCCAGGATTTCAAGGAAAACAGGTTCCCAAAAGAAAATTGAATAAGAGTCTACAAAGCAGTTGATTTCAATGACTAATAGAAGCTAGCAGGACATCTTGAGGAATAAAAACTTACCATTTGATAAGGAGTGGTGAGGATGAAGTGGGGGTGATTTTCTCATATATTTTACAAAGAAGTTAGAAACTCTAGGAACAATAAAAACGCACAGAAGCAAACCATAGCCCACATATTCAAACTCCTAAAATATAGCTTCACTTTGAGCCACTGATAGGACGAGAGAAATGAGAATCTGTTTGTACAAATTGAAGCAGTATCTGTAGAATGGCAGATATTTCCTGCAATAGGACTGATTACATTTCTTCCTCTAAAGGTTTAGTTATGCTATTGGTTCTGTAGTGAATAATATTTCCATACACTTAACACTAATTTTTTTAAACCTCCAGAATAAACCTATAAGCAATGTATAAAAGAAAATTATTATTACAAAATAGACTACAGATGTGATCAATTCTGACACTGTAAGAGTAATAGTATAGAGGGCAATAGTATAGTTGGGACTTGTGGTGGGGAAGAGAAGTGCTTGGGAGTCTGCTCACACAGGTGATTATCAAGAGATACCTGGCATTGTTGGAAAGAATTGCAGGAAAAAGAGCTAAATATAATGTGCACTATACATTTTTAAAAATGAGATGAGGGTAAACGGAAGTGGTATAAGTAATGTAAGTTGCTCTTTCACAATCAGGGCTCAATATTATTTAAATTTGATAAATTTAAAAGTGGCGTATAGGCATATTATTTAAAGTGGTGTTAGCCACCAGGCGGACTAAAAGCTGAAATGATTTGCTAACTTTTCAAGTGCCTTCTTCAGAAGCTGTGAACTTGAACTCCCTTAAGGGGTCAGCCAGTACATGTAAATGAGAGAAGCTGCCAGTAAAGAGAAACCGTGGCAAAGGGACTGTGGCTGCCGTTTTAACTCCAAGTCCTTGTTGCTAATCAGGAAGCAGGTCCAGTGTCGTCAGACATTCTAATTATGCAAAAGAACCTGTATATAAAGATTTTTGTGTGACCTTCAGATTTTGTGTATCAGAGACTAATTTAAGAAATGTTTCGAGAGTCAATGTTGTATGAGCCAAAAAAATGTGACTCTAGGTCACAGTTTGCTTATAGACCACTAGTTTTCCATTCAAGTAACGTAAATGGTCTTGTTTTATAACCAAGGCCTGACAGTATGAATGTACGTTGTGGTTCCCCATTTATTCAGGATTTGGAACATGTTGCAGTTACAAATGTGGTGATTTAAAATAACTAGACTGGAAAGGATACTTATCATATGCTAATCAGGCAAGTAGTTAACTTTTCAAGTATCTATCTGTACCTCAATTTTTTTTGATTTTAAGGTGGATAACAACAGCTGATTCGGTTATCTTCCAGAATTTTTGTAAAGCCCAAGTAAAAGAATGTATATACAAATTTATTTTAAATAATCAAGAGCTATACAAATGTAAGGCTGTATTATTAATATAACTACATCCTCACCCCACCCCACCTCCAAAAGGTATATACATTCCTGGGATGCTGTGATGGTTAATTTTATGTGTTGATTTCACTGGGCTAAGGGATGCCCAGATAGTATTTACCAAGTTCCATAATCCTACCATTACTATCATTTGTACCTGCATGCAAAGACATTCTATTTATGTGTTAACCCTTTACATCATCGTATTTCCTTAACCAAAGAAATAAAGCTGTGTTTTAAATTCTTAGACTCAATCTTGATTTCAAGAAGCAAGGTGGAAAGTATTGCATTTAAAGTGGGATTTCCAGTAAGAGAGTGTTCAGAATACAACTCTATCATTTTGCCTCTCAAGATTACATTTGGAGTTGGGACAAAGTGACTTTTTTCCTTCGAGAATAGAGTTGAATCGCATGAAGGAGCCCATATCTGAGGATAATGTATGGCTCAAAACCTCTCGTCCCTTCCAAGAAAGAATTAAAGGAAATAAACTGTTGTAATAAGGAGTGATGTGAGATTATAAAGTCTGTAGAAACAGGGAGGACAAGGAGTGAAGGAAACGATAAGGAAGAGATGGAGTAGATTTCAAGGGCTGCTCTATAGCACCATCTTTAAGAAAGAACTAAAATGCTCAAATCACCTTTCCTTACTCTGTCGGAAATTCACTCACCCTTCAGTCTACACTGGAATTGATCACTTGCTCAGCAATATGTGGAGAGAGGCTATCTTGGTCCTGAATAGTCAGCCCTAAATGTCTATAAGAGGGAAAAAATATTAGCTATCACTTTCTTGTTAAGCTGCCAAGTGCACACCAGGGCTTTTAAAAATGTCATTGCCCAGCTTTCTACCTATCCCCCAAGACTTTCCAGTGCAGTGAGGAAGGAATACGCTGCATCACATTCATGATACCTGACTCTATTCAACCACAGTGAAGTCGAAAACACCTGAAAAGAAATGGCAGGTCCCAGCTGAGCATCAGAGCAACGTAAGTGTCACGGAGAAGACAAGGAAACACACAGAAAGATGAAAGGCAAACGTTCATTTTGTGCTTCCAGTGAACCTAATGAACTTCAATAGTTTTGATAAACAGTATTTTAAAAATTTTAATCAGGCTAGCATTTGCATATAGACTTGCATCATATAAAATTAAATTTAATTAAAACATCTTTATTAGGCACGATTCTATATGTTTTAATGAAACAAAATATAAATCATTACTGCTACATGCCTGCATACCTCCGGGTACATGTCATAGCATGAGTTGGGATAACAGGTAATAGTTATAGGAACACTGAAAAAAATTAATTTATTAACAAAAAGAAAAGTGATATATGAATGTGTCATACTACAAATAAAAGAGTAAATAAGTATTTTACTATACACTGAGCACATCAGACCTATTATTAAGGTGTATTTAACCACATCCTCTTATGTTGTTATTTTCCAAGCACAGCAATTCTTTGGAATCCTATTTGATGTGCTGGCCTATAACATTTGACCACACTTACAGCACAAGTGTAAAATCAATTTTCTGTTCTCCCATTTATCTGTGTACTGATGTTAGTTGGCTCTCTAATGGAATGACTCTTCTGGAGAGGTAGTTATTTTACTTCAGAGTGGCATTTCAGAAGCCTTAAATGGGCTGAAGAGATGGCATGTGACCTTTAGGAATATTTTAGTTCTACATTTCTTTGAAAAAGAACTGTTTAACCCTGGGTACGTTATTACATCGCTGATGCCTCTTTTGTTCCTCTTTTTAATTACTATCTCATAAGAAAGTTCAGTGTTTATGTCAGAATAATGCTGGGAATTTCAGTACCTGCAAAATTTGATACTTGTGTTTTTGTTGAAAGGGATAATCGCACAAGAAAACAATGTGGATTGTGATCCAGTTTCCTGATTATAGTTTCTTTAAGCATAGTACCATGCTCTTAAACTTGCTTTTGATAAACTGATATATAGAAATTTTTTATTTTTTTCTTACATATTTCAGAACCACTGTGTTATATTCACTTACTACATTTTAATACTTCAATCTCCACAAGAACATACTTCACTTTGTAAACTGGAAACAACAGAACTTTTAAAAAACCTTTTCATGTGTGAAATATAGCATACATAAAGAAAAATCCATGAAACATAAACAGCTTAACATTATTTTAATGTAACAACTGGCTAACCCCCATCCAGTAAACGGTTGGAAATATGGATTTGGAATATGCACGTGTGTGTGTACATGCATGTGTGCACATGTATGAGCATGTGTTTCTGTGTGTATGTGTCATATTTTCTTTTTTTTTAACATCTTTACGGGGGAGTATAATTGCTTCACAATGGTGGGTTAGTTTCTGCTTTATAACAAAGTGAATCAGTTATACATATACATATATCCCCATATCACTTCCCTCTTGCATCTCCCTCCCTCCCACCCTCCCTATCCCACCTCTCTAGGTTGTCACAAAGCACCGAGCTGATCTCCCTGTGCTATGCAGCTGTTTCCCACTAGTTATCGATTTTACATTTGGTAGTGTATATATATCCATGCCACTCTCTCACTTTGTCCCAGCTTACCCTTCCCCCTCCCCGTGTCCTCAAGTCCATTCTCTAGTAGATCTCCACCTTTATTCCCGTCTTGCCCCTAGGTTCTTAATGACCATTTTTCTTTCTCTGTTTCTTTTTTTAGATTCCATATATATGTGTTAGCATAGGGTATTAGTTTTTCTCTTTCAGACGTCCTTCACTCTGTATGACAAACCCTAGGTCCATTACCTCACTACAAATAACTCAATTTCATTTCTTTTTATGGCTGAGTAATATTGCATTGTATATATGTGCCACGTCTTCTTTATCCATTCATCTGTCGATAGACACTTAGGTTGCTTCCATGTGCTGGCTATTGTAAATAGAGCTACAATGAACATTGTGGCACATGACTCTTTTTGAAATATGGTTTTCTCCGGGTATATGCCCACTAGTGGGAATGCTGGGTCGTATGGTAGTTCTATTTTTAGTTTTTTAAGGAACCTCCATACTGTTCTCCATAGTGGCTGTATCAATTTACATTCCCACCAACAGTGCAAGAGGGTTCCCTTTTCTCCACACCCTCTCCAGCATTTATTGCTTGTGGATTTTTTGATGATGGCCATTCTGACTGGTGTGAGATGATATCTCATTGTAGTTTTGATTTGTATTTCTCTAATGATTAATGATGTGGACCATTCTTTCATGTGTTTCTTGGCTATCTGTATATCTTCTTTGGAAAAATGTCTATTTAGGTCTTCTGCCAATTTTTGGATTGGGTTGTTTGTTTTGTTGATATTGAGCTGCATGAGCTGCTTGTAAATTTTGGAGATTAATCCTTTGCTGGTTGCTTCATTTGCAAATATTTTCTCCCATTCTGAGAGGTGCCTTTTCGTCTTGTTTATGGTTTCCTATGCTGTGCAAAAGCTTTTAAGTCTCATTAGATCCCATTTGTTTATTTTTGTTTTTACTCCATTTCTCTAGGAGGTGGTTCAAAAAGAATCATGCTGTGATTTATGTCATAGAGTGTCCTGCGTATGTTTTCCTCTCCGAGTTTGATAGCGTCTGGCCTTACATTTAGGTCTTTAATCCATTTTGAGTTTATTTTTGTGTATGGTGTTAGGGAGTGTTCTAATTTCATTCTTTTACACGTAGTGTCCAGGTTTCCCAGCACCACTTATTGAAGACGCTGTCTTTTCTCCAGTGTATATTCTTGCCTCCTTTATCACAGATAAGGTGACCATATGTGCGTGGGTTTATCTCTGAGCTTTCTATCCTCTTCCATTGATCTATATTTCTGTTTTGGTGCCAGTACCATACTGTCTTGATTACTGTGGCTTTGTAGTATAGTCTGAAGTCAGAGAGCCTCATTCCTCCAGCTCCGTTTTTTGTTCTCAAGATTGCTTTGGCTATTCGGGGTCTTTTGTGTTTCCATACAAATTGTGAAATTTTTTGTTCTAGTTCTGTGAATAATGCCAGTGGTAGTTTGATAGGGATTGCATTGAATCTGTAGATTGCTTTGGGTAGTAGAGTCATTTTCACAATGTTGATTCTTCCAATCCAAGAACATGGTATATCTCTCCATCTATTTGTATCATTTTTAATTTCTTTCATCAGTGTCATAATTTTCTGCATACAGATCTTTTGTCTCCTTAGGTAGGTTTATTCCTAGGTATTTTATTCTTTTTGTTGCAATGGGAAATGGTAGTGTTTTCTTAATTTCACTTCCAGATTTTTCATCATTAGTGTACAGTAATGCAAGAGATTTCTGTGCATTAATTTGTATCCTGCTACTTTACCAAATTCATTGATTAGCTCTAGTAGTTTTCTGGTAGGATCTTTAGGATTCTCTATGCATAGTATCATGTCATCTGCAAACAGTGACAGCGTTACTTCTTCGTTTCTGATTTGGATTCCTTTTACTTCTTTTTCTTCTCTGATTCCTGTGACTAAAACTTCCAAAATGATGTTGAATAATAGTGGTGAGAGTGGGCAACCTTGTCTTTTTCCTGATCTTAGTGGAAATGGTTTCAGTTTTTCACCATTGAGGACGATGTTGTCTGTGGGTTTGTCATATATGGCCTTTATTATGTTGAGGTAAGTTCCCACTATGCCTACTTTCTGAAGGGTTTTCATCGCAAATGGGTGTTGAATTTTGTCGAAAGCTTTCTCTGCATCGATTGAGAAGATCATATGGTTTTCCTCCTTCAGTTTGTTAATATGGTGTATCACATTCATTGATTTGCGTATAGTGGAGAATCCTTGCATTCCTGGGATAAACAGCACTTGGTCATGGTGTATGATCCTTTTAATGTGTTGTTGGATTCTGTTTGCTAGTATTTTGTTGAGGATTTTTGCATCTCTGTTCGTCAGTGATATTGGCTTGTAGTTTTCTTTCTTTGTGACATCTTTGTCTGGTTTTGGTATCAGGGTGATGACGGTGGCCTCCTATAATGAGTTTGGGAGTGTTCCTCCCTCTGCTATATTTTGGAAGCATTTGAGAAGAATAGGTGTTAGCTCTTCTCTAAATGTTTGACAGAATTCCCCTGTGAAGCCATCTGGTCCTGGGCTTTTGTTTGTTGGAAGATTTTTAATCACAGTTTCAATTTCAGTGCTTGCGATTGGTCTGTTCAAATTTTCTCTTCCTTCCTGGTTCAGTCTCAGAAGATTGTGCATTTGTAAGAATTTGTCCATTTCTTCCAGGTTGTCCATTTTATTGGCATATAGTTGCTTGTAGTAATCTCTCATGATCCTTTGTATTTTTGCAGTGTCAGTGGTTACTTCTTTTTCATTTCTAATTCTACTGATTTGAGTCTTCTCCCTTTTTTTCCTTGATGAGTCTGGCTAAGGGTTTATCAATTTTGTTTATCTTCTCAAAGAACCAGGTTTTAGTTTTATTGATCTTTGCTATCATTTCCTTCATTTCTTTTTCATTTACTTCTAATGTGATCCTTTTGATTTCTTTCCTTCTGCTAACTTTGGGGTTTTTTTTGTTCTTTCTCTAACTGCTTTAGGTGTAAGGTTAGGTGGTTTATTTGAGATGTTTCTTGTTTATTAAGGTAGGATTGTATTGCTATAAACTTCCCTCTTAGAACTGCTTTTGCTGCATCCCATAGGTCTTGTGCCGTCGTGTTTTCATTGTCATTGTTTCTAGGTTTTTTTCATTTTCTCTTTGATTTCTTCAGTGATCTCTTGGTTATTAAGTAGTGTATTGTTTAGCCTCCATGTGTTTGTATTTTTTATAGATCTTTTCCTGTAATTGATATCTAGTCTCATAGTGTTGTGGTCAGAAAAGATACTTGATACAATTTCAATTTTCTTAAATTTGCCAAGGCTTGATTTGTGACCCAAGATATGATCTATTCTGGAGAATGTTCCATGAGAACTTGAGAAGAAAGTGTACTGTTGCTTTTGGATGGAATGTCCTATAAATATCAATTATGTATATCTTGTTTAATGTATCATTTAAAGCTTGTGTTTCCTTATTTATTTTCATTTTGGATGATCTGTCCATTGGTGAAAGTGGGGTGTAAAAGTCCCGTACTATGATCATGTTACTGTTGATTTACCCTTTTATGGCTGTTAGTATTTGCCTTATGTATTGAGGTGCTCCTATGTGGGGTGCATAAATGTTTACAATCGTTATATCTTCTTCTTGATTCGATCCCTTTATCATTATGTAGTGTCCTTCTTTGTCTCTTCTAATAGTCTTTATTTTAAAGTCTATTTTGTCTGATATGAGAATTGCTACTCCAGCTTTCTTTTGATTTCCATTTGCAATGTAATATCTTTTTCCATCCCCTCACTTTCAGTCTGTGTGTGTCCCTAGGTCTGAAGTGGGTCTCTTTTAGACAGCATAGATACAAGTCTTGTTTTTGTATCCACTTAGCCAGTCTATGTCTTTTGTTTGGAGAATTTAATCCATTTACATTTAAGGTAATTTTCGATATGTATGTTCCTATTCCCATTTTCTTAATTGTTTTTGGTTTGTTATTGTAGGTCTTTTCCTTCTCTTATGTTTCCTGTCTAGAGAAGTTCCTTTAGCATTTGTTGTAAAGCTGGTTTGGTGGTGCTGAATTCTCTTAGCTTTGCTTGTCTGTAAAGGTTTTAATTTCTCTGTTGAATCTGAATGAGATCCTTGCGGGGTAGAGTAATGTTGGTTGTAAGTTTTTCTCCTTCATCACTTTAAACATATCCTGCCACTCCCTTCTGGCTTGCAGAGTCTCTGCTGAAAAATCAGCTGTTAACCTTATGGGCATTCCCATGTATGTTATTTATTGCTTTTCCCTTGCTGCTTTTAATACTTTTTCTTTGTATTTTATTTTTGATAGTTTGATTAATATGTGCCTTGGCAAGTTTCTCCTTGTATCTAACCTGTATGGGACTCTCTGTGCTTCCTGGACTTGATTAACTATTTCCTTTCCCATATTAGGGAAGTTTTCAACTACAATCTCTTCAAATATTTTCTCAGTCCCTTTCTTTTTCTCTTCTTCTTCTGGGACCCCTATAATTCGAATGTTGGTGCATTTAATGTTGTCCCATAGGTCTCAGGGACTGTCCTCTATTCTTTTCATTCTTTTTTCTTTATTCTGTTTTGCAGTAGTTATTTCCACTATTTTATCTTCCAGGTCACTTATCCATTCTTCTGCCTCAGTTATTCTGCTATTGATCCCTTCTAGAGAATTTTTAACTTTATTGTGTTGTTCATCATTGTTTGTTTGCTCTTTAGTTCTTCTAGGTTCTTGTTAAACATTTCTTGTATTTTCTCCATTCTATTTCCAAGATTTTCGATCATCTTTACTGTTATTATTCTGACATCTCTTTCATGTAGACTGCCTATTTCCTCTTCATTTGTTAGGTCTGGTGGGCTTTACCTTGCTCCTTCATCTGCTGTGAGTTTCTCTGTCTTCTCATTTTGCTTAACTTACTGTGTTGGGGGTCTCCTTTTCGCAGGCTGCAGGTTCGTAGTTCACGTTGTTTTTGGTGTCTGCCCCCAGTGGCTAAGATTGGTTCAGTGGTTGTGTAGGCTTCCTGGGGAAGGGGACTAGTGCCTGTGTTCTGGTGGATAAGGCTGGAGCTTGTCTTTCTGGTGGGCAGGTCCACGTCTGGTGGTGTGGTTTGGGGTGTCTGTGACCTTATTATGATTTTAGGCAGCCTCTCTGCTAATGATTGGGCTTGTGTTCCTGTCTTGCTAGTTGTTTGTTGTAGGGTATCCAGCACTGGAACTTGCTGGTCATTGAATGGAGCTGGGTCTTGGCATTTAGATGGAGATCTCTGGGAGATTTTTGTCCTTTGATATTACGTGGAGCTGGGAGGTCTCTGGTGGACCAATGTCCTGAACTTGGCTCTCCCACCTCAGAGGCACAGCCCTGATGCCTGGCTAGAGCACCAACAGCCTGTCATCCACACGGCTCAGAATAAAAGGGAGAAGGAAGGAAGGGAGGGAGGGAGGGAGGGAGGGAGGGAGGGAGGGAGGCGGAAGGAAGGAAGAAAGAAAAAGAAAGAAAGAAAAAAGAAAGAAGTAAAATAAAGCTTTTAAAATAAAAAATAATTATTACAAAAATTAAAAAGTAATAAGAAAAGAAAGAGAGAGCCACCAAACCAAAAATCAAATCCACCAATGATAACAAGGGCTAAAAAGTATTTAAAAAGAAAAGGAAAAAAAAAGGACAGACAGAATCCTAGGACAAATGGTAAAAGCAAAGCTATACAAACAAAATCACACACACAAGCATACATATATACACTCACAAAAAGAGAAAAGGGGAAAAATATATATATATCCTTGCTCCCAAAGTCCACCTCCTCAATTTGCGATGATTCATTGTCTATTCATGCATTTCACAAATGCAGCGTACCTCAAGTTGACTGTGAAGATTTAATCTGCTGCTCCCGAGGCTGCTGGGAGAAATTTCCCTTTCTCTTCTTTGTTTGCACAGCTCCCAGGGTTCAGCTTTGGATTTGGCCCTGCCTCTGCATGTAGGTAACCTGAGGGCGTCTGTTCCTCACTCAGGCAGGACAGGGTTAAAGGAGCAGCTGCTTCAGGGGCTCTGGCTCACTCAGGCTGGGGGAGGGAGGGGTACGGAATGCGGGGCAAGCCTGCAGCGGCAGAGGCCAGCATGACATTGCACCAGCCTGAGGAGCCCTGTATGTTCTCCAGGGGAAGTTGTCCCTGGATCACGGGACCTGGGCGGGTTGCACAGGATCCTGGGAGGGGAGGCATGGATAGTGACCTGTGCTTGAATACAAGCTTCTTAGTGGCTTCAGCAGCAGCCTTAGCATCCCATGCCCATCTCTGGGGTCCACGCTGATAGCCACGGCTCGACCCATCTCTGGAGCTCCTTTAAGCAGCGCTCTTAATCCCCTCTCCTCGCGCACCAGGAAACAAAGAGGGAAGAAAAGGTCTCTTGCCTCTTCAGCAGCTCCACACATTTTTCCGAACTCCCTCCCAGCTAGCTGTGGCGCACTCGC
The DNA here is from genome assembly GCF_949774975.1 of Lagenorhynchus albirostris. Taxonomy (NCBI): domain Eukaryota; kingdom Metazoa; phylum Chordata; class Mammalia; order Artiodactyla; family Delphinidae; genus Lagenorhynchus; species Lagenorhynchus albirostris. The sequence goes on from NC_083102.1 coordinate 63,333,494, forward strand.
CCCCTTCAGGCTGTGTTCAGGCAGCCAACCCCAGTCCACTCCCTGCGATGCGGCGAAGCCCGAGCCTCAGCTCCCAGCCCCCGCCCGCCCCGGCGGGTGAGCAGGCAAGCCTCTCGGGCTGGTGAGTGCTGGTCGGCACTGATCCTCTGTGCAGGAATCTCTCCGCTTCGCCCTCCGCACCCCTGTTGCTGTGCTCTCCTCCGTGGCTCTGAAGCTCTCCGCTCTGCCACCCGCAGTCTCCGCCCGCCAAGGGGCTTCCTAGTATGTGGAAACATTTCCTCCTTCACAGCTCCCTCCCACTGGTGCAGGTCCCGTCCCTATTCTTTTGTCTCTGCTTTTTCTTTTTTCTTTTGCCCTACCCAGGTATGTGGGGAGTTTCTTGCCTTTTGGGAGGTCTGAGGTCTTCTGCCAGCGTTCAGTAGGTGTTCTGTAGGAGTTGTTCCACACATAGATATATTTCTTATGCATTTGTGGGGAGGAAGGTGATCTCCACGTCTTACCCTTCCGCCATCTTGAAGCTCCCCCCATATAAATTTTAAATTGATATGCACAAATACCAAATAATCTACATGAAAAGAAAATAATTTTTAAGTGTCATTGCACCTAATCTACTTCTTTTGAGGACATGCTCATTAATCATGTTACTTTAAAAAACGGGATTTTTAATTTTCGCTGGATTTTTTCATGTATTTTCATCTTACATCATTTATATTTTCTCTCTTAAGTAAACAGCTACGTAATTTTATTTCCAATTGAATATTATTTACAAAAACAAGTACAGTATCTTGCTATAATTTACTTATCTAATTTTAGAAATCTTGAGATATTAAATATGAATTTTAGCAGTTTTTTCAGTTGGTTTTCTCTCATAGTTATACTTTATCTCTTTTGAAAAAAATTACTGTATAAATAAAAATAATCTCTTCTAGGAGATGTAATCTCTGGAAATTTTTCTTCAGTATAGGTAACTGCACCTCCTAAATCCTAGTGCATTACCCAAGAGGTGACTTGGAAACAAACAAGCCCCTTCCTATGGGGGGAGAGGGTCTTGGTATTAAATTTTAGAATTTAAACAGCATATATTATAGTGTGTTCATTATAAATCATAACTATTTACTTTCTAAACGTAAATAATTCATAGTGACAAAGGGCATGAGAAAGATTTTATTGACAAGAAGAAAATAAATGTATTTGTTAAATCTTCCTTTTGTGCTCTTCTAGGAAGATTTTATATATACTTCTAAGGTCACATAAAATGGCCACAATGGTATCTACCAATCATACCTAGTACATTGAATACCCTTTTGTATATTCTGTAAATATCTTTTGACCACGGGCCTACTTTCTTAATCAAAAAGAAGAGGTAAATACTATCCCTAAAGTTGACCCTTGAACAACATAGGTTTGAAGTGCTTGGGTCAACTTATAGGTGGATTTTCTTCACTAAATACGTACTACAGTACCCCATGATCTGTAGTTGGTTGAATCTGCAGGTGTAGAACCTCAAATACGGAGGAACTGTAAAGTTATACACCGATTTTCCACTATGCAAAAGGTCAGTGACCCTCACCCCTGTGTTGTTCAAGGTTCAACTGTACATGAAGATTTGGACCCTCTGCCCCTACCACCAACTCATCTCCCAGTTGTGACTTTCATACACGTAAAAGTTTACCCAAAGCCTCAAGAGGAAAAGAAATGACTCAAGCAGGGGAACCTACTCTAGATGATGAGATGGAGGGAGATTGTTCACATGGCAACAGGCAGGTGACTTGCAGTCCTCTGTCCTGAACTTCTCCTTTCCCCTTGCCTACTTCTGACAAGACCAAACCCTCTCTCTTAAAACTTAGAAAATTTTTCTTTTCTTTTAATAAGGAAGGCAGCCAAGTCCTTACAAGTGATGACCAGGATCAATCCACTAGGCCTAGCCATTAGTGGGAGGTCATCCCAATGGTGGCAGTCATATTCAACAGATCCTCAAGGGTGGTAAACCTAGGAAATCAGATTTGGGACCTTAGGTTTAATCTTAACAAATGCAATGATATATTTTACTGCAGCAACACTGATCATTAAGTGTATATGTAAGAAAAAAGAAGAGACATGATTTACTGAGATAACGTATTAATGGTTTGTCTCCCATTTTGTGTTGTTTTTTTTTTCATGCATTGTGAGATTTAGTTTAGTTTTTCCAACAGATGGCAGTTATACTTTGTTTCTTTCCCCACCTTGGCACTGGTTGCTCAAGCAAAGCAGGCTTCCTAATTTCTATCTCCCAAATGGGTGACCGAGAGTGATCTTTCATACTGTGTTTAAGCAAGAGATTACTATCCACACCACAGCTTTTAGTTATACTAAGAAAGTGGGTTTGAAAAGAAGTCTATTGATACCTTGAATTCTGCCCCCTCCTCCAATCCAAATCATGCTCAACTTATTTGAGGTTATGCTAAATTCTGAAATGGATAGTTGCTTAATGCTCTGAATGGTAAACACAGAACTCACCTCAAGTACCTAAGTTTTCATTTGTCTAAGATTATTTGCAAATCAATGTTACACAAAATGAATTGGAAAGCACTTGAGAAATCTCATTTATGAAATAGTACTTTGAGTTACCCAGGATTTTCTCTGTTCCTGGGAATTCTGGGTGTCAGAGTTTTACAGTGTTTCTAAATTTTTATGTCCAATAACCAAGTATAACAGTTCTCATTAGTGTATGCGCGCGTGTGTGTGTATATATATATATATGAAAAGAGAGAGGGTGGGCAGGAGAGAGAGAGCGAGAAGATGTATACTTTGAGAACCATAATAATAATTAAGGTAACTTTACTGAAAGCCATCAACATGTTCAATCATGAGGAGGATATAGTAATGTTTAAATAGGCACATTAATATATTATTACTGCTGTTAGAATATTATTAGGATTTAAAATAGATTCTTAAAGTATCATATTTTACTTTAATATTTCTAATTAGTACAAGTGTTTATTCAGGTTTTCTATATATACGGTCCATATAACTGAAAAGAGTAGAGCACAGGATGGATTCCATTTTTCTGATGGTTTCATTAGAAATGAGGGCAGGCACAATGACTATCACATTCAATCCTTCACTCCCAGCTCCCAGAAGAGTACCTCAGGTAAAGCAAATGCTCAATAAACAGTTATTAAATAAATGAGCAAGCAATCTGACATGACCAACATAAGCTATACCACCTTATTAGTAATAATGGCAAAATTATTAGACAAATTAGGTTTGATTCAACCTGAGAGGATCATCATGACCTCCTGTAAATATCCTATATATTTTCTTTATGCAAGCTTCATTATAACGACTTGAAACAGAATAAAGAACTGTTTTGAATTGTAGAAATTCCATGTGGAGAAAAAATATACCCTGTGAGGACAAATACCTTCTTCTTAGAATCATTTTATATATTATTCTACCCAAAGAACTCCTCAAAAACATGCAAATGGTTGCTGTTAACAATTTATGTCACACTCTTTTTGGTGCAATGCATTTAAATATAAAAGCATCATAGATATTCTCTGATTTTTCTTTCATTTTTACATTATCCTAAAATATGTGAAAATGTCTTTTGGCCAAAGTTGTATTTCCAATCTCATTTTTGTTCTTTATATAACATAGCCCTCATGAAGCAAATAAGCACTGTAAAGAAAATTGAAAAATGCTTATCAGTTTAACCAAAGCACAAACCTTGATCTACAAAGTCAGAGCCACATTTCTTTTCATTATAAAACAGAGGAAGTCAAGCCTTTACATCACAGAGAAGTTGAGTCTCTGCCTATGTAGTTGCTAGACATCTAAGGAGCCCGATTACACAGCAATTCTCCCAGATATACTGAGCTTTGGATCATTACACTACACTTGTTTATTGTATCAGCATAATCACCCCACTTCCTGTTTTCTGGGTTTTTTTCTTTTCCTTTTACAAAGAGAAAATGAATCAGAAATGTATTTACTGGATGTCACATTTGACCTTCTTAGGAATCAAAGCAATGGTTCAAAATTCTAATATATACATTTTGATGCAATAATATAAAATTTTATGAGAAGTTAGATTTTTAAGGCCCTGGTATAGTACATACTTATGAGAAGAACACTATCGTAGGTGCCTAACAGTTATCATTAAAAATGTGCTGCGATATTTTGTATTTATTGGACCTAAAGAATTTTTTTGTACTAGACATAGATAATATTCTAAATATTCTCTTCTAAGTGTTTATGTAGTCATAAACCTCACAAAATACTTTTTACTAGAGTTTTCTAGAACATGGAAAGATTCCAGTATTTGGAATGTCTCCGTATGGAACATATAGGCACACACACACTCATGCACACATTGTTATGGGCAAATCAGACCTAAAGAGCAAAAGCAACCTCATGAAATTTTCCTATATTCCCTCAATTCCCAATGTGGAGAAGCAGTGTCTGCAAGTTTAGGGGGCAAGATGGATATGGAAAGAGTGGTCGCTCTTCATCTATTCTTTGGAGTACAAATTTAAGAATTCAAAAGCAACTAGATACATGACAATATTTCAATAGTATATTCAGCACTCAATTTGTTTAGCAAATAAAAGTTTGATGTACTGTGTCTTTCAGTTTTGCTGGGTAGCTAATGAGGCTCTTTGAAGAATTTCTTGTGCAAGTTTAAAAGTATAAACTTGCCCCTTGGGGTTCCTTCAGTAGAACAACTCACATTTATAATTCTCAGGCAAGAGCTTTTAACACTGAGCTTTTGATTCAATGGATGGATAGATTTTTTTCCTTAGAAAACCTGTTATCATCACCTCAAAGTTTTTACGTTTTAGCTTACGAACCTGGATTCTAATTTTGTTGGCCTTTCTGTGTATGTATTCCTAAGATGTAGATACAATTGATTTTTCTAGCTGACAATCTAGTAAAGAACAGAGTTTTTCAACTTTGGCACTCTTGACATTATTTTTGTGGAGGACTGTCCTGTGCGTGTACACTGTTAATCAGCATACCTGTCCTCTACCCATTAGATGCCAGTAGCAGCACCCCCGCCAATTATGACAACCAAAAATGTCTCCAGATATTACCAAAAATGTCTACTGAATCATGAATTGAAGCATGAACTGGAAGACTGTTCTTAACACTGATTAACTGCGTAACACGGGATGGAGTCAGAGGTGTGACACTGTTAGAAGACTAATAGTTCCAATACATCTGCAAATAACCCTGATTTGGTTTATAACTTGTCTCTTATATGTAATGATTTGTTTTAATTGTGCCAGTGTGCCCTTGTGATGAAAGATACATTCCAAACAAGTCAACTAATCACTTAATATATGGTCATACTCCAGTTATAAGATAAATAAGTAGTAGGGATGTAATTTACAACACAATAAATACAATTAAAAGTGCTGTATGTTATATATGAAAGTTGTTAGAGTAAATTCCAAGTTCTCATCATGAGGAAAAAATATTTTTTTCCTTTCCTTTAATGTTGTATCTATAGGAGATGATAGATGCTCACTAAACTTATTGTGGTCATCATTTCATGATGTACGTAAGTCAAATCATGATGCTGTACACTTTAAACTTATACAGTGCTGTATGTCAACTATATCTCAATAAAACTGGAGGAGAGAAAAAGGAGTCCATGTTTAAAATAAATGTGGTCATACTTTTTCAAGGACACAACAAGACACTCTCTTTAATACAGGAGAGTATACTGCAGAACTATCAAACATGGTATTGTCAGTATATCTTATTCTAAATTTTACAGACTCCTGTAGTTGTGATGTGCCTTATTTCCAAATAACAAAATCTAGTCCTGTGCTACAGCCAAACGAAAATCTGTAAGAGATCAGTAGAGTCATTTCTTTAAAACATCCCCAGGGATGAAGAGTTAGAAAAGTTAATGTACTCAATGCATCCCTACTTCCCAACCTCCTTCAACAAAAAGGAAAGCAGTTATTGGTGTACTGTACACATTTCAACACAGTATAATAAAAATACGTTATACATATAATTCTAAATGTAACTGAATAATTTTGCTTCTAAAGCAGCTAACAGAGGCCTCTATCATTCAGTTTAAATACACTGTATTTTACACAACCCCAGTGAAGAATAAAGCATAAGAGTTGTAACTGTTGTATGATTTTACGTGCTCTCCAGTGAGAACTTTCTGGGAACTGCTGCCACCTGTTGGTCATAGGTTACAATGCATAAGATCAAGGCTCCAGCGGCTAGAGATTCTGTACACACGTTAGGAATTTTACTATGGCCATTAGCATTTATCAGTATTTATGAATATAATTTTTATCACTTGCAGTCTAATCACACTTTATTAACTTATGGTGTGTATTATTGCACAGTTGTCATGTGATTTAACATCTAAGAAGTTGCTCTAAAATCGATTAGGATTTTGAAACAGAGTCAAACCTTGCTTGAGATTAGGTAGTTTCAAAAAGAGTAGTATAGTGCGTCACAGAGTATCTCTATAACAGGCCTTGGATATTCCATAATGGTTTCTACAAAGCTGATCTTGCTAACCCGCACAAGATGATACTACTGTTTCAATGTAGGAAATTGCTGTTACACTAACAACATAGCTGTGGAAAGAGATATAAGGTTAAAAGATTAAAAAGACAACTTTATCACTAAACAAGGGTGTAGACCTACATTACAGAAGAAGACCTTTTATATGCAAATAATAGAATAAAGATTTTAGTGGGTTACTTCAAAACTGACAAGATGCCAGAATAGGACCCCTTATAAGAAGCACATAAAGATACTAAAGGTCAACCATCTCTTTGGATATGTTTCTACCTCTGAACTAAAACAGGAGAAATTTGCTGAAGTTTAGGGAAGCTCAACTGTGAGATTATATCAACCATTATCACAATGCCACATTTAAGCTTATACAATTATTTATCCAATAACTATTTTTAAGCAAATACTGTATGTGCTAGGTAGGTGCTCTGTTAGGTACCAGATTCTTTCTTAAGGCATAAAATATGAAAAGCTCACTACTTATCTCTATGCCACTCCATTTTAATTACTGGTGGTTTTGATAAAACCACTTTGGCTTTTTCGATAAAATAAGTAGCAACTAGAAGAACTGTGAAAACACTGGAGTTGCCTCGCTATAGTTGAAGGCTACAGAAAGGAATGGAATTGTCCAGAGAGGCAGAGTAGTGAATGGTATGAAATAATCATGATAGACCTGGCTCTTAAAAATGACTTAACCACTTATAATCTGAGTAATCTTTTCAAGTCTCTTAGCTTTTGAGGACTGTTTTCCCTTCATTCAACATCAAGAGCATTACAGGAAGAAAGATTAGACTCAATGATATTTAAGTTCCTTTTCAACTGTAATATTCCACTGTTCAGAACAAGTCTCAGTAATACCTTCATATTTAAAAAACAATGACTAGTAACCTTGTCACACTCTCAATAAATCTAACAACTCACTTAAATTTAGCCATTGTCAGGAGGTAGTCTATGTAGGGCTACTGATTCATTAGATTTGCTGTGGCTCTGTCATTTTGGAAAGCACAGCTCCAAGTCATTTATACTGATGTATTTTTCTCCTTCCACCTAGTATTCTCTAATACTTACAATCACATAATGTGGAAATAAAGATGCATAAGAGATGGTTCTTGCCTTCAACTAGCACCTAGTGCAGAAGTCAAACAGAAACAAATAATAATACTGGGCAATGACAGAATTTATCAGAAAAAAACATAAGAACCACCTAACCCAGTCTTATGGTGAGTCAGGAAGGGGTCAGAGAAGGCTTGCAAAAGGCAGGAAGCACTCAACGTGAGTTTTGAATGTCTTAAAACATGACTAAGAGTGTGCGCAGAAATAAATGATGTAGAAAAATCTATCATATTATTAGAAGCAATGAAAAAAATAAACAGAAATGGAAACAGTTAAGGACAGAAAAGAGAAGTTTTTAAAAATATCACACAAAACAAAATATATGGTAATAAATGTACTGTGGAATGAAATAAACATGATTGGGAAGAAGATGATAGATATGAAAGATTTCAACTTTATCATTAGCATTCCATTAATAAGAAACCAGAATAAGTAAAAGAGAAACAAATAAATATTCAAGTGTATAACAGAAGTATATGTTCCTGGAAAAAGTTTTAAATCTTCATATTAAAACCACCCAGGAAAAAGTTGATACACAATGATTAACATCAAGATATATAGCGTTAAAATTAGTTGACTTCAAGAATATTCATTGTAAAAGGAGTGACTACAAGATGATAAATCTTGCATCCCCTTTTCTTAACAAGCAAGCATTATGTTTGATGCATACACTACATTTGGGCCTCTTGTTCTGACCCAAAAGTCTTAACTGGATATCAAAGAAAGAAAAGCCTTTCCAGTTGATCCAAGGATAGGACATGTAACCCTCACAACTCAGCAGATCCAGTGGGCATCTGAGGGTCAGTGGCAGATCAGAGTGCTTTATGTTGCCCCTGGAAAGTCCTAACGTGGGAATCAAAATGGAGTTCCTGGGTTCCTTGAGTACACTCAGGGTCCCTGTCCCAGCCACTCTACTGCTGTTCCTTCAGCAAGCCCCTGTGGACTCAGAGTTTACAATCAGGAGCTGAGTGGACATAAACAATTTAAAGTCGGTTAGCAAATGATTCCACGTGATAGTCTGGCAGTAACTTAAGGCTGAATTATGGGGGCCAACACGTACTCTCTCAGATGTGGCACTAAGTGAACAAGACAATCTTCCTAGAGGACAGACTATCGAGCAGTATATCTTACTGTGCTTATAAGAAGATACAGCCATAAGTAAGGATTTGCATCGATATCAGGGGCTAATTGTCCAACCAGCTAGTCAAGGACATTAAAGTAAAAATATTGGAGCACTGCTGATGACAATTTTGAGAAAAGGAAATATGGACAATGTCTTAGTTTGGTCTGCTATAACAAAATGTGGCTTAAGCAACATTTATTTCTCACAGTTCTGGACACTGAACTTCCAAGATGAAGGTACCAACAGATTTGGTTCTTGGTGATGGCCTACTTCCTTGCTTGCAGACAACCACCATCTCACTGTGTGGTTACACAACTTCTTTGTGTGCATATGGAAAGAGAGACATCTCCCTGTCTTCTTCCTCATATAAGGGCACGAATCCCATTGTGAGAGTCCTACCCTCCTGTCTTAATCTAAACCTAACACCTCCCAAAGGTTCCATCTCCAAATACCATCACACTGGGAGTGAGCAACATATGAATTTGGGGGTGGACACAAACATTCAGCTTATAACAGATAAACCCCTCATACTCACTACTACCTCTCACCAAGGAACTCACTTCAGTGCAAAGGCAGTAAGGCAATAGATTGAAGCCTAGATTACTGGTCTTACCATGTAGTCCATCACCCAGAAGTGACAGCTTTATAAATGGTGAAATAGTCTATGGAGGAGCTGGCTATCATATGAGCTGAAAGATAACATCTTTTAAGTATAGAGTTCTATCCTGCAGAATGGAATATATGTACAAGCAACCAGAATATGGTAATATTTCCCAAAAGTTGCCCTCATGGATCCAGAAGTAAATGGGGGAGGCAGAAACAGTACATATATACTTCATACACCTAATAGCCCTCTCTAAACATTGTTGCTATTTGTTTGCATAATTTTTTCAGGTGCAGGGATGAAGAAGTCTCTCCCCCTCCCGGTTACTCTCAAACAACCTGACTTTCATCCCATGCCTGCCCCCTCTTTCATAAGCCTGGGCACCACTGCTTATAGACATACAAAGTCATTTCCCTCAGTAATGCCTGTGCCACCCGGGAAGTTGACCTGAAGGATTCCAGCACCAGGTAAACAGTGTGTCCCAAACTGTCCATAACCAGAACCTTGGAAAAACACTGCTCTTCTCTTATCTACATGATCCGTTCTATTCCCCATAATGTACCATGTTGGAATCAGAACCGCAACGTGCTCCGGGAGATTGTGGGACTTTACTTCTGCTACCAGTTACAGTGTAGAGACAGAGAGAGACTAATGGAAGTCCTAGAATACAGCTTCCCCAGGCTTCTAAAACAGGCCAACCACCTTGACTTAAGACCTCAAACCACTTACTTGACTCTGATCCTCAGTTTTGCCTCAGTTCCCTAGTTATTTCTCTGACATGTGTGGTCATCTCACCTGAAAAAGTGATGAACAGGGCTTCCCTGGTGGCGCAGTGGTTGAGAGTCCGCCTGCCGATGCAGGGGACACGGGTTCGTGCCCCGGTCCGGGAAGATCCCACATGCCGCGGAGCGGCTGGGCCCATGAGCCATGGCCGCTGAGCCTGCACGTCCGGAGCCTGTGCTCCGCAACGGGAGAGGCCACAACAGTGAGAGGCCTGCGTACCGCCAAAAAAAAAAAAAAAAGTGATGAACAAGTATAGATGGGAGCTCAGATCTTTAAATAATCATGTCTTTTCACACTGATGACTAAACAAAAAGGTATGTGAGACTGACTTTAGGACATAAACCCCAAAAGGTCAATGTCTCAAATGTAGATTTTCTTCACAGAGGAGATTCTCTAAGCACAGTTTTAAGCCCTGGAACTACAGCAGAAAAAAGAAAAAAATCAAGGATGTCCAGGTCACTAATAAGCTTACATTCTAACCAACAGTAGCCAAATAAGAAAATAAATGGCAAATCCGTCACTTAACTCCAGATAGTAGGAAATGCCATGAAGAAAACAAAATAGGGAAATGTGATTGGAGTGACATGGATGCAAGATGAACTTAGCTAGGGTAATTAGAAATGGAAGCGTCGAGACAATGACAGTTAGGCAAAGACATACTTTTGAGGAAGTGGCTTTGGAAAGGAGCCTCTGAAGAAGGAGCCTCTGCAGCAGGGAAAGCAGCAAATGCAAAGAAAAACAGCCTCCAATGGGAGGAGGCTCAGAATACAGTCACTGTGGTTGTGGCATAGTGGAAAGGGTAGCGCACAGGAGATGAGATCACAGAAGGAGGAAGGCCATGTGCTGCAGAGGCACGGAAAAAGGGTGGAGAGGAGTGAGACAGTGTGAACTGTATCCTAATCGCAATGAAGCCACCGGAGCATCTGAACCAGGGAATCAGTATGATGTGATTTAAGCTTAAAAAGATCATTGTTGCTGCTAAGGGGAGAATAAGGGGAAAGAGGGTGATCAAGGAAACCAGTTAGACAAAAGACCTGCTGGTGACTAAGAATAAAGCTGTTGAGATGGAGATGGTAAATAGTAATCAGATCCAAAATATTGGAGATAAAGCCAGTAAATGCATCCTGACGGAGTACATGGAGGGTAATTTGAGGAATGAATGATACTTGCCTGGAGTACACACATGAAAAATAGTTCTGATACTTAACTTAGCATGACTGCGACTACACCTATGTTAAACTAGTGTCATATATTTGGAGAAATATTTAACCACAACGATCTTTAAGATATAATTAACTTGAAGGCTTTAGAATGCTATTCTAACCACTGAACACCACTGGCATGAGTTCCAGGGGATGTCTTTTCCTTGCCTTTTGAAATGCTCAATACTTTAGTTTATAGGCTCTATAATGCAATCTATTACAATATGATGCTGAAAATTATTTATTTCTACAGAGATGTTTAAAAAATTATACAGCAAAAGAAGCAATCACCCTTTCATGATAATATTTATAAATGTGTGTCTTCTCTCTTAGGGTTATATTTTTATTTTTGCTTTATTTATTTGTTTGTTTATTCATTCACTCGTTAAACATATGTTTATTGAGCACTGTCAATGTGGCAGGGAAGGTACTAGTACCTAAGGATAAAAATGAAGTGGGCACACAGGGATAAAAGACATTGTCCCTACATCAAGAAGCTTATGATTTGGTGGAGGAAAGATACACACATACACACTCAGGCATGCAGACAAGTGCATGCTCACACACACACACACACACACACACACACACACACACATAATAATTATGAAGCCCTAATAGCTTTTAAATTTTCCAACAACTTTCAAAAGTTGCACATCAAAAATCTTCTAGTATTAGTACATTAAAATATGGAAAAATATAAACTTTTAGGCTTTTATATCATGTAACATTTAGAAATCCATATTAAATTGCTATTATTTACCACAGATAGATCAGTTAAAAATACATATGTATATCCTATTAGTGGTTTTAAAGCAAATTATTTAACTAAATCTTACTAGAAACACTTTTGGTGATTACCTTGTAGGGTCAAAATCATTCCTTACATGCTAAGCCACCTAAGAGAGAGAAAGCCTTCGTAACTAAACAAATCTAAAATGCTTTGAGAAGAAAAGTATATTCCTTGAGAATCTGAAAAATACAAATGTCAAAACTGATTAGAGGGCTTCCCTGGTGGCGCAGTGGTTGAGAGTCTGCCTGCCGATGCAGGGGACGCGGGTTCATGCCCCGGTCCGGGAAGATCCCACATGCCGCAGAGCGGCTAAGCCCATGAGCCATGGCCGCTGAGCCTGCGCGTCCGGAGCCTGTGCTCCGCAACGGCAGAGGCCACAACAGTGAGAGGCCCGCATACCAAACACACACAAAAAAAAACTGATTAGATTTTTGCTGATTTTATGAACTATCAAAAATAAGCTCCTTTAATTCTAATGTAAAGAATTTGACAGAAAAACAAATGTAAATATTAAATGTTAAAAGCGAAAGACATCTTTCTCTTCAGTTGACTTTAATTTTTGCATACTGCCTGCTCTAGTGCACAGTTCCTTGAACACAAAAGCCCACCAGAGAAAAATGAGGCATCAAAGTTCCTAACTTAAACATTTTTTTAAAAATTAGAGAAAAAAGAAATGGAAATTAAAGCTATTTCTTGCCCCCATGGTGAAACAATTGAAGCAATAGGGGAGTTTTAAAGAAACAGCTTTACAAATGCATCCACTATTTAGCTTTCTTCCAGTATTTCAACGTTTAAATTTTGAGTTTATAGTGAACTAGGAGATCCAAAGTTTTTATAAGAGAAATGCTTCACCCATGAGGTAATTTAGATAGAGTGCATGTTTGCACTTACAGTCCCAATCACTCCAAAAAAACAGCATCATTTCCTAATACCATGGATACTAGTACATGTCAAAGTACATTTGGGAAGATATTTCTCCCAGGACCTCCTTATAGCACATGTGTAGAAAAGTAAATCTGTCAGTGTGAACAAATGGCCCACAAAACTTGTTCTCAGGAGCAGCCTTTGTACTCTCACTCAGGCCCTTTGACACTCAGGGATTTCTTCACCATTGACAGTGAGAAGATGCAGGGATTGGGACTTCCCTGGTGGCACAGTGGTTAAGAATCTGCCTGCCAATGCAGGGGACACAGGTTCAAGCCCTTGTCTGGGAAGATCTCACATGCTGTGAAGCAACTAAGCCCGTGCGCCACAACTACTGAGCCTATGCTCTAGAGCCTGTGAGCCACAACTACTGAGCCCTCGTGCCACAACTACGGAAGCCTGTGTGCCTAGAGCCCGTGCTCTGCAACAAGAGAAGCCACTGCAATGAGAAGCCTGTGCACCTCAATGAAGAGTAGCCCCCGCTCGCCGCAACTAGAGAAAGCCCGCGCGCAGCAATGAAAACCCAATGTGGCCAAAAATAAATAAATAAAAATAAATATTTTTTTTAAAAAAAGATACAGGGATTGGCAGAACAGCGCAGGTGCTGACTGAGTGCACATCCTCAGAAAGGCATCTTCCCATGCACATTTCACCTGGGTCTGCTGCCCAGGTCTCTTGTCCTCACTTTCCATGACAGCCTGCTCTTTAAATCTCCCCTGAGGGCACTATTTGTTGATAAAGTCCTGACAAATGCCTGTCTGAAACACCATAAAGCCGTTGAAGGCTCAACTAATTTCACTTAAAATAGAAACAATACCTGGATTTCACTCAAATACACTTGGATGTGTGTGTCAGCATAGAAGCTATCAAAAAGCTTGTGGGACTCTTTCAGTAGCATTTCACTAGATCCTACTCAGTCAGATGCTCAACTTAAAAGTTGGCTCTTGAATGTTGAAAAATGCACCCCTTTCTTAATTCATTCCTAAGCCTTGAGAACACTTATTCCTCCCTGATTTTCTCAATTTTTTATTTCTTAAAGACTCTGCAAATATCCTAATAATGTCAACATATATAGCACAGTGCTTTGGAGTTTCCTTCTTTGCAGCACATATTAGTGGAATACAAGAGGACACACACAGAGATTTGTCATTTTCGTGGTAATAGATTCTCATAGTCTCCAATATTATGTCACTCTTTCAGTAAGTTTACTTTTCCTTTAGATTAAAGATGGATTAAAGCAGTTGTAACTCAAATGCTATCTATCTACTGGGTGAAGAGGTCTAGTATTTCTCAGAGAGAGTTTATGGAAGTGAAGAAGAAAGTTTTTCACTTCCCTTTAACCTTTGCCACGCTTTTATTCTTTCTAACCCTCCCTCTCTAACATCTGAAACATGATCTCTGAGCCACAGGATATGAAGAAAAGAGCACAGAACATTTTTGATGAGACCAGATTGTTTTGCTAGACACTACTGAGAAAAGAACAGAAAGAGCACAATTAATAAAACCACTTGTACATGAAAGAATTATGATACATCATGCAAGTCATTAAACAGGGAAAACTCCCTTTGCTATGTCTTCAGGTTGGTTTGGGCAAACTCCTACATCAACACAGAGGGATGTGCCACCGTGCCACAGGATCTCTATAAACCCTTCCCAGCTCCATGATTTTCTTGCTGAGAGAGATAAAAATGCAAACGCATAGAGACAGTAGTATGTATTTGGAGAGAATAAAATTGCCTAATTTCTAAAAAAGTGTCCAATGCAGTATGTTTCTGAGTAGAATGCTCATTTTAATCTCCAACACAATTTTGTGCATTGAGTAATTCTATATATATATATTTTTTACATACTAGGGAATAAAGAGCCAGGTTCTACCCAATTCCAAACTAAACTCCTTGGTTGTAAAGTAAACACTCAAGTGGCCCATGAATCTTTCTGAACATTAGAATAACATTTCACAAAATTTAAAGTGAATTCAAATGAAGAGAATAAGATATATGGTTTATAAAGTCCTTGAGAATCTTTACCTTATTTTTATTAAAGAATCATTTATTTGGTGTGTACTCCATGAAAGACAATGTGCTAAGCAGTAATGACATAAAATAAAAAACAGGTTACTAGAAAATGAATTTCGGAGAGTACTTAACATGTATAGAGCACTTTTGAATGACAGGCACTTTATACATATCATCTCATTTAGTAAACACAGGAATCCTATAAGCTGGTTTTATAGGACACAGAGGAAAGAACATGTATGAGAGACCTCTGCCTCACGAGTCTGTACATCTAGTAGGTGGTAAAGTTGAAATTTGATTCTGGGTCTATATGACCCAAAGCTACTGAAAACTCTATTATATAATTCAGCTAAATCGTTTGCAATGATGATGTAAATAGCTAGAAATTATCAGAATATTCATTGATTATTTGCTCCATTATCACATTTAGGTTCACAGGAATGGGTATAGTCAAGTATACTTAGAATCATGGAATTAGGAAGGATTTTCATATACTGAGGTAAGATTAAGTTCAGCTGAAATAGGAGAAAATCTCCTAGTAATAGTAGAAATGTATTTCTCTCAAGTAAAGAAAATCTGCAAAAAGTCTAGCATTAGTGTAGATGCTGCATGAAGTTCTCAGAGACATGCACTCCTTCCATACTACTAATTTGCCATCCTTAGACACATCCTTCTTCGAGATTCAGTATTGCTGCCAGAGTTCTAGACATCCCATCTATATTCCAGGAAGCAGTATGAAAGGAGAAAGGAATAAAGAAAAGTTCAGCCTCTCCCTTTAAAGACTTCCTTGAATTTACTCCTAAAACTACTGCTCACTGGCCAAAATCAAATCCTATGTCTATACTTTGCTGCAAATATTCATGAAGAAGAAGAGTATGGATATGAGGAGGGAATAAAAAGTGCCACGTTTAAGAAATAAAATAAGAAACAAGTCTTCTTTCTCCTCCTGGTACCCAAGTTTGTATCAAAGCTAACCATTTCATCGCCTAAAGATTTAGCTTTATATGTTTTAAGTACTGATTTTCATCTGGGGAAGGGAAGCAGAAAAAATACAATGGTCTCTCACCTCCTCCCTCCCTGGTGTCCTCAGTCTGCCTTAGACAGGCTACCATGTTAGGATGTGTGGGAATGGGCTGGCATTCAGTCCCTACATGGATTGCTAGGCCAGGGACACCACAAGGCTGTGTCCACTTAGAAAGGTGCCTTTTTTCAAACTCTCACCAGGGGCCTGCATAAGCCAGCTGCAGCCTTGGCCTTAGAAGCTATTTGTCATCATCAAGGTGGCACTGGCCCTTCTGCTCCCATGGCAGATCTGGCTTAACAGATTTAGAGGAGTCTCTGAATTATTTCTAAGCTGTACCCTTAACAATAAAATCATAAATAAAAATTTGTCAGCACTGTAGACATATACAGTGGCTTTTTTTGTAAGTTATATTCATGTTCTAATGAACTAATCTATTATGTATAATGTAAAACACAAAGTATAATACTAAAATATCAATATAATAATAATATAATGTGAAACACAAATTAAGAAACAAACAGTAGGTGGTAGTTCTAATCTCTTATTACTGAATACCAGTGGAAACTCTTGTCCAATCCTTGGGAAAGGCACCCCATTTTTGAGACTACTGTTCTAGAATATAAACCTTGGTTCTAAAAATTTCTCCTTTACCATATACCCACCCTGCTCTGAACTTCTGTTCCCCTTATGATGGCATTCCTCCCAGCTGAATCATCTCCATTGAAGGCACCCAGACAGCTGCAGCTCTCCATGGAAGCTTTCTAGCAGAATTTCAAAAGGAAGAGCTGTTTCTTAAACCATTACAACGTATTTTAAACATACAAAAAGAGTTTTTAAATGCACGCTGATTTTCTCACTCTGACCTAAATCCTTCCCAATGCAGTTTAAGGCTTCTGTATCCTGATCTGTCAGTAGTGGGAGTGGAAAACATCTGCTACCGTTCTGTGTGTATAATTTCTTCAAATAACATGAATGTCACTATTACATGAAATGGCCACTTGTCTAATTTTAAGGCATTTATTAATTTGCTCTTGGTGTCCTAGTGCATTTTTCTTATCAAAGTGGTAGAGTCATTAGGATGCAAATACTGAGGATATGTAACCATTTAAGGAAATGTATGTTCCTCAATTGTTTTAGCAACTCAAGATGAAGCCTGAGATTTTAGCCCAAGCACCCAGCAGATTCTGTAAAGCTGCCACTGAGGCAGGCACATTGGTTTACTCAACTCCACTCCAATCATGAAGACACAGGCATGCTAGAGATTCCAGGGAACTAGGTAAGATTCAACAATGTGAGCTGTCGTTTGACTAGTCCAACATTATTTAGATCATCCTTGTAATTCTCAGGACACCAGAAGTCTTTGGACAGTGGAAATGACCCCTGCATGATTAGTGAGCTCAGTCCTCCTTCCCTTTGAGATGGATCCAAAGCAAGACTGCTGATTTTTCCTACCTCAATCATGTTAGGGGTGCTCTCGATGGGACCAGAAAAGCTCTCTGTCACTAGGTTTGACATATTTAGTTGCATGTACAATGTTAAAATTGCTTAGACAAATATGTATAGATGTAGGCAAAATTCAGAAAGATTAAACTTCTGAAAAGTATAATTCACCACACTTTTCTTTAAGGACTGGACCAAACGTCCTGCCAAATAAATTATGCATTGTTTTTCTCTCCATGTGGTTTAAAAAAAAAAAAACACATGAACTTGACTGATGTCAGCATCCCACAGCCTGAAAAATGAAAGTCCAATAACTGTTTTTAGAGATTTACTGAACTGCAGTGGAGGGACTGGGGGGAACTAGTAGGTTGAGGTAAAAGCAAAAGACCCAGAGAAAAGCATTATTCCCCAGGACCAAAGGGAGATATTTTGATGGGTCCTTCCAATGGTGAAAAGCACTACCTTGTTCCCTTGACATGCCCCTGGGAACTTATAGGATGTAAGGAAGAAAACCATGCATGTTAAATCGAGGAAGCCAGACACCAGGTCCTCAGCTCCCAGCCTGGACCAAGCCTCTCATGCCCACACTTGATATGGAAGCAGTAAAGCCAGACCACTGGGCCTGGACAATGAGCACCTAGACGTCATTAATGTGGGAGGAAAGCAGGGGCCCATCTCAAATGCTCTGGAATGACTCTTGAAAGAATAGATGTTACAAAATAAGGCAGAAATTGAATTGCTTTCCAACCTGCTGA
Organism: Lagenorhynchus albirostris; assembly: GCF_949774975.1. NCBI lineage: Eukaryota > Metazoa > Chordata > Mammalia > Artiodactyla > Delphinidae > Lagenorhynchus > Lagenorhynchus albirostris. Next base: position 63,351,804 of record NC_083102.1, read on the forward strand.
GTGGGTCTTGGGCAGATATCATTTGATTTTTTAAAAAATTCAAATATAGCAATTCATATACCCACAAGGTAGGGTAAAAATTATACTACACCAATAATATCTCGTAACACTTTGAATTTATTTATTTACAGTCTGCCTCATCTGAAGTTCAATAGAAAGAAAATGATTGCTACTTTAGTAAGGACTGTCTCTTTTTCCAACCCTCAACTTATAATAGGAAGTATTTGTGAATTCAACAAAGGTAATTATTATGATTTCTGTTAATCGTAGCTAAGGCTGTCATCTCATGTATAGCCTGTTGGTTTTCCATAAACTAAAATTATACATATATATGTATATATATACACACACATATATATATGATAGAAGGTATTGACCACCAGAAAATAATTTAAATAATTAGGCATATTTTTGTTTTTTAATTATGGAATATTTTAGGCATATTAAAAAGCATGGCCAATAAGATGAGAAACATTCATACACTCATTGTAGAGTTGAAATTCTCTAATTCCCACACTCAGATGTCATCAAATTTTTGATTTTGGCATTTAGATTTCTACTGATACTTTTAATAGCTGTACCACACAATTATGTATCAAAAACAATAGAAAGATTTGTTTTACATGTTTTAAAAATTTATATAAATGGACTTATAATATATACATATACCCTTTCTGAAACTTGTTTTTTTGCTTAAATATATATTTTTGCAAATTAGACATGCTAATATAAATAACTCTAGTCCATTCACCTGCTATATGCTATTCCATCCATTCAATACACATTATTTATCCATTACCTGATTGATGGAAATATATGTTGATTCTAAATTTTCACTGGAGAGATTTTGAAAATAAAACAAAGACAGCAGTTCTCTTAAGCAATTCTTGTATTTGTTTTTTTTGTCCATATGTGTCATAATTTCTCTAAACTAGACCTAGAAATAAAATAGCTGATTCTAAGAGTATAAATATATTAGACATTGTAAAATTGCTCCCCAAAGAAGATGTACTAATTTATCACCTATCACCAACATTGTATGACACTTCCCATTTTCCACATTCATAACACATGATATTGCCAGACTTTTAAATGTTTGCCATATTGGTGGAATGTAATGCATTTCACCAGGGCTTGTATTCATTTTCTATTACTGCTGTAACACATTATCATAAATGTAGTGGCTTAATAACAACACAAGTTTATTATCTTCCAGTTCTGGAGGTCAGACGTATGGGTCTCAAATCAAGGGGTAAGCAGGGCTGCATTCCTTCAAGGGGTTCTGCAGGAGAATCTGTTTCTTTGCTTTTTCTAGCTTCTATGGGCTGCCTCATTCCTTGGCTTGTGGTCACTTCCTCCATCTTCAAAGCCAGAAATGTGACATGTTCAGATTTCTCTCTGACTCTGACTCTTCTGCCATGCTCTTCCACTTAAAAGGATCCTTGTGATTACCTAGGGCCCATCCCAGTAAACCAGGATAATCTCCCCATTTCAACGTCAGTTGATTAGCAAACTTAATTGCATCTTCAACCTTAATTCCTCTTTGTATTGTAAACTAATATATTCACAGTTTCTGGGGACATCTTTGGGGGCCATTATTTTGCTTAACACAGGGTTTAATTTTGTAATACCTTGACTACCATTGACACTGACTATTTTTACATGTTTATTGACTACTTGGGTTTCATCTCCATGAATTTCCAATTTTTTCCATTGAGTGCTTCCTTTTTCATAAGATTTGCCAAACCTCTTTGTATTTTCAGGTTTCTAATAATTTGTAAATAACATGTATTTCAAATAACATCTCTAAGCCTGTGACTTCTCTTTTTCCTTTCCTTTGGTGTCTGTAATTCAGAAGTGCTGTTCTCAATGCTGTTGTTGCTTTAATATAGCCAAATTTATCACCTTCTGGTTTATAGTTTTGATGACTCACGAAATGTTTCCCTAACTTGAAGTTATCTTTTCTGTATATTATTTCCCAATTGTTTTAAGCTGTTATACAGGATGCAAATACTTTTGTGTAGTAAGTTGATTTACAGGAATTTGTTGCTCTCCCTTATTAGTTCTAATAGTTTTTATGTAAATTCTTTTGAATTTTCAAGGTAGATGGTTTTATTATCTTCAAATAAAGAGAGCTTTTGTTTCTTCCTTTCCAATTCTTGTAGATTTTATTTCTTTTATTTTTCTTACTGTGCTGGCTGGAACTTCAAATACAATATTGAACAAAAATAATAATAGCAGGCACTTAAAATTGCTTCTTTGAAGAAATTATTTCTAAAATTGTATTATTAAGTATAACCCCTGTGAGTTTTTGTTAGACATCTTTTACAAAGTAGATTTCTTCAATTCTACTTTAATAAGAGTTTTATCATAAATAGTTGTTGAAGTTTGTTAAATAACTTTTCTATCCATTGACTGACTAGTTTCTAATGTAAAGCAACTTTAAAGGTAAATGTAGATTATTTTTTCAATGTATCAGCATAATTATATTTTAGCTTACATTGATTATACTTTTAAGCACCAAATAGTAAAAATGCATATACAAATATAGTTACTGAATAAAATCTTTCTAAAACATATTTGATATTTCTTTCTTCTAAAATAATATATGCTAAAAGTTATGACAGTGTCTCTTAATCATTCGGGATAATCAAATAATACTTAATAAGCTATGCTAGATAGTGCCAATATTTTAAAATCGTCTTTCTTCCCCTTTCCCCAGGTCTGAATCCCATGTCTTCAGTCTGCAGCACTCAGTAACTGCCTCCAGAATTCATCTACCAAACCCCCATGTCAGTCCATCTCATTCCTTGAAGTTTTAGTTCCTGTCTTACTGTCAACTCTCTTCAATATAACTACTGTCATAATTCTTGGAGATATCAGTAGTCACATATGTGATGCTTTTCACACCCAGCACTCTTAGTTCCTTGAGCTCCTTCTTTATACATAAGAAAAACCTCTTCACTGTTTCTCAGCAGAGCCCTTGATCGTGTCATTACCGAAGGCTAGAGCCTTATTCTACTCTCATTTTAGGCACTCCAATAACAATAACCTCCTATAATTCCAGCTCTATCCTTCTTGGCGTATGTACAACTCCTACAATTTTTTGACCACAGACTAATATACAATTGATCCCATAAGTTTTTGTTGCTCTTCTGACCTTCATGTCTTCCTTGCACACGTTGAATCCTGACACGTATTAGCATTAGCTTGTACACACCTTCAACTCCCTTGTTCCTTTCATTTTCTTTCTTGTCCTTGCTCTAACCATGGTGAAATTCAGCTCTTTACCCATTTCATACTTGTCCTGGCAGCTGAAAATTTCAGGAAACACACGCATACACACACACTTACATATGCACACACACACACCCACTCATTCCCCAAGGTTGGACTTACATTAAATTCAAAATCACTAACCCTAAGCAAGCTTTGAATACTATTCAGCCCAACAACACTACTAAATCTCCCCTGTTCATTCATTCCCCCATTTTAATAAATAACTATTTCATTTCATCTCATCTTTTCTAAAACTTCCAGTATCCTCTTTTCATTCTCCCTCTTCAGCTGATGACTTTGCTTTGTAACTATATTTCCACAGGGGAAAAAAAGCTTTCAAAAGTTCCTGCCATCACACTAGCCCAACCAATCGCATCTGACTCATTCTTATGCTTTCCTTCCAGCTCCCATTGATGAGCTATCAATGCTCCTCTTAAGGACAAAGCCTGTACTTATCTGTTAGATCCCATCACCTCTTAAAATTAAAAACACCATTCAAGCAATTCTCCACTCTCTGCCTAATCATTAAATGTTCTCTTTTTCCTGGATGTTCCCCATTAGCATAAAATGTAAAAACATTTCTTCCATTAATAAAGTAAGCGACCCTACTTCCCCCTGCAGCTCCTGCCCCATTATTGTCCATCCCTCTATACCAAACTCTTTGAAGAGTTCTCCATAAATACTGTTTATAATTCCCATTTTCTCTTAAATGCACTATACTCAGACTTTTGCTCCTTTGAACAGCACTCATACCAAAGTTATCAGTAAACTTCATGTTGCTAAATCCAGTAGGTTTCACCTCACTTAATCTACTACAGAAGTTGACACTGTAAGCCATTAACCTACTTGAGACGTAAGCATTATGATGGCAAGGATTTGTGTGTTTTGTTCACAGCTGTATACCTAGTACCAAGAACAATTTCTAGTGCAGAGTACTCAGCAAATATTTGTTGAATGAATAATTTTCTTTCCAGTGAGTATTTAACTGTCATTTGTTTCCACTTTCTGAGTGGATACTACCAATATTTTGAGCCTATTCCTTTCCAATATGTTATTTCTAATATACTATGAAACAGATAAATGGATAATAGTGTTAAAATCTTGAGAAAAAAGACATATGTAGTCACTAAGTTAATGGCTGGAGGACTCTACAGTAATTAAAACATAAGAACCTGAATGAATTCATGTTTATCTTTAACTAGAAACTTTTTTTCTCTTTGATTTTGGTTTCTTGATTTCTTAAAATGTGGTTAATTTTACTAGATAAGAGCACTTGGGATAAGTGAACTATAACAATAATCAGTATTAATAATTTTTCAAGATTAATATATAAGGCCCTTGAGTGGTTTTTTTTTTCCAATGGGATGTTGACGTGATTGACAGAAAGATGCCAAGAGGTACAATGTTTCGCTGTACAGTTTCATTAATCTTAAGGAACAAAGGAGATTTATTGGGAAGTTAATGAAGCTTAACCTTCAGGACCCCATACTTGCACAGGCCCCTTCTAAGGCCCTGGGAGGTGCAAGCACTGCATTCACATGGTCATGTTTTTATATAAAATGCAAAAACAAGCTATTTTAACCACAAGTTGAACAGATCACTGTTACTTTCCTCTCCAACAAGACTAAGCCCTAAAATGTGTGCAGCCTGGGCAAGAATACAAATGGTGGTTCCATCCTGTAGCCAAACCCCAGTTCTACTCCAGACTCTATCTAATAGGTCAAGGGTCCTCAGCTTGCACGTCGCCCCAACCCACACATTTGAGCTCCATCTACACTCTCCCTACCTCCAATCCTGAAAATATCACCTCCCCCACCAAGGCCTTGGGACTCATATAACTGGAGTGCTGAAAAAGAAGATGCCCCTGGGGGAAATTCATGCCTTGGAAGCAGGCTTGAGGCTCTGTGGAGCAGGGAGTGCCGGGGTTCCAGGTATCTGGGTTACGGTTATAAGGGATAAAGGGGATAAGAGCGGGGTTCAGCACAGGCTTGGGGAGGACAACCATTTTCATGGTCCATCAGACTCCTTGCCCCAAATCTAGGAGCAACTCTGAGGTCACTAACTCTGACCTCCTCCCTATTACAATTCCCCTCAAATGAGATGACACTGGAATGGCCACTGGAATCTAACAGATGGTTGATGTGGGGATAAAATTTCTTTTTTATTTAGTGGAATATGTATCTATACAGCTTGCAGTCACTTCCAGGTATAGTTTAATTGGTACTGACAATTCTGGTATAGAAATTGTGTTTAGGAACCCTCGCTCTGCTCCCTATACTGACTCACTCATTGAGGTGACACAAAGGGCAGGGCCGGGGGTCACATCACAAAGTGATGCTCTCGAACCTGGAGCTGGAATATGTGAGAAGCATGCGAGAAACAAGGTTTGAGGAATATGCAGACAGAAGCTGGTGAATAAGAAACAAAGTTTGAAATGACATAGCCAGAACAGTATATTTGCAGGAAGGTCTTCTAAATCTTATGCTGCATATGTGAAAGAACTTGATAGAGGTTTTCCCAAATTTGAAAAAAAAAAAAATCCTTAAAAAAATGTACATGGCTTCATCAATAACAAGTCATAAAGCCAAAATAAACTTTTTTAAAATTATCAATAATAAAGTCAATCAACCATGTTACAGGAAAAATTAACTTTCTATTCTCTCTATAGAAACTACTTTAAAATCACTGCCACACAAAGAGGTGATCAGAGAACATATAGCCAAAGACATAGGGGGAAAAGGTGTTAAAGGTGTTATTTCTCTGAGATTTGTGATGCTTGTAGTATTTATCAGCTTTTAAAATATATTTACCATAATTTATCTAATTAGATACTTTTATATCCATAATCTTACATTATTTTTCTTAAAAAAGAGGTCCCAATATTATATAAACTTCAGGCCCCATAAAACTTGGATCCACCCTGGCCAAGAATAAGGAATTATATCAGTTTGAAGGTGAATATTCAAAGTAGAAGACAGAACAATGTACTCTCAGACTAGTAAGGCCCTTCCCAAGACTCCAAAGGTCCTCTGGAAGAAGCACAGCTGTTCTAGATGCCACCTGCACAGAAAGAGGATTCCACCAGCCATGAGAAGCTCATCTTGACCATTTTCATGGGGAGAAGGCTACATGTCCTTTTCCTCCCACACTCTTCACCAACTCTTTTGGAAACTCCAGCTACAGGCCTGTCTGTTCACCAGATCCTAATAACAGGTGCAAATCGACACTCACACAGCCCACACCCAAACACACTTTGCTCTATTTTTATTGCAAAACTTGATGAATAGAGCTCAGTTTTCAGCAGTAACGCTCAGCATGTCCAGACTTTAGGTCAGTCTGAGGACCACGCTTGTGTTCTCCCTCCAAAGAATTCCATTTAAATGATGGAAAGGATGCTGTTTCCAAAGCAAGACTTTTTAAAATATTAAATATTTTAAGGCACTTTCTAAGTACTATTTTTGACCCCACTTTCAACGCGGAAATATAATGAACAAGAATGAGATTTGGCCTGGGTCTAGATATTAGATTAAAACAGAAAGCAGATACTTTCAAAGTCAATTGCTGCCTGCAAACCATCCAGTAGATTACAGCACTGTGGCAAACTTCATCTATATTGCATGTCAATGTGGCTAGATTCTAGAATCAGCATGTAATAAATGCTGGTGCACCTCGCCTGTATATTTCATAGATAAATGGGTAAGTCCCCGTGTCACACATGTGAACCACCAGAAGAGGTAAGTCGAGAGAGCTAAGGAGAGTAGAAACTTTTTTTTTCTTTACAAACTTACAGCACATTGGGTAAATGAAACAGTTCTGAAATTGTTGCCGCTCTCTCAAGCTTTTTTTCATACCAAATCAGACAAGACTTGTAGCCATTATTAAATGTGTGTGGAGCTGCTAGTTAGAAGCCAGAGAGGTATTCTGCCCTACTTTTCTCAGTGTCTGATATTGAAGCTATCACTGTAACTGACAAGAGCCCTGTACTCTCTTGCCAGGAGGCAAAACCAGTCTGGGGAGCAGCGCTCACTGATTGCATATTCTTTCCTTGGAGCTATGACAAGAGCTGATCTGTGCTGCCAAGTCCAGTTACACAGACCAGCACTGCCCCCTTGTTTCTCATAGAATGCTAGAAGCCCTGACTTCTTATGAGAGTGCCAAAATAAATCTGCGGTGTTCAATACGGATGAGCACACGTTTATACATTTTATTCTAACAGACTAGTCGAGTCATATCTTAGAGTGTGTCTAGTAAATAATTATTTATGGAGTGAATAAACTCTTCCTGGAAAAAATACATGCCAATGCTGCCAAGCTAATCATCTGAAAACAGTTACAAAAATTAAATAACTTTGACTGTCCTTTTAGTCTAGCCTTTCAAGACAGACTATAATTTTACTTCCTTTTCTCCCTTTTTATCAAGCCTATACCCTTGAAGCTAAATTAACATATTTTCTTCGCTGATTCAACTAAGACTATCAAAAGATCCAAGTGAGGATAACAGGCCGTGCACCTGAGGGTTACTTTACCTTTAATGTTAAAATGTCACCTGCTAATAACGAAAGAGACAAAAAGTGCAATAAGGCATTCATTATTTTATGAGTTTCTTACCTAACAAGATTACTATATAAACTTTGTTGCTTACAAGCTATTTTAATGCATTCCCAATATAAATCAATAAACCAGAAATTCAATGAAAATTACCACAGATCTCTTTTATGTTATAGATTTTTTTGATTCTTTATATGTAACATTACATTGAAATTGTCATTATTCTTTGATATCAAGGTAAAAACCACTTCAACCAATATCTCATTTCACATAAAGGCTCACTTTCCAGTTATTAAGATTCCCTTGCATATATGCAAAGACATCTAGTATTCTAATTTGATATGTTTGGCCCATTGTAACAAGGTATAGGATACAATAGCATGAATATGTATAATTTTGAAGTTTAATGTATCCTTAGGGGCACTCCCTTTTTTCAGATAAGGAGACTAGAGCTGAAAGAAGTTCCATGACTTACCCAAGGTCAGAGAGCTCTGTAACCACAGGTCAGAGCTAGAACGAAGTTTCTCCAACTCTTGGTCCCCATGTTCTTCTTCCGTTACAACATGCACAGCAACCTTAAGAAAGAAAGATTGATATCAAAATATAAAAAAGTCTTGATTTGAAAAATTATTAAAGGCATGCTATTTACCTATTTAGCATTAGATTAAAATGTGAGCAAAGTAATCAAACAAAATTGTATTAGTAATTACTTTTACCTTTTAGTGAATGGGGTTTAAGTTTGGAAAGACTTAAGAGGGACACGTGTCGGTGCCAGAAATTAAAGCTATAGTGAAAGAACTACTGTTAAATTGTTGCTTTAAAATGTAGAGAAAGGCTTCGGGGAAGATGGCGGAAGAGTAAAAAGCAGAGATCACCTTCCTCCCCAAATATACACCAGAAATACATTTACACGTGGAACAACTCCTACAGAACACCTACTGAACACTGGCAGAAGACCTCAGACCTCCCAAAAGGCAAGAAACCCCCCACGTACCTGGGTAGGGAAAAAGAAAAAAGAATAAACAGAGACAAAAGGATAGGGACGGGACCTACACCAGTGGGAGGGAGCTGTGAAGGAGGAAAGGTTTCCACATACTAGGAAGCCCCTTCACGGGTGGAGACTGTGGGTGGGGGAGGGGGAAAGCTTTGGAGCCACCGAGGAGAGCACAGCAACAGGGGTGCGCACGGGGGGCAAAGCGGAGAGATTCCCGAACATAGGATCGGTGCCGACCGGCACTCACCAGCCCGAGAGGCTTGTCTGCTCTCCGGCCGGGGCGGGCAGGTCTGGGCGCTGAGGATCCGGCTTCCGTCTGAGCGCAGGGAGAGGACTGCGTTGGCGGCGTGAACGCAGCCAGCAGGGGGTTAGTGCACCACGGCTGGCTGGGAGGGAGCCCAGGGAAAAGTCTGGACCTGCCGAAGAGGCAAGAGACTTTTTCTTCCCTCTTTGTTTCCTGGTGCGCCAGGAGAGGGGATTAAGAACGCTGCTTAAAGGAGCTCCAGAGACGGGCGCGAGCCGCGGCTAAAAGCGCGGACCCCAGAGACGGGCATGAGACGCTAAGGCTGCTGCTGCCGCCACCAAGTAGCCTCTGTGCGAGCACAGGTCACTATCCGCACCCCCCTTCCAGGGAGCCTGTGCAGCCTGTCACTGCTAGGGTCCCAGGATCCAGGGACAACTCCCCCGGGAGAACGCACGGCGCGCCTCAGGCTGGTGCAACATCACGCCGCCCTCTGCCGCCACAGGCTCACCCCGCACTCCGTGCCCCTCCCTCGCCCCCGGCCTGAGTGAGCCAGAGCCCCCGAATCAGCGGCTCCTTTAACCCCGTCCTGTCTGAGCGAACAACAGACACCCTCCGGAGACCTACACGCAGAGGCGGGGCCAAATCCAAAGCTGAGCCCCTGGGAGCTGTGAGAACAAAGAAGAGAAAGGGAAATCTCTCCCAGCAGCCTCAGAAGTAGCGGATTAAAGCTCCACAATCAACTTGATGTACCCTGCATCTGTGGAATACATGAATAGACAACGAATCATCCCAAATTAAGGAGATGGACTTTGAGAGCAAGATGTATGATTTTTTCCCCGTTTCCTCTTTTTGTGAGTGTGTATGTATATACTTTTGTGTGAGATTTTGTCTGTATACCTTTGCTTCCACCATTTGTCCGACGGTTCCATCCGTCCGTTTTTTTTCTTTTTCTTTAATAATTATTTTTTTATTTTAATAACTGTATTATATTTTATCTTACTTTATTTTACTTTATCTTCTTTCTTTCTTTTTTTCTTCCTTCTCTCCTTCCTTCCTTCCTTCCTTCCTTCCTCCCTCCCTCCCTCCTTTCTTTCTTTCTTTCTAACTTTTCTCCCTTTTATTCTGAGCCGTGTGGATGAAAGGCTCTTGGTGCTGCAGCCAGGAGTCAGTGCTGTGCCTCTGAGGTGGGAGAGCCAACTTCAGGACACTGGTCCACAAGAGACCTCCCAGCTCCACGTAATATCAAACGGTGGAAATCTCCCAGGGATCTCCATCTCAACACCAGCACCCAGCTTCAATCAACGACCAGCAAGCTACAGTGCTGGACATCCTATGCCAAACAACTAGCAAGGCAGGAACACAAACCCACCCATTAGCAGAGAGGCTGCCTAAAATCATAAAAAGTCCACAGACACCCCAAAACACACCACCAGACGTGGACCTGCCCACCAGAAAGACAAGATCCAGCCTCATCCCCCAGAACACAGGCACTACTCCCCTCCGCCAGGAAGCCTACACAACCCACTGAACCAACCTTAGCCACTGGGGACAGACACCAAAAACAACAGGAACTACGAACCTGGAGCCTGCAAAAAGGAGATCCCAAACACAGTACGATAAGCAAAATGAGAGGACAGAAAAACACACAGCAGATGAAGGAGCAAGGTAAAAACCCACCAGACCTAACAAATGAAGAGGAAATAGGCAGTCTACCTGAAAAAGAATTCAGAATAATGACAGTAAAGATGATCCAAAATCTTGGAAATAGAATAGACAAAATGCAAGAAACATTTAACAAGGAACTAGAAGAACTAAAGATGAAACAAACAAAGATGAACAACACAATAAATGAAATTAAAAATACTCTAGATGGGATCAATAGCAGAATAACTGAGGCAGAAGAACGGATAAGTGACCTGGAAGATAAAATAGTGGAAATAACTACTGCAGAGCAGAATAAAGAAAAAAGAATGAAAAGAACTGAGGACAGTCTCAGAGACCTCTGGAACAACATTAAACGCACCAACATTCGAATTATAGGGGTTCCAGAAGAAGAAGAGAAAAAGAAAGGGACTGAGAAAATATTTGAAGAGATTATAGTTGAAAACTTCCCTAATATGGGAAAGGAAATAGTTAATCCAGTCCAGGAAGCACAGAGAGTCCCATACAGGATAAATCCAAGGAGAAATACGCCAAGACACATATTAATCAAACTGTCAAAAATTAAATACAAAGAAGACATATTAAAAGCAGCAAGGGAAAAACAACAAATAACATACATGGGAATGCCAATAAGGTTAACAGCTGAACTTTCAGCAGAAACTCTGTAAGCCAGAAGGGACTGGCAGCACATATTTAAAGTGATGAAGGAGAAAAACCTGCAACCAAGATTACCCATCAAGGATCTCATTCAGATTTGATGGAGAAATTAAAACCTTTACAGACAAGCAAGAGCTGAGAGAGTACAGCACCACCAAACCAGCTCTACAACAACTGCTAAAGGAACTTTTCTAGGCAAGAAACACAAGAGAAGGAAAAGACCTACAATAATGAACCAAAAAAATTAAGAAAATGGGAATAGGAACATACATATCGATAATTACCTTAAATGTAAATGGACAAAATGCTCCCACCAAAAGACACAGATTGGCTGAATGGGTACAAAAACATAGACCCATATATTTGCTGTCTACAAGAGACCCATTTCAGACCTAGAGACACATACAGACTGAAAGTAAGGGGATGGAAAAAGATATTCCATGCAAATGGAAACCAAAAGAAAGCTGGAGTAGCAATTCTCATATCAGACAAAATTGACTTTAAAATAAAGACCATTAGAAGAGACAAAGAAGGACACTACATAATGATCAAGGGATCGATCCAAGAAGAAGATATAACAATTGTAAATATTTATGCACCCAACATAGGAGCACCTCAATACATAAGGCAAATACTAACAGCCATAAAAGCAGAAATTGACAGTAACACATTCATAGTAGGGGACTGTAACACCCCACTTTCACCAATGGACAGATCATCCAAAATGAAAATAAATAAGGAAACACAAGGTTTAAATGATACATTAAACAAAATGGACTTCATTGATATTTATAGGACATTATTCCATCCAAAACCAACAGAATACACATTTTTCTCTAGTGCTCATGGAACATTCTCCAGGATAGATCATATCTTGGGTCACAAATCAAGCCTTGGTAAATTTAAGAAAATTGAAATCGTATCAAGTATCTTTTCTGACCACAATGCTATGAGACTAGATATCAATTACAGAAAAAGATCTGTAAAAAATACAAAGACATGGAGGCTAAACAATACACTACTTAATAACCAAGAGATCACTGAAGAAATCAAAGACAAAATGAAAAACACCTAGAAACAATGACAATGAAAACACGACAACCCAAAATCTATGGGATGCAGCAAAAGCAGTTCTAAGAGGGAAGTTTATAGCAATACAACCCTACCTTAAGAAACAGGAAACATCTCAAATAAACAACCTAACCTTGCACCTAAAGCAATTAGAGAAAGAAGAACAAAAAAACCCCAAAGTTAGAAGAAGGAGAGAAATCATAAAGATCAGATCAGAAATAAATGAAAAAGAAATGAAGGAAACAATAGCAAACATCAATAAGACTAAAAGCTGGTTCTTTGAGAAGATAAACAAAATTGATAAACCATTAGCCAGACTCATCAAGAAAAAAAGGGAGAAGACTCAAATCGATAGAATTAGAAATGAAAAAGGAGAAGTAACAAGTGACACTGCAGAAATACAAAAGATCATGAGAGATTACTACAAGCAACTCTATGCCAATAAAATGGACAACCTGGAAGAAATGGACAAATTCTTACAAATGCACAACATGCCAAGACTGAATCAGGAAGAAATAGAAAATATGAACAGACCAATCACAAGCACTGAAATTGAAACTGTGATTAAAAATCTTCCAACAAACAAAAGCCCAGGACCAGATGGCTTCACAAGTGAATTCTATCAAACATTTAGAGAAGAGCTAACACCTATCCTTCTCAAACTCTTCCAAAATATAGCAGAGGGAGAAACACGCCCAAACTCACTATATGAGGCCACCATCACCGTGATACCAAAACCAGACAAGGAGGTCACAAAGAAAGAAAACTACAGGCCAATATCACTGATGAACATAGATGCAAAAATCCTCAACAAAATACTAGCAAACAGAATCCAACAGCACATTAAACGGATCATACACCATGATCAAGTGGGGTTTATTCCAGGAATGCAAGGATTCTTCAATATATGCAAATCAATCAATGTGACACACCATATTGACAAACTGAAGGAGAAAAACCATATGATCATCTCAATAGATGCAGAGAAAGCTTTCGACAAAATTCAACACCCATTTATGATAAAAACCCTGCAGAAAGTAGGCATAGAGGGAACTTTCCTCAACATAATAAAGGCCATAGATGACAAACCCACAGCAAACATCATCCTCAATGGTGAAAAACTGAAACCATTTCCACTAAGATCAGGAACAAGACAAGGTTGCCCACTCTCACCACTATTATTCAACATAGTTTTTGAAGTTCTAGCCATAGCAATCAGAGAAGAAAAGGAAATAAAAGGAATCCAAATTGGAAAAGAAGAAGTAAAGCTGTCACTGCTTGCAGATGACATGATATTATACATAGAGAATCCTAAAGATGATACCAGAAAACTACTAGAGCTAATCAATGAATTTGGTAAAGTTGCAGGATACAAAATTAATGCACAGAAACCTCTGGCATTCCTATACACTAATGATGAAAAATCTGAAAGTGAAATCAAGAAAACACTCCCATTTACCATTGCAAAAAAAAGAATAAAATATCTAGAAATAAACCTACCTAAGGAGACAAAAGACCTGTATGCAGAAAATTATAAGACACTGATGAAAGAAATTAAAGATGATACAAATAGATGGAGAGATATACCATGTTCTTGGATTGGAAGAATCAACATTGTGAAAATGACTCTACTACCCAAAGCAATCTACAGATCCATTGCAATCCGTATCAAACTACCAATGGCATTTTTCACAGAAGTAGAACAAAAAATTTCACAATTTGTATGGAAACACAAAAGACCCCGGATAGCCAAAGCAATCTTGAGAACAAAAAACGGAGCTGGAGGAATCAGGCTCCCTGACTTCAGACTATACTACAAAGCTACAGTAATCAAGACAGTATGGTATTGGCACAAAAACAGAAAGATAGATCAATGGAACAGGATAGAAAGCCCAGAGATAAACCCACACACATATGGTCACCTTATCTTTGATAAAGGAGGCAAGAATATACAGTGGAGAAAAGACAGCCTCTTCAATATGTGGTGCTGGGAAAACTGGACAGCTACATGTAAAAGTATGAGATTAGATCACTCCCTAACACTATACACAAAAATAAGCTCAAAATGGATTAAAGACCTAAATGTAAGGCCAGAAAGTATCAAACTCTTAGAGGAAAACATAGGCCGGACATTCTATGACATAAATCACAGCAAGATCCTTTTTGACCACCTCCTAGATAAATGGAAATAAAAACAAAAATAAACAAATGGGACCTAATGAAACTTCAAAGTTTTTGCACAGCAAAGGAAACCATAAACAAGGCCAAAAGACAACCCTCAGATGGGAGAAAATATTTGCAAATGAAGCAACTGACAAAGGATTAATCTCCAAAATTTATAAGCAGCTCATGCAGCTTAATAACAAAAAAAACAAATAACCCAATCCAAAAATGGGCAGAAGACCAAAATAGATATTTCTCCAAAGAAGATATACAGACTGCCAACAAACACATGAAAGAATGCTCAACATCACTGATCATTAGAGAAATGCAAATCAAAACTACAATGAGATATCATCTCACACCAGTCAGAATGGCCATCATCAAGAAATCTAGAAACAATAAATGCTGGAGAGGGTGTGGAGAAAAGGGAATGCTCTTGCACTGTTGGTGGGAATGCAAATTGATACAGCCACTGTGGAGAACAGTATGGAGGTTCCTTAAAAAACTAAAAATAGAACTAGCATATGACCCAGCATTCCCACTACTGGGCATATACCCTGAGAAAACCATAATTCAAAAAGAGTCATGTACCACAATGTTCATTGCAGCTCTATTTACAATAGCCCGGAGATGGAAACAACGTAAGTGTCCATCATCGGATGAATGGATAAAGAAGATGTGGCACATAAATACAATGCAATATTACTCAGCCATAAAAAGAAATGAAATTGAGCTATTTGTAATGCGGTGGATAGACCTAGAGTCTGTCATACAGAGTGAGATAAGTCAGAAAGAGAGAGACAAATACCGTATGCTAACACATATATATGGAATTTAAGAAAAAAATAATGTCATGAAGAACCTAGGGGTAAGACAGGAATAAAAACACAGACCTACTAGAGAATGGACTTGAGGATATGGAGAGGGGGAAGGGTAAGCTGTGACAAAGCAAGAGAGAGGCATGGACATATATACACTACCAAACGTAAGGTAGATAGCTATTGGGAAGCAGCCGCATAGCACAAAGAGATCAGCTTTGTGACCGCCTGGAGGGGTGGGATAGGGAGGGAGACGCAAGAAGGAAGAGATATGAGAACATATGTATATATATAACTGATTCATTTTGTTGTAATGCAGAAACTAACACACCATTGTAAAGCAATTATACTCCAATAAAGATGTTATTTTTTTAATGTATAAAAAAAAAACTATTACAAGTGATTTCATTAAAAACAAAACAAATACATCATGTTTAACTCATCGCCAGTTAAAATGATTAGTATCTCAGAATTACTGATATCTTACTATTGATTTTTTCTCTATATTGGAGCTATATGTGATAAATATGGTGTGGTAAATAGTATGTGAGAATACAGAACTTCTCTTTTTAAAGTGTTGTCTGCAGTAAATAAGTTAAAATACTCTGTGCATGAAGGTAATACTGATTTCTTAATTTGCTTATATTAAATTTAGCCCAAGAGGGTAATCTAAGAAATTCAACTACTCAATAAAGTTTGCTTCCTCATTTGAATAATTCATCTTTATATCTAGCTGCAGTATCTGGCAGCTTCCCACTCTTCTGTCCTCATGTTAATCATTATGCAAAGGTATTTACCTTAAAAACTTTTCATCTCATTAGGCTGCAAAAAATAATGTCTACATTTAGAAAGGAAAGTTTTGCTAGCAGCATACAGTTGGTGCTTTTTTTAAAAAGCAGAGTTTTCAATATCAGACAACTTAAGGTTACACAAAAGTCATTATAAAAGTCAATATAAATGTTAAAACATTACCATATCTATTAAGTAATCCTAAAAATAATCACTTTATTCAATAAACAATAACCTTGGTATGTCAAATTATTTTTAAAAAGTTCAACTTCCATACTGTAATAAAGATTCTAATTTGAAAAATATTGGTTCAAAACTAAACCCCTGTTTTTCTGCCCTGTTTCTTCTAATCTACTTTGTCTCCAGTATTCCCCACTTCCCTAAATGCAACCACAAAACATCCATGTGTTCATAGCTAGGAACCACCTGGGTTCCCTTCACTTTCCCACAGTCCACCAGCAAATGTTATCAGTTATCCAAAACAGACATAAACCCTCATCTATGCTCCCATTATTTTAAAAATAGCTTCACAATATACTTCTGGCTTTTGTTCTTGATCCTCTGCAGTCTGCTTTCCACACAGCAGCAGGAGTGATTCTTTGAAATGTTTCTTGAATCCTGTTTGCATCTGACTAAAAACCCTCAAAGGTTTTTTTTTTTTAATTGCATTTGGAAAAAAAAAATTTACAAAGAATTGTCATGGCCCTGTCATTACAGACATCTGCAATCTTGTTGACCTCTTCCTTACTCCTGTTAAGCCCATTTCCTCTTAGGCTTCCTAACATTTGCACATGTGGTTTTCTCTGTCAGGAATGCCCTTCCTTCTTTTCTCTTCATGGCACGTTCTGCTCATTGGTCATAACTCAGCTGAAACTTCTCAGAAAGACTTTCCCTTTCATCTCTATCTAAAATGGGTTCTGTGTATCCCACCCTCCCCAAGCCCATATGTTGCACTTACAGATCCAGTTGTTTAAGTCACCAACCTGTCACCATCTATATTTCTTTGATTTGGTTGCTAACTGCTTGTGGTTTAGCCTTTCTCCCCACCCTAAATATAACCTACTGGAGTGAAGAAACCATATCTCCAGTAGTTCACTAAAGTAACTCCAATGTTTAGCAAATTTAAATTAACGACTAATTGGTAAAGATGTGGGTAAAGTGTTAAAACTCTCATAGTTCCTGATAATTTTCATGCTTATAAAAATAAAAACAAAGAGATCTTAAGCATTTTCAAGTTAAAGAAAGAGTGTTCATATGGGTAAAGAAACCTAAGACCAAGCAGAACACATCTAAGTATGTGTTTTGATGACTGCACATTCCCTGATGACTACTGGGGGTATTTTTATTGGAGTCTTCCCAAGGCATTTGAAGTTAACAGAGAATTCCAGTGAAGTTTTGTTTTGTTTTGTTTTGTTTTTTTACATACTACATATCTTTGTCTATTTAACTACAGAAGAAATTCTTCATGGACCTGTGTTCTGGAGAATAGCAATTTCAAGATCAAATAATATCCAGTCATAACTGGCAGGTTATTCATAAATTGTGATGGATTTTTGCTGATGATGATGAGCACCCCTTGAAACTTGCACTCATTGGTGATACAGCTGGCAAGAGTTAGAGAACTATCTCAGGCTCTGGAGCAGAGGTTTTCCTCAGTGTGAAGCTAATTAAGCCACACATGGATCCTAACCCCTGAACTTGCCCTCATTAGCATCATACTATACCCAATGAAGCCAACTAGCTCGACAGACTGAAGGCCAAAATACTCCTACTGACATTCCACCTCTCATTTTCAGTCAGAGAGGAATCAGCTTTTAATATTTACCAGAAAGCCTGGTGATAAATTCCACAACTTAATTTAAAAGATATTTCAAATGGGATGTCAAGGTAACAGTTCAAAAACCTTTAGACTTTGTAGGTAAGGTCTGTTTATTGTTCTCTGAATTATATCATTTTCCCAAATAACCCGTGCTTCAGATTTGGAAAACTTATGATGCAAGCACAGAAGGCTTCACTTAGCATATGTAATATTTTCCTAGAAAGTGAATAATCACAAACTTTTGTGTATATATGTACATATGTATGTATGTTGTTTGTATGTATGCATATAAAACAGCAATTACAGAACATTGTTAATGTATATTTTCCCCAAACTCTGAATGCCATCATATTCACCAAGGCAACAAGTTGAAAGAGTATCATTATCATATTGATTTCTTTCAGTAAATGGACATTCTACTCTGAGTTTGGAGTGTTCTGAAACCTGCATTGCTCACTCCACTTGCACTCTTTCTGTTAGGTATTTTGTGTTCTAGTGAAAAATTTTAATCTTTGATGATTGGCCAAAGGAGTATAAGTGATAGTACTGAACTATCACAAAGAAAAACAATGGAAGAATGTATCAGACTGATGTTAACTTTTTCAATAGATCAAGGAACTAATACAAGAAATAAGAGAGAGATCACAGATATAAAGAACAAACTAGTGGTTACCAGTGGGGAGAGGGAAGGGGAAGGGACAAAATAGGGGTAGAGGACTAGGAAGTACAAACTATTAGGTATAAAATAAGCTACAAAGATATATTGTACAACACAGAGAATATAGCAAATCTTTTATAATAACTATAAATGGAATATAACCTTTAAAAATTTTGAATCACTATATTGTATACCTATAGCTTATATAATATTGTATATCAACTATACTTCAATTAAAAATATATGTATATATAAAAGAAGACTACAAATAACAAATGCTGGTGAG
Organism: Lagenorhynchus albirostris; assembly: GCF_949774975.1. Lineage (NCBI taxonomy): Eukaryota > Metazoa > Chordata > Mammalia > Artiodactyla > Delphinidae > Lagenorhynchus > Lagenorhynchus albirostris. Next base: position 63,370,791 of record NC_083102.1, read on the forward strand.
GATGTGGAAGAAAGGAACCCTAACATCATTGGTTGGAATGTAAAATTGGTGCAGCCCCTATGGAAAACAGTATGAAGCTTCCTCTAAAAACTAAAAACAGAACTACCATATGATGCATCAATTTCACTCCTTAGTATATATCCAAAGGAAATGAAAACACTAACTTAAAAAGATACATGCACCCCAATGTTCATAGTAGCATTATTCACAATAACTAAGATATGGAAGCAACCTAAGTGTCCATTAACAGATGAATCAATAAAGAAGATGTGGTATATATATATATAATGGAATATTACTCAGCCATATAGAAGAGTGAAATTCTGCCATTTGCAACGAGGGTGGACCTAGAGAGTGTTATGCTTAGTGAAATAAGTCAGATAGAGAAAGACAAATACTTGTTATCACTTATATATGGAATCTAAAATTAAAACGAATGTATATGACAAATTTGAAACAAACTTACAGATACAGAGAACACACCAGTTACTACCAGTGGGGAGAGGGAAGGGGGGAAGAGCAAGATAAGGGTATGGGATTAAGAGATACAAACTACTATGTATAAAATAGAAAAGCAGCAAAGATATATTGTATAGCCTAGGAAAATATAGCCATTATTTTGTAATAACTTTAAATGGTGTATAATCTATATAAATACTAAATCCTATGTTGTAAATCTGAAACTAATGTAATATTATAAATCAACTACACTTCAATAAAAAATAATAAACAATAAATAAGCTACACGTGGTACTTTCCAGAAGCTCTGCATACATTGCATTTATTTAGTAGAGAAAATGGTAGTTTTCAGCTTTGCCCTTACAAGGTGTTTTTTTTTTTTTTAAGGTGACATTATAAATATCTGGGACAGCATAAACATTATAGAAGAAGGGCCCTCTGCTATCTGATTGAGCAGGTAGTGATCCTAATTAACTTATAGTTTTATAAATGAACAAACTGCTTTCGACAAGGAGTTTATTCTATCCTAATTTCTTGAATGGTAAATCATAGAAAGATTCAAGTTAATTCAGATTAAGCGTGTTAACAGGATATAGCTTTTATATTTTGCAGTTCAACTGCACCTTTTAATACTTTAAATGGATTATAGGTATGGCCCTTATGAAGATATTTGCTGTAATTCTGTTAAAAGACTTTCGCTTATGGTTGTTGCTGTACTGGTGTATGAAACTTATACAATTAAACTCCAGTGTGGTACTCAAAAAATATATATTATATATATATATATAAAACATATAATATATATATTTATTGATAAGAAACTGAACTTCCTCTTCCTCCTAAAATTGGAAACAAGTCAAGATTATCCAGTCTAATCATTTCTATCCAACATTGTACTGGAAGCACAAGCCAGTGTAATAATGCAAAAACTAAATAAATAAATTTATCCAGAGTCAAAGGAAAAATGAAAACGTTATTCAGAGATGACATAATTTTATACACGGAATACTAAGAAATCTTCAAAATCTGCTAGAACTAATAAGTAAATTTAACAAGGTTGAATTATAAAAGGTCAACAAATAAAAATAAGCTGTATTTCTATATATCATAAAGACAATTTAAAATGAAACTTAAAATCAATAGAATCAAAAACATAAAAAAAACTAGGGATACATTTAGTAAAAATGTGTAAAACTACTGCCCTAACAATGATAAAACATTGCTGAGAGAAACTGATGAAGACCTTAATTAAATGAAGAGATATATCCCTTGCTTATGAAACAGAAGACTCAATATTATTAACATAACCATTATCCTCAAACTAATAAGTAGACTCAATGCTGTCCAATAAAATTCCCAGTAGACTTGTTTTTAGATATTGACAAGTTGAATTTTAAATTTATATGGCAATGAAGAAGCCCCACAGTAGCAAAAATAATCTTGAAATATAACAAAGTTGGAAGATTTACAATACTTGACTTAAAGACTTAACAATTGACCACATCAATCAAGACAGTATAATGCTGACATAGGACAAAGATTTTAGTAGAAAAGAAGTAACCACATGCCTACATGGTCTTTTCAACATACACCGAAGTAGCTTAATGGGGAAAGAAAAATCTTTTCAATAAATATCAACAGAACTATATAAACTGGAGAAAGATAAACCTGGGCCTATAACTCATACCCTGTACAAAAATTAGTTCAATATGGACTATAGTCCTCAATATAAAGCTAAAACTATAGAACTCCTTTAAAAGTACTTAGAATATTTTCATGACCTGGAGGTAAGCAAGGACTTCTTAGAAGCAAGAAAGCAATAACAATAAAGGAAAATATTGATAAATCAGACTTTCAGAAATGCAACAGTTCCTCTTCAAAAGACACCATTAAAACCAAAATTGGTAAGCAACAGGCTAGGAAGAAAATTTGTAACACATACATCTGACAAAGGATTTGTATCCAGAATATATAAAGAAATTTTATAACTCAATAATAAAAAGGCAAACAACTTAATTTAAAATGAGTAAAAGATACAAGCAGACACTTCACAAAAGAGTATGTACAAATGGCCAATGAACTCATTAAAAAAATGTTCAACATCATTAGAGATCAAGGAAACGTTTTAAAAAAACAAACCTCTAATAAAGTACCACTACACACCCACCAGAATGGATAAAATTATAGACCAAAAGCACCATCACATTTTAGAGAAAATGTAGAACTTTCATGCATTGTTGATAGGGGTGTAAAATGATACAAACACTTTAGAAAATGATTTGGAAATTACTTATAAAGTTAAACATACATTTATCCTATGATCCAGCAATTCAGTTCTTGATTATTTCCCAAGGTAAATGAAAATATATGTCCATGAAACAACTTGTACAAGAATGTTCACGTAGGGTTAGTTATAATAGTAAAAAGAAGCAATCCAAATATCTATCAACAATGAATAATATATTCATATCATAGAACACTACTAAGCTATAAAGAGGAATAAACTACTGATATAAGAAACAACATGAATGAATCTCAAAAAAATTATACTTAGTGAAAGAAGTTAAATCTTTCAACTTAAAATCCATCAGAAGCTTCCAGTCACCTATGGGATAAAGTGAAAACTGCTTTTCGTAACAGGCAAAGGCCTCCATTATCAGGTTCCAGCTTTATCTATCTCCACTTCTCTTAGCACTCCTGAGGTTTCAGCAATATTATATATATTTCAGGAGTTTGTAAACCCTTCTGTAAAGATAGTAAATATTTTAGACATTTCAGGCTGTATGATCTCTATCACAAATACTCAACTCTGCCACCAAAGTGCACAAGGTGCCATTGACAATAAGTAAAAGATAATGTGTGTTTCAATAAAACTTCATTTACTATTTACAAAAACAGGCAACTGTCTGCATTTGGCCAACAACCCATAGTTTGTGACTCTTGCTATAGTACTAACTGATCCCTCGACATAACACCAAGCTATACTCTACTCAAAAGAGTGCCTGCTATATGATTCCATGTTAGAATAGACAAAACTAATCCACGGTAAATAACACCAAGACAATCGCTGCTTTTGGTGGTCGTTCAAGGGACTGTCTGGGAAAGGGCACAGAGGAATCTTCTTGGATGGTGGAAACTTTATGTCTGATAGGCATGTGGGTACATGGGTGTTAACATTTTTCAAAGCTCAGTAAAAAAAAAAAAATCAAAACTGAAAACTATCACATATAAAAATTGATGCAGATACTAATATCTAGTGTTTATAATTAGTGTTCTATGTATTATGTAACTACAGTCTGTCATAAAGATTTTAATTAAATTCCCTTTAAAAGAACTCAAGAATTCTCCTCAGATTTATATAGTAATAAAATTGTTATACAGCAATGAAAACTTATTTCGAACAAATTTCAATACTAAGAATATTACGTTACACAATATAATTTTGTCCCTGTTGTGTAAGCCAAGCAGATTTCCACGACTGTAAATCATTATACAGAATTTCCAGGGAGATGCGACTTTTCACTACTAGAAATGAGGAATTAAATGGAAAAGCTGAATGAAACTAAACAGAGTAAGACTGCCATCAGATTTAAATATATCTTTTAAATGCTCTACATATATGTATATGAATATATATGTATGTGTGTGTGTGTGTGTGTGTGTGTGTGTGTGTATGGAAATATAGTGTGTTCCTTAATGGCTTGAGCTTTGAGGCTTGCGTTTCAGTGGGGCTCCACCACTTACAAGCTGCGTGACTGTGGGTAAGCCATTTAATCTTTTGGTTTCTGAGTTCCTCTTCTATAAAATGTAATAATAATAATATCTAACGAAGAGAGTTTTGTGAGGAATCTGTGAGACAATACAAGGAAAAATTGTTCTAAAGTATTTAGAGCAATACTTTAGACATATTGTGGGCTCAATAAAAGTTAGCTGTATTGTTATTATTTTATCAAATATGTCCATAAAGATACAGATATTGATACAGGAGTGAATATGAATATAGATATAAAAAAGCACTAAACATTTTAACAATGGTTTTCCCTGGGCAGTGGGATTATGCACAATTGTATAAACACTTTATGCTTTCTACATTTCTTCAATAAAGATTTTTGTAATCAAAAAGAATTTAAATCTGGAAAAAAAATTTTAAAAATGTTATCTCCCAAAATCCCAGGCAAACATTCCAGTGCCCTCCAAGGTAGTCCAGCTGTCCTTGAGATATGCAGACACCATCCTAAGTGAATTCTGTGCTATAACTGTGAAAATATCTCCTCAATAATTAAAGCATTAGCCAGTTGGCCTTTTCCATAAAATCATAACAGAAATGGCTGATCACCACATTACGTAGGAAATTCTGTATCCCATGGCTGGTGATTAATAGAATGGCATATTCCATCGACACTGTCATACTAAGCAACAGTGTTCTCTCCATGCAGCCATAGAAGTGGGTACGCTGTTCTGAGCCAATCTAAGGTGATTACCACGGAACAGCACTCATTTTACTAACAGCAAGGCATATTATCCTTCATGCATGGTGTAGCATCCAAGTTTAATAAGATTCTGAAAGTGAAACTGAGGACATTTGGGAAAAGGACCCTAAATCCTGCAGAAAGTATTTTGTCACCTCTTGTTTATCACTTGTGTGTCAAACAGCCATCTCGATTACACTAACGACTCAATTTAATAGAAGGGCAAGTGGATAGACCATAACAGAAAGAAGGCAATGTTGGTATTACAGACTTGAAAGTTTGATTAAAGGAGTAGAAAAATCATCTCTCTTGTGCTATAGACATCCCATTGGCTGGGGGTCAGGGAATAAAATAGAAGACCATTTTATATTAGGAGTATAGATAAGTAAGAAAGTAGCCTTTTAAATTACAATTTTGGGTGAGGCTAACTGAGTATCAAAGACCAGGACTGGCTTTATGTTGAGTATTCTGGGGATTGTGATAGCCGTGCCACACTCCAACCCAGCCCACCCTACTATCAGTGTTCTTTCTAAAAGCCAAATCCTTACATTTAAAAAACCCGTCAGGGCTTCCCTGGTGGCACAGTGGTTGAGAGTCCGCCTGCCAATGCAGGGGACACGGGTTCGTGCCCCAGTCTGGGAAGATCCCACGTGCCGCGGAGCGGCTGGGCCCGTAAGCCATGGTCGCTGAGCCTGCGCGTCCGGGGCCTGTGCTCCGCAACGGGAGAGGCCACAACAGTGAGAGGCCCGCGTACCGGAAAAAAAAAAAGAAAAAAAAGAGAAAAAAAACCCGTCAGAAGCTCCACCATCACCTACAGAATAATGGGAAACTGCTTTACTTAGTAGGCAACGCCTTCCATAATCAGGCTCCAGCTTCGTCTACTTCTACTCCTGTTGGTACTCCTGAGGCCTCGGCAATGGTACTTGCTGATCTCTTAACACAACACCTTGCTTTTGCATACAGCAATGCCTCTGTATATGTCGGTTTTGCCTACATAAAATGTCCCTTTCTCTGAATTATTCCTACTCATCCTTTAAAATTAAGGTTTTTTTTTAATTTTCCAAATTCCAAATAGAGTTGCTTATACCTCTTCTGGGCTGCCCATACCTCGTACATGGGTACCACATTAACATAGGGATTATTGACACATGCATTTGTTTTCCTAGAGGACTATGTGTTTCAGGACAGCAGGGCAGAGATTGTGTCTTCTTTAATTGAAGTATAGTTTATTTACAATATTGTGTTAGTTTTAGGTGTATATTATGGTGATTCAGTAGTTTTGCAGATTATACTCCATTATAAGTTACTACAAGATAATGGGTATAATTCCCTGTGCTATATATTATATCCTGTTACTTACCTATTTTATATATCTTAGTTTGTATCTGTTAATCCCATATGTCATATTTGACATATTTTCCTCTGTGAGCAGTATGACTAATATATCTCAATAGAGATACACATGGTACTCATGTACCAACCAATCAGAAAAGCCCAGAGCCTAGTTAAGCTTTCTAGCTTTCTTTGGTTAATATCAAGTCCCTAGAATAGAATAGCATTTACTAAAGTGTACTACATGCAACCTCAATTCCACAGGGTGTTAATATTTATTATATGAAAAGAGGATTCTGTGATCAAATCAGTAAACAGTAAAATGTTGTCTCTCACCAGGACTCCTCAGAGCCTTTAATACATTACAGATTAAAAAAATTTCATATCTTAATATATGTGGATATATTATACAAGAATTATTGCATATATGACCATGACCCATTTTTTTCCGGGGCACCTCTCAATGTACTAGTGGTCTATGAAATACACTTTGAGAAATTCTGCTCTCTCACCCAAAAGAAGGATGTAAGGAATGTGAGATATTTCAAGAGTATCATGGCAGGCCATTCTCAGTATGACAAGACAGACAAGGGAATCACCACAATTGGTACTGCACCATCTCACCAAAGTAAAATGTACCCCCCAAATAAGAAAGTTCCATATATGTGAACAGTCAGATGTTATTTTTCTTGATCACATTTAAATTGCTTGTCCAAATGAAAAAAAAAATGGAAGCAATTGCAGATAAAGCAAGTATCTATATTAGTTAAAACAGAAATAGAAGACTTGGAGTCAGCATTAGGGAGGTGGAGCATGCACTGTCTCATCTAAAATTTTGTCTTAGAATTTCCTGTGGAGTAACTTAACATACAAAAAAGATTACACTAAATGTCTTGAATTAGAATATAAACAATAACAAAGGTACATCCATGGGTTTTTCATGTGGAATGCTAAATAAATCATATTATACAAATGACGTGTAGACTCTCACCTGCGTGTGAGCATAGATATGGAAATATGACTTTGGGGGTCAATAATCATGATCAGGGAAGGCAAATCATGGAGTGGCACCTATTAAGATAGACTTGAGATCACAGATAAGGTGCTGGGAGCCCAAGACATGGGTAAGCAATGGTTAATACACAAAATTTCAGGCCAATAACTGGTCCAACTCTGTCTATGGATAGAGAATATTCATCTAGTCAATAGAGGCTCAGCAGCAAGACTTTAGTCTGATATAACAGAAACTGGTTAAAATTCAAATAAGCTTCACATCCTAGAAAACTAGAGATTATGTACTGTTGTATAATCAGAGACTCTTTGGCACAATTGATTAGCGTGTTTGGCTGTTAAATAAAAAGTTAACAGAGTCCTGAATTTAATTCTACTTTCTGCCTCTTCCTAGCTCTGAGATCTTTGGAAACGTAACTTGTGGGAAACTCACAAGACTACCGAGACAATTAAATGAAATAATGCACATAAATTAACTAGAACCATCTCTATCACTCAAAAGATGTTTAGTAAATATTAGCTATTATCATCATTGACATATTTCCAGGATAGTAGTTAGGGATCAGGATGAAGCAGAAAGCTACTTAGATTAAATAACTGGGAACTTATGTTGTAGGAACCTCTTCATCAGAATAGAGGCCAAGAGAAAAACCAGGATACGGTTTAGATATTCAGCAAACAACACTGGACAATGTCCTAGTTCTAATTCACAGCCAAGCATCTCAGGTTTAATGTCAGGCCTCAGTGCTCCTTGTGGCACCGCCATTACCCTGGTCAACCTAGCTAAAGGTGCCAATAATGCTTCACATTCTCTGTCTCTCTATCTCCTTCTCTCTCTCTATCTCTCTCCTGAAGGTATATTCAGTATATTTAGAGCTTGCATTCATCAATTCGTTTCTTCAGTGAGAGGCATGAGTACAGTGCACAGCATGGAGCTGAACATGACCTGCATCTGAACCTGTGCTTCACCTTAGCAGCTAGGTCACCTTCAACAGGCCTAGTAATATGCCCATTTTAACTTTTAGGCTTCCTAAGATGAGAGAAATACCTGCCTCAGGCAGGACTTGAGCAGGAACTAGGGCAGAACAGAGGCCATAATTGGGAGATGTCTGAGGATGAAGAAAGTAGAGGCTGGAGGTAGACAAAAAGGAACTAGACTTGCTGTTCACTTCCTGTTTCACTAAATCTAGCCCTGACCTTTTTCAACAACGTTCAGTGTTTGAGGCCCCCTACCAACTTTCCTCGGTTCTCTTTTCCTAATCACACTTCTTACTGATCTTCTGGTAGGTATGGTTCTTCATTGGGCAGAGAGTACACAAGGGTCACCTAAAAAGTCTTTGTAAGTTAATGCTGCCCCTATCACTACTGAAAGAATCGGAGGTATGTGTTCTTGATTCTGTGGATGGCAGGCCAATGTCAACAGAGAAGGTAACCCAAGCAATTCTGAAACACAGACACAAAGATATGATCATCTTTGAAAACACTGCTCTCACCTTGATCTTTTGGTCAGACAAGGAAACATAATTACCCAATGCCAGATTTGGGTATATACACATTCACCTGTGCTCATCCACCTGAATGTCATCACTAATCCATGTCTCATATTCTTTTCCTATAAACTTCAGCTCAAAATTGGACAATTAAAAATGGAAACTGTAACTTTTAATTATACAAGGTGGACAAAATTTGATATGCAGTTATCTCCCTTAATATACACTACGTAAACAGAAGCAGAATATTTGCCCTTCTCATATTATCTGAAATGCAAACTGTTAGAGCCACTGAATCACCTACAAAGCTTATAATAATTTTAAAAATCAGCTTCTGAATTGTTCTTTCTTTGGTTAGAGTCATTATTTTGACTGGCATACCCCGTAAAAGTTTTGCAAGTAACGCAAAGAGGTTGCTAAGTGGAAAATATTTCAAGAGCTTTGAAAATATAAGCTTGACAGATTCCTAGACTTCAAGCCCTCAGTTTACAAGAAAATTCATTGCCCACACATGCTGTAGCATTAGAATGCAGTATGTGGCATTAAATCGAAAAAGAGACAGGCAAATACCTACAGCTCTATGCTGAAGTAAATTTAAAAAAACGAAAACAAAAAACTATCACCCAGAGAAGGAAAAAAAATTAAGTATCAGGGAAAGAAATGACTATAGAAAGCACCATGGGAATGTTTTAAACTATTATTTTCTGGGCTCTGAATTTGAGCTAGTAAGAGACCATCAGCTTCTTCAAATGGCTTCAACAGATGGCAAATAAAAATTACCAATGAATACACTGGGACCTTGTTTTACAGTTCTGTACTTTTGAAACACATTACAAAGAAGTAAAACTGAATACCCTCCATAAATATGATTGTAACAGTTATAGAGGTGACAAGCACGAAGTCGGGCAGAGGGGGAAGACATTATAATTTTTGTGTTTTGCAGTATGTCAGTTTGTGCAACCAGGAAGCTACCATTTCCAGAGGAAATTACAACAGGTGTAGCAGTCAGCAATTCAACACACTCACCTGGCTTTCCCTGGCAATGAGGAAAAGGTTCATTCTAAGTCTTAGAAAAATGTGCAAGGATCGTCATTAGGAGCAACAGTTGAACAAAAGGAAAACAACTGTAGTCTATTTAGGAAAAAAATAGTAATTTTGCAAGGGGATATCTTTATTAGTACTGGTTCTTTGTGCCTGAATTTAACAGTTCTCAAGCCTTTGTCTTGGCCCAGAAAATATAATTCTCACAGAGACACAACTATAACCTCAAACTACTCATTATGGCCTTGGTTGTGAAAGACATAATAAGAACAAATAATTAAAGACTGTTCTCAGTAACATGTTCTCACCAATTTAGTGCCCAGAAAGACTGAGAAAGAGAGGAAGAGGAGAGAGAACAGCAGAACATTCTCAACACTCAAAAGAGCAAATCACCATAACTTGGCTTTGGGCAGTCTATACATATTATTTTTCAGATTCTTTTCCATTATAGGTTATTACAAGATATTGAATACAGTTCCCTGTGCTATATAGCAGGTCCTTGTTGTTTATGTATTTTATATATAGTAGTGTGTATCTGTTAATACCAAATTCCCAATTTATCCCTTCCTACCCTTTTCCCTTTGGTAACCATAAGTTTGTTTTCTATGTCTACTTCTGTTTTGTAAATAAGTTCATTTGTATAATAATTTTTTTTAATTTTAAATGATACAAATGTGCAGTTTTTTAAATTAGAAACATACAGTGGCTAAACCATATATTTCATTGTTACATAACAAACAGCAACAGAACAAGAATGGTATTGGTGAGTATAATTAAGGGAATACAACATGTTTTTAACAAGCTGAAGCCAGAATACATTGTTTTAAGTGTTCCCATAGACTTTTCCAAGGTTCAACATTTTTAAAAAATCTAAATAATAAAGGACAAATAAAATTGTATAATAAAAGAAGGCTTTTTGTGAGTTCTGAGTTAGGTGATTACCTTTCCTCTCATGTTTCCTAAATAGTGCAGCTGCTATATTATTTTGCCATACACATCCTTGCATGAGCTCTTTTGCTGGTGTACGTATATGCTACGAAGAAAAGACTCAGCGACTAGTGTTTATCCAATAATAGCAGAGCCCTATTCACAACCCCAGCAAACATATAATGAATAGAAACAAGTCCAAATTGTGCCAACTAGATCGTTGCTGACCCTGCAGGACAATCTACTGTATTTCAAGGCAACTATCAGTAACATAGGCAAACAAATGTGAAATGGCTTAAATTTTAATTTGGAGTATGCAGCTGGTTCTGTTGTTTAACTTCCATCTGTTAACCCTTCCTCCTTCTTACCAAAACCTGAATCTTTTTTAGGTATTCACACCTCCCACAAACAGCCCAAATGACTTATGGGACACAGTATTTCTAACTGACGGTATTTGTTTCTCAAATGTTCACCCAGCCATTATGACATCCAGTGGGAGATACTGCAAAAAAGAGAGAATTGAATATCTGTGCACATCCTATTCTAGTCATCTGGACATTGTCCAAACTTAAGCAGCAAATGAGGCTTTTTATCAAATCCTAATAGTGCAATTTGTTTTATATCCAATTGATTGTGAGGTTAAAACAAAATTGGAGAATAAGAATGATATCTTGTAGTAAGCGTAATACTAAAAATAAGTTCTTTCTTAAACAGGTCAACAAAAAGTATAGCAAGAGAGAAGCAAGATGAAAATGCTTAATAAAATCAGTCCAAACCTTGCTTGACTTCAAGGACACAGTTCATGTATTACTTTGTGTTATTTGCACTAACAAGATAAACCTATTATTGTCAATAAAATTAACAATCAAGACAGTTTTGTTTTCTGACAAGCAAGCTGCAGCTTAAAATACTAAAAATGGAATGATGTGGATATGTCCTCATCTCCTATTCAACATACTTGAGGAAGATTACTTCTTATGCTTTACATTAAGATCAACTACAACACCTAAGCAACTGCCATTAGCAGGCATGTTTACAACATTTTTCATGTGGCTCCTTCATGTCCTTCTCAGTGGTCAGTTCATAAGGGCATATGACTTGGTGCCACTCTCGTGTCCTTCATTAAGTCACCTTTTCTCACAGTAAAGTGCTTAGGGCGTCTCTTAGACTACCTAGCCAATGCTATCCTAGGAAACTCTTTCTGTTATCACTCTATTGAAACAAAATAAAACAAAAATGTATTCAGCAAACCTATACCTATGACAGAGCTAGACCCTTTGGCATGTGTCATTTCATTTTAATCTTCACTACTCTGCGAGATAGCTATTAATAGCCCTGTTTTATGAATTATGAAGCTGAGGAGTCATGACTTGCTGAAGGTTAGAGAGCTGCTCCATCAGCTTGGCTGTACTGATCCCACATCTTTGAGGCTGGAACTTTTTTTTTTTTTCCACAGCTGCCTTCCTGTTGAACTTCTCAGAGTTGTCCAGTGTTCACAATACACTTTCACATTCTGTGTCACTGTAGTGATTGTTCAGTGAAGATACTGGAATGTTTTCCCAAGAGTCAAAAACAAATTAAAGACCTAATTCACAAATGACAACATCCATGGATGAAAAATAAAATAGCTAGGCTACAAGTGTAAGAGACTATTTCTTTCGAAAGTCTGCAGTCTGCATACACAGATAAGTGATTAGTGTTCCACGATTTGTATGCAGCTGATAGCTTGTCTGAACCCTTCAGGTTATGACCATGACACTAGGATACTTTTGATTTTCTTCTTAATTGAAAATCACATAGTAACGATGGCCAAGTTCTGTGTAACGCAATCTCATCATCTCTCAGGGGCAATCAATGACTTCAAAGCTGTCTGGCACTAACAGAAGTGCATTCAAATAGCTTTCAGAAGAACACAATCACTGTCTTCTCTTTTCTAATTTTTCAGCACAATAGTTTAGAGCAGTGCGGGGGGAGGGAAGTGTGTGACTAGAAGAGAAGGTGTGACTTTTTATCTTGGTTTTATTTCTTTCTAACTGGGTTACCTTGCGCAAGTCACTTAACCTCTCTGGGCCTCAATTATATCATATGTAAAAACTGGAGATAGTAATACTTGACCTGCCAACCTCACAGGGCAATTAGGAGAGAATCATTTGACAAAAGGTGGATGCAAAATGTTATGTAAATATAAGGGGCAGGCAAGAAAACCTAGAGATTTTCAATCAAGTAGATGACTTTTACTTTTCTATCCAATTTTTAAAATTTAACATTCTATAATGTAGGAAAATGAGAATTTTTGCAAGAATTGTCTTAAAAATTTATTAAGCTTTCCAGCAAGGTTTTTATTTTTCTCAAATAAAGTGTTGTGAGTTTTTGGTTTATTTAGATTGTTTTGATTTTACAAGCTATACATGCTCTTGAAGAAATTTTTGGAATAATATATAAAATAGTGTGAAAAATTACCCATGACAAATTCCACAGATAACATTTTAATTTATTCATTTCCATGTCATTTCTTTGCACACATTTATAAATAAATGTATATTGTTAATATAAAATTAGACTCATTTTTTGAAGTTTATTTTTTCACTTATCAAGAATTTTATGCAGATTTTCTGTGGAAACATGAAATCTTTACATAAAAACCCACTATTTCATGAGTAATGTAACATTTAATTTTTGAACAAACAGGTTTCTTTCAAATTTATACCACCATCAATAATTAAACGATAACCATCTTTATATGTAAACTATTTACTAGTTTTTGAGTACTGTTTTATGGTTGGTCCCTAGAAGTACGATTTCCAGGTTAAACATTTTGAATATTTTTAAAGCTTTTGTTACAGATTGAAAGATGGCTTTCATAAATGGTGTTAATTTACATGCCACAAGCTATGAATGAAGCTCCCTATCTTATGTCACCACCAGAATTAAACGTCCTATCACACACTCACACACACACATGCACACACACATTGCACAACACACAACAGTGCACAGTAGCATCTATAGAGATGATGAAAACACATCGGTTTGTAGTCAGATCTCAGATTGGTAATAAACACTTTTACATGGCTAACAGACACTTTCCAGTACCCTGTGGTGATACTACTTAAGAAACTGAGGATATGCATCTTTTTGTCACTGATTATTTACTTAGGAGAGATTAAAAGTGAATGTATTGGGGAAAAAATTTATGAATAGTAAAAACAAACTTTATGTACATTCTCAAATTGCTTTCCACCACGATCATGTTGATTTAGTTTCCCACAAATGATATTTTTCATTCATTCATTCAGCGAACACATACTGATCACTTACTCTGTGCCAGGCATTGTCTAGGCACTAGAGATACAACAATGAACAAAAGCAGTCAGAAACTGCAGCCCTCATGCAGCTCATGATCTAGTTGGGAGGAGAGAGAGAATAAACAGGATAGATACGTAAAATATAGAGATGTACACAACAGCTAGGGAGAAGAAGCAAAGAAGTGGGAAGGAGAGTAATGAGGGTAGGACTTAAAATTCTAGGTTGAGTGGTCGGGGAAAGCATCAAAAAGAAAGTGACATTTGAATAAAAATCTCACTGTGCTAATAGGTTAGGTAAAATGAGAGTCAAGAATTAGTTCACTGATTTAGCAATGCAGTGATCTTTTTTAACCTTGTTAAGACCAATTTCAGGGGGCTGATAGGAGTCAGAGCATGAACCTAAGGGAAAAGAGTCAAAGAGGTCACTAGATCTGTAATGAAAGATCTTCCTCCACATTCAATGAGGTTACCTCCTGATAAACCCATCATTAAGTTGAAAATATCATAAGTTGAAATGCATTTAATACACCTAACCTACCTGATATCACACCTTAGCCTAGCCTACCTTAAAACGCATTCGGAACACTTACGTTAGCCCATAGTAGGGCAAAATCATCTAACACAAAGCCCATGTAAATGTTTTGAATACTACGCTGAAAGTAAAAACCAGAATGGTTTTAAGTGTATTGGTTGTTTGCCCTTATGATCGCATGGCTGACTGGAAGCTGAGGCTCACTGCAGCTGCCCAAGTATCACAAGAGGGTACTGTATCACATATCACTAGCCCAAGAAAAGATCAAAATTCAAAATTCGAGGTACATTTCAACTGAATGAATATCGCTTTCACACCCTCATAAAGTCAGAAAATCATAAGTTGAACCATTGCAAATTGGATAGCATCTGTACTTAAGTGAATGAGGAAAAAGACATTTAATCCAGATCAGGTGACTGGAGAGAGGTTTAGGATCAAAGACCTAGCTCAGAATAAACTTTATTTGGCTGAATGTCCTCTGTGTATCATATACCCAATGTATTACTGTCAGCCTGTTACTTTACTTTAAAATGTTTAAGTATGGTATATAAATTACACTGGGAAAGGAAAGGAGGGTTACTTATCTTTGGAAGTATCCTCACTCAGAATCTGCTCTCAGGGGTAGCTACGCAAATGCTCCAAATTCATCACAATCTACCTTCAGAACATCCACTAATTAGCACAAGGTAAGTTAGTAATAATTTTCATTGATAATTCAAGATATGTGATTAGCCAGAAAGATTTTACAACACTCCCTTGCTTCAATAAATATATAAGAATTCTGAATCCCTGTTATCCCAGTACCCACTTGAAATAGCACTTTAGGTTAGTAGCTCCATTTAGGCCTGTGCATCCTTACTTCATGAAGGACTCTGATTCTAAATCCAGACCAAAAAATTGACTGAGCTTGCCTTCAGAATACTGTTAGATTCACCTGGGAGCGAAACTCTCATGCAACATGCTTGCCTGAAAGCCTGAGGGCCTCCTCTATCTTTTTCTCCCTAAGCTTCTATTATAGTTCAACCTCATGCCTGGAGCGCTGGGGACACTTGTGAGCAGGAAAAAGTGAAGTTACAGTGTTTCCTGGATCTCCAAAATATGCACGGATGCTGCACCGCCTTCCAGGAGATTCATATGCCATCCCACGGTGACAGGGATAACGTGGGTGCCGTAGGAGCCTCCATGGTCTTTGAGAAGAATCTGAATCAAGCTTTGCTATGCTTGTATAAACTCTTCTGTGCGAATTCCTGGGGAGTCACTTCCTAGATGTGTGAGGATGTGGACATTTTCAAGAAGATGGGTGACCACCTGACCAGGCTGCACAGCTTCCTTGAGTGATTACTCAATGAGAGGCTCATTGTCAAGAATGGCAATGGACAACCAGTTCAGGTCTTCTCAGCAGGGTTGCTTCAGTGCCTTAGCCTAAAAAGGCTTCTCCTTGAAGTTCTTCCAACCATATGGAAGCTTCTGGCCATTCTCCAAGACTCTTATAACCATGAGCCAAGTGGTAAGAGTAAAGCTTCTCTATTTCTCCAAACAGCTTAAGCTCAATGTTTCCCTCTAATTTATTTTATTTTGTTTTTTGTTTACTTATTTCTGAAGAAATAGCTGTGTATTCAGACATTGACTTTTTCCCATAAACACGTGGGTAGATTTTCCTAGGTGCCCCTCATTGCAAACCTGATTGCTGTTAGAATATTCTAGGACAGTTCTTCACAGAGTCTCTGGACAGATTTCCAGTATCTTTAACAGTCTTTTACCTCCTGCTTCGAGTACATAATTATCTGGCTCTATAGAGATGAATTTATGTCTTAAACATCTGAACTATTCTAAAAGTAATTAGGAATAGCGACATTGAAATTGGGCAGAAGTGAGGGCTACAAATTCTACCATTTTCGGGCTGTGCAATCATGAGCATATGATTTAATCTCTGAAACTCATTCCCATCATTTGTAAGATAGATATGAGAATATCTTTCTTACAGTGTTATGAGAATTAAACAGAATAGTATATGTGAAGTGTTTAGCAGACTGCCTGGCTCATTATAAATTCTGGATAAATGTTACCTATCTTGCCAGCATAAGTATAAAAACCACAACTCTCGGTATGCTTGCTGTGGCACTTCCAGTTCCCACTTTTGCTTACAACTGATTTTTCAACATGGTAGGACTATATCACCTCTCACCTGTGGACAAACTGCATTACAAGGAGAGGTATGAACGAATATCCAGAAAGCAATAAAATTGCTCTACATTCCTAAGAAACTAACTTGTTTATAGTCAGAGGATAGCTTTATTTCTAGTTAATAAATTGATTCAGCATCTTAGAAGTAACAGTTTGTAGTAGGAATAGATAGAAAGCTACCCTCTTCCTGTATTACCTCGCAGTGGTCTCTCTGAGCTTTGTTAACAAAAATTCCTTCTAGGATATAGTAATTTTTTAAAATTAATCTTAATAATCTATATTATTTTCATTTTATACATCTTTCTATATTCCGGTTGGTGTTTGCTTCATTGTTGTTATCATTTTGTTTAGTTTTGTCTTTTGTTGTTGTTTTGCTTTTTTTTTCTATTCAGAATCTCAGTAACTGCCTGACAACTTTCTTCTTGTCCACTGAGCATGCTTTAATGTCTTCTTATAAGAAAAATGATCAGAAATAATGTCAAGTATATTATAAAGTCGATGTAGAAATGCTATATCAGCATATGCTCTCCAAACAGTAATCTTTTAAAAAAGAAATAACAAACTATTCATATGGACTTAACTTATTACTAAATTATCTCAATTGATTGCACTTCATAAGATTCTGTAAGAACACTTAAAGGTCAATTTCATAACATGCTTCTAGCATCACCTCTGTCCACTGGACTGCACCATTTTCACTCATACACCTCGGATTATTCATTCTTATGTCATCTCAAAAGACAGCATCACCACAATTAGACTGAGACACAGCAATAAGTACCTGTAAAGTAATGAGGGAAAAGAGAAGCCTAAAAATGTTTCAATTGTATGTTGTTCCTAAAAGCCTGTGAGGTTTCTTTAGGAAATAGCTCTTTAAGTAAATGAGCTAATGACTAATGCATCCTCCCTGAGAAACTGAACAGAGCCCATACAAAAAGTTCAATACACATCACTGAGCAGGTTACACATGAACACACTCAGCAGCAGAATAAAACTCAGTCAATAAATCTCAAACCTTTGCAAATCATTTTATTCCATGATTCCCTCAACATGCGTGTACTAAGAATCAATTATTTGCAAGGTCTTTTGGGGACACAAAAGGTAAGAGACATGGCCCAGGCTTCCAATGAGCTTACACTTGACCCAAGGAGCTTTCAAAAATAGTCATAGCAAAAGGACACAAACTCAAAATATTGAATATGCTGCCAAATAAATGTTTGACAGAGGCAAGGAGTTCAATGAAAGACTGTAGAAAAGTTATTCCCATTGGTTGAGAAATAAGGGAAATCTTCACAGAGAATTTGAGGAATATCATAAAGGCAAGTAAATTCCAAAATCGTAATGCAAAACATGACACACATTCCTTGACAATGTCTGTTCAAAGAGATAGAAGCGAGTATGCAGTGAGTTCATGTGTCTAGTTAGGTGGAAATTTCATGTAAAAGAATTATTCAGGGCTTCCCTGGTGGCACAGTGGTTGAGAGTCCGCCTGCCGATGCAGGGGACACGGGTTCGTGCCCCGGTCCGGGAAGATCCCACATGCTGCGGAGCGGCTGGGCCCGTGAGCCATGGCCGCTGAGCCTGCGCGTCCGGAGCCTGTGCTCCGCAACGGGAGAGGCCACGACAGCGAGAGGCCCGCGTACCGCAAAAAAAAAAAAAAAGAATTATTCAGAGGAAAGGTTTAAGTACTTTGTGGAGGGTTTAAGTAAAAAAATAAGACAGTCTTGTATATCACCGCTTGCTCTTTTCAATTAAAATGGCGAATGTTTAGTATCTTAAGAAAAATCCTTCTTCTACACACATGCACACGTACCCCAGAATGAAATGGCAGAACACAAAGTAGAAGAGACATTTAGACTTTTTTCTAACTCTCTTCAGATTTCTGAATGTTACTCTCACAAGTCCTGCATCCTCAAGGAAACCCTCCCTTGACAGTCCAACTCATAATTTCTTCCTTCCTCCCAAACTCGGTGTCATTTGCTATTTCTACCTCCTATTTGGCAATTCTGTTTGAACTTATTTTGCCCTTTCTCTTTTTATGAATATTATATTCTTAGCCAAATTTTAATATATCTTGAGAGCAGATACCATGTTTCATATTTTTTATGTCTTATATTTATTTTCATGTATTAATCTAATATTTCTGGTATTAGTGCCTCTGGGTTATGAAAAAGGTCACTTTATATATTCTGGTGGAAAACAAAGGAATAAAAAAAAAAACACTGCATCCTCACTATCTACTAACTAAAGTGAATTGAAGAATAAAAATATATGGTTCTGTTTCCACCCTGACATATAAATGCTTTTAAAATAAGCATTCTTTACATGTTATTGCTCAACTTCTTTAGACTAAAGGATACAGACACATTCTAGTGCTAGTATTTAAATTTAATAGACCAGAGCTTTATAATTACTTTGGAGTGGGCCTGGGGAATAATTATACCACCATTTGGTGCATTTTCTTCTCAGATGACATCACCCTGAGTATTCAACCTCAGGGGGCTTTTAATAGAGGGTAGTCATCTCAAATTGCTATGACAGCTGTAGAAATTTTATTAAAACATTATACTCCAATGTGAATTGGTTGGAATATCAGAAATTTCTGGACTTAGCATTGACTGAAGAGCTATAAAGCAATTTCATGCGAATATCAATTATAAAAGGATGCCATGTTTACTTTATTACTATTGGGGTTTAAAGGACACATTAAATAAATTTATTTTTCTTTGACCCATATAAGACCTATTATGTGATAAACACAGGAATCAGGTAGATGCATACCAAAATATTTTTATTTAAAAAAAATTTCCTAAGGGCTTCCCTGGTGGTGCAGTGGTTGACAGTCTGCCTGCCGATGCAGGGGACACAGGTTCGTACCCTGGTCCGGGAGGATCCCACATGCCGCGGAGCGGCTGGGCCCGTGAGCCATGGCCGCTGAGCCTGCACGTCCGGAGCCTGTGCTCCGCAGCGTGAGAGGCCACAACAGTGAGAGACCCGCGTACCGCAAAAAAAAAAAAAAAAAAAAAAAAATTCCTAAACTATAAACAAGCACAAAATTAAAGGTAATAATATAATAAACTTCCATACCCGATCATCCAGCTTCAACATTCATCAATTCTTGGACTCATTTGTTTCATTTATATACCTCCATCCACTTTCCTACCCCTGACTGGATTATTTTGAAGCAAGTCACAGACTTAATATCATTTCATCCATAAATATTTAAGTATATATCAATAAAATATAAGAAATATTTACAACAAACCATAATATCTTTACCATACATAAAGAAAAATTAATAATAATTCCTTAATATCTGTGGTAGGGAGTCTTCTAAGATGACCCCAGTGATGCTCATCTCCTGGTATGCAAGCCTTTGTTGGTGTGAGTTGAACGTACTGATGAATAGAATATGGCAAAACTGATGGAACCTCACGCTGAGATACAAAGACACTGGAGATTTCATCTTGCAAATTTTTTTCTCTCTCTCTTACCATCTCTCAACTCTCTCTCTCTCTTTTTCTCTCTCTCTCACTTTGTCTATCTCTTTCTGAGCCCTAATCTGTAGAAAGTAAGTTCCCTTGTTGTGAATAGTCCTATGGACAGAACTGTGTAGCAAGGAACTGATGACTCTGGCCATCAGCCAGATTGGACCTGAGGTCTGCCAACAGCGACATGAGAGAACTTGGAAGCAGATTCTTCCTAGTCAAGCCTTGAAACAACTGAAGCCCCAGAGAACATCTTGACTGTAGCCTATGAGAGACCTTGAGGTGGAGGCACCTAGATAAGCCACGTTCAGATTCCTGACCCACAGAAATCATGAGATAATAAATGTTTGTTATTTTAAGCCACTAAATCCTGGGGTAATTTTTTACATGGCCATAGATAACTAATATAATATCATTAAATATTCAATCAGTGTTCAAATTCTCTCATTGTCTTATTATGATTTTTATAGACAGTTTATTTGAATCAGGACCCAAACAAGATCTTCACATTGCATTCAGTTATATGTGATTTGTCTCCTTTTGTTTTTTCTTCAGAACCTTTTTTTTTCTAGATTCCATATATATGTGTTAGCATACGGTATATGCTTTTCTCTTTCTGACTTACTTCACTCTGCATGACAGTCTCTAGGTCCATCCACCTAACTACAAATAACTCAATTTCGTTTCTTTTTGTGGCTGAGTAATATTCCATTGTATATATGTGCCACATCTTCTTTATCCATTCATCTGTCGATGGACACTTAGGTTGCTTCCATGTCCTGGCTATTGTAAATAGAGCTGCAAAAAACATTGTGGTACATGACTCTTTTTGAATTATGGTTTTCTCAGGTACTGAGAAAATCCCAGTACTGGGATTGCTGGGTCATATGGTAATTCTATTTTCAGTTTCTTAAGGAACCTCCATACTGTTCTCCATAGTGGCTGTATCGATTTACATTCCCATCAACAATGCAAGAGGGTTCCCTTTTCTCCACACCCTCTCCAGCATTTATTGTTTGTAGATTTTTTGATGATGGCCATTCTGATAAGAAGATTTAAGTCTTCTTATCACTAGATTCCTTTTCCCTCAATTTTTTCCTTTGCCATTTTACACGTTGGTTATTGATAACGCTGATATTGAAGACCCTGACATGGTGTGAAGACAATGGGCTTGCCAGTGTTTCCTGCTACTCCTATCTAGACCTAAAAACAGCTCTCTGGGAGGAAAGTTCAGGTGTCCTGAGCAAGTACACTTCCCTAGAGTTGTAACTCAAACTGGTCTGGCATAAATATAGCAGAAAATAAATTATTAGTCATAAAAACACCATTTTAGATTTAAATGAAATGTGAGGGCTACACAATCAAATGTTTGATTTCTTTATAGCAAAATTACTACACAGACAATTTTAAATTTACCTCTTGTTCTTATTACTCTTAAATAGATGAAGCTTCAACTAAAGAATGTTTCTCACTGTAGCTTCAAGAGAAAGACTTCAATATCAAACAGACTATGTGCCTGCCCTTAATGAGTTTATAATTTACTGGGAAAGTTAATCAAACGATCGTACACAGGCACGTGCATACACACATATGCACAAAATGTGAAAGATACATGAATTTTAAAATGTATGAAATCCTTTGAAAGAAAAAGTAAGTTGCTCTGAAAAACGTAACAAAAATCTAATCTAGTCTAAGAGGTTAGGGAAGGCTTCACTAAACTCAGAGTATTTGAACCTACATAAAATAAGAAAATAAGATATTATAATGAAGAGGATACATAAAGATGAAGATACTTATAATGACCATATTATAGATTTTGAGTTTTATTCTAAGATCAAAGACAAGATATTAAAGAATTTTAAGCAAGAGAAAGATGTGATAGGACTTGGATTTCAAAGGGCATGGAGAATGGTTTGGAGAGGGGCAAGCACGGTGTGCTTGGCTCAACATCTGTCTTTAACACTATCCCTTTGATTTCGCTATCCACATAGATGACACTTCCAATACCCTGGCCATTCATTCCCTTGACTCTCTTCTCCAGTGATCTTCTCATCTATGCTACCTCAACTACCACTGTCCTCCCTTCATAATCTCAGTTTTAAGCATCTCACTCTCTGGTCATCACCTCCTAACATTTCCAACTCATTTCTTCCACTAATATTAGTTTCCTGTTGCTGCTGTAACAAATTACCACAAACATGGTGGTTTAAAACAATACATGTTTATTATCTTATAATATCTTCACAATTCAATGTAAAATGGGTCACACTAGCTAAAATCAAGATGTCAGCAGAACCTTCTCCGTAATTAACCTATCAGCAAAATTTGGGGTAGTTGATCGCTTCCTTCCTTCTTGATCACTTTGTTTACTTGGCTCCCAGGACACCATTCTCTCTTAGGCATCTCCTCCTACTTTACGGCTATGACTCTCAGTTTTAATTGCTGGGCCATCCTCATCTTTCTAAGCTCAAACAGTGGAGGATTCTAGGGCCCAGTTCATAGGTATCTTCTCCTATATCCAATCTCACTGTTCAAGTGATCTTATCTTGCTCATGGTTTTAACACCACTATAATGTATGCTTTCAGGTATCACCATACTTCAACTAAAATCTGTGTCATTTTAGATGTGGTATAGTGTAGTGGGTAAAAATCACACGCTCCAGAGGCAAGTTTCTTGGATTCAAGACCCCACTCTGCCACTTACTAATAATGTGGCATTGAGCACGTTAAAACTCTGTGCCTCAATCTCTTCATCTGTAAAATGGAGCTAAAATTTTTGAGCTCACAGGGATACTGTGAAGACTCAATGAGTGAATAAATATGTAAAGTGCTTAAAACAGTGTCCAGCATACTGTAACATTCAGTAAATATTATGTAGTATTATTAGGCATCCACTTGACTTTTTCAAGTCTAAAATTCTGATTTTTCCCCAGCTAACTTGTCTTCCCGGAGTCTTTCCTATTTCAGCAAATAACAATTCCATCCTTCCAGATGCTTAGGAAAAATAGCTGGGAGTTTTACTTATTTCTTTCCCTTATACCTACAGCCAACTCTATCAGCAATTTTCAGTTCTACCTTCAAATGACATCTAGAATCTTACAGCTTCTCACCATTTCCATTAATACCTTAGTCTCAGTCTAAATCTTAGTCTAAGGTGGTTCTCTTTCATCCTATGTATCTCATTAGTCTAACTACTGGTCTCACTGATTCTACTCACCCTCTTTAAAGTTACTTTTCAATACAGCAGCCAGAATGACTACATTAAGTTGTAAGTTAAATCACCTTATCTGTCCAAAACCCTCCAATGGTTTGATATTCAGAGCGCTCCACTCAGAGCACAAGCCAAGGCCCTTACAATGGCCTCAAAAGCTGCGTACGATCCTGCCACGTGCTCCATCTCAGTACTTAACTACTTACTCCATCAATTACTCCACTATGACCACACTGGTCTGCATGACGTTCTTCAGTCCCACCTAAGAGCCTTTGTACTGACCAAAAAGTCTCTTACTCATGAGGCTCCGTATTTCCTTTACCCTAGTTTATTTTTTCTCCTTAGCACTTACCACTATTTAGCATACTACATATTTATTTATTAGTTCTCACCTCTTCCAAATAAACTTCAACTTCATGAGGACAGACTTTGTTGTATACAATGTTGTAGTTCAAATGCCTAAAAACTGTGTCTGGCACATGATAATCACTGAATGAATAAATGAATCGATTCTCAATCAATCAATGATTTTATATCTTAGACGACCAGTTGAATAATATTGACATTAAAGGAACTCAGGAAGACTCCAGAAAGAATATGTTTGGATTAAAAATAATTGATTTGGTGCTGGATAGTTGAGTTTGAATGTTAAAGTGCCTCTGGGACACCCAGATAAGCACTAGATACATATGTCTAGAGCCAAGAAGATAACCTGAGATGTAGATGTAAGTCTGACTGTCATCTACAGAGAGATGATCATCGAAATCACACAAGATAGATGAGATCTCTAAGGGAGAGAGTACACAGTGAGAACAGAGAGGAGCATCTAGTGGAAGCTTGAAGAACCCCAACATAAAAGTGGAGCCCGGAAGGGAGAATTCCACAGCGAGGGGAGAGGAGTAAAGGAAGAGAGGTGAGGGGCCACACAGAGTGAACAGACAACTCTAAACACTTGTTTGAAGTTTGCTGGGAAGGAAATGTTGTTAGGCGGAGTGACAGAGGCAATGCTGGAGAGGGCCAGGACCAGGAGGTTTTGTGCAACTTGCTAGGGAGACTAGAGTGTATAGTGGGAGCCCTGAAGGCTCTAAGATAAAAACAAAAACAAAAACAAAAACCACAGTTTGGGCTAAATGGCTTAGGGCCAGGTTTCAAAGAAGCAGTATTTTTAATGATTAAAAAGTGAAGGCTACTACCTTGGCTTTCAGCATTTTTCATCTTTGTGCAATAAAAATATTTTTGGCACAGGACTTCCATGTGTCATCTCATTAAAATCCTTCAGAAACATTGGAAGAAATTACTCTTAAAGCAAAGGATATGTTTTGGTTGGATGATACAGAGTTTAAAGAGTTTACTATCAGGACTTAGTCTTTCCACAGTGACTGCAATTTCTCTATAGTCAATCATCTAAAAGGAGTCATTTCAAAATATACCAAATGAATGGCTAAATACATACTATTTGGTTTTTCTCCCTCCAGTTGGCCTTGATGGCTTTGGGAATAAGTACTATGATTCCTCAGTCTTTCAGAAGCAAAGAGGATTTTTAAGCACTTTGTATAACACAAGAAATTTACATAGGACTATTGAAGAAAATGAATCAGAGGAGAGCATCACCCATCACCCATCAGGAATTAAGATGACTTAGATATGCAAGAGCAAACAGAGGACATTGTTTATAATCAAATCAGCACCAGAATATAAAGTGGCAAATACAACTGACATAGCCTTAAACCACTTAAGCATTGATTAAATCCACAAATATTTTATTCAACAAAATGATTGCTCAATCACTGTAGTTTTCTTTAAACATAAATGTCATGGTCTCTTAAGTTTAGGCTTTATCCAATAAGCACCTATAAGAGTTTTCCCACAGATATCTGACTAGCTCCCTTACTCACTTCCTTGAGATATTATCTCATGTCACCTCTCAGGTGGGCTTTCTCTAACAACCCTGTATAAAATTGCAATCCCTCTATCACTTTTTCTACTTTAACTATTACTTATTTATTTACTTACTGTCTTTGCTCCCCACCTCACCCCAACTAGAATGTGACATTTTTGAAAGCAGAAACTTTGTTTTGTTTTGTCGTGGATATATTCCCAATGCCTGGTATATTGTAGGGACTCAAAATACTGTTTGTTTGTTTTATGAATGAATGAAGCATACTTATTTGAAGGAGAGGCTATGGACAAATTAATTTCACACCAGTTTTTACAGCTACCTGAAGTTTATAACTGTTCCAGAGAAATAACATAATACAGAGGAGAGATAGGAGGAAAGTTTGCAGATAAAAATTTCAAAGGCTTGGCTATTCATCCTAGCTCTGCTATTTCCTAGCTCTGCAACTTGGGTAAATTCTTAATCCTCTATGCATCAAGTTTTTCATTTACAAGTGTCAACTACTCATTCCTCCAGAAGACCAGCAGTAAAACCTATTGGTAAAGCAAAGCTAACTTTATTAGATTTAACTGCAGTAGAAGAGACCACAACAAAATGTCCCAGATCTGAGAAGTCGGAGAAGAGAGAACATTTATAGGGTTTTTAAGGTCTGGCCAGTTTTAGAGCAAGTCTTTCAAGAATTGAGAGGGGCAGAATCTAAGACATAATACTTTTGGATTGGTTGGCCCACTGAGGTGAAAGTCTTGAAGGTATTCTTAATGAGCAAACTGGCAGTCTTGATAAAAATATACTGTTTTAGTTGGTTCACAGTTTTATATTCTTACATTAAGCATACCCTGGAATAAACAGCTAAGTTATGTTTCACTTGTTCTCAATATTGGGAAAGTAAAGTATGCCTGTATCCAGTATTTTTTAACACAAGGACAAGAAATTGTATTGGCTTCAGTCCTCAAATATGAGGGCGATAATCCCCACCCAGTTCACAGAGTGATAATCAAATCAGATCATGTGTTTCAAAAGTTATAGAAAGGCATGTTGCTAATATTATAAAACACAAAACAATAACTATTTATTGAACTCATTATGTACAAGAAATAGTATTAGTCCCTGGAAATGATATTGAGAAAAATAAGACATCATCATTATTTGCAGGAGTTTACAGTTTGGTCAGGTTGTTAAAACCAATAATACAAATAACTGAACAAAAGTCAGAGTAAGGTATGTGCCATAAGAAAGGTACCCAAATAAGTGCTACAAAAATTTCAATAAGGAGACCTGTGTTTGACAGTGATTCAAAAAAGATTTGTGGAAGAGGTGGCATTGGTATTGGTTTGTAACTTTGAAGAAGTGAGCCGATTTTGTCAGTTGCACATAGAAGCAGTGAGGATTAATTCATGCCAGACAGAAGGAACAGGTTGAATAAAAGCATTTGACCTTTTAAGGAACTGTTTGCACTTAAAAGCATTCTATGGTCCAGTAAGTTTGGGAAAGCTAGTCAAAACTGAACAATTTTCTTTATTGCAGGCCACTGCAGCCTTTCATTTGTGAATATGCATTGTCTTCCAAGAAGGACACACAGTATGCACCCTTCCTGAACTTATGTAATGTGGGACAATGCCCTCCCAAAATTTAGAGTATCTCACTGGACTTGCTGCTACCAAACACATTCTAGTTAACATTGGAGTGGAGAGAGGTAAGAAAGTTGGAGTAGAGTCAGGGAGGGGCAAGGTCATGGAACTGCAAATAGCTCTGTTTTCCTGGAGTTAAAAAGGAAATATTATATATTTAATTCAGTAGCGATGGGGAAAACAATCAACAGAGGAAGCAGATATTATAATTAAACAATGCTTGACATGGACCCATTTGTCACCATTATGTAAGATACACGAGGACAGGGAGAAAAAGGAATCAGAAGAGCAGGTTTCATAGTTCCACAGTACCCTAAATAAAAACCATAGAGAGAAATAGAGGAGTGGCAGTAATGATAAAAATGAGATTCAAGAAGCAATGAGGTAAAATCTACAGAAAATGGCATATGATAGGATGAAAGAGGTAGATTATAAGTCAAAGTTGATACTGAGCTCTTAAGCCTGGTTCCTGGGAGAATCCTGATGTTAGTAACAGTCAGGAAATCAGAAAAATATTTGGAGGTAGATGTTTAAAAGTAGATTAAAGCAGTTTTTTGGACATAGTGAATTTCACATTCCACTTCTTTTAAAAAGAACACTATATGTACATAATCGGTGTACGGACAATACTTCCAAGAAATTTTATGTTTCTAGAATATAAAATTTCATGATTTTTAACTTTCTATGAGAAATCTAATGCTATTAAAACATGATTTATAAGTTAATAAAATATTCATTATATTTCCCATTATGTAGGATATATCTCATAGTTTTACCTTCTATGTATTAGAAAGTACCTTTAAAATGTGTCAAAGCAAATACTTGTCATAACTTATCCAAAATAATTCTCCTTGAAAGGAAGTTTCAAATCAGCAGAACCACACTTTGCTCAGATAATTAGCACTGTGTAAATAACTAAGTATTAGACTGATTAAGAAAGAGGGAAAAAATAGCTTCTCAAGTGGGTGCTAAAGTCAATACTGTAAAGGAAGTTTTAAATTCTGCCAAAATTGCTGAGACATTCTCCCCTAAATTGTCTTGCCATAAAAATCATCTGTTAATTTAGCCTAAAACAACTTCATTTCATTTACATAACACAAGTCCTGTCACAGTATGAAGTTACCTAAAATAGTTATTATGTCTCTGAGCAAAAATAGGCAGACAGCATTGGCGAGAAAAGCATGTGAATGCTTGGATCCCCTACAGAGACAGGGATTATATGTCTGGTTTCCTAAATACCAGACGCAAGACTGGATTAAAACTTTGCCATTGAAAGACTCCCAAATGTAGCTAGTTGCTATCCAAGATTCTTGCTTCCCAAATGTACCTGATTCCCAGGAGTAAGGAAGGGGGAAGATGGGAAATATGATTTTCTTTTTCTTCGTTCATTATTGAGGAGGCAACCTTGTCTGAGTAGATGGCACAAGGAAATGAAATACTCTTCCTGTGGTTATGATTTGGACAGTTTGCTGTGACCTTGGGAAAGGTTTTCTTTCTCAACATAACCATCTATACAAATTTCATTGACTCATCTTTGGAGGTTTGTTTAATTGGTAAAGAGTTTTGAGGTGCTAAATAAAAAGTGCTAGACAAGTACGATGTGTTCTCCTTTTCTAGTCCATTTTGAAACCACAGTGAAACAGGGTTAGATCTCTACATCCTGCTAATCACCAGGCAGATGAGTTATCCATAGAGCAATTTAGGGCAGCAAGTACAGAGGAGAAGAGGGGAATCTCTAGAAAGGATTTAAAGATACATGCTGTTAAAAAGTACATGGGAATGGAGAGTAAAGGCAGGAAAAATAAAGTGACTATGGACATAATGACCAATTCCTGAAAGGAATAGGTAAAGCACAGGGGGGTTTAGGGCAGTAGAATTATTCTGTATGATACTGTAATGATGGATGCAAGATATTATGCATTTATTAAAACCCATAGAACTTTATAGCACAAAGAGTGAACCTTAATGTATGCAAATATTTTTAAACAATCATTTAGGAAATCAGGGTATCTCAGGAAGGAATGTACACTGTGATAAGAGAATCTACCTGTATTAAAAATGTATAAAACAATCTCACTGAAGAGGATAGGGAAAAGGTGCTGATCTAAGTAACTTTGGAAAGGAGTACAGTCTGTAAGACTAAAACAAAAGGAACTACATAAAAACAGCATAGTCAGTTGATAATGTTCTTTCTGATGGGATTATGGGTTAACAATTCTGATACTACTATACATGTAAACTGGAATGGAACAATTAAGTAAGGTTTCTCACTGTTGGAATGTGAGTTTATAAACAAGCAAGACTAAGAGGCGAGAATGACCCATGTGGTCATAAAATAGAGTTGAAGACATCAGTAGAACTCGGATCTTTCTTAATATAGATACAGGTGTTTACATACAGAAATATTTATAGATATGTCTACATACATGTATTAATATAAACACATATATTTTTTACTCTATCATCTGAGAGGGCCTAAAAGAAACAACACCCCAATAGCAATGGGCACACCTGGCACCCAGATTCTGGTTTCTAATACCATTCTCCTATAAAGGAACAAGGATCCTTGGAGAAAATGCTGATTCTAGAAGTGGAGCAGGAAATATACAAGATGAACTTTGTGCATCTTATAGTTCCAGAGAGTAAGAAAGTGCTCAATTTAATCAACAAAATAAATTCATTAGTATTACATTATTACTCAAAGTATAAAATAAATATCTATAAGTCAATACTGACATAAATACATACATACAAACAAGATAAATATTCTTACGAAGAATTCCATATAATCAGTGTAGATACTCTGCCCTCAAGCAGCTCTTCGTAGTCATCTTTATTCTTCTCTTGCAGTAGCATATACAGAGAAGAAATACAAGAATTTGTTGAACTTGGGATCCAGAAGTGCCAGAGATAGAGATCTGAAGGGATATCTATTCTAAATGGAGGTAATTTGTATAGCATTTATGAAAAGAGTTCTCATTGATCACATCACATATGTAATTGAACTATTCATTTAATTTATCCTATAGTAGGATAAGATTTAAATGCACTAACAAATAAGTTCTTTCTTCCCAATTAAAACTTGCCCTAAGGCTTTCCTGGTGGCACAGTGGTTAAGAATCCGCCTGCCAATGCAGGGGACACGTGTTCGATCCCCAGTCTGGGAAGATCCCACATGCCGAGGAGCAACTAAGCCCGTGTGCCACAACTACTGAGCCTGCACTCTAGAGCCCACGAGCCACAACTACTGAGCCCGCATGCTACAACTACTGAAGCCTGTGTGCCTAGAGCCCTGCTCTGCAACAACGAAGAGTAGCCCCTGCTTGCTGCAACTAGAGAAAAGCCCGCACACAGCAAAGAAGACCCAACGCAGCCAAAAAAAAAAAAAAACAAAAAAACACTTGCCCTTGAGATCAAGGCATTCCAAGCTTATTGCTTCAGGAAAGGACCTATATAGTAAAAACCAGAAAACCAATTTGTCGGCTCTTGGGTTTCTAAGTAGACTTTTGAAATTCATGAAAGAAACAATACTTTCGAAAGCTAAAGGTTTTTAATCTTAAAAGCTACACTTTTGGAGAAAGAATAAGGCTTATATTCTAAAACTTTCACTTGGGATGTCAAACGCAAATTTCTGAAGGAAAAGGGTTACAAAGTTTAGTACACAGCGGAGTAGAAAAAAATAAATGTGTTAATATAGGGTCATCGGTTGTAACAAATGCATCTCTCTGGTGAAGTATATTAGCAATAGGGGAGGCT
The DNA here is from genome assembly GCF_949774975.1 of Lagenorhynchus albirostris. Classification (NCBI taxonomy): domain Eukaryota; kingdom Metazoa; phylum Chordata; class Mammalia; order Artiodactyla; family Delphinidae; genus Lagenorhynchus; species Lagenorhynchus albirostris. Next base: position 63,401,521 of record NC_083102.1, read on the forward strand.
ATGCATGGGTGGGGATGTATGGGAAATCTCTGTACCTTCCCCTCAATTTTGCTGTGAAGCTAAAACTGCTCTAAAAGAATAAAGTCTTAAGTTTAAAAAGAAAGAAAGAAAAAAACAAAGTTCATGCTAACCCACTCCCAGAGTTTGATCAGGGGAGAAAGAGGATCTGAAAGAGGAGAAATGAATTGCTGGAGAAACGTCCCTGCTCCCTAGCCTCTAACAGTAATTTCTGGGGGTCAGAATTCTTGGGAACCAGGGTTCTATATGATAGAACCCACAGGGGACTTTTATATCAAGATGATAAAAGGGAACATTTAGACAAATAAAACTGAAGTAGATTCCTAATTATTCTGCAAGCCATGGAGAACTGGAGGAGCATCTAGAAGTTTCCCCTAACATTAAGAGATGTTATAAAAGAGACAGAAGGAAGGAAAGCCTCTAGTCATAAAGGTATCCACCTGTCAAGACCAATGACTGGGAAGATGGTGATGTTGGTCAGCCTAAGAAAAACCATATAGTCCAAGTGGGATCATTTTAGAAAAGAAAAGGAATGTGGTTCAAAGGGAGAATGAGCAGACCAAAAAGTTGTCTCCAGAATTACACTGTGAACTTTATGAACAGGGACTAAGTCTTAAAACTCTTAGTATAGTGCTATTCGCTAGATAGATACTGATCAATCAATAATCAGGAAATGATCACAACCTACAAAATATATGTTTTTAATCTCTAGAGAGTGTAATCGCTGTTATTGCTTAGAATTTCTAGAAAAATCACGTTAATATCATGGAAAAAATGGCCCCGACTACCTCACACTCTTAGTCTGTACTCCAGCTGTTCTTTGAATGAATCCAGCATGCCCCTACTTTAGGTAATACATACTTGCTGATTCTCCAGCCTGTAATATTCTTACTCCAGATATCTACAAGGCTCTCTTCCCTCAGAATTAGATCTCTGATCCAATGTCATCTTATCAAGAGAGGCTTTGCCAGACAAACTTATCTAAAAAGTAAACATGAACACACTCACACACATACATGTACACACACACACACAGACACACATTCACATACTTCCAAACACTCCCCATTCTCGTTATTCTGCTTCATTTTCCTCTATAGCTCTCCTTAGTACTGGATATAATATATATGTATGTATATATATACATACATACATGTTTATTGTCTGTCTCCTGCCATTACAATGTAAGCTCTGAAAGAGGAAATTTTGCCTGATATGCACAAAGCTATAGTCCCAATTCCTATAACAGTGCCTGGCACATAAGCATTCAATACATATTTGACAAACAAAGGAATAAAGTTTTCAAGGGACAGCTAAGACTTTTCTGTATTAGAACCTAATTATATAAATAAGTTTTTGAAATAAGTCTCATATCAGCTGGAACTTTCGAATATATTTCATTACACAGATTTTTATTGTTAATGCTTTTGTTTTAATGGAATATGACTTGCTGTAGAATAATCATTCACATTAATTTTTCAACACACCTGGAAATTGAACATTTGCTTATATCTGGGATAAATAACTGCATTATTTTCTGCACATAGTTTTCTCATCAAGTCCAGGTTGTATAATCATCATTCCATTAAAAAAGAAAAAGAAAAAAAGCTTTCAAATTCAGGCTGCAAATAAAGCAGGTATAGGCCTAATTCTGTTAGAGCCAAAAGAGAAAAATTTAACAAATATAAACCCTATTGGTTCTTAACGAATTGGTATTTTTAGCTACCTACTGGAAATCTTAACCTCCATCTTCTGAAGCCCCTACCTGTACTGTCAAAGAAGACTATTTCTTGTGCATGTGCTTTTAACAACTACATGTCCATCAGAGCACACAAACTCAGGTCCTGTCTGAGTCTGCTCATCATTCTCATAATTCTCTTGATTGTCTTTGGTGGCACACCATCTGCACACCTGAAAACAGGCTTTTCTCAAGCTCTGTTGTCCTTAATTAAACTCTATTTAAACTGGAGACTTATAGGCAGGAAAAATGCCCAGCTCTTTTAGCACACTCCTGGTTGACTTTTTCAGATACTCTTTGAAAGACTGGCCAATATATTTCCCTAGAGAAGCCAAAGTCTCTCAAACTAATGGTCTCAAGCAATGGGCTCTCTCAGTTTTCAAGCCCTGCCATAAACAGCGGAAGGCAGTACACATAACTTCTTTGAAATAAGTGGTATAAAGGAGTGGAGCCTCAAGCTGTTTATCCAACACAAAGTTTAATAACATAGAGTTATTGTTTCTGAAAACCTGGGCAATTCTTCTTAATTTGGACCAGATACGTAAAGGCCCTCCCTACATACCAACTAGATCCTAGGGTGGCTTGGAAAGGAAATACTTTTTAATATATTGCTGGGCTTAAGAAATGTAATGGAAACCTCCAATCCTTTCCTACAGCTCCAGCAGTAAAAATAAGCTAACAATAAAATTTGAAATGTGAATTCTTATGTGGAGTGGTGAATATTAAGCAAAAGAGAAAGATTCGCTGAAGGCAATACTCATGCCAGCCTGCTATTTGAAGACTGAGTGTTGGCCCAGCAGCCAGAGGGGCTGCTAAACCAAAGACTTATGCCTTAAATTCTGAACTCTTAAAGGAAGCTCAAGTAGTTAAAGGTTAGTACTACCTTTAGCTTCTGATAGAAGTAAATGCAAATCCTCGCTTGGGAAGAAATTTCCTATTTATACCTTCAGGATTCTTGCAGAATAAGGTCAAACACAAATGAGATCATAATCAAAAGAGTTCTGTCAAATATGCAAGATAACAAACCTGAATGAGAGGTAATCTGCGGAAATAACAAGCTTTAAATTTAGAAAACCCAAGGTTCTCAAATGTTGCACTTATCAGTATAGAATGTATTAAGTCAATTATGTAGGAAAGGTTTAAAGAAATAAAAGGTGGAATCATAAGAATGAGCAAGCAATGGTCAATTTTTAAATGCTCAGGTTAGAGAGAACAAAAGAGAACATTTAGAATGAAAAATCTAATTTTTGAAATTAAAAATGTTTAATGGATGGTAAAATACAAAATAGGCATAACTGATAAGAGAATTAATAAACTCGTACTGTTCAGGAAGAATGGTTAAGGTATGTATGAACTTCAGACTTTCTTTAGTATGCTATGCATGGTAAAATTTCAAAATGTCAATGATTAAAAGAGCAGAAATAGAGGCTAAAACTTTTAAACACTAAAGGAAGAAAAGTAAACTTAGAAAAACAAAAATGCAATCAAGTTTTTTAAAATTCAAGAAAGGAGAAAAAGGAGTACAGAGAAAATGAGACAAAAAAGACAAAAATAAGAAGATGAAAGTAAATCAAAACATATCAATAACCACAATAAATATATCTAGCTTACAAATCTACTTCTTATAAGAGGCAAGCAAAACATAAGGACATAGAATGATTGACATGTATACACTGCTATATTTAAAACATATAACCAACAGGGACCTATTGTATAGCACAGGGAACTCTGCTCAATATTCTGTAATAACCTAAATGGGAAAAGAATTTGAAAAAGAAGAGATACTTGAATATGTATAACTGAATCACTGCACTGTACATATGAAACTAACACAACATTGTTAATCAGCTATACTCCACCATAAAATAAAAATAGATAAATAAATAATTTTTATTTTAAGTAAAGGAATGGGTAGATAAACAACTAGGATTTACTATATTCCCCAGGGAACTATATTCAACATCTTGTAATAACCTATAATGGAAAAGAATGTGAAAAATAAATATATATATATATATATTTTAGTTCTAACTGAATCACTTTGCTGCACACCTGAAACTAACATAATATTGTAAATCAACTACACCTCAATTTTTAAAAATGCTAAAAAAATAAAGGAAGGGGAACAACTTATATATAAAGCCATGGAAATTTTGAAAGAGATGGAATAAGAGTTACCTGACAAACTCTAATAAAAACAAAGCTCAGTATCTATAATAATATCAGAAAAACTATAGACTTTAAAACTAAAGCAATACTTAGATTAAGAAGATCACATCATTGTGATAAAAGGTCCAATTCACCAGGATGACATAATAATTAACTTGTATGTACCTACTAAAATAATCTCAAACTACATTAAGCAAAAATTGATAAAACTCAGTTGTCAAATGTGTTCTATTCTCAAAGACTAGTGGGTTAAAAAGACCAAGAAAAAACAAAAATATAAAATATTTTAATTCTAATTAAGTATGACTTAATAAACATTTATTAATTTGCTCACCCAGCAATTAAAGGATGTACATATGCATCAGGTGTAAACACATTTGTAAAAAATGACCATGTAATACACCATGAAGAATGTATACTGGTTTCAAAACATGCCTACAAATGTTTTGACACATTTTCCATTGATGTATGAGTTCTATGTCACATTTTCTTGATCTGGGAGTAGTTATAACTAACTGCTTTGGCCAGTGGAGTTTGATGGAAATAATACTATGTGACTTTAAAGGCTAAGTTATAAAATGACACACCAATTTCTCCTTATTTGCTCTTGGAGCCCTGAGCCTCAAGATGAGAAGCCCAGCTACCCTGAGGCCACCAAGTTGGGGAGATCACATGTTAGCCCGCTAGTCAACCATCCCAGCTGAGCCCAATCTTCCAATCATCCTTGCCAACACCCCAGACATGTAATGAAACCATCTTGGACTCTCTAGGCCAGTCCATCCAGTGATGCCACATGGAACAAAATATTCACTCATACAACCCTGTCTAAAAGTCTGACCCACAAAATTCAGTAGGTAATTGAAACAGTAGTCTTAAATTTTGAAGAGCAAAAATTATACAGACCACATTCTCTGATCTCAATGCAATTAAGGTTGCAGTCAGTAACAGGAAGATAAATTTAACAATGTCCTTACGTTTAGAAAATTAAAACTAAATAAGTTATGAAGAAAAGGAAATAGTATAAAGGTAGAAATTTTAATAATAATTACTAACGCTAATTAAAGTTCTACCTATGAAATACTATGGGATAAAGCAAAAGTGATAGAGAAAAATGTACAGCTTCAAGTATTTGTAATAGAAAAGAAGAAAAAATTAAAAGGTTGAAAAAGATTAGTTAAGTGTATAATTTAAGAATTAACTAAGAAACCTTAGAATAAACCCAAAGACATCCTACACTTAGCTCAAAACCTCACAAACATTTAGGTATTCAGGCTCAATCAAATAACCCATACAATTCTTATTCCACAATTCAGAGTTAATCATCTTCAATTAATCCTTTTATTATCATCATAAAGTCCTGAATTAAATATTTGTTTTAGGTTACCAAAGAGGGTTAACTGGGCCAGTTGGACCAAATTAACCACAGAGCCAAGGTGTAATTAATTAATTAATTAATTAATTAATAAAACAAGGTTCAATCCCAGTTAGGTTCTCCCCTGTAAAATTCTGTGGTCATATGGAATACTGCTGTCTGGAGAGTGTTTACTTAAGTGACATTATTTTTTTATGTTTTACCACTTCCTTCTAATTTTTCTTCTCAGTGCACAGTTATTGTCTGATGCTTCAGGTCTTTCCTAGAATCTGTAAGGTTCTTTAAAAAAAAAAAAAAACTACAATGATATTCTAATACATGACACCAAAACTTACCTAGTAAATCCTTGTCAATTCATACACAAGATAAAAATGTAATGGATGATGTTATTCTCTTAATATTTTTACATATTATCTTCCAGAAATATGAGTAAATCAATAAATACTACAATCAATATGCTTTATGATTTATGATATCCTCTATTAATTTGCAGTATAATCCAGAGTAAAGATTCATTTTTTACCACAGCAGTACACCTTCTCTCTATGCTGACAGTGTTTCACCTCAAGCAAACAACTCAACACATCTTGTCCCTTTGGTAATGTCTGTGAGTAATGGTGTGCCTTCTTAAATTCTTTTTTATTCTTCCCAGGTGCAAACTTTATCTCCTTCAGTTACATAGTAAGCTAAAGATAAGATCTCATAGCAATCCTGTTTTAGTAAATACTAGTTGATGGTGAGAAAATGGATCACTAAGGCAGGACAATAATTGTCAAGAGCTTCCTTTGGTAGATGTTATGTTGAGAAGTAATTTTCATTATCATTGTTATTACTATGTTAAAAGATGACCAGATACTCATAATTTTAAGACTAAACTTCCAATCTCATTGACAAGTCAGGAATATGTTGAGCGATTATATTATTCTTGTCCCACAGAAGGGGAAGATTCCTATTTTCCCCTTCTGTTGGGATAACCTATGATTGCCACTTTGATCAGCACTTATTTCCTGCTTCTTAACCAACTCAAATAATGATACTGATGATGACTGAGCACTTTCTACATGTCAAGTACTGCCCTAAGAGTTTTACATATATTCTTATTTTACTCCTCATAGCACTATGAAGTAGCTACTATTTTCCTTCTGTTTTGAAATGGGGAAACTGAGGCACTGAAAGTTTAAGTAACTTGTACAATGTTATAGTTAGTGATGGAGCCTGGATTAAAATAAAGAGGCCAATCCTTTATGTACCTTTTTATATCAGGATAAAAAGAAAAAGAAAAGAGGTTTCAGAGTTGCGTGCCATGACACTGTAAATGGTGGTGCAAACACGGAAAGTGGTGGTGCAAACACGGAAAGAGATTGGTTAGGAACTCTTAGATTCTTTTCCTCCCTCCTCCCTCTCACCACACTCTCCCTACTCCTTTGCTTTCTTATTTGGGTCTAACATTGAAACAGCAGCCAACATCTCCTCTTGAAACAGACTTTAACATTCAGACAATCTAATCAACAAATAAATTTATGATGAGATCATGCAAACCAAATGATTCCTTGTCATTTTTCATAAGATATTGAGTGTTTCTTCTTATCACTCAATCATCAACTTTGTAATGCTCAGCTAGACACCAGGAGAAAGAAAAAAACAAATAAAAGACATGATTTTTACCAGCAAAAAGGCACAAAATAATTGGTTACCCGTAGCACATAGACAGGGGGGAAATGACTAGAAATGTTTTCAACCCAATGCACAAATGATCGCATTGTAAAGAGAACAAAACCACGTAACAGAAATGTAAGATGAATTTCCTATCATAATGAAACGGCATCACAAAGGGAAAGTTTCCTGGAAAGTGGAGATTAGAACCAGGCTTTAAAGGTGTGGAAGGGGAGGAGAGTTGCCAGCTGTTCCTCTCCTGACAAACGTCTAGACAGAATTATCTCAGGTGTACAGTGCACAATGGGCTCCCTAAAGGGTAATGCTTCACAGCCCTGTTACTGGATACCATTTTCCTCTATGCCACATTGCCCGAGTACTGCATCCACTATACATTTTCCATGGGGCTGAAAACAGAACTCTGCTTTCTGGAATGACAATTGTTACAAACACATTCCATTCCGAAAACATAAAATCTGGAGGATTCTCTCAAAGCAAAGCAGAGAAATACAAGTGCCATTCGTCTTCTGTCTTGGCTCTCCAAACTCTCTTGAAGAAAATTATTTCATTTTGGACTTTCTCAGGGAGAAACATCAATTCTAAGGTCTAGAGTCTTGAGGGTTAGTAGTGGGACTTCAGAGCTGGGGAATTCAGTAAGAAAATGAAAGTCTGAGAAAGCAGGAAGAATTTATAATGAAAATAGGCAGAAAAGAGGGCAAAAGAGGGCTTACATCAAAGGCAGACTCCTACAGGCCAAAATTTCTAAACTTTAAGAATTTTATAAACTTTATCTCCTTCAGGGATTCTTTATATTTAAAGGTGTCATGGACAGCACAGTTCCTTTTCAGCCTCCTCAGTTCAGCTCATCTTTCCACTGGACCTTTTGCAAAGTAAAAAGCTGCCGGTCAGAATAAGCGGTTTCAGTAGCTGCTGCTCTAGGCTTTGATTTGGGGAGAAAGAGGGCCTGCTATCTGGACTTTGGCCTTGTGGATTGGGTTATATGCAGCAGTTCTGATCTTCTCCTTTGTAGCAGCGGAAAGCCATATGTTTTCTCCTTCCTTTTCTTGGTCGATTTTTGTCTAGTTGTCTTGACATCTCAAGAGGTAGCTCATGAGAAGATCTCAATAACTAGTAAGTGAATCTCTACTAAAAAGTGAACAAATAAATGGTCCCAACTTTTCAGAAATATAGATCTATTCTCCTTCATCGTTTCTCTCTCTCTCCTGGTCTAAATAAGCTGCCCTGTTCCTATAAATCACTGAGAAGTTACAGAATTTCTCAAGTCTGCCTGCTGGAGATGTATAAGAAAAATGATGCTCTCTTATTTTTTTAGTTTCACAGGCAGAGTCAAGAAATCTTTATTATGCCAAAAGATTCACCCAAGCAAAAACTGTCAATGGAATTAAGTCAGGTTTCCCATATTTATCATATTCCTGCCATATCTGCTCTCTTGATCATGAAGCTAAGAAAACACAGGCAGTTTTCCAAAGAAAACACTTGAGTATCTTCCTACAAACACTAACTGCTACCTTGAATATTATATTTAAATCTGTAGTACACACAAGGACATCACTCTTTATTCAGGAAATGTCCTTGTTTCATATTTCTTGCCTAAGAGGTAGATGTGCTATATTTCTGTAGTTTGGTGGGGAAACAGAAAGTAGAGTTTCTTTAAAGTTCAATAAGGCCTGACATTGTGAAATAGAGGGATGGAACTCAGAATTATAGTAGAACTTATGTCTTCCTCAAGGATATACCTCAGATAACAAAATAATGTGGATATCACTAAATCATCATCTAATGTGGCGAAAAAATGATAGCATCAGAAGACAAAGATGACAATTCTGAGCGATGAGTATTAGTATTTGACAGTCACAGGATTAACTGAAACAGCTATCATCACATCAAAGGTATCAGAGACAATGGCTTCTGCTTAATATGATCTGACTTTATATATATTGTAAAATTAAAGAGGACTTTGTAAAAAAAACCTATTCTTCTATGAAATCATGACATTGAAAGTTACCTTCGAGATTATCTACTGCCAACTTTTTTACAGATCCACAATGCAAAAGATTCTTCATCTCTTCATCCACTTATCCCTGCCACTTTAAGTTGTAGAAAGACTCACAGTTTTCTACTGAATTAATTTATCTTCAAGGGGGTCTTCCCTGGTGGTCCAGTGGTTAAGAATCAGTCTTGCAATGCAGAGGATGCCAGTTCAATCCCTGGTTGGGGAACTAAGATCCCACATGCCACGGGGCAACTAAGCCCAGTGCCACAACTAGAGAGAAGCCTGTGCACTGCAACGAAAAATCCCACGTACTGCAATTAAGACTCAATGCAGCCAAAAGATAAAGTTTTTTTTAAAAAATTATCTTCTGGGATATCACAAAGAAAATTTAATCGAGATTTAAATTTTCTATAAATCAATTTTGGGTAGTAGGAAGAAGGAAGTGTGACACTTCCAAATTATTGCAAGTTTTTTTTTTGAATTTTTGAATTTTATTTTATTTTTTTATACAGCAGGTTCTTATTAGTTAACCATTTTATACACATCAGTGTATACGTGTCAATCCCAATCTCCCAATTCATCACACCCCACCAACAAGCCCCCACCACTTTCCCCCCTTGCTGTCCATACGTTTGTTCTCTACATCTGTCTCTCTGTTTCTGCCCTACAAACCGGTTCATCTGTGCCATTTTTCTAGGTTCCACGTATATGTGTTAATATACGATATTTCTTTCTCTTTCTGACTTATACCACTCTGTAGAAAGTCTCTAGATCCATCCATGTCTCTACAAATGACCCAATTCTATTCCTTTTTATGGCTGAGTAATATTCTATTGTATAAATGTACCACATCTTCTTTATCCATTCATCTGTTGATGGGCATTTAGGTTGCTTCCATGACCTGGCTATTGTAAATAGTGCTGCAATGAACACTGGGGTGCATGTGTCTTTTCGAATTATGGTTTTCCCTGGATATATGCCCAGTACTGGGATTGCTGGGTCATATGGTAATTCTATTTTTAATTTTTTAAGGAATCGCCATACTGTAAGTTGTTTTTTTGTTTTTTTAATCACAATTGGTGATACTGGTAAAATTTGATGTCCCAACATGTTCCTCACAAAGAGAGTCAATTCTATCTACTCTTTCACCTGTGCAGCATTAAGGGGAAGAACAACTAGCATATATTAAGTGCTTATTACAATATTATACTAGGTATCTTACATGTAGTCTCATTTTATCTTAACAGCAATTCAGTGATATGGGTATTTCATCCAATTCCCAGATGATAACACTAAACTCAAAGACGCCAGAGTTGTAAGCTAAAAAGTAGTAGGGCTATAATTTAGTATCAGATCTGCCTGACTTCAAAGTCCATACTCTTTTTTTCCTTGCATATGAAAAATTCTGGGAAAAAAACTGCCCCCAGTAAAGACTGTAAATCCACAGACGTTCACTTCATAATTATAGGAGGTGTTTTCTTTTGTCTCTTTATAGACTGTTTCTTCTATTTGAGAAGGAATTATTTTTACCACTTCCAACTTTGATTTGAGTGATTTACATTTGCATTAAGCCTTCTAGCAAATACTTGTTGAATGCTTAATTGTAAGGAATTAGAAGTACTAATATATATGACATATACCATGTGTAAGTATAAAACTGAAATGTAAATTCAAGGTTTAATATGGTCTGATGAATGAAGTGAATGAAATAATATATCTATAATAGTACTCATTATGTTTCCTGCCCAAGACCAACAAATGGAAATTACATATCCATCAAGAACAGTAGCACAGTAAGACCATGATTCTCCACATGTTCAAGTGAGGAGGCATGCTCCTTTTGGGGTGCATATCAGACCCCAATGGATGGCCTGAGTATTGAAAAAAGCATCTTCTTATTCTCAACAGATCTACCCCCAAAGGTGAGTATGGAAACTTAGCAAAATTGGTAAACTCTTTACCAAATATTCTGATTTTTCTTCTTAGAGCAGTTCTCTCTGGGGAAAGAGTATATATCCCTACAGCCTAGAATTCAGAAATGTCCAGGTGACTTGCTTTGGCCAATGAAATGTGGACAGAAGTGATATGTGGCACTTGCAGACATGAACTTTTTTTTTTTAAGAGAGCAAAAATTTTAATTTACTGATAAAAAAAAGTAAAGATTCCTCACAGAATATTGTATATCTTGGCAATATATACTTCAAAGACTCTTATGTTAAATGATTCTAAAAGGACATATTTAAAAGCATATGAATATTCTACATTTTAAAAGCCATATCTTTTGTTCATATACCACACAAACTAAACTTTACCATGCATTAGTCCATCAAAGCTCATAATCATTTCAGAAAGGTATGATTACATGAATATTAAAAATAAAGAATATATTTCAGAAAGATCAAGGGACCTGTCTCAAGACACACAGCTAGGAAGAAACAAGGTAAGACTTAAATATTCTAATACAAGAACTCAAGATATTAAAACTATTTAAAAATATATATTCCAGCATATATTCTCTCTTTTTAAAACATCTTTATTGGAGTATAATTGCTTTACAATGGTGTGTTAGTTTCTGCTTTATAACAAAGTGAATCAGCTATACATATACATATATCCCCATAACTCCTCCCTCTTGCGTCTTCCTCCCTCCCTCCCTATCCCACCCCTCTAGGTGGTCACAAAGCACTGAGCTGATCTCCCTGTGCTATGTAGCTACTTCCCACTAGCTATCTATTTTACATTTCGTAGTGTATATATGTCCATGCCACTCTCTCACTTCGTCCCAGCTTACGCTTCCCACTCCCTGTGTCCTCAAGTCCATTCTCTACATCTGCGTCTTTATTCCTGCCCTTAGGTTCTTCACAACAATTTTTTTCTTTTAGATTCCATATATGTGTGTTAGCATATGGTATTTGTTTTTCTCTTTCTGACTTACTTCACTCTGTATGACAGACTCTTGGTCCATCCACCTTACTACAAATAACTCAATTTCGTTTCTTTTTATTCCATTGTATATATGTGCCACATCTTCTTTATCCATTCATCTGTTGATGGACACTTAGGTTGCTTTCATGCCCTGGCTATTGTAAATAGAGCTGCAATGAACATTGTGGTACATGACTCTTTTTGAATTATGGTTTTCTCAGGGTACATGCCCAGTAGTGGGACTGCTGGGTCATATGGTAGTTCTATTTTTAGTTTTTTAAGGAACCTCTATACGGTTTTCCATAGTGGCTTTATCAATTTACATTCCCACCAACAGTGCAAGAGGGTTCCCTTTTCTCCACACCCTCTCCAGCTTTTACTGTTTGTAGATTTTTTGATGATGGCCATGCTGACTGAGGTGATACCTCATTGTAGTTTTGATTTGCATTTCTCTAAAGATTAGTGATGTTGAGCATCCTTTCATGTGTTTGTTGGCAGTCTATATATCTTCTTTGGAGAAATGTCTATTTGGGTCTTCTGCCCATTTTTGGATTGGGTTGTTTGTTTTTTTGTTATTGAGCTGCATGAGCTGCTTGTAAATTTTGGAGATTAATCCTTTGTCAGTTGCTTCATTTGCAAATATTTTCTCCCATTCTGAGGGTTGTCTTTTCGTCTTGTGTATGGTTTCCTTTGCTGTGCAAAAGCTTTTAAGTTTCATTAGGTCCCATTTGTTTATTTTTGTTTTCATTTCCATTTCTCTAGGAGGTGGGTCAAAAAGGATCTTGCTGTGATTTATGTCATAGTGTGTTCTGCCTATGTTTTCCTCTAAGAGTTTTATAGTGTCTGGCCTTACATTTAGGTCTTTAAAACGTTTTGAGTTTATTTTTGGGTATGGTGTTAGGGAGTGTTCTAATTTCATTCTTTTACATGTAGCTGTCCAGTTTTCCCAGCACCAGTTATTGAAGAGGCTGTCTTTTCTCCATTGTATATTCTTGCCTCCTTTATCAAAAATAAGGTGACCACATGTGCGTGGGTTTATCTCTGGGGCAAACATGAACTTTAACAGTTTGCGGTTCTCCATGTCTTTTTTACTTATACCACCAAACGTGAAATGTTCAAAATAGACATTGCTCTGTCATATCAGGTTTGGGGCAAAGAAAACGTGAAGCAAACTCACAAATGACCTCTAATAGACATGTTCCTTGCATGAGTGAGAAATTTGTGACTTTAAGCACTGAGAAACGGGTCCCTTTGTTATTGTGACATAGCCAAGCTTATTCTAATAATATCATTAGTCAGGGAAAATATCATTCTTTCTTGATAATCACTGATTTAGTGAAGTTTATAGCATCCAAGCACTCCCTTCTATAATTATTTCTCTCAGTTGACTTTTTGAAAGGTAATGAACAACAGATAGTTCAAGATTACATTATGACAAGCATCTACAGTACATCCACTCCCAATGTTGATTTTAATGTTCATTTTAGTTTTAACAATTAGTTAATGTGGAAGGAGGACTTATACCCTCTTAGGACAAATAAGGAGGCTAACAAAGATGTTTGTCTTAATAGAAGAGATAAGCCAAGTAAATGCCCATATCCATCATTTTCGAAGAAATGATCATAGGTAGTCCCTGACCAAGAAATGGATGACAGATGATAGGTAGGTAGGTAGGTAGGTTGATAGATATAAAGAATTCTATTCCTAAATCAAGTCTAATTTTAACCTAGAGAGAGATTTAAGTAGCTACAACAAAGTATACTTCTCAACCACCAATTTTGTTTTGTTTTGTTTTATTTTCAGTAAAACACCCATAGTTCCAAGTAAAAAAGCTACCTATTAAAAATTAATATAAAATTATTCCAAAACATACTTCTAGACAGCTATATGTGAAGTTATTATTTATAAATTAGTTAAAACACCTACCACTGTTAATGACTTTGGTTTTAAAGCAGTTGATCTAGATGCTTTCTCTCTTCCAGGATGAGATAGCAGAGTTACTTCTTTATTAAAGCCACTCCTAAGTCATTATGCTAAAATCATGCCATCTTCATGATGAGATGCCTAGATAACTCTTTACTCTTGAAGATGGAAATGCTTCTAGATCATCTGAACATGGAATTAAATTATATGGGAAAAGATTAAAGAGACAAGAAGGGGAACTAAAATGCATCTCCTTCTCAATCACTTTGGAAATTATTGTCTGAAGTATAAAGAGACCATTCTTACTGACATTGTTTTGGCTTAGATGCAGTCTGAGATCTATATTAACAGTCAAATATAACAAATTTCTACCTATGGAGTCAAAAGCCAAAGAAAGAGCGTTAAAATCTGCGATATTATTATCACATTACTCCTATATTATTCTTGGAATTTCATACAAAAAAATATGGGTTTATTAGGCATCTCCAGTAGAAGTGATAGACCTCCCTGAGCTCACTAGCTCCGCACATCAAACATTGAGCTAAGAAGTATAAGCTTATAAATTATCAAGCTTGTAGGTGTCATGTTTTAGATTGAACATCTTATATTTCATTGTGTTTATAATTTAGAGAAAATAAAGGGTTGTTCTGGGCCCAGTGAGGCAGTATCCTACCCACTGAACAGGTAAAGGTTAACAAGTTAACAAGATTGGAACTCAGCATTTCACGGTTGCCTTTAAATACTCATGATGCAACAACTGTTTCCTGGGTGGAATTTAGCTACTGATGACTGCACTCTCCATCATGCTGCTTATTTCTAAACATATTAATTTCACACTGACATTTGTTTTACGAACATTTGATTCTCAGAGTTAAGAAAACAGCTTAACTAGGAGAACAGATATGCAAAAGTAAAGGTTATTTATATAATCACTAACAGTGATGTTTAAGACTCTTGGAACTGCTGTGAAATTTTAGGGTTATAATATCATGCCATACACTTTGAAAAATTAATTCAAATTAGTTTGGAAATGAGCACGTTTATATCCACTGAAAATTTCATTAACAACAGAAATATGGGGTTATAATCAAAGAAATGGTAGAACACTAGAAGTCTACAGAGATTAAAATTGGGTCCTTTTTTAATATCTTCATTAAAGACCTAAAATTAATAACAAGCTGATTATTCAAATGTACAAATATTAAGAAAGAATAATAATAAGGTCGTTAGAAAAGAATTGTAGGTACTTAAAAATTAAATATCAAAATTAGATTAATTATAAATAGCAAAGATCTAGAAAACAGATATAGATATTAGAAAAGGAGAAGGTAAAAGATCTGGAAAGCAGTAATGTAAATAAATAAATCTACAATATTATGTGAAAATCTCAACATTATCTGGAAAGAAGCTCTGCTACAGCTGGGAGAGTTAAGACTTTCTATATTTAACAAGACCTCAACTATCTGTCCCATTAGATATTGCCCTGTGTAAGGCAATGAAGATTGCTAACAATTATTACATGGATGGGAATAATATAAGGCACTGTAGACCACACCTTGTTCTTTTGATACTATGGTATCAAAACTAGTCCACATGATTTTCAAAGCCTGATGAAAAGAAAACCAATCATTCAATACTCTGGGGCAAGCAAATATTCCATAATGAATCTCCTAGTCCTTATAGTACACTTAACCTGTAATTAATCCCCTCCAGTTCAAATCATCCACTTTGTGGTAATTCTCAGGGCTTCTGTGGAAAGCAGGACTATAAACCATCTCTTCCTCATCTCCCGAATGAAAAGTGTGGATATCTTAGAGCCAAGGCCACTACAAGCTAACATATTCTCTCAAAATGGTACATAGTTTATCAGCTTTCTTATTATCCAGGGTCACTGTCTGGCAGGGCAGAGATAAAAGAAATCACTGGAGACGGCGCTCTGAATATATTGACAGAGAAACACCAGGGCCTTGACCACCACAGTTCTGGAACCTGTTCTTGGCAGAGTATTCTAATGTGTTGACCATCAGCTGTTAATCACGGTGAGTTTACAGACTCCAGCATGGAGTAAAAGTCCACATATCTGATATGGCCATAAAGTGTCTCTTGGAGAGTCCTGAGGAAGGGCCTCTAGAACTGTATTTTTTTAAATTAGGGAATGAAGGTAAATTTCAAAATGTGTATATGAATGGTCTTTCCTTTGAGGCTAAATAAGAACGAGTAAGAAATAACACATCCCATCAACTGGTCCAATGACTTTCTGATCTTTAAACTCAGGGAACAGAGAAACAGGAGCAACTGCAATTGCTGACTGAAAGACAGTCTGAAAGATGGTCAATCTATGTTCCGACCATTAATATAGGCAGGAGTCAAGGGTGATAAGGGCAAAAGAGCAAAACTGCCATTCTGCCTGGATAAACTCTTTTCCAGCTTTTCCAGATAACAAAGGCAGACAGTCTAAAAAGGTTAATGCTAATGACATTCACCACTGAAAAATGAGCTTAGGTGCCCCTTCAGCTCATCCTTTTTCCTCTTGGATAATCATAATAGATAGCTGTTCCCTGTGGTTAAACAACTGGGTAATTACTAAAACAATTTGCAATAAACAGACATTTATAACACTGAAACATAAGAAAGGCAATAAACTGACATTTCAAAGGCATTTTACTGAAGGAATCTTGCAGTTTTCAAGTTGAAAGGAGTTGTTTTGGCAGAACTACAAAGACAATCTTATCTAAGATACATGTTATCTCCCTTCAAAAATCTTCCATGGATGAGATTTCAGTTTCGTGGCTTTCATGAGCATATTTTGAAATTAAAATTTTAATATGTAATATTTCAATGTGCTAAGCCAAGTCAGTCATTGATTATTCTTCAATAAAATACCAGGAAAAGTAAGGTTGTGAACAGCCATATTCTAAAGATCTATAAGAAAGTCAAGATGGTTCTCTTATCACTCAGAAAGTTATCATGACTTTTCTTCCTAGAGCTCCATGTAACTTCTATAATTCATTTCTGCACATATTTTTTATTTAATTGTATGTCTCTTCCTTGATTGTAACCATTTCTAAGTTACAGATTTTGACTTTGTATTTTCAGTGTCTATCCCAATATCTGACATATTGTAGATGTTAAAGAAATATTTTCTGAATGAACAAAGTGGAAGTGTTTTGTGCTGTGAAACACAACCTCAGATTTTCTCAAGGACTTCCACTTACATATTAACATTCTTCTCTTTTTTGTCACCAATTTCTTCCTCCCTATTGGATTAAGTTCCTGTGTCTCAAACTTCTCCAAAACCTCCCTTTACCCCACATACCACTCCAGCTATTTCTCTCTCTTGTTCCCTTCAATTTCTAGTCCCTGTCATCACTTTGTCACCTCCCATTTATTCTTCCATCCGCTCCATTCTGACTCCCTACCTTACCATTGCAAAGACATTCTTGATCAGGTCTTTAATGGCTTCCATGTTGAAAATCCAATGGATGCTTCTCTTTTTGTATTTACTCAAAATTCTCATATTTTTACACAGCTAAGTATTCCCTCCTTTTTTATTCGCATTTGTCTTTCAGAATTCAGTCCTCAGCCCTCTTCTCTATCAATATTCTTTGTCTCAATAATCTAGTTCATTTCCAAGTCTTAAAATATTATCCACATACTGACTTTCCAATTTTTATCTCCTTTTTATTATTATGCACATACTAATGACTTGCAAACATTTATCATCACATACTGATGACCCTGATATTTTTTTGAGCTCCTTACTCATATAGCCAATGGGTTCCATGACTTCTTTTACTTGGATGACTTAACATGTTCAAAGGAAACTCGTGATACCCTCAATTTGGTTTCATAACTAGTCTTTTCTTAGTAAATGATACCACCAAATTGCTCAAGCCAAAAACTACAGGATTTAATCTTCACTCTTCCCTTTTCCAGATAAATCCCTGTAAGATCCATAAACAAACTGTCAGTTCTACCTCCAAAGTAAACTCAAATCTAGTCACTTTACCTCATCCTCATTGCTATCCGCCTAGTTCAAGTCAACCCTGTTACTGGAATTCTTTTCTATAATGGCCTCCAAACTGCAGTAGTCTCCCTCCTTCAACTGCTGCTCCTCACACACTCAATTTATCTTCCACTCAGCCATCAAGATCTTTTTAAAAGGCAAATCAAATTGCATTGTTTCCCCACTTAAAACCCTCTTCCCCAAAGCACTGTGAAAATAATTCAAACTCCTTACCAAGATTCATAAGGTCCAAGCATGTTCTGGCCCTGGACCGCCTCTCCAATTTCATCTTCTACTCTTCAACCACTCATGCTTCCTTTCTTTCCTTGAAAACCCTGAGCTTTTTCCAAGTGAAGAGCTTATGCCTTTGTTCCTTTCGCATGAACTTGTTCTTCCCTTAGCTTTTGCATGGCTACTTCCATCTCATCTTTCAAGTCCATTTCAAACAGCACCTCCTCAGAGAGGCTATCCATGAGCACCCTACCTAAAGTAGTCCTCCCCAACCCCTCAGCTCAGTTATACTCTTTCATATCAAGATATTAACCACAATCTGAAATTATTTTGTTTACTGTCTGTTTGCTCTAACTAAAATATAAAAGTTCGTTTGCTTTATTTCTGAAACCCAGAATAGAGTATGGCAAATAATAAGTATCTAACTCATGTGTTAAAGAATGAATGAATGGACATATGACAAGTGTAGTAATTTAAGAGTCATGTACTCTTAAAAATATTACTCTTACATAAAATCCTAACCACTACTATAGATTCCCTTTTTTGGTAGGAATCAACCAGGAAAACATGAAACATATGGATTACTTCATTGAATCGTTTTACTAGGAGTTTTTTTTGTTGTTGTTGTTGTTTTTGTAAAGGAGGGGACTATTATCCTAGAACCCCTGTCTCATCTCTGTACCTTTGAGTCAGATCTAATATTTCCACCGGACAAAGAAAAAAGTTGAGCTACGGAAGCACAAAAGTTTCATTCTATGGCCAACTCAACTCTTTCTCATTGTCTTTGGCTCTGACCTTGTTTCCATCCACTCCAAACCCCTAAATGCCTCTCGCTTTTCAGAATCAATGATCTGTTGGCTTACACTTAGACTATCCCTAAATATTCTTGAATTACTCTTATCCCATTGGCTCTTTTCCTTCCATACCACGTTGATTAGGATGCATTAAGTTATGATGACTTGTAACTCCACCTTGAGTAGGAAGTTCCATGGTAAGGATGAGCTCAAATTTCTTTCTCTCTCTTACCCAAAGGGGATGGTTGGCAGATATAGCAAATAAAAATACAAGATTCCTAGTTAAATTTAAATTTCAGATAAATAATTTTTTAAAAAAATAAATAGATCCCACACTTGCATGGAACGTATTTGCAATATTTGAAAAAATTCATTCATTGTCTCTGAAATGGAAATTTATGTAGGTGTCCTGGATTTTATCTGGCAACCCTACCAAAGAAAAGGATGGGTTTTCTCAAACATTGGTCCAAATGAGGAGAAAGGTTCTCTCTGATCCTGAGATCCCAGATATGGAAGATGAAAGAATTAAGCGAGCTTATGCATAAATTTATCAAGTATTTATTGAGCATATATTTTATACTAAGCACTGTTGGAATTACTGGACATTCAGTGGCCAAAAAAAAAAAGTCACGGGCCAATCCAAGCTAATCAACCAGTAGAGGAAAGAGACAATAAAAATTTAAATAAACAAGTTCAGCTACTATCCTGCTTTCTCAAATTTTTCCTCAGATTTTCTCTCTCTTTCTCTCTTTCTCCCTCTCTTTCTCTCTCTCTCTCACTCTCGCTCTCTTTCACATACATACACACACACACACACACACACACACACCTACACATACCACATTCTAACAGGAAATTGCAGTTTTAGTTATTTAACATAGTTCTGTTTTACTTTTCTCGTAATTAAGCAATGGCCTCCTTTCAGAAAGACACAAACAATATTATTACCATTTTACCAGTAATATTACAGAAAAACTAAATTGTACTGGTGTTATCATACAACTTGCAGAATTTTTTTGAGATCTTGATTTGATTTTTAGATTTTAAAGCAGAATAAAACTCCCTTTTCATCTAAATAGCAGTGAGTTTATTATGAATGGACTGCCTTTATGATACTTATCATCCAGATATGCCTTATTATTTGTTCTATTAATATGCTCTGCAGTTATCTATTACATTGGGGCAAAAAGTTTTGGCTCTAAGCATGAATTAGTTGGTGGTAATGTAAAGTTAAATACTATACATGCCATAGCCTGGAAAAGTCAAGGAAATGTGTTCTAAAGTCCTTTATTGACCTGATATGCTGAAGGTTAAAGAAGTTTGTATGGAAGAAATGATTAATTTTTTAAAAATAATATTGAAGCAGAACAAAGACATACCAGAGGTAAAAAGTTGAGGGACTGTCCTCTCTGATGCATAGACCTGAATGAAGAATGATTTATCTAAAATTGTTCCCCACCTCTGACTTCCAGAAGCAAGCAGCAGAATATGAAAAACACTTGTTCTAGCAGCAAGGGCTAACACAATGAAGACCAGTGTGGTTGGCAGGACTCCTACTGAAGCCTATTCCTGTTTTTCAGTGTCCTCAATGATTTCAGCTTTCCCCAGCCCCTCCTATATGCTTCCTCTAATCTCACACACCCTTGGGACCTTATGTTCAAGCCGTGATGATCAAGCTGAATAGAAGTTTTAACCTTTTTGCATCAGCATTCTCCAGCCTAAAGCATCCTGTCCTTAGTACTAAGAGGAGAAAAAGAAATGACAACGCTGCTAACCATTCCAATCACTAAGCCCATATTGATTCAATTCAGTTTCAAAAGTCTGAATATCACCAAGTCTCAATTCAATCAACCCCATGTAGGCTATGTTAAAAATTCTACTGAAAACTGTAAGTTTTCATCAGTGATTAGACTAAGCCTGAGGCCATTCCAAGATACTGGTGAAAAGTTTAAATTATGAATTGTTATTAAAATGGAGTTTCACTACTTTTCTGCATGTTCAATATCTGAAAGTAGGTCAACTCAATCCTACCTTGTAGATACCTTACTACAAAAAAATATAATCAACATTAATTGTATTCATTTGCTCAAAAAAATGTGTTCAGTGGCTACTATATTTTGGGTATTGTGAGAGGCACTTAAGGATACTACTATAATAAATATAGTTGTTAACTATCTAACTGTTAACCGATCTGTTATATGTAAATAATGCTTTCAAAATATTTGATATCCCTGGAAAATATTATACATTATTTAAAACACTTGAAGATATTCAAACACTAATGATTAGGAAAATATTTATTCTTTTATCCCTAGACAAGTAGATAAGATATGTGGAATCTTCAAGTTATTTACATTCTGATGAGAGACAAAAACATAAACAATTTACAAATGCAGTAAAGCTGGGCAGCAGGGGTTTGGAGCACCATGAATCACGGAGCATAGAACTAGTTAAGGTTCTATTAAGCATAGGATTGCTGTGGTCTGAATGTTTGTGTCCTCTCCAAATTCCTATGTTAAATCCTAAAGCCCAGTGTGATAGTATTTAGAAGTGAGGGCCTTGGGGTGATTAGATTATATGGGTGGAGCCCTCAAGAATGGAATTAGTGTTTTTATAAAAGAGGCTCCAGAGAGATCCTTGGCCCCTGAATGTCATATGAGGATAAAATGAAGTCTGAGACCCTGAAGAGGATCCTTACCCAACCATGCTGGCACCCTTACCTCAGACTTCCAGATTCCAGAACTGTGAAAAAAGAAGTTCCTGTTGTTTATTAGCCATCCAGTTTATTGTAGTTTTGTTATAGCAGCGCTAATGGACTAAGACAAGGATCAAGTCAAAGTTTCACACAGACTATAGCTGTATTCTCCACTGTCCTGCACTGCCCTCCACTGCCCTGTACAGAATTTTCCACAAAATTTTAAATAATTACTTATACTTTACTATTGAGAATTCACATGTGACCCAGACGATAAAGTTCCTGCTTCTATCGTTCCTATTCTAGTGCATCCTCATTAGCATCCAGCAGAAGCTATACATTTATTTTAATAAATATTGGAGTACTATCCACCCAAATAATAACAATGCCTTCTTTTCAGGTCTGGTGCAGTGGCTCCCACATCTTTGGTGTTTAGTACATGTTTCTTGAATAAATAAATTATGTCACTTAAGCATCAAAACAGCCTTGTTAGATAAATGTTTTATCAAATATTACTTCAAAACAGCAAATCTAATTCTAAAATGAAGCCTTAAAGATGCTGAGAGACTTGCCCAAGGTTACACACTTAGTATAGAAGTTAGCTTGCAGTTTTGTTGAAAAGATAAAATAAAATGATGGAGCAAAAGAGCTCTGTAAACTCAAAAGCTAACGTGTTGACCTAAAAGGCACTCAGCAGGAAATAGCGGCAGCAGCTTTCACTACTTACAGAGATCATTCATTTTTCAAACAAACCCTGCAAGATGTTACCCTGGACCATGCTGGCTTATTCTGTCACTTTTAACATTAGATGTTATTTAAATGAGTTATCTTCCAAATAATACCTAATATTTAAGTGTACACAAATCTTAAAGTTTGGGAGAATGGCTGAATTCCTGTAATAAACAAATTCTTTCTATAAAAGTTTATAAACTCATAAGGAAATTTGAAGGTTATACATTCAATTAATAATGCCAAGACACATTAATGCTTCCCTCAGTTTGACTAAGCTTTAGACAGGCTTCGGCTTCTTCCTGACTCTAGGCTCCAGATCTCCCTTTTCTTAGAACATTTCCTTTAGAAAACTTGTAATTGTAAATTCTTTCTCTGTCCCTTTGAGATGTAAATCTTTTACAAAGCCTCTTGACAGCTTTACAGCCCAGGAATGTCTTTCTCAAAGACCTGGGAACCATCTCTTCTAAATGTAATCATCAAAAGAGATGGCACCCCTTCTTCCCAGTTTCTGCAAAAAGGTAGAAGCCTAACTTTAGAGGGCACCTTGCTCCAAGTTACAAAATTACCTCTTATCATAAAGATATGAGAAGTTAACTTTTCCCTTGGATAAAGCCAATTAGAAAACTCAGTCTATAACTTATGCCTAATGTCCTCTAGTACTTTTCCACAAGCTCACTCCAGCCCATAAAAAACTGTACTCCTTATGTTGCAGTGGAGTTCAGACTTATCCTGGCATCTCTCCCCAGAGAGATTGCAAATAGCTAGAGCACTGAATAAAGTCTTTCTTGCCTGTATAACTTTGTTTGGTACAATTTTTGCTTTGATACAACATTTTTAGAAAAGATTTTCATGGTGTATGGGGATGTCACGTATATAAACAAAACACAATACAGAGGGTACTTCATTTACCATAAAGAAAGCAAGTCTGGGACAAGATATAAATTCAAGTGGTGAAGTCTAGTTTATAAATTTTTGGTTGAGGTGTTTCTGATATTTAATAAGTGAATTTATTTTTTTCCCCATTCAAAGGGTCATTTTCACAGGCAAGAAACAGAGATGGAAACTACCTATGTGAAAGCCATTAATCTCAATGTTATTTGCAGAAATTCAAGTAACTTAAAAGTTAAAGTAATATACGAGTTGAGAAGCATAACCAGATATGTATAATCAACCAATTCTACAAAAGGAACCTATACCTGGGAGTTCAGAAGCCAAGTATGATCAGTAGTAGGCCCTCAATGTACCTCCAATACAATGCCACACCCTGTTCCTTTTCTACTCTGGCAATTAAAAGAACAATAGAAAGAAATCAAGTTCCTTGTTACAGGAAAATGTAAATGAGAAAAAAATCAAGAAGATTGAATACAACAGGCAACGGAGCATTCAGAAGATAAAGTAAGGAGGAAAATCAATCTGAATGTCTAAAACCAAGGTGCAAATTAACATCACCAAATTTGAAAAATATCTCCTTAAATTATACAATTTGAATGTGGAGATGAACTCAAACATAAGCTAAAGATATGCAGAGTAAATCTGCCCTGTTCTCATTGCTCAGAATTGATAGTTCATCAATATGAAACTTCTGAAGAAGACAGACCAACAAATTAAATTAGAATCTAATTTCTCATAAACTGGGATGATAGCACATGACTGAGATATCTATATCCTAGAGAAAAAAAAAATAATGAACTAGGAGTGTAGGTATAGGAGACAGGAAGTTATGCAACACTTTCCAAACTGCTCTCTAATGAGTTGAGAGAAATTATCTTTCCTAAAGAATATAATCTTAATATTTACCCCAAACAAACCAATAGTCTTGAATGATGATGAAAGTAGCCCATATTTACTTAGGATTTGAAAACTCAGACATACCAGGAAATAACCTGACAAAAAGAGTCAAGACATACTAGGAAATAACTTGACAAAATTCAGACATACCAGGAAATAACAAAAAGAGTCATTGTCACAGGAATCAATTTTATATTTGTAAACATTACTTAAAAAATTTCCAAGTGAAAGTAATAGTTATAAATCATAACCATCTTTATTAAAATGCTATTATTTCTGTTACTTTTACAATAGAAGTTTTGACTGTCAAGAAATAGAAATAAGAACCATGAAATAGGAAACATATCCAATCTATTAACTTTCTATGTGATTTATACAGCATGGCATAGTTCAGAAAAATACTATGAAATTCAATTATACAGCTAATTTGGTTCAATGTTTATCAAATTAATTGTATGAAACCGAAAGTAGCAATAGTCTAAAATAATTTTTAAACCACAAAACTATTTATTCAACAGGTATTAGATTGGATCCTAAATCTCTCTACATAGATCCCATTTACTATGTCAAATTATTTTTAATAATTTACAACCCAGAAATTGCAAAATGTATTTCTCATGAATTCTAAATACCAATCAAGTGCTCTCACAGGCTTATCAACTCAACAAATAAACACAAACAAAATAACATTACAGGCATTGTCATTAAGGTATTCATCATATATTCTCCACAACATGATTTAAATTCAATTCAAGTTCTGTACCAGAAACAAAAATCAAATTCCTCCTTTGCTTTTTCCTTGCCTAGGGTAATATATACCATTAGTCTCAATATTTAGTATCTCATTCATGTTTTCTCTTTTTCTAGCAGCGTTTAGTGCACCCCCAGAAATCACTATAGTGATATTTGTAGCTCTATCCATTCAACCACAAAAAGCCAATAAAAAATTCACACTGAAACATGAAGACTCCATATTAGAAACTGTATATCCTGACCAGGGGAAAACAAAGAAAATTATACATGTTTTCCTTTAGGAATATTTTTCCCAGAATAAAGTTTAATTTTTGAGGGAGCAGAAAACAAAGTCCATGATTTTTTACTTAAGTTTACATTGCCATCTAGCTCCAGTTAAAATCAAATACCATGATTCAACTGAAATCAACACATCATATAAGTAATCAGTACTTTTATTCTCACTAAAGTTTCAAGCTCACCATTTGTGATTTTTATAAAGTGCTGACCTACATAACGCCCCATTTCATTTTTACCAATTTATAATTTTCTTCTAAGTTTGTCTGCATTTGTTGATTATGAGATGGAAAAAAACTTCATTCTTAAAAAAACTGCTAAGTTTACACTTCTAGAACTTAGAGGCTATGTTTTTGTTCAACACATAAACATATATGGGTAAAATTTGAGTGTGCTGCTAAACACTCCTCAGAAGGATCAAAACCAATGTGCTAGAGTATTGAAGAGAGTTTGTATGCTCCACAGAAAGAAAGGTAGAGAAAAGGAAAACAGGGAGACATGAGAATGTAAGAGAGGAGAGAATAAAGTCGGAAAGGTAGTGAAAAATTATGTGGGCCTGATAGAGACTCCCCACCAATCTCACAAATATTTAATAAGATTTCTACACTCAAGAGATAGTTAATGTGCATGAATATTTTCAGAAACTGGTGAGGCATCAGATTTTCACATACAGATTAACATAGGGCAACATGGCAAAAGCAAGTGAAGATTCAGGAATGAAGGACTGTTGAGACGATAAGGCCCTGGGAAGTTCAGACAAATCTTGAAGAGGTTTAAGAATGTGGCCTTCAAGATAATCCTCCCTAGATGTCAAGAGTCTAGGAAGTCCAAGCTGGCAGCCAAGTAAGGGACGATGCTTGGGTGGAGGAAGATTTTTAGAGGGGTGTCAAGTTGATTTTTTTCTTGTAAGTTACTGTTCATTCTTAGATTCTAACACAATTTCTTATAATTATGCCTCTTTTAATTGCATTATTTTTCTATTTGTTAGATTTAGAGTTTCCTTTCCTGAGATTTGTGACAGTCATACTTGTTGGAGTCTCCATTCTTTTTGAGCTGAATTCCCTTAAAGAATCTCTCATCTTGGTAACTGTATTAAATATCTAGGACTACCATAACAAAATACCACAGATTGGTGGATTAAACAACAGAAACTTATTTTCTCACAGTTCTGGAGACTATATATCCCAGATCAAGGTGTCAGGATGACTGGTTTCTTCTGTGGCCTCACTCCTTGGCTTGCAAGATGGCAGCCTTCTCACTGTACCCTCACGTGGTCATCCCCGTGTTTGTGTCATAATTCTCTCTTCTTATAAAGACATCAATCGTATTGGATTAGGGCCCAAACTAATGACCCCATTTTAATTTAGTTATGTCTTTTAAAGGGTCCATTTCCAAATAGTCACATTCTGTGATATTACAAATAAAGGCTTCAACATATGAATTTTGGGGAGACACAATTCAGCCCATAACAGTAACATTACCATATTTTCTCAGGAATTATATGAACTACTTTGTCAAAATCTCCTGTAGCATATATCTGACTGAACCTTCTCTTTATAATGTGTTGTATTCCTTGACCATCATAGATGGAAATGATTGTTTCCCATCAAAAATTACACATGTCTATAAATACACCCACCTATACACACACAGCTCAGAAATCCCAATACAAGCAGGTTTGTGTCCTGATCATTCTGGAGTAGAATCTTTATCCTCCATATACTGGATTGTATCTGTGGTTGCATATATGTGTGCATCTTTATGTGCTAATGTATTAACCTTATTTATTCACAGTATCCTAATTAGGGATAGAAGGGATTGATTCTTAGTAGAACCATAGAAGTTACATATTTTAATAAAGTGAATCACATATGGAATTGTCTATTGGGCAACTGTCTAGTGATCAATGTAGATGTCTATTTGGAATTAGTAATTTGAGTCAGAAAGCAACGGTTAAAGATGTAAGCAACAGTTAAAGAAGAAGCAGCGACTGTTTGTAAGCGACAGTTAAAGATGAAGAAGAAAGAGACAGAAAACAAGGTACAAAATTTTACCCAGGAGAACACAAGGAGCCCAGTGACAGACATGAAAGTAAAACTTAAGTCTTTCAACACTCTATGACATGTTTTTCTATTAGATCAAGATATCTCAGATATGAGTTATATAAATGCCACTATTTCTTTTTTTTCTGTGTTGTATATTTTTATTTTTTTTATATTGGAGTGTTGTTGCTTTACAATGTTGTGTTAGTTTCTCTGTACAACAAAGTGAATCAGTTATACATATACATATATCCCCTCTTTTTCAGATTTCCTTCCCATTTAGGTCATCACAGAGCACTGAGTTCCCTGTGCTATACAGTAGGTTCTCATTAGTTATCTATCTTATGCATAGTAGTGTATATATGTCAATCCCAATCTCCCAATTCATCACACCCCTCTTCCCCCCTTGGTAACCATAAGTTTGTTTTCTATATCTGAGATTCTATTTCTGCTGCGCAAATCAGTTCATCTGAACCATTTTTCTAGACTCCACATATAAGCAGTATTATACGATATTTGTCTTTCTCTTTCTGACTTACTTCACTCTTATGGCAATCTCTAGGTCCATCCATGTCCCTGAAAATGGCATCATTTCATTCCTTTTTATGGCTGAGTAATATTCCATTGTATATATATACCACATCTTCTTTATCCATTCCTCTGTCAATGGACGTTTAGGTTGCTTCCATGTCCTGACTACTGTAAATAGTGCTGCAGTGAACACTGGGGTGCATGCATCCTTTTGAATTATGGTTTTTTCCTGATATATGCCCAGGAGTGTGATTGCTGGGTCATATGGCAGTTCTATTTTTAGTTTTTTAAGGAACCTCCATACTGTTCTCCATAGTGGCTGTACCAATTTACATTCCCACCAACAGTGTAGGAGGGTTCCCTTTTCTCCACACACTCCCCACCATTTACTGTTTGTAGAAATTTTTGATGATGGCCATTCTGACTAGTGTGAGGTGATACCTCATTGTGGTTTTGATTTGCATTTCTCTAATAATTAGTGATGTGGAGCATCTTTTCATGTGTTTTTTGGTCATCTGTATGTCTTCTTTGGAGAAATGTCTATTTAGGTCTTCTGACCATTTTATATTGGGTTGTTTGTTTTTCTGATATTGAGCGCATGAGCTGTTTGTATATTTTGGAGATTAATACCTTGTCAGTTGCTTTGTTTGCAAATATTTTCTCCCATTCTGAGGGTTGTCTTTTTGTTTTGTTTATGGTTTCCTTTGCTACACAAAAGCTTTTACATTTCATTAGGTCCCATTTGTTTATTTTTGTTTTTATTTCCATTACTCTAGGCAGTGGATCAAAAAAGATCTTTCTGTGATTTATGTCAAAGAGTGTTCTGCCTAGGTTTTCCTCTAAGAGTTTTATAGTATCCGGCCTTACATTTAGGTCTTTAATCCATTTTGAGTTTATTTTTGTGTATGGTGTTAGGGACTGTTCTAATTTCATTCTTTTACATGTAGCTGTCCAGTTTTCCCATCACCACATATTGAAGAGACTGTCTCTTCTCCATTGTGTATTTTTGTCTCCATGATCATAGATTAGGTGGCCATAGGTGCGTGGGTTTACCTCTGGGTTTCTATCCTGTTCCATCGATCTATATTTCTGTTTTTGTGGCAGTACCATACTGTTTTGATGACTGTAGTTTTGTAGTATAATCTGAAGTCAAGGAGCTTGATTTCTTCAGCTTCATTCTTCTTTCTCAAGATTGCTTTTGCTATTCATGTTCTTTTGTGTTTCCATACAAATTGTAAACTTTTTGTTCTAATTCTGTGAAAAATGCCCTTGGTAATTTGATAGGGATTGCACCAACTCTGTAGATTGCTTTGGGTACTACAGTCATTTTCACAATATTGATTCTTCCAGTCCAAGAACATGGTATATGTCTCCATCTGTTTGTGTCATCTTTGATTTCTCTCATCAGTATCTTATAGTTTTCTGAGACAGGTCTTTTGCCTCCTTAGGTAGGCTTATTCCACATTTAGTGAAGAGTTAACACATACCCTTCTGAAACTCTTCCAAAAAACTGAACAGGAAGGAACACTTCCAAGCTCATTCTATGAGGCCATCACCCTATACCAAAACCAGACAAAGATATCACAAAAAAAGAAAATTACAGGCCAATATCACTGATGAACATGGATGCAAAAATCCTCAATAAAATACTAGCAAACTGAATCCAACAACACATTAAAAAGATCATGCACCCTGATCAAGTGGGATTTATGCCAGGGATGCAAGGATTCTTCAGTATAGGCAAATCAATCAATGTGATACACCACATTAACAAATTGAAGAATAAAAACCATATGATCATCTCGATAGATGCAGAAAAAGCTTTTCACAAAGTTCAACACCAATTTATGATAAAAACTCTCCAGAAAGTGGGCTTAGAAGGAAACTACCTCAACATAATAAGGGCCATATACAACAAACCTACAGTTGATATCATACTCAATGGTGAAAAGCTGAAAGCATTTCCTCTAAAATCAGGAACAAGACAAGGATGTCCACTCTTGCCACTTTCATTCAACATAGTTTTGGAAGTCCGAGCCACAGTTATCAGAGAAGAAGAAGAAATAAAAGGAATACAAATTGGAAAAGAAGAAGTAAAACTGTCACTATTTGCAAATGACATGATACTATACATAGAAAATTCTAAAGATGCTACCAGAAAACTACTAGAGCTCATCAATGAATTTGGTAAAGTTGCAGGATACAAAATTAATACACAGAAATCTCTTGCATTCCTATACACTAACAACAAAAAATCAAAAAGAGAGATTATGGAAACAATCCCATTTACCATCGCCTCAGATAGAAATGTCTCTATTTCCTGAAGTGCTATTGCTCCCTCTCCTATATGATTTCTACCACAATACAGAGATTTTATGAAAATTAATTGTAGGAAAAGGCCCAAAATACTGTGAGCGCCTCAGAAGGAAGGCATAAAGTAAAACCAAGTAACTGTCATTATTATCATTATCATGCATTACACATGTCAGATTGCTTCAGAAAGGTCACTCGTGGGACTGAAAAAACTAGTACCGGAGTGAGCAATATATTAAATCAATTAATATTAAGAAGGGTATATAAGAATCATTGCCCCTCAGGAATTTACCTTTCATTAATCAAATTACTAATTATAAGTATTAAAGCAGTACTCCATGCATATCAACAAACACAGAGTTCCCAGATAACAAATAAGGATTAAATTCGCCTTCTGGCTCATGCAGATTTGTCTTCACATAAAACACTCCACAACCAGAATATAAAGTATTTACAGCTCTAGGCTTTCCAAGTAACTTCTTAAGTAATTTTATACAGCACCATCTGAATAATTATTAGGAGTGATATGATATTGCATGAAATCAAATCTGCAGATTTGATAAGTATAGAACTTCTTAGTAAGTGTCTTTGTGGTCTCAAAAAAATGTAAGCTGTTCAAGCCAGGAATCTAACCTTTAGCAAAACAAAAATGAGAATTTCAAATGTTTTCCATACACTGTCAGTGCTACCCACGTTGCATACTCGTCAGTGACATAAACTATGTAAAAGAGTCTGTATATTAATTTTAATGAAGCATTTTGATGCCCTAAAGAACTGGGATGAATCAGGATTCAAAACTGTTTGCCTGCCCAATGCATCCAAAAGGCCAGCCAATTAAAATGTAGCTGTAAATTCAAATATCAGAATTATCATGCATCTGGACATAGCTAGATTATTATGTGCCAACAAAAATGTCAGTTTGTTATAGAGACTTCTAAATTGTTACTCATCTCTTATGAAATGTGTGTATTTCTGTTTACTTTCACACATACATATAGCTACATTTTTAAAACTACAAAAAAATAAACAAAAAATTTGTTGCTAACAGACCTGCTTTACAAGAAATACTACAGGAAGTTCCTCAGGAGTAAAGCAAGTAAACCCCGATAGCAATTTAAATCCATAAGAACAGAGAGTACTAGTAAAGGTAATTAAGTAATTATATTTTTTAAAAAGAATATAGATGCATTTTTCTTCCTTCTCATAACTTATTTGAAAGAAATTTAATAAAATAATATGTATATGACATAATGTTGGTCTTACAATGTATAGAAATGTAATATATCTGTAATACATTTGGCAATAACAGCATAAAGGTCATAGGTAAGAACAAAGCTATTTTCACTAAGAAATAGCTATGGGGACTTTCCTTGTGGTCCAGTGGTAAAGAATCCACCTTCCAATGCAGGGGACGCAGGTTTGATCCCTGGTCGGGGAATTAATGTCCCACATGCCACGGGGCAACTAAGCCCATGCAGCACAACTACTGAGATTATGCTTCTCAACTAGAGAGCCTGTGTGCCACAAACTACAGAGTCCATGCACCCTGAAGCCCCCACGCCACAACAAAGACCCCTCATGCCTCAACGAAAATCCCATGTGCCAAAACTAAGACCTGACACAGCCAAAAAACAAAAAAACACTGATAGGTGTAATATGTATAGCAATAATATCACACAAAAGGGGAAAAGGGAATAGAGCTATATAGGATAACATTTCTATGTATCACTGGAATTAAGTTAGTATATACCTGAAGATGATTCTGATAAGCTCAGATGTATATGGTAAGCCCTGGAGCAAGCACTAAAAAAAATCAAAAAATATAATGAAAAACTCATTTAAAAAAATTAAAATGCTAAATAGAAAGCATTTATTGAATGCAAAAGAAAACAGTAAGGAAGAATAGAGAAGCAAAAAATGCGAGACGTGAAAAACAAAAAATAAAATGGTGGATGTAAATACAACTTTAGTAATAATAACATTAAATATGAATAGATTAAACAACCCAGTCAAAAGGCGGAGACTGTTAGACTGAAGTTTTTTCTAAAATTCATATGTTGAAACACTAATGCCCAATGTGATGGTATTAAAAGGTGGAACCTCTGAGAGGTCCTTAAGTCATGAGGTAGAGCCTTCATGAATGGTATTAGTATTCTTAGTAATTAGTAGAGAGACCTCACAGGGATCCCTAGCCCCTTCCACAATACAAGGACACAGCAGAAACCTGCTAGCTATGAACCAGGACAGAGGGTCCTCACCCGACCATGCTGGCACCATGACCTCATACTTCTAGTCTCCAGAACTGTGAGAAATACATCTCTGTTGTTTATAAGCTACCCAGTCTGTGGTGTTTTGCTATAGCAGCTTTAAAGACTAACACAGTACCACACCTGCAGGAAACACCATATGCATGGAATGTATCACCCTGCTTTAAGAATATATCAAGCTAATAATGCTTTTGAAAAATCAATTTTTGTCTCACATAAGGGAACAGCTAATAAGTAAATTGGCAGCTTTTGACTTATTTGGATAAATGACTCTATCATGGATGCTGTTTTTTTATATAAATGTATTTTTATTTTATTTATTTATGGCTGCATTGGGTCTTCATTGCTGCGTGAGGGCTTTTTCTAGTTGCGGCAAGCGGGGGCTACTCTCCATTGCGGTGCATGGGCTTCTCATCGGGGTGGTTTCTCTTGTTGCGGATCATGGGCTCTACACATGTGGGCTTCAGTAGTTGTGGCACATAGGCTCAGTAGTTGTGGCTCATGGGCTCTAGAGCACAGGCTCAGTAGTTGTGGCTCATGGGCTTAGTTGCTCTGAAGCATGTGGGATCTTCCCAGACCAGGGCTCAAACCCGTGTCCCCTGCATTGGCAGGTGGATTCTTAACCACTGCACCACCAGGGAAGTCCCCATGGATGCTGTTTTAAATAACCTTTTTGGCTTTCATCCTGCATGCCCTAAGGTGGTATAAGGTGGTATCTGAACTTCACCAGATATAAGAAGCAAGGTTATTATATAGTGGAGTTGCTTTGCAATGGTCATATTAAGACCAAGGTTACCATCCGTCCATTAGCCAAACTGTGTAACCATAGAAAGATGTTTGTTGTGCCTAGGACATGACTTTACCCATAATATTACATAATAATGGCCACTGCTGTGATATTACAGGGCTTTTTTATTAAAGACTAAAAATATGGACTCAAATGCTAATGAACAGGCATAAGTAATACGTAGCAGGCAAGATAGCTAATAGCCAAGATTTTCATTTGCCAAGAATGACACCACTTTTAAAAATATTATTGGATTTGTATATTCATTTTACAGGTTCAAAGTGTTTTTGCATGTGGCATTTCAACTGATCCTCACAATGAACTAAAATCTAGGATAAAGCAAGAGAATATATCCCTTTACCAATAATGTTTTCATTTTTATGGTGAAACATGGCTAAAAGTCATTCTGTGTCATGCATTTTATGAAGAAAAATAATGGTTTTTCTTCTGATATTCAAGAGGGTCATCAGATCATACGCTTAACATTTAGCTAGTATAGATTTATGCCTGACCTAGACTATTATAAATGTATGAACTTTTTTTAAAAAAAAAGCAATTTCTATTTGCAGTTAATCAAATGAGTTATTTCTTTAAGATAGTATCCTAGCAACTTCAGACAGAAGAGGAAGTCCTGCTGATGTTAGAAAGAGATTTGTTTATCACATGTCCACATATAACTTCTGAATGTGCTTCAAAGTGTTGCTTTGATCAAGCAACTATCAAAACTTTTCTGTTATAGAACTAACAAGGTTGTAAGAATCATTTCACAATTTCTGAATTTGAGATGCTCATAGAGAGAACAGTGATTGCTGTTTATAGTAAACAGCTTTCTTTAAGGAATATTTTAATGAGAATGTACCTCTCAAGTAAACCCAAATAAGTTATCAGTAACCAAATATTTAACTAAATTTTTTCAAATATTTGGGCTGACAGCTAAGTAACTGGAAGTTTTTCAACCTTCTTAAAATAAACCTTACCTGACATATTGTCCAACTACATATCTCAGTCAGTGACAGATAAAAAGGGTTTGAGCCACTAATGTCATCTTCAAGCCTATGGAAGTCCATATTCTTTGCTTTCAACCAGAAAGTTTTTAACCTTTTAAGCTTTTAACCAAAAGCTTAAAGTTTTTAAGCCAGAACTTAAAAAAAAAAATACTAATCACAGCTAAGAACCAGCTAAGAGTCCAATCTATTCAGGATATGACTTTGTGTCTCTATTAAACTTCCTTCAGGTAATGTGATATAATAAGACATGTGGCCTTGACTCTAAAATTTGATGCAAAAGTGTAAGGGCCCTATCCATTGGTCAGACTGAGCCAGAGGAAGGGGCAGGAAATCCAATAACCAAATCCAAATTTGGAGGTATTGATAGTTCAGGAAATTATCTAACCTAGACCATAAAATAAACAACTGAATGGAAACTGACCCACACAGGACTGTGAATTAGGCCTTAAGGAGAATGCATCAACAAGCTGTGCAGAGAAAATCTCAGTTTCTTCAAGCGCTATAATTTAAAATACTATAGAATTTTACATTTGCAAAATAAATATATGTACTTCACTTCTTGAATCTTGTGATTCATAATTAATTACTAACAATCAAGAAAAATACAAGCCTGTAATGTTTAAAGTTTCACTCCTATAAATTTCACTCCCTGAATTTGGTAAATAGAAAAAAGAATTTCTAAAGCTACTAAATACTGCTTATTGGTTACCCTCCCCCATCACTCCCTATGAATCAATCACTATTAAGAAAGGAGGTTAGGACAGGAACAATGCTGAACATAATGGATACTGGAAATAGATATGGAACAAATCAATAAATCAGGAAAGAAATCATCTACCTTTAACTGATAACAAAGACATTGTCAATAATAACATCTAACCTCTAATAAGTTCTAGGCACTGTGCTAAATTCTTTATAAACATTAGCTCATGTAATTTTCACAACAAACCTACAAGGTAGAAATTATTATTACACCCAATTTATAGCTGATAAAAATGAGGCTTAAAGACGTTATGCAACTTCCCAGAGTTACCCAAAAAGTGACAGAGTTGGAATTTAATTCAGGTCTCTATGCTCCCAAGCCTGTGGACTTATGCATGATGCTACCTAGCCTTCCATCAACCTCAGCAAGGTTGCTATTATTCTTAGACAATGTGACATGTCTGTTTCTAGGAGCCAGCAAATCCTGTAATATTATATTTAGAAACAGTAGCAATGCCTTACCTTCCTGTGAGCCATTTTCTCACAACAACAATTTCATTTTGGGTACTCATCAGGTAGAATTAGATTTGTCTGCATAGGACAGAATACCCTGTCCCAAATAACAGTGGTTTAAGCAAGACAGATGTTCATTTTTCCTTATAGTAGGAAAAGTTCAGATGTACAGAGTCCGGAGCTGATATGGCAATTCCACAGGCATTTGGATCCAAATTAAGCCCGTTTATACACATTAATCTTTAGAAGTGGCTTCCATTGACAACTTTGCCTCATGGTCCAAGATAATTGCTTAAGTGTTAGCCATCTAGTTTGAGACTGGAAGAAAGAAGAGGAGAGAAAGGGAAAGGGGCACACCCTCCCAAATGAGTCCACATGCTTATAAAAAAAAAAAAATTCTTCTAGAAACACCAACACCACATCTTGCACTCATATCTCATTGGCTGCCCATAATTCTAAGGATTTTTGAAAAATGTAGTCCTTTAACTGGGCCAGCTTCTGTTAGTAAAGTAGGAGAGGGTAATAGATATTATATCATCTAGCATTTTCTACCACTGACAGTGAGAAACGACCACCAGTTATGCTTTTTTTTTTTTTTTTTTTTTTTGCGGTACGCGGGCCTCTCACTGTTGTGGCCTCTGCCGTTGCGGAGCACAGGCTCCGGACGCGCAGGCTCAGCGGCCATGGCTCACGGGCCCAGCCGCTCCGCGGCAGGTGGGATCCTCCCAGACCGGGGCACGAACCCGTGGCCCCTGCATCGGCAGGCGGACCCTCAACCAGTGCGCCACCAGGGAAGCCCCATTTATGCTTTTTAATATATTCTTAAGCTTCTTAATATCTTCCAAGACAAAGCCACTAAATAAAAGTTGGCATCTGGTAGAAGGAACATTTATTGACTCCCTCATAAACATGTAAAAGGACACAAATCTCATAATCAGTATTCTACTGCTGATTTAATAAACAAACATTCTTCTAATTATTTACAGTAATTTCAAGTTTGCTAATTCAGTATGAAATACAAATGTGACACAAGTAATAAAGGACTAATAACAAAAATCCTAACTTACTAGATAACACACATCTGTCTAATTTATTCTACTTCAGTTGGCTCTGTTCCCTGGAAGGATTTCATGAACTTATAGCAAACTCTGATCTGATGACCATGCCCATAATTAAGATTCCCAATCTCATGCTCCTTGTTGTCTTCATTGACATATGTTATCTCAGATGCAGCATCCTCTGCTCCACTTCTATTACCCTAAATATATCAGAATATATCCTCTGGAAGTATATTTAATCTAGTTTGTAATCAAATATCCTTTCTTCTCTGCCACTTCAATGAGAGGAAATCACACAATCCCTACCTCTGCTTCTTCTTCCAAAACCTTAGTATATCTTCTTCGTTTTCTTTAAGTAACCACACATTTGTCTTCCCTCTTTTATACTCTTACGAATAATTAACACGTGTAATAAAATCTGCTAAAGTAAACATTCAATGTGGCTTCATAGTACAGAATGAGAGCTTATTGGTAGAAATTATAAAGAGGCAAATTTAGCTAGCGATTCCTAACATTTATGGTTGTCCCATGATGGATAAGACGATCTCAAGGGAGAGACAATAAACACCATAAATGGTCAAGCAAAGGCTAGATGCTAACTAGCAAGAAATACTAAAAAGTGAATTGTTATATTGAGTAGAGAGTCAAGTGATTCCCTTACATCCTTTCCCACTAAAATATTTTGTAAAAATTTAAAAATAAATTGAGTTGCACAACAACCTTCCAAATGATAGCTAATGAAACCTCATATTTTGTTGGATATTAGCCTAGCTCATGAAATTACACTGAAGCCTCTTTGGGAATCCCTGTGTAAAATATTTAATACTAATTAGATAGTAAATTTCTGATCCAGCATTGACACAGGGAGGAGAAGCAAAGAGGATTATTAAATAGAGATGATAATTACTCATTTTTATTGCTTTTAGGAGAATTTAAAACTTAATCAGCTCTTCGAGTGTCTCATTATTTACACTGAAGACAAAGGTTTAAATATTGAGAGAAAATGCCAAGAGCTCTAAAGAAAGCTAAGTGAAAATCTATTATCATCATTAACTATTAATAGTAGTTAAGTAATACTAGAAAACAAGGTAAAGTTCTATGAAAATATAATAAATAACTTGACTGTTCAAAACTATCGAGCAAATTAATAGATTACAATCTTAATCTATTCCAAGATAAAACTTTTCTATTTTTACACAAAAATAATTTTTGTTTCTAAGATTAATTTAATGACATTTTTCAATTTTAATAATATCACTAGGTAGATAGGGTCATCCTGAGACTGGGCTCCTGAATGTCAATAATTTCACTTCTATAGAACCATGCATATAAAGAAATAATGTTACAAACCCATTTAGGGTTAATATTCCACAAAGTACAAAGCAGTAATTGAATGGAGAAAAGACATGGGGATCAGGGTGTGTGCTACATCATACATTTCACTTTTGAGTTCCCTGTCAATATTGTATCACTTTAAAAAGAAATGAGGCATTTTCCATAACATATCCTGTATTTTCCTGGAGCAAGATGGAAGAGTTAAGGCTAAAGAAAATGTAGCTATGGCCTAGAACTCTTGAAAACCCTGTTGAAAAAGACAACACTAGTAAAGAAATTTGCTGAATTTAATTTATGAAGAGTTAGGGGAATATGAGGCACATAGTTCTGACTCAATTTCATCTTCAAATTGGAAAACAGCAATATTAACATAGCTATTAAGAGAAAAATA
Source organism: Lagenorhynchus albirostris (assembly GCF_949774975.1). Lineage (NCBI taxonomy): Eukaryota > Metazoa > Chordata > Mammalia > Artiodactyla > Delphinidae > Lagenorhynchus > Lagenorhynchus albirostris. Next base: position 63,439,554 of record NC_083102.1, read on the forward strand.
GCTTGTTCGTATTATTGCAAAGCACTCTGAGAAATAAACTGATATGATGTTTAATATTAAAATTGTCTATGCTTAGAGTTTGTTATATTTTAAATTAATTGATTTCTAAAATAGTTTTTTTTTGTGTGTGTGTGGTACACGGGCCTCTCACCGTTGCCGAGCACAGGCTCCGGACGCACAGGCTCCGCGGCCGTGGCTCACGGGCCCAGCTGCTCCGCAGCACGTGGGATCCTCCCGAACCGGAGCACGAACCCGTGTCCCCTGCATCAGCAGGCAGACTCTCAACCACTGCGCCACCAGGGAAGCCCTCCTAAAATAGTTTTATCTTTACTGCATCAGTTTGCTATAGAAATCTCTGCACTAATGTCTTGAAAGAAGTGTGTTGCAATTATACGTACAATAAACCAAACCAGTAAAAACTCATAGTCTAGACTTGTAGATACTGTATGATGTGAAGACAGAACTGAATAGTGAAAAGAACATTAAGTTATGATTCTTGGTGTAACCTGATAGTATGTGAAATTATCAAGGTAATTAATCTCTCAAAACTTCAGGAAACTGATATGGAAAATTAAGATAATAATATTAAGTCTAGTTACACATTTCCCACTTCCTGCATCCAACAAAATGCATGAAAATAGCACACATTCAATACTTGACAGTCATATGCCCCTCTTCCCTTCCATTACTTCCAATACTCAATATTTCAATCGTCTTGCAAGCAAGAGGCAACCAAGTGATCATTTCTCAAGAAAATACATTGAGAAGTACCTAGTCAAGATGGTTATGAGAAAAACTATTTAATAACTTTCTTTCCCAAGATGCCATTAAAATAATAGTAAAGTTATATTACAGAAAATAAAAACATTTAAATGCATAGTATATTTCTGATACTGAATAATGAAGCAGGGTGAAACAAAGTCTAAGTTCCATGAAGAAGATAATGTAGGAGGAAGCAAACTTCCACCCTGAATCTGGAGAGGCAGATGAATCCAGTGTCATATCTGACACTGTACCTGGTGCAGAATATGCTGGAACCATAAACTGAAATGAAGAATACCTTTAATGGGCCCATTCCTAGACTGGACATAGCTGAGGGAAGAATCAATGAGCTTAAAGATATGTCAATAAAAACTTCCAAAAGTGAAATGCAAAGATAAAAATGAATGAAACACACACACACACAAACAAAAACTCAGAACATCAGGAATTATGGGACCATTTCAAAAGGTGTGACATACCTAATTTTTTTATTTGGCCACACCTTGAGGCTTGTGGGATCTTAATTCCCCGACCAGGGATTGAACCCAGGCCATCAGCCTTGAAAGCACGGAGTCCTAACCACTGAACCACTGGTGAATTCCCATATTTAATTAAAAAAAAATCACTCTAGCTGTAGCGCTAAGAAAAGACTAAAAGTGAACAAGGGTAGAAGCCAGGAAGCCACTTACAAGTCGATTTCAGGAATCCAGGAGATGTATTATGATGTAGGCCAGAACGGCAACAGTAGAGTTAATGGTAAGTAGTCAGATTCTGGATATATTTTGAAATTGTGTTAGCCCTTCCTTCTAAATACAATGGATAGTTTATTTTTGTGTCTTGAGTTACAATTCACATGCATTGTTGAATCTGAGCTTTAGAAGATCTCTGAAAATATTAAAACGAGTTCATAGCAGACAAAACTGAGGTTTGAAATGTCAAGCCAGTTTTTCTGATACCATAACTAGTCAACTTTTGCTGCCTACACAAGTTTCAAGGCTAATTTTGATCCTCTTGGTAGCTACCAGAAAAAGTATTACTGTTTGGAAGAGAATACATAACCATACCAAAATCTTACAGCCAAAAAAACTACTAGTATTGACACAAAAGCATTCTAAACTATGTTTGAACTGACAAGCCAATTGTGCCTACTTGGAAGCATGATTGACACAGATTTCCAAATTGGAAACATTCTGATTCTCTTGTTCCATTAATGATTATAGTGCATTCATTCAGGAAAACATTACAGTAGAGAAAGACAGTAACAGTTTGGTTCCTTTGCACATAGACACAGCCTATGAGAAATTTATAATCTGTGAATTCATTAACATGAAAATTTTAAATGTGCTCATCATGTTGGATAGTAGCTCGGTTATACTTACTATGAATAATGGAATACTACATATTGTTGTCATATTAGTGTAATACAAGACAATATGCAGTCATTTCTTATAATAACATCACCTCCCCTTTTCAATAACTCTTCTCATCCATGGCTCCTAGATGTTTTTACAAACATTAATTAAGACTTACATCACCTCTGTGAGACTAGGAACTGCCACAGTTGTCATCCTGATGTGAGACTAGAGATTAAGCCGTGTCATGAGAAGCAGTGCTAGGATGAAAGCTCATAACAACAGTTCAAACCAGAACTTTTAAACAATATAAGAAATACCCATTCCATCATCCTTTGTTGCACCCTGGCCCCAAACTTAGATATTTTGTAGTACATATTCATATCTTTGTGGAAATTGTGCACACTGATTGCAAAAGTTTTCAAATTAAAGTGTACTTATTTTGCATATCTTCATCTTAATATTGCCAAGGACTAAAATCCTTTTAGTAGGTCATCTTCACTGGTATAATAAGTTATATTATCTTTCACAGCCATTTAGAGAAGGCATTCAGGCTCTGTTATTCCAAGCCCACAAGACTGCCTAGCAACTTAGTTACAGGGTCTGGAATTGAACTTCTTATCCTCTAACTTCTCATCTGACTTGCTCTAGTGAGCCGTGCTACGTTGCACTAAAACAGAGCATGCTAAGAATTTGAATTTACTTTAGAAGGTCAGCTTTGCTGGAAGATTGCTGCTCTTTTCCTCAACATTAAATAAGTAAAAATTAAAAAGCTATGTTCTGAAAAGTCCTCTTGTATGTGTCCTCCACACTCTAAAGTAAAACTGAGAAAGTTTTCAGTGCTGTTATTGCATCACATTGAAGAAGCTACCTATTTCCTCACAAATTATCTTCTCTTTCATTCAGCATGCTGATGAAACACATAAAAGCACTTACCCTCATTTACTTTCTCAATTTTTTATTACTTCCAAAGTATCAATATTCAATCTAAGATCATTTTGATTGCCTGTAAACATTAGCATAATCATTTGGCTTTATTATGTATGGCTCTACACTGTCAGTTATCTTTTCAGAAGTGGGTTTCTATATAAATGCAAAAAAAATTGCTTGACCTCAGGGTTTCTTCCCACCTAGTCTAAGCCCTCTAAGCAATTCTGCACAGGCAGAAGGAAGCAACAGTCAAACGATAAAAATTTGCCTTTTAACTACACCTTCTCTATCTGGACAAGGGTGAAATTACCTCTTTTATATATTAAGAAGGATGGAACTCACACTTCAAAGACAATGTGGAGCAAATGCTATCCTTTACATGTTCAATATTAAATTACCATCAACAGTTGGGGGCTGCTAAACATGCCATCAAACACAGCATGATCTTTATACAAAGGAAACGTTAGTACTTCTTTATTCAACATTTAGTCATAATGTTGGTATTACGTTTACTTTTTTAGCAAAAGCACCCTACTTTGGAGAAGTACAATTCAATTAAATGTAGACTGTGAGTTTCTATATTACACCGTCCTAGGTAATAATTTTTCAGGACTCTGTGAGATAGAGGATAAAACTTCACTTATTACTTTGAAATATTTTTGAAATTTAAAGGGAGACTTTTCACTAGATTTTTTTAAAAGAGCTGTTGAATAGCCCCTAGTTAACTGAATAAAAATGAAAATATATTCAGTGCTTTTGCAATATGCATTCATTTTTATATAAATACTACAATTATGTGGATATAATTAAGCCTCTTTTAAAGAGACTGCATTGTTTATACAGGGTCTATATTATTTAATATTTTTGTGTCATCATTCTACTTCAACTTCTCTTTGAAAAGAGAATAAAATTTAAAGACATAGTAGAAAAGAGAAGTGTTATCTATTTCATAATAAAGTTGTTCCATTGTTTTTTCATTAAAATTTGGCAAAATCTTATCTAAATTTCTTAAAAAGTCATAAAGGCAAAGAGCCTGATTTATTATTTAAATAAGTTATTGTTGCTTTTATTTATTTGAAGAGGACTTATTTTACCTGAAAAAATTAATACATTAAGAATATACTAAGTTCTGGTTAATAATTCTGGCACATGTAAAAATGCAAAATCATTATTACTATACTAAAGGGATCATCCATACTACAAAGGCAGAATATTCTGCTTGAGTAAAAATTCCTGAGCTAGATCTTGACTGAGGTCCCATTTTAACACTGCAGAGCGTGGGAGAAATTATTTTATAAGTACAAATTTAGAACAAGTGACAATAACTTGTCTTCCTGATAGCAGAAGAATATCCAGCATTATTCTCGTTGCTCTAAATGCTTTTAGAAGCACTGCTTTCCAAACTGCCTGCCTGCAAAATCTATCCCAAGGTAATTACACAAATTGATACAAATTGGCAACAAAATTATTTAATATTGTCTATCTGAATTTCAAAGAATGTCCACCCTAGTCAACTAGAATACTTTGGTTTTGACATACTAGGTTGATACAGAATTGTTCATTCCTACAATAATTAGACAAAGGAGATATTTGCTTCTCTTGGCCAATTCTAACTCATTTATGTCCTCAGTATGAGACTGGCCTCAATTATTTCCCATCCATCTCATCTGTTGTATCATCAAGGTATCAGGATATAAATTAAAGAGAGATGGCTTAAGACACAATTGTACATCAACTGGGAGTTATATTTGGTTAGATGGGAAACAAACCATAACCACTGATTATCAAAATGTTTAACTTACAAGGAGGTTGTGTCAATCTACACTCAATTTACATAACAAGTTCTATAGCTGATTTCCGCAAAACCTAATGAGACAGAAGAATACAGTAATACTTTTTCTAAACATTTTCAACTTTGTACCTTAATATCCCCATCCATAGAACAGACATCTGACTTATCTATTGACAAAGATTATGTAATAATAAAGTAGGCAATTAATAAAAAGTATTCTACTTGTTTTAGTCTTTCACCTCTCCCTATTTCCCACCTTTAAGATGGAAATCGTAATTACCATGCTTTATCCTTCCTAGAGGAAACTTTGAGAGCTCAACTCACTTTTAGAATGTCAGTTATCTATTATTTGTAAGATTTGTTCATCTTACACACAATATTTGTTTCTGTTTATTTCATACACTAGGTGGTATCATGACATGAGAATTGAGGGTATTTCCCTATTTCATAAAGTATCAAAAATCATAGTCCCAAAGCTGCTGATTAAACACTGCTGAGGCCAAACATATGATTTATAACATTTCCTTGAAACAATCCTCTGTAGTCTCACCCTTTGTGTAACACAATTTTCACTGAAATCAGTTGGATTTTCAAGGCACACTCCCTAGCAACCGGCTAAGAGAACTTAGTCACTTTTTCTGAAATATCAATAGCTACCAACAGTTGATTTGTGCACATAAATCAGCTATCTAGACATAACTAAAATACTATGAACACCACGCTTCCACATCTGAATGATTTTCTCATTTTTAAAGTTGTTTAAAAATAATCCTATAAATGTAAAACCCAATGATCTACACATATGTACTAACACTGAAATGTTCAACGAAATAACCTGTGAAGCAAAGCTTGTAGTAAAATGAACGCCTATTGACCACTCCTTTCTAATATATTTGTGAGCTACATCTATTTAAATTTTTTTTTTTTAAAGTTCCCCATCAGATATCAGACCTATCACCTTCCTGCTTGTGCATACACCTACTCAGGATTTCTAATTGCCAATGTCAGCTCTTGAAGTTTCAGAGTCTAAGACCTCTGAAGTAGTTTTCAAGGAAAGATTTGTCCTTCCTATGAACTCTTTCTCATCTTTCATTCAGTTTCTGATAAGTAGATTTGCTCAACCTCAGTATTATTAACATTTTGGGCTCAACCTCAGTACTGTTTCTTGTTGTTTTGTTTATTTTTCTGGGGACAGGGCATGTTGTATAACTTGTAGATGTTGAGCAGCATCCCTGGCCTCTGCCCACCTGATGCCAGTACCAACCCCTCCCAGTTGTGACAACAAAAAATCTCTCCAGACATTTCCAAAGCTGGGAGACAGGGAACAAAAATTACCTCTGGTTGAGGACCACTGTGATAAAGCCTTCAATTGACTTTTCATATAGCCCTATCACTTCTTTTTTTTTTTTTTTTTTTTTTTTTTGTGAGTTTAGCCCGAGACAGGAAAAAAAAAAATTCATTTAATCTGCGACATTTTTTCTGCCTACTTAGGTTAGGGAAACTGGTTTTTGTCTCTATTCAAGCCCCTACTCACTGTCTTCTTTCAGAATTATAACAATAAACATTTTTAATTAGAATAAATTTTTAAGAGAGGAGCAAGTATAAAATCTAAATGTGTGTGTACATTTCAGCCAAGTGAATCTACTTCTTTAAAGATATCTTAAGAAAACAGACACAGAGACGTTTGTTACCAGTATAGATTTTGATAGGAATAAACTGGAAAAAATACAATTCTCCAACAATAGGGAAAGGGCTCGATAAACTATGTTCTAGACATATAGGGAAGTGTTATAAAGTAATTTTTTTAAATGTTAAAAAGTCAGGGCTTCCCTGGTGGCGCAGTGGTTGAGAGTCCGCCTGCCGATGCAGGGGACACGGGTTCATGCCCCGGTCCGGGAGGATCCCACATGCCGCGGAGCAGGTGGGCCCGTGAGCCATGGCCGCTGAGCCTGCGCGTCCGGAGCCTGTGCTCCGCAACGGGAGAGGCCACAACAGTGAGAGGCCCGTGTACCGCAAAAAAAAAAAAAAAAAAAAAAAAAAAGTCATACTTATGGAAAATTTTAAGTAATATTTAATTTACTTATTTAAGTAATATTTAAGGAAAGTAATCAGAACCTTTTACAGAAAAAAAAAAAACCCACAGAGCAGCATGCACATTACAGTACAATTTGGTAAACTATAAAATACACATGGAAAAAAATTTGGAAGTACAGACACCAAATTATTAACCACGATGTTTTGGGGGTATAGATATTGAATGGTTTTCCTTATTCTCCTTTGAGGTTTTCAATGTTTCATACATGACACATTTATCATGTTTATAAGCAGAAAAGAAGGTTGTTTAAAAAGATTATTTACTTTAACATATCAAATTGAAAATTATTAGTGGTTATATGGCTGTTTCTTCAAAGTCTCAGATCTGTACACTAAAACAGGTGAATCGGGGCTTCCCTGGTGGCACAGTGGTTGAGAATCTGCCTGCCGATGCAGGGGACACAGGTTGGAGCCCTGGTCCGGGAAGATCCCACATGCCGTGGAGCAACTAAGCCCGTGTGCCACAACTACTGAGCCTGTGCTCTAGAGTCCATGAGCCACAACTACTGAAGCCCGCGTACCTAGAGCCCGTGCTCCACAACAAGAAAAGCCACCACAATGAGAAGCCTGCGCACCGCAATGAAGAGTAGCTCCCGCTCGCCACAACTAGAGAAAGCCAGGGCGCAGCAACAAAGACCCAACACAGCCAAAAATAAATCAATAAAATAAATAAATTTATTTAAAAATTTTTAAAATAAAAACAGGTGAATTTTACTGTATGTCAACTATTTGGATACAAGGATGAATCCTGTGTGCACCACATCAATTCAGGTTACATCCCTATATCACAAGCCTCTTAATTTAGTAAAAAAACATTGTATTTGCTGTTATTCTGTGTTCCACCAAATTTGGTATTCATATTTTTACTGCCCTTCTGTTTGGACCAAAGTAAAAGTAATAAGCCAAATAGCATCTTTGAAAACATGATAGTACTCAAGACCATATTTTCAGAAATTCTAAAACATTATATATGTGTTATATATATACTTATATATATATATATAAATTCTAAAACATTCAATTACAGTAGGCTTCTATTGAAATCAATTTGGCTGTTTTTCTGCTCATAAAAAATTAGTTTTGAAACAGAATATATATGTACACAATATATACATGTATATATTCTTGAATGAATAGGAAAATGTTTTACATACAGACAAAAATAACAGATCCTCAGCCCATGGTTCTTAAGGAATGTGAAAAAGAATCATAATAGACACTGAAATTGTTCCATTTAGTAATAAAATGGAGTGCTATTTTCAATGAACATCTCTTATAATAAAATTGCATTTGTGAAATGTTGCCCTCAAAACTACCACTTAATTATATCTGAAATCTAATCAGGCCACTTATTTAAGGCAAGAGATTGTAGGAGTCCATTAAATACTAAGCCAAGAAACAACTGAATTCTGGAGTTTATTTATTCTTCTATCTGTATAGGAAGTTATCTAGAAATATTACTTCAATTAGAGTTTTTTTATTAGCTTTTCTCCTCCTTTCAATGTTAAAATAAATATTTTTATATCTAAATAATTTAAATAATTTTCTTCCCTAAGGCTGAATAACTGCTATTTTCCTATGGTCTATTTTTCTTAGGTTAAAAACTTTTTTAGGTCCATTATAAGTAAAATATCAATAAGGAGATAAGAGCTAGCTAGCATAAAGCCATCATGCTCCACAGACTGCAGAGATTAGATGCAAATTGACTCAGGGGAGGAAAAAAAAACGAGTCTCTCAGTCTTAACATATTATCTCTCCTCTACCACACCTCTAAAACAACCCTTCCAAGTAACCTCAAATAATTGATAAGTTTGGTTTTCATAGGCAAGAGTTGCCTTTAAGGGAGTTAATGAAATCCCTCTTTTTAGAATTGTTTTATTTTCTCATCCCCACATGGTTCGACCATGTAAAAAGAGCACTTCAAGCTTGCTTAAAACAGTACCCTTCAAATCTTGCTCCATCAGTTATGCGGCAGTTCAATCAATATTAGATAGCATCAAAAATCTATTTTCTGTCCCTGACGAGAAGGAGGTCCATAAGATTATCTGTTCTAAATGGCAAATGCAAACTCCATACTATCTCAAATTGCCTACTATGCAATTTTTGCCTCTACACATTATTGGAACTATGGTCAAAGCTCAGTTCTTTTAATTACATAAAATTTTAATTTTTAATTATGATTGAAATATAGTGAAAACGTAAGCCACCAAATCACCTCAAAGTCATTGAAATGCTGAAATTGTTTTCTGTCAGGTGTTTTACTCATATTAACTGGTTGAAGCTATAGTCTTTTCATTTCCTTCAAATGACCATGAAAAATGAAATTGAGGGTGCCAGTGAAATTCTCAGAATGGTGTACGTACAAAATTGTTGGACATAGTTTATCAGGAAAAGGGAACACAAATCTCAACAGTTTCCTGCTTCCTTTCAAGAAAAAAATTAAAATATAGAAATACTTTACTATCTTTAACTGAAATACCCAAAGCAGTAAATACCTTAAAACCCCATGCTAAATCAAGATTTCTGCTGGTAATCTTTATTTCACTTTTACAACATCCATATTTAGAGAAAATACAAAATTATTGTGGAAAGTTTGGGAAAGAAAACCAGAAAAAAATGACAATAGCTAGCTAACACTTAGCACTTATCTGCCAGGCACTGTGGGAAGTCTGTGAATTCCGTTAATACTTAAAACAATTCTTCATGATTATAAGTGTGTTATTACCTATTTTTAAGATGTAGAAACTAATGTAGAAAGTAGCATATGTGGCATTTAAACCCATACAGCAGAATTCATGCAGTACCAAAAGAATAAATTTATTCACAGTTCCACTGGGCAGAGAACAAATTTTTTCTATTCTTACCCATGTATTTCTTCCATTGAATTTTCAAACCAATTTATTACAGCTCAAAACAACACTAAATTAAGGATGTCAATATTACTGGGAAACTTATGCAAAAAAAATAAAACCAAACATTATTTGTTCATTTTATGAATTGATGCATCGTTATTACTACTACCTAATTTTTGTATAAAAATACTGGGGTTGAAATTTGCGCTCTAAACTCAGATATATAAAAATAAGTGTAGTTTTCTTTACTTTTCTGGACTCCCCAGATCCTACTAAAGGCAGAAAAAAAGGTGAACAATCAGAAGCAACTACATCTCATTTTGTTTAGAAACAATGTTTATAAATATTCATGCATTCTACATTCAGATTCTCTAGTTTGATTTCATGTTTCTTTGGTTCTCTTTCCAGCCTCTTTTCCTTTGCCCAGATGGTGATTTTGCATAGAAAAGCCTCTGTATCCTCCATGTCAAGGAACTGCAGAAGGAGTGAGGAGCAAGTGCTGCCTCCCCGTCCCTTCCCCACCCCAACCCCCATCTCTGAGCCTGCAGCTCTGCCCTCACGATCACAGATAACTTTGGTCGGGTCTGCAGGCACAGGCAGAGCTCTGTGTTGGTTCCTGGGCAACTTAGCTATCTCGAATGATAATGCCCTTGCCTCAGCAGTGACCGACCCTATGAAATATCTGAGTCCGGCCGCCACGCTCATCCTCTTCCCAGTACGGGCAAGTCACCTTTCAACCTCTTCTAAGAGTCTCTTTGTCCCTCTCTAAAGCAACATTTTCCACACCAAATCCCACAATAGGCTCTCTTGGCTCCCTTCATGACCACCATGGAGGTTTGGAATGTCCTATAAGACATACGTAGTCTATGAGGAATCGGGTTATGCTAAATGAGTTCCACCAATCTATACATCTCTGTTTACCATCCTGCACTATATTGGGTTTCCCTGGAGGCTTAGAAATTCCCTAAGAAGCAGGAGCAATACCTCCTTACTGAGAGTTTTCTGTCAAACTCACCTGGTATTCTTATAGCTCCTCAATCACCTACTCCATGCCTCCAGAGAGGCATACCTTTTAACAAAACTAAGATAATCAAGTCTCTCTCTCTCTCTTTTCTCTCTCTCTCTCACACACACACTCACAATCACACACACACAAAGAGACTCAGACGCAAAATGACTTTCTATGTTCTCTTCCTGTCAAGGGAGAGTTGCTCTAGGTCAATGATTCTCAAACTTCAGGGGGGCATCAAAATCACCTAGAAGCATTATTAGAACACAGATTACTGGATTCCACTCCAAGAGTTTCTAACCCAGTATATCTGGGGCAAGGCCTGAGAATCTGCATATCTACTTGTGCTGCCATTCTGGGGACCTTACTTAGAGAACCACTGCACTGGGCATTGCAGCTCAAAGTATAGTCCATGGACCAGGAGGTGCAGCATCATTGAGCCATGTTTTAGAAATGCAGACTCTTAGGACCCACCAGACCTACAGAATCAGAACATGCATTTAATCTAGATCCTTCAGTAAATGCACATTAAAGTCTGAGAAGCACTGCTCTAAGGGATATCATCCTTCTTTCTTACTTTATGATCTTTGATCCTACCCTCCCTTTTGTGGACAACCAACCTCATTCCTTAGCCTATATGTACACATAGTTATGGAGGACAGGAGAAAATACATTTTGAAAACAGTTCCCAATATATAAAATAAAATTATCTTTATAATTTTTGTTACCAATCAAAATTTTTTTTTCTCCACAATTAACTACAAAATCTTGCTCCCTATTTTAAGTGACTTGTTTTGCTTCAGATATGAAATCTTCTACATGTTTTTTAATTTATTAAAAGTCTTATTTTAAGTATTTGAGTAAAGGATTTTAGTTTTCTTTATATTTGTCCAAACGGTCTGTCTATTATTAAGTTTATTCTTAGATATTTATCTTCTAGTTTGCTGATTCGGGGGTTCTTTTCTCCATTAAGTTTTCTACCATTCATTGCAAGTATATGGTCATTGTGTTTTACAGCTATTGCTTTTACTGCTTTGACAATCATTTTGTAATAAGCACTTAATGAACAATCTTATACATTCCAGTGTATACCATGCCTTATTTATAATCCATGTAGAATATTCCTAACAGAATTGTATTTGTTTGTTTAATCCAGTGCAGTTTTTTTACAAGACAAGAGTGGGGATTTTTTTCTTTTAAAGAACTAAATCTAAGATTGAACGTTTCTATTATTTTTGTTCCTATTTTCTAATTTGTTAATTTCTGATTTTGTCTTTTGTCTTTTCTCTCCTGCTTTTGTTGGGATGTTTTGGTGTGATATTTCTAACTTATCTGATACTAATGGTATGACCCTCTTTTTTCATTTACTTGATAAATCTTTCTTATCCTTTAACTTTTAAGTAGTCCATGTCCTTTGTTTTACATATGGTCAAAGCATTATAAACACTGTGGATTTTATCTATCAAATTTGAGAATTTTAAAGCTTTTGTTATGGGATTTCAGTCCACTTGCATTTATTATCAAAGGTGCTAAGCTTGGCATTATACTGTCAAGTGATTTTCTGCTTTCCTTTTCAATGTTTACTTAACCATCTTCTTTGTTCTCTCCATTAAAAAAAATAGAATACATTTAGTTTCTTTTCCTTTAGCTATTCGAAAATTGTATTTGAATTACAATTGTGATTACTTTCCATTTTTAACAACCTTACTTGAATCTATATTTCTGATTATCAATGTGAACAATACAATCACATCTATTAATTTGTACCTATGTTATAGAAGAAAATTAGTTTTCTTTTTTTCCAAATTACTTCCTGGTTTTGTTGTGTAATTGAACATTTTAGAGAATGTTGATCATTTGTTTTAACTTATCTTCTTTTAATAATTAAAATATTAAATGATAATCACTATAATTGTAGATGTTAAAAATAAACACTGATTAATATAAATCAACAGACCTAACCAAATTACCATATAACAAAGTGGGAGGATGGAGGAAGGAGAACTAGAGATGCTTGTTACAGGACAGGCATAAGAGAGTCAGGGAGAGAGAGAACTAAATCCACATCTTGCCTATGAAAAGCCAATAGATAATGCCTGAAAAAATGAAAACGTAGAAGTAGCAATGTAAGAATACTATTTAGAGATTCAGATGCAAATGCCAGAAAAACCAACTTAAGAAAATAAAGGAGTGGGACATGGGGAAAGAGAGAAAGAACTTACTACATTTCATGAAAAGAACTTCTAGGACCATTTCACTCCTTAAATTATAGGTATACATGACTTTATTTTTAAATATAAAAATTAAATTAAAAACACATATTGCGGGCTTCCCTGGTGGCGCAGTGGTTGAGAATCTGCCTGCCAATGCAGGCGACACGGGTTTGAGCCCTGGTCTGGGAAGATCCCACATGCCGCAGATCAACTAGGCCCGTGAGCCACAACTACTGAGCCTGCGTGTCTGGAGCCTGTGCTCCGCAACAAGAGAGGCCACGACAGTGAGAGGCCCGTGCACCGCAATGAAGAGTGGCCCCCACTTGCCACAACTAGAGAAAGCCCTCGCACAGAAATGAAGACCCAACACAGCCAAAAAATAAACTAATTTTTTTAAAAAACACACATATTGCATAGGTATAGCAGTACAAAGATACCAAACTGATATTGCCTTCACTACATTCTCGTTTAGAGAGTCTATAAGTTGGCTCTATTATTAGCTATATAAAATAAATGCTTTCTGAAATTTCTTTCTGCTTTTTGTAGTAAAATTTTAAGAATACTCCATATTGAGCACTGTGTTCACTTTTTTAACACTGACAAATATTTTATAAGCATCATATTGCTGTTTATTTTTTTGACTTTCTGCTTACTCATTCTTGAGCAGAAGTCTCTCCATGCTTAGAAATAGACCAGAGGCAACGGTGTCTGGCTATCCTTGACTCCCCTCATCTTCCAACTTGTTGCTTTAGAATTCTCTCAACAGATGTCAAGCCAAAATTTTGGTCAACATAAATTTATATCATTATTTTAATAATTTGGCAGTCTTTGGGAAGAGGCAAGAATAGACTCTGAGAATTCCTAGCATTGTACCTGGTTTCCAAACTCTTTCTTTTCTAGCAAAGCCATCTTATTGGAGAGGAACTTTCTTCTGGTTTGATTCAATTTCTATACTTTGTACGATATAAGCTGTGCTTCTGACTGGCACCTTTCCTGATGCAGTTATACACTTTGTTGGAAACAAACCTCCATCTGCTGCTGACTTTCTGCTTGTGTGTCCAGTGTGTGAAAAATTACGGGTTAGTATTAGCACTTTCGTGTTGTTTATCTAATAGAGAAAGAAAGGGATGCCCCAACATTGCTTCCATTTCTCACTTTTGTTGAGTCATGCCTGACTTTCCTGTATTTTTTCAAAGCAGAGATAGTAAAGAGGAGATGCTAATTAATCCTCATAAACTTCCTTTAGTCAAGGAGGATCTGAGTCCTAACAGAAATCATTTATTTAATTGTACACAGGGGTCCAAAAGTCACGGTTAAGGTGTTACGGAGCAAAAATTTATTAAGGTATCACAACTCAAAATACCCCCCCAGTTATCCCCTGGCTTCTCAGATGCAAAACTTCTTACATTTGGGGTCAGCTCCTGATTTTATCTTGCCATGCAAAATCTGGCTGAGGGGTGAAGTGAAGAGAAAATGAAACAAGACGACAAAAAGACAAAATTGATTTATCTCTTTAAGAGAAAAAAGTTTGGATAGAAAGTCAGAAAAGAGCCACATGACTTCTGTGTTAGGAGAGCTTCCAGGATTGGGATTTGGAGAGTGGAAGAGAGTTTCTAGGAGTGACTGGCATCAACGGGGAGGATATGAAGAGTACCCACTATGGGAAGGATGGATTTTACATTAATAATTATAATGGGCTAAATGGTGTCCCATCATATCCCAAAAGATATGAACATATCCTAATCCTTGAAACCTGTGATTATTACCTGATGGGTGATTAAATTCTGATTTGTGATTAAATTAAGGATTTTGAGGTGAAGAGACTATCCTGAATTATCCAGGTGGGTGCTAAATGCCATCACAGATGTCCTTATAAGAAAACAGCAGAGGGAGATTAGTTGGAAACACAGAGGAGAAAGCAATATGAAGATGCAGGCAGAGACTGGAGTGATGCCACCACAAGCCAAGGAACATCTGCTGTCACAAGAAGCTGGAAGAGATAAGGAACAGATTCTCTTATAGGGCCTCCAGAGGGGAATGGGACCCTGCTGATACCTTGATGCAAACTTCTAGCCTCCAGAACTGTGTGAGAAGAAATTTCTGTTGGTTTAAGCTACCCAGTGTGTGGTAATTTGATAAGGCAGCCCCAGGAGATTTATACAATAATGCATTTCTCCCTTTGACAATTCTCATGGGACTAGGTAAAAATCTGAAGTGTTTTTAATTATATTTCAGCTACCAAACCATATTTCTTTAAACACTGTTTAAGGATGGGGGCATGCAAAGTGACTGAGTCAGGGTACAGAATGACAATTAACATTAACAGAGTATTTCCTATGTGCAGTCATTTGTCTAAGCAGTTTCAACACATTAATTCTTTTCCTCATAAAAGAAGAATGTGAGGCTTAAAGAGTTTGTACAGCTTACACAAGATCACAAAACAAGTGGTCAGTGGTAGAGCTGGGATTAAAACCAAGGTCTTCTGACTTTGAAACCCAACCTCTTAGTGGCTAAAAGGCATTACACTGCTTTTCATTTCAATTTGCAGCTGAGTAGTGAGATGCTTATGTGCCTGTCCCTTTATTATTCAAGTGTTCAAATCTTTTTATCAAAGAAATTGAAATGATGACTTTGTATGAAGATTTCTCTACAGTCACACACTGGTATTCCATCAACACAACTTTTGGGAAACACGTCTATGCACCCTGGGATCTCTACTGTTGATATTAGAAGTACACCCATTAAAGTCTGTGAGTCCAACCACTTGCTGTTCACTAAGTGTGAGAAGCGTCCCCCTTTCCTCTAGACCTGTTAGCTCTTAAGTAAAGGAGTGACTCTAGTCTTTCTCTGACACTCTCTCATAAGCCAGGTTTTATCCCTCCATAGCAATCATTTTTCAGGATGACTATTTTCTAAACCAAAAAATGTTTGAAACTAAAAGTGTCCTGTTGATAATTACACAAGGACAAAATGTTCAAAACAGGTTGTCCTGAGCAAACTCGTATGCATGGTCACTCTATTTATTTACTTAGTGGGTTGAATATTTCAATTCTGTCTTCCCTTAGGGACTGTAAGTCCTAGAGAACAGGGACCAGATTTATTTCTGTTCTTCATTTTATCCTCAATGCCTAGTACAGTGTCTGGCACTCAGTTAATACTCAATAAATACTTGATTAATGAGTAAATATAAGTTAGTGAGTTATTTTACATGGTGGTAAGAAGCACGGTTGGTATTCTTACAGTATATGGTAATATTCACAAGTAACTATCTTGAAAAATAATGGAATTATGAAATAATTTTAACTGTTGAAATTAACCCAAGCTAAGGCAAAATGAACACATCCAAATAAGATTAGCACCAATTCACGTGGGGTTGTTTTTAGAATGATGAGGCAGGTATTTCTTTGGGCACAGTACAGCCACAAGCACTTGTTACGGCAAGTCAGAATTTCATTTCATCCAATTTGATCTTGTTTCTAGAGCCACAGGCTGAGTCACCTCTAATATGTAGTGTAATTTATTACAGCACTATACACTGAAAACCTATGGCCCAGAATTCTGTAAACATTAAAACACATTCTTTACTTTTAGAAAAAAACTATTATTGAAATATTTAGAAAGCCATGGAAATTACCTACAATCCATAATCTTGCTAAAAGAGCTAAAACTATTGCATGATTCCAAGTAAACTGATACATAATTTTAAGAACCTTATCTGTAAAAGCCAATATTTCCATTGAACTCTTACTGTGCTACTTTGTCATCTTCAGAAGGACTTATTCCAGTTGTTGATGTTGTTATTTCTAATATAAACAGATAATATCATAGTTTTACTTTAGAAAAAAACGACTTTAAATGCAAATGCTCTTACTACTTACCAAACTATGACTCTGAAGCAAAAATAGGTTGAATTTCTTATTAACTTGCAAATGTTAGCCTTCTTAACTTGTCTGAGCTACTTGAAAGCAAAATAGGCACTACACAAATAGATGTAAAGATTGTCCTGATTGTAGGCTCGTAATTAGGCCATTAATAAGAACTAAGTGTCAGTGAGCACTTTTCCTGAGAAAATATGATAAAGGTGGCACTGAAAATCTGGCATCCTCACAGTCCCATTATCTGGTTCAGAAAAATCTTGACTGAATTGAAGCAGAAAAACAATTTACCACATCACTAGTTGAAACAGGATGTTCAGCTCATCCAAAGTCTACTTACTGTACATTTGACTCACTCCTCCAAGAGGCTTGGAAATCATTCACAGTCAGATAACTAGTTATCCAAAGATAAGCTGACAAGCACAATGTAGGAAAGGGAGATGCTTGTACTGATTTAGCTCCAGCCTATCATGGTTGAGCTGCTCAAATTCTAAGGGAGTAAAAAGATAAGGAATAAGCGATACGGACCAGAACTTAGTTTATAATTTAGAAGAGAGAGGGTCCAAGGCATGAAAAATCCTAATTAAAGATGTTCTCTTCATGTATCTCACATTCTCAAATCTCTTTGACAATTTTGAAAGGGAAATATCTTTTCTCCTAAAATTCAATACGTTAAAACATCTGTAGCACATACCCTTTGGAAGTTGATTATTAGAAATATCTGGTTCATGACTTTATGAATTTCAAAACCTTTTACAACTGTGTTAGATAATGTACTTAATACTACTAAAACGGAAAGAATGTTAGAGATTAAATGTTGAAACAAAAGGAAATAGAATCAAAACACTGGGTCTTTACTTGAAAGGCTTTCTGAAGAGGCTGATCAATGGAAAGATATTCAAATATGGAAATCAATCCAGCTGTCAGGAAAGTTTCACCCCTGTCCTTTAGAAAAGGTTAATAAGAATTTATTATTAATGGCCCTGAACTTACAGTTCCAAATGAAATGTGAGTAATAGTAGTAAGCCAGGTACATCATTTGAGAAGTAAAGTAATGGCATGGGGTTATTTCCAGGGCAGTAAATGGCTATTATCACATCCCAGTGCAAACAGAACTAGAAAATACTTTCCTCACTAGATGAAAGACAGTTTCTCAAAGATAGCCCTGAAGCACTCAACCTCTTTGTATTACCAGTGGGCATCTAGACTCCTGGAGAGTAACTGACCAGCATCTAAGACACTCCCGTGGCATGGCTACGTTGATGTGCCACGGCCATATCATGAGTAAAATTTTACAGTCTGTTCTTATTCCAAACAATTCAGCTTATATTTGCTCACAAAGCACATTTTCCTGAATACTCTTTATTAACACTAATATGAAGTTCTAGAAAAAAAAAGTATATTCTGCTGATTTCTAATCTTCTATTACTTCATTTCTGTCCAAACCATATACATTCAAAAACCACATTATCTTACTGTCATCATATATTTTGTAAGATTTTGTACTACTTAAGTCATATACCTGTTATATTGCTAGTCATCAGTTCTTTGGACAGTAATCAATATGATGTGTGATATAAGTGATTTCAGATGAGGGATTTGGTGATGAATATGAATTTTATCTCTTCTTTCTTCCCCTGGCTACACTTTTGTAGAGTTATTCATCACCATTGAAACAGAAGGCTATAACATTCCAGGAAGGAAACAAAGAGTCTCCGGAAGTTACAAATCAAAAAATGAGCTCTCACAAACTTTTAAGCATCCTCTACTTAGAGAATTAATATCTACTAATATTAAGCTATATCCTTCCCCACTGAGCTTCTTTACCACTAAGGTGAAGTCATATTTAGAAAATAGCTTTTTCTAAATTAAAAATAAAACTTTCTCCTTAGGACAGAAAGCATGAGTGATTCATCTATTTTAACTTGGTTCTTCAGAAAGTCAGTAAATGATGAAAATATTGATGTAGAGAAAACTGGTTCTAAGAAGAGTACAGATCCCTTGTATTTGAAACACATAGCAGCTTTTGAAAATAGATAATGTAAATTTTAAAAATATTATTTTTTCATTGTGTGTAAAGCTACAGGATAGGATTTTCATTTTTGATCAGTCAGAAAGTCAAGTGAGTATAAATAAGTCTAAATTTCTACACACTATGACAACCCATGGTAGAGGGCTCCCCGAAGTGTTGACTTCCCAAGACCTCTAAAACAACAATGTAACTGCCTGCTGCCATTGTAAATAGGACCTCCGAAGTCACAAATGCTTTGATAAGACAGGGCCTCTCAATGCTGTACTGCTGCCCCACTCAGCACTATACTGCCTGAAAGACCTATTGTAAGAAAAAGAATATAATTATAATGATTGCTCAGCTTCTTCAAAAGGACCTTCAAAGTTTGTACTCATTAAGCCTCACTTACTAGTTTGTTTCGTCACTGCATGACAAGAAATCCAAGCCCTCCAGTTCATCCCTCATTTACAAACACATCTATACACTCTCCATACTGACCTAGTTTCTGCCCTTCCCTACCTTTCAAACTCTACCACTGTGCTACATTGTATTCTCAATCTCTTCCTTAAATTTGTCTTCACCTTCTTATAATTGAAAACTGGCTATCCATGAAAAATCTATTTGTCCTTCAGCAAATAGAGTTCAGGACTTTTTTTTCCACCCACATACTACAGCACTCAGAAATGTCCTCCTTATTCCTCTCTTCCGGATAATTGGCATTTTATTCTTCCTTAAAAGCTCTAGCTTCCTTCAAGGACATTCCATCAACCCTCTCACCACTAGTCTTCCTTGTTGCACTCTTATGCTGACCTCTTTGCCATCACTAACCTTTTTTAATTTTAGCCCCTGGATTATACCTTTACTCTGCTTGTCATCATCCATATAAGATTACCTAGGCAACTCCAACCTCCAGCAGTTTAATATTCTAACCCATCTCAGCCAACATATATCATCAGTAAGTATACCACAATCAAAATATTAATTTCTAGCGTCCCACTTTCAGACCAAAATCTTTTCTTTCTAGTTTACTTACTTTAGGACCCTCACATCCATCTTTTTCCCCACTGATACCTCCAATCATTTGACTATCCTCACTTGTATTCGTTTTCTATTGCGGCTGTAACAAATTACCACAAATTTAGTGGTTTAAAATAACACCTATTTATTATCTCAGTTTCTGTAGGTCAGAAATCTGGGCACAGTATGGCTTAGTTGGTTCTCTGCTAGAGTCAACCAAGGCCCAAAGCAAGGTGCTGGCAGGGCTGCCTTCCTTGCTGAAGGCTCTAGGGATGATTCCACTTCCAAGCTCATTCAGGTTGCTGGTAGAATTCTGTTCCATGAAGTTCTAAGATTGAGATCCCTTTTCCTTGCTAGATGTTAGCAGGGCTTGTTCTCAGTTTCTGGAGGCCACTCACATTCCTTGGCTTATGGCCCACTCTCTCCATCTTCAAAGCCAGCAAGAGCAGGCCAACTCCTTCTCATTCTTCAAATCGCTTTGACTCCCCCTCTACTTCATCTCTCCTCTGCTTCTAGCCAGAGAAGTTTCTAAACTCTTAAAGGCTTATGTGATTAGATTGGGGTCACCCAGATAACCCAGGAAGATCGCTCCACGTCAAGGTCTGTGATCATAATTACATCTACAAAGTTCCTTTTGCCGCATAACATAACATTTCCAAAGATTCTGGGACTTATGGTATGGATGTTCTAGAGAGGCTGTTATTATGCCTTCCTCACCACTTTTCAATGTCTATAATTGCCCTCATTTCTTTTCCTTTCCCTTCTTACCCAGTTTAGATTTTATGAAATATCACTATAGCCCATTTCTCTGTAAAATTCCTCCATCACTTTATTCCTTTCCCCTTATTTGCTTAGAAAAATCCTAATTCTGGCTAAGTCCAACTTTACTCCAATTCCATATCTTTATCCAACAATCTGAACATGATTGGAGAATTAATAGTAGTATATATCTCATTTTAGTCCAATTCTTCCAGCCACCCTCTAGGTATTAGTCATGAATACAGTTTTTCACTCTTCAAGACAACTATTTCACATCTTTTCCATTCTCCTCAATCTTTTAACACTCTCCTCCCCAATTCCTTCTCAGCAGATGATCTTGTTTCTAATTTTACTGAAAAAAAGCAGGAAATGCTCCCATATTTCCACCACCACATTTAATCTATAGCCATGTGTTTTACTTCCATTAAAGTTGATGAATTTTCTATTCTCCTTCCGTTCTCTTAGCTAAGGCCACTAGTGCACTGGGTCAAATACTCTCCTTGCTTTATCAAGGAGATAGCTTACACAATTATCAATCCTTTTCCCACATCATAAATTTCCCATTCTTTTGTATAATCCAGTCAAAATACAAGCATGGTATATTATCTCCCATTTTAATACCTTCCCTTAATCACTCCATTTTTCTGCTTCCATTTATAGAAAACTTTATCAAAAGAACTTTCTCTACCTGCTATCTCTTCTTCCTCACTTCTTAATTCACTATAATCAGGCTATTGTCCCTTCTCTTTCATTGAAACCACTCTTTTCTTCATCATCAGTGACCTCAATCTTGTTAAAGCCAATGTTCAGTTCTCTGTTCTCCCTGTACCTAGTCTCTTGACAGTAACTGACATTGTGGACCATTTTCTCCTTCTTGAAACACTTTCTTCCTTTGGCTTCCAAGACACCACTTCCCACTTTTCCTTGTAAACCACACTTACCAGTCCTCTTTAATCCCATGGTGTGAATTCTTCTCTCTTTCTCAACCGCTAACTATTGGAGAGGCCCAAATCTCAGCAGTTCTGGGTCCTCTTCTCTACTGTCTATAAACTCATTGTCCAATCTCATTCGATCTCATGATTTTAAATAACACATATGTGATGACTCACAAATCTTCAGCCTCAATTTTCCTCCATTTAATATCCAATTACCTCTTCTCCTCTGTACATAATTGGCATTTCAAACTTAACAAAACCAAAACCAAACTCTTGTCTTTATCCCCTGTGGCAGAGGCAACTAGCAGTTTACAAATAGCGATTATCTCTTTTTCCTTAGTCATAAGATCCTCTAATTTTCAACAGGGCATATGGTTACCTAGAATCAAGACTATATTTCTCAGCCTTCCTTGCAGTTGGATGTGGTTATTTTGTTGAGGTCATGCCAGTGGCATGTAAGTAGAAGTATGTTACTTTCGGAAAGTGCCATGTGCAACTTCTGGAAATTGTCCTTAAAGGGAAGGAGGATACTTCCTTGCCCCTGGTCATGCCAACCTTAAAAAGATTTCTCCACAGATAGGAACTTTATTACTGGATTACACTGCCATATGGAGAGGAAGTTATGCCAGAACATGGCCTCTTGACTTGAAGAGTCAAGGTTTACTTGACATGGTAAAAGAACAGTTGACTTATTTTCCATTGAATTATGCCCATCATCTTCCCTCAACTAGCAATAACCCAATAACCTGGATCAAATATAAATTAAATCCTATTTTCTAAAATTCTAAAATCAGAATTTTAAGCAAAAGTATAACCATAATCCATCCCCTGTCAGTCCATCACTCTGTAAACATCTCAGAGAGTTCACTGAGTGTGAAACACTGGTTTGAGTACAGCAGCCCCTTACTTCAGTGAGTATCCTGGAATAGCTAAGCAAAGAATGAAACCCTTCAAACTTTGGAGTTACAAGGAAGGTGACCTATCCATCTGTGGTCTCAGTGCTGAAGAGGCTAAACAACTCCTGGATGCTCAAAGAAACTGTCACGTGTACTACTCTCACATGTATCTATAAATTGAACATTCCACTGTAACTCTTCCACATCTCTGGGGCATAGCTACCAACTGGATATCTTTCTTTATGGACCATACAAAGGATACAACTGATTACGCTGGCTTTTTCCAGTAGATAGTTTAGCAATACCATGGAATTCTGCATGTGCATTTCTATGTGTTAATCTTATTTTCCCTTTATTGCTCTGCATTTTTATAGTGCTCATTTCCTCTATACTTATTTTATCCTTTTGTATTGACAGTATTTTTGTGGACCACCTAAAATTCTTTGTGGAATAGGGCTGAAATAATTAGGCAAATGAAGTAAAATTCTCTTGTCTGGAATGGGTTAACATGGCTTCCAAAGTACTCAGCAGGAAGTAGGTATGTGGATTCAAGGTTGACAGTCTATTTTTAGATGACTACTTGGCTCTTCTTTACCACACAAGTAAGATTCTAATTTCAGGAAGGCTCTCCTTTGCTTAAATTTAATTGACTATGCATTGTCATCCTTTTGTATTAATCTCTGCTTTTAAAATGTGTTTCAAGATGGCTGACTGATTGCACCACTGAGACAGAGACCTGCTATCTGGAATAGGTACTTCATAAACCAATCACTTCTAGACTTTTCAGGCCATCACAGTCATTTTCTCATATAGAAAAGCAAACAAGCCTTACCAAAGCCTTTCCATAAGTAAAGGCTGAAATTATTCAGAACAGATGAGGTTCACTTGGAGCAAGCCTGGCATAAACAGAGAAGCCCGAAAGGGTGATGTAGCAAATCAGCAAGAAGAATATGAAATGATGCTGCCGTTTATCTGTTGTATAAATAATAAAAATTATTAAAAAGAAACTATGCAATAAGTGGTAGCATTCTGTTTCCCTTATATGTAGAGCTATTGATGAAAGTAGACATTTTGAATCTTCAAGGGTGACTTTTAAACATCATTTGAATGAAAAGAAACAAGAGCAAATGAAAGGACTGCCATGACTCCTTTTCCCTCAAACCTAATGTTATCACAGAGAAGAGAAAAAAACAGAACCGTCACCCATTTTTCTTTTCCTTTCATCTTTATATCATATTATCTAATCACAATTTCCACACATTTCAAAGATTATGTATTAGTATCTGTATACCTTTCAGATATTAGAAAGTCAAGCACGGGTCTACATTTTGTACATACAATGTTAACTGATGTGGGAGAGCAATACCATCATGACCTCATTCATATGGTAACTTTTTACATGATACAGACACTTTCTAGGGCAGCTCAAAATCTAGCAACTCAAAATAATTATGCAATAAAAATACACCTCCAGGTACATCATTTATTTCAAAAACAGAAAGCAGGATCTCTGAATGAACTTAATGTCTTAGGAGGTGATTAAAAAAATTAACTCTTTAAGTGGAATTTCTCTGCCTGTCATAGACAGCAATTCAATTCATGTGACAGTTTTGTATTATGTCAATTTGGCTAAGCTGAACTACAGTACGTTTCCTAGAATTCTCTGTCCTGTATGTTTCCTGTTAGGGTGGGCCTCATAGAGATTCTTGTGTGAGATTTGGATGGCATGTGTAAAGAGCAGTCTTTTTCTAACTCATCCACATTACCATCGATTGACTGACTCACCTTGGTGTGAGGCAGCATTTAAGCCTGCAAGTACTCTACCTCCTCTTGGATCCTCCTTTAGCTTCTCCAACTCCTGGGTCAGGTGTGTGTGCTTAGCTTCTTGACAAAGGGCCCCAGCTTATTCAGGACCTCCATACTACCAAAATCAGAGACAACAAGAACTGATGTACTTCAGTCCATCCTCCCAGACTCCAGCTCATCCTTGCAGGCTTTAGCTCACTTTTGATATCTCCACTTTATATCCATCTCCCCTCATATCTGCCTGCTTCACGAACTTCAAGCTCCAAGGTCAGACAAGGACCTTAAAGACAAAGACCTTAAAGAAATTGCTTAACCAGCTCTAAAAATTGTGTAACGTCAAATTCCTATAACAAACACCAATCCCTTGATACACATGTGTATACATCTCCTAGTGTTTCTACTTCTTTAATTGAGTGGTCAGTGATAAAGCACAATCTCATATATATGTCATTTAATACAATGGTTCTAATTCCATCACCCACTATATATGGGTCAGCCGGCCTAGAATGAGAGGAACAGCCTCATTTACCTTCAGATGCAAAGCACAAAAGGAAATACTGTGTAGTTCTGAAATACTTAATTGCCTCTTTTCTCCTTTTAAACCTTACACAGTTCCAATCCAAATGCTTTGGTGACCATTAAACTCCTGTCAAGTCCCTGCATAATTCTGGACTGTAAACACTTCCTCAATTTTGGATTTCCCTTCTGTCTTGGCCCCACAGAGATCTCATGAGGACAGCTCCATCATTCCTCCACAAGAAGAAGGGAAATTTGTGCATATTATCCATGCAATAAGAAATTTCTTCATTTGGGACGAATATATATATGTATAAATATAAATACATACATGTAAGGTTTGTCCATTTTATTGTATCCATACTATATCTCAATTTAAAAAAACATATTTTATGTTCCAGTAATACCCACACCTGTATTTTAACAAAATGCCCTGAAAGAACAGGGTCACACCAAGGGGCCAAGATCAGATTTTGGCATAAATTAGGTCTTCTAGTATGTCTGCTCATCATACACAATAGGAAGAAAATAACCATATCATTTTTTTCCAAAAATAATGGCTGTATTGGCACCTTATAAAATCAATATGTGTTCATGGTAAAAAGAATAAATGCAAGCAATTTAGGAAATTTTTTAAAAGAACAAAATGCCACCACCCAACAATAATCAACAACTTGGAAAATGTCATTCTGGATATCTCTCAATGTATACATACATACATACATACACACCTACCAAAAAAATAGCTACCTAAATAGTGAGATAGATAAAACAATAATATAATAATGGGATCCTACTATAGTTATATAAAGAGCACTGACTTAGCTTGAGTACAAATCCTCACATTCTCAAGTGAGCAAGTTAAATACTCTTTCTGTGTCTCAGTTTTCTCACAAGTAAAATTAGAAAAAAAGGTAGAACATTTTTCATAGGGTTGTTGTCAGGATTAAATTAATTATTAGCTGTAAAACACTGAGAACATATAGTCAATAAATGTTCATTATTATTTGGTAGGGGAAGATATTTTAATCTATAAGACTTGAATATAGGAAAAAGAAACTTAAGAAATGGCTGATTGCTTCTTTAATACAAGTTCCTAAAGATCTCTATAACCAAGAAGAAAATTGTTAAAAGATATCAATGTTGTAGTTATTTCTGTATATGTTTCTTTTAAGACAGTATTGATGATAGTTTGTCAACAAGAAAATGGGGGTGAGGATAAGCACAGATATTATTATATGTTAGTTACATTATAATTATATATTCATTTTATTTTTATATTATTTTATGTTATTATATTATTTTTCTACATCAAAATTTGTAAGATTTTTTTCTGTTCTGTACTCATAATTCCCCCAGTTAAATGTGGCTCAAATTTAAGTGGATTCAATTATCATGACCAGTCATTCTACTGCTTTTTCATTTCTGAGTTCTTTATTTGGATTTGTCTCTTGATGAGTTGAATTTCAGTTTATTCATTTACTGTAGAATAATTTGGGGGTTTTAAATCCCCTGAGTTCTTCCATGTTTGAGATTCTTTCCTATTGTCTTAACTCCAAAATAAATACTTAACTGAATATAAGTAATATTCTTTGATCATAGTTCTCCTTCTTCAGAAATCTTTAGATGGTCCATTGTCTTCCGACATTGAACATGCTTGGAAAAGACTAAAAGAAGCTACTATACAGGGAAATTTTCCTTTAAAATTGTGCTCATTGTTTTCAGTTCGTTTGTTGACTTCTGTACTTCTGGAATACCAATTAACTTTATATTTTATCTTCTTCGTCTGTCCTTCATATCTGTAAACTGTCTCTATCCTTGCTAAGTTTTTGTTTATTATTCCTTCTCCTTTCACTATGATCATCTTTCCTCTATGTTGATGATTTCATTTTAGCTGTTTATTCTACTTCTGCTGTTTCTAATTTGTCAGATCTGTACTGGAGTTTGCTGTTGTACTTATTTTATATCTGTTATTCTTTGATCTCACTTTGCTTCTTATTCTGTTGCTTCTCATTATTGTTTAATTCTATTCTTCTCATTCCATTGTGTTTGAGTTACAGAATTTATATCGTATCTTGGGAAGTCTTCTTTTGTTTCTTGAGTTTTGTTATAGATTGATTGGGTTATTTGATGGGATTAAATAAAAAGATGTCTCTTTTTATTTAATCTTTTTGTGATAGCATGTTTGCATAGTCTCCCTACATCAATGCTTCAATCAATGTGACTTTGCAACTTCTCCCAAGAAGAGGTGGAATCTATTTCCCCATTCCTTAACTTAAGACAGGATGTGTGGTTTTTCTGGTCAAAGACTAGCCCTCAAGAAACTTTGTACACTTCTGATTCCTCTCTTCCACCTCTGTCCAGACATAATATGAACAAGCCTGGGCTACCCTGCTGGGGGATGAGAGACCACATGGAGTTGAGATGAACAGTCCCATCTGAGCCATCTTAGACCAGTCAATCCCCAGATGATCTGGCAGCTGACAACAGACTGAAATCTGAGCCCAGCTGAATTCAGAACTGCCTAACTGAGCAGAGGCCAAACTCCAGAATGGTGATTTAAATTAATGCTTGTTATTTTAAGCCACTAAATTAAGGAGGTTTGTTGTGGAAAAAAAATATGACTGATACAGTCTCCACGCTTTTACATTTCATCCTGCTGAGACTTAAAACATTGGCTTATTTATCCAGAACTCCTGCTTTCTCTAATACAGTATGAGTAAATCATCCTTTACACTTTCTTCTTTATCTGCAACAATTGGCCCCTTCTATACCCCATGTTTCCACCTCTCCCACACTTTTATAGGAATGCTGGCTACTACTTCTTGTCTATTCTGCTGAAGTCTGAGGGCATGAAGATGGGGTAGCATTCAGTTCAGAGAACATTCAGCATTTGCTGAGTTTCTGGACTTGCTTCCTTCTTCTGAGATGTCATAGATGCTGTGTATCAAGCCCATTCACACTGTAAGGTTTTCATCTCACTCTTATGGGCTTCAGCTCATTCTCCTAACACTGAGAACTTCTTGCCCTCCTAATGAGTACTGATTTTTCAGAGGTAGATAGGAATGTCTACTTAATTTTTATTTTTACTTTCGAATATTTTTCCCTGCCTTTTCACCAGGTTGCTTATTCACCTTAAAAGACCATTTCTCTCCAAATTGGGTCATTAGAGAAAATTTTCAGTTTCATTATGTATGTTTTTTTCTGCCATACAGACAGCAGGTGTTTGGGGTCAGAGGCTAGGCTGTACCTCACCAGAATTGTCTTCCTCCTCAGCTGCCACTTTTTAAAATTTATATCCTGATGTTACACCTCTTTTCCTTAATTTTTGGCTACTTGTAATTTGGAGATTATTTCTCCCTACCAATTTTCATTTATTTTTTAAGTATACCGTTGAGAGATATTTTACTTTGTTTCATCCATAAATTGGTCATATAGGTATCCCATTACACAAGGTTATACACAGAAACATATTACTCTATGATTCTTCAGAGAAGTAAAACCCAGAAGTATAAAACTCTTCATAAGCCTGAAAAGGTGAATCTGTCACTTCAATTGTATAGTTACTCCTGCCCTAAAGATTGTTACCACTTACAAGATTGTTGAAAGGCTTGTGATTCCTAACTGGGTGACTGACAACACTTAAAACAAGTGCTCACTGTCGGAGAGGTCTAAAATTCACAATCAGGGTGAACTGTTCTAGGAAGCCAGCTTGAGGCATAAGGGATTCTTAAACCTGCCCAGGTCTTTTTCTTTGTTCTCCTAGCCAGAACACTTCATGATGAATAACTTGTTCTCTGAGACCTAATGCTTCCTGTGCTTCCTTTGTCCTCCTGCTTAAAAGGCTTTTATGCTGGAGAATCCCTCAAATCCTGCCTTTTTTTTTTTTTTTTCTTCTCAAAGGAGGGCTTCTGGAGACACTTACTTTTAGCTGAAGGGGTTTTGTATTTGCAGCCTATTTTGTGGCTAAAGATATAATAAATTAGTGACCTCCTTTTCCTTATCTACTATGTAGAGTTTATTCAATTTAACTTTTTAATATAAAACTGGTATGAACTAGAAGAGGGCAGAGAAGGGTTAAAGAGTCCTGCTGGGCACCCACAAGTTAGCATCTCCAAATGCGTGTGGAACTTTACAAATCAAGAGGAGAAAGACTTTAAATGGAACCCTGAAGAGAAATATCAAAAGCCCCCTCGCTTCAATCTCTCCTTCAACAAATTTTTACTATTATGTCTTATAGGTTTCAATGGTACAGGGATAAAATTGGGAGGAATTTTGGAAAAATATTATAATGAAGACACGAAATAGTACATAAATTCTCTGTGAAGTTTTCATTTTCAAGTCAGACCAGAGTTGTCACATTGCCTGTTCTTGTGCTGTCTCAGTTGGACAGCATACAAATTATCCCTAGGATCTCAGCAAAGCTTTCATAAAAAAGAGGATGGGATAACATTAAGATTCAGGAGCTTACACCCCCATCCATGCACTATTTCTAAAAAAAAAATCAATGTCACTTTTTACTGTAACAGTAGTAACCATCCTAAATAAAGGAACACATATATTCCCAACATAATCACTGAAAAGAGATAGGAAAAATCTGAAAGCATCATAAATGAAATAATTTTCCAATTGCTCTTCTCTCTTGTTCAGTATATTACTTAATTGCAAAGGTAGTCATAGGAGATTTCAGTTGGTTTTCTATACTCAGCCTCCATTCCTTCTGATTTTGCTTTCCAGACCCATTCTTACCCCTTTACATACAGCATGGTCTACTACCTCTCCCTCTCCTGTCTAAGAAGTGGTGAGTATGAAACCCAAACTTGGACAATCAGATTCTCCTCCACTCCAAACTCAGAATTCAAATCTTAAGTATAATGGCATAAAAACTAAAATCAGGTAGCTTTCATTACCCCAAAAGAAATTTTAAAGCATGTTTCACCTCGGCAGTTTTAAAAACTATTGATGCCTGTGTCCACCCAAGAGACCCTTTTAATTGGTCTGGAGTGTGGCCTGACCATCAAGACTTTTAAGATTGCTGAGGTTATTGTGAATTTCAGTGAGAACTGAGAACCACTGCTCTAGGTCACAAGAGACCCAGTTTGTTCCTACTGCCTTGATCTATGAAATGCCCTGATTCTTAACTCCTCAAAAGCTGGTTATTCAGCTTTTTCTTTCATACTGTAAACAACCATATATTATTCCAATAAATACTGCCTACATTAACCAAAGTCAGTTTCTGTTACTGTAAATGCAAGAGCCATAATTGTTATAGTGCTGAGGACAGTATATACTGATAACATTTTGGAAAATATCTTCCTAATAACTCCATCCCTCTAAAACTAAACTCTCCTCCACCATTCATAAATGGTTGCACAGAGTATTTACTCTCCAGGGCTCTTGGCCAAGGAGGGAGTGGGGACTATAATTTAGCCTACAATCTTCTTGCCAAGCCATGTATCTTAGCAAGGGACTGCACCTGCCCAGAGGAAAAGACACTCTTTTCTTAAAAAAATTTATACAGAGGTACCATCTGCTTTTCAAGCCATAAGCCCATGGAACTAATCTGCCAAAAGAGAGTGCCTTTTTCTAATTTGCACAAAGAAGACATAGGAGAGTGGCCCTGACTATCCACTTTCTAACCTGATCAGTCATTTTTTTCTCTTTTAAACGTCAACACTTAGAATGCCTTATCCATTTAAAGACCCTAACTCTCACACTTTCAAGATCTGCCTCGTGACTACTTTTCTTAGTTTTAGGTAAGAAGGAGAAAATTTTTTGTATTATTCACATATTTATTTCAAGATTTGATTGTTAATTATATATCTGTTTTCACAGTGTCTAGAAAGAATTTTGATTCACATGAGGAGGGTAAGTGTCTCACCTGATCATAGGGTCAGAAGTTGTGGAATCAGGAAGTAAACAAGTTAAGAATCATAACATCTATCTACTAATTTAAAGCAGTGTTGGTATGTTGGGTGTTTTTCTTCCCCACCCTAGGTGAAAAGATTGATAAAGAAAAATGTATTGATTTACTTGTCCTTAAAAAATATTAAAACTTTTCACTGAATTCAGTTTTTAAAAGATATAGTATTTATTAAAACTAAAAATGTTTGCTTTCCAATGATTTAGCATGATTGAACAGTTTCAACATATTGAGCCAACTGGCAGATGTGAGTTTGAATATATTCTCATAATGATGAGTTTCTCATACCAAATTCTTACGCTGCCTCATAATGAAAATTAATAGAAGATTCTCAACCATAATATGTATTACACACCCAGCCATGATCTGAGAGAGGTGGAACTTTAAGTACTTCAGAGGTTGATTATTATCAACTTCTGCTTGCATGAAGATTTATATCATTGGCACACAGGATTTTATTCATCATTTCTACAGGGGGTAATTTTCCTTTTATAGATTAACATGGCCAACAGAAGTTTTCCTTTCACTTGCTTTATTTGATTTAAAGTTTATGTTTTACTAATCTCTCAGTATAAAACTTTAACAGATTAAACTGGTTTTATAAGATTACTGTAGATTACTAAACAATCAAAACCATTTTTCCACATACAAAAGCACCCAATAGTGTTTGTTATTTGAGCAGATCAGCATGAAATGAAAAGTATGATCCTTTCACTTTAATGTTAATTAAGTCTTGCACAGACATCTGAGAGAAGGAAACACATCAACCAAAGAGTAGTGTTTACATAAGATATATGGGAGATACAAGGTGAAAATAACTGAATTCATGGATTTAGGCCTTAGACCAGCCCTGTGGTTTTATGGAATCCTGTGGAGGAGTCTTTAAAATAATACGCAGAATAAGAAGAATTGTGATTATTAATAAACTGACATTCAAAAGGTATTGTTTAAATTGCTACCAAAGAGTCATGATCTCTTGTGTAGCTGTAGGATGGCTGGCCCTGATTCAAGTTCATAAATTCCCATTGAGCTCTCATAGGATAGAGCCTAATTCCCATCAAAAACCAATTGGAGGGCTTCCCTGGTGGCGCTGTGGTTGAGGGTCTGCCTGCCGATGCAGGGGGTGCGGGTTCGTGCCCTGGTCCGGGAGGATCCCGCGTGCCGCGGAGCGGCTGGGCCCGTGAGCCATGGCCGCTGAGCCTGCGCGCCCGGAGCCTGTGCTCCGCAACGGGAGAGGCCGCAACGGTGAGAGACCCGCGTACCGCAAAAAAAAAAAAAAAAAAAAAAAAAAAAAAAAATCAGTTGGAGAGGTTTGATATTTTTTAGGTCTAATATTATTTATGATCAGTGAAAAGAAAACTGAAAAGATCCCACAAAATAATCCCTCACTCAAGGTCTAAGATGATCTATTTTCACAAAACACATTAATCATATCTTATGGTACTTGGTGAACAATACCCCTTTGCGATTTCAATGAATCTATAATCTTTACAGTTTCCTTTAAATTTCTTATCACTAATATGGTTTAATGGAACTAGCAAACTAAATTACATGACTTATGTCAGTCTGTCATGGAGGTAATATTTACATTCATGTTAGTTTACTAATATTTGGACATCTGTATTTTGAATGAAACTATGTATGATAATTGATCAGAGAATCTCTCATTTTGTTCAGTTGCCACAGCAATCCCCTAAAAATGTATTACTTGGAAAATCTGAAGAAAAACCCAATTATTTTACCATATTTACCCAATTATTTCTATCATATCATATCATATTGACCATATCTTTTGTGAAACTTCCTTTTTCCTTGGATTCTATCTTAAATACAGTATCCTTATGGCTCAGTTTCGGTATATATATATATATATATATACATATATATATATAAAAAACATAATACACCAAGGCTTCAACTTTCCCCTCAAGTCATGTAATTTCAAACCTTAGAGTAAGCTCAATCCCAATCAAATTAATATCATTTGAATTACTGTGGTTATTGATTACTATAAACCAGTTACCCTCAAATAGCAACTTAAAACGACAAACATGTATTATCTCACAGTTTCTTTGTGTCAGGAATCTGCATTTAACTTATCTAGGTACCTCTGGCTCAATATTTGTCACGGGCCGTATTCAGGCTAAGCTAGGTCAGCTACACCTCTGATCTCACTGAAAGCTCAGCTGGGGAAGGAGGGTAATGTGCTTCCAAGCTCACTCATGTGGTTGTTGGTATATATCAGTCCCTTGCTACATGCTGTCCAAGGCAGGTAGCTTTTTGCAGGACAACCAATCTGAGAGCAAAAGAGAACACCAAGACGTAAGCCTAAGTTTTTATTAATATAACCTAATTTCAGAAGTGACTTCCTACCTCTCCTCTTGTATTCACTTCATTAGGAACAATGCACTAAATTCAGCCCCTACTCAGTGGGAGGAGATTACTCATGGGCATGAATCGCAGGAAGGGGGGATTATTAGGTGCTATCTAGAAGTTGCTTACCTCACTACTATTCTCAAATCCAAAATATTTAAATCTGAACTTGTGGGAGTCTCATCCCGCATTAGTAATCCTCCTGTTCCTCTGCAATAACACCCTTCTCCTTACCATCGAGGGTCAAAGATTCATATATGTTCACTCCTACTAAAACTCTGATATAACTTGCTGAGACTCAATTTTCTATTACATTTCACTTGGATGTGCCTTTCTCATTTCATAGACACCATCTTAACTCAGACCCCATCATCTTTTTCTTGATCAATTTAATTATCTTTACAACTGGCCTTATCGCTTAAATTCATATCTCACACTACTGCCTGAATACTTTTCCTACCACGCAATTTTATCAAGAACTGTCAATCTAAGCCTTTCAGTTGTTCCCCTATTGCCTACAGGACAAAAGTCCAAGCATCTTAACTGGACGTCAACCTGATTTTTACTTAATTCTCCCTATTTTTCTGAGTCAGTCCTGTATTCTAGCCAAATTAGCCCATTCACTGTACTCTGTAATGTTTTGAACACTTCTAGCTGTATATCTATGTCCTCACAGTTCTTGGATGACTTTTCAACAATTTCCAGTCCCAGCATCCTTCAAGATCCATTCAAATCCAATACCCTGTTCAATCACTCTGTACTCACTTATTAAAAATTAAAATACTTTTTCCCAGATACCAAGCACTACACGAATTAGTAATAAACATCAGTTATTTTAAGTTACTCTGCTCTGGATGTCTGTTATACAGAATTTCTGTGCCAATGGTTACCTAACTGATACCAGATCCAAATGCATATGTCTAGTAGGCAGTTATCAAATAATCAAGAGCTTAGGAGAGAGACTTAGACTGTAAGCCATCCCTCGTCACTTCAGCTGAAACTGTTTTCCTTTCCTAGAATTCCTCTACACTCTGTGCCTAGACAGCTAATGTTATAATTATCACATCCAATCTCATATTGTGAATTATCTTTTTTAATTCATAGACTCCATATCCCGGCTAGATCATAAAAATTTAACTATGATTTTTTTGTGCTTTGCATAGGTAAGCACTGAAGAAAAATTTATTAGATTGATGATTGGATAATACAAAAAAATATTTTAGTCTAAATCACATCACATTAGTTAGCCTGTGGAGTTCTTACCATTCTGTTTCTTTTTAAATTTATTTCCCATTTATCATATCCAAGTAATTCTATCAATAAATACTTGAGCATCTCTTTTTTCCTAGAATGAACTGTCTGGTAAAGTTGCCCCATTAGAAATAATTAAATATCCAAATGACTTTACTCTTAAAATAGAAGTGTTAGTATAAAAGATTATTTAGCACTTCTATTAGGAAATAGGAATTTAACTGCCTTAACCATGAATATAAAGATATCGTCAAAACCTTATATACTTACAGCCAAATAAACAATGTCAAAGGATCAAAGTTTATGTTTATCTACAGACTCAGAATTTCAAACCAAGACTTTGCCACTTATGCATTGCAGAAAGTAAGGGGGAAAGAGTTCACCAGCCAGCAGCTGAGAATCCCCACACCACCATTCCTGAAAGAATCACAGTTGTCACCTGTCATTTAAATACACTGACACTTTCCAACCACCTAGAGGGGTGGGATAGGGAAGGAGGGAGGGAGACGTAAGAGGGAAGAGATATGGGGATATATGTATATGTATAGTTGATTCACTTTGTTATAAAGCAGAAACTAACACACCATTGTAAAGCAATTATACTCCAATAAAGATATTTAAAAAATAAATAAATAAATATATTGACACATTCCAAGATTCCTTTCCAAATTTCCCTCATGATCTGCAGGGAAGGGAATCCTTGTAATACTCAGGGAAGATGAAACCTCAGATGCTCAGTGAGTTGGGGCAAAGAAACTTTTAAGACTTAAACCTGAAAAGAGCTATTTAAAAGAATACAAATAATATACATTTGGAAATCAAAATAATTATTCACGAAAGCACCCTGGAATTATCAAAGAGTTACATTTGTCCAAAAGAGTAAAATACTGAGGATCTACAAAGAGCCACAGTGCTCATATTAGGAAATAAAAATTGAGAATTTGTTAAGTGAGATCTTTATTTTTTAGCAAACGTGGCATGAAGTTCTGTTTACGAAGGATGGGCTGATTTTGTTAACATGAGCTAGGAAACCAGGAGATTAGGAGAGGCCCCTTCCCAGGTCCCAATGGTGAAATGATAGGTTTGAATTAATCATTGTGGACACATTACCCTTGCCAGCGATTGGTTCAGGAATGAACAGGTAAATAAGTCCTAGGTGTTAAATGTGAATTTCTTGGTGACTTAAGGGCAATTTTTGTGGTCAGAAAAATAATTCATATATTTACTTTGATTTTTTAAATTATAATTCATTTTATTAAAGTTACATATTTAAAAAAACTAGTTTTCCTTAAGCTTTCAGCTTATAGATTTATTATAATTACAATGATACTCTAACAAGTTTTAATAATGGGTTTTAGAGACCATTTGATTAATGTTTGGCACCATTTACAAACTTAGTTAAGCAACTTCAAACATTTTAATCTGTATTTATAAATTAAATGTATTTAAATGCATTCAAATTTTAAAATACTTAAATTATTTTAATACAAACTCTTTGAGTTCAAAAATAACTCTTTTATATTTAATAAATTAAACTTATTAGTATGATGAATATGTTCTCATGAATGTTTCAACATTGTACATAAACCTAGTAATATTTTAATGTAGAACACAGATCAAAATTGATAACTTAATTTTATATTTTAAATCAGAATAACCAAGCTGATTCGTAAGTCTAAGTCTACTGAACCAAGTTTCTTAAAAATTACAATTACATAAAACATCAATTATATAATACCATAGTTTGATTATCTTCAACTTTTTCACACTGAATTCTCAATCTCCCCAGGGTTGAAAGGTGCTTAACTGTTTAGGTTATAGTTATGCCATAATAGGCAATTTTGAGGAATAACCTCCCCATCAGTGTGATTGCTTAACAACCATATATTTCACCTGTGTCACTGTTTTTGTTTTTTTTTTTCACACACCCTGATAGGGCTCCTGGTTCCTCTTTATAGCCTAAAACAAGAATTTTATAACTAAAAGTTGTTCTTGCACCTTGGAGTCAGCAGAATCTGTCTCCAGTTTACACACATGTAAATATTATTGCACTTTGCATTTTTTTAGCTCTTAAGATATGAAAATGTTCTGCCTGTCCAACCCTAAAGATAATTCAGCTTTACACAATCTGATTTTCTCTTCAAACGTTCTCTGACTTTTAGGAACATATCACTTCCATGACATAAAATGATTTCTAGTAGAACCCTGGAGATTTCTCATGATATTGCCTGATTACTCAAGGTACTTCCAAGATCATTAGACTGACACTGACCAGTGGCCTCTGAAGGGAAGCCTGCCATAGGCTTCTCCAAAAATAAGAGAAATGTACAGGAGGAAAGTAACTCTTCTTTAACTGGATGTTTTCCTGTCTGCATGTGGTGCTTAGAACCCTAGGAGCCTTTTTGTGACTTTGAGGAGGCAAGCCTAAAACCTAGCAAACACATCAAGTTTGTCGAAGCTAAGTCTAGGGACATCCTACCTCTAAGCTTTTTAATCGAATGAGATAAAACATATTTTTTTGTTCAGCCACTTTAAGTTGGAGCTTCTGTCACTTGCAGCCCAAATCACCCTAACTAATAAAGTAATCCATTAAGACTTCCATATAATCAACAAGATTCAAAGTTACAGGGAACCATACTGGCAAACTCTACATATCAAGTAATACCACTAGTTTCCCACATATACATAGCAGTGTATCCAATGCAAAGGATTTATGAAGAATAGATCTCATGCAAAAAGTTTTTTATGGCATTTATTATCTAGTGGTTAAGCAAGAGTAATGAATACAATATAAACCAACAGAAGATAAAGAGTTTATATTAATAGTGTCTCAGTCTAAAAACACAAGCAAATGGTCAGCAGGGTTACTGTGTGTTCCAGTTATCTATGGCTGCATAACAAACCACCCCAAAACTTAGTGGCCTAAAATGTCAGCAACATTTCTCTTACTTATGAAGCTGGAATCTAGGTAGTGTTCACAGGGACAGTTTGTCTCTACTCCACTCACCATCTGCTTGAAGGCAAGAGACTGTAATCAACCAAAAGCTCAGCATTCAGGAAGACCTGAAACATTTGAGGCCGGCACGGCTGGGGCTCCTCAGGCATCTTTCTCTTTCCCCACAAGCTCTCTCTACAGGATCTCTGCAGTATGGTTGCTTTAGGGTAGCTGGACCTCTTACAAGCTGCTCTTACAAGCTGCATGTCGAGAAAGAGAGAGAGAGAGGGAGAGAGAGAGGGAGGGAGGGAGCGACGGAGGGAGAGCGGGAGAGAGGGAGAGAGGGAGAGAGGGGGAGGGAGGGAGAGAGGGGGAGGGAGGGAGGGAGGGAGAGAGGGAGAGAGGGAGAGAGGGAGAGAGGGAGAGAGGGAGAGAGGGGGAGAGGGGGAGAGGGGGAGAGGGGGAGAGGGGGAGAGGGGGAGAGAGGGAGAGGGGGAGAGAGAGACACGGAGAGAGAGACAGAGACAGAGAGAAATCACGTAACTTCATTTCCACTTCATTCTATTTGTCGAGGTAGTCAGAGGCTCACCTGAATTCAAGGAGATGAACTCTCCTGTACAGGCTCTACCTTTTGGTAGGGGAGTGACAAAAAGAGTATGTGGGACCAGAAGTATTAATGTACCCATTTTTGATACAATCTACCACACTGTGACATCATAGATATTCTTCAGTTGAATCAAAGGCTATTTCTTCAAAGAGAAGGAGTTTTAGTCAAATCTTAAAGAATATGAGAGACCTGGCCTGTCACACTAAGTCTGTTATTTTAAGATAACATATTTTAAAGCAGTCATTTCTTAAGTATATAGTTTATATCAAGAAGCAACAAAATAGACAGTTCTACTTAGAAGTTCTCAATGGCTTCACTATCTTAATTTATAAATACCCAAACTCCAGTCCTTGTCCCCCTTGACATGTGCAAAATAATCTTAAAAGTAAACATTGTGGAACCTTTTTATGACACAGAATTTTACTAAATAAACACAAATATCTTCAACCTTTTAAACTTTTCCCCAGGCTTAGATGAAAATAAGCTATGAAATAAACTCCAGTGATTTCTAATACAGAGCAAAAATTAGCCTTAAAATTCTTTCTTTGAATTAAAATGCAAGCTCTTTTATGTCTGGGGCTTCTGTTGCTTCCTTCAGTACTCCTTTACAGTTCCCACCCTGCCTAGAGCACTGCTTTGCAAACAATAAACTGAATGCATGAATAAATAAAACTAGTATTTATAAGCACTTTTTTATATTTTACCTCAAAATAACTTGTAATGTAAATATTATTATTATTGGTCCTATTTAATAAAATACAAAGGCGAGAAATCAGTAAATGAATTTCCTAAAGTCACAGAAATAGTGAAGTATAAGAAATGAGTTGGAACTCAAATACTTTTCTTATTCAAAAGCCCATACGCTTTTCACTGATTATTGATATATTTTACATATTGTCATGACTTTCACTAGAGATTATTTCAGGCATGGATTTGTGCTTTGCTTGATCCTCACAAAATACCCCAAAGTAATCATTCTATATAAAACCATGATCCTCGCATGTTGCAGCCCCACTGTCACGATTACTGTTAAATTTTCCATTTCCTACGTATATAATCTTTAGGTATTCATCTCCCACTTTATTCATTTATTAACAGTTCTAATATGGCCTTAGTGAATGTTTTTCAACACTAATACCTAGAATGCAACCAAAACTTCTTTTCAACCACATTTAGCTACAATGATCAGATTATGCAGACATCACAACGTAAAGGTTAAAAAAAAATAAATGTAAAAGAAAGGGTCAATAATCCATTGTAGCATGTAAACTTAACAAAGCAATGATAAATATTTAACACATGGAAATATAATAACAGAAACAATTCTGTTACAAGGAAGGGCATATTCATATGTAATACATGGCCATAATTAGAGCACATTTGCATATTTACCTTGGGGAACTTTTCTCAAGGAATTTAATTTGCATTTTGACCCAGAACTATCTGATGAGAGATATATAAAGAAAAATAGAAGAATTTTTCCAAATTCATGTATAGCAGAGTTTAGTCTCTTACTTTCATTTTTCCCATTCATTAAGGAAGGTTGAAAGAATTAAATGAGATGATGTGTTTATAACAAGAAAGAAACAGTCATCACTCACAGTGAATTACATTATCTTCCTCATCATTGTCAAGAACAGAATGCCTGCCCCAGATCCAGTGCTCAAAGGAAGCTATATTATTGCTGAGACTTCAGAGCAGGAAGGAGAAGAGAGGTAGGGGATCATAATGTACCAGGAGAGTTAACACTGAAACAAAGCCTCTAGATATTTTCTATGTGGGAAATGAGGAGACCAGAATTTATTTTTAGGATAACATGCTCTCTTTCTAGGAAAAACACCCAGGAAGCCAAAGTTATACCAATATAACGCAAAACTGGTGGGTTGTATTGGAACTACAGTTCCAAAAACACAGTCTGTAAAACGCAGTAACAGAAGTCTTGGCAAGACTCCTGCTGTGGGCTGCCTTTAGGAATAACTCTTCAGACCAGGACTTATGGCCTAAAGAGAATGCCTGAACCCAGACACTTAGCTGAATTCTCCCTATGATTGAAGATAAGAGAAAGCAATCTTCACCCTGCAAAAAGGAAGAGAGCAAGGAAGGACCAGAACACTTAACTGGGTACCAACAAAGAGACCCGAGGACGAGAAACAGGAACTGGAACAAGCCATCACCTATGTGCACGGACAGGGAAGGCGGGGAGGTGTGTGATGAAGTCACAAACAAAGCAAGATCCCAGTTTCTGGAAACCGGCACAAACATAAACTTTAGATGATTCTGAGCTTCAAAATATGGCCCTACATTCTTCGCTTTCCCCTCACTGGGACAGCCATGTTTCCAAAGCCTGAAGCAGCACACAGCCTGCGGATGGAGGATGAGTGGCCTGAGCAAGTGGGTTCTGGAGGAATATAAAGGTAAATGCAAGAGGAATCACTCTAATTGTCCTAAACTGTCCCACGGATGAAAGACCAGGAAGGCCTGATCAAAGCTGCTGCTTGAATCCACTCCAGCAGACTGAAAGCAACCCCTAGAAATTGATCTCAGTCATGAGAGCCACTGCTGGCAGGAGCGGTTTCCAACTGGGGTCATCACTGAAGGAGCAGCTGCTTCAAGCTGGAATGGGAAGAGCTGCTGAGGGTGACACAACAAGAACCCCTGCCACGGGGCATTGCTTGGAACGGCAAGTAGTTTCACCCTGAGCAAACCTTTCCAGTTCAGAGACCCCTGGCTCACTCTATTTTGCCATATGATTACATTTGGAAGAAAATGAAGTTATTCCTCCATCTAAGATGAGGGTAGAAATTATTGTTTTTCATTTTCTTTCTTATTACACATAAAGAATTAATCTTCACATCAATGAAAAACACCTGAACATCACCTGACCCTCACATCTCTAGCCAGAAGAAAGAAAGAGAAAGGGAGTTACTTACCTGACATCCTGTGAAGAGCAAATTAAGAACAAGTAGGCTTCACTATGTATGTATTTCATATCATCATGTTGCACACCTTAAATATATATTATTTTTAAATATATAAATAAACCCTCCTACACTGTTGGTTGGAATGTAAATTGCTGCAGCCACTATGAAGAACAGTATGGAAGCTCCTTAAAAAACTAAATATAGAGTTATCATATGATCCAGCAATCCCACTCCTGGGCACATATCCAGAAAAGATGAAAACTCTAATTCGATAAGATACATGCACCCCAATGTTCATAGCTGCACTATTTACAGTGGTCAAGACATGGAAGCTGTACACCTGAAACCAACATGATATTGTAAATCAACTATTCTTCAATCAGAAAAAAAGAACTTGGAAGCAACCTTAATGTTCATCGACAGAGGAATGGATAAAGAAGACGTGATATATATATACAATGGAATACTACTCAGCCATAAAAAAGAATGAAATAATGCCATTTGTGGAAACATGGATGGACCTAGAGATTATCATACTAAGTGAAGTCAGACAGAGAAAGACAAATACCATATGATATCACTTATATGTGAAATCTAAAAAAAAAAAATGATACAAATGAACTTACTTACAAAATAGAAATAGACTCACAGACATAGAAAACAAACTCACGTTTACCAAAGGGGAAAAGGGAGGAGGGATAAACTGGGAATTTGGGATTACCAGATACACAGTGCTATATATAAAGTAGATAAAGAATAAGGACCTGCTATATAGCAGAGAACTATACTCAGTATCTTGTAATAATCTATAATGGAAAAGAATCTGAAAAAGAATAGATATGGATATAGATATAACTGAATCACTTTGCTATACACGTGAAACATTGTAAATCAACTATAATTCAATAATATATATATACACATATATATAAATTTTTTAAAAGAATGAGCAGGCTTTAGAAAGCCTTTGTTTTTAAGTATTATTTTTTTTCTAAGCCTCTAGACTGAGGTCAGTTGTACCTAATTCTACAGAACACGAAAATTAATTCTCAACCTTTCCAAAGGTGATGGTGTTCTTGTCATTGTTATTACTGTTGTTGTTAAAAGCCAATTAATCCTGTGCTCTTTCTATGATTAATTGACTTTCCTTTCAGGTTTTTAGATATAGGTCTTTGCTTTCTGGTTTTAGTCAGTCCAGGTTTTATTAAAATTAATACACTTTAGGTAAACCACCTAAAACTGTTGCAGGTTTTAAATGTATTTCTAGTCCGTGCAGACTCATTCTCTTTGGGGAATTATCCCTTAATTTTCAGTGAACAGAGAAGCCTTCAGTTCTGTCACAACCAACAAATGAGAAAATCTGACATCAACGCTCAAGTCCATCCAAAAATGACCAAACATTTTTTTAAAGCACGAAATATAATCAGAAAACTTATTTGAAAATATATTTTTACATTAAAATTGAGAAAGAGGATTTACCACACATGAAAACTTGCAGCATAATTCTAAGAAATTAGTTTAATCTGTATTTGCAAATATAAAAAAAATAATAGTTTTTTAAGTAAGCATTATAGCGAGACTTGTAAAGTAGGATGAGAACTATTTGATTGAAATATATTCTTTCTCTGCTCAGTTCAAAGCCTGATTCAAGTCAAGAGGTCATATGGCACTTTGCCAAGTACATTATTGGGTTTTCTTTTGACTTGTTATTCCTCTCCTCATTCCTACCTTCAGGAGTTAACAAAATTTTAAGAGGAGGCAAGCAAGTCTACCTCTACTTGCATGGGCAAGGAGATTATGTGTTCCTTAAGAATTTGGTAATCACTGATTTGAGGTATTATGCTAATTCTTGCTGTAGATCAACCTGGGGAGTCATTCTACTATGCTACTATGTTCAATAAAATTAAGACTGTCTATGCATAGTTGTTGCATTTAAAAGCCCCCTTTCATTACCTTTAGATGTTGTTTGAGATGAGAATATATAAAGTAAGAACCAGTATGGGCTCTCTGTGCCTTAACAGTTACACATAGGTTGTAAAATGTCTTTGATAGGCCCATTATAGCCGTGAAATAATTTAGGTACTCAACCACATACTAAATATTTGAAGTGGGAAGAGTAAGTACAGCAAAGTATTTCAAATATATTTTTACAAGGTTGAATCACACATTTTAAAAAACTCCTTCATTTTTTTAAACAATGAACATGTATTGTTTTATGACCAACAATCACACATTTGTCTAAAATATATAAATACAGGTTATATTATTAATTTAATAAATTAAATAACCACTTAAGTGAAATTTTACACTTAAATCTAGAAGTCAGTATATATCTAAGGGCAAGGGGAGAGAGAATGTTCTGTTAACGCATTGTCTCTTGTTGCTTCATTGTGTATCAGGGAAGCTGTGCACCCTGTCCCGTAGATCCTGCCCATGAGGGAAGGTGCCTGCATAGCTGGTAGTTAGGACCCCATGCTGGGACCGCAAAGAGCTTACTCCACCAGAGTCACAGCCTTAACCACCGTACCCTGAAGGGCTTGCAGACTCAGCCACTGACTGTGCTAGAGCCAGTTCTCACCCGTAAGTTCCTGTGCCAGCTCTGGGTCCCTGACTTCACGCACTCCCTTTCCTGCCTCTGGGATACTGCACTTCATTTTGCCAGGTCTTCCTAGGAGCAGGAGTTGAAATAAGGTCCCTGGGTCTTAATTAGAATTAACCCACACCCTAGTGGACAGAAGCACAGTTTCTCAGAGAATAATTGCCTGAATCAAGTCAGCAAAAACTGAATAACACCTTAATCTCAGGAC
Organism: Lagenorhynchus albirostris; assembly: GCF_949774975.1. Lineage (NCBI taxonomy): Eukaryota > Metazoa > Chordata > Mammalia > Artiodactyla > Delphinidae > Lagenorhynchus > Lagenorhynchus albirostris. The sequence goes on from NC_083102.1 coordinate 63,483,190, forward strand.
CCTGGCTGCCTCCAGACTCTACCTTGGAATATCTACAGTGTGTCTTTCAAGCACTCTTACTTTAATACCAAGGTGAAAGCCAGGTAACTTGAAGCCTACCTCCGAGACCTTAAAGAGACTGGCATTTTTCGTGCCATCAAAGTGAGCAGTCTACTTAGCCGCAGCTTTAGATATAATCCTATTACATTTACAGATGACCCTGAACAACCCGGGTTTGAACCGTGCAAGCCCACTTTTACACAGGTTTTTTCAATAGTAAATACTAAAGTACTACCTGATCCCGCGGTTGGTTGAATCCACGAATGTAGAACCATGAGGTACAGAGGAAGGCCGACTGTAAAGTTACACGTGGATTTTGGACTGGGGGGCCATCACCCCTAACCCCAGCATCATTTAAGGGTCAACTGTACTTTCCAATCACTTTGCAAGTTAGTGGCTTGGACTAGAACCAGAACCAAAACTCAAGTGTCCTAAATAAATGTTTCCCACTGGAAAACATTGTGTCTGATTAATTCCCTCAGTTTTATTAAGTCCCCAAAAGATGAAAGTCCCCTCCCACTCCACACACCCAAAAAGGATAGAGATATAGTCCTCTTTGCTGGAAGAGTCTCAGGCTCTAGGAACCATTAATTGGAAAATTCTCTAAAGGTAAGTGGAATAGACTATCAATCTGTAGATTCATATGATGACTTTTGCAACTTGTTGATTGTCTTTTAAAGTGTGTGATAGAGTAGAAAAAGTGAATAATCTATTTCATGTAATGAGAATTGCAGCATGACAATTTTGCCATAGGAAGAAATAATCAAAGAAGGAAAATATTTTCTAACCTTTATTAGATGACTTCTGAAATCACATAAAATCCTTCTTAAGGCACCACTAAGTGCTTCCCATACACAGAAGAATTTGGAGTACTCTGTTTTTCATGAGTGGTTACTTGAGAGACAAACATTTCTAGAAAAGGAATCAAAGGGGGCAAGTGTTATAAGAATGATAGAGAAAGAATAAGGAAAAGTTCTAGAGGGCCCCACAGGGGATACCCGGAAAATAGCATGAAAAGCGCTGCCCTGGATTTGCAGCAGGAAGAGGAGGAAGATTGGAAGGAAAAGTAATTAGAAAGAGTAGGAAGTGGTTTTCTCTGCTTTTTTTCAGAAGGGGAAGAAGTTTCAAGAAAAGAGAAAAATGAAATCATGATACAGTTTACCTGTTAAAAATAAGGACTCATTCGAGGAATATTACTCAGCCATACAAAGGAACGAAACTGAGTTATTTGTAATGAGGTGGATGGACCTAGAGTCTGTCATACACAGTAAGTCAGAAAGAGAAAAACAAATACCATATGCTAACACACATATATGGAATCTAAAATAACGGTACTGGTGAACCTAGTGGCCAGGCAGGAATAAAGACACATACGTAGAAAACAGACTTGAGGACACAGCGGGAGAAGGGGAAGCTGGGACGAAGTGAGAGAGTAGCACTGACATATACACACTACCAAATGTCAAATGGATGGCTAGTGGGAAGCAGCTGCATAGCACAGGGAGATCAGCTCTATGCTTTGTAATGACCTAGAGGGGTGGGATGAGGAGGGTGGGAGGGAGGCTCAAGAGGGAGGGATATATGTATACATACAGCTGATTCACTTTGTTGTACAGCAGAAACTTACACAACATTGCAAAGCAATTATACTCCAATAAAGATATTAAAAAAAAAAGAACTCATTCAAGAAGAAGCAACTTCTACATGAATAAGAAAGGACTCAGCCAGAAGCTGACACTGAAGCAGCATCCTACTGAGAATAGAATAATAACAGCTAACATTTATTGAACACTTGCTATGTGCCAGGCACAGTTCTAAACATTTTATAGACACCTTTTCTTTTTATTTAATCCTCATAATAACTATGAGGAACTGAAGCCAAAGAAAATCTGGGAACAGAGTATGGGGTAGAGGACAGAAAACCTCTCCTGGCTCCTGAGGATTATGATTGATCTGGTGTCATACTCAGCATGGGGCTCCACGAGCCTGGACACTGTGGAATCCTTTTTTTTTAATTTTTATTTTATTTTATTTTTTTTTAACATCTTTATTGGAGTATAATTGCTTTACAATGATGTGTTAGTTTCTGCTTTATAACAAAGCGAATCAGTTATACATATGTTCCCATATCTCTTCCCTCTTGCGTCTCCCTCCCTCCCACCCTCCCTATCCCACCCCTCCAGGCGGTCACAAAGCACCAAGCTGATCTCCCTGTGCTATGCGGCTGCTTCCCGCTAGCTATCTACCTTATGTTTGGTAGTGTATATATTCTTGATCAGCTTCTGCAGGCTGCAAATCCAATGTCTTATGTTCAGAACAAAAACAAAAACAGAAGACTCCTTAATGAAGTATGTTAAGCAAAGAGCACTGGAATATCTAGTGTATTTTCCAGGAGCTGACCAAAGTCAAACATGATGCCAGGGACAGTTATGACAAAGGCTTATATTGATATTCAATAAACACTGACAGATTCAGCCTTGTGTTCAGAAAAAAAGAAGCTGTTCTTATAGATAGATAGATAGATAGATAGACAGACAGATAGATAGCCACATCTCTGAGAAACGTGTCTAATGATAATTTTCTTTGGGCTTTTTTGGCTTACTTTTTAATGGACGCATTGACCTCAAAAACTTGGGGGTGGGCCTGGGGAAGGTATAAAATATATAAAGAAATAACAATAGAAAATACAAACTAAAGAGATACTGATCGTAGTTGTTTTCATCACATCTTGGTGATTTTTGAGTTTTCATTTAGATAACCAAGAAATACACAAAGCAAATGGCTTAAATCCAGTTTTTCTAGTTAAAAAAAAAAAAAGTCCAACCACTTTATTAAAGGTGCCTTTTCTTATTTCAATTTTATGCTAAAATTTCTCCCTGCTCTCTCAGCAGTATTCTTTGCCCCTTTAAATTTTCAAACTCTGTGCTGAAGCTGTTTTAAGATTGTTTTCAAAGACTTCTGGTAAAGTATTGGAGGGTGTGCGTGTGTGTGTGTATGCACGTGTGTGTGTGTGCTCACACACACACAAGGGCATTCATGTGTGTTTTTAACAGTAAAAATAAGAAACTACCTTTCCATTTGGGTTAGAACTGAGATGAAATGAGGAATGGCCGCCACCAAGCAGAAAATGTGCTCACTTTATGGGTGCCAGTTAATTACGACACTTCAGAGGCGCTTCCGAAAGGATAAGGCAAGCTGCATAAATTTAGCTGTAATCCAGGCAGGCAAAACTAATTTGCAGGGGATGGCCTTATCTAGCCACTGCAGCTTTCTCAGAAAATTAACCTTGGATAGTTGGGCCCAATTCAGAAAGTGTTTGATTTTTTTCCCTTTCCCTGCTCAGCATAAGGGAATGTTTGAATTCAATACAATACCTGACTTTTAAGAGGCACGATAAATGCTGTAGGCAGTTCAGAGTTATTACTGACAAGCAAAAATATATATTTTATATATACATATAGATGATTGTCCTTCACGCCCATTATCCTGCCTTCTTACATGTGCATCAGAGGGTTTATCAGTGTAGGTATAGGGGGTTCTCGGATTAAGAGAAGGATGCAACTCATTTTTAATGTACTTAGAAAAATTCATCAGTTCATTGCAGAATAAGTCATGCATACTGACTTGTTCATTCCAGTGGAAATGAAGAAATCCCCATAAAAATAGAAGTTTAATGAAATGTTGGAGCCAAGTCTTGCCTGTCATTGTAATTATCACTGATTTTGACCCTTCCCTGATCTCCCCCTATTAATTAATCTCACATAGCACAGTCAAAAGTTTACCTTATTATTTTTATCATGTAATCACCCATTCGATCTATATTCACTGAAGTCAGTATGCTTTCATATGTTTTCTCATTTAATCCTCACAATATCCCTGTTTGTATTTCACTCATTTCACCAGTACAGGAGGCAAAGATTTCCTATGCCAGTGGTTCCAATGCATTTTAAAATTTCTCAAAGCTGTGGCAATATATAAACATGGAAAGAACTTCTGTGATTGCATGATAAAATTTAAAGGTTTTTTTCTCCCCTCAAAATTTTGATTTTGTTTAATAATATGTTTAGAATACAAATATAACTCATTCTAATTTTTCTAAATTTTAAACAGCAAATTGTATTTTTACTGACCAACTTTAATAATAAATTCATAATAAGCCCCGCATTACTATCAATAGTGGCTGAGCTAAACTTTAAAGTTTTTTTTTTTTTTTTTTTTTTAATATCCCATTTACAGGGCTTCCCTGGTGGCGAAGTGGTTAAGAATCCACCTGCCAATGCAGGGGACAGGGGCTAGAGCCCTGGTCCAGGAATGTCCCACATACCACAGAGCAACTAAGCCCCTGCGCCACAACTACTGAGCCTGTGCTCTAGAGCCCGTGAGCCACAACTACTAAGCCCATGTGCCACAACTACTGAAGCCTGTGCACCTTGAGCCCATGCTCTGCAACAAGAGAGCCACCACAATGAGAAGCCCATTCACCGCAACGAAGAGTAGCCCCGGTGCGCAGCAACAAAGACACAACGCAGCCAAAAAAATAAATTAATTTTAAAAATCCCATCTACAATATAATTACTGTTTCACTCATTTTAAACCATAGGAGTTACTTATTCTAAAGTGCCATGAACTCAATTGGCAATAACTGTTCTTGAGGATGTCACAATTAAGCAGAAAGGAGCATATTTATAACAGTAAAAGAGCCATTTTAAAACATCGATTGCACACTGAATCATGAAACGTGAAGCAATGACTCCCATTTGGATCTAAATTTTCCTCATACTTGTTCAATAGCCAGGTCTAAATGTTATGGCTATTTATAGTTATACTCTAGGGTGAAAGGGTGGGAGAATTAGATGTCATAAAGAATCATACATAATGCATAAAGACTTAAACTATATTTTATGAGAACTGAAAAATTTAAGAAACTCTGGCTGAAATACGGAAATGCCATGCCAAGCAGAACTTTTCCATACACAATAATGTTAGTAAAGATTCAACAGACAAGAACACAGTAAACCCTCAAACCGTCTTGGTCTGATCTTCATTTCTCTTACGTATATTTTAATGAAGTATTTAAATAAATATACTGAGGCTATGTTTGAAGGTCACTGGGAAAAAGACATCACTGTAGATGCCAATGCATTAAATATCTGCTGTGTGTGGAATCAAAATTATAAAACAACTAAACAGATGTTTGCTTATATACTCTTACCTACCAATAAACCATTTGTATGTAATTGGCTCTTTTAAAGGGCTTTATATTTTAGAGCAGTTTTAGGTTTACAACAAAATTGAAAGGAGAGAGCAGAGATTTTCCAAATACTCCCTACCCCACACAAATACAACTTTCCCCGTTATCAACATTACCCACCAGAATGGTACATTTTTTTTTTTTTAGCAAAGATGAACCTACACTGACACATCATAATCACCCAAAGTCCAAAGTTTACCTTAGGGCTATAAGTGGTTTTTAAAAGACATTTTCTATTTCAGCCGATCTCTTAAGTTTGATTATAAAGAGGTCCAGTTCACTATAACAACACAAAACAGAGCAAGGCTGTGTAATCGATCCCACCTTGTAGCAATCACCCACAATGTTATAGGTCCTTTGAGAGTCTACATAATCACTCTGATTCCCCAGGGGTCTAACTAATACAGTATCTGTAACATAAAAGACAAAATAAATGCTAGCCCAACGAATGTGTGATTGAATTAAATATATGAATGCTGGATAAATGAACGAAAAAAGAGTTAAATTGTTTAATTTACAAAGAGAGTTCTACACTTTATCATCTCAGTGCTCTGAGAAGCTCTGGGGTGTCCTTGCTGGTGTCTCAAGGTAAAGGACCTAAAACCACACCCACTAGCTGCCCCTATTATCTCCACCACCACCGCATTCCACCCACCCCACAGACATACTTCTCATCTAACTTCAGCAAGAGAAACGCTAATTTTAAAAGTTTATAAAACATGGTGATGCTTGGAAAGAACAATTCAAGTATCAGTTGATTTACTTGAAAATGTCCAGGAATACTTCCAGTGTATATAAAATAAAGTGCATTGTTTTCTATTTGTTCAGCCATTCTAAAAGGATGCATTAATCTTATCATATCACATTTGCTACACAGAATGTGGTTTTTGTTTTCATTTGTTTGGTTTCAATAAACAATTATATTTATTGTTTCATAGTTGAAAAAACATTTCTGTCCTTTAGCCTACATTTTCTCAATTATTATAAAAGGATCTCTCATAATTTATCAACATTTCCTAAGCTAAAATTAATCACATAGCTCTTCCTTAGACTGCCGTGGATTTTCAGGAACTTACTAAACAAAATGATCCTTCATTAACACAACATACTCCTTCTGTTATTCAACCAGCATTTATGGGTTGCCTACTATGAACTAGAGCCTTGCATGACACTGGAGGTACGACAGTATCTTTTCTCACAGAGTGAGTGATACTCATTTACTTTCTGAATCCTGGAGAACTTTTATAAATATCATTTTGGAATCATATTTATATGTAGTTCATAATAACCAAGTCAGCTATAGTTTTGCAAATATATTTTAAAATCTGTGGCACTCCCCATATTTTCTTCTTGCCTCACTTATTAAGGACAGAGCAGAAGTCACAATTTACTGCTGGTTGTAGCAATAAAAACAAAACAGTACTTTAAGAGAAAAGCACACTAAGAAAGGGAATGATGCATCTTTTCAAAAGTGGGGTCTAAAACCCACACATGTAAACATAGATTTACATATTCTGTAAAGAGTCATGCACTTTTAAAAAAACTTCTGCTTATCCCTGTGCCTTCTTTGGGGACAAAAACATTGTTTTATTACTTCTAGAACTTTAAGTATTTCCAATAATTATATTGAGGAACATAGTTTCAGTGCGTCTGATTCTCTGTAACACAGAGTAGTAGCCTCCAAATTTGGGTACACGTTCCTCTTGATGTGCACAAGAGGATTACTTCATTGGGGTGCAGAAAAGCCAATATTAGTTTTTAATGTATACTTATGTTTATCAAAACAATTAAAGTTCACTAATCATTAATATACTGATTGACATTGGTATCCTCCTTGGCTCACGTATCAAAAGGAAAAGGGTTGTCATGCAGTGCGTGAGGTATCCTGAGGAAACCACAGAAATCCTACCATGTGGAGGGAGTAGTAGTAACACCTTCCCTTTTTTCATTCTTTTTCAGCATATCATGACATACTGCAGTTTACATATGCTCTGTTACATTAATGTACTGGTTTTGTAGCACAAAGCAATCAACCATCACAAAATGGACATACAGTTTAAAAGGATTCAGACAATCAGCCTCAGATTGGGAATACTGCGATCTCAAGTGAACAGTAACAGCTGGGCCAGCATCCCTACTCCTAGTACAACCTCTCCAACAATCACATTAAAAAACCAAAACAATGACAAACCCATCTGCCAAAATGTCAATCTAAAACATCTAAGGTAGTAAGACCACTTGAGTGATGGATTAAATCCACTGAGATCAACTATGTTAAAGAAAACAAAATAATTTCTAAAAGATTGTTTGGTCCAATTTTATCATCCTTTTAGTTTCCATTTTCATGTATGCTATACATACATAAAGTAGTTCAGCCATATAATTAATACAGAAACAAATGAATAGCAGGAGAAATGCACAGAATATTTTACTACTAAGGTTGCACTACATAAAAACTTTGGGATCCACCACCCCACAACTTTGGATTGTACTCTATTACTACCACAAATGCCTCTTCCTATCTTTGTAGGAATCCCAAAGCTTTCCTATTCCTGCAGACAGAGGATTATGACTGAAAAAGCGACACAGCTATTATAAAAATGAGATATTCCCAATTCTATTATATCTAATAGATATTCCCAATTCTATTATATCTGATAGCCTGCCTCTCATTTGAGCTTCTCATGACAATAAGTTCATGGAAAATGGTCTTTTATCATCCCCTCCAAATTACTAGAAAACAAATTCCAAAATAGATAACTATTAATCCCTCTTATTTAGGGATTAATCCCTTATATCTGATAAAGAAGAAATTTGCTAAGTAGATAGAGATTTATTTAACATTTTTGAAGCTTCATACAGATAAGCCCTCAGTGCCTCAGCTGAGTGGTAATTCAGGTTTCATTATATAAAATAATAATGTAATTTCTCTTGGGTTTTGGGTTTGGGGATCTGTGTCATTATGAGTGGGCATGTTACACAGATGATCAGGATGAGCCTCTGTGGTCTAACCACACATCCTCTAGTCCAGGTAAACTAAGTGTCTGTTGATATGGGCAGGCCTTAGAAGACCAAGAACTGCAATCAGTCTCTAGCTAGATTTTTTTTTTTTTTTTTTTTTTTGCGGTACGCGGGCCTCTCACTGCTGCGGCCTCTCCCGTTGCGGAGCACAGGCTCCGGACGCGCAGGCTCAGCGGCCATGGCTCACGGGCCCAGCCGCTCCGCGGCATGTGGGATCTTCCCGAACCGGGGCACGAACCCGTGTCCCCTGCATCGGCAGGCGGACTCTCAACCACTGCACCATCAGGGAAGCCCCTCTAGCTAGAATTTAAATTAACTTTCTTTAAGTCTGAAATTTCCCATGGGGATATTTTAAATTCAGCCTTAATGTTCATTAGCCAAGCTTTGCCCTGAACCTGTAATTTGGGTCTTTGTTCTAATTTCCAGGTCACAAGCCCACACATTTTACTATCTTCTATATTTATGTATTCAACACTCACAGAGTATGGAGGAGACGGAGCTGTAAATAAACAGTAAAGAAACACTGGTGAGTGACAGTAAAAGAGTGAACAAAGTGTTATGAAAGCACCAATGGCTGACTACCTTGGCCTGGATAACTCAGGAAAGCTTAAGGTAACATTAAATTTTAAATAGTCTCCAAATATGACTCACATGGAGAAGGGTGGACAACCGTCCAGGGGAAGTCTATCACATATGCAAAAGAATGGAAGCATGGGTGTTCACAGGAGTACTAAAAACATACCAGGTGGTTTAGTGTGGCTGGGAATTGCACGGGCAAAGTTGGGACAAGAAAATAGAGAGAAGGTAGAAACAGAGTAGCAGAAGATAAGGTCAGTAGTGTATCTCAAGACCAAATTTTAAGGGGCTTTTATGTTTTGGGAGAATTTAGATTTTGTTCTGGGGCACTAGAGAAGAATCATGGGTTTTTAATTACACGAGAAGTTAGGTCTTTTTCTTATAAAGAGCTCTTGCCGGTGTCTACATCTCATCTGTTTTGTATCTTCTCACCCAATATTTACTATGAGTTTTGACAGGGTGTTTCTGAATCTTTGATATTTTCATAAGTGGCTGGCCCCACCACCTCTTACACAAGAATGTGCTCTGGCTATCAGTTCTATCTTCCCACAGTATCTACACCCTTCTATCACCACTCCATTCTTGACATTTTCTTGCACTAAAATATATAAGTATATGGATAAACTCTCAATGATCTAATTAAGGAAATCTTTGAGCATTACATTTTTCAGATTCAAAATTTTGCATTTTAGGGGATTTAAACATTGGGAAATGTCTCCAAAGATAACTGAAACAAAATACACATCTTTGCTGATTCTAGTAATTTAAAAAGCAAGTTAAAAACAATGTCTTTAATCATTTTTTGTTTATTCCTTCTATAAGATCATAATGAAGTGAATTCCCCTTTCTGCCCTTTGGAGGTGAAGGCATATACTTTTACAAACAAGGAGGGGAGTTATTCAGATGCCACAGAACAACTGTGTTAGCAACATAGCTGTTAGGAATTTTTTATGTTGATGTTCAGCATATAGAACTTTGGGCTGCAGGAGGTCACAGAGGATGGAATCATTACAGCAGAAATAGTTGAATCACTCCTGAACTGTTCAGGGTCTTGGCTGGTTCCTTTCTCAAGCATTCCCCTCCTAATCCTCCACTCCTGTCCCCACTAATGGACCAATGATCAGTTATAATTGGGCTGGATTAAGAGAAACATCAACTTATAGGTAATACTTTATACCTCTTTATTTTTCTTTCCTTCATTTTCAATCTTTTCAGTTTAGTTACAGAAATTATCAAAAATATCCTCTACAATTGCTTTTAAAGAAGCAAAAACACAAACTGTGATAACCAAGAAGGCTCTTAAAGTTAATTCCTTGTTGTTAACAAATTCTACACATTCATCTAAAAATATTAATTCTGAGAACATTATTTTCAAAAATAATCTGAGTAATTTTTGCTCTTGGAAGCAAGACTTTGCAGAGACTGCTTTTCTTGAACTTAGCCATGCTGGTATATGGTAAAGGAAGTTTTACTAATGAGACATCCAAACACTGAGTGGTTACTTTTTAATTTAGCCCAAGGTAGAATTCTGTAGTTTAAAATCAGTGACCCGTTGTGAAATTCAATTTCCCAATTGCTTGATTAATTTATGTATACAATTTAATGATATTTAATAAAGTATGCATATTCAAAATGCAGTAAGCTTCCACATAAAAATAAAGGACAGGATTCCAAATATACCTGAGATTATATGATTCTTCTGAAAACAATCATCAAGCATTTAAAAATTAATTTTGTTTTACCATCATGAATAATGTATCATTAAAAGACCAAAAACAGCCATTTACTTGTGAACTATAGAAATTAATGGACTATACAGCTTTTCCCTCATACTGCTAGCTGCTGTTTCAACTACTCATTGAGAATACCTGGCTAAACTAAACTTGTTTCGATTCCTTAAAACACAGAAAAATGTTCACTTTTCTTTCTCAATGACAAAGTGAGCTCATTATCTCATTCGTTCATTTCTATGGGGTGTTTTTGGGTCACAGTTTAGTGAATGATTCCTTATTTAAAAAATCAAGAGAGAAACTCTACAAAGGTATCTGAGTTATAGCTCCAATTGAGAGGACACAGGGTAAAAGTCAAAGGTGTAGAGGTAGAGATGAAACATGAACACATTTCACAAATTTTTATTTAAGCAATGCTCCTAAGAGATAAGAGTATCATTCCTATAAGAATAACCACTATAGGACCTAAGCAAAAACATGGCTCAAACATGGTCTTCATCAAAGGCTGAAAATGTACAGGCTGGACTTTTATTTTTACTTTTATTTTTTAAAAAATAATACTTGATAGAAATACTAGTTACAAATTAAAGGGACAGCTCTACTACATTAAAAATGAACATCACAAGGTCACACAAAATAATATGTGCTGTCAGAGGTCCAGATCAAGATGGTGAAGTAGGAAGATTCTGTGCTCAACTCCTTCCACAGATGCACCAGAACTACAACTGTATATAGAACAACTATGTCTGAGAATAACCTGAAGACTAGCAGAACAAATTTTCTGCAACTAAGGGTATAAAGAAATGGCCACATCAAGGCAGGTAGGTGGGGCAGAGGCATGGTCTAGTCAGAACCCACATGTGTTATCAAATGCAAGCCTGTGTGCCCAATGCACAGTGAGGCCAAACAATACCAAAACATCGGAGTTTGGAGCAGAGAAAGGTTTATTGCAGGGCCATGCAAGGAGACGGGTGGCTCATGCCTTAAAAACCCTGAATTCCCCACAAGCTTTCAGGAAAACCCTTTTAAAGGAAAGGTGAGGGAGGGGCATGATTAGTCGTCGCAAACTTCTTGGTATCAGGTCACTGTCAGGTCCCTATGTTCCTCTAAACCTCCACCAAAATAAATGTTATTCTCTGTTTTGACAAGGAATGACAAGGGCCCAAGACTGAACTTTCACCCTCCAAGGTCCAGGCCCTGGCTAACAGAAGGTGGTCCCTGCGCAGGTCTGTTACCCGGTCCGGGAGTGTTAGTCCAGCATCCAATCTGGGTCCTCCCACCAGTGCCCAGGCCCAGCTAAGGAGATCTCAGCTGGTGGCGCCCTCAGGGCTAGGTCCCCAGACCCTGCCCAGTCATCACCACTGAGGGAGCAGAAGGCCCAACACCCAACCGGCCCTCAGGCTTTTCATTTAAACTGGAGAGAATCACTTGTATAGACCCAATAGGAATACGTGTTGTAGCAAATACCAATCAGGTGAATTCCCAGCTCACAACAACTGCCCCTCTTTGAGAATAGCCCCAGCCACACAGGTGGACCTGAAGTAATGATGTGTGTCCTTGCAACTTAACCCTGACCTCTGGCCACCAGGGGCAGACAACTGATCTAAGCTGTACCAGTTTTTGCAACTTGAACGGAGAGACTGAAGCTGGTTAAAGCTGTTACCTTAATGGCAGTGTCCACATACTCCAGCTGCTGAGGCCTCGCCTGGACTGTGACCCATGGAGACTGCCGCTGCCATTAGGTCGGGAAGTTCGCTGCTGCTTCAAGGCCTGGGCCCGGCCAGTGGGCGGCCGTGGCTAGGGCTCTGGAGCTCCGCAGGACACAGGCTCAGCCTGTCTCTGAGCCCCCCAGCTCACCAGCCGGCCCCGAGGCTGGAGGGCCCTTCCAGGTGCCTCTCATCCCACTCTGTGCCGCAAGGACCACTGGGAGCTGACTATTGGCTTTTGGCAGAGCGGGACCTCTAACCTCCACGCTCAGAGGCGGGAGCTCACGGTCACGTGCTAATGGTCTCGCTAAGGGTTAAGCGCTAACAGCTGGGTGCCGCTCCGCCCCTATTACACAGGTGCAGTAACCCACAAGTAAGAGGGATATAGCAAAGACAGAGGTCCCCCACGAGGAACAAGGGGTCCAAGCCCCACGTTGAGCTCCCCAGCCAGGAGACCCTGCATCGGGAAGGCAAGCCCTCATAAAGTCTGGCTTTGGAAACCGGGAGGGCTTACATCTGAAAGAGCTTGAGGGTTGTGGGAAACCAAGACTTCACTCTCGAACGGTCTTGCAAACAAACTCACCTAGCAACTACTTGGGCAAAGTACTGTGCAGAGATCTGGAAATACATCAGGTGTAAAGCACCTGTCCCTTGTCCTCCTGGGGCATACATAAATATTAGACAGCTTATTACACAAATACACATTTAATTACCATTGTGGCAAATCTGAATGAAAACCGTTTAACAGAGAGTCTTGATCTCTCTAATCTGGAGAATCAGGAAGAGCTCTTGAAGGAAGTGACAACTGAAATAAGTTTTAAAAGACAAGGAGTAATGAACTATGCATGTTGGGAAAGATGGGCCTGAAGAGAAAAGGAAACAAACAGCGATGACGCTAGAGCAGAAGAATCTCTGCTTCTGGAAAGAACTGGAAGACTGCCGGAGGGATGGAAGTGCAGAGAGGGAGGGAGTGATACGAGATGAGGCTGGTGAGTAAGCAAGAGCCTTAGCACATCTGTTAAGTATTTTAGTTTCTACGCTAAGGACTAGGAGAAGCTACTGAAGTGATTTAAGGAATAAAATGTCTTGAGAGCTTTGACATTTTTTTAAAAGTTTGCTCTGGTGTTGGCTTGGAGAATGGATTCAAAAGGGAGAAGTGTGGGTAGAAATGCAAGGAAACCACGTGGAAAACCATTGCAGCAGTCCAGCTGAGAATAATGATTGTAGTGCCGTGGTGCAATGGAAATGGAGAGAAATCAAGAGTTCAGGGAACATTTAAGTCTACATTTAGCAGGACTCAGAGATAGGTTGTTTTGTGCATGGGGAGGCTAGGATGGGTAGGGTCAGTTTGGGGCATCCTGAGTTTAGGGTGCCTGTGAGTATAAATGCCCATGAGCTGATGGATATAAGGATACAGAGCTCTGGGAAGATGTCAGAGCTACAGATGTTAATGGAGATAATAATATTACCTCATAGATCTGTTAGGAAAATTCAATACAAAAGTGCCTAACAATGCCTGCAACTTAGTAGGCTCTCACCCCTCTCCTAAGCAACCTTCTCTTCCGCTTTGTGAGTTTATTTCTGGAGTGAGTACCAGTAGTCCTGGACCCCATTTCCCAGTCTGCTAAGATCAATAAATGAACAGAAGTAATGGCTTTGACTCCACAGAATATTCAAGTCCTTTCAGATGAACCTGTATTGTGACTCTAAGAACATCTCACAGATCCTTGAAATAAAGAAAGTTATATATTGGAGCCCTACCCAGCCATTTGGCAGGAGAGAGCAGAAAAATAAGATCCCTAAGCTTTCTGTACGGAAAGTTTCATATGTTAAATCAACAATGTTCAGATTCCAAACCACCAAGCCAAATTTCTCAATAGGACCTACTACCCCAAGAAATAGCTACACTTCTTAGCCTGTGCGCTCCCTCATCGACTTTTGTGGATGCCCAGTCATTATGGAGGTTCTTGTGTGGTAATTATACCTATAGTTTGAATACATCCCCTTCAAAAAAACATATAATTTGGAGGAAAATCAGTCCCCATAACAAAATACTACTTACCATCACTCTAGTTACAAGGCTATTCCCAAGAAAGACATTTATAGACTTTGGCTGAGAGAAAGATTGGTTATAAAAAATAAACATCTCTCTCCTATCTGTGCAATAGATAAAGCAAAGATCTTTCCTTTTTTTTTCCCCCTAGAGCAGGTTAAAATTAATCTCAAGAAATTGAGTAGGTGAGTGTATATTATCCATGTTCAGACTTGTGGCATATGTCCAAACTTTGTTCATTTTAGTTTTAAAAAGAATCTTCAGAAATATAATTCTTGTCAATCAGCCAGTAACTGCTTACACCTTGTTCTAAGAACAATTAGTTAAAGCTTTATTTTTCTTACCCTATATTAGGCACTTTTGCACCAAAGTGCTTTGACTATGCTCAGAAGTTACAAAATTATTCCATAGAGAAAAAGCCTTGAAACCTAAAGCTAGAATTATTTTTTGAGCAGATAGATGGTAGATGATAGATAAATAGATAGTAGATAGTTTAACACATCTATATTTTGTGTGAATCAGCCAAATCCCCAAACCATTATTTTTCCAGTCGAAGAAATGCACATTTCCAATGAATCCATAAACAACTGAATCACTTAAACTTTTATGAAACACATAATTCTGAGAAACACAAAGATACAGTGTAACGTAAGGAAATTTTTCATGGTATCTTATGAAAAATTCAAACTGAAATAAAAGCATGATCCATTAACCTTACTTCAAAGCTTACACATTCTCCAAGGTCAAGACTAATGGTGACTTGCAGTTGGTGGAAAGCATCACAGAATATTAGACAGTCTACCAATTGCGGGACTTTGGCAAGTCGTTTTACTCGTTTGAGCCTGTTCTGTCTCCTCTAAATGGGGAGATAATTCCTAGCAGGCAAAACTAGCTGAGGATTAAGGTATTGGATATGAGACTACTGTCACAGAGTTAATACTCATAAATGCAGGCCATTCCTATTTATTATTGCTGTGATTATTATTGATCTGAATTTCATTTTAAGATAATTTATTTAAGCATCGTACCATTTCTTACCCAATATCAGTTCATCACAGAAAAAAAAAGTGTTCATTGTCAGGAGTCCTTGTTACCCATTACTCAATAACTAACAAGTAGGTTAGGTTGTTTTCTATCAAAATGTCATATCAAGCCTCAACAAGATTGATCAGATCATTAGCTGTCAGATTACTGTGTTTCATCACGTTGCTATACTTGCTTAAGTATTTTATTTTTTAATCTGAAGATGGTTGCAAGTTTTGCCTGCTTGTCCTTTACAATGAGAACCAATTAAGGATTGCTTTCTTTTTATTTGATTGGTGTAACTAGATTAATCATCTGACATAGTAATATGTATAAAGACATAATTTGTATTAAATCATTACACAATGCACTGAAGGTGTACCTAAAATATTGAAATTGATATCCTGTAACAAGAAAAGGATATATCTTAACCAACCTAAAGGTACACCTAAGCAATAAGAGGGAATAAATGAGTGATGGGGTAAACCACCTAAAAAATTCAACGTTTGACTTAAATTGACTACTTTTCTCTCTCTCTTTTTTTTTTTTTTTTGCGGTACGCGGGCCTCTCACTGTTGTGGCCTCTCCCGTTGCGGAGCACAGGCTCCGGACACGCCGGCTCAGCGGCCATGGCTCACCAGCCCAGCCGCTCCGCGGCACGTGGGATCCTCCCAGACCGGGGCACGAACCCGCGTCCCCTGCATGGCCACCAGGGAAGCCCTCTCTATTTTAATGTATAAAACTTTGAATTCTTGAAATGTTATTGCCATTTTATTCATGTGAATTCTTTATGTTACTACAATTTAAAGGAATTATTTTTCAATATTAAAATTCACGATCCCATATACCATATCTATATGAAAATTTTAAATTTTCGATAAAATAAAACAATACTGAAAATATCAGAAAATAAACATTTATTTTTTCACACATTCTGTATTTTTTAGATGAGAAGTTCTGTATTATTTGAACATAAACATACAAAATCAGAAGGAAAAGAAAGTTAAATATCTTAATTTACACCACAAAAGTAAAAATAAATTTTTAAAAAATAGCTTCAACATCAAGTGAACTAAAAGTTTCAACATCTGCAAGTGGTCATGTATTTGACTACACCTAAACTACCCAAGTGTAGGTTTTTATTCCTCTTGTTCAATTTACTGTGTCTTCCTGCCTCGGAGTCTTATACCTCTGTCCCCGCTGCCAGTCCAGACCTCACAGGGACCACAAGGCCATCCATCCCAGAGCCCAGCTATGCTCATGAACAATCTTGCCAAAGCCATCACTGCCTACAAATTCCAGATGTTGTGGCTTTGGCCGTCTGAACCCAGAATATCTTACCTTCCTTACCTCTTACTATTTCCTAAAACAGTTTTTTCCAAAGCCTGTTCCTCAAACACTTGTCTGGTTAGACATCTTTCAGAAAGAAACAAAACGAGTTGGGAAGAATTGCATGCTAACACTGCTCCTGCCTTTTCTTAATATAAATCTTAGGAAGGAAGTAATAAATTCTATAGTAAAGAAACTTGTGTCTTTTCTTTTAATCTAGCATATTAGCATTTTTTTTCTTACCTGACTTCGAAACTAACACACTCAAACAAAACTAACACAGTCACTCTCTCTCTCTTTTCAAAAATACTTACCAACGTGTTCTACAGACACACTTTAGAAAATTCTGTTCTTAAATTTACCCTGTGCCCCAGGCAAATTGAACACATGTCCATTCTTGGATTACATGTGTGCTTTGACACTGTGCCACCTCTACTGCCGCCTAGTGACTTGTACATATATCTTATTTCTCCTACTATGCTGGAAGTTTTTGAGGATCAGATTACATCTGCTTAATTTTATAAAACTTTGAGTGTCATAAACACAGCAGAAATATTCATATTTGTAACCTTAATGAATGCATGGTCAGAGATTACTGAGGGCAAAGACTTCTAGGGTGGAAAGATGAGAATTAGGGGACTCTGGAGAACACGTGAGGAAAGGCCAGTGAATGATAATAGAGCAGACAGAAGCTCTCTCAGCCTTTATGTAGCCAGGAGAAGAATATTGCTTATACCCTTGATGATGGGATGAGACCCAAGTACAGCTTCTTTGCTTACAACAGAGGATGAAGCAGTAAAACTAGTTAAAGAAAAAAAAAAAAAAAAAAAAAACCCTGCAGTATACAGCAGGGCTCTTCAAATGAGGGACACTATTTTGAAAAGGTAGGAGTTTTAAAGAAATAAATTCCAGATTCTCGACTTCTGTATATATTCTGCCTGAAAATTAATCTGCCTGTGGAGCCAGTGAAGTTCAGGTTCTCCCTTCCTCCCTCCCTTTCACGCTGAACCAGCTTTCCACATGACAAAAGGAAGTCACAGCCCTCTTACGGCTCATTGCCTCCCAAGGCATACATCTTCCACAGCAGCATAGGGACCACTTTGCTGTTACTTTAATCAAGGCATCATAATCAGCACTCTCACTCATCCACAAAATTTGACATTTTATATTTAATAATGATATGTATAAACTTATAAGATGTTTATACTGTTTTAATCAATTGTATGTTAACATTTATAACGATAACTCAGCAGGTAAAAGTTTAATACTTGAAGCCTTTGGTTATATGAAAAAAATAATTTCAATTTATAAATGATCTTTGTTGCAGAGGAGTATTATATGATAGGGTAATCAATAAGTCTTTCAAGCATAAAAGTATATTACATTAGGATAAAATTCTTTGCAGAAAGTGGAATGGAAGTACAAGCTCAAGGAGAAAAAAAGAACAATGTAAAATTTGCAATGATTACATTAGGTCTTATATATTTATAATATATACCTATATATCTTTAACAGATATGGTTATCAAACTACTTATGTTTTTTGTATTGCTTAAAATACGTTTAAAAGAGTGATGAAAAATTTTAAATTTCTTAATGTCAATATTTATAATATACTGGTAATTACATACTCTATTTCAAAAAGTTTTCAATTGATTATGAAAACTGATGAATATCTATTTTAAAATGTGTGATGGGTACATTTTTAAAGTATTTTTTAAAGAGATATGTGGGCAAAAAAGAAACCACAGGCTTAAGGCTAAAAGGAAGAGGTTTGCGGTTAACTGGCTACCACTCTACTTCTAAACTAGAAAAAACTGAAAAGAAGAAGAAAAAGAAAAGAAACAGCTACTGTTTGTGGGTACACACATATACACACACCCTCCTTCCCTCATTATACCTAGGCCCCATCCTTTGCCTATCTCCTCTACCAGCTCCACCTCTGACATGCCTGGTGGTAAAGCCAAACGTTTCATTCTCTGGCAAGAACCAAAGACCAAGAACCTTAAATTACTCCAGAGCAGTGACCTATAGATGTCACCCAGTGTCCACCCTAGAATGAGCCACTCTCATGAAGCTAGAGGCTGCAACAGGCAATGGAGACCCCCAAGGAAGTGACAGCAAGGACATTGACCAGGTGGGGGAAGCCCCTGGAGGGAGCACACCTGAGTTAAGTGTACAAAGGTATTTTGAGCGAAAACTGCAATAGCCACTTCAGAAGCTGAACAGTCCCAGAGACAATGCTGTGACTGGTGGCAGGAAGCAGCTCCACCCAAGACCTGAAAGATGGAGCAGTCAGGTGTGTAGACAGATCGAGTTGAATACTTGTGAGACCTTTTGAGGGCCTTGTGAGGAAGGAGAGACTGGGGTGTGGTGACCCAGAGTGGGACTCTGAGCCAGAGGACATGGTGATATGGCCCTGAGGCCAATGTCTGTGGTCCTTGACTCCTGTTGTCTAAGGCTGAAGACCTCCATGACTGTGTGGGCCACATTTATATCTTTTGTTCTGAAAATCCCCCTTAGAATCACCTTCACTATGTCCTTGTCAATCCAGGTATCAAAATCACACAGAGGGTTGAGAAAGTATTCACTGAATTAAGGTTTAAATATTCACAATGGAGGAAAAAAACAGCTTGAGATGCTAAAATATTTCATGTTGATTTACCACATTAAACAAATTCTGAAGGTAATTGCTTGATCTTTCATTTCATTTTCCTGTGCAGACCCGGCTGCCTCTAACTGATGGGAAAACATGAGGCCACACAGGTTCAGTGCCTTTGCAGACTTCAGGACTGCAGATTCAGTCTTCAAGAGCCATCATGGACAGAAACAATAGGAGGAGTGATCCAAGTGTTTAGTTTCACCAAAATATGTTAGAAACAATGTTTTTCTCTCTGATTAACACACAAGTACACACATTTTCAGATAGTTACCAAGAAGCAAGTTCATTTAAGATGGTTGATGTTTCTTTCTCCACACAAAATAGTCAAGAAAGTAATCTTTTGAAATTTCTGACCAAAGGAAAGTTCTCTGGAGTTCCCTTGGATAAATGTTTGTCTCTACCTGGGGACTGTGCGCTGTGACTTGGAGAAATGAGCACTCCCCTGGAATCAGATGAGCTCAATTCCAACCTAACTCTACCATTTGTTATTTGGTTACCGTAGCACCTCAGATACTTCCTCTGTAAAATGAAGATAGTGTCTGCCTCAAGGGGTTGTAAAAGTAAAATATAGGTAAAATTGGAGTCAATGTTAATTTTCTTCCTTTCTTTTTCACACCTGAAAGGTATTATCCCCGCATTAAGTGCTTGGATTTGAATTGGCCTCCACCTGAGAGCAATAGAACAATGAACTGAAATAAAAGGTTAAGCTCATTTTTACTGGTTGAACAAAAAGGCCATTAGAAAAAGCAAAAACCTGCAAATTATATGAATCTAGGTTAATTGTTCAGGAGCTTTTTCTCGTTGCAGTGAAGACTCTAAAACTTAAGTCACTTTCATTTATGAATATTAAATCGAATACATCTAATCTAGCCTAAATTTATATCCCAGCATAAGTAATTGAGTCATATAATGTGTCACATAGGAACATTAATTTTTTTAAGTGAAGGAATACCAGGAGGATGATTTGATTTTAAGGAACTAAGTTTTAGTTTTTAGAAAGCAACTAAAGACTATAGAAATGTCAGCAGAAAATATTTTAGGCAAAAATAGTAATAACAATAATAGTGATAAGTAGCTAAGATTTACTGATAATTATTATCAGGTACTAACTGAGTACTAATATGCTACAGACATTGGTAGGGAGCTTTTATATATATTAACTCCTCTCAGCCCACAACAACCCTACAAAATAGGCATTATTGTTGTTGTTGTTATTCTGTTGTTGTTATCATTGTTGTTATCATTGTTGTTGTAGTTGTTATTATTGTTGTTGTTCTGTATGAATGAAGAGCTTGAGGCCCAGAAAGTTCCCCGAACTAGAAGGGGAAGGATCTAGAAAGCAACCCCAAAGTCGGCTTGCTTAACTGCTAACAGGTGATACTACTGTAAATAGTTTGTGAGGCCTGAGGAAACTGAAAATAAAAAGTAAACTGTCAAAGGGATTTTTTTCCTGATTGTCTTCTTACTCCATGTCCCCATGGGGCTGATATAAGCCCAGATCTTTTGTTAGAACCAAGAAAAGGAGCATATTCTGCCTAAATCAATTTTATTAGTGCCAGTTTAGTTACTCTTTTAACAGTATGATTTGAAACACTTGTGAACATAAAAACTGGTAAGATTTTCATTGTTTTCGTTTTTACTGGGGAGAAAGGCAATGTCAATATAATACAAATATAATTGAGAAATTTTAAAATGTACACCTATTTTTATTTTATTATACTAAATAAACCCTTTAGCATGTTATAAAATACATGTTATAATAATAGGTTTCCACTTACCAAGTCAATACAAGAAATGGTAACAAATTTCTATAATATTCAAGACATGAAAATGTAGAGAGATGGCAAATAAAATCCTGGCTTTATGATTATTATTGTTGTTGTTTCTATTTCCAAATTTGTGTTACTTTTCTCAGGAATTGTAGCCTGTTTAAGAAAGTGAATCCTACTTGCCTTGAGCAAAACAATCATCTCTCATCCATGCTTAGGATTTCAATATGATCATCTGATGTTCAGTAACACTTTGAAAATTCAGCTTGGGTGACTGTCAAGTTCTACACTCGTGTCTGGGAGCCCTCTCTAACTTGAAACACCATTTGTAGGTCTCCAGCAATCAAGTACACACACCTTCATAGAAAGGGAGTGACAAAGGTTGATTAGTTTATCTAGAGTAATAAAAGGAAAACTCAAAACAACATAATCTCTGTTTCAAGGAATCAACTCAAATTTAATAGAACAACTGCACACCAATGGTGATAATGAAAGCAACAACCAAATAAACATTATTTAATGTCATAAACACTATTTAGACTTGGCCTAAAATTCCTAAAGACAGTGTCCATTTTGGATCTACACCAAATTCAAAATTCTTTTAGCTGTCAAGCAATTTTTGGTGCTTTCCATGTGCCAATGATGAGATAGGCACCAGGATCAAGTGGATAATTAGTAAACAGACACAGTCTCTGACCTAGTGGAGTTTATAGCCTATGTCTGTTCACCCTGATAGAGACTGGACTGGATGAGAGAGACCAAGAAATAATAAACAGTGGTAAGATGATGAAGTGAGATGGGAGAAACAAGAGTAGAAAAAGACAGTCAGAAAAGAGCGAGAGTGACATAACAGAATACATTTAAAAGTGAGAAAGAGAAACGTTGCCCCCAAAGACTCAGCCCTGCTTTATTCATTGATCTGAAAGAACCCTTCTTATAGCTTTTTTTATAATACCAAAACCCTTCATTATTACAGCAATCTTCATAAGGAGCCTAACTTTATATTCTTAGATTAATATTTATAGTTTCTAATGCAAATAGTAAGTTCCCATATTTTATATTATCTTTTTCATTTAAACTAACATGCTACAGAGATCAAGATCTAACAATGAGGTGATAAAAAATGAAAAACTGTAAATGTCAGCTCCTTATGAGGCCATAATAGCTTGACTGATACTGCACCAACAACGTGTGTAGAAACAATACAGAGTATACGTATATTTTAATTACTCTTATAAAATCTGTATTATAGTTTAGAAAAATACTATAAGCAGGAATAAACAAAATTAATTTTTGTGTAGCTATAAAAATTATTTATTTCTAAAATGGATAGTTTTTGCTGTTAAATATGTATATTATGTGTAGTGCATAACTCTATACATTATATACCTCACATATTTAACAGTGAAAAGCTATGATTATTTATAAAAGAACATTTTTAGTCATTAGATGCCTATGTCATTTGATTCACTGAAATTTTAAGACATCTTTATTGTAATAAAATTACCTGATAGCATATATAATATTCCCCCATTCCTTTATAACCCTTCCTTCAATAATTAATGAGAAAAATGAATTTTAATTTTTACTCTAAGGTAAATATTTTGTGAAAATAATGTTAAATCTCTCTCAGACAAAAATTTTTACATGGTTTGCTTTAATCATAATTATGGAAACTGTGACTAAAGCAATATGCATTATACAAAGAAAGAAAGAAAGCTAGCTATAGCATAGGCTCAGTATCTCTAGTGTGTTATCAAAGATGGTTTAAATAGGATCCTCTAGCATTGGATAACCTAGATAAAATCAGTGCAGGAAATTCAATGGAATGAAAAAAACATGATCCCGGATATCTTAGAGAGTACAGCCTAATGAGAGGAATAGCAAGATCAAGAATATATCTCTATATTTGGGCATTTAGGGAAAGAACAGAAATGGCTATTTGAGAATGACTCAGCCTCCAACCCATATGCTATACACAGTTTATGAAACATTTCACATAAGATATAACTTTGGTGCTATAATCTTAAATTAGTGTGGAGTTGGTGCTACTCCAAACCTGCCTCATTGGGTAGTTACATATTTCTTAGATGCCACTAGTTATAAGAAATATTTTTTTAAGTTCTGCTAAGAATGAAAAAAACACTGCCAATTAAAGATAACGTGTCCTTGTTTGTAAAATACATCCCATTTCCAGAAATACTAAAGTATGAAAAAAATGTGCATCTTGGAATCAGTGAAATTCAATAAAGAAAATCTCACTCAAATTGTCCTCTGGTCTAGCCTTTTCATTATTAATCCTTCCCCAGTGTCCTAAGGTGGTTCATGATCCACACCCAGCATCAGAATAGTAGCAAGTCTCCTTTACTAAATTCTGAATAGTCTGCCCCTCTTTTTGCCAACAGAGCCACTTCAGAGGACATCTTTAATCATATCTTAATACCTTTTCCCCCACAGCTCCTCATTTCTACAGCAAGATCTGTACAACCCTTGAGACTAAGGAAGCTCATGCTTTTCTAAAGTGCTTCCTGCCAAATGTCTCATTACTACCCGTGTAGTGGACTGGTATTGTCACAAAGATAACACTGGAGTGACTGATAGAAAGAGAAGAACACAAGTTACCTTGCCAGAAATAAAGGGTACAAGAACGTGTTGCATGAAGTTAGAGGATGCAGAACAGGAAACATAGGCTTCCCAGGCCCTCAAATCCCCACAATGTTCCCTGTTGACTGTGATACCACCTGGTTGGAGTAAAGATCCTGTCATTGGATGTTCAATCCCCTCCTGTCCTCCAGCTGACGACCAACTATGCTGAAGACCCTAGGTATGCAGTACCTGCTAGTCCAAAGGGTGTGATGAGCAGTACAACTCTAGCACACCCCTGAGTAATGACTGCAAGACCAGGTAAAACAAAGATCAATTCGTCAGATATAACATCCCCCAATGGAACTATGTTTTGAGCTAGAGATGGCTCCTTTATCCCATTGTATATATTTTATTTCCAATTCTACAGGAAAAGACATCTTTTATGCTGAATGTTATCATAAGTCTCTCTCATTGAATAGGCGTAGGGAGACTTTATTACATCCAATGTGACACATAGGGGCATTGTCCTGTCCACAGCAGAACAGGGCATTGATATTTCTATGTCTAACCATTTCAAGTCTACTTACAAGTAGAGTAATCCACACAGTTCAAAGTGTGGAACATACTGGCTGTTGGAATTTTGATTCCTTAGGTAAAATTTACTGATATTCTAATAGCACTTTATTAAAGAGAGAGAAAAAATGGCCACTTTGAATCACAGGAAGTTCATTTCTAGCACTTACACAGAGAAATCTGTAAAATGACTAGTGAGAGGAAAATATGTCTCACAAGGAATGAATCTTACCTCTGAATTCTTTCAGTTCTGTCCTCACACCAAGAAAACTAATCATTAGGGATAAATGCCTACACTGTTTTATTTTCAGATTTAGTAATGAGAAACCTGTTATTTCTTTCACTCCATGGATGAGACAGAAAATATTTCCTTGGAGTCTAATAACATAAACTATTCTGCCGATTTTTCAAATTATGGGGAAACACCCATATTTTATTGTAAATGGAGAATAAATGATGAGTCACAGAGGTAAAAAAAGATTTCTGAAATTCTGCTTTGGTTACAGGTAAGACCAAGGACAACCTGATTCAACATGTAGTGACTATAAATAGTCCTAAGAGGATTCTGGCACAGCTGGGGTTTGGACCCATTTCTGTACGTGTCACTGTGGGGTGGCAGCGGGGGGTATACTCATTGACCTTTGTCATTTTCCTACACCTCTGGCCTGGGGAGATAGCACCAAATGGACCACATGGAATGGGTTTCCCAACAAGAAAAGAGAGAGCAGATACTGGAAGAGTGCTGGACAGACATTAACAATAGACTTTTCCCTAAGAGACCTTTTGGTGATATGGGTCCATCATCAACTCTAAATCCCTTGTTTGTCGCTTGAGTCTCTTCCACTTACTGAACTCTCCTGACAAGTGGCAGTGTGGTAATACTCCCTTCCAATGTCAGTACAGTGAATATGCTGCCACATACAACTCTAAACATTCTATCATATATTAACGCATATATGTGGAACCTATAGAAATGGTACAGATGAACCAGTTTGCAGGGCAGAAATTGAGACACAGATGTAGAGAACAAACATATGGACACCAAGGGGGGAAAGCGGAGGGGGGTGGTGGTGGTGGTGTGATGAATTGGGAGATTGGGATTAACGTGTATACACTGATGTGTATAAAATGGATGACTAGTAAGAACCTGCTGTATAAAAAATAAATACAAAAATTCAAAAAAAATAATAAAGTGCACATAGAATTCAACGGTAAAAAAAATGCTGGAGTAGCAATTCTCATTAAAAAAAATAATAATAACCCAAACATTCAGAGATCAGCAACCTCCACCTGATTTCAGCTACAATGTTGGCTTAATATTTCTACATGGTATTGACTCCTGATCCATGGAGTAGAAACATAGCAATGCATTAACTACCATCAACTAATTATTGTTTAATAACTGAAAGACAATCTATTTCCTATGACTTAGATGCTTGTCCCAGATCTATAGTATTCCCTCTCAGTATATTCAGTTTTGCAGGGTTTTATCTCAAAATAATTTTTGATCATCCTTTACACTGGATGCTGAGAGCATTTTTTATCTTTGCTTTAGTTAAATTATATTTATGGTGCATTGAGAATTCTGATATACCAAAAATTTACTGAGACGCATAGAGATATGTCATTTTCTTGTCTTCTGAGAAAGCTTGTCTATATTGTTAAATGTAGATTAAATATATTTTAACAAAAAGTGATTGAGAACTATCATTGGTAAATAATAACATATAAATAGGAAAACACTGAAAATTAACATAGTTATTAAATAGGATTAATTATTATTAACAGACTACTCATTTGGAAGCTCAAATCCAATTTATGTAACTGCTTGACTAGATATATTCTTTACTTTGATATGGTAAGAATATAATAATTCACTGTTTTTTCATGCTGATCAAGCTCTTAGGATTATAGTTTATATTTCAGACAATTAAAATTGCCAAAAGGTCAGATCAGAAATAAATGAAAAAGAAATGAAGGAAACAATAGCAAAGATCAATAAAACTAAAAGCTGGTTCTTTGAGAAGTTAAACAAAATTGATAAACCATTAGCCAGACTCATCAAGAAAAAAAGCAGGAAAACTCAAATCAACAGACTTAGAAATGAAAAAGGAGAAGTAACATCTGACACTGCAGAAGTACAAAGGATCATGAGAGATTACTACAAGCAACTATATGCCAATAAAATGGACAACCTGGAAGAAATGGACAACTTCTTAGAAAACCACAACCTTCTAAGACTGAACCAGGAAGGAATAGAATATATAAACAGACCAATCACAAAAACTGAAATTGGACTGGGATTAAAAGTCTTCCAACAAACAAAAGCCCAGGACCAGATGGCTTCACAGGTGAATTCTATCAAACATTTAGAGAAGAGCTAAAACCTATCCTTCTCAAACTCTTCCAAAATATAGCAGACTCTTCCAAACTCTGCCAAACTCATTCTACAAGGCCACCATCACCCTGATACCAAAACCAGACAAAGATGTCACAAAGAAAGAAAACTAGAGGCCAATATCACTGATGAACATAGATGAAAAAATCCTCAACAAAGTACTACCAAACAGAATCCAACAGCACATTAAAAGGATCATATCCCATGATCAAGTGGGATTTATCACAGGGATGGAAGGATTCTTCAATAAACGCAAATCAATCAATGTGATAAACCATATTAACAAACTGAAAGAGAAAAACGATATGATCATCTCAATAGATGCAGAAAAAGCTTTTGACAAAATTCAACACCCATTTATGATAAAAACCCTCTGGAAGTCGGCATAGAGGGAACTTACCTCAACATAATAAAGGCTGTATATGACAAACCTACAGCCAACATCATTCTCAGTGGTGAAAAACTAAAACCATTTCCTCTAAGATCAGGAACAAGATAAGGTTGTCCACTCTTACCACTATTATTCAACATAGTTTTGGAAGTTTTAGCCACAGCAATCAGAGAAGAAATAGAAATAAAAGGAATCCAGATCAGAAAAGAAGGAGTAAAGCTGTCACTTCAGATGATATGATAGTATATCATAGAGAATCCTAAAGACGCTACGAGAAAACTACTGGAGCTAATCAATGAATTCGGTAAAGTAGCAGGATACAAAATTAATGCACAGAAATCTCTTGCATTCCTATACACTAATGATGAAAAATCTGAAAGAGAAATTAAGAAAACACTCCCATTTACCATTGCAACAAAAAGAATAAAATACCTAGGAATAAATCTACCTAAGGAGACAAAAGACTTGTATGCAGAAAACTATAAGATACTGATGAAAGAAATTAAAGATGATAGCAACAGATGGAGAGATATACCATGTTCTTGGATTGGAAGAATCAACATTGTGAAAATGACTCTACTACCCAAAGCAATCTACAGATTCAAGGCAATCCCTATCAAACTACCAAAGGCATTTTTCACAGAACTAGAACAAAAACTTTCACAATTTGTAGGGAAACACAAAAGACCCCAAATAGCCAAAGCAATCTTGAGAATGAAAAACAGAGCTGGAAGAATCAGGCCCCCAGACTTCAGACTATACTAAAAAGCTACAGTAATCAAGACAGTATGGTAGTGGCACAAAAATAGAAATATAGATCAATGGAACAGGATAGAAAGCCCAGAGATAAATCCATACACATATGGTCACCTTATTTTTGATAAAGGAGGCAAGAATATACAATGGAGAAAAGACAGCCTCTTCAATAAGTGGTGATGACAAAACTGGACAGCTACGTGTAAAAGAATGAAATTAGAACACTCCCTAACACCATATATAAAAATAAACTCAAAATGGATTAAAGACCTAAATGTAAGGCCAGACACTATAAAACTCTTAGAGGAAAACATAGGCAGAATACTCACATCACAGTAAGATCCTTATTGACCCACCTCCTAGAGAAATGGAAATAAAAACAAAAATAAACAAATGAGACCTAATGAAACCTAAAAGCTTTTGACAGCAAAGGAAACCATAAACAAGACAAAAAGACAACCCTCAGAATGGGAGAAAATACTTGCAAATGAAGCAACTGACAAAGGATTAATCTCCAAAATTTACAAGTAGCTCATGCAGTTCAATATCAAAAAAACAAACAACCCAATCCAAAAATGGGCAGAAGACCTAAATAGACATTTCTCCAAGGAAGATATACGGATTGCCAACAAACACATGAAAGGAAGCTCAACATCACTAATCATTAGAGAAATGCAAATCAAAACTACAATGAGGTATCACCTCACACCAGTCAGAATGGCCATCATCAAAAAATCTACAAACAATAAATGCTGGAGAGGGTGTGGAGAAAAGGGAATCCTCTTGCACTGTTTGTGGGAATGTAAGGTGATACAGCCACTATGGAGAACAGTATGGAGGTTCCTTAAGAAATTAAAAATAGAACTACCATACAACCCAGCAATCCCACTACTGGGCATAGACCCTGAGAAAACCATAATTCAAAAAGAGTCATGTATCACAGTGTTCATTGCAGCACTATTTATAACAGCCAGGATATGGAAGCAACCTAAGTGTCCATCGACAGATGAATGGGTAAAGGAAATGTGGCACATATATACAATGGAATATTACTCAGCCATAAAAAGAAACGAAATTGAGTTATTTGTAGTGAGGTGGATGGACCTAGAGTCTGTCATACAGAGTGAAGTAAGTCAGAAAGAGAAAAACAAATACCGTATGCTAACACATATATATGGAATCTAAAAAAAAAAAACAATTCTTGTGAAGAACCTAGGGGCAGGACAGGAATAAAGACACAGATGTAGAGAATGGACTTCAGGACACGGGGAGGGGGAAGGGTAAGCTGGGACAAAGTGAGAGAGTGGCATGGACATATATATATACACTACCAAATGTAAAATAGCCAGCTAGTGGGAAGCAGCCACATAGCACTGGGAGATCAGCTCAGTGCTTTATGACCACCTAGAGAGGTGCGATAGGGAGGGTGGGAGGGAAACGCAAGAGGGAGGAGATATGGGGATATATGTACGTGTATAGCTGATTCACTTTGTTATACAGCAGAAACTAACTCAACATTGTAAAACAATTATACTCCAATAAAGATGTTTTTTTTTTAAAAAAAAAAAAAGGAATGCCAGACGTTTTATCATATATCTATCTGTTAGGATCGCTTCAGTAACAAGGGAAAACAAGCATCTAACTTAAACTGGCTTAAATTTGAAAGAATTTACTGACTCACCCACCCAAAGGACCAAAGTAGGATAAGCTTTAGTTTGACTTAATTAAGAGAGCTTTCTACTTAATACTCTTTTGTGGATCAGCATTATATTGATGCTGTAGCAGTCTGGGCCTCACGTCTCTGCAGGAAAACATGTAAAAGAGAAATCATTTCCAAGTTTCCCTGGATAGCAAGATCAACTTTTCCAGGAGCCTTCAGCAAACTTTTCTCCTACTCTTTAACCCAAATTGTATCAAAGGCCCATTTCTACACTAATTATTGATAAATATCTTTAACAAGTCATGTTCACCCCTAGAGCTTGGCAAAGGTTCAGCAACTCCTTATGCGAGTAGTTTTAATGAGCTGCATTAAATCACACATCTTACAGGAAGAAAAAAGGGCAAAATGTTGGGTAGGCAACCAACTACTGCCTTAGGATGAAGTTCAGTCAATATATTTTGCTAGAGAACATGGATGGACTTACTTAGTTTAGAAGTGTGTTCAGTATGTTGGCTTTCCTGACCTCCTGTATGCTATATTATCCTAACTGACCGTGGGAATTTGCTATAGGCATCATCCTTGGAGTCTTGCCAACACATAGCATGAATCTTGTGTTCAGGTGGTATAAAGAAAAGGTAGGATAAGCTCAGTCAGTCTCTCCTTTCCATTGTTATCTTTGCTTCATCTACATAAAATAGTCTTGATTTGTTCAATTTGGTTCAAAGTCTCAGGGATTTCAGAAACGTACCCATGTATTTAACTTTTTTGAGTTGCGGAGGGAATTTTTTCACTGTAAGAACAATATCATCACTAGTAATGTCACTTTTCTAACTCAATTTTAATTAAAATTATGACCTCATTTTTTCTACTAAATACATTATAAACATCTCTGTATATTGTGATACAGTTTCCATACCCCTATTCTTAATTCCTTCATAAAATTTTGACAAGTTCATGTATATAACTGACAATATTTAACTGGAAAATTAATTTAAATTTAATTCTAAAATATTTGGCTGTTTCCTACATTTTTCATTGTTTTCATGATTTGAGGGGGCTAATTCCTTATTTTCAACCTATCCTAGAAATGTCATTGTTCCCATGAGACAAAGATGGCAGAATGACTGCCTATTTCTCCACCTGAATGCCACTTTTAGACAATAGACTCTACATCCAGATAAAAGAAAGAAGCATTTCATGTTATGATACAGACAAGGAACACACTGTATTTGCATTTGAATCATTCAGAAGGAAATTGTACTAGACTATGAACCAGAAGATACACTGCAGTGTAATGCTTGGGAAGTCTCAAAGAGGCTTCTTACCTTCTTTAAATTTAGCCCATTCATATAACATGATGCCCAAGTATAAAATGAGAAAAATAGTCACTGCCCTCCCCCGCTGCCAGGAGACAGGGAGATTGTTTGATAGTGCATTGTAATTTTTGAAATAATATTTATTTTTCTGCTTATAAAAGTAATGCATGCTCATTGTGGACTTTTTTTAAAATTCAGGAAAAATATATAAAAGCAAATATAAGCTACCTATAAATGTACAGTTCAGAAATAACTTTTAATATAAACTTTAAAGTTGTTTCTACAATTTGTATTTTTAATGGTATAAAATTAGACATAGTTCTGTACACTCCCTTTGCCACTTCATATTGTGAGTGTTGATTTCAAGCAGTAGCATACCAATTCAAAATTGAGTGACATACATCAGAGAAAAAAAAGGAAAGGGAACCTGAATAACGAGTTTGTGGATCTAACTGTGAACTTACAAGAACTTCAAGAAACAGAACAAATGAAAGGATTCTAGAGGAAATGAGAATGTGGGACATTTCACATGACAGATGATCTGTTTTCTTCAATAAGTAAGTGGCGTAGGAAAAAAAGAAGGAGAACTATTGCAGATAAAAAGAGACATTAGATACATAACAACTAAGTGTGATATGTGGACCCTGTATGGATTTCAACTTAACAGAGCCATATGTTTAAAGGCATTTTTGAGGCAATTTGGAAAACCCAAATATGGACTGAATATGGAGTCTATCTGAATGTAATCCTCACTAGATGATATTAAGGAATTATTGCTCATTTCATTACATTTCATAGACAATTGCACTGTGCTATGTTCTCTAAAAACACTATTTCTTGTTAAAGATGCACACTGAAGTATTTACTGGTAAAGTAATACAATTCCTGGGATTTACTTTCTAATACTCCAGCAAAAAGGGGGAGGGGAAAATAATTAACAAGATTGGCAAAATGTTGATTATTGTTTAGGCTGAATGAGGGGGGATCATTATATATTCTCTCTACTTTTGAGTTATGTTTAAATTTTTCTATAATAAAAAGATGTTTTTATTGTTAAAAAATTGAGTGACATATTATGATAGACTGCACGTCATGTGAAGGTAACAAAAAAAACGATCTTCAATATACCTACATCAAATATTTCTCTACAAAGTAAGCAAAGCAAATTTCTTTGATGTGATCACCAGGCAGCAGTCACAGAAGCAGT
This sequence comes from Lagenorhynchus albirostris, assembly GCF_949774975.1. Taxonomy (NCBI): domain Eukaryota; kingdom Metazoa; phylum Chordata; class Mammalia; order Artiodactyla; family Delphinidae; genus Lagenorhynchus; species Lagenorhynchus albirostris. Next base: position 63,515,235 of record NC_083102.1, read on the forward strand.
GGATTCTTGATGTTGTTCTCTTACCCAGAGACACTAAAAATGCAGGGCACACAGTGAGTCACCAGGATGGGCCCATTCCCCACTAATGCTACATATCCCTATACATGTATAATATGAGACAGACAATCATCTGTGTAATCTAAGAACTTTAGTTTTAAGTGAAAACCCTAGGGTCAGAACTCCACACAACACCTGTCCACTTACCCACTGAGCATTCACCTGAGGATGTGTTTATCACCACCAGGTATCTAGTCTGACAGGCTCGATCCCAGCCATCTGGCTTGAGTCTAAAGCCCCAACCCAGGGACTAGAGCCACCTATCCCCACTACACCACTCTGACAAAATGTTTTTTAATTATTTTTTCTTTTTGCCTTTTTTTTTTTGGCTGCTCCGTGCGGCTTGTGGGATCTCAGTCCCCTGACCAGGGGAACCTGGGCCCTCGGCAGTGTAAGCACGGAGTCCTAACCACTGGACTTCCAGGAAATACCCCAAAATGTTTTACATAGTGTTACCTTAGAAAGACAAGGCAAAGGACCAGAAATCTACTTGTCTGAAAATAAAACTTTTCAGTACCTTGTGGACACCTCTGCATTTCATGTAGATGATTGGCCTGGTAAAAGCAGTCTGGAAATAAAGTAGAAGATTGTCTTTTTATTTGCTTCTACAAAATGATGTAGGCTTCTCCCTAAGATTGGGGAAAATATTCTATGTTCCGTGTGCACCTGGGTGTGAAAACTGCCAATGCAAAAAAGTATACATGATTTCCCTTCCCACACAGTGACAGCAATGTGGATGCTTCTGTGTGTGAGGGTGATGCAGTTGGAAGCATCACTATTGCCAACTCTTATCTCTCCCTTGACCTATTTTTGCAATACTTCTTTTTCATCAATTTTAGTTGGGCATATGTGCATAGTCTGCCCTCTTGGATTGGAATTTCTCTTCTGTTGAATTTTTACTGTGACCACTCATGAAAACTGCATGGCAGGATTTGGAATCAGAACTGGAGGCTCAGTCTTCACTCTACTACATAGCTGTGTGGCTTTAGACAAGTGACTAAATGTCCCTAAGCCTCAGTTTCCTCATGTGAAAGTGGAGTAAATAATGTCAGACCTTCTTATGTTATTACCTTCTTATGGAGTTATTTTGAGGTTCCAGCGAGATTATGTTTATCTGAAAGTTTACTCACTAAAATACAAAAGTAATCATAGCTTCCATGCTTAAACTATTGAATGGCTCCTCTTAATCTATAATAAGATCCTAAATACTTACGGAGTCCTTCATTACGCTGCCTCATTTCTACCCAGCCTCATGTCCTACATCTCCCTGCTGGCACTCCAGACACACTAGCCACTTCATTCAGTCATTTCATTTTCAAAATAAATGGGGGAAAGGTCAATTTGACTATCTTTTCAAAACACCTGCAACCTCTAGGCAAGGTCTTCCAAAGTTTGCATCCAAAATGGCCTTTAAAGGTATGAATCACAATCGCCAAGCCTATGCATGCTATTCTGCAGATACTGAGAAAAATCCTTTGGATACCAAAATGTCATATTAATAGCAGTGATCTTGGAATTATGACTTTATGTCTGGCCTTTATAAAAGATCATTTACTCATTTCAAAACTGTTTCTAACTCAACAGGTGTTGTGCCCCGTTTAACATTCAGAGTGAAGTCAACAGCAGACGGATAAACAGCTTGGCATCTGGCTTTGCTGCAGACCTGCCAAGAGAAGCCCAAGCATCCTGCATCACCTGCCTTTTCTAAGGTTTCTGTTGTCATACGAATGGCTCATTTTGTGGCTCCAGCAATGCTTGAAATTGGCTGTCTGGTATCACAGAATGCCTGACCCTGACCAAGGGGCAAATGTCAAACCATGCCAGAATACACAGCTTGGTTTCAAAATGACTAGCAAAATTCACTTCTTAGGAGAAGGGCATTGTGCAGATTGGATGCCAAGATCTATGGAAAATTATTCTATGCTTAATTTGAAAGTTCACTCTTCTGCTTGCTAGTCAGCCATTGTAAATATTAAAGTTATGGAAATATACCCACTACTTTTATCCTTTCTCCCACCGTTTGTCACTCCCATTCCTCAAAAACTTAAATGGAAATACAAAGCACTCAATGTAGTCTGATTTTGCTGTGAATCTGTCTTAGGTTAGGTTCCCTAGAAGCAGCACTTGAACTGGGTATTCTTGGGCAAGTGATCTATTAAGGGAGTGCTTTCAAGAAACTAAAGGAAACAGGCTGGGCAGGGGAAGAAGCTGGACAATGATGGAGCTTCAGGAGCAGTCTAGCCTCAGACTGGTCCCACAGGGACCTTGGGAGCATGAATTGAACCTCATAGGTTAGTTCAACTAGAGGCAAGGGGCTGGGCTATCACCCTCCCATGTCAGCCAATCATTAGCCTATGGCATTTTTCAGGCAAGTTGGCTCATATCAGCCAAGAGCCAACCTCCAGAAGAATGCATCTATGAGCTCTGAGCAGCCAACACCTACAGCATGTAGGGATGGTTGCAGCAACCTAGTAAAGGGGATCTGGGCAGCGCACCAAAGACTGTACCCACTCCATAGGCTTATTATATTCCTCCCATAAATCTTTGTCATTATAATTATGATATTTTTATGACCATATTGTTTTTGGTAAGGAAGCCTAAAGACAAGTAAGAATGATCTTTGAGTTCTAAGCTGGGCTGTACCTATTTCAGTCTCATAAAAGTAGCAAGAAACTGAGAATGTGGAAAAGATGTAATTTACTTTTACCCCAGCAATTTACAGATAGCTGATCATGGTCTATAGGAAACTCAAGCAAAGGATATGTAACAGGTTTTTTTTTTCCTAAACCATTTTATTTCCATTCTGCTATTGTTATTGCAAAGGATTATTCTTAGAAAACAAATAAATTAAAAGCTAACCTGTTCTTCAACGCTCAAAACCTGTGATGACAAAACAATGATTTATCTCACCAGTTAGAATTCAGTAAAATTTATTTCACCTTAGCTAATCCAGAACTTCAATTCTGAATGCAAACTATAGTGCATTCGGTGGCATTTTACTGGGAAATAGTTTTATTATTAAAGTCCAGTGATTTACACAGCTATTCAATTCCTATTATCCTTGTGTTTTGTTTGAAAGCTTTCAAACACCCAGTAATGACTGTTGCCAAAGTTCTCATATCCAAATACTCGAGCATTTTTCCTCTCTTTTACCAGATTCTTTCAAGCTTAAATACATAAAGAATTTGGATTTTACTTCTCAACTAACATTTTGTTTTATTTTGTTTTATCCTGCTGAGGACACAAGGGCACTAACTGGCCAGACCTAAAAAATGTATACTGTGGGTAAACACATATGCAGACAATCTTGATACTACATCAATGAATGCCTTGGGCAATACTGCAGACATAATTTAACATTACAGAACACGCATAAATGAATGAATCAACAGCTTAACCTGGGACCATAAACTATCAAGAAGTAGAGAAATAGTCTCCATAGCTTAACCTTCCCAAGTATGCTGGAAGCAAAGAAAGCTTTACCTTGAAGATAATGAAACTTTAATTTCAGTGCCCTTCCCTTGCTCCCGTTTTGTTCAAACCCTGGGAACGACCCTACAATATTTTCACACATTCATCTATTTTTTTTTTAATTTTGCAGAAGCAATATATTTGATTCCTTTTTTTAAAGAGGCCCCCCAAATTATAAATTTCACGTCCTACAAAACTTGGATTCTGCCATGCTTACCCATTACCCGGACCACGTTTTTCTACCTAAGTAGCCAGGTTGGGATGTGATGAGACGAACTGATTCTTTTGTCACCTGTGGCCCACACATCTTCAGGAGAGGGCGAAGGATTCAGTGCCTGCTTTCATCAACCCTATGGCTAAAATCTTTATTTAGAAATGCTTATCATGAGTATTCCCGCCACAGCTAACAGAAATAACACGCTTCAAGGCACTAGAATGTATAGCCCCATGGTCTCTTTTGGTTTCCCTGCCCTGCATGCCACACATCCTTAAAAGACAGTCAGGCAAGGGGCTCCCAAGCATTTATCTGAGGATACAAGATTGTCTCTTTATTAGTGTGTCTGCGGCACCTGAGTCTGCATATGCCATTTAAAATTAAAAGGCCACAGCATTTTAGATCCAATCATAAGACTGCCAATTAAGGTATCATTTGTCTTTGAATAAAAATCATTTGTGGTTGTTTTTCTTTTATCCCCAGGCTCTTATTTACTGTAAATTTCCAGCAGGCAGTATGGACCACAGCTGCTCAACCTGTTTGAAAACTATCTAACGCAGATTCATTTGCAAATGGACACTAAATAAATACTCGTTGATGATATGTGATGATTTGGGAAAGATTTTCATTAAACATGTTTGATGGGGATTAAATCTTTATGAAAACACTTCTGAGCCAGGGTGACTTTCCCCAAGTCATGACTGATCCACTTCAACAGCTACTAGATATGGAAATCCCTCATATTTAATGCCAGTTCTATGAATATAATGCCTCTGAAACTTGAATCCATTAACAGAGTCAGAAAATATGTTTTAAAGTATGAGAAGAGCTAAAAATTTCTTCCCCTCTAACTGGAAACAGAAATACCAATTTTGTTCGAAGGAGATCACTCACCAGTGCAAGCTCCTCAGCTTACACATTAAATTCTAATTTTGAGTAGATCTATTCATTTACTATTGCAACAAAATATATTTCAAGTGTTTTAAAACAAGGAAATATACGCCAAGACTTAGAATAATAAAGTGACTTGGAAACAGCTGTCCTTCCCAGTCAGGTAATGCTTGTTTCTGTAAAAAAAGAATGCCAAGCATTTTTTCTTTTCTTCATCCTCTCTTGAGTTGATAGGCCTGAAGCTCCCGAACAAATTTTTTTCTGTCCTGTCTCTGCTCCCTAGGGAAAGCCTGGATTTCATTTTGAGGTCACGTAATGGAGGCAATATAATTTTTTAAAATCAAAGAAGGAAAAATCTGAATTCCTGCCATCTTTTGTTCTCCCTTTTGTTTTGAAGGACAAGGGCAGAGGTCTGGTCTGCTTATACATTCCAAAGGAGTAAGGAAGAGGCCCCTCCTGGCCTCCTCTCTCCTGATCCTCCCTTTTAGGATTCCGAGGTCCTGGCAGGAGCTTATGTCTCCATTGCATAAGCCCTACCATCTGAATTCTGCTGTTCCAATTAAAGTCACACACTGGTAAAAAAAAAAAAAATCAGATCTGATCACTAGTGTTCATTGTTGATGTTAAGTCTGATAATCAAAAATAGTAGATTTACTGCCTATTATAGCATTGTATAAAGACAGGTAATTAACAATTTTCCTTTTGGTCATGATATCACCAGCTGACCTAAATCTTGGTAAATTATTTTAGTGATAAGACCTTTTATTTTTTATAGGAATCACCTGTATTAGTGAAGTAGGAACGGCTGCCTCTCCTGCTCCTTTGGTCTCCCGGACCAGAGCAGGTACATGTCAGACACTTCCACAGGTCAGCACAGGTCAATTTCCAAGGCAAGCACCAACTTAGAACTATAATCCATACTACTTATGGGTGCAGAATGGCTGTTCGGTTCATGCTCTATTTCTAAGTCCAGAGACTCAAAAGAAGTATCAACTCTTCCCCAGGAGTCAGAACTCTGGACAATCATATATGCAGCAGAGAGCACACAGAAGATGCGCAATCACAGACACCCTGGGAAACTCAGTGACCGCTTCAACCCATAATACTGAGAGGACCAAGTGTGCATCTCCTCCAAGACCTCAAACCCACGATAACCCTTGACCCATGGCAGATCCATGAGAGTGGAGCCTGAGAGGAGTCCAATAAAATTTTTGAGGATTTTGAAGTGGCACTGCCACAGATATACAGAATATCCTCTGACTGAAGGAGCCACTGAAATGTCACAGAGAAATTTAATGGGAAAGAAGGCTGGTTATTTATCATATTTCTTTTTTGCTGAGGACCCCAAAATACTACCAATGGTTATATTACCTATAGAGGGCATTATTTATACTACAATTTACCAACTAAACATATAGGGATTTGAATAGTGTTTTTCATGCCCAAAGAGTCAGTGTCAAATAAAAATAATAGTGACGATAACAGCTAACATATACTGAGCACTTAGCATGTGAAGGGATCTGGACTAAGAGGTCTGTACATTATTTCACTTGATCCTCATGACATGCTTATAAGGTAATAGATACACTAGTAAAACAGTATATTTTATTTATATAGTTAAAATATTCAGCATATATCCCCACTCTCCCATTTATATACGGTGTGACCTTAAGTTTGTTTGAACTTGTTCAAGTCACTTCCTCTCTTAGTCTCAGTTTCCCCATATGAAAAGTAAGAACCCCATCACCTGCCTTCCATATACCATAAGATTATTGTGAAGATCAAGACACAATAGATGAAAAGTTTGCTATACACTAGTAAACTCACAGGTGAAATTTTTATCTACAAAGTTAGGTTTTATGTGTCCACTTGTAGTCACTGGTTATCTTGAGAAGGAAAATGTTTTAAATGCATCAGTGTGGACTTCCTTAGTGGTGCAGTGGATAAGAATCCCCCTGCCAATGCAGGGGACACAGGTTCGATCCCTGGTCCAGGAAGATCCCACATGCCACAGAGCAACTAAGCCCATGTGCCACAACTACTGAGCCTGCACTCTAGAGCCTACGAGCCACAACTACTGAGCCCACGTGCCACAACTATTGATGCCTGCACAACTAGAGCCCATGCTCCGCAACAAGGGAAGCCACCACAATGAGAAGCCCACGCACCACAACGAAGAGTAGCCCCAGCTCGCTGCAACTAGAGAAAGCCTGCATGCAGCAACGAAGACCCAACACAGTCAAAAATAAATAAATATAAATAAATAAATAAATGCATCAGTGTTTGCTTAAATATGGAAACCTTCCTGTTAGTACATGTATCGTAAACCTCTTTTAGCGTGGTCCACCAAAATGGAGAGAGCATATAATCTATATAATATGTTAATATTTGCATGAAATGTGTAAAAGCTTTCACAAAAAACAAAAAAAGCTTTGTGAAAGGTGAAGGTGGTGAAATTATTGATTCCATCTAGGCTTAATTTTAATAAGTTCTCTTATAGATGGCTTTTTATTATATCCTACAGCCATTTAAAAACTGTTTTAATAAACACTTCTCTTTTATAGCTGCCAATCTTTTTCATCTCCCTATGTCCCACAGAAGTTATCAACATCAACATGCCATATATTAAAAGTCTTCATTAACCAGGGCTAATTATTTGAGAGTTAGGCTTCTCTTTTCCACTTCATGTTCTAAATCAATGCGTCTGCAGAGAGTTGCTTCATAGTGTGAGATTTTGTGGGCTGGGTTTTTCCTCCATTTTGGGTCACACCAGGGCTACTCCTGTGAAATTCAATTAGAACCTTATAATAGTTCTCTGTAAACTTCACTACTTCAAAAACAAACGGTAAGATCTTGAAAGGAGCCTACAACTGCTGGAGAGAGTTTATTAACACTTTGTCAGAAAATGTGTTTTTTGTCTTAGGCAGATCAATCAAACCCACTTCAATTGGCAAGTCCCTCCACTCTCAATGTGAAAAACAAACTTGTCTAATTCTCTCAAAAAATGTTAAGAAACACTCCAGTTCTTCACAGCTATAACACTATTGAAAAAATTTTCCCCCTTTCAACTTGAAAAAAACAAAGTCACTTTTCATTTGGCATAATGATTATCTAGGGACCATAAATGAGGTAGTAAAAAAAAAACTATTATTTTAAAGAGCCTAGAGGGAAAGTAAATTCTGTAATTTTAACAAGATTTAAACCTCATTTGCCATACTCTTTCACAGAAAGCAAAAGGGAAGCCAGCTCAGCAAATCAATGCAATTATGAGCCTATTAAAAAACGCACACACACAAGGGAAGTGAACTGATCAAAATTAGGTAATATCAGCATTTAAAATTTAACCCTGCATTCAACAGTCTGCCATTTAATTTTCTGTGATTATGTACAAACAGTAAATGAAACAGTAGGTTTTTAAAGAAATAACAAGTTTTTTAAGCTATAACTTTAAGTTAACTTGGTAATGGTAACAGCAAATGATAAGTACTCAGAAAAAGCAAACATTAAGATTGAATGAAAGCACCCACAGGGCAGACATAATAATCTGTATGGACAGGAAAAGAGGTTGATAAGGAAATATGACATAACAAAACAATACAGGTACATTCAGACACTATTGGGATGGGGGGAGTTACAAGTAGCAGTAAGGAGAATTTGAATTATTTTTAGAGAATTAAATATAACATTTTGAATAGCCAGAGCTGTCTATGTGATTGTTAGTATAAACTTCTGATACTCATTTATGGGCTTTGTTTCTGCTTTCTCTTAAATTGTAAGCTATCAAAAGACAGAAACACAGCTTCTGTTTCCATCATAACTAACTCCTTTACAGCACCTGGTTCAGTGCTCTTGCAATGTTCTGTAAAGTACATTAAATTTGTTTGATGGACTAGCTGGCTTACCAGTATGGGAAAACAAAAAAAAAAATTGTTAGTATTTACACAGCAATAAAATCAGTAACAATCATGTCAGTTCTATTTACTATATGTATGGCCTCTATCAAAAAGGTATTACTTTTACTAGCTAAAGAGAACTGCTTCTGACTGCCTTGAGGTCATGCAAATAATAAATAATCATGCAATGAATTTCTCTTTAACAATTTCTTACAATAAATATTTATGCAATGCTTTACAGTTTACAATGTACTGTTCTGGGATATTATCCCATTTAATCTCACTTAATCCCAGAATATTTCATTGAGCTTCTGTTAATTTTCTAGTAAATTTCTTGCCTGTATCTCCACCCTACTTTAACTTTCAAGTAGCAAGGAATTTGCTAAAAGAAAAAAAAGTCACAAATGTCTGCAATCACTGAATTATAATTTATACTTTGATGCCATCAGTTAATTTGTAGGTTGTCAGCTAAATTTAACTTTCTGCCCATGTGTGCCAACTTGGTAGATGAAATTCAGTAAGAATTATCATCACAACTAAAATTAACACCTAAGCTATTGGAAAAAAAATAGGTCAATAATGTCTTTAATGAATCTTTCCCTTTTTACTGATTTTCATTCACAATTAGCCTCTCGACAATGTAATCAAATTATGGAAAAGATGGTAGATTTATTCTGTTATATTCTATTTTGGCATAAAGACCCTGATCTCATCATAAGAAAACTAATATGCACTAAAGGAAATTAGACACTAAGACCACTTTTGGACTGTGAATCATAACCAAGATTCAAATATTAAAATTTAAGCTGTCCCTTACCAAAATTCTTAAAAGCCCATTGACCTGCATTTGCCCTTCTAAATTTCCCTCCTTCCAAATTTTGGTAACCTTAAAACAGTAAAATTGGCATGTAGGATCCCAGATTTCAATAAATAATTTGTCTGCCCTCTGAGACCGTTGATCTCATGGTATTCTCTAAAATTTACTCACCCCAAGCCCATTCCTTTATGGTTGATCTGATAATCCAATCTGAACTGAGGCACTACTATGAAATGGTATTTGCATTTGAATAAAACCTTCTAGAGATCTGATTATTTCAATACAAAGAAATGACTTCAGCGATGGTTACTTCAAATATACATCAATGACTATATGGCAAAACATATGGAAATCATACCCATATCACACTGCCACTCGTTCACCTACTCTGACTAATCACAGGCTGGTTCTGACTACAAGCCCAAATGCATCTGCTAGCTGTCCATCAAAATGAATAAACTATGGGTGCTGCTCTCAGAGAGTTTATGCCCCATATCAGTAGCTCTCAACTGATCAAGATTACCTGGGCCTCTCCTTTAGGGATTCTGATGTGCTGTTTGAGGCAAAGATCCTGAGTTGTCTGAACTAAATTTGGAAAATTCTGTTCCAACCAAGAAAAAGGTGATACACATGTAGGGGAAAATATACACATATATATTTGTATATATATATGTGTGTGTACATATTAATTCGAATAAGTGCTAAAGCAAAATGGGGAGGAAGTGCCAAGAAAAGAGAAGTGTTATTTTCACTGGGGCATTGAAGAAAGCAGAGGGAGCTTTTGAATTTCATTTTCAGTGGTAAAATTTCCTTTTTAGGCTGAGGAAACACTATGAATAAGGGCATAGAGATAGGAACATGAATGTCACACTGGGGGAACAGAGAATAACTGGGGTGGGGGTCAAGGTAGGTTAAGGTTCATGGAAGAATGTATTTTCTTTCTTCTTAAGTTGTTAAGTCTTTAATAACTTGATGAGTTTACAGTCCAACTGGGCTCCAGGAGAAAAGTACAAACAAAAGCTTAAGAACTGAAATACATATAATACTATTAAAAAGAAAAAGAGAAAGTTGAAATCTAGTCAGCTACAGCTGTATGAAAGCAAAAAGAGCAGATCAACCCAATTTTCATGGAACTGAAAATGAGTCTTAGCAATGTAGCAATGTAATTTGAAGACTGATGGCCCTTTCAGATAATATGAATCTGAACAGAACAGAATAAATCTACCATCTTTTCCATAATTAAGTCCAGAATATGACTTAATGATTTCAAAGAATTTTCCTAGGACCACCTAAAGCTAAGAATACTGGGGGATAAATCAGGATCACTGAAAAGCCACATGTGCTTAGAATAAAGGCAAACTAAATGAGAGTGAAAGGGAGACCATCACGCTCTCTTTCACTCCTTTGATATAGTAAGGGAGTCAGAAGTAGCCATAACCCAATAGCATCATTCTATGACTCTGAGAAATAAGGTGGAAGCAATTCTGTCAATGGATGGGTGGGAAGCAGGTTGGTTTAAAGGAAGGGCCAGCAATGTTTACTCGGCTTTCTTCAGGGGATGCCAACAGGATACCAACAGTACAATCTTGAAACTCCTCTCCTGAGACAAACTCTACTGGTTCATAATATACAGACAAGAAAGGAGACACCCTTAAACATTGTTTACCACTTATTTTAATGACAGGGTAGAATGAAACATTATTATAAAATATACATAACATAATATAATATTTCAACTAATCAAAAAGGCTCTTTATTTGTGGTCCTGGAGTCCAAGTCTCTGAGACAAGGTTCCTCACAGCTGTCTTTAACTGAGCTAGTCACTTTCCTGTCTGCACCAACAAACTTCTTTCTTCCTGAAACACTTTCTCTCTTAGCTTCTATGTCACTGTGTTCTAAATTGTTTCATATCTCACATGGCCCTTCTCAAGTTCCTCTTTAAAGTCTCTGAATGTTGGCATGTCCAGACCTTATTTCTCAGTCCTCTTCTCTTTCTTCCCTTAATTATACCCCTTTTCCTCATCAGTGATTCTCAAGTGTGGACCGGGACCAGCAGTCATAGCATAATCTGGGGAAATTAGAAATGAAAATTCGGGGGCCCCATCCCATGCTACTGAACCAGAAACTGTGAGGGTAGAGCCAGCAATCTGTATTTTAACAAACCAACCCTGTATGTGATTCTGATGCACACTAACCTTTGAGAACCACATCTATACACTATCTCATCCAATCACAAAGCGTCAATATCAATGTATGATTATGAGGCCTAAAGTACATCTCTCACCTGATCCCTACCCTGGACTCAAGATGGTATACCCAACTGCTAGCTTGACATCTCCAACTTAATATCCTCTAAATAGAATTCTTGATTATTGATTTCTCCCAAGTTTGTCCTCCCACTTTCCCAGTAAATGACACCATCATTCATTCAGTTGCTCAAACTAAAAACTTTGAATTCATCTTCGTTTCTTCTTTCACTCATCCCCTCATCAAATCCATCAGCAAGTCCTGTCAACTCTACATCCAAACCACATTCAGGGATCCAATTATTTCTATCTCTTCCTCTTCATTACTACTACCTTAGTCTAAAGCACTATCCAGTGAGACAGGATCAGTAAAAGTCAAAGAAGGGGGGCTTCCCTGGTGGTACAGTGGTTAAGAATCTGCTTGCCAATGCAGGTGACACGGGTTCAAGCCCTGGTCTGGGAAGATCCCACATGCTGCGAAGCAGCTAAGCCAGTGCACCACAACTACTGAGCCTGTGCTATAGAGCCCTCGAGCCACAACTGCTAAGTCCACTTGCTACAACTACTGAAGCCCGCGTGCCTAAAGCCTGTGCTCTGCAACGGGAGAGGCCACCACGGTGAGAAGCCCGCCCACCACAACAAAGAGTGGCTCCCACTCACTGCAACTAAAGAGGGCCCGCGCGCAGCAACGAAGACCCAATGCAGCCAAAAATAAATAAATAAATTTAAAAAAAATTATTTTAAAAAAAGTCAAAGAAAGAAATTAGAAAACAGAGATTTTAGGATTTTAAGGAATCGGGGCAATGAAATATCACAAAAATTTTTAAAAAGAGGAGGGTCTCAAGTCAGAAACATAATATACATCTCCAGGATGCCAAGAAAGAGGAAGACTGAGAAAAGAAGTTAGTGTCACCTAAGAGGTCAAGGTAGAATTTAAAAGACTATATGGACTGACGGCCCACATGGATAAATATTTTGAGAAAGAAAAGGGAGAAGATAAGAGCTGGCTTTGATCTCAAAAAGTCAGTACTGAGGACATCCGCTACAGTAGGAGAAATGACTGAGGAGTTGAATAAGAAAGCAAAGGTTTGAACAGTCACTGCAAAGAAAGACAAGTACTAAAACAACATAAGAAACAGAAATAAATAACTTAGTTAACCTTAATGTGAATTTGTGTTCTGAAGTAACGGACCACCTCCCTCTAGAAATGTGTTAAACTGAATATTTGGGATAAGTCTCTTCATGATAGGTCCTCAGATGATTTAAACATTGATATGGATCATCACATAAATTATTTTTTCCATGGCACTTGGTGTCAACCATGAAGCAAATGGAAGCATTGGACTTGTTATCATGTGAAGTTTATCCCAGGAAATTATATCACAAATAGTATAGACCTAGCATTTCTAATTACATGAGACTATTTTCCCTTCCTTGGTAACTATTTACATTATTGTTTGGAAAAGACACCTACTCCAGCATCAAAGCGTATCAGAAAGATAATTTCTAGCTAAAGTTAAAATGATAAGAGAACACTCCCCAAATGAAAAAGATGAGCCTCAACCAAAACTAAAGACATAAGCAGACCCAACGTAAAGCTACATCCACAGTATAATGTACAGAATGATAGAATTTGACTTCATACTTAAAGGTTATTCGATTTATTGAATCTACAGTGGCAAAGATAAGTGCTCCTTTTTTAAAGTTAAATTTGTTTCTCTATTTATTCATTTAACTAACTTCAATTGGATTACTTCCATATGCCTGGCCCTTTGGTATGCGTTGGGGCTATGGACTTGGCATCTGCATCCGAGCAGCATTCAACAGGCTGAGAGGCAGCCAGGGTCAGCACATCCAGAGAATGCTGCAGGCATCACTTCAGGAATCAAAGGAGGGGCAGCTTGACCAGACTGGAGGAGTCAGAGAAGGCTAAAAGCTGACCATTGAAGGCTTAGTATGAGCTTTCAAGGTGAAAGGAGGGGACATTCTGACCTCTCTTTCCTCATACATCCTGAATTCCCTAAGTAAGTGCTACACATAGTGTGGTCTGGACCGGGGTCAATCCACAAACTATCAATACTTCTGGTCCAAGATGAAGTAAATACAAAAACTAAGAGTAGCATTTGGAAATTTTTTTATCAGTTTGACAGGGTAAGTATAAGCCTGTTGAATCTAGTAATAAAAAATTAGCGTTTGTATATATTTGCTTTTATCTAATGATTCTAATAGTTCATTTTTATTTTGTTTTTAAAAAGTACTTGTCTGTGATGGGTTGGAAATGTTTATAAAAACTGAGCTGAAAATATGTCCAACAGAAACCTGTACATGAATGTTTATAGCAGCTTTCTTCATAATTGCCAAAATGTGGAAGCAACCAAAATGCCCTTCAGTAGATATATGGATATATAAGTTGTGGTAAATCCAGACAAAGAAATATTATTTAGTGCTAAAAAGAAATGAGCTATCGAGCCATGAAAAGACATGAGGAGGAAGCTTAAATGTGTATTGCTAAACGAAAGAAGTCAATTTGGAAGACTATATACTGTATTATTCCTACTTTCTGGTAAAGGAAAACTTGGAGACAGTAAAAGGATCAATGGTTGCCAAGGGTTAGGGGGAGAAAGGGATGAATAAGTGGAACACAAAGGATTTTCAGGGCAGTGAAATTATTCTGTTTGATACTATAATAGCATATACATGTCACTATGAATTTTCAAAGCCCGTAAAATGTACAACACCAAGGGTAAACCCTAATGTAAACCATGGACTTTGTGTGATAAGAATGATGTGTCAGTGGATTCATGGACTGTAACAAACGTACCACTGTGGTGCAGAATGTTGATGGTGGGCAAGACTGTGCATATATATGGGCAGAGAGTATATGGGAAATCTCTGTACCTTCCAATCCATTTTGTTGTGAACCTAAAACTGCTCTAAAAAAAACAGTCTACTAAAAAAAATTTTTTAAAAACTGGTTCTTAACCACAGATGGTTTGAGAGAGACACCCCTATTTTCATTACTTGTTGGCCCCAAACCCTACCAGCTCCTCTGGCTGTATGAAACATCATGGTAACTCCTTGTAGGAGCCAAGAAAAATGAGGCAGTGGAGGTAATTATTCACCACATGCTACAAATCTTCTTATAAAATTTGATAGTAATAAAATTCAATAAAATTTTAGCAATATTTAAGGTAAAATGTAAAAGCCCATCATAAAACCATGCTCAGAGACAATAAGAATCATCAATATAATGAATATTACTTCACTGTTTTTATCTTTGTGGAATAATACTACCTATACTCACTTGCAACTTTCTTTTTTCGTTTACTTTATCTTGTACATTTTCCCATGCAGATTCAGAAAAATGGTAGCTGTGAAGACGTAAAATTTGAGTGCCTACTATGTTCCAATGTTTTAAAAATTTCAGTGTTTTATCCATTTGTTTCTCATGAAACCCTATAAAGTAGATACTATTATCCTTCCCATTATACAGATGAGAAAACTGAGGCACAAAGATGTAAATAATCTAATCAAGTTCACACAGCTGTTAAGTGTCAGATCTCAGAAATAGAAATATATATAGTTCACTTTATTCTTTTTAAAGGCTACTTAGCATTCCCATTTTTTAATTTAATGATTTCTATTTTAATAGATATTTGGATGATTTTGTTTCACTATTATAAATAATACTGCAACATACTATACATGTCACTTTATTCACTTACCTTAGTGTTTCTATACAATAAATTCCCATATGTGGAGTGTGAGATCCAAGGGTTTAATACATTTTGATTATAACAGATATTGGCAAATTGTCCTCCAAAGTGTTAGCATCCACGGATACTCACAACAATCATGCATTAGAGTTCTCAGCTATTTATCCTTTACAAATGCCATATATTATCACTTAAAAATTCTTTTTTACTCTTAAAACCAAAAATATCTTATTATTGTTACAGGAATCTTAAAGCTACATTATAATGATGTGATATTTCTAGAGATGATTATACATGGCATCTGGGCTTAGGAATCAAATTCCTGTTTCTTACTTCCCCTTCTGCTCTGCCTGTGGAAAGAGGGAATGGATGCCCTGAGACCTCCCTAAGGAGCCCTGGCACTAACTACAACCCACAAGGTTTGGCCAAAACTGGACAAGCTTTTGGAAAGTATTAATTCAACTATCATCCAACCTGCTGCAGTCAACCGCCTGTCAGTCATTCATCATGCAGCGTGAGGCTCTTGTTTAATAACTTTGCTAAGGGCTGCACAGAAAAAAATCATACAAGACTACATCAGCCAAGCAGTATTCCTTGCTTTTCCTCATCACTGTCCTCTACCTTAAGCCCACCAAATAATTCATTTGCATGACATTTCGTCACTTGAACTGCTATTTATCCTTTAAATGGCATCTTAGCAGTTAAGGTCCTCTTGCTGTCTTCTTTTCCTTCTTCCTTTGGCTGACACTTTTCCTGGAAGTTTATGAAAAGGCTTGACGTTCACAAAGTCTGAAGTCTTCTGGTGATACCAAATGTAACAGGAGTGGAAGCATGATTAGCACAGGGTGACATTATGCCTCTTTAGCATGGTTTGGCTCAGGTTATAGAACCTGGGCAGTTGTAACACAGACAGAGGCTGTGGCCATTTCCCTTCTATTTTATGATCATCCCATCCTGTTTCATTATTTTGTGCTTTCACTACATCCTGGCCTAGCAGTCTGTAGCAGCAGGCTAGACAGATAAGGCCTGGTAATAAATAAAGTCGAAGGTTACAACCACAAGAAAGGGAATGTGGGAAATTGTGATGATAAGGCCATATGTTTAGCCTTGGATATGTTCTCTAAGGGTAGTTGGGAGCCTTTTTACCCTGTTTTAAGAGGACTTCACATTTACACTCTGCCTATCATTCAAACATTCATTAAAGCGTACGCTTCACAGCCAGGCAAAGAGACTGTTTGACAGCACCCATTTCTTATTCTAGAGAGTTAAGTACAAAAAACAGGCATAGTGCAAATGGCTTCCACTCAAGATAAAATTCTGTAGAATTCTGAATTTTACTGAGAAAAGCTATTAGAAAAATATCAATTTGCTGATGATCAGCCACAAAGAGGACGGCCCTTTCCAGTCACCTTAGATCCCCAAATGTGTAGATAACAGAGTTCTGAAGAGGGATGGTATACAAAGATGTAGAGGGTAAATTCAAATGGACTTAATTAATTGAACAATATGACCAATTGATAAATAAATAGGGAGTGGGGAAAATCCTTGCTAGTACCCTTCATGTTATCTTTTTTTTCATAAATGTATTTATTTGTGGCTGCATTGGGTCTTTGTTGCTGCGTGTGGGCTTTTCTCTAGTTGTGGAGAGCAGGGGCTACTCCTTGTTGCGGTGCGCGGGCTTCTCATTGCAGTGGCTTCTCTTGCTGCAGAGCACGGGCTCTAGGTGCACGGGGTTCAGTAGTTGTGGCACACGGGCTCAATAGTTGTGGCTTTCAGGCTTAGTTCCTCCGCGGCGTGTGGAATCTTCCCGGACCAGGGCTCAAACCCGTGTCCCCTGCATTGGTAGGCAGATTCTTAACCACCGCGCAACCAGAGAAGTCCCATCATATTATCTTTGACACGTACTGGCTTGCATCACAACTGCAGGAAAAGAAAATTTCCCATAATATACAGCATCTCATTTTACTTTTCATTCAAGTCCTCAACTTTAAATATGGATCTGAATTCCATTGTTAAGGATATGTATCCCAATAGTTGTTTGGGAAACGAGAGAATAATGAGAGGTATTTTATTTTATTTTATTTATTTATTTTTGGCTGCATTGTGTCTTTGTTGCTGCGCGCCGGCTTTTCTCCAGTTGCGGAGAGCGGGGGTTATTCTTCATAGTAGCAAGCGGGCTGGGGGCTATTCTTCATAGTAGTAAGAGGGCTTCTCATTGCAGTGGCTTCTCTTGTTGTGGAGCATGGGCTCTACGCGCACGGGCTTCAGTAGTTGTGGCTTGTGGACTCTGGAGTGCAGGCTCAGTAGTTGTGGCGCACGGGCTTAGTTGCTCTGCGGCATGCAGGACCTTCCCGGATTGAGCCCGTGGATTTTTAACCACTGTGCCACCAGGGAATTCCTGAAAGAAATTTTAAATCTCTTTCCTGTGCACAGAAAAAAAATATTTTCAATACAGATTTAGTAATATTCAGTAATTTTGCCTGTATAGCTCATTTTTTTCCTTTTTTTTCCTTGACCACCCCAATACACCGCTTTTTGCTTGATCAAGAAAGAAATCAAAGTTGGACAAAAAGCTACAAATGAAAGGAGTGGCCTGGGAAGCATGAGATAGATATATTTACTACAGCACGAAGGCTCCCCCTTGTGATGTATTACGGACAGCTGAGGGAGCCAGCTAGGAGGCAGCAAGGACTAGTGTTGGATGTCCGGTGTGCATTGGAAATACTAGTCACTGTATCTTATTATTGGATTTTAACTGATTCAGATCTCCTCTAACATGTATGAGTAACTATAGGACCCAGTAGTCTATGTAAAAATCATTAAAAATAGCTACAAGCATTTTATAGAAACCACAATAAATTCCAAATGGATTAAAGATTTAAATGTAATAAAGTACCTAGTGAAATTTTAATGAATAATTTCATGAGCCTTAACTGGGGAACAACTTTCTAAACAGAACATGAAAGTCAAAAGCCATAAAAAAGAAGCTGCTAGATTTGATACATAAAATTCCTAAACTAAATTTCTTAAACTAAATTAAAAGAAAACTTTTTAAAAATTTTACAATATAGACAATAGACCGGTATTTAATACACTTATGAAAAAATGAGCTCCTCCAAAATTTTTAAGAAACAAGCACCCCATATGGTTAATAAACACACTAAGATATATCCAGTTTCACTAGTAATAAAAAATAAATAAAAATTAAAAGACAAATGAAATAGTTTTATTTCATTTACCTTCCATCTTGACCCAGATTTAAAAGAATGATAATACTTAATGCTGAGTTTTCAGAAACAGACACTTTTATACATAGGTAGATACATATAGACAAGTTTTCTGGGTGGTAATATGGATATATATAACTGAATATATATATATATATATATATATATATATATATATGATTGAATGTGCATATTCTTTTACCAGAAAGGCAATCTCTACAAATTTATCAAACAGACATTCTTGCATAAATAAGAAATGAATATTCAAAGTATTTTCTATTATATTAAAGTACTGCAAAGAGTATTAAATGCTCACTTTTTACAGAAATATAGATAAATGGAACAGGATAGAAAGCCCAGAGATAAACCCATGCACACATGTTCACTTTATTTTTGATAAAGGAGGCAAGAATATACAATGGAGAAAAGACAGCCTCTTCAATAAGTGGTGCTGGGAAAACTGGACAGCTACATGTAAAAGAATGAAATTAGAACACTCCCTAACACCATACACAAAACTAAACTCAAAATAGATTAAAGACCTAAATGTAAGACCAGACACTACCAAACCCTTAGAGGAAAACATAGGCAGAACACTCTATGACATAAATCACAGCAAGATCCTTTTTGACCCACCTCCTAGAGAAATGGAAATAAAAATAAAAATAAACAAATGGGACCTAATGAAACTTAAAAGCTTTTGCACAGCAAAGGGAACCATAAACAAGACAAAAAGACAACCCTCAGAATGGGAGACAATACTTGCAAATGAAGCAACTGACAAAGGATTAATCTCCAAAATTTACAAGCAGCTCATGCAGCCCAATATCACAAAAACAAACAACCCAATCTAAAAATAGGCAGAAGACCTAAATAGACATTTCTCCAAAGAAGATATACAGATTGCCAACAAACACATGAAAGGATGCTCAACATCATTAATCATTAGAGAAATGCAAATCAAAACTACAATGAGGTATCACCTCACACAGTCAGAATGGCCATCATCAAAAATCTACAAACAATAAATTCTGGAGAGGGTGTGGAGAAAAGGGAACCCTCTTGCACTGTTGGTGGGAATGTAAATTGATGCAGCCACTATAGAGAACAGTGTGGAACTTCCTTATAAAACTAAAAATAGAACTACCATACAACCCAACCCCACTACTGGGCATATACCCTGAGAAAACCATAATTCAAAAGGAGTCATGTACCACAATGTTCATTGCAGCTCTATTTACAATAGCCAGGACATGGAAGCAACCTAAGTGTCCATCGACAGACGAATGGATAAAGAAGATGTGGCACATATATACAATGGAATATTACTCAGCCATAAAAAGAAACGAAATTGAGTTATTTGTAGTGAGATGGATGGACCTAGAGTCTGTCATACAGAGTGAAGTAAGTCAGAAAGAGAAAAACAAATACCGTATGCTAACACATATATATGGAATCTAAAAAAAAAAATGGTTATGAAGAACCTAGGGGCAGGACAGGAATAAAGATGCAGACCTACTACAGAATGGACTTGAGGACACTGGGAGGGGGAAGGGTAAGCTGGGACAAAGTGAGAGAGTGGCAGGGATATATATACATTACCAAATGTAAAATCGATAGCTAGTGGGAAGCAGCCGCATAGCACAGGGAGATCAGCTCAGTGCTTTGTGACCACCCAGAGGGGTGGGATAGGGAGGGTGGGTGGGAGGGAGGGAGATGCAAGAGGGAAGAGATATGGGGATATATGTATATGTATAGCAGATTCACTTTGTTATAAAGCAGAAACTAACACACCATTGTAAAGCAATTATACTCCAATAAGAATGTTTAAAAAAAATTTTTTAAATGCTCATATTTTCAGATTTGGTAAATAAATAGACTCCTTGTTACAAAAGAATAATACACAGCTGTTTAAAATGATGATATAATCATGCTGTTAGATGCCATTAAATGTCCATGATAAAACTGCTAAGTTAGAAAGGCAAATATTAGATAGTCCTATTTTCTACAACTATATTTTTATATACACTTTAAATTTCTAGGTAATTCATGGTTTAACGTCAAGAATGGTTATCTTAGTGGGAGGGAGTTTATAGAGGGAGAGAGGATAACTGGTGATTTCTACTTTTTCTTGATAGTTTCCTTTGTTTTCTGTGTTTTATATAATAGACAGATATAACTTTTATTAAAAAAATTATTTTCCTTAAAAATATAATGAAATCCTCATTTTAGACTTTTTTCTCCACCTTAACTGCTTTTTAAAGACTTTAGATAACGAATTAGACACAGCTAAACATATTTTTAATCTATGTGCCGACTAGTCTTAACTCTGAAGGAAATTCACTGTAGTAGTTGGTTCTGAATATAGAAACCATGGCTAAACTAAATCTGCTAGAGTGGAGTACATTTCTGCAATTGTCTCCTCCAAATGTTCCATTTGACAGATAAAAACATTTTAATTAGGAAGATGCCTTTCCCAAGTCACAGAGCAATGGGCAGCCAGTCAGAGTGAAAATTCAGATACTCTCATTCTTCATCAACTTCTTGTTCGACTTCAAACCCTGCTTTTGTGACTTTTATTGAAATGAGTATAGAAACAGAATTTAAGACAGTTCTCACAGCATACTAGTGTTGTCTTGAACGATGATATAAATAATAACACTGACTGCAGGAGTATTGCCTTACTAGGAGGAGCATATGCAAACCACCCATGCTCCAAATGTGCCATTGGTCACCAGGATTATAACGATGATGAGGAGAAAGCGGATGGTATACTACCACTGAGCTATGGCAGCATGCAGGCCCCTGTGTTAAATGCTTTATACGCACTATCTCATTTAATTTTCACTACTTAAATAGAACTTTGTTATTTTCTGCATTTTCTTGAGGAAGCCAAGGTTTAGAAGAGTGACTTACCCAGTATCATAGAACTGGTATGACATTCTAGCACCTCCTAGGTATATTTAACTCCAAAATTCAAAAATAAAGGACTTTCCATTGTTACCTGAAACTGCTTCAAAGATTCAAAACACATCACATGTCTTCCTGAGAGTAGGTTAGAACTAAGCACCATTTTCATAATGTCCAGCATATTATAATGTATTACCAGCCATGTTGCAATACATTTTCACGCCTCCTTTAATAATGGTCTCATAAATAATGTGTTAATCAATAGTCAACCTCTATATTATACCTAGAAGCACTAGCCCATTGCATACTCATCAGAAGACAGTGTGTCTTTCTGCTAAACTGTCTTCAGAGAACTTAAAAGTGGTGAGAGGGGCTTCCCTGGTGGCGCAGTGGTTTAGAGTCCGCCTGCCGACGCAGGGGACGTGGGTTCGTGCCCCGGTCCGGGAAGATCCCACATGACGCGGAGCGTCTGGGCCCGTGAGCCATGGCCGCTGAGCCTGCGCGTCCGGAGCAACGGGAGAGGCCACAACAGTGAGAGGCCTACCGCAAAAAAAAAAAAAAAAAAAAAAAAAAGTGGTGAGAATACCAATAAATTATTACATAGCACGTATTCAACTATACTTGGACACTTTTAAAATAGGTAATGGGTGTAAATCTTTAGTAGATCTGACTTAACGAAATTTTGCTGTAAATCTCCTTCCTCATTCATTTGCTCTTTTTGTTATATTCTTCTTACATATTTCCTTATTATACTATTTTATTTTCCCTTTCAATCACTCTGCTTATATTTGTCTTCTCAGGTCTTAAACTGTACACTTATTATTTCTCCATCATTCATATTATAGCCTCCATGTACCCTTCACTCACCCAATCCTTCCCTGGGAAGCAGCAATGATGAGCAGTGAAGGAAAGCAAGAAGGGAGAACCCTATAGAAATGCCAAATAGGCTGGAATTTAGGGATTTAACCCAGTGAGTCACCTAGTTGCAGAGAGAAAGTAGAGAGCATGAGGCAGAGTCATCCCTCCTTCTCTCTAAGTTTAGACGTGACAAAGATTCTCTCCTTGACGTAACTCTAGCCAGGCTCCTCTGAGCCCTTTTCTCAACTAGCCCTCAACCTTGGCCTATAAACAAACTAACATAGTTTCTAATGGCTCAAGACCATTTCCCTAAGATGATCCTAGCCCGCTTAAAGTGTCTGCCTGAGAAAATTCAAGGTTTTCTAAAGAATCTGTTTGTTCCAATCAACATCTGAAGATAGGGCTCCTATGTCTCAGTCTCTATGGGAAGGTAGAAGCCTAGCTTCAATAAGGGCCAGTTAGCAAACCCAGATGGATTTCACATAGTCGAACTCCCACTTCTCACTTCTTGTAACTGTTCACTTCCCTGAATCTACTGAGCCCCCATTCAACACCCTCCCTATTCCCACATACTCCCTTTAAAATACCCAGTCATCTCTGTACAAGTTGAAGTTGAGTTCAGTTCACACTGGAATCTTTTCCCTATTGCGGTAGTGTATTACTGATTAAAATCTGTCCTGACCACTTTAACTATATGTCTGGCTTTGCTTATCTTTGACAGGTGGGGGCATCACAGGGGCAGGGATATTTGGCAAGAAGAAAACAAGGAAGAACCTAGAGGCACTTCTAGATGTGGTAGACAGGGAGCTCCTTCAGTTTTCTGAGAGCTCTTTTCCTTTTAGACACTCTTGCCCTAGAGAATATGGTGAGTGGGACTCAGAGGAGAAGTAATGTAGGATGTCACTTAACTTGGGCTTGCTTTATGCCCAAGGGAAAAAGAAGTAGAATTTCCTTTAAGCCTCTGCCAATCAATTCACCAGGATAAAAAAAATGAGAAAGGAGCTTTAGCAACTAAACGATAAATATTATCCACTTGCACTTAATCAGGGTTAACTCCCAGGAGAAATTAGAATACATTACAGCCCTGCATTAATGGTGGGAACAAAATGGAACCAAGTAGGAAGATGTGACCAGTGAGAGTGAGAAGTAGCTGTGAATCCAATACAGAGGGCACTGAGTGGGATTCCTGGGCCCGAATCCCAGGATTCTTTCCTGGGAAAGAAAGGATAACAGGAAAGTGTGATAAAGTGTACATACGTATCAGGAGGTAGAGCCAGATGATCTGGACCCAAACCCTCCCTCTGGCCCTGACTACTTGTGTGTTTGTGACTGATCTTGGCCATTTCACTAAGCTTCTCTGAAATCCGATAATTTTTCTTATATAAATAATAACAATTTAGGTAATAATACCTGGCTGGCAAAATAACACATAAGGTATGTAAAATGCTTAGCACAGGGTCTGACACCTAGAAGTATAATCAGTTACAGAGTGAGATTTTTCTGCTGTTATGCATCTAGGGTTGCCAGATTTAGCAAATAAAAATATAGGAGGCTCTGTTAAATTTCAATTTCAGATAAACAAGGTATAAATTATTTAGTATAAGTACAACCTGTACAATATTTGACCCCTATTTATCTGAAATTCAAATTTAACTGCATATTCTTTTTTTTTTTTTTTTTTTTTTTTTTTGCGGTACGCGGGCCTCTCACTGTTGTGGCCTCTCCCGTTGCGGAGCACAGGCTCCAGACGCGCAGGATCAGCGGCCATGGCTCACGGGCCCAGCCGCTCCGCGCCATGTGGGATCTTCCCGGACCAGGGCACGAACCCGTGTCCCCTGCATCGGCAGGCGGACTCTCAACCACTGCACCACCAGGGAAGCCCTAACTGCACATTCTATATCGTATCTGGCAATGATACAAGTTGCATTCAAAACTGGAGTTACACAGGCCATGAGTATCTCACTTTTGAAAAGGACCTACAAACAATTAAGGGCCAAAGGTCCTATGAGGAACTGAGCCAAACTGGCTCTGCTACTCCCAATCATCTCTCACATAGCCCATCCACTCCCATCCTCACCACAGAGAGTTGAAGAAAATGTCAGAGAGATTCGTTGGAATAAGGAATTATCAGCCTAGGGAGACAGTCGTTTTTAACCACCACTCTCAAACCAAGTGGGAGCATCTCCTTCCCTGGGTTGGATGAGTTGATTATGTACCTGAGTTGCTGACATGCCCTCTGGACCTATGAGATAGCAGAGCTTGCTGTCATGACAAAGATGCTTGTCTTTCCTATGAAACACATGGGAAGTCAAGTAAACACTTCAGAAGGTATGGGGATTCGGAAGGGTCCTGAGGAGTTAAAGTCAAAGCAGCCTAGCTTGCATCACATTCAGTGCAGTGATGAGGCTCGAGTGAGCCTTCTAACGCATTCACAAGTGAATCTCCCATAAGAGACAATATTTAGATGCCCATTATGCAGAGAGCAGTGATGGTCAGTTAATGGTAATTGTAGAAGCTTCAGCAGTCGAGAGATCTACAGCAGTCCCAGGTAAATGAAAAGATTTAACTTCTCTCCACCTCCTACTCTTGAACATACCGGAGGCAGCAGAAAGGAGGAAAGGAAAGAACAGAGCACAACTTTGCTCCTTGCCAAGTCCCCTAGGCTGAATCCTCACAAGTGCTGAGAGAATGAAGATGAGGCCTGAATAAGATGTGAGACACAAACTTTAAATTGGACTAGACTGGGCTAAATTTTCTAATAACTGAAAGAAACCAGAAAGCCTGGGATTCACCCAAAATGACATGAAAGATGACAAGGAAAAGGAGATCTAACCAAACATGTTTGGAAATAGTAATTGAGGAAAAATAAAATTGTTTCATGTTTGGACGTGCACTAAGCTCAGCCCCTCTTTGCTGGCACTCTAATTATGCACAGAGTAAGTACAGTCAATCCAGATTCCATATGGGAGCTTCAACCTAAGAGCTCCTTAAATAATTCAGTGTGCTTCAGAACAAGGCTCTGAAGTGTAGGCTGGTGAGCTGGACGAAGCAGAGGTAGGTTTCAGTTCACAAATAAGGGCATCAATTAAATTGTGAGGCAATAAAGATCAGAAGTGTTAGGCTTTGGGGAAAGGCTACTAATAATGAGGTAGAAGTTGGCTTCAGCCACCAGGTCCACTGTTGAGTTTTGGAGATCCCGGGCACCTGGTGAGACAAAATGGCTTACCTGTGGACTTAGATTGGAATTCTGCCCTTCAATTTAGTGTCTCTGAAATGTAAGGTCATAGTTTCTTAAGGAAAAAAAAAAAAAAGAGCATGGAAAAACCATTTCAAAACTACTGAATGAGAAAAGTCCTCTTTATATTATTTGAGCTGAGATTCTTTGTAACAGGTAACAGCAGGACAGCCAACCACTAGTTTGAGATTTGCTTCTGACAGCAAGGACACTTCCTGGAACATTTAAAACAAAGAACTGGGGTGTAGGAACCTCCACAGAAGTATCATGGCCTCCACGCTCATGTCACAAAATTACCCCTTTCTTTTAACCTTTAGATCCTTCTTGTTTAAATTGATCTTTTGCCTTTCGTCCTGTTATACTCACAATACAGCTTAGCTCTTAGCTTGTATTTTTCAGGGGTAGTGCCAGTATTAGGTGGCATTTGTCCCCCGAAAAAGATTTGCTTTGTAAAATGAATGAGGAAACATGGTCTTTTCTTCCTATTGTTTTTATTATTTGATATGTATTCAAAACTAAATATATATACATTAAAGCACTATATAATATAAATAAACCCAGAATTTTGGTTTCACTGGTTAATGAAATAAGATTTGTTGATCTTCTGAGGGAGTTTGTCAAGTGAAACACAAAACTTAAAATACTAAATACTGCTGAAAATGTCTATTTAGTGTTGTTGAAGTTTTTTTATTAAAAATGAAAAAATCAATAAAATACCCAAAGCCCCTCTAAATAACTGACCACAAAGAAGCTAAATTAGCAAAAGAGGAAAAACAAGAACTTTATTCTAATTACAGGATACAGAAAAACTTGTGCCAATTCTCAGATGTGTTCAATGAGGGCAGAAGCACAGATCTAGCTTTCTTTGTAGTAAGTACACGGGGGATTGGAATAGTATTACCGAGTTCCTGCCACATGGAGCATCTAAATAAACAAAATATCCTCAATCCAATTCGCCAAAACTGATGATTACATGTGGTGGAGGTGGCAGAATTCTAAGACAGCCCCCAAGATTCCTGCCCCCTGGTGTACAAGCCCAGTATAATTCCCTCCCTTTGAGGGTGGGCCAGGTGTAAATATGATGAGACAGACTCTCTCATGATTAGGTTATGTTCTATAGCACAGTCTGCTTTAAGAAAAGGAGATTATCCTGGGTGGACCTGAGCTACACAGGTGAACCGTTAAAAGTGACTAAGCTCTTCCTGGTGAAAGAGATGTGTGAGGATTGAAGTGTAAGAGGGATTGCAGTGCAAGCGAGATTTTTCCACTGCTGGCCTTGAAGGAAGAAGGGGCCACATGGCAATGAATGCAGGTGGCTACAACTGCAAGGAACTAAATTCCACCAACACGTGAATGAAAAAGGAAGTGGATTCTCCCCCCTGAGCCTCTACAAACACAGAAACATAGACTAGGCAAACCTGATTTTAGCTTCTGAGACCCTGAGCAGAGAAGAACCCAATTAACCCTGCCTGGACTTCTGACCTACATAACTGGAACTGAAAAATGTCTGCTATTTTAAGCCACTAAGTTTGTGTTAATTGTGATGCAGCAATAGAAAACGAATAAAGAGGACAACAATTATCACTTAAAATTGGTTTGGCAGGGCTTCCCTTCCCTTCCCACTGGTGGCGCAGTGGCTGAGAGTCCGCCTGCCGATGCAGGGGACACGGGTTCGTGCCCCGGTCTGGGAGGATCCCACCTGCCGCGGAGCGGCTGGGCCCGTGAGCCATAGCCGCTGAGCCTGCGCGTCCGGAGCCTGTGCTCTGCAACGGGAGAGGCCACAACAGTGAGAGGCCCGCGTACCGCAAAAAAAAAAAAAAAAAAAATTGGTTTGGCAGAAAGGTGGTGATAGTTGAGTTAACCTCACAAAAGTAAGTCAAAGGATATCTTAACTGTAGTCTAGTCATGGGTACATTACACAACACAAATTGAGGTATATTCCACTAAATACATGACCAATACCCTTCCAAATTGTCAAGATCATGAAAAACAAGGAAAAAACAATCACAGACCAGAGGAGACTAAGGGGACATATGACTAAATGTAATGTGGTATCCTGGATGGGATCTTAGAAGAAGGACATTAGTGGAACAACTGAATAAAGTCTAGAGTTTAGTTTTAAAATAAATAACTAAATAAATTAATAGGACCTGCAAAATATCATACAAATATCTAAATGAATTCAATAGTGAACAAGTGAAGTTTAAATACATTTAATTTTATATGCATTAAATGCTATTGTTTTGGCCATATGCTAATTTGATTAAATATTATAAAGTTATTTATAGTCACTATTTTTAGTAAATGTAATAGTTACATTTTTATTTTTAAAAAAACAGGTGTAACATGCAATAGATGTATAGCTCTGCCATACTGATCTTTTCTTTATGGTCTCAGTGGATCCCCAAGGTCAGTCCAAAGCAACAGTAAGAAAAGTAATATCCTAAGGCTTTTTATTCCATTCCATTGCTAACGTAGGTCAGACAGTAGTCAGAAGATTAGAAGATGTCATCCCCTAATCTGAGCTTCTGATACTTAAGAGATCACTAGAGGACCCACAAGTTTAAAGATTCTGTTCCAGAATGTTTAATGTGCTTTGTAAAGGTGAACTCAAAGATTTACCTGAAAAGGGGAGAGAGATCAGGCCCAGGTCCTGCAGCAGCCAGCATGATACTATTAACATCAAATGCACCACATTCCTTATACTGCTTTAATTATCAATGCTAATGGAAGAAGCATGGGGCAATAAATTCAGCATTTGGCTGGCAAAAGAAAGCTAGTTTTCATGTTTCATTTTTAAAGGAGTTATATTCCTATTTAACTTTAAGTATCCTTGCATGTTCTTTCAGACTAGTTCCTGCTATATTCTACAAAGCTCTTACTGAAGCAAAGAAAAGAAGACCACTAGGATTTTCTCTTTTTTTTTTTTTACTTCAATTACTTACTGTCTACACTCATAGTAAAAGATCACAGGCTATAGATATAGTGCCTTTCTTTGCCTTAAGATGATAAGGATTTTATCTGATTTTTGAACTGCTATTTGTCCATTTGAGAACATGTATATATGACATTGTGTTTATAATGCATTTTCAGATACATTATCTCATATTTTTACTCAGAACCAGCTTCCCCAAGAGTTAGAAAGAACACAAATTACGATTCCCTCTACACAGATAAGGAAATTGAGGCTGGGACAGGTAGAGTGAGTTGACTACCAATGGATCTGAATGAGATATTTTCATTCCTGGTCCAATGCCGTTTGTAAGCAGATGTGCCTTTGGCTTCTTTTCTTGCCTTTTTTTGCCACCCACTGCCATATTCCGTGGGGACTAATGTCATTGCTAAACTCTGGCTACTGCGGTTCCCCAATTTCCTGGCCTTCCTGCTACCGTTGGACTGCTTTGGACTTCTTACTACTCTTCTCTCTTTCCTAAGCAAAACTTTAAAATCCTGCTCAAACTCTGTTCCTCTAGTGAAGACTTTGTATTTGTCCCCAGTAAGGACAAACATGTGGATAACCAGAGTGCCATTTGGCCCTGGACCTCACACAAAGACCCAAAAGTTTAGACTTTGACATTGTCTCTGGATGAGGCTATGTGAACAGTCATAGAAAGAATAGAACTTTAAACTTGTATCCAATCCCTAACCACATGACCTACATACAGTATACCAACATACTTGTTTTTTTTTTGTTTTTTTTTTTTCTTTTTGTGGTACACAGGCCTCTCATTGCTGTGGCCTCTCCAGTTGCGGAGCACAGGCTCCGGACGAGCAGGCTCAGCGGCCATGGCTCACGGGCCCAGCCGCTCCACGCATGTGGGATCCTCCCAGACCGGGGCACGAACCCGTGTCCCCTGCATCGGCAGGCAGATTCTCAACCACTGCGCCACCAGGGAAGCCCCCATACTTCTATTTTTATAAATCGTATAATTGCCATTTGAATGATATACTGAATTGTAATTTTAAGTGTTAATTTGTTTAAAATAAACATTTGAAATTCACCACAATTGTTGAAATCCTCTTTCTACACTGCTTCAAATTTTACTAAAACTAGAGTTTCAACATATGAAATGGCCATAGCTTATCTCAAATTCTAGAAGGTCCCCTTTCCAAGGGGGACCCATAATAGAAAGTTGAACAAACAGTGGATAAACGTATATTCAGTAATTTACTTACACTGTGTCCTAAGTGACATCACCTTTTAAAATAAAAAGCTGGAATTGTGCCTACAGGCTACCATCACTAGTAACTATTTTCATAGTTGCATTGTTTTTAAAGAAATCATGACAGAAAATGGGCAACAGATTTTCAGATGAGGCTGATTCGTTAGTTTCACAGAACTAGCATTTCTCTATATCAAATATGACTGAGCTAAATATAACTTGTTTATGGAGAAGAACAAGAAACAAAAAAGGAGTTAACAAAGTGAAGTTTAACAGAAGAGCAAGTTCAGTCTCTTAGTGTTTAGAGCAATTCATACAACAATTTTGCATATAGAATAGTATCAATCCTTTTCTAACCCATCTCAAACACCCCGTCCTCAGTCACTTCATTAAGCAGTGTTTAGCAATCCCCATCCTCTATTCCTGCCAAGCCAATCGGGTCCCCACTAGTTTTTCTCATCCATCTTATACCCATGTCCCTTTTACAGTCTGTGGAAGCTCTCTTAAAGCTCTCTTTCATGTATGAACATTCTCTTAGAAGGAAAACTACTTTCCTGATTTCATCCTAACAAACACACAATTATGTGTACAGTCACAGCAAATCACCATGGCAGTCCCAAGACATGGTTAAACAACAACAAAAACTTTTATAACGGTATCCTAGCAATTGATACGTGTTTTATTCAGAAAACTATTTTGTTTTCCACTTCTGCTATCTGCCCTCTCATATCCATCACTGCTCTTCTTATTGGAAACCTCTTTCTCTAAATATCAACTGCAACCATCACAGGTTGAGATTTAATCTGCACTTATCATGAATAAAGATACATTTCCATTCCCTCCCACTGTGTGTAACCACAAACGATGTACTGTTTTTAATTCTAAATTATTTGTTTTTCTCCTTTTATTAAAGGAGTCATGCTAACTATACTGATTTGAAGGTTTTCCTTCTTGAGGAGCTACGGCAATGAAAATTGGCACCAGTCCTCATACTTTGGGGCAAAAATATTTACAAGTGTCTGGAACCAAATCTTACTGGCCCTACAAGAAACAAGTGTACTCTGCCTTATCGCTCTCCGTCTCTCTGTCTCTGTCTCTGTCTCTTTCTCTCTCTCTCTATTTTGTTTTCACGTGAATCTTTTTTGTGCAGAAACACAACATATTTCATTTAGACGGGTCTCATCGTTCCTTTAATCTAGGAAGCTGGCAGAGAATGTTGAAGTCAAAAAAGGACAAGATGGCACAGTTGTATGTGGCCAAAGGTAACGCATACTGTGCAGGCCAAATAGAAATTTTTCTGATGATTTGAAAGACTGATTTAGTAAGCCAAATTCTCCCCAGTGTCTGGATAGAGCTCATGAGAGCCCCATGCAAGGAATAGGGAAATAATTCTCCTCTTCTTGGTGATACAGAAATTAATGCCCAGGAAAGTTTATGACTCAAACAGGAGTGTGTACCCCCGGTCCAGTTTTCTGTCCCGGAGTAACCTGCCATAAGCCAAGAATTCACCATTCTAAGGAGAAATTTAAATACACAAAATATTTAAAATTACCCCCAAGTGATTGTTGATTCAGATCATTACCACTCTTATTATTGTATTATATTTATTGATGGCAGAAAACAGAAAAGACAGAGAAACCAAAATGTCAGCCAAACAAAAGAAGGACCTGCTGTCACTGACTGCATGCCCATCTCATATTTAGAAGCTCAGAAGCTGAGCAAAAAGCAAGTGTGTACCTTAGGCAAGAAGCAGCAGCAACAACACACATATACAGTTTTTGAAAAGGGCAAAATGTTCAGAGTCTGCCTTGTTCAGCACAAAGAATCCCCAAAAGCTTTGGAGACTTGTCCTTTTAATGAGAAACAATAGTTTGCGTCCAGATGCTCCTCATCATTACGAACACTTTGGCATCAGAAAGAAGCACAAAAGGGGGCTATGAGCCCAGCGCTTAGAAAATAAAGGCCTCAATGGATAAGTGCACCTATTAATATAAGTGGTTCTGAATAGATTCTGCTTCTGCTCCAAGTCTATCAATTAACAGCAATAAAAATAATACACCATTGCCAAAAAAAATAAAACAAGATATCAAGCATATCTGGAGACACCTATTTTTTTTTTTACTAACGGTAATCAGATCAGTTGCATGAATATAAAAATTTAAAAAATGCCCTTGAAAATACTGACATCCTTTAGATTGGTTTCACACTAAAGACAAAATGTCTAGCATGATTCTGATTTGCAGCTATTTTACTGTTGAGCAAAAGTAGTCTAAATATATTTCCATTTAATAATAGAAATGAGAACATGAGCTTCATGGCAAAGTTGCCATGAAAGAAACATGTGTAAATGAACTAATGATGATCATACTGCACTGGTATTTCCTCTATTTATATTGATTGAAGAAAAGGCAGTTTAATTGATATTTGCTTTTCTATTATTTTAAAATCAAAATAAGTATATTAAAGTGTCATCAAATTGGGACTTCCCTGGTGGTCCAGTGGTTAAGACTCTGTGCTTCCAATGCAAGGGGTGCAGTTTCGATCCCTGGTCAGGGAACTAAGATCACACATACCACACGGTGGGGCGAAGAAAATATAAAAAGGAATAAGTAACTAAAAATAAAGTATCATCAAATTAATTAGTATCTAATACTTTGCTGTTAGACAGCATGAGTTTAAATCTCAGCTCTAACACTTCCTAGCTGCATGACCTTGACCCTGCTATGTAACCCCTCTAAACCTCTACTTTTTCATCTGTGAATTGGAAATAGTAAAATGGTCCACTTTATGGGGTTATTGTGAAGATTAAAGAAATAATCTATATGCAGAATTATGACCGGCTCTGGAATTTAGGATCTCCTCAATATATGGTTACCTTTTACTAACATCTAAAATTTAAAGACATTTTAGGAAAATTTGAAAATTGTCATCCAGGAATTTTACAAGCAGTTTTACATTTGAGAATTGTGATGTGTATTTTAAATATGTCCATAATATCAAAAAAGAAATTAAATTCACTGTCTAAGCTCTTTTTCCATGGAGGTGCATTAATGCAAATTAGACAGAATGACTTTTCCCAGTTATAATTGGGCTGAAATGAGGTGGAAGGAACAGAAAGACAATTAACTTTAGCTTTTTTTTTTTTTTTGTAATCTCCAGCAGTTCGGAGTAGGTTTTAGTGCTTGATGGTTGTAGACTGTCAATTCTGCCAGGCGAAATTATTCAGAGACCTTCAAGGGGCTTTGTTTATCTCATTTTTCAATTAACCTCTGCGTTTTAACTTCATCATAATGCCTATGCCAATTCACACCAAAGAACAAACAAAAAAAATCCCGTTTGCTGTCATTATTTCTTTGCTTCACAAATCTAGTTTTATTTTTCCTTTTTAATGCGTAAAGAAAATGCATGAATGAGGTGCATTTCAGATTGCAAAAGACCAGCAAAGTGGCAAATGATTTAATATAAATTAAGTTTCTGTGTTAACCTTTTTCCCTTTCTTTTCTTTTACGTGTTTCTTCATGTGAGGTAACAGCTAAGTTTAGCACTGCTGAGAGCAAAGATCAAAGTATGCTTAAAGGCTGGGATTTTTATCATCCTCGTTTGAGATTTCGAGGTCTACATGGTTACATCTAAGACAGGAGATCAGGATCCATCTCTTCTTCCCTGAGAGTCAATGTCACTAGACTTAAATCTAAATCCATGTATCACCTTCAAATGTATGTTAATGGCACTAAAACACCTCCCCCTCATTTTTATTGTCAGTACCAGGATAAGAGTAGCTTTTAGATAAGCATGTCCAGATTTTTTTCACATTATTTAAAAGGTGCTTTTGAATGGACAGCACATTTCAACATAAAGCAAATAAATATTAATGGAAATCTTTAAATAATGAGTCCATTCAAGAGAAAGCCTATAGAAGCTCTACATATGAGGGAAGCAATATAAATGCCATCCAGTGGGTAAAAAATCAAAATACGCGTTTCTGAAGATGACCAAGTAGGCGTGCCCAGACAAGTGCCATTATTTTCTTCTGAGAATAAATATTGGTGGGCCCAAGAAATTCCTTAATTATTTGCAAGTCTCCTTCAATTAACATTTTTCTTTTTTCTTCAGATTAAGAAATGGGGTTATATAGAAACTTTCCATAATGACTGAATTACAGGCTTAATTCATATTTCCACTGAACCAAGTCATTAGGTGACCTTAGAGTTCCCTAGACATCACCCTAAGCCCTAACCTGAATGAATCACATCTCCATAAATGAAGTAAGTGCAGACTAAAGTCATTACAATGTTTTTCCTTTCAAGACACCCATACTGAGGGTAACACTTCAATATTCTTGCTTTGTCTCCATGCATAGCATTAAAGTATGAGTTGGTCTGACCTCATCAATCTTTTTCCCGGAAGAAAGCACTGTCAGTCAGTAACAGCTTTTGATCATTACAAGCCTAATGTGGATTTTGAGCTAGATTTCTAATCTACCAAATAAAACTCTCTATATCCTATTATTCAACCTTATGAGCAAGGCAGAAAAGAATTTGATATCTTATTCTTTGGAAGAAAAATAAGTCATTGAAAAATCATCTTAAGTAAAAAATATACCTAATTTCAAGGAAAAAAAGAACAACCAAAAATTAGAAATATAATTTTAATAAAGAAATATTGTGAAAACTCAAGTACATTTTTTAAAATACAAAATGTTGAAAACATAACACTAATTCAGAAAAATGTTCTGTACTCAAAGGTAGTAAGCCTCTCGAGATTCTACACTTCAAAAGAATCGTGAATTGCAACAGCAATAGCCCCAAGGGAATTAATACAGCACTCTCTTTCCTCTTTCTGGTGTAAACAATTTTTTTCCTAACTTGCACAACCCAACTTTTAACTGGGGTATAGTCAGAAGGACCTTCCAACTTCTGTGAAAATTGGTCTGAGCATTTTGATGCTGTCACAAAGTTTCCGCTTTGCTCAAGACACAGTGGCTGCCAAAGGATTATGAACTGTGCCCTCATCAATACTAGAGATCTCACTTTCCAGATCACTGGACCCAGAGATATGGCCCACAGAGCACGAGGAGGGTGAGGAAAACTGACTCAAGAATATTCTGGTTGACATCAGACACTTCAGCATGGGAAAAGCCATCACCTTCAACATTTGCAAAAGCAAAGCATATAAAAGAACCCACTAGTGTTCATGTTATACTTTAGAAATATAAAATATTAACTGTTGACATATCGATGTGATCTTTGGTTTTCAATGGTACATAGAAAGTTGACCAATTATGGAGAACTGTTTTATGCTTCCCAATATTGGCATATAAACATTTCAGTTATGTATATACAACCAATGTTCAACATGTATGCATATGTGCTTATACATAGAGTTAAACAAATCGTTGAAAAACAAGTAGTCTTTTTTACTTTTTTCCTTACAGAAAACATTTTGTTTTGAACAAAGCCCAAAACCTAAATAAACATTTCATGACCCAAATACAATATTCACTGATTTGTAAGGAAGTATTTTCATTGATTACTTAGATTTTTCAAATTCTTTCTCTATACAGGTTAGTATTGAGTTTTCCACAGATAGCATTTGTATTGATAAATATAATAGTTTGTGTTAATATCCATTTAAAAATCTGTTTCATACTCCCTACACAAACATCCTCATTAAAGTAAGTTTTATGTTTCAATCACCCTCACAGGGCATTAGAGAAGGTAAAAAGAGTGCTTGAGAATTAAAAGTGTGAAATCATAATAATTTTTAATAGGACTTCCAAAAGGATTATAGTTCCACCTTCCAAATCGCCCTCTTAACATATACTTATAGTGACTTAGCAAATTTAAGACAGTATAAGAATCAGCAGAAAAAAAATCAGAAACAAAAGAGTAAATTCGTCAGACTTACCACCATAAAGGAACAAAGTAAATTCTTCTAAAACTTCCATTGGAATTCAAGTAATAATGTATATGAAAGATATTACTATAATTATAAAGATTAATTTTATTTTCATTCGGAACCACAAATATAACAGATACAAATCTCCTCAACTCTGTTGACAAAAAGCCATGAGAGAAACAAGGAAAACTGCTGGTGATATTTATTAGGAAGAATATTTTTCCACTTAGTGCCATCTCACTTCTCAAGTAACTGACTTTCACAACGTGCATTTTTGTTTCTCCCAATTTTTCTAAGCCTTATTTTATTTAAAAGAGAATAAGTAAGTCAATAAGTGATACCCCATACATGTAAACTAATACCCAGTCTAAAGTTTCGGACAGA
This sequence comes from Lagenorhynchus albirostris, assembly GCF_949774975.1. Classification (NCBI taxonomy): domain Eukaryota; kingdom Metazoa; phylum Chordata; class Mammalia; order Artiodactyla; family Delphinidae; genus Lagenorhynchus; species Lagenorhynchus albirostris. The sequence goes on from NC_083102.1 coordinate 63,551,215, forward strand.
TTTATAAGTACCTCCTTACAATGTACTGTGATCTTATAGGATAGTAGAGGTCTACACAAGACTCTGTAGATCTCGAAGAAGAAACCAAGCTCACTAGCAAGGGGGCAAGGCACATTGTGAGGCTTGTAGAAAAATGGAAAGCATCCACTCAAGAAAAGGTGATATGTGATTCTCTTCAGAAGAATTACCATATTTCACCTAATCTATGATGTTCTCAGGGCTAAGACACCCATTAATTTATGTCCTACAAAGAATTTTTTAAATTACAAATCATAACTGTAAAACAGCATGGATTTAATACATATTCCTATTTCAGACATAGTAAAGTGTGGAAAATATGAATATCATCATCATTTGAAGTACAGAAGAGGAACCATTGCTTGAAGAGCTTAAAGATGTAGAGTTTGTGTTACAAGAAGCAGAAATTATAAGCAACGAAGTTTAAGCAGTTGGCGAGGGGTGTGTGCATGTGTGTGTGTGTTTGTGTGTGTGTGTGTTGGAGAGAAGAAGAGAGGACAATTCCCAGATTTTGAAGATGATTGAAAAGCAGAATACGTCATTACGGTGATCTTGCATATTAGGAGGCATTAGAGGATATAAAGTGAAGTAAGCATGGAGGTAATGACCTGACCTCATCTTTCTTATTGGGACTTTGGAGTAAAGGTCTTTCTGTACCAGGCTAGGATGGAATGTCTGGCCGAAGTTTAATAATTCCCACAGTCTTGCAAGAGCCTGAAGTTGCAGAGCCCAGCACAAGCATTGACGCAGAAGGTCCCCATCATGATGACTGTCTCAATTTGTGTCTGGGCAGCTGTTATTAGGACTTCAAAGAAAATGTAGGTGATGAGATGCCACAGAAATTGTATACCCCTAGGGGCAGAGATTCAGTCATATGCCAAATTTTTAAGTAAACATTATATTAAGGTGTCAGTAATAAAATCTTCTCTCTTTAATATTCATTCAAAGTACCCACTGACCTTAAAGTAGAATTAAGTACAGCACAACTCTCCTGAGAGAATTAATCATTTCTTTATCACTAGTCAGGAATCATATTCCCAAATGCTAACTCTTGCCCTCTAATAATTCACTTCTACCTTCTGTGGATCCCTGGTTGTGTGCCCAAGCCCTCTCCCTGACCTCAGCAGAACAAGTTGGCTTCAGTGCAGTCTGTCCTTGAAGACCACCTGGGAGCCTCAGATCGTGCCCAGTGCAGCAGCCTGTCGGAAATGGGCTACTGCCAGTGCCAAGCAGAGAACACCTGTGCCTCACCGTCTGCACTGGCCACTCTTCTGCTCCCAAGGATCTTGCACGATACAGGTCAAGTCTTTCTCCAGTGATAATTTAGGTATGGATACTCCTCAGGTTTTCTTGTGGCCACTGCACCATCAGTGCTGAATAATGACTTGGGAAATGTGTGAAGGAAATCAGAAATTAGGGCTTGAGTCAAGTTTCCTTTCATTCCCGGTGTCTTTTTTATGACTAGGATTTTATTCTCTAACCCTACATCAAGCAGTACCCACTTGTTGTAAAGGTGCCCCAAACACACACACGTGCACACACACACCCCACACATAAACAGTTTGTCTTGTACCATAATGGTACAACTGAATTGACTCAACTATCAATCTCATAAATATTTGTGGAGCTTTAAGTTTCCACTTTGCATTCTGCCGGATGCTGGGGCTCCAGGCATTATCCCTGTTTTCAAGTAGCTCAGAGTTTAAAGGGAAAGACAAAACAGAGCTTCTTATATTTAATAAAATATAGAACAGATAAGGAAACACTAGTATGTACAAAATTACTTTCTCAAATCACATTTTTAAGAAGATCTTTCAAGTAAGATCTTCCATCTATAAACAAAAATAGAGCTCATAAATGGAAAATATTTCTATTTTTCTAAACCTGGTCCAAAACTCAGCTTCCTCACCTTCCTTGATTAACTTCACCCCCTCTGCTATTTGGTTTAATATGAAATCAATATTTCAGTTTTAAAAACATCTGGAAAATATTTATTGCATTAGGAATATTTTAAGATTTTGCTTTAGATCCTGCTCCTGAATGGATTTAAGGAAAAGATCATGAGGATTTTTTTGGATTCCAAGCGCAGTGAGATCTCAGTAAACGCCAACTGACCAGTGATTCTGCTAGGTAGTCGCATTTTACTAGCTGTGGCAACATTTACCTAGTGGTTTCTCCTTTAGAGGGAAGAATGTGTTTTTAAATTCCTACATCTTTAATATAGTGGAGAGGAAGAGTCCTAGTTGGAAATCTATTTATTGGGGTGCTGGTATTATACGTGGGTATGCTTACTTTTTTCAAAAATGTGAAGGCACAGCACCGAGTTCAGTTTTTTTATTGTTATTATTCAGGTGATACAAATAAATCACAAGTTTTGAAACTAAATTACCTTGAAGTTCATAATTTTCTTTTTAATCTATAAGAGCAGAAGTTTGAGTGAGGTGTAATGCTACTTTATTTAGATGTGCATCAAATTTCAATTGTATTTTAAAAATCTAACTAGTTAATCTTGAGGTACTTGAGATCATTATGACAAGCTACAGTATTTTATTTTAATATAAAGACTTCCCCCAAAGTATTTATTCCACTTTAACTACTACCAAAGTAAGGAACAGGAGTCTGTTTTTTCAAAAACTTTTTGGCTTCTGGTGAACAGTTTATAAATAGCTATAAAACAAAGTAAATGCATGACACTAGGTGCTCTAAGAGAGAGAATACCATTCCCATCATTATCTTAAGAAATGTTCAGCTGGTGGTGAAAAGCCAGAGTCTAAGAAAGATATATCATGTCCATACAGTAGAAACAATTTTTCTTTCATACTCGCTGCCTCATATGTTTATGCTTATGAATAGAAAATGATTAAAATGCATAACAGGGAAATGGAAATTCTAAAAGTATGAAAGAATATTATTCATTCTGGGATTAATGAGGTAAATCACTTAGTATATGTTATTTGCGAAGAGGTAGGAATTCTAAGGATAAATTGCTCCACCCCAAATATTCTCCTTTCCCCTTTTGGTTTTATCAGCTGCCAGGGCTTACCCCAAAGAACTCTGTGTTAATGCATATTCTACTCTAGTCTTAGCCAAAGAGGATGTGCCTTCAGTCTCTAAAGTCCTTTTAGGGTACACCCAGAAATAATATAAAGCAGGGTAAAAAGCATGCAGCATCTGCTAGAGACCAAGACTTCACCTTATATTTGCAGTGTTGAACTTGATGACTGCTTCTGACCTTCCAGACTCTGAATTCTGTATTCATTTCTCCCAACACTAGACATTTACCTTCCTGAATATACCACAAGTCTTCCTCAGAACAGCCCTACTTTCTTGCCCCTGCAACCCAAAACATACGTAGAGCCTAATAAGTTATCTGATTCCACGGAGAGGCATAGATTCATGAGAACTATTTCAGCTTCAGCGTAAACAATAAAAAAATGCCAGTCCTGGGTCAGTTGTGGTATGAGAGGCAATGAATTTGGAAAAGAGATGTTAAATCAAAACCAGAGCTCTCAAGATATAATCCCTAAAGAATAAGAGAAGAAACAGTAGTTTCTTTATCATATTATCCTGATATTTTGAGTTTGCTTTGGAAATTCTGGAAATCCAGAAATATGCTGACGATATCTCTGTGCTGATTCTCTGTTCCAAGGGTCTTTATTTTCCATCTATTCTGGTTTCCTCTTTGGATAGAATATACTTAATTCCTCAAAATAAGGTTTATATGCCCACAGTGCCACTTCAAAATCTGAAAAGAGGATTTAGGCTACTTTTGTCAGCACTGAAATGAAAGGAATGAAATCATAACCATTAGGCAGAGACCTAGTCTCTCCCCAAAATGAAAAAAATATGGAAATATGAGAGGAATTGAGAAATAATCATACATTGGTTTTACCCAAAAAGGATATATTCCATAGAGTGATATAGAATACTATCATACAAACTGAGGAACTTAGTATCTTCAGTGGTATATTTTGCCATTCAAGACCTTTTGGCCAAAAAAGGTAAAAGATAATTGTTTATAACTAATTTTAAGAGAAAATAGATATTACAAATGATATCAAAATGGATATGCCTATAGTGTTAATAGTTGTTTCTTGATTCGCTTTACTTAAAAATATTCTGATTAGGGCAGCTTAAAATTAATCCCCTTTCACTGATCTTGGCAGAGGATTTTTAGCAAGTAATTCTATTTGAATTACTACTGCAGAATTAATCGTTTTCATTGCTTAAGGCAAAAGAGAAACCAGAGAAAAACAAAGAATATAAGCTGGGGTTGAGATAGTTACGTTCAATTCTTTCTTTCTTAATTGAAAAATTGAATGAGGTATTTTGTATTATAAGTAAATCCTTCCTCTATATTTATTTTGCTTCCTTCTAAGGGAATAAAAGTCATGTCTTACAAAGCAGGTATGAAATACTCGTGTGTGTCTGAGTGAAAATTTATGATCATTTCCATAATACATAAAACTAAGATTCTTGTATCAACCAAAATGAAAGCTAACAGGAGAACAACATGAAGAAATGTTTCTCCTATTCTGAATTCAAAAGAAAATCCTAAATTGTGCCTATCTCTCTGAGTTTGGCGAGAGTTTATCTTGTACGATGTTGTCAATAAGCTAATCATTGAAGCTTTACATGCTGTTTTTTCAATTCTCAGATTCTTTAGAAAACAATTTTTTAAAAAGGTAATCAATGAGGAAAAAAATGAGTTCTCATGGTCCAAGACGGTAATTTTCAACATGTAGGTAACAAGCTAGAGGAAGGGATGGAGAAGAGGCAAAGGGCATGTACGCGTTGTCTTTAAGGAGTTTCATTACATTTCTGCTTAAGTACTATTGACCAGACTTAGTTAGAAAGCCATAAAGCATCAAGGTAAACTGGGAAATGCACTCAATGTTGAGTCGTGCTGAGCCAAAAACTAGAGGTGTGGCACCATGGAAGAAGGAAGAGATACTATGGGGCAACCAGCAGGCTCTGACACACTCTGCCTCTTTAGCCACCTATAGATTCTTTCCTCTTACATGTGGAACAAACTCTGCCTCTCCTGAAGGAACCCAGTGCCAAAGCCCCATCCAATTCCAGCATCCAGCTCAAAGTCCAGCGTGTCTGGGTGATATGATACATTAAGTCTGGATATGATAAGTCACGGTCTGAGAAGCTACAAAATAAAATACAAATTATTTTCCCCCTCACTGCATCCAATGGTGAAGTAGAAATAGAATTTCCCATTAGGAAAAGGGGAAAATTATAAGTACAGAGCCATCACTGGTCCTTTGCAACTATCAAAACTGGCTTTGCTGTCATAGTTGGCTTGGAAATTGCTTTATATCCTGCTAAAGTTGCTGCCTTGTTTTGGGTAAGAGAAGTAGTCGGCTGTTTTAACCTGCAAGGTCTTAAACTCTCAGTTTGCATCCCAGTTAGAGGCAGAGATGGTTGAGCTTATCAGAGCAATATTGCCTCTATCTCAGCTTACCCCTAGCCAATTCTATCCTAAGTAAAGTTCTCACTTCTAAAACCTGTGGAAAGCAACAATAACAACAACAAAAGTTTGAATTCTTATTTTCCCCAAGGCTTTGAGAAAAGCAGGCAGATGGACTGCCTTCCAAGAGACCTTTGGGGATGGTGTTCCCAAATGTTTTTGATGACATAATTGAGATCACCAGCTTTCCAAACTGCAATGAGTTCTTGTTACCTGGCAATTTACACTAATCCAACACCACGTTATTTGCAGTATTCCATTTCTGTTGAGAAAATTTGAATTACTTAAGGTTAGATTAAGTTACAAGTGACAGAAAACCCAAACTAATGATGGACTAAAAAAGGCAACAGTTTATTTCTCTCTCATTTAAACTCCTGGTGTATGGTCCAGGATCGGCTGGGTACTCCCCAGGTTCTGGGTCCAAGACTCCTTCTGTTTTGTTGCCGTTGACGCTTGGTGCTTTAGATTTGGTTTTGACATCTGGAGTACATTCTCACCTCCTTATCACAATGGCCAGAGGCAGGTGACCACACTTTCCAGGCTCCCTAGCAGCTACGGTTCCAGAGGTAATGTTACTTGTGCCAATGAGATGCACTCATGAGAGATTTGGAAAGTGGAAGTCGGACGAGAGGTTATCTTACAACGGTGGATACGGTGGTGGCTCGCAAACAATTTTCAAGAGATGTGAGTACCTGCAGAAGTCATATTCTAAACACTACTCCTTAGTAGCATGGGCAGCCAAGGTGATGGCAGAGGGGACAGCAACAACAGCACCTGCCAGACCTCTGCCTCTCGGGACAATGACGTGAACTTAAAACCAACTGTCCTGTGGTGGTTCTCTGACTTCCACTCCTCCAACCCTTCTGATTATTTTGTAAGCACTTAATTCACAGTGCTAAGTCCTTCTCTGCTTGGATACCTGGAGTGGTTTCTGTTTCGCGCCCTGAACTCTGGCTGATATATCTACTGTGTTGTCCCTCTCACATGTTTGAAGCTGAAGCAGGCTCGCCACTCCCACATTTATATTTCCATCTGAAGAAAGGAAGGGAGGGTAGTAGAAGGAAAGCAGTTTCCTCTTAAGGGCATGACCTCAATGTAGCACACATCACTTCCTCTAAAAAACATCAAACAGTCACGTGGTCACATCAAGCTACACATCAGAGTCACATCAAGCTACACATCAAGGTCACATCAAAGTAGGCCAGAAGAGTAGACGCCAGCAGGGCAAACATATGATCAGCTAAAACTTGGAAATTTTAATTGATGAAAGGAAAAAGAGGAGAATTAGATATCAGGGGACAATTAGCAGCCTCCACGAAAGATCTCAATACATCACCCACTTTCAGCAACAAGGCCATGGTCATTTTAACTACGGAAAGGAAATATACTGAAAAAAGAAGTAAAAAGAGTGAAAAAAAAAAAAAAAAACAGACAATGTTAAGTATCACCATTTCAGTAGCTGCCAACCACAGGCCAGAAACAGGAAATAGTCATTATGTCATAAATTTAATTTTATCAATAAAACTTAAGTTATTGAAGTCCTTTCCTCTCATCCTGGTCCACTGAGATCTACTATAGCCTTCCTCACACATACTCACACACACAGGAATTCAATAAAGTAGTGCATTTCAGTTTTCTTCTTTATGTTAGACCAGCTTCCTTTATGTCCCCGGAGCATGAATTCACCAAGGCCTTTGTTGTTTGGGGCACAAAATTCAGCACTGTATACATGCAGAGATCTTATTTTCTTAAGAGATTTTTACTATGACCCTTAGCCATGACCTTTATTATTTCCTTTTTGTGGCTTCTCTTTTTAAATTATTCTGTTCGAAAAAGTCAGACCCCAATTAGGAAACATTTTCTTCACAGAAGGTGGTGGCATTTTCAACGCTCTTAGTTTAGTGCCTTAAAGAGTTTGGACAGAGAGTAGCACTTGAATCTTATAATTATCCTATGTTTGGAGCATGGATTTTGACAGGTGTGCAAGCAGGACCAAGTAATGAGAGAGTTGGCAAAACAGTTGAATTGTCACATAATTCATTGGTCAAAAGATAATCATTAGTAGTAATAACAACGGGTCTTTAGGAGAACAAGAGTTTCAGTTCTGGCTCAAAATAATTTTTCCAGTCAGGATTTCAAGCACGTTTTATATACTAGCTGCACTGTTTTATCCAATCATTTGGCTCTCAATTCACCCAGAAAATATATCATATAATTCTGCCATATTTCTTATCACAGAAAATGTGAGATTGTAGAACCATAAAGACCATCTTGTTCAGCCTCCCATTCGAGAAACAGTTTTACCTCTATTGACCATTGTCCCACATACTTCGTCAAGCCCACCCACCAAAAAATGGTGCCTCAGCTTGCCATCTGTAAAATTGGAATAATAGAACCTACTTCAAATGGTTGTCAAAAGGATTCATTAGTCAATATTTGTGAAACCCTTAGAACAAGGCCTGGAAAATATTGAATATTAAATAAATATTTGTTAAATCTAAACAAACTACTTAAGAGAAAGAACTCTGTGTCCAAGGGAATGGCACTTAGAAGGGGAGAGCCTGTGCCATGTAGAGAGCAATCCCCTGGAGAACATCCTCTTCTGAGGCCTTCAATTTAGTTTTCCCTCTTTCTTATCCATAGCACAAGCTTTCTGCCCCTTTGATACTTCACCCATCAACCACTGCAATAGCTATTCCCATTTCCCTAAGACCAAAATTAAACACTCAAATAAGTGTACAAGATAATGTCTACAAAGAACATAAGTAGTTGATGAATTCTAATTTAGAAAACTATATTCGTTCATTTTGAATAGATATTTCACTGATGCTCAACACACTCTTAGATCATGCCACTTCTCCATTCAAATCCACTCAGGGTAAATACCAAAGTCCTTACAAAATATGGCCCCTTAAGGCCTCTCCAATTTCTCTTACTTAGCTTCCATTGCCCTTCCTGCCCCAGCCCGCTTCACGAATCCCACTCCACATTGGGCTCCTTCTGGTCCCCCAACATATTGACTAGACTCCCATCTCAAGACTTTTGCTTTTGTCCCTCGCTTGCCTAGAACTCTCCTGTTCTGTGCCCCACATCTGCATGGCACACTCCCTTACCTTCTTCAGGACCTTGTTAACAAGGAGGCCTTGTCTGGCTACCCTATGTAATGTAGAACCAACCTGCCCAAACCCCCATCCATCCCCAGTACTTCTTATCCCTCTACTATTCAATATTTTCTTCTACAGCACTTATCATCAGACAAACTATATATTTACTTGCTTATTTGTTCATTCTCTGAACAACCATCCCTACACCCTGCCTCACAACACAATGTAAGCTCCGTGAGCCCAGGCACTCTGGTCACTGGAGTATCCTATCCCCAGCAACTAAAAGAATGCCTAGTACATTGTAGGTGCCCAACAATATTCGTTGAATGAGTAAACAGATAAATAACTATATAATTATATACATTTGGAAGATATATAGCATATTTATCTGACATTTTCTTCCTTCTACTAATCCTGCCATGCGCACAAAGCTGCCAGTTTTTCCAGTTTGGGCAGGAGTCTCCTATACTTAATAACTGAGTCAACAAATCTTGGTGAATACAGTGCTTCTCAGTACTCACCTAGTCACTGTGTCCAAGCTGTTCTCAGACTCCAGTGTGCCCAAAATTCATCTGATCTCTCTCTTTTATGAAGATCCTGACTCAACAAGCAGTTCTAATCTCTATGATAGAGGAGATCCCTCCACTGCACTTTGATAAAAGCTACATGATGTACTTAAAACATATGTCTAAAGGAAGAATGTCTAAAGAAAAAAAAGAAAAAAAAACTTACAATCTATTTGGGGAGAAAAAGGGGCATTGATTTTATCTTTGTATCCTCAACTCTAGCACAATATCCAGAAAAAGTATGCACTCTAACTTTATATAAAAGACAGTAATAATAAGTATTTAGAGCTGTGCTTGTCTAAAACAGTAGTCACAGTCACTGTAACTATTTAAATTTAAATTAATTAAAATAAATAAAATTTAAAATTCAGTCCCTTGGTTGTACTTGTCACATTTTTAGTGTACAAAAGGTACATGTGGCTAGTGACCACTGTATTGGCACAGATATAGAACATTTCCATCATCATAGAAAGTTCTATTGGACAGCACTGGGCTAAAGGAAAAGGTGACCAGTTATTACCATATAGCCCCGTGTAGACATACTAGGTTCCCATGCCAATCTCCAACCAATAGTTCTGTAGGAGTTCAGGAAGGTTACCTGTTGATGACTCAGTTTCATGAGTTGTGAGGATTATGTGAGACTTTTTACTTAAAGTACTTAGCATAGTGTCTAGTACATAATAAATAATCAATATTTACTACTATTACCGTTGTTATTATTTTTAATGAGAGCTAAACTAGCCTGGGAAACCTTAAGAGTATAAATGGGACTTGAACTAGGCTTTGCCATCTGTGCAAGATTTAAGTAGGCAGATGAAAATGCGTAATGTGGAGGCAGTTAGAATAGAGACCAGACGAGAGTACAAAGAACCTTCAATGGACCATGGTAGGCAGTTGCCAACCATCACATTCCCCCCACAAAGTGACTCACTTTTCTTCTGAAATAGAGTCAGACACTGGGGAAAGAGTTAAGCTCCCCTCTAGCAAATGATTTTGAAGAGGACAATGTCACCAACCTACTGAATAGTTGATAGCCCCATTCACTAAAAGGGACCTACCTGTTGAGCTGTAAAGGATTAGAAGTTCAAAGAAAAGATGACAGTGACTCTCCAGTACACTGTCATCTGTGCAGCATCCAGAAACCTGGCAGAAAATAGGCTATTCTTAGTCATCTAATCAGTAAAACCTAGTGCTTTGTCCCAGTAAACATCAAGTAGTGCAGAGCACCGCTTTATAATGCCCTCCAAAGGATGAATTCAGAAACAAAACTGTCTGTGAGTCCAAGAAAGACCCATTATATTTTTTCAACAAATATTCATTGAGCACCTACTTTGTGTCCATAGTGTTCTAGGTGTGTGGGGTAATAATAGATCAGTGAACAAAACCTCTGCCCTCATTGAGCCTACATTCTAGCAAGTCTACTTAGTTCTACTTTTTAATGAAGTTATAATAACCAAAGAATAATTAACTTATTTACTAAGTAAATATGACTAAATTTTAATAACAGAGGTATAGTTAAAATAGTAAATATGTTTAAAGCTGTTTCTACTCATTGTAAAAGGGGAAAATGTGAATGCAATCAAAATGGGTTTTTTATAGGCCATTTTGTAAGAGCTGATCTCTTACTTAAAGAATCTTATAAGTTGTTTTCTCTAAAAATAGAAAATATTAAAGAAGTTGAATATTAGATCAATAAATTGATGTAATAGCAACAAACAACAAAAAATAATAAATAAGCTTAAAATTAGAATTTTTATTTTATCTTGAAGCATAAATTGAGGACATTAGATAACCCTCTGAATTGTTTTCTGCATTTAAAGTAATAATGTAACGATCACTTTGGATTTCTCTATGCCCCTGCACTTCCTGGTAACAGCATAATTTTTGAAAAGTGTGAATATTCATGTAAATAATTTCTTAGATTATTGTAGCCCATGCAATTCTATCACCCATATTCTAGTTATTCCACATTTTCATTTTATCCTGGGATATACAGAATAAAAAATCAATAATCTATCCATATGTTCAGTATTATGAGCACCTGGAATATCAGATATATAAGATAAACTTTAACTTAGTCATAAAATTCATAGATTTCAAAACTAAAAGTTCTTTAGAGATTACTTTTCCAATTTCATTAGCTTTTAATTTAACCCTTTCCTGCAAGCTGCTCAAACCCATGGGAAATTGTTAGCTATTGCCACATGATTCTGTGTAACCACCAACCTCAAAAGACCAGTGAAATGAAACAATAAACATGTATTTATCACTCCTGAATTTGCAGGTCAGCTATGGGAGCCCTGCTTCATGTATCTATCATCTTCTTCTTGGGACAGCAGGAGAGCCTGGCAAGCTCTTCTCTTGGTGGTGGCAGAAGTTCAAGAGAGCAAGCAAGCACATGTCAAGCCCCTATCTGCTAACACCCCATAGGCTGAAAGTACACTGGCCACCTTGAAGTGGGGACGGGAAACATTAAAGTTCCATGGCAAAGTGTGTAGATGTAGAAAGAAGAGAAGAACCAGAGTCAACAATTCCATCTACCAAGATTAGATATACAACAAAGCATGAGTGTAATGAAATAAACACAGGCTCCATCTCTGTAGTAGTCTCATATATTCCAGTTCAAGACAACCTCAACAGTCTGGAAAATTTCTGTGGTAAGGACAACTTGGTAAGAGAGAAAGTGTATATATTACTTTTTATGAAGTAATATATGAACTTATAAATTGGAAATATATCTTCACACAGTAATGACAGTTTATACTTTTCAAAAGAAACTATTTGGTCATTACAGCTACAAGTTTTTATTATTGTTAAAGTGGCTACATGATGGCTTTGAAAAGAGAATTTACAACTTGAATGTTCAAGATGGGCCAGACACTGAAAAGTTTAAAAATAATCTTAAGTTCTCGTTAAGACAAAAAAAAAACTGTAGTAACCAAAGTAAATGGATATAAACTCGATATGAACACAACCATTGCTTTTTCCCAAAACATTCTAGCTATGTTTCAGGAAACACATTATGTTTGATTCTATCACATTATGTTTGATTCTATCACTTATGGTATGAACAAGAAATTTCATATAAGAGTCCAATCAAGGAATATTTTATGCTCTTCTTGGTTTAGAAGGAAAACACTTTGTGTGTGTATGTATATGTGTGTGTGTGTGTGTGCAAATTAAAACATCTAAACCAAATGTCACCTTCAAAACTAGGCACCAGTAAAAGCCCTATACTTATTTCAACATGGAAGCCAGTACCAAAACAGTTTCAAAATTCCTTATTTGGAACTCCTATCTGAGCCAGTGGTATGTTCTTTCTATTCAGTGTCCTTAGTTAGCTTTTTTTTCAAATTGAATTTGGCCAAAATAATTCAGAGCCAATTCTGACCACAAAGTAATAGAGCAGATGTCCTCATGAGACTCAAAAAGCTAATTGAGAAGTGTTTCTTAAATACACTGTCTTAAAAAAATACCACTTATTTAAATGTATGAATTATATTGAGTCTATTTAAAAATATGTTGCATGCAAAAATAAAATAAAATAAATAAAAATATGTTGCATGCAAATAAGAGAAACTGACCCTGTCAGTATATAATATATAATATATCGAGTATATTAAGTAGCTCTCAGTATCCGTAGGGAGATTGGAGAACCAGGCCTAGAAATTTGGCAGGAACCAGATACTGCAGGTAAAAGCCATGGGCAGAGTAAGGAGATTCAGCTGCTGCCTCCTTTGTTGGTCATCTTGTCCTGCACCATGGATACTGTCACTGCTCAATCCTGTCCCTGATGGATATTTCTGCCACTGGACACCTCATATGGTGCAACTAAAAACTAAAGAATCTCTTCCCTTATGTCTCTTGCTCCTGATTGAGGTCCCAGATTTGAGCATCCATTTAGCTAAGCCAGGGGCCAGGCAGTGGACAGGGAGTGTTTGACCCCCTTGGCTTCAGGAATGGGAGGCAAGATCTGGAAAAAATAAAAAACAGATGCCCTTTCTGTCAGTCATAGCTCTCATATCCTGCCAAATTCTGTTATTTGCAATTCAGAGTTATTCATGTGAAATTCATGTGATCGAGGATTTTTTTACACATTGAATTTCAGGACTACATGCACTGAACCCCATAGAAAGTCTTACGATGTAAAATAACTTCCTCACATCAGATGGATAAGTAAAAATTAAGACCGAGAGGTTAGATTTCTTTTTGCAAACAAGTAGGTGTGGGAGTATTCTAAGCTGGCTTCATTTCTTCAGAAAAATAATAAAAATATTTTCTTCTGTCATCACATTGACTATTATTTCCATCATAATCATCAGAGCTACCTTTTCCTTAGCACTTTCTATATCCCATCACTGTATTAATGCTTCACAAACATTATGATCATTTTGTCTTTATAAAACCACTGCAAGGTAGGTATTTTAATCAACATTTCACAGGTTTGGAAACAGAGGCAAGGAGGCTAACTGACTCATCTAATGTTCACGGGTCTGTCTGACCCAGAGCCTCAGTCCATCTCTGCCACTCTATAAAGTCTCATCAAAATGTCTCTTCAAAAGAATGTCAAGGTTAAAGCCATTAGAAGGAAAATTCAAATGAGAGAGCAAAAGGGAAGAGCCGCCCCTATTTACTTCATTCTGTGCATTTCTCTAGGAATACACTGACATGTTTTGAACTGTATTACTATTAAATTATTACTATTACTATTAGATTACTATTGCTGTTTTCAGTTGGGTGTTTTAGTTCTAAAATCTTAGTGGCAATGATCATATGTTTGGCAGATGCTTTAGGTACCATAGACACAAAACATTTCTTCCCCAGATACCGCACCTAAATTATACTGCAAACAAATTGTTAGCAGTAAGAAAACCCTTTTTCTGAGCAAAAAGGAGCATCCATAGACATATTTTTCTTTGAACTAATCAGTTTATGCATATATACATAAGGGAGTTAATGAACTCACCCTAACCAAGGATTAATAGCATTTTGTCATTATCAACACTTTATCCCAAAGATGGAAGAAATATTTTACCAACAGATTTGCTAATCCAGAAAACTGTCTTTTAAGGGAGAATGACTTTGTTCCCCATCTAACAGAAGCAGAAATCAAAGTCTAAAGATGATGAAGTTCTGAGGAAAAGTATCACAAAGGAAAAATCTTAGGTCGTGTGTGTTCTATCTTGGTATATGCATATCACTAGACCTCACCACATCTGTGGTCCATTTTATAATGAGACTACAACTACTGTAGCACAGTGAGTATTGCCCAAATGAAAACTTCAGTTCCTGAATCAAGCAAAGCTCCTGTTCACCCAACATTTATATTGCTTCTGTCCATTTCTAGAATTAAAACGCGAAGAATTATCTTACTTTCAAGGAAACAAATTGAGCAAACGTTCCCATGAAAAAAATTTCATTTATACTCAGAAAAACAAAGAACAGGTATTTACTAGAAATACCAGACATACATGCATCAACTTTAAGTGTCTGAAAGACAGAAAGAGGCCTTTGTTAACAGAATGTACCTCTTTGTTTAACAGCTCTTTGCCAATTTTCTAAACTGCGAATATACTGGTTGGATGACAGTTCTTTCTCAAAGCCATCTGTTCCTCTGAGTCAATCCTGTGGGAAATAGTTTATACTAAATTTGTCACATCACACCTTATTTCCAGGTCAACGGAGTGACAGCAGTAGAATTCCAACTCTTTTGCTTATTCTATTTAACATGGAGATTAGCATACACCAGCAAATAAGTTTTGAAAGTTTTGGGACCACAGTATGGTGGTTGGCTTCACAAGCATGTGTCTGAGCCAAACTGACCAAGATTCCTACTGTCATTCCCACCAACAGATGTCATTCCTGACAATAAAACCCTTTCCAGTGGCCTATAGTTCTATTCTTCCAGGACAACACTATGAGTAAGATTTTGATGAACTCACTTATCTCTTCCGTCTGCAATACATGAATAGATAAAAAAGAGAAAGTGTTTGGTTACAAGCATAATACTATTTAAGCTATATTCATGAGAATTCTTTTGAGTACAAGTTACTGAAGCCCAGTGCAATGAAATACAAATTACAGCTTCAGTCTCTGGATGAGTGTGGGGCTACCTTCTGCAGGAAGACAGCTTATCTCAGATGTCTAACCCTGAACCAATTATCTTTGGAACAAGTTAGAATACAGCAGCTCTGAAGAGCATACCTTGGATGGGGAGGTGTAGAGGGAGGTGGGAAGTTGCAGGAATGCTAGGCAATCAGTCCTGTAGAGGCCCATGATATTTTCTTCTGTGGTTTAAACTTGGATACTGGCTAAAAAAGAGTTCACTTCTGAAACAAGAAAGTGCAAAGCCTAATTCAAAGTCCTGGCCATTTTGGACTTCCCTGGTGGCGTAGTGGTTACGAATCTGTGTGCCAATGCAGGGGACATGGGTTCGAGCCCTGGTCTGGGAAGATCCCACATGCTGCAGAGCAAGTAAGCGCATGCACCACAACTACTGAGCCTGAGATCTAGAGCTGGCAAGCTACAACTACTGAGCCTGTGCGCCTAGAGCCCGTGCTCTGCAACAAGAAAAGCCACCGTGATGAGAAGCCCACGCACCACAATGAAGAGTAGCCCCCACTCGCCGCAACTAGAGAAAACCCATGTGCAGCAACAAAGATCCAATGCAGCCATAAACAAATAAATTTATTTTAAAAAAAGTTCTGGCCATTTTAATAAGCTACTATGTAATCTAACTAATCAAATCAGTCAGTTGACAATCTAAACATACCAGGATAAACTCAAAATTCAGTGTCTCTACAATGTCCAACTCAGCCTTTCTCCTCCTCTAGATCTTGTTTGTAGAGCAAAGTTATGTCCTAAAGTTCTATTTTTTCTTTATGATTACATTCTTCTCTCCATTGAATTGAATGTGGGATTATATCTTTTATGTAACTTGAAACTAGTATATTCTGGATTCATACACAGTCAAAAATGCTATTTAAACTACAAAGATTACATTATTAATCTAGTAGTTGAAGTTTTTTCTAAATTATAAATGAGCACTACATTTTAATAGGTGAGCTCTGTTTTGAGTCAATTTTAGTTTCAGAAAACAAATCATCTGATTCATCCAAATAAGCAATACACTTTGCTTCTTACTTATTCACCTACTGTTTCAAATTCTTCTGCCAATAACGAAAGACGTAATTGAGCAAATGCAATTTTTGACCATTTTAAATGCATATTAATATGTGTAATATGCAAATATAATTGTGTAATATATTTTTATTGCAGTACCCATATTATATATTTACATGTAACATTTATGTGATACATGAAATATGTTATAAATATATTAAATGATTTCCTAAAGAACAGTATATTTGGGGAAAATCTTCATAAGGACCCATCATTAAGAATAAAATGAAACCATAGAGAAAATATGTTCTATAATATCACTATTGTTTTGGTTTTTTTATGTTCCCACCGATATTAATTTCTCCATATCCCATTTCTTCAGTCTAACTACAAAATAACACAAAAGCCTGGAGTCAACGCTACCACCTCATCATCCTATTATTTCCTTAAAGTACACATTTCTCATAAAGGGTGTTATAGTGGTCCACAATTCACTTTTTTCATATGCAATTCCACTTTTATAAATACTTATTTTTTAACAGCAAAATTAATTTAAAAAAAAACAAACCAAGAGCCAAGAGACCTAAGATCTAAAGCTAGGTCCACTTGTAACTCATTTTGTGACGTTGATCAAATCACTTAACTTCTTTAGAATCATTCTAAAATAAAGATGTTAATCATTTCCTCACGCTTGAAGGCTACAGTTATCAAGATTTATATTTACAAAATTCTAACCAATCTCAGAGATACTCTTTAATGGAAACACTACATAATAGCTGATAAAAATTATTGAGAAACTCTTTTTATAATGCCATTCTTCTACACACTCTGGATAATGCTGCATCTTCTCTGAAAAATCTGGAAACAATTATTTTGACCATGCAGAAGTAGATATGAAGCAAGAAGTGTCATCACAGAAACAAGCAGGTCAGGAACCATCTTTTGTAAAGGGCTCGAGACTGACCAACTATCATCAATTTCCCATATTCACATTTTACCAAAAAAAAAAACACACCAATAACTTATTTTAAAAACTGAGTATCCTTCCAAAAATGTATAAAAGCAAGTAAAAAATTCCATAATGGCATTGATAGACTCATTGATGGCTCCAAGTTACCGTTTACTCTGTAACAATTTGCTGAACATTTGACCTATGTGACCATATTTAGTTCTTACAACTTCCCCATGTGGTAGGTCACTTTATTTCCATTTTACTGAGGCTTGAAGTTAAAACTATTGTCCCAAGCTATTAAATATTGGAGTCGAAACTCAATACTAGGTCTGTCAGAGAAAGAAGCAGAATCTAAAAAGAAATGATACAAGTGAACTTACTTTCAAAACAAACAGACTCACAGACTTAGAGAAAGAATTTATGGTTACCAGAGGGCAAGGGCTGGGGGAAGGGATAGTTAGGGAGTTTGGGATAGACATGTATACACTGCTATACTTAAAATGGATAACCAACAAGGAACTACTGCAGAGCACAGGGAACACTGCTCAATATTATGTAACGACCTAAATGGGAAAAGAATTTGAGAAAGAATAGATACATGTATATGTAAAACTAAATCTCTTTGCCATACACCTGAAAATATCACAACATTGTTAATCAGCTATACTCCAAAATAAAATAAAAAGTTAAGAAAAAAAAGAGAAACAAATACTAGGTCTGTCAGATTCCAAGTCTCATGGTCTTACCATTTCTGCAATATTGTGTCACTTCACTTCATAGCAATGCATATGATTTGCAAATAGCATGCCCAAAAGTACAGAAGAGACTATTTGGGTATATTTCTTTTGCCTTTTTGCAAACAGACAAACCTATACTAATGGATATATATTGCAAACTGCACCACAATACCCACAAATTACAGAGACTCTATATTTAATTTTTGAATATCCCAAACATTCATAAAATAATGAAAAAGACACCCGTGAGCCTACCATCTAGATTTATGAAACATATGAAAATAAGTTGCCATATTTGCTTCAGATTTTTTTAAAAAAATAAGAATGCATTGTAGTGATGGAAAAGTATTTTAGACAAAAGTTAAGTGTCTGCGGGTAAGTGTCGATATCGATTTAGTTGCTTAAATTATCACATTCAGAATGTTTCAGAAATGTGAAGTCTCTTCTCTGTCATTATTTCCCTTAACTGGGTTAAAAATCAATGTTGTGGTTTTTTCCAGAAGCAAATTTTCTTTTGATACCTATTTATTTCTAAAAATGGAGTCACAAGAAAGTTCTACCTTTGGAAAGCCAAAATATCTGGTGCTTGGGTGGAAATATCTTTTCCTAGGATGTCTAGACTAATAAACATAGCATATTGTCTTATTGCCACAGGATAAGTTGCTTACTGAAAGGGTAAATTCTTTTTCTGTTTGGTGACAATATAAGTTGATGTTTAATTTGTGTGACAGATTTCTTATATCTTCCTCGTAGAATTAGAATGCAGGCAAGGGCAGAAATTATGATGACCAGGTCAATTAAATATCACCAAAAGTTTATAATATAAAATAAGTTTGGGGAAAAGCATCCAGCTTTGTTATAGGAGACTTTACATTATAACACTAATATGAAGATATTGTACTGTATTTTTCACAAACTATTTTATCACACTTTTGTGTATGAACTATTCCATAGCTTTTTATAGATGTTTAATACTTGATTTTACATGCTTCTTGGTGATTTTATTTTACCATAATTAAAAACTATTAAAGTGCACAAATTTTCTAAGACTGTAAAGTTTATTGTTAGGGGTCACTATTACCTCTGATCTTAATAATATTCTCAGTAAATATTAATATTCATGTATAAAAATGTTTAGGTACAACTAAAGCCCCACTCACTCTCGATACTTTCTCCCTGGAAGTAATAACTACCCTAACATTTGTGTTATCGTTTCCATGAATATTATTATACTTTTACCACAAATGTACATGTGGTATTTTAAAATATTTTGTGTAGTTTTACATATTTTCATAAATATAATCACATTATATGTATCATTTTATAACTTCCTTTTCTCAGTCAACTTTATCCTTTTGAGAATTATCCTGTTGATACCTGTAATAATACATTTACTTTCTATTAGACTTCTACCTTCCTGCCTTCAATGATTTCTTGATTCCCTGATTTTATCTATTTAATAGACTTTATTAAGTAAATTGCAAATCACTAATACGCCACTTAATCTCTCGGGACAGTAATGTTTAGTTTAAAAAAACACACTCTTTAATAGCAAAAAGATAGTTTTGCTAACCCAGTTTGTAAAACGTTACTTTCTGGGTCCACCTGACTTGCTTGTAGGAATGAAATCTCTCTTGCGGTGACTATATTTCATTAACAACAACCCACTGTATTTTAATTATAAAGTAAAAATGTTCTTCCCTGTGAGCTAGTTTAAATACTAGTCTTTCAATTTGTGATAGCTGCACGTGAATTGGAAAATGAAGTCATGAAGATCAGCTGCAGAGTTCTCAAATAAAGACCAGAGGTGCCAGAGGGGCAATAAAAGAGAAAATATAAGGTTAAGAGAAAAATGCATACAAAGAAAATGATCAGGTTACCCACTCTGACTGGGGTTCAGCACTGAAATCATGTTCATTTTGCCCTGAGTCACTTTCCCTTATCTACAACTGAGGTATCATTTTAGTTTGCCCAGTACTCTGTCCTTTATCAGTACAATCAACTAACCAAACACTTTCAGCAATCTCTTCAGTTCTCTCTCTCCTCCTTGAACTTCATAAAACTTCTTGCACCACAAATATGAAACACAATCAGCTTCTGTCATTTGTGTTTCATATTTGCCCAGGAAGTGCAGTCCAAACTAAAGTTGGCTTTTTTTTGTAATGGGGTTCCTTTAATAGTCTTTTTATTTCTTTTTTTTTTTTTAAATAAAATAAGCTCTGTTCTGCCTGTAATTTTTAGGTTGCATCTTGCTTGAACATGAGGATGGTTGATGTGAACAAGAGAACTCCATTTAAGTAAAACGGTCTCATTCCTGAAGCTATATTGTCACTGACCAAACATAAACAGTCCATGACCGGGAAAATTGAAATTAAAAAAATCATTAAGTAGGGTATCATTTTTATTTCAATTGAAAGATAAAAATTATTGTTTATTAGCCGACTAAAGGTGCTTGGCTTTTCTGAAAACTGTTATTCCATAAAATTACTGACTTGAGCATAGAGTAGCCACATTTACCAAGTCAATATCTCTCATCTTCGTATGGTTCTTGATGGTCTACAATGAGTTTTCAAAGCACAATACCATTTGATCCTTAGAGCCAGCAGATGACATAAATGGAAAACATAGTCTTAATAATTTATAGGTGAGTAAATTGTTTTTAATCAAATCTATGTGACTTGCAGTTCCCAGAGCAAGTTAAGTGGGAGAGTTAGCAGTGAAACTCAGGGCTGCTAACACCCGGTAAACAACGTAAAGGATTTTTTAAAGATTTTTTCATATCATGTATTTTGCCATTTGTATTGGTTTGCTAGGACTGTCAATATTCCACTTTAGGTTCTTCCAATTATTACCATAAAAAACTAAGAAGACATAGTGACTCACATCCCAGAGACACTCAATAGATACAGTTTAAATGTGAGTGGATAAATGAATTCTCATACGTGAGCAGATGCTGTAATTGCTAAAAGAAGCATTAAACACAATGCACCTTTTGGAAGTTTCTAATAATTGTTATTTGGCAAGTTCCTTAGTAAGACAAATGTTTCCATTTTAAGGTTATGGGTACATTACAATTTTTTTTCTCTCGCTAGACTCCAGCAATTCAAAAACATTTGATTTTCAGGTAAGCCTGTCCTATAGAAATCAGCTACGAGCAAATCATTTTTCCAACCAATTCATTCACATTTCTAAAGGAAATATTACCTCTCCTGGGCAAGCAATAAAACCAGCAGACAGTGCAACAGCAGCAGGAGACACTTTTCAGAGATAATATGGGGTGTCTGATCAAGTGGTATCACCAAAGACAAGTGGAAATTGATTAATTTTAATACTACATTATGGCACTGTGGTCATTGCAGACTTCCCATGAATATTGCTCCTTTCTAAATTTCTCAATTATTCACATTAATTCAGTCTTAAGAGATAAATAGCAGCCTTCTGTTTTTTGCTTTTAAAATGACCTTATTCCTTAAATGCTAAACATTTAACATGTAAGGATTAAGGAAAAAGGTAGTCTCAATTTTAGGTACTTGAAAGTGTGTTAGTTGCTTACCATACATCATGTTAATTTGCACTATAAGTCTTCCAGGGGGATATTATTTTCCCTGCTAAACATATAAGGGAATTCAGACTAAAAGATATTAAGTCTGCATGTCCGGTTATTTGAACCAAGATTGTCACCATCCAAAGTCCATGGTCTTCTAAAAACATGGGCTGGATCTGCTTTTTATGGTATATTATTGGTCAACCTGTGGACCACATGAGCATTCAGTGTTTTCTCACTTTCAGGATCACAATTTCTCACTCTGTCCTAGACTATGAAAATAGGGAAGTTCTCATTGTGGTCAGCATTCTCCACTAAAGAGGCCTGAGCTTCTGGGATCCAGGCAGAAGCCTCAAGCCTAAAAGAACTCAAGCACCCACATACATATATTCAACACCTGAAATCCGTTCCAATATCAGGCAAGATTGAGATTAGCTGCTTAGTAACAAGTTCCCTATCTCCACCCGTTTCCTTCATCTCTGCTCCCTCTTTGCCACTAAAGGCTGCAACTGATATTTACCTTAACTGGATTTTATGTATTGTTGAGGAAAGCAGAAAGAAACTCCTTAAAGTCTGATTTGCCTGCATTTTCATGTCTGACACTTTGGAGTCACAACTTTTGAGAACATAGAGAGCTATGTACATTTCTACCCCCCAAAATGTAAATTCACAAATATTCAGACAACTCCAAATATAATTTCAAAGAGAGAGCTAAAATGATCCCATTTTGCCTCAGATGGACTTTCTATGGGCAGTGTTTTCATGCTTCTTAGAATCATTAAGGATCTTAGATGTCAAGAAATAAAGAAGAAATTAAATTTGGAGGGACATCACACACACACTTGGAGAACTGTCCAGACGATTTAGGATTTTAGAACTCAATAAGTAAATTCACTTGTGGAGATATTTTGCTGACAGATTATTAGGAAATCCTGGGTTTCCTTGAGGAACTCAAGTTCTTTTATAGCACAAATATGAATGCATATAATTCTCAGTGCTTAACACTCATGTGAAAAATAATGTCAAAATACTATTTTGATTGAAATTTTCACTTTCAACTGATTTATACGGTGCTGTGTAGAAAGCCTAAGTTGCTAGATTTTAGGTAAATATAATAAACAAACTTGTTTATATATTAAACAGCACAATCGTAATGCTGAAGTTCAATATTTCTGAAAATGCAAGCATACCTTGGGTTTTAGAAGTGTAGAAACATTCATGAATAACACAATCAAGAAGGTGGTTGCTTCACTTATGAATTGTAAAATAAAATAAAATAAAAATATAATTCTCAGAGAAAACAAACCGCTATACATACATTTCAATATAAAATTTAGTTCGAGATCATTTATCCTTAAATGAACAGATAGTTCTCTAGTCGAAGTAAATATTTCTGGTATGGCAGCATGTTTCTTGAAAATATTACAGAAGAAGTGATATACTAGAGAGATACATTTGAGGATTTAAGTTCCATACAACAACTTAAATGATTGTGCAGGCAGATCCTTACTCATGAGGAGTTTCTAACTGCTTTTTGCAGTGCAACCCTCTTTAAAGAGAGTCACGAGAGATAAAGAAATGTCTATAAGTAGGATTACACTCAATATGAATTACATATGAAAGAAAGACTACCTCCAGTGAACTTCATTATAAAAGAACCAAAAGACATGGCAGATGAATGGATAACTTGGAAAGAAATGTCACCATATACAGATCTGTTACTTTTGGAATCGATTTCCCCATGCCTTGGAGAGCCTTGTGCTACGTGTCAGTGTTCATTCCTTTAGGTTCATTTTGACTAGCTCTTACGTGAAAATGTGCATTCTTTCATTTCATTGGAACAAACAAACTTCTCTTTAAAAAGTAGCTTATTACCCTATGGTGGCAAAGCAGTTTTATTGCTTTAGCCCCATAGGTTTTGTTTCAGACAGGGTACATGCCCTCAGGAAAGCATAAATGGACTGGAATTGTAAGAATATCTATGTCCAAATAGAGTTACATGTTAATCTCTCTGAAAGGAGAGAGAAAGAGGAGCAAAGGAGTATTGTCAAGGCCTCTCTCAAGAGGATTCAGCATCTGAAGATTGGAGTATGTCTCCAGACTTGTAGTCTAGTGGCCCTAAAACACAGAAGATCTCAACCCATCCACCAATTGGCAATTCAGGCCTGAAGACCACACAACCCACTGTTCTTGGTCCTGTTCAAGGCTCACTGAGTAACCTTCTGATCATAATTTGCCCTTGTGAGAAGACTGGCCACAGGGAGAAAATATATTGATCAGCAAGCATTTTTGGATCCTCTCAACACATTCAGTTCTCAATGTAAATTAATAGATTGGCTTTCTGGTTTTTATTCATCAATCTCTATTAGTCTGTTCTGTGCAAGTCTGCCCCCTGAGGCAAATTTGTTCCTGATTCATTGACAAATGATATTTTGAAGTTTGTCAGGCCAGGGCCAGACTCAGAAGTGAGTAAATTCTCTAAGGGAACTTGACCTAAGTGTGTGCTTTTTCCATTCGGGGAGGCAAGAACCCTAGTTGTTTTATGTACAATCTGTTATTTCTTCTGTCTTCTGTCTTTATAGCTTTGACTAAGGATATATCTCTACACATGCTTTCGGGCACACAGCTTCTCAAGCAGTGTGATAAAGCCCAGTGACACAGTGTAAAAGCTACACATGTTGATGCTGTCAGGGTGGACAGCTGGGATACAGTGGGAATGCTCGGGCCAGTTGCCACCAGCCACATGCCGCCTCCTTCATTTATCCTAGAATGTCGTGTTACTGATATTATTTTCTAGGATATGAACAACATCGGGAAGCACTTACTTAAACTACTCCACTGCTCAGTCACTTAATAGATTCACATTGTTTTCATCATAAAATAATAAAAAAAATCATGACCTTCAGTCCTTTGACAAGTTTTCTCTTTTTTACCCCCCTGATGTTATCTCTTATCAAAACTTAGCCATACCTCTCATCCTTCTCAGTTAAATCACCTATCACCTAATACATTCCTCTTCTCCCTAACTCTCATCCTGACTACAACCATAGTCACTCTAATTCTGGGACCACCCCCTTAATGAACCTAAACCAGAGGCAAATTGACAGAATAAGTAGCCAGTTTGATTGTCAGCTGTACTACAAAGCTCGTTCTCCAGTTCTTACATAGTAATAGAAATTTATGTGAGTACATCCTACCTATCCAAAAATCACATCTTTCAGTCTCCCTTGCAGTTAGGTGTGGCACTTCAGAGTTTAAGCTGAGGTAATACTTTACTTCCTGAAAATTAAGCACACCCTGGGGTGTGCTTAAAGTTGTCCCTCACAACTTTACAAAAATTCAAATGTTTTCAAATTCAAGTTTTTTCTTCAAAATATAGACTGCACTTTTCCTGAGTAAACTGGTAAATGTACTTTTCTCTACCTCGTTACAATCTTGAAGTTATTCCTTATAGTTTGGCTACATGAACACTTTGCATACATTATCTCATTTCAAAGGACAAAAATGTTTTACAGTGAATGGTGGCAAGAACTGTGAAAGGTCTAAGATTTTACTCTACTTTCAAGTTAATGAGTTATCCTGATACAGTGTCATAGATGCTGGCAGAAGACATGAGACTTCATGAAAACAAAGGTCAGAAACAAAGAACTTCATTAGTCTTGGCATAGCAAGCAGCATGAGCTTCACATTCACATTAGTTCTCCTGTCCCCAAGGGTCTCGAGGGCAATATGTAGGGGCCCAGGTCTATGCTGCATACACAGTGGGTTTCTGTCACTGAATTTAGGAAACCCCTAATCTTTTACAATGAGCTAGAAGCAAACCCACACTTGGCCCCAGAGGAAGACATAATCTTTGTTATACAGGTCAGGAAACAAATTTTTCCTTTCCTGGAGAAGGAGACACTATCTCTCTGTCTTCTCAGGCTGTTTGTTAAACAAACATCCTTAAAAAGAATTTGAAAACAAAGGTTTTAGTGATTCTGCCCTCAACAGTTACAGATGCATAGAGAATTGTCACCTAAAAAATGACAATGGTCAGTCTTCAGCATGGGCTCTACGAGGAAAGAAATGAAAACATCAGATTGAAGTAACTTCTATTCCCTTCCTCCTCCCCACGAATCCCCTGCCCAGGACCAAAGAAAAGAACAAGGGCAGTATTAATGATGTTTAAGGGAAAAACAAACTGTTTGCACAGCTGAAGTGGACAGAAACATCAGGTAATTATCTAGTGAACTTGGGTTAAAGAGTCACTTAACTGTGCTCTGAGAGACAAGCTCCAGTCCATTATGCAGGTAACCCTGTCCCTCATGCCTCAGCCTCCAACAATCCAGAGGACAAGGATTTGAAAGTGGTGCTGGGAATAAGAGGGTCTGTCAGACACTTGAATAGAGCAGTCTGGTGAAACATGCGCTTAGGGAACCAACTTGGGCACCCAGAGAAACAAATTATTTCAAAAGAGAACTCTGATTTCTTTCCTTTCTGTGGTAAATTTTTTCCTTTTTTTCACTCTTCTCCTTTTCCCTCCTCTACCTTACCCAAGCTTATATAACCCACAAGCTGACAGCACTCACTATATGACCAGAATGATTTTAAGTGATATGAACTCATTTAATATAACAACACAATGAGGTAGATTCTAGCGTTGTCTTCCTTTTACAGAAGAGGAAATTGAGGCATAAAAAAATTTAGTTATCTTCTCCAAAGTCACACAGCTAAATACATTGCATAGTCAGGATTTAAATGTAGAAAATTTGACGCCAAAGTCCATGTTCATCACTACAGGAGATCACCTCTCAGTGTTAGCACCCTGTTGTGTGATTTCCATAACCTTCTCCATGCCAAAAGAATAATATACAAAGACATAGATACCCAAGTAGGGATTTGGGAAATTTGGGGTGTTCATTTCCTAAAATTGAGATTATTATACCCTCTTATTTTCTTGCTCTTCTTATTTAAAAACCTTCCAAAGTTAACTGACAGAATCCAATCTACACTTTCTAAGTGTAGATATATGATATTCTTTGCAAGGATGTACCATAATCTATTCAATCATTACTCTATTCATGGGCATCCACCTTGTTTCCATTACAGATATCCCAGCAGTAAACTCCTTATACATAAATCTTTATAGAGCCATGCTTTTATTTCTATGGGCTCAATTCCCAGGAGTAGGTCTGCTCTCTATATTAGATAAACAATGCCAGACTGAATTCTGAGTCACATTTCACCAATGACATATGAGAGTGCCCTGTGTTCACATCTCCATTAGGATAAACATAATTGCTTCTTTTAAATGGCAACAATATGATGGGTATAAAGTGATTTCTCACCGTTACTTTAAGCTGCGTTTACCAAGTAGTGAACTTCAGATTCTTAACAAATGTAACTGACCATTTGGATCTGTTCTTCTAACAATCACAGCTAAATCTTTTTGTGCACTTTTAATAGGTCTGTTTTTTTTAATTGGGTTTAAATTGTTAAACTGCTCATTTTTAATAAGGTTCTTTTTTTTAATAGGTTTTTTTTTTTTTTTTTTTTTTTTTTTTGCGGTATGCGGGCCTCTCACTGTTGTGGCCTCTCCCGTGGTGGAGCACAGGCTCTGGACGCGCAGGCTCAGCGGCCATGGCTCACGGGCCCAGCCGTTCCGCGGCATGTGGGATCTTCCCGGACCGGGGCACGAACCCGTGTCCCCTGCATCGGCAGGCAGACTCTCAACCACTGTGTCACCAGGGAAGCCCTTAATAGGGTTTTTAAAATAGGATTCTTTCAATAAAGAGCTCTATTATTTATGGCCTCTTTATTATAGATATTAGTCATCTTTTTTCATTTGTATTTTAATTTTTCCCCAAATCTTTCATTTCTATTGAATTTATTTATGGGAATTTTTATACAAAAGGTTTTTTTTGTTTTTCTTTTTGTTTTTGTTTTTGCGGTATGTGGGCCTCTCACTGCTGTGGCCTCTCCCGTTGGGGAGCACAGGCTCCAGACGCGCAGGCTCAGCGGCTATGGCTCACGGGCCCAGCCGCTCCACGGCATGTGGGAACTTCCCGGACCGGGGCACGAACCCGTGTCCCCTGCATCGGCAGGCGGACTCTCAACCACTGCGCCACCAGGGAAGCCCCAAAAGGTTTTAATTTATAAATATTTGAATACATTTCTGTTTTCTTTCATACATTCTGAGTATCATACCTCTAATAAGAGCTCTCTAATCTCTAACTCTTATACGAACTAATATACATTTTCTTCTAAGATTTTTAATGTTTATAGTTTTAATCTATATGAAGTCTATCTGTATATAAGATGTGAGGTAGCTTATTTTCTTATTTTCTTTATTTTCTAAGCTTATTTTCTTCCAAATGGATAGCCAATTGTGCCAGAATCTTTTATTAAGTAAATCATGCTTATTCTATGAAATTAAATTTTTATCACATACTAAATTCTCCTATTTGGTGGGATATATTTTGGACATTATTCTGCTTCATTGGTCTATTTGTACATTTTCTTGTGCCAAATAACACTGCAATCAACAATTTCCTAAAGGCTGAAAGAGAGGAGAAAGGAAATAAGCAGCACTTTTTACAAACCAGCAAAAATAAATAGAAAAAGGGAAAACAGAGTAGCATATATAATAAAACAAAATCAGATAGAAGGCTGTTGTTACATGAAATGTGAGCATTTATCTCTTTCAAGCTTTGCTGCTATTGTCTCCATTGTGGCTAGCACAAGTCATCAAATCACCTGGAGAGCTACACTAAAGTATTTAACTATTTTATATCATAAATAGTAGAGAATCTTTTACAAGAGCATGGTTTATCACAGGCTACTTTGATGTATTTTTGGAAAATCAACATCACAATAAAGTAAACCTTTTTTTAGACTGGAGATACTGAACCAATGTCATTATTTCTATCATATGCCCCAAAGATTTTGTAGTTGACACTATGTTATCTGAAGACTATTTTACTTTATTTTATTTATTTTTTTATAGAGCAGGTTCTTATTAGTTACCTATTTTATACATATTAGTGTATATATGTCAATCCCAATCTCCCATTTCATTCCACCATAACCAACCCTCCCTCCGCTTTCCCCCCTTGGTGTCCAGACATTTGTTCTCTCAGTCTGTGTCTCTATTTCTGCCTTGTAAATAAGATCATCTATACCGTTTTTCTAGATTCCACATATGTGTTAATATATATTTGTTTTTCTCTTTCTGACTTACTTCACTTTGTATGACAGTCTCTAGGTCCATCCACCTCACTACAAATAACTAAATTTTGTTCCTTTTTATGGCTGAGTAATATTCCATTATGTATATGTACCACACCTTCTTTATCCATTCATTTGTCAACAGGCATTTAGGTTGCTTCCATGACCTGGTTATTGTAAATAGTGCTGCAATGAACACTGGGGTGCATGTGTCTTTATGAATTATGGTTTTCCCTGGATATATGCCCAGTAGTGGGATTGCTGGGTCATATGGTAATTCTATTTTTAGTTTTATAAGGAACCTTCATACTGTTCTCCATAGTAGCTGTATCAATTTACATTCCCACCAACAGTGCAAGAGGGTTCCCTTTTCTCCACACCCTCTCCAACATTTGCTTTCTGTAGATTTTCTGATGATGCCCATTCTAACTGGTGTGAGGTGATACCTCATTGCAGTTTTGATTTGCATTTCTTTAATAATTAGTGACGTTGAGCAGCTTTTTATGTGCTTCTTGGCCATCTGTATGTCTTCTTTGGAGTAATATCTATTTAAGTCTTCTGCCCATTTTTGGATTGGGTTGTTTGGTTTTTTTTAATATTCAGCTGCATGAGCTGTTTATATATTTTGGAGATTAATCCTTTGTCCACTGATTCATTGAAAAATATTTTCTCCTGTTCTGAGGGTTGTCTTTTTGTCTTGTTTATAGTTTCGTTTGCTGTGCAAAAGCTTTTAAGTTTTATTAGGTCCCGTTTGTTTATTTTTTATTTTATTTCCATTACTCTAGGAGGTGGGTCAAAAAAGATCTTGTTGTGATTTATGTCAAAGAGTGTTCGTCCTATGTATTCTTCTAAGAGTTTTATAGTGTCTGGTCTTACATTTAGGTCTTTAATCCATTTTGAGCTTATTTTTGTGTATGGTGTTAGGGAGTGTTGTAATTTCATTCTTTTACATGTAGCTGTCCAGTTTTCCCAGCACCACTTATTGAAGAGACTGTCTTTTCTCCATTGTATATCCTTTGTCATTGATTAGTTGACCATAGGTACGTTGGTTTGTCTCTGGGCTTTCTATCCTGTTCCATTGATCTATATTTCTGTTTTTGTGCCAGTACCATATGGTCTTGATCACTATAGCTTTGTAGCATAGTCTGAAGTCAGGGAGTCTGATTCTTCCAGCTACTTTTTTCCCCCTCAAGATTGCTTTTGCTATTTGGGGTCTTTTGTGACTCCATACAAATTTTAAGATTTTTTGTTCTAGTTCTGTAAAAAATGCCACTCATAATTTGATAGGGATTGCATTGAACCTGTAGATTACTTTGGGTAGTAGAGTCATTTCACAATGTTGATTCTTCCAGTCCAAGAACATGGTATATCTCTCCATCTGTTTGTGTCATCTTTGATTTCTTTCATCAGTGTCTTATAGTTTTCTGAGTACAAGTCTTTTACCTCCTTAGGTAGGTTATTCCTAGGTATTTTATTCTTTTTCTTGCAATGGTGAATGAGATTGTTTCCTTAATTTCTCTTTCTGACCTTTTGTTGTTAGTGTATAGGAATGCAAGAGATTTCTGTGCATTAATTTCATATCCTGCAACTTTACCAAATTCATTGATTAGCTCTAGTAGTCTTCTGGTGGCATTTTAAGAATTCTCTATGTATAGCACCATGTCATCTGCAAAGAGTGACAGTTTTTCTTCTTTTCCAACCTGGATTCCTTTTATTTCTTTTTCTTCCCTGATTGCCATGGCTAGGACTTCCAAAATTATGTTGAATAATAGTGGCGAGAGTGGACATCCTTGTCTTGTTCCTGATCTTAGAGGAAATGCTTTCAGGTTTTCACCACTGAGAATGATGTTTGCTGTGGGTTTGTTGCATATGGCCTTTATTATGTTGAAGTAGATTCCCTCTATGCCCACTTTCTGGAGAGTTTTTATCATAAATGGGTGTTGAATTTTGTCAAAAGCTTTTTCTGAATCTATTGAGATGATCATATGGTTTTTATTCTTCAGTTTGTTAATATGGTATATCACATTGATTGATTTGCCTATATTGAAGAATCCTTGCATCACTGGGATAAATCCTACTTGACAATGGTGTATGATCCTTTTAATGTGTTGTTGAATTCTGTTTGCTAGTATTTTGTTGGGACTTTTACATCTATATTTATCAGTGATATTGGTCTGTAATTTTCTTTTTTTGTAGTACCTTTATCTGGTTTTAGTATCACGGTGATGGTGGCCTCATAGAATGAGTTTGGGAGTGTTCCTTCCTCTGCAATCTTTTGGAAGAGTTTGAGAAGGATGGGTGATAGCTTCTCTAAATGTTTGATAGAATTCAACTGTGAAGCCATCTGGTCCTGGACTTTTGTTTGTTGGAAGATTTTTTATCACAGTTTCAATTTCATTACTTGTGATTGGTCTGTTCATATTTTCTATTTCTCCCTGGTTCAGTCTTGGAAGGTTATACCTTTCTAAGGATTTGTCCATTTCTTCCAGGTTGTCCGTTTTATTGGCATAGAGTTGTTTGTAGTAGTCTCTTATGATGCTTTGTATTTCTGTGGTGTCCGTTGTAACTTCTCCTTTTTCATTTCTAATTTTATTGATTTGAGTCCTCTCCCTTTTTTTCTTGATAAATCTGGCTAAAGGTTTAACAATTTTCTTTATCTTCTCAAAGAACCAGCTTTTAGTTTTATTGATCTTTGCTATTGTTTTCTTTGTTTCCATTTCATTTATTTCTGCCCTGATCTTTATGATTTCTTTCCTTCTACTAACTTTGGGTTTTGTTTGTTCCTATTTCTCTAGTTCCTTTAGGTTTAAGGTTAGTTTGTTTATTTGAGAATTTTCTTGTTTCTTGAGGTAGGATTATATTGCTGTAAACTGCCCTCTTAGAACTGCTTTTGCTGCATCCAATAGGTTTTGGATCGTCGTCTTTTCATTGTTATTTGTCTCTAAATAGTTTTTGATTTCCTCTTTGATTTCTTCAGTAATCGCTTGGTTATTTGGTAACGTACTGTTTAGCCTCCATGTGTTGGTGTTTTTTACATTTTTTTCCCTGTAATTGATCGCTAATCTCATAGCATTGTGGTCAGAAAAGATGCTTGATATGATTTCAATTTTTTAAAATTTACCACGGCTTGATTTGTGACCCAAGATGTGATCCATCCTGGAGAAGGTTCCGTGTGCACTTGAGAAGAAAGTGTGGTCTGCTGCTTTTGGATGGAATGTCCTATAGATATCAAGTAAATCTATCTGGTCTATTGTGTCATTTAAAGCTTGTGTTTCCTTATTAATTTTCTCTCTGGATGATCTGTCCATTGGTGTAAGTGAGGTGTTAAAGTCCCCCAATATTACTGTGTTACTGTCGATTTCCTCTTTTATAGCTGTTAGCATTTGCCTTATGTATTGAGGTGCTCCTATGTTGAGTGCATATATATTTATAATTATGTCTCCTTCTTGGATTGATACCTTGATCATTATGTAGTGTCCTTCCTTGTCTCTTGTAACATTCTTTATTTTAAAGTCTATTTTATCTGATATGAGTATTGCTACTCCAGCTTTCTTTTGATTTCCATTTGCATGGAATATCTTTTTCCATCCCCTCACTTTGAATCCGTATGTGTCGCGAGGTATGAAGTGGTCCTCCTGTTGACAGCATATATATGGGTCTTATTTCTGTATCCATTCAGTGAGCCTGTGTCTTTTGGTTGGAGCATTTAATCCATTCACATTTAAGGTAATTATCAATATGTACGTTCCTATTACCATTTTCTTAATTGTTTTGGGTTTGTTTTTGAAGGCCTTTTTCTTCTCTTGTGTTTCCCACTTAGAGGAGTTCCTTTGGCATTTTTTGCAAACCTGGTTTTGTGGTGCTGTATTCTCTTAGCTTTTGCTTGTCTGTGAAGTTTTTGATTTCTCTGTTGAATCTGAATGAGATCCTTGCTGGGTAGAGTAATCTTAGTTGTAGGTTCTTCCCTTTCATCACTTTAAATATATCATGCCACTCCCTCTGGCTTATAGAGTTTCTGCTGAGAAATCAGCTGTTAACCTTATGGGAGTTCCCTGTATGTTATTTGTCCTTTTTCTCTTGCTGCTTTCAATAATTTTTCTTTGTCTTTAATTTTTGCCAGTTTGATTACTATGTGTCTCGGTGTGTTTCTCCTTGGGTTTATCATGTTTGGGACTCTCTGTGCTTCCTGGACTTGGGTGGTTATTTCCTTTCCCATGTTAGGGAAGTTTGCAACTATAACCTCTTCAAATATTTTTGCAGGTCCTTTCTCTCTCTCTTCTCCTTCTGGGACCCCTATAATGTGAATGTTCATGCTTTTAAAGTTTTCCCAGAGGTCTCTTAGGCTGTCTTCATTTCTTTTCATTCTTTTTTCTTTATTCTGTTCCATGACAGTGAGTTCCACCATTCTGTCTTCCAGGTCACTTAACCATTCTTCTGCCTCAGTTATTCTGCTATTGATTCCGTCTAGTGTATTTTTCATTTATTATATTGTTCATCTCTGTTTGTTTTTTAATTCTTCTAGGTCTTTGTTAAACATTTCTTGCATCTTCTCGAACTTTGCCCCCATTCTTTTTCCAAGGTCCTGGATCATCTTCATTATCATTATTCTGAATTCTTTTTCTGGAAGGTTGCCTATCTCCACTTCATTTAGTTGTTTTTCTGGGGTTTTATCTTGTTCCTTCACCTGGTACATGGTCCTCTGCCTTTTCATTTTGTCTATCTTTCTGTGAATATGGTTTTCATTCCACAGGTTGCAGGATTGTAGTTCTTCTTGCTTCTGCTGTCTGCCCTCTGGTGGATGAGGCTATCTAAGAGGCTTGTGTAAGTTTCCTGATGGGAGGGACTGTTGGTGAGTAGAGCTGGGTGTTGCTCTGGTGAGCAGAGCTGAGTAAAACTTTAATCCACTTGTCTGCTGATGGGTGGGGCTGAGTTCCCTCCCTGTTGGTTGTTTGGCCTGAGGCGACCCAGCAGTGGAGTCTACAGGCTCTTTGGTGGGGCTAATGGTGACTACAGGAAGGCTCATGTCAAGGAGTACTTCCCAGAACTTCTGCTGCCAGTGTCCTTGTCCTTGCAGTGAGCCATAGCCACACCCTGCCTCTGCAGGAGACCCTCCAACACTAGTAGGTAGGTCTGGTTCAGTCTCTTATGGGGTCACCCCTGGGTCCTGATGCACACCCTACTTTGTGTGCGTCCTCCAAGAGTACAGTCTCTGTTTCCCCAAGTCCTGTCAAAGTCCTGTAATCAAATACCGCTAGCCTTCAAAGTCTGATTCTCTGGAAATTCCTCCTCCCATGCCGGGCCTCCAGGTTGGGAAGCCTGATGTGGGGTTCAGAACCTTCAGTCCAGTGGGTAGACTTCTGTGGTATAATAGTTCTCCAGTTTGTGAGTCACCCACCCAGTGGTTATGAGATTTGATTTTATTGTGATTACGCCCCTCCCCTACTGTCTCATTGTGGCTTCTCCTTTGTCTTTGGATGTGTGGTATATTTTTTGGTGAGTTCCTGTGTCTTCCTGTCAATGACCGTTCAGCAGTTAATTGTGATTTCAGTGCTCTCGAAAGAGGGAGTGAGCGCACGTCCTTCTACTCTGCCATTGTGAACCCTACCTATGTTATCTGAAGACTATTGATAGGTGACTGTCAACTAAGTGACAGCTGCTAAGATTTTTTTGATGGCATTATTTAATCTGAGGAATACTGGTGGGTAAAAATAAAATAAATGACAGCTGTTCAGGGTACCATTTTGGCGTTGTTACCTTCCCAGCAGTTTTAACAAGGAGAAGGATGATTTTCAACTAATCAGAAAAATGATTTACCTACTAAAACATGTTTCTTCTCTTGCTGTTTTGTTTCCTGTTGGACAGCTTACATTCTACATCTGGCAATCACTTTGGATGTGTGAAATACTATGGTATATGGAGTATATTTTTCATCCTTGTGGATTTGGGGTGGTTTTGTCACTACCATCACCATTGCTATTATTTTAGCGATATTATCTTGGAAAATGCTTTGTTTAAGGTGAAGTTACATAAACAACAAAGAAAATAACTCCTATAAAAATCCTATAGAATTCCTATTAGCTCACCTATACTCACCCTATAACATCTTGGTAATGTCAGCCTTATTTAAGTAAAACTTTTCAGTAAGTTCAGTTTCTCAAGTATATGTACCCTTTATTTAGTAAAATGGTTCATTAACAATACGGAGAAAAGTAGAATAATAGGCATTGCTGTCATTCCTCAGCATCTAGTCCTGATTTTATTTGGAGTTTAAATTGCCTGATGTCCTCACTTTAATAATTGCTGAGGCTGACTTTTATGGATCTATCATGAAGAACACTTCAAGCTTTCAAGGCAATGTCATTTAAAAGACAGAAAATTAGATGCCGATATGCCTAAGTAACTGCTAATAATTAATTAAAATGAGTTTCAATTAGTGAGTTCTTTAACATCTCACCCCTTTCCTAAAATTGTTAATAAGGTAATCAGTAGGCATTATTTTGAGCATTGTAGTATTAATACATATACAAGTAATGATCTTAGTCTATGTTTAGTTAAAAAAAAAATCAAAAGCATCTACTTCATGCAGAGGAGATGCTATACTTCTATCACCCTAATGGTGTGAAAATGTAATGATGTTTTCCTACAAAGGAAAACCTCTTTTCTTTGATGTTTGAGCTTGGTTTCCATTACCACAGCCTCAGTAAGCTGAGAAGAAAACACACATTACCCACACTATCAAAGATGCCATGACTGAGCTGCTGACAAGCATATACTTAATTGTAGGATTTTAAATGATGTCTCTGCTTTTGATTTTCATGGTGACAACTTTTTACTAAAACAATATAAGCAGTACTACCTAAAATCAGCAGATGCAATGTCCTATTACTTCATAGAGGTATCCACAAAAAAACAGTAGAAATCATAAAGATGCTCAGTCTAAATGATGAATCACTGTATTCTGTCATTTTTGTGAGTTTACTCTGAAACACTCAACTTGACATAAACATCTTAAACCTGTTTGCATAAGTATAAAACTCCCATTATTCCTAGAAACACAAATTAAATATAGCCTAAATGATTACAGATTAAATGTATAAGATATTTTAGTAGATGTTATGCTTTTCCAATCCAATTCAACTGGGATATTCCAAATTAAAAGGTATTCTGTAAAAATCACTTCTGTTAAACACGGAGAGAGAAAGAGAGATGGAGGGGGAGAAAGGGGAGGGGGAGAGAGAGGGAGAGGGAGAGAGAGAGGGAGATACCATGGCATGAAAACAAGAGTAACTCATCTTGCAAGGTTATGGTTAATCCTTGTGAGGATTAAGTTAGATAACACATTGCAAAGTATGTTCTTCCAAAAAATACTGTATTATTTATCAGCTCTATAGATAAGAACAAAATATAAAAAGTGAAGATCTTGAGGTTTATAATATCTTATGGAAATGGGTGGCGGGGTGAGAGAAATCAAAGAAGAAAGACCAAGTAAGAGAAAGAGAGAGAGAATGAGGGAGAGAGATGAAGAGCTAAACGTGGAAGAAGAGGACAAGAAGGCTGGGTTGAGGTGGTGGGAAACCCACTTCAGTGGAAGCCATTTGAGCTCCTTTGACCAAGAATGTCTGCATCCCAGGGAAGTCTTAGTGTTTGTGACAGTGATGCCTATCAGACCTTTCAGACAGTGAACAAAATAGAATTCTTTGTCAAAGAAATTGAATAAGCCATCACAGGACCTCAGGTAGATTAATATATTCAGTGTGCCAGTGCATATTAGAATTCTGGGCATCCTAAATGAATTCTGATTCTTGAAGCCCTCATTGTATGAATTCTGATCAGAGGTAGTGGACAGGAATAGAGAAATTTCATCTGCTCTGCCAGGTTTACATTGTATATTGGACCCTCAGAGGATGGAGATATTGGCCTGATTCCAGGAGTTTGAGCTGTCCTGCTGAGAACCCAGTGGATAAGAATAGCCAAAATTTCTGGACTGCTCTTCTCTCGTGAAGACATAAGCCTCTCAGAATCATTTAAATTCCAGAACCTCATCATAATAAAGTTAATCCATTAACTGGAGTAGCTGTTCTCCAACTCAGGCATGCCAGTTACATCATGGCCCAAATCTATTCCTGTTAGTACTTACTAAGATACTGAATATGTTGCTAACATATATGGCTATAAGAATAAAGTTCTGGTATGCATCAGAGAGGTATACTTAAAGCAACATACAGAATTAAATGATCCATCATCTTTTACACCGATATCATCCCAGGCCCCCAAAGTAACCAACAGTTCACAATGGCTAGCCCTACGGATTTACTAGAAATGTCAGCTCTTTCTTTATTGGTATCAGTGATGATCAGTTAACCTGCAACTTTTTCCCAAGCAATAAACGTCAAGCAAAGAGTAAAAATATGGACTTATGGATATCTGGACTTATGGCAAAGCAGTAGGAGAATTTTACCATGTGTTGTCTTCATTACCTAGTCTACTCTGGGAGCCAGTTGTAGTACTCACACAGCTTTTCCCCAAAATATGTTACTCCTATGCTGCAAAACACATACTACTCCATGCTTCTTCCATTATCTTCCCTTATTTCTAGTGAAAAAAAAAGAATCCTAGTTCATGAGATTGACACTGTATAGCATGTCATTTCATCAGATCCAAATTCAAGCAGTACAAAAGACTCCAAGTGAGAAATCTCAAATAAGAGAAAATCGACAGACTCTCTTAGGAGTTTCAATATATTGAGAGTAGATTTATAAATTTGAAGAAGAATTTATGTTTGAATTAGTGATAACTACAGAGCAAAACAAGCATATGAAAACACAGCAATTCTTAACTTCAGGAAAACAGAAGGTTGGGTCAAAAAGAAAAGTAAGAGTTTACTAAATGGCTCAGCTATAAATAGACATAAAAGCTGTAAGTGACTTGGTCATTTAATGTAAGTCCAGAGAATTGATCTGAACAAAAGTAACATATAACTACATTGGAAAAGTGCATGTATATGATGAGGTCAGTGGTGGTGCTGTGAAAGCGAGCTGAATCTACATCTTCTAAGTTATTTTTTATTTAGCAAAATGACAGTAAACATTAAAATATTTTAAAAGTTGCAACTAGTTACTTATAGAAAGTAGGAAATGGTGGGGGAGAGCAGGGAGAGATTATTGTCATTCACAGCAAGCTTAATTTGACTTTAAAATTATTTTCACATATAATTTTTATAAAACTTTTTTTAAATTTCAAAAAGCAAACTATTTGGGTCCACTTCAGCCCCCATCCACTCAAACTCAAAATTCAGACACCTGCTCTACCAACAGTCCTTGTAAACTCAAAATATCTAGATGCTTTATTTAGCAGATGACAACCCTTGATTCTGTCCCTATGTCTTCAGAGTAAATCAAAACAAAATTTTGAAAGACAGTATTTTAGCATGATTTATGATCTTTGTAATATTTTCTTTTAAGACTTCACAACTGGAAATAAATTTACATATGCCAAAACATTTAGTATGTTTAGTTTTCTTCTTTCTGTCATAATAGTCATTGAAAAATATGAAAACTGAATCTCAAAACTTTTATTTTCTATTATTCTTGACACCCATTATATTTTTATTCACATCCTCAGCTTCCCAGCTCTTCAGTGTAAATCATATGGGAGCAGTAGAAGTTATTGAGAGCTGCTGAGTAAGCCAGATTCAAAATATTAACTCACTTTTTAACTCCAATCACATTAATTGCCTTACATTCAGCATTTAATGTATGTTGTTGTTGCATTTATGCCTTATCCTTTTGCTATCATTCATTCACTCACTCATGTAGTTATTGAAGCCCAGGAACTGTGATAACCACTAGAGAATTTCCATGTATTAACTCCTCAAACAGATTTTTGTTCCTGTTAGACAAAGACCATGTGTTATATTTGCTTAGAACTCCTTCATATAGTGCTCAACCTATAATAAATACATAAAACCTCATTAATAAGTAAAATTTGTCTTCTGCCATTTGGATTTAGACAACATTAATATATAATATGTAATAAAATAAATTATAATATAATATATGTTAAATATAAAAGGGACTGCTTCATCTAACTTTACTTTTTTAAGTAGGCAGCTCTACTAGTCAGGTTTAGAGTTAGTGACCATTTCAAACATCCCATGTGGATCAAGACAATTTACTACATATAAGCAACTTCTAGTATTTTGGAAGGCTATGAAAAGTCACAAGTAAAATATTCTTCCTGTCACCATTTATTAAATTATGCCAGTGTTGACAGATTGCCAGTGTTACCATTTAAAATATTAACCAACATTCAAACTGTCCTTAAAGGACCATCTATACACACCACCCAAACCACATACAAAGTTAAACAAATATAAGTAACAAAGCTAAGCTGCATATAAACAGAATTTGAAATATGATATAAAATATTAATTTAATGTTGCAAAGAAAGCAAGTTTGAGAGGCTACATAACAGGAACTTCTATAGGCATTGTTTACCTTGAAAGAGGAGAATTCAGAAATGAAAATGTTCTCATTGCTGATAGGTGTTCCCAACACTTTTTCTTTTCCCATATTTGGATGTATAAAACAATAGCTTATGAGATAATATATTGGTGCCAAATTATTAAGTTCTCCCTATATTTTTTCAAACATGTGTGGTTCATCAAATTTGGGTCAAAATTTGGGACCACTAAGGACCCAAAATAACTGTAAACCAAGAAGGATCCCACTGACTTCTTAAATGCCATGGTCTGATAGGACCCTGAAAGAGCTAAATTGAGGCAAGGGTCAGATCTCAGAACTGAATAAGGACAAATATCTACTTAAAAGTTCACAGAAGTCAATAACCTGGTTATCAAATTTTGTAAATTAATTTCTATTTACTTTATGTGGGTGGTTGCCTTTCATCTTCAGTGCCAATGAAACCTGACATTTCATCCCTAGAAAAAAAAATACTTATGAAGCATAATGTGGTCACAACTACTTCATAAGCAATTACTATGAACAATATTCTGAGCCACAAATATCTATAAAACACAGATCTCCTAACAGCTCACAATATACAGGAGACTACATATACGAGACAAATTTCTGGAAGGCAAACAAGAAGCATATTAGAAAATCATAGAAACCCTTAGATAGTCTGCCCAGAAGCTTCAACCAACAATGAAACTTGGAATTCATGAACTGAAATTTTCTGTGACTTATGTCTTAGGTAATTTATATATTCAACTACTTTTTTCTTGTAGCGCACCTCTCTTTTGACTAGATAAACCAGAAAACTTGAGAAAAAGCATGTGACAAACTAAAATTAGTTGAAAATGACTATCTTATTTTTACATCTTATTTTTCCTCACATATTATAGAATAGATATAACTTTGATGTGTTTTGTGAAATAATACCATGCTATTTTACTTGACTTTGTTTACCAAAAAAGGGTGAAAATAATAATTGATAAAATAAAGATATTTCACTTCAATTCAAAAGCCCTAAAATTTGTTATTCTAATAAATCACTCCATCAAGATGAACATACAACAGAGCTTACAGCTCTGAGAGCTTATTTTGGAAAATAGGTTGGTCTGGTATCATGATATTCAAACATTTGAAAGATTTTTGTTTCCCCTGAATAACATATTATTTGGCACTATTTTCATTCTTTTTATGTGAAATTTGACCCAAATTTGCTTTCTTATTTGTATAAAATTCTTTTGATATCTCACTTGAAAGAAAGAAGATAATGATGTAGCAAAGTAGCATCCCTTTTCTACAATAAACAAGCTAGAGACTAGCATCTTTTGATTATGCTTTATGATGTGCAAATCCTGATTATACAAAGGTTTTAGTTAAATTACAGAGTGCCAAATCCATGACAGAGAAATTTAAAATGATTATTTGGTTTGCAAACTGACTCAAATAAGAAAATATTCAATACTATTCTTTAAATAAATAGTATAAAATGCTCTGAAAAAAAGAAAATAGCTAATTGGCCCGGATTTTACAATAATGCCTCTAAAGGCAACAAAGAGGAGATAATGATCTTCACACACAGTGCTCTAGGGATGCTTAAAATTTAAACTATTGAGAATGCCATTTCTCCCTCACCTTGGATAGTGTTCCTAAAATAAAACATTTCCTTTTCATTTGCTAAGATATGATACTCGTTATGTGCCCTTTAAATTGGTTTCATTAAAATCCATTTGCCTTAAAGGTAATTCAGTATCAGAAAATCTATTAATACACTACACCATATTAATAGGCTAAAAGAGAGTAAAATATGTCTATTTCAATAGATGTCAAATAGAAGCACTTGAAAACTTCAACATTCACATAAGAAGAATGTCCACTTTTGCCATTATAATTTAATATTTCCCCAGAAGTATCAGTCAATGAAAGGAAAAGAAAAGGAAAAGGTAAAATTCCCATGACTTGCAGATGAAATTTTATATACCTAGAAAATCTCAAGAAATCAATACAAAACTATAATAAATAATAAAAATCAGTAACATGTCTGATTATAAAATTAATGCTCAAAAATCAACAATTTTCCCATGTATAATCTATGACCCACTAGAAAAGATAGTGGAAAAAAATATCTTGCTTACAATAGCAAAAAAAGATAAAATAGCTAGAATTTTTTTTAATGTGAAGAACTTATAAGAAAATATTTTAAATTTACTGAAATACAAAACAATTTTATTCATGGATAGTAACAGTCAAAATTGAAAAGATTCAACATACACTAATAGGATTATTTTGGAAACTTTATAAAATAAGACTAAAGTTCATCTACAAATATAATGTCACAGTATCCAGAAAAATCATGAATAAGATGAATGAGGGGTGACTTACTATATATTAAAATATATTGTGAGGCAACAATACTTAAGTTACTTTGGTACTAGGGAAATATTAGACAAACAAATTAAACAGAATAGATACCCAAAATAATATGAAAATATACTTGACATTAAAGGTGGTTTTTCAATTAGCAGGAAGAAAGGAATTTATTCAATAAATGAACTTGACACACTGTTTAGCAATTTGGAAAAAATAAATGTAGATTTCCCCTTTATTCCATTCACCAAAATAACATCCAAGTTCATCAAAGAATGGTTAAAAAGTAAAAATATTAAATGAAAAATATAATTGTAATTTTGGTGTAGAGTAGGCATTTGTAAATAGGAAACAAAATCAAGAAGCCATTCAGAAATAGACTGATAACCTTGGATAAATTCAACATTTGAGTATGGTAACAAAGTATCATAAAGTCAAATGATAAATTAGGGAATATTTTTTATGCATGACAAAAAATATTATTCTTAATTTAAAAATTCATAAAAATGAAAAAGGAATAAGTAATCCAACTTTAAAAAATAAAATAAAATAAACAAAATAGGAAAAAAAAGAGGAAAAGGCAATTCCCAGCTAGAGGTGGGGAGAAGGTCATAAAAAATAAGTTTGCTCTTACTTCCAATTTTAAAAAGCAGATGAAAACTATAATGAGATGCTGTTTTTCATCTATCCTATTAGGTAATTCAAAAGTTACCTTATACCCTGTAGTATCTGGTGTGAGGAAAATGAATAAATTGGTAAAATACTTTTTTTAAAGAAATTTGACAGTGCCTCTCAAAATTGGAAATACATATACTTTTGACCCAACAATTCTGTGGCTAGAAAGTTACCTTATGAAAATTTTAACACAAGTATCCCAAGATATGTTAAAGGGTATTTATCACTGTAAAATTAAATAAAATAACCAAAAAGTAACTATAAATTCTTTAAATGCCCCTGATGAAAGACAGATTATATAAATGAGACTGTATTTCTTGGAAATCAATGTCAGTATTTGAAAGAATTAGATACTCACTGATATAGACTTATACCCAAATATTTTTAGTGAAAAATAGAAAGTGCAGAACTATGGCAATATTTGTATATACTTTTGTAAATAAAAAAGCTACATATATATGCATAAATTTTAATTTTCTGGAAAGTTCACAAGAAACTGTTCACAGTAGTTTCCTTTGAGGAAAGCTTCTGAGAGTAGAGAGATGTCTTTAAACTTCTATTTACATCTCTCTGTACTGTTTAAACTTTCTAACCACATGCATATCCATTTTTTTAGTTGTAGACATAAACTGATTTTATGGAAATATGGTCCACTTTTGTTTTCTTTTCCCTATTAAAAGTAATAAATGATTTTTAAGTCATTTTCTTTCTGTTACACAAATTGATGGTAACAAGTATTCGTAAGGATGTAAAGTACACCCTGATACACTGCTGGAGGGAGTATAAATGGATTCAAACTTTTGTAGTCTGGCAACAGGTATCACCTAGAAATTCTACTTCTAAAAATTTATCCTAGAATTAGGATAACTAGGCCCCAGAGAAAGCAATGACTAGCAGTGTTCATAATAGTCAAAAAGTGAAATATCCTAAAGGACTATTAATACTGTTGGCTTCATAAATTATGAAAAATCAAAATAATGAAGTTAAAATATAATACATATTTATGATTATTCATATGAAAACATCTGTGTGCATTCCACACCGGCTTGCAAACACTCCCAAAGAAGACTATATATATGTATATAGTCTTCTCTCTATATATATGTACATATATATATATATATGTAACCCAAACAAATTCAAACTTTATAGTCCTTTCTGTAAGATATATAGAAAAAAATGATAGGAAATGAAAAAGGAAATAAAAGAACAAAATCTACACAAGAATTTTAATGTAAAAAGAGGTTGTATATTAACATGCATAGTATAATCCCATATGATTAAAATTATTTACAAATTTGTATAGAGGAACGATGTTCACAGAAAAATTAACAGTCGTTATCTATGGAAAGTGGGAAATTTTTTATTCTCTTTTTATGTCTGTGTATTTTTCCTGAATTTTCTATACCTCTAAATGATATATTCAAATCACAAAAGAATTATTAGTATTAAGTTTTTAATCATATGCCTTACTATGTAAATAATGAAAAAACATTTCATCATAAACTATAACATAAAACTATTAAATTTTTCATAGAAGAAATTACATTGAAATGTTTCTAAAATATATTAAAACGAAAAAACTAGGATTAGAAGCCTATAATCCCCACCAAAAAACCCAAAAAAATCCCATATTTGGAATGGTATTTATTCTACCTGAGGCCTTTACATAATTATAATTTCATGTGGGCTCAAATTTCCCTAAGACACAATGCCTGTTTTCAAAGTGCATATAAAATCTAGATGGACAGCAAAAGATAAATACAAAGGTAATTATTTCACAGGATAAGACAGAGTACCTATGCCACTGGAACAATGGAAACAGCAAACTTATTAGTTTTAGGGAGTACCATGTACTGGTGCGTGAGGGGCCAGAGAGAAAAGGAGGAAGTAATCATGGAGGATGAAGCATTTCAAAGCCCTTGAATAATTTTCAATCTTCTCTCCCACTTTGAAGCTTTACTAGGCTTTGGGGATAACTGACGTGGTGATGTTCTTTTCTTGTCTAGAAAAATGTACAGGGCCATTATCCTAATCAACGGGAACTAAGACACATGCAGATTTCCTAGGCAGAAAGTTACTTGCAGATGTCTCATCTCCTAACTCAACTCATCACATTATAACCCCAGTATAAACTTCTAAAATAAACAAAGAAAAAATTCAATAAATACATCTAGTCTTACTGTCTAGTTTTATAACTCACCAAAAAAAGTTGACAAAATATGAACAAGTTTCTCTATATTTTCACCACTAGTAGGTTAAAAACTATCCTAGCCAATTTTTATTGCTACACAGTAGAAATTTTCAAGAAATTACTCTTCTCAGCTCTGCCAATCCCGT
The DNA here is from genome assembly GCF_949774975.1 of Lagenorhynchus albirostris. Taxonomy (NCBI): domain Eukaryota; kingdom Metazoa; phylum Chordata; class Mammalia; order Artiodactyla; family Delphinidae; genus Lagenorhynchus; species Lagenorhynchus albirostris. The sequence goes on from NC_083102.1 coordinate 63,595,797, forward strand.
ATCATCTGGGAACTTTCTTAAAAATTTTCCATTCATCTATGTCTAAGACCTTCTATCATTATTTCAATCTGAGAAAGGAAATACAAAAGATATATATAAATGAGGAAAAGATTTACTTACCTTACTTTATTGTCAGCTGCAATTTTACATTTTCTCTATCTCACTCTAACTTGAATTTCTATTCTTTCTGAGAATTTTCAGATTATGAGAAAAGAAAGAAAAGTCAATAAATAAGGGGCATTTTAAACAGCTGCTATATTCATATTTTAATGCTTTATTTTAAAAAGATATTTCTAAACAAAAAATATATCTATCTTAAACCATCCACTAAAGGAATTAGAAAAATACACTACACATTCTTGAAAGAGAGGGAAAAAAACATAATTCTAGGATCTAATTCTTTTGTTCCTTTTCCATTTGACCTGTGTAAGTAATAGCCAGTTAGGGAGAAACACTTAAAACCAGGGAATGAAAATCCTTCCCCGAAGTCAGTACCAGTGACAAAAGGCAGGGGATCTCTTGTCTGCAGTTTCCTTTGGTAAAATGGTCAAATTAGCTTTTTGTCTTCATAATTGGGAACGAAAAATATCATGCATCTGTCTATAGCATCAACATCTACCTTCAACGTTCTTTGATGTTGGCTCACTTAATTATGCTTTGTGTTACATTTCCCTTCACTTTCTAGGCCTAGGCTTCCCATGGGCAAGAGGATTATCCCAGTATTTACACAAATCAGTAGTGCTAAATCTTGCCCAAACAAAGATTTAGAGGGATTTAATAGTTATTTCTTAAGACTCTGGCTCTTTGGAAGCTCTTCAGTTCTAGAAAACTGAGTTGTAAACAACAACATTTAAGATGGTATTAATAAACATGTATTTTACTGATTATTAATGTGACCATGATGGAGCATCTATTTCTCTCTCAGAAAAAGGTTAATCTCATTGGCAAAGCAGCCTAAAAATGGCTCCCAACTTTATACTCCTAAGTATAATGGACAGAAATCATGTGTATTAGACAGCAAAGGCTTGCAGTCAAGTTTAAGGGCAAAGGACATGGTAATGATTTACTCAAACAACCAAAGTACTGTCTTCGTTATTAGCATACAGTTAGAACAATTAAGACCACACTGTAAATTCTATCTAAAAATAGGTCGAAGAAAAAATTCATTCCTAAACGCACTTGGTGTATTACTTCTCAAAAGATTTTCATCGCTAAACTAAACACAGATGTTAAATCAGAACCTGCCATTTTGGATTTTACTCTTTAACTTCCCATCCCACCATCTCTACTGGATTTGTCCAAAGTCATTGCTCCCTGTCTAGCCTGAGCAGAGCCCGATTTCTCTTCGCCCATAATGTGCTCACTAATCAGTCTACTTTGGCTGTCTTCCTTAAATAGTCCCAAACCAATCATAATTGTTATAAATACTTCCTTTCTTTCTTGTCCCATCATTTTATAATCAACCCTGAGAAGATCCCCCAAATATGGCTTCACCTATCCTCAAGGCCCCAAATGCATTCTTGCACACTAGTCATTTTGCATACCATAAAAATAGTTCAATTCATCAAAAAATTAAATTCAAGAAACCATTTTTGAGTTGCCTAAAATATTATACATATTACGTGGTGAGAAACAAAAATGAATAAGACAGAGTGTTGCCCTCAAAATGATTAGTGTTTATACATAAAAGAAAATCAAAAGAATAATTTAAAAACAAAATTTGAAGTATAGTAATTTGTGTTATTTATAAGAGGGGCCAAAGAGAATGTGGCAATAAATTCTGATGGGGACAGAAAGACAATGCTAGGGATGATGAGTCTAGAAAAGAAGACTGGACCCTGCCCTAAACTGTGTTGTATATGCAAGAGGGGTTATCAGATGCAAGTTGCCAGATTCTACCTGTTTTTAAAATATCGTTCTGAAAGAGACATAAGAAATGAGGAAGAGACTAAAAGAAAGACTAGAGTCAAATGCTAGTTAAGTAACAGAAAAAGTAGAGCTGTCATGGAGTTTATAGACTTGCAGTTTTGATGTGATACCATCAGGGTGGGTCGAGTATAGGCAGAAGGAGTTGTCATTCTATTTAGATTTTTTAAAAGGAATACCCATGATGGCTCTCCTTGGCTGTAAAGCTTTTTTTGGAATTGGCTAAAACTCCACCAATTAGCAATTTATTTGTATTAAAAAGTTTAAATGTAAAAAAATTAATTAAAAATAGAAAGTTTTAAATATAAACACTCCTGGTAAGATTAGGGGGCTATCAGTAATTCATAACAGCGTAAACTAGCTCAAACAGATCGCCTCCCCATTAATATCCCAGGGAAAATTGTTTGGGAACATTCGGAGGGGGAAGAAATTATAAAACAACAAAGGGGGCTTCCCTGGTGGCGCAGTGGTTGAGAGTCTGCCTGCCGATGCAGGGGACACGGGTTCGTGCCCCGGTCAGGAAGGTCCCACATGCCGCGGAGGGGCTGGGCCTGTGACCCATGGCCGCTGAGCTTGCGCGTCCGGAGTCTGTGCTCCGCAACGGGAGAGGCCACAACAGAGAGAGGCCCGCGTACCGCAAAAACTAAATAAATAAATAAAGGTAGAGGAAAAAACATACTCTGGCAAGAGCAGGCCTGGATGGCACACTAAAGTAGAATCTGGGGGCTACAGAAGTGTAGCCTGAGGAACTTGAGGACTAGGGTGGTGAGGGTAGGGCCATTCTTAGCAGGGTGCAAACCTGGTGCAACCACACATGTCCTCCATCAATGTTCAGTGTAAACTGATTCTCTTTTCATGAACAAGAACATCAAGAGCCACCGTGAAGGGAAAAAGTAAAAAAAAAAAAAAAAAAAAAAAATTGCAGCCTCAGAAGAATATCTATGATAAAGTGGAGAGAGCTCTACATGTTTGAAGAAGAAATGCTGACATCTTTTGTACAAACAGATTGCAGACTAATCTTTTTTGTTGTTTTTTAAGCAATAGATGGCAGAAGCAGCTTTCCTCTACACTGGACAACATCCTGAAGTCTCTACCGAGCATAAATAGTGACGGGTCCAGGGGAATGGCCACAATTCCCAATTCCCAAGACTGACTCAGAATAGTTATCAAAAGTAACTTCACAATATTTCTAAAGTCCAGTTCTGAGTGTCACTGATTTAGGATTTTTAGTTTCAAGAATTCAGAGACCTACACATATAATCAAAGCAAAGAAAAAAAAAGCTACTGTGTTTCTCCAAAGAATCTCCTAAAATACATTTTTTTAAAACAACACAAACCTTTTGAGCTGCAATCAGTATCAATTTCCATACAATTAGCAATCTCATTGGCACTATAGAATCATTATCATGAGTTCAGGGCATCAGTAGAAGTTCTCAAAATCTCTAAACTATTTACATTTATGGAATTGCTCTGCCTATTTTCTCCTTTTATTTAAATTCTTGCATAGGGCTAAAGACTTATGAAGGAAGCTTTTGGATAAAAATCACTAACTGTATATTATGGGGGGTGGGGGACTAAAATATGTCCTATGGAATGGTTATTTCCCCTTCTAGATAATGACTTTAAGTAAAACCTGGTCCTTTGCAATTGGAACTGTGGTATTACCTAACTGGAAGTTTAAACACTGCAAAAGTAATTATACAAAAAGTTTCTGGCTTAAACATTCTAGGACTACACTGAAAAAGTAAAAAGCTGTGTCACATGTTAAACAGTAGGCCATATCCTTGTTGTCCGGAATATAGCATAAAAGTCAATGGGTCCTTGTGGCTTATTTATTTCTTCCAATTTGGATTCCTTTTATTTATTTTTGTTGTCTGATTGCTAGGACTTCCAATAGTATATTGAATAAAAGTGGCTATTTCAATTAAAAAAAAAAAAGTCAGTGGGTCATTAGGACAAAAGCTAGTTTCCTGACTTCTGTTTCTGCTCCTCCCAATCTACCCAAATAGATGCATTCTTCAAAGTCACTATCAGTATCTTCTCCTCCATGAAGCTTTCCCTAAATTCTCTAGCCTCTCCCAAATTTGTCCATGTTAAGTTTTTTCATTAATCTTTTGAAATTAGTCTTACTCAACTTAATTTTAGATGTGTTAACGGTTTGTCTCCTTAACTACAGTATAAGCTTCTTTAGCACAATGCCAAGCAAGTACTAGATATTTGGCAAATACCTATTTGTTTGATTTGTTATCTATCTCTGATCATTTCTTTCTTGTCAACCCTGGTGTAAACCAGATCAGTTGGGCAATTTAGCTAGATTGATGGTTTTTAAACTGTGCTTCAAAGAACCTCTCAGAAACTGAAAGGGAAAAAAGAGGGCCCAGAGAACAGAGCCCAGGCCAGCTTCATAGGAACCCCTCACTGCCTTTGAGGAGACAGACGTGGTATATATACAATGGAATATTACTCAGCCATAAAAAGAAACGAAATTGAGCTATTTGTAATGAGGTGGATGGACCTAGAGTCTGTCATACAGAGTGAAGTAAGTCAGAAAGAGAAAGACAAATACCGTATGCTAACATATATATATGGAATTTAAGAAAAAAAATGTCATGAAGAACCTAGGGGTAAGACAGGGATAAAGACACAGACCTACTAGAGAATGGACTTGAGGATATGGGGAGGGGGAAGGGTAAGCTGTGACGAGGCGAGAGTGAGGCATGGACATATATACACTACCAAACGTAAGGCAGATAGCTAGTGGGAAGCAGCCACATAGTACAGGGAGATCAGCTCAGTGCTTTGTGACCGCCTGGAGGGGTGGGATAGGGAGGGTGGGAGGGAGGGAGACGAAGAGGGAAGAGATATGGGGATATATGTATATGTATAACTGATTCACTTTGTTATAAAGCAGAAACTAACACACCATTGTAAAGCAATTATACCCCAATAAAGATGTAAAAAAAAAAAAAGGTAATGAAAGTGAGCTAAACGATTTAGCAAAGAATGAATAGAATTTTGTGAATGATTACTTGGAAAGAGTTACAGTCATCTTTAATTGCCTTTAAATTTGAAGATTTCACTGAAGTAGAATATTAATGAGTACTTGTTGACTGGTGATACATTTGTCTTTTCTCCAGTCTTAGAGCCCCTGATTGTTATCCTACTACCAACACATCACAGATTTTTTATGAAATTCATAGGCTTGCCTAATGAAGGAAATTAAAATCTGGCTTCAATATCATTTAGTAATTAAATCTCAGCCTGCTTAAATTAAAATAAACAAATCAGACAGTGCAATCTATAGAATTCCTAAGTACTTATCTAATATTTGTAATTATCTAAAATTACTGTTCCTTTAGGTCTAACAGTTACCACCTACTTTCTTATGCATTTTCTTGATATAAGATGTTCTACTGCTAGGCAGCTTCCTGCCCTAGGTAATATCACTTGTTGAAGCAGGGAACACATCTGCTATGCTTACCACAGAGGTTAGCACAGTGTTCAGCACAGACTAAACATTCAAAACATATGGATTTGTTGAATGGATGAAAATTTTAATAAATTAACATCAGAAAATCATTTTCACTAATGTTAATAGCTTCCAGTATAGTTCAGCCATATTCATATTGCCTCTTTCTAAGAACACTCTTGTAATTTTCTCCATCATATCTCAGACACCCAATCCTTCTCCAGGGAAGGCAAAATAATATGCTGGAAAACAGCATGGACTCCACAGTCACACAGCACTGAGTGTGCATATGGACTCCAACACTTGAACTTAAGCAAATCCTCAAATGTCTCCAATTCATAGACATCATCTCCTTACTGGCCTTTCAGGGTCACTGTGTGTGTTAAATAGATAATATATATATGAAAGTTCATGTCCTAGAGCTTGGCAGTTGGTAGGCATCAACAAGTGTTCCATTTTCTTCCCTCTCTGCAGCATGCTTTTCTGTATGTCCAGCTTTATTTGGATCTGGTACCTATAGAATGGTTGCTTTAGAATCCCAGTCCAGAGAGCTCTGCTTCTGGAATCCACCTCTCCTCTACATCAGCCAATAACCAAGCACTGGGCCCTTGCCACCATCCTGAACCAGCATTAGATATCCTTCATTACACCAGCAAAGGAATTTAAAACTCTTAGATTACAAAACTCAGAGAATTCTAATCTGTTTCTTCCATTTATTCAAAACTCCTGAAGGGAAAGCCAAATTTGGCAGTACAAAGTTTTAAGTTCTTTGTATTTAATCAAAGAATGCACTTCTAGAGGTAATAGAAATTTTGATCTAATTAACACTCACTACTCTCTCTAAAACAGACTTTTAAAGTTACTGGCTGAAATTTCCTTTCTTGAGTTGTATCACCTTTAGAAATCTGAGTAATTTGAAATCTTAGTACCCACTACTATTTCATTGAACATTTCCTCAAAATCTTAGGTAACTCAATTTCAACATAAAGCATTAATTAGCAATTTATACCTTCTTAATGCCATAAGTAACCTTTATTCAGAGGTTACTGACATAGTTATGTGATGTAACCAAGTTAAAATTCAACCTTAGATACAGGCAATTATTTTCAATCAGGTCCTTTAACAGTAGCTAAATAGGCACTTGTATTACTTACATTGTAGCTTATTTCCCCACAGAGAGTTAACAACTGTTGTTCCTCTGTGTGGCCATCAGGCTTAAGAGTTTTCTGTAAAAGCTAAGTCAAATGTATGTTCATCCTGTAACAGAAAGTAGGGAATAACTGCCTGCTCTCACAACATAACATTTAATTTCTGTTTTAAAAAAATAGCTCCCATCTGTCCCAGTGAGATGCTCCATACAACTGTCTTTTTCCTTGGCTTTGCTCACCTCCCTTCCCTTTGCCTCAGTTGCTTTTATTCTCCAATCCATATTCTATTACTGATTACACACTTAATTCTCAATCTCATTCACTTTACCATTGAGAGTATTCTAGAATGATTTTCTCTAGTCCTCTCATTGATATTTCTTTCTCAATTACTTTAATTTCCTAAAAAGAAAGCAAAGGAACAATTTTCACCAAACTGGAACTACCTCATGAGTACACTGTAGTTTATAGAATCCCATGTCAGATGTTTCACAGAAAGGTATTAAACCACTAAAAATGCTATAATAATATTCATTGATTCACTTATTCAAAAAATATGTAACATTTTTAACATTTCAATGAAAAGATTTCCAGATTCTCCTTCACTTTACCTAGCCCAGAAAATAACGAAAGTCTTTCTGATTTTCAATAAAACTAGGATGACCCCACATTCCACTCTCATTTAGTTACATGTATAATTATTTTTAGAAACCATGACTCTGAATATAACTGGATAAGCAGAGTGCAAAACAAAGTCTTGTTGCTCAATGTGTCTCAGTTCTTTAAGCATGTGAAGTAGGCAGCAGTTTCCAGTGTTGCTACACGCAGTTGGATTTCATTCTACTTCTTCACTCTACAAACTCTCATTGAATATGTACTATATTCTAAACACTGTGTAAGATTTGAAGGGTGCACTATTGAAGAACTGGAGTTGCTCCTGCTCATGTCAGCTGAAAGTCTTGTAGTCTTACAAACTGTGATAGTGAAATGGAGGAAAAACACAGGATAATTTGAGAGAGTAGGACCAGGGGTCCTGGTTTAAACTATCCATGATGAGGTAGGACTTGTGGGGATCAAACAAGACAGCTGATGCAAATGAACAATCCCAAAATAGTGGATAACTATGATTAAATAGCATCAAGCAACCATTTTCTGTAGTTGGGAAGGTATGAAAATGTAGGGAGTTCATATGGTGGGCAGGATGAGACAGCATGTGTGATAGTGCTAACACAAAATGTCGAGAGGCTCAAAATGGGCCTCCCAACATTACACAACTGTAGGCTACACACAGGGGTTAAAAATGTCTTTCCCCCCACCACACATGGTGACTACCACTCCACAAAAATACCAAGGTCTTTGCTTTTCTACCACCTTTTAGGCATGATTTACTTTGAGAACAAGTTCCAAAATCAGGAGGCCCTAAATCCAACCAGAACTTTCACCATGGTGAATTATAGTATCATTGACATGTTTGTCCAACATGCATGAGGAAAGGATTAAAGGCTAAACGGAGTCACTGAGAGGGAGGTTAAAATGTCCCTCCCCCTCTCCTACCACATTATTAACAGTCTCAAGTCCTCCTTTTCTGGATAGTGTCTCAGATTATTATAAGATGCAGGACAAATTGGAAGAACATTGGAGAAGGTGCACACTGGGAAATTTTAACTAACGTAAGTTTCAGAAAAAGGTTGCTCATTGGAAGGAAGGTCAGTGGACAGAATGAACGCCGTCCGTTCTTAAGTTTCTTCGTACAGACTCATATTTGTCACCTTTTCATTGCACTGGAACCTCAGCGCACTAAATTCATGAGTAAAGGACGACTGAAGGGCCTATTAGACAACTGCTAACAAACCCGCCACATCATTTTGATTTTTAGCCAAATTTAAGAAACACTATTACTATAGAGAAAGCTAGCCAAGTTTATACAACCCTGGACTAACAAGGTAAAGCATGTCTTTCAAAGCACAGAAAATTTGTTTCATTTTTATTCAATGTCTATTAAATAATTTGGTTAAAAATTGTTAAGAAAATTTGAACTTCAAATATTAAATTCTGAAACTGATATATTGCTAAATATATTATAGGGATTCAATTTCAACTTATTATTTCATCTAGATATTTACTCTTGTGTTAGAATGGTTTCCACAAACAGACTGTAAATTTTTTAAAGATAAGTAGCTGCATTCTTTTCAATGCCTGACAATAGTGCCTCCAATAACATATGCATATAAAATACTTGTTAAATAAATACATGGTAAGCCAAATTTAATTACAAAACCAGTTGCTGTCAATAGCATTGTCTCACACATGTTAAAAATTCCTTGGGCTGGGACTTCCCTGGTGGCACAGTGGTTAAGAATCCACCTGCCAATGCAGGGGACATGGGTTTGAGCCCTGGTCCTGGAAGATCCCACATGCCACGGAGCAACTAAGCCCATGTGCCACAACTACTGAGCCTCCGCTCTAGAGCCCATGAGGCACAACTACTGAGCCCATGTGCCACAACTACTGAAGCCTGCGCGCCTAGAGCCAGTGCTCCAAAACAAGAGAAGCCGCTGCAATGAGACGCCCACTCACCACAACTAGAGAAAGCCCACATGCAGCAACGAAGACCCAACACAGCCAAAAATAAACAAATAACTTTATAAAAAATAAAAAATTTCCTTGGGCTTCCTGAGAAACCAGTAACCATATTTTTAGTTTCTTTTTCACAAAATTTACTCTTCTGCCTGTCAAAGTTCGAACAATGAATAGCCTACCTTCTTCGAATGTATTCTGAAAAACTCTTTACCATTTCTCTTCCTTGCTTCTCTGGGACTTCTCATTTTGTTTTACTTTTTTGTCCTTAGTAAAGCATCAACGAACAAAGGACAAAATAAGGGCAACAAAACAATTGGGTGATGCCTTTTATTTCACAGCTCTGCTCATCTGCTGCACAAATTGCAGAACCCATGGTTAATCACCGCACACTCCTGGTTCCCAGGGCACTCGTGGAGCTTCCCATATGGTCTGTTCAAAATGGGGACTCATACATATATCAAATACAAATTATGCAAAGAAATGTGATCATATAGTGGAACCAAGTCGTAAGAGAAAAATACCTGTTCAACAAAACAGAAACCTACTTTAAAAACTCTCCACGTTCTCTGTTCCCAAGGCAAAGCAATAATGAGTACACTATATAAATCTTCATCCTAACATTAACTAGGATAATCTCTCAGACATACTCAACTGGAAGCTTTCATTTTCACTCATCCAAGCAAAAGAAAAAAAGTTTAATTGATTACTTCCATTTTCTTCTTCTTTAATGCTTTAGGCTTTTCAGATCTTGCTGCTTACTCTGGGTGACTTAGTCCCTCTATGGTAAAGTTTTTAAGTGTTTTTTTCCCCAATTTTATCTTTAGGCTTTAATCTGCCCCTTTTCCTAGTGGCTTAAATAGACAATTTTTAGCCTTAGGTTGGGTAACCACACAGTTTATGGTTCAAACTAGGGCACTTTTGAAAGTGAAAAAAAGCACAAAGCAAAAAGGATAGTGCAGCAGCAAATGAAACAGAGATTGTGCTGGGAAAACTGGGAGGTACAGTCACCTAACCTTAGGGTTTGCTTTTTGGTCAACAGAAAGTTTCTCCCACAATTTTTAAGGTTCATCGGAAGAGTCACTTACATAACCAGAAACTGTTTGACTGTAAGTTGGATCCTATTTCCTACGTATATCACTTTTCTAATGGCAGTCAACTGAGAAAGGCAGTTACAAAAATACTAAAGTTTTCATGAGACACTTTCAGTAACAAGAAGGCATGGAGAATAAAAGAAGAAAAATAGTTTTTTGGTGCAACTATGTGCTAGGTACCAAATCTATGGAGAGAGAGGGAAAGTGAGAGATTAATTGCATCTTCTTATCAATCCTATAATTTAGATATTAATGTTCCTATTTTAAGAAATGAGCAGCCCATACATAGACGGTGTGAATTACTACAAAATAATCCGTGAATTACTACAAAATTTTGCAAAAATAATCTGACAATACCTATTGAAAGTTTTAAAGTGCCACCTTTAAAGTGCCTACTTAGCGATGTATCTTGTAAAAAAGGAAAGCACCTACACATAATGATGTATGTACAAAGAAGTTTATTACAGTATCGCTTTTAGTGGCAGAAAAAATGAACCAATTAGAAATCACACCAATAAAAGCATACCACAGAATAATGTGTGCAGTATGATCTTGTTTTTGTAAAAAAAACAAGTAAAAAGTAAAAAGATCATGGGTTTTGTGAAAAAAAAAACATATGTACAAAAGTATATATGATTTATTTTATTTACTCAAAAAAGATATTTTGAGCTCTCAACATGTGTTAGGACATGTTCTATGTGCTACATTGATGTATACTTGTAGTAGCAGAGAAGATTATTGAGGATTTGAATCAAAATATTTATGACATCCTAATAACAGGACTGACAAGGGAGAAGTCAGAATAATAACTCTTCATTCACCTCAATGTTTTTTCTGACAGGATATAACAAATATTATTAGTTTTGGAACTTTTAAGAAACTGATGCATCTCATATATGCAGAAACAAAAGCTCCTTGCTCTTAAGTAACTAAATGAATTGACCCTCCCGGATACAACTAGAAAGTGGTCAACTTGAGTTCAGATCGCTGGCTAACTCCTGGGGCCCACAGGAGGAGCTGTTGCATTACAATCAATGTAATGCTTAGAGATTTAGCAGTTCATTCAAGATAAAACAACCTAGAAGGAAATGGAAAGAGATACGAAGTAAAGTTAAAATAAAAGCTAATTTTCGTTCACATACAAGTTTGAGATGCTTCCTTCATTTTACCAACTTTGGTCCTAATTTCCGTAATTTCATACACTACCTAAAAGATTTTCTACAACAGAGGTTAATAACTTAATAGCTGTGCTATAAATAGCACAGTTCTCTAAGAACTGTAAAATCAATGTGAGCTCTGGAAGAGAGATGCTTTTTTTTTTTCTCTCTCTCTTTTGCGGTACGCAGGCCTCTCACTGTTGTGGCCTCTCCCGTTGCGGAGCACAGGCTCCAGACGCGCAGGCTCAGCAGCCATGGCTCACGGGCCCAGCCGCTCCGCGGCACGTGGGATCTTCCCAGACTGGGGCACAAACCAGTGTCCCCTGCATCGGCAGGCGGACTCTCAACCACTGTGCCACCAGGGAAGCCCGAGAGATGCTTCTTAAGTGAACGGGAACAATTAAGATAAAAAAGTTAAAGGCAGACATATATTCCCTCTAAGTCCAGCTTTAATATTGGGTACTGTGTCAATCACATAATTAGCATGGATTCAAAAACTTCAGTCTCTTTCTACATGTATCAAAATTATACCAAGAAACTCCAGAAAGCGTGGCAGACTGAGAGATCAACAAAATATACAGCAGGTGCTGCTTGAGTCGAAGTCACAAAGAACAGGGCTGAGGGAGAAGGAGCACAGAGAACTGGAGGAAACCATGAACTCTCGATCCAGGAATAGAATCAAAATGTAGCTGAATCTCAGGCAAATGAGAACTGGGATTTGGAAAGTCTGGAGCCAAGGCGATTGGACCCATAGCTCAGCAGCCCCATGGTCTCCTGCCTGTGCTCCTCTCTGAGGTTGCACCTGTGCCATCCTCATCCTGCCAGCAGTCCACTCAGCCAGCCGACCTCCTGCCCAGCCTAAGAAGGCTGCCGGCCTCAGCTCCTTAACATGGCCCTCAGCTCCAGTAAAGTGCACTGATTAATAATGGTCCCTTAGTTCAGATTTTTATGGGGGAAAAAAAGCATTCTGGTGGGATATCCCAGCTGGCTTAATAAAAGCCTATTGTACCACAGTGTGTTACAACCCCTGGTCAGCCTGTGGAATGGCTGTCCGAGGACTAACAGCTCAGTCCTGAGTGCATGAGGACCACACCCACTCTGAGCACTATGGGTACAGAAAGACCTAAAGAGAGGTATGTCTTTTACATCTCAAAATTTTATTTCTGAGTCAGTCATTTGGAATTTGTAAAACTTTTTCCTCACAGGAAAAAAAAAATCACAAGAAAGAGAAATAATCTTTAAAGCAAACAAAAGTATCAGTTGTCTACTGTGAGTTAAACACAGTGATAGGAACTTACATTCATTTTCTACTTTCATTTTATTTCATTCATACACCAACTCTATGCAACTTATTGTTCATGAGGTAGTTTATACATTACGATTGGGCTCCAAAGATAACTATCAATATCTTATTAAAATCAAAATATGTATTAACCACATCCAAAATAGAATGAATGGTAACCATCATCCAAATCATTGTTTCTGTAGAAAAATATATCTCAAGTTCCAGCCTGAGCTGTTAACAGCACATTTTCCCCCAGTGAGAGCAAGAACTCCATCTCCTTCCTCTCCTACTATGTTCTGTTCAATAGTGAGGCACATCAACTCTGGACCATAAGTCATCTAGTGCCCATTGCCTGAGAGAGAGGCTTTGGGGTGAGACACGGACATGAGAAGCAGTTGGCAAAGGTGAATATGTGTTTTACAGTTTTTTATAAAAAAGCATTGTGGGGGGCTTCCCTGGTGGCGCAGTGGTTGAGAGTCCGCCTGCCGACGCAGGGGACACGGGTTCGTGCCCCGGTCCGGGAAGATCCCACATGCTGCGCAGCGGCTGGGCCCGTGAGCCACGGCCGCTGAGCCTGCGCATCCGGAGCCTTGCTCCGCAACGGGAGAGGCCACAACAGTGAGAGGCCCGCGTACCGCAAAAAAAAAAAAAAAAGCATTGTGAGGGCTGAGGAAGAGGATGAGGCAGTAAGAAATAAAGTTGGAATGAAGTTTGCATGTTTTCCCCCCTAAAGTTCCTGCTTCTTTTCCTATACATTACTACTTCCAATGTTAGTATTAAGAAATGGTAAAGTATGAAGATGGGGGACAGCAGTAAGACGCCGACCTCTTTGCTATAGCTCTAAACGTGCTCAACCTATGAATAAAACAGAAAGGGACAGGAGTGAGAGAAAGAGAGAATTTTGCTGACCCTCTCTCAGGAACCCATTTGTAAATGCAAGGACATTCATAAGTCAGGCATATGCAAGTCAGGGACTGTGGGTAATTGGATCATATAATATGACATTCAGCCCTGACTTTTTTCCCCTCACCTAGTCTCCTGGTTTTATATCCTACCTGGATATAAGATAATACGGTTGTACACGAGTGACTTGAGTTAAAAAATAGATGCATAAAATTCTCTCAAGCTAGATACTCAGCAACCTAAATTGTGAGGCACTCTTCAGCCAGAGACAATTTCATAGAGAAGAGAAATGAGGCACTGTATTACACAAATGGAAAACAGCCTTTATTCCCTTATTAAATTTTCAAGGAGTTGCAGGGAGATTTAGCCACAAAGCTCACATTATTTAGAGGATTTAATTATTGTTTGTTTCTTTCTTTCTTTTTGTCTCCAAATAAAAGCATATTTCATTACATGGAGAGGTTTAATGTTTTTCAAAAGGTTCAGAAGAAAAAAAAAACTTTTCACAAAAGCAAAACCATACTCCTTATTATCTATACAAGTTAAGAAAAGCCATTCTTGCTCTAGGATTGGACGTGAAAAGAGGGGGAAAAAAATGTTCAGGTGGCATCTCCTCAGCTTACTCTTTGGTAGCTATGCCTTTCTAAATTTTGGAAGTTGGGTCTCCCACGGCATGGTCTTACAGAGGGAGGATACTATAAGCCTTAAGAAAGTGATTTCTAAATGCAAGGTGCCCAGAATCACTTAGGGAGAATGTAGAAAGTACAGATTCTCTGGGTCCCAATCCAGACACTCTGGAAGCCAACCTCCCAAACTTGAATAAGGTCAAGACCTTGAATAAGTTCTCTCTGTGAATCACTTACACCCTAGACACTTTTCCCCAAAAAATACATATTTGAAAACCATTCATTGACTTAGAGATTTCTTTTTTCTTCTCAAAGTGTGATCCTTGTATTATCTTCAAGCAGAATCACTTAGCATGTTTGTTAAAAATGCAGATTTCCAGACTGAATCAGATTCTCTGTGGGGTGCAATCCAGGAATCTTTTCTTTTAATAAGAACATTTCAAAGTAGATTAGTTTTCTATTGCTGAATAAAACGTAGTGGTTTATTAGCTCACAGTTCTTTAGATCAGAAGTCTGGTGTGGCTCAGCTACTTTCTCTGCTTAGTGTCTCTCAAGGTTTCAGCCAGACTGGGAAGCTCTGGTGAAGAATCCCCCTCCAAATTCATTTAGGCTGTTGGCAGAATCCAGTTCCTACAGATGTAGGAAGGAGGTTCCACTTTGCTGTCTGTCAGCTGAAGGCTGTCTCAGCTTCTAGAAGCTGCCATCACCCCTTCTCAGGTAACTCCTTCTACAGTCAAGCCAGCAACAGCCGTCAAATCCCCCCCTTGTGCTTAGAGTGTCTCTGATTTCCTCTTCTGTCATCAGCCAGGCAGAGCACTCTGTTTTAAGGGCTTATATTAGATCAAACCCACCAAGATCATCTCTATCTTAAGGGCAACAGTGACATTTAATGTAACATAATCATGGAGTGATATCTCATTTTATTCACAGGTTCTGTGGATTAGGGTGAGACATCTTTGGGAAGCCATCCAAAAATTCTGCCTACCACACTCAGCCCCTCTTATATTCTGGTGTGTTGACTCATTCTCACCAATAGAATAGCAGCAGAAATGGTGTGTGTCTCTTCCAGGCCAGGATTTTTAAAATCAGGTGCTCCTTTTCCAGTACCTCTTCCCCAACCTGCCAGATGACTTTGAGGCCATAATGGATGGTGGAACCACAAATAAGAGTCCTGAGTCCCTGAATCACTGGGTGGAGGAAAGCTGCTCATGGGCTACATAGATCCACAGTGGATTCTTAATGAGCAATAAATGTTGCTTTGTTGGGTCAAACTATTAAAAATTTGGCATTCATTTACGACAGCAAATAGTGTTATCTTATATCTGGTTTCTTCTGTTTCTAAACATAGAGTAAGTAAAATTAATTCAAAATATGCATTTTCTGAGTAGAATTGGACAGCTCTCAGTCTGACGTATAATTCCTTCAAGTAATAGTTCTATGACCTTACAAAAGTTATTTCACCTCTTTGACTGTGATCAAGTATTAACAAACTTCTGAGGCCATAACTAATTAGAATAGAAGGACTAAGACTTCATCTCCCTTTTTCAGCAAAGATCATACTTTACATTAACAGTTAACACCTATTAAATTCAACTAATCAGGCTCTCCATGCACAAATACTTTGACATCAGAAATGCTGACCCAAGCAATTGAAAAAAAGTAATAAGGACCTTAGGCTCCTCATAAGCAATTCAGTCATGCTATTAGAGATTACGTTCCTATGTTTGGTGCTTTAAAGCATACACTCTATGTACCTGTAGGTATTATATATCTGCTTCAATAAATAAAAACAGATGTTTCATTAAATACCCGGAATGGATAAAAATGTCCATTAGCAAAGCACAGAAAGTGCAAACTGCCTCTTCAGTACTATCCCCAAGACACATGAAAAACAGATAATATTCACTTCTTGAACTAGGAAACCAGCAAATACACTTAAAATGACAATTTTGAAATGAAATTTTCATTTCATGTATAGGGAGCATTTTTTTCCCTTTGGCAAATCAACATTTAGTCTGTAAAACACGATGCTCACTCATAATGTCATGCATCTCACTCACAATAATTCTTTCTTATTAACTGCTTGGGTACAATTTATTTTCCTCTCAGGCTATGAAGGTGCGTGCAAGTGCAGCAGACTCTGGCTGGAGCTGATAAGCCAGCACATGGCAGCAGCACTGCTGGCCTGATGAGATCTGTAAGAAGACAATATTCCATTGGCTCGGAAAACTATGCTGTATATCAAACCTATCAAGAATAATATCTACAAACAATGCCTTGATGCGTTTGCCAACTCTCGCAGAAAGCTCTCTGGTGTTCTTCTGAAAATATAGCTTTATCTTTTTTTCTGTTGTAGTGAAAAAATACAGACCACATTTTTTTTTTAAATATCCTTGCTTTTCTTTACATTTTTTTCACTAAACGTGGTACTCTAAAAGAATATTTTTAAACCTTGGCTTTCAAACAGACATCACTATAGTTCCAGAAGAGAACAGATTACCCATCCTTTGGGTAAGGACCATTTATTTCATAGGAGAATAAAAAAGAAATCAAGAAATGGTCAAAAGACAAGTATGTTACAATCTTACAAACTAAAATCTCATTATAAGTTTTCCAAAGCTTTTTAAATGAAATACTTATGAGGAAGGCAAACACTCCCCTAAAAATATGCTTTTCCTTCTGCTTAGAATAATTATTTTCTTTTAGTGCCACACAATTTTCTCAAAAGCACATACAGTATTTTACTCTAGTATATTTTTGAGATCTTTGTTTCCAACAAAAATTGATGCTCCTAAGAAAAATATTATTTTAAAGACAAACCACTGTAAGCAATCTAAATAGATGACACACTGGATATATTCACTTTATGTATGCATTGAGTAATTTAAAAGAAAGTAAGCTACAGAGACAATATTATATTTAGATAATACTTTACAGTTTACAACATACTGACATGTATTTCCCACAACACTGTGAGGTGAAAATGGCTAGCACTAGAATTAGATTCAAATGCAAATTGACTGCCAATTTTTTGTTTACTGTATACTTTATCTTTACATACAATACCAGATTTAATCCTCATAACAACCAAATGAGATTTCTTAGAAGGCAATATTCCATTGGCAGAAAAAATTCCCTGCTGTACATCAAATCTATTCAAAAATATCTAAAACATGTTCTGATGATTTTTCCAGCTTTCACACACACACACAAACTATCTGCTGCATGTCTAAAACAGTGTGATTTATTTTTTTCTATTTTTAAAAAAGGATAAGGAACTAGAGGTATAGGTAGGATTGATGACTTACCTAAAAGCAGAAGTACAGAGAAGTTGGTGCTTTGAGCACCAACTAAGGATGTGCTGAGTGCTTTACATACACACATACAATCACACGATCTCAGTTAATATTACCAACTGCTCCATAAGCCTGGTATTATTATACCTCTTTTTTTCCTCTGTGAAGTTTTATTTCTTTAATTTTATTTTCCAAGTGTCATACAGTAAACATAACTTTTTATTATTAGGTATACAGTCCTATGGACACCGACTCATATTAGATTCATGTAACCACTACCACAGTCAGATACAAAACAGTTCTATCACCCCAAAAACCTCCTTACTGCTACCTATTTATAGTCACACACACACCTCTCATTCCTAACCTCTGCTAATCACTGATCTGTTCTCTAACACTGCAGTTTTGTCTTTTCAAGAATGTCATATAAATGGAATCATACAGTATGTAACCTTTTGAGACTGGCTTCTCTCAGCCTGATGTCTGTGAAATTCATCTAATAAGTTTTGCATGCATCAATAGTTTGTTCCTTTTTATTATATCTATTTTAAATATAAATAAGATATAAATTTGTTCTTCTTAATATGTCTCACAAATATCTGCTAGTTTCATATTCTCCCATGGTTATCCTCTTTTCATCTTTTGCGCATGCCCTTTTAACACCTAGATTTTGTGGCCACATTAACTTGTTTAAATGCTTCCCCTGTTTTTACCTTATTGGGATAAAGTATGATTGTGCTGTTGGAATATTGCTTTCTAACCTTCTTCCCCTCATCCCTCTTAAATCATCTTTCCTCAAGATTCTCAGAATTTAGATATATAGCAAAACTAGTTAACTAGGCCAACTTTTATCAAACTCCTTGGAAATGGAATATCAAAAAATTACTGGGGGACTTCCCTGGTGGCGCAGTGGTTAAGAATCTGCCCGCCAATGCAGGGGACATGGGTTCGAGCCCTGGTCCGGGAAGATCCCACATGTCGCGGAGCAACTAAGCCCGTGCACCACAACTACTGAGCCTGCGCTCTAGAGCCTATGAGCCACAACTACTGAGCCCATGTGCCACAACTACTGAAGCCCACGTGCCTAGAGCCCGTGCTCCACAACAAGAGAAGCCACCGCAAAGAGAAGCTCCCGCACTGCAACGAAGAGTAGCCCCTGCTCACCGCAACTAGAGAAAGCCTGAGCACAGCAATGAAGAGCCAATGCAGCCAAAAATAAATCAATTAAATAAATAAATAAATTTTTAAAAAAATTACTGGGGATAGTATAAACAGAGGGGATCCAGTTTTGATAAAGGCACACTGAGCAGGAAAATCTCGAAACTCGAAGATAATTTGTGCTTATTGTATAAGTCTTGCTTATTTAGGGAAATTTTGAATCATGAATACTTTAGATGTGACCAAATTAAACCTTATTCTAATTAGAACCAACTTTAAAACCATGAAATTAGAACTAACTGAAGGGAACTGCCTATTTGTGGCACCGTGAAACTGCCTCCACTTGGCCCTAGAGCTGGGAGCATTGCTTTGCAAGAAGGCAGCTCTCAAACATGTTGATTAAATGACCTATTACCTATCTCTCACCGACATTGTCTTTCTTAATGCTCCAGTGGCTCCTTGTGTTTTCATTGTTCTAAAAAAGCAGATTTTAACATAACCAATAGATGTCTCCAAAATCCTAAGGCAACTAGGATAGTGGCACTTTGCGGTAATTTCTCATCCCTTATGGTGCACTGGAAATATCTGTGCAATCATTTGTGTTCTTACCTTTTGCCCATAAAATGAAAGCTTTTTCATAGTAGAGCCAAATTAAAGAATAAAAGAGCTCCAGGAATCAGAAGATTGTCTTACAAGTCCCATCCTTCAGAATGAAAAAGAGGTGAACTTTGAGAACTAAAAAGAAGGTAAATTATTTGTATTCTTAAACTGTGTCCTTTGTTACAAATGAACGTGTACTATTAAAAATGTCTTACTGATATTTACAGGAAAGAAAAATAATCCACAGACTATTACTACTCCATGTTCTACCCAAAATATATCTTCTGAATCTATGTAGTTTTAAGCTGTTTCTCTTGAGCTTCCTCTGATGCCACCCATGATACATTTCCAGAATCCCTTGTGCTGATCTCTATACCACAGTCACAAGCAAGGCTTCCCACATTGCTGTCGAAAGCCACATTGACATGTATGAGTAGATGGTCAGAGACAACATTATCACCAGGGCAAAGTGCTTCCCACAGGAAAACTGTCATACAGTTTGGAATCACCAGAGGCCCTCCAAGGGAAGCAGTGGGTTGAGGGGGCACAAGTCAAAGTAGCCAAAAGGATGCACATTAGTTTCAAGTTGGGTTTCTCTTCATTAAAATATCAGGCCAGAATGTGAAAGAAGCAGAGCTATCCTGAAGTGCTTATCTAATGCTCACCACACTACCTGTTCTGTGATTACCTGTTAATAAGATATTATACATGTTAGCTATCATCTCCTATTATGGTTTTCTTGCTCCCTAGATGGATTTAGCATAAATCATGATGCTTTAGATTAGATTTCAACTCCAAAGTTGCAACATACTGAAATATCTCAATTAGTTGTGAAGGATGGCACAATAATTCATTACACGTTAGAATTTCAAGGTTTGGGAAATAATCCATTTGAAAAATTAGATCACATTTAAGGTTATTCATATAATAACATCATTTTCACACCTACTAGGTTGTATGCTTCAGGTGGCTAATTCCATTGCTTTTCATTCATCAAGAAAGTACCTCAGATATAGTAGGCTCTCATCAAATAGTTGTTAAATGAATAAATCCCTTTTGTAACCCAATATACTTTCCTGAGTAGTAGAGAGAGTGACAAAATAACCAGCTTGCCAGGAATTACTTATAACCCATGGAAGTTTCATATGCCCGTGAGAGTATGTCGCCTATGTGAACATTATCTATAAGAAGCACTACAACACCACAAAAGACAGGGTTACTATTCTACAGCTAAAACATTATTTCTCTTTTTCTTTGTACGTCGAAAAGAATGCTAAGTGTTTGTTATGGATGGAAATCGTTATTAATAATTACACTAGCAACAACAATTACTATAAAATACTCTGTTATGATCATAATGTTCCATATGAAATACAGTTCATTGGCAACACCTCATTTAATCCTCACAACCTTATAACAGAGGAGTGATTTTCTTTATTTAGATAAACCAACTGGTCACACTAGTAGCAAGTGGCAGAGTGGTATTCAAAACACTATCAGCCTGATGCCGAAGTCCATGCTCTTTTCGCCTTAACATGCTGCCTTTATTGAAAAGGTAAAAGAAAATCATAAATGCTGAAAAATCATTAGCTACTTCTGAATTGTAAATTTGTTTCCAAAATCTAAAAATCCATTAGCAATACATCAAAAAAGAATTCTGGGCTTCTGGGAAGATGGCGGAAGAGTAAGACGCGGAGATCACCTTCCTCCCCACAGCTACACCAGAAATACATCTACACGTGGAACAACTCCTACAGAACACCTACTGAAGGCTGGCAGAAGACCTCAGACCTCCCAAAAGGCAAGAAACCCCCCACATACCTGGGTAGGGTAAAAGAAAAAAGAAAAAACAGAGACAAAAGCATAGGGACGGGACCCGCACCAGTGGGAGGAAGCTGTGAAGGAGGAAACGTGTCCACACACTAGGAAGCCCCTTCACGGGCGGAGACTGCGGGAGGCGGAGAGGGGAAGCTTCGGGGCCCCGGAGGAGAGCGCAGCCACAGGGTTGCGGAGGGCAAAGCGGGGAGATTCCCGCACAGAGCATCGGGGCCGACTGGCACTCACCAGCCCGGGCGGGCAGGGCTAGGAGTTGAGGCTTCGGCTTTGGTCGGAGCGCAGGGAGAAGACTGGGGTTGGCGGCGTGAACACAGCCTGCAGGGGGTTAGTGCGCCACGGCTAGCCGGGACGGAGTCCGGGTAAAAGTCTGGACCTGCCGAAGAGGCAAGAGACTTTTTCTTCCCTCTTTGTTTCCTGGTGCGCGAGAAGAGGGGATTAAGAGCGCTGCTTAAAGGAGCTCCAGAGACGGGCGCGAGCCGCGGCTAAAAGCGCGGACCCCAGAAACGGGCATGAGACGCTAAGGCTGCTGCTGCCGCCACCAAGAAGCCTGTGTGCGAGCACAGGTCACTATCCACACCCCGCTTCTGGGGAGCCTGTGCAGCCCGCCACTGCCAGGGTCCCGGGATCCAGGGACGACTCACCCGGTAGAACGCACGGCGCGCCTCAGGCTGCTGCAACGTCACGCCGGCCTCTGCCGCCGCAGGCCCGCCCCCCACACCGTGCCCCTTCCTCCCCCCCCCCCCCCCCCCGCCTGAATGAGCCAGAGCCCCCGAGGCAGCGGCTCCTTTAACCCCGTCCTGTCTGAGCGAAGAACACACGCCCTCCAGCGACCTACACGCAGAGGCGGGGCCAAATCCAAAGCTGAGCCCCTGGGAGCTGTGAGAACAAAGAAGAGAAAGGGAAATCTCTCCCAACAGCCTCAGAAGCAGCGGATTAAATCTCCACAATCAACTTGATGTACCCTGTATCTGTGGAATACATGAATAGACAACGAATCATCCCAAATTAAGGAGGTGGACTTTGAGAGCAAGATTTATGATTTGTTCCCCTTTCCTCTTTTTTTGAGTGTCCCTGTGGACGAAAGGCCCTTGGTGCTGCAGCCAGGAGTCAGTGCTGTGCTTCTGAGGTGGGAGAGCCAACTTCAGGACACTGGTCCACAAGAGACCTCCCAGCTCCACATAATATCAAATGGCGAAAATCTCCCAGAGATCTCCATCTCAACACAAGCACCCCGCTTCACTCAATGAACAGCAAGCTACAGTGCTGGACATCCTATGCCAAACAACTAGCAAGACAGGAACACAACTCCACCCATTAGCAGAGAGGCTGCCTAAAATCATAATAAGGCCACAGACACCCCCAAACACACCACCAGACGTGGACCTGCCCACTAGAAAGACAAGATCCAGCCTCATCCACCAGAACACAGGCACTAGTCCCCTCCACCAGGAAGCCAGACTCATCTAGAAAAAAAGGGAGAAGAGTCAAACCAATAGAATTAGAAATGAAAAAGGAGAAGTAACAAGTGACTCTGCAGAAATACAAAAGATCATGAGAGATTACTACAGGCAACTCTATGCCAATAAAATGGACAACCTGGAAGAAATGGACAAATTCTTAGAAATGCACAACCTGCCAAGACTGAATCAGGAAGAAAAAGAAAATATGAACAGACCAATCACAAGCACTGAAATTGAAAGTGTCATTAAAAATCTTCCAACAAACAAAAGCCCAGGACCAGATGGCTTCACAGGCGAATTCTATCAAGAATTTAGAGAAGAGCTAACAGCTACCCTTCTCAAACTCTTCCAAAATAGAGCAGAGGGAGGAACACTCCCAAACTCATTCTACGAGGCCACCATCACCGTGATATCAAAACCAGACAAGGATGTCACAAAGAAAACTACAGGCCAATATCACTGATGAACACAGATGCAAAAATCCTCAACAAAATACTAGCAAACAGAATCCAACAGCACATTAAACGGATCATACACCATGACCAAGTGGGGTTTATTCCAGGAATGCAAGGATTCTTCAATATACGCAAATCAATCAACGTGATACACCATATTAACAAATTGAAGGAGAAAAACCATATGATCATCTCAATAGATGCAGAGAAAGCTTTTGACAAAATTCAACATCCATTTATGATAAAAACCCTCCAGAAGGTAGGCATAGAGGGAACTTTCCTCAACATAATAAAGGCCATATATGACAAACCCACAGCCAACACCATCCTCAATGGTGAAAAACTGAAAGCATTTCCACTAAGATCAGGAACAAGACAAGGTTGCCCACTCTCACCACTCTTATTCAACATAGTTTTGGAAGTATTAGCCACAGCATTCAGAGAAGAAAAGGAAATAAAAGGAATCCAAATTGGAAAAGTAAAGCTGTCAGTGTTTGCAGATCACATGATACTATACCTAGAGAATTCTAAAGATGCTACCAGAAAACTACTAGAGCTAATCAATGAATTTGGTAAAGTAGCAGGATACAAAATTAATGCACAGAAATCTCTGGCATTCCTATACACTGATGATGAAAAATCTGAAAGTGAAATCAAGAAAACACTCCCATTTACCATGGCAACAAAAAGAATAAAATATCTAGGAATAAACCTACCTAAGGAGACAAAAGATCTGTATGCAGAAAATTAGAAGACATTGATGAAAGAAATTAAAGATGATACAAATAGATGGAGAGATATACCATGTTCTTGGATTGGAAGAATCAACATTGTGAAAATGACTCTACTACCCAAAGCAATCTCCAGATGCAATGCAATCCCTATCAAACTACCACTGGCATTTTTCACAGAACTAGAACAAAAAATTTCACAATTTGTATGGAAACACAAAAGACCCCGGATAGCCAAAGCAATCTTGAGAACAAAAAACGGAGCTGGAGGAATCAGGCTCCCTGACTTCAGACTATACTACAAAGCTACAGTAATCAAGACAGTATGGTACTGGCACAGAAACAGAAAGATAGATCAATGGAACAGGATAGAAAGCCCAGAGATAAACCCACACACATACGGTCACTTTATCTTTGATAAAGGAGGCAGGAATGTACAGTGGAGAAAGGACAGCCTCTTCAATAAGTGGTGCTGGGAAAACTGGACAGCTACATGTAAAAGTATGAGTTTAGATCACTCCCTAACACCATACACAAAAATAAGCTCAAAATGGATTAAAGACCTAAATGTAAGGCCAGAAATATAGGCAGGACACTCTATGACATAAATCACAGCAAGATCCTTTTTGACCCACCTCCTAGAGAAATGGAAATAAAAACAAAAATAAACAAATGGGACCTAACGAAACTTCAAAGCTTTTGCACAGCAAAGGAAATCATAAACAAGACCAAAAGACAGCCCTCAGAATGGGAGAAAATATTTGAAAATGAAGCAACCTACAAAGGATTAATCTCCAAAATTTATAAGCAGTTCATGCAGCTCAATAACAAAAAAACAACCCAATCCAAAAATGGGCAGAAGACCTAAATAGACATTTCTCCAAAGAAGATATACAGACTGCCAACAAACACATGAAAGAATGCTCAACATCATTAATCATTAGAGAAATGCAAATCAAAATTACAATGAGATATCATCTCACACCAGTCAGAATGGCCATCATCAAGAAATCTAGAAACAATAAATGCTGGAGAGGGTGTGGAGAAAAGGGAATGCTCTTGCACTGTTGGTGGGAATGCAAATTGATACAGCCACTGTGGAGAACAGTATGGAGGTTCCTTAAAAAACTAAAAATAGAACTAGCATATGACCCAGCATTCCCACTACTGGGCATATACCCTGAGAAAACCATAATTCAATAAAAGTCATGTACCAAAATGTTCATTGCAGCTCTATTTACAATAGCCCGGAGATGGAAACAACCTAAGTGTCCATCATTGGATGAATGGATAAAGAAGATGTGGCACATAAATACAATGGAATATTACTCAGCCATAAAAAGAAATGAAATTGAGCTATTTGTAATGCGGTGGATAGACCTAGAGTCTGTCATACAGAGTGAGATAAGTCAGAAAGAGAAAGACAAATACCGTAGGCTAACACACATATATGGAATTTAAGAAAAAAAAAATGTCATGAAGAACCTAGGGGTAAGACGGGAATAAAGACACAGACCTACTAGAGAATGGACTTGAAGATATGGGGAGGGGGAAGGGTAAGCTGTGACAAAGCGAGCGCGAGGCATGGACATATATACACTACCAAACGTAAGGTAGATAGCTAGTGGGAAGCAGCCGCATAGCACAGGGAGATCAGCTCGGTACTTTGTGACCACCTGGAGGGGTGGGATAGGGAGGGTGGGAGGGAGGGAGACACAAGAGGGAAGAGATATGGGAACATATGCATATGTATAACTGATTCACTTTGTTATAAAGCAGAAACGAACACACCATTGTAAAGCAATTATGCTCCAATAAAGATGTAAAAAAAAAAAAAAAGAATTCTGGTGTGTACAAGGCTCATATGTCACTATATTGTATGCCAGACCATACTGTCAATAAAACAATATATAAGAGGATCTTTTATATTCAAAGCAAGAAAACTTCCTGAAAAAAATTACTTTAAGCTGTGCTTTTTATTCCCAAAATAGAGGCTTTTTGCTTTAATTTTCAAAGTAGGCCTAAATGTAAGCATCATTTTGCCAACATATCCACATGAAAAGATTGCTCCTTGGGTGCAAAAAGAAGTTATGCTATATTCTTCTTTGGTT
The DNA here is from genome assembly GCF_949774975.1 of Lagenorhynchus albirostris. Taxonomy (NCBI): domain Eukaryota; kingdom Metazoa; phylum Chordata; class Mammalia; order Artiodactyla; family Delphinidae; genus Lagenorhynchus; species Lagenorhynchus albirostris. The sequence continues at coordinate 63,621,626 of NC_083102.1, forward strand.
CCTATGCTAATTTTGGCCTTTCACATAAAAGGCTTTCTTGAACTGTTGTACCAAATGTGTGATAATTTAGTGATATAACCTCTAGTTCGTAGAATACTCACCCAAAGTTACCAAAATAATTTCATTGAAGAGAATTTGGATTCAGGCCCTTCATAAAGAAAGAAAGAACATGTTCTTTTCTTTTTATTTCTTTTTTTTTTTTTTTTTTTTTTTTTTTTTTTTTGCGGTACTCAGGCCTCTCACTGTTGTGGCCTCTCCCGTTGCGGAGCACAGGCTCCGGACGCGCAGGATATGGCTCACGGGCCGAGCCGCTCCGCGGCATGTGGGATCTTCCCGGACCGGGGCACGAACCCATATCCCCTGCATCGGCAGGCGGACTCTCAATCACTGCGCCACCAGGGAAGCCCAACATGTTCTTTTAAATGGGAAAACAGAGCCAAACAAAAAGCAGCCATTGTCTAATCTTACAATTTAGGAAAGGTTAGTGCATCTTTTCACTGCATACTTCAATACCACATAAAGCTTTCTAACTACGGATATCCCCAGTAGAGAATTAATCCAGAGAATAGTATCCTCACCCCTCCTTTCTCTTTTGCTTTAGCCTGTATGCTTTTATGACCACCTATCAACTCAATGTGAATAATCCACAGATCTACATCTGAATGTTTTAGAAATCTTGAACAGCTCCATGTGATCCCGGCAGAACTTCAAACAGAGAACAATAGTGTCTAAAGTGAGCTCATCCTTTTCCCTTCTAAACCTATTTCTCCTCTTGTGGTCCCATGTTTTGTTGTTGTTGTTTTGTTTTTTGTTTGTTTACTGCACCACCAGTTACCCAGGTTCACACCTTTGGATTTTGGATCACTTTGACATTTTTTTATCCTTTACTCGTCACAAGCAAATATTCCACCGCATTAAACACTCAGAATCTGAATATTTTTACCACTTCCACTGCTGTTACCTAGTCCAAGCCACAGTTCTTTCTCACTTGGGTTATTGAAATGACCTCACAATAGGTTTTCTTGTGTCTTCACTTCCTCCTGTATCAGTTAGGATTAGGTATTTGTGTATATGACAGTTCACCGGAAATAATAGGACCTTAAACAAGACAGGAGTTTATTTTTCTCACATGTGAAATAGTCCAGGTAGAGAGTGTTCAGGATTGGTATGATGTTCTATGATATCAGTAACCCATACTCCTATCATGTTCCTCCACAATGAAGAAGATTTCCCTCACAGTTAAGATGTCCATGCAAGCTTCAGCCATAAGTCCATATCTGATTTAGCATGTAGCCAGGAAGGTTGAAGAGGAAAGTCTCCCTCTTCTAAAAGTCAGTTTCTGAAAGTTACATTTAACATTTCCAATTTCCATCCCTAGGGCTGAATTTGGTTTCATTGCCACACATAACTGCAAGGGGGTTGGGGTCGGGGGCAGCCTGGAAAGTGCAGTCTTAATTTTGGGTAACCAAGTGACCAGCTAAATATTAATGGAAGACAGAGAGACTAAACATGGCGGGGGCAAGTAAACAACCTCTGAATAACCCACTAGAGTCATTTAGCCATCCAGCAACTAGAGGAATCCTTTTAAAACATAAATTCTCGATCATATCTTCCAAAGCTCTTCAACAGTCCACAAGGCCCTATGTGAAATAAGAAGGCATAAGAGGATCACCCTTAAACATTGCTGGTCTTGAATTTTAAGTGAGATGATTCAGAATGGTGTTGTGTCCAACATCTTTAGCTACAGAGATGCAGGCACAGAGTAGGCAAACCACTGGCTATGAGAAGGATTCGGGGTTTGCCAGGCAAGTGTGACAAAGTGAAAAAGGAGTGGGAGAGTTGAAGGAGTACAAAAGTGAGTGAACTATGGAGTCTAATATGGGTAAGGATGGAAGTAAGGATATGAGCAGAGTGAGTATTTAGTCCCACTCCTCCAAGAATCAGATGCAAAATAGGATTAAAAGTGTAAAAATCTTATGAGGGAGAATGCCTCTGTAAAAGGAAATAGGAATGGAGGCAGAGAGGGCTAGGAGAACCGCCAGACCATGATGCAATCTATCTGACAAGTGGGATGCAAGGTTGGGTGTAAGTATCCTAGACTATCATGCAGTCTAAGGAAAGTTCAGCAAGCCATGAGAGTCCTTGAGACAAAGTTGGCAAAGGAGTCCCATGTCTCCCAAGAATGGGTCTGCCTTAAAATGCCCACCAACTCAGACACTGGTCTCGGTGCAAATGCAGCAATGGATTTCAGGTGGTGAATGCAGCTGCTGGGGTCCTGTGTCAATTCAGTCGCTGTAGTAGGAGGTCTGCAAGATGTGGTCTCATGGCCACTATATTGAGAGACATTTTAAAAGTTATATAACCAAAAGACTGTATGTCTCAATGGGTACAAAGTATTTTTGGAGATCATATATAAGAGGGAACAAGCTGGATACACAGGAGGGAGAAGACTTGAAATTAATATTTAAGACGGAAAGTAGTCAGTGGTAGTAACAAAGTTGAGAGTGTGACCATGAGGATAAGTAGCTGACGTAGGAAGGAGGGAAGACCACAGGAGAAGGAAGAATCAAGAAAACAAGGGTATTAAAACGATCTTCCGCTTTGGTTATTGAACCCATCAAAATTGTGAATGGGGTAATCTAGAAAGCATGACAGTAATCCAGACACTGAAATCTTCAAAGAGTTAAGAGAAACAACTTGGGGTCTCCAAATGACTGTGCAAGGGTGCAGTGGGTGTTATAATCTGATGATATGAGTTTTAAAGCTGTGGCTCTTTAGGGGCAGAAAGGGTGAAAAATTTGAAAACAACAATGAAGAGCAAGTAGTATATCTATACCATTTCCCAGCCCACTGGTTCAAGGAGTATGGGAAAGGAAGCAGTCACCCATCTAGAATTACAGAGGCAAAATATTATCTTTAGTATTTGACTTAAGTTATGGCAAAAAAAAAATGGAAGAAACAGAGACGATGCTGAGCTCTAAAGATGAGGTATTTTTGCTTATGACAAATGTATTCTAGAGGGCAGAAGAGTTTTAAGAAATGGAGGAAAGGGAGAAATGGGATCCTACTTAGCAGTTGCACAGAGCCATATGAGAATGAGAATCCAAGTAATAAATAATCCAAGTGGGCTTTGGGTTTCTTGTGGTAACTGATAGAAACAGGGATACAGGGCTTGATGCAGTTGATATTGTATCTGGCAGATTTCAGTAGTGAAGCCCTCATCTAAACAGTCTAATTCTAATTTTTGGTGAGCTTAGACGACCAAAGTGTACATACTCTGTATTCTTGGACTGTATTCTTTAAACCTAACTAAATCACTTTTTTAGATCTTGTATTTGACTTTTTTCTAAAGTTTGTAACAGGAAACAGTAAGAGTCTGGTTTATCTAAACTACAGAGCTGCCGTATTTCTTTCACTTCTCCCCTTCTTTTCATGTGCTTGTCCACTAAGTCCTGATCAAATACTATTTACTTCATCATATCTTATTGCTCATTTTACTTTAATTAGTACTAAATCTTGAGGCAGACTGGGAATCAAGTCTCGGGCATCAACCGTCCTCTGAGGATCCCATCGATTAGTCCATAACCTTTCCACGCATTATCAGACCTGTTTCCTACCTGGTTATTTTTTGGGACAACTAACAGAAGTAGTTAAAATTCTTTCTACAGCTCCTAATATTCTGGAACTATCAGAAATATTCTAATTGGAACATCAGAATTATTCCAATGCATTGTATCAATCCTTCTCTACTTTCACAGAAAAAGAAATACATGTCTATACTGCATAGACATAGACTTAAGAGAAACAGAATACCCACATATGTTTATACAAATGATATTGTCTCATGATCCCAGAGGGAGTTATACACTATAAGGGTGTGAGAATCCTTTTCTTGGGGACTGAGAAATTCTTTTATAAATGTGTGCCTTCGATTTGATTCTTTTCAGCTACAAATCACTAGCAGGCTGTTGTAAACGGATTCACCTCAAAAGAAAAATATGGCAAGTTGCCTTCTGCTGTATCCAATAAAAGAGTTGCTAAAAGATAACAATACGCTCTGGGAAGAAGTTGAAAATGCATCTCTAAATTCATATTATAAGCCATACCAAATTGTAACAAACTGTTTGGGGAAGAAGAAAAACATCAAAGAGAAATTATCAGAATAGAACGCTGTCAGATGCTATATCCAGACTAGAAGATATCCACAGGAGATGAATAAAGTTTCATTTCTATTTGCTACAATTTCAATGCAGTGAATTTTACTCTATTATAGACATCAAATGAGAAGCTCTTCTTAGGCACATTACTGGTTTTAAATCAAGGTTGTTTTGAGACCTCTGTGTATATGTATGTATATACACATACATGTGCACACACACACACACATGCATATACTTCTCCTTTAAAAGCATAAAATTCAAGATCAGAATATGTACCTAATTACATTACTTCATTCTCCATCGTACATTTCTTCTTCCTCCATTGCATAGCTTTCCGGAAGTGACAATGAAAATAAAACTTAAAATTTTCAAGTGCTATTGTCTGCTGAAGTTTTCTTGGATTTCACTTACATTTATATCAGTCCCAGTACTTCTAGCTCTATTTCAGGAAATCAAATGTTTCAAATATATCCATCTTGTTTTGGACATAAAAAGACAATTAGAATTAAAGTGGCAATGTCTACAAGAATAAGAAAAAGGACTTTGCCCTTTAAGATTACCTGCTTCATTGCCAAATTGATTATTTAAAACAAAGATAAGTCTGTGTTAAAGGTGAATGATGTAGATCTGGCTCTTCAAAATCCATTCATTTTGGTCACTTTCCTCATTAACTTAACTAGTCCTGCAAGCAATCCACATTGATCAGAGTTAAATTAATAAATCAACTAGGTTCCAATCTATTTTTTTCATCAATATAGCCAAAAGGAGGATAAATTAAAAAATTGAAAAAGAGAAAAATAATAGGCTTTGTTTTATTCCTGTTTGTTTTCACTTGTGATGAAGATCCTTAGAAGAAACTTAGCTTGCTTTATCAGAAAAAAAAAAAAACAGTGGTTTAAAGTCATGCTTCATTTCATGTTCTTCAAAGGAAAGCAATCTACAACTAATCAAGATACATTCTATATGAATTATTATCCTATTTCCTAACCAAAGATACACTGCCATAACCCACCATCACATCCACAGTAAAATGTCTCCCCAACATTAAAGAGAAGAATGGTCTTAAGAGATCAAATAGAAATTCTTTTTATTTATTTATTTATTTTTGGCTGTGTTGGGTCTTTGCTGCTGCACACGGGCTTTCCCTAGTTGTGGCGAGCAGGAGCTACTCTTCATTGCGGTGCATGGGCTTCTCTTTGCAGTGCCTTCTCTTGCTGCAGAGCACGGACTGTAGGCACCGGGCTTCAGTAGCTGTGGCACGTGGGCTCAGTAGTTGTGGCTTGCGGGCTCTAGAGCACAGGCTCAGTAGTTGCGGCGCACAGGCTTAGTTGCTCCGCGGCATGTGGGATCTTCCCGGACCAGGGCTCGAACCCGTGTCCCCTGCATTGGCAGGTGGATCCTTAGCCACTGTGCCACCAGGGAAGTCCCCAAATAGAAATTCTTAATATTAGAGGTTCAAGTACTATAAATGTACTGGTTTGCTGGTTTTATTCTTAAACCGCAAAAAGAAATGAAATTTCTTGCAGAGTTCTTGCGTATTTTTAATCCTTAAAACACACACACATATGCACGAGCGCATACACACACCTTTCAAGTACTTCACTCGCTCAGAGTGAACGTGGGCACATTTCTATTCCCAAACATTGGGGGAATTTTCATGAAGTAAACTCTCTGCATGTCCATTTTCCAGCCACCTCTTTTTCATTCATTCTAAAATATAAAAATTTGTTCAACAAACATTTCTTCAGTATCTATCATAGGACAGGCATTAGAAAAGGCATTAGAGCCCATTGATGAATGTTTTCTGGGCTCCTGCTCTTTGCTGTACTCAGTGGGTGGGAGGGCACTTCACAATCCCCTTCTCCTTCACCATGTAAACTGTTTTAAGTATGGATAGCTTCACAATTTCGGCTCTTACCCTGATGCTCCTTGAATACATCTTAGGGCAAAACAAACCCAAATAAAACACGAATTCAACATCAAAAGGATATTTTAATCAAATTTTCATCAGAAGACAAAAGAGAAGTTATATTACAGTCACAGAGGGAAAAAAAATTCTCACAGCCCTATCAATCCCTGCTAACTCTATTTCAACTCCCCACCCCAGCTGATACATTCAAAATCCCCTAGCTGATGTACCCTACTCAGCAAAACAAAATCCCAATAGCATTCCAAACAGCCTCCACTAAATAAAGCCTCAGTGGCTAGCCAAACCCCAAATAAGTGCTATTTCATTCCGCCCAAAACTTCAGTTATCTGTCTACATCTACATATCTATATCATACCTATCTATATGTATATCACATTTCTTCTCATTTAAACACTTGCCACTGAACTAATGGCTCATGCAGTCTTTTCATCATATCATTTACCTGAGTAAATGTACCCATGGCTGTGAATCCTTAATTTAGAAAAAGAATGTCACACCTGGACTCTTGAAAGCACAGAGTATGCCCAAGCTACATATAGTCCTGGTTCTGCTTTGCTCCTCAGTCTTAAACCAGCTCCAAAGCAGAAGTCCAGGTTGGGACACAAGTCAAAATCGTTTGGTTCCATTACAGTACACACTGGGACGGCTTATAGGCAACGCCACAGAGGCCTGCAGAGCCTCCTATTCACAACTTCTCTCCGGTCTAAATATACTCATTCTTCTTCCAACCACTCCCTTTCTCAATCCAAACCCAATCAGGCTTCCCTAGCTCCATGTTCAGAACACTATCTGTGTTCTTAGGTACAAAATAAGGAAAATTAAAAGCTGGACAAGTGAATGAAATAGGGCAGGGGCATGCTACTTACTTGCCTACATAAGCAATTTCTCCTCTCCTTTTCAAGGGTCATAAAAGATAAATATATAAAATTGATAAAAAGCATGGGCTTCCCTGGTGGCGCAGTGGTTGAGAGTCCACCCACCGATGCAGGGGACACGGGTTCGTGCCCCGGAGCAGCTGGGGCACGTGAGCCGTGGCTGCTGAGCCTGCATGTCCAGAGCCCGTGCTCCACAACGGGAGAGGCCACAATAGTGAGAGGCCCGCGTACCGCAAAAAAAAAAAAAATTGATAAAAAGCAAGTAAGTAATGGTTATGGGGGGAGGGGCAATATAGCATGGGGATGTGGGAGGTACAAATTTTGGGGTGTAAGATAGGCTCAAGGACGTATTGTACAACACGAGGAATATAGCCAATATTTTTTTAATACTGTAAATGGAAAATAGCCTTTTAAATTGTATTAATTTTTTTTTAATTTTGTAAAGCAGATAAGTCCTCAATAAGCATTACTGGTGTTATTGTTGTTGCAAATATTATTTCTATTTGTTCCTCTGTCAACTATGGGAATAGAGAGCCAAATCAAGATACTGTTTAAAAACACACACTTGGGGACTTCCCTGGTGGCGCAGTGGTTAAGAATCCGCCTGCCAATGCAGGGGACACGGGTTCGAGCCCTGGTCCGGGAAGATCCCACATGCCGCAGAGTAACTAAGCCTGTGTGCCACAACTACTGAGTCTGAGCTCCAGAGCCCGTAAGCCACAACTACTGAGCACGTATGCCACAGCTACTGAAGCCTGCATGCCTAGAGTCCGTACTCCGCAACAAGAGAAGCCACCACAATAAGAAGCCCGTGGACCGCAACATAGCGTATCCCCAGCTCGCGGCAACTAAAGAAAGCCCACATGCAGCAACGAAGACCCAACGCAGTCATAAATAAACAAATAAATAAATTTATTAAAAAAAAAGACACTTGCACTACAAGCAAAGTGGAGGGAAGAGGAACTATCCTTGCCAAGGAGAAGTTTTAATTGATGACAGCTGCAGCACTAATGAGACTGCCTCCCATTGATATGGCTCCTGCTCTTCTTAAGTACCCCTCAGAGGGGCAGCCACAGAGACAGACAGAAACGACCCATTCTGTTGCCAGAACCTCCCATGTGGCAACATCAATAATCAGAGCAGCACTGATCCTCTGCCTTTAAATCCATGTTGTCAGCTCATACCACGTTTAGGGAATCAGACTCTCCAGGAAAATATCAGTTAATAAAAGAACTAGAGAAAAACCAAGTGTTGCTGTAAGGTGGCTCTTATGGTAGATGGCCAGTGTGTATTACTAGGAAAGACTAGTGTCATGTAAAACATTTTTTTCAAGGCTTAAGAAAAATAAAAATCTCAATGGTAAATTTAACTGTTTAAAAATATTTCTATATAGTTTCAATTTTCCATGTGAGCAAGATATTTCAAAGGCAGATACTCATTTCTGCAAAAGATATGATAGCCTAAAAGTCTTGAACTTGTGTAGAAGAGGACAAAATTCAGGTAATTCACCCCAGTACACCTCAAATATCTAGATATCTGAGATCACCTTTTCTTGCTTCTCAGCTATCTAGACTGGCTCTGTGAACTGCCCACTTTATAAAAAAGTAATAGCTGCAATGGGGTGTTTACCTTGGGCCACAGTGTACCAAGTACTTTAGGTGAATTGCTTCATTTATTAGCCACAACCTTCCATATAGGTACAATTATAAATGAGGAAATTGAGGGATAGAAAATAAAAGTAATTTTCCTTCACGTAAATAGCTCCTGATTGAACAGGGGTTCAACCCTTAGCGTCTGAGTCCAAAACCTGTTCTTGTAACCACTAACTTCACTGCCTTCTTTTAATTTATCTGATCAAAAAGAGCTCATCATCTAAGTTCTTGTCTACTTAAAAGTAAAACGTCAAATATTGAGAGGCAAACTCTTTGCAATCTTCTTTCATATTTTCAAATTAAATCTAGACAAGTCAGCCCATTTTTTTATATAACAGTTCCCCTCACTCTCCAATATCTTCTATCAAGACCTATCAATTTCACCTCCAAAAAAATCCTGAATCAGTCCACTATTCTCCAACTCCATTGCCATCTTGTTCCTGGATTACTTCAATAGCCTCCTAATTTATGTTCTTCTTTCCACTTACATTACCCCCAAATCCCTAAAGTAGTATATAACAGTATGATTTCTATAAAATTTAAATCAGATTATGCTCCTCTCATGCTTATTTTAAATTATAAATAAAAGTTGAAACATTTTTTTAAGTAGCCTATTCTATCTTTGCCCCTCTGCATAGGGGCAAAAAAACTAACAAACTTAGAGGACTACAAATTCCACTTTGTTTTCATACCACTTGAAAAGCAACTTTTCTTCACTTCAGTGGAAAGAGCATAAAAATTCTCAACAAATTACAATCGACAGGAAGATGTTTTCAGGATAGGTTAGACATGTGTATATATCTTTGGTTACCTATGTCAGCAAATTTTTTCTTTGCCTAGTGGACAAATTTCTGGGCAAATTTATTGTGTGTCTCAAAGATTGGAAGGTAACTATATTCTGTATGTCAAGAATAAAGATAAGGGATATGCTAAAGCATGAGCTATTATTAGAAGCGAGCTTAATGAAAAATGTAACACAAACCAGTCAAAGTAATACCCAAATTTCAAGGTCTAATGAGTCTCCTGTGGAAAACCCACCAGTTGGCAATTTCTGCCTAAATGATTATTGCCTGCAGTCTAAGACTCTTCCAGGTTTCTGCTTAATGCAATATTTATTGATTTCCTACTATGTGCAAAGCGAAAATTGAATAATGTTGAAATATGGCCCCTGCTGTTTAACCGATTACAGTCTACCAAATTATACACACTTATAATCAACTCTTAGCTCAAATACCTCTTCCTTGTAGGTAGAAGGTCCCAATTGACTTCAATGGTCTCATACATCAAGAATTTCTTCACAGTGATGCTATATTTCTGTAACTCCAGTACCTTTTTACTAAAGAAAAATAAAATTTGAACACTGTAATTAACTTATTTTATCTTTCCAATACATTGCAAATCATTTTAGATAAAATGCTGCACAATATCTGACATAAACAATGATAGGTTATATTCCGAAGAATGAAAACCAAAAGCAAGAACTTCAGACCTGATTCCAAGGTGCTAACTCAGCCAAAACTCAGGGACTTGCGAACAACTGCAAATGATAGACTCATGCCCTCAGGAAGTAAGGGTGGTTCAAAGTGCTAAATCCACCTAGCAATTGCAATATCGTCTATTGCTTGTCTGTTGCATTACCTGACCTCATGAGATTAGCCTGAACAGAATTTCAGTTTTAACAATGATTTAATGGAAAACTGAATGCTATCTTAAAAACACTAATGTCAAAAATACTGGAAGATGAGGCTTCCCTGGTGGCACAGTGGTTGAGAGTCCGCCTGCCGATGCAGGGGACACGGGTTCGTGCCCCGGTTCGGGAAGATCCCACATGCCGCGGAGCGGCTGGGCCCGTGAGCCATGGCTGCTGAGCCTGTGAGTCCGGAGCCTGTGCTCTGCAACGGGAGAGGCCACAACAGTGAGAGGCCCGCGTATGGCAAAAAAAAAAAAAAAAAAAAAATACTGTAAGATGGATAGTGACTTTTATTCATTAAGGGATGTATTGAATATCTACTGTATACCCTGCTTATAGTAGGCACCCTGACTGGTTTTTCTTTAACTAAGCATTTGAACCTCATTTACTTAAGATGCACCCAGGCAGGCAAATATATACCAAAGAGAAATGTGCAATATAATAAATGACATCTGTTTAATAAAACTTTTTACCACTCTACAAAGAATGGTGCAACTGCATTTTATTTTATTTAAAAAAAATTGCTATATTCAGTGGAGTACAGTGAAGTGGACACACCAAGCTCTTCTTTAAATGTAAGAAAATACAGTGTCTATTACCTTTACCTTTTATGAGTTGCCTGTTCTCCCGTATTTGGCAAGATAAATAGAATTACATACTGTGAGTGACTCAGAACAGAACTTCACTATCAATCATTCCCTTGGCTCTGCACAAATTCTGTAGGGCATTCAGGACATTCTGCTGCCTATGAATATTTTAGACAAGAAGAATCCCCGAAAGCTTCCTGATGGATTAATACAAGAACGGAGGACGTTTACATGTTTTATAGCTATTTGCCAAAGTACTACAGCCATTACTACACTCCAATGAAAAGATGTCTCTTTAAACCGAAAGAAGCAACCCCGTGGAAGAGTTCTGGCTCCCTTTATCATAAACTGATTTCTAAGTAATGATATATAATATATAAATATTGCATGCAATCCTCTGCAGAAAATGAAAGGCTGTACTGGTGCCAATGCCAAACCCAGCAATAATTGTGGGGGGAAAAAAACGTAGAAAGAAAATGTATGCCAGCTATTTAAGAAAAGAAGTTTGCTCACATACCTCTTTAGCTATGCCAATGAATTAAAAAGCAATTTATTGACTTCCCTATCATTTTATTGTGATTCACACCTATGAATAAACAGCAGAGTACCATTCTCAACAGCAATTCACAACTTATCAAATAAAGTTTATACTTTATCTTAAAGGTAACAGAAAATTTAGAAACCACAGGAAAACAGACAAAGAAAAAATTTACTTGTCGGGCCACTACTATTGATATTTTAAAGTATTTCCTTCCAGTTTTTTTTTATATGTAGTATTCCATACCTTATGTTTCCACGAATATTTAAACATTTTCCCAAGTTATTATAAAGTCTTCATAAACATTTTAATGCTACATAACATTGCATTAAGAATATGTAACAAAGTTGATTTAACATTTGCACATGTCAGATATGTAAAAGGAGCCCAATGTTTACTCTTATAAATATCATTATTTCATATCACCATTCATATATATTTCACTTATTGTTTTACTTTTTTTATTTCTAAATTAAGCAATATATCTCCCATCTAGAAATGGTGGGATAACACACCCAAGTTCCCAACGACAAAACAGGCTTTGTTGTTGTTGTTATTGTTGTTTTAGTGTATCTTCTCTTACTAAGGACAGAATAGAGAAAGTTCACATATAGCTACAGAATAACTTAGTGACTACCAATTATAACATGCTTTACAATTTATTAACATTCTCACAACTACACTGGGATGCATAATAATCTCACGTTTTCAAATTAATAAATTGTAGAAAACTAATGCAGACATTAATTATGTGCACAGAATTCACCAGAAGGAGAACACTAAATAACTCTAGAAAAAATAATTTAGACTCCTTGCCAATAATGGAAATAAAATTATTTAAGACAAGAGACAAGTCTTAAACTTGCCAAAAAAAAAAAAGAGTAATTCATGACAAATACAAACAGCAAAGAAAAAGGTATCAGAACAAGTTTTAAGTTTTAGCACGAAGAACTCAATCAGTCAGGGTTCAACCAGAAAACAGAAACACCGTGAGTTTCAGGCTAAGAGATTTATTATAGGAGTTAGATCTCACAAAATTAGAGGAAAAGCAGGGCAAAGGAGGCTCAAGAAGCTCAGGAGGTCCAAGAAGTTGGAGGATCAGAGTGAGTGTGACCAGCCAGGCAATCTGAAAAGCCAAACACATCCAGCCACTGAAATGGGTCTTGAAAGGACTTCAAAGGAAGCTCTATGGGAAGTGTGCTTCTGCGCAGCTACCACTCCTCTGAGTCCACTACAGAGAGCTGGGAGTGGGCCTGGAACCACTGTGGGTCAAGAATCAGAAGGAGGGCTTCCCTGGTGGCGCAGTGGTTGAGAGTCCGCCTGCCGATGCAGGGGACGCGGGTTCGAGCCCTGGTCCGGGAAGATCCCACATGCCGCGGAGCGGCTGGGCCCGTGAGCCATGGCCGCTGAGCCTGCGCGTCCGGAGCCTGTGCTCCGCAACGGGAGAGGCCACAGCGGTGAGAGGCCCGCGTACCGCAAAAAAAAAAAAAAAAAAATTAAAGAATCAGAAAGAAAAGCTGAACACAGACCAAGAGCCAGCTGGAACCTGCCAGCACCCACAGGCACCTCTGCATCTGTCAGTCACTGCATCTAACCATGTCGGCCTTCTAGGAAAATGGTTACTGCTTCACTTCTGCCTTCCAAATCTTGCATAAAGTCCTCTTTTGGCCAGTGCTAACTTAAACCAACACAGGGAGGAGCATTAGAAACATATGGTTCCAGTAGAAGTGACGCACTACAAACTACCACAAGGTTTGGAGTAAATGGACAGGTAATTAGCATTATAACACAGCATGCCTCTTCTAACAACAGTTCTTGCTATCATAGAAAGGAAAAACTCAAGACGCTAGTGTCAAGGAAAACTGCAACATTGATGGGAAAAAAAAACAAAAGCCTTCTTTTTACACCAAAACATGAAACGTATAATAGGAATACGCAAGTAAAACTGTCTGATTTGCATATCTGAGGGAGAAATGATCTAATAAGATTACTTTCTCAAGTTAATAAGATAGTTTCCTCATTAATCATCACCACCATTAAACAAGGTTCAACTAGAATCTTTGTTGCTTATCTATTATAGCTTATGAAGACAATGCGAGGTTTTTCAATTTTTTTTTCAAATTTTTGAAGGGAAAAATAAAACTTAGAAAGCCCAAAACATAAAAAGGAAGGAGGCAAGAGAAGTGCTAAATGATCGCACTCCATCAATCTGAATGGGACTGATAGAATGTGAAATAAGTTCTAGGGCAAAAATACGCCATGGAACAATAGGAAATGTCAGATATTATTTATTTGTTTAGCATTATAAGGCACAGGTAGGAAAGGAGAAATGGAAAAAAATGTTTTCCTTAAATAAAATGTCTAAAATATTTGGGGCACTGAAATGTGCCCTACGTCCCTCAAATAAGAAATGTAAGCCCACTGCTGTTTTGAAAAAAATACATATTTTTCTAAAGCACAAAGTATAATAGTAAGTATGGAATATCACAGTGAGCCTAGCTTACAAAAAACAAATTAAAATGATGTATAATAATCTAGTAATAGAAAGACTGCCTAAATGATCAAAATGAAGAAGAAAATTTTTACCTGAATTACTCTAATTCATTGTTTAAAATTTTTCAATTCAAAGTAAATTATTGTTTCAGATCTGCTACATAAGGTGCTAAGCATACAAAGATGAATAAGATGTATGTAAGGGGAGATCTGCCATTTGTGTTAGCCATGCAAAATCTAAACCTCTTTCTACTTTGTGTGCATTGCCTCCACTTTATTATCTCGGTGGAAGAGCAAAAGCTTCTTCCGTTACAGGGGCTGAGTATGTTAGACACTCACATTCCTAGTCATTCTTGCAAACAGAGAATAATCTCGTGACCTAGGCTCTGGCAATCAAGTACAACCATATCTGACTCTGACACATCCACACTCTCTGCAGATGGAGGCTGCAAGGTCAGGGCACAGAAATGGCATGTGGCAGAAGCTGTGGTAAAGTTGAGGTGTTGGCACCAAAGGGGCAGCAGTACAGGTGTAGACTGGTGTTCTGCCATGGTTTCCTCATTGCACCAGTTCTGATATGGGATTTGGAGCTTTGTTCCTGCAACATTTTTCCATATATAGTGTTCTAGCCTTACATTAAACCTGGCACGCACCCAATATCTTTTCAATAAGCTCCTGCTTAATTGGAGTATCTGCTACCTGAAAATAAGAACTTTGAGTGATATATATGTTTGCTAGCCTCAAAGAGTTCACAGTCTGAAAAGAGAAACCAAATGATAATACATATAAAAGGCATAAGCATGCTATATCTAATTAACGAGCAACATCTCCATTGTGAGGTCTCAAAGGCACTTCAAACTTAGAATGTCCAAAACTTGAACTCAGACTGTACCCTCTGTCACCTTTCTCTCAGTCAATAATCGGTACCATTCTTCTGGTTGTTCTTAAAAAAAACAGTAAAACTTCTTGAAACTGCCCTCTCCCTCATTCACAATATCTAATACATCATTAAGTCCTATCAATCTTGCTTCCTAAATATCTCTCTAATCATTCACTTCTCTGCAGTATTATCACCACCCCCAAAGGCTAAGCTTCCATGATCTCTCACAGGACTGTCTGCATCAGTTAGCCTTCTAAGTGACTGGTGACCCACACTTTGGCTTCCTTCCAAAGTATTTTTCACAAAGTGATCTTTTTAAAATACATATCAAATCATACGATTCAATTACTCAAACTTCTCAATCGTTTCTCAAGGCTCTGTATACTCCAGCCCCTGCATGTCTTCCTACTCTGATTTCTGTGCACTTTCTGCCCCTAGTATTTCCATTCCCAAACACACTAGCCCTCTTTCCTGTTCTCACTGCTCCCAACGCTTCTCCTTGTTTTGTATCATAACATCCTAGTCGCCCTTCAAATTTTAGTTCAAATACCATAACCACAAGGAAGACTTTGATGAATGCTGGACTATATCCAGTCTTCTTGTTAGAAGCAATCAAAGCTCCCTGTATTTTTACTTATAGAATTTATCACAGTTTGCAATTTACAACATAGTGCCTATACTTAACAATGCTGTATTGTACATTAAAAAGTTGTTAAGAGATCTCAAGTTAACTGGTCTTACCACAGAAAAAGATGGGGGACAGGAAGAAATTTTTGGACGTGATGGATGTTTATTACCTTAATTGTGGTAATGGCTCATGGGTGTATGCAGATGTTCAAACCCATCAAATCCTATACATTAAATACGTGCAGTTTTTTGTATATCAATTATACTTCAATAACACTGTTAAACTTTCGTTTTAAATCCAGAACAGCCATTGATGTGCTGATAAATGTTTAAAAGAATAGCTATGGTGGGAGGGAATGTATGTGTCTTACAATTTTAAAGAATTTTAATTAAATTATTTTTAATTATTTTTATTTAAATGATTTTAATAATTTTTCAAATTTAAAAATAATAAAATATACAATACTCTTTATCATAAATTCTATATAGTCCATTGATTTTCACAGAATGCTTCTGTTGATTTTTGCTGAACTCTTGTATCCATAGCCAACCTGTAATTGCGATTGACAAGTTAGCATAGTTCCAACATGAATGCTTGTTGACATTTCCCTCTTCCCTAAGTAAGATAAAATAATGAACTACGTCAGAACTTCACTCATTCATCAGTGATGTAAAGGACTTCTTTAATAGTAGTTTTAAATACTGGAAGAGTATTTCTTCTTTTTTGTGTTATTCACCATTTAATGGCTACAAATATACAGCACACTTTTAAGTTTAATTATATCAACAAAACAATAAATCAAGCCCTGCTTTGTAGAATTTGCCTATTTCTACGGGAAAATACTCCCACGATGGCCAATTACAAACTACCAACAAGACATCACTAACACAGAGTGGGAACTGATACACACACAGCATCACACTGCTATATCATATATCAACCATAAAAGTACAATAGACATAGATAACCCTAACAGCATAGATAATAGAAAAATGTAGTAAAATAACTAGGAAGTGATACATTTTGAATATCTATTAACTTTGTTCTTCATATAATGTATTTAATTGTAAGTTTGTATAACTTAATTTTTTTAACTTGATATACCTTAATGTGAAAAGAGGTAACTATTTTTTTTTTCTCTGTATTTCACTGTTGTCATTTTGGAAATATTTATGGTAATTTTTAAAAATATTACACATAATTTGTAATAATGTCTGTGTGTAACGGCTGTCTTATATTTCTTGACATTTTAACAACTATTTTCACCTCCTCCTGAGGACTGTGAATGTCTAAAAAGAAAAAGTTTTCCAAAAGAATGTACTTTTGCTCAATTTACATTTTTGCTACTGTGTATATCACTCTTGTTTTTTTAAAAAAAAGGAAGGGGTTGTTCAACAAATTTTTCTTCTCCACCATGAATTGAGTATCTTGTGTCATTGATTGTGATGTCAAAATATAAGTGTTATATGTTAGTTATGCCTCAATAAAGATGGAAATAAAATGGGAAGCACATTAGAAAAATACAAATGAGTCAGATTTTATATTATTTTTAAATACCAAAATAATAGGTTCATGAGACACCTCATCCCTCTGGCAGCTACTAGTTGTGTTGCCTTTTTTGATATAGTCTACTTCAACCTAAGCAGTACCCAGAGCTGCCATCCCCCATGTAGTAGGTGTAGTCAGAACTTCAACACAAACTTCCCAGTTGTAGCTACCCTGAGAGAAGCTCTCGTAATGCCACCACTGGACAACTTCTACCACCTGAACAGCACTCTAAGTTCGGCTCTATCTCCAGCCAAACAAGAAACGATAGCCTTAACTTGTCTGATGACTTAAATTGTGTCCTGTCTAGCCAATGTTCAACATTTGGTGTTTGTTTGATTGTTTTATTGATGGCCAATGTGACAGGGAAGGAGAAATGCAGGAGCTGAGTTGTAAAGAGAGGCTAAGGGAGGTTTTGGCAATGGTGTTAGGATAAGAAAGAGGAGGCAAGAAAGGGAAGGTGAAGGAATGGGAAAAACTGCCAATAAGTATGAACAAAGCTGCTGAGCAATACTTGAGACAACAGTATCCCACCAATAAGATATGCCAGTCTCTCAGTACTTAATATTAGCTTAACATACAGAGCATTAAATTTTTTTAAAAATACGGTGTAACAAACACCGTGACTGGCTCAATGACTGTGATAATACTGATACTAGCAAAGGACAATGTCACCAAACTGAAAAAAATAAAATCTTGTTCTGGTGTTAGGGAATTGTACGTAAAAAGAGCTAGAAAATGTGAGTAGGCACAGAGAGGAAAAAAGTATAATTACCTTTCAGAATGAGCTCAAAAGCACAAAAGAAAAATAACATTAAAAAAAGTCAACTAACAATTTCAACAATAGAAAGATAAATTTGCTCTTTGATATAAGTATATTTTAAGTGACTTTGATATAAGTATATTGCAGATATTCAAGGAGGGTCATCAGGACAGTGACATAGGTCATTCCAGACTTTATTCATCCTCATAAGAAGATCAACTAAGAATTATATATCTGGAACCTGGGGGTGAGGCTGAAGCACCCCCCTGGACAACAGAGGTGGAGAAGGACTGCACTAGAAGGGTGGACATCTCATCTCATGTTCTCCTGCCCTCAGAGTAGCGTTTACATCATCAGCTCCCCTGGTTCCCAGGTCTTCAGACTCAGACTGAATTATACCAACAGCTTTCCTGGGTCACCAACTTGCAGACTGCAGATCATGGGACTTTTCAACCTACATTATCATGTGAGCCAATTCCTCATAATAAATTATATATATGATATACCGGTTCTGTTTCTCTGGAGAAACTTGACTAATAGAGTTATGTATAGGGGAAGGGAGGGAACAAGTAAAAGGGAACAAGGATAAAGCTAGAATTTTCAGAATATATTTTGCTTTGTGTATTTGATGTTGGGAACATATAAATATTTCACATAATTGTAAACTTTTAAAGCAATCTCTAAAAAAGCAAAAGCAAAAAATTGATAAATTAAATGGTGTAACAAGTTAGTAGCATAACTGCACACATCATTATTTCAAGTGTTTTTAAAATACAGTAATTTGATCCTACATGCCTAGTGGAATACACACTAAGTTGCAAATATACAAAAAGAGCTGCAAAAAAAAATTCTTAAACTGTTTTCAGTAATCATACCATTGGAGGTAGTGTAGTATTGCTATACTAAGTGTACTGTTGAAAAAATAAAAAGCAAATGAATAATTATACTGGCATTGGTGGGAACCAGAATTTTTGGCAGAATGCAAAGAGAAGCAAATGTAAGAATAAAAAGGTTAAGTAAAATCTCTATGTTCTTGAATTTGAATTGAAATTATCAATATGAAATCATGATATACTTTATTTTTAACACACACACATTTCTTAGCTCTGTTCACTAAAAAGGCAATAGCATGTTTAATACACATCTTGTGCTTTCTAAATATTATTTTTCCACTAAAAGAACTAGTACTCCTTGGACAAATAGAGGATTCTAAGATGGGGCAGGAAATGTAAAAGATGATTCTATAGAACATTTTGTCAAGCCAGGAACCAAAAAATCTATCAAAGACTACTGAGGACAGATAGAAAGGATTCAGGAGATAAAATTTTTTCTAGTCAAAATATGGACAATTTGAAAATCAACAAGAATAATAACTGCAATTGATTGAAAAATCAAAAATGCCAAAATTCATGATACACAATGACACTTTTAAAAAATTATTGCACACCTTAGCAAAATACTAGGGAACCAAGTCATTATTTTGAAAACTTATATATCCTGACTTTCTTGCATGAATTCAGGATATTTGAGGTTAATTAAAGAGTTGATTAGGGAAAGTTTCTTTATAGAAATATTTCAGGTAATAAATTTTAAAAGGAGAGTAAAACATCATCATTTTGCAACTCCTAATAAAATAACATATCCAGGCAGTGATCATCAATTGATTGCTAACATCAACAGAAGAGAAACAACCAGACATCCTGTCCTCTCTATGAATATCCTTATGAAACTTTCTTGCAAGAAAAAAGAAAAAAAGAAAATCAGACTGAATCTGGTCAAGCCTTTAAATCTAACTACTTATTTATAAAAAGTGAGGGAGAAAGAGAAACCTGTTAAAGAAAACCATGAGATGCAATTGGCAAAATCCATACTGTAAGAAAATTTGCAGAATAATTGCAATGGGAAAATAAAAAAGAGAAAGGAGGGGGAAACACAAATTAAAATAGATTACGGATGAGTCTTTTCAACTGCTTGCCGTTGTGAACCTTATTTAGACCCCTATTTGAACAACAATGACAAAAAAATTATGAGACCATCGGGAATATTTGAACACTGACTGGATATTACATGACATTAAGTAAATTTTTAGGAGTGATCATGACATTGTGATTACATTTTTAAGAATATCATTTAGAAACAAATACTGAAATGGTTACTTAAGAAATGATACAAAGTAGGGAATGTTAATAGGTGAAAAAAGGTTGACCATTTTTTTATAATTGTAATCATTGTTAAAGCCATACCAGCCACAAGATAATTCACTATACTGGTGTCAAAAACATATGCATGTTTGAAATTTTTCATAACAAAAAGCTTTTTAAGTATTGTATAAATAATGATATTTTTAAAAATTTTAAATCTAGAGTTCCTCAATAAAATATTAGCAAATTTAATATAACTGTATAACTAAAAATGATAGAACTCTAGGCATTCTAAGCAACAGATATGGAAAGACTGAAAATGCTATCTGTAGCTTCCAAAAACAGCCCAGGGATTAAAAACAAAGAGCTGAAAGGAATAAATTAAACTTTATCATTCTTACAAAAAGTAGGAAAATTAGAAAAAAAAATTAAGCAAGGTAAACAGAAAATACAAAGTAAAATGGTAGAAACGAGTTCATGTATTCAATAAAAAGTATAAATGGACAATATAACAAGAGAAATTGAGGGATCAAGTATAATAGTGGGAGAGGTCCAAAGGCCAAAAGCCTACAGTGCAGCCCTCAGCTCCCCAAAATACTACACACACACACACACACACACACACACACACACACACACACTTATAGAGCAAGCTGTTCACTTATTCATTCAAACATCTAATGAGAAGCCACTAACTCTTTAGTACTAAGGACTAGTGGCATAACAGTAAACAAGATAGACCTGATGCCTTCCCTCATGGACCTTACAGTCAAGTGGGAAAATGCTGTTCCATTCAGAATAAGTTTGTACATATAGTCTGTTTTTCTTTTAAGAATGAGAGGTATTAAAAAATGCAAACCCTAGGGAATGCCAATACCTGTCAGGAAATAATATCCACCATCACATCATACTCATTCACAAAGCTACAGAGCACCCCGACCCTTGTTACTGAAGTCCAAGACAGATCCACAGACACACAGATAGAATGAGAGTGCCCACTCAAGGCTAAAGAGGGCCCAGTTTAGAATAGTTTGGGGTGATGCCAGAAAGATACTGACAGTACAGAATCAGTAAAGTCTCATTAGGAAAACAGAAATTGTGCTAAATAGTTCAGAGAGGATGTACTGCAAGGAACCCTTATAAAAAAAAATTATCGAAGGCCTGAAGGATCAAAAATGTTTAAGTGGGGCTTCCCTGGTGGCACAGTGGTTGAGAGTCCGCCTGCCGATGCAGGGGACACGGGTTCGTGCCCCGGTCCGGGAAGATCCCACAAGCCGCGGAGCGGCTGGGCCCGTGAGCCATGGCCGCTGAGCCCGCGCGTCCGTAGGCTGTGCTCAGCAACGGGAGAGGCCACAACAGTGAGAGGTCCGCATACCGCAAAAAACAAACAACCAACCAACCAAGAAATGTTTAAGTGAGGAAAATCAGAGAATAAGAACTACTGAAGCTGCTACCACCCCTTGGGCTGGAATAACAAAAGGGAGGAGAGGAGATTACCAGAACCCAGAGCACAAAGACTGCTAAAACTGCTAGGGACTGCTGTTGCCAGTGAAATCTCTGACACCCTAGCCTGAACCATCAAAAGCCACTGGGAATGGTAGTCACCCCTGACCTTAGTTCTGATACCACTAAAATCACAGAGGTCACCTTGACAACCGGAGAAACGACCTAAGGACACTGGACTGTATACAGAATAGCTGTATTCTCGTGTTGGAAATGCCATCAGAAGCAGAGGCTACTCCTATCTTCCCCTCTGCAGTCTCTCACAGGTACTTCCTATTAGTCAAATCTAACTGGAAGCTACTGGGCAAAGAGTCTGGAAATTGAAGTTTGCAAGGGTTGAGCTTCTTGGTATACAGAGTAAGGCATGCAAGGGCAGGGCGGAACTAAGAGCAACCAAAAGACAGCCTTTTGGTATTCATCATCCATTCCCTCCCTTCTATTCATAGTTAACTTCTTTATAACAACTTGTTATTTGGAGGAACGTAAATCAGGAATTCAAAAACCGAGCAGAAGCCACCAGCCTCAATCAATGCTGAGCTGACATCAACAACTTGAGTCTTTCTAGCAAAGCATAGCATGAACCTGAAATAGCAGCTCTAGGTCAATTCCAATATACTCTATCCCAGAATTCGTAGAAGAAAACATGTCATCAACTTAGTTGATAATTATGATTCTATACTGTATAGTTTAGCCTTTACCATAATGATATGATAGTTTTCTTCTCACTGGACAAAAAAATGGCATACTTCCAAATTATTTATTTCACTGAGCACTAATTTACCAATAACTGTACCTGAAATAATTTAAACACTAATAGAAATTACACCGATACATAGCTATTTGTTTCCAGCAATTAAACAGCAATTATTAATACACTCACTAATGGTTCAAAAGTTTTACAATAAGAAATGAATCATTATATTCCTAAAGGTTTATTTTTAATTGGTCCAGCTATTTATTGTTAAGCATATTATAATTTAATTAATCTACATTTTATGGTAGTCTCTAACTTTTATATATCCCATATTTAAAACAAAGCCTGGTCTATTAAGATTAACATTGATATCACAATAACTCATAAAATTACCATTATATTCTAGAAAAATACAATCAAACAATAATAATAGAAATCTTTTATTCTTTAATGTATGCTAGTAACAAAAATTTCAGTTGATTGAAAAAAATCATTATGTTTGATATATCAGGACACCTTCTAATACATAAAATGTCATCTAGCAGGTGTAAATGTAAAATGATGCCCTATTTTCTAAAATTCCCATTCATCCATTGTATAATATATCATGCTTCATGCTGTTTTACATTATGTAAAACAAACAATGAATACAGACTCTGAATTTTAATGCCTGAGGTGTGAAATTAGTCCTCTGCCAAGGATGTTTTTGATTGTTAGAGATTTAAAACATTCAGAAGTGTGTCAGTCTGAGACAACATTTCTTCAGTTCACTTACAAGAAACGAAAAGTAATCTAGATATTTAAAATAAGAGAATGAGACTGTGTTATAGAATGCACTATGTTGTGATTTTGCACACAGTCTTTGGTATTTATTGGATTTTATGCATACTACTTACACGGACAATAAATAGTTACATACTTAGTTTTCCTAATTTTTCCTCTGAGGCTCCTTTACATTGCAGTTATCACAAATCCTCCATTATAACAAGATCATCTTGTTTACAAAAGTATAATCTCGAAAAACATTTGCATCTCTAATGTAATTAAGTACTTGTTCACATGATAATGTGTCCCACTTAATCTTCTATTTGCAAATTTCCATATCTGCACAATGAATAGAAATATTTTTGTGGTTAATAAATATCTTTGGGGACTTCTGCGCTAGGATGATGTAATAAGACTGGTGCACAGAATTTCCTTTCCCAACATTCAATTCAGTGAAATAAAAATAGCAAAACCCAGGAAAAATGCAGCAGCAGCAACTAGGCAATACAATGCCATGAAGCTCAAAAAGTGGCAGCCAAAAGGGGGACAAAAGATGAGAATCTGGAGCAGAGTGGCAGGTATTTTATAGTGAGGCATCTACTCTCATCCCTCAGAAGCCAAATAGTGAGTTATTTCTGAATACCTCCAAGTCTGGAAAAAATGAACTGAGTGATGTTCTGATGGGGAGAACTGGACAGAGCTACAGGGAAGAAACAGGTAAAGCTTGGGAAATGAACAATGAAGTTAAGAAGCTGAGTACCTCTACTAGAAGCAAAGGCCCCAGGCTACACGTGTAACATGGAAGAGGGCAGATCCAGTTCCCTGTTCCCTCAGTAAGAATGGGACATGTGTTCCAATTAGTTTCAGGGAACCCTAGTGTGGGAGGTTTAACAAAACCTCAGAAGTGAGAATAGAGTCTGAATACTCTAACAAAGCCTGCACAGAATTCGGCTCAACTCTCTTTCCAACTCCCCTCCCCACAGTTCTTCACTATGGAAGACATAAGAAATACACAGCCATCAATTTCCAAGATATACAAACAGCTCATACAACTCAACAACAACAAAAAACAAACAACCCAACTGAAAAAATGGGGAGAAGACCTAAATAGACATTTCTCTGAAGATGGCCAATAGGCATAAGAAAAGACGCTAAACATCGCTATTAGAGAAATGCAAATCAAAACTACAATGAGGTACCACCTCACAATGGTCAGAATGGGCATCATTAAAAAGTCTACAAAGGAGCTTCAAGATGTCAGAAGAGTAAGATGTGCAGATCACCTTTCTCCCCACAAATACATCTACATGTGGAACAACCCCTACAAAACACCTACTGAATGCTGGCAGAAGACCTCAGACCTCCCAAAAGGCAAGAAACTCCCCCACGTACCTGGGTAGGACAAAAGAAAAAAGAAAAAACAGAGACAAAAGAATAGGGACGGGACCTGCACCAATGAGAGGGAGCTGTGAAGGAGGAAAGGTTTCCACACACTAGAAGCCCCTTCGCGGGCGGAGACTGCGGGTGGCAGAGGGGGGAGCTTTGGAGCCACGGAGGAGAGCTCAGCAACAGGGGTGCGGAAGGCAAAGCGGGGAGATTCCCGCACAGAGGATCGGTGCCGGCCAGCATTTACCAGCCCAAGAGGCTTGTCTGCTCACCTGCCGGGACGGGCGGAGGCTGGGAGCTGAGGCTCAGGCTTCAGGGGTCGGATCCCAGGGAGAGGACTGGGGTTGGCTGCGTGAACACAGCCTGAAGGGGTTAGTGTGCCACATATAGCCGGGAGGGAGTCCGGGGAAAAGTCTGGACCTAACGAAGAGGCAAGAGACTTTTTCTTGCCTCTTTGTTTCCTGGTGCGTGAGGAGAGGGGATTAAGAGTGCTGCCTAAATGAGCTCCAGGGACGGGCACGAGCTGCTGCTATCAGCGCAGACCCCAGAGACGGGCATGAGACGCTAAGGCTGCTGCTGCCGCCACCAAGAAGCCTGTGTGCGAGCACAGGTCACTCTCCACATCTCCCCTCCCGGGAGCCTGTGCAGCCCACCACTGACAGGGTCCCGTGATCCAGGGACAACTTCTACGGGAGAACGCACGGTGTGCCACAGGCTGGTGCAACGTCATGCCAGCTTCTGCCGCCGCAGGCTCGCCCGTGCCTGAGTGAGCCAGAGCCCCTGAATCCGCTGCTACTTTAACCCCATCCTGTCTGAGCGGGAACAGACCCCCTCAGGCGACCTACATGCACAGGCGGGGCCAAATCCAAACTGAACCCCAGGAGCTGTGCAAACAAAGAAGAGAAAGGGAAATCTCTCCCAGCAGCCTCAGGAGCAGTGGATTAAATCTCCACAATCAACTTGATGTACCCTGCATCTGTGGAATACCTGAAGAGCAACAAATCATCCCAAATTGAGGTGGTGGACTTTGGGAAGGATATATATATTTTTTTTCCCTTTTCCTCTTTTTGTGAGTGTGTATGCTTCCGTGTGTGATTTTGTCTGTATAGCTTTGCTTTTACCATTTGTCCTAGGGTTCTGTCTGTCCATTTTTTTTGTTTGTTTGGTTTTTTTAATATAGTTTTTAGCGCTTGTTATCATTGGTGGATTGGGTTTTGGTTTGGATGCTCTGTTCTTTCTTTCTTTCTTTTTATTACTTTAAAAATTTTTTTATTTTTAATAATTTTTTTTATTTTAATAACTTTATTTTAGTTTAGTTTACTTTTTCCCTTCTTTCTTTCTTCTTTTCTCCCTTTTATTCTGAGCCATGTGGATGACAGGGTCTAGCTGCTCCAGCCGGGCATCAGGCCTGTGCCTCTGAGGTGGGACAGCCGAGTTCAGGACATTGGTCCAACAGAGACCTCCCAGCTCCACGTAATATCAAACGATGAAAATCTCCCAGAGATCTCCATCTCAACGCCAAGACCCAGCTCCACTCAATGGCCAGCAAGCTACACTACTGGACACCCTAGCCCAAACAACTAGCAAGACAGGAGCACAACCACAACCATTAGCAGAGAGGCTTCCTGAAATCATAAGGTAAGAGACACCCGAAGACACACCACCAGACACGGACATGTCCACACCAGAAACACAAGATCCAGCCTCATCCACCAGAACATAGGCAGTACTCCCCTCCTCCAGGAAGCCTACACAACCCACTTGAACCAACATTAGCCACTGGGGACAGACACCAAAAACAGTGGGAACTACGAACCTGCAGCCTGCGAACAGGAGACCCCAAACACAGTAAGTTAAGCAAAATGAGAAGACAGGGAAACACACAGCAGATGAAGGAGCAACGTAAAAACCCACCAGACATAACAAATGAAGAGGAAATAGTCAGTCTACCTGAAAAAGAATTCAGAATAATGATAGTAAAGATGATACAAAATCTTGTTAATAGAATGGAGAAAATACAAGAAATGTTTAACAAGGACCTAGAAGAACTAAAGAGCAAACAAACGATGATGAACAACACAGTAAATGAAATTAAGATTTCTCTAGAAGGAATCAATAGCAGAATGACTGAGGAAGAAGAACAGATAAGTGACCTGGAAGATATAATAGTGGAAATAACTACCACAGAGCAGAATACAGAAAAAGAATGCAAAGAATTGAGGACAGTCTCAGAGACCTCTGGGGCAACATTAAATGCACCAACATTCAAATTATAGGGGTCCCAGGGGAAGAAGAGAAAAAGAAAGGGACTAAGAAAATATTTGAAGAGACTATAGTTGAAAACTTCCCTAATATGGGAAAGGAAATAGTCAATCAAGTCCAGGAAGCACAGAGTCCCATACAGGATAAATCCAAGGAGAAACATGCCAAGACACATATTAATCAAACTATCAAAAATTAAATACAAAGAAAAAATATTAAAAGCAGCAAGGGAAAAGCAACAAGTAACATACAAGAGAATCCCCATAAGGTTAACAGCTGATCTTTCAGCAGAAACACTGAAAGCCAGAAGGGAGTGGCAGAACATATTTAAAGTGAAGAAAGGGAAAAGCCTACACCAAGATTACTCTCCCCAGCAAGGATCTCATTCAGATTCAACAGAGAAATTAAAACCTTTACAGACAGGCAAAAGCTAAAAGAATTCAGCACCACCAAACCAGCTTTACAACAAATGCTAAAGGAACTTTTCTAGGCAGGAAACACAAGAGAAGGTAAAGACCTACAATAAGAAACCCAAAACAATTAAGAAAATGGTACTAGGAACATACATATCAATAATTACCTTAAATGTAAATGGATTAAATGCTCTGACCAAAAGACATAGACTGGCTGAATAGATACAAAAACAAGACCCATATATATGCTGTCTACAAGAGACCCACTTCAGACCTAGGGACACATACAGACTGTAAGTGAGGGGATGGAAAAAAATATTCCATGCAAATGGGAATCAAAAGAAAGCTGGAGTAGCAATTCTCACATCAGACAAAATAGACTTTAAAACAAAGACTATTACAAGGGACAAGGAAAGACACTAAATAATTATCAAGGGATCAATCCAAGAAGAAGATATAACAATTATAAATATTTATACACCCAACATAGGAGGACCTCAATACACAAGGCAAATACCAACAGCCATAAAAGGGGAAATTGACAGTAACACAATCATAGTAGGGGACTTTAAAACCCCACTTTCACCACTGGACAGATCATCCAAAATGAAAATAAATAAGAAAACACAAACTTTAAATGACACATTAAACAAGATGAACTTAATTGACATTATAGGACATTTCATCCAAAAACAACAGAATGCACTTTCTTCTCAAGTGCTCAAATGCTTTGGCCACAAAAAAAGGGATAAAAGTCAAATCAATAAAATTAGAACTAAAAAGGGAGAAGTAACAACCGACACTGCAGAATTACAAAGGATCATGAGAGATTACTACAAGCAACTATATGAAAATAACATGGACAACCTGAGAGAAATGGACAAATTCTTAGAAATGCACGACCTTCTGAGACTGAACCAGGAAGAAATAGAAAATATAAACAGACAAATCACAAGCACTGAAATTAAAACAATGATTAAAAATCTTCCAACAAACAAAAGCCCAGGACCAGATGACTGCACAGGCAAATTCTATCAAACATTTAGAGAAGAGCTAACACCTATCCTTCTCAAAATCTTCCAAAATATAGCAGAGGGAGGAACACTCCTAAACTCATTCTGCGAGGCCACCATCACCCTGATACCAAAACCAGACAAAGATGTCACAAAGAAAGAAAACTACAGGCCAATATCACTGATGAACATAGATGCAAAAATCCTCAACAAAATACCAGCAGACAGAATCCAACAGCACATTAAAAGGATCATACACCATGATCAAGTGGGGTTTATCACAGGAATGCAAGGATTCTTCAATATACGCAAATCAATCAATGTGATACACCATATTAACAAATTGAAGAATAAAAACCATATGATAATCTCAATAGATTCAGAAAAAGCTTTTGACAAAATTCAACACCCATTTATGATAAAAACTCTACAGAAAGTAGGCATAGAGGGAACTTACCTGAACATAATAAAGGCCATATATGATAAATGCATACCAACATCATCCTCAATGGTGAAAAACTGAAACCATTTCCACTAAGATCAGGAGCAAGACAAGGTTGCCCACTCTCAACACTATTATTCACCATTGTTTTGGAAGTTTTAGCAACAGCAATCAGAGAAGAAAAGGAAATAAAAGGAATCCAAATCAGTAAAGAAGAAGTAAAGCTGTCACTGTTTCCACATGACATGATACTATACTAGAGACTCCTAAAGATGCTACCAAAAATCTACTAGAGCTAATCAATGAATTTGGTAAAGTAGCAGGATATGAAATTAATGCACAGAAATCTCTTGCATTCCTACACACTAATGATGAAAAATCTGAAAGTGAAATCAAGAAAACACTCCCATTTACCATTGCAACAAAAAGAATAAAACACTTAGGAATAAACCTACTTAAGGAGACAAAAGACCTGTATGCAGAAAATTATAAGACACTAATGAAAGAAATTAAAGATGATCAAATAGATGGAGTGATATACCATGTTCTTGGATTGGAAGAATCAACATTGTGAAAATGACTCTACTACCCAAAGCAATCTACAGATTCAAGGCAATCCCTATCAAACTACCACTGGCATTTTTCACAGAACTAGAATAAAAAAATTCACAATTTGTATGGAAACACAAAAGACCCCAAATAGCCAAAGCAATCTTCAGAAAGTAAAACGGAGCTGGAGGAATCAGGTGCCCTGACTTCAGACTATACTACAAAGCTACAGTAATCAAGACAGTATGGCACTGGCACGAAAACAGAAATATATATTAACGGAACAGGATAGAAAGCCCAGAGATAAACCCACGCACATATGGTCACCTTATTTTTGATAAAGGAGGCAAGAATATACAATGGAGAAAAGACAGCTTCTTCAATAAGTGGAGCTGGGAAAACTGGACAGCTACATGTAAAAGAATGAAATTACAACACCCCCTAACACCATACACAAAAATAAACTCAAAATGGATTAAAGACCTAAATGTAAGGCCAGACACTATCAAACTCGTAGAGGAAAACATAGGCAGAACACTCTATGACATAAATCACAGCAAGATCCTTTTTGACCCACCTCCTAGAGAAATGGAAATAAAAACAAAAATAAACAAATGGGAACTAATGAAACTTAAAAGCTTTTGCACAGCAAAGGAAACCATCAACAAGACGAAAAGACAACCCTCAGAGTGGGAGAAAATATTTGCAATTGAAGCAACCGACAAAGGATTAATCTCCAAAATTTACAAGCAGCTCACTTAGCTCCATACCAAAAAAAACAAACAACCCAATCCAAAAATGGGCAGAAGACCTAAATAGACATTTCTCCAAAGAAGATATACAGATTGCCAACAAACACATGAAAGAATGCTCAACGTCACTAATCATTAGAGAAATGCAAATCAAAACTACAACGAGATATCACCTCACACCAGTCAGAATGGCCATCATCAAAAAATCTACAAACAATAGATGCTGGAGAGGGTGTGGAGAAAAGGGAACCCTCTTGCACTGTTGGTGGGAATGTAAATTGATACAGCCACTATGGAGAACAGGATGGAGGTTCCTTAAAAAACTAAAAATAGAACTACCATATGACCTAGCAATCCCACTACTGGGCATATACCCTGAGAAAACCATAATTCAAAAAGAGTCATGTACCAAAATGTTCATTGCTGCTCTACTTACAGTAGCTAGGACATGGAAGCAACCTAATTACCCATCAACAGATGAATGGATAAAGAAGATGTGGCACATATATACAATGGAATATTACTCAGCCATAAAAAGAAATGAAATTGAGTTATTTGTAGTGAGGTGGATGGACCTAGAGTGTTTCTTACAGAGTGAAGTAAATCAGAAAGAGAGAGACAAATACCGTATGCTAACACATATATATGGAATCTAAAAGAAAAGAAAAAATGGTCATGAAGAACCTAGGGGCAGGACAGGCATAAAGAGGCAGACCTACTAGAGAATGGACTTGAGGACACGGGGAGGGTGAAGGGTAAGCTGGGACAAAGAGAGAGTGGCATGGACATATATACACACCATTGTAAAGCAATTATACTCCAATAAAATGTTAAAAAAAAAAAAGCTTACAGGGATTTCCCTCGTGGTTCAGTGGTTAAGAATCCACCTGCCAATGCAAGGGACATGGGTTTGATCCCCGGTGTGGGAAGATCCCACATGCCGCACAGAAACTAAGCCCATGCACCATAACTACTTAGCCTGCATCCTAGAGCCTGCATGCCGCAACTACTGAGCCTGCCTGCCGCAACTACTGAGCCCACGTGCTGCAACTACTGAAGCCCACTTGCATAGAGCCCGTGCTCTGCAAGAAGAGGACCCACCGCAGTGAGAAGCCCATGCACCACAACGAAGAGTAGTCCCTACTCGCCGCACCTAAAGAAGCCTGAGCGCAATATCAAAGACCTAATGCAGCCAAAAAAAAAAGTCTACAAATAACAAATGCTGGAAAGGGTGTGGAGAAAAGGGAACCCTCCTACACTGTTGGTGGGAATGTACAGCTACTGTGGAAAACAGTACGGAGGTTCCTCAGAAAACTAAAAATATTAATTACCATGTGATTCAGCAATCCCACTCCTGGGTATATATCCCGGACAAAACTCTAATTCAAAAAGATACATGCACTCTTATGTTCATAGCAGCACTATTAACAATAGCCAAATCATGGAAACAACCTAAATGTGCACTGACAAATGAATGGATAAAGAAGATGTGGAACATATATACAATGGGATACTACTCAGCCATAAAAAGAACAAAATAATGCCTTTTGCAGCAACATGGATGCAACTAGAGATGATCATACTAAGTGAAGTAAGTCAGAAAAAGAAAGATAAATACCATATATCACTTATATGTGGAATCTAAAATATGGCACAAATGAAACTATCTACAAAACAGAAACAGACTCACAGACATCGGGTGATCGGGAGGAAGGGTGGGGGAGGGATGGTCTGGGAGTTTGGGGTTAGTAGATTCAAACTATTACATATAGAACGGATAAACAACAAGGTCCTACTGTATAGCACAGAGAACTATATGCAATATCCTGGGATAAACCATAATGGAAAAGAATATAAAAAAGCATGTATATATCTGTATAACTGAGTCACTTTGCTGCACAGCAGAAATTAACACAACATTGTGAATCAACTATACTTCAATAAAAAAATAAATTAAAAAAAGAAATACACAGCCATCAGTTGTAATTTGTTGAATAAAATCACCGCCTCTCATAAAATCAAAATTGAGTCACCTCTGGTTTTATTTATCTGAGTCTTCTTTCTTTGTTTCTTAGTAAACCTGGCTAAAGGGTTTTCAGATTTTGTTTATCTTTTCAAAAAAAAACTCTTGGTTTTGTTGATTTTTTTTAATGCTTTTCTACTCTCTATTGTTTATTTCTGCTCTTCTGATAACTTTGGTCTTAGTTTGTTCTTTTTCTACTTCCTTTAGGTGTAAAGTTAAATTGTTTATTTGAGATCTTTCGTTTTGTTTTTGTTTCTTTTCTTTCATTTTTAATGTAGGCATTTATTGCTATGTACTTCCCTCAGTAATGTTTTTCCTGCATCCCATAAGTTTTGGTACGTAATGTTTCAATTTTCATTTGTCTCAAGATATTTTTTATTTCCCTTATGACTTCTTCTTTGACCCATTTGTTGTTCAAAAGTGTGCTGTTTAATTTCCACATGTTTGTGAATTTTCCAGTTTTCCTTCTACTATTGACTTCTAAAATGGCCAACAGGTATGTGAAAGCTGCTCAATGTTACTATCATCAGGGGAACGCAAATCAAAACCACAATACGTTTTACATATGTCAGGGTGGCTATTATAATAAAAAAGAGAGAGAGAGAGACAAGTGTCAGCAGGATGCAGAAAAAGTTTTGGAACTGTTGGTGGGAATACAAAATAGTTCAGCAGCCACTGTAGAAAGCAGTATGGAGATTCAATTCAAAAAACTTAAAATAGGGCTTCCCTGGTGGCACGGTGGTTGGGAGTCCGCCTGCCGATGCGGGGGACATGGGTTCGTGCCCCGGTCCGGGAGGGTCCTGCGTGCCGCGGAGCGGCTGGGCCCGTGAGCCACGGCCGCTGGGCCTGCGCGTCCAGAGCCTGTGCTCCGCGGCGGGAGAGGCCACAGCAGTGAGAGGCCCGCGTACCGCAAAAAAAAGAAAAAAAAAAAAATTAAGATAGAACTACCATATGATCCAGTGTTACCACTTCTGGGTATTTATCCAACAGAATTGAAGTCAGGATCTCAAAGAGATATATGTACTCTCATGTTCACTGCACTATTCATAATAGGCAAGATGCTGAAACAAACTCAATGTTCATCAACGGATAAATGGATAAAGAAAAAGTGCTATCTATATACAATGAAATATTACCCAGCCTTTTAAAAAAAAGGGAATTTTGCAATATGTGACAACACAGATGAACTTTGAGGACATTATGCTAAGTGAAATAAGCCAGTCAGAGAAGGACAAATACTGCATAATTCCACTTATATGAGGAAATCTAAAATAGTCAAATTCTCAGAATCAAAGAGTAGAATGGTGGTTGCCAGGGACTGGGAGAAGGAAGAAATGAGGAGTTACTAACCAATGAGCATAAAGTTTCAGTTAAACAAGGTGAATAAGCTCTAGAGATCTGCAGTACAACATTGTACCTATACAGTTAAAAATACTGTATTGTAAATTT
This sequence comes from Lagenorhynchus albirostris, assembly GCF_949774975.1. Classification (NCBI taxonomy): domain Eukaryota; kingdom Metazoa; phylum Chordata; class Mammalia; order Artiodactyla; family Delphinidae; genus Lagenorhynchus; species Lagenorhynchus albirostris. The sequence continues at coordinate 63,654,759 of NC_083102.1, forward strand.
TAAATTTTGTTAAGAAGGTAGATCTCATGTAAAGTGTTCTTACCATAATAAAATAATGTTAAAAAAAGAGAAAGTCACCACACAAGTAGCAACCTGAAGAAAAGAAAACATACCATGCAAAAGTATGCACACACATATGTGCATACATGCACATACTATACAGGAAGGGAAGAAAGAATGTGGAGCGGGAGGGATAGAAGAAGAAAGGGGTGAAAGGCAAGAAAATACCACATGAAAAAATTATCAAATAACACAGCCTAGTAAGAACAGATAACCTACAGAAGAAAATTCCCAACAATTTATAGATCAACTTAATAAACATCAGTTCGAGAAAACAAAAGTTCCAAGATTGAATAAGACAAGACCAGAAGGTAAGAGAAAAAGTGGTTGTGGAGGTGGACAAGTCTGAAATATGCAGGGCAGACTGGCAAACTTGAAATTCCAGCAGGAGTTGAGGACTCAGTCTTGAGTCTCAGTCTGCAGGCAGCCTGGATGTAAAACACTCTTCTTCTTCTGGTGACCTTGCTCTTTTAAAGACTTCAACTGATTGGATGAGTCCCACCCACATTATTGAGGGTAATCTACTTTACTTAAAGTCTACTGATTTAAATGTTAATTACATCTTAAAAACACCTTCACAGCAACACCTAGATTTGTGTTTGACCAAACAACTGGGTACCATATCCTAGCTAAGCTGATACATAAAATCAGTTGAGAAAGAAAAATATTAAGAGGGAGGGAGAATGGGAGAGAAAGAGACAGAGGTTACAAGGAAATAAATTGAGGATCAAAGCAACATAATAAAGATTATAGCTAAATTTAAAAGGCAAAAGATTCATACGATCTGAAGAGAAACTAGAGTATATAAAATTGGAAACCATAAGTAACAGAATATATATAGCTAACAAATTACCAACCTAGAGGAAAAAAACAGAGAACATCATGATGATGACAGATTTTAAAATGCGAATATATCAAAAAAATAAAAGCAAAGCAAATATATGAAGAGGAAAGAAGGATGATCCAAAATAAAGTTAATTGATGTCCTCTAAGTAGAAAACTTAATAAATAAATTTCCATGGGAAAAAAAGGAATTAATCTTCAGATCCAAAAAGCATATCAGATTTCAGAAAAATCCTAGTTAACTTACTGAACTTCAATCAGGCTGGCCTTAGATTTCTACATATAACATTTTATGCCATAAGCATAAGAACAATGTCTACAAAATTCTATGACAGCCTGAAGCCATGATATTAGTCAAGTATAAAACCAACAGGCAGTCAGTCATTCTAAAACATTAAAGAATTTGGGGACCACAAAACTCATGAGCTTTTCTTCAAAAACTGCTTTTTAAAATATATCAAAATTTAAAATTACTTTCATAGAATGAATGAAAATAAAAAACTAGGGAATGGTGAAACAATGTAAAAATGACAAGTGATGAGTTGTGTCTCCATTTAAGTAGAGTACAAAGAAAAGATTATGTTTACAGAATAGATTATGTTTACAGAATAGAATGTAAATGCCCAAAACCTTGGCAGTATGAAAATAATAATGTTACTAACAAATACCAGGAGATTAAAGAAAAGAAGTAAAAGGAAACATGAGAGCACTAATTCCCCATCATCAAAAAGTCAATCAACACCCTCTTAAATTGAAGATGTAGTTTTAAAAAGGCTCCAAACTCTTAATGATTTCCATAATCCTTCTATTTAATCTTTTAATAGGGATCTTTTAAGAAATAATGATTCAAAACATTTGATGTTTAGCAACTTCTTTCACTTCACCTTATTTTCATTTGCTAGCTCTAAATTCAAATAAAACTTAATTTAATACATTTTATTCTTAAAATATCACATACAACATGATCCTATTTCATGAAAAACACTTTTCAAAGCTTTCTTTCTAGCCTCTGTTTGCATACATATATAGAAAGATAATGGGATAATGCTCACTTAATACGATGATTGCTTGGGGTAGTGAGATTGGAGATCACTTCTATCACTTTTCTGCAATTTTTTGAATTGCTTAAACCCTTCATTACAAAAATAATAAAGTAATTTTTCTATGAAAAGAAGTTTTGATGTCAAATGACAAGAATGAGTTCTACAGACATAGTAATGTCTTCTACATACATTTGAAAGTTACAATACATTGCCATAAGTATTAACTTTTCAAAGGCATGTGTACCTCATTTCCAGAATTAGATCATAATTTTCTTGGGGAGGAAAATGAAGGTTTATAGCTGTTAATATGCCTAGCAAATAACTAAGCACTTTAAAGTTACACGTTTATAATTATATATTTATACACAAACACACAAAATTAAGCTTTGGGTTTTTGCATTTTGAACCATAGGGAATCATTCTGTTAGCAATCAAAAATTAATCTAGTTCCTGTGGGGAATACTGGGGAAGGCTAGGGAGTTCAGGGGGGCCAATCACTAGAGCCATAACTTGTTCAGGTTCCTGCAATTGAACTGCCTGTTTTGCAATTTGATCAGCTTTGCTGTTCCATCCATCCCTCTGATGGCCCCTACAGGGGATGACGGCTACCTGGGTCAGAAGCTGCACTGCTTCTAAAAGAGCCAGAATCAAATCTTTATGTTTTATGGGGGAATTTTTAGCAGTTAACATTCCTCTTTCTTTCCAAATGGCAGCATGAGCATGTAGCGCGTGGAACCCGTATTTAGAGTCAGTAAAAATATTTAATTGCCTATCCTTCCCTAATTGCAAAGCTCTCATTAATGCAATTAGTTCAGCCTTCTGGGCTGACGTCTGGGGTGGCAGGGCCTTGGCTTTTATGACTTCATTTAGACTAACTATGGCATACCCCACCTTTCGGGTTCCCATTTGCACAAAACTGCTCCCATCAGTAAACCAGTTGACCCCAGAGCTGTCAGGAGGTTCTTCTAGAAGATCAGACCTGCTGGAGTAAGTTTGTTCTATGGTCTCTATACACTGATGCAACGTCTCCACTTGCGACTGCCGGAAGCAGAGTTGCTGGGTTCAGGGTTTGGCACACCTTTAAGGTAATGTCGGGGGTGTCCATTAGGAGGGCCTGATATCTTGTTAACTTTCTTCCTGACAACCAATGATGTCCTTTGACTTCCAGCACAGATCGTACCTGATGAGGGGTTAACACATCTAAGTGTTGTCCCCAGGTGAGCTTGGAAGCCTCATTAACCAACAGGGCTGTGGCTGCTACTCCCCACAGGCAGCTTGGCCATCCCAGGGCCACTGAGTCCAGTTGTTTTGAAAAGTAAGCCACTGGTCTCTGATCTGGTCCCAGCTTTTGGGTCAGGACTCCTAGTGCCATCCCTGACCTCTCATGAATGAATAGGATAAAGGACTTGTCCAAATTTGAGCTGGTGCTCTACAGGAAGACTGGCAGTTAGATTTCACCCAAATGCCACCAATTAGGATTAGGATATAAATATCTTCTGGTGTTTGTTCATACTTTCACAGGATAGGTTGAAGCCTCCCCCACCCAATCTGAAAAGGCTATGGAAGACTGTAAGTCCCTTTTAAAAGAAATAATTCCTTGGTTTGGACTTCCAAAGTCCCCCCAGAACAATAACAGACCCTCTTTTATATCCAAAATCACACAGGGGCTCACAATGGCTCTATAAGGATAGACTACAAGCTACACACCTCTTGGCACCCCCAGTCCTCAGGGAAGGTAGAGAAAATGAACCATACTTTAAAGAAAACCTTAGCAAAGCTCTACCAAGAAACTCATGAACCCTGTACCAACCTGCTTCCTATTGCACTCCTCAAGGTCCGTGTAGCCCCAGGAGTGGTCTGAGACTTAGTCCATTTGAAATGACCTATGTGAGGCCTTTTCTTACTACTGACATTGTACTGGATGAGGAAGTGAACCAGGCCCTGAGATATATTCTTAATCTAGGACAAGTTCAGAAGGCAATCCAGGACTGTGCCCACAAGGCACTGCCAGCTCCCACTAAAACTACGGAGGAAGGAGCAGTTCCTTCACAAATAAACCCCAGGGACCAAGTTCATCTTAAAACTTGGAAAGAGGGGTCCCCTCAAGACCAACTATTGCCAAAATGGAAAGGCCCCTATAAAGTAATTTTAACCACCCCCACTGCTGTCAAACTGCAAGGGATATCTCTTTGGGTGCATTTGTCCAGACTAAAGCTTTTACCTCCAGAAACCCCACAGGTCACCTGTGAGCCAGTGGAATATCTGAGCTACCTATTCAAAAGACAGGCACCTTTGACAGATAAGTAAAATGATGTAGTGGGTTGGCTCCTATTTGAAGCCTTAAAGGGACTTGGGACCCTCTCTTGTTTCCCTGGTTGATGTGGTTCTTGACAATCGTCTGGGGCCCTTCACTACCTTCTGGCAGAACAAGGTAGAGTTTGCGTGACAACTAATACTTCCTGCTGCACTCGGATCAATGTGACAAGACAGGTAAAAGTTAATATTAAGGAAATATGTTTCAGACATGGAAAACACAATATATTGGCTTCAAAATTTTAAAGGCAAAATTAAAATGAATAAACATTAAAAAAAGAAAAAAGGAAATATACACCCGGGCAGAGTGGCTTCACAATCTTGGCAGGGGTGATATCGCCTCCCTTGTCTGGTCAACAGTTAAGGAAGCCCAAAGTTAACCTGCTTCCTTCCCTTTCTAGGCCCTGTAATGGCTACTGTTCTTCTCCTTTTTAGCCCTTGTTTATTCAACCTTTTGGTTAAGTTTGTGTCTTTTAGGCTCCAACATTTTGAAGTAAGGCTCATGATGGCTCAAGGAATTCAGCCCATTCCAGCAGAAAGTGGCCCAGGTCCTTACAGCTCCTTGGAACAGTCAGTGAGGGACTTCTACACCTCTAGGGTAGGCTAGGGTCTGCGGCCCCTGTCCAGCAGGAAGAAGTTCAGAAGAAGAGACCTTTGGCCTCTTACCCCTTAAGAATAAGGGTGTAGAGTCTCTCAGCGGGGAATGAGACAGGCTGGGACCTAGGACCCTTTGCTGCAGTGCTGCAATGCTTGCAACTGGACACACATCTCTTCCAACAACAAAATACAAAGAAACTATACAGGACTAAAAATAACTTCGTGCACGCACAGTTGGGGCAAATTCTGGACCAAAAGATATAAAAGACCAAAAATAACTCAACTGCCCCTTCTGAAGAGTCAGGAGCAAATGCAGGGTGTCGGGAGAAAAAGCAGGGTACTGAGCATGCCCCCTGCCCACAACACCACTGGAGGGGTGGGCAAACGACCTAAACCACCCCTCAGGCCCAACCCCTGGACACACCCCTACCCTCGTCCCATATAAAGAACAAGCTTGGCCCCCCTCAGTGAGCGGGCAAGAAAGGGAAACTGTTGTTTTTTCTCGCTCCCCCCTGTTGTAGCAGGGGCCCCAATAAAGCCTTGCCTGAAAAAAATTAATCTAGTATTCAAATATACGCATGCTGTTTTTTAAAATACATGTAAAACTTTTAAAACATAACACACAGAGTAATGTTATAACATGATTTCTTTGAAGGAAGATAATAAAAAGATATTTATATTTGCTTGTAATTTATAAAGAACCTCTGGAAGAAGAAAGAATAACAGTGCTAGTGATACATTACCTTAAATCTTGCTAATCAAGCATACTTCCATCATCACTCCCTACTCTTTTTGTCAGGATTTTTAAAAAATATCTAAAGTGGCCAAAGCAATGTTTTTCAGTAATGCTTATTACTCAAACTTCTATGAATCTAAGTGGCAGCTTCAGTAAAGCAAAACTCCCCAACCATTCCTCCTAACCTTATTGGTTCCCTTGCTAGTAAAAAGGGTGTGAAAAGTGATTAAATTCTCATTTACCCAAGAACTCTCTCAAGTGATGTTCAACTCAAGATGTCTGGACTATAGCTGCTAACAACTGCCGTAAGGGGGAAAGATGCACATGAGAAGAAGAATAGAAAATTATGTACAAGCCAAGTATACATTTAAATACTTCTTTTTTGAGTTGAGAGAGGACATAGAAATGCACACTAAGAAATAGTTAAATAAAATGGTTGATTAATTATGCCCTATTAACTCCATCTTTGCCTTCAACGAGGAGGGTAGCATAAACATATATCATAGTATTCTGGTATTTTTAATTAGTTTGAAACTGCAGAGAATGGAGGGGAAAGCAAATATTCTTTAAGTTTCCTCCGCTTTGGACTTAGAGCCTCATTTTAAAACCAGGGCTCTAAAGTTCAGACCCGGAAGACTTAGGATGAAAAGAGAGCAGTTATCTAGGCCAGATCTTCTCCATGCACTCACTCAGTGTGTTACATTTAACAGAACTGATGTACCTTTGCACAGGAATGAAAGCCAAGCCACAATAAGAGCAGCTTTGTCTTCAGTCTGAATACTCTTTAAAAGAGAGCAGGATTTTTTTTAACTAATTCAATAAACAGTAGCATAGTGAGTCATTTGAGCAAAGCTGGGTCTATTCTCAGAAAATAGAAGTATAGCTGGAATAATTGATTTGGATCACTAAGAAGGTCAAGTTGGACACATCAGTATTTCGTGATCCTATTAGTCAGTCAAAGATAAACACAGCACTTTAATCAAATGTAATTAAATTATTGCTGTAAGTCTAAGTCTTAATAACCACAGCCAAAATGCCAGATGAACCACAAAAAATTCTCCTAAGTGTTTAAAAAAACCTCAAAACACCATTCTGTAAATTAAATGAAACTCTTTTCATGTTTGTTCCCAAATGTCTGTGTCAATGTATTTATGGGTATGGTATATATATGGAGTTAGAGTCTGAAAAATGATGTATGGGTATGGTGTATGAAGATAACATATATGTATGATTTATAAAAAGTATATATAGTCTGAAAAATTATTTATAAAAATGTATCTATAATCTGAACTGAAAATGATTTTCCCATTCTTCAGTATAACTGAATTCCTTTCTTTATGTTTTATAATTATGCTTATTTCTTATCTTTACAAATAGAAAATTTTACTGTAAAACAGCTTAGTTTTCCATTATTGTTTAATTAAAGGTAAGCAATAAAAAATTCTTAGGGAAAAATAAATTCTAATCAGTTCTTTTATGTACATGACTGATTCACATTTGTATCCTTCCTAGGTAAGTTTTAGAAACCGCTAATCTATAGTGCATTTAACACAAAGCAGATAAAACATGGGCTACAGATGTTATTATAATGTGGCATTCTGTTTCATGTTGCATATTGTTTGCCTCTTTTCTCATAATACCTTTCTAGCAGTTGTTAGATGCTAATTATAAATTTCAAAAACTCCCAATCATCCAAACAGACATGTAGACACTGATTTGTATTAAAATAGAAATTGTGCACTTTAGGCTTTAATCATATAAATGTATGAAGATGAATGCTAGTCTATCAATGCTTAAATTGTGTAGATTAATATGTTCCTACTGTTACAACTCATGGGTGTTTTGAAAGCTAACCAAGTTGAAAACACCACTCCCACCAATGCAAGGATGCTTTTGTTATTGCTGCTAAATCAGAGTTTTGTCTGTAAATATATATAACACAATAATTTGAAAGACTTAAAATTCTATGAAAATGCAGTGATTAGTAAAACATAAATGACCTTCTAAATCTCTTTTTAGGCCATAGTCAATTGTTTATGAGAAACTGGTAATCAAGATATAGAAAAACAAACCTGCAAAATGGAACACCCCTACTCTAATATGTGGATTACAGCTCCTCCCCTCCCTGATCTGTACCAACAGATTAGTTTATTTTTAAAGAGCTCATAATTTATATGAAAAGACATGGGTTGAAATGACAATGTGTAGAAGAAAACAATCCTCATAAAATGAAAGAAGGGCTGGCTTGCTAAAGGATGACATAACATCTATCAGTAAAATGAAACAGCTGTCTCAGAAAACAAAGATAAAAGCTGAACGCCTTCATAAAGGAAAAGTAGATGGAAAACCACGCTGTATTATTCAAACTCAAGAGTCCTGGAGACAAAGAAAGGTCAGTCATTAACAAGTACATCAGCTGTTGTAGAGCTACCCACACTGAACCCTGAGGTCCAGGGGGTCAACTTTGTTCTGAATGGTTTCAGTCTAAATGCCAACTGCACAGAGATCTTTCTGGGCCACCCTCCCTTATATAGTTGCAACTCATTCACCCAACCCAGCAGCACTATTATTTACCCCTACACCCCGTTCATTTCCTTCAAGGAACTTAGTACTTTACTGTTTTCCCCTCTGTTCCAGGAGGGCAGAGTTCACTTTGAATTTGTTCACCACTATATTCCCAGCATCTCTCACACAGGGCCTAGCACACATAGTAGGCATGCAAAAAATAGTTATTGAATAAATTAACAAATGTTCCACTGCCACAGAGAGAACACCTAGGCCCAAATAGTCCTAAAAAGATGAGCTGCAACTCCCTCAAGAGGGGTTCTGGATCTTTTACCTCATCATCACAGTTTTCTCCCCAACTGACTTTATAGTATCACTGAACTCATCATTGTTAAAAATGTTAACAGATTTTCAACAGACTCCCAATATTCAACACAAAAATTCTTCTCCTAAAAGAAAATGCTGGCCTATGCCTCCAAGGAGAATCTATGAGCCCGTGAGAGAGGTTGGACCTATGGGTAGTAGGTTTTTTGTATCATCTGTATGCTAAAGATATTATAATTATGTTACAGAAAGAAATATTCATTTACTGACAAAATTGAGGAACTTTATACTTACTGCAGAACCAAAAAGAAAATGGGCTGCAATCTGTAATTCAAAGACAGATGTAATATTTTTTAAACTTCAATGTAATGATTATTTTGGTTCTAATTAAATATAATTAATTTCTAAAAAAAAAAATCTCAACAGAAAACATGAGTTAATGTACTTTCCCATTTAAAAAATTGTGCTTTTACTAGACAAAATGCAATAATCCTACTTAGAATACTTTGTCCTAATAGTCTATGCCATAAGTAGTAATAATTATCAAAAAATGAAAACATACTATCCACCAGGCATTTTATATAACTATTAATTCATAAGATTGTCACAATTCTATGAGATGACTATTTATAGCCCTGTTTTACATTCAAGAAACTGGAGGCTCAGATGAGTTTAAAAAAACCTTTGTCTAAGGCCAAGGTGCCAGTAAATGGTATATAGAGGCCTTGAAGTTAATAACAGCACGCAATGAAATGTTGTGATGGGACAAGCAATAATCTCATATCAGGAGAAAAATATTTATCTAGAAAAAATACAGAAGAAAAATCATCAGTTATTTTTAGATACTGAACATATATATAGGTTCTGCAAAGCAAAAACCATAATTCTTCCACACTTTGTGCCTTGGATAACTTTGTTAAACTCAGCCTGAAACCTATCCCATGCCTCTCTTCTTTGAAAAAACTCTTTTCTAAGTTACAAACTTCATATCTTAAAATATTGAAGAAAGATGTGAAAGAAGAATGTAAGTAATTTTATTATTATCAATAAAACTCCAAATTCCAAAGGTGCACTGTGGACTCCCCTGCTGTTGGAAGGTTCACAGCACGGCCTGTTAAGGATATTACACCCCACAGAGAGCCACAGTGTTTAGAAGGTAGATCCTGGGAAGTAGGAACAATTCAAAGAAAATCGATTTTCTTTGTCCTTCCTGCCTACTTGGATTGAATGTAGATTTTTTTTTTTTTTTACCTATTTAATTGTTCCCTTAAACACATCTGCAAATAGATGCATCATATCCTGAAACCATTATACGTTCATCCACGCAGCTTTTTCTTGAATCTAACAAAATACTTTTTTTATTTATGATCTCATGTGTCTTGAGTGAGCATTGGCTTCCTAACAGATGACCATGAAGTCTGACACAGGTTGCTTAGCAACTGCCTTATGCCCAGAAGTAGAAATAACTCTTTGATATACTCACTATGTGTATTTCTCCTGATTTACTTCATTTGTGTTTAGCATGGTAGATCAAACAGAATCATTAGAATCCTACTAACACCCCCAAGGGTAGAAGAGTTCCTGGTCCACTTTAAGCTAAAGTACCCAGAGATCAAAACAGCTTACGTGTCATCACAGAACAGTACTGCAGAGTAAAAGAACAGTAAATACACTGTGCCTGTCCATTACCAAGGATAAGGTGGATACAGTCTCATCAGTGCTGACACTACAATGTTGTTTGAAACTTGAAAAGAATTCTCAAAATTGTTATTTGTAAGCCTCACTTTTTTTGAAATGATAAAGGACTGTATTCTTCCCATTATGTTGTTTGCTACAAAGTCTTTGATATCCTGAAGGACAATCCATTGTTTTAATGCATGATATAATGTAATTCATCATGCAGCAAAAACAATACTAATTACCCTGCTTGTTTGCATCAACCATCACTCTTCGACCCTCACTGTATCTGATCCAACCTAAGCTCATTTGTATTATTTGTGACTTGTTTATATAGAAAGAAGTCAACCAAATATGCAGTGGTACTGTACCTCAGAACAATAATCCATGCAGAAGTGTCGTGGGTCTTAAATTCAAAAATGAAAAACTTAAAAGCTTTTAAAATAGAATTTGGGGGTGGAAATATGCAGTTAATATTATGATGTAATGAAAATTAAAACTTACAATATCAGCAAGGATAAAAATTAGAAAGAATTTTAATACAGGAAACCAGTTAGGTTTTTATAAAGCATACTGTTTTTAGCACAAGTTTTAAAATTTCAGTGTTCCGGAAACCTGCAAACTTTTTTATACCAAACAAAATAACAAGTGAAAAATCTTTTCAAATTGTACAATGTTAATTTAGAAACCATAAAGTTATTAAAATAATAACATCAAGGCAAAATTCACACTGTCACAAGACTAGCATTTAAGGAGCTATTTTGTTTTAGACAATAATTAAAAATCCCCCAAATTTCTATGAAATGGAGACTAGTTAAATAAATTATAATAATCCATGCAGTGGGGACTTCCCTGGTGGCACAGTGGTTAAGAATCCGCCTGCCAATGCAGGGGACACGGGTTCAAGCCCTGGTCCAGGAAGATCCCACATGCCATGGAGCAGCTAAGCCTGTGTGCCACAACTACTGAGCCTGCGCTCTAGAGCCCACGAGCCTCAACTACTGAAGCCAGTGCACGTAGAGCCCGTGCTCCACAACAAGAGAAGCCACCGCAATGAGAAGCCTGCACACTGCAACGAAGAGTAGCCCCCGCTCATCGCAACTAGAGAAAGCCCGTGCGCAGCAAAGACACAACGCAGCCAAAAATAAATAAATTTATATATAAAAAAAAATCCATACAGTAGAATATAGTTACATAAGTTTAATATATTTAACAATATATACAGTGGAATACTTTGCAATAGTTTTAGCTCTTTTTTTCTTTCTGTTAATGATGTAGATCTCTACAAACTGACATAGAAACATTCCCAAAATAAATTGCAAAGTGAATAGAGGGGGGTAGAACAGTGTGCTATTACCTTTGTTACACTTGTGTTCAAAAAGGGAAGCTTTATATTTGTATGTGAGTGTAAATATTACAAATGTATGTGATACATATATCTCTATAAGAATCTATAAGGAACTGGTAATAATTTTTGCCTTTGGGAACTGGGAATATCCGTGACATTTTTCACTGTACAGTTAGACAAAACTTTATTTCTCTTTATGTTCTGTTCATGTGAGACAGAAAGGTGGGCAGTCTCTTTTTCTTTCTTTTTTTTTTTTTTGCGGTACACGGGCCTCTCACTGTTGTGGCCTCTCCCGTTGCGGAGCACAGGCTCCGGACGCGCAGGATCAGCAGCCATGGCTCACGGGCCCAGCTGCTCCGTGGCATGTGGGATCTTCCTGGACCGGGGCACGAACCTGTGTCCCCTGCATCAGCAGGCAGACTCTCAACCACTGCGCCACCAAGGAAGCCCTCTTTTTCTTATTGATAGAGAAAGAGCACATAACACATAGTGCCCACTAGATCCCAAGAGTAGCACAGGTTTATCAAGAAAGATTTAACCACAATAATAAAGTAAGCAGCTATTGGAGAAAAATCAGAATATCTAATTGCACTAACCCAAATGCCAGCAAACAGAATTAACAAGATTTCAGAATATGAAAAAATAGTACTTTTCTTTGAAATATTATTTCTCTTAGATCTGAAACCTGGCTTTTCAGAATCCTAACAACAAAGGAGAATTTAATAAGGAATTATTCTAAATCAGTGCAAAAGATCAAAACTTCTTTTAAGTGAGTTTAATAATTATGGCAACACAAATGTGCTGTGCAAAAAAAAAAAAGGAGAGCGAGATAGCTAAAGTAATACGTTCCAAAGTGGGTTCCACAGAACACAACTCTCATGAGAAACTGCTACAAGAGAAGGTTCCATGGTCAAATAAGTTTAAAATATTGTACACTATATATTTGCAGAAAAAAATGTATTGGAGGCTCCTGGGTAACTGATGTAGTTAGGAACTTGTTTTAAACTTCTTTGACCACAAAAATATTTTCACACATACACAACTATTAAAATTCCCAGGAACGAGTACTTCATTGATCCCATTTTGGGAAACACTGCTCTAAGAATATAAAAGCCAAATTGATGAGCTTTCCAATGGGGAAAAAGGGAAAAACACACCTTATCAATGAATCAGTAAGGCTATTATTAAAAGGCTATGATTAAACTGATTATTCTACTTTAGTTGGAGTCACATGAAGTTATTTAATAAGGTATTGCAATTAATTTTCAAGAATAATTAAGCTACTCTTAATCTACACTCTCAGACCACTCTCAGACCACTCTGTTTTGTTTTCCACTACCTGGTTTTTTTGTTTATTTATATGCTTGTTATTGTCTATTTATTCCCACTACAATGTAAGCTCTGTAAGAACTGCGATACTGTCTGTCTTACTCAATGCTGTATCTCCAGTACTTTGAACAGCATTTGTCTGTACTAGTTTCTCAACAAATGTTGATAGAATACTTGAATAAATCTAGTACTTTTCTCTTTGTTACCTCAAGTCAAAAGAATACTTGTCACTTTTTCTCCTAAGACATGAGCAGTTAAAGGAATTTCTGTACTGATTTACTAGCTGTGTCACATTGAGGAGGTTACTGCACTGCTCTATGCCTCCGTATCCCTGGCAATAACCAAATTGTTGAGGCAAAGTACTTAGAACAGTATCTAGTGTATGGTAAGCACTTCATAAGTGTTAGCTGTGATGATGATGATGATGATGATGATGGTGGTGGTGGTGGTGGTGGAAAAAAGTCTTAAATTTAAATGAATTTGAGAAATGCCTGACTTATAAAATTAAACAGATATTTTACTGCATTTTTAAGAGCTTTTAATATGCCTCTGTGAATCTTCAAGTAGACACAGTTAGAACAATTCCAAAAACTGACCCTTAGACTGTCTTTCACAGAATACACATTAATGTCTCCTAGAATACCAACATTTCCAGAAACACAGTTTGGAAAGAACTCAATTAGAAGGTCTTGCATAAAGCAAATAGGTACAGAAGACCTCACTCCACCCACTCCAGAACACATAGAAATTCCCATGATTAATAAATTAGAAAGTGAGTGGATTCAAAAGGCACTTAGGTCTATGGTCCAGTTTATTATTAATTTCTCTTTTACCTTAAGCTCTGGAGGTCAAGCATGCTTAGGCTGTGAATGTTGTCTTTCCTTGAGGTTCCCTAATATTATTCCCTTATCACTTTAGCAGTTGGCTGGATGGTTTCACTGAAGCCTAATACTTGGGCTCCCATCTTCTGACTTCTGTACACTGGCACTAGCTTGGGACTGTTGCCATTCTTGTCTTCCAGCTACCTTATTTTGCAAAAGATCTAAGTTAACATTCTTTACCACAGTCTTTTCAGTCAATGAGACTTCAAAGGATAAAAAAGAATTTTACCATGATCAAAAGACTAAAGCTGTAGTAAAAGAAAGAAAATCTGAAGGTCTTTCACCTAACAAGCCACTATATAAACGAAAAGGATTAATGGTTGAATTTTTAATGCCTCTTAAAGGAAAAGAATTTTTATTTTTATTTAAACATAGATCAAGACAAAATTCGAATCCCAGGGGCCAATAATGGCACCTCCTGACAGGAAGGATGGGAGAGCAATGGTGATGAATCAAAGCATAGTAGTGTGGTGTAGTGAAAACATGGGCTCTGGAGCATAATAAACCTGAACTGGAATAACACCACCACCTTCTCCCAGCTGTGAGCCCTCTCTGAGTTTCCATATCACTGTCTACAGAATTATAAAACACTATATAGATAACATTCATTGAACAATTACTTGGTACCAGGCACTATTTTAAGTCTTTTACATGGATTAACTCATTCATTCCTCATGTCAATGCCCTCTATCCCAGGACCACCAGGAACACACCTTTGGTCAAACAAGGTTGGGTTTATTGACTTGTTACAATAAGGGAGGCCATATATTGGGGAGAATTGTAGGGCACGTTAGCAAGTGGGTGTTAGAAAGGACTAGGATTAAGGCTTGTGTCAGTAATTTAGGGAGAGTTCAAAGAACTAGAACATTGCTTTGTATTTGATATGGTAAGAAAGTGAAAGTAATTCTATAATTGGTGTCTTAATAATTCTTATCTAGAAGGCAGGAAGAATAAAGCTAGATTTGTTATTGGTAAAGAAGTTATAGTCATTCATTTTAGCCAGGAAAGGGGGATACTTGGTTATTTTTGTGGTTTGGGCAATGTGCTTGTTTTTGTCTGTATTCAGACATGATTATAGAGTAGTCTTGTTTTTCTCTTGGTTCATCACAATCACAGAGTGGCCTTGTCTGCCGTTGATGGTCTATGAACTTGTTTATATTCAGCAAACGCCACAGCCTAGCTGCAGTATCAAGCCAGCTACTAGAACACCAAGCCCTAGCTGATAGAAATGGGCCAGCTCCTGGCTCTCAGGTGTTGCTCTCCTCTTTCTCACTTACAGCAACACTATGGGATAGGTACTACTTATCTAGATCGTAAAGATGAAGAAATGGAGGTCGCTCAGCCATTAAGCAAAAGTGTGCAACTCGAATCCAGACAGGTACCAGACACTATTCTATGTGACGGAGAACCAGTGTTCTTAACCTCTGTGCTATTCTATCTCTCAATGTTAGCTATCACCACCTTATAGGGTGGCTGTAAAGATTGCAGTCGATCCATGTAAACACCTGGCTCATGACAGGACTTTGATGAAAAGTGGTACCTGTTATTACTAAACAGAGAAACTAAAACATTTTAAATTTAGGTTTATTTTCAGTTCCTCAGGAGGCCCTGCTTTGTGAATTGAGTATCTCAAGAGGAGGAGTAGGGACTTCCCTGGTGGCGCAGTGGTTAAGAATCCACCTGTCAATGCAGGGGACACGGGTTTGATTCTGCAACCTACAACGAACAGTAGCCCCGCTCGCCACAACTAGAGAAAGCCCGCACACAGCAATGAAGACCCAATGCAGCCTAAATAAATACATAAATAAATTTATTTTAAAAAAAAGAGAGAAGCAGGAAACTTGACTCTAGGCCAGAGTTTTGTCACTAATGAACCATGCAAGTATGAGCCGCAAGATTCTATAAAACCCTGCAATGGTCTGTTCCCAAGGAGTTCTAAGTGTTTTGTTTTTTTTAATCATTGCCATAGAAGAGTTCTAAATGTTTTTAGTCAAATTATTTAATTCTGTTTCTAAAGATGGCCTTCTCTAAATATTCTCTGAATGCAAATATAAAATACAAATATTATGAGTTTTTTCATGTATAAGACTGGAGTCATTTTTTAATTGTTTATCTTTAAATATATGTATAATTTTCATTTTACTCTAGTGATGACTGCATATTAAAAGCAAGGTCTAGCAGTGAGGGTCCCTATGCTAGATTAGTATCAAAAACAGGTACAAAAATATGGCATTTTCAAATATGTTCTTAAAAGCTTGATTTTCCTCCAAACATGAATTCTCTGTATATTACTAACTTAAAATTATGAATAAGACAAAATTCATTTATTCTTTGATTTCAACTCTGGCTGTTATTGCCTGTCACTTGAGCGTTCTAAGTTCCATTGTCCTTCATCTTACCACCCTTCCAAATTTCCAAATTTTCTCATCCCTATTCTCCGTTGGTTAACAAAATAGTTCATGTTGACTTGGTTATGCTGACAATAAATTATTGTCTTAACCCTCCAAGATGACATTTTTGCACATTTTGATTTAAAAAAAAAAAGGTTGATATGGGACTTCTAGGCATCATGGTAGCGAATGGCAAGAGATAGCTTTGGCTATATATATGGAGGGAAAGAAAGAGCTAGAGATAGTTCCACTCAGTTCCATGAGTGGGAGGTATAGGTAACCTATACTTTGGTGTTTCAGGAGTACTCAAAATACTCTTCATTCTCACTTCTTGAAAACCATACGTGTGATACATGTCTATGGGCAGGAGTGGGAAGGCTGCTCTGCAATCAGCAAATACAAACACACACACACGCAAGCGCAGTGTTACTATTTGCCTTCTATGGAGTCAGAATTTAAAGATTTTCTATTTTGCAAAGTTAGTATCTAATAAGTTTTAAGTCATGAAATGACAGTCACATCAACAGGCTGCTAAAACAAAATAATCTCTCAACTCTTATTCTTGAAGGATTCCAAAAAGAAAACAACAGTAAAGGACAATATCTTGGAACTTATATTCCAGGAAATATCCAGAATTTAGTTCCTTAAATCTGCTACCTGAGATGCCCCCTAAACTTAGATTTGTTCAGTTTAAGTGTCATCTAAGAAAAAACAAAAAACAGAGAAAAAAATCAACGAACCCAAGTTTCTAGATTCACTTTTTTGTGAGAAGTATAAACTTTACTGCATTCATTACCATAAACTCCTAAAGAAGAGGGAACACCCAATATTGTAGATAGAGCACCGCACTTGTATCAGCATAACTCTAAACAAATGATTAAGTTACTTATCTGTAAACTGAGAGAGGTAGGGAAAAGAAATAGTTCCCCAGGGTCCACTAGAGTCCTGGAGCTATTTTCAAAATCTCAAAACTATAATAGAATTAGTGTATTTTCTCACAGTAAGTCTGCACTAAATACTAGAATTTTTTTACATGGTAGAAATTCATCATCTCAGGATGGTGTCATTGCTGAACTCATGCTAAAGAGATCAGCAGTTGTATGTGTTCAGATTAATTTAAAATGAAAAACCTAATTATCATTTAAGGAGTGCTTTTGGTGAGGAAAAATAGACAAAATATTTCAAAATGTTGAATCACTGGAGAAAAATTAATTAAAGGAGCCTTTGGCAGTAAAAAGGTCGAGAACCACTTGTACCAGACAAGCCTATGATATCTTCCTGCTTTAAAAATCAATATAACTATGCATCACTTTTAATAAGATTTTTGAATTCTTTGTATAAATTAGATGAAAAAGCAGATCAGATTTTATTTAAAGCAGATTTAAAGTTGTTTGAAATTTTTAAATGTCTATATTCTACATTCTTCCATGTCTACTCACAAGAGGTGGTTTTCAAAAAATGTTTGTAGTGTAATAACAATAAAACAGCTTCCTCAGACTTATCTACCTATTAAACTCTTTCATAAACTTATAAAGTTCAAGCAGCAATAACTTCCACTTTAAAATAAGGTTACAAATAAATTTAAAAGAAATTTGAAAATAAAAAATTGTTTGTAATCCTACAGTGATAGTTAAGGAAATGAACATTTTGACAATGTGTTTATCATTATGTAGTACTTTAGAATTCAAAAATATAAGCTCTGATTAGAAAAGTCTAAAATATCCTGAAGATCCTTTAAAGTCATCCTAACTCTAACTCAAAGTGTCAACAACTAAAGAGTTTGAACTCCAAGAGTGAGTTTTTGTGCATTCTTTTAGTTTTTTTGTTTTTCTGGGTTTTTTTTTTAAAGATTTCCCAAAGGCACACACCAGTGTATTTAAAACAGGATCATCAAATTCTGGGAAACCTTGTTCCTTCTTCCTCTTACATGAGTACACAGTATGAAACATCAAGTAGTCTGGCTTCTGTTTTTTGCAGAAGTACAAATAAGAAATGGTGGGATTGTAACACTCTCTGGCTAGCTACATGAAGACAGCTTGTAGAGACTAAGGAAAGATGGATGCTGGACTGCTATCTCACTCTACCTACACAGTGTAACTGGGTGATAGTTTTGATGACTAATCACCAATCAATTCGCTCCTAGAATTTCAGATATCTTAGGTATCTTAGAATTCATCCAGTCCAACCCCCCAATTTGTCCATGATAAACCAGAAGCCCAAGAAATGTAAATCACTTGTTCACAGTCATATAACTAGTTAGTGGATAGACTTTAAATCCAGCTCTCAGGACTCCTGCCCAATGTTCTTTCTACTACCATAAGTTAGAAACCGTTTTACTAAAATGTTACCTCTTTCTATAGCTTCCAAACCTCCCCAGGTTCTTATGCCTTAACATTTGCTCAGTTGCTGCCCTCTCAAGTGGGCTCTTCTATGGAGGGTCTGCTCAGATGATGTCATGTTGTCATAGCCCTCTGACATCACCAGTTCTGTACAGACATCTTGCTTTCCTGATACACTCACTTCAAATCTTACCACAGCTTTAACTCTACCCTCTCCATCGAATGAATAACCTGGTAACCCATGGCTTTTGGCTTAAACTTGGTGATTCTTGTTAGTCTCCATTTGTTTGTTTCAATCCTCCAAAAGGTTTAAGGTAAGTGTCTAATAAGTACCTAACCCTTTTAACACTCTTATTATTCCTTTATTTTGTTGCCTTCTCAAGTAACTGAAAAGACCTTATTGCAGACTCCTTGAACCTAATCTTCTGTCTCAACCCTGAACAGATGGTTCCCCAGAGGGAACCAGAGGCCTGGGCCTCTTCAGCCTATTCATGCTATTGCTTTTCCTGCCAGTTTCTGGCTTCTGCTGCCCTCTAGTAGTCATTAGTAGCATGGCAGGATTTGAAACAAGAATGTCATACTTTTGTTGAATTTAATTACTCAATAGGTTGTTTCAGCATCATGTAAATACAACCTGAAAAAAAAATTGTGACATGTAATTGGTGCCACTATTCTGTGACTCCTCCACCTCCAGGCCTGAGTCAGAACATGATTTTAAAGTTAGGGCTATAATGGGGCTAATGATCATGTCTATACATGCAACAGATTCTTTTACACCTCAGTTCATTTGCCCAACTCTGACGCCCATCAATAGTTCCTTTCAAGAGTCCAATTCTTTAATCCCTTCACCTGCTCAACTGAAATCCCAGCATAGGAACAGATCAAAAGGAAAAAGTGACAAAAGTGACCTAAATGTCCAACAATCAGGGTTTATTTGAATAAATTTTGGTAACATGTAATTACAATGGTATATTTTGTGACTATTAAAAATTATGTTTTAAAAAACCCCAAAAGTTTAGAAAAATACTATAATATTAAGGTGCGATAGCTGAATATTAAAAAAAGAATTACAGTAAAATCCCAATAATATAGAAAGAAAAGAAATGGTCTGAAATGTTAGTTGGTTGTTAGTTTTTGTATTATCTATAAGCATGTGTAACATTTTATAATATATAAATTATAATAATTTATATTTTAATAATTTAATTATATAAAAGTTGCATCTGTGGGTACTAAATAGTGGGTCACTCATGCCTGACTGTAAAACTAAGTAACAGAGTAAGATCTCCGGAACTACTGTGGCCTGTGCCGGTTATCATAGTGATAATGCCATTATCATAGCCAAGGACATGGATAGTATTAGTGTGGGTGGAATAAAATGTTACAGTGGCAAGATAAAAGATAAACCAGAGAGTTAGTCACATTCTTTTGTTGTCTTTCTGCCTAGAGAATCCCTGGGAAAGACAATCCCTTTTGGCCAACTAAACCTACTAAATTTTTCAACAATTTATATGCGAGCAACTTCAAAAGTGAGTGACCAGATGTTCTACTGCACTGAGCATGCAGAGGTGTGAGAAATTTACGTGAATCACACAATGTGACATTTTGTGTAACCAGGCTGGTGAAGCAGGCCAATCCATGTACATAAACAACCCTAAGGGGGACACGGAGTGGGAATCGTGGTGTCAACTATCACAAATATGTTTAAGATTTCCAATATATATACTGTCAATATCCTTCTAGAAACTTTGTACCAATTGACACTATGGGTGTGGGATAAATGAGATAGACTGCAGGTCATGTACATTTTCTAGCATACTTGCTGCAAATCTGCTTCTCTCTCTAGCTCAAAAGAAGGGAGACCCTGTTATAATAAAAATAATCACATTTGCTCGTATTTAATTCTTTTAAGCAAAATCCTACTCAAATTTTGGTTCTTCCTCCTTGTAGGTGGTAAATTTCTTACCACTCACACATATGCACAAGAATTCACATAAGCAGAGCAAGTGAGTACCGATACCCTCAAGTGAAGAACCACTGAACATAGTCATAACCTTTCAGTATTCCTTGGTTTGGTAACAGTAAATATTTAAAAGTATATTTTTATTGGTCTTCTTGAGTCCTTTTCACTGTACTCACCTCACATTTTATCAGTTGACTAAATATAGGTTTCCTAATATTTTTCAGTGGTAATTTCTACACCCGCCATTAAAGGAAAAGATGTAAATTCCCCAAAAAGTACAAAAACTCAGATTCCTCTCTACTTTTTACTTTTTTCATTCAACTATTCAACAACTACTTGTTAAATATTTGATACATGCCAGGTATTGTTCTAGGAATTGGAGATACAACAATGAGCAAAACTGACCAAAAGAAAAAAAAAAATCCCTGACTTCCTTAAGCTTACGTTTCAGTACTTAAGTATTTGTTATCTATGTATCTTTCATACTAAGCTCTATATCTAACCCATCGCAAATCCCATCAGCTCTGCCTTCAAAATGTATCCAGAATCTGGCCACTTATCACCACCTCCACAGCTAATTTCTCTTCTGATCATTCTAGGAGTATTTTAGCTGTTCTCCTTGCTTTCAACTTTCCTCTCCCTCCACCCCTCATCACCACACACATACACAGAGTCTATTCTCAACATAGGAACCAATGTCATCTTTTAACGCCAAAGTCAAATTACATCACTCCATTGCTCAAAATCCTCCTATGGCACTCCAGCTCACTTAGAGAAAAGCCAAGGCTGTACAATGATCTACAGGGCCCTACAGAGTCTGGCCCCCTGATACTTCTCTGACCTGATCTACTACTGTCTCCTTAGCTCACTGTGCTCCAGTGATGGTGGCCTCCTTGCCTTGAACTCACAGGGTACCTTTGTGCCTCGGGGCCTTTGCACGTGTTACTACTTCTGCCTGGAAAACTCTTGTCCAAAAACCCACAGGACCCACTCCCTCACCAACTTCAGACCTTCCCTCAAATCTGATCTTCTTAGCAAGGTGTTTCCTGACCACTCTATTGAAAATGGCAACCTTGTATTCTTCCTGCCTTCCTAATAATTTACTCCAAAGCCCAGAAAGGTAAACATTCATGCAGAGTGGGGTTGAGGGGTAGCAAACCTGTGCATTGTGTAGGAATTCATGAGGTGAGGAGGTCATCAGTGCAGGGGCCACTGGCAGAGGAAGCTTGAAGTCAGATGTCAAAGTCTTAAAAGGAAAAGATGGGTGGAGAGTGAAGAGTTCAGCCATGAGGAAGGAGGTTGGTAGCAGCATCCAGAGATTGGTTCTACTCAGAGAGGATTGATCTAACACATAAATATGTTAAAGGTAAGGCAGCCAAATTTCTCCCAGGGGAAGGGGATTACCAATATGGAAAGGGATAAAACTAAAATGAACTGTGGTGTTGGATTGGAGCTGGAGGCAAATGTTAACTCATGCTTTCAGTATATACAGATATAGAAAGAAATATGTATGTAAATATGTGTGTATAAGTATTACGTATACATGTGTATAATCATACATACAACTCCAGCTCTTTCCACTAAAAAGATCTGGGAGCAGCAATACCTTACTAGCCATAAGCATACCTAGCACTCAGATCTTAGTTTCCAAATATCCAGTGTCATTATCCATTTATGGGGTCCAGGGATCTTTGAAAGTTGCTGATTACAGAGCTGGGCAGAGAAATTACAAGATAAGCCTGAAGCATCTTATATGCTAGAGAGAAAGGAAGTTCTCGAAGAAGGGGTTTTGTCAATATGACACAGGTGCCAGCTTGAAAGGGCCCCCCACTGGCCAAATCTAGGAAAATTTGAGTAAGAAATTTAATAATAATGCTAAAAAGTATAACTTGCTGAATAAAACAAAATTCATGAATTCATCCTGATATAAAGTTTTAAAATAATAAATAAATGCAGAGAAGAAAAAGATTTTCTCTATAGTATCGATAGAATAACCAATAAATGTAATGAAAGTCATGGACCATCATAGTAATAATCAACCAAGAAATATCAACAGATGCTAAAGCTATTGGATGAAAATTGGTGCAAAATGGGATATTTACATACTCTCAAAATACCTCCCCATAAAATGCTTTTTTAATTACAAAAGGAAAAAGAGTAACTTTACAGTGGAGATTGCTTCACAGATGTCTTCTTAATGAAGTGATCAAAGTTAACATTACCAATTATGAGACAAACTGAAATCACCTATCACTTGACAGAATGAAATAAGAACACAACTTTACTTATGTGGCATTCTTACATGTATAATTGGCATCTAACCATGAGGAACCATTAGATATACCCATATACAGGGACATTCTACAAAATGTTTGGCCAGTGATCTTCACAAGTGACAAGATTGAAAGTCAAAGAAACACTGAAAAACTAGGTTTTTTCCTCAGCTTTACTGAAGTATAATTGACAAATAAAATCGTAAGATATTTAACGTGTGCAATGTGATGATTTGATATACATATATATCGTGAAAGAATTCCCCCACTGATGAAAAACTGTTTTTGATTGAAGGACATTAAAAAGACATGACAACTAAATGTAATATGTGATCCTGGATAGGGTCCTATTGTATAAAGAACATTACTGGGACAACTGATGAAACGGGATGAGATGGCAGTAAAGGATCAGTGCTAATATCCTGATTGTGATGGCTGTATTATGGTTGTATAGCAGAACGTCTTTGTTTGCAGTAAACTAGTCAGGAGTGATAGCTACTTACTCTGAAATGGTTTGCAACAACAGTAGTTTCTTGTAGTATTTTTGTTTTTTCTGTAAGTTTAAAGTAATTTCTAAATAAATATATAAACAACATTGTGAATCCGTTCAACACATTCCCCACTCCCTGCTCCACTTTATTTTTCTCCAGAGCACTTATCAACATCTGATATACAATACATTTTTACTTATTGTTGTTATCTGCCTTCTTCTACTAGAATACAGACTATATGGATTTTTGTATTACTTTTCCTTCTGTATTCTAGCACCTTCCACAGTGTCTGATCCATAGATGATGTTCTATAGGTATTTGTCCAATGAATTGACTTTTCCTGTCCGCAGGTGCAGATTGTCTGTGAGCTGGGGCTAAAGCAAGTACACAATCTCAGCAAGCCAGTTAGCAGGCACAGCTCTGCTTAATGACATACATAGAAAAAGAATCTCTTCTCGAAAGGAAACACTTTCTGCAGAAATGCAGATATGCCTACTCCTAGACAAACATTGATTCACTATAAGGACAGTTTAGCCCCTTAGAGCCAGAGATTCCCAAACTCCTCAAATTTCCTAGGTAGTTTTGTGTAACAAAATGGCCCACAGCAGTTTTTTTCCAGAACAAAGAAACAGTATGCTTCTGACTCACAGATATAGAGATCAAACTAGTGGACATCAGTGGGAGAGGAAACGGGGCATGGACAAGATAAGGGTAGGGGATAAAGAGGTACAAACTAGTATGACTAAAAATAAGCTACAAGGATATATTGTACAGCACAAGGAATATAGCCAATATTTTATAATAAATTTAAATGAAGTATAACCTACAAAAATATTGAATCACTATGTTGTACACCTGAAACTAATATTATATTGTAAATCAACTATACTTCCATAAAATAACTAATAAATTAATTTTTAAAAAGAAACAGTCTGAAGTTTGCTTCTAAATCAATTCAAGTTACCTCATTTTCAAGCCAGATTTAAAAAAACAAAAAAAAGCTTCTGGGCTTGAATGGACAGTTAATTGTTTTTTCTTCTTCTACTAATCTTAGCAAACTTTTCAACATTCTTAGAGAAGATTTAAGTAAAGACATCTTGTTCAATCATCTATTGAGATTTTTAAATGTACACTGGAAAAAGCCCTATAAAATTTCCATTTGAAAAAGCAGTATTAATCTGAAACGTTTTTACTTTATTTGTATTTTCTTTACTAGTCATACAGCTCTCCAGAATTTAGTTAAATTAGTATGAAAATATTATGGGAGGCAGCAGGAGTATTATAGCATAAGTCTTATAACATAAGAATATGAGTCTTATAGTCAGAAAGACAAGGATTCATTCCAGCTTCACCATTTATTAGCAGTATAATCACGGGCAGGTTATTTAACCTTTCTAAGTGTCTGTTTCTTTATTATAAAACTGGTATGATAATGATAGTGTCTACCTTATGGGCTAATTGTAAAGATAAAAAAATACATAAAACACTTAGCACAAGGTCAGCACATGGTGAGGAACATATAAATATTAGCTTTTATTTTTTGTAAGTGTAATTTAAATGTAAAATCCATATGTCAAATATAAATACGCAATAAACCTAATTGAAGGAAAATATATAACTTATGTTTTTTTCCTTCTAAGTTTCATTCTGGTAAATTTTATACATGGAGTCTCATTTTCTGTAACTCACATTAGCATATCCTTGAAAAATATCAAAGTGTGGTATAAAGGTAAAGATGTAGCTTTGACTTTGCATTGTTAATATTTATGGGAAGCTCAAATTGTATGTAGAAATTATATTATTTCAGCTCGAAACTGATTTGTAAGATATGACATTTCATTTTCATTTGCACACATTTTGTCTCTAACTGATTAAATAACTTCCCAGATCAGCTTGAATTTGTCATATATGTTTATAGCTAAAGATAACAAACAAATTGTTTGGGGGCTAATTTACATAGTAAGTATAGTGGAATTTTTGTTCTATATGAAGTATCAGATATAAACATTATTTTAATAAAATGCTAAAGAAGTTAACAATGTAACTTAATTATATGATATGTGTATATTTGTATTCAAATCTCGTTAAAATGTTAAAAACAAAAAGTGTTACATGGGTTGCTCTTTTCTCTTTTTCAGTTGACATGGTTAACAAGTCTCATATTAAATCTGGTTTTGTAAAACTAGAACCAGTTGCTCCTAATGCATTTAACTCTAAAGTTGGACAAAGAAAAACATCTCCAATTCTCAGACCTAGTCTTGAGTTTCAAGTCTTCTGGCTTATGCCAAACTCAGCTAATGGCAGGAAAGCTTACACTGATTGATGATGTGATGATGGTAGGTAGATACCTCAGCAGCTACAGCCCACAGGTTCAATGCAATGTTATTTCAACTGTGCCTTAATTATCTACGAAAGGTTGGCCCTTTCTTGGAGGAGCAGTTAAGCTTGTGGTAAAGATTCGATCAACCTACTTTATATATTCAGATTTTCAAAAAAAGTTTCCATGAACTGCCAAACCAATGGCTTTTGCACAGTCAGGATAGGATAAGTTGTCCAGCAATAACAAAAATACTCTCATATAGTCTACTGCAGATCAGCTGGTGGGCCAGGGGTGGGGGTAAGGGTGTCAGCTGGGGTTGTCATCACACAGGGGCACAGGCTTTTACAGCTTCTACCTAGAAGTGACTTGGATCACTTCTGTTCACATTTCATTATTCAGTGCAAGTCACCTCCAGGTACAGGAAAGTGCAATCCTAACTGTATCTGGAAACACTTAATGACTAGAACTAATCACTCTCTTACCTATTACAATTAATTCAATTTACATGGAAAATTAATTCAATTTACATGGCTATATTGTTTGGACATCTCCCACTTCATCAGTACCTCATCACCCAGGGCTAATTCTGTCTAACAGAAGGATTTTTCTCTATCATCCTATGTACTTCCTTTTTACAGCTGTCACTCTCTTGAAGAGGAAGATTTATAGGATAGAAGCAAACCCTTCCTTAGTCTATAATAGCTATGCTCTTCTACATGGATCTCAGCCTACTTTTACGACTCCAATATAATCTCCAAAACATATTAGCTACTTAGCCAAAACAATTCTGGAAAAGAAGAAAAAGTAGAAAGACTCACACTCTCCAATTTCCAAATGTAATACAAAGCAATGGAAATCAAGACAGTGTGGCACCAGGAAAAAATAGACTTATAGATCAATGGAATAGAATTGAAAATTGAGAATTAAACATATACATCTATGGGTCAACTGATTTTTGACAAGGGTGCCAACATGATTCAATGGGAAAGGAATAATCTTTTCAACAAACGGAGCTGGTTGGTAACAACTGGATGGTTACATACGAAAAACTGAAGTTGTTTTCTTTGTATTTTAAGTCTAATATTTCCTGTGCTGCATTGACTTCTTTGAGCCTCACAGGGCCCCAAAGTGCTAAGCATGAGATTCCTTGCTCTTGTGAGATATGCCCCCCCATCCAGCAGGAAAGGCTTCCCATCTGACTAGTTCCTCTATCAGCTGCACCAGCTGCAACCCACTCAGTCCTCAGTCTAATGGGTTTTATCTCTCTGCCAGACCTTGAAATTCAAACAAGCCAATCACAAACAAGCCAATGACCTCCCATGGGAACCAGGGATCACCTCATCCTCTGGATGCTATGAAGTCTGACTTCCACAGCCTCTACTTATTCCTACTATTCTAAAGCACAACCCCCATGTGACCCTGTATGATATGCTGTGTCCCGCCCTGGGGCTGCAAGTATGATTGATTAATAAACATCTATTTGATTTCATCTGTCTAGTGCTGAATATCATGTGTTCAGTCATCTCATACTATCTATGATAGGTGATACCTCCCTCACCAACTGGGTAAATAGGAGGTGATCAAAACATCCTTACCTAACGACAGATACCAAACTTAATTCAAAATGGATCAAAAACCTAAATGTAAAAGCTAAAACTATAAAACTCGTAGAAAACATAGGATTTGGCAAAGAATTCTTAGATATGACACTAAATCATGAGCAACAAAAGAAAAAATAGATAAATTTGACTTCATTAAAATTAAAAACGTCTGTGCTTCAAAAGACACCGTCAAAAAAGTAAGAACACACACAATGAGAGAAAATACTTGTAAATCATATATCTGATAAGGAACTTACATCTAGGTTATATAAAGAATTCTTACAACTCATTTTAAAAAAGACAAATAACCCAATTTTTAAAATGGGCAAAGAATTTTTTTAACATCTTTATTGGAGTATAATTGCTTTACAATGTTGTGTTAGTTTCTGCTGCATAACAAAGTGAATCAGCTATACGTAAACATATATACCCATATCCCCTCCCTCTTGCACCTCCCTCCCAACCTCCCTATCCACACCCATCCCACCCCTCTAGGTGGTCACAAAGTACTGAGCTGATCTCCCACTAGCAGCTTCCCACTAGCAGCTTCCCACTAGCAGCTTCCCACTAGCAATCTATTTGACATGTACTAGTGTATATATGTCAATGCTACTCTACAAATAACTCAATTTCGTTTCCATTTATGGCCAAGTAATATTCCATTGTATATATGTGCCACTTCTTCTTTATCCATTTATCTGTCCATGGACACTTAGGTTGCTTCCATGTCCTGGCTATTTTAAACAGTGCTGCAATGAACATTGTGGTACATGTCTCTCTCTCCCTTTTTTTTTTAACATCTTTATCGGAGTATAATTGCTTTACAATGTTGTGTTAGTTCTGCTTTATAACAAAGTGAATCAGCTATACGTAAACAAATATTCGCATATCCCTTCCCTCTTGCGTCTCCCTCCACCCTCTCTATCCCACCCCTCTAGGTAGTAACAGCACTGAACTGATCTCCCTGTGCGATGCAGCTGCTTCTCACTAGCTATCTATTTCACATTTGGTAGTGTATATATGCCCATGCCACTCTCTTACTTCGTTCCAGCTTACCCTTACCCCTCCCCATGTCCTCAAGTCCATTCTCTACGTCTGCATCTTTATTCTCGTCCTGCCCCTAGGTTCTTCAGAACCATTTTTTTTTTAGATTCCATATATATGTGTTAGCACACGGTATTTTTCTCTTTCTGACTTATTTCTCTCTCTATGACAGATTCTAGGTCCATCCACTTCACTACAAATAATTCAGTTTCATTTCTTTTTATGGCTGAGTAATATTCCATTGTATATATGTGCCACATCTTCTTTATCTATTCATCTGTCGATGGATAATTAGGTTGCTTCCATGTCCTGGCTATTATAAATAGTGCTGCAATGAACATTGTGTAAATAACTATTTTTTTTAACATCTTTATTGGAGTATAATTGCTTTACAATGGTATGTTAGCTTCAGCTTCACAACAAAATGAATCAGTTATATACATACATATATTCCCATATCTCTTCCCGCTTGCGTCTCCCTCCCTCCCACCCTCCCTATCCCACCCCTCCAGGCGGTCACAAAGCACCGAGCTGATCTCCCTGTGCTATGCGGCTGCTTCCCACTAGCTATTTACCTTACGTTTGGTAGTGTATATATGTCCATGCCTCTTTATCGCTTTGTCACCGTTTACCCTTCCCCCTCCCCATAACCTCAAGTCCATTCTCTAGTAAGTCTGTGTCTTTATTCCTGTTTCACCCCTAGGTTTTTCATGACATTTTTTTTTTTAATTCCATATATATGTGTTAGCATACGGTATTTGTCTCTCTCTTTCTGACTTACTTCACTCTGTATGACAGACTCTAGGTCTATCCACCTCATTACAAATAGCTCAATTTCGTCTCTTTTTATGGCTGAGTAATATTCCATTGTATATATGTGCCACATCTTCTTTATCCATTCATCTGATGATGGACACTTAGGTTGTTTCCATCTCCAGGCTATTGTAAATAGAGCTGCAATGAACATTTTGGTACATGACTCTTTTTGAATTATGGTTTTCTCAGGGTATATGCCCAGTAGTGGGATTGCTGGGTCATATGGTAGTTCTATTTGTAGCTTTTTAAGGAACCTCCATACTGTTCTCCACAGTGGCTGTATCAATTTACATTCCCACCAACAGTGTAAGAGGGTTCCCTTTTCTCCACACCCTCTCCAGCATTTATTGTTTCTAGATTTTTTGATGATGGCCATTCTGACTGGTGTGAGATGATATCTCATTGTAGTTTTGATTTGCATTTCTCTCATGATTAGTGATGTTGAGCATTCTTTCATGTGTTTGTTGGCACTCTGTATATCTTCTTTGGAGAAATGTCTATTTAGGTCTTCCGCCCATTTTTGGATTGGGTTGTTTGTTTTTTTGTTATTAAGCTGCATGAGCTGCTTATAAATTTTGGAGATCAATCCTTTGTCAGTTGCTTCATTTGCAAATATTTTCTCCCATTCTGAGGGTTGTCTTTTGGTCTTCTTTATGGTTTCCTTTGCTGCGCAAAAGCTTTTAAGTTTCATTAGGTCCCATTTGTTTACTCTTGTTTTTATTTCCATTTCTCTAGGAGGTGGGTCAAAAAGGACCTTGCTGTGATTTATGTCATAGAGTGTTCTGCCTATGTTTTCCTCTAAGAGTTTGATAGTTTCTGGCCTTACATTTAGGTCTTTAATCCATTTTGAGCTTATTTTTGTGTATGGTGTTAGGGAGTGATCTAATTTCATACCTTTACATGTAGCTGTCCAGTTTTCCCAGCACCACTTATTGAATAGGCTGTCCTTTCTCCACTGTACATTTCTGCCTCCTTTGTCAAAGATAAGGTGACCATATGTGCGTGGGTTTATCTCTGGGTAAATAACTATTTGAATTATGGTTTTCTCAGGGTATATGCCCAGTAGTGGGATTGCTGGGTCATATGGTAGTTCTATTTTTAGTTTTTTTAAGGAACCCCCATACTGTTCTCCATAGTGGCTATATCAATTTACATTCCCACCAACAGTGCAAGAGGGTTCCCTTTTCTCCACACTCTCTCCAGCATTTATTGTTTGTAGATTTTTTGATGATGGCCATTCTGACTGGTGTGAGGTGATACCTCATTGTAGTTTTGATTTGCATTTCTCTAATGATTAGTGACATTGAGCATTCTTTCATGTGTTTGTTGGAAATCTGTATATCTTCTTTGGAGAAATGTCTGTTTAGGTCTTCTTTCCATTTTTGGATTGGGTTGTTTGTTTTTTTGATATTGAGCTGCATGAGCTGCTTGTATATTTTGGAGATTAAACCTTTGTCAGTTGCTTCGTTTGTAAATGTTTTCTCCCATTACGAGGGTTGTCTTTTAGTCTTTTTTACAGTTTCCTTTGCTGTGCAAAAGTTTTTAAGTTTCATTAGGTCCCATTTGTCTGTTTTTATTTCCATTTCTCTAGGAGGTGGGTCAAAAAGGATCTTGCTGTGATTTATGTCATAGAGTGTTCTGCCTATGTTTTCCTCTAAGAGTTTGATAGTGTCTGGCATTACATTTAGGTCTTTAATCCATTTTGAGTTTATTTTTGTGTATGGTGTTAGCAAGTGTTCTAATTTCTTTTACATGTAGCTGTCCTGTTTTCCCAGCTCCACTTATTGAAGAGGCTGTCTTTTCTCCACTGTATATTCTTGCCTCCTTTGTCAAAGATAAGGTGACCATATGTGCATGGGTTTATCTCTGGGCTTTCTATCCTGTTCCATTGATCTATATTTCTGTTTCTGTGCTAGTACCATACTGTTTTGATTACTGTAGCTTTGTAGTATAGTAGTATAGTCTGAAGTCAGGGAGTCTGATTCCTCCAGCTCCATTTTTCTTTCTCAAGATTGCTTTGGCTATTCGGGGTCTTTGTTTTTCCATACACATTGTAATTTTTTTTGTTCTAATTCTGTTAAAAATGTCATTGGTAGCTTCATAGGGATTGTACTGAATCTGTAGATTGCTTTGGGTAGTAGAGTCATTTTCACAATGTTGATTCTTCCAATCCAAGAACATGGTATATCTCTCCATCTGTTTGTATAGTCTTTAATTTCTTTCAGTGTCATAGTGTCATAGTGTCATAGTTTTCTGCATACAGGTCTTTTGTCCCCTTAGGAAGGTTTATTCCTAGGTATTTTATTCCTTTTATTGAAATGATAAATGGGATTGTTTCCTTAATTTCTCTTTCAGATTTTTTATCGTTAGTGTATAGGAATGCAAGAGATTTCTGTGCATTAATTTTGTATCCTGCTACTTTACCAAATGCATTGAATAGCTCTAGTAGTTTTCTGGTAGCATCTTCAGGATTCTCTATGTATAGTATCATGTCATCTGCAAACAGTGACAGTTTTACTTCTTCTTTTCTGATTTGGATTCCTTTTATTTCTTTTTCTTATCTGATTGCTGTCACTAAAACTTCCAAAACTATGTTGAATAATAGCAGTGAGAGTGGACAACCTTGTCTTGCTCCTGATCGTAGAGGAAATGGTTTCATTTTTTCACCATTGAGAATGATGTTGGCTGTGGGTTTGTCATACTGGCCTTTATTATGTTGAGGTAGGTTCACTCTATGCCCACTTTCTGGAGAGTGGGCAAAGAATTTTTTAAATGGGCCTTTCTCTAAGGAAGATATACAAGTAGCCAGTAAGCACATGAAAAGACTCTAAATATAATTAGTCAACAGGGAGGAGCAAATCCAAACCACAATGAGATCCCACTTCACACCCACTATGATGGCTAGAATTAATGGGTCAGATAATAACAGGAGCTGATGATGATGTAGAGAAATCAGAGCACTCATACACTTTTGATGAGAGTATAAAATGATGTAGCCACTTTGGAAAACATTCTGGTTGGCCCTCAAACAATTAAACATAGAGTTACCACATGACCCAGCAATTCCACTTCTAGATATACACTCAAGAGACATGAAAATATATGCCCATGCAAAAACTTGTATAAGAATATTTATAGCAGCATTATTCATAATAGCCAAAATATGGGGGGGGAACCCAAATATCAATCAGTGGACAAATGGAGAAACAAAGTATGGTATATTCATACAATGAAATATTACTTGGCCATAAAAAGAAATGAAGTACTGATATATACTACAGTTTAAATGAATCTTAAAAAACATTATGTTAAGTGAAAGGAGTCAGTCACAAGAGTCTCCATATCAAATGATTCCATTCATACAAAACACCAGAATAGGCAATCTATAGACGCAGAAGGTAGATCAGTGGTTGCTTAGAGCTAGGAAAGTTATGTGGGAGTAGGATGGTAATAGCTAAAGGTTACAGAGTTTCTTTATGAGGTGAAGAAAATGTTCTAAAATTGAATGTGGTGATAGTTGCACATATCTGTGAGCATATGAAAAATCATGAAATTATACACTTTTACAGGGGTGAATTATATGGTATGTGAATCATATCTCAATAAAGCTGTTTAAAAATACTAGAAGAGTATTGTAGTATATTCAAAAAGATTGACACAAATTCACAGATGACTTATCTATAATAGGTTGTTAAGAAAAGTAAGCAAATTTGGTTTTATTCCTTGTTCGAATAGAATTATGTTTTCCTATAAAATATTTCTTGGTGCTAGTATTCGAAAAGGATAGAGTTGGATAATCCACTGCTCTAAATAAATATGGCATGTTGTGTTTTTATATGATAGACAAAACGGGGGAAAAAAAGAAAATGGATAGGGTTTTCAGAATTTAAGCTCTGCGTAAAAGATCCTGCTCTTTTTCCTTATTACAACTTATCCTAGTTCCTTGAAACCATCATCCCTCTTCTGATTTGAGTCACCTCTTTACAAAACTTAAACAGAGTTCCCTGAAATGATGCTCCCTTTAACCTTGGGGAGGCACGGTGGGGCCTGGATCAACTACAGCACCACTTGGTAACCTCTGGCAGATAGCAACCTCCTCTGGGGCTCCTCAGGGAGCAACCCAAGTGCTGTCCACAAAAAATGATGAGTAACCCTTCGTGCCTCCCGTTTTGTCACACAGTGATGAGCGTGGACAAGGATGTGTTTTTTCTATCGCTTGGACATCCTCAAAATCTGCTTCAGCACTCAGTCACTGCCCATTCCCCACAAGTGAACCAGGAAGCTGTTGAAGGAGTTTGTGTTCCAGGCAACCAAGTAATACAGTCCATGCTCCAGAATGTTGGGGTGAGGAGGTCAGGCAGAACACAGGGCAGGCACAGCTGCAGACTACATCTCCAAATAAACAAGTCATGGTTAATTTGTCCTTTCAGCAGCCACCAAGCTAGCTACATGATGATTCTTCTAATAATGTATATGCATTTAAATGCTTGGTCTGGAAAAGCTTAATTGGATTTGAAATCTCTTTCCACTATCTTAGAAAAAGTCCAACATTACATTTGTCAATGAAAAGAAAGAAGAAAAACACTTTTTTTAAGTCATTTTTGGAACTGATTTCAATTCCTATAAAATTTTGTCCTAAAATTTTGTTTTAATTTTTTATTATATACTTATATATTCCATCAATAATGACTATCAGGAATTTAAATGGATGATCACTTAAAAGTCTTGATCAGTAATTGCTCATGGCTATTCTAGGGGGAAAATCCTGCTATTAAAATGATATGCTCTGTAGACTTTTGAGTCTGGCTTCTTTCACTTTGCGAAATAGTGAGATTTATCTATGTTGTTCCATGTATCAACAGTTTGTTCCTTTTTATTGCTGAGTGATGTTTCATTGTATAGATGTTCCACAATTGGTTTATTCACCAACTGATGGACATTTGGATTGCTTCCATCTTTGGTGATTATAAAGTTGTCATAAACATTGCACATAGGTTTTTATGTGGGCATAACTTTTCATGTCTCTTGCATGACACCTAGGAACAAAATTACTGGTCATATGCTAAGTGTGTGTTTAACTTTATGATAAACTGCCGTAACTGGTTAAAAAAAAAAAAGGTGATATGCTCAGAAAACAATATAAAATATGCTTAGAAAACAAATTGAAGTTTTCCATTAAAACATTTTAAAGGATTTTATTTAAAATTGCAGACAAATGCAACAATAATATCTTCTGTAGTATTTGCTATTCATTATTCTCATTAAGTGTATGTTACTAAAAGGTAAAACTGATAGTACAAATTTTTTTCCACCAAGACCTATAAAGATGCCTCCAAATGCCACAAAAATTGTCATTTCTATGTCATTTTCCTGCCATGACATGAAAAGAGTTAGGAAAGCATTAGTTTAAATCCAATGGCCCGCCATTTTGAGGATGCCATCATTAACAATATTTTCTCCTCCCCGCATCTACCCCCACTCTCTCAGACATTCTTGTTTATGTCTACTAATTCAATTCCCAATCCTGTTTAACCTCTGGCATTTATACGAATTTCCAATCCCAGGCTGCTATGTCTTGCTTTAGAATGGAATCAAACTGTAGTGTGGGTACACAATCTTTCCATTTTTATTACATAAAGTCAATAGGAAATGCATCCTCCTTTTCTGAGAAAAGCAAAACCATCTGTTATGAACTGAATAGTCTTCCCCTCAAATTCATATGTTGAAGCTCAAACTCCCAAAGTGACTGTATTTGAAAACAGGGCCTTTAGGTAATGAAGGTTAAAT
This sequence comes from Lagenorhynchus albirostris, assembly GCF_949774975.1. Taxonomy (NCBI): domain Eukaryota; kingdom Metazoa; phylum Chordata; class Mammalia; order Artiodactyla; family Delphinidae; genus Lagenorhynchus; species Lagenorhynchus albirostris. The sequence continues at coordinate 63,689,439 of NC_083102.1, forward strand.
GAGGTCATAAGAGTGAGACCCTAATCGGACAGGACTGGCGTTCTTATAAGAAGGGGAAAAGACATCAGAAATCTCTCTCTGTGTGCACGTGCACACATACACACACACAAGAAAGGTCATGTGAGGACACAGGGAAAAGGCAGTCTGCAAGCCAGGAAAAGAGGTGTCACCAGAAACTGAATTTGTCGGCACCTTGATCTTGGATTTCCAACCTCCAGAAGTGTGATAAAATATATTTCTGTTGTCTAAGCCATCCAGTCTGTCGTACCCTGTTATGGCAGCCCAAGCTCCACACTTGGTCCATTACTACATATTTTGCTGTGTCTGATTGCATCCTATCGTCTTTACTTGTTTCTTAGGAAAAGACAAAAACCGAAAACTGTCATCTCCAAAATGAATCCTTGCATCCTTTCAGCCTTCCATCAAAACTCCTCTCTTTTTTTTTCTCTTCTCTCTGGTATCAGTTACTTTGGAACACAGAACTATTAGTGAGAAGGTCGTTTGGGAGGCAAGAAATCAAAGTGAAGAGAGATAAACAGTCTTGGGGAAATTTTTGATCAGACAATAGTGAAATATGAAGAATTGTCCTTGCTCTTCATCAAAACCATCTCTATAGGGATGAAAGCAATTCTCTCCAGGTTCATCATCACTCTCCCTCTGAGCCTATTGGACTAACTGGTAGATTCCTGGACTTTGGTCTCCCTTTTCTAGGTTCTACACTCACTATCACCTTCTGTTAATTAATTTCCACCTAGAGATAAGTAATATAATTATGAACTGGTAAATGTTTTATTTACTGGAGTATATTAAGCTGCAATTTAATTATATTACAGCTGTTTATATTTGATATGATTAGTTTAGGCCTGGAGATTTTATCTACACTCACTGTCTCCATTTCCTCATTTTACACTCATTCCTCAACCTATTCCATAGAGATTGCTCTTGCAGTCTGCATGTTGCCAAATTTGATGGTTATTTTGTTTTTTTCTTATTGAACATTTCAGCAGCAATAGCACAATTCACCACCACCACTACTCCTTCTTAAAACAGCCTCTTCCATCGATGTCCATTATACAACACTACGTCTCACCGAGCTGCATCTTCTCAATCTCCTTTCCTGTTCCTCTGTCTCCACAGAATCTCTAAATGCTGGAGTACTTCCAGATTGGCACAGGACTTCTTCTCTTCTGTACCTGCACATTCTCCCTATTTTTTCTTAACCACTACCTGACCTTATAATACCATCAATATGTTGATGTCTCATAAATGTGTATCTCTCCAGGTCTCCAGAAACACATATCCAAGTGCTTACTTGACACACCAACTTGGATGTCCAAAAAGTAAATCAAATTATCTGTCCAAGCAGAATTCTTGATTTTTCCACAGATACTGTTTCTTTCCAAGTTTTTCATAGGTCACTAAAGGGTATATCCACATATTAGGTTGCTCAAGCCAAAAACTAGAGTCATCCTTGATCCTTCTCTTTCTTTCCCCCCTTACATCCATCATCAAGTCCCACTGCTGCTAGTTCCACATTATATCTAAAATCCATCCTCTTCTCTCCACACCCATTGCCACCACCCTAATCAAAAGTCCACTATGTCTCACCAAGATTGTTAAAAGTGTCTTCTAACTAGTCTCCTTGCCTTTGCTCTTGCCCTCTTCCATCCATCCTCGAAATGGTAATCAGATTATTCTTTGTAAAACAAAAAGCAGATCATATCACTTACTGAATAAAAGTCTTTCTATTATCAGAATAAAGTCCAAACGCCTTACCCTGGCCTGGCTCTTGCCTCCTCTTCCACCTCTTTTTGTACCAATTTTCCCATGGCTACATTCTGGCCATGTGGGCTTTATTTGGTTCCTCTTTGAAGCGTCAGTGTCTTTGCACTTGCTAACACTTGCGGCTGTAAAGCTATTCCAGCTCTTCCCTTAGCAGCTCATTCCTACCCTTTAGGTTTCAGCTATATGACTTCCTCACAGAGAAACTCCATTATGATCTAATTCAAAATTCTTCCTACCTCTTCTTTGCCCTCTTTTTGTTCTCTATCTTGTCATCCTGTTTATTCCCCTCATTGTACTTATCACAATCTATAACTGACATATTTACCTGTTCATCTATCTCTTCCAATAAGAAGAGGGACATTTATGTCTACATCCTTAGTCTCTATCAAAGCTTTTGTCCCCCAGTAAATATTGAATAAATTGATAGATGAATAAATGATTGAATACTATTCTGAACTTATACTCTAGTAACTGATAGCTTTGGAAATCCTTAGTTCATTCTCACATTTGCAGAACTCAGAAAGACCAATTTTCACAGGTGGCTGATTTGCATTCATTGCCTGTATATTCTCCAAAATTTCACTCTCAGAGAGTAACTGACCTTAAAATTATACGTGTATTATTTCCACCATCACATGCATATGTACATATACTAACTTGAACCAAGAAGGTACTTGTTGCTAAATTTATAGTTCAGCAGCAGATCTGTTATCTTTTGGATCTGATTTATTTTCTGGGTTTCCTTCTAAACATCTGCTTTTATCATTTCTAAATTGATTTTATTTGTACAACTTTTCATATGTTTTAATATCTTAAACCACCACAATCTCTTTTATATGCTATGATCTGACCAGATGCTTATCAATACACTTTGTCTTCTTCCTGGGCACAGAACTAGTGTGGTAGTTCTTTGTGTTGTTCACTAAATATTTCTGACTCTGCCTTAAAGACACATGGTCAGTTGCTCTTCTTTGCCCACCTTGATTTTAGGCAATATCATCCGACTGACTTAACACTAACCAATGAGAGGAAGCAGAAGTTGCAGGTGTCATTATTAGGTGGATGCCTTAAGCATAACATTTCCTTCCCACTACTGTAATGATTTTGTTGAGCGACCAACCACCCCAATTTTCCCAGAACTGAGGGATTTCCTGGGACACAGGACTTCGAGATTCAAGATCACAACAATACCAGACAAACTGCTCTGGTTTGACTGGGTTCATGGGAAGCAGGGTTTTCGGTGCTAAGTCTGGGAAAGATCCAGACAAATGAGAATGGCTTGGTCACCCTATGATTTTGCAAGAAAGTGTTTACATGAAACCTCCACTAGCCTTGATTCCTTAGTGATTATGAACAAAACCTGTTACCCAACCCACACTAAGCATGTAGCATGAAAGAAAAATAAATTCAGTTTAGTAAGCCACTGAGATTTGGGAGTTTTTGTTTATATATCATAATCTGGCCTACCCTGAAAAATGCAGAAATTAGTACCTACCAGTGAGATGCTGCCATAACAATAAAACCTAACAAATGTGGCACTGGGTTCAAGCAACAGGTAATGAGGAAACTCTTTTCAAAGGCTGAAAAATATTTTCAGTACTATGCCATGGCAAAACATCTGACAGACCTGCCACCTGAAATAACTTAGATGGAAGATTATATAGCTGATGAACTTGTGATCCTAAAGGGAAAGGTTAGAAAGAAGTTTAGCAACATGTTCTAGTTGGTGTTGCCTACATTCAATGAGGTATCACAAGAAAATGAGAAGCTCATGAAAAGAACTGGTTGGTAATAAGCAGAAATATACGATTTAGAAAGAATGTACAAATTCGATGATTTATAGGGTTGACAGAGGTAACTCTCCTCAAACCTAAATAGTAAAAGATAAAGCAGAGAATTAAAACTGATTAAAACTGAGTCTCTGGCAAAGATGAAAGCTAAGGTTTGTGAATAAATTGACTTGACACCCAGTTATATGCTTTCAGTTGGTCAAAATGACCCAAGGGAAAAAATTAAGGGTACGCTTCTGCCACCAAAGTCTGATAAGTCCAAGGTACTCCAATTAAGGTGAAACACCAAGAGATCGTAATAAGATGAGAGTGAGAGTAACAGAGAAGAATCAGATGATAAGAAGGAAAAGATATACAGAAAATATAAGAATGTCTAGAAAAGAACTAGTGTGTGATAGGCAAATAAAAGTACCTGGAATCAGATTAAATGCCTATTAAGTTTACAAGAACATTATTCTGTCAAATAAATCATGAGCCTAGACTAGAAATATCTGAGACTTTCTGAGTTTTAGAACAACCCCTGGCCTCCAACCTTCCTCAGACAGAAAGCAGGGTAGAAAAAAAGCTACTCAGCCTGTAGGGAGGGCATATTCTCCAACGTTCCTTTTAGGTGAGACCAAGAGGAATATTGGAAAGGAATACTCCTCAAAAGGGAAGACCTGAGAGACACAGAGAACAATGGACTGAGCAGCACCTTCCAGAAAACAGAATTACCCAATTAAGGGACATTCCCTATCCCTAGGGTAGGGGACCCTTAAAACATGGAGAGATTTCAGAATTTTAATGGACCAGAGACTGCTATGTGTTCCCATTCATCTTCTTTCTGAATGGGCATGTTTATTGGGGTTATCCTATATCTTATATGATTATATATTATATATTGAGTATGCAGACAGTTCATCTTGTAATTCTTAAGACTCTAGATCAAGAGGAGCTATATTCAGAGCTAGCTTAGAAATAACTACACATCACTCCCTGATGTAGAAACTACTATGTATCATGCGGGGATCAATCACAACTTTGAACATGACCCATATTGAAAACCCTGCCAAGGAACACAGGTTGGACTTCACTAAATTCTATTGTGTTAAGCCATGAACATTTGGGGTATTATGGACTGAATGTTTATGTTCCCCCAAAATGTATATGTTGAAGCTCTGAACTCCAGTGGCAATTTGTGTTCTGTGTAACCATAACTTACTTAACTTCACTACTCCAGTTTCTTCATCTGTTAACATCGGAATAAAAATACCCAAAGGCAATGAAAAGAGCAAGCTACAGTTAAGGCAAATTTAAGCCATTCCCACCAGGTTGTGGACTTGTAATGCCAGATCATTTTGTCAGTGGCGTCAAGACTCAAAATTATTGGCACCCTCTGATAAGCATAGCTGAAAATAAAGAGAATTCTTGCCACAGACGAGGCACGATGCAAAGAGAATGGACTTTAGAGCTATGTAGATCTAGATTCGAATGCCTGCTCTTATAAGGTAGTAGTGTGACTTTGAATCACTTATTCAACCAGCCTCCCTGAACTTTATTTTTTTCTATATGGAAATGAGTATAATAATGCCAGCCCAATTGGACTGATGTGAGGGTAAAAAGTGAGATAACCCATGTAAACAGCCTTGCACATTTAAGCAAGAGCTCCCTTCTCTCCCCTCCCTATCCATTACAGAAAGCAAGAGAAAAATTAATCCTCCTAATTCCTTAAGCTTTACTTTTTATCCCTAGCAATCTGATTATTCAATGTTTCTCCATGTTCTTTGCTTTCTAAGCATTTCTTTCCTAACACAGCATTATATTAGGTTCGTGCTTTTAAGAAGCAGTATATATTAGCTAAAATGTCTTTCTGTTTTCTTTCCAGCAAACTAATTCTCACTGCAATCTAAAATATAAATAGCACTGTATTTCTTGCAATTGTTTGTGATCTGTGATCATGTTTACAAACTGATATGCCAGCAAATACCAAACTCATTTTCTTCTCCTGGCAACATTTAGCTGAACTCAAAAATTATACTTATTTGAAAATCAAGTTCAAAACTAGAATTAAAATTATATTTTGTACCAATATTGACCAGTAATATGATCTATTTTGTTTCCTTGTTTATGCACCTAAAAATTAATTATAGGCATCTAGTGCTTATTTCTCCATGGAGTAATTTATTCTCACTATCCATTAGGTCTTTTGTTTCATTTGCCTGCTGTAAGGAAACTAAAAGAAATGGGCATTTCATGCTCATAGTCATTTTGCTTCAATATGGAAAACAAGTCTATAAATTTATTCATGATTGTTAGGCACTGTGGGATTCTAGTAAAATAGAGGGGGAGTATCACCATATTATAATGATAAACTAAAAATGCCTCTACACGTTATTTTTCTAGAGTAATTCAAATTAGTAGCTTCCATCTAGAAACATCATATAAGGTGTCTACATGGTAAACTGTCAGTAATTAGGGCTTTTCAATAGCTATTTTATTGCTGTTTCATATATGAAAGCTTGGGTGTTTATAAAAAACATTTTACTGCATTTTATTTTCATTTTAATAACCTATAAACACTTGAGTTTTCACTTCTAAACATTCATTCAAAATTCAGCTATCATCTACAAATTAAGTTACACTATCACTCAGAAAATGTCTATAAATCAAAAGCTTCTGCAATCACATTATGTTCTATATATTCAATCAACGAATACTTGCAGGTCTATTAAGTGCAGACACTGTCAGGCCCTGGAGATACAATGATAAGCAAAACACAAACTCTGTTCTCATGGATACAAAGAAAACCTCAGTGCAGCACTCAAGATGTGTGGAATGTGGAAGTAGATTAACTCATCAAGTTTTTGTAGCCGTCATGAATATAAAGTCCATGGCCATGTGTTATGAGAGGTGCAAAGGGGAAAAGAATTGCATATTGGCTGAAAGTCACTGTCTGGAATTTTTTAACCTTCCTTTCTTTTCTTCTCTTCATTTTAATTAAGATTTTATTTTTTTAAGAGCAGATTTAGGTTCAAAGAAAAACTGAGGGGAAGATGCAGAGATTTCCCATATAGCCCCTGCCCCCAAACATGCATAAACCCACATGCCCGTTATCAACATCCCCCACCAAAATGGTACATCTGTTACAGTTGATGAACCTAAACTGACACATCACAATCATCCAAAGTCCATAGTTTACATTATGGCTCATGCTTGGTATTCATTCTGTGGGTGTGGACAAATGTGTAATGACATGTATCCATCATTATGGTACCAAGCAGAGTATTTTCAGTACCTTAAAAATCCTCTGTATTCCACTTCCTTATCCCTTCCCCACCCCCTACCCTAATCCCTGGGAACTACTGAACTTTTTACTGTCTCCATAGTTTTGCCTTTTCCAGAGTGTCATATAGTTGGACTCATACAGTATGGAGTATTTTAGATTGGCTTCTTTCACTTAGTAATATGTATTTAAGATTCCTCCATGTCTTTCCATGGCTTGATAGGTCATATCTTTTTAGTGCTGAATAATATTCAGTTGTTGGATGTACCACACGTTACCCATTCACCTACTGAAGGGCATCTTGGTTTCTTCCAAGTTTTGACAGTTAATGATACAGCTGCTATAAATATCCATGTGCAGTTTTTCTGTGGGCACAAATTTACAATTCTTCTGGGTAAATATTAAGGAGAGAAGTTACTGGCTCCTATAGTAACAGTATGTTTAGGTATATAAGAACCCCATGAAGCTGTTTCCCAAAGTGGCTGTACCATTTTTTATGGATTCTCTATTCTATTTCATTAATCTATTTGTCTATTCTTTTCTAGTAACACATTTGATTACTGTGGTTTTCTATCAATAGTAAGCCTTGAAGCTGGGTACTGTCAGTTTTCCAACCTTGTTCTTCTCCTTCAATATTGCGTTGACTATTCTCTTTTGCGTCTCCATGAAAACTTTAGAATCAGTTTGTTCATATCCACAAAATAACCAAGATTTTGATTGCGACTGCATTGAATCCATAGCATATAATGAAATACATTACATTGTTATTATTATTATCTTGAACAAACTGTTATCTAGTAGATAAATTATGAAGAAAAATTAAAATTTTTATTTTACCTTCACTTATTCCTTCTTCCACATTCTCCCTTTCCTTTAAGTAAATCTGAGTTTCTGACCTACATTATTTCCCTTATCTTAAAGAACTTCTTTTTAACATTTCTTGCAAGGCAGATCTACTGGCAACAAATTCCATCAATTTTTGTTTGAGAAAGTCATTATAACTCCTTTGCTTTTGAATGATAATTTTGCAGGGCACAGAATTCTAGGGTGGTACATTTTTTTTTCTCAAAACATTAAAAATATTTCACTCCACTCTCTTCTTGCTTGCGTGGTTTCCAAGGGGAAGACAAATGTAATTCTTACCTCTGTTCCTCTATAAGTAATTGTTTTTTCTCTGGCTTCTTTAAGGATTTTTTTTATCTTTTAACTTTCTGTAGTTTGAAAATGATATGCCTAGAGGTAGTTTTTTGTTTGTTTGTTTTTGCGGTATGCAGGCCTCTCACCTCTGTGGCCTCTCCCGCTCCGCAGCACGTGGGATCTTCTCGGACCAGGGCACGAACCCGTGTCCCCTGCATCGGCAGGCGGACTCTCAACCACTGTGCCACCAGGGAAGCCCACCTAGGGGTAGTTTTTTGGCATTTATCTGCTCAGTGTCCTCAAGCTTTGTGAATCTGTGAACTAGTTTATGACATTAATTTTGGAAAATTCTCAGTCATTACTATTCAAGTATTTCTTCTGCTCCTTTCTATCTTCTTCTATTTCCATCACATGTATGTGTGTAGCTGTCCCACAGTCCTTGGATATTCTGTCTTTTTTTCAGTCTTCGTTCTTTTTGCTTTCCAGTTTCCAATGATTCTACTGACATATCATCCTCTAGCTCAGAGATTTTTTTCCTCAGCTCTGTCCAGTCTACATAGAGCCCATCAAAGGCATTCTTCATTTCTGTTATGGTGTTTTTGATCTCTTGAATTTCTTTTTGGTTCTTTGGCTGGACAGTGACTAAGACCAAGTTCTACATGATTCAAACCCTGTTCTCTTTTTTCTACATGATCCTGATTTTTGACTTAGTTTCTAGTGAACAGTTTAAAAGAAACACTGTATAAAAGAGCAGCAGTTTTCATATTTGTGTAAAAACCTAAAACTATGTTGAGGACTTAATGTTGTTCAACTAAATGGGACATCATTTGTACTGTAGTCCCCCTCAGGAGTTGTTCAACATGATGACCTCATCTCATTTTCTTTCCCCTCCCTAGTTGCTTCCCACTTCCTACCTTCCAGCTGCCTTAGGTCCTAAGAGGAAAAAACAACAACAACAAAACACAAGAAAAGTAAATACTAGGGAATAGCTTAATGATAGTATAAGGTTTTCAATTAGTCATTTTTTGTTGCATTTATTATTCTACTATGAAATATAAGGAGAAAATGAACAAAACTTTTCTTATTTGAGTCTACTCAGTGATGTGCCGAAGTCAGTTCACATCAGCTCTCAAGAGCTAATTCTTTTCATCTTTTTCCAACCTTTGATCAATAAAAACAAGATGGTACCTTAAACTCTGCCGCAGTGGATGTATTAGTTTTCCCTTTGCTGCTATAACAAATCACCGTGAATTTAGTGGTTTAAAACAACACAAATTTCTATCTTACAGTTATATAGAAGTCTGTCACAGGTCTCATTGGGCTGAATTCCTTTCTGGAACCTCTAATAGAATCCACATCTATAGATTTTCCAGCTTCTAGAGGTGTCCCACATTCCTTGGCTCATGGCCTCCTTTCTCCATCTTTAAAGCCAGTAACAGTGCATTTCTTTGGCCATTCTTTTATAGTCACACCTCCCTTTGACTTTCCTCTTCAGGCTCCCTCTTCCACTTTTAAGAATTCTTCTGATTACACTGGACCCTGAATAATCCAGGATAATGCCCCTATTTTAAGGTCAGTTGATTAGCAACATTAATTTCATGTGCAACCTTCTTTCTCCTTTGAATATATAACTGAATATATTCTCAGGTTCCAGGGGTTAGGAGGTAGTCTACTCTAGGGGAAGGCATTAAACTGCCAATCACAGAAACTGGCAAATGCTTAAAATCAGGACTTTTCCCCCTGGAGAGCCGGTTGTTGAACATTTACCTGCACACGACAGCTAGAAGTAATCATGAGGGAATATGAGGCAAGCCCCTTGTAAAAATTATAAGATTTAATTTAACAATTTAGCAATTTAACAGGATTCTTCTAACAAAATTGCTTTGTAATTTAAGATGTTGAAATATACTATATAACAAGGAAGGATAAATTACTCTTTGACCAGTCTAAACAAATTAAATTTGCAAAGTATCTTCATTTAGGATGGATTAATATGGAGTCTGAAAATCTTGTGAAGTATTAACTCTTTTCTTAGAAAAGATTTGGTTAGAAACAAACAGAAAAGCTTATTATAGAGCATACAAGCTGTTGCCTTTTAAGATTAAAAAACAATAGCTGGGAAAGAGACCTGAGATAAGTTTTTCCAGATGTTATTTATCATTCAAATAGCATCAAAAAATTCTTTCAATATCAGGCATGGATTAACTCAGCATCATTTTCAACCAAGGAGAGATGACCTACATATAAAGATTTTAATTCACTGAGTCATAACGCAAATCAGAGAGGTTGGAACATTATTATGGCATGCTATGTGGGCAGGCGTTGCTTGAGCAAACCTAGGGAGAAACATAAATCACATTTCTTAGACTTACAGCTCTGGTATAAAAGGGGGTCACCTTGTCTACATGTTGAAATCAATGATATTTGCAATAAAGAGTTATTTGATCAGATTATTGGTAGTTGGATAAGCTTTTACTAAACAGTCCTTTTCTTTCCTTTAAGTTTTATATAATATGGCTTTTAGAAGTCTCCCATTAAAGTTTCTGATGGAAGGAGAGAAAGAAATGAATTCCAGGCTTTATAAATATAATAGCTAATATTTAAGTAATACTTATTCTGGCAGGAGACACATTAAGCCTCTTACATATATTATCTTATTTAATTTTAAAGACAACCTTATGAGACAGGTCTAGAGGGTTCAGGGAATGAACTTTTAGTCAAATTGTCTGGATTCAAAGCCTGGCTCCACTACTTCCTAGTTAAGTTTGACCTTGGGCATATTTTTATGCCTTGGTTTCCTCATTTGTCTAAAAAAGTGGCGGGGGTGGTGGTGGTCCAGTAATAAGTGTGCCTTACAATGTTGTAATTAGTAGTAAATGAAGTAATACATATCGTGCCTGGCTCAATAATGTTATCCATTATAGTTAGTTTCATCCTGATACGAGATGCCTTCTTACAACCCTTTCTCTTGTCTTTTTTCTTTACCTTCTACCTAACCAAGAAAGGTGGAGATTTCCTCCAAAGATGAATTCTACCAACCACCTTAGAGGAAAGGAACAAACTGCTACAGTGGGAAATACCAAAGAGTAATAAATGTATATATAATTTCTATGTACACTTTTACTGGACTTGAAATTTACATTTCAAATTTAGAGGTTCTGTTTTTCTATACAGCAACTGCTATTTGTTAAGATAACAAGGTTCCTGCATGCCATATTTAAGCATTTTTGAATAAGGGTTTACAGAGTAGCATTCTAACATATCCTCTTATACCACTAAAAGTAAGCCTTGGATATATAAAAATGTTTCCTGTGAATTATTTTAATTACACTGAGCATGCACTGCTTTTACAATTGGAAACAAAAGAAAAAATGCGAAAAAAGAAAATGGATATTTTTTGGCAATGGTGACTACGGTATGTGGATTCTAAGAAACATTTTGCTGTTGTTAATAAAAGGAGGACATATCTGGTTTTATTTGTGCTTGTACCTGATTTTTCCTTCATTCAGATTCATCCTGACTGAAATGTGAAATAAGAGAACAGGCTGCAAATACCCGGATAGATGTTGTTTTAGTACCAACATAATGCTCTAGTTGGAAATTTAAAAGACCTATTAAAAAATTATCCACTGGGGGGGTGGTGAAGTAAAGCTCAGAGCCCTTTTGCTAAAGGTGTTCCATAATCTCCAATTCTGATTCTCTGCCTCCATCAAGTCACTTGTAGCCACTTATGATTAGCCACTCTAGACACTCGATGAACTGGTCTTTTATAAGTATCTCTTGAACACCAACTATGTGCCTGGTCCCATTCTAGGTGTTGAGGATACATCAAACAAAACAAAGAAAACGGCAAAAATTCTTGTCATCATAGAGCTTACATTTTAGTGGAGGGAGATATATAAAACAAAATAAGCTAATTATGTAACATATTAGACAGTAATAAGTACTGAGATGAAAACAAAGAAGGGAAAGGAGATAAAAAGTGATGAGAATGCAGTAGGTGTGATATTTTGGACAGGGAAAGCCTCATTAAAAAGGCACTGGAGCAAAGACAAGAAAAAAGTGAGAGCAAGCCATGCCAATATTTGGGGAAGAGAATCCCAAGCCAGAAAAGGGCAAATGCAAAGCCCTGAGTCATGTAGAGGATCTAGGATATCCACTTGCTGGTGTGGGAACAAAACGGAAAACAGTCAAAAGTCAGAACGTTTTCTTTTTTTAAAGTATCTAGCTTTTTTTTTGAGTAAAATAGGGAAATGTTGGGGGTTTTGAACAAAGGAATAAAGATCACTTTGCGTTTTGTATTAAAGATCAGTCTGACTGCTGTGCTGAGAACAGACTGTAGACAGGGAGACCAGCTGAGAGGTTATTTTAATATTCCAAGTTAGATGACAATGGCTTAGGACCAAGGTGACAGGAGAGGAATTGTGTGTTGAAAATAGTGAGATTCTGGGCATTATTCTTAAGGTAGAGCAAACGTAATCAATATATGGATATGGGGTGTTAAAGAGTTAATGAAGACTCCGAGGATTTCGGCCTGAACTACTGGAAGGATGGTGTGCCTATAAACTGACATAATTGAAAACAGCAGGAATGAAGATTGTGGATATGGGAACTGAGAAGTTCACAAGTTCAAGTTGGACATGTTAATCTGAAAAATTACTTTGGACAGCCAAAGCATAGTATTTGAAGACATGAGACTGGATAAAGAGTTCAAATAGTGAAAAGGTCCAAAGTGTTTTTCCTTTGGGGCACTCCAACACTAAGTGAAGGTGTATCACCAAGAGACTGAGTAGAAAAGCCAAGGACGTAAAAAAGAAAACACAGACGGCATGCTGTTCTAGAGAGTGAAGGAAGAAAATATTTCAAGGAGCTGGGTCAACTGTTACTATTAGGTCAAAGTGAGCAATGATAATTACCTTTTGAATTTAGAAACATAGAGGTCATTGATGTCCTAAACAGAAGCATTTTTAGTTGGGTAGAAAGGGTAAAACCTGATCAGGGTGGGCTAATAAACTTGAAAGCAGCAAAAGTCAGTATAATTTTTGCTTGGCTCTTCTTTCACGTACCTACTGGGAAGCATTTGTCAATTCCCAAAAATGCAATTTTTCAAATATACATAAATGTTACCCAAGGCAAGATCTGTATTTAAATGTAGCTCTGCCTAGTGACCTCATTAAGCTGAGGAACTGACAAAGCAGTCTGCTGTATATTTAAATAAGCAGCACAGTAAAAGCATAATTTTAAACAAATTCATTTAAGAAAAAAAAAAAGCACGTTATCTTTCCTGGCAGCATTGATATTTGTTGCAGTCCTAAGTGACAGTCAACTTCCACTGCCATTGCAGCTTCCTGAATAGCAGTAATTGGATGTAATAGTTTCTTCAAGACATATCTCATGCCAAATTTTACATTGTTTTATGTGGGAAAGTCCAGGAATACTGAACACAAAGAGTTTACTTAAAGTTTAAGAATCTTAAAAGATCCATACAATTGTCTTCAATATTAGAAAATGCTATTACTAATTTCTTAATGCATTTATTCAAAACTGCTTAATAAAATGTTTGTCTTTCAATTACTTAGCTATTTGTAACTAATGTGTAGTTTTTTACACTTTTAAACTTTGAGGTGATCTGTGCCAAAGCATCCAGTGGTTCCCAACATGGGTGGAAATGAGACAATTTTGCCCACTAGGAAACATCTGGCAATGTCTACATACATTTTTGGTTTTCACAACCTGGAGAGGGGAAGAGTGCCACTGGCATATAATGGCAGAGGACAATGCTGCTAACTATGCTAAAATAAAAATGCACAGGACAGGCCACTACAGCAAATGGTCTGACTCAGAAAGTCAGCAGTGGCGAGGTTGAGAAACTCTGTTCTGGAGATTGAAATTACCCAAGACACAGGAGCTTAAAAGTATGGACAGTCAAGTAACTGAAATGCACTCTACATTCATTTCAAGACTACCTGGGTTCAAATACAGTTGGCCCTCCACATCCATGGGTTCTGCATTCATGGATACAGACGGCTGACTGCACTATGCCACTTTATATAAGGAATTTGAGCCATCTGTGGATTTTGGTGTCTGTGGGGGTAGGAGGGGGGTGGGTGGCCTGGAACAAATCCCCCATATACCAAGGGACGACTATATCCACATCTGACTAAGAGAATGAACTGGAATAATTTAATCCAAGTCTTGGTTTCCTTACTGTTTTTGAAAAAAATTTAAGTATCTGATATAATCCATATAACATTTAATTCAGTTCCTGACATGTAAAATGTGCTATTACTTTGTAAACACAAAGATTTATTATACCTACATATTAAAATCCAAAATTGTCTCACTAAATTCCTCAAGTTTCTATAATGTCATGATTTACATATACCTATGTGGAAACTTGATATATGACATGGTTAATTCTTGATTAGCCACCACTGAACCATTGAAATGTTCTGCTCATCTGATCATTTGAGATCCAGCTAAAAGGTCAGAGCTATGTAACAGGTAACATCAATATACACCCAAACATTTTCTCTTACCAAATTCCAATTCCACAGCCCATTCTTAAAAAGTTAACTCTCACTCAAAATTGCTACTAACATACTTTCTAGCCTTTAAAAACCTGCCAAGGCTCAGCAGAAGTTCTCAAGAGCTCTTCTTGGCCACTAGTTCCATGGTTAGTAGTGATGGACTCAGATCCAACTACAATCCCCAGCCAGACCACAGCGACTAACAACCTTAAAAATCTTCAGCAAAGAGAATGCCATGGTAAAAACCAGCATTAACAACTGCACATACTTCGACATCAGCCAGTAACAGAAATCTAGAGGTTTTCATTTTGCCCATGCCAAAGAGGCTTGAATAATCTTGCCAGTCTACATTTGATTTCCAGTTCTAGTTCTTAAATATGCCCTAGTGTTACCAATGGCCTACACACAAAATAAAAGTGTTTTATTAGAGCAGCTTAAAGTCTTATTTTCAAATTACACGAATACACAGAAATTCAAGAAACTCCTTAAATTCTAATAGTTTATTTCCTATACCCTAAGTTATAAAATTCAGAGTAGAGTTTCAGCATTAAATAGTGACACACATCAAGTTTCAAACTATTTATTAATCAGTGTAAACCCCATCACAATACACCAACAGGATTTTGTGCGTTTAGAGGGGAAATATTTCCTGGTTAAGTGGAAAATTGTGCGGATGGCTTCTGGAAGACCTTCATTCTAAGCAGCTTTATAGTGAAACATTTCATTTAGAAGTCTGGACCTTCTTTCTTCAGTTTGCTGTAATCTACATTCACTGAGTAGAACTTGGAAAAGAAAAAAGATATTTTAGATAATCAATCAAATACACAAAGATGGTATAGAAGTTTAAGATTATTTTTATTCAGCTTTCTATAGTAACAATTACAGACATTAATTTTGTATTAGGAATATTTAACAATATAAAAGTCATTCAAACAAAGACATTAAAATTCCAGTTCTTTAATAATGGTTTTGGTAAGGTAAAAATATTCAATCTTCCTCGGAAGAGCAGTAGTAGTATAATCTGGTAGAACCTATAAAAAAATTCTTCTATTTCAAGGTGAATAACTATGAATTTCTTCTGATATATACTTCCAATTCTTATGTTTTTACTTCCATCTCCACTACGTACACAGGTCACTCTCCAACAGAATAGAGAAATACCAGTTATCATCCCTATTTGGTTAGGAAAGGGCTATAAATTTAGATGGGAAAGATTTATAGCAATAAAGATTGGCTAGTAATATAAAGTAATACTTTGTTGTGTGTGTGTATCCATAATTTTTAGATACAAATTGGCCTGCTTTGATGGCTTTTCTGTCCATTTTCTCTCTCTCACTTAGACATTTCCTTAATTTCCTAACCCAGAATGCATCAAAATCAAATTCACACCTGACCACCTTTGGTACAAAAGCTTTTAAACAGTACAGTATTTCTGCTTTTAAATAATACTGTATTTTGCAAACTTTGTAATTTCCATAAATTTCCTTATATTCAACTTAAATTAATTTTAGAAATATATCTTACTATCATTACTTAAAATAACTGCCTCTAACTCTCAACAACTTTAAAAAAAATGATTTATACTTGATACTGCTCTAGAATTCCTACTGAGGAAACATTAGGATTTATACATAAGCTAAGATTTATACATAAGCTATAATCTTGAGTTTACTCATTCTTGTGCCAAAGAAGACTGAATTGTGCTGTAGTTACTTGGAGACTACATTATTTAACTCCAAAAGAACCAAAACTGCAGAATTATCATCATTTTCTTCAGTTTTTAAGGAAGAAGCTCATAAATCTGTGTCCATTATTTCTTCAAACCCTTTTCTTTATTTCTCCAAACATACCCTAACTTCTTTACCTCTAATTGAAAAATTCTTATTTTATTTGACTTTAAAAAAAAATAAAAATTCCCAGGTTGTGAAGCTTATCCTTGAGATATGTACACAGACTTTTAGCAAGTTTATAAACATAAAAGTATGAATCAGTCATAAAGCAGTATTTTTTGTTCTGACAGTGTTCTCCTATGAAGCACCTGAACTAGACAATGAGACTTAAAAAGAAACTAACTGTATCATCTCTAACATATTAATAAAATATTAAAGGGACTATTTATAAAAGGAACCGCAGGTTATATTTTAAGAAATAAATATTTGTTGGGCTCTTCTAATAGATCCCAGGCACTGTAGGCAGAATGCTTTATGTTTATCTTAATTATCACAACCTTACTCATTCTTACTTTATAAAAGAAGACACTGAAGATCAAGTTATATGACTTGCCAGAAGCAGGATCAAGCCCCTACACCCAAGCAGAGTGGAAAGGTCACAGAACCTCTGCTAATTTTCTCAACACTAAGCAGGTTTCTGATGTATTTGCTTTTATTCGGTTCCATATGCCAGTATCAAAATACTCCGTTGAAGTAATTTTCAAATCT
Organism: Lagenorhynchus albirostris; assembly: GCF_949774975.1. Taxonomy (NCBI): domain Eukaryota; kingdom Metazoa; phylum Chordata; class Mammalia; order Artiodactyla; family Delphinidae; genus Lagenorhynchus; species Lagenorhynchus albirostris. Next base: position 63,706,381 of record NC_083102.1, read on the forward strand.
GATTTATTTTTCAGCTTCCATGTCCACGTTCCTTTTCTCAATTTAATGGTGGCTACCTTTAAGTTTTTTGTAACAACAGCTGGGAAGGCACAACATATTCTGATCTTGGCTTTGGGGCATTTTATTCAGATGATAAGTGTTGCTAGGCCTTTAATGCTTAAATCCTATTTTAGTCACCTCTCTTGTTTGTATTAGTTAGCTTCTGCTAGATTGTGAAGTAGCAAAAAATAACCACCAAATCTTAGCGGCTAAGAAAGGTCTATTTTTCATTCACATTATATGCCATTTATAAGCTGACTGCCCTGTGTTCTCTTCATTCTAATCCTGGGCTGAATGAGTAGCCCTTAACTGTCAATTTGGTCTCATGACAGATGGAAAAGAACAATGGGGGAACTACACACTGGCTCAGAAGTGGCAGATAGCACTTCCCCTCACTTGATTTGCCAGAGCAAGTCACATGGCCAAATCTGATGTTAATAGGCCAGAAAAAAAATTATCTTAGGTGAGGGGAAGTGAATGATAGAGAAAGAATAATCTAGTCTACTAGTCTTCTAGTCTAGAAGCAGTAGTAGGCATCATCCACTCCAGGCTCACAAGCTTCTGGACCTGGTTCCCTTTTATTTCTGCTTGCAAATGTCCCAATTCTTCTAAACTCATCTCTTGGCAAGTAGAGCCAGCAACAGTCCACAAACATCCTGTTTTCCAAAAATCTTTTCTATAACAAACTCTTTAGGCAAATGGTCTTCTTTCCAAGTAACAGCAAGTGACACCTTATCAAATATTTTGCCATTACACGATTCATTTTTCCAGGCTCTAATACCAGTATCTTAGCTATTCACAGCCCAGTCTATGCTGCACACATTAGTTTTTTGTTGCTGCAACGTTCCATTTCCAGCTCACATGGCCTCATACTGGCAGGTATTTTCATGTTCCAGAACATGATAATAATTAGCTTCATTATCATAATCACCTGAGGAGCTTTCTAAACTACATACGCAGAGACTCCAATATGCTCTTTGGTGGAAGGACTAAAGGCCTGTTTTGTTTTCTTTTCTTTTTTAAAGTTTATTGGATGTGAAATCATTTTCTCCAGAATGGACTAAAATTTATAGGAGAGAAAAAACAGGATGCCTGTGTATCATTTTTTGAGTCAAAATGTGACACAGATTAGATGGTTCACTTCAGCTTCACCAGTGCATTTTTGTTTGTTTCTTGTAGCAAGATCAGTTTAGAGACTTGGAAGCCAAATTATAATCAGAAGGTTGAGTGGAAAGCTTGGAATCTGTAAAAGGTGACAGTTGTCTTAAAAGTTGTTGTCATCAGTAATGACAGCATCCATCTCCATCAAGGAGGTATATCTGCTAAGGGGTCCTGAACACTCCTCGGTCAAGACACCTCTTCTTGAGAGTGCTCAAAGAAATTGCTATTTTTTGATGAAGCAGCCTGGTATAATGGAAAATTCATGGCAAGTTATATACTGTAAATGGGTAAATTGTATGGTATGAGAATCACACCCTAATAAAGCTGTCCCCCACCCTTTTTGACATTGCAAGGATTGTTTCTTTGTATGCAAAAATTTTACAGGTAAGTAAAGCTGTGTTTGGGGAATCAACGGTCTCAGATTTTTAACTACATGGATGGACCTTAAGGGCATTATGCTAAGTGAGATAAGTGAGACAGAGAAAGACAAATACTGTATGATATCACTTAAATGGAATCTAAAAAACCTGAACTTGTAAAAACAGAAAGTAGAATGGCAGCTACCAGGGGATGGGGGGGCGGCGGGGAAATTAGGGAGATGTAAAGGTACAAACTTACCACTACTAGATCAACAAGTTCTGGAGATTTAATACACAATATAGTGATTATAGTCAACAATACTTTATTATAAACTTCAAAGTTGCTAAGGAACTATCTCTTAATTGTTCTCAACACAAAAAAGTGATAATTATGTAACATGATAAAGGTGTTAGCTAACACTACTGTAGTAATCATAGTGTAATACATAAATGCATCAAACAACAAGTTGTACACCTCGAGCTTATACAACGTTGCAGGTCAATCATGTATCAATAAAACAAATTAAAAAAAGTAAATGGCCTCAGTCCATCAAGTCATTCTTTGGAAGAGTAGTTTCACAAACCAGTTTTCCAGAAAGATGTTAAAAAGTTTATCTAGAAGGTTTATGGTAAAATATAAGTTTCAACTGATTTTCATTTCTTCCTACTAATTCTCAGCTGAAATATGTCAACCATACCAAGAAGAAAGAACAGCCAACCAAACTAGCCACTAGATTAGTGCTACTCAAAGTGTGGTCCATGGACCAACAGCATCAACATCATCTGAAACCTTATTAGAAATGCAAATTCTCAGCCTCCGCAACAGATCAACTGAATCAGAATCTCTGGGGATGGAGCTGAAGAAGAAGATGCCTATGTATACTGAGGTTTGAGAACCACTGCACTACACTACCCAAGAACAAAGAAAATATTAAACAAGAACTATACTCTTTTTTTTCTTAGTCGAATCAGTACAATTAAGACATTATCTTCATTTCACATACAGAGTCTAAAGCCTGTGAATAAAATCCTTAGAAAAAATATTTATTAGAAAAATATGCCATTCTAATTTCACAGAACAATCTAGCAATTCTTCTAAGTTCATTGTAACAGAATCTTACTTGCAGATCCAATTTCAAAAAGAACCTACCCCATGACAAAGTTTATTAAAATACAATTTCCAGCAATTTTGAAGCAATTTTGTAGCTTACCTTGTACTGATCATTGGGACCCAGTTTGTTCCAGGGTTCTGGGTTATTCTTTTTGTCCCAACTAAAAGAAATAAAACGTTATAACTGTTAGAGTAATAAAACACTATTTAAAACAGTCTTGTACTCAAGAAGCTAACATTTCAAATATATCAATCCCACCTCCTATCAGGTGAAGGATGGTGTTATTTTCATTATGGAGTTGAGAGGATTCATAATAAGCAATCTCACATAATCAATCAGAAAAAGGTACAACACAGAGCCTCTTGGGGCAGTTGTCCTTGTCCCTATCCCTGTCACAAAAAAAACTTTACACTTGGCTTTTACTAGTGTTTTCTATTTCATCAATGAAGTGATATATAGAAAACTGCATAAAAAAACAATGAAACAACCTTTTCCATGCCTGTTCTTTTACAACTTCAGAAAGAAGCATTCCCTATTGTGGAACACAGGCAAAAAACACTTAAACAGGGCTTCCCTGGTGGCGCAGTGGTTGAGAGTCCGCCTGCCGATGCAGGGGACGCGGGTTCGTGCCCCGGTCCGGGAAGATCCCACATGCCGTGTAGCGGCTGGGCCCGTGAGCCATGGCCGCTGAGCCTGCGCTTCCGGAGCCTGTGCTCCGCAACGGGAGAGGCCACAAGAGTGAGAGGCCCGCGTACCGCAAAAAAATAAAAAAAAGAGATCCCTTTAAAAAACACTTAAACATACCAGCAACCCTGACTGTTTTATAAAAAGTTATTATTATCTCGATCCTCACGTTACAAAATAGGTATAAGCAGTTCTACTCAACCAATGAGAAAATGAGACTCAGAGAAATTTAGATAATTTCATGAACCAGGAAAAGTAAATGACAACAGTAGAACCGGGATCTGAACTTACTGTATGACAACAAATTTCAGGTTCTTTCTACTACTTGATGCTGCCTCCCTAAAAAGGCTGTGGCTCCTGAATCAGTTTGATAAACCATCAAAGTTCTAAACATTTTCAAGCACTTACCTGACATCTGGATTGAACAACGCCAGGCGCAAAACATATAGTGCTGCTCCAGTACCTCCCGCTCCAATAAATAGGAAGAGGGGGATCAACTGGAACCAAAAACAAAATAGACAAGAATCAAGAATCATCTTCAAATACCTACATACTGATAAAAATGAACAGAAAGACTACAGTAGTTTCTACACATTGATTTCCAAGTCTCAAGCCACCCTTTTATTTTTTTAAAAACTTTAACAGCTTTATGGATATTTAATTTACATGCCATAAAATTCATTAATTTCAAGTATGAAACCACCAATGATTTGTAGTAAATTTATAAAGTTGTACAACCATCGCACGATACAATTTTAGAACATTCTCATCACCCCAAGAATCTCTCACGGCCACTGCAGTCACTCCCCATCCCCCCCCAGCCTCAGGCAACCACTAATCTGCATTCTTTCTATCTCTACAGTTTTACCTTCTCTTCAAACGTCTTTTTAATCTTGTCTTAAAATTTGAAAAAATATAGACCTCATATTGAGATAAGATTTCTTATAACTACATTCAAAAGAAAGAAATGTAATTTCCAAAGGATGTAAAGATAATTCTGGTTTAAATGTAGAAAAAGTTACATTCAAATTTTAAATTTTCCCAGAAAATATATCGCCTTCTTCACTTAATATTTATACATCACTCCCATTAAATTTCCCAACTCAAGGCTTGCAAAACAAGCTCTTGGCAAATGACTTAAGCTTGCTTCGATACAGACGTTACGAAAAATAAAAATTCTGTTAAATAAAGAGTCTGAATGAGCAAACAGAAACACACCTATTATAAATACCGGTTTTACGCATAATCTCTGAAAACGTACTGCTACCAACGCTTAATGCGTCGTTAGGCAACTGGATTTAAGATAAAAATTAAATACTGCGTAATTGATTTTTAGGGCCACAGCACGTTTATATGCAGGGAAAAATGTGAGATTCAAAAGAACTCAACTGCGATTAAACTCCACACTACAAAAATCCTCCCAAATATCAAGACGTCCAGACAAACTGAGCATTCCAAGATCAGGGACCTTCATATTTGCCTCAAAGCCTCATGGTGCAATGCAGTGAATACGAGACTCTAAACAGCACAACAAATAGGGTGCCTGACCTTTCCTGGTCTTTAACCCACACAGCGCACAACTATCCCTCTTGGTCCGACCAACCTGCAAGAGGACGCGCGCCCACCACACTGTTCCAACATTTTATTTTCCTCGAGAGCGTCCCTCACCTTCCGTGTGCCAGGCCAAACCCCGCAATGCAAGGCCTGGAAGGTCAGAGCTCAAGGTCTTGGGGCAACCAGCAGAATATGACAAAGTGAGACAGGATCCAGCCCCGAGGAACGGTAAAAGGCTGCGAAGGAGAAAGCTCAGGGGAGGCAGCCGCAACCCGACACAGGATGCACAAGTGAAAACACTGGGAAAGGGTTTAAGAACTTACGCTAGGATGCTTCTTGGCCTGACCGATGATCTGGCGGATCATGGCTGCGGCAGAAGCCTCGAGTCCAGACGGAGAGAACGACAAACTTGCAAAGCCCAGGACTGAACAGCCTTCGCGCCGAGGAAGGGCGGACGTCCAAAGTCAACCAGCACCTCCTTCCTGAAGGACCCCTGCCTCGGAGGACGGCTTGCGACAGGAGGGCCCGGATAAAGCTGTCCTAAACAGTGCCTGCTTTGATCCAGCAGCTCTCGCGCCCGCCTAACCTGTCCAAACCAACAGCGTTCAACTGCAAAGTGAAACATTCTCATTCCTATGCTACTCATACTTCTGATGGGTAATTTTTTGCGTCAAAAGTAGAATCCTCCGATTGACTACACAGGCACTTGCTCGGTAGGCCCCGTGTTTAAAGAGGGGGCGGACAGGCGGACGCACGGGCCTCGTGCTCTGCGAGCCGGGTCCTTTTACTAGCCTCCAGGGAGCCGGGTCGGCGCGCCGAGACGCTGGGGACGCGCGTGCGGGTCGGGCGCCGGCCGCTGTAACCGCCGCTGAGGGAGCTGCGAGGCGCCTTTGGCTGCTGAGCGCCGGGCGTCTGGAGGGCAGGTCGAGTCTCTAGCCGCCGAGGTCAGCCACTGCGGTTTAAAAATACTGCAGCTGCTTCCTGTCCTTGACTGTCGTTTACGGGCAGAAATTAGAAACTAGTAAATGACTTAAAGATGGCAGTTGTCCTGTCACTGTGATCTGTAAACAGTTCCTGAGCCTCGCTTAAGTGTTCAACGCTGCAAAGACCTTTGCGACATTGCCACTATTCTCTCCCCGGGCCTGAAATTGAATTCTAAAAGTATGTTTTTATTGGTCGTGTCGCTACACATAATCTTTTCCTGTACCCCAATACAATTGTCATTTATCTGTTTGTTTTTTAACCCGAAAGTCTTCCCTGAGACGGGCTTTAGTGGACACTCTGAACCCCCTCCAACCCCATAGGTAACTTAAAGCATCAATCAAATGATCACACAAGTAATTGGGCCTGGAAAGAATAGGAAAAGTCACCTCTGAAAAAGTAATGTTAGACCTGAAGGAGTAGACATTAACCGAGTGAAAGGAAGGATGTAGATATACAGAAGAGAGGTAATAAGAGTGACGGTCTGAAACTAAAGAGACTTTTTTGAGAAGCTGAAGGAGGTCTATACGTATGGTTGGAACTTGGAAAGCAAGGTGGGAATCAGATCTGCTGGACCAATGGTCATTTACACAGCACGGGTTTTATGCTGAGAGCATTAGGGAGTTAAGCAAAAGCAAGATGTTGTGGTTTTAAATGATTGCCTGGTCTATGAAGAATGAATTCGAGGAGATAAACATGAAAGGGGAGGGGCTGGTTAAGGGGCCATTACAATAGTCCCTGTGAGATAATGGTAGCTTGGACTAGTATAGGGGATGTGATGATGACGAAAAGATTCCAGAGATATTTAGGAGGTAGCACCAAGACTTGGTGATTGGTCAGACATAGGGGAGTGGGAAGATGGGGGAGTCCAGGATAGTTTCAGAGGTTCAGTTCTGGCTGTGTGGATTTTGATGCCTATTATTGAGATAAGAAACAATAGAGAATGATGGATATGTATTTATGTAAAACCCAAGTGGACTTCTGTAGGGCAGAAGAGACATATAAACTAGAAGAATACATTTAGGACTCTATTTATTTATTTATTTAAGCCCACCACGCGTCTTGTGAGATCTTAGTTCGCCAACCAGGGATTGAACCCGGGCCCTCAGCAGTGAGAGTGTGGAGTCCTAACCACTGGACCACCAGGGAATTCCCTAGGACTCATTTTATTAATAGGAAATGAAGTCATGTGACTGAATGAGATTGTTTAGGGAGAGAAGGTTGAGTGACAAGAGAGACAAAGGACGTGGAGCTGGGGAATGCCAATATGCAATGCTTAGGAGAGGGAGATATGGCTAGCGAGGTAGGAAAAAAATAATAAGTGGTGATTATTAAGATGACATGTCATGAAGCTTTTGAAGACTGGTGTCTTTTTCATTCATTCACTAAATCTTTATTAAGTACCTACTCTGCATCTGGCACTGTTCTATCTAGGGAGATAGCAGTGAACGAAAAAATTGTTCCTCCCGAATGGAGTTTACATGCTGGTTAGGAAGACAAACCATAAACAAACAATTCAGATAATTTTAGAGAGTAACAAACCAATAAAATACAATAATGAGAGAGAAGGACATGGGGGAGTGGAGGAAAGAAGTTTACTTTAGTGAGAGTAGACATGGAAGTTTCCTCTGAGAAGGTAATATTTGAGCTGAAACCTAAATGAAAAGAAGGAGGTAAACTGCTGAAGATCTGAGGGAGGAATATTCCAACTGTCAAGAAAAATAGTTTTGAGATTTTAAAAAATAATAAAATGCTCAAGGGAGGCCAGTGTGGCTGACCCATAACAAAATGAGATCAGAGAGGTTATAAAGGTCTCTCTGACATTGACCTTATAAACTATGGTAAGGAGTATGGTTATGTTAAAAGAAAATATCAGCACAAAAATCATAAAAGATACTTAGAAGTGAACACAGAAGCCTGATAGCAATAAGTATAGGTAGGCTTTCATTAAAGAAATTAGAAGCAGAAGACCTTTCCTTGCAATATTTTATTTTTAATGATAACACTTGGTAATAAAATAAGTAGGCATACAAGAATGCCACTGTTTAAGGGGCCATTGTTAATAAGAAAGTAAAATCCAATGGCTTTCTGTTAATAAGAAAGTAAAATCCTGTGGCTTACTCTTTTGTCATTGACCTAGTTTCTAGAAGTAACAATAATATATAGGTAGTCAAGTGATGCCTTTGGAATTGTTAACAAAGCAGGGTTAGAGAATATAAATTTTGTTAAAAAAATTTTTTTTTTGGCCATGTGGCTTGGGGGATCTTAGTTCCCTGACCAGTGATTGAACCCGACCCTCTGGCAGTGGAAGCATGGTGTCCTAACCACTGGACCGCCAGGGAATTCCCTAAGTTGCATTAAAGATTAACCAAAATGTCTAATTGTAAAAGTTTAAATTTTGCACATTAAAGTTAGGGGAGTCTGTGAGCAATATTTTAAGCAGAGATTGGAAGGTTAGAAGTGACAGTCTGGAAAAAGAAGCCATAGTAGAATATACATATTGTAAAAACAAACTTTAGCTTTAGAAGTAGGATTGGTATGTGTGGTAGATTATATTGTGTACAAATACCTGCTGCCTCTCCCTGGAAGGGGATATCACTTACTTGCCTCATTAATGTCAGGCTTGATAAGATGACTTGCTTTATTCGCAAATGAGATGTGAAAAGTAGCCTGTGTCATGCACAGGCAGAAGCTTTAAGAGTCAACAAATGCCATGTTCTGTCTTTTCTCTCTGCTACAAGATCAGCAGTGTTGTAGATAGAGCCTTCTGTGTCAGGCTGAAAACTACTTGAAGCAGATATGTTGCTGACCTACGGTGGACATGTACTGAGAATGAAAAACAAACCTTTATTGTTGCAAGTCACCAGATTTGAGAGTAGTTTGTTACTGCAGCATAGCCTAGCCTACTGTGACTAATACAGAATTTGGCACTGAAAGTGTGGTGGTGTATTATCATGATAAAAATCCTAAAATATATGACATTGGATTCAGGACCCAACAACGTGTGATGAGGTAACTATTACCACAGGCTAGAAGGATGGCAATCTTTATTATGCAGTGCTGGAACATTTTGTGAAATAATTCTCAATTAATTAGAAGGCAGTTAACATCCCTGATGAACTCAGAGCTCTCAGTGAAATGGCAGGCAAAGGGTATGTTAGGAACATGTATCAGTTACTATTCTCAACAGTTGACAAAGTAGTGCAATAGAAAGAAGGACTCAGAAAATAAGTGATCCGTTTGCAAGTTATAATGATAGAGAATGGAGCATCTAAAAAGTTAGAGAAAAAAAAAAGGGAGATTTGCTTCCATATAGATGATATAGCCTGAACAAGGCAGAAGAAATAAAAGTTCATAGTGTAAGTGCATCATGTGTAGAAGGAATTGAGATGAGTTCAATGTGAGGGAGCTTACGTTGCATAAGGAGGAGTTATAGAAAATGAAATGGAAAAGGTTAACCCAGATTTTTGAGAAGTTTATTTGGAACTTTATCTTTTAGGCGGTGAAGATTCATAAGTTTTATATCTAAATACAGGTAAAACGACTACAGGGCATACTGTCTTAATCAATGAATTGGAGCTGTTTTTTTACCATTCCACTCTGAAGACATGTGCCCTCTAGATTTCTTATTCCTTTGTTTGATTTAATTTTGTGAACAATTTAAAAATCCAAAATATCAGTTGTTCAAATTAAACGCAAGTTGTTCAGTGAATAAATCTAAAAAATCTAGGCAGTATATCAATAGCACCCCCCAAAAATTATTTCTCTTGCATGGTTTCTCTGAAGATTCAAGCCCAGAAAATTCTGGAAGGTATAGTAATTATATGTTATTAATGTGTGACAGGAAAGAAATAGCTTTATTCTTAAAGAAGAAAAATTTGATAAGTGAGCCATGGAGTGTGACTATATTAATGCAAATTGAAAGCAGAATCTTACATTTTTTACTCTGTTTGCATTTAGGCAGTTAATTATTTTTCTAGCAGATAAATTGACAACCAGAGTTGTTTTTCTGATAACACAAATACAAATTATACCTTCACTTATTAATAAAGATTCTGTAGCTATACTTAATCTAAAAATAAAAATGTTCTTCCACTCGTATTGTGGTTGCTTAGTATAAACTGTAATTGTAAAATTTCTATAGGAAAAATGAAAACATAGTTTGTTCTGTGAAAGTTCACTTCCGCTGTTATAAATCTCAAAGCCTCACATACTGTCATCAGTTTAAATTAAATACCTGAAGCATTTTATGTACAAAATTCAATGAATAGTAAAAAGTAAAGAAACTCTAGCAATTTAAAATTGTTGTACTTCTTTTCACTGAAAACTTCTTAAATAATATTTTGGGGAAACTGTGTATTTACAATTTTTGGAAAATTATGCCATACACGTAGATCTTTAAATTACAGCTTTTTGAAAATAACTATGTTCTATTCTTCTGTGTTGCCATTTATTATCTCTCTGCAATTTCTATCTTTTCTATGAATCCATTCATTCAGTCATTTGTTCATTCATATATTCATTCATTAAACATATATTAAGTGCCTACTATGTATTGTTCATCATGCTAAGTGCTTAGGATAAAAATAACACAGTCCTGTCTTTCTTCAATATCTTGTAGTCTAGCGGGGCTGGGAGTACAATTATTACAAAGCTTTACGATAAGTGCTACAATAGGCACTGATACACAGCTTACCTTACTTGGTGTATAGTGTCCTAACCAAGGTTAGGAACATGAATTCATTTTTGGAAATGTTGGGTCTAGGATATCTACAAAATATCCAATCAGAGATGCTCTGAAGGCTGGCAGAAATACCACTCTTGAGCTCAAGAGAAAAGTTTGGTCTAGAGGTACAATATAAAAGGAAAGGTCACGTATGTGAGAGTTACAGGAATTGATGAGCTTGGCTACAAAGAATGTGTAAGAAGGAAAGTGTAAGGAAAGAAGAGGGTCAGTGATAAAAGTCTAGAGAATACTAACAAAATGAGGACCAGGCCAAGAAGGAGAAGTCAGAACAGAAAAGCTAGAACGAGTTAGAAATATAGGCAGATATATCCATCAGGGTTCAACCAGAGAAACAGAGCTTCTAGGACATATGCATGTATAATGAGGGATTTATTATAAGGAATTGACATTATGCAATTGTGGGACATTATGCAATTGTGGGACATATGCATGTATAATGAGGGATTTATTATAAGGAATTGACATTATGCAATTGTGGGAGCATTTATTATAAGGAATTGACATTATGCAATTGTGGGAGCATTTCTTATTGCATCTTGAAGTTAGTGGGAAAGGTAGTCAAGAAAGGAGGAGGACATGAGTCACAGAAGCAAAGACACATTAGAACCTATGGGGATGGGTGGGACCCATGAGGACAGAGAGACCACGTTGGTCTCTCATTGCCCCCAGGCTCTCAACGTCAATGATGTGGGTATCCTGCCAAAGACACTAGAGCCCATTGTCACAGAACTAGATATAAACCTAGTTTAGGAGTATAGAAACTGAAGGAGGAATTTGGCAAGAACTGGAATACTAAGAGCTACCCCAGATCTCCTGCATTTCTGACATACCTACTCCTCCCTACCCTCATTGAGTTGTAGTGTCCCAATTTCCCCTTGCTAATCAAAGTCAATTACCCAAGCTAATAGAGTAACCTCCCATATGGCTATTGATTGACTGGAATGAAGAGCGCCAAGTGACCAGGAGGCAGTTTCAACTTCCAGTTTAATAGAATCATTGCCCTACTCCCTGACAGAAGCATTCTTTTCTTGAAACTAAGGCTTCTAGACCAGCTAAGCTACAGTTGCAGGGGTGGTCAGAATTTCACTAGTGGATTATTAGGGAAAATAATAAGAGCCACTCCCATATTATCTGTCACTACTGTTCTTCAGGGTTAATCCAGAGTGGAACTAAAGTGCTACAGCTGTCTATTTGATATTGACAGCATTTCATACAGAAACATCTGTAAAACAGGCTCAAATATTTCTCAGTTAACTGGTCAAAGAGAGTGCTCTATGTAACCACAGGTGCAGGTTGAGAGGGGAGGGGTCATTATTGCAGGAGATAAACGTAGGCATCTGTAACAGTTACTCATGCAATTTACTTATACCTTCAAGACCAGCTCAAACTCATCTAGTTTCCATTTGGTGATGCAATGCTGCTCTGCATATTCAGTCTTACAGCTTTGTTGGTCAGACAAAACCCAGTTCATGATGGATAACTCAGGTAGCATGGTAATTTGCTTCAAGTACCAACAGATCTGCTAGGTTATTTTTATTATTGAAGTATAGTTGTTTTACAATGTTGTGTAGGTTTCTGGTATACAGTTTACAGTGATTCTGTTATATATGTGTATGACCAAATATATATATGTATTCTTTTTCAGATTCTTTTCCATTATAGGTTATTAAAAGATATTGAATATAGTTCCCTGTGATATACAGTAGGACCTTGTTATTTATCTATTTTATATTATAGTAGCATGTGTCTGCTAATCCTAAACTCCTAATTTATTCCTCCCTTGCTTTCCACTTTGGTAACCATAAGTGTGTTTTCCATGTCTGTGAGTCTGTTTATGTTTTCTAAGTAAGTTAATTTGTACCATTTTTTTTAGATTCCACATATAAGTGATATCATATGATACTTATCTTTGTCTGACTTACTTCACTTAGTATGATAATCTCTAGGTCCATCCATGTTCCTGCAAATGGCATTATTTCATTCTTTTTTATGGCTGAGTAATATTCTATTGTGTATATATACCACTTCTTTATCCATTCTTCTGTTGATGGACACCTAGGTTGCTTCCATGTCTTGGCTATTGCAAATAGTGCTGCTGTGAACATTGGGGTGCACATATTGTTTCAAATTAGAGTTTTCTCTGAATAAATGCCCAGGAGTGGGATTGCTGGATAATATGATAACTCTATTTTTAATTTTTTTAAGGAACTTCCGTACTGTTTTCCATAGTAGCTGCACCAGTTCACATTCTCACCAACAGTGCAGGAGGGTTCCCTTTTCTCCAAACCTCGTACAGCATTTGTTATTTGTAGACTTTTTCATTATGGCCATTCTGACCAGTGTGAGGTGATACCTCCTGGTAGTTTTGATTTGCATTTCTCTAATAATTAGCAATGTTGAGCATCTTTTCATGTGCTTGTTGGCCAATTGTATGTCTTCTTTGGAGAAATGTCTATTTAGGTCTTCTGCCCATTTTTTTAAAAATTTATTTATTTTTGGCTGCGTTGGGTCTTCGTTGCTGCATTCCGGCTTTCTCTAGTTGTGGCGAGTGGGGGCTGCTCTTCGTTGCGGTGTGCGGGCTTCTCATTGCAGTGGCTTCTCTTGTTGCAGAGCACGGGCTCTAAGCACATGGGCTTCAGTAGTTGTGGCATGTGGGCTCAGTAGTTGTGGCTCACGGGCTTTAGAGTGCAGGCTCAGTAGTTGTGACACATGGGCTTAGTTGCTCTGCGGCACATGGGATCTTCCCAGACCAGGGCTCGAACCCATGTCCCCTGCATTGGCAGGTGGATTCTTAACCACTGAGCCACCAGGGAAGCCCATTCTTCTGCCCATTTTTTGATAGAGTTGTTTGCTTTTTTGATATTGAGTTGTATGAGCTGTTTGTGTATTTTGAACTTAAGCCCTTGTTGGTTGCATCATTTGCAAATATTTTCTCCCAGTCTGTAGGTTGTCTTTTCATTTTGTTTATGGTTTCCTTTGCTGTGCAAAAGCTTACAAGTTTGATTAGGGCCCATTTGTTTATTTTGCTTTTATTTCTTTTGCCTTGGGAGACTGACCTAAGAAAATATTGCTACAATTTATGTCAGAGAATGTTTTGCCTATGTTCTCTTCTAGGAGTTTTATGGTGTCATTTCTTATATTTAAGTTTTTAAGCCACTTTGAGTTTATTTTTGTGTATGGCATGAGGGAGTGTTCTAACTTCATTGATTTACATGCAGCTATCCAGCTTTCCCAGCACTACTTGCTAAAGAGACTGTCTTTTCTCCATTGTATATTCTTGCCTCATTTTTCAAAGATTAATTGACCATAGATGTGTGGGTTTATTTCTGGGCTCTCTATTCTGTTCCACTCATCTATATGTCTGTTTTTGTGCCAATACCATGCTGTTTTGGTTGCTATAGCTTTGCAGTATTTTCCAAAGTCTTGGAGGGTTATGCCTCCAGCTTTGTTCTTTTTCCTCAGGATTGCTTTGGTAATTCTGGGTCTTTTGTGGTTCCATATAAATTTTAGGATTATTTGTTCTAGTTATGTGAGAAATGTCATGGGTAATTTGATAGGCATTACATCAAATCTGTAGATTGCTTTGGGTAGTATGGCCATTTTAACTGTATTAACTGTTCCCATCCAAAAGCATGGAATATCTTTCCATTTCTTTGAATCATCTTCAGTTTCCTTTATTAATCTTTTATAGTCTGCATGTAAGTTTTTCACCTTCTTGGTCAGGTTTACTCCTAAGTATTTTTTTTAACATCTTTATTGGAGTATAATTGCTTTACAATAGTGTGTTAGTTTCTGCTTTATAACAAAGTGAATCAGTTATACATATACATATATCCCCATATCCCCTCCCTCTTGAGCCTCCCTCCCACTCTCCCTATCCCACCCCTCTAGGTGGTCACAAAGCACTGAGCTGATCTCCCTGTGCTATGTGGCTGCTTACCACTAGCTATCTATTTTACATTTGGTAGTATACAGAAGTCCATGCCACCCTCTCACTTCATCCCAGCTTACCCTTCCCCTTTCCCATGTCCTCAAGTCCATTCTCTACATCTGTGTCTTTATTCCTGTCCTGCCCCTAGGTTCTTCATAACTTTTTTTTTTTTAGATTCCATGTATATGTGTTAGCATATGATATCTGTTTTTCTCTTTCTGAGTTACTTCATTCTGTATGACAGATTCTTGGTCCATCCACCTCACTACAAATAACTCAAGTTCGTTTCTTTTTATGGCTGAGTAATATTCCATTGTATATATGTGCCACATCTTCTTTATCCATTCATCTGCTGATGGATAATTAGGTTGCTTCCATGTCCTGGCTATTGTAAATAGTGCTGTAATGAACACTGTGTAAATGAATTTTTGAATTATGGTTTTCTCAGGGTATATGCCCAGTAATGGGATTGCTGGGTTGTATGGTATTTCTATTTTTAGTTTTTTAAGGAACCTCCTACTGTTCTCCATAGTGGCTGTATCAATTTACATTCCCACCAACAGTGCGAGAGGCTTCCCTTTTCTTTTTTTTTTTTTTTTTTGTGGTATGCAGGCCTCTCACTGTTGTGGCCTCTCCCATTGCGGAGCACAGGCTACGGACGCGCAGGCTCAGAGGCCATGGCTCACGGGCCCAGCCGCTCCGCGGCATGTGGGATCTTCCCGGACCAGGGCACGAACCCGTGTCCCCTGCATCGGCAGGCGGACTCTCAACAACTGCGCCACCAGGGAGAGGCTTCCCTTTTCTCCATGCCCTCTCCAGCATTTATTGTTTGTAGATTTTTGATGATGTCCATTCTGACTGGTGTGAGGTGATACCTCATTGTAGTTTTGATTTGCATTTCTCTAATGATTAGTGATGTTGAGCATTCTTCCATGTGTTTGTTGACAATCTGTATATCTTCTTTGGAGAAATGTCTATTTAGGTCTTCTTTCCATTTTTGGATTGGGTTGTTTGTTTTTTTGATATTGAGCTGCATGAGCTGCTTATAAATTTTAGAGTTTAATCCTTTGTATTGCTTCATTTGAAAATATTTTCTCCCATTCTGAGGGTTGTCTTTTCTTCTTGTTTATGATTTCCTTTGCTGTGCAAAAGCTTTTTAAGTTTCATTAGGTCCCATTTGTTTATTTTTGTTTTTATTTCCATTTCTCTAGGAAGTGGGTCAAAAAGGATCTTGCTGTGATTTACGTCAGAGTGTTCTGTCTATGTTTTTCTCTAAGAGTTTGATAGTGTCTGGCGTTACATTTAGGTCTTTAATCCATTTTGAGTTTATTTTTGTGTATGGTGTTAGGGAGTGTTCTAATTTCATTCTTTTACATGTAGCTCTCCAGTTTTCCCAGCACCACTTATTGATACCATTTTAAAAGGGCTTTTTTTTTTTTTACTTTCTCTTTTTGGTATTTCATTGTAAGTATAAAGAAATGCAACAGATTTCTGTATATTAATCTTCTATCCTGTTACCTTGCTGAATTCATTTAGCAGTTCTAATAGTTTTTGTGTGGAGTCTTTATGGTTTTCTATTCAGAGTATCATGACATCTGCATATAATGACTGTTTTACCTCTTCCTTCCCAATTTGGATACCTTTTATTTCTTTTTCTTGTCTGATTGCTGTGGCTAGGACTTCCAATACTATGTTTCATAGAAGTGATGAGAGTGGGCATCCTTGTCTTGGTCCAGATTTTAGCAGGAAGGCTTTCAGTTTTTCACCATTGAGTATTACATTGGCTGTGGGTTTGTCATAAATAGCTTTTATTACTTTGAGGTATGATCCCTCTATACCCACTTTGGTGAGAGTTTTTTATCATGAATCAATGTTGAATTTTATCAAATGCTTTTTCTGCATCTATTGAGATGATCATGTGGTTTTTGTCTTTTCTTTTGTTGATGTGGTGTATCACATTGATTGACGTGTGTATGTTGAACGGTCCTTCTGACGCTGGGGTGAATCCAACTTGATCGTGGTGTATTCCCCTTTTTATGTGTTGTTGGATTCGGTTTGCCAATATTTTGTGGAGGATTTTTGCATCTATATTCATCAAAAACATTGTCCTGTAATTTTCTTTTTTGGTAGTGTCTTTGTCTGGTTTTTGTATCTGGGTAATGGTGGCTTCATAGAATGACTTTGGGAATGTTCCCTCCTTTTTTGGAAGAGTTTGAGAAGGATCAGTATAAGTTCTTTGTACATTTGGTAGAATTGCCCAGAGAAGCCATCGAGTCCTAGACTTTTGTTTGCAAGGAGTTTTTTTTTTTCTTACAGATTCTATTTCACTTCTAGTGCAGATTGACTAGGTTATATCAGTAGATCTCAGTTGAAGAGCAATTCGCATGGCAACTGAGACCTGTTGCAGAGCCCTGCCAAAAACTAGCAGCTCTTCAGGCTACTCAGTAAATGGGTCAGAATAACACCCGGATGAGGTAAATGTTGCCTCCAAAATCTAAAGAGACCCACATAGTATTATGCATTTTTGTGATAAGAGGAAGCAAATGCAGTAACAGATTCCTCACTTTGAAAGGCTATCTTGACATGTCCCAGGCCATTGGAACCCTCGAAATTTCACTGAGGTGGCAGAAATATGATTTTTTGATCATGTTTACTTCCCACAATCTAGCCTACAATTATCAATATGTTAGACTAGGTGTTATTTCATTTTTAGTAGATCAATTCAATATGATACCATCAGTGTAACTGGCCAGCATGATTTCTTGTGGGAAAAAAAAAAACCACAAGGACACTGCAGGAGGGCTGCCAAGTTGATATATCCCTGAGGTAAGACAGTCAGAGTGTATTACTAATCAACAGGAAGCAAACTGCTTTTGATGGTCTCTAATAACAGCAGTAGATACAAAGCATTCTCCAGTCCAAGATCAAGGTGCCAGCAGATTGTGTTTTTGGTGAGAACCATCTTTTAGGCTTGCAGATGGGGGACTTTTCACTGTGTCCTCACATAGTGAAAAGAGAGAGTTCTGGTCTCTCTTCTTATGCTTATAACAACAGTAATTCCATCATGGGGACTCCACCCTCATTACCTTTCTAAACCTAATTATGTCCCAAGGGCCCCATTTACAAATACTGGCATATTGGGAGTCAGAGCTTCAACATATGAATTTTCAGGAGACACAAACATTCATATGCATAGCTGTTCAGAACAGCTATCAAACCTTCAAGGGATAGATAATTCCTATTAAATGTAACCATAACATTGAAAAAAAGAATCTTCCATATTTATAAAGCATTAACCTCATAATAAAACTTGACAAGAATCATCCACCCATGCTTTCTTTAATCCCCACCAGACTAATTACAGCAATTTTATTAAAGAAATATCAAATTCCTCAAAACGTGGGTCCCTAGTAAAACATCATGGGTTAAAATTACTTGATCTTAAAACTGTTTACAGGGACTTCCCTGGTGGTCCAATGGTTAAAAAATCCGCCTTCCAATGCAGGGGACAAAGATTCCATCCCTGGTCGGGGAACTAAGATCCCATATGCTGCGAGGCAACTAAACCCATGCACCACAATGAGAGAGTCCACATACCATAACTAGAGAGAAGCCCGTGTGCCACAACTACAGAGCCCACGCACTCTGGAGCCCACGTGCTCTGGAGCCCATGCACCACAACTAGAGAGAAGCCTGTGCACCACAACTAAGACCTGACACAGCCAAAAATAAATAAAATAAATAAATAAATATATTTAAAACTGTTCACAACTTGAACTTCCAAGATTAGCAGATTAGGTTATTCAGACAATGCAGACTATATTTTTCTGTTCAAAAATTTTGAAGAGTATAGTGGGTTGAATAGTGTCCACTAAAAATTCGTGAACACCTGGAACCTCAGAATGTGAACTTACTTGGGAATAGGCTCTTTGCAGATGTAATTAGTTAAAGTAAGGTCATATTGGATTAGGGTGGGCACTAAGTTCAATGTTTGGTATCCTTATAAGTAGAGGAAGGGACACAGAGGCACAGAAAGAAGGCCATGTGAAGATGGAGACAGGTTGGATTTATGCTATCAATAAGCACAGGAACACCAGGAGTCACTAGGAAATGGAAGAGGCAGGGAAATTTTCTCTCCTAGAGCCTCTGGAGGAAATATGGCCCTGTTAACACCTCGATTTCAGACCTCTGACCTCCAGAACTGTAAGAAATTAAATTATTTTTATTGTAAGCCACCCAATTTACACTTGCAGTCCTTGAAAACTAATACAGATTTTGGTACCAGAAGTGAGGTCCTGTTGTAACAAATACCTAAAAATGAGGAAATGTCTTTGGAATTGGGTAATGGGTAGAGGCTGGAAGAATTTTGAAGTACATGATAGAAAAAGCCTACAATGCGTTGAAGAGAAAGTTGGTAGAAATATGTATATCAAATGCAGTTCTGGTAAGGGTTCAGATGGAAGTGAGGAGCACAGTAGAGAAAGTTTCTATCATCTTGGAGAACACATGTATTGTCATGAACAGAACATTGGTAGAAATATGAACATTAAAGGTGCTTCTGGTGAGGTTGTAGAAAGAGAACATGTTATTGTACATTGGAGGAAAGGTGATCTTTGTTATTAGTGGCAGACAACTTGACTGAATTTTGTTCTATTGTTGGGTGTGAAGTAGACCTTGTAAATAGTGAACTTGGATATTTAGCTGAGGAGATTTCCAAGCAAAGTGATGAAGGTACAGCCTTGTTTTTCCTTGCTACTTATAGTAAAATGCAAGAGGAAAGAGATAAGGCTGAGAAAAATGAAGACAGTGCAAGATAGTGCCCAATATGTATGAAATTGAAGTCTTGGAAAAGACTAGGAGAATAGAGAAGAAAAAATATTTGGAGCTATGATAACAAAGGTTATTCCAAATCTGATGTGATATGTCAAAAAAGATTCAAGACTCTCTTCAAGTACCATGTAGAATAAAAAGAAAACCACACCTAAATACATTGCTGATGTATACTTCATATACTTTTGAAGTATACTTCTTGTATACTTCAAAAATCTGCTTGACTTTTTCACTAAAGTTTAATATTTGAATACTATATGACCCACTAATTTCACTTTGAGATATAAACCCAACGGAAATGTGTGCTTATGTGCACCGAGACATGAACAAGAATACGTATAGAATCATTATCTATAATAGCATAAACTGGAAAGAGCCAAAATGTTTATCAGGGTAAATGAAAAATAGATTGTGGTACATTCAAGCATGTGCTTCCACAATGCAAATGAACTACAAATACACACAACAACATAGATGATCCTCACAAAAAAATATTAGTCAAAGAAACCAGAAACGAAACAATATATACTGTATGAGTCCACGTACATAAAAGTTGAAAAAATAGTGTTAGACTCAAGAAAATGACTATATTTATAGACTGCAGAGGGTATTCATTGAGGGGGCTCAAGAGAGGCTTTTTTGGTCTTGGCATGGATGGTGTTTATAAGGGCGTTTTGTTTCTTGATCCTTTCATCTGTATGTTTATTTTTCGCTTTCCTCCGATATTTTCCAGTAAAAGTTTTTTTTAACTGAGTTGTGTAGATTTAGAACAGTGTTAGGGAGTTTGCTTATGTTCTGTCACTTAAAGACCTGATGGATTAAAAAGAACAGAAGGTATCATTTACATATTCTTGTTTCTTTGAAAGCTTCACCACCTTTTGAGTTGATGACATGAAACCTCCTGTCTCTAACTAACCTTATTTGTCTAACATACAATATTGTACACTTTATGATGTTGTGTCGCTGATGCTGTCTTCCATCTGCTTTGCTTTCTTGGGACTTGCCCCTTGTGAAACTCAGCCCCTAAGACTGCCATTCATATGCACCAAAGCATAATTAACTATCTCGGCTTGTCTAAGAGATCTAATACACAACTATTATAGCAAATATTGAAATACCTCTCAATTTCATCTTTTCCTCATGCAGAACAAATACTGATAACATTTCACAGTATCATTGTTAGTTTAAAAACAAGCTGTGTTACAGTGTGAACGAAACACTGAAAACACTATGCACAACATGAAAACACTATGCTAGGTAAAAGAAGCCAGACACATAAGATCATTTGTATGAAAAGTCTAGAATAGGCAAATCCCAAAGACAGAAAGTAGGTTAATGATTGCCAGGGTCTAGAAATAAGGAAACAAGGAGTAACTGCTAAGGGGTTTGGGCTATCTTTCTGTGGTGATGTTATAAATGTTCTAGAATTAGATAGTGGTAATGATTGTACAACTTTTGAATATGCTAAAAACCGCGAATTTTATACCATGAAAGGGTGAATTTTATGGTATGTGAATTGTATCTCAATAAAGCTATTATAAAAACTCAGTCCAGAGCTAAGCACCTTTTTTTTTTAATAGATCTTTATTGGAGTATAATTGCTTTGCAATACTGTGTTAGTTTCTGTGGTACACCAAAGTGAATCAGCCATAATGCATACATATGTCCCCATATCCCCTCCCTCTGGAGCCCTATCCCACCCCTCTAGGTAAGCACTTTTTTAAAAAAAGTTAATCTTGTTATGTCTAGAGAGATGACTAACTGGCTAGGGCACAAAGATTATTTTCATAATTTTTTGTGCATTAAATTTTTTTTACTGTGTGTACATATTATCTATGAAAAATTAATTAATTAAAAATTTTCATTATTATTCCTTTTTTATATATGTGGAAAGTTTTTACTCTGTAATGCTAGAGCAGATCCTTGCTGCCTTGGGGGAAATTCTGTAGTCAGTATATTTTATATTATTTGAAAAGAGTGATTATCAATGAACCCTTTATTAGGAAACATTGAAATAATTTTAGAAGTTCCCAGTTATCCAAAGTTGCAGTTGAGAATTCTGATTCAAACCTGACTTCTATTCCTTTGTAGATATTCTGTCCTTTCGCTGTGGAAGCACTTAGGATTCTCTTGAAGATCAGATATTTCAGCACTATCTTTTTGTACTTCATCAATATTGTTTTCTCCTGAATATCTCTGAAAACATTAATTATCGCAAGATAAAATGATCCATGGACTCTGTACAGGGAATACCCTTAAGGCAGGAGTCCCCAACCCCCGGGCCTCAGACCAGTATCGGGTTGGGCCTGTTAGGAACCAGGCCACACAGCAGGAGGTGAGCGGTGGGAAAGCGAGCAAAGCTTCATCTGCTGCTCCCCATCGCTCCCCATAGTTCGCCCTACTGCCTGAACAATTTCCCCCATTGCTCACATTGCTACCTGAACCATACCCTCCCCCAAGCTGGGGAAAAACTGTCTTCCACGAAACAGGTCCCTAGTGCCAAAAAGGTTGGGGACCCCTGCCTTAAGGGATCACAGATGACAGCCATTTGTTTGGCTAGCTGCCTGCTCCAGCCCAAGTCAGTATTTCTTATTCTAATCCTAATAAAATAATAATTTTCCTTCTGTCATAGCAAGCACTTGTTACCAAAGGCTTGCCTTCAACAGCCACCTTATTCCAGGTGATCACATTTCATACTGTGAGTAACTGTTCTACCACTGCATCTGTATCTTATTTTCCACTGGTCATGAAGTTGTCACTGATTTTTGACACACACCAAGTCAATTAATAAACCTTTAATTCCCATTGTTGAGAAGTTGGTTTATTTTCTGAACACCTTTCTGTAGCAAGCACTGTGTCAAACAAGATTTTAGTAGAAGAAATGGAAACCACTCTAAGTAGTTTATTCTGAAAAGAAATTTGGTACATACAAACTCATTAGAAAGGCTGAAAGAGTGAAAGTCAGTGATCCAAAGAGGCTTTTAGTTTCAAGATCATACAACTGTAGCTGAGATCTAGAAGTCAGAAAACAAAGTGCAGCTGTTGCTGCTAACCTTTTCCAGATCTGGTTCTCCACCATGACCTTATTTATACCTTTGAAACTGGTGAGTAGATGCCAGAACGTAGATTCTATTTTCATAGATAACGGATCTTGTTTTGCTGCTGCTACAGCTAAAAGAAGGTGGTCTCTGTCTCCTTTTCACCTTCTAAATCTCATGATGTACATAAGAGACCTGATATAGATGAATTATATAATTGTCTTAAAGGTTTTTTAAAATTTAAAACCTCTCCTGTTGGTAGTTTTCCTTAAATGTTTATTGATTCTTGGTTGCCTATATGTTTGTATACATAATGTGGTTTTGGTAGACAGAATTTATATATGTTGCCTCAATAAGAAGTCCCGTTCATCTGGCAGGTAATGAATGCAAGTTCTGTTTGTAGATGTCCTTGCTCTGATGGTTGTTGTGTGTGGGAAAAAGATCAGTGATGTAGGGAGGGAGCATGTGAGTAGGCTCTCCTTTGTGGTTTATGAGTAGTTTTATATGCCGGATCTTCCTATTCCTTATGGCAGTTCATGACACTGGGTTCATTATCCTTCTTTCTCCTATAAACCTGGTGCCCACTCTGGTAATTTCTGTAATCAGACTTCTCACTTAATAAAACTGAACTTCAAATTATATACTGGGGAGAAACACTATTTTCAGCTCCTCTGAAACTGGATTGTATGTGGCTTTTTTTCCTTCTTATGAATCACCCAGCCCCTTATCCAAGTCTTAGCTCTTCTCACAGCCCTCATTATCTCTCATCTGAGTGTTAGGCAGAGACTTTACTGGAAAAAAACTCATTTCAGTAACTCATCTATTTCACCTGGATGAGATGATTCACTTTTTAATCAGGTGGGTTTTGTTGGCAATCTGAGCCTACCTCCATAACTGTCAACATTATTTTCTAGCCCTCAAAAGTTTGTTTGTGACACTCTTCTAAGATGTATAGCAGTATTATGCTTTTATGGCTTTATTTCTATTTTTGTATCTCTTCTGTGATTTCAGCGAAATTTGGGGAGGGTAGAAAGGTAACTGACATGTTCAGTTACCCTTTGTGAGCCAGACCTATTATCCTTAGGTTTATAACAAACTGATTTCTACTTTTCTGGCTGCTTAAAAAACTAATCAGGATCTACAGCTTCTCACTCAAACCAGATAATACAATTCAATTTTTTTTTCATTTCTCTTGCTTTACTTCCACCAAGCACCCCATCTCTTTATCTCCAAATATCCTGGATTTGATTATAATCATTTTGAATTACGACTCTTCTATTTTACTTACCCTTGCTTATTAATTGTATTAAAACCCACACTTTTATTATCAATAATTATTCACATTTAATTGTAACTTTTATTTTCCTTTCCTTTTTACATCATGTTTTGCATTGCATGCCCTCCTATTTCTTGGATTTTTTTTCCTCCATTTTCCTGGAGTAATTATGGAGATAAGTTACTTTGTCATTTACTTCTCAAAAATTTTATTTAATGAGAGAGGCTATTATTTTCGTCTCCAGATTCTAAATGAAGAATTAGAGGCTCAAAGAATTCAAGTTGACTTTCTAAAGAAATTTCTAAGCAGAAATTTGTTTCTTTCTAAACAGAAATTCAGTGGCAAAGCTCTGACTCAAATTCAGTTCTCCAGACTGTTTGTTTGTTGTTTCTTATGTATGTTTTTCCTATAGCAAGTGTCTACAACAACAGTTTGCTGTTTATGTCACTACCTTTTGTAGGAGTAGCTTGAAGGGCCATTTCTAAATATAAATCTCCTTTTTATAATTACTGTTGATGATGCTTGTACAATCACATTAGGCTTGCTTCGTTGAACAGAATTGCGAATATTAAGAGTATTCTTTGGCAAAACTCTATTAAGACTGTGGTTGCAGCTATTAGGAAGTAATTATTCTTATAATATGTGTAGTAATGCATGAATACGTCAAATTTTAATGCAGAACAAAAAAAGAAACATGATGGATTATATAATAAAAATATTTTAAGAAGATAGCCGATTATTACAAGATTCAAAATTTTCTAAGAATGCACAAATTTATCATGTGTGCTTTCAAGATGTACAAAAAATTTATAGGAGATGATATAATAGCAGTTAATAAACAATAAAAATTCTTTATCTGACATAAAAATAATATTAAGTAATGCAATATCTCTTATGAATATAGATGCAAAAATAGTCAACAAAATACTAGCAAAACTGAAACCAGTAACATATTCACCATGAGTAAGAGGAATTTAAACAAGTAATGCAAGGTTGGTTCAACATACGAAAATCAGTCACTGTATTATTGTACCGTATTGAAAAACAAACTGCAAAAACGCATGATCATCTCAATAGACACAGAAAGAGAGTTTAATAAAACTCAAAACTCTTTCATATAAAAACAACCAACAACCTAGAAACAGAAAAGAAGTTTCTGCACCTGATAAAGGGCACGTGTGAAAACCCACAGCTAAATATGATTAAATAGTGAAAGACTGAAAGCTTTCCAGAGAGAGAATTCAAGATGGCAGCATAGGAAGATACTGAACTCACCTCCTCCCACGGACACAACAAATCTAGAACTACATATGGACTAATTTCCTCTTAAAGGGACCTAAAAATTGGATGAACAGAACCTACACAAGAAAGGGTAAAAGGACTGCATTAAGATGCGTAGGAGAGGCAAAAATACGATCTCACCAAGGG
Organism: Lagenorhynchus albirostris; assembly: GCF_949774975.1. NCBI lineage: Eukaryota > Metazoa > Chordata > Mammalia > Artiodactyla > Delphinidae > Lagenorhynchus > Lagenorhynchus albirostris. The sequence continues at coordinate 63,731,521 of NC_083102.1, forward strand.
AAAAAAAGTTACACCTGAGCCATGGTGATCCACAATCAGGAGGGATTATAAAGTTACAAATCTTTTCCCTGACGAGCAAGGGATTTGAGCTCCACATCAGGCATCCCAACCCTTAGATCCTGCACAGGAGAGATGAGCCCTCAAACACCTAGCTTTGAAAACCAACAGGGAGTGGGGAGAACACATCCAGGAAAACTATAAAACTTTATAGTTTTATGGCTTTATGGAGGGAATGGAAAACCTGCTCTTAGAGGGCCCATGTGTAGACTCAATTGACCCAAAAACTAGCCCCAAAACACCAGATTAAAAAGTGCATGGACCATAGATAAAGGGGATACATTTAGTAATATTGGAGTATCTACCAGAGAAGGAGGAACCAGTTGGAACATCCCCCAGGGACTGAGACACTGGCAGGAGCCATTTTTGCAATCTCGCCAGCAGTGGCAGGCACCATTTTGAAACTACTCTCCCTTTAACTGTCAGCACCAGGGGTCAAACCCCACTGAGAGCCCTGCCCAGCCCTGTTCCTTGGCTCGGCGGTAGCTTTGCCCACTAGCACTCTGCGGCAGTCATGGCATCACCACAACAGGACGGCACAAACAGCCCACATAGGAGACACCCCTAGAGCACCTGGCTCTGTTGGCCCGGAGGGATTGTGCTTCCGAGCTCAACAGGGTGTCTCTTACATAAGGCCACTCTCTTAAGGCTGAAAAAGGTAGCTGATTTGCCTAACACTAAGAAATGAACGCAGAGAATTAGACAAAATGAGACAGAGGAATATGTTCCAATTGAAAGAACAAGACAAACCCTCAGAAAATGAACTCAACAAAATTGAGATAAGCAATCCACCTGATAAAAGAGTTCAAAGTAATGGGCATATAAATGCTTACCAAGCTCATAAGAAGAATGGGTGAACACAGCAAGAACTTCAACAAGGAGATGATAGAAAATATAAGAAAGTACCAAACGGAAGTTATAATTGAACTGAAAAATACACTAGAGGGGGTTCAATGGCAGACTGAATGAGGTAGAGGAGTGAATCAGTGAACTGGAGACAAAGTAATGGACTCACCCAGACAAAGCAGCAAAATGAGAAAAGAATTTTAAAAAGTGAAGATATCTTAAGAAGCCTTTGGGACAACATCAAGCAAAATAACATTCCCACTATAGGGGTCCCAGAAGTAAGAGAGAGAGAGAAAGGGTCAGTATGGCAATTCCTCAAAAAATTAAAAATAGAACTATCATATGACCCAGCTATTCCATTTCTGTGTATTTATTCAAAGAACATGAAAATACTGATTGACAAAAGATATATGTACCCCTATATTCATTGCAGGATTATTTACAATAGCCAAGATTGGAAGTAACCTAAGTGTCCATTGATTGATAAATGTATAAAGAAATTGTGGTATACAATTGTCCCTTGAACAACACGGGTTTGAACCGTACAGGTTTACTTGTACTCAGATTTTTTTCAATAAATATAGTACCTATATTTTCTTTTTAGAGATCTTTAAGTGTGGGGAAAAGTTTGTATTCAATTAGAGATCACAATATGTGGAATCAAAGGATCTAAAGTTTAAGTCCTGATTCTATCCGAACTGTTTCTGCTTCCTGCCCTTGGGTGAGTCATTTATCCACTTCTTTGTTTTTGAGGTAGAGATAGCAGTACTCATATTTTGATAGCAAGGGGGGGGCGGTCAGTGCCCCTAACCTCTGAGTTGCTCAGGGGTCATCTATACACACACACACATATATATGTATACACACATACACACACACACAAAGGAATACTACTCAGCCATTAAAAAAATGAAATCCTGCCATTTGTGACAACACAGATGGACCTTGTGGGTATTATACTAAGTGAAATGAGCCAGAGAAAGACAAATACCATATAATTTCACTAATATGTGGAATCTAAAAAACAAAACAAAACAAATGAACAAACAAAATAAAACAAAAACAAACTCATGTATACAGAGAACAGATTAGTTGTTACCAGAGGGGAAGAGGTTGGGGAGTGGGTGAAATGGGTGAAGGGGGTCAACTGTATGGTGATGGATGGTAACTAAGCTTGTGGTGGCGATTACTTTGAAGTGTATATACTGATGTCAAATTATAATGCTGTACACCTATAACATATTCTTATATATGTAAGTTTTCTCAAAAACCTGTAAACTTTCCTCCTAAGATCAGAACAAAACAAGGAAGTCAACTCTCCCTACTTTTGTTCAATAGCATACTGGATGTTCTAGCAAGGGGAGTTAGGCAAGAAAAAAAAAAAAGGGAACTAAAAAAGGGGGGGGAAATTTAATGCCATCTCCTGGAAGTTGCACGTACCTCTTCTGCTAACATTGCATTAGCCAGAACATAATTACATAACTGCACATAACTTCAAGTTATGAAATGAAGTATTCTTGGAAAGCTTGTGCCTATTTAAAATTTAGGGCTTTCATTTTTGAAGAAGAAAGGGATAAAACGTACTGGGAGACAACTGTCAGTCTCTTCCATATTTATTAAATGCACATCAAAAAAGCAATTAGCTATTTTAAAATCCTTTCTTTCTTTTTTCTTTCTTTCCTTCCTTCCTTCTTTCCTTCCCTTTACTCTCCCCTTCCCCTTCCCTCTCCCCCTCCCTTCGTTCATTCCTTTTTTTTTTTTTTTTAACACATGGATTGCAAAGTTTAAAAAGGTTGTCAATCTAAATACAATATAGCCCCCTGAATTGGATCTTGGAACAGAAAAAGGACGTTAGTGGAAAAACTAGTGAAATTCAAATTTTACTTAATAATATTGTACTAATATTAATAAATAAAAACTAATAGTTTTGTAAATGTTCCAGGGTTATGCAAGATGTTGACATTAGTGGAAGCTGGGCAAAGAATATACAGGAACTCAGTATTATCTTTGTGTACTTCAATAAATCTAAAATTTCTTCAAAAGTTAAAAGAATGATTGCTAACATTCAATGATGAGGAGTTTGGAAAATTGGAGAGAATTCTCATGAACTCTTGGTGGTAATACATGTTAATACAGCCTGTTTTTAGAGAACAGTTAAGCGGTATTTATAAAATTAAATGGTTTATGTATTTTCATTGAGAAAATCTACTTCTAAGATTTTCTCTTATAGAAACTTGAATGCCAGCTTTAGAAATCTCTTTTCCCTTTTAAAATAATTCAGAATAATTCCTCCCAATGAATGTAGGAGGTTGCCAGAGAGAGGAATGTTTGGTTTTATAATTTCAGGGATTAAACAATCCATAGTATGGTTAATGTTTGAAGCATGTAGAATGGAAATGAAGTTCCTGGAGTGGAGTTGTTTAAATATTTAAGTCGCTAGGCTTTTGACTGGAGAAATAACAGATCTGAAAGGCAGTGGGGAACATTAAGGACCAGATGCCACATTTGGATGTTGAGAAAATGAGTGGCTTCCATCTGAGGGGGCTGCAGGGTAACTTTCCACTTTATACAAGGAGGTACAAGAACGATCATTGAAAGGGAAAAGGATTTACTAAGGTTTTAAAATTTTGGAATGGAAGTTTCCTCAGCACGATAGAAAGATTTGAGCGGGTACATAGCAGTGGCAGTTTGGGTCAGGGAACTAAAGTTTCAGAGAGGTTGGAGGGTCAGAGAGACTGCATTTTTAGCAGTGATTAGGAACACAGAAATACGAGGTTGCAGTAACTACTATTGTGGTGGAATATCCTGAGGCATTAGAGGTAGTCCAGCTTTCAGGGAATCTGACTAGTCATACTCTCTTCGTCCTGGTCATTTGCACATGTCCTTTCTTTGGTCTGGAACCTCTGTCTCTTTTTCTCCCTTCTCCAGCTGGTTCAGACACTATGTCTGGATCTAAATATAACTTTCTCCAGGAAGACTTAGCATGTGTACTTTTTCTCTGGCAGTCCTTTTCACAATAGATAGCAATTGCTCACTGACTTCTGTGTATCCTCAACTGTACCTTAAGCTCTGGCAGGGAAAAGATAACAACTTTCTTGCTGAAGGTTCAGCCTGTATGTAATCATCCAATGACTTGTACTATATAGGTATTTACTAATTTTTCAGATTTAATGTTATAAAATTTAATTCCAGTTTACAAAAGAATTCAACACGTTTTCTTTAAAGAATAAGCGCCACTACTGCAATGTATGATTTGATTCCTGTGTATTTCATTTACAGCCCTTTGTGACACGGTATTTCCCCATGTTACAAACATTACCACTCAGTGTATATCTGGGGAATAAATGAATCAATTGAATCGGCTTCATTCAAATCGTCCTCTATCCTTGATATATAAACATTTAGAAAGTATTAATACTGCTCAGATTCTAACATTTTAACATTGTTTTTAAAAATAATTAACCTGTATGTGAATAAACGTGGCGTTTGAAACTGTTGAAGGCCTGACATCCGATTGTACATACTCTCCTCATATTTTTACGGATTTAAAAATTCTCCTTATAAAATAAATTATCTAAATGTATGCAAGGCACTATTCCACATTCATGGGGCCACACATCCTGCTCCATCTCGTCAGACACAAAAATTGGCCTTCCACGGATTTGGACTGAGGGCCGGGCCTCAGGGACTAATTGGCCGAGAGTCTAGAACTCTCTACTCCCCCCTCCCACTGCTCCGCTCCTCTTGGCTCCCTCTCGTCTTCCGTTCGGTTCCTTCCGGCTCCGTTCGGCTCCTCCTCCCTGAGGGAGAGCGGAGGCGAGGCCGGCGCACGCGCCCTCGGCCCCTGCTGCTCTTAGGGCCGCTCTCTGTCTGGTGTTTTCACTTCCTTCTCTTCAGAGCTGTATCCGGGTCGTTGTTTTCCCTATTGTTTTAGGCAACCGGCCTCGGATTGTGTAAATTCTGAGTCTTTTGTTGCTTTTGTTGCAGGCTAATAAAGTTTTTCTTTCGTTTATTTTTTTTCTAAGAGTTTAAACAGGGGAAGTTAACTCCCCAGGGCTGCCGGGTTAGCCGCGCTGCCTGGGCCGGAGGGCGCCTTTGGCCGGGGAAGCGCCAAAGGAAGCCGCGCTAGCGGCCGGGGTCCGTTCTGCGAGGACCAGGGGCCGGGGGGCGGGAGGGGAACCGCGGGGCTGCACCTGGGGCGCCCCGGTCTGGTCCGCGGCGCCGCCTATTTTTAATAGCATCTTTTGGACTCGTTTCCTTGGTCTCAGTCCTCGACCTCGGCGCTGCCTGGGCTCTCGCAGCCTCTCCCTAGGTCTACTCCAAACGACCACCTCGGATTCCTTAGTAAGTGTGTCGGAGGCGTCCGCGGGGCGAGAGGTCCATTTCAGTCCTTCTAGGAGTCAGGGCCGGCTGGAGCAGGGCGGGGGTGGGAGTGTCCTGCGGGAAGCTGGACCCTTCGTGGACCTCCCCCTCCACGGTCCGTGGGAATGAACATAGCTTCTCATATTCCCTGGGCTTTGCAATTTCTATTGACTGTTACGATGTCTAAGTGACGGATTACAAGCGAGTTTCAGAAGCAAGATGTTTAAGAGGGCCAGTTTCGATTTTGGTCGGCTTGGGTTCGTCTTTGCTGCACCTCGGGGCTGGAGCTGCCCGTGGAGCTGCCCGGCCCTCCCCAGCCAGTGTTCCCACCCCAACCTTCCCCCACACCTTTTGCTGAGAACTGAATTAAGACAGAGATTTGCACCACCTGCACGAGGTCATCTGTACCTTCCCTCAGTACCACAGCTCTCCCCCGTGCTTGCCGTGATTGTGAATGACGGTGTAATGTTTTTCTCTTAACAGTGGATCGCAGCTCCAAGAGGAGGCAGGTGAAGCCTTTGGCAGCTTCTCTGCTAGAAGCTCTCGATTATGATAGTTCAGATGACAGTGATTTTAAAGTTGGAGATGCTTCAGGTAAATGTTTCCTTCTCGCTTCCCTTTTCCCAGCTTTCTGCAGTTGAGCTGATTTTCAGACTTTTCTTAAAAAGAATCCGTTTAATTAAAATGCCAATATAAAGTTAAAGCACATAAACTTTATTTTGTCTATTTCCCACCTTTCCCTAAGATAGTATCACTAGATACTGTCACTGCTTCTGTTTTTTTTTGATATTTACTTAATTATCAGAGAAGGCCTTATTCCAAAGATGCAGTAAATACTGTAAATCAACTATATCTTATTAAAAAACAAACAGAAAGATACAAAGATGCAAAAGTGTTTTCTCTGTTCTTTACTTTAAAATATATTCATGCTTATTTTATGGACAGAGGAGAAAAAAAATCTAGAGATATCCTGAAGTAGAGTGACATCCTGAGAATAACATGAGCCATGAACAGCCCAGGAACAGAGTTCTTCTCTTTTCAGATCACTTGGCATCCTCTTGAGGGGAGTTTTGCTTTTTGTCTGTTAGCTCCTTTACCAGAATAGAATTGACCAAAAAAAGTTGTACTTTGGTAGGTGCTGGATCTTGTGGATTGGGCCTTTTAAAAATATGAGGTACGAAGTATGCGTGCTTGCTTGTTATATTTTGTGATTTTAAGAACAATAAACTTCTTTAAAGAATCGTATATTCACATGGTACAAAATTGAAAAACAGAAAAGTGTGGTTTTCCTTTTATCTTCTGTTCATTGTAACACACACACGGACACATATATACATATAAAGTTTTCATTGCAGGAATCTGAGAAATACAAATTATGTTTAAATATTTTATGTGAAAAATACAAATACATGAACAATAAAAATTACTTAATTCTGTCCCTTTTGACAGAAATTTAAATAAAGTGAGAAATTAGAGCCCTTTCAGTCTTATCTTTTTAACAGTTTTAAAATATTCTTCCAGAGAATTTTTGATGCTTAGTCATATCTCTCTCCTTTCCTCTGGTTTTTCTTTTTCTTTTTTTTCTTTCTTTCTTTTTTCTGTTCGGTATGGTAGGAAGGGATGAAATTTGGTTGTGTTTTGTTACTATTTTACTTTTAATGGCATCAGCAAGCAGAATTTGCATTGTGATTTGCCAAGAACTTTTTGTATCCACAATCTCATTTAATTTTTACAGTAACTCTGTGGAGGAGATATTATTTGACAGATAACAGGGGCACTGAGTTTAAGGAATTTGCATGAGGCCACTTAGGCCTAAATGGATCTAATCCAATTCTTTTGACTCCCAACATTTAGAATCTTTTTATTGCTTAGATCCTAAAAGTAGATAGGTGTAATCTTAAATTGAAACTACTTACTTACTGTATCAAGGTGACTAATTGAGGTTACTTCCAGCAATCAAAAGTTAAGTTTATCTTGATCAATTTTTTTAAACCTTTACTTCTCAGCTCTTTCATCTCCCATTTCGTTTACTGTTGTTTGGTACTTCCAAAGAAGAGAAAGAAAGGGAAGGTAAAGGAAGTAAAATTCAAACCTATTTTAGTGCTCTTGGTGAAAACCTTGGCAGAAAAGAATATTCTTGGCTAGAATGTAGCTTTGGTTTGCCATGGTTGAGATTGTAAACTGACAAAAATAGTTAGGTCTCAGAAGTTATGACTTAATTTGAATACCATTAGGGAAAAACTTCAAAGCTTAATTTCTTTAAGTATTCCATAATTATTTTTATGAAAATAAATCCTGACTTTGTATGTAATTTTTCTCTTTGTTTATTGACATGCATCACTTCCCTTTACAAGGGTTAAAACAATCTAATGATACAAATTACTTTCTCAAAATAATTTTTGGTGTCAAGCAAATTAGAAACTCCTGACCTTGTTAAAGCTTAATCATGGTTGATGGGAATTATCTGTTACTTGTGACAGTGGTAGAATGAGTTTTGTTAGGTTGATAATTTTTTTTTGAATCTCCTAAAAGCACTCAAAAATGTATACTTTCTGTTACCTAGTCTGCTATACTTGTAATTTACTTCCTGGGCCCCAAAGGTCACAAATTTATTTGTATAGTTCTTGATATGTTATCATAACTGAGAGTTTAGAAGAGAATGATTTTGTTTGAAATAGGTATTAGTAGAAATTGAGTTGTATTTTACACTCTTGGTTAAGGTGCATTGTTGTCTCCCATAGCTGAGATGTTGGCTTACTCTAGACTGGTAACAGTGTTTCCTGTTTGAATCCTTTCTCGTCTCTGTGTAAGACAGTTGGACTCTTACAGGAAATAAGACATTAGACTTATCACTGTTTTCCAAACATGCTGAAGTTGTGGGATCCCAACCCTATTTAGTAATAGGTGATTAAACTGGAGGTGGAGAAATAATAGCTAAATAATCATCTTTAATGATAGCTAATAATAATCTTTCTGATCATAGCTTCTTTCAGAACAATCTGTAGACATGACTAACTCAATGAACTACTGACTTCCTTCAAACTTAATGTTAAAATGGTTAGATTAGTGGCCCTCAAGTTTTAACTGATTCTGTGCATCAGTTTATTCTGATTTTCATTTTGAATTCTGAAATTCTGACGACAAAACTTCATATTTCTGTTTGGCTTTAAGAATAAATATAGAGGGACTTCCCTGGTGGTCCAGTGGTTAAGACTCTGAGCTTTCAGTGCAGGGGGTGTGGGTTCCATCCCTGGTTGGGGAACTGAGATCCTACATGCCGCAGAGTGCAGTCAAAAAGTAAATAAATAAACAAGAATAAATATAGACATTTCTGAAAAGTTATCACCCTTGCTGATAGACATTATTTTTGTGCTTCTCAGATGATAACATAGAGAAAGATAAATATTATTCAAAAATGACCTGCCAATAAGATTGGCAGGTGATTATAAAGAGTTAATAATTATCAGGTTCTACCTTTAGAAAATTGTGAACTAAAAATAGATCATCTTTTATTTTATCTTTAATGTGAAAGTAGGGCTAAATTTCTCATTTTTGATTGAGGACAGTCAATAAATACATTTTCAAATTAGTCCTAAAACAGTGTGTAAGTGTATTAGAGTTATGGTGGTAACCACCAGAAGAACTGTATGTAGAAAAGTGAGCTGGTACCATATGAAATTATCAGCTTTATAGGTCTAACACAGTTGATTATTGGCAGTTTCATGGTTTGGCCTAGTTAAAGTGGTTATATTTGAGACTTGGACTTAATATTGGGTATAGGATAGGAGATATTTAAGATAGGATTGATTACATTTAGTAATCTACATAATGAATGATTATGAAAATAAGTGCATATATTACTTTTATTAAACAAGACAAAATAGCAGTGCTGTGTCTTCCCAACCCCCTAGCCAAAGTAAGATGGCTAATTTTAGATCTTGAGCCATAGTTTAGTTGGTCCAGATTGCCAGAAAGCAATTTAACTGGAAGAGTCAGGCTGAGAGTTTGCCTTGGTAGTATTTTGTGCTTAACTTCATTTGGCTAAATGGATCAAGATATGTTCATTGACCAACTGTAGCTTTGTTTAAAAGCACTTTGCTGGACGTTATGGTGAATTCACAAAGAAATAATGATAATGTTAGAATAATTAAATAAAATAGCAGATAGATGTTATAAGGCATGATCAATCACTTGTGTAGTTCAAGTCTTTCAAAGGAGATGGGACTACTTGAGACTGGGTTTACAATGATTCTTTGAGGAGATGAGACTTGAACTAGGAACTGAAAGAGAAGCAACCTAGGTAGGGGAAACATTAGGTGTTAAAAATGTGGAGGATGGAAAATATCGTTTATACATGGAGATCAGGTTTCGAGTAAAAGCGCAGTAAAAGAGATGAGCCTGGGGAAGTAGAATGAGGTCAAATTGAAGTCTTACATGCTAGACCAGTGTTTCTCAATCTCAGCAATATTGGCATTTTGAGTTGGTTAAATCTTTGTTGTGAAGGCTTGTCTTTTGTATTGGAGGATGTTTGGCAGCATCCCCGTCTTCTACCTACTCAATGCTAGTAGCACTTACTGTACCTAACCCCTACCCTAACCCTGCCCTTTTGTGGCAACCACTGTCTCTAGACATTGCCAGATGTTTTCTGTGGGAAAAATTGTACCCACTTGAGAACCACTGGTCTAGATCTCTAAGAAGATGTAAAATGACACAGCTGGAACTGGAGTCAGAAGTAGAAGATGAGTTGTGTTCACTGATTGGCTTTTTAGAAAGAGATATACTAGATGAGTTAAAAATGTTTCCAAGATGATAACTGAATAGTAGACTGGTGATCTGTTATCTGTTATATATATTTATAATCCTAAATACTGTTGCACCAGATCAATAAACAGAATAGTTAAATAATTAAGGTTGATGAACAAAGATGATTTTTTATATTGCAAAGTTAACATAAAACTCTGAATTAAATCATATTGATTTTATTATTTAATATTTATCATGGGGGAAACTTAAGCATTGAATATTGTGAAGGGATTCTTGAAGGTTGGTTTCTAATCTCTGTAATTGTAAAACATTTAACTGTCAGCTGAAATAGCTATTGCTTAGAGAGGTTTTGATATATTGTGTTTTTTTTTTTTTTTTCTTTTGCGGTACGCGGGCCTCTCACTGTTGTGGCCTCTGCAGGCGGACTCTCAACCACTGCGCCACCAGGGAAGCCCTGATATATTGTGTTTGAGAAAGGTTACCTTTTATTTAACTGAATAGGAGGTAGGGATTTCCATTTTAAAGATTTTTCTTCTAATGTAAACATTTTTATTGTAGACTTAGAATTAACTCTGTTCTTATGCCTGAAATAGCTGTATTTGAAATATCTGGTTTATTTCTCTAGTCTGTTATTACTTTTTTCTTTTATTTAAGCTTGTAAGAGTGATGGATTTGAAACGTTGTTTGAGTTGGTAGGAATGGGAAATTTTTCATTACAGCCTACAAAAATAGAATTATAGAGAGCCAAGGACAGTGATTTTCTCATTGTCATTATTACTAAGTAGTGCCATAACTAAATATTGTTTATCTCCATCCCTCAAGTGTGTATGTACCAAAAAGAACTTATGACTAATCAGTTGAAGAAGTTATTTTTCAGAAATCAAAGAAAGATAAAATTTGATATATTCCTGATCCCAGCAGTTGGAGTATGGAGAATGTGATATATTTGGAGAATGAAGGGTTGGGTAAGCTACTAGGATTTAATTCGTGGAAAAATCTCACATTCTTCTAATAATGTTAACAAATATAAAGCATTTAAATCTTTTTAAAATTCTGCTTTCTATTTAGGCATGATAACAAAACAAAATCAGAATCAAAGAGTATCAATTTCCCTGTACTTTTAAAAATAATCGATTGGCATTGGCAACAACAACCAAAGCAAAATTGCAGAAATTCTTGACATTCTGTAAAATTTACAACTAATAGCAAAGTTGGATTGGTCTCAGTTTTGATCAGGAGCCCACGTTTGTGCCCCACTTGATCGTTCTTTTATATCTACTGTTATGTTTTTATTGGTGAAAATTATTAGTACTTTTTAGTTACTTAAAAAATTCTACAAGGTTAATCCAGAGGAAAAGTTCCTTTTCTCCATTTCCCAGGGCTGTTAATTATAGCATTGCTTGCTTTAGTCAGTGTGCACAAGGATCTATCTTTGCCTTAGAAGCGTTTGGTCAACTCTGCTTATTATTATATCCTTATCTAAAAATATCTAGGAACTATTATTTTTTACCAGGGGTATTTTTCTTGGTAGGTTGGATTTAATTGTTGTGAGTGGTATAAAAAAATCACTTCTTTTCCTAATGATTTGTAGAGCTGTTGGACTGAAAATAAGTCCCCTATTTGTAAGTGACATTGGGTCCACGCTCTTTTGGAAATTTAAGAAGCTCACAAATCCAAAGATGTTTCCTAAGTTTGGCATGAATTTATTTGATGGTAAAACCTGACTGGAACTGATAGGAGTTTATTTGTAGCATTTACTTATCATACGTGTAAATATTCATACTTTTCACTGCAGATGTAACGTATTTGATTACAGTACAGTACCATAGACCTCACTGGAGGTGTTAGTGTAATATATTGTGCATACACAATGCTACCTTTCTAAAATCTGAAAAAATCTAAATTCTGTAACATGTGTGGCTCCAAAATTCAGATAAGGGATTGTTGGCCTACATGATATTGCTCTTGTGTCCTTTACAAGATTGTTCAGGATGAGAGTGTTTTGTCACAACAGTCCTGAATAAGATGTAGGCACCTGTATGATAATCTTGAGATTGACAGTGATTTTATAGGTTCGATCAACATCCACTAAATGTTAGTCTTTATTTTTTATGTGATTTAACTTGCAGGATTTTTTTCATCAGCCATTTTTAAAGGATTTCTGAGATATTTTAGAAACCAGATACTAATTACAGACAACTTTTTTTTACTTTGAACACCCAGGTAATTATAGAGGCTAACACTGGTTGAGTTAACAGAAATTAAAATGGTATGGAAACATGAATTTTTTTCACCATTTTATTATTACCCTTATCTTGGTTATAGGTGCAAAATATTCATCACCCTACAGATTTTACTATTGATGTTGGCTACAACTTGACTGTGACTGGTTTGTTTCCCACTTCTCCTGCTCCCCTTCCACCAATAACCCTCTCCACAAATATTTTAGATTTTTATTTATTTGATTATGTGTAAAGAGGATTAGAATGTTACTGAGTAGTGTTGGTCTAAGAGGGCCTGAGGTGCCCTAGACAGGAATGGAAGGCACTTGCTAGAAAGCTTATGGTCCTGCAGGAACTCTTTAAAGTCCTCAACCTATCTTTTTAGTGACTACTGTGCTTGCTCATTTCCGAGATGGATTAGGTTTTAAAAAAATGCATTAATCTCTTTCATTCTAGGGTCTGTAGTAGTTACTGCCTAGAATTTTTGGAAGTTTAGGTAACTCTTTTATTGATATGAACAGTATCCTGATAATCAGAAAAATTGATAACTTATCTTGCAACTTCCATTTTCTGTGCCATTGCTATTGTCTGTTTTTCACTTGTGTATTTGGTGATCCTAAAATTGATTGGTATATTAGGGATGTGGTACAAATTGACTGTCATAAATGTCTATGTTCATTTTTGCTGGGTAAAGAGTGAGATAAATGGAACAAAGTTTTTGGGTCATATTTTTCTTGTTCTGAATGTGACTCAGTGCATGTAAGTCCATATAATTTATGAAAGAAAGATGTAAGAGAAGAACAATTTGGTATGTATTACATTATCATAAAGTTAAAATCAAGTGCTCAATTTAAAAAGAAGCACATTTACTTTTCGAAAAATATTGCCTCTAGGGTACCAAGTATAGTGTGAGATGTATGACACAAAATAGTGGTCCTCATTTTAAAGCATATTTTAATTTAGAGTTACATATATTTGTCTTCATTAGTGCTATATTGAACTAGAACCATTATTCCAGCTTCATTGATTTATTATTTAATCAGGTTGGGAACGTCTACCATTCTTTGACTTAAATTTGTTTATATTGTTTTGCAAGTTATTCACAAATTTTGGTGGTTTCATTTGTGTCAGCGTTGTGTGTGTGTGTGTGTATGTATATACATATGTGTGGTTTTTTTTTTTCTCATATTTTCAACAGATTCTGAAGGGAGTGGTAATGGAAGTGAAGATCCTTCAAAGGACAGTGGAGAAGGTTCCTGTAGTGATTCTGAAGAAAATATTTTAGAGGAAGAACTGAATGAAGATATTAAAGTAAAAGAAGAACAACTTAAAATTTCTGCAGAGGAAGAAATACTGTCATCAGAAAAACAGTTAATTAAAGTGGAAAAGAAGGAGGAAGAAGAGAATGGAGAGAGACCTAGAAAGAAAAAGGAAAAAGAGAAGGAGAAAGAAAAAGATAAAGAGAAGGAGAGAGAGAAGGATAAAGAAAAAGCAACAACATCTGATAACGTGGCTGCTTCTGCTGCTTCCACCACACCAGCCACAAGTCCTCCTGCTGCTAACACATCTCCTTCAGTCCCCACGACAACAACTACAGAGGAGCAAGTCAGTGAGCCAAAAAAGTGGAACCTTCGTCGCAACCGACCACTTTTGGATTTTGTATCCATGGAAGAGCTGAATGACATGGATGACTATGATAGTGAAGATGACAATGATTGGCGACCCACTGTAGTAAAAAGAAAGGGAAGATCTGCATCTCAGAAAGAAGGAAGTGATGGAGACAATGAGGATGATGAAGATGAGGGAAGTGGGAGTGATGAGGATGAAAATGATGAAGGCAATGATGAAGATCATAGCAGCCCTGCCAGTGAAGGGGGTTGCAAGAAGAAGAAGAGTAAAGTTCTTAGCAGAAACAGTGCTGATGATGAGGAACTGACCAATGATAGCCTGACACTATCTCAGAGCAAGAGTAATGAGGTAGATCAACCCAATTTTTATGATATCTGTCTGTCTGGGGAAAAGGGAATTCTTCTCTAAACCATTCTACCCGTTATATTAAGTGGCTTCCTTGAAATCCTGTTATAGACAGCTGTGGTAGTGAGTGAGCACCCTAAATGTAACATTTATTCATTTGGTCAGCCCGCCTTTATTGAGTATCTGCTGTTTGTCACCGTCCTCAAGGAGCTCACAATCACCGTCCTCAAGGAGCTCAGTCTCTATTCTTAGAGAAATATTTCTATATCCATACCCTTGGGAAATAGTAGAGTTTTCCTTTCCTTTTTCTATCCTCTCACTCCATTGTTCATAGGACTGCTGAATGGTGCTGAGTGGATTATGAAAACAAAGGTCACCTTTCTTTCAACTTAGTTACATCCATATCCGCATAAAAATTTAGACTTTTAGAATACTTTTGAGCAGGGCAACAAACAACTTAATGATTGTCTCAGGCTTTTAGAGATTCATTTTAAAGGTTAATTCCTTTTTCAGTTGTAGCACCCATCTGAATAGTCACCAGATCTTTGCTTTAGATGTATGGGAGTAAATACAAACTATATATTTACATATTTTTAGTGAATAAGTTCTCTCTACAAAGAAATGAAAACAAACAAACATTTCTTATCCTAAAACAAACATTACTATCATAAAACTACAGTAATGACTCAGTTCTTCCACTTGAAGTTCTACTACTGAAAGTTAGGTTTATCCATTGGGCCCAAGATGCAACATTCAAGACTCTTCAGTCAAACACATTTGTGTCTCTTTGTCTGTGTGTTTATGTATATGTTTTTCTTCAAAAGAAAGATTGAGTTGTCGTCTTACATGTAGATGTACCTGTTACATCACATGTAGAACTATAATAAGTCTGTCATGCCATTAATGTGTTTATAGTCTTAAAAATTCACTTCTTTAACAAGCACTTATTTTTTTGTTTTTTCATATTATTGAAATAGGTTAAATTGGTAGAAAGATTTTCCTTCTATGCTTTATTCTTTTACATTTCTTCTGTTTACAAATTTTACATAGCAGTGATTTTCTATTTTAAGTTTCATTAAAAAATTTGGTGTTTTACCAAAATAATATATAGCAGATTAAGAGGTGTTGTATGTCAGTAGAGAAGAAGCAGTTTATATTTTACATTATAAACATTGGTTAACTTCCAGGTTGCCCATTTTCTTAAGAAGAACATTGCCTGATTCCAGTGCTTACCTAATTCCTATCTTTAGGTAAAGGAAAATCGTCATTTGGAATATAGTATTCATAATGATGTAGCACAGACAGTTCCATATTTCCAATTTAAGGAAACAGAAGTATGGAAAATCTAATTGTTCATACTTGATTTAAACATGTATCCAGTTTATTTTATAGCACTTAATACTAACCTGTATCTACTGACTAAGTTTACCTTCTGCAGTATCACGTTCTTCATTTTTATTAGCCTGACATTCATAAAAGGAGGCTGGCTAGAATAGAGGCAGTATGGATTAGATTTATGCTAAGGTGTGGGGGAACACCTGCATATGTCTAGAAATTTGCCATGTAAAATGTATACAAATTATCCATTTGCTAATAATCTGTAATACATAACAAATTGCTTAAGAGATTGTAGACTCTTCTTTATGACGCATTTAAAGGCCACATGTGCTGTTTAGTTTTTTTCCTACTAAACAGAAGAGATTTTAGTAAATAATGGGACTTTATTTATTTAGGTTAATAGTCCGAAAGGAATGAGATTCCAGGGCATTTCTTGGATAAGTGCCTTGATACAGTTGTCAAGAAGATCCTTCTTATAGTAACTAAATTAATTCCTTTTGTGTTAATTTATGTTAATTTTCCTTTTGCTCTACCCTATGCAGAAATGTAGAAGAATTTATATAAGGTTAATTTTCCCTCAATAATATTCTACCTGAAAGCTTAATAACTGGTTTTTTCCAAGACTGTTATTCAAACTCTTCAATAATTTTTGATGATTCTAGTCCTATATAAATGTCATTTAAATTAGATATTAAATTTTAAGAAAGAACTAATCAAAATTATTTTATATTTCTAAATTTCCTGTTCTTATAATCTTGATTTTGTAAAAAAGATGACTAAAGGTAATCCTTGTTGTCTTCTGGCCAATGTTTGTATTTTAATCTTCCTGGTTATTTTAGGTAGTGATACCTTGCCAGGTGTTCATTAGTTAATATGTATATATTTGATTATATTTGAAGTTTTATTTTTCTATGCTTTTACTTTGTTTTCAGATACTACTTTGTAATAGAGATAGCTGAAAATGTGGTTTTAGAATACATAATAGAATTGTATTTAGTCTATAAGCAGGAGATTTTTTTCTTGGGTGCTATGTCAGGTGCTTTTGTAGGGATATGGTGTTGGGTATCATGTAAATGATGCTCAGGAACTTTCATAATTTTGAAATTTCTTAGGGGAATTTGACATTTTTTTTTTGAGTGGAGGCCTTTTATAATTGGCTCTTAATGGTCTTACCATGCCTATGCTGTAGGCCTTGAAATGCTCTAGAGCAGTGGTTCTCAAACTATTTGGTTCAGGACACCTTTATAGTCTTAAAAATTGAGGACCCCGATTATTATTCATATAGGTTATATCTTTTGATATTTGCCATTTCCAGTTAAAACTCAGAAATTTAAAAAAATGAGATGTATAGAAACACAAAAGTTATTAGATTGATGACACTGTCACGTGTCATGTAACTTCTGGAAATCTTCACCATACACCATAAGAGAGAGTGAAAAGGCAAATAGCCTTAGTATTTACCTTTTGGATCCCCTGGAAGAGAGTTCCCCAGACCACGCTTTGGGAACTACTGTTCTAGATTTGGGCATTTGATAGCCTGCATTTTCTTCACATGGGCATATACCTTTGTCAGTGGCATTACGGCATTTTAGTGCTATCTGAAACAATCCCGTTGGAATATGGTTACATGTCTTTTTCAGACTTTTATCTTGAAGTTTTTGAGATTCACCAAGGTTATCTTGCCTTTAGTTTTCTGAAATAAATTTTTTGGGGAGGGCTGTGTAGTATTTTCAGATAATGGTTCCCATTTTCAGGACTTTGAAACTAGAGCTTTGAATGAGAATTAGTATATGATAGAAAATCATCTCAGTATACATTTTCAGGTGGAAGTTTTTTGGGGTTTTTTTTCATAATGTTAAATAGATTAGATGTCTTGCCATGTGAAGAAATACCAATTGTCATCTGAATTTTGCTAATTAAAATGTAAACATTTTGCCAAAATTTTTAAATAGCCATTTCTTTTGGGGGCTTCTGACTTATTAATCATTTGTCTTTTTACACATTTCAAAATAAAACAAATTGCTCTAAAGCCTAAAAAAAATCAGTTTGTAACATTGTACAAAAATTACTTGAGATTCTTGAAAATTTAACCTTCTTTAAAAACTTCTAGGAAGAACTATTGGTCAAACTTGGTATAATAATTTTTTCTCATTTTCAGAGCAATAGGATTCTTTTAATTCTGGTTTTATATGAAGGGTGCTGGAATTTCCTCCTATTAAACACACATATAGCTTAGTTAGAATTTACCCTGTTGTATATGTTATTTATAATAATCTTTGTGGAATACATATATAAATGAACACTAAACATATTTGAGAGCTGATAAAAAACATTGGGCAGAATCATTTTTGGTGTAAATTTTAAATCCCAAGGAGAAAAATGAAATAATTTACAATAAGGAGTCATTGATTTATTACTATAGTGCTCCATTTAATCTTAATAATTACCATTAGAGTCCATTAAATTATTCCATAGTATTAAAGTTATATCCTAGATGTGCCATTCAAAACCCATTTTCCCAAATTCTATTTTTATGTAAAAATCATATTTTCAAATGATGTATTTTGTGGTAAAAACTTTAGCTTAAATATTTTCTCCAGAAACTTGAAAAATGATATGTCTTTAGAAATACGCTATTAAAAATTGATACTAAATTGACTTTTGTATTCTGATCAGAAGTGCGCTTCAAGCCATGTTTGATCTATTGAAGACAACCTAGATAACTTTTTAAGAGGATGTATTGTTTAGATTTTCCCATTGAAACATTGTCAGCCATTTGGTTAGGGTAATATTGTAGGACTCTTTAAGTTATCCCCATTTCTATCTGTTTGTATTTAATGTCTAGTAAGAGTCTCAAATGATGGGGATCAGAGGGTCAAAACTGCCAGTTAATTTTGTTTTCTCTGCCTCTAAATGATAATATGTGTAGAGAGAAAATGGAATAGAGATAATTTAGACATTTACTGTTTTTCTGAGCAAAATGGCCAAATAGGAAAATAATAGAACTATCTGTTGATGCCAGTTTTTCTGATCCATAGACATTTACTTGTTTCCCACATGGGTAAACCTTTTTTTTCAAGAGCTGATTAGTTGTAGTTCCACCAGGGAAATACTGGCAGAGCCCATAAACATGAGTAGCCTCTCAGTCATCAAACTCTGGTTGTTTGCTAGATCTTTTTCTGGTCTGTGATTTTTTTTTAACCTAGATGTGGTACTTTAAGAAAAAAATTTTTTGGACTTATCATGGGAAAATATTTAAAGTACCAGTGTTCATTGAGGCTTATAACCTTTCTTTTGGGGTTCCAAGGAAGATTCCCCAGTGTAATAAATGGTCAGCTCATGTTTCTCTTTTTGGACCACCTACAAAGAAGTACAGAGGAAAGGAGAATGGGAATGAACATTTATTGAGTACCTAGTATGTCTCAGGAACATTCTTGCCATACATTATCTTGTTAAGTCTCACAACAACCTGATGAGGTAGGTATTATTTTTATCATCCCATTTTACAGATGAGAAAACTATAGCTTCGAGGTTCAATAGCTATTAAGTGAGAGCTGAGAATGAAACCCAGGAACATTTGATTTTAAGGCAAATGCTGTTACATTTGAAGCATTGCTAATGGGATGAAAATCTGGGCAGATTTTTGTTTTGCTCACTGTACTAAAGTACTTTAAAACGTGAGTTTTCTTTTTAGGAAGTTTTAATCTTTATTTGCTAGCCACGTCCAGAGCCCCAAACTATTGATACTTTGGTTTTATAACAAAAAGGAGCAAAATACAAAATATTAAAGTACTAGAATTCTCAAGAGAAATGATGCCTCCTTGTTAACTTTTGCATTCTTTTTTGATTTGTTTTTTACATTAGCTGCAAGTTTAGATTTATTACACAGAAAATATATTGAAAGAATGTTATTGTGACAGTCACTTGTCTTTCAAATGTTATTTACAAATTACTATTGAAATGACTCTAAAGGTTACGTTTGGATATTGGTCAGTTTAAAAGAATATAGAAATATAAAAATGTTAATATGAAACAATATAGTTAATGTGTGATATGGAACTAATTTATTTTGTTTCTGAATATGGTTAGGTTCTTAAATGAAAATATATAGACTCAAGTGCCATCTTTTATTATATGTAATGCTGAGCCCAGTGTGTTAAATATGACAAGAATCGTCATCATGTTAATTTGTCATTTAAAGTTTAAATTCATAATGCCGAAGGTTTAAATTAAATGGAGCACACTCTTCCCTTTATTTTTTTATATTCATTAATACATCTTCCTTTCTCCTTTTATATTACAATTAACTAGGTATCTTTATTACCAGTTTTCACTACATATTTCTTGACATAAACCTAATAGAGTACTCTGACTCTTCTAGCAATCAGTCAATCTGGATTCTTTTTTAGATGGTTTTCTGTACCTGTATACACAGATTTCCTATGCAGGCTTTCATGGATCTATCATCCAGTGGTTTGATGACCCTGGAAATTCTGGATTCCCCAGCACTAAAGGAGTGTAGTCTGTAATATGCCATCACATACATATTTGCTTATACGTTATCTTGATTTTTTTTAACTGTTTAATATGTGTGTGTCTTGTCTCCCCAAGATAAGATTATAAGCTTCCTAAGTGTAGGAAACATGTCTTACAGTTTTAAAACCCATATATAGGGTTAGTAATTACTTATGGGTTAATTTTTCCTTTCTTGTAGTTTCAGGGGTCAGACTATATCCAGAATGGCAAAGCAGATGAAGGGTTGTTGGTTATAAGCTTGGTTTTATATTTCCTAGAGGAGAGAGAATATGGGACTTGCAGAGAAGTGAAAAATTAGAGAGAGGGTGCTTAGAGGGTCCTTTGACAAAGAGGTTCACTTCTCAAACGTAGCATACTTTGAAATTACTAAAATAATGGAGTATGCAGCATAATTTTGAAAATGTGTAAAATGATTTAAGGTGCGCATTTTATATATTAAAATCACCTTTTAAATATGTGATTTTCTAATATTTTAATATTAGGACTCGCTGATTCTTGAGAAGAGTCAAAACTGGAGTTCTCAAAAAATGGACCATATTCTGATTTGCTGTGTTTGTCTTGGAGATAATAGTGAGGATGCTGATGAAATAATTCAGTGTGACAATTGTGGCATTACAGTCCATGAAGGTAATTTTGCTTTGTTTTGTTTCCTTTTAGAAATGGCTGGTTGATACTGCATTTATATAAGTAATATCAGTTACTTTACATATGTACTATACTAAGGTTTTCCTGTAATATTTTATGATATTTGAACTAAGACATACTGAATTTTCAAAGTATAATGGGTGTTATTTTTCAGATTACGTTCACTTAAAATGTGTTTAAAAAAATTAAAATAGATTATTACTGTATGGAAATCAGTATTTCTTTGAAGGTCATTGTTATGATATTTTCCATCATGGCATTATTTCTAGTTTTTAACTGAAATTTAGATATAGGAAAACATCTAGTATGTTAGTCTAGTAGAATGTATTATTTAAAAAGTTATTGTTGAAGTCTAGTGGTATTATAGTTTCTTCTTTAATAGTTACACTTTTAAATTTTGAACTTGAAAGGAGAATTTGTAGAGTTCATCTTTTAAAATTTGAATATGTTGAAATGTTGAACATATTTTTATATGTAATGTGTAATTACATATTACGTATAATATGTTGAAAATATTTTTCCTGATTATGAATTTTGAACCTTTTTTTATGTAACTTTTTTGTTGTACTTTATTTAAAATTTTTTATTTTGACATAATTTCTGACTTATAGAAAAGTTATAAGAGTAATAGAATTTCCATATACTTGTCAGTCAGATTTCCAAGATGGTGACATTTTGCTATATTTGTTTTATCTTCTCTCATATAATAATTTTTTCCTCACCTCTCTGAGGGTAAATTGTAGACAAAATGTTCAGCTCTACCCCTAATACCTCAATGTATATTTCTTAAGAACAAAGAACAAGGGCATTCTTTTACACAATCACATAATTATCAAAGTCAGGAAATCAGCATTGATAGAATACTATAATCTACCGATTATATTCACATTTTGCCAATCATCCCAATAATGTTGATTCTAGCAAAATAAAATCCAGGATTATGAATTGCATTCAGTTGTCATGTCTGTGTAGTTTCCTTTAATCTAGAACATATTTTGAGTCTTTTGTGTTTCATGCCATTGGCATTTTTGAAGAATACAGGCCAGTTCTTTTATAGAATGTCCTCAATATTGGGGTTTTCTTACGTTTTCTCATGATTAGGTTCAGGTTATGTGCTTTTGGCAGGGGTGCCATAGAAGTTATGTTGTGCTGTCAATGCATGTATGTTTGTTTGTCCAGTTACTGGTGATGCTATTTTGATCACTTGGTTGAGAGGGTGTCTTCCAGGTTTCTCTGTGGTAAAGTTATTCTTTTTTCCTATCAGTTAATTTTTTCTTATCAGGGCCATGACTACTGCAAAACAGTGTTTCTATGGCCTTTTCTTACTGGCCTTTCTGGTATTATAGTTCTTCTCCCAAATAGTTCTGGGTGTCTGCTGGACTTGAGACCTGTGGGGCCTGTGCTTCTTTAACCAGTCCTCTTGTCTTCATGTGAAGCTCCCCTCCCTTGCTGCTAAGACTCACTGTGGGAATGTCTTCTATTACTGTTATTCATTCATTTATTTTTTTTAGTAATGTTTGTTTAGTACCTTCTGTGTGCTAGGCATTCTGTTGGTTTTAGGCATGTAAAATAAACAATATAGACATTGCTGACCTCATGGGGCTTAAAGTATAGTAAGAGAGACAGGAATGAAAACATAAAACAATAAGTATGTATCAGGTGGTGGTCTGGACTATGGAGAAAAATAAATCAGGAAAAGGAATATTGGGAGTGCTACGAATGGGGGTGGTTGAGTGGGTAGGTGGAAGTTTGTATTTATAAAAGCTTACACAGGAAATCCTCTCTGTTATGGTGATATTTGGGCAGTGACCTGAAGGATGTGAGTGAGCAAACCATGTGAATATTTGGGGAAAGAGCACTCCAGAATGAGGGAGTAGTGAGTAAAGATGTTGAAGTGGAAACGTGTTCGAGGTGTTTGTATAATGACATGAAGGTTAGTGTGGCTAGAACTGAGTGAGTGAGCTGATTAGTGGTAGAGGCAGAGCTGGGGGCAAGCCAGATGAGGCCTTGAAAGTCATAGGTTTCAGATTTTACTGTGATGGATCTGGGAAGACCGACATGAGTTTTGAGCAGAGGATTAATATGCTTTGATATATGTTTTGGAAGGATCACTCTGACTGCTGGGTTGAGAGTAGACTGAAGTGGGTCCAAAGTGGGAATTGGGGAGACCATTTAGGAGACCATAGCAATGATCCAAGAGAGGAATAGGTTTTGAGGTGGACAGTAAAAGTTTGGTTTTAAATTTTTAGAGTTTAGGTAACATATAGGGGCTGGCGAGATAAATTTGGGACTCATCAGTCTGCAGATGTTATTTAAAACTGTGAGCCTGGATGTGCTATCTAGGGAGTAGTAAAGTGGTCCTAGCACGTCAGAGGAGATGGGGAACACATTGCCAGTGAGATAGAAGAACCTTAAGTAGTGACCTGGAGGTTAAGTAAGGAAGATGTTTCAAAAGAGAAGGTAGCTCTCAAATACTGTTTTTAGAGTAAGATGGAAACCTGTCTTGTGGGAAATTACTCTAATGCAACCGTAGACACCCAGTACACTAGCAGGTAAGCCATCCCAAAGGTCATGGGAAAAAAAGGGTTACGGACAAAATGTTTATATCACATGATTTATTAAATAAGTGTAAAATACATAAAAGCAAGGGGAAAGATACAAAATTAGTTAACAGACTATGTACTATCATTTCTGCCATATTCTATTGTTCACACAGAACAACGCTAGTCAAATGTAGGAGGGGACATTCCAAGAATGTTAATACTGTGGGCCATCTTAGAGGCTGCCTACCACAGATGCAGATTATATGGCATGTTAGTGTGCTGATGGAAGTGACCAGTGGAAAGAGAAAGTTGACAATTGATGATGTAAGGAGAGAAAGGGGAGCAGTTGGTGGAGCAAGGGCTTTGAGTACAAGGCTAGAGAGGATGGGATCCAGTACCAAGTGGAGAGATTTAATAGATAAAGGTAGCCATAGTAACTGGAGGGAAAAGAAAATATATGTATACAGATGTAGATAGGATGTTAGATGTGGTGGTCAGAGCATGTGGAAGTTATTTTTTGAATGCTTCTTATCTTTTCAGTGAAATAGGAAGCAGTCATTAGCAAGAGTGTTGGAGATTTGAGGAGTGAGAGGTAGGTGTAAAATAGTTATTTGGGGGAATAACACAATACTTAATATTGTGTGTGTGTGTATACATACATACATGTATTCACATGTATATATTATGTGTATATATCATTACCAGATAGCAATAAGGAACCACTTTAGATTAGTAATGAATATAAATTGAGACCAGTCAACATGGTTGTATGTATGCATTTTTTTTTTCCCTCCAGGAGTGGTTCAGATTTCTTGGAGGAGTTGCAGAATAGTTGAACATCAAAAGCAGCAGCTGTGCTGCCATTGTTGTATTGATCACCCCTGATGGTCACAAGTATGTTACCATTGCTTGTATTCATGACTGTCATTGCTGATGTGTGATGCAGGCATGACCAGTACTATTAGTGTTGTTGACATTTCATCATGCTGAGGGCACTATCTCTACTTCATAGGTCATAGGTTTGACCATGGATGTGATTTTTAAGGCTAGCACAATGGTTTTAAGAAATTGAATTGATTGCTAACATTTAAAAACTGGGAGATTTTATTTTGCACATTCTGGAATTCGTTCTCTTGAAGTTCTGACAGCAGTAGGTTTTCACTCTCTTATGGCAACAATCCTCTGGAGCTGAATAGGGCTGCCTCCTGCTGGTGAAGCCTACAGTCTTCAGTTTACCACTGTCTTCTCTCAAATCCCTTGCTCATTTTTGATAGTTGCCTGGTCCCTAGAAGTATTTGACTGTATAGTTCCTCATCTACTTTGAGGGTGATGTGTCTTGCTGCTGGTAGGCAGGCTCCTACGGCCATGCGGTCTCAATGTCTCACAGCTATGATAGTAAAGCAACTGCTTAATTGTACTATAGGTCCTTCATTTTGGACTCAGGCCTGAGTCTCCTGGGGACTAGTACCATGTACAAATCAGAATGAACCCTCCCCTCTGACCTCTTGTCTTATTTATTTATTTATTGAAGTATAGTGGATTTATAATATTAATTTAAGATGTATGAAGTAGTGATTCAGTATTTTTATAGATTTTACTCCATTTAAAGTTATTACAAAATAATGGCTGTATTTCCATGTGCTGTACAATGTATCCTTGTTACTTATTTATTTCATACATAGTAGTTTGTATCTCTTAATCTCCTACCCTTTTCTTGCCCCTCCTCCCTTCCCTCTCCCCACTGGTAACTGCTAGTTTGTTTTCTATATATTGAGTCTGTTTCTGTTTTGTTCCATATGTTTGCTGTTTTATTTTTTTAGATTCCACATATAAGTGATAACATAGATATTTGTCCTTTTCTGGCTGACTTATTCGCCTAAGCATAATATTTACTCTCTAGGTCCATCCACATTGTTGCAAATGGCAGAACTTCATTCTTTTTAATGGCTGAGTAATATTCAATTGTGTATACCAGATCTTCTTTATCCATTCATCTGTTGATGTACACTAAGGTTGCTTCCATATCTTGGCTGTTGTAAATAATGGTGCTGTGAACATTGGGGTGCATGTATCTTTTCGAATTAGTGTTTCTGTTTTCTTTGCATATATACCCAGCAGTGGAATTGCTGGTTCATATGGTAGTTCTATTTTTAGTTTTTTAAGGAACGTCCATACTGTTTTCCATAGTGGCTGCACCAATTTACAATCCCACCAACAGTGTACGAGGGTTCCCTTTTCTCTGTATCCTCACCAACATTGTCTTTGTCTTTGATTTAATCTTGTACCTCTTCGATTCTTGTTATGAGTTCTTTCCCAATAGATTCTTGTTTAAATGAATGTAGATTTCTGGAAGGACACCCCATTAGTTCTCCTGATGTGTCTAGAGCTATTAAAAGTTCATAATGATACTTGTGCTTCAGATGAATAGTCTCAATAATGGCAAATCTACTTTCTTTCTAAGGAAGCTTTGATTTTTTAGAAACAGCCAAAAAATCTTTCTGAGTCAAGACAGACAAAGAAGATTATCAAACTGAGTGGTAATTTCATTTAGGTCAAAAGCAAGTTGTGTCTATAAAGTCATGTAGCATTTTTTCTTGTGTTATTCATTTAAATGGCTCTGATGGCACTTGAGCATTTGCTAATGATTGCTCATTTTTCTCCCAAGACTAACTCATTAGAATAGGGGAACTATTTTTATTATGAGAGAAGGAAGAAGGGAAGACACGGAAAGGGAAATTAATACTCCTGAGTGTGATGCTTTGTAGGCTTTTTGGGAGCAAGCTAATATGTGGAAAAAATAAATAGGGAAAACAATAAATAGAGAAACTGAGTAGTTTCTCTATTCAGAAACTGAATATGTTGTAGTATAATTGCTTTGTTGGGAGTATTGTTAATTCTGTGAACTTCAGATACATTCAAAGTTAAAGATGCAAATTGTAAATCAAAGTAAAAAATAAATCTTGAGTTTTTTATTTTATTGTTACTACTTTCTTCCTTTAGTGTAATTTTCCCTTTCTGTCATTAATTTTGGGGTTTCTGTTGTATGATTGTGATTATATAATTCTCTTTCTCACTTTCTTAGTAGCTTTTCTTTCTTTTCTTAGTAGTAGTATTAGAGCTAATATCTTGAAAGATTCCTAGTTTTGGAGATTTTAAATGATCTGTTTTGGTTTAAGGAGAAGTGTTATTAAACATCAATGTATATTTTTATAAACCTAATGAATTAAAGTTATGATTAATATAGTGTCCTAATAAAATTGTTATTCCCTGTTTGTTAGTAAACATACCAAATATGGTATTTGGGATCCTTTTTAATGGAATTTCCTGTAGGTCATTTTTATCTACTAGTGCAAAAGATTCCTTGCCAAATATCCCTATTCGTTTGAGAAGGGGTTGTTTTAATATGGATATACTCCCGACTTTTCCATTTAAGGTTTTTCAGTAGCATTTGGATAGCATCACTAAGAAATTGTATTGATTAGTAGATCTGTGAAGACTTTTTCATCTTCCACTAGCTTTGTAGCAGTCTTGTCTACTAAATAGAAAAAGAAAAAAAAACACATCAAACCCTGCTTAATAATCTTTGGTTACATGGTTGAATTTCTCTTTTGAGGAAAAGTAACAATAATCCTCAGTACAGTAATGTGCAGCCTGATCAGCATATATATATCCTGGAGAAGTTTTGGGTCAAGTCTTACTGACACTGTTATGCACCCATATTAATTGGAACCTGGGTTGAAAAAATATGTAATGATGTGTGACCTGGTCCAAATAACGTAGATTTTTTTGTTTTTTATCTTTTTTCTAGGTGGACCATGGTCTTACTCCCTTTTAGCTTTTAATCTTGTGTATAGTGTTAGGGAGTGTTCATATTTCATTCTTTTACATGTAGCTATCCAGTTTTCCCAGCAGCATTTATTGAAGAGGTTGTCTTTTCTCCATTGTATATTCTTGACTCCTTTATCAAAAATAAGGTGACCATATGTGCGTGGGTTTGTCTCTGGGCTTTCTGTCCTGTTCCATTGATCTAGATTTCTGTCTTTGTGCCAGTACCATACTGTCTTGATTACTGTAGCTTTGTAGTCTAGTCTGAAGTCAGGGAGCCTGATTCCTCCAGCACTGTTTTTCTTTCTCAAGATTGCTTTGGCTGTTTGGGGTCTTTTGTGTTTCTATACAAATTGTGAAATTTTTTATTCTAGTTCTGTGAAAAATGCCATTGGTAGTTTGATAGGGACTGCATTGAATCTGTAGATTGCTTTGGGTAGTATAGTCATTTTCACAATGTTGATTCTTCCAATCCAAGAACATGGTATATCTCTCCATCTGTTTGTATCATCTTTAATTTCTTTCATCAGTGTCTTCTAGTTTTCTGCATACAGGTCTTTTGTCTCCTTAGGTAGGTTTATTCCTAGATATTTTATTCTTTTTGTTGCCATGGTAAATGGGAGTGTTTTCTTAATTTCACTTTCAGATTTTTCATCATTAGTGTATAGGAATGCAAGAGATTTCTGTGCATTAATTTTGTATCCTGCTACTTTACCAAATTCATTGATTAGCTCTAGTAGTTTTCTGGTAGCATCTTTAGGATTCTGTATGTGTAGTATCATGTCATCTGCAAACAGTGACAGCTTCACGTCTTCTTTTACAATTTGGATTCCTTTTATTTCTTTTTCTTCTCTGATTGCTGTGGCTAAAACTTCCAAAACTATATTGAATAATAGTGGTGAGAGTGGGCAGCCTTGTCTTGTTCCTGATGTTGGTGGAAATAGTTTCAGTTTTTCACCATTGAGGATGATATTGGCTGTGGGTTTATCATATATGGCCTTTATTATGTGAAGGTAAGTTCCCTCTGTGCCTGCTTTCTGGAGGGTTTTTATCATAAATGGGTGTTGAATTTTGTCTAAAACTTTTTCTGCATCTATTGAGATGATCATATGATTTTTCTCCTTCAATTTGTTAATATGGTGTATCTCATTGATTGATTTGCGTATATTGAGGAATCCTTGCATTCCTGGAATAAACCCCACTTGACCATGCTGTATGATCCTTTTAATGTGCTGTTGGTTTCAGTTTGCTAGTATTTTGTTGAGGATTTTTGCATCTACATTCATCAGTGATACTGGCCTGTAGTTTTATTTGTGATATGTTTGTCTGGTTTTGGTATCACGGTGATGGTGGCCTCATAGAATGAGTTTAGGAGTGTTCCTCCCTCCGCTATATTTTGGAAGAGTTTGAGAAAGATAGGTGTTAGCTCTTCTCTAATTGTTTGATAGAATTCACCTGTGAAGCCATCTGGTTGTGCACTTTTGTTGGAAGATTTTTAATCACAGTTCAATTTCAGTGCTTGTGATTGGTCTGTTTATATTTTCTATTTCTTCCTGATTCAGTCTCAGTAGGGTGGGGATTTTCTAATTCTATCATTCCTTCTACATTTATCAGGCAGCATTTATTTTGTAGAGAACTTCTCCCCTTTTATCCTTTTCAGTATTACTGTGGTCTCACACATTATCATCTACAACCTCATTACTCTTTGTGATGCTTAGATTGTCCAGATTTGACCAGTGAAGAGCCCCTTTCTTCAGGCTCTTACTTACATGCACGTGTGCACATATGCATATGCATATTTGCACAGTCCCTGCCCTGCAATAAGTAAATAAATAAGATAAATTCCATGGGATTTTCCTCCCGTATAACTCACTTTATTTCACTCATCTCTTTATTTCACTCACTCATCTCTTAATCTTGAGATTCTTTTCATGAGTACATATGGATATTTTATTATTATTTTTTTAACGGTATGTATTTAGCTATAGTGTGGTTCAACCATAATGTATTTACTTTTTTTGTTTGTAGTTTTTTGCTTATATATAGTGCTAACAAGTATGTCATATACATGTAATAATTTCTGTGGGGTAGATTCCTAGAATGAATCAAAAGGTAAGTGCATTTAAACTTTTAACAAACTTTGCCAGATTGCCCTTCAAAAAGACTGTATTTATTTGTGTTCTTACCAACAGTGTACAAACTACTTGATAACTCTGCAACACTGCATATTAATAAATTAAAAAAAATATTTTGGAGACTATCTTAATTATGCGTTCACCTTATTTGTATTGAAGTTTGGTATCTGTGGCTATTTTCTTTTTTCTGTTACTTTCTATATATTTCTCTTGTCATTTCCTGTCTTTTTCTCATTGACTTCTTGGAATTTTTTTTTTTAATGTTAATCCTTTGTTAGCTATATGTGTTACAAATAGTTTTCATCCTTGCGAATACTTTTTCCACCCTGTTCTGTACCTTTTAACTTTGTAATATTTTTCACAGTTTAGAATGTTCATTTTTATACACATATGTAGATATTTCTCTGATACTTTTAAAGTTCCAAAATGAATTTTTATCTAAAATTAATGAATTCAGAAGAAGTGAAATTTTCTAAGGCATAATAGGAAACTAGTGTTGCTAGGTTTTATGTTTTTGGTTTTTAATCAGGTGCCTAAGTGACAGACTTCCGTATTGTAAATCAGCCATGCAACTTTTCCTTAAACGTTTCATGGTTGAACATGAGCGTATTAAATGTTTTATTTTAGAGAAAGCTAATTCTCCTTCATAATATATTGCATGAATAGTAAATAAAATGTGGGAACTATAGAACAGAGAGAAGATAAAACATTTCTAACAGTCCCAATATCCAGACAACCATAGTTAGTGCTTTTGTGTATTTGCTTTATCATTTCTTTTTCTTTTTTCCCTTTTTTAAAAAAATATACTTATGGCTTAAGTAATTATAATTTAGGTAAGTTTTTTAAAAAATTAATTAATTACTTAATTTTATTTTTGGCTGTGTTGTCTTTCTTGCTGTGCGCGGGCTTTCTTTAGTTGCAGCAAGAGGGGGCTACTCTTCATTGCGGTGCACGGGCTTCTCACTGCAGTAGCTTCTCTTGTTGCGGAGCACGGGCTCTAGGCGCGCGGGCTTCAGTAGTTGCAGCACGCAGTCTCCGTAGTTGTGGCTCATGGGCTCTAGAGCGCAGGCTCAGTAGTTGCAGCGCAGGGGCTTAGTTGCTCCGCGGCATGTGGAATCTTCCTGCACCAGGGTTCGAACCCATGTCCCCTGCATTGGCAGGCGGATTCTTAACCACTGCGCCACCAGGGAAGTCCTAGGTAAGTTTTTAAGTTGAGATTTTGCTAAAAGATAGTTTTCCAAATGTGGTTATTAAATGCATAACTGTCTGTTTTTCAGAGTACTTATTTCATCTAAATGTAGATGAATTTCTTTTCTGTTTGGGTTGCAGCTTGTCACTTAGTATAAGCACCTTTGTGACAAGATCTTGTAACTGGCTTGTAATAGTAGGGTACCCCTGACTGTGATGTCAGTTATCCTGATGTATTGATTGTACTGTGTGAAGAAAAATGTCACTTACATGTCATAGTACGTGACAGATCATTAGGTAGCACACTTGCCAGCAATGCATTAAATAAGGTCTAGTAAGATGTTTTCCCCCCTTTGTTTATTTTTCAGTCTGCTGTTAGCCTAGCCCTAGACTATTTTTATTTCTTAGCACATGCAAAAATATATTCTTATGAGTGTTTATTGGGTAGTAAAGTATGTTCAAGTTATAACCATTTGGACTTTATATGTGAGCAGGCACTTTTGCTCTTTTATGCTTTAGGATATATTTGTGACAGGTATCATGCATAAGTTCTTTTCTCATAAGCAACAATATTACTCAATTTAAAATCTTTTATTTTAGTGGGTTTTGTAATCAGAGTTCTAGTGATAGGATGTTAAGTACAGAAAAATGTTTTAAATTTTAAAATGGCAAATTTTTTGTTCCTGTTTTTAAATTTTCTATACTGAGAGATAGTTAGAATAGATGTTAAATACTTACTGCAGATGAGGTAACTCAGCCTCAGAGATGCGGTTTGTCTACAGTTACATCGCTAGAAAGTAGAAGACTGTAGGTCTTTTGGTCTCCCATGCCAGGCTGAATGGGAATATTTCCACTGATTTGGATTATACGTATTCTTGTATAACTCAAAACAATTGTAAGCACATTTTATATTATTTTGCATTAAATATGATTTGTATAAGTTGCATGTACTACCCAGAGGTTGATTGTTAGACAGCCATAGAACCATGTTTTCTCTGTTTACCCATTTAAAAACATGAAAAGCCTATATGAAATAGGTTTTATATATCTATAAATTTTTTATTTTATATGTTTACCCATATAAAAAAAGACTTTTTTTCTGTAATCATATTGAAAGTGTACTTTTTGCATCTTTTACTCAAAATTAGATAGGTAGAAGAGAATAAACCTTGTTTTATGGTAGTTTAAATTCTTTTGTCTGTGGAAGAAAAAAATATTTTAAAATGTATTTAGTCATTAATTAAAATGGATTAGAGTGGATATAAATGCTAGAACTTTGGTCTAGAGGTCAGTAAACCCAACAGGTATGGCAGAGAAATAGGGGAAAAGTGGCAGGGCAAAGTGGAAATAGGGGAAAAGTGGCAAGTAAAGAACTCTATAAAGGTAATAACACAGTGTGGATTATTTTTCAAGGGCAGTAAAGCTGAAGAAGAAATACTTTTCCACTTGCTGGTTGTTCTTTGTGCTTATATAATACCAGTCTTCTAGGTTACAAAGTAGGAATTTCCTAGGTTGAAATCACTTCTCAGGTTGTTTGTAGGTGGTTTAATCATTATGCAGGTGTTTGTCAGGCGTGTGGTATATTCTTTAAAAATTAGAATTGAAACTGCTTTATTTTAAAAGAGTGAACTGCTGTGATTTACCTTGATATTGGTGAATGAGATGAATAAAATGGATAGTCACTTGGGGGTTTTATTATCTTGGGACTTTGTGCGAATACAAATGAAAGAATTTGCCTCGAAGGAATATTATTTTGTAAAGAAAATAGACTTTTCTCTTTGTAGTATTGCATAACCTTTTGAGAAATCAAATTGACTGTTTTTATTGTTTTATGATTTTTTTGAATAAAATGTTTTGCTTACTGTTGCCTTTACTGAAGAATATTCTTCTATTGGTGATGGTTAATAATAACTACCCCCAGAAGAAAATTTTATTTCTTTTTCATTTTATAATTTATCATTTAAAACATGTATATCTAAACAGAAGTGATGAAGTTGTTAATTATTACCAAGCACAATTTAATTATATTAAAGAAATTAATAGTTTGATTCCTTTTCTTATCTTGTGCATGATAGTCTAGCTCCTTTAAAATCTTTTCTCTGGCATTCTTTCGTATGACTTTTCAGATTATGTTAAGGTTCACCATTATAAAGCCTTTGAATAACATAAGCTTGGCAATAATTAAGGGATTTGCATGAGGCAGCTTATGTAAATCACAGTTGCAAACAACTTTTTAGTTTTCTGCCTACTAGGATATTTTAATATAATCTATATGGAGTGGTACTACTGTGTGAATAAAATACTTATGCATGACTGTTGACCTATTAACGACATCTAGTAAATTAATGTTGGTAGTTTAAAATTATTTATTAATGTGTATGGGTCTTTTTCTTTCTGAGTGACTTGTTCAACTCAGTATTTATTTACATACTTATTTATTTGTTTTAACTTGGATGTCTTTGGTGGTTATGTGAAGATGCTTTTCAACAGGCTCCTGTTGTCTGTGTAGTGTATAACCAGTTTCAGTAATCACATGATCTTACATTGGATGCATATAAACTTACCTACATGGTGAGTCCTTTTGAGAGATGCTTGTTACTTATATATGTTTCTCACAATGTTTTTTTTAATGGCTTCAGTTTATTGAAGGGTACTTTGGGTACTTAGTGCCCTTTCGAGTTTGGCACTAAGACTACCCTCTTAGAATAAACCTGGTGAAAAGTATCCTGGGAAGGTTGATTATAGGCTATATGTAGAAGTGACCTGTCTTGACAGGAAATAAATGTGTCTTAGGATATCAGAGAAATGCCCAAGCCTAAAGATGATGGGGCATACATTGGAACTAGAATAAGATTGTAATCTTTTTAATTACTACATATACATTAAATTATTTTTCTTAAGTATGTTTTGTCATTAGGGCAGTGTCTTCCTTTCTGGAAAAAGAGTTAGATAATATGAAGTTTGTGGTATATCCAGCACTATTTAGGTAAAAGAAAACAATTTAGGAGTCATGATTATTGTAGTCACCAGGGAGGTACTCTTTATTACAAGCCATCAATAATAGTTGATGTCCTACTCTAAAATGTAAAGAACTATGCTACATTATCTTCTTTGTTTGGTATGTTCATGGGGATATTTAAAAATTTTTAAATCACATTAGCTGCTTAAATAATTTAACCCTCAGAATCTCGAGTTATCAGTGAATGAAAAGAGGGAAAAGAGTATTCTCTTTTCATTCATTTCAGTTATGGATACATTTTTACAGAAGATAGAAGAATTATAAATGTTTAAAAAGATCAGATACCTTATATAGTTCTAGACTGGCTCAGCTATGAATAGAACTCACTTGTCTAACTCTAGTCTGAACTATTCAAATTGTTCTATAGCCTTAATTTATCTGTGTGCGTGTTTCTGTATTATTTTCCTTTTACTAATACTAACTTTGCATTTGTGGTTGTATGAATTTGTGTTTTAATCTGCCACCTCCAAAATTAGATTAGAGGCTTTTTGTTTGTATGTTTTGCATGATCATGGTCTTTTATATATGTGTTCAGTACAAAGGGAGCTCAAAAATATTTACTAATTAATAGTTCCTAGACTAAATAGTTCTGATTTCTTTTTAATGAAAACGCATATTTTTATGTATTTTTTTAATTAAAATTTTTTTTAAAGAACCGTAAAATTTCCTCCTCCTGTAATGCTTTCCAGTAGGTCTAAAATTATCTTAAAGAGTCATTTATTTCATTGAATATACTATGGTAGGTGAAAAAATATTTTTATAAAATGATTTCACTTATGTGTTTTGACTTTAATATTCTTATAAACCATTAATTTTTCAGAATTTTTCTCTACTTCCTTTCCCTTTTTCTTTTGTAACTTTATAAATGTGAGTTTAAAAAATAAACTCTATTTAATCATACTCTTTTTTTCTTTTAGGTTGTTATGGAGTTGATGGAGAGAGTGACTCTATTATGAGTTCAGCTTCTGAAAACTCCACTGAACCTTGGTTTTGCGATGCCTGTAAATGTGGTGTTTCCCCTAGCTGTGAACTATGTCCCAATCAGGATGGAATTTTCAAGGAGACAGATGCTGGAAGGTTGATGTCATAATTCTGTTGGGTTAATATGCCTGCTTTATAATGAGTATGCTTCTGACTATTTTTCTATTTATGATTTTCTGAGTTACACACTTTCATTTGATTGCTTCTTTGTGTCTTTTTGGCATAGACTAAATGGACAGGAGGCTACAGATCAGGGCAGGGAGGAGAAAAGATCATTTATTGAGGATCTGCATTTGCCTTTATAACCCATAATCCCATTTAATCTTAGTAATGACCATAGGATAAGAGAGATGGTATAGGTAGTACCTGAGGCTCAGATCATTACATAGTTTTAATTTGAACAAGTCCATAGTTAAATCTGAACTCAGATCTGTTTGACTTCAAGCGTATATCAGGAAACAGAACCCATACAGTGATTTTAAAAGGGGATGTTTAGTGTAAAGAATTACTAAGCTATGATAAACATAAGATATAAAAGAACTCTAAAGAATAATACCGTAGGGCTGAGGGAGAGTATCCAGGGAATGACAAACTTGGAATGAAGACACCTTCCCCAAGGCTGGGGTTCAGGCCTTGTTAGAGAAAGTGTAGTTCCAGCTTACTGGATGGCAGAGAAGTTGGCTGGTTTGCCTGGTCACTACCTAGTCTACAGTTCTTGGCAAGTGGGTGGCTGGGCAGTGGTTCAAAGCCTGGAATGTATGGTGTCTGTGTTGAGAGGCCCACAGAAAAGTGATCTCCAGCCTGGGCCTGCAGGGTCACTGAGGGACGATGCATGTGGTGGGGCAGAGCAGTGGCAGATGTCCTCTTCCCATCCTGCAGAGAAGCCCCTTCCTCCTACAGTGCCTTCTACCACTCCCTACTGAGACAGCTTAGTATGATATGATGCTTACTGTAAAGGAGAAATGCTGAAGGGATTCTGTTCATTGTTGCAAAGCAGATATTGAAGGGTGGATTTGAGCTGAGAAGCAATAAATTGATAACTGGCACAAAGACCTATGTTCTTTTCACTGTATTCACACTCATCTTTATTACCACATTTGAGCAGTTGTCATCATCATAGCATTGGCATCTTTCATGGTTTTTTTCTAAGGAGACTACCAACTAGGATGGGTGACTGATGTATAAGAGTAGTTTCTAACCTTTTATATTTTATGGATCACTACTTACCTTCCTCCCCCATGTAAGAGGGGGTGCTCAATTTTTTATTTTGCCACATATGTATATTTCAGTATTTTTACAAAACATTTAATATTTTAACAAGAATAACAAAATAACTTATACAAATTATCACCATTATTTTTCATATTTTAACATCTTGAAAAGGATAGGATACATTTTATCCCAAAATAAAGGACAGTCTTTTAAATTTAATAATTTTTTTTTAGTAAAGTAAGAAATATTTTTCTTATTTTTCTCATTTTTACCTCAATTGGTGGACAGGGCCTTGAGAAGTATTGCCATACAAGATTGTTGGGATTGCATAGGGTCTACCATGGAATCTTACAGAACCCTGTGTTGATGTTTAGGAAAAATGACTAAAAATCTTACCTCTTGTCTGTCATAAGCTCATCCCCAAAATAAAATAAATACATAACAAATTATTTGATGTATTGACTTGAGTCTCTGGTCTGTATCGTGGACATGAGCATTATTTTATGTTTGGAGTGACTTTGGCCTAGAATTAGGGAATTTAGTACAACATGAAAAGCGTGTACTTCCAGGTTGGACCACCTATATTTGAATTCTAGTCTTTTCTTACTAACTGTGAATTTAGATTTAACCATTTTATGCCTCAGTTTCCTAGCACTTTTGAGAGAATTAAATGAGATGATTTCTGTAAGCAGTGTACTTTCTGGAGTGTAGTAAGTGTTTTAATAAATATCTCCTTAGTTTTGCTACTGCTACTAGTGATTTTTATCACCAATATTATTCTACTTACTTAAGGTAATCATAGAATACCAACTGCATAAATTCTTTCTTAGTAACTCTTTAGTCCTGAGATTTGAAATTTATGGTGATAAATTGTTGTGAATAAGTATGGCAGCTTTGGAAAACACAGAGCTTCGTTTTAGGGAAGAGCGTTTATTTTACCTTTTTTCTCGTCAGTAATTTGAAATTTCTATTGAAAAGCAACTATAAAGTAGCTCTCTTATCACACTAATATATAATATATACTAATACATAGTCCACAAAATAACTTGGAAAGTTCTTCTGAATGAAGAAAAGGGAGGCCTCTTTAACCATTTAGTTTTACTGGGAGATATTTGTATTGACTTCTGTGGATCTTACATGTATGTACACACCTCCCTTCATGGTGCAGCCTGGCAAGTTTTTTTTATACTGTTTGAACATTTTATTTGTGTTGATGTTCACACTCACCTGTAGGCTAGTGTGGAAATTACAGGTCTTGCTATAGTTTGAAGGATGTAATACTAGCTTTAATCAAGGCAAAAAAAGCCAAGAAAGTTGACAAGCTATTTACTATTGTAGCTAAAATGCAAAACAGATGAAAAGAAAGAACAATGCATGGAAAGAATAAAAAAGGTTTTGAAATTGACTTCTATTATGTAGTCTAATTAGACTTTTCCCCCCTCTGTTTCTGATGGGAGCCACAAATTCTACAATAGAAGATGATGTGATTTAATGTGAGAAGACCATCAGCACATTCTTACCATTAAATTTTTATTTTTTTCTTAGGGAGAGTGTTTTATCCTGTGTTAATGGTATTAAAAACCTGATTATAGGAAGTATTAGACATACTTTAATATAATAGGGTACCACACCCTATGCTGCAAACATTTCACATAAATCATTGTAACTTCCAAACTTCCTGCATGGTGCTCCATTCCTAGTAGACACTTAGTAATTAATTACTGAATGAATAAATGAAGGAATAAAAATAACATCCTGGAAGTGAATTTTTTAATATGTTATAAAGGCACTACAAATACAAGACATTGCAAAATCAAATTTGATTGATGAATATAGTTCCCATTCTGAAATGAGTTTTTTGAGAAGTAGCTTTCTACTTAGTTTGCTTTATTAAAATATGTAAATTTAAAAGAATCTATTAATAGCTTCTATGCTAGAATGACAATTCTGTCTCTTTGTTTTTTGGTGGATTTATGGGATGCTTGTTTTCTGCTCCTTTCCCTAATCAACATCTGTCTTCATAGCTCCAAGCAGAATGGATGGTAAAGTAACAAGGAAAATTATTCCTTTTTGATTTCTCAGTTTGTCTTAATTAAAAGGTTCTAAAGTATGTGCAGCTAAACAAATGAACAAAAAACTATATACAACGTGTATTAAAAAGGACCAAAATTGTCTCAGCTGTTTGATATGTATTTTAATAAAGAGTCAAGTTGGCATCCTCACATGAGTGGTTGGGGGAAATGATACACTTGTGTGCCAATCACACTGAAATGGCAGTTTAAATCTGTAGTACTGTGTGACTTGTACTAAAACATTTTAAGAAGGTCAGTAGGAAGCAAGCAGCCAGCTGTTGGGTTTATCAAATATGAACTTGTACAGAGTACAGCAGCATTTAACACACCAGTGGAGCATGAGAAAACTGTGCAAATTAAATTGAGAAAGCAGCTGCTTGTTGAAGATGTGTATCTTTATAGTGAACTCCACAGGATGCATTTGGGAGGTTGGATTGAAACATTTTATCAAGAAAATCACAAAACCTTGGAGTTTCTTCCCAATAAAAAAAAATAATTTTTAAAGATTTATAACTATTTTCCCCAGTACATCTATAAAGTGATTCTTAGTCTTATTTCTTTAAAACTCATAATGCATCACAAAACAGAACGATGTAGCAGTGATAGCCTCTCAAGCTGTGCTAAAGCAAAATTTGTTGTTAATATTTTCACAAGGTTAAGAGATATTTGCCATCTCATTTTTACCCTGTGTCTTGCAGAAGTGATATAGAACTATTTACATTTCAGAATCTAGTGATCCTGTGTTTTGTTTGATTGTAAGCAAACAGGGTGCCTAATATATTTTAAAAATGTTCAGAGCAGTTTTTAAAAAATGGAATTAGAATCAACTCCTATTTATTTTTTCTGTTTAGTATACTGAAACTGAACATTCTTTATTTAGTGTTGTAGCATCATTCAGACTTCAAAAAATATATGTGGGGCACATACGTTTTAGTATATAGGTTGTATGGTGAACAGATAAGTTGAATGAAATATGACCTTCTTATGTTATTACAACTGCTCTGTACCATCTTCTAGCAATCAGTTTCAACCTGAGAAGAAATAAAGTTAAGATGCACACCAAAAATTGTTTTAAAATATGTCCTTAAGGGTTATCTAGTAGCTTTTAGAAAAAAGTAACAGGAAAGAGCAATTTTATGTGATTTATGCAGAGTAACTTCACAAGTCTTAAATTAGGATCGTTAATTCTCAGAGTGCTTAAAATAATGAATGTGAATACTTTTCCATGCATATGAAAATGATGTTTCATTTGAATAGTGGTTTTGTGCAAATATTTAAGAATAACAGATAAGTGCAAAGTGTGATGAATTTTAAGTGAAAGGCAATTATAGATGTTAACTCTCACCTTTGGCTAAGCTGCTGGAAAAGTAATGCTTATTGCAGTCCCTTTTTCTGTAAATGATATCATTGTATAGGTGTTCCATATTCTTTAGTTGTGTGTCTGAGATTTTGAAATCTGATCATAAAATTCTTGGAGTAGTTATTTGAGATGACACATAATTTTACATTTATTTTCCTGTGGGCATTTTTTCCAAAGGTCTGATAGCAAAATCATATCTTTTCTCCTTATAGATGGGTTCATATTGTCTGTGCCCTGTATGTTCCTGGTGTAGCCTTTGGAGATATTGACAAATTGCGACCAGTAACGCTAACAGAAATGAACTATTCCAAATATGGTGCCAAGGTAAGACAAAGTGTTTTTGATTGTCTAAGAGAAAGTTTTTACTTGTTAGTTTACATGACTTTTTACTAATATCATGGTTGACTACAGAAATGCTTATTACTAATTGTGCTATTGGAGAGCAGTTAGCACTAAATCATTTAGTATTGATAGTAATTTTCCCAGAGAGCCAATAATGTATAAATTCTTCTATATATTTGTATAACTTGGGTAAAATGGTAGTTAATGCCACTGCTGTTTTCCTCGTATTTAGCACACTGCTTAGTGCATAATGAATTCTCAGACTACATCCATATTTTTAATCAGTTGGATCAAATACAAGCTTAATTTCTGACTTTACTTTTGAAGTGGAATTTATTAAAATTATGAAAAGAGTACAAGAAGCACCCATTATTTTACTTCCACTGCAGAAGGCCAACAGAATTTTTTTTTTTTTACTAGCAAATGATCCTCATCCTCCATAGTTTATAAATAGGTTTTTAATTATGACTGAGTTTTAGGATTATAAGTGATAAGATTACTCACTTATGAATTTAAACTTAAGTATATAATTATTGCAAACATCTTCGGAATACTAGAACTAATTAGGCAATGATATATTCTCTTTCCATTACTATGTATTGGGCAGTTGGGAAGGAAAACTCTTAAAGAGCATTAATAACATATTAAAGGTGGGGTGGGAAACGTACAGATTGTTGGAAAATTCTGATTTGAAATTTTTAAAATTTCACAGTTTCTGCTGTTATATCCAGAATATCCTCTTTGGGCTTTAAACACCATCCCCATCCGTCACCTTCTACCCTCGAATAATCTTGTGCTTTAGTTTGGGAGGTTGCAGCTTCCCTCTCCAGAATTAGATAAAGCTTCCAGGCCCTAGTATTGAACTTAACTTTCCTGGTGCTCAAGTAATTGTACACTATCTTGTTACCTCTCTTAAATGCCTTTAAACTATAACAAAATAATTTGTCCACATTTTCTAGTTGAGTAGGAGTAATACAAATTACCTGGGCCACCAGAGTTGGAAATGGAAGTTACTACCTTTTGAGGGCAGTTTCATAATTCAAGAGCACAGAGCCTAGAAGCGAGTAGCTTCCATCTTTTTCAATAAGCACATGTTTTTACCATAAATATAAATCTAGAAGCAATTAAAGAACAGTAACCAGATATTACTTCATATAACTGAGACCAGCAGTGACCTGGATTGAAAAGGAGAGTCATTAAATGTATAATTATCAGCTGATTATTTTCATTATCACCTGCTTTTGTTTTGAAGTATTACTGGGACATGGAGTCAAAAAATTACGTACTCTCTAGCTCATCTGCAAAATCAAACCCAGTACTGTGAATTATATCTGGGATAGCTCTCTAGATCACATTGTCTATCCATTTCCTCCTCCTGATTACTTTCTCCCCTGTGTTCTCAGTTGCTTAGTTCCCTAGCATTTTATTTATTTACTTATTTTTAAATTTATTTATTTATTTTTGGCTGTGTTGGGTCTTCGTTGCTGTGCGTGGGCTTTCTCTAATTGTGGCAAGCATGGACTACTCTTCGTTGGGTGCACAGGCTTCTCATTGCGGTGGCTCCTCTTTGTTGTGGAGCACAAGCTGTAGGCACGTGGGCTTCAGTAGTTGTGGTTCCCGAGCTCTAGAGCGCAGGCTCAGTAGTTGTGGCACATGGGCTTAATTGATCCATGGCATGTGGGATCTTCCCAGACCTGGGCTTGAACCCGTGTCCCCTGCATTGGCAGGCTGATTCTCAACCACTGTGCCACCAGGGAAGCCCGTTCCCTTGCATTTTAAATGATTCAAGCAATTGAGGAAGATTCTATTTTCTTTATTAGATTGTTGTATTGTCTTATGAGACTTTATTGTTGGAAATTTTTTCTTTGTGTTCACTCTGAAATCCCTTGCCCAATTTCATCATACTATGTTAAATTACTCACTCAGGGGACTATCCTAAACAATTTGATTCTGTTCATAGTATTGACATCCTTTAAATAGTTTAATTTCTCCATTTCTCCCTCTCTGACCCCCTCTCCTTCTCTCTATCTCTTTTCTTTCTCTCTCTTTCTCAATTTTTTGGTTTCATGTTTAGATTAGTATTTGCTGGAATTTTTACCATACATATACTACTGTTGGTGGAAAAAGACCCATAATTAGGCAGTAGAGTGTCAGGTGTTGGGAATGTTTTCACATCTGTACCCAGAGTCCTGTTCCTGTTATTTTTATTCATTGCTGATATATCAGTTTGGTGCTGTATACCAAGTAGGTACTCACTAACTGTTATAGTATTAATATGATGTTTTTAGTGTCATTGAAACTTTTTAATTTTTTAAAAATGTTTCTCTCATATTTAATTTACGTAGAATACATTTATTAAGCAGTTCTTCCTTAGTTGTCTACTGGCAATCTTTCACAATTTAGCAGGTTTTTTTGTGAAGGTTCCTATTACCAGAGTAGTGTATATTTTGAGACTAGGTTTTTCTTTTTCTCTCTCTGTGGCTTAGTTAAAAGTATAAAAAAAAAATCGGGGCGGTGGCATTTGGGGTAATTTCAACAGTTTATGCCTTTAGTTTTGCAGGTTTTCCCTTTGTATACAGAAAGAATGTAAATAATTGGCTATATTGTGTATTACTACCAATTTCACAAAATTGTTTACTTAAGATTACTTTTAATTCTCTTAAATATATTTTTTAAATGCATTATATCTTTGGTTGCAATGCCTAGATCTTTCAGTGAATTTTCTCTGGCTTCTTATTTATTTTCCTTAATTTTTCCGAGTAGTATTACATTGTTCAAATCAGTGTAGCTTAATGGTTAAGAGCATGGACTTAAAGTAAGATTATCCTGGTTTGAAAACTGTCTTTACCTCAGTTTTCTCATGTGTAAAATTTTCTCATATGTAAAATGGAAATATAGTACCTTTTCCACATATTATTGTGGAATAGAGTGTCAAATGATTATATATATTAATACTTATAAAGTGCTTAGAATAGTGCCTAGCACACGGTAAGCCCTCAAATGATATTAATTATTATTATCCTCATTACTATATCAGTGGAATTTTGTTTTTTAGAACTATATAGAGAATTACTTTTTTCATATAAATACTTGCCTATAGTTATTGTTTGTATTGATATACTGTTGGTTCACTATTTGTATTTTGTAGATGCTTTGTATGAGAATGCAGTTTCTGTTCTGGAAATATTTTTGCTCTGAGACTTTTCCTGATATTCCATTGTAGGAGTGTAGCTTCTGTGAAGACCCTCGTTTTGCTAGAACTGGAGTTTGCATTAGCTGTGATGCAGGGATGTGCAGAGCCTATTTCCATGTGACCTGCGCTCAGAAGGAAGGTCTGCTTTCAGAGGCAGCAGCAGAGGAGGTAGGTTGATTTAAATCCATAGTTGGTGAATATGTTCATGAGACTTCTCGTGACTTCATTATATCCTACAAACAGGTATGCATCATAAAATAAATTTACGAGTTTATTCTTAAAATCTTTGTCTAGATCACAGATCTAAAACTTTAAGAGTAAACAGTATATATGAGTTTCTTCAGTCTTAAACCTAGCCAGACATTTAGAAAACATGTTAAAAATTTTATAGTGAAATCTGACAGATAAAATGAAACATAATTCAAGGTGTTTTAAAGCATTATAATG
Source organism: Lagenorhynchus albirostris (assembly GCF_949774975.1). Lineage (NCBI taxonomy): Eukaryota > Metazoa > Chordata > Mammalia > Artiodactyla > Delphinidae > Lagenorhynchus > Lagenorhynchus albirostris. Next base: position 63,774,582 of record NC_083102.1, read on the forward strand.
TCAGCATATTTTATATGAGAATCTGAATTTATATTTGAGTAATAACCTTGCTCTGTTACTCTTTAAATAAAAGCATTACCCTGTCTTCAGTCTTCAGTATTTGCATTTCTATTTCTTTACAATTATTTTTAATTCTAAAATTTTCCTACCAGAAATTTACATTAAGCAGTCAGTTGTTTTCATAGTATGTATTCAGGACTCTTTAATATTCTTTCAAGGTCTTTGAGGTCAAAACTGTCTTCATAACAGTATTAAAATAGTATATACTTTTTTTTGCTCCTAATATTCTCACATGTAATAGTGGAGATTTCTAGAGATTATATAGCTATCTTCTTTAATGTCCACTATCGAGATATTAAAGAGGTTTGTAAAAATGTAAAACAGTGCCACTCTTCTCACTAAATTTTTTTTGTGTGTAAATTATAGTATTTTTCATAAAAATGTTATTTTTGTTAACATGTAATGGCTTTATTGTTATTTTAAAAATTACTCAATTTTAACTTCTAATAAGCTATCTATAAATATAACTCACATAAGTTCTTTGGGGTCTTCAAAACATTTTAATACTGTAAGGAGTCCTGAGAGCAAGTTTTGTTGATTCTTTAAGCACTTTATATAGGCAGGTAATTGAGTATTCTGTAGTTTTTACTTTATATTTGGGATATATTGTTATGTATATATGTTATGTTCCATCTTTTATTGGGCAAATTTTCAGTGTCATGTAAAAATATGTTTTTTATGTTGGGCTTTCATCTTATTCCATTTATTTCATAGACAGGAAACAAGTAAAAAAGATAATCTGATGAAGAAAATTTGTTAAGCAAATTTTGAAGGATATATTTTATCAATATAGGGATCCTATTGAAATTATATTTTGGGTACATAAATCTGTTTTTGTGTCAGTCTCTGATTCTGATGAGTTGTACTTTAATTGAAGAAGGGTACTAAATGAACACTGAGCATTTTCACAGCTGTTTGGTAGACACAGAGGTACAATTATAAAATAGGGTTGTGTGGATTAGTCATGGCTGTAACTCAAGATGGTGAGCAAAAGTGCAGAGAGACAATACAAGTAAGACTCAAGATCAGATAAATCTCAGTGAACAGCTGGAGAAGCCTGGATTTCTTACTTCTTAATGGCTGTTTTATATAGGCAGTAAAAGAAAGGTTGAAAAAGAGAATAAGTACCTCAGTTTCATCCAATGACATCATACACCTTAGCATATTTTCATGTTTTTTTATAGCCTTCTGACATAGTACTTTATCTTACTGGTGAGAATGCATTTGAAGTTTCTATTCTTTTTGATCCACTTTGTGAAAATTCTAGATTATTTAGAATATTTAACCATGTTATGTTACAACATATTATTATTAAAACTGAACTATAGGGCTTCCCTGGTGGCGCAGTGGTTGAGAGTCCGCCTGCCGATGCAGGGGACACGGGTTCGTGCCCCAGTCCGGGAGGATCCCACATGCCGTGGAGCAGCTGGGCCTGGGAGCCATGGCCGCTGAGCCTGCGCGTCCAGAGCCTGTGCTCCGCAACGGGGAGAGGCCACAACAGTGAGAGGCCTGTGTAGCGCAAAAAAAAAAAAAACCCAAAAAACGAAAAAAACCTGAACTATAGCACAGGCTTAGTTATGACTGAAACTTATATTATTATGGTTCACATCATATAGTTGACTTAAGGTTACTTATATTTCATTTAAACCATATGGTAGTATGGTAGTATGATAAAGTATGATTTTGGTACTGTGAACATTGTTATAATTTGTTACCATGTAGAAAATTCTCTTTGAAACATGTAAGATAATTTATCGATTTTTTTCCCACAGCCTTTGATAATGCATTGAAATCATTCATGGATTAAATTTCAAAGGCTCAAATTAGATCTTTAGCTGTTGAACTGATGCCTTAATATTGCTAGAAGAACCAGGATGGGTAGGAATGGCTCGTGGTGGATCAAAAACTTTTTAAATGAATTCATCAAGAAGTTATGTTACTTAAAGTTAGACATTTTATATCAGATCTTCAGTGATACCTTTATGTGGCTGTGTTAGGCATTATTTTAAAAATTATTCTGGATGAACTCTATGAGAGTTACTCAGATCACTTTCTCTCTCACTCCACGTCTAATCCATTAGCATATCCTGTCTTCAAAGTATATCTAGTATATGTCCAAATTCTTCTTACCACATTCATTGCTGCTATCCTAGTCTGTCATCTTTTGTCACCTGGATTAATATAACAACCTCCTAACTCTTTCTACCCTTGCCTTGCTAGAGCAGAGGGTGGCAATTTTTTACTACAAAGAGCCAGATGTAAATATGTTAGGCTTTGTGGGCCTAAGGCCTGTGTATAACTATTTAACTTTGCCATTGATTATGACAACAGCCATAGACAACACATAAACGAATGAACATGGCTGTGTTCAAATAAAACTGTATTTCCAAAAACAGGCAGCACCAGATTTGGCTTTCAGGTCATAGTTTGCCAATCCTTTTCCAGAGAATAGAGGACATTTTCAGTAGCAGCTAGTATTATCCCATTAAAATCTAAGTCAGATCTGGTCACTCCTTTGCTCAAAACCCTTCAGTGGCCTTCTGTCTGATTCAGACTAGAGGCCAGTTTCTCTGCTGATTTATAAGATTCTGTGTGATCTTCACATTACCTCTTTGACTTCATCATTTCCCCTCATTCAGCCTCATTGGTCTACTTGCTGCTCCTTTAATGAATGGCCAGGTGAGCTCCTACTCTGGGCCTCTGTACTTGTTTCTCTGCATGGGCTGCTCTTCCCTCACACGTCTCATTCCCTCACTTTTTTCGGGTCCTCATTCCATGTCTACTACTCGCTGGTCTAAAGTTACAACCCTCTGCCTCCCATGACACTTTCTATTCCCCTTTCCTGCTTTATTCTTCCCTTTTAAAAATACCTAACCAGTATCTAATATAGCTCTAGTAGTTTTCTGGTAGTGTCTTTTGGATTTTCTATGTATAACATCATGTCATCTGCAAACAGTGACAGTTTTACTTCTTCTTTTCCAATTTGGATTCCGTTTATTTCTTTTTCTTCTGTGATTGCTGTGGCTAGGACTTCCAAAACCATGTTGAATAAAAGTGCTGAGAGTGGACATCTTATCTTGTTCCTGATCTCAGAGGAAACGCTTTCAGCTTTTCACCATTGTGTATGTTAGCTGTGGATTTGTCATATATGGCCTTTATTATGTTGAGGTACATTCCTTCTATGCCCACCTTCTGAGGAGTTTTTATCATAAATAGACGTTGAATTTTGTCAAAAGCCTTTTCTGCATCTATTTAGATGATCATATGGGTTTTTAAAAATAAATTTATTTTATTTGTTATTTATTTTTGGCTGTGTTGGGTCTTTGTTGCTGTGCCTGGGCTTTCTCTAGTTGGCAGTGAGCGGGGTCTGCTCTTCCTTGGTTGCGGTGCACAGGCTTCTCATTGCGGTGGCTTCTCTTGTTGCGGAGCATGGGCTCTAAGTGCGCAGGCTTCAGTAGTTGTAGCACGCAGGCTCAGCAGTTGTGGCTCGCGGGCTCTAGAGCACAGGCTCAGTAGTTGTGGCACACGGGCTTAGTTGCTTCGTGGCATGTGGGATCTTCCCAGATTGGGGCTTGAACCTGTGTCCCCTGCATTGGCAGGCGGATTCTTAACCACTGCGCCACCAGGGAAGTCACGATCACATGGTTTTTATTTTTCAATTTGTTAATGTGGTGTGTCACATTGATTGATTTGCAGATATTGAAAAATCCTTGCATCTTTGGAATGAGTCCCACTTGATCATGGTGTGTGATAATATATATGGTTCTTATTTATCTTGTTTATTGTCTGTCACTTTCATTAGGATATAGATTCATGAGGACAAGGATTTTTTGTTCTTTTTTATTTTTCACTGTATCCTCAGTGCTTAAAATACAAGTTGAGGGACAAGCTCTCTTTTGTCATTCAGCTTTTATTTGGTCAGCTGTTTAGCATTTAAGGTCTTTTTTTTTTTAAGATTTTATTTAAAAAAGAATTCTAGGGTAAAATTAGTTTTCAAACCATCATTTTAAGTATAGTGCCTTGCATATTTGATTTCCCATTTTTCCTTGATTTGATTTCCTATTTATCTACGGGCATGGACTGAGAATATTTCCTTGGCACATTTTCTTGTGGTATTGGAATAACTTTATTCATAAATGTGTCTCTTTATCTCTTTGGTTTGCTTAAGTTGATGTTCACTGCTACTCCAGCTCAGTTACCTATTAAAGCGTGTGTTAGCAAATAGATCACTTTCACTTTGGTACTTCTCTAAGAATCTTATTTAACCTTTATTTGAAGTTTGACTGTAAGAAATATGATTTATTTGGAATATATACAGAATATCCACTCCTCTAAACATTCTATGTAAGCCATATTATTAGATACTTACATACCTGGACAAAATTATTTTGATTCATACTATTATTCCTTTTGCTGATGTGTGCTTTTTACATTTTTGTTGTTGTTGAAAGCCTTACTGATTTTTTTCTTTTGTATTAACTGGGAATGTTGATGGGCCTATTTCTCAGCACAGTATTCTTTCTCTCAGTTCTCGATAGTATGTATAGCAGTGTGTTTGCTTACTAATTGGTTTGTGATATTGTGAATTATGTAACTGATTGTATTAATAACTTCTTTAGTTTTCTGGAAGTTTCAGAGCCACATTTGGAGTCTACTACCAATGTGCATGTGGCCTTTAAGATAAATGCTGTGGTGGTTCATCTTCTTGATGTTGTATCTTACCTAGGCTTTTGGCAGCAAGTAATAGAATACTTAACTGCAGTAGCATAAGTAGTTATTAACTATCTCATACGATAGGAGGCATAAACATAAGTAGTTCTGGGGCTGTTTCAGCAGCTAAATGATGAAGTCTTATTTTATCCTTCTCTCCCATCGGCATCAACATATTTTTCTTTTTAGTTCCTAACCTTGTTGTCTCATGGTCTCAATATTGCTGGAATAGCTCTTAGCACTGTGTTCTTTCATTATAGAATTCAAAGCCAAAGAGAAGGGAAAGGGTTCTCTTATTATTAGGAATGAAAAATTTTCTCATACGTTCACACCACTAGATTTTCCCATCATGTCATGTATTGAAACAGTCATTATGGCCATTGTTAGCAGTGAGATAAGTTGGGAAGGTGAAACCTGACATTTTTAGTTTCTGTCAAAGAAAATGGATTTTACAAAAAAGGAATATGTTGGAAGGGGATGACTGGGGTCGGGGGGTCAGCAACTAACAGTTTGCTACAACTAGCCTAAGAAGTTGGCAGTTTATTTCCATTCACTGTAGCTCATACCTAGACCAAATGAAGAAGTCTTTATATCAGCTACTAAAAGAAGGAAAAGAAGAATCAGGTGTTGTGAATTAAAACAAAAAACAAGTAAAAAGGTCACCTTTCCCGTTTTTCCCTTCTTTGTTTCAGAGTAGAATTCTAATATTCTGGGCCTTCTTTTCTCTGGGTCTGATCTGTTTCCTGGTCTTTGCCTTTTAGTAGTGTCATACCCTCTCCTTCCAACCTCCCTCATCACAGTGGAATTGGCTTCTCAGTAGTCCTTCCTTTCCAAGCCTTTTTTTTTCTCATGGGGCTTTTTACCCCAGTCAGGGGGGGGGGGTCAAGTTAATACTGGCTCAATTACTTTGTGTTTTTTAAGGGAATTCAGTTTAATAAATCAGAACATTGTTTAGTCAAGATTATTGTTATTTTTGATTTATGGTACATTTTATGTCAAAAGAGATCACCTGTCTAAACTCCAAACATTAGTATGGCTTTAGCATCTGTTAGTCAAGGAAAGAAAACAACATTCTACATTGAAAAAATAATTCCATAGACTGAATAGTACTGGCTTTATCTTTTATCATCACAGCCCCAAGTTAGTTCTATAATCTTACACAGAGCTTTGAGGGATACTCTTTTTGTTTGTCAGGGAGCATAGAAATAGCTTTAAGTTACAGTATCAACCTAGGTGGGGATAGATAGTAAACACAATCAAATGTTCAACAGTCTTTCAAGATGGCAGTAAAAGATGTCACAGGTGCCTACTGTGGACAAGAAGTGGTGTAAGTACAGAAAGAAGGTTCCCTGGAAGAATCAGAAACTTCAGCTGGACCTTCCTGACCTATCTGTCTCTTACCTTTGAACCATCTAAGGGTTACAAATTAATGTTTTTACTGTCATTCATTCAGTATATTTATTCAACAGATATATTGACCTACTGTGTATTAGGCATTGCTATGGACCAGGGGTCCCCAACCCCCAGACCGTAGACCAGTACTGGTCTGTGGCCTGTTAGGACCCGGGCCGCACAGCAAGAGGTGAGCAGCGAGCAAGCGAAGCTTCATCGGCTGCTCCCCATCGCTTGTATTACCGCCTGAGCCATCACACCCCTCACCCCACTCCACCCCACCCCACCCCCGGTCTGTGGAAAAATTGTCTTCCATGAAACCGGAGCCTGGTGCCAAAAGGTTGGGGACTGCTGCTATAGACCCTGTAGAGGTAACAGTGAACAAAACAAACTGTGCTCTTAAGGTAGCTTACATTTTAGTGGCAGGTGGGCTCTCCTCTGACAGAGTGAAAAAGTTAGGAAAAAAAATATTGTGATAAGTATTGTGGAGAAATATAAAGCAGGATAAAGTATTTAGGGAGTAAGGGAGGTAGGGCAATGCTGCTTTATATGGGGAGATCAGAGAAGGACTCTCTAATAAGGTGACATTTTATGGAAATATGTAAGGAAAATTGTAGGGAGCATATGTTTATTTGAGAGGAGAGCATTACAGGCAGGGGGAACAGAAATACAGAGGCTCTGAGGTAGGAACATGCTTGGTTTGAGGACCAAGAAGAAGACTGGTATGGCTGGTACAGAGTTAGGGGCTAGGGTTTGGTAAGAGGAGAGGAGGAGGTCATAGAGGTAGCAGGGAGCTACTTCATGTAAGGCCTGGAAAGATATGGGAATGACTTTGGATTTACACTCTGAGTGGGGTGGAAGGCCATAAGAGTTGCATAGAGTACATATGAACCAACTGATGTTTAAAAGGACTGCCCTGATAACTGTATTGAGTACAGGCAGTAGGGAGGCAAGGGTGAAAGGAGGGAGATCAGTTAGAACTTTTATTGTAACAGTTTTTAGGATGGAGGTAATGAGAAATGAGAAATTTTATAGGTATTTGCTGAAGGATTGTGGAATGTAACAGAAAGAGAGGGTAAAAAGGGTGACTTCTTTCTGGCCTGAGCTTCTAGCAGAATGGAGTTGTGGTTTACTGAGGTGGAGAAGACTGAAGGAAGAGCAGATCTGTTGCAGGAGAAAAGGCAACTGAGGACAGTTTTGGACATGTTGAGTTCAAAATGCCTTTTAGACATGTAAGTGGAGAGATCAGGTAGGTTGTTGGCTATCAGAGTCTGAAGTTTAGGGAAGCAGTCAAGGCTACAGATATAAATTTGGGAGCTGTCAGGGTATAGATAGTATTTATGGTGAGATGACTAGATGAAATTATCTAGGTTATAAGAGTAGAAGGAGATGGGAAGAGGTCTGATGACAGTCATAGGGCTACCTTAGCATTCAGCAGCATTCAAATTTGGGAAAACAAGGAATCTACCAAGGAGACTGAGGAGGAGTGATCAGTGAGGTAAAGAAAAGAACTAAGAGAGGTATTTCAAAGAAGTGTTTCAAAGAGGGAGTGAGCAAATTGTGTCAAAGGAGTAAGATTAAGATTGAGAAATGACCATTGGAATTGGCAAAATGAGGGTCATTTTTCACTTGACAGGAGCTATTGGAGTGGTTGGGAGTAGTCAATGAAAACTTAGGAATGGAATAGAATTGAAGATAGCTAATATGGACAGGTCTTTAGATTTTTCCTTTTAAGAGGAGCTTAGAAGTGGAACAACATGTGGGAGCCCAAGGAAGGTCTTTTAAGTATTTTTAAAGGATATTACAGTATGTTTAGCATGCCAGTGGAGAGAAAAAAAATGTGTAAGAGAGATAGAATTGCTGTAGGGAAGAAGGGGTGGGATATTATTGCAACTGAAGGTTAACCTTAGAGAGGAACATTGGGCAGTTTATCCATAGTAACAGGAGATTAGTCAGAGGATATGTGTAGACATGCAGATAGGTTGAGGTATATGGTGATTGGAGGTTGTGGAAGTTTTTGTTTTATTGCTTTTCTCCTCTCTTTGAAACCCTCTCCAGTGAAATAAATAAGGTCATCATCTGCAAGTTAGGAATAGGGAGGAGATATTGAAGGTTTGACAGAGAGATAAAGCTATTCAATAATTATCTACAAAAATGGAATAGAAATTAATTTGAGAATGTGTTCAGCTGCTCAGGTACAGGTACAAAATAGGGGAAGAGTTGGTGCCTTAGGTTTTGTCAAGCGAAGGTAGTTGAGGAAGAGAGGAACAAGCGAATCGATGTGCCATGCAAAGAAGTAATTAATTGGTGGACCATGAAATAATCAGGTGAAGAGGGCAATCATGTGCATGGGCTCTCGGACAGTCAGAAGACAGAAAGTCCGTACATTGGAGACCTGAAAGGTGTTAAAAACTTGTTTGAGTCTTAGAGAGAGCGATCAGGAAAGATAAAAGATGATGCTCAGAGGGCTTCCCTCGTGGCACAGTGGTTGAGAGTCCGCTTGCTGATGCAGGGGACGCGGGTTCGTGCCCCGGTCCGGGAGGATCCCACATGGCGTGGAGCGACTGGGCCTGTGAGCCATGGCCGCTGAGCCTGCGCATCCGGAGCCTGTGCTCTGCAACGGGAGAGGCCACAACAGTGAGAGGCCCACGTACTGCAAAAAAAAAAAAAAAAAAAAAAGACAACCTTGAGTTGAGGGGCATTCCACTTTGTCACATTGCTCATAGTCCCCACCATTTACCCCGCATCCCCCCTTCCCCCCACCCCCATCATTACTTTTGTCTTATAATCTTCCAGCGTCTTTTAGGCCCCTTTGCACATTTACGTTTACTGGTACTTTTTCTCAAGGCATTCACGTTTAAAACTCTTTGCCTTAGACCTACTGAATCACAATCTCCAGAGTTGGGCTTTTGTCATTTCTGTTTGGAAACATCCATAAGTAAATCTGATGACAGATAGTGGTTGAAAAAGATCTTAACTTGCTAGCAGTGGATCTTGGGTCAGCAACTTAACCTCTCTTGTTTTCAGTTTTCTATCCATAAAATTGATATTAAAATAATAGAACCCACCTCATGTGGTAGTGTTAAAGGATAAATGAGATAGTATGAAAAAAGGCACCTGTGCCTGGTACATGGTAGATATTCAGAAAAATGTTTTTCCCTTTCTATTTTCCATTGGGGAGCAGGATCTTGAAAGTTTCTCTAGGCAAGTTAAAGGGATATTCCAAGTCAACCAATGCCTTAATTAGGACACTATTTTGAATGGTTTAACAAAAGCAAATAGCCAGTGACTTAAACAAAGAAGAAGTTGAATTCTTTCTACATTCCAGACTGATTTGATATTGGGGGAGTTTGTTTCCAGGGACCAGGTGCCTTCTTACTTGTTGCTTCATCTTCCCTTAGTCTGTCGCACTTTCTTACATGGTCAGAGATGGTTTATCACACCTTGACTGGGTTCCACCCCATTGGAAGGAAGGAAGAAAAGGTTAAGAGTAGGCAGTTTCCTTTCAAAGGTATGGTTAGGAAATTTCACAAACCTCATTGGCTGGAATTTATCTCATGCCCATATCCAGATGCTGAGAGTCTGGAGCAGAGATTTTCTAGCAAGGTCGTCAAGTACCCAGTAGAAACTCAGAAGATTCTAGTACTAAGGAGAAGAAGGAGAGGATAGATATCAGAAGACAGTGGTTTCTGTCACAGTTAATATTTGTTTGGTATATCTGTTCCACTGTCTAAACAAGGTTAATCCCTTGGTCATTCTAGCCTTAGACTTAGGGTTTATTGTCCCGCAATCCCAAATAATGAAAACAAAAAAAAAATTACTTGGGCTACCTAGTCCCCTTCAGATACCTTTTTTTTTTTTTTTTTTTTTTTTTTTTTTTTTTTTTTGCTGTACTTGGGCCTCTCACTGTTGTGGCCTCTCCCGTTGCGGAGCACAAGCTCCGGACGCGCAGGCTCAGCGGCCACGGCTCACGGGCCCAGCCGCTCCGCGGCACGCGGGATCCTCCCAGACCGGGGCACGAACCCATGTCCCCTGCATCGGCAGGTGGCCTCTCAACCACTGCACCACCAGGGAAGCCCCCAGATACCTTTTTGACCAGAGATGACTGGTCTTTTTAGCGAGTCAGAGTCTAGGTCCTAATGCTTAACTCATCTATACAAGCATGAATCCTATCTCTGATAAGTCAATTTCAACCATACCTACTACTTTAAAACAGTAGAATAGTTCTCCAGATCATTTTGACTACGCTTCAATGTGTTCTTTATTTCCATTAGCCTATTCTGTGACCAGGATGTAGAGTATGTTGTGAGAAAGCAACTGTGTGTGTGTGTGTGCACGCATTTTAATGCAATCTCCTGCCCATGTTTTTGTATTGTGTACCTATGTGAAGTAATTATTAAATCTGTTTTACTAATGAGTTAACAGAGACCCAGAGATGTTTTGCAACTTGTTTGAAGCCACAAAAATCAGTAAATGGTGGAGCCAGGATTTATCTCCAGGTTTTTATATTTCCAAATTCTGTGATCACAGTGTTCACAGTGCCATATTGTGACATCTTTGGATATCACACTACAGAACTGCATCATATGCGTTTTTTTTTTAATGTCAAGGACACTTTAGTTTTATTATTATGATGATTTCTCTTTTTGTACTTTCTCATTTGTTTCTTCTTTTCTTAGTGTCATCATTTCTCTTTGGGCTGTAAAACCCTACCTTACTAAGAGACCCTTTAACATAACTTAGATAAAAACCTATATGGATAGCTTATCTTTATTATTCTCTTTGGGACAGACCTAAAGAATGAACTGCCTGTTACTTTGCTGGCAATCACATTGCACATTACTTTTTTTGGCTACATATTTATAATTTATTTCTATTTTTGATAGTAGATTTCTTTTATTTTTGGTACTCTACTATTTATGAATAAAAAATGTACCCATTAAGGTAGTATCATGAAATATGACTGTGAGAGAGCTGTGTTTCCATCTGAGATTTTAGGGTTTCATGAAGAGTTAAAGGGTATATCTAAAGTGTTTTATTGACAAGTCCTGGCCTTTTTTTTTTTTTTTTTTTTTTGTGGTACGCTGGCCTCTCACTGTTGTGGCCTCTCCTGTTGCGGAGCACAGGCTCCGGACGCACAGGCTTAGCGGCCATGGCTCACAGGCCCAGCCACTCCGCGGCATGTGGGATCTTCCCAGACTGGGGCACAAATCCGTGTCCCCTGCATCGGCAGGTGGACTCTCAACCACTGTGCCACCAGGGAAGCCCCAGGCTTGGCCTTCTTAATCCATTTTTGTCCCAGGTGGAATCTGCCTGTGCATTTCTAGTCAATTAGAAGTACCCTACTTATCTGTGTTGGCTAGTCCTGTATTTTCTAGATATACTGTTGTTTTATAATATTTATGTATGCATAACTTTAATATTTAATGATGATTTCTACCTAAGATTATTGAAATCTTATTTGTTTTAAACCGTGGTTATTTTTTTAGGTAACAAATATATCTAAATGGTAATACCTAAGATTTGATTTCAGTATTTTTAAATCCACAAGGCCCTTTAAAAAAAAATTGCTAATTTGAACTTGATATATAGGATTAAGTTTCTAAAGCAGCAATTTTTATCATTATGTATAAAAATTACTTTTGTAATTTATTTTAGGAATAACCAACACTGTGGGCTGTTCTTCAAAAAGGAAATATTATCTATTACTGTTTTTTTAATGACCCTTTGAAGTAAAAATGTTTACTTTTTCCCCCCTGTTTTTTGATATAGGATATAGCAGATCCATTTTTTGCTTATTGTAAGCAACATGCAGATAGGTTAGACAGAAAGTGGAAGAGAAAAAACTACTTGGCTCTACAGTCCTATTGTAAAATGTCTTTACAAGAGAGAGAGAAGCAACTATCACCAGAAGCACAGGTATGGATGGGATTCATGCCAAAACTCATGTTTTTTTCTTTCAATGTTATAGATTTCAGGGAATTCCCTGGCGCTCCAGTGGTTACGAGTCCACACTGTCACTGCTGAGGGCCTGGGTTTGATCCCTGGTCAGGGAACTAAGATCCCACAAGCTACACAGCATGGCCAAAAAAAAAAAAAAAAATCAAGGTTATAAATTTCAGATCTCATGTGTGTTTGCCAATGACATGTGAAGTATAATTGTGAAATTTGGTTAGTTACCTAGGAAGTGGATTGTCATTAAGATAAATGGTGAGTATAGTTTGTGGTTGAATATATTACTCGTCACCTAGTCAACAAAGCAGTCATTTGTAAAGCATGCTTCCAGTACATTAAAGAATATGGCTTAGAGGAAATTATTCTATCAGTGCAATATGTTGACCACATCTTTTTTCAGTCTGTTCTAATGTTCTTTTATGCAAAGAATTTGATTAGTTTGCCCATCATATAAAATGTATTTTTATGTAAATTAAGTACATTTGTGGAGACTAGTGCAAGGCTGGTTGAGAAGCTTAATCATATTAGTTTTTGACAATTCTGATCATAGACTAGGACAGTTGTTACTAGGGGTAGACCTGGTTTATTATAGCCCAAGAATTATACAGTATACCTTAAGGACTGTGGATAGATATAATTTGCCTTGATATGTGAAATTCTGGTTATCTTTACTTTTTCTAAATGTGGAAGTAAAAATCATAAGGAGTATGTTCCATTTTAGTATCTTTTAAAATTTGTATACATTTCTTTTATAGGCAAGGATCAATGCCCGGCTTCAGCAATATCGTGCCAAAGCAGAACTAGCTCGATCCACCAGACCCCAGGCCTGGGTTCCAAGGGAAAAATTGCCCAGACCACTCACTAGCAGTGCTTCGGCCATTCGTAAACTTATGCGGAAAGCAGAACTGATGGGGATCAGTACAGATATCTTCCCAGTGGACAATTCAGATACTAGTTCTAGTGTGGATGGAAGGAGAAAACATAAGCAACCTGCTCTCACTGCTGATTTTGTGAATTATTATTTTGGTCAGTATAGACACTGATTCATGCACGTTTTCATTGATGACAATTTGCCGATGGAGATTTCGATATGCTGTCAATTTTTAGAAATTTACTAGCAATGTTACATATATCAAGTAAAACATGTTTATTTTCCTAATAAGTTGTGGGTTGCTGTAAAATGCTAAGCTAATTTGTGAATAGAGTTAAAAGTGTTTTGAATGATGTAGATTTATCCATGTGATCATCCCTATGGCTAGCTTCTTCCTTTGTGTATTTTGTATATCAGCTTTTATTTTCTACTAAAGTAAAATTGGATATTTAATTTAAATAGAGAGAAATATGCGCATGATTCAAATTCAAGAAAATATGGCTGAACAAAAGAATATAAAGGATAAATTAGAGAATGAACAAGAAAAGCTTCATGTGGAATATAATAAGGTAAGTTGGCTATAAAACAAACAACATAATATATTACATCTTATTGATGATTTCTTTTGTGATTTTATAACGTTTTTATTTATGTTTTATTTTGAAATTCCTCTGGAGTTCTTACAACTTGCCTACAATTCCGACCCCTCATTATTTTCATTACCATCATTAACACTTACTGAGTACTTTCTATGTGCCAGGCACAATTTTGAGCACTTTTACTTATATTAACTCATTTAATTCTGATTTCAGCTTTATAATATGGCTTAGGATTACTGCTCCCATTTTCAGAGGAGTAAACTGAGTCCTAAACAGGCTCACATAGGTAGTCAAGTCATAGAGTTGGGGTTTGAAGCCCAGCAGTCTGACTCCATTCCTTATTCCTAACCACTGTACTATGGAACTTCTCTTTCTGAGTTGTAGAAAACTTGAAAACTTATTTTGAAATTACTGTTTTTTTCTTGAATTGTTTTGTTACTTTTGATTAAAAAAAAAAAACCTCCTAATTTAAATTTCCCTTCTACCCCTTCATTCTAAAGATGAGGAAGGTCAAAAAGAAATATATAAAAGCAAGTTGTGACTAACTTTTAGGTAATAAGTAACATGAGCATATAAAACCAGGATTGACTTACTGATAAATAATATTTTAAGTGATAAAAATATTTGTAGGAAGTAAATTTCCAATAATCAGCCACACTGTATTGAAAAGAGTACTGGGGTTCAATTCAAAAGACCTAAGGATTCTTGCTAGTCTTATGATTTTAGCTAAGTCACAAAAACCTTGTGATCCTTAGTTTTCTCATCGGGAAAATGATGGGAGTGCGTCTTGATAGACTCATAGGATTAATTAGCAGAACGTTTCTGAAATTATATAGTAAACTATAATAGAATATATAAATGTAGGCATCATTATCATTAGTAAAAATGGTAACATAAAACAAAATGCTTACATTTTGTTGGTGCTGCTTAGATAATTGGAGACCCTCATTTTTCAGTGTATTGTACTTCCATGTGTTAAAAATATATGGACTATAAATATAGATATTTTGGGACATTTATTAATAAATTATTTACATTTTCACATATTTTACTGTATATTTTAATGGTTTACTAATTTGAATTATTTACGTTGTAGCTGTGTGAATCTTTAGAAGAACTACAAAACCTGAATGGAAAGCTTCGAAGTGAAGGACAAGGAATATGGGCCTTACTAGGCAGAATCACAGGGCAGGTTAGTTTCTTTCCAATTGCTATCTTTCTCTTCTTGCTCTCTATATGATTTCAAAGATCAGAACTCTAATACAACTGTCTCTTCACTAACTAAAGAATTCCGTTTAATCAGGGTCAACTAATCCTCTGGGATAATGATTCCTGCCTGCGGTACATCTAGAGCTTTGGAAGCTGCCTACTGAGAACTTGTAGCTTAATTTGGCTGTTTTAACAGCTATCTTGTTTGCAGATTTTTTCATTTGCTCTAACTGATTGACCTGTCGTTTGTGATGAAGCTAAGATTTGAAGCATGAGTTACTTCTACCATATTCTTCTGCCTCTAATGTAGCGGTTTTAGATTCCTTGCCACATTTCTTCTGTCCTGTTCTTGTGCTATAATTAGTTCTTTTTTTAAAAATTTTTTTTGGACCGGGGGTGTGTGTAAAATTTAAACAGAAAACTGGAGAGATTTATTTTCATGTTGATTTGATTTTGAACTGCATAAGAAATGGTTTTTGAAACTGTAATGTTAAAGTGTAGTTTTTCTCCTTCAGTAGCTATTATTGTAGTTATGAAAAAAATTAACTTTATCCTTGAACATATTTAGCCTTTTATAGTTCTTGGTATTGAAAAGAAGAATCATTGCCAAATGGATTTCTTTGAATGCTTTTTTTTGATACTGTGTATATAATTCTTAAATTAAGAATTCATTTGAATAATTTCAGTTATTTTTTTAAGGATGATGGAGACTCACTGTGGTCCTTTCACTATGAAAATAGTTTTGTTTGTGAAGGAAGGTTTTCAAAGAACAGATATTTTTCATTGTACTTGTTTTAAAGGTTTACAAAGATTCAAATTCATTAAACAATTTGTGTAGACATATTATTTTAGAAGGTAACGCATACTGATATGTATTGTGCCATGCTGGCTTTGAAGATGCTGCTTTTGTGAACAAGGTGTATATGGCTTATATTATAATGAATAACATAATATAAAAGGTGAGAATGAAGTTGCGTATGGAGAATTGACCTTTGTTTCTATTGATAAGTTGTTGATGAATTTTTGGAAGATTATGGTGTTTTATATTTTATATTTAGATAAGTTAATATTGAATGCAAGCCTATTATTAGTTTATTTGGCAAGCTAACATTATCTTTTGGCTTGGTTTGCAAGTTTGTCTCATAAGAATTTCCTGTTTAGTATAGAACATTATCTACTATAAAAGAGCATTTTCACTTATTAAATCACTTGTAACAGAAGTGCATACATTTCCTTGTGCAAATGTAAAATACACAGCCGAAGTAGAATTCATTTGTACCACTTGCAGGACACTTTCTTCCAGTTGGTTAAACAGATGCCAGCCCACCGGGCCACTGAGAAATGACTTTGATAGATGGTTGCTGTCTGGGAAGCCAGCATACTACTGATTAGTAGAAACCCAAAGAGAATCTACTTCACTTTGTGGAGAGTTTGGTCCAATAAGATAATTTTTCTAATTAACCTTTGGAGCACCAGTGTAGCTGGGATGTTGAGGAAAATAAACGGCCTCAATATTCTTTTTGTCAAGTGTACTTTTTTTTCTTTTAAGTTCTTAAATTCTTGTCCTTGTCTTTCATTTTTAAAGCTAAAGTAGAAGTTTAATTTTCATAATGTTTTAGTGGTCCACTGAAAATCGATGAAAGTATGTTATTATAGGCTTCTAACGGCAGTGACTGAGATAAAAACTCATTTTAGTCCTTTTTGCCAATGTAAACGCTTGTAAAAGATTTCCCCCTCACAATCCTAGCATATTAGTTGACTTGAGCAGTGCATAGAGGAAAGTTGCTTTATATTTTTTCTTTAAAACAAAATAAACTGCATTTGTTCAAATCAATAGAAGTTGAACATACCGGCAATTTTGCGAGCACCCAAGGAGAGAAAACCAAGTAAAAAAGAAGGAGGCACACAAAAGACATCTACTCTTCCTGCAGTACTTTATAGGCAAGTAATGAAATTATGATAGATTAATATTGTGTATTTTTTTCATTTTTAAAAATATTATTTATTTTTGGCTGCATTGGGTCTCGGCTGCTGTGCGTGGGCCTCTCATTGAGGTGGCCTCTTTTGTTGAGGAGCACGGGCTCTAGGTGTGTGTGCTTCAGTAGTTGTGGCACACAGGCTCAGTAGTTGTGGCTTGCGGGCTCTAGAGCGCAGACTCAGTAGCTGTGGTACACAAGCCTAGCTGTTCCGCGGCATGTGGGGTCCTCCCTGACCAGGGCTTGAACCCATGTCCCCTGCATTGGCAGGCAGGTTCTTAACCACTGTGCCACCAGGGAAGCCCTTGTGTATTTTTTAACTAATACTTTTTAGTAACAAGATGCTTCAGATATTTGTGAATGAATTACGTTTATATTGGAATTTAAGTTAAATGCATTTGAAGTTCATTTTATTAAAACCATCAAAGATGCTTTCCAGATTGAATGATGATAGAAGAGATTTTGCTCCTCTTTTAATGACAAGCTAAATCACTTTTTGTATCCTTTAAGTAACTGGTGCTATGTGTGCATATGCTCCATGGAAATGAACTGTCCTCTTTGGGGAATTGGAAAGTGACTTTAAATAATGTAGATGATTATTTTCTTAAATAGTTAAAATGATATGTTAGGTAAATGGGCATTTATATTTTATTTTACTTGAATGAGTTTTAGAGGTTTACATGTGTTTTTAGGTAGTGATGGGTACTATAATATAGCTTGAATTACTGCCTTTGCACAGTGGTGGATAATGAAGATAAGTTTTAGATTTGAATCTGTCTACATTTTTTTCTCTCTTGGCTCAGTTGTAATAATTTCATTCTCCCAAATATTTTTGTTCTTGGCTCAGTATTTTACAGTATTCACAATTATAGCAATTTTACATAGTTATTAAGACTTCTTTCCATACTTCAGTAGGTTTGGATCTCACTATTTTTTCCATGTAACTGATGATATTAATTGAGAAAAGTCTAGAAGATGCTAGTATATGTTTTTGTGTGTGTATACATACACAAATCTATTCACATACACAAGTATATGCTTATGTAAATTTATAAATATTCTCCCCACAACCTCTTCCTTTCTCAGAAATAGCAGCAGTAGCAACAATATCAATCTCTATAATTACTTTCTCTTCTTGATTGGAGGCTCTCTCCATAGGTAATAGCAGATAACTTCCTTGAACTGTGGAAGCCCACTAGTGTTTTAGTGTACTTTATGAAGACTAGCACATTCTCAGTCTAGCTTTTCCAAATAAAATTGGTTCATTTGGAACCGTCAGGCATATCACTTATGCTCCTGACTTTTTATCACTACAGTTCATTTTTATTTCAGAATATACTTTAAGTAATTTTCCATTTTTACTCTGAGCAACTTTGAGACCCAGTACTGGTCGTTGTTGTCATTGTTGTATATGTGTGTATGTGATCTTTTTTTCTAGGATTATTTAAAAATTCAAACATCATTGCTGTTTCTGTATATATATGGCTTTTTTAGGTTCTCAACAACTTTTTCCTCAACCTTCACATTCTTAATATAAATATACCCTAGATTTTTAGGTCATAGTGTTTGTGCTCTCAGGAGTAGTTAACTTGTCCTTCTGCCCAAGAAAAGTTGGATTTCTTAAGAACAAACAAAAATGTAGAATAACAGTAACAGGGACTTTCCTGGTGGTCCAGTGGTTAAGACTTCGCCTTCCAACACAGGGGGTGCGGGTTCGATCCCTTGTCGGGGAGCTAAGATCCTACATATCTCGTGGCCAAAAAACCAAAACATAAAAAAAAAAAAACCAACCTGGAAGCAATATTGTAACAAATTCAATAAAGACTTTAAAAATGGTCCATAGAGTAAACAAATAATGTAACATAACAGTAACAACAACAGTGAAACTTCCCATTCTTTATAATAAATAATCAATTGGTATATTTTTAAGACTCAAAGTCTGATTTTGTGAAGAGACTTATATATGTAGCTTATTTACATGTTGAAGGTTCTTTGAAAGATTTATAATTAATGGTAGAAAATAAACTGAATTTTGTTTGTAAAGTAACTGCTTTTGTAGTTTTAGAGACGTAGAAAATTGAAAGATTTTTTTGTTTAATAATTTGTTTCTAGAAAAAAATTGGTCTAATGTTAAATGGGTTTTAAAGTGATAATTAAAATTAAGATAAAGACAACGTTAACATAAGTATCTAACATATGCCCTTCTCTGAAAAGTATGACACCAGCAATATTTAAATTTATACTAGATCCAGGCTGTTTTTCTACATTCTCAAAAGTATATAGAACTAATAATTATTGACATTATAAAAAGACATGTTATGAAAAAATATTTGATTTCAATAAAAGAAAAATTAATATGGTGAAATTTTGAAATTTTAAAAATATGCTGTAAGTTAACTGTTCACTATGATGATAATTATTCTAATCCTTTATTTGCTGCCTTTATTCAAAGTTGTGGAATTTGTAAGAAGAACCATGATCAGCATCTTCTTTTATTGTGTGATACCTGTAAACTCCATTACCATCTTGGATGTCTGGACCCTCCTCTTACAAGGATGCCAAGAAAGACCAAAAACAGTTATTGGTAAGTAAAATGGAGAGGATTTAGATGTTAGAACTGCTTTGCTCTTAGTTTCAACAGTGTAAGTGTTATATCATATTGCTTCATATAAAGTTTTCAGTAAGTTTTTAATTGATATTTTTATAATTTTTTCCAATTTTATTGAGATATAATTGACAGTTAAAAATTGTGTAGTTTTAAAAATAAACAAATGGGACCTAATGAAACTTAAAAGCTTTTGCACAGCAAAGGAAACCATAAACAAGATGAAAAGAGACAACCCTCAGAATGGGAGAAAACATTTGCAAATGAATCAACTGACAAAGGATTAATCTCCAAAATATACAAGCAGCTCATGCAGCAAAATATCAAAAAAACAAACAACCCAATCCAAAAATGGGCAGAAGACCTAAGTAGACATTTCTCCAAAGAAGATATACAGATTGCCAACAAACACATGAAAGAATGCTCAACATCATTAATCATTAGAGAAACGCAAATCAAAACTACAATGTGATATCATCTCACACCGGTCAGAATGGCCATCATCAAAAAGTCTAGAAACAGTAAATGCTGGAGAGCGTGTGGAGAAAAGGGAACCCTCTTGCTCTGTTGGTGGGAATGTAAATTGATACAGCCACTATGGAGAACAGTATGGAGGTTCCTTAAAAAACTAAAAATAGAACTCCCGTATGACCCAGCAATCCCACTACTGGGCATATACCCTGAGAAAACCATAATTCAAAAAGAGTCATGTACCACAATGTTCATTGCAGCTCTATTTACAATAGACAGGACATGGAAGCAACCTAAGTGTCCATCAACAGATGAATGGATAAAGAAGATGTGGCACATATATACAATGGAATATTACTCCACCATAAAAAGAAACGAAATTGAGTTATTTGTAGTGAGGTGGATGGACCTGGAGACTTTCATACAGAGTGAAGTAAGTCAGAAAGAGAAAAACAAATACCGTATGCTAACACATATATATGGAATCTAAGAAAAAAAATGGTCATGAAGAACCTAGGGGCAAGACAGGAATAAAGACACAGACCTACTAGAGAATGGACTTGAGGATATGGGGAGGAGGAAGGGTAAGCTGTGACAAAGTGAGAGAGTGGCATGGACAGACATACACTACCAAATGTAAAACAGATAGCTAGTGGGAAGCAGCCACATAGCACAGGGAGATCAGCTCGGTGCTCTGTGACCACCTAGAGGGGTGGGATAGGGAGGGTGGGAGGGAGGGAGACGAAGAGAGAAGAGATATGGGAACATATGTGTAACTGATTCACTTTGTTATAAAGCAGAAACTAACACACCATTGTAAAGCAATTATACGCCAATAAAGATGTTAAAAAAAATTGTAGTTTTAAGTTTTACAACCTAATGATTTGATATATATATGTATACATTATGAAATAATCACCACAATCAAGCTAATTAGCATAGTCATCACCTCACATAGTTACCATTTTTTTGTGGTGAGAACATTTCAGACATAAATATTTATTATAGCATTATATGAATAAAGATGTAGCAGTTTTTTGATAAATGAATTTTAAGTTAATTGAGGCTATTTTGGTATCTTAGCAATGGTTTCTTAAAGCATGAATTCTGTTTATAATTCTCTTGCTTTATTATACATTTTTTAAAATGCTTTAATTTTGTTTTGAAATTGAATGAATTTATCAAGAATTTGCCTCCATATTCATGCTTTTATTTGTAATTTAGTATTTTATTTCTAAATTAGTGTCACCGAAGGCTTTACTTCTGGTACTTGTCATTTGTGCTAGTTGTATATTTAAGTTCAGCCATTCTTTGCAAATCTAGAAACATTTGACATATGTTTCTGAATTATTTTTTCATTAACTTAGGCATGTTGAATCACTACAGATGTTTGATAAAAGCTTATGATATTTATAAGTTTTATGCTTAATTTTAGTCCAAGCAAGAGACAGATGTTCAAATTCTAATAGATTGATTCCATACAGGAAGAATATAGGCCACAGAAAGCTTAGGAATGAACATGACTATTCTTTTTATACAAACTTTATACAAATTCTAGTTTTGGAAAAGACTGGACCCCAGCTTTTTAAATGGTAATCTATACAAAAAGGTGTGTATTCTTCAAACACATTAAAGCAAGTTTTCTGACCTCATTGTTTTATTTCATAAACCTACCTCTGTTCATTTTATTAAGAAGCTCACATTCTTTCACCATTTTCATATGATTGCTTTTTCATAGTGTTCTTTTATCAGTTTGTCTTGAGCCAGTCATACTGATCAACTCTTTTTCAAATATAGTGGAATGTATTACTTTTGATACATGTGTGATTTTGAAAGCAGAATTTAAGAGAAACTTGCTGTCACTTATTAGAATGCCTGCAGTGTTAATAAACATCCTATGTGGGTTTCTAAATTGAAAGCCAGTTTGGTAGTCTCCAGGGCCAGGAAGCTTTGTCATGATCTTGGAAGTGTAGATATGCATTTCTCTTCTTAAATGAGGTTATTAATTTGTCTAATCCCACTGTGCTTGCAGAGCTTTGTTTTCCAGTGTGTAAGAGTTTCTGGAAGAATATCAGATGAAAGTGCATAGCCTGGGATGTTTTAGTGAAAGCTCCCCCCAGAGAACCTAAATTACTTAGGGTTCTATGCATTAATTGCAATGTTTTAAAGTAAAAGTAGAAGCTAATATTGCAGCAAAGCGAAGTCTTCACTATCTTGTAGCTTCTAGTGATCAAATTTCCTTTGGTCTCTAAAGTCAACTTAGCTTTGCTTAGCAATTAATTGGATGTATTACTTTTGGAGTAATTTTTGGAGAATATTTTTTTCTTCAGTGCTCTCAAATGTGGGAGGCAGTTTTTACTTTTTGCTTTTCAACATTTCCAGTTTATTTTTGAAATTATATTAAAGATGATAAATACTAAAAAAAACTTCACCTCCTACATACTTTACCATTAACTATGCTTTTTAGTTTATTTAAATCTATTGTGTGTGTGTGTGTGTATATATATATATATATATATATGTTAGAAAAACTGTGTAATGGTGTGCTACTACATCTTTTCCCCATTCTGTGCATGATAGCTTGAAATTGACCACAGGTAGGAGTATTCCTATCACAGAAATTGGCAAAAGCTACAAATTAGGACTTTTGCCCATATTTACCATCACACTGTTGCCTAATTTCTGCTTTAATCTCTACCTTAGTTTTCAGTCTTTTACTTAAGGAAAGAGGTCCTGTTACTGGGTCCTTATTTCATGACTAAGCCCTAGTTTGGAGCTTAAATTTCTACAGAGCCCACTGGTATACATTTCTGATGTCACCAGTTTCTGCTTTTGCTATCTTTATGCTGTGCAAGCCTGTGTTAACACCCTTACTGCTATATCCCCCTTATGTTTGCTGCCAGCTAGAATTACTATGCAGTATGTTGCTTTACTTCTCAAATACCATATTCTGCTTGATAGACTATTCTAAGCAACTAGTCCAGTCAATAGTCCAGTCTACTATTCTAAGCAAATAGTCCAGTCTAAGCTGGACTATTCTATCCAGCTCTTTCTTCCAGTATCAGCACTGCTTTCCTGAAGATATTGGTTCTAGATCTGGATGCTTTCTGTTTGGTCCATTCCACAATAGTTCACAGCGCTATGCTGGACTGAGTTAAGACATGTGACAGGAAAGAAGAGATGGTTAAAGCTACAGAAGTAGTTATTGGTGGAGAATAGGGAACTTGAGTGAGTTCATGTTAGATAGACTTTTCAGTGAAATAGAAGTAGTCTTGAGAGGGGAAAGGACCTGGGATGATAATAATGGGGGCTTGAGAAGACAGGAAATAGTTTGCACCAGGTACTGTGGGAAAAAAAATCAGAGATAACTGACTTGCTGAGGCTATATAGCAAGAATGTTCAGTGAATTTGTTTAGTAAGTGTGATTAATTGATTTTTCTCCAGTAATGCTGAGCTGACCAGGAGGAGGAGAGGGGAAAACCCAAGGACTTCTTAGGTTAGATTAGAGATGGGCAAATCAGATGAAGAAGAATATTAGG
This sequence comes from Lagenorhynchus albirostris, assembly GCF_949774975.1. Classification (NCBI taxonomy): domain Eukaryota; kingdom Metazoa; phylum Chordata; class Mammalia; order Artiodactyla; family Delphinidae; genus Lagenorhynchus; species Lagenorhynchus albirostris. Next base: position 63,797,969 of record NC_083102.1, read on the forward strand.
TGGGTGAGGCATTTGGCAGGGGGTAGAGGGACTAGTAAAGGTGTAATCTAGCCTCTGTTTTGTTTATACCTACTCCCAGTGTTTGAAATGTATTTTGTTTCACTTTTAGTTTATGTTATCTTGGTTTGTTTTTTAAAATATATAATTTTGAACACTACCTTACATTCTTTCTAAGACAAGCCTGGTAAGGTATAAATAAATAGGGTTTGATTCGTTAGAGTAGTTCAAATAGTAAATACTTATTTTAATTTTGGGGTACTAATCTTATGTTTCCACCACCCATCTGATCAGAATTTGTCTTGCATTTTCTAATTATTTAAAGAATATTATGAAGAGTATTACTTGACAGAGAATTGAGTAATATTACTTAAAAAATATTACTCAGCATAATGTCCTCAAGGTCTATCCATGAAAAAAACTGTGGTGTGAAATCTCTGAAGACTGAAAGAGGTAATTTGTAAAGGAAAAAAAAGTAAATCATAAAGTATTTATAATATTTGGGAAATAGAGCGTTACTAGATTTATTACGTTTAAAAATTCATAAAATCATTTTTTCTTTTATCCTTTTATTCTCTGGATATACTTTTATTCTTTTAAGACAAAAAGAAAATACGTAGCACAAACTCTTCTATGAAGAATTTTGCAAGTAGTTTTTTCCCATGTTTTTCTTCATAATTTGTCTTCCCTTTCTCCCATTAACTCTTTTTTTAATTGAGATATAATTGACATTTAACATTTTATTAGTTTTAGGTGTACAACATAATGATTTGATATAGATATATTGTGAAGTAATTACCACATTAAGTTTAGTTGACATCCATCACCAAACAATTTTTTTTTCTTGTGATGAGAACTTTTAAGATCTACTTTTTTAGCAACTTTCAAACATACAGTGTAGTATTATTAACTGTAGTAACCATACTGTACATTACATCTCAGGACTTATTTATTTTGTAACTGGAAGTCTGTCCCTTTTGACCACCTTTACCCATTTTGCCCACTCCCTCCGCTTGCCTCTGGCAACCACCTGTCCATTCTCTGTGAGTTTGTTTTTGTTTTTAATATTTCACATATAAGTGAGATTATACAGTATTTGCCTTGGACTTATTTCATTTAACATAATGTCCTCAAAGTCCATCCATGTTGTTGCAAATGCCAGGATTTTCTTCTTTTTTATGGCTGAATAATACTCTATTGTATATATAGACCACATTTTCTTTATCCGTTTATCTGTTGATGGACACAGGTTGTTTCCATGCCTTGGCTATTGTATATAATGATGCAGTGAATATGGGAGTGCAGATATCTTTTCAAGATAGTGATTTCATTTGCTTTGGATAAATACCCAGAAGTGGAATTGCTCATATGATAGTTCCATTTTTAATTTTTTGAGGAATCTCCACACTGCTTTTCAGAGTGGCTGCACCAGTTTACATTCCCAACAGTACATGAGGTTTCCCTTTTTTCCATATCCTCGGCAGCACTTGTTATCCCTTGTCTTTTTTATGACAGTCATTCTAACAGGTTTGAGGTGATATCTCATTGTAGTTTTGATTTGTATTTCCCTGATGTAGTTTTCTATAGGCACCTTTGAAGATTTCCCTCTAAAAAGTGGGGAAAGCATGGGAAAAGGCTTAGAAATAAGAAAAAAAAACTATGGTGTGAAATCTTTGAAGACCGAAAGAGGTAATTTATAAAGGAAAAAAAAGTAAATCATAAATTATTTATAATATTTTGGAAATAGAGTGTTACTGGATTTATTATGTTTAAAAATTCATAAAATCTTTTTTCTTTGCCTTATGCAAATTATATTTTCTATAGATTAAATTAGTATTCTTCCTTGTTTTAGCATTATACAATAAAAATTATTTTACTTTAGTAATTAAGATTTTTAAAACCTCCTTAGGTAATTATTCTGAACATAAATTATAGTGTAGGGTGCTGGGGATCAAGAAGGTACAGCAAGTTGAGGAAAATCTCTTAGTATTTCAGTATGAAGGTAGTGCTTTGGCATAAATTCCTTACCTGAATTTTCATTATTTATACTTAAAAATCCATTTTTAATTCATGGAATTTTTGATTACTTAAGGTTACCTTTAGTACTATGCATAGGAATTATAGATTTTATACATTCTCTTCCCTAATAGAATATATTAAGTAAAAATATACAGGATTAAGGTGAGTTTAGCTAAATTCATAGATAATAGCAGCTTAGTGGATTATTTTTTTTCTATTTTTTAAATTAATTTATTTTTTAGTGGATTACTAAAAGAAGGCAGGTATGTGTTTTGATATTATGAAGGATAATTATGACTTTCCCCCCAATATATGTAATTCCATGGAATTGGACAGGCCATGGCTTTATCCTCAGTTATTATTTCTTAGGCTCTTGTGTACCGGTTAATGTAGCAGAGATGCTTTTTCATATCTTAAAGGCTATTTATAAGTTGAGGACTATAGGGACTTCCCTGGCGGTCCAGTGGTTAAGACATCGCCTTCCAATGCAGGGGCGGGTTCGATCCCTGGTCATGGAGCTAAGATCCCACATGCCTTGTGGCCAAAAAACCAAAATATAAAACAAACAATATTGTAACAAATTCAATAAAGACTTTAGAAATGGTCCATGTCAAACAAAAACAAAAACAAAACAAACCAGAAACAATATTGTAAAAAATTCAATAAAGACTGTAGAAATGGTCCATGTCAAAAAAAACAAAACAAAAAAAAGATGAGGACTATAGAGTTTAAAAGATTGCTGAAAGAGTTGCAGGTAGTGTTTTCATCTGTGTTGGCTTTTTGTACTGCAAGTATTATGTGGCAGTTGTCTTGAAATAGGAATAGATAAATTTCTGTTTGGCAGTTACATTTTGTTTAGATTTTTCTGAGTTGTTCAGTGTTTTGTGGTTTTCAGAGCATAATATTTCTGTTATCTGACGTGCTCTAAAGCAAGTTTCTCTGTCACCTAAATGTATTACTTTTGGTGGGGGTGAGAATGAGCATGAGAAGTTGGAGAATGTACTGACAAAGGTTATAGTTACAAAATGAGAAACAGAGGGGAAACAATGGAAATAATGGAAATGAGATGTCCATTTTCCTGGAAATGAGGTTCTCCTCCATCCGCAGGGCTTGCTGTGTTTTGTTATTTATTTGCTTGTTTGTTTTTATTGTAGCGGGCTGTCTTTGTGCTGGGTAACAGCCTGAAGTGTAAACTTGTGGTTTTCTCATGTCTTTTCTGAGCCTTTCCCTGGGCAAGTGTGGTCATTTAAAATTTTTTCCCATATATGCATTTTCTTTTGAAGGTCCTAGTCTTTAATGTCTGGTTCCCAAAAGGGGAAAAAGAAAAATGAAGGTGGGGGGTAAAGGGTACCAGTCTGCTAAGTCCTGGAAGTCACTTTGGACCAACGGGTGGGGTTTGCAATAATAGGAGGGGTCACCCACCTCTTTGTCTGCAGTCATGTGATGAGAAGCAGCAATCAGTGATCAGAGCACATATCCCCAATATTTGGAGAACAGGGTTCATTTTGTCCAACCTGGCTCCTAAAAGCTGTGACATGCTGCTGCAGGAACATGTGCACAGCTGCCTGCCATGTGGCTTAGGATGGGGGATAGGTAGCTACTACTGTACTAAGAGCTGAAATTGACCAAAATTAACTGTAATTTACCTGTGCCAGCCTTTCCCTGGAAGTTGCAAGCCTTCAGTAGACTCCAGAGTTCCAAAATAGATAAGTCAGACAGACTCTGCTAATGTAATTGTTGTCTAGGTTGAGATTCAGATTCCTATTGCTTTCTATTCTGCCATCTTCCCCCCATATTTTTAAAAACGCTACTTTTTAAAGTTAATTAACTTATTTGCTTAGTTTTGGCTGCGTTGGGTCTTCGTTACTGTGCACGGGCTTTCTCTAGTTGGCGGCAAGCGGGGGCTGCTCTTAGTTGTGGTGTGCGGGCTTCTCATTGCGGTGGCTTCTCTTGTTGTGGAGCACGGGCTTGAGGTGTGCGGGCTTTGGTAGTTGTGGCACACGGGCTCGGTAGCTGTGGCTTGCAGGCTCAGTAGTTGTAGCTCACAGACCTAGCTGCTTTGTGGCATGTGGGATCTTCCCGGACCAGGGCATGGACCCGTGTCCCCTGCATTGGCAGGCAGGTTCTTAACCACTGTACCACCAGGGAAGCCCTAAAAATGCTACTTTAATACATTCTTTTCATAAATAAATTTATATATTTTCTTTTATACGTAGTAAAGGCCACCAACCAAAATGATCCATTTATTTTTGTTCACTTCTGAGAGTCAGTTTTTACAGAACTTCCTTAGTTGGTATATTCACTACAGCTTGCTATTAATTAAGATTCAAGGATATTATAGCTGTGACAAGACGTAGAGTCAGGGTCAATGAATACTTTGATTTTCTGGTGTCACAGTGTATGTCACTTGAGGAAAAATCATGATTTCCTAATGGAAACTATCTGGGCTTCTTATGTTGGTTCACTTAAACATGTAGCAGTATTACATGTGTTTTTATTATACTTATTAGGGATACATGGAATTGCTTGATACATTATACTTATTTTTGTTTCTCTTACAAGAATGTATGTGCTTTTCTGTATGTATAATCATTGTATACCCTATGGTCACATGTTCCTGTGTATATTTTCATATATTCTAAACATATACCTGAATTTTGTATTTATAGAAAACATAGCTAATGCTGGAAGGTAAAAATAAATGTATGAACTTATATTTTTTTCTTTATGTAGGCAGTGTTCAGAATGTGACCAGGCAGGGAGCAGTGACATGGAAGCAGACATGGCCATGGAAACCTTACCAGATGGGACCAAACGATCAAGGAGGCAGATTAAGGAACCAGTGAAATTTGTTCCACAGGATATGCCTCCAGAACCCAAGAAGATTCCAATAAGAAACACGGTAATTTATTCCCTAGTTATCATAACCATTACAAAATTCTGAGGTCAGAATTTAAGGGGTGAGAAAGACAAAGGGTAAACATATACTCAGTAGACAATGAAAGAAACATGTATATTGCTATTGGTTATTCTTAAAAGTTTATTTTATATTATGAAATATACCAATCATACATGAGAATGTACAGTTTTTATGTTCAACATAAAGCATAATAATAATGAAGGCCCATTGTGTTCACAAACCCACTTCAAAAATAGAATATTACCAAAGCCTTTGAAGTCACCTTTGAATCCCTCAGTACTCACTTCACCATCCATCTAGCCCAGAGGTCACCACGTTTCTCAACTTTGTATTTTTCATTCACTCCTTTTTTTATACGTATTGATATGTATGTATATATGTATTCATAAATAATACATAGTTTTTCAGGGTTTGAACTTCATATAAATGGAGTCAGACTTTTTTCCTGTTATTTGATACTTTGACCAATGTTATCTTGATTTGATTCACACATGCTGATCTGTGTAATTGTAGTTCATTTATTTTCACTAATATGTAGTTTTTTATTGAAACAATAGATCATTATTAATTTATCTTTTGTTCTATAGTTTGGCAGTTTTGTTGTCTCCATCTTTTTACTTTTATAAACAACTCATTTTTAAATATCTTTCTAAATGTCTCCTGTAGCATGGTAACAGGGAGTTAGGGTATATAGCAAGGCATGGATTTGCTTAGTTATAGGATATCTGTATCTTCAGTTTTGCTAGGTAATTCCAATATTTTCCAAACCAGTTTACACTTATACCAGTAATGAATAAGTGGTATAAGTTTTGCTCCCAAACATGTTTTGTCCAATGTTTTAATGCTTTCCAGTGTGATACATGTAAAATAGTACATGGACATTTTATTTTGCATTTCCCTCAACACTTAGATGACTTAGAGCATGTATTTGTATAGTTTTGGTCAGTTGTATTTCCTCTCCTAGGATATGTATGTGCAAGTCTTATTCAGCTTTTCTATCAGGTTGTTAGCCTATTTCTCATTGAAAATTCTTTGAGTTCAGAGTTATTACCAGGTGCCTGGGAGCTCTACCAACCTAAGACCATTTTAAATAAAAGTTTAGCATGTGTGTCTCTTCCATTACATGAGTAGTGTTAATTTCTACTCCAAACCCATGAGGGGTGGCTTGCAGTTATGAATTCTAAGGGGAGACATTTTTCACCTTCTTACCTTGAGCCAAGGCAGGCGCATTTAAAAAAATCTGCCTTCCCCTGAGGGAGATGTAAATATGTATTTAGGGTTAGTTATCATCATTCATTTGTTTTATCTGTTTGGTTTTAGAGAGTCTTAATTTTTTTTTCCTTAAACTAACAGTTTTCTCAAAAGTTTTTTTTAATCTGTAGTCTATATTACAATATAATCACTTAAAAGATTTTGTTTAAGAGAAATCACTTAGATTATTTCATTCAGTTTTGTGTTATGGACTCATTTGAAATCAAAGAGGCAAATCTGGGAATTTTTATCTTTTAGATAATTGAAGTAGTTAATTTTGAGCGCTCTAAATTGATCAACTTGAAATAGTTTTATCTGTAATTTCTACTAGTTTAAAACATTTTTTAGACTTCACAAATATATTTGGTTTACAGATGAACTAGAGAGAATTTTCCTTCTTTAAATAAGCCTGTTTGTTTCTATTTCTAAAATATTTTCTATAACTGTTTGTTGCTACTATCTGAAGCTATTCTTAAAATCTTAGAGAAAAACTTCTTATGTCTACAAAATTATCCTCTTATGAAACATTTTTTCTAGTTTCTTTATTGTTTAAAGAAATCCTTAGGAACAGTATTATCATTTTTTAACTTTGGAGTTATCATATAGAGGGGAATTTTGTACATATTATAGTGATATTTATGTGCCCATAGTTTAGTATTACTTAAGATAAATGAGGATTCTGTTGTTTTTTTTTTCTAATTTACCTGTCTGCTTTTCCAGCCTAGAATTACAAGGAAGCTTTTAAATTTTCTAATTTAGTCCAATTCCTCTCATCTTATTCTTTGTCTCTAGTTTTCTTGTGTTAAAGTTTTGTAGATGTTGGTAGGTAAAAGACGAGAAAGGATTCTATGCCCAGTAATTTTAGGAAATATAGTATGGTTATTTTTTCTTTGGGGGGAATTCAAATGCATATTGAAGCTTTGAGAAATACTAATGTTTAGAAAAATGATTACTTTTCCTTATTTATCCTTTTTCCTAACTTATTTTATCAAAGAGCACTTTTTTTCAAGACAATATTTTATTGTGGCATAGAGCACCATGAGGTACCATCTTTGGAAATGGTATTCTAGAGGCCACAGATTCCTTGCATCAGGATCACCTGGGGTGTTTGTTGAAATGTAGACTTTGGATTCATCCTAGAGCTAATGAATTAGAATTAGGGGGTTGGGCTAAGATATCTTAGGTGTTAGTCTTATGCAGACTAAAGTCTGAAAGTAACTCTCTGGATAACATTTATGATTATTACTCTTACTCTTTTCATTCTTCTCTGCCTTTGCTCCATCAGTCTGTACAGCAGTTCAGAAAACTTGTGATAAGCATTTTAAGTTGGTCAGGTAACAGACTGAGGAACTTAAGAATTGAGAGATGTAGAAGAGAATGATCAGTCTCTTGATCTTGATCTTGGCTGAGTTTCTATTGTTACCTTAATTTTTTTTAAATTAAATTTATTTATTTATTTTTTGTTTTGGCTGCATTGGGTCTTCGTTGCTGCCTGTGGGCTTTCTCTAGTTGCAGTGAGTGGGGTCTACTCTTCGTTGCAGTGCACAGGCTTCTCACTGCGGTGCCTTCTCTTGTTGCAGAGCACAGGCTCTAGGCACCGGGCTTCAGTAATTGTGGCTCGCAGGCTCAGTAGTTGTGGCTCGCAGGCTCCAGAGCGCAGGCTCAGTAGTTGTGGCACAGGGGCTTAGCTGTTCCGCTTCATGTGGGATCTTCCCAGACCAGGGCTCAAACCCATGTCCCCTGCATTGGCAGGTGGATTCTTAACCACTGCACCACTAAGGAAGTCCCTACCTTAATTTTTTATTGGTCATTTTTGTTTGACTTGTATTAACATTTTAAAGTTTCTTTTCTTAGCACTCTGTTAATTATGGGAATTCAAGTATATTACTGCCTAATAATAATTTGTCTAGTCAAGTACCTTTCACAATAAATAACGGATTTATCTCTTCCTTTAATTTTTTAATTGTTGTTCCTAGTATCTTCCTACTTACACCTTTTATTTTAGTACATATGTTACATTTTGGGATATTCCATCCTTAAATTCTTTCTAATAGTATTTTTGCTTTTGCTAGTTTTTTGTTTTTCCGGCCATTATTCATCAAAATATAGTTCATTTCACAGTAGTCATAGTATTCTATCTGAATTTTCAAGAAAATTTTACCCTTGTGACATAGGGGATTCATGACAGAACTTAAACTTCAGTTTCTCATTTCAAAGTAATATCTCACTCAGTAAAACTGTTGAAATGATCATCTCTTCTAAAACTTTCCATTTCTGTTAAGTTTGTTGTGTTTCCTTGGGTTATAGTGACAGCACAGTTTTTAGAAAAGTAGTTTGGGGTTATTTCATGCTAGTAAAAATGATTTCATCTTGTTTCAGAAATCCATCTTGTGCGATATATGAATTGATATTCTGTTAGAATAATTTTATTTTTAAAAATTCAGACTTTGCAGTATAATTAAGTATATATAGCGCTTTAATCTGTTTTTTTGAAGTCTGTCTCTGTGGGATTGTCCAAGAATCATCAAAAACAAAAAATCATCAGAGCTACTATAGATTGAAGTTCCATTTTTATTGAATATCTTTTCTTACCATCTGTTATTACTTTCTCTCCTTTTATACTTTATATCTTTATGTTTAAAAATAACATCATGGTGGTAGTAAGGGAGTGAAAGGGAGAAGGAAGGGATTCACGTGTTGGAATATTTGAGTAAATCCTGGTATATTACTACTATTAATTTAACATCTTTTAAATCTATATTGCTAATAAATCCAACCACTATTCTCTATTTCTTCCTATTATTTGACCTTTGTGTATTTTACTTCATTACATTTTTCAAAGGTAGGTAAGTCAGAAGTGGATGTGGGGAATTAGTTTACTTTTATATAAGATGGTTTAATAATAATAATACCTAACATTTGCTGAGGACTGATCATATACCAGATACTGTAGTAATCCTCCACCCTACTCCCTCTTTAAAAAAATAAGTTACTTTTAACTTTTCATAACTCCTGTATTACTCAAAATGAATCTGAGGCACAGAAACCTTAAGTAATTTACCTGTGATCTTACAGATAGTAAGTGGAATAGGAATTGAACCCAGACAGCCTGAATTAAGAACTAGTGTCTTTTCTGAGGTCTGTAAAAGAGCATTTAGTTGAGGTACAAATGGAGTAGTTATAAAAACATTTGATCATTAGATAGCATAGTTGGGAATGTGATATTCTAATCTTATACCAAAATGGTCATGTGTCGTTCCATACCGTAGTGTTATCTGTGGGAAGCCAGGCATATATCCACTTACTAACTCATGTAACTGAGTTCATTCACATTAAATATTACATTTAACAGTCCTTTTCTTTGTACTTTCATTTAGGTGTGAACAATTTTCCTTTTCAAGCTTGTGCAAGCGCATTGGCATTAATCTTGTCAGTTACAGTGTAATAGTGTAGAAGTTAATAAAATGTTTGAAGGTTATTTTACCTCGAGGAAATTGGTATTTAAAAAGATCAAACAAAAAGAAAAAAAATTAGAAGCAGCAAATCAATAAGTACACTGACAGCATGTGTATGTATGAACTGCCAGTATATGTTTGTTTTGCTGTTCTCTATTTTGGTTTGCTTTTTTTCCCACCAAATTGAGTACTATGACACCTGCTGTGGGAAAAAAAGAGTGTATGCTCTGCATTGAGAGTGAAGTTGGAGAAGTACATAGTGGTTTTCTTTACTATTTTTTTTCTTTCCTAACTAGTCTCTCCAAATCTACCTAAAACATTTGGCTTACCGCATCTCAGGTTTTTTTCATTAAGCAACAAATATCTTTTTGATTGTTTCACTTGGTTTGATCAGTGTTAAGAGAGATGAGCCCATAGACTCAGTCTCTGTGCTCCAGTGCCGCTTTTATGCCAAACAAGGCTGCTGTTAGAAAAATGACATCCACTTTTTCCTGCTGACAGGCAGTTGCCATTTATCATGGCCAAAGTGTACAATGGGAGTAGAACACTTCGTTAAACCTTACTATATTTTTATTATTTGGATACTGAGGAAAGTCATTTTTTATTTCATTCTACTCTGATTTCCTTAATAAGGATTTATAGAAATCTGAAGGAATACAGCATATTTTGAGACAGTTGACTTAATATGATATAGATGCTTTTCAAAGTGAATAGTCTCGGTGTTACTTTTTTCTCCTAGATTATTTGTACCCAAAGATCATAAAAAGATTAGCCAGAAAAGTTGTTTGAAAAAAATTATAGCACTAAAGATTTAGTATTTTTTTAAAAATGGGGTAAAAGAGCTATTTATCTGTATAAGAATGAAAATAGTATACTTTCAGAAAATACCCTTCTTAAACAAACATGGAGATTCTCTCTGTTTCACATTTTAATGTTATCATATTTAATTGTTAGTTATCAGTGTTTTTGAAATTTGTCATTCTGAATGTTAGAATTATTTTTAAATTAAGTTTTAACTATAAAAGTAATATGTGAATACTTTTTGTTCTAATAAATTAAAAATAGAATTAAAGTCTTCTTTAACTTTTCTCCCAACATTCCCCTTCTCCAACCCAATTCACATGCCTTGAATCTATCTTTATTATGAGGGCACATATTTTGAACTTTGATTATCTGACATTTCTATAGGTATATCTGTCAAAAAAAATAAGAAAAAAATTGAAGAATGAGCCATATGGAAAAGCAGTATGGAGATAGTTCAAAAAACATAGAAATATTCAAGTATTAATAAATAAAAGAGGAATGATCTGGTTTTAGAAAATTCTTCACATGTTGTTTCCTGCTCCAGAGATAAGACTTTGTAACATCTTCTTAGATTGGCTCACAAATATCCCATCTCCAGTATTTAAGCATCTCAGTAGCCATTATTCTCTTTTATTACTGGGTACAAATAGGAGGACTAAGTCTAAAGAAGAAAAAGGGTTGAAAAGCATATTTCTATTTAACCTTTACCTGTTATTTACTGTGTATTTTATATTTATTCAATTGTCGTAGCTACCCTGTGAAGCAGTAACTAATATCATTGCCATTTACAAATGAGAAACTGAGGCAGAGAGTTTAAGTAACCTATCTAATAAGGACATACAGCTTCAAAGTGGTAGAGACAGGAATCAAATTTAGCTAGCTCCTGAGCCCATACTTTAATTACTTTATTAGGCTGCCTTTCTAGACAAGATTACTAGTAGTTGTTCCTGGTATTTCTTGGGCTAGAGTCACAGTATCTTCATGCTTCCAGCAGCTTAGTGACTAAGGATTTGGTCAGGAAAATGGAAGTCACTCTATGGAGGATTATGGCCTTATACTACTGTTGGCATAGCTGAGGGCGTGGATATCAAGAAAGCTGTCACCATAGGTCAGAGGAGCTCTACTGAACATCAGAGAAACTGTCAATGAAATATCTATCCTGAAGCACCAAGCAGGTGGTAGGAGCTGACATTAGGTCAGAGAACTTGACAGTGAAGCTCTCAGCGTGAACATCACTGGTGAGTGGGTAGAAAAGTGAGAGTTTGTGGGGAAGTCTGCAAAGCCTGCCAGGACTGTGAAGTGGGAGCTGATGGAAAGGTCAGCAAAGCTACAGCATCTGAAAAAGCCAAGCATCTGACTCCCATGACCTCCTGAGAAAAAATGGCCTTCACTTTACTTATCTGCTTCAAATATGAGGTTACAGACATGGAACTCTCCAGGGAAGGGGGACTGCGGGGAATGTGGTTTCCACCCTTAGAGTAAGCAAGGGTGGTGGGGGTGGTGGTGTGTGCCAGACTGACCACAGACAATCTAGCATAGTAACCAACTGCAGCTTAAAAAGTGCTTAATGTAGTGCTTACTTGGCACACGGTGGGTGCCCTAAAAAGCAACATTTTCAGACTCCTTTCCCCACCCCCACTCCTGCCCCCTTTCCTTTCCTCTTAGAGGACTGTGATACCGTCTTCATCCATATTCTCCCAGCTCTGAGCCCTCTGCAAGGCAAGCTTGAAGTTCTTAATAAAACGGTTATATGCATCACTGACAGCATAAATACAGACCTGAAGAGTTATAAAATACCAAGAGGATAACCTCAGTGTAGGGCAAAGAGGGTGAACGTGGGCTTTTTACAGGCTTAGCAGTATTTAAGAGAGAGAGAGAAGTTTAACTCCTTCCCTAGCTTGCTGCATATCCAGTGGAGCCCTCACAGTGTTTGCCGTTGATCTACAGGTGAGTCACAGGTTTTTTCTCACCCTTGTATTTCTTTTCATTTCTTTCTTTTTTTAGTTAATTAAAAGGAAGCATGAGAGAAGTAGAGAATCTTAAAAGATAAAGGTTCTTGTGATAGATGTCAGCGTTGTTAACTCAATGACTCTCTTCCTCTGTTCCTCTTATAAAAGCTACACAAATGAATATAGGGCTTTTCTCATTAGAGATTTTGACAAAGAGAGTCCCTTTTATTTTGATTACATTAAGCAATTCTTTCTTCCAGAATTCCTACAATTTATACCATCCATTGCCAATGTATATTTCAGAAGTCGGCTTTGATGTAATTTATTTATTTTTTAGTGGTTGAGTCTATGCTTTGGATCCATATATTCAGTATAAATGGTATAATACCACTTTATAAAATAATAACTGTCATGTGTCTAATTATACATTCTGGAGAAAGCTAGCAGTTTTCTCTAATGGTTTTAACTTCTGCGTTAGCCAGTAATAATAATTGGGGATAATTTTTAAATATAGTTTTCATTTACTGTAGGAATGAAAATGTTTTGTTTGGGGAACTGGGATCTCATTTATCATAATATAATTCAGCTTCTTTTGCTCTGGGAGAATTGCTTTACTTCTCCTGCATGAAAGCCTTTTTATAGGTATTAGTTTTATATACCTAGCGCACCTTTAAATGTAAAATGACCATACTTCATACATACTATTTTCCTTTGATTCCTATATTAGATAAAATATTTTTTCTCCAACTTCTTAAAATGTTACGTGGTTCTAATCTTTCAACTATGAATTTTTATTATAGTACTTTCTTTCTACTAGTTTAAAATAGTACCTTTTTCCTTCCACTTTTCCAGTTTGTTTCTATGGCATCAAGCCAGAACAACTTGTAATACCACTGACCTTGTAGGTTGCTGTTTTAGTGATATGTGATGCATTCACTGTCTAGTATCACACAGTCTGTTTTATGATGTTATAGTATTCTAGTTTTAAGACTTAATTGCTTTGTTTTTTACACCTTTACGGATCCCAGTAATTCTGTATTTATTTCATCTCCCCTGATTTTGCTAATTTTCAGCTTTATCTCACATCACTTAGAGGGTAGATAGTGACTTGTAATGCATACAACACAATTCTCAGCCTCAGTGGTTTGATCTTTATTTTGTCCTCTTGGGAAAACCTTCAGAGTCCAGTGAAGGGAAGACAGTACTTTAAGATGAACGTCTGTTTATAATGTATAGAAGCATGAATTGATGTTATATTTTCTTCACAGTTGTCAAAATTGTAGGTAATTATCTTTTGTGTGAGTGCTTTATATTTATTCCTGAGTTTAATAGTTAAGCAGTAAAAATTGCCTGCATGGGAATCCACGTCTTTCCATACTCTCTGGTCTTTGTGACTCCTTGTCCTACTCTTGAACCATGGATCAGGTTAATTTTTTCAGTATACACCTGTTGAGCAACTAACGAGGTAAGGCACCGGGCAGTAGATGCTGAATAGAACACTAAAGTGAAGACATGGTCTATGTCCTCAAAGAACTATGGTGATAGAAAGTTGACCCTCAAATAATGTAATATAAACTAGAAGGTAGAGTGTCCATATGAGAGGTACATTAAATTACCCTAGAGGTAACATAACTGAAATGGAAGAGGAAAGACAGAAGATTGAGGTGAGCAACAAAACTAGAAGTTGACTATTAATACTAGTAGGAAAGTATTCTACTGGCTGAGAAAGTCTTTATTTTCCACTGCCCCAAACCTTTGTATTAAGAAGTTGAAATTTTTAAAGTAACAGCAAGCTGAACACCTGTAAAAGCATTGGAGCCTTTAGCATAAAATTTAGTGTAAAATTTTTTTTGTTTGTTTGTTTGTTTTTTTGTTTTTGTTTTATTTATTTATTGGCTGCGTTGGGTCTTCGTTGCTGCTCGTGGGATTTCTCTAGTTGCGGTGAGCGGGGGCTACTCTTCGTTGCGGTGCGCAGGCCTCTCACTGCGGTGGCTTCTCTTGTTGCGGAGCACGGGCTCCAGGCACACAGGCTCAGCAGTTGTGGCACCCAGGCTTAGTTGCTCCGCGGCATGTGGGATCCTCCCGGACCAGGGCTCGAACCCATGTCCCCTGCATTGGCAGGCGGACTCTCAACCACTGCGCCACCACGGAAGCCCTAGTGTAAAAATTTTGAACCACATTTAGATATCATCTAACACCCGTATTTGTCTTTCTTACAATATGTTTTTATGATAGGCATCTTGATGGCTGGCAACAGCTTCTTGCATTAGTAACTTGGCAAAATTTTAAAGAAGTTAATTGGATCAAATCTTAATAGCTTAGTGTTAGTACAGATTCACTTATCAATTAAGGTTATTGATGATTAATGACTTAGAGCACCTTCAGCAAAAAGTCACTTAATATTTCATTCATTCAGTTTTTTCAGGTAAATAGGTGTGAACATTTTTTAAGATAGCTCATTTCTCTTTAAATTTTTCCTGTGTTAAGGAAATTTTGATCATTAGTATATTGATCGATTGGTGGTTTTTTTTAACTTAAATAACTCATATTTATTTAATTAGAAATATATATGGATATAACTTCTAATTATACTTGAGAAAATAATCAACCATTTAAAATGTAATGTATTTTCCTCTCTAGGACAATTTTTTTGTAGCATTATTCCCTGTAAAAGATAAATGGTACAAAATCAAATTCTTAAGTGTTTTAGACAGCATCAAAACCTGTAAGATAGCCTAGTGTGTGGTGGAAAGTACCTGGACTAGCACATGATAAATTCAAATTCTAGTCCATACTCTGGCAATAACCCTGTATGTGGCCTTGGATAAGTAATTTAACTTACCCTGTTTGCGCTCAGTATCCTCTTTTATAAAATAAATTAGATGATCTGCAATCTTTTCTAGAACCAAAAGTCTCTTTCTAAATTTCACAATTGTATTCATTTTTTATCCCTAAGACTGTTTACGGGAGGGTTAAAATATACACATCGACATTCAAATAATCTGGAAACGGTAATACTTTGTAATTATACTATACTTCAGGGTTTTAATTTATTTGTGTATTTATTTTATCATTTTAATCATTTTAAATGTACAGTTCAGAGGCATTATGTACATTCACAGGGTTGTGCAACCATCACCACCATCCACTTCCAGAAGTTTTTCATCATCCTAAACAGAAACTCCATACCCATTAAACGATAATTCCCTGTTCCTTTTTATGCCCAGCCTCTTGCAACCACCATTCTATTTTCTATCTCTGTCAGTTTGCCTTTTCTGCATACCTCATGTAAGTGACTGGCTTATTTCACTTAGCACAATATCCTCAAGCTTCATCCACGTTGTAGCATGTGTCAGAATTTCATTCCTTTTTAAGGCTGAATTACATTTCTTTGTATGTCTGTACCACATTTTGTTTGTCCATTCATCTGTTGGTGAACACTTGGGTTGCTTCCACCTCTTGACTGTTGTCAGTAATGCTGCTATGAGCATGGGGTATACAAACACCTGTTTGAGTTCCTGCTTTCAGTTCTTTTGGCTATAAACATAAGAGTATAATTGCTGGATCATATGGTAATTCTGTGTTATACTCTTTGAGTGACTACCAAACTGTTTTCCACAGCACTACACAATTTTACATTTTCACCAGCACTACACAAGGATTCTAATTTCTCCATATTCTTTTTTTTTTTTTTTTTTTTGCGGTACGCGGGCCGCTCACTGTTGTGGCCTCTCCCGTTGCGGAGCACAGGCTCCGGACGTGCAGGCTCAGCATCCATGGCTCACGGGCCCAGCCGCTCCGTGGCATGTGGGATCTTCCCAGACCGAGGCACGAACCCGCGTCCCCTGCATCGGCAGGCAGACTCTCAATCACTGCGCCACCAGGGAAGCCCTCTCCATATTCTTGCCAACACTTTTTTTTTTTTAATTTTAATTTGTTGATAATAGACATCCTAATGGGTGTGATGTTGTATCTCTTAGTTTTGGTTTGCATTTCCCTAATGACTAATGTTGAGCACCTTTTCATGTGTTTATTGGCCATTTGTATATTTTCTTTGGAGAAAAGCTTATTCAAGTCCTTTCTCATTTTTTGATATAGTAGTTTGTCTTGGCATTCTTGTGGAAAATCTGTTAGAAATGTGAGGTATAGGGGTTTCCCTGGCAGTCCAGTGGTTTAAGACTCCGCGCTTCCACTGTAGGGGGCGTGGGTTCGGTCCCTGGTTGGGGAACTAAGATCCCGTATGCAGCGTGAGATGGTAATACTTTGTGATTTTATTTTACTTTACTTTAGGGTTTTTAGTTTTGTTTTATTTTTAAAGATCACATTGGTTGGTAACCTTTATTTTTTCCCTTTTTGGCACTTACCTTTATTATAATCATTGTCTTCTGAAAAGATCGTATGAATGATTACAAGAAACATTTGTGATCAAGTGGGCCACCAGATGTATATACTGCAGGGTGATTTATTTTCAAGATTTTATTTTTTTGAAATTTTCCTTTTGCTTCATTTACAAGTGACATTTGATTGGCTTAGCCCATTTTCTTCATGATAGAAACTTCCCAAAGATAAAATATTGTTTAAGAATAATAGAGCCATGCTCTCTGAACACTTTATGAACTTTTAAACAATAGCACACTTTTTACCCTATTACTGGTCTAAGGCTGGGTAGGCAGGAGTGAGGCGGATTCTGAAGGAAGGAATACAGTCAGACTGTCTCACTAATTAAGTTTTGAGGATCCTCATTCATTCAGTTTATTTTTAAAGAAAGGAATGAATAGTTTTAAAAATAAACCATTTGCCCTTCATTGTATTTTCAATTTGTTTAGTTTCTTTGAATCTAAGACTGAGTCTTCTCATAGCCTTCAACTACCTTGTAAAATATCTCTGATAGACAGTTTTCCCTATGGTCAGCCATGTCAGATAATTTCTTAGATATTTTCTCTGAGCCCTCTCTGCTCCAGCTCTAATGTGAATTGGTTTTTTTATGTTATCCTTGAACTTTATTTCATCATCATCCTGGTAATTCCTTTTAACCTTTGGTGGGTGGAATTTTCTGTTGCTTGCATTTCAGTTTCTTTTTTCATTTAGTCCCTGATCTTGACGGGGCAATGCTTTCAATGACTTATTGAGTAAAGATTAATGAGAGGTAAATTTTTTGAGATGTTACATGTCTAAAAATTTTTTAATTTCTTATACTTTATTAGTTATTTGGCTGTGTATAAAATACTGCTTATTTTTTAAAGCTTCACTCTACTGACTCCTGGCTTCCAGTATTGCTTTCTGCATTTCTAACTTTTTTCTCCCCTTCTCTTGAAACTCTTAGGATTTTCTCTTTCTGAGTTAGGATGAGTATGTACTTTCTCTGTTTCTTTTAATAGTAGATGTTCTTATTTCATGATTGCAAAGACTTCTTTTATATCTTTATGAATATTATATTTTCAAAATTTTTTTCTGTATCGTGCATTGTCTGTGTTTCCTGTGGTTTCATTATTTCTATTCATGGTCATCTCTTTCATGTTGATGCTTTCAGGTGCCTAAGGATCTTTGGATGTCCACTCCTATTTTGTTCTAAAAAAGGTAATTAAGTTTGTATAGGGCTGATAACCCCATTGTTTTCCCTGTAGTGTGATTTTATGATCAGGGGGCTTTTTCTTTGGGAACCTTCTTAATGTCAGTATCTGTAGGTTTTTTTCTACAATAATTCAGTAGAAGTATTCTCTCATCTCCTAACTGATAGGTATAATTTTGACTGTCAGACTCCTGGACAGGTGAGGAGAAAGGGGCTAAAGGTCTCATGGTTTAGAAAGCAGAATTGCATTTAAGCTTCCTGGTTTCTGTTTGCTACCTCATTGCTCCCTTCTCTGTGCCTGATAAACCCTTGTACAGAGTCTGTCTGGTTCTTTTTCTCCAGAGGATATGCCTACTGTGTCCTATGGGAGAAGGGTAATCTCTTGACTGCATAGAGAGGGAGTGAAATCCTTATACTTTTATGTTATTGAAGTTTAACCCAAAGTAGCATTTTGTTTCTTACCTATGCACGTTTGTGTGATTGTAATATACTTAGGGATTTTGTTTTTCAAGTGTTACTACTGTTAAATGCCCCATTTCCATCTATAGGATGATAGTTTCAATAAAGTCATTTAGTGTATAAATTTGATTTCCACAGTGTTGAGTATTGTAGGCAAAATAATGCCCCCCCCACAAAGATATCCGTGTCCTAATCCCCAGAACCTGTTTATGTGTTACCTTACATGGCAAAAGGGGCTTTGCAGGTATGATTAAAGTTGTGGACCTTGAGATGGGAAGATTAAGCAGTATTATGTGGGCTCAAACTAATTACATGTGGACCTAAAAGGCGAGGACCTTCCCTGACTGTAAGTAAGAGGGAGATGTGACTACAGACAATGGGTCTGAGATATACAGCATCCCTGCCTTTAAAGATGGAAGAAGGGGGTCTTGGACCAAGGAATGTTGGCAATCTCTAGGAGATGGAATAACCAAGCAAACTGATTCTCTTCCTAGAGCCTCCAGAAAGGAATGCAGCCTGCCAACACCTTGATTTTAGCCCAGCGACACTTGTGTTGTATCGCTGTGTTTTTTTTTTTTTTTTTTTTTTTTTTTTTTTTGCGGTACGCGGGCCTCTCACTGTTGTGGCCTTTCCCATTGCGGAGCACGAGCTCCGGACGTGCAGGCTCAGCGGCCATGGCTCACGGGCCCAGCCGCTCCGCGGCATGTGGGATCTTCGCGGACTGGGGCACGAACCCGTGTCACCTGCATCGGCAGGCGGACTCTCAACCACTGAGCCACCAGGGAAGCCCTCACTGTGTTGTGTTTTGTTTTGTTTTGTTTTGTTTTGCGGTATGCGGGCCTCTCAGTGTTGTGGCCTCTCCCGTTGCAGAGCACAGGCTCCGGATGCGCAGGCTCAGTGGCAATGGCTCATGGGCCCAGCCGCTCCGCAGCATGTGGGATCTTCCTGGACTGGGGCACGAACCCGTGTCCCCTGCATCGGCAGGCGGACTCTCAACCACTGCGCCACCAGGGAAGCCCCTCACTGTGGTTTTGATATGCATTTCTTTGTTGGCTAATGGTACTGTTGATATTGTAAAAGAAAAAAAAAATGGCGCAGGCCCTTTTCCCTTTCTGCTATCTATGCTATGTTACATAGTGCAAAAACGATGTTCTAATTGGACTCTTTAACAAATGAAAAATGACAGAGATTGTAGATCTGTTGTAAAGTGTTAATTAATCCTCTGTCATTATTGCCATCATCCCTCAATTTTAGCTCATGAACTAAGAAAGCAAAACCTAATGTGATACTATGATGAAGTTCTAGAAAAGCACTCTGAGGAGTAATTAATTGAAACATTGTACACATAGCACTATTTTATTTTGCTGCCCTTATCACAAGTGTAATTACCTTTTTTTGGTATGTTTATTAGTTTAATAAATGAATAAACAGACTCTTTACATAATAAAGACCTGGTCATTTATCTTTAAATATTTAAACTTCTGTTACATGAATTCTAGGATAAGTTCAGATAGTAAAACTGGGACCAACAATTAGAACTGTGTCATATGGAACATGCTTCCTTGTTATCCAGAATAATTGAGGCTATATGACTATCAGGGATATTTTTGGAAGAGTTTTCTGCATGCGGTAGAGAGTATTATATGAAATAATATTTGATTTTAATTTTAAGATGCTTGTGAAATAATCATGATTAAATTCATTTGACCTCAGTATGTTGCGGGTTTCTTCTTTACGTTTCTAGTCCAATAGCCATCTTTATTCTCACAGTTACTCAGCAGCCTGGTTATCTAGGTACCTCATGCCTTCACTTAGAGTTCCAGTATCTTTTCTCGATCCTGTGTTCAGTTATTTTAGTAATGCTTTTGCTGCTGTCCTTGATTCTTTTATCCTCTTGCCAATCTGAACTCTTTCTTTTTCCATTCCTGCCTGAGGGTTGCCAGAGTCACACATAAGTGTGTTCCTTTGAGAATTTTTTTTTCCAATTTGTTAGGCATTTTCTCCATATGCATCTTTAAGGTGAATGTAGTTTTATATCATTATTAAGGGCATTAAAATTATGATTGATTCTTAAATTTAAGAACAGTTTTGATTATAGTGAGATTTTGAAAGATCTGAGCAGTATGTGACTGTTTTTATCCTTCACTTTAGTTGCACTTACCGTATTTATAAATCATTATCCATTTAATTATTTGTTTGGTATCTGTAGACTCATGGACCTGAACCCAGGTGGACAGGAGCTGTCCTGTTCACCACTATATGTTCATTACCTACCACAGAAGGTACTTAGTTTGTATTTCACAAATGAGTTCTTTTCTCTTCCACTGTGGCTATGCATCTGAAGACAGTGTACTTTGAAAGAGTCTTTTTTTCTGGCCCTTTATAGTTAGGAAGGGAATTAGTCCCTTTCTCCTTGTATATTAATCATATTTCATTGGTGAAACTGTAGAATTACTCTAAAGGTAGCCTGGGATACTTCTTTTTAAGTACCTTGTTAGACATTTTCTCTGCATTTTTTTTTTTTTAATGTGGAAACTTTTCACTTGCTTTTAGAGAAGGAAATTACTTTTTTTTTTGTTTTGCGGTACGTGGGCCTCTCACTGCTGTGGCCTCTCCTGTTGCGGAGCACAGGCTCCGGACGCGCAGGCTCAGCGGCCACGGCTCACGGGCCCAGCCGCTCCGCGGCACGTGGGATCCTCCCAGACCGGGGCACAAACCTGTGTCCCCTGCATCGGCAGGCAGACTCTCAACCACTGCGCCATCAGGGAAACCCAGGAAATTACTTTTGAAGAAAATATAAATTAGCTTAATGTTCCCTTTGAAGTTACTTTAAAATTGACCTTTGTACTTTTTGGCATATTTTCTAATAACTTTAATGTAACTTGAAAGCTTTCAGATTTTCTTTTCATTTTCTTTTCACTCTATGTCATCTAGTGACTTTTCATCTTTTATACAAGTGCCAAAGGGACTTGTTGAGACTATCTTTCCATAGTCTTTTACACAGTGTATCATCTTCTACTCTCTTTGAAGTTGTCAGATCTTTCTTCCTGTCTCATACATTTTTATATTGTTTTGTATCTCTCCTTTTTTGGGAAGATAAATGCAGTAAAAAGTCAAAGTACTTTTTAGTAGCTTTGACTGAAACCATATTGTTTTTCAGGATGCAACTTTTCTTATAGATCGTTTTTTTTGGAAATAGACTTAAACACATCGTTAATCTGTTTTCCATTTTATTTAACAGTATAAATCAATAGCCTGTTAAAAGTGCAGTCTTCATTTGAGAGATAATCAAATATCCTAGAGTCTGCTTTCGTTATGTTTGTTTTTAAAATATTTTTTAGATGCTAGTTCAGTAGAAATATAGAAACGTTTAGATTCAGCCCTATTGAAATGACTAAAGTGTACCAGGCATTCATGATGCCCATGTCTTAATTTACTTGTTATCTTTATACTAATTGTTTTGATTAAATTAATGCAGTTCTGGGAAGAAAGGGTTATACATGGGGGCTTTAGATATCAGAGTTATTATTGAGTTTATTATCAGACCCAAGGTGACCTCTGAAGTACTAAACAGATTATATAACCTGTGTCTGTCACAGAACCTTAGAA
Source organism: Lagenorhynchus albirostris (assembly GCF_949774975.1). Classification (NCBI taxonomy): domain Eukaryota; kingdom Metazoa; phylum Chordata; class Mammalia; order Artiodactyla; family Delphinidae; genus Lagenorhynchus; species Lagenorhynchus albirostris. The sequence continues at coordinate 63,820,001 of NC_083102.1, forward strand.
GAAACCCTAGCAAAAATTTTTGTGGTGAACTAAACCATACTTAAGTCACTTTGGCTCACTTGGAAGAGATCTACTGTGGGTGTCCTTAGGGCAAGTAATCGTATTCAGAACCCAAAGGCTCCTGCTATGCTTTTTGCCTCCTGGAAATTCATCATTTTTATTTATTTCCAGGAGCATGGAATAAAGGAGACAGGGACGAGGCAGAGCTTCAGGATTTTACTTATTTTGAATATACCGTTATCTATGAGAAGAGTTTTATAGAAACATTTATTATGTAGGATGTATCTTTTATATTTTTAGGCTTGTGGTTATTTTAATTAATAGTGTTAAGCCAATTAGATCATGATGTTCTTTTTATTTTCCACCTATTTTCCTAACCCTGTTAATATAAATTAGGTTAGATAAAAAGAAACTCTACAGCCAACTGACAAGAAGGGAAAACACTCATTTTGGGGGATCACCATTCTATCTGTTGTATGCCGATAGCCCAACGGAAACTGGTGGTGCTTTTGTTCACACTTTGTTTATATATGTAACATTTTTCTTTTGAATATTTTATTAGCTTTAATATATGATTGTTTTCAATATATTGTTTTATAATTGGAAAACAAATACTTACTTTTTAAGGAAATACATATACTGCATGTATTTCATTGAAGCATTTTGAACAGCTGCCAGACAGCCCCAACATTTATTCCTCAGCATAAATCTGAAGATATTTTAGCTTGATAGGTTTTCAAGGTTTGGCTGTTGTCCTAATTAACATTGAATTTGGAATTTTCTCATAAATAAGCATGTTCTCTTTTTATATATAAATTACATAGGAGGGTATATTTTTGTTTCATCTAACCATGTATGGCTTATTTATTGTCATTTGTATAAATATTGATTTGTCATCAAAAAAATAAGTGTTGAATTTAGAGAAATCAGTGTACAAATGAATATGTGAAATCCATCTTAGTGATCTCAAAGATGCTGAGACACTGTCTTTTAGTTTTAAATTTAGTTCATTTGTGAAATGAATCATTCTAACCTTGGAAAAATCATCATGCATCTGACTTAATTATAAATTAAAACAACCCAGCTCTAAACAATTAATTAAAATTTGTTGCATGTTTTCTAGTCCAAATGAGTGAAATTATTGAAACATTTAATTATTTGTTTTAGGTGAATAAACTATTAAAATGATGCCTATAGTTAAAAATGTTTTATTCTCTCCTAACTTAGATACATTGTCTCTAATATCATGCCACTCTTTGTGGATGATTTTATCACATCCTGTTTTCAAGTAAATGTACCAAAGACAGATAAAGAGCCAGATGATCTAAGCAGCTCAGATTGTCATTGTTCCCTAAGAAAATAAAGTTCTTAAAAACTAACAAAGAAGAAAAAAATAGGAATGTGTCAAGATTTGGAATGATTTTCAAACTTTCTTTTACTTTTAACAGTTTAATAATTGCAAAAGGAAGCACAATTTGGAAATATACCGTCAATCATTTGGAATGTCTAGATAATTTATCTGTGTTAAGTTCTAAAGCACATACTTGTTAAATAATGTTTTTCCTTCTTCCACACCCTGTGTTCTCCCTTCTGCTTTATTTATCTTGTTTCTAAAATAGTGTCAGCCTCAATGTATACCATGAAATGACAACCTGGTTACAAATACTTCTGTACATCTAAGATGGGGCAAGCTCTTTGATTATTGAAATTATTATTTGATTATTGAAATCTGTTGGATGAGCCAAGCATGTTTTTTTTCTTTTTTCCATCGTTTCTCCCTCTTTTTAACTCCCCTTATATTTTCTGATTCATTCAGGGATACCATGTTTAAGATATCTTATCTGTTATGATCGTAGGCAGGTATGAGTTATAACAGTTACAGTTGCTGCCACTTCATTAAAACTAGAAAAAACCCCCACAACTCTCAGCATTTTCTTGGTTGGGGAGCTTGACATTGTGAAACATTGTGTTTGGATTAAATCCTCTTATTTTCAATTTTTGGAAATACTAGTTGTGTGATAAATGCTAAGGCTTGCTGCAAGTTATTTCGGTAATGGATCATGTTAGTCATTGTATGTATAAGGTACCAAATTGGATAGAATATAGTGTCAGTTTGAAGTATTGAGGTCTCCTCTCCATTGGGTAAATTGTCTCATTTACTTGTTTCAAAATATAAAAACTCTTCATTTATGCGTCACGGTATTACAGTTTATTTACATATTCAAGTGAGAATAAGAGATTTGCTTTCTTATGATAATTTGCTCATCTCTATTTGGGATTAAACTATTAATCTTGGATTTGTCATGCAAGAAAAATCACTGAATTGAGAGTTGAGAGACCTGGGTTGAAGTTTACCTCTGTTAGTTTTCAGCTGTCTGATCATCAAGTCATTTCCCTGGCCTGCTATCTCAGAGCTCTGAGATGCTGTAATTTCGTATTGCTTGTAACAACTCTGGTTTTCTGGCTAGAATTTGTTTATGTTGCTTATGTTTAGTTATTTAAAATTACTGCAGGAATACATCAGTGATTACCTTTTTGTAATATTGATACATGCATTTAAAATGACTGTTTTAGATAATTATATTTTTATTCATTTAAAAATATTACTTTAATAAAATATAATAAAAGGAATTTATAAATGCAGAGGTATGTAACTATGTCATTGTGTGATAGGATCATTCTGTGGCATTATGCTTTTTGATGCTAACTGCAGTATGGGTTTGAAGAACTTCCAATTGACGGAATCAAACCAGATGTTCAAAGATTTAAAATATTAATCAGAAATGGTAAATAATTATATATCTTCAAAAGAATTGAAAACATGAACTTGGAGCATTCACACATATACTTCAAAAATTAATTCAGTGATTAGATGATTCAAAAACTAGATGACTCAACAAAAGATGGGTTGAATGAAGAGAAATATGGAAATGTGTGAAGGCCTTTTGAGCATTCTTTAGATGTTTATAGAATTAAGATAAGTAATTTGAATATTTTCCCTTTGATATTGGTTATTAATTTTGATCACCTTTTTGAAATGGATGGCTATATGCATAAATTATGCAAATTGAAAATAGATTACCAGAGAAGGGAACAATAATTTACCCTTTTTGTCAGTTGTTTTATCATTTGTATTATCTAGCGTGTTCATCTGTGAGTTTCAATCAAAACACTTATTATTTATTTTATTAAAACAAATGTATTGAACTTTTATGTAATATGTATTGTATTAAATTTAAGTCTAGAAAGATGAATGTGACATGGTCCTTACCAGTTTTGGGATAAATTGCACTGGGGGACAGAAATTGAAGCATGAGGAAAGGAGTGTCACAGAGGGGAAAGATGACTATACAAAGGGCTAGCCATAAGGTTTTAATTAGGACTTGGAGAAGTGTTGTCAATATTAAGGGCTGTTTTCAAACTTTAACGTGTGTATGACTTACTTGGGGATCTTTTTAAATGGCAGGTTCTAATTCAGTATGTTGTTCCGGGCATGAGATTCTTCATTTCTAACTAACTCCCTGGGGATGCCAGTGCTTATGAACCATGATTGATATTTTGAGGAGCAAGGCTTAGTACTAATTCTTTGGAAGTAAGAACAGATGTAGGGCCTGCATTTAAAACTTTTTCCTAGGTAGAGTCTTACTTTTTCTTCCTTATTTCTTCCATAATGTAATTAAAACATACTGATTGGCAATATAAATGTAAATAAATAGGTAGTCTATAAATTTACTTATTTTGAACGGCTAATTTAGTCAACTCTTGGTTATCTAGGGGCAGATTAAACAGAGTGCAGTTAGCCTGGGTACTGAATAACAAGTGACTCGGTATTGTAGAGAATTGAAATGACAGTAATTTAGAAAAACATTAATGTTTTTTATATTGGACAGCAATTCTCTTTAGAATTATTTGGTACCTACTCTAACGTGGGAATGATCTTTGATCTCAACAGTCAGGTAAAGTAATTTTGGGGAGTGGTGCCTGCTTTTTCTTCCAGTCTCTCTAAAGAGCAGTGATCTTCACATGGGGATTATAAACCTCCAGAGGCTGTGCTACATGGGTGGAGATTTTTAACATACTGGCTGCAAATCCTGTTGTACTTACATTACTTTCAAACATATGGATGTCATCTTTCAAATGGGAAATGTGTTCCAAAATACAGGATATAAATTTTAAGGAAATAAGCTTGAGTCACTTATACCATGTTTTTTTTAGTTAGTTGTATTTTAACTAGGATTGGGAGACATCTGAGACCTTTGCCTCCCACTTATTTACAGCTGTTAAAGATTGTTTCTTTATGTTATTCAAACATGTTTGTGCACGCACGCACATACACACAGAGGCAAACAATAGATGTGAGTCCAGGTTTAGCATTTTAGCTCTAGAAGTCGTGTAAGTTATGAAAATTTAAATGTTCTGCATAAATCATCATTGTGTGATGTGTATGAGGTGTTCAGAAATATTCAAGCTAATTTTGTAGAACTTATTTTTCTTATCAGATACCTGTGTTATTTAACAGTAAAACATTGTCACTGTTGAGTGTATTTAATTTGTCTTGTGTTTATTTCCTCTGGCATAAATTGTAATAAAGTGCAATAGAGCAGTACAGCATTAATTAGAAATGCTAATTTTCCAAGTGCTTAACCGAAGTAGTAACATTTAACAGAGAAAATTTATTTTTATTATTAATTAAACATTAGATATTTTTGTGGATTTTTCTCTTTTTTTTCTTTCTTTTTTTTTTTTTTTCTTTTTTTTTTTTAGAGAACCAGAGGACGAAAACGAAGCTTCATTCCTGAGGAAGAAAAACATGAGGTTGGAATAAGTTAAGCATATTTTACACAATCTAAATTTGAGAAACTTTCTTGCTTAAAATTATTTCTGTTTTCCTCATATCCTGATTTTATGTTTTGTTTCATCCTCCCTTGTATGGCAGGAGAGAGTTCCTAGAGAGAGGAGACAAAGGCAGTCTGTGTTACAAAAGAAGCCCAAGGCTGAGGATTTACGAACTGAATGTGCAACTTGCAAGGGAACTGGAGACAATGAAAACCTTGTCAGGTAAGCTGGATGCTGAGACCTTGGCTTTGGGGGATTAAGGCTCCATCTTCATCATTTTCTCATCACAGATATAATGGGGAAAACAAATCACAGCATAGAACCTTTCTTAAAGTCTTATTTAGTGGAAACAGTACTGCAGAAACAGATTTCATCCACTTAGTAACCTGCCACACATGGTTATTCTCTGGATTTAGATGTAATTAAGAGTGATTATCTGGATTTTGAACAAAAGAGAATTAATTTCCCATTGACAAGAGAAGTTGACCGTGCTCTGCATATAGAGGCCACAAAAATATATAATTTGATCCAAACCCTTTGTGCTAAGATTATTATGTTTTATCTCATAAAACAATAAAATTACTAAGTTCTGTTAGCATATTATAAAAGTTGAAGTTTATTAGAGATAATGATGACAGATACTTTTTCTTGACAAAAACTTCGTTAGCACTTCCTTATCATTTTCAAAACAATGTGTTAAATGCTTCTCTCTTATGAAATAAAGAAAGGTGAAAAGATGGCCTAGATAGACATTTTTTGTTTTTTGTTTGGTTTTCTTCTTTGCTTCTTTGTTTTGTTCTGTTACTTTTTTTTTTTTTTTTTAATCAGACATAATTCTAATCAGGAATCTCAGCTGATATGGCACAGTGGCTATTCCTGAGGGTCCAGAGACTGCTAATTTTAGCCATTTGCCTCTCTTGCTGAGATGAAGAAATTGCTCAAAGCCCTGGGTGAGATGAAGGAGTGGGGGGGCGATCAAAAGGAGACCTCATCTAAATAAAAGAGGTATCCTCTTTTCAAAGGACAGTGACACAAAGAATCTTTTAGTATGTTACAGGAACGCTTTCTGATTTCCTTCAAAAATTGTCTTTTGATAAAGCCCTATTGAACTAACTCATGGCACAGAAATTAAATGTTTCAAAAAGAGTAAGTTGATAAAATGCATATTAGTACTGTTACAGGATTTTAAATATTTGCTTCCAAAATCATGTCATTAAAAGTATAATTTGTTTGTTTTAATTCCTCAAGTAAAGGCACCTGGTTTTAAATTTCATGAGGTTTTTATAATGTCGCTGAGGAAGGTAATGAGAAAGTAAAAATTCCAGTAAAGAAATACAAAGTGCTTCAACAAAGTTGAGAAAGTCTATCATATTAGGCCACTGTTTTTTGAAGTAGTTTATGTAGAATATCATGAGAGCTCTCCTGGAGGTTAAACTCATTTAAGTTTAAGGTAAATTAGTTCTAATGTCAGAAGATACACATGAATAATTCTGACTGCAACATAATTTTCTGATTTATGTAAAAAAAAGAAAGCATAAGCATAACAGAGTGGAGTACATAAAACAACAAAAATAAACAGAAGAAAAAATTATAAAAACAGTCTTACGTAATGAAGAAAAATTCAGTCTAGAAGAAAATTCCCATGGGGGTTGAGGGTGGCATTATAGGGCATGATCATTTTGAAACACTAGTTAAAAACTTAAGAGACCTGGTTATACTCTTTAATTACTTAAACCTATGTAAATATCTACCTCTAATTTTTTTTTTTTTAAGATAGTAGCTTGATTCAGGCCTTGTTGCTATAGGCCCTATATGTTTTTGCCAGGTTTTTATTTTATTTTTTTGGTCATGTATTTGAAAGAAAGAACCTAGGAAATAAGTACAATTTTATTTTAAAAGCCACTTAATACAAGAGCATCTCCAAGACATCGTATTATATAGTTGTTTTAAAAAAAATAGGTATTGGGCTTCCCTTGTGGTGCAGTGGTTGAGAGTCCGCCTGCCGATGCAGGGGACACGGGTTCGTGCCCCGGTCCGGAAAGATCCCACATGCCGCGGAGCGGCTAGGCCCATGAGCCATGGCCGCTGAGCCTGCATGTCTGGAGCCTGTGCTGCACAACGGGAGAGGCCACAACAGTGAGAGGCCTGCGTACCGCAAAAAAAAAAAAAAAAAAAAAAAAAAATCTTTGATATTTGATCTTTGATTCTTGATAAGATTTTTAATTAATATTAGTCTTTCCTCTCATTTAATTAGTTCCTGTTATAAAATTTTCATCCTTAATTACATTATTATAACATTCCAGTGTCTGGGGTTTTTGTGAAAGTCTCGTGAAAGGTAAAGATATTTTTGTTACTCTAGAAATGATGGATATACAAAGTCTTTTTCCTTGGTTTTGCCTTGTTAAGAAGATAATATCACAGATTTTATGCAAAGGTTTTAAAAAGGTTATGAAGAGGGAATTAAATGTTTTATAAATATTATATATTAATAATGTTTCTGAGGATAAAACAAGCTGGATATAAAGCAGTGCCATCAAGTGTTTTATGGTTATAATATGATTGTTCTTTAAATATACACACGCACACACACACACACACACACACATATACACATTCAGTTTAAGCACTTTGCTCTTGGGATAAAGAAGAATTTTATGTAGAATTTCATGTGTTTAAAAAGGTACTCATAAGCTAATATCTGCCATTTCCCTTAACATCTCTTTTATTTAGTAATTGGCACCATCATTTTTGCAAATCTGCCCCCAAAGCCCACACTTTTATGATTAAGTTGCATCTTAAATATTATGTATACACGCTATTTTTAACTTTATTTTAAGACATTTTAAATTACACTTTATTTTCCCTAAAGATATATTTCAGTGCTTGATCATTATACTTACTATGTATGTCTATTAAGTTCTCTTATAAAATTAAACTTCTTGGATCATAATTTAATTAATTTACTTAATTTTTTATTGAATTTATTGTATTTTCTCAAGTTCCTCTGAACTAATATACATGACTCTTTAGAATCAGCAGTTTAGCAGTTTTGATTTTGAAACCACACTTCTCTATGTAATTCAGGCTGTATAAAAAATTTCTTTCTTATTTTTTTCCTTTCTATTTCAGTTATTTGTATATATGTATACATTAATTTACATGTATAATTTTTAATATCACTAGGAAATTGCATTCAATTTATCAGTTAACTGTAATAATAGGTTCCAAATGTTATTTTCTGTTTTGTCTTTAAGTTTTTCTCAGGCCTTTGGCAAGTAATTTAGTATTTCTGGGTCTTAGTTTTTCCATCTGTTGTACATGATAAGAATTGTACTATGCTCCATTACAAGCTTTGTGAGTAATTCTGTATGAAATAGTAGGGCAGTGGTATTACTTAGTAATTTAAAGAATACAGGACTTCCCTGGTGGCGCAGTGGCTGAGAGTCCGCCTGCCGATGCAGGGGACATGGGTTCGTCCCCCAGTTCGGGAAGATCCCACATGCCGCAGAGCGGCTGGGCCCGTGAGCCATGGCTGCTGAGCCTGCGCATCCGGAGCCTGTGCTCCGCAACTGGAGAGGCCACAACAGTGAGAGGCCTGCGTACTGCCAAAAAAAAAAAAAAGAAAAAAGAATACATATATGTGGGCTCTGAAATAAGGGTTCCTGTTGGTAAATATGATACAGTAATAATATAAATGCATATTTTTTACTTTTGAGAGAATGTGCATGTTTTTGTATTTAATTATTCCTGCAATATGGAGGACAAAAAATTTGAATTTGTTGAAACACGTTCCCTAAAACGATTAGACTAATAAACTATTTCCGCTAAACATGGGAAATATGAAAATTACCACAAGGTGTTAAAGGCAAAGATGGTTTACAGTATCATATGGATTTTTTTAAAAAAAATAGTGCTTCCTATTTTTGCCATCTACTTTTTAAACTTAATTAAAATTTGTCTGCAAAGTTTACAGTTGAAAATATATTCCTTTATGTTATTTAGTGCAATTAAATGCTGAAGGCCAAATTGAAACTGTCTTGGAATTGTGAGGTCTTTTGGGGTATTTATCTCCTTGCTGTGGATACTCATTGTTGGAGGTAGTTTTGAGCCTTTAGTGATATCTTACTTGGTTTTGCTTCCACAGTTCCTGGGACATTTAATGCTCAGTAAATGCTTGGTAAATGAATGACTATGCCACATAAGTAGTGACTGATTATTCTTTGCTGAATTAATTAAAAAAAAAACCTTTTACTATTATAATTTATTCCTAGAACAAATTGGTCACTCAGTGTAAGTATTTGATGAAGACGTTTAAAAGGCTTAATAAAGGAGGATTACTTTCCTGTCACTAAAGAATAGTGGATGAGTTTTTTCTGTGTATTAGATAAAGAACTAGGAATCACAGAGTTGAGATTAGTTGATACACTCATATGACAGTAGAAATGATTCTTCTTTTTGAACATATTTAATTTTCAAAGGATAGATTTTAGAGGTAGGTAGGCTTTTCTTCTCTATAATTCTTCATTAAACTATCAAATTAGGAATAAGACCAAACTTGTAGGCCTCAAATTTTATCTTAACTGTGTAAACTCATTGTGACACATTTTATTACTTAATGGGAGATAGGAAGGAGCAAAAAGGTCTCCTAAAACTAAGAACCTTAAAATCCATTGGTCCTCTTAAATAGCATCTTTAATTTTTATCTTGTATTGTGGCCATTACTTAGAAGCAGTGAAGGTAGGAAATGATCTATGAAGCTATTTTACTTTTATAGCTAAGTTTACACCATTAAATGTTTGCTGTATTCTCTTCCTTATTTGAAGATATGGCAAGTTATAGAGATATTGAACCATTTTGGTTACAAGGTTAGGATGTTTGTTTGGTCTGTTAACAATGTTGTTAGCACTTTTATTTATTTCACAATTTAAACATATAGCTTCTGAGTGCCTTCCCCAAAACCAAATTTGATGGTATCATAAGTTATTAGGAGCACCAGCACAAATTCATATTTATCAGATTTTTATTTCAAATATTAGTCTCTTTGATAAATCAGATTTTTAAATTTTTAATTACGTGTCCTGTTCTCACTGGTATGGAGGCTTATAGACTGCCTGGGTCATAGTAAGGGGTGTTTTCCCCCAGAGATTTGATTAGACCAACAGAGCAAGGTTTAGTTGTAACTTTAGTTACTGTGTTCACAGAACATAAGATCACTTTAAATAGATTGTTTTAGTGAATGAAATGAAACCTAGTTTCATTTCTTTTAAGAACAATTAAGATTGCATTTGATAGGTTGCTTAAAACAAATAGAATGAATTATTTTATTTTGATTATAGACTTACCAGTTTACTGTTTTTTATGCAGTTTATCACATAATAATCACTCTAAATGGTAAAATTTGCTTATTCATGTAGGAATATCAAATGATTGTAAAGTGATGGTGCAAATGTATATTATTTGGATACTTATAAATTAGAACTTAGAAACAAATAGAAATTTTAAAATTATTTGTCATCTAATAAATTTCAAATTATTAAAAACATTTCCTGCACAAAGACATTTCTGGCTAATCTTCTGTTTCTTTTCCTTACTTCTACCAACAATTTCAGGGATAGGTTTTAGGTTTTTGTTTTATTTTGTCTTGTAACCCTGAGTCAGTGATTGGTATAGTACAAATTACTGTATTCTAAAGGATTGTTTCCAAAGTTTAGATTTCTAATATTTCTTTCAATTGTGTGTGGTAAAATATATACCCTCTTGTCACCCTGATGTCCTGTGTGATATGCCTCTTCAAGTTTCACTGCTGTTAGCTCTGGAATACGTTTCACTTGAAAGTATGACCATCTTAAAGGCAAGGTCTCTGTTTTACTTATCTTTACAGCTCCCATGTTCTTACTCCAAGTCACTGAGCAAGGGATGCCTCCCCATGGTGGTTAGTGACTTACACACTTCATAGGAGGTTGCGTTAAGGAATCATTGGCCAGATATTAAATCTTCCTAATTTTTATTTTTAATATAAAATAGAGTTAAAATAAAAATCTGATCTAAAAATAGATTTAATATACAAGGCAAAGATAAAGTAGCATATCAAGATGTCTCAGAAAGCAAATAGACTTCTTGTAACCCATAGCCTGTGGAAATATGCTGCCTAATTCTTTTAACAGGGAAGATAGGACTTCCCTTGTGGCGCAGTGGTTGAGAGTCCGCCTGCCGATGCAGGGGACACGGGTTCGTGCCCATGTCCGGGAAGATCCCACATGCCGCGGAGCGGCTGGGCCCGTGAGCCATGGCCGCTGAGCCTGTGCGTCCGGAGCCTGTGCTCCGCAATGGGAGAGGCCACAACAGTGAGAGGCCCACGTACCGCTAAAAAAAAAAAAAAAAAGGGGGAAGATAAGTGTAGCATTCTAAATACAAGCTGGTGAAGCATTACGAATTATTTGAAAATTTAAACAAAGGAATATAATTATGACCTGAAACTTTGTTTTCTTAGATTTTTAACTGTTTAAAAAACTTTTACATTTACGTTATTTTTTAAATAAGCATTATAAGAAATAGTTTATAGAAACAGCTTTTCAAGGAAATTCTGATATGAATACCAAACAATAACATCATCTAATGCTTAAGTAAAATTGAAATTCAATAAAATTCAGAACACCTATTTCTGTCACATTCTGGAGGGTTTAACATAATTATGTCCCTATTTTGAGACAATATTTCTAACTTTTCATTTTGTTTAACAGTTTATTTTTAAGGTTTTTGATTTAAAAACAATAAATTATCCGTTCTACTTTAGTTTTGAAAGTTTATTATAGTTTTTGAAAACCAGGTCATTTAATTGTATTAACTTAAAAAAAAAAACAACTAGTTAATTGAATCAGCTTAATACCAGAAGTAAAACTCTCTAAGAATGCCAATATTTAATATATGAGTAATGCTAGAATGTGTGAAGAAATCAGCCTGAGCATTAATAAACAAAAGATAGTTTTCTTTCTTTTTTTTTTTGTCAAAGATAAGTAGGAAAAAAATGCAAATATTACAACTACTTAAAGTTTCATAATGTATCACCCTTCCTGATATGTTTTTTTAAGTAGGTATTTTGACAAAATATGATCTTAGTAATTTCGGTATAGACCAAAAAATTAAAAATCAAGTAACAAAAATGGCTGTATCTACTTAGAAACGTAATTACATGTGCTTTGTTTCAGTGTTTTTAAATCCAGACTGTGTAAACTACTTAGAGAAACAATAATTCAACTTCCCAAAAGTTGTAAATTCTGAATTAATGATGAAACAAGCTTAAACAGTTTCATGGAAATATTTTTTTCAATTATTAAAATGTATTTATAAATTGTCTTGTCCGATTTAGGTCTCAGGACAATATATTTTACTATTTGCTCAAGCTTAGAATATATAGGAAGTAGTTTCAGAATTGCCAACCCAAACCACGGCAAAAAAGTAAATCTAAGTTCAGTAGTTGTTTGGGTGTGTGTGTGTGGTAAAAGTTACATACAATGAAATGCCTAAATGTTAAGTGAATAAAGTAGTGAATTTTAACAAAAGCATGCACTCATGTAACCCCCATTTCTATCAAAGTATAGAACATTTTCATCACTCCCCAAAAGCTGTGCCCTTTCCTGGTCAGTCCCTCTTCTCAAAGGCAACCACTTTTCTATTTTTTTCCCTTATAAGTTGCCTCCTGTAGAGTTTCATATAAATGGCATGTTTAGTATTTATTTGATGTCTGCCATTTTAATGAGTGTGTGAGGGAATCCCACTGTGGTTTTAGTTTGCATTACCCTGATGTATAATGATGTTGAGCACATTTTCATGTGCTCACTGGCTATTTGTATGTCTTCCTTTGTGAACTAATTCTTTTGCTGATTAAAAAAAAATTGGGTTGTATGTTTAGTATTGAGTTATAGGAGCTTTTAATATGTTCTGGATTTAAGTTTTTTTACAAATACATGTTTTTCAAACATATGCTCCTTATCTATGGCCTGCCTATTCATTTTCTTAATGGTGTTAAAGAGCAGAAGTTACTAATTTTACTAAGTCCAGTTTAGCAACTTTTATGATTATTGCTCTTGTTTCCTATCTAAGAAGTCTTGGCCTAGGTCCACGTCACAAAAATTATCTCCTTTGTTTTCTTCTAGAAGCTTTATGATTTATCTTTTATATCGAGATATGTGATTCATCTGACATTAATTTTTATGGTCTCAGGTAGAGTTAAGGAAGGTTTGTTTATTATCCCATGTGGGTTTCCAGTTTTCCAGTGCCATTTGTTGAAAACGCTTGCCTTTCCACATTAAGTTGCTTTGGTTCCACTGTTAAATATCAATCGACTTTTTAAATGAGGGTCGATTTCTAGACTTTGTGTTGTGTTCCATCAAGCTATGTACTTATTTCTGTGCCAGTACCAGTCGTCTTGATTCTTGAGGCCTTATGATAAGCTCTTTTGTTTTTCTGGATCCTTTGCATTTTCATATGAGTGTTAGAAAGAGCTTTTTATTTTCATTAAAAAGAATAAAGTCTGTATATAATACCAAAAAAGCACAGGCAGCAACAGCAACAACAAAAATATATAAGTTGGACTTCATTCAAAATTAAAAATGTTTGTGTATCAAAAGAATCTATCAACAGAGTGAAAAGGCAACCCACAAAATGGGAGAGATATTTGCAAATCATATATCTGATGAGGCATTGATATCAAGAATATAAAAAGCACAAGAAATCATTCACAGCAATGAGGAAAAAACCTGATTAAAAAATGAGCAAAGGACTTGAATAGACATTTCTCCAAAGAAGATATACAAATGAGTAATAAGCACATGAAAAGATGCTAAACATTAATCATTAGTGTAACTCAAATCAAAACCACAATGAGATACTGCTTCAGACCCATTAAAATGGCTATTATTAAACAAACAAACAAAAATAGAAAAATAAGTTTTGGGGAGGATGTGGAGAAGAAGGAATTTCATTTCTGAGTGTATACCCAAAAGAATTGAAAGCAGGGACTTAAAGAGATACTGTACATTCGTATTCATGGCAGCATTATTGGCAGTAACCGAATGGTGGAAGCAACCCAAGTGTCCATCAATGGATGGATGGAGAAACAAAATGTGGTATATGCGTACAGTGGGATATTATTCAACCATAACAAGGAAGGAAATTCTGACGCATGCTGTAACATGGATGAACATTGGAGACCTTATGCTGAGTGAAATAAGCCAGTCACAAAAGAACAAATGTTGTACGATTCTACTTAATATGGGATACTTAGTCAAGTTCATAGAGAAAGAAAATAGAATGGTGGTTGCCAGGAGCAGGGTGACTGTGGAGTTAGTGTTTAATGGGTACAGAGTTTCAGTTGGGTAAAATGAAAAAGTTCTGGAGATGGTTGGTGGTGATGGTTGCACAACAGTGTGAAAATACTTAATGCTTCAGAAATATACACTTAAAATGGTTAAAATGGTAAGTTTTATGTATATTTAACCAAATTTTTCCAAAAGAAGCCTACTGGGATTTTGATTAGCTTTGTGTTGAATACATGGATGAATTTGGGGGAACATTAACATCTTAACAGTATTGTTTTCTGATCCATGAACTAGGTATATCTCTACATTTATTCAGATTTTCAAATATCCATTATTTTTTCTCATTGGATGTTTTTGTAGTTTTCATTGTAGAAGTCTTGTATGTCTATTATTAAATGTATTCCTAAGTATTTAATGTTTTTTGATGCTATTGTATAAGAATAAAATATGATTTCTTTTAACTGTTGATGCAAGTTTTGAGAGCTACCAGGAGTTGAGGTAGTCAATTAGGATCACAAGCCAAGCTGAAAGTTACAATTAAAATTATTAATTTGTTGCAGTAGTATAAGCAAGAGGCCAAACGTTTAGGAAAGGTTGCTGGTTCCATTTCCCCCCACTGATAAGGGTCTAGTGGATCGGTGCCGAAATGGGGAGGGGTTGGGGCATTAAGGTCACTACTGAGGCAGCCTGGACAGAAGGTCCTTGCTGTTTAATGGACCCAGGGGCTGGAGGGGAGGAAAAGGAGAAGCGGTAGGCAATAGAACAGTACTGAGTCGGTGGAGCAAAGTGTCTTTAAGACCCCTCAATGAGGAGATCTTGGCAGAGGTGCACAAGCAGTCTTTCAGTCTGGCTTTTCCATTCCCCACGGAAAGAGGCCTCAAAAGTTGGATCAGCCTTACAGTCCTGGGATAAACCCCTCTTGGTCCTGAGGTATTGCCTCTTTTATATGTGTATTTTTTATTTTTTGGATTTCATTTGCTAATATTTTGATAAGGGTTTTGTGTCTCTATTCACGAAAGTATTATTCTTTTAATTTCTTAAGTCTTTATCAGGTTTTGTTATCAGGTTATATTGGCCTTCTAAAAGGTGTTACAAAGTATTCTGGTTTTTTTTTTTTGAAGCATTTTTGATTGATTTTATTTCTTCATTGAGTTTTCATTGAATTCCTCAATGAAACTATCTGGACCAGAGTTTCTTTGTTGGGACGTTTTTGGTAATTAATTCAATTTTTAAAATAGGTAATAGAGCTATTGAAATTTTTTCTTTTGTCTTATGCTAGTTTTGGTAAGCTGTGTTTTTTCAAGCAATTTATTCATTTCATTTCAGTTGGAAGTTGCTTCTTTTCTTTAGTCTTGCTTTTATTTTGAATGTGCACTACAACTATTTGCTTGAGACTTTCCAGCTTCCTATAATATTTCGGATCATATTCTCTTCTTCCTTCTAAGACTAGGTCAGTATTTACTTCTTTCATGTATCCTTCCAGACTTACATGATCCCATAATGATCTTTTTCTTACTTTGATTGCCCTTGGGACCCACATAAAATCCCACATCATGCTGTTATCCACTTGCTTGCAAATTGTCTATGAATTTTTACTTTTTTCACTAGATTAGGTCAGGCCTTCTATTTAGTCATGATGATTTCCTTAGTTTATACAATATGGCACAAGAAGTTAATTCAGAATAAATGCTTATTAAATTATTGACTGATACATTGCTAAATCTGTATGCATTGCAGCTTTATACACTGAAATAGTATGTAATCTCTTTGAGGGCAGAGACATTTCTTTAAGTCCAAATTGATTGTTTCTTTTCATTTTTAATTATT
This sequence comes from Lagenorhynchus albirostris, assembly GCF_949774975.1. NCBI lineage: Eukaryota > Metazoa > Chordata > Mammalia > Artiodactyla > Delphinidae > Lagenorhynchus > Lagenorhynchus albirostris. The sequence continues at coordinate 63,835,981 of NC_083102.1, forward strand.
AAAAACAAACTTTAAAATAGTATATATATGTTGCAAACAACAGCAAAAAAGAGTGGTAAAAAATGGTTTCTGATTGACTGCGATTACTTCACTCAGAGTAGGAGATCTCAGTTAGTCCAAGCTTCTCACTTGCCAGTGCTGGCAAGTCACTTAATCTCTATGGATCTCAGTTTTCTTATTTTACTGGAGAAGATATCAGGCTATATCATCTCTGAGGTCTAACACACTAGCTCTGATATTCAAAGGTTATGTGATATTCCAAGTTCCCAAATAAATACTGCCTATGTGTTTACATTCCGTCACAGCTCTCCTGTAAACACCTACTTTCAGAATCTCTTGCTAGAGTATTCTGTAACTGTGTAGAATATGATTAATGATCAAGTCTCTTAGAGTGGAAGCCATTCTTGTTGCCCTTTCTCTCATTTAGCTAGAGAGGAGTGGAAGTCATTTCCTTTGATAAAGCGTACTTCCTTTGATAAAGAGCAACTATCTCTTTTCTTTTTTAAAATAACTATATTGAGATCTCATTTTCATACCATACAAATTCAGCCATTTTAAGTGTAGACTAGTAATTTTTAATAAATTTATAGACGTGTTCAGCTATCACTACAATCCTGTTTTAGAGCAATTCCATCACCTCAAAAAGTGCTGTGCCTCTACACTGTAAATCCTAGCTTCCACCCCAGCCCCAGACAACCATGGCAAATGTTCTCTTGTCTCTGGTTCCTCATAGCCTATTCCTTTCCTGATCCTTTTTTTTTTCATCTTAATATTACGCTTATACATGTTTCTAGTTTGGGGTTTTTTTTTTTCAAAAAAATTTTAATGCACTAAAGGCAACAAAGATTCTTTTCTAGAGGAAACTTTAGTCAGGTTACTGAACTTTCTCCTCAGCTCATCTGTATATTTCCTTATAAAGTCCAGTGTTAGCAAGAACCCTGCTAAGTTACTTTAACCAGAACCCCCCACCCTTGATATCTGATCACCCTAGATATCTGATCAGGTTCCTCATCCTCTACTATTCTGATCACCTTGGCCTGTCTTAAGCAAAAATCCTTTTAGGTCAGTTTAGCCAGAACCCCCTTAGCCCTGATGTTTCCGCTTACTAATTTTCTATCCACTGATCCCCACCGTGTTCTTTGGCTATAAATTCCCACTTGCCCGTACTGTATTCAGAGTTGAGCCCAATCTTTCTCCCCCAATATAAAATCCCATTGCAGTGGTTCTTAAATCTATCATGATGGTCCTAAATAAAGCCTGCCATACCATCTTGAACAGCTGTCATTGAATATGTTTTTTGTTTAACAAAGGAATTTCTAATTAAAGAGATATTTCTAATTAAAGTGAGTCTTGAAATGTGAACAAATTACTCCATTTTATTCCTTCTTCAGCTTGATATTTTACATTGGATGTTTTTAAAACAAGCCTGCTAAATTTATGTGACGAGCCTAAATGTTATTAAATTTTAAAGTCTTTCTACATTTTGGGAGAGAGTTTTATATAATGGATGATTAAGTGGGGATTTATAGACACTCTGCTGGGTATGAAACCTGTTTCTGTTATTTGTGAACTCTGTCTTTATGTTCCCTGTGGCTTAGTTTCTTTATCTGTAAAATAACCATAATCAGTAGTACCTAACCCATAGATTGTTGGAGGATTAATTGAGATAAATACAAGTAAGTGGCTTGGCACAAGTGTTAGAGAATTCTAAATGCCTTATATATGCAAATGACAACTGTAATAAACCATTTATATAATGCTTACTATGGGTCAGGTACCTCATGTATACATTTTGAATCATTTAATCCTTACAGCTTCCCTGTTAGGTGAGCAGTAGTATTATCTCCTTTGAATTGTCAGAGAAACTAAGGCATAGGGAGCTTAAATAACTTCCCAAAAGAAAGTAGAGAAACTGATACTCAGATTCAGGTAGTCTGGCTGCAGAGCCTATGCTCTTAACCTATACAGTCTCAACATAAATTTACATTTCAGCTCCCTGGTAGAATAAAACTTGCCTTTGTTAAATGTATTTGTTTCAGGCTAAATGATGACATCTCTTTCAAGATCATATCTGATGTTCTGTTTATATTATGGTTTTCAAGACTATTTGATGTTCATTGAGATTGCAGTGCTATAATCTTTATTCTTCTAACTATGCTATTTGATTTTCTTTGATATTAAAAGGACTTATTTAAATAGCTACTTTTCCTTTTTAACTTTAGATGTTATTAAATTATCCTTTATTTGTATTTATATTAAATGAGGATCATAGCATTCATAATAAATCCGACCTTTGTAGATGTTTATCTCTGGGACATTTGTGTTTTTTGTTTCTTTGTTTTGTTTTCGGCTGTGTTGGGTCTTAGTTGAGGCATGCGGGATCTTTCATTGCAGCGCGGGCTCTTCGTTGTGGCATGCAGGCTTCTTGCTAGTTGTGGTGCATGGATGGGCTTCTCTCTAGTTGTGGTGCATGGGCTACAGAGTGCGTGGGCTCTGTAGTTTGAGGCACACCAGCTCAGTAGTTGTGGCACACGGGCTTAATTGCCCCGTGGCATGTGGGATCTTAGTTCCCTGACCAGGGATCGAACCCAAGTACCCTGCATTGGAAGGCAGATTCTTTACCACCGGACTACCAGGGAAGTCCCTGGGACATTTGCTTTTAACAAAATATACTCTGTCCTTTTTTAGCTGCAAGTTACATCTTTTACAAATAACTTTAAGATTGAAGGGTATATGAATATTATATTCATTCATGTATATGAATGAATATAATATATTTACATTGTATTATGTTATATATACACACATTAAAATGGCATATGTGTACATACTTAATTCACACATATGATACATACATGATACCATATATATTAACTGAAGTTGCTGTTTGTGAAGATCTGTTATGCCATCTATATTTTTACCTTTTTGGTCACAAGTAATTTTAATTGTGATCATCTATTTACTGAATGCTTTTGTAGTCCCTCTATCTTGAAGAACAATGCACATCGCTCTAATTATAGATGAAGAAATCTGAGTATACAGGCACAATGATGTGAAATTTTAGAGAGGTGAGTATTTGCGTTAACCACCAGTTGTGCAGGGGTGGGGAAAGATGACAGCACAGTGTAATTACATTTGGTAGATCAAATTTGGAGAATAGATATACCTCACAGATAGCCTCTTGATTACCTGTGATCTGAGGGTTTTGTTTTGTTTTGAGAAGAGAGGTCATTTAAATGAGTAGAACAATACAAGATAATAGACAAAGAATTGCAGTCCTTTGAAATTTAGTGAGCTTAGCAAATAAGAACATTGTTATTTCAGAATCTTCATAAAATAAATGTCAGTTTGTTCCTTAGTTGAGAAGTTTTGCATCAACTTGATTCCTTCTTCAGCATATGTGAAACAGAGACTTAAATCCCAAGAAATACATAACCTCAGAATTATATAACCTTAGGGTGATCTTGTTCAGGTTTTAAAACGTGCGTGTGTGTGTGTGTCTGTATTATAACATTGTTGTATTTAAACAATGCTTTCATATTTCTATCTCTATTTCACGATTCAAGATAAAAATGAGAAGATTTCAAGCCTCATTTTTTCCCTCATTTCACCTGATTCACTTATTCTTTATATGTGATATGTGTTGTTAGTATAACTACTTTTCTACTTAATGTTGTTGACCTATATGGAGAGGTTGTTAATTAGGAAAACCAAGAATATAATTTTCTTGCTTATTAAGGACAGTTTCTCTCTCTCTCTTTTTTTTTGTGGTAGTGCATTTAGTATTTATCTTAATAGGCTCAAAAAATGAACCTCACTTGACAACTTAATTAGGTAACTAACCAGGAAAAATGGTGGGGAAGGTATAGGGCTAAAATTGGGAGGTTGAAGACTGTGTCAACCATGAGGATGCAGATAACTTTTCTGGGAACCAGTTGTCTCATAGAATGAGCAGTGTGTTAGATTGATTTGAAAATCCTTTTTAATATTCACATTCTATGATTTTATTATACCATAGGAATGAAGAAAAAGAGAAAGAAATTCTGGGATTCTGAATAATTTACAGCATAAACCTCCCACCAACAGTGCTATTTTTTATTGTATTAGCTCATAATATTTTTTCTAATTTTAATTCAGTTATATACTTTATAGGTCATAGCCTACCAGAAACATATGAGTTAATTATAAGGCAGCCACTTTTCATTTTTTACTAATTGAGATATAGGTTTGTGAGGAATGGTTTATAGTAGAAAATGTTTTCTTTCAATCTGAAAAGTTTTTTTCTTCTTAACTCTGTAAAACAAAATATTATAGACTGAGCTTTTAAATAGACTAAAACATTTATAGATAATAATAACATGCTATTTGGATATTTATAGCATATCTCATATTTACTGTAGCTTTATAGCTCCTAATAGGTTTACATGTATGATGTGTGGTTCCTTTTCATTTTAATTCTTAATTTTTCTTTTAATTCTTCATTTTAATCCTTTTTGTGAAACAGTTTCAAGAAGCAATTACACTTATCCTAAATTGGAAGGAATTAATATTATCAATTTCTGAATTAGCTCATCCTATTACAATGCAGTTAATAGGATTTAAAGTTAAATATAGTATACATGTACACAGCAGGCTCCCATTTAAAATGAGTTTTCTCCAATTCCGGCCTCACTTTCTAGACTGACCTCCTGTAAAAAAATACACAAGCAAGAATTAGGTTGACATTGTGAAATGACTTGGTAGCTGACTTTTATCATTGCACATAAACAGCACAGTTATTCTAAGTCACAGTATCACTTTCAGTCAGATAACCACTAAAATCACTGCACTGTGGTTTCCTGAAAATGCCATAATCCTTCAAATGCCACATTAAACTGAGAGAGAAAACCATCAGTAGTGCCTGCACGGTTATGTAGAAGGATGAGCTATGAACCAAGTGAAAAGATACTCTGGCAGAACAGTAACCTTTCCCTTGATGTGTGCATTTCCCATTACATTTTTGACACAGAATGTTGCAGAATGATTTAATGGTGGCATTTTGTTTTGCTGACTCGTTTTTTCATTAAAAAGAAACCAAAGTTTAGGATAGGAACGTAGAGGAAGAGTGACCAAGCACTGAATTCTATTACAGGAATCTGTTTTCAAAATAAATAAGTTAAATTTGTTTTAGGAACATGGCTTTTACCCCTTAACATTTTATGTTAACTGTGATAGACAAATCATTTAGTTTTATTATATCTTTAAAACAATGTTGTTTGTTCTTTAAAGTTAATTTTTTTCCTCCGTTGTTCTCCCCTCTTCTTTTTTCCTTCCTAGTAACTCTTGATCAGAAATGACATGTCAATAAATAGGAAAGCTTTGTTCAGTAATTACATAGACTGCACATATCGCATGTAACCCAGAAAGTGTCCTACTTTTTATTGTCACTTTAGATGTATATTACTAGAGCTGATTTTACAGAGAAACAAAGTACGAATATCACTGGTCTAAAAGATCAATGCCTATTAACTTTGAGAGGACACATTTCTATTGGGAATGAAGTCATAAAGTTGTCCCACATAAAAGTAGTACAAAGCTTTTTTGTACCTATGAAAACACACTGAGAAAGAGAAAGAACCTTGCCAAAATATATTTTGTGAGACTTGCAGCATTGGACTTTCAGTTTTAATGTTAATATGGAGTGCCTGGATATGGGCCCTGCCACACAATTATTTAAAAAACAAAAACAAAAACTTGGGAATTTATTTTGCAAATACATATTTCTTAAAATCTCACTTTCGATAAAAAGATACATCAGATAGTGTTTGACTAAACACTACTTTGGTCCCCCCCATCCCCCAGGATTATAAGAATATTCATAAAAGGTGCAATTTCAACTAAAGAAATGGAAATTTGACTTGGAATTTCTCACTCAGTATGCCCTTTTTCCCAGCTGACTAACTTTTTAAACAGGAGACTGTCGCTCTTTATGAACTCTGTTAAGTATCCATTATATTTAGTTTCCTGACGTGCTTTAATTCTGCTGCTCTTTCTTCCAAATGTCACAAAATGGAAGGGTTTACATTGAGTTCAACAATTCTTTATCTTCAAACTGTTACCTAGATCAAAAGAACTAATCAGAACAATATGCAGTGTGGATATATGTTTTCAACTAAAAGTGACTTAGGGGCTTGTTAGTGATATAATTAAAGTATACCTTACTGAACAAATACCTTTATTTTTCTTTCCTTTCCTTTTTCTCTTTCTTCCTTTTTTCCTTTGTTCCCCTTCCTCTCACCCTCCTTCCCTCTTCCTTCTTCCTTTCTCCTCCTTCCCTTCCTCTCCCCCCGACCCCGTCCCACCACCCACCCGCTCTCTCCATCATCAGGACCAGAAAGCCACAGAAATTTGTTACATAGAAATAATGTGTTTTCTGAAAATTCCCACGTAATGGGAACTCAGTATAGGATTACCCGGAAAGATAATTGGGAAAAAAACAAAAAACAAACAAAAAACAGTGGTAAGCAATAAAACCAATGAAGTTGTAAAATAATGGGTAGGTTTAAGTAAGTAGGGAAGAATGGAGCAAGACATTCCAGAAGAGAAAAGAGACTTTGTAAGCATACTCAGGAAGATGGGAAGTCCTTTTATGGCAGTAGGTAGTTTCAAGCAGAGATCTGTGCAGAATTATTTGACCTAAAATAGCACAATTTATGGTTGTTTTTTGGGATTGTAACGTTACATAAGTAAGATATAAAAAGATACTTTATAAGATGCTATTTCCATAGCTATTACTATTTGCTAAAAATGTAGTTAAAAATAATTACAAAACTTGTTCAGGAAGAAAATATATACACACATACAGTACACATACATTCTGGAAAAAATAAAAACCATTAGTAAAACAAATGTTTTGCGTATACAGATAACCTTTTATTTCGGAGATACTGTCATACTGGATTTAGAACGCATTTATTAATTTATCAGGTTGTTTTTTAAGTACCAAAGCAATGTATGTTGTTTGTAATCACTTAACTAATAAGTGTAGGGCTTCCCTGGTGGCGCAGTGGTTGAGAGTCCGCTTGCCATTGCGGGGGACATGGGTTCGTGCCCCGGTGCAGGAGGATCCCACATGCCGCGGAGCGGCTGGGCCCGTGAGCCATGGCCGCTGAGCCTGCGCGTCCGGAGCCTGTGCTCCTCAACGGGAGAGGCCACAGCAGTGAGAGGCCCGCGTACCAAAAAAAAAAAAAATAAAAATAAGTGTATAGAGGAATGTTATTTTCACCCTACTTACTCAAAACCCTGTCCATTTGGGGTAACAGACATAGTTTAGTGTATATTCATCCATACTTCTTTCTTCTATGTGCAAACAAAAAATTCAGGGCCCATTGGCTGGCCTCCTCCCTCTCTCCCTTCTATAGCTTTTGTAGGCTTTACTCTGAAATTTGTTTTTTGTTTTTTTTAACTTGAGAACACATAATGGACTTTTTCAGTAAATATAGAACTAAGCCAGTCTTTTAAATAGCTACAAAATAATGTGGATGTGCCATAATTAATTGTAGTATTTCCCTATAAGTAGAAATTCATGAGTTTTTTTCTGTTTGATTTCTATCCCAAACTGAGTTTGCTAGACCAAAGTATATGCATATTTTACATTTTAATGGATACTGTTATTTCTTTTCCCAATAGACATGATTGTGTGAGGATGTTATTGCATAACTTTTTGAGAGTCTGATGGGTAGAAATTGACACTTTGATTTGATTTTGTGACTGCCTGTGAGGTTGAGTGTTTATTCATATATTGATTAGCCATCTGGATTTTCTCATCCATGTGTTGTCTTTCCACATCCTGTGCCTCTTTATTTATTGAGATGTTTTCTCTTTTTTAAAAATGAGTTTATCACATATCTTTGTATAAGTTGCAGATCTTTTCTTTCAGGTATTTTGTGTGTGTGTTTGTACTTTGCTTGCTGATGGTACTTTTTGCAAAATTGAAATTTTAATTTTTGTATGTTGTGATATTTATGTTTAAAAACTAATATGATGTGTTATTATGACAACCAACTAATATCTCATACGTTATTTAAGCAGGCAGTGCATATTATTTGTCTTTGCCCTTTAGATGATCTTTGTGCAGTTTTGCTTGAAATATTTTTAAAGATCTGAGTTACTATGTCATTAAAAAATAATTTATTTTACATTTTTGCATTAGCATAATATAAAACTTACTTTGCTTTACTAGTATATGTCAAATTCTTCTGTTGATTTAAAAACATACTTTGTTTTACAGAGACTGTATTTTGTTAATTTTATGTGTTGAGAATGCAAATTTTCAAGCATGTTGAAGCTGCTTGTCAATGTTGTAACCTTTTGTATGGTGTTTCAGATCTTGAGGAAGTTGAATACATGTTTGGTGATTGGACCTTGAGGAAGTTGAATATATGTTTGGTGGTTGATTACAGAGGCAAAAATTATTGTTTTCATTGAAGAAGTCACTGGCAAACTCTGAATTGCTAAATTCAATGGCCTTTTAATTTTCTATGTACTCTTCGTATTTGGTCTCATTTCAGCATTTAACATTGGTGACCAACGTTCCTTCTTAAAACTTTTGGTTTTCATAGTTTCAGTGTTTTACTCTAGTTCTTATAAGTGGCAAAACTGTGGTTCAAATAGTTGTATTTGGGAACCAAATTATTTGGGTTCAAATCCTTGGCCAGTAGTTATTAGTTTTGACTTTGAGTTAGTTGTATTCTCTCTGTGCCTTAGTTTCCTCATTTATAAACTGGGAATAGTAATCACTCCTATCCATGGAATTGCTGTGAGGATTAAATGAATAGAAATAGCAGTTATATGCCTTCATTAACTCCCTCTTAGTCTATTACAGTAACCAGCACCTTTACTAGTTTGAATGTCACCAGTCTCCATCTAGTTGTATAAAGAATTTGTTCATGTTGTACTTAAATTTGTCCAGAAGCTTCTCATTTCTTACAAGGTAAATCCAGAGTTTAAAACATGGCTTCTAAGGCCCTCCAAACCTGACCCCAGTCTTTTTATCTTCATTTCAGTTATTCACAGCTCCAGATAACCTAGTTCTCCTTCCTAAAACTTTCCTGTTAGTTTCATGCCATCTTGCTTTAACTTTAACTTGCTCTTATCTAAAATGATCGCCTGTTTTTCTCTGGAATGAGGGCTTCTCAGTCATTTATATTTAGTCTATATTTCTTGTTCCACCCATGATTCTTAGTGTATAAGTACCATATCTTAATAATTAAGTTAATTTTAATATTCCCAGTCCCAGGCTCCATGCTTATGACATGGTATGCCCTTTACATAACTGTAGAGAATAGAGAATCTACAGATTTTAATTAAAGTCATTCGTATTTAATATTTTAGAGTAACAGTCATCAGATATTAGTGGTAACTTGGTTTAGGTACGTTATTTTTATGTACAAAATGTCAAAGCCTTATTTATTGGGTTGGCCAAAAAGTGCCCTCGGTTTTTTAAGTAAAAATAAAAGACACATTTTTCATTTTCGCCAGGAACTTTATTGACCAGCATATTCACCCTTTTGTTCCACTACCCTCTGCCGTTTTTCAGGCAACTTCATAATTCCATCTTCCCAAAACTTTTTATCTTTTTGAGCAAAGAACTGTTCCAGGTACCTTTTACAGTCTTCCAGGGAATCAAAATTTTTTCCATTAAGAGAATTTTGTACAGACCTAAATAAATTGAAATCTGAAGATGCAATGTCTGGTGAATACGGTGGATGAATCAGAACTTCCCAGCCAAGCTGTAGCAGTTTTTGCCTGGTCATCAAAGAAGCATGTGGTCTTGCGTTATCCCGCTGGAAGATTATGCGTTTTCTGTTGACTAAATCTGGATGCTTTTCGTCAAGTGCTACTTTCAGTTGGTCTAATTGGGAGTGGTACTTGTTGGAATTAATCCTTTGGTTTTCCAGAAGGAGCTCATAATAGAGGACTCCCTTCCACTCCCATCATATATACACAACATCACCTTCTTTGGATGAAGACCGGCCTTCGGTGTGGTTGGTGGTGGTTCATTTCACTTGCGCCACGATCTCTTCCATTCCACATTATCGTACAGTATCCACTTTTCATTGTCCATCACAATTTGTTTTAAAAACGGAACGTTTTCATTACATTTAAGTAGAGAATCGCATGTGGAAATACGGTCAAGGTTTTTTTTGCTTAACTTATGTGCAGCCCAAACATCAAAGTGATGAACATAACCAAGCTGGTACAGATGATTTTCAATGCTTGATTTGGAAATTTTGAGTATGTCGGCTATCTCCTGCATGGTATAACGTTGATTGTTCTCAGTTAATGTCTCAATTTGATCACTGTCAACTTCAACTGATCTACCCGACCATGGAGCATCGTCCAGCGAGAAATGTCCAGCACGAAACTTCACAAACTACTTTTGACACATTCAGCCAGTCACAGCACCTTCTCCCTACAATGCACAAATCTTGTTTTGTGTTTCAGTTGCATTTTTACCTTTCTTGAAATAATAAAGCATAATATGCTTAAAATGTTGGGTTTTTTTCCTTCCATCTTCAACGTTAAAATGGCTACACAAAAATTCACCAATTTTGATAAGTCTTTTTTTTAAATGCACGCTGATATGACAGCGGTCACATACACTCTAACAAAATTGTTTCGAATGAAATTAAAAACAACTAAGTGCTACTAGAGCCATCTTATGGAAAAAAACAAATGAAACTTTTGGCCCACCCAATAGATCGGGATAGTAGTTTTTGTCATAGTTTGTGTAGTAATTCAGTTCATTTTTTTCTTCATGGCTGTATTGTTCTATGAGTTAAGATATATTTAAAGTCTTAAATGAGTTTTATTACCCTTAACATTCCTCTTGTGTTTCTAAGGATAGTACCTACTTCATTGAAATCTGAATTATCTTTAATCTGAAAATATGTATGTTTACCATTAATTTTTGCTAATTTTAACTGCTTGGGCAATGCAGAGTCAGTTAAGTTAGATCTGACTAGGTCATAATCTAATTTTAGTCAGAGTAGAGGAAATAAGACTGTACTTTGTTTTGTAATTTTAATGGTCTGGATCTCCTTTCCATTTTAATCTGAAAGAAAATTATTAACAGGTTGAGAATTTCTAATTTGGCTTCTGGGGTAATTCCACAGCAATAAAAGACACTGGTTCTTGCTTTACCTTTTTTTTTGTTTGTTTGCTTTGTTTTTTGATGTGAAACTTGAACCTTCATTCCTGACAGCACCTATTTCCATTCTTCTCATGCTCCTTATTTCATCACCTTTTCTCTTCCTTCTTCATATTTAACAAATGACCTCGTCTCCTGCTTCACATAGAAAACAGAAGCCATCAGACAGAAATGCCTAAACTTTCTGACATGGAACCTGTAACTTACATATAACCTTATTGATATCCATAGGCGTTTCTCTTCCACCACCCTTCCCTCTCCTCTTTTCATAACAGTACAGTAGAAGAGGTGTTCCCTGTCACTTTTATCCAACAAGTACTCTTAACTCCAGCCTACCAAACTATGTGGATTTTCTGACATACTCTTCTTAAAAATTCCTCTGTACTTTCCTTCTGCATCAAATTTTACCCCACATATTCTCTCCCTGATAAATTCCTACTTACCTTTTAACACTTGCTTTAATCCTCTGTTAATCTTTTTTGTTTTGTTAATCCTTTCCTTAACCTGCTCTCTCCTACTCATCAAGCAAGATAGTCTGTCTACCTGATATGCTTCATTGGCAGTTTATATAGGCCTCTATGCTAATAATACTTACCACTCTGTATTGAATCTCTCCTATTCAGAGTCTTACACTTTTGTTCACTTGACCCCTCCATCAGACTGTGAATTTAATGAAGAGTTATACTTATATCTCAAGTGCTGGGATAAAATTTGGCATACTATAATCTTTCCGTAATTCTTTGGATGGATAGTTTGTAAAAGATCACTTGGTTAGTGTGAATTAGGTTTAGGACCCAGACCTCTTGACTTCAGCATTCATTATCATACTGTTGCTACAGGTTCTGTGTTATTAAGTCCTTACAATAATCCTACTCTTTTTAAAGAGACTATTATAGTGCACAATTGTGTCCTTACATGCCCTATTAACAGTATTATTAGTTTTAATGAAATGTTTATACTTTTTAACACTTTTAGTCTAGTATCTGGACTGTTCATCATTTTAGTTGTCATTTTAGTTTTAGAGAATATAGCTCCTTCTGGATTAACTGCACAAGTCTTTTCATTGTTTAAATACTGGAAATAACTTTTGCAGTGTCATGTCACTGTATGTCATTGGGTTTCCACATTTCCCTTTTGTGACAGTAGCTACTTTTATTCTGTGACATTTAGTCTGGTCACTTGAGTGGAAGTGGTACAAAAAAACTTAATTCTTCATGCATTGCTTGACCTTTAATCTTCACAGTCACATCTTTTTAAATTCTGCACCCATTATAGTAGTAGTAGTATATCCCATGTATAAAATTGCTCACTTTATAAATTTCCTACTTCTTGTTCTGATGTTGTTTGGCGGTCTGAAATCCCTGAAAATAATTTTTGGTAACGATATGTGGTTTATTGATATCAGCCAGACATGTTATCTGTGGGCAAACTTTTCAGTCTCATTAAGCCTCTTTTTATACTGGTAAATAAGAATAACTCTTCTTTTATATATAAATATATATAAACACACATATGTATACATAAAATATACATAACATTGCTCCATTTATACTTCACTTCTTAACGTGTAGTACTCGAAGATACGAATTAGATTTGGGGGAATTTCCTGGCAGTCCAGTGGTTAGGACTCGGTGCTTTCACTGCTGTGGCCAGAGTTCAATCCATGGTTGGGGAACTAAGATCCCTCAAGCCGTGCAGTGCGGCCAAAAAAAAAAAAAGTTAGATTTGGAATTAGATTGTTTTCATCTTGTTTTTTTATCTTTATCAACTACAATTTTGATTTATACTGACTTTATTAGTTAATAGAACTAGAGTTAGAAACTAGAACACAGTAAGTGAAATAATTACCAGAATCTTCTGAAAATTGCCAGAAGTTTCAAAAGATTCATTTACTGTTAAATAGGATTTTTTTTTTCATTTTAAACCCTGCATATTTAAAAGAAAGAGAAAAGGTTCTTGTGATCTTTGTTCCTTTGCCAAAACAATACCTTTTCTCATTTACCCAAATTGGTTATTATGGTATTTAATTCTATGCTAGGCAAGGGTATGTTGTCATTTGACCAAAGTTTGTTTTATTACACCCTTACTTTAATTCTTTGGTGAATGAACGTAAAGAAAGAAATTTGGAAGAAAATTAAGAAGTGAATAACCCAGGTTCTACAGCCTTTCTTTCATAGATACTCTGTCAGTTACACAATTCTTTATAGTTTTCCTCTGAACCTTATCTGAATACTCCATAGTTTCTTTAAAAGTTGAAATTCAGAACTCTGGAAACATTTTTTAATGAGGTACTTAATGTATGTCTATATTCTTAAAATACTTAGGCAAGTTTGAGAAAAATTACCTCATGACTATACTATTAAACAACTGTATGATTTGACTTTAGTATAATATTGTTCATGTATTGTGTGTGTGTATATGTCAAAGATAATACATGAAGGGCCCTAAGTGTGTACAAAGATAATACATGAAGGGCCCTAAATGTGATTTAGCCAGTTTTGATACATTGAACTACATAAAAGTAACTCTTTAAGTATGTTCTCTCCAAATAATAGCAAATGGAGGAGGACTTCTGCTTTGAGTGAAATTGTTAGGCACTCCCTGTAGCGCTCAGTAAATCAGATGGACACAGACAGCTGCACAAGGAAGATAGGCCTAGGAAAGACTAAATAAGTGGGGTTCAGTCACATCCAAGTGAAATTATATCAATGACTTTCTTTTTAAGTGATTGGAATCTTCCAGACCCATTTCTTTTGTCCGTTTACTCATTGGTGTCAATTATTAAAGAATTGAAAAATTGCCTGATTATATCAAGAACCTTGTTGTGACATGACCTGTAAATGTAGATCTTTTTAAAAGGAAAGTTGAGTTTCATGTAGTGAGAGCCTTGAGCACTCTGACCAAAAATTTATTTGACTGTGCTTTTGACGCTTTCATTTGTAAAGAAAGTATAGAATCTATTTTCTCCCTATTTTTTTAAAAATAAGATTCCTATGTTTATTCTCATCAAATTTATTTTCTAAACTATTCAATATTTATTAAGGATATTAAAATGCATTTATTTATTCATACATCAAACTGTTATATGGAAGGTATATAAGAGACATCAGAATTTAGAGGATGATGGGAATATTCCTAAAAGGATGAGGGAGAAATCTTATGTAAACCAAGAAATCTTATGTAAACCAAGTTGCATCTTGAAGTATGTATGAGCAGGTTTCAGAAGATTGAGATGGGAGGTACCAAATCCTTCAAGAGAATGAATATGAATAAAGAAATAGCGTGGGATCCTTGGAGTCATTTGTAATGTAGGTTAAAGGTAGATTGGGGCCTGGATTCAGTCTAAAGATTTTAAGAGTCGTAATGGGGATTTATTGAAGGTAAGAGATAATAGGGAGAATAGTCCTTTAGGACATTGATATTGTGGTGGCCTGTGTGATGAAGGAATGGGCAGCTGGAGATAGACCAATTTGGGGGCCTAGAACTTAGACTGATGGAAAAATAAATGGAAAGGATTCAGTAGATTCAGGAGACGTAAGTTCACAGTAGAAGTTACAGCAGATAATTAACGAAAATGAGGAGGCAAGGAAGAAAGGGGAGTGTTAAACCAAACTATCCGACTTTAAGGTAACTAATTTGAAAGAATGGTGATACCAATAACAGAAAGATTAGTGGCTATATTTTTTGGAGACAAATACAATAGGTGAATGACATCATAGGGAATTGTGAGGTTTCTTTTTAGGAGTTATTGAAGTAGAAATTTTCAGAATGCACTTAAAGTTATGTGATTATAAATACAGAGAGGAATCCAAACCCTGGAAATAGATCTAGTAACTGTTACAGATCTGTTCTGTACAACTCAAGTATCCAATCCTAATTTTCCTACCTTTACTTTAAGTAAATGACTGTGTCTCTGTGTCTCTGAAGGTCTGGTAAGGAATCATGTTCCATAAGAACAGAGGAACTGAAAGAATTGGGTAGATGTCCTTGGTTTAGTTGGACCACAGGCTGAGTCCAGAGAAATTGAATTATCTCATAAGAGATCCTCAAGATGAGATTGTTTAATATTCTGTGGGGTTTTTTTTAAAGCTTTGTTTTGGTGACCACAGTATTTATGTGTACAAATAATATTTGTCTGTGCTTAGTTGAATGTCAACTGGAATATTTGTAATTTGTCTCCTACCTCCCTTTATTTTTTTTAGCTTTTGTTTCTATGCCTCTTCCTTTGTGATTTCTTCACAGCAGCTGAATTTAGTCTACTTTAAGGCTCTTAATCTTTAGGGTACATTGAAATCACCGGAAAGGCTTATTAAACCACAGAATTTCTGCTTTGGACGCTCTGGAGTGGTGCCCAAGAATTTGTATTTGTAATAAATTCTCAGCTGTTGCTCATTCTGATGATTCGGGGACCATACTCTGAGAACCACTGCTTTGTTCCAGAAGCCCTTTAGCTGAAGCTTTAAGATAGTGGTTCTCAGCTTGGCTAGAGATGCAAGTTACCCATAGGAAGAATTACAAACAACAACGATCATAAAATTATTCTTGGAGATTCTGAATCAGTAGGTTCTAAATCTGTGGAGTAGAGTTTGGCAGAGGCAGAGTTAAGGCTGGCTTAATCCTCATCTGAAAGTCTCCCTTTCTTTCACATTCTCAAGTTCATTGTTTATCCCCATTGCATGTAACTCAGCAACTTTTTCAATATCATCACACTGAATAAGAATCAGTGAAGTGTGAACACTCCCAGATCTTGGCATATTTGTCTCTTCCTCTATTTCTGTCTTTCTGGCATTCTTTGCCTTCATTTTTCTCTACTCCCGATCTATCAAAGGCACCATGATGTGAAAATGAAGACTTTAACATTTAAATTTAAATTTAAAGGGAGATGTGGTGGGGGGAAGGGGGGGAGTGTATGTGCTCAATTTTTCTGTAAATCTAAAACTTCTAAAAAATAAAGTCTATTAATTAAAATTTAAAGGCAGGTAAGTGAAATTTTCATGTATATTTAAAAATTTTGTTATAAAAATATACTTACAAAAAATCAAAAATATAAAAAAAGTTTGAATTACTATGATCTTATACCATCTTAGTATATTTACCTTTATTCATATAATTTTAATAATTGTGTTCAAAAAGTTTAAAATATATACCTGCTGTGCATTATTTGAAAACTAAAAATATCAGAGTAATTGGGGAACCATTTTCCATCATAACGTTTCTTGATCTCCATTTATTTTTTTCCCATTTTTTCGGCTTACTTAAGACCTTTCTCAGTGTCTACACTGTTCTCTGTGATGTTATTCTGTACACCTTAGCTGCTTCAGTGTTTCCTCTTGCCTTCTTTCTATGTTTCTCACTTCTGATTAGGCCTCCTTGGATCCCACTCTCTTTGCCTTGGCTGTCCACATTTTTTATTGCTAGAGTATAACTGCTTTCTGTAGCTCTAATGTATCTTGATTCCTCCAACCTTCTGGGTTCTTCTCTTGCCTGATTAAATGGCCTAAACCCAAACTCCAGTCATTGAAGAAATTCTACCAGAATCCTCCCTAACTTTCAGAGCAGGCCATGCATTCTCCTGCTTCTTCATTTTCTGTTGAGCCCAGCTGTTCTTTATTCTCCAAATATAATTATTCCAAGGCTGTCTTGAACATTTACTGAACCATTCAGGGTAAAAGAGTCTAAAATTTAAAATTAAATGCTTTATACCACTGTTCTTAGGAGTTACTTGGCCATCCCTAACACTAAGAGTGTTCCCGTTATGCCCTAGACCTGGCTTTATAAAAAGCAGTGATCAATGATTTTAGTTAATGTCTTTAGAACTAAATTGATGCTGTATTGTACATCATGAAGAGATTAGATTCTAAAGAGGAAATTAGAAAATAAACTGGGTCTTGTGAAGGAAACAACTTAGAAGTTACATTTTAAGAATGCTTTTCTATTAGTAAAAATTCGAAAAGAGATGTTTAATATTCAAAATATTTATATTTGGATAATGAAAGTAGACAAGCTGCCACTGAATCTGTCTTATTAAGGTGGTATTCTGATAAAATTTGGATTGAAAAGAAAATGTTTATTCAGTATATTTTTTTCCTTTATAATTAAGTTGATTTGATGATTTGTTAGACATGTGGAATAGCTAACCTGCTTCACACATTTAATATTCAATGTATGACATTCTTTGATTTTCATATCTATATTAAAACATTAAACCTTTAAGTAACTTAGTGTGATTTATAAATATTTTTATGTTACATTATCAGTGTTTGAATTTTTAAATTTTCTTTTTCTCTTTAAAATAAATGCATTATAGACAAGTAAATTGTATTTAAAGAAAACAGAAGCCTGAACATGGTAACCATTAATTACATAGTGAAGTGTGGTATTTCTGGAGTATGCAGTTTTAGAGTAGTAAACATCATAATTTCTAGCATATATAGCAATGAAATATTTCTCGTTTCACTCATTTATTTTTCTGTAAAATTTATTTTTTGTAATTTCAAACTCATTTTCTATTGCAATGTGGTAATATTGTTAACTTGTTAACTTACACAAAAGGGATTATCTATTGTTAAGAAAGACTGGGACTCCACCCATAGTTCTGCTACTGGCTAGATGAATGACCTTGAATTAAGTTACCATGATAGTCATTTTCTCATCTATAAAGTGAAGGCATCAACCTCAATTTTTCCCCAGATTTTGTAACTTTTGTAACTCAAAGCAATTTCAAAACAAGTATTAATACAATACAGTTCTGAAAAGGATCTCACTATTCTTTGACACTTGAATCATCTGCTCAGTATCACTACTAAAGCCACAGGGAAAAAGCTACTGCCAGGGATAGAAGTGTATAAGTAACCCATTCCCTCTTGAGGCAGCTCTGACCACTGGCAATTTCTTTCTCCAAGTGAGCTAACATATCTCTTCTTAATAATTTCAATCCTTGGAATCATATAAAACAAGCATAATCCAGCTTCTAGTATTAGAAACCAACTATATTGTTTTCTGGTTTTTCTTTCTTTTTTATTTTGAAACATCCTGTTAAATCTGTTCCTCCTATAACAAGGTTTTGATCTGTGTTGGTTTTTTATAGTTTCAGACATATAAAATAGACATATTAATGGAATTAGAATTTGTAGATAAGATTGGATATAAATTTTGGAGTTGATGAATTTTGATATCTAGGTAATAATGTATAAGAATCTCATATTTTTAACATTTTAATTGAACCCCATAGACATGTTAAAAGTCTGTATGAACTGGAAATTAAAATAATGCTAGTGTTAGATGCTTACTATATCCCAGGCTCTATTCTCTGCTTTCTAAGTGTATTATCTCATTCAGTTTTTAACAACAGTCCTCTGAGGTATGGCCATCTCCATTTTGGAGATTAGGTAACTGAGGTACAGAGGCACTAAGCATCATGAAATAGAAATTATTCCAATTATATATTGAAATTCTGTTCTATAAATTGTTATATATTAGAATACAGTTTTTTCCTTCCATTAAATACTACTAGTGTTTGATAAATTTACTGTTGTTCATATTAGTTGCTGAGATTTATAGAGTGCTTATTAAGGGCCAATGTGCTAATGCTTTGTATAGTTGATCTCATGTAATCCTCAAGGAAACTCCATTACACAGATATTGATTTTATCCCTATCTTATGGGTGAGGAAATTGAGAAGTATTCCTTGTTCAAGATCATACAGCTAGGAAGTGGTAGAGTTAGAGTTTTGAGTCTAGGCAGTCTTGACTGTGTTGCTAATGCTCTAATCATTAGGCATACCGCTCACCAAACTGTGCTCCTTTAGCATATTTGACTTCATTGGGGCAAAAGTAGGTGCTTTTTCTTGGTAGGCATCCAACTATACAGGGTAACAGACCATTGGTGCTTGCATCAGGGAAGCCCTTTGAAAATAGTTAATTCCCTTTTTTCTACATTAATTTGTAAGTAAGCTTATTAGAAGCATATGGAATAAATAGAAAGCCAAGACTTGAACTCTGATATAAAAGACCACATAGTAGTCTTTTGTCCTAAGACGGTAGCAGCCAAGACAAGTCATGTTGCTTACTCTGAATATTAAGTGAAATTTTAGGATGGACGAATACTAGTTAGAGCTTTTCAGTTTTTTTCAAAGTTAAATTTAGATTTAATTAGAATTTAAAGCAGATTTCTGTGACATCTAATGTATCTATTGGGTTGGCCAAAAAGTTCATTCAGTTAGTGAATCGTTCAATAAAATTCTTGGTGAAAATGAAAAATGTCTTTTATTTTTACTTAAAACCAAACGAATTTTTTGGCCAACCCAATATATATTTAAATTCCTATCAGTGTTAACTACAAATGAATCTTTGGGTTGTCTGCTACTCTCTATCGTTTGTGCATGTAATTAAAACTTAAATGTACTTCTGTGGTAAATGATGTGGTTGCTTCCTCTTTCATTTTGCTTATCTAGTAGTGCTTAACCTGCAGGCAAAGCACTTCTCAGAATATCAGATTTAGAATGTGCTTACATTTCATCACTTGGAGCCTGAAGCACTGAGAAAAGTTAGCACATGTGACTATTTAGCAAGGGAATTCAGCTCTTCCTATCTATTTCCTTGTTACTCAACGAGGGAATTCTGTTCTTTCTGTTTACTTCTCATATGCTGATAAGTACATGTCTCTGAAAACTATGTTTCACGTTATATTCTTTTTTTCTTGTACAATTTTATTTTTCCTTTCTTTGGAGTTTATTCATTTTGGCATGGTAGCTCGTCGATGGCATAGTAGTGCTTTATTTATCTGTGATTGTGCCACTTTTCACTTTCTTTTTCTCAGTAGAACTTAGAAGCATTAAACACATCTCTCTAATACTTAAATATTGAAATGAACTTTTTCTATACTGTGTGACTAGTTGGTAATTTAATCTCATCTGCACAGATGTAAATATCTGAAGGAAATGATAAAATTTTGTTTTCCACAATCAAAAAGAAAGTTACTTCTCATCACCAGGCATCTAAAATTTCTCCTCTGAAAATGCGTCGGTAGGGAAATAAATATAAGAAAAACTAAAGAAAGTTTTGAAAAATAAATGCAAGTGAATGACTTGAAAATTTGGCCAAAATTAGTGTTTTATAATCAATGACCAGGTCTTTACAGTGAGGTGTATTCTCTGTTACTTTTGTTGCACAAATCTACTAAAATAGCTAGCTAGGGATATACTTTTCATAATTGTAAGCAAACGTTTCCAATATAGTCTTTAAAAAAAGGAAGGCAAGTATAGGCCCAGGGAATAAGAATCATCTGAATATTTCCTCCCTGAGACTCTGTACTTGAGTAGAACCACTCCTGTAATGTACTGATTAGGTGTGCTTGTTTTCAGTATATTGCATGCTTTCTCAAGCATTATTAACTTACCATATTTGATGAAAAAATAGCAAACTGCTATTATTTAAAGCATCTATTAACCAAATTACATGTTTGCTTATATAAATACAAACCCCTCATCATTTTTATATTTTTTTTTGTTTTACTAAGATAGATTTATTGTGACAACTAAAAGTAATAATAATACAAGAGGCAACTCAGTGTTTCAAATGATGAAATAGTTCCATTTCAACTAGTAAGAACCTTTACAAGATCATGGCATTTAGGTTTAGGGCATCTGTCTCTTTGGACCAGATCATATGTTATTTGAATCTACTATGGTATTGTTAGTGTGTTTCATAAGACATAGTGCAGAGCTGCTGTGATCTTTAAATGTTAATGTTCTTTTCTTATCACTTTACTGTGTAGATACCCTTCATGAGACCCAACTCTGCCACAGCTCATCCTCGGAGGCAATCCTGGAAACCTCTTTTATAAGTGTGATTTTAAAAATGTGGATAACACTCTCAATAGAGTATATAAAGTAAAGGAGAACAGCTATCTTGTCTTTCCCATAAGCTTATCACTGCAAAAAGTTGCCTTTGCTTGTCAGGTTTGGATAGAATGTAATTGATTGGTTTGTTACTTGGACTGACAAGGCAGTTAATTTGCCTGTGTGGATTTTTTTCTCCTTTTTTTCTTTTGCACTAATCAGAAACATTTGATATGTGCATTGTTGAAAAATACTAGATGATGTCTTGTCAGAATTGTCCTATTAAGTAATGTCTTCCCCTCTTGCTTCTTTGGCAAATGATAGACAGTATTTGGACTTACTTAAGAGTTACTGAAGCCTGTGGGACTTACATGCAATGTGCTACTTGTTGTTGAACAAATCTAGTAACAAACAAGAAAGATAATGCATTCCATTAGTCTGCTATTCTGTTTCATCCAACTTAATACATATATTCATATATGAAATACTGCATTGGGAAACAACTGTAGACTATATTAAATGTTACTTCTATTTATAGTATTCAGCAAAAGTGAAAGACTTGTGAAAGCGTATGCCATTCTAGTTTTGACTCATTAGTTCTAGTGTGAAAGCACTAATATTAGTAGCATGCAGTTTTTGCAACTTCAGATTTTAAGCTTGTAAATAAGAATATATCTGTGTTGATCTCTAGATATTTTTTAGTAATAACCAAATATATTCACTCTTTATTGATTCAATACAAACTTTCTCTGTTCAGTATAATTTTATTTTTCTCAACCTTAAGTATGAGGTTACAAAATAAGGAGAGAGATACAAAGCTTTTGACTATACAGCCTGCCAACTGAAAGATCTTCATCAACATTTGTATCTTTCCAAAGGTTTACAGAATTAAAATTTGGTCTTCAAGCTTTAATGAACAAGTCTTAAATCAACGACAGAAATATGTTGAATATTTCATCACTTCATCTTGAACTGATTTAGAAGAGACTGTTTGCTGAAATTGAAATACATATATACATGTAAATTGTCAACATGTCTCTTGGAATTTCCTGATTTATAAATGTGGTTTGGGACATCTTTTCAGGTATAGTGGCATTGAAAATAGTTCAAACATTAGGAATAGAGTAGGAAATGTTATAGATAATTAAAAGCAAGTGTAAATATAAAGTTGCTGTATGCTAGTAATCTTTAGTTATACTAAGGAACCATATTATTGGATATTTAATAAAAGCAGTATGTATATAAAATATGTATAATCTGAGATTATTAACTTATTGAAAGACCTAACATTGGAGGAAAAATATTAATAACCTGTAGCAAAACCAGTAGGCTTTTTTTTTTTAGAAAAAGAATTCATTATTTATCACTGCATAAGCTTAAGAAAAAGTTGGTAGTTATTACTATTGCTGAACTGCAGCTGATTTTAAGAAAAATGTCAGATTGCCATTTCCTTAAAAAAGAATATGCTAGTGCATTTGGACCTGACTCTCCTTTGATATATGGTAAGATATTACTAGTGGTCATTTTATTTTAGATTTTTTTGAAAAATCATTAAACCTTGTGGTTTTGGTGACACTATTAATCAAAGTCCTTTCCACCTGGTTCTATTTAGAATACCATATTATCATCATTCTCCATCTTACTGTTCGGTGGTGGATATGTGGTTCCATATTTGGTGCTAGCCCTAAGAATCTTTGTCACACATCACGAATATAAACCACATAATATTCATAAGATCATTGGTCCTGCAAATGTGTATTTGGAGTAGAACTTTTGAAGAGAGTAGAATGAAACACTTTCTCCTAATAATCTCCTAGACACTCTCATATTTCCATGGTACAAAATTAACCCTTTTCTGTAATTGGTCCAGTTGTTATTCAAAGGAGATATTAATGTGTATATCAAGAGAATATACACTAAATAGTTCATATTTTACATACATGTATAAGAGAAAGCAGTCCGACAGGTAAATGATGGTTATTTGTCGCATGATAGGGAAAGAAAAAAACACTGAAATATCAAGAAGTAAAATAAATAACTCTGAACTACAAGAAGAATGACATGGCAGTATATATAGCAGTGGTTCTCAAACTTTATAGTACATCAGAATCAAGGATTTGTTTAAAAGCAGATCGCTCACCTACTTCCCTCCTCATTTTCCTCCTCATTTTCCTCCCTCTTACTTCTCCCTGCAGTTTCTGATTAAGTGGGTCTGGGATGAGGCCTGAAAATCTGCATTTCTAAAAGTTCCCAAGTGATGCTGAAGCTGGCCAGGGACATCCTTTGAGAACCATTTGTGTATAATATTTTGAAAAGAATCATGGTATTGTGGTTGACATTGATTGATTGAATGTGGCTTTAATCTTGTTAAAAGGGCCCTTAAATTTTCAAAAATACTTGTTTCTAGGTAAAAGAGATTATAGTAGTTTATAGCACATAGAGTATAACTTCTTTATTATACATAAGTTTAGTTAAACAGGTGTTTATTTTATACCTATTTTGGACACAGCACCATTTTAGGTACAGAAATTAATCAAGGAACATAGCCTTTGTCCATAATTCACTAATTCCTTTGTTAGGAAAAGATTTGAAATTAGGATTATGTTTAACATGAAAACAAATTTAGCCTTAACCTTTATCCATTTTGTTTGTAAATGAAATTTATTTATCATTTATATATCATTGTTATTCGTGTTTCTTGAGTGTTTATCTGATTTTACAATTATAATGTTAAAAATAGATCACTGACCAATAAATAATAAGAATATTCACACTCATTATCCTATTTCCCTGTTTTTACATCCTATTACTTACTAGATCACTCTTTTTAAACTCCTAATGTTTTTTATTTGACAAAACTTACCACTGTTTTACTTGATTCTCAGTATGGGAATATTTTATTAATATTTCACCAAAATCTATTCAAGGAATTCAGAAGGACTCTCTAGCAGAATGGAATACTAACATTACTAATTTTTCTTTAAACTTTCTGAAATCATTTTGACAATTAAAACTTGTTTAAGAGACTCAGCTTTAGAGTTGCATGGCATATGAAGGCAGAAATTTTTTCCTACCCAGTCAACACTTTATCAATTTACATAATACTAAGGATTGCAATTAAAAATATTTCTGAGATAGACATGCTTTGCAAATACTTTTTTTTTTTTTTAAATAAACATATAGACCTCTTTCTCCCAGTACACAGTCTTAAGACTTTCTGCAGGCCTGCTGTAAGATTCACTGCTGTTCAGGTACATAGGATATAATGAAACTGGATGTTCATGCTGGGCTTTGTGAATAAAATGAGACTGACCTCCAGCCATTATCTCATTTATCTGATTTACATTGTAAAATCAAGATCTACACTATTGATTAGAGAATAATTAGTTAATTATGAGCAGGGAAATACAAAGTTATGTGGGGCTTGAGCACAGCGGGTTGTACTGCTGAAAAATTTCCAAGGGCATGAGCAGATGGAGATCAGTTTATTAAAGAACAAAGCAGATGTGTTTCAGGTATGAAAATGTCTAATCATTCTCTCATGCTGTGAAGAGGTACTTGACCTTATTGTGTATTTTTATATGAATTCTTTTATTTCATGTTTTAGTTTTGCCTTTCACTTTTAATCTTGTAACTTGACTACTGCAGATGTAGCTAACTGAATTGATCCCATTATTTAAGTGATCATTAAACATGAATTTGGATTTCAATAATTATCCAAATATTTTTTCCAGTTAATATACTTTACAGAATATTTTTGTCTTTCCTACCACTCATTCATTCATTATTGCATGTGATGAGAGTCTATAGTGACATTAATGAAAATATGTTCAAGACCTCCACATTAGCCTTTATTTGTGAAATATCATATAAAAGACATTTTCTAATTATTTTGAAAATGCTCATATAGGTGATTTGCACTAAAAGTGTTGTAAAAAGGAATAAAGTTTGCCTTTATTGATATTAAATGTTATTCTAATATTTGTAGAATGCAGAATTTTTTGCAAGCTTGTATTTTAAAAGTGATTTAACTCATGGGCCACAAACCTGCATTTTCTCCATCTGTTAAAAGGAATAATTGAATTGGCTACTGTTCAATGAAAGAGTCTGTCACTACTGGTTAATACATTTGTGTAGGTGTTTCAGTTGCTAGTAAGATTTTATGTAAGTAATATTAAGACCAATTCTTTTGGTCATTCTTCTATAGAATTTTTGCATAGAAATGATGAAAAAGTAAGAAAATCCAACCCATCTATTCTCTTGATATTTATTTGTGAGTTTTTTGTTTTTTTTAATTAAATGGATGTAACAGTATATATTTTCAAGGTTGGTTCTTTATTTTACTGTATATAGACTTGGAAGGGACCTAAACCAAATGTTCATTGCCATAAAAAATATCTGTGATTATGGATCAACCTGGTCATAAAACATGTACATTACTTTTCAAGTCCATGTTACGGATTTCTCTTCTTCATGAAATTTAGCTAATCATCTGGCTATAATTATATATATAGGAGGTACACCTTTTTTTGGTTAGTTTTGAAAAGTAGTTATTTAGTGTACTCTTCTAGTGAAATTATCAATTGGAAATTAAGGGAATTTAAGAAACCCTTTGGAACACTGGCCTGTCTCTTAGGTGTAGACAGAAATAAATAAGTTGTTTCTTTTTACTTGTGTGTATATTCTCAGTAATCAGATAAACACATGACTGATTGCTCCCATGGATCATAGGACATAGGAACATAAATCATTTTCTTCCTCTTTTATGTCTAGGGTGCTATACTTAACCATATCTAAGTAAGTATTTTAAATACATATAGAACTATGTTTATTTGGTCACTGCATTTTGTTAAATGAATGTGTAAAAGACCATATACATATAGCTGCTTTATTATTGACATCTGTATCCATTATGAATCTGATGCCTAGGAAGTTGTATTTAGTAAAAATCTAATTAAACAATGAGGTTTCCTTTTCTTATAAATGGGATTTATCTTATCTCACTTACAATTGTAATTTTAGAATGTCCCATAATATGTTAATGTGTACAGTTTTATTAGATGTTTAGAGGATATTCTTTAAGCATCCAGTTTGCATTTTATTAAAAAACATAGTGTATCTTTATAGGTTAGTTTTATATTTTTTAATTTAAGACATTGTCTTCCTATTTAATATATGTGCTATTGGTATAATAGTCCGTTTTTATTACATAGACATTTGTGTTATTTAATAAAGTATATTGTGTTATATCACAGCTTTTGTGGGTCAGTGACTGCTTTTGCACAAGATTTATTATTTTGATACATTAAATATGTACTATATTATGTGTTGTAATTACGTATTTCCAAGTATGTGTAAGAAGTAGATGTAGAGGTCATAAATAATAATTTGATCAATAACTACTTCAACTCTATTTCAGCTTTTAGGTAGCAGAATGATTGCAGATCCTTACGAGCTTCTGATTTTTGAGTTTTTAAAATGACCTATATATGTAACTTAGCCATAATTTGTTGGCTGACAAAATTTGCTAAAGTTTACAAAATGGTGTGTGTGTGCATGAAATAAATAATTTACTATTTTTACCATCTAAATTGTTCTTTGATTTCTAGGGTTCTTAATGGCATTCCTTACGTTTGTCTATGGTGAATTAATTCTTGCAAATTCTGCTGGAGTTCCCTTGTATCACTCAGGATATTTTTGTTACCAGCGCACGAAGCTATAGATTTATTCAATTAAATATTTTAGTGTAGAAACAACTATATTTTTTCCATATGGAAATAATTTTAGTCGTTTTTAGAAAAGGCTAATATTTATATGTTTGTTTATTAACAGAGTTATTGATTTCAAGATTGGGTTATTTCTTTTTCTTTTTCATTTTCTTTTTTCCTCTCCTGGATTTTGGCAGTTACTAAGTGTATTAACTATTCCTTTCTGCTGCTTAGTCTTGGAATTACAGTTTTTATTTACTGCTGAGTGAGCTATAACTTGAGAGAACTTCCATATCACCCCTGATTCTATCAAGCAGATTCTTCCTTTCCTCTGGAACCCATCACTAATACATGAGTTCCATGTGTAGACTAAGTCATTCTAAAAAGTATAACTAATGAAGGAATCAGTAAGGATTAGGTCGCTTCCAAATGGCATATACTTCAACATTATCTTCTAACAAATCTAGCATATAAAGTCTTTCTTTTCCCTTTTGCATTTATTATTGAGCTGAAAGATAACTTGAGTTTACAGTTAATTGAAATCAGCTACAAATTTGAACTATATCAGTGTAGCAAACTTGTTCTTAATTTATTAGCTTGAAATATATATATGTACATATACATAATACACACACACACACACACACACACACACCAGCAAGAACCATCTTAGTACATGAAGGTAAAAGGTAATGAATTATTATTCACCTTTATATTCATCATAGTGTTTGACTCTAGTTGTACACTAGAAACCATAATTTGCAAGTTATTATGGCACAGACTTATAAAGTAAATATGTAGTAATTAGGTTGTAATTTGATATGAACTAGGAAAGCATTAATACTATAACTCTTCACTTATCAAAAGCCCAGGTTATTGGCAATCTGAACTTGCTTAAAAACCCTAAGTTAAGCAAAAAAGACTATAGTTAACCCAAATTGAGTCCATGTACTTAGTAGTCCTCATTTTCATGTTTTTATAAACTGTCAATTTGCATAGTCTTATGTCCAGTGATCTGGTTTCTGAATCCACAGTGAATTATTGTCGGAGAAATGCTGCTTAGACAGATGACACTGACAATATCAGAAAGTAGTGACTGATATTTTTTAAGCAAGTGAGGAGGACCTATAAAAGTTGAATACAAGAATTCAAACAGAACAGCAGACTGATGATATTCATGTCCAAACACAAAAGGCTGTCACATTGTTAGACATGTAGCAGCATCTATTACTCATACTTGTGACCCTGGAATGATAAAGATAGAGTAAATTATATTTAATGGATTTTCTTGATGAAGCAAAGAATGTGATTCTCTTTAAATTTCCCATTAAAGATGACTGAAATACTATTTTCCATGCTTGAAGGACTACGCCCTCAGCTAACTAGAAATCTCAACCTTCTCATAACTCATAAATGCTTATACGCTGAAGGGTCCTCTAACTATGTGTTTAATGTAATTGGAATTTTAACTATTGAAGGGTAAATAAGTTGAATTGAGAAGAACAAAATTTTGTGGGCTTGCCATTTAGTTTTATGTAATGTTTTATGTTAGCTATATATTATCTATTATTTTTCTTAATACTAGAACAACAGGTATTTAAACAGTTTAAGTGCTTTTAAATATATTTTTGGATGGTTTATTTATAATATTGGCACAGTAAATAAAGTACTGTTTGTTATTACTATTTGATTTGATTTTTTTGTATAGCTAGAATTATTATAGTAAACATTTTTATTCAAGTCCATTTCCCTTTTGGAAAAGTACATAAGTTTATTTGGTTTATGAGAAGGAAGTTGTAGAGGAAGGAGTGCCTAAACTTAAGATATATAATTGTGTTTTAAACTTCTGTATACCTGAATAACTTAGCTAAGTTGCTAAACTTTCTGAAACTTCTGATTTCTGAAATGGGTCTTTGGGAGATTGGGTTTTATAGAATGACATGAAATTTTTACTATAAATGTAGATTTATAGTTCCCTTTATTGTGAAAATAAATTGCTTTTCTTTGCATGTTGTTTATCACAATAACTCCTTCTCCTTTTTTTCTAATAAAAGTTATTTAAGAGTAATTTTGTACTTTAAGTAATATATGTCCTATAAAATATCCTCCTTGCTTTCTTAGTTATGGATTCCTCAACTTTTTAGGTTTAAATCAGTAAGAGTATATATAAAGAGAATGTGACAGATTGGTTTGGAGAAAGTATTATTTTTTTTTAACTTACAAAAAAATAGCACAAAGAATAAGAGGAATATAACCCTTTCTATAAAATGTATACATCTTTGTTATTTGTTGTTAAATTTTGGTCTTGTTATTCCAACTGATGCAAAATTCTTTTTAAAAAACACTGAAATAATACAGATCTTTCTTCATTGTCAGCAGGATGAGATTGTCTGAAACGAAGAATAGGTATGATAGTTTTCTTAGATTTTGTACATCATAGGTGGCAAAGACACTGTCAAAACATTTGTTAATAAGCTTTAAAATGTACTAAGAGGTACTTTGAAAAACCAATTGCACTGAAAGTGACAGGTAAATTTTTGAGAAAATTTATATTTTAGAAAATAAACTTCTTAGAATGGTTTTTATTTGCTGTAGATTATGTTAGCATGCTATACACATTAAAAATTTTATTTACAATCTACCTTAACTTAGAGAAAGAGAGTGATGAGGTATATCAATTGTATAGAATTAAGCTTAGTGTAGCCTAGTAGAATTCATTAGATTTAAAAGTTTTTTTAAATAATCACAATATGTTAGATTGAATTCATAATCTTGAATTATATGTATCTTATATTAGTTTTAAAACCACCTAATGGGCAAGTGATTATTATTGAAGTTCAAAATTGAAAATGTTAATGTTTGTTAGTTTTGAACACATAGGGTTATACACATAAATTTATTCCTATGCTGTTAACATTTCTACTATCAAAATGTTCTGAATGATATTTGTTTTGTTTATTTTATTGTTTTGGTATTTTGTTTTTCCTAAAGCATTTATTTCAGGTTTAGATTGTCTTTTTCATAAACATTAATTTAATAATCTTGTCAGCTAAGGATAGAATTAACAGTGTTACAGTTGAAATATACAGTAGTTTGCTGTTTTTCTCTGAAAAAAAGTGTTTTTTAATATTATTTAAATATAGTATAAATCTGTTTACCCTGCAGGTGTGATGAATGTAGACTGTGCTACCATTTTGGTTGTTTGGATCCTCCTTTGAAAAAGTCTCCTAAACAAACAGGCTATGGATGGATATGTCAGGAGTGTGATTCTTCATCTTCTAAGGTAAGGGGAGAAACTTATAAGAAAAAGTGTTGTTTCCCTTTATTTTGATAGCTTTTCTGTATCTCACCAATGGCTTCCTAACTTTAAGGAGAATTGGAATATGAAGGACCAACAATTTACTCTATGCACTTTAAGAATATATTGCCTTGATGATTTTATTGCCCTTAAATTAAGGAGTAAAGAGCTCTACTGACTTATATAAATTTTCTCTATGAAATATTTTAGCTGTTTCGTGTATTCTCTATATTACTGTAGCATGTTAAATAGTTCTCTAGTAGCCAGTCACCCTCTGCTAATTTACCACCCCTAGGGAATAACCAATAAAATCCAATTTAATTTTACAGATGACTCATCTTAAGATATAGTAGGTATATTGTGAATGTTCTATAAGGTTTGCTCTTTGAGAAAACTAGTTTTTATATCATAAAATTTTTTTCTGGTAATTATTTTAGATAAGTAGAAAGGATGAAATATCTAATAAGGTTGTTTCGTAGTTTATCTCCAATAATAAACTATTGAAATCTTTTGAATATCAATCTTATAACCTTATATTGTGACGATTGACATTTTAAGATTATTATATGCTTTTTTAAAGTGTGTGAGTAAATAGCTGGACCCCTGATGCTTTGACTTATTTGACAGAAATATTAAATATATTCGAACTAAGACAATATGGTCACCTGTGGGTTAATCAAATTATTCTTCTTTAAATAGACAACAGAAGTTAACTGTCTGTTGTAATGTGGACCTCAAGCCATCTCTCCTAAATGCCACTTAAATGCATTTGTTTTTCCTAGAGTGAATTAAAATTGATACTGAATTCCTGTCTGATCATGGAATCAAAAATACTCTTTTTATCAGTTAAAACGATTTATTCCAGCTTACCACAGAAGCCATCTGTAAAGTTTATTTATTAAAAACTGCAGAAAAGCATTTGGCTATAGGAAAAAAAAAGCTATTTAAAGGGTTTTTTGTTTTTTTTTTTTTTTTTGCGGTACGCGGGCCTCTCACCGCTGCGGCCCCTCCCATTGCGGAGCACAGGCTCCGGACGCGCAGGCTCAGCGGCCATGGCTCACGGGCCCAGCCGCTCCGCGGCATGTGGGATCCTCCCAGACCGGGGCACGAACCCGTGTCCCCTGCATCGGCAGGCAGACTCTCAACCACTGCGCCACCAGAGAAGCCCTAAAGGGTTTTTTAAATAACCAAATTTATTAAAAATTTTACAAATCTGTATAATGATTATTAATATAGAATCTTATGCATTTTATTTAATAATCAAGCATTTTTGCTCAAGGTTTTAAACTATACAATACTGTAAATATGGAGCATTGTATTAACTGCAGAGTGCCTTTGTTAAGTTATATAGTAATTTTGTTAATGAACATTGAAAATGCAAGAGGACATTTCACATATGTTGGGAATATACAAAATGAATATTTTGTAAGTGCAGTAGGTGCATGCCAGTAGCCATTGAGATGTTCTTGTATTTTGCTTTTCCCTGTCTACCAGAGAATAAGATCTTTGGACTCAGAATGGAAATCCATTAGGAAGGCACATTGTTAGAAAAGTTGCATTGTACTCTGACTTGTGATTGAATGAATCCCAGATATAAACAGCCAAGACTTTTAAAATATCCAAATATGGTATCTAACTGACAAATGTCACAGCAGTTTATTGTAAGGATTACAGGAGTGAAATGGATTTGTATTTTTATTATATCAAGATGAATATTACATACTTCTTTTTCTAATGAAAAATTAAGCTTAATATAATAGTTAAGCTGAAAGTTAAGGAAAATTAATTCATTCCCTTGAATACTTGTGTTACATCAACTCTGTTTTGCTCACTTTGAAAACTTTATTCCTGACAAGTAAATTTCTGTTTACATTTTCTCTTGTAAGGTGTTTGCTAGTATTGGGTCCCAAGAAGAAAACATTGATAGATAATGTCATGCTTTATAATTCAGTAAATTGCTGCAGAAGCTTTTAAATTCAGAAAGCAGTATATTATTCATACCTGAGTCAAGAAAATTAGTATCATTTGGGGGCCTAAAAGAAATCCACAATAAAAGTTAATATATTTTGCTTGTCCTTCATTCTGCTCTATTTGCTTTGGTGGAATGGTATTTTTTAGGTAATACTAAGTATATATGCCATGTTCATTTATTTTAATAGTATGAAAAGCTAAGGTAGAAGTAGTTATTTCCAGGAGAAAGGAATCAGTTGCCAATAAACTTAGGTGGGGAAAAGTGAATATAAAATTGTTATAGCCATAAAATATATATCCAACCTTCTTTCTTTATGGTAGTCAGGATTAAGTCCAAGAAGTCTTAACTTTTATTATAAAAGTTTGACTCCCAAGTAATAAATTATTTATTTTGCTTAGAATTTTAGATTATATATGGTATGGGTGTGTAGTTGAAAATGTACTTGAAAATGCATTGCACTTTAAATATTATTTAACTGTTGACATTGTCTCCAAATTTTGCATACCAGGGGAAACTCTAAAATATTGCCATGTATACTCTGAGCAGCATAATGTATTGATATATGACTTTGTCTTTCAAGTAATGGATTTTTTTGCTGTGACCTTTATGAGAGCAAAAATCTTCTGTCGCTAATCCTGCCTATTGCTTTTAATTATAGAAAGTATAGACATTCCACAAAAGTCTAACAAGATTCATCATATCTCAATCCATATTAAGCTTTAGCTCATGAAAGATAAAATATACTATATTAAATTAATAATATACAATTAATGATAATAAATTAATGATATTTCATAACAATTTAGCTAACAGTAGAATGATATTTTAATTGAGATATAATTGACTTATTATGTTTCAGGTATACAACATAATGATTCAATATTTGTATATAGAATGACTTTTATTCTACCCAGACCTGCAAAGTATGGCATGATAAGACTTTCTCTGCATTATCAATCCTTCATAAACCTAGGTAGTCACTTTAGGTTTCATGAAAAATGACCAGCTACATGGATTCAGATATATACATTACATGTAACACACACAGAGACACAAATCTACACACATACAAACACATGCACAAAATATACTTTCTCCCATAGGCTATGCTTCAAAGATACTTGACTAAGGCAGCAGCTATCCAAGACAGTGTGCTATGTTTTTATTCAGTGGGGCTAGTTCATTGCTACTGATCACCATGCATTAGGTTTTTTTCTCTTGCTCTTTACTGTGTTGTGAAAATACTGTTACAAATGAATGCTATATGCCTGGAAAAGCAATGTATTTTATTCTTTCTCCTCCACCTCACCCATCTTTTATTTTTTCTTTCATCTTTACTTTCATCCATTCTCCTAAGCCAAATACCTGGAATCATCTTCAAGTCTTCTTCATCCTGTCCCAAATAGAAAATCACTTGCTGAGTCCTGTAAAAGTGTTCTTGCTTAAATATTTCTCCGGTTTACTCTTTGCTCCTTTTCTCCACTGTTAACTGCCTTGATTCAGTGCCTCACCTTTTCCTCATTCTACCAGTTCCTCCTATTTTAGAGGCTATCTAAATAAGTCTACCAGACTCTTCACTAGGTTCCTTCAAAATGAAGTGTTTGTACCTCAGGAGATAGACAAATGACTAATTAAATTAATTCTATATAGCATCCCATTTTAATTTCTGTGTCTGAGTGTGTTTTCTAATGTAACAGGTTACTGCTGTAGAATAGGTATATAACTTCACACATATATACTTATTAAGATATGTATTTAAAATGTTTTAGTATTGGGGTACATAAACAACAGTGTTTGGAGATCATAGTCCCACACTGCTACTAGAGTAATCTTCCTGAAAGTCTTTTTGACACACCACTGCTTTACATTTGTCAGTGTTTTCTCATCCTCCTACATATCCAGAATGTAACTGACAAAATCAGGAAATTAACATTGATACACTATTACCGTCTACTCCTCAGACCTCATTCAAGGTTTGCTATTTGTCCCAGTAACGTCCTTAATAGCAAAATGATCCAATACAGAATCATTCATTGCATTTAATTTTTATGTTTCTTCAGTCTTTAATCTGGAAAGTCCCTTAGTCTTTCCTTGACTGTCATTTCATTGCCACTTTTGAAGATTACAGGGCACTTATTTTGTAGAATGTCTTTTACTTTGCATTTTTATGATCTTCTCTTGTGGTTAGATTTATTTTATGCATCTCTGATAAAAATACCACAGATATGATGCAGTATGCATTCTATCAGGTGACACATGATTTCAATATGAACCATAAATGGTGATGTTAACTTTAATCACTTGACTGAGGAGTTCTCTGCAAGTCTTCTCCATTCTCTTCCCCTTTCTAATTAATAAGTAATTTGTAGGGAAGAACCTTGAGACTGTGTAAATATCCTATTCCTTATCAGACTTTCATTTTCTGTTTTCAGTGGTTTATATTGGTTATTATCATTATTTATTTTGATGTTTGAATTGTCTCAAATTTGGCTAATGAGAGCCACTTCAGGCTGGCTTCTGTGTTCTTTTCATATGGATCCCAGAAATATTTGAGTGCTTCCTTACTAAAGGTGTTCTAGGCTCAACTTGGTCTTTCCCTTCCCCTACTCCTGGAACCAGTGATTTCTCCAAGGAGCTCTGCTTTCCTTTTAGTGGAAAATGGTATTTAGAAACTAAGATCATGGTACTAGATGTGCTCATTGTTACTGGGATGTTGCTTCTCTTAGGTCTTCTCAGTAGACATAGCCAAGGACTAGATGTATGTATGTACATTCATAGACATACACATTTACTTTTCTTTGTCTTCATAGATATTGGAAACCATTCTGGTTTTTTCCCTTTTCATATTTATAACTCCCTCACTGAAAACTGGCTCCCATTATCCTTGATATATATTAGAAGATTAATCCCCTGACGTAAAACTAATCTCCTATCACCCTCCATTCCCCTGCTGCATGGACACCTTCTTTGCTTGCCATAACCTGAAGGCTTTTAGATTGAATTGTTCAGGAAGGAGGGGAGAGAGAGGGATTGAAGACAGACATTTTTATTTTTTACAAGCTTCTAAAATTATTTTAATGAGCAGTTAGGAATAAGAACCATTGTTTTATGTATTTTAAAAATTGTTCAGTTATTAAAAAGTTTTTAAGCTAAAAATGAATGTTTTTGCAATTTTAAAACAAATATGCACAAGGCGTATAACCCAAGGCAAATTTCAACAAACTGATACTTTAAAATTATGTTGTATACTTAAATATAAGATATAGACTTAATATTATTTTGTTTTAAATTTTTATTTTATTTTGGAGTAGAGTTGATAAACAATGTTGTGTTAGTTTCAGGTGTAGGGTAAAGTAATTTAGTTATTCATATACATGTATTTATTCTTTTAAAAATTCTTTGCCCATTTAGGTTATTAGAGTATTGAGCAGAGTTCCCTGTGCTATACAGTAGGTCCTTGTTGGTTGCCTATTTTAAATACAGCAGTGTGTACATGTCAATCCCAAAGTCCCTAACTATACCTTCCCCCAGTCCTTCCCCCCGGTAACCATAGTCCATTCTCTGAGTCTGTTTCTATTTTGTAAATAAGTTTGTATCATTTTTTTTTAGATTTTGCATATAAGTGATATCATATGATATTTGTCTTTCTCTGTCTGACTTACTTCACTTAATACGATAATCTCCAGGTCCATCCATGTTGCTGCAAATGGCATTATTTCATTCTTTTTAATGGCTTAGTAATATTCCATTGTGTATATGCACCACATCTTCTTTATCCATTCCTCTGTCAATGGACATTTAGGTTGCTTCCATTTCTTGGCTATCATAAATAGTGCAGCAATGAACATTGGGGTGCGTATATCTTTTTGAATTATAGTTTTGTCTGGATATATGCCCAGGAGTGAGATTTCTGGATCATATGGTAATTCTATTTTTAGCTTTCTGAGGAACCTCTGTACTGTTTTCCATAGAGGTTGTACCAATTTACATTCCCACCAACAGTGTAGGAGGGTTCCCTTTTCTCCACACCTACTCCAGCATTCGTTATTTGTAGACTTTTTTTAAATAAATGTATGTATTTATTTGTTTTTGGCTGCATTGGGTCTTCGTTTCTGTATGTGGGCTTTCTCTAGCTGTGGCAGGTGGGGGCTACTCTTCGTTGCAGTGAGCAGGCTTCTCATTGCAGTGGCTTCTCTTGTTGCGGAGCATGGGCTGTAGGCGTGCGGGCTTAAGTAGTTGTGGCTCATGGGCTCTAGAGTGCAGCCTCAGTAGTTGTGGCACATGGGCTTAGTTGCTCCGTGGCATGTGAGATCTTCCCAGACCAAGGCTTGAACCCATGTCCCCTGCATTGACAGGTGATTCTTAACCACTTTGCCACCAGGGAAGTCCCTGTTATTTGTAGACTTTTTAATGATGGCCATACTGACTGGTGTGTGGTGGTACCTCATTGTACTTTTGATGTGCATTTCTCTAATAATTAGTGATGTTGAGCATCTTTTCATGTGCCTAGTGGCCATGTGTATGTTTTCTTGGAGAACTGTCTATTTACATATTCTGCCTGTTATTTCGATTGGGTTGTTGTTTTTTTGATATTCAACTGCATGAACTATTTGTAAATTTTGGAGATTAATCCCTTGTCAGTCTCATTGTTTGCAAATATTTTCTCCCATTCTGTGGGTTTTGTTATTTTGTTTATGGTTTCCTTTGATGTGCAAAAGATTTGAGTTTGATTAGGTTCTATTTGTTTATTTTCATTTTTATTTCCCTTACTCTAGGAGAGACAGATCAAAAAAGATATTGCTGCGATTTATGTCAAAGAGTGTCTGCCTACATTATCCTCTAAGAGTTTTGTAGCATCTGGTCTTACATTTAGGTCTTTAATGCATTTGGAGTTTATTTTTGTGTATGGTATTAAAGAATATTATAATTTCATTTGTTTACATGTATCTCTTCAGTTTTCCCAGCACCACTTACTGAAAAGGCTGTTTTTTCTCCATTGTATAGTCTTGCCTCCTTTGTCTTAGATTAACTGACCATAGGTGCATGGGTTTACTTCTGGGCTTTCTATGCTGTTCCATTGATCTATATTTCTGCTTTTGTGCCAGTACCATACTGTTTTGATGACTGTAGCTTTGTAGTATAGTCTGCAGTCAGGTAGCCAGATTCCACTAGCTCCATTTTTCTTTCTGAAGATTGCCTTGTCTCTTTGGGGTCTTTTGTGTTTCCATACAAATTGTAAAAAATTTTTTGTTCTAGTTCTGTGAAAAATGCCATTGGTAATTTGATAGGGATTGCACGGAATCTGTAGATTGCCTTGGGTAGTATAGCCATTTTGGCAGTAATGATTCTTCCAATCCAAGAACACAGTATATCTTTCCATCTGTTTGTGTCATCTTTGATTTCTTTCATCAGTGTCTTATAGTTTTCAGAGTACAGAACTTTTGCTTCCTTTTGTAGGTTTCTTCCTAGGTATTTTATTCTTTTTGATGTGACTATAAATGGCATTGTTTCTTTAATTTCTTTCTGATCTTTTGTTGTTAGTGTATAGAAATGCAACAGATTTCTGTGTGTTAATTTTGTATCCTGCAACTGTACCAAATTCATTGATGAGCTCTAGTAGTTTTCTGGTAGCATCTTTATGATTTTCTATGTATAGTGTCATGTCATCTGCAAACAGTGACAGTTTTACTTCTTCTTTTCCAATTTGGATTCCCTTTATTTCTTTTTCTTCTCTGATTGCCATAGCTAGGACTTCCAAAACTATGTTGAATAAAAGTGGCAAGAGTGGAAATCCTTGTCTTGTTCCTGATCTTAGAGAAAATGCTTTCAGCTTTTCACGGTTGAGTATGATGTTAGCTGTAGTTTGTCATATATGGCCTTTATTACGTTGAGGTATGTTTCCTCTATGCCCACTTCCTGGAGAGTTTTTATCCTAAATCAGTGTTGAATTTTGTCAGATTTTTCTGCATTTATTGAGATGGTCATGTGGTTTTTATTCTTAAATTTGTTGATGTGGTATATCACACTGATTGATTTACAGACATTGACAAATCCTTGCATCCCTGGGATAAATCCCACTTGATTATGGTGTATGATCCTTTTAATGTATTGTTGGATTTGGTTTGCTGGTATTTTGTTGAGGATTTTTGCATCTACGTTCATCAGTGATATTGGCCTGTAATTTTCTTTGTGTGTGTGTGTGGTATCTTTTTCTGGTTTGGTATCACGGTGGTGGTGGCCTCATAGAATTAGTTTGGGAGTGTTCCTTCCTCTGAGACTTTTTGGTAGTTTGAGAAGCAAAGGCATTAACTCTTCTCTAAATGTTTGATAGAATTTGCCTGTAAAGCCATCTGGTCCTGGACTTTTGTTTGTTGGGAGGTTTTAATCCCAGTTTCAATTTCAGTACTTGTGATTGGTCTGTTCATATTTTCTATTTCTTCCTGGTTCAGTCTTGGGAGATTGTACCTTTCTAAGAATTTGTCCATTTTATTAGCATATAGTTGCTTGTAGTAGTCTTTTGTGATCCTGTATCTTTCTCTGTTGTCCGTTGTAACTTCTTATTTCTAATTTTATTGATCTGAGCCCTCTCCCTCTTTTTCTGTATTAATATAGGGCACAGTTCACTATTCTCTTTTTTCTAGGGTATACTTGATATAGAGCTCAACACCTTCTGTGTACTGAAACACCCCAAATGAAGATAACTTCTTTTGGCGTGGTTAAATGAACAGGTATTACTATAAATATTTCTTTTAAAAGGACATCATCCAAGTGATATATATTCACAGGTGCCACTGAGAATTTAAATACACATCATATACTTTACAGTGACTGTGCCAGTTATGATTCTAGCTTTTCGTCCCTGTTCACGTTCTGTTTTGTGAAAAGCCAAAAGGTGTACATGACAGGTCATTGTCTGAATACTACAAGATGAGCTATCTTAGCTTGAAGACCTCCATTTGGTTCACTCTTATTTGATCTTTCTAGTATAGTACTCTTTTTGAGTGGTAATAAGTTGACTTCATATGCATGAAGATCTCATTTAAATTCTTATGGAAGATTTTCTGGCACTACAAATGTATGACATACCAGCTCAGGCAAGTGTGGTACTTTTTGGTAATCATTTGTATTAGAAATCCCTGAGTAGGGAAGTCTGATTTTTTTTTAATTTTTGTTCTATTTTTCCAATTTTTTTTGCATTGAGCAACTAGAATTCTGTAACTGAAATGCTTGTGTCCAATGACATATATAAATACTTACTATCAAGCAAAATAGTCATTGAGAATTTTGCCTCTTTAAAAACTGAACAGAACAATCTCTCCAAGGAGTATCTTGCCACAATATTAAACAAGCACATTTAATTGAACCTGGTGATACTGGAAATTAAATGTCTGAGTTTTATGTATTATGAAGATTTATAAAAAATATAAAATTAAAATGAATTATCCTTTAAAGTTCTTTTAAATTTGAATCATATAACTGACCCATAAAAAAGGACTTTTTAATACTTTATTCATTTGACCTCTGGGATTTTATCTGGCATTAGGTTAGATTTTAAGTTTCTAAATTTAGCATAGTTGACAGATAAGTCATTTCCAGGTATAACTTATACCACTTAACTGTCTTAATTCAGTATTCTTCTAGGACTTGTGTGACATTAGAGGTTATAACAATATGTTTTATCAAGCTTTACTGAGTTTTTTGATTTGCCTTTTTACTGATACAGTTAT
Organism: Lagenorhynchus albirostris; assembly: GCF_949774975.1. Classification (NCBI taxonomy): domain Eukaryota; kingdom Metazoa; phylum Chordata; class Mammalia; order Artiodactyla; family Delphinidae; genus Lagenorhynchus; species Lagenorhynchus albirostris. The sequence goes on from NC_083102.1 coordinate 63,875,715, forward strand.
GTAAAGTCTGGAGGAAAGTTGTTTATACAGTATCCTAAATTAGAATCCCATAGGAAAATCTTTGGTAGTTTGTAGACTTACGAAAAGTCTGAGAATTAAAACTATGGTGTGGTTGTCCTTGATGATGGCTATAGTTAAATATTTAAACTTTAGATTTCATCTTTGCTTTACACCACAGGTGTAAAGCCCAAACACTTCCAGGTGATCTTGTACCTTATCCTAGGCCAAGTCTGGCTGTTGCTGGTTACTCTAGCACTTTTCCTGGCAGGAAAAATTGTTTGTATAAATGTCTTTTAAGTCTTAATTTCTAATAGAGTGCTGAACTTTGAGACTAGTAACAGTGTTTTGTGAATTCAGTAAAAAGTAATAGCCATTAACAATTCTACTAACTATAGATGCTACTGTGCTTTAAAAAAAAAAACAAAGTGTTATTTGTATAAATTGAACGTTTATGTACTGAACTGAACTTTTTATTTGTCATTATTGCCTGCTCAAAAAAGTTGTTTACTTGATTGTCCTAGACATGTTTCTGAACCCTGTCTCTAGGTAATATTTTCGCCAAGTCGCAATTTTCAACAAAACATTGTTTATGGTTATTCTTTATAACAGAATTGGAATCTACACTGATCTGTTAGTTCTTTAACCTAGGGTAATTTTCATGGGGACTGTGCAATACACATTAAGCACACTGGTATACTGCAATAAGTCATGGTCAGGTATTCCTTAAGAATCTTTTCAAAAACAGGATTTCTTTCCTCCAGATAAAATTTGTTAGTGTTTATGATGTCCATTTTTATATATCTCAGAATATTTATAGAGAAAGAAAATGATTAGAACCTCTAAAATTATACAGATGTTTTCTGTATTAATATTTTGAAAAAAATGGAAAGACTACATCATCTTTTAAGTTACACTTTCTACAAACTGGGAAAACCAAGCCATTTTCTAATTCGGATGGCATGTGGGCTTGATGTGTTTGCATAGCGTGCTGTAAACCATGCTGTGGAATACCATATGATGAGAAACTGAATCATAACTGAGATAAATAATCAAAGTACCGTAGGGTGCCATATATAGGACTACCTTTTAGAGCTCACTAACTTCATACTATCCTTTGGTTTAAAAAGTTTATCTTTTTATTTTTATTTTGGAGAAAAAGTTACCTACTAAAAATCTGATGGCTAAGCTGAAGGATATTTCATTACAGCTTTTAAAAAGTTAATAAGAATATTTTTACCTTATTAACCCAACATTTGACATACTAATTTGGGGTTATATAATATACCAAGAAGGAATGTAGGATATATTATTTATGTAAACATATTATTTTTAGTATTCATATGTAATGTGAGTGTGAGAGACATTGTTCATTGCAGAGATGGTCTTAGTTGAATTAAGTGAGCCCATTCCCAGAGTTGTGAAAGTAACACCTGAATGATAGGAATGACTTAAATCCTAGCTTCAAAAAACAGAGTGAGAGTTCATGTATTCTAGATGTAGATACAGTTAGATAGTTACTTCTAATTTTAACATTTAGTTTTACTATTTCATCATTTTGTAGAATTACTTATCTCTTAAAAAATTGTCTTTCTGACCTATGTATTGTGGTTTAAGAGTACCCTTTTGCTAAAACTTAGTCGTCTTTAAATCTAAGCTAAGAAAATTAGAAGTATGAACTCAGTTAATGAAATTGAGTTCGGAAATCAAATATATTTAAGCATTCTAGTCTTGATTTTCTGATAGAATCTTATCAAGGTTAATAAGAAACTACAGATTAGGAGTTAGTGTGTTATGCTATGTTACATTTTAAGACACTCATTTTTTGACATCTCTCAAATTAGGATGTGTATCTATAAGTGGTTTATTTCTTTGTGATAATATTTCTTGTTTCCATAAAAATTTGCCATTAAATTTATGGAGTTATAATCTGAGGCATTGTTGAGTAAGAATATTGAGTAATTTAAAATGCACAGAAAGTCAAAGTATGCAGTGTGATGCAGAGGAAAGAGCTTTATGAGCTTTGAAAAAGAAGCAAACTGAGTTCAGATATTAACCATTTACAATGTTTGTGACTTTCAGCAAGTTGCTTCACTTCAGTGAGTTTCAGGTTGCTCATTTGTGAAAGGTTTAATGGCAATATTTAGAATAATAGAGGCACTCAGTAAATGACACATCTTCTTATTCTTAAAAATAAACAATCATTGGGCTTCCCTGGTGGCGCAGTGGTTAAGAATCTGCCTGCCAATGCAGGGGACACGGGTTCAAGCCCTGGCCTGGGAAGATCCCACGTGCGGCGGCAGAGCAACTAAGCCAGTGAGCCACAGCTACTGAAGCCTGCACGCCTAGAGCCCGTACTCTGCAACAAGAGTTGCCATGACAATGAGAAGCCCGCACAGTGCAACAAAGAGTAGCCCCCATTCACCGCAACTAGAGAAAGCCCACGCGCAACAACGAAGACACAACACAGACAAAAAAAATTTAAAAATTCATAAATAAAGTAAAAAAATAAATAAGCAATAATTTTAGCCACAGAGAGGAGAGTTCAAAATCAGTGATAATGTTCTGATTTTTCAAATGTAAAAAATGTTTTTTAAAAGGAATCTGAAGAACAGTTTTCTGTGTTTTATTTTTTATCTTCACACATACCAAGTGAAAATCTTTCTTGTCTCTTTCAGAGTTTCACACCAAATAGAGTAAGGTCATGTCTAACTTTTTCATTCACGAAAAGGTCCATTTGTTTTAATTTCTTGCTAGAGCTTAAGAGGCATTGAAAGCTATTTTTATATTTAATCTATTTTTAAACTAAGGCACTTGTAGCTCTCCAAACTTTTTAAATTATATACTATTCTATAAGGTGTCTCTTCTAAATTTATTGTATAACATTAGCAAATAGTTGGTATTTTTTATATTGATGGCAATGACTGTTTCACATTAAATATAGAATTATGGTGCTCTGTGAATCGCACTCATCATATACTAACGTGTTTATTTTGTAAGTAGAAGGAATGATATTTAGAAAGTAAAGGTTTACTATTATATTTAAACCACTGACTCTACCAAGTATTGACTAATAGGAAAAGACATAACTGATACAGGCAAAAGTTCCCTTGTAGGGAAGGAAACTTGTTTTTAACTGCAGACATTATTTTAATAGGTGAAGAAATATCAAAGAAATTTCCCATAGACAGGAGAGGTATTATTTCTGTGTCAAGGTCATGAAAGCTATAAACTTGAAACTGAAATGAAAATAAAAAGTTAATAAAATTTAAAAGTAGTGAACCACGAAAGACAGCTTTGAGATAACTTATGAATTCACTTTGTCAACGTGTATACAGTTTTTGATAACAGAAGATTCATCAAGCCTAACAAATAGCTTTTAGAGAATAGGCATATATATAAGCAACACATCCTTTTATTGTATAAATGTTTGAATACTTTTAAGGATGGAAATGTGGGAAGTTACGGGCTAGCACTTTTACATTCCTGTGGAATCTGGAAATTAAGGTAATTTGCTCTTAGGGCATACTGTGTAAATACATTTAGAATGCCATAAAGTGATTATGTGCCTTCAGTATGTCTTACAAGCATTTGTGCCAAGAGAAATCCTCATTCTTAAGTAAGTAAGGAAATTTGTACTCATTCTCAGGTGCTACTAATGTCTTTCTTTTAAAAATGTAGAATCTCAATATGTGCTTTATATGTAAGAGTTAAAGGGCAGTGATTTATACATGTAAATTCTTTAGAACCCTATCTTTACACCCCATACCTCTCTCTCTCTGCCACCTGCTCCCTTGATTCCCAGTGGAAGAAACCATTAATAATGTACTTCCTTAATCATAGCATATATATTTCTCTATTTGTTTGTTACTTTAAAAGTGGAATATCCCTTTCTGGGAATATCAAATATGCTGTTCTTAACATATTTTCTGCTGGTAAAATGCTAAGTAAGGCAGATTATAAGACTGTGGTTCACACTATCCTCCCACTGCCCCATAGCCCCATCTTAGTCCAGTCCTGTTCTATATTAGCTTCAGTTCTTATTTTGACAGGACCGTATGAACTACCTGTAACTAACTTTAATTAGTTAGGTTAGGTGAACACCACTTTATTTCTCCTTGTGCTTTATTTATCAAAAAATTTTTTTTGATCTTCTGATTTACATCATAGTTTGAGATTTTCATCACTTGTCAATCTACGTAGCCCAGATTTCTGTGATTTCTCCTCAAAGTATAGTCTACAAACCACCTGCACTAGGATCGTCCAGAGTAGTTCTGTTAAGTAGGCAGCTTGGAAGGCCCATGAAGATCTGCTAAATCAGTATCTCTGGAATGGTACCCAGGAATCAGCATTATTATAAGCACCACAGGTGACAATTATGCTTATTAACATTAAAGAACCACTTCTGTGACCCTCATCTCTGTTAAATTCCTTACATATAGTTTTGTCTCTAACTGAAGTATTCACTTATTGTAACTACAGAATATCATTCACTCTCAGACTTTACTCTTCTCTAATAGGACTTTCTTTCAACCCCATAGGCAGGTTCAAGATAGGTTGATGACATCTGATTCAGGTTCAGTACCGTAGCATTTCTGGATTGCTGATATCCTATATTCCCTTTCTTCTTTCCAAGTTCTGGAATTGCCCAGCAACAGCTCAAGGATCTTCTCTGAGCTATAGATTCAGTTTGTCCCCATCAATCTTCTTCAGTTACTCAGCTTCATCTTTTTTCTACTTCTGTGTGGCTGTTGATACTGTTGGTAACATCTTCCTTCTTATAAACTCCTTCCTTGCCTTCATTGAACCTGTTCTCTTCCTGGTTTTCTCCCTTCTTGGCAGACCTTTTTTTTTTGGTCTTTTTGATAAGCTTCTTTGGCCTGTTTTCAGTCTCTTCTCACTCTGCAGGTGACAGCACCCGTACCTGCTCACTACCCTACCAGTTTTGCTACAGGAAAACCTGGGACTTAAGATTAAATGATCCATCTACTTTCTCTGAGTTCATGTTCATCAAGAGAGAGACTTTCTGCCTTTTAAAATATTATCCTTTAGTCTAATAATTAAGACATAATGTAGTGATAAATTTACTAATAAGTTTTAGTTGGCCATTTCCACTGTCTATTAGTCTCCTTTTATTATAAAGCTTAAATAGTATTTGCTTAACTAGGAAAATACATTACAACATGATCTCCAAGGGAGATATTAGTGTGGAGATATGATTAAATTGATATAACTGAGGTGTCAGACTCTATTTGAGTTTTGTTTAAAGCTAGAGAGTAATAATTCAGAATAGCAAATTTTTAGTGTAATAAAACTAATATCCTTTATATAAAATATTGCTTTAAAAAATGCTTCTTACTCTTTTTTTCTCCTTTTTTCTTTCCTCTGACTCTACCTTTCTGGAGAAATTTGAAGTCAGAAAAAAATTACGTGTGTGTTTTTTTAATTTCTTAGAAATGGAATACATGGTTATTGTAGAATATTTGGAAAATTTTAAAAAGATAAAAACATTTAAGGGCTTCCCTGGTGGTGCAGTGGTTGGGGGTCCGCCTGCCGATGCAGGGGACGCGGGTTCGTGCCCCGGTCTGGGAGGATCCCACATGCCGCGGAGCGGCTGGGCCCGTGAGCCATGGCCGCTGGGCCTGTGTGTCCAGAGCCTGTGCTCCGCGGCGGGAGAGGCTGCAGCAGTGAGAGGCCTGCGTACTGCAAAAACAAAAAAATTTAAAATTACCTGCAATTATAGCACCTAAATGTATTTGTATTTCTGCTCATATTTTAGTGGTATATTCTATCTCAACCTCCTCTCTAAAAATGGCAATTATATTATACATTCTGTTACATACTTTTTTTCATATAATTGCATTATATGACAGTTTTCTATAGTGTTAAATACTCTTTTCTAATGAGATTTTTTAAGTACTATACAATATTCTTTTGCTCAGATATACTCTCAGTGTAATTTCTGGGTCAAAAAAATGAACATTTTAAAAATAAGAAAGTACCCTACTGATCTCAGTTGGCCTTGGCGTGCAGCAGCGGCTTGAAGCAGGATTTTCGTTCCCAGACAGAGATTGAAGTCAAGCCACAGCAGTGAGAGCGCTGAATCCTAGCCACTAGACCAGTGGCCAGGGACCAGGCCCTGGCGCATCAGCTGTGTAGAAATGAATTTCCACATAGAGTTGGAAAGTAGTGAAGCGAGTAAAGTGTTTATTAGGAGGAAAAAGGGTACCTGTGGATAGACACATGGGTGGGCTCAGAGGGAGTGAGTTGCACCCTCATGGTAGTTTGAATCACTTTTATGGGGCATTTCTTCTGGGTTTCCTTTGGCCAGTCATCTTGATTTGCCTGGTTCTGAGTCCGTATTTGGTATATGTCAGGAACCTCCCATGTGTGCATGCGCATCTCTTAGCCAAGATGGATTCCAGTGAAGAGGTCTGTGGGTAACCTGACATCACTTACTATGAGGTGACGCCCCCTTTAGACCTTTGAGGAGCCTTTCTGTGCATGAATAGTTGGGAAGGTCTCCTTGACTTCAAGAATGAGGAATATGTGGTCTTTTATCTGTTATCTGGGCAGGGCTCAGCTCTTCTCTCGCTCCTGCTGTTTTGGAGTATCTGTCCACAGGGGAGAAACTCCAGCTGTTCAGACTGGGGCCCATCTGTCTCCTGCCTCACTACTAGTAATAATATTAGTAGTTAACATTTGTTGAGTACCTCTATGTGCCTAGCATTATCTAAGCACTTAAAATGTATACTCATTTAATCCTCACCATAGTCTTTATGTTAGTTACTGTTTTTCATCTCTTCTCTGTGGATTAAAAAAAATGAGGTTCAAAGAAGTTCAACATTACACAGCTAGTAAGTGGTACAACAGTGATTCAAACCCATATCTGCCTGATTCAAGAGCCTGTATTTTAGAAACTTTTCATATATTGAAATAGGAATTCTCTATTCCTTGTTGCAAGAGCTTCTCAAATTAGATTTTGTCCTGAAGCCATTTTAGATTTTCATCATGTAGAAACTCAGATAATTTTTCTATTATAAATAAACACTACTAGTAATAGGAAAAAGAAAAATACTTTTATTGTTAAGTGCGATCTATTTTGGTCTTTTTAATGAATAGGAGACTAAATCCTGGAGGTAATTCTTAAATGAATCGATTAAGGATGGTACTACTGTAAGGTATTAAAAGATAGACTATAACTCCTCAAGGCCCTTTCTTTATAAAATTCAGTGAAGTATGTGTCTTTGCTTAGGGAGCTGCTGCTTGACAACATAGATGATTTATGTGGACCCAGCAGAATCTAATCTGTTGCACTTGGAGGGAGGTGAGGGAAAGGGATCTAGAAGTGAATTTTTTTTTTAAATTAGGTATTAAGCATTGTATTTTAGCTGAGTCAAATATTACCGTCTAATGTTTGTCATGAGTTGTGAAGCTTTGAAAACCTGTACTGTAAAAAGAAACTAAAACCAACCATATTCAACCTCTTTGCAAAGATAGTTTAAGAATATTCTGATTTGTGCAGTGTTAGCCATTTTATGTATAAACGGGAAGATTTTGTATATTTTTTTTCAGTATTAGCATTATTTTGCAGTAAAAAATCCTCTTATTCAAAAATAATACCTTGTCTGTCAATGGATCAAATACTAATTATCATGCAGTTTTAGATTCATTTGGGTTAGTTCTTTTCATACCAAAGAGTATGAAATTATTTCCTCACCTATAAAAAAGTTAAAAAATGTTTCCCTCCTCCTTGACAGATAAAGATCCATATATGTAACTGTTTTTATTCCACCGTATTTCCACCTGTGACCTAGCTCAGCCATCTACGTTCTTTTGTGATTTCAGACTTCTACAAACTATTTTAGCTAGATTTAATATATTGTTCTCTTTTTTCCTCTGGACCATATCCATATGCTAAATTTGAACTCTGGTCACCTAAGATGCAACCTATTTTAATGTTTTCTCTGAAGGTTTCTTAAAGGTTTATGTTGTAGTGTTATATCGTCATTGAAGTTAAGTTGGTTTTTTGTTAAATGTACCTTCAGTAATGGCTACAAATGATTATCTGCTTCGCTGGTGTGAAAACTCTTTAAAGTATGCTTATAGAGGTTAAATTTTTTAAGAATCACTTTGAAAACTTCGAACTTCATCAAAGCATTTTATCAGTTCACTTTTGTGTTCCTGAGGGACTGGACTATTTTCTCAGCTTCTAAAGACAGATGGTATTCTGTAAATTCTGTTTCTAAAATCAGTTTTTTAAATGTAGATTAGCAGATATTTGTGAACCAGATCCAAAGTATAGATATATAGTCTAAAGCAAGTCATGAACATGGGATGTTTCAGCATTATTTTCTTATTTTAATGCAGTGGTTTCAACATACACACACCAACAAAAAATCATTAATAACTCAATTCAAACTTTATTCCAGCATCCAGTCATTAGTTTAGTTATCATTAATCAATTTTTCCCCACTTCATGTCATCTTAGGATTGTGAATGAAGTAAATATTTTTAGAAAACTTCCTTTTTTCATTTAAAGAAAGCAAAGTGGTATATAATTTAGACATTTTCCTACCCTTTCCCTGTGACATTTAATGACAATGTGGAAGCTTTAACCTGTTTACAGCATAAATACTATATTAAGTACCATCTTATCCTCCATTTCTTTTTGAGTGCTTCTTTTTGAGTTCTACTGCTCATGAATCTAATTTTTTCTGTGAGGTAAACTTTCTTCATGATTTAGCTGTTCCCAAATCCCCAAATTTTCTCCTTTCCTACTCTTTCTCCCCTCCTCATTTTTCCCAGACTTAATGAAAACAGCATTTGGAAACATGACATTCTGTATATTTATCAAGTGTATTTGTGTTCCTTCATCAGTAAAAAGCTTCCCTAAGATAGGAACCTTCCTAATAGGGCCAAATACAATTAGTTGCCTTTTTTTAAAACTCACCATGGCAATTTGAGGGGAAAAAAAAAATCCTGTAGTCTGAAACCTACACCTTTAAACAAAATTAATTTAAATAAAAGGAGACAATAGAAATGGTCTTATCTGTTCTCTATATTAAATGCTTTAAGGACTATCCAAATTACTGTTTTTTTAATAAGCTTTATTTATTTATTTATTTGACTGTGCTGGGTCTTAGTTGCACACGGACACAGATCCTTAGTTGTGGCACGCAAGATCCTTAGTCGCGGCACACGGGATCTTTTAGTTGTGGCATGCGGGCTCTTAATTGTGGAAGAGACCACATGCCAGATCTACTTCCCTGACCAGGGATCTAACCTGGGCCCCCTGCATTGGGAGCATGGAGTCTTAACCGCTGGACCACCAGGGAAGTCCCAGACTACTATTTTAAAAAGACTGATTTTCCTTTTTTATTCCGATCTAAGTAAATTTTTTTCCTGAATTCAAGACAAGATGCACATAGAAAGCAACTTAATTCTTTCATCCCTGTGCCTTTAAACAAGCTCTGATAGATTTTCTTTTTTCGAGTGACTCATGGGTTTTCCAGTCTTCTGAGGTATTAATAGTCTTCTTTTTCAATATCAAAAATCTAGTCCAATTTAATATCAAGGTTTCAGTCTCTCAACCAGTTTAAAGCTTCTCCTCTCACCACCTCAGATCTGCTTCAAACTGAGAAATCTATAGTTTGGAAGGGGCGCATACTGGAGTTTGACTCTTGTCCCTGCTTCCTTCTGTGGGTTTTTAGTGATTTCTCATTGCTAGGGCTTTCCTACCTGCTGTTCCCTTGAAGTGAGAGATGTGTTCTATTGTGGGTTACCTGTAACTCATTTTCTGAACGTAAGTCCCTTTTGGCTCCTCTCTGATTGGCATCACCCCACTCCCACTAGGCTGTCCTCTTTGGCCCAGATCCCTTTCTAGACAATAGAGTCTTGCTCTCTTTCACGTGTCTTTCTCATTGGTCTTAAGGTAAGCACATGCAACCCCTTGCCCTGTAAGCTTAGAAGTGCAATCATTCCCCCTGCATCTTTGCTGCTCAACTATATAGATGCATCACCAGCTCAACTCTATGTCCCTCAAAACTCCTAGAGGACAAGTTCTCTGAGTACTCTTCAGAAGCCTCTCCAACCAGTCTCAGTGTCCCTGAAACTTCTAGGGGACAAAAACTTTGAATACTTTTCAGAAAGACTCTCTTATATAGGGACTTCCTCTATAGTACCTCTGTTAAAGAAATCCTCTCCAATCTCACCTTTCCTCATTCTTCAGGCTTCTTTCTCCTTTGATGAATTACCAGACCAATCTTTGTGTGTGTGAGGCTTTGAAGAAAATATTTTCTGAAGTATTTTATCATTGTATATCTTTTAAAAATGAAATTTTAGACTGTTTATGAGAGGTAAATGTCACCTACCCAAATAGTCCTTTACTGTGAAAATGTCATATACCCAATCATCGTGACTCAGATCATCATCTTTTTTCTTAGTTCTTCCACTTTTTCAGATACTTTCCACTATTTCCTCAAGATGCCAGGACATCATCTTTCTGATTTTACCTCCCTCCCCCTTTTTAAGCTATTATTTGGCATTTTAATGGATACTTTTCAAAAACATTAGAGCCCTCTATTATAATTCCTCAACTTTCTCTGGATCCACTGTGTTGTTTCATCTCAATTTTTTTTTCCTTCTGACTAGAAATAACTGGAGGAATTCATGGACTTAGGTTCACTACAAATTTTATGGCTCCTAAGTTAAACCAAGCCTCATTGCTGTCTTTTATGAGCTCTTGGATCAGATTTCTTAGAGCAGTTACTTCAGATTTTTGCCACATACCTCAAGTCTCAGTTGTATTTACAGCACCCTCGTTTTTTCTAGATGACTGTCTTCACTGAGAAAAAAGGGGCCATACCCTTATCTTATCTCCTCCCAACCTTAGAAATAGTCCTTGTTACTTTTCCTACTTCAACCTTTGTTACTTTCAAAATACCTCCATCTCGTTTCTTTCCTCAGAAGAAAAAAAGAAAATGTCACTTACTTTTGTTCTTTATCTCCAAAATCTTTCTCTTCAGAATCTAAGTTTCTATTCTCATTAAGCCCTCCTACAGAGTTTTCCAAATCAGCCTTTTTGCAAGGTCACTTTTTGCATGTCCTTCCAGGTTAGAAAACTCAAAGAAGGAGCTCTTCATTGTCCACTACTGTAAGACAGACATCACAGTTTTATCCCTGACTTTCAAGGCCATCTATAATCTGGACCCATGCTAATATTCCAGACAGGTCTTCCTCTGTCTCTCTCTCTCCCTGCTTCCCTCCTTCCTTTCCTCTCCCTTTTACAGATATCATCAGGGTGTCATGCTTGTTTGTTTGTTTAATTGAATGTTCAGCTTAAAACCTAGTTTTCCCAGCAATCCGTAGGACTACACTAAAATTCTTTTGCATTTTGCTAGACTGTTCATTTGACATTTGGTAGATGTTTCTTTGTATTGTTATTCATCTTTTTATGTCTAGGCTCTTTTTACCAACTGCAAACTCTTATGGCAGAAGAATATTTTTCATAATTCCTTGAAGACAAGGAACCTGAATGTTGCACGTAATTTTTTTCCGAGATAGATTTAAAATTGCTCCTGGTAGTTCTTCACTGCTAGCCTGTTTCCTATTTGTTGTGATTGAAATTATTTTTTAAACTTTCATTTCGCTGAATGGCAGTAGAAGTGGTACAGCTTCTAGTTTTTGCCTTAGATGCCCAAGGCTGTTTGGTGAACAACAGATGGATGTCTGAAACATAAATTTCTGCCAGCCATGACCCAAATATGCAGAAAAGACCTACAATAAGAGACATAAGAGAATATCTATTCAGCAAGTTTAAAATAATATCCTTTCTTAGAATTGTTTCTGTCTAGATCAGTCAGAATTTCTGACTGTACCTACCAAAACTACCTATTGATTATAGTAAATTTCCTTGGAATAGAGATATAGTTTTAAATTAAAAGGAAACTGTCTCCTCCAGAATGAAGAACACTGGGGTTGTCTAAGAGTTCAAAACTAATCTGAAAGAAAATGTCTATTTCATATTTTGTACACAACATTTGATAAGAAACATAATATTTGATAAGAAACAGTAACTTTTATTTATACAGATATTTTCTTTGTCTTGATGGACCTACCAATATAATCTGCAATAGGAACCTCATTTTACTGAAAGAAATCTGTGTAGTATTCAAAAGGTATGCCACATACTCTGCTAGGTGCTTGAGATGTACTAAAATAATTAGACATGAATCTGACCCTTAAAAAATTATGTTCTATAGGATAGATAAGGCATGTATGGATATAATTATAGGATTTAAAGTATTAATACAAGATTTAAAGTGTTAAATGCCATTAGAAGGTACAGGTAAACTACTGGGAATTAGAAGGCTAGAAACATTGCTTTCAGATCCAAGAATCAAAAAGATTGTGGATAATGTGACATCTGAATGGAATTATGAAAATTAGGTTGGATTTGATAGGAATGTAAGTCAGGATAGGCTAGGTTAAGCAGCACACACAAAAAAATCCCAGATTTTCTGTGAACTAACACAAGTTGATTTCTCACACAAGTAACATGTCAATACAGGTTGACAGAGCAACTCTGTACATCATAGTCACTTGAGGACCAAAGCTGATGGCAGTTTTATTTCAACATCTGTGGTCCAAGGCACTGTAGCAGGAAATACGGCAAATTATATAATGGCTTCTAAAATCATATCTGGAAATTGACACATTTAACTCCATACAAATTATATAGTTATACCTAATGTTAAGAGGCCAGGAAAGTATAATGCTACCATGTGCTACCGTATTTCAAAGGCCTTTCCAGTGTTTGAAGCAGCATAGGGGGAATCCTTGGAGAGAAGGAGTGTGTGTACAATTTGTATTGGGGAAATGGCATAATAATTTGAAAAGCAGTAATTATACTAATAATAAATGCTAAGATGTTTAATTTTTTTCTTTCTGTTTTTTTTAATAGACTTTTTTGGAGCAGTTTTAGGTTTACAGAAAAATTGAGTGGAAAGTACAGAGTTCCCCATATGCCCCCTCATTCCTGCGCCCACCCCTGTAATGTATGAAGCTGTAGTAATAGTTTTCCCTGTTATTAACATCTTGCGTTAGTGTGGTACATTTGTTACAATTAATGAGACAATTAATACATTATTACTAACTAATGTCCACAGTTTACATTAGGATTCACTCTTTATGTTGTATATTCTGTGGGTTTTGAAAAATGTGTGACAGCATATATATACCATTACAGTATCATAGAGGATAGTTTCACTGCCTAAAAATCCCTCGTGTTCCACCTATTTGCCCCTCCTTCCCTCCCCCCTAAACTCCTGGCAGTCACAGATCTTTTCACTGTCTCCATACTTTTGCCTTTTCCAGAATGTCATATAGTTGGAATTACATAGTACATAGACTTTTCACATTGGCTTCTTTTACTTAGTAATACACATTTTTCTCCATGTTTTTTCATGGCTTGATAGCTCATTTCTTTCTTTATTTCATTTTTTTTTCCCTTTACGTTTTAGGTTCACAGCAAAATTGAGTGGACCATACAGAGAGTTTCCATGTATCACCTGTTCCCACAGATGCACAGCCAACCTCCCCCACTTGTGACATCCCGCACCTCAGTGTTAACATTTGTTACCATTGAGGAACCTCCACTATATATGTGCCACATCTTCTTTATCCCTTCATCCATTGATAGACATTTAGGTTGCTTTTGTTTCAGAAGTTTTTAATTTTAATGAAGTTCAACTTAATTTTTTTTCTCTCATGGGTGGTTCTTTTGTTATATCTAAAAAGTCATGGTCAAATCCATGGTCAGCTAGATCTTCTCTTGTTTCTTCTAGGAACTTTATATAGTTTTGCATTTTACATTTAGGTTTCTGAACCATTTTGAGTTAATTTTTGTGAAAAGTATAAGATCAGTATGTAGACTCTTTTTTTTTTTCTTTTTTTCACATGGATGTCCAAGTGTACTAATGCCAATTTTTCTTTTTTTTTCTTAACATCTTTATTGGAGTATAATTGCTTTACAGTGGTGTGTTAGTTTCTGCTGTATAACAAAGTGAATCAGCTATACATATACATACAATTTTTAATATTCAAAAGTCAATTACTTTTTTATATCCAGCAATGAACAATTGGAATTTGAAATTAAAAACACAATACCAATTTCCTTAGCACCAAAAAAAAAAATCATATACTTATATATGTCTAACAAAATATGTACAAGATCCATATGAGGAAAACTACAAAGAAATAAATCAATGTCAAATGGGGAAAGAAATCAAAATCAAATGGAGAAATATTCCATGTACATAGATAGAAAGACTTTACTTGATACTCTCAAGATGACAGTTCTTCCCAACTTCAACGATAGATTCAGTGCAAACCCAGTCAGATTCCTAGCAAGTTATTTTGTTGATATTGACAAACAGATCTAAAGTTTATATGGAAAGATGTAAGTCCTTGAATAGCTAAGACAGTATTGAAGGAGAAGAACAAAGTTGGAGGACTGAAACTATCTGATTTCAAGACTTACTATAAAGCTACAGTAACCAAGGCAGTGTGGTATAGGCAAAAGAACAGACATAGATCAGTGGAACAGAATAGACAGCCCAGAAACAGACCCATGTATATGTAATAACCCAATCTTTGGCAAAGGAGTAAAGGCAATTCAATGGAGAAAATGTAGTCTTTTCAGCTAATATGTTTTTAATGCAAAGCAAGTGGTTGGGAGGGTAGATGGAGACCATATCATAAAGGGTTACAAATATTATACCATGAATTTGTAACCACCGAAGTTCTGTTTGCCCTTTAGAGGATGTTAGGGGTCAGGAGAGGAGACATTATTTAGACCAGTGATTCACAAGCTTTTTCAGTCACAGATTTGTTTTATATAGTTTGCTACATATAACCTAAAGATTTTACAGAATAAAAAGCATGCTGATAATTTTTGTTCTTTTCTTTTTACATTAAAAAATGCTGATCAGTCTCCACTAAATTGATTTTACTACCACTTGTAGCATTAAATAATTTGAAAAATATCTGGTCAAAGTGCTTTATTTTATAGTTAAGAGAAGTAAGACTCACAGAAGTAACCTCTTGTTAATCTCAGGTTTACACAGCTAGTTAATGGCAGAGCAATGACTAGGTTAGTGTCAGTTAGTGCTCTTTTTACAGTCATTTATTAATCTATCACTGAGCACTTCAGAAATTATTTTATATTGTCACTAAATCTGTTCAGTAATTAAAAACAAGTTTAGTGCTAAAATATAGATGTCTAAAATCATTTTGCAAATCATGAGTAAACTCAAACTATGGAAGGGTACACAGTGATTGATTAGGTAGAGCAACACATAGTCCTCTGATTAAACTTTGTCAAAGACTGAACGCATTCTTGTGTTATATGAGTACTTGCACATAAACGTGCTGGTTTGTCTGTTGTCACTGGAATCCACCTCTGTCTTCACCTGACATACTCTTCTAAGTCTCTGAACTTGATTTTATTCCTTCCCTCATCAGTGTCCTTCATTACTACTTCTGGTACAAACAGTTTCCTGAAAAATTTGTCTCTTAGATGTACTTGGTGTCCCTGTACTCTTAGTCACATAGTCTGCTTTAAGAATAGACTTGGAATCAAATTGTCTAGGTAACTGTGTAAATTTGGGCAAGTGACTTAATGTCTCTGTACCTCATTTGCTCACTTTAAAATGGAGACAGCAATAAATAATACCTACTCGTTAGGGCTTTTTTTTTTTTTTTGGCTCTTTTATCAGTGGTTTAGAGTCTAGTAACAATGACAATGAACCTAACTAATACCTAATTCAGTTTTGTATTTAGTTGCACAGGAAAAAGAAATGAAATAGTTTTCACTAAGATAAAGATGAAATATACATTTATGTCTAGTATTTCTGAAACACTGAGAATAGCACATCCATTGTGTTTTTTTTTTTCTTTATCTGAGGACCATTTAAAATTATTTTAATAGAATGTTGGCTTTAACTATATTTCTTCAGTATTCTATAAAATTTAATTTTAATCAAGTATTAATTTTTTGTACATTTTTCACAGTATAGAAACATCTTTTTTTCCTTTGAAACTCCAACTTTGTTAAGGAGCAACAATTTCCTGCATTGGTAATGTTAAGTGTAACTTTAGCTTTCAATTCATTGCTGCAGTTACGTTTCCAGAGCCTGCTGTAAGAGATAAACCCATTGCAAATGAAGACAGTATTCATTTCCTTCCACCTCAGGCCACACTGAATTGATTGAGGTAATAAAATGACAGCACCCTGTAATATACTGAAGGCTCTTTAATTCAAAAACCAGTTCTAGCCTGATTCAGAGCTTGTTTAAAGCTAATTTATAGCTTGCATAATTTTCAGCAGGCCAAGGTAAAGGATGATATATGAAAACTGATAAAGAATTAACTTATGACACATTCAGACCTGTCTTGTTAAAGTCAACGGGTATTAAAAAAACAGAGGTGGGGGGATGGTGGAAAAAATAATTGGTAATCTTTTGCTTCACATAAGTAACATTGTTGACAACAGTTTAAATTGCCCACCGTCTTATTTCAAACCTAGCTTCTTGTCCTTTCTTTGTAAAATCAGTTCTATTTGCATTTCTTATATTGTAAAGTCCTTCATTTTTCATGACATATTAAGGCCAGTGTGAGGCTGAGTACAGTTAGCAGCTGTTGTGACTTCCATAGCTTCAAATATATTGTATGCCGCATTGGCAATGCTGCTGCTAAATAGTTCTCTGTCGGTATTTTAATTACAAATAATCTTTTTCAAGGTGCAAGCTGGAAGGAGTGAGGGCTCTTCATTTTTATTTGGGCTGAAAATTCAGGATTAGTCCTTTTGCCTTTGTGGGCTGTTTTTGCTCTCTTTATTCCAGCATATTTCTTCACTTTTGACCCACAAATAATACAACTACGATAGTAAAGTATTCTGTACTATGTGTGAAGCCAGATTCTCAGAAATTTCATGTCAGCATTCACAAGTGAAACACGGATTACATTTTCCTTTTTAATGTTTAAATCTTTTGCATAGTTATTTTTTCCTTAAAGAACAAGACAACAGTGGAGGATGGGCATAGCTTTTGCCATATTCCATTATTATAGGATCCTAGAAAGTGTTGAAAACTTTCAGAAATGCGTTTACCACTAGTAACCATGTGAATCACACTGTATATTGGAAATATTTTATATATCAAAGCTAAAAAAGTCAATGAATAGATATATAAATGTAAGGTTAGATATATGAGACTGAGAAGTTTTTTGTTTCTTCAGTGTAACTTGTCTATTTAGGTATTAAGATGAAAAGATTTTGTTTAGTCTAATTATGTCTATGGTAAGTGGTCATAATTTTAATTACTTTTTTGAAAGTTATAAGCATACGTGCTTATTATAGAATAATATATAAAGATGAAAATAAAAATCACTCAGGGAATAACCACTACTAATATTTTGTTATTTTTACAACTTGAAGATTTCTATATTTTAGATACAAGCTCCATTTTCATTTGGTTCACTGTCACTAAAACGTTAACTCCTTGACTTGAGCCATAAAATATAAAAACTTTCTTTTCAAAAAGTGTACTCCTTTTTAAGTGAATTTGGAGCCCATGTGTAACAAGTGATTTCGGAGCCCTAGTAATCCAAACAGAAAAATACGGTTGTAGTATTTTTCCTGCTTTTATAGCTTGGGGAGAATGTTGTTTTTAGAACAAATATTTTATTTTTCCCACATATGAGTTTGAAAAATCTAATGAAGCCAAAGGCTTGAAGATATTACAAAAAATTCAGGGAGCAGGAATATCTGTGAGAAAGTATTATTGTTGCTTTTATATTCAAAATATTTATATATAAGAAAAATTTTTACAGCAAAAATTTTTTTTAGATAGGTTCTTTTAGCCTCACTGGAATTAACAATAGAAAGCCATTAGTTTTGAGTTAATTTAAAGCAAATTTTGTCCCTGGCAAAGAATTGATTTATTTCATTTTTTTTATACATCTTTATTGGAGTATAATTGCTTCATAATGCTGTGTTAGTTTCTGTTGTACAACAAACTGAATCAG
This sequence comes from Lagenorhynchus albirostris, assembly GCF_949774975.1. NCBI lineage: Eukaryota > Metazoa > Chordata > Mammalia > Artiodactyla > Delphinidae > Lagenorhynchus > Lagenorhynchus albirostris. Next base: position 63,893,799 of record NC_083102.1, read on the forward strand.
CCATATACATACATATATCCCCATATCCCCTACCTCTTGAGCCTCCCTCCCACCCTCCCTATCCCACCCCTCTAGGTCATTGCAAAGCACCAAGCTGATCTCACTGTGCTATGTGTCTGCTTCCCACTAGCTATCTGTTTTACATTTCGTAGTGTGTATCTATCGATGCTACTCTCACTTTGCCCCAGCTTCCCCTTCCCCATACCCCTGTGTCCTCAACTCCTTTCTCTATGTCTATGTCTTTATTCCTGCCCTGCCACTGCGTTCATCAGTACCATATATTTTAGATTCCATATGTATCCTTTAGCATATGGTATTTGTTTTTCTCTTTCTGACTTACTTCACTCTGTATGACAGACTCTAGGTCCATCAACCTCACTACAAATAATTCAATTTCATATTTTTATGGCTGAGTAATATTCCATTGTATATATGTGCCACATTTCTTAATCCATTCATCTTTTGATGCACAATTAGGTTGCTTCCCCGTCCTGGCTATTGTACATAGTGCTGCAGTGAATATTGTGGTACATGTCTCTTTTTGAATTATGGTTTTCTCAGGGTATATGCCCAGTAGTGGGATTACTGGGTCATATGGTAGTTCTATTTTTAGTTTTTTAAGGAATCTCCATACTGTTTTCCACAGTGGCTGTATCAATTTACATTCCCACCAACAGTGCAGGAGGATTGCCTTTTCACCACACCCTTTCCAGCATTTATTGTTTCTAGATTTTTTGATAATGGACATTCTGACTGCTCTGAAGTGATACCTCATTGTACTTGATTTGCATTTCTCTGATAATTAAAATGATGTTGAGCATCTTTTCATGTGCCTCTTGGCCATCTGTGTGTCTTCCTTGGTGAAATGTCTGTTTAGGTCTTCCACCCATTTTTTAATTAGGTTGTTTGTTTTTTGATATTGAGCTCCATGAGCTGTTTGCATATTTTGGAGATTAATCCTTTGTCAGTTGTTTCATTTGCAAATATTTACTCCCATTCTGAGGGTTATCTTTTTGTCTTGTTTATGGTTTCCTTTGCTGTGCAAAAGATTTTAAGTTTCATTAGGTCCCATTTGTTTATTTTTGTTTTTATTTTCGTTACTCTAGGAGGTGGATCAAAAAAGATCTTGCTGTGGTTTATGTCAAAGAGTGTTTTTCCTATGTTTTCCTCTAAAAGTTTTATAGTGTCTGGTCTTACATTTAGGTCTTTAATCCATTTGGAGTTTATTTTTGCGTATGGTATCAGGTAGTGTTCTAATTTCATTCTTTACATGTAACTGTCTAGCTTCCCAGCACCACTTATTGAAGAGGCTGTCTTTTCCATTGTATGTTCTTGCCTCCTTTGTCATAAATTATGTGACCATATGTGCATGGGTTTATCTATGGGCTTTCTATCCTGTTCCATTGATCTATATTTCTGTTTTTGTGCCAGGGCCATACTGTCTGGATTACTGTAGCTTTGTAGTATAGTTTGAAGTCAGGGAGCCTGATTCCTCTAGCTCCATTTTTCTTTCGCAAGATTGCTTTGGCTATTCAGGGTCTTTTGTGTTTCCATACAAATTGTAAACTTTTTTCTAATTCTGTGAAGAATGCCATTGGTAATTTGATAGGGATTGCATGGAATCTGTAGATTGCTTTGGGTAGTATAGTCATTTTCACAATATTGATTCTTCCAATCCAAGAACATGGTATACTCTCCATCTGTTTATGTCATCTTTGATTTCCTTTATCAGTGTTTTATAGTTTTCTGGGTACAGGTCTTTCACCTCCTTAGTTAGGTTTATTCCTAGGTATTTCATTCTTTTTGTTGCAGTGGTAAATGGGATTGTTTAATTTCTCTTTCTGATTTTTCGTTGTTAGTATATAGGAATGCCAGAGATTTCTGTGCATTAATTTCGTATCCTGCAACCTTACCAAATTCATTCATTAGTTCTAGTAGTTTTCTGGTGGCATCTTTAGGATTTTCTATGTATAGTATTATGTCATCTTCAGACAGTCACAGTTTTACTTCTTTTCCAATTTGTATTCCTTTTATTTCTTTTTTTTCTCTGTTTGCCATGGCTAGGACTTCCAAAACTATGTTGGATAAGAGTGGCAAGAGTGGACATCCTTGTCTTGTTCCTGATCTTAGTGGAAATGTTTTTTACCATTGAGTGTGATGTTTGCTGCAGGTTTGTCATATATGGCCTTTATTATGTTGAGGTAGGTTCCCTCTGTGCCCATTTTCTGGAGAGTTTTTATCATAAATGGGTGTTGAATTTTGTCAAAAACTTTTTCTGCTTCTATTGAGATGATCATATGGTTTTTATTCTGTAATTTGTTAATATGGTGTATCACATTGATTGATTTGCATATATTGAAGAATCCTTGCATTCCTGGGATAAATCTCACTTGATCATGGTGTGTGATCTTTTTAATATGTTGTTGGATTTTGTTAGCTAGTATTTTATTCAGGAATTTTGCATCTATGTTCATCAGTGATATTGGTCTATAATTTTCTTTTTTTGTGATATATTTTTCTGGTTTTGGCATCAGGGTGATGGTGGCTTCATAGAACAAATTTGGAGTGTTCATCCCTCTGCAATTTTTGGAAGAGTTTGAGAAGGATCAGTGTTAGCTTTTCTCTAAATGTTTGATAGAATTCACCTGTGAAGCCATCTGGTCCTGGACTTTTGTTTGTTGGAAGATTTTTAATTACAGTTTCAATTTTGTTACTTGTGATAGGTCTGTTTATATTTTCTAATTCTCCCTGGTTCAGTCTTGGAAAATTGTACCTTTCCAAGAATTTGTCCATTTCTTCGTGCTTGTCCATTTTATTGGCATATAGTTGTTTGTAGTCGTCTCTTATAATCCTTTGTATTTCTGTGGTGTCAGTTGTGATTTCTACTTTTTCATTTCTAATTTTATTGATTTGCGTCCTCTCCCTTTTATTCTTGATGAGACTGGCTAAAGGTTTATCAATTTTGTTTATCTTCTCAAAGAACCAACTTTTAGTTTTATTGATCTTTGCTATTGTTTTCTTCATTTCTGTTTCATTTATTTCTGCCCTGATATTTATGATTTCTCTCCTTGTACTGACTTTGGGTTTTCTTTGTTCTTCTTTCTCTAGTTACTTTAGGTGTAAGGTTAGATTGTTTATTTGATATTTTTCTTGTTTCTTGGGGTGAGTTTGAATTGCTATAAACTTCCCTCTTTGAATTGCTTTTGCTCTGTCCCATAGGTTTTGAGTCATCATATTTTCGTTGTCATTCATTTCTAAGTATTTTTTAGTTTTGAGTAATTTAAAGCAAAATTTGTCCCTAGCAAAGAATTCATTTGTTTTAAATTAACAGATTTATTAATGAGTCATACTAAAAGAAAATGTTTAAGTAATTTGTGTTGTTACTGTTATTAAAAATTGAGTATTTACCCGTATTTAACCTTTTAGTCACTGTATTTATTTCAATGTATACTCACTTATTTCTTCTGATATTGAGGTATTTAATAATGATTTAGTATTATTTTCATTGTATAGGAAGATTAATTTTTTAAGCTCTGCTCTCTATTTGCATAACTTTACATATTGATCTGGGGAGAACATGATCAAGTTAGCCTAATGAAGTTAACTAATTGTCACCCTCTTATGAACTCCATATTGAGAGGAAATTAAAGACAGAGAGAAATCATCAGGCTTTGGTTTGAAATCAAATTTAAAGTATTTTACAAAGTTGTAGTAAATTTAAATGAAGAATGTATCTATTTTAAACTAACCCTAAATGTAGGTAATTTAAAATGTTAAAACTCAAATGTCTGGAGCATGCCAGGCATTTAGCTTTGTTTCCAAAAGAAATGAAAAATAAATTACAAAAAGTGAAATATATGACAAGTAATTTTTTGAACCTTTTAAGGTACAAAAAGTATAGTAAATCAAAACAGAATTGATGAGAGTTGAGTAATATTTTCCATAGGATATGACTTAATGTACTATTCCTAATAATGTACTAATGCATCACTGTCATCATCAAGTCCACACATTGACTTCTAGATTCCTGTCTTTGTGTGGGGATAACCTGGCTTATGAGGACCCTACACACATTCATATACATGATTATACACATACATCAACCTTCTCATACCCCTGTACACACCTCCACATACATTCCTACAGATGTTCCTATGTACAGCTCTACACATAGCCCTTCACACACCCGCTACTCTTTACAAGACTCTATCATGCACACACCCTGTACATATATGTACACACTCTACACTAAAACAAAACTTACTTTGTTATCCTTACTAGGTGTGATGTACCTGATTTTATTTTTTAATTAAATTTCACTTTTAAAACAACTCACTAAACTCACTACACCCACATTTCATCTAGACTAGAGCTGTTACAGTAGATCCTGACATATACAGGCCTATATTTTTGCTAGGTGTCTATGTATATGAATACAGATAGAGAAGAAAATACAATCTAGGAGGAAGTAATATTTTGCTTACATTCTTAATTTTGTGTAGATATTTTTGAAGCTTTTATGTTGTGATCTTTCATTGTTCAGCAAGGATGAGCTATAGATTTGTAAATTTCCTTTTTTTTTTTTTTTTTTACCATGCAGTGGACAAACTACAAGAATATTCTACGTAGAAGTATTTAAAGAAACTAAGAGTTCAAGCAAAGAGGTTTAAATTATACGATTTGAAAGCAGTTCATATAATAGGATTGATATTTGTACTTTATGATAAAATGAAAGGCTTTGTGCTGGTAAAGTGGCAGTACACTGCAGATTTTGGCATTATCTGAAATTGTTCCCAAGTACTTACACTGAGAAATGTTCAATTCCTGGGAAACATCTCTTGTATACAGTCAGTCTTCTCATATAAATGTCAAGAAGCCAGTATTGTTTTATGTTTATTATCTGTGAGTTAAACCTCTTTTTTTATATGTCAGTTTTTATAAAATTGAACTTAAGTAAAACATGCCTGTGGAACATCAGGTTTATAATCAGATAGACCTGGATTTGAATATCTGCTCCTCCACTTAGTAGCTTTGCCACTCTGGGGCAAATTCCTTAAGGCTTCTGAGTTTGTATTTCCTCATCAGTAAAGTAAAGGTAATATTGTGTAGGCAAGTTCTGAACATCAGAGAATAGCATATGTAGAATGCCTAGCATAATTGCTGGCCCATTAAATTATCTATAAATTGTAACACATACCATCGTGATTATTATTATAATTATTACTATCGTTATTAACCCTGTGTTATTTTTATCCAGATTTGTGAGCAAAACCAAACTATTTTGTTGCATGTGTGTTTGATTTTTCATAACCCAAAGGATAAGAGATGCCTAATAACTTAGAGAAGCTCTTTATGTAACAGTTGTCAAGATTGAGAAAAATAGGATCATGTATAAATTTGATTATAGACTTATAACCTATGGTTTCTAGATTAATATGGAATCATATATGGAAATAGTACTATTTCATGGTTTTTTCAACAGGATTATGTGAATACTTATTTTCTAGTATCTCAATTTTTAACTCAGGCTCTTACTGTTGAATTTCATATGATATTAAATTATTGCTAATAAAAGATGTCAGTAGATACTTTAGGTAAGCTCAGGCTTACCTAAAAAAGTAATGTCTGCCTTAAAAATTCAGTTTGTTAGAATTATAAAGCATTTACCCAGGGAGAGACTTGGTGCCCCAAGGTTATTTGAGGAAAATACGAGTTTCACCTTGAGTCTTATTCATAATGGTTTACTTCTCATTCATTTAAAATAGTGGAATCTTAGAGTTTAAATCTAGAAGTGACTTTATAAAGTTACAGCTCAACTGGTCAAATTCCCTTAGACCTTTTTTCCCTCAAGGTTATCACTAGTTAAGAAATCTAGACAGATTTTAGGAAGATGGCTCAAGAGTAAGACGTGGAGATCACCTTCCTCCCCACAGATACATCAGAAATACATCTACACGTGGAACAACTCCTATAGAACACCTACTGAACGCTGGCAGAAGACCTCAGACCTCCCAAAAGGCAAGAAACTCCCCCACGTACCTGGGTAGGGCAAAAGAAAAAACACAGACAAAAGAATAGAGACGGGAGAGAGTGGGAGGGAGCTGTGAAGGAGGAAAGGTTTCCACACACTAGGAAGCCCCCTTGCAGGCAGAGACTGCGGGTGGCAGAGGAGGGAAGCTTCAGAGCTGCAGAGGACAGCACAGCAACAGGGGTGTGGAGGGCGAAGCGGAGAGATTCCCACACAGAGAATCGGTGCTGACCTGCACTCACCAGCCCAAGAGGCTTGCTGCTCACCCGCCGGGGTGGGCGGGGCTGGGAGCTGAAGCTCTGGCTTCAGTCGGATCCCAGGGAGAGAACTGGGGTTGGCTGCGTGAATACAGCCTGAAGGGGTCAGTGCACCACGGCTAGCCGGGAGGGAGTCCAGGAAAAAGTCTGGACCTGCCAAAGAGGCAAGAGACTTTTTCTTCCCTCTTTGTTTCCTGGTGTGCGAGGAGAGGGTATTAAGAGCGCTGCTTAAAGGAGCTCCAGAGACGGGCGTGAGCCGCGTCTATCAGCGTGGACCCCAGAGATGGGCATGAGTTGCTAAGGCTGCTGCTGCAGCCACCAAGAAGCCTGTGTGCGAGCACAGGTCACCATCCCCACCTCTGCTCCCGCAAGTCTGTGTAGCCCGACACTGCCTGGGTCCTCTGATCCAGGGACAACTTCCCCGGGAGAACGCACAGCACGCCTCAGGCTGGTGCAATGTCATGCTGGCCTCTGCCGCCGCAGGCTCATCCCACATCCGTACCCCTCCCTCCCCCCGGCCTGAGTGAGCCAGAGCCCCAGAAGCAGCTGCTTCTTTAACCCCGTCCTGTCTGAGCAAAGAAGAGACGCCCTCCTGCGACCTACACGCAGAGGCGGGGCCAAATCCAAAGCTGAAACCCGGGAGCTGTGCAAACAAAGAGGAGAAAGGGAAGGTTCTCCCAGCAGCCTCAGGAGCAGCAGATTCAATCTCCACAGTCAATTTGATGTACCCTGCATCTGTGGAATACCTGAGTAGACAACGAATCATCCCAAATTGAAGAGGTGGACTTTGGGACCAATATAGACTATTTTTTCCCCTTTTCCTCTTTTGGTGAGTGTGTATGTGTATGCTTCTGTGTGTGATTTTGTCTGTATAGCTTTGCTTTCACCATTTGTCCTAGGGTTCTGTCTGTTTTTTTTTTTTGTTTTTTACTTAAAAATTTTTTTTTCTTAATAATTATTTTTTATTTTAATACCTTTATTTTATTTTATCCTCTTTCTTCTCTTTCTTTCTTTCTTTCTTTCCTTTCTTTCTTTCCTTTCTTTCTTTCCTTCCTTTCTTTCTTTCTTCCTCCCTTCCTCCCTTCCACCCTTCCTTTCTTTCATTTTTTCTCCCCTTTTAATCTGATCTATGTGGAGGACAGGCTCTTGGTGCCCCAGCCAGGCATCAGGGCTGTGCCACTGAGGTGGGAGAGCGAACTCCAGGACACTGGTCCACAAGAGACCTCTCAGCTCCATGTAATATCAAACAGCGAAAATCTCCCAGAGATCTCCATCTCAACACCAAGACCCAGCTTCACTCCACGACCAGCAAGCTAGTGTTGGACACCCTATGCCAAACAACTAGCAAGACAGGAACACAACCCCACCCATTAGCAGAGAGGTTACCTAAAATCATAATAAGTCCACAGACACCCCAAAACACACCACCAGACGTGGACCTGCCCACCAGAAAGACAAGATCCAGCCTCATCCACCAGAACACAGGCACTAAGTCCCCTCCACCAGGAAGCCTACACAACCCACTGAACCAACCTTAGCCACTGGGGACAGACATCAAAAACAACGGGAACTATGAACCTTCAGCCTGCAAAAAGGAGACGCCAAACACAGTAAGATATGCAAAATGAGAAGACAGAAAAACACACAGCAGATGAAGGAGCAATGAGAAGGATGATGAAGGAGCAGATGAGACCTAACAAATGAAGAGGAAATAGGCAGTCTACCTGAAAGAGAATTCAGAATAATGATAGTAAAGATGATCCAAAATCTTGGAAATAGAATAGAGAAAATGCAAGAAACATTTAAGAAGGAACTAGAAGAACTACAGAGGAAATAAGCAATGATGAACAACACAATAAATGAAATTAAAAACACTCTAGAAGGGATCAATAGCAGAATAACTGAGGCAGAAGAACGTATAAGTGCCCTGGGAGATAAAATAGTGGAAGTAAGTACTGCAGAGGAGAATAAAGAAAAAAGAATGAAAAGAACTGAGGACAGTCTCAGAGACCTCTGAATGTACCAACATTCGAATTATAGGGGTTCCAGAAGAAGAAGAGAAAAAGGGACTGAGAAAAAATTTGAAGAGATTATAGTTGAAAACTTCCCTAATATGGCAAAGGAAATAGTTAATCAAGTCCAGGAAGCACAGAGAGTCCCATACAGGATAAATCCAAGGAGAAACACGCCAAGACACATATTAATCAAACTATCAAAAATTAAATACAAAGAAAACATATTAAAAGCAGCAAGGGAAAACCAACAAATAACACACAAGGGAATCCCCATAAGGTTAACAGCTGATCTTTCAGCAGAGACTCTGCAAGCCAGAAGGGAGTGGAAGGACATATTTAAAGTGATGAAGGAGAAGAACCTACAACCAAGATTACTCTACCCAGCAAGGATCTCATTCAGATTTGATGCAGAAATTAAAACCTTTACAGACAAGCAAAAGCTGAGCGAGTTCAGCGCCATGAAACCAGCTTTACAACAGATGCTAAAGGAACTTCTCTAGGCAAGAAACACAAGAGAAAGAAAAGACTTAAAATAACAAACCCAAAACAGTTAAGAAAATGGGAATAGGAACATACATATCGATAATTACCTTAAACATGAATGGATTAAATTCTCCCACCAAAAGACACAGACTGGCTGAATGGATACAAAAACAAGACCCATATATATGCTGTCTACAAGAGACCCACTTCAGACCTAGGGACACATACAGACTGAAAGTGAGGGGATGGAAAAAGATTTTCCATGCAAATGGAAATCAAAAGAAAACTGGAGTAGCAATTCTCATATCACACAAAATAGACTTTAAAATAAACACTATTACAAGAGACAAAGAAGAACAATACATAATGATCAAGGGTTCAATCCAAGAAGAAGATATAACAATTGTAAATATTTATGCACCCAACATAGCAGCACCTCAATACAGAAGACAAATACTAAAGCCCTAAAAGGGGAAATTGACAGTAACACAATCATAGTAGGGGACTTTAACACCCCACTTTCACCAATGGACATATCACCTAAAATGAAAATAAATAAGAAAACACAAGCATTAAATGATACATTAAACAAGATGGACTTAATTGATATTTATAGGACATTCCATCCAAAAACAACAGAAAACAGATTTTCCTCAAGTGCTCATGGAACATCCTCCAGGATAGATCATATCTTGGGTCACAAATCAAGCCTTGGTAAATTTAAGAAAATTGAAATTGTATCAAGTATCTTTTCCAACCACACCGCTATGAGACTAGATATCAATTACAGGAAAAGATCTGTAAAAAATACAAACACATGGAGGCTCAACAATACACTACTTAATAACGAAGTGGTCACTGAAGAAATCAAAGAGGAAATCAAAAAATACCTAGAAACAAATGACAATGGAGACACGATGACCCAAAAGCTATGGGATGCAGCAAAAGCAGTTCTAAGAGGGAAGTTTATAGCAATAAAACCCTACCTTAAGAAACAGGAAACATCTCAAATAACCTAACCTGGCACCTAAAGTAAGTAGAGAAAGAAGAACAAAAAACCCTAAAGTTAGCAGAAGGAAAGAAATCATAAAGATCAGATCAGAAATCAATGAAAAGAAATGAAGGAAATGATAGCAAAGATCAATAAAACTAAAAGCTCATTCTTTGAGAAGATAAACAAAATTGATAAACCATTAGCCAGACTCATCAAAAAAAAAAAGGGAGAAGACTCAAATCAATAGAATTAGAAATGAAAAAGGGAGAAGTAACAACTGACCATGCAGAAATACAAAGGATCATGAGAGATTACTACAAGTAACTCTATGCCAATAAAATGGACAACCTGGAAGAAATGAACAAATTCTTAGAAATGCACAACCTGCTGAGACTGAACCAGGAAGAAAGAGAAAATATGAACAGACCAGTCACAAGCAGTGAAATTGAAACTGTGATTTAAAATTTTCCAACAACAGAAGCCCAGGACCAGACAGCTTCACAGGCGAATTCTATCAAACATTTAGAAAAGAGCTAACACCTGTTGTTCTCAAACTCTTCCAAAATATAGCAGAGGGAGGAACAGTCCCAAACTCATTCTACGAGGCCACCATCACCCTGTTACCAAAACCAAAGAGGTCACAAAGAAAGAAAACTACAGGCCAATATCACTGATGAACATACATGCAAAAATCCTCAACAAAATACTAGCAAACCGAATCCAACAGCACATTAAAAGGATCATAACACCATGATCAAGTGGGGTTTATTCCAGGAATGCAAGGATTCTTCAATATACGCAAATCAATCAATGTGATACACTGTATTAACTAATTGAAGGAGAAAAACCATGTGATCATCTCAATAGATGCAGAGAAAGCTTTCGACAAAATTCAACACCCATTTATGATAAAAAACCCTGCAGAAAGTAGGCATAGAGGGCACTTTCCTCAGCATAATAAAGGCTATATATGACAAACCCACAGCCAACATCATCCTTGATGGTGAAAAACTGAAACCATTTCCACTAAGATCAGGAACAAGACAAAGTTGGCCACTCTCACCACTCTTATTCAACATAGTTTTGGAAGTTTTAGCCACAGCATTCAGAGAAGAAATAGAAATAAAAGGAATACACATCAGAAAAGAAGAAGTAAAGCTGTCACTGTTTGCAGATGACATGATACTCTACATAGAGAATCCTAAAGATGCTACCAGAAAACTACTAGAGCTAATTAATGAATTTGGTAAAGTAGCAGGATACAAAATTAATGCACAGAAATCTCTGGCATTCCAATACACTAATGATGAAAAATCTGAAAGTGAAATTAAGAAAACACTCCCATTTACCACTGCAAGAAAAAGAATAAAATATCTAGGAATAAACCTACCTAAGGAGACAAAAGACCTGTATGCAGAAAATTATAAGACACTGATGAAAGAAATTAAAGATGATACAAATAGGGCTTCCCTGTTGGCGCAGTGGTTGAGAGTCCACCTGCCGATGCAGGGGACACAGGTTTGTGCCCCGGTCCGGGAAGATCCCACATGCTGTGGAGTGGCTAGGCCCGTGAGCCATGGCTGCTGAGCCTGTGCATCCGGAGCCTGTGCTCCGCAATGGGAGAGGCCACAACGGTGAGAGGCCCACGTACCGCAAAAAAAAAAAAAAAAAAAAAGATGATACAAATAGATGGAGAGATTTACCATGTTCTTGGATTGGAAGAATCAACATTCTGAAAATGGTTCTACTACCCAAAGCAATCTACAGATTGAATGCAATCCCTGTCAAACTACCACTGGCATTTTCCACAGAACTAGAACAAAAAATTTCAAAATTTGTATGGAAAAACAAAAGACCCCGAATAGCCAAAGCAATCTTGAGAACAAAAAACTGTGCTGGAGGAATCAGGCTCCCTGACTTCAGACTATACTACAAAGCTACAGTAATCAAGACAGTATGGTACTGGGACAAAAACAGACATGTAGATCAATGGAACAGGATAGAAAGCCCAGAGATTAGCCCACGCACATATGGTCACCTAATCTTTGATAAAGGAGACACGAATATACAGTGGAGAAAAGACAGCCTGTTCAATAAGTGGTGCTGGGAAAACTGGACAGCTACATGTAAAAGTATGAAATTGGAACACTCCCTAACACCATACACAAAAATAAACTCAAAATGGATTAAAGACCTAAATGTAAGGCCAGACACTGTCAGACTCTTAGAGGAAAACATAGGCAGAACACTCTATGACATTAATCACAGCAAGATCGTTTTTGACCCACCTCCTAGAGAAATGGAAATAAAAACAAAAATAAAGAAATGGGACCTAATGAAACTTAAAAGCTTTTGCACAGCAAAGGAAACCATAAACAAGACCAAAAGACAACCCTCAGAATGGGAGAAAATATTTGCAAATGAAGCAACTGACAAAGGATTAATCTCCAAGATTTAAAAGTAGCTCATGCATCTCAATATCAAAAAAACAAAGATCTCAATCCAAAAGTTGGCAGAAGACCTAAATAGACATTTCTCCAAAGAAGATATACAGATTTCCAACAAACTCATGAAAGTATGCTCAACATCATTAAGCATTAGAGAAATGCAAATCAAAACTACAGTGAGATATCATCTCACACCGGTCAGAATGGCCATTATCAAAAATTCTAGAAACAATAAATTCTGGAGAAGGTGTGGAGAAAAGGGAACACTCTTGCACTGTTGGTGGGAATGTAAATTGATACAGCCACTATGGAGAACAGTATGGAGGTTTCTTAAAAATCTAAAAAATAGAACTGCCATACGACCCAGCAATCCCACTACTGGGCATATACCCTGAGAAAACCATAATTCAAAAAGAGTCATGTACCACAATGTTCATTGCAGCTCTATTTACAATAGACAGGACATGGAAGCAACTGAAGTGTCCATCATCTGATGAGTGGATAAAGAAGATGTGGCACATATATACAATGGAATATTACTCAGCCATAAAAAGAAACAAAATTGAGATATTTGTAGTGAGGTGGATGGACCTAGAGTCTGTCATACAGAGTGAAGTAAGAAAGAGAAAAATAAATACTGTATGCTAACATATATATGGAATCTAAGGAAAACAATAAAAAAGGTCATGAAGAACCTAGGTGTAAGACGGATATAAAAATACAGACCTAATAGAGAATGGAGTTGAAGATATGGGGAGGGGAAGGGTAAGCTGTGACAAAGTGAGAGAGTGGCATGGACATATATACACTACCAAATGTAAAATAGCTCATGAGAAGCAGCTGCATAGCACAGGGAGATCATCTCAGTGCTTTGTGACCACCTAGTGGAGTGGGATAGGGACGGTGGGAGGGAGGGAGATGCAAGAGGGAAGAGATATGGGAACATACGTATATGTATAACTGATTCACTTTGTTATAAAGCAGAAACTAACACACCGTTGTAAAGCAATTTTACTCCAATAAAGATGTTAAAAAAAAAAATCTAGAGTTCCAAGAGGTTTGTGAATCAATTGTTGAAGACCCATGATAAGTGGCAGGGCCACCAATGAGGACTTTGACTTTCTGTGTCCAAGTCCTTTGGTCTTTCTCCTATATAGTACTAATGTCCAGTGCTTGTTTATGTACATTTGTGGTTAAATATCTTACAGTACCTATATAATTCTTAAGTATTACGTACATCCCATGATTATCTAATTGCGCTTATAATGTTTGGCATATGTAGACAAAATAAAAATATTATCATTTTGATATGTTTGTTTAAAATTTTCTATGCATTGTGTTATAGTCTGAATTTCATCAAGAGTGTAATTTGATACACAGTTTTTCCAGGAGGTTTAATCAAGATACAGATTTCTTTCTTTGAAATTATCAGCTTCATTTTGCATCAGTGTAGCATGTGAATCTCTGATTTTAGGTATTTTTGTGTTTCATTCTTTAAAACCTAGTTTAAAATTATTTCTAGCACCTGTACATTTTTATGCTTAGGTGACTTTATTAATGATATTGCTGTTTCTACTTAATATTGCCTTCTCCTTTCCATGTAGTCTCTCCAAATGTGTAAAACTACTGCTTCATGGGAAAAAAAATGCTAGCATATTTTCCTCAAATTATCAGAGTATGAGAATTTGCCTGCACATTTTTTGAATGGTTACCTTTTGAATATCTAGATATCAGAAATGGCAAAGTAAAGGAATAATTTACTTAAATAGCTTCACTGTTTATTATTTTTACATTAGGATTTCTTAAAAATTTTTTTTGGTGCGGGTTGTGGTTCTTTTGATGCTACAGATGCTTCTCAATTAAAGCAAAGTTTTATTGAGTTTCCTCCAAAGTATGCTGTAGAGAATAATGTTAAATTTATTATCAATGCAAAATTATGAACCACAAACACATTATCCCAAACACATAAAATTACAGATTTTTAATTTTCTCAGTAACTTTAGGTATCCTCAGATTTAAAGGTGGTAGAAATACTTGATGCCCTTTTCTCTTCGAATGGTGATACAAATAGCAATTATTCACTGCTCCATAATGGATCATTTTTATCTACATCTTGCGTCTGTTCTGTTTATATAGAATAAATATTTATGTTTTCTCATTTTTCTCAACTAAGAGATACAGATAAAAGAGATTTGAAGTATCAGCTATAATTCATTTCTTGAAAAGAAAGGCCTTATACTGATACTGCATGGAAGAGAAAACTATCTAAATCATTTCAGCAGCAAGCTTATAACAAAGATAACATCAGCATTTTCCTTCTTGAAAATGTATCTTCCCTATATTAAAGTAAGGAAGCAGTATTTTATTAAAAATAGTATGAGAAGCTCAACCTGTCATCACAAACCTAGCTTAAAGAAGATCCTGTTATGTTTGATAGGGAAAAAATAATGGTAAGGTTTTGTTTTAGTCACATGTTCACTATACAAGATCATCCAAAAATTCCTAAAATGCAAAAACAAAAAAAAAAGTGAAATAGTTCTTATGTTAATTGTTTTCTACTTTTAAGTTGTCAAAACCAAATTATTATTCTACATAGATACACAGTGATAAGAAATTAATGACTTAATGGCTAGTGAGCTAATGTCAAAAAAGTTATCAGTTTGAAAAATCTAGAATTTTCTTTTCTGCTCAGACACACGATGTAGCCCTGTAATTTAGTACTGCTAGCTGCTTATCTATTGCTGCTTACCTATTTTTTTGTAGTTAAATATTTGTTTAGGATAGGAACAAGCTATATAACACTTGATCTGCATTACTTTAAAATTAGACATTAAAAGGTGTTAGTTACGTTAGAAATATTTCACATGCTTTGTGACTTCAGATTACATTTCCTGACTTTGACTTGTTATTGTCTTTTCCTAATGAAGAACAAAATTTCATTGAACTAGGATCTATATACTAAAATACATCCTTAGGTAATTTTTTGAAGATGGTGTGTTACAGTAATTTACAAATAAAATATATAAACTTCATTTAGCATAAATGTTTTCTATAAATAACTAGCATTAATATATTTTAATTACTTTTTCATATTGCTTATCTATTGTGTAAGGAATTTAGTGAAAAATTACTTTGAACTGTGTTTTTAAATGTATTAATTATTTTGTTCGCATTATGCAACTAATACATGTTCATTACAGATAATTTGAAAAATGCAGAGAAATGGATAAAACAAAAGTCATAATCTACTTCCCAGGGATTACCACTGTTGGCATATTGATGTATTTGTTTAGCGTTTCTTCTTGCCTTCATTTTACAAATATTTACTGAGCCTCTTGTAAGTGTAGCGTTTCTTCTTGCCTTCATTTTACAAATATTTACTGAGCCTCTTGTAAGTGTAGGCCCAGTAATAGTTGTTGGGAGTACTGTGGTATCCATGAAAGGACATAACCCCTTCCTCTTGATGCTTATAGTCTAAAAGAGAATATAGACAAATGAGAAGAAAACTATGGAAGAACTCAAGATACTGTTAAAACCAGGAGCAGTGGAAATAACCTGGTTTGATGGGTCCCAGCAAATATTCTTGGTATTTTTAGAAAGTGGTAGGAATCTTCCCTCAGTTCCACTACTATTATAGGTGTATGTTCTTACTTACATCCCCTTCCTCCCTCTTTCCCTCCTTCCCTCCTTCCTTCCTTCCTTCCTTCCTTCCTTCCCTCTCTCTCTTTCTGTGTCTCATGTTTTTAAAATTCCATTGGCCATTTCAGTGAGGATCTAGAAGAAAAAACAATTCTTATGTGCATATACCTTCATATCTGAAAAATGCACATTATTTTAAAACCACTGTGCATCATTGTCATTTCTACAAACTTAAATAAACTGAGCTAACTTCCAAAATGTCTACAAGGCAATTACTTCACTATGAGCAGAAAAGAATTTAGCATTTCCAAATTATTTTTATGATATAAATATATAAAATATACATAGTATATAATATATGTTGTAAAATAACATAGTATAATAAATATATTTTATAAATATATAAATATATAAACTTATAATTTGTATTATATGTGAAATATATAATACTACAAAAAGTTGCTGATTCACTTGTTATAATTTATGGAAGTATTTTATTTTATCCAGTTTTAACACTGTCATTTGCCTAAAGCAGCACAGTTTTGTAGCATTTTGTAAAGAAAATTTTGTATTAATATAATTAATTTAATCAAACAAAGAACTGTTTTTCTAATCAAATAATCATGTGCTTTGTTTTTATCATCATGAAGTAGTCTAATGAAAGTGAAAACTAACATGTGTTATAGATATATGTGATAGTACCACTAGGGAAAATGTAAAAGCATATTTTATAAGAAAAAAATTTTTAAAAACCAATGGCAAATAGGCTCTTGCATGTGTTGAGACTAAATTCTTTATTATGAATTATTAACTATATTAAATTAATTCTAGTGTTATTTTAGAATGTTTCATTGGAAAATCTAGGCTTATGACAGTATGTTTATGACATAGTTCCTAGTACTTTACAATTAAAATATGAGAATTCCTATAATAGAATATTTATTTACATGTTACAGAATTATATTTTGAAAGCAAATAATTTTGGTATGATCTAAGACTTTATATTTGAAACTAGTACCAGAGGAATATCATATAGAAAATATCTTAGTTCCTTCAAGAAGAATTTCTTTATTTCCTTTGACATGTTTTAACATTTCCCAATCTTTTAGAGAACTTCACCTCATCCCTTCTCCAGTTATTGCCCATTTCTGTACTACAGCAAAACTTCTAAATAGTTGTCTATCCTCAGTACCTCCATTTTCTCTTTTTTCCTCTAAAATTGGAAATGTTTATAAAAAAATAAGTGAAAGAGTACAAAAATATTATATACCTCCTGATTACAGTCATGTAGAGTTAATTTTCAGAGTACTCAATTAAAGTTGGAAAGATCATTCTGATTTGACTGTTTATGGTTGAAGGCATAAAGGAACACATCTGCACTTGTTTTTAAAAGCATTTATAGAACTCTGCTATGTGTGAAAATTTTCCTTTCATACCTACATTCAGCTCCATATGTTCATTTTCAGCATAACTAGGATATGCAAACCTAAAAGGAGATAATGAAAAGGTATTCTTTTTAAAGTAAATGCAGTAGACTCACTGTTAGTGCAAATCAGTGCTGCAGTTGTTTTTTTGTTTTTTATTCAGACTGAAAGTCTTAGAGACCAGGAGAGAAAACATATCATATATTACTTTTAGGGAAGGGATATTTTTATGCTGCAGGAAAGGTTTGATTAATATAGAGATATAAAATATAACACATAACAGAAAGCCCAAAGAAATAGTATTTTCAGCAGCCCAGGCTACCGGGAGTAATTTTATCATGATTCTTTTGGTTTTTCCATCATAGTTCAAAGATGGCTGCTATAGCCCCAGTCATTACATCTTTGTTCTTGAAATTAAAGGGGAAGAACAAAGTGCAAAATGGGATCTCCCTCTTTAACTATTTCAGCCAGCCTTTGATCCCTACTACTCCATTAAAATAGCTCTTGTTAAGATCACTTGCTATCTCTTTCTCAGTAGTCATGCCTGTCCTGAATCTTATCTGACCTCTCAACATCATTTGACAATGTCCACCATTCCCTCTTTCTTGAAACATTTTCTTATCTTGGTTTCTATGACCCTCAGAGTCCCCTAATATTCTTCCTACATAAATGGGAACTCTTTCTCAGTCTTCTTAGCTGAATTCTCTACCTGTACCCAAGTTTTATTATCATGGCGTAGTCCTTGGGACCCTTGTCTTCTCTGTATGCCATTCCCTAGATGAATGCATATAGTCTCATCTATAAGTTGGGAACTTCCAGATTTCTCTTGGTAGCCCTGAACTCTTCCCTCAATATCTAAATTCATGTATCCTGATGTTTGCCTGACATTCCCATTGGATAGCTAAAGATTGTCTCAAGCTTAATGTTGCTGAAATAGAATTTTTTTTCCTGATCCTTCCTCACTCCCACTCCCATCACGACTTGCTTCTCTCTTAGTCTTTCCTAACTTACTACTACTATTTTTGTGTGCCCCAAACAGGAATCATTCCTAATTACTCTCTTTTTTTTTATCCCCCACTTTCTACCTTGCAGCCTGTCCTGACTCAGAACCATGTCATACATCTTTCCATTCCCACCACTACTGCAGTGCTCCACACCACCGTCATTTCTGATTTATACTGTTGCAGTTGTCTTCTGCCTTATTTCCCTATTTTCATTCTTGCCTATAACCTCTACCCTTCCTTCTCTGTACAGCAACTAAAATAAGCTTAAAGCTCAAAATCATATTACTAGTATTAAACCCTTCAGTGGCTTCTCACTGTAAATGGAATAACCAGTGTGGCTTACAAAGGTAACCTAACATTGCCTCCTGCCAGATATACTGGTGGTCATACATGCTGAGCTCATTTGTACTATAGGGCCCTTTGCCCTTGTTGCCTATGCCTGGACATTCTCTTCTCACAGATTAGTACCTAACTGGCTCTTTCAAATCATTCACGTCTCAGCCTGAATGTCACCTCTTTAGTAGAGGAACTTCCCTCACTACCTTGTCTAAGGAAAACCGTGCTCCCACACATTGTATTCCTTTCCTTTGTTTTTTCTACTACATCAAAATATGAAATTATTTATCTGTTAACAGTTTATTGTCTCTTTCCTATTGAAGTTTAAGATCTCTGAGGACAAAGACATGCTGTTGTTTACCACTTGTTTCTCTGTCTCCTAGAACAGAACCTGGCACATAGTAGACATTCACATATTTGTAGGTTAATAAACAGTAGAAAACATTTCTATATTATAAGTTTAAGTAATTCTTTTTTTAACACCTTTATTGGAGTATAATTGCTTTACAATGGTGTGTTTCTGCTTTATAACAAAGTGAATCAGTTATACATATACATATGTTCCTATATCTCTTCCCTCTTGCGTCTCCCTATAAGTTTAAGTAATTCTTAACATTATAATTACCATTTGTATTGAAATACTAAAACTGTAGTTAGAAAAGGAAGCAAAACTGATCATTTTTATCCTGGTAAAAAGAAAAAGCACTTTCTCCAACCATGTACATCTGAGCTCAACTTTCGACCCTGGTTTTTGGAAATGTATTTTAAAGTCTATAATATAATAGCTACCATTGTTTTGAGCACCTACTGTGTAACACATTTTACTAGTAAATGTAAACATTTTACTAGTATAATTTGCATGCATAATCGTACTTCTAATCCCCAAAGGCTGTTTTTTGAGGTTAGTTTTTAATTTTTTTACATTTTACAGGTAAGGAAACTGAGACTGAGAGGTCATGTGACTTTCCCAAGGTCACACCAATAGTAAGTGCCAAAACAGGATTCAGATAGATTTGTCTGAGGCCTAATGTATATACACTCTCCATTGTGCTCATGTAGATACTTTGGGTAAGAATACACAATTATTTTACAATATAAGATCAGTTCAATTCTTAGAATACCTAAATGCACACCACCCCCACACACACAACGTCAGCAACATTTTTTGTTTTTATGTATGCTCTATTTTTGCCAACATTTATTTTTATTTTATTTTATTTATTTATTTATTTTGGCTGCACCAGATCTTAGTTGTGGCACGTGGGATCTTTGTTGTGGCATGTGGGATCATTAGTTGCAGCATGTTGACTTATTATTTGCATCTTGTGGCATGCAGACTCTTAGCTGTGGCATGAGAACTCTTAGTTGCGGCATGCATGCATAATCTAGTCCGACCAGGGATCAAACCCGGGCTCCCTGCGTTGGGAGCGCAGACTCTTACCCACTGGACCACCAGGGAAGTCCCCAGCATTAGATTTAAAATCATATTGATTTATTATGGTCACTACTGGCTCATCATGAAAAACAGTTCCAGACAGCAACTTAGGAGACTTGAATTCTGATTCCAGCTCTACTATTAAGTAACTGTGGGACCTTGGGGAGGTAAATTATGTATTTTAAGAATGGCTTCTCTATCAGTAGAGTAAAAAGAGTGGATCAAATGAACCATCCTGTAAGTAAAATACCTTCTGTCTCTATAATTTTATGGCTCTTAATAGAGAAGAGTGGTCTGGAAAACCACTGAAATCTGTTGTAACTTATGTCAGCATCTGATTTATCTCTTAAATGTGAATTGCTTATTTAATATATTGATTTGCTCTTCTTAGAAATACACACAATGAGTAGTATTCTTGCTTTAATCAGTCTTGAAATTTAGAGAGGTAATTAGAAGAATATGGATATAGAATTTAATAGTTGTCTTGAATAATCTATATTATTTTATTTTTTGTTATCTACCTTTGATTTTCCTCATATTACAAATAGAGGTGCTCACTGAATTCTCTTCTGCTTATTGCAGTGTTTCAGTTGATTCTCTTGACATTTCCAGGTATAAACAAGTAGGGATGGTTTTATTTCCTCTTTTACAATTTTATACTTCATGTCCTTCTCTTGTCTAATTGTGTTGGCCAGTATCTCCAAAACAAGATTAAATAATAGTGGTATATTTGTCATCACCTTGACTTGGATTGTTTCTAGCGTGTTTCTTGGATTGTTGCTAGCTTTTGAGCTGAAAACGTGTATGTTATTTTTAAAAAGTATAACAAATAAATATATAAAATATAATAATGAAAATAAACTGGAAGTTGTAGAAGTATAATATGATGCCATTCATATAAAATGTTAAAATAAAAAAAAATACCAGGGAGTGATTAATGTCCAATTCAGCGTATTGGTTACATCTGGTAAAAAGGAAGGAAGAGTAATGGGATGGGGAAGGAATATCCAGAGGGCTTCAATAAGTGTTATAAGTTATGGTTATGATTATTGCTATGTTTGCAACATTTTATAACAAAATAATTGGACTTGCTGAAGAAACAAGGAGGTGTCTGTTGAGGAATAGAGAAGATAGGAGGCATAAATTGAACTCACTTTCACAATTCAAGTGCATAAATTTCCTGAGAGCAGGGATCAGCTCTGTTTGTTCTCCTCTCTACCATGAACATATGCACAGCACATAGTAGGTATTCACTTAATAATTTTTGAATGAAAAATAGAGGAAAGAAAGGATATTTTTCATTAGTTTTCCCTATTCCTTCTTTCTCCTTATTCTTTCATACACATCATTAATTTTTTTAAGTAAAGCTTAAATAATTTAGGCATATAGATCTACTTTATATATTAGAAGCCTACATTTTTTCTAAATGTACAAAATGTTACCAAGTTTTCCATACAGCTTTCTGGAACTCAACATATTATTACATATTTATTGTGCTGCTTGTGATGTGTAAAA
Source organism: Lagenorhynchus albirostris (assembly GCF_949774975.1). NCBI lineage: Eukaryota > Metazoa > Chordata > Mammalia > Artiodactyla > Delphinidae > Lagenorhynchus > Lagenorhynchus albirostris. The sequence goes on from NC_083102.1 coordinate 63,915,376, forward strand.
CACATAACACAAATTAATTATTGGGTACACTACTTGTGTGCTGAGTCCTAAAAATGATTCATGCTACCTATGTTCAGAGGAGGCAAAATGGTATTGCAGTCTCAAATGCCTGCTGTTGCTCAGTTATATTCCTGCTTTATCATTCTTTTGAAATTGAATATGTCATATATCAACAAGACATTTCAAACTGTGGTGAAATACAGAGTATACAGCTTATTTTTTTTATTTTAAAAGAAAATTGGAATAAAAAGGTCACATTCTGTTTATGTACTTTCTGTGTGATAAAATACAAAACAGTAATTTAAAAAGTTAAGAAAAGTAAAATCATTTTTTAATGCTTTCATAATTCAGTGGAGAATTAGAAATTTATGTTTCCTAGGTAATTGTTGAACACCTGTATTACGAAAATTAGCACTTTCCAAATGTTTAACGAATTTTCATTGAACAATATGGTTGCCACATAATGTGGCCATGAGATCATTAACTTTTATTTTCTCATTTTTATATATTTAAATTTATAATTTAGTTTTCATTAACTGTTCCATTTTGTCAGTTTTATATTCAATATTATACCAGGATTTTCTTTTGAGACCCTTCAGTTTGAACTCTCAACGTTTCCAAGAGCTTCCAAGAGTCCTTCATGTACCTACCTCTGTAGAAGCTTATGATTCTTCTTCTTAAAAAAGAGGCTATTTTTTCTTTCTCAGCAAGTAAGCTTTTGTGTTAATAACTGTCAAAGAATTGAGAAAGCCGAGGACCTCAATAATAAATCCTCTTTACATGAGCTTATTTGAAGACAAAAGAGCAGCCATCCCAAGGTAATGGTAGAATTTTATGTTTCTCAGAAACTGATTCTTGCAACATTTTCCCAGTACCCCTTTTTGTTCTCAACTATTCCTGTATCCTCATGAGATTTAGGAAATATAACACAACAAATCCTAATATTGTCAGAATGCTTGAAAAAATGAAAAGGCAGTTGGTATGTTTATCAGGATTTCTCATAAATAATCTTCAGGTAGCAGAATTCTAAACTGTTTTGGATTTAAAGATTGCTTTTCAATGATTTCTGCAAGACAGACTTAGGATCTTTTTGTATAACTGAGTAATGTGGTCAGTATCTGTTGGGCAAAAATTGAATTATTTTGGAAAAATATGTGAGGTTTAAAATTTATTGATCATGAGCAGTTCTTCTTGTCTGCGTGGTATGTTGGAAAGAGAACTCTTTGGAGTCAGACAGAGCTGAGTTTAAATCCCAGCTCCTCTTATATTTTTAGGTACGTGACCGAGGGCAGTTCTTTAATGTCTTCAATTCTCAATTTTCTAGATGGGAAACGGGAATAAGACTTATCTTGCCTGGCATTTGTGAGGATTACATACAATGCATGTAAATACTCTGTATTTAATAAGTACTCAAAAAGTCAAAACTACTATTTGTTTCCCATGCATCTATATAGTAGGGAATTTATTCATATAGTCAAAGGAAATATTAATTGAGACACTGTGATATGATAGAAATGACACTAGCTTCTGAGGATACTATGGTTAGCAAGACAGAGAAAATCTGCTATCCTGGAGCTTCCCCTCTAGTGAAGGAAGACAGATAATATATAAAATAAGTAAGTAAATGATCATTTCATTGTGATAAATGTTATGAGGAATGATCTGTTTGGTGGAGGAAGGGCAGGTTCCGTGCATGAAGTCAGAGAACTCACTGATTAAGACCGTATAACAAAAACAAAAAACAAAAAAAACTAGGCATATAAAATTAAAGGCAGAGGAAGGAGCTAGTGCTGTTTGTTCAGGAATCACAAGGAAGACCAGCATGTTTGGAGCTGCTTAAGCAAGTTGGAGAACTGTCCAAGATGAAGCCAGAAACGTGGAAGGGGCCAGATGATAATAGGACTTTGTAGGCCATGGCAGGAGTTTGGATTCTACTCTAAACACAGTGCTGTTGGAGGGTTTCAAGCAAAGGTGGGATGTGTCTTACAAAAATTGCTGCCTACTATATGGACAATAGGTTGTACAACTATGAAATGGAAGCAAGAAGGCTGATTAGGAAGCTATTAAAGTAATCCAGGCAAGAAATATGATAGCATGGACTAAGATGGTAACAATGGAGATGGAAAGCACTAGACAGATTTTAGATACTCTGTGGTGATAGAGACAACAGGAGTTGGTTGTGGGGTGTGAGAGAAAAGAATCAAGGAATGACTCCTAGAGTTTGCATTTGAGCAGTTGGGTAAATTATAGACCAAGAGAGGTATAAGGCTGTTTGGGGAGGTTGTCAGTGGTTAGGAAGAGGAATCAAGTTTGGCTTTGTACATGGTATGTTTGAGGTGCCTATTTAAAGTTCAGTGAAGACATCAAGTAGCATTGGACATACGAGTTTAAAGCATGGAATATACACCAGGCTGAAGATATAAATTGGAGAGTCATCATAAAATAGATGGCATTTGAAGCCCTTTAGAGCCATCTCCAGATAACAGTAACAGAGTTCTAAAGACAGGGATGAAAAGAAGTTAAAAGAAATAAAAGATACGGGGAAAATTCAGAGAACTAGGAGAAGAAAATTAAGAAAGATGCCAATGTTGTATTGGTAAGAATGCTTTAACTGCAAGTAATAGAAACGCAACTACTTTTTAAATATTTCATACCTTGTAGATTCAGAATTGAGAATATTAGATGGTTATAAGGTGAAAAAAGACATTTTCTTTGTTTTCTGATGTTATCTGTGTGTTGACTTTAGGTTTGCCACTCCTTCTTATTCTTCAGGTCTCAATGTATCTGTCGTTTTCCGGAGGGGGAGGAGCTTCTATGAAATTCTTAGGTCCTTCTAGTAAAACCCTCATAGCACTATACTTTCATTGAACATATCATAATTGCAGTTAGATAGTTGCTCGAGTAACCCATTGTTTTGGACACAGATTACAAGCTCCATAATGCTGGGAGTCTGTCTCTTATATATCATTTTTTCTGTTTAGCACCTATCACAATACCTGACACATAGTTGATAGTCAGGGAAGAATGTAAATGGCTTTTGTAGCTCTCTGAATGCTCTTTTCAAATAGGGTTTTAAAATGTCATTGTATGAAACATTTTTTCTAATGTTGTATAGCCTAGATCATGGACTATTGAGAAACACTTTATACTTATAGAATAACTCACTGGTCATAGAAAACATTAGTTAACTAAGTACATTTTCAGGCAGGCTTTATAAGTGATTTGGTACTTGCCACATGGCCTACTTTTTGGAATCATTTAAGAACATAGCAGTTCATGGTTTTCATTATGGTAACAGTTTAAAACAAGGAGTTTAAAACATTTAATATTTTTCTTTAAAAAGCAAAATAGTGTTTATATGGTTATCTGTGAATTCAAGATGTGGAAATGTGGCTGTTAGGTTTGACACTGATCATGAAATACAACTATTAGAGAAATTTTCTTGTGTGGAATTTTCTAAAATACTATTTTTAATTTTTCTTGAAGCAAAATCTACTTTTTGTCACCCATGAAAAATTATGCCATAAGAAATGTGTTACTTGGACGTCTAATGAGCTATTAATTTCCAATAAAACTGTGAAGATTAATGGATTCACTGTAGGGAAAATAGCATTCAACTTGAAATAGAGATATTTGAGGCAACTTAATCTGTTCACTTTGGAGTAAAGATTTTAAAATTCACTTTCTAAACATAAGTTTACTTCTCAAAGATACAGTCCTTTGATGTTGTTAATCTTAATAAAAGAGCAGTCAGTGTAAGTTACATTGAGAGGTATTTGTTTTAAAGATTCACAATACCACTCTTTGAGAATGAAGGAGAGTATATTATTTCGATGCCATACCTGAACTCTAGAATATCAATCATTAAAAAAAAAAAAAAACAACTCTCCTTATGTATTGTCATGGTTTAGTTTTTTTTTCTTAACATTTTATGCCTGATAGACTTTATAATATACTTTCTCCATTGCACTGTAATTCTGTGCCTCCCTGTCTTCCACATTGGAACACGGGCTCCTCTAGGCAGCAAGACATTTCATTCATCTTTGTTATTTCCAATACCTTTCCCAGTGTCCGACACACAATCATTGTTCAATAAATTTTTGCAGGAGGAAGAAAGGAACGATTCTAGGAATAGAATTTACTTCAAGAGTTAAGGTTATCTTAAAAAGATAAAATGTTTAATATGAGTCAAGGATGAAATGTATTCCAGACTCTTCTAGAATGAGGAAATTATTTACCATAACAGTTGAATCTGGTTCTCATGGTTCTTAAACTTCATGAATCCACAAAACACAGCAATGAGTTTCATGTGTGAAACATCACTCAGTATTACTGAATGACTGTGATTTTACTAGTGAGCAGTAAATACTGATTTATATTGTGGAATCTGTAATGAGCTGTCCATATCACAGAAATGCCAAAACTCTGCTATTCATAACTCTGATTACCTCTGCATACTATTTTGGTGGGAAACTTTATAGTATTTAAAACATAAGTATACTTATGTCTAAATCATCTAACAAAGCTCATTGCTTGCTTGTCTGGTTTTATTTTTTGTGTTGAGATAACTTTGATTTTAAAAGCATTGCAAAAATTGTATGGAGAGTATGAAGCACCCAGTTTCTCCTTATGGTAACATCTTATGTAATAGGACAGTTATCAAACCTAAACATCAAGTTACATAAATAACAACATTTTCATTAAGGGAGTTTGTGTTACCTTTCACTTTTTGAACGTCTTCTACCTCTTCTCTAAAGTAGCACTAAGATTGTGATATTACCATTTATGTAAATTCTGTTTATTTCTATGACAGTGATTTGATACTATGAGCTATAACTGTCCTTTGTTTAGAACGTCAAAACTCAGCAAAGGAAGTGTAAAACTTCCGTATTTTCTCATATTTTTTTTATTATGGCATTAATTAAAATGGCCAAAGATTATGCTTTTTCTAATGGCAGTATAGAAATTAGTTTTAGTAAAATTTAACTGTAGGGCTTGACTAAGCCAAAAAAAATTTTTGTTTAATTGAAATATAGTTGATTTACAATATTGTGTTAGTTTCAGGTGTACAGCAAAGTGATTTGTTTATACACACACACATACATACAATATATTCTTTTTTTAATGCTTTTCCATTATAGGTTATTAAAAGATACTGAATATAGTTCCCTATGGTATACAGTAAATCCTTGTTGTTTATTTTACGTATGATAGTATGTATCTGTTAATCCCATACTCCTAATTTATCCTCCCCATGCCCCCTTCCCTTTTGGTAACCATAAATTTTCTCTGTCTACGAGTCCGCTTCTGTTTTGTAAATAGATTCATTTGTATTATTTTTTAGATTCCACATATGTTATTTGTCTTTCTCAGTCTGCCTTACTTCACTTAGTATGATAATCTCTAGATCCACCCACGTTGCTGCAAAGGGCATTATTCTTTTTTGTGGATGAGTAATATTCCATTGTGTGTGTATATATATATATATATATACACATACACACACACTTCTTCTTTATGCATTCATCTGTTGGACACTAAGGTTGCTTCCATGTCTTGGCTATTGTAAATACTGCTGCAATGAACATTGGGGTGCATATATCTTTTCAAATTAGAGTTTTTGTCTTTTCTGGATATGTGCACAGGAGTGGGATTGCTGGATCATACAGTAACTCTATTTTTAGGTTTTTAAGGGACACATACCATTTTCCTTAGTGGCTGCACCAATTTATATTCCCACCAATAGTGTAGGAGTGTTCCCTTTTCTCCAAACCCTGTACAGCATTTGTTATTTGTAGACTTTTTCATGATGGCCATTCTGAGCAGTGTGAGATGATACCTCATTGTAGTTTTGATTTGCATTTCTCTAATAATTAGCGATGTTGAGCATCTTTTCATGTGCCTGTTGGTCATCTGTATGTCTTCTTTGGAGAAATGTCTATTTAGGTCTTCTGCCCATTTTTTGATTGGGTTGTTTGTGGTTTGGTTTTTTTTATTGAGTTGTATGAGCTGTTTGTATATTTTGGAAATTAAGCCCTTGTCGGTCACATGTTTGCAAATATTTTCTCTCAGTCCATAGGTTGTCTTTTCATTTTGTTTATGGTTTGCTTTGCTGTGCAAAAGCTTATAAGTTTGATTAGGGCCCATTTGTTTATCTTTGCTTTTATTTCTTTTGCCTTGGGAGACTGATTTAAGAAAATATTGCTACCGTTTATGTCAGAGAATATTTTGTCTGTGTTCTCTTCTAGGAGTTTTATGGTATCACGTCTTATATTTAAGTCTTTAAGCCACTTTAATTTTGTGCATGGTGTGAGGGAGTGTTCTAACTTCATTGATTAACATGTGGCTGTCTAGCTTTCCCAACACCACTTGCTGAAGAAACTGTCTTTTCTCCATTATATATTTTTGCCTACTTTGTTGAAGATTAATTGACCATTAATTTATCTCTGGGCTCTCTAATCTGCTCCATTGATCCATATGTCTGTTTTTGTGCCAGTACCATGCTGTTTTGATTACTGTAGCTTTATAGTATTATCTGAAGTCTGGAAGGGTTATACCTCCAGCTTTGTTCTTCTCTCTCAGAATTGCTTTGGCAATTCTGGGTCTTTAGTGATTGCATATAAATATTACAATTATTTGTTTAGTTCTGTGAAAAATGTCATGGGTAAATTGATAGGGATAACATTAAACCTGTAGATTGCTTTGGGTAATATGGCCATTTTAACTATGTTAATTCTTCCAATCCAAGAGCATGGGATATCTTTCCATTTCCTTGAACCATCTTTGATTTCTTTTATCAGTGTTTTATAGTTCTCAGAGTATAAGTCTTTCACCTGCTTGGTCAGGTTTATCCCTAGGTTTTCTTTTCTTTGTTTGTTTGTTTTTAATGCAATTTTGAACAGGGCTTTTTTTTTGTACTTCCTGATATTTCATTGTTAATGCAAAGAAATGCAACAGATTTCTGTATATTAATCTTGTATCCTGCTACCTTGCTGAATTCATCTATCACTTCTAATAGTTTTTGTGTGGAGTCTTTAGGGTTTTCTACATAGAGTATCATGTCATCTGCATATAATGACAATTTTACCTCTTCCCTTTTGACTTAGATACATTTTGTTTCTTTTTCTTGTCTGATTGCTGTGGCTAGGACTTCCAATACAATGTTGAATAGAAGTGGTGAGAGTGGGTGTCCTTGTCTTGTCCCAGAATTTAGTGGGAAGGCATTCAGCTTTTCACCATTGAGTATTATGTTGGCTGTGGGTTTGTCACAAATGGCTTTTATTGTGTTGAGATATGTTCCCTCTGTACCCAGTTTGGCAAGAGTTTTTATCATGAATGGATGTTGAATTTTATCATATGCTTTTTCTGCCATCTATTGAGATGATCATGTGGTTTGTGTCTTTTGTTGATGTGGTCTATCACATTGATTGATTTGTGTATGTTGAACCATCTTTGTGACCCTAGAATGAATCCAACTCGATCATGGTGTATGATTCTTTTTATGAATTGTTGGATTCAGTTTGCTAATATTTTGTTGAGGATTTTTGCATCTATATTCATCAAAGATATTGGCCTGTAATTTTCTTTACTTAGTGTCTGTCTTTTTGGTATCAGGGTGATGGTGGCTTCATAGAATGACTTTGGGAGTGTTCCCTCCTCTTCAGTCTTTTGGAAGAGTTTAAGAAAGAGTTTAAGAAGCATAAGTTCTTCTTTGTATGTTTGGTAGAATTCCTCAGTGAAGCCATCCAGTCCTGGACTTTTATTTGCAGGGACTTTTAAAAAAATTACAGATTGTATTTTACTTCTAGTGATTGGTCTGTTCAAATTATCTGTTTTTTCTTGATTCAGTTTTGTCAGACTGTATGTTTCTAGAAACTTGTCCATTCCTTCTGGGTTGTCCATTTTGTTGGCATGTAACTGTTTATAATATTTTCTTATGATTTTTGTATCAATATTTATGCATTATTCATTGTTATTTCTCCTTCTTCAGTTCTTAATTTATTTGGGTCCTCTCTCTTTTCTTCTTGGTGAGCCTAGCCAGAGGTTTGTTGATTTTATTTATCCTGTCAAAGAACCAGCTCTTGGTTTTATTGATTTTTTCTATTGTTTTTTTAATCTGTTTTATTTATTTCTCTCTGATCTTTATTATTTCCTTCCTTCCACTGACTGTAGATTTTGTTTGTTTTTCTTTTTCTAATTCTTTTAGGTAGTAGTTTAGGTTGTTTATTTGGGATTTTTCTTATTTTCTGAGAAAGGCCTGTATTTCTATGAACTTCCCTCTTAGAACTTCTTTTGCTGTGTCCCATTGATTTTGTATGGTTGTGTTTTTATTGTCTTTTATCTTGAGGTTTTTTTTTATTTCATTGTTGACCCACTGGTTTTTTAGCAGTGTGTTGTTTGGTCTCCATGTAATCATTTTTTGTTCTCATTTCTCTTTCTGTGATTGATTTCTATTTTCATTCCACTGTGGTCAGAAAAGATGCTTGAAATTTCTATCCTTTTAAATTTGTGGAGGTTTGTTTTGTGGCCTAGTATGTGGTGTATCCTAGAGAATGTTGCATATACACTTGAAAAGAATGTGTATTCTGGGTTTTTTGGATGTAATGTCCTATAGATATCAACTAAGTCTAACTGTTTTATTGTGTCATTTAGTATCTCTGTTGCCTTATTGATTTTCTGTCTGGAAGATCTGTCCATTGATGTCAACGGAGTGTTAAAGTCTCCTACTATTATTGTATTCCCATCAATTTCTCCCTTTATGTCTGTTAGTATTTATTTTATGTATTTAGGTACTTCTCTGTTGGGCGCATATATGTTAACAAGTATGATATCTTCTTCTTGTATTGATCTTTTTATCATTATGTAGTGTCCTTCTTTGTCTTTCTTTATGGCCTTTGTTTTATTTTATTTATTTTTTAATTTATTTATTTTTGGCTACGTTGGGTCTTTGTTGCTGTGCACAGGCTTTCTCTAGCCATATTGAGCGGGTTCTACTCTTTCTTGCAGTGCACAGGCTTCTCACTGTGGTGGCTTCTCTTGTTGGAGAGCATGGGGTCTAGGCACGCGGGCACAGTTGTTGCGGCATGCAGGCCCTAGAGCATGCGGGCATCAGTAGTTGTTGCGTGTGGGCTCAGTAGTTGTGGCGCATGGGCTCTGGGGTGTGCAGGCTTCAGTAGTTGTGGCGCACGGGCTCGGTAGTTGTGGATCACGGGCTCTAGAGCGCAGGCTCAGTGGTTGTGGCTCACAGACTTAGTTGCTCCATGGCATGTGGGATATTCCTGGACCAGGGCTCAAACCTGTGTCCCCTGCATTGGCAGGCAGATTCTTAACCACTGCACCACGAGGGAAGTCCCTGGTCTTTATTTTAAAGTCTATTTTGTCTGATATGACTATTGCTACCTTAGCTTTCTTGTCATTTCCATTTGCATGAAATACCTTTTTCCATCCCCTCACTTTCAATCTATGTGTGTCTTTTTCCCTAAAGTATATCTCTTGTAGGCAGCATATTGTAGGTCCTTATTCTATTATCCAGTCTGCCACTCTCTCTCTTGATTGGAGCATTTAGTCAGTTGACATTTAAAGTACTTATTGATGATTATGTATTTGTCATTTTAAACCTTGTTTTCCAGTTGATTTTGTAGTTTTTCTTTGTCCCTGTCTTCCTTTTTATTTTCCTTTTATGGTTTGATGGTTTTCTTTTGTATTATGCTAGAGTTCCTTTCTTTTTGGTTTTTGTGAAGCTGTTGTATGTTTTTGATTTGTTATCCTGGTTTTCAAGTATGCTAACCCATAACTATACCTACTTGCTTTAGACTGGTAGTCATATAAACAAACATTCTAAAAGGTCTACCTTTTCTTACTTCCCTCCCTGACATTTTGTGATTTCGATGTCCTATTTTACATCTTCATGTTTATCCTTTGGCTGTTCATTGTAGTTATAATCGCCTTCACTGATTTTTTTTCATTTTTATTCTATGTACTGGCTTATTTAAGGGATCTTCAATCCTTTTATAAATTTGTCTTTCCTGTTGTGACTTTCCCTTTCCTGTAGATTCTTACTTCTTTTCTATTTAGAGAAGACCTTTCAATATTTCTTTTAGGATTGGTTTACCATTGCTATATGCTTTTAGTTTTTGCTTGTCTGAGAAATTCTTTCTCTCTCCTTCTGTTCTAAATGATAATCTTGCCTGGTATCCTAGGTTGCATGCTTTTCCCTTTCAGAACTTTGACTATATCTCGTCACTCCCTCCGGGCCTGCAAAGTTCTGTAGAGAAAACAGCTGATAGCCTTGTGGGAGTTCCACTGTAACTCACTGTTTTTCTCTTGCTGCCTTTATAATCCTCTCTTTAACTTTCGCCACTTTAATTACCATATGTCTTACAGTAGGGCTGTTTGGGTTCATCTTGTTTGAGACCTTCTGTGCTTCCTGTACCTGGATATCTGTTTCCTTCTTTAGGTTTCGGAAGTTGTCAGCCACAATTTTTTCAAATATATTTTTGATCCCCTTTTCTCTTTCTTCTCCTTCTGGAATTCCTGTTATGTGTAGATTGGCATGCTTTGTATTATCCCATAGATCTCATATATTGCTTTTATTTTTTAAATTTGTCTGTCTGCTGTTCTGATTGGGTGATTTCTGTTATTCTGTCTTCCAGATCACTTATTCATTCTTCTACATTCTTTAGTTTGCTATTTTTTGCCTTTAGCTCAGTTTTCACCTCAGAAATTGAGTTGTCTAATTTTGATTGGCTCCTCTTTATGGTTTCTAGTTCCTTGTTACAGTGATCTACATTTCTATTGATAGTCTTTCTTAATTCCTTCAGCATTTTTATTACCTCCTTTTTGAAATCAGGGTCTGGTAGACTGGTGAGGTCTGTATCATTGTTTGTTCATTTAGGGGGATTCTATTGTTTTTTAAATTGGCAGTAGTTCCTCTACTTTTTCATTTTACTTATATTTCTCTGACTCTATGAATTTAGGAGAAACAGTTATCTACTGTAGTTTTAAAGGGCTGTTTTTATGTGTGAGTGACCCTGTGTAGACCATGTGAGTCCAGTATTGTTGGTGCCAGGGTTGTTTTTGGTATGGATGCTTGCCAAGTCTTTCCTCGGGGTGTGCTGGCCCTTGTCTCCTTGATAGATGGGTGTGTTTGGTGTTTTGGTGACCAGAGCCTGTGCTGGATGTTGGGCAGGGCCTCCTCTTTGCCCTGTGGTTCTCACAGCCCTGTTGGGGTTAGAGTCTGCTCCCCAGTTGTTGGAATAGAGGCCCCAGATCCAATTCTGAGCTGTGGTGTGAGATAGGTGGGACTGGAGTGCTCCCTCTGGGAAAGGAGCCACTGTGTGTTCTTCCCCAGGAGACTTCTGCCAGGATGTGTGACTCTGCCTGTCACCTGGTTTGTGCCCACAGAAATCACTGTTGCTGCTGCTGCACTCAGGGGCCACCTCCACTACAGGAGCGCTAATAATCAGTTCAGATTTCAGCCCTGCCTCCACTTGAGTGTGCACGAAATTCGCAAAACCCATGGTGGCAGAAGCTATGCCCTGCTGTGAGCACACTGATAATGAGGATGCTATGGTAGATCCACACCTCTCCCTTACTGAGTTGACAGTGGGGCTCCTATGAAAGATCTGCCCTCCATCCTGCGCGTGCCCCCTGTTGTGGCCCAGGCCCACTCCAGGACCTTCGGGCTGTCTCCCCACAGCCAAACTGGTTCTTCTCCCTAGGTCTGTCTGCTGAAGCCCAAGTTTCAGCACCTAGCCACTGCACACACCAGGAGGCGCGTGTCTCCGGCTGTGCTGGTCTCTCTACCCTGGGGGGCTGCAGGCCAGCTCCCACACTCTCCTCCCCAGCCTCTGAAGCTCCCTGTGTGTTTCAGCACATTTCCCAGCTGGTGAAGGAGGTTCCCAGGGGTGCAGGTCCTGTCCCTATTCCTCCTCTTCTCCCTTTTCCCTTCGTCTTACTGGTTATGTAGGCATCTTTCCAGCAGCTTTGGTTGTATGAGATCTTCTGCAAGGTTTGCAGTATGTATTCTGTGAGAATTATTCCACATGTAGGTGTATTTTTGATGTATTTGTGAGAGGAGGTGAGCTCCATATCCCTCTACTCCGCCATCTTGATCTCCTTCACCCAAATTCTTTTAATATATATAAAATGCCTTTTAAATCTATGTTCCATTAAACTCCTCATTGTATTGTGAAGGATAAACAAAATGCTATCACATCCTATTGAAGAGGGCACTTCTTCCACAATGGCCAGTTCCAGTATCAATGGCTGTTGCTTATATTAATAAATAAATAAAATATGCTACCTATAAGTATTTTCCAGCTTGTATAATGAACTCAGTTATTGCTGAATAATTTCTAGTCATAAAACAGTGCATGTATGACTGGAAATTTTAATGAGCCAATCACTGATTTTTATACAACCTAGAAATTTCTTAGCTATGGAACTATAATTCGACTGGTGAGCTTGCATATCTTAAACATTTTTAGACTTTATTTCTGCCTCATTTTTGCTTGATGGAATTTTTTTAACTCCTGGGAATTTAAACCTGTATGTGTATGTTTAGAACAAAAAATAAAACAACATAAATTTAGAAATGTCTCTTCTTCTCCTTGAGTACCTGTGGGAAAAGTAGAGGTTCATATGTATTGTCTTCAAATATTAGTACATTTAGGATTTTTGAAATGTTACATTTAGTGAATAGATGATTTATGCAAAAATATTTTCTAAAGAGCCTCTTTAAATGTTATTTCTTAATATACCATAATCTTTTAATTCATATACATTGGACTTATGCTATTCTCATTTGAAAATATACTTATATTGCCCCCTTATAGAATTTGAGGGGTTTTATTTGTTTTATTTTTCTCTAGAGTCAGTACTGACTACCCACCAACTTCAAAAGCAGGTAGCATTTTTTCTTCCAGTTTAATTGAGATATAATTGACACACAGCAGTCTATATGTTTAAGGTATACAGCAAAATGATTTGATTTATATACATCGTGAAGTAATTATCACAAGTTTAAGTGAACATCTATCTCATATACACACAAAATTAAATAGAAAAAAAATTTTTCTTGTGATGAGAACTCATGGTTTACTCTCTTAACAGCTTACATATATAACATACAGTGTTAATTATAGTTATCATGTTGTACATTACATCCCTAGTGCTTATTTATCTTATAAGTGGAAGTTTGTACCTTTTGACTACCTTCATCCAGTTTCCTCCCCATTCACTTCTCCTCACCCCACCCCCTAACCCAAATCTGATCTCTTTTTCTATGAGTTTGTTTTTGAAATTTAATTGATGTCCAATACTGTTAGTTCCTGTTGCATAACATTCAGTATTTCTATATATTTCAAGGTGATCACCATGATAAGCCTGGTTATGTATGTTAGCATACAAAGATATTACATAGTTATTGACTATATTCCCCACACTGTACATTTCATCAAAAGCAGGTAATATCTTTTAAACCAAAGTGTTACATATGATGGAAAGTTAGGGGCCTCTAATGTTCATTTTCAGCATACACTTCTATGCTTATTTCCTAGATATTAGATAGTCTGCCAGAGAAGGAAAATATTTTTATCTTTAAGACCATAAGTTCCGTAGGGGTTATCAAACATAAGCCTTATACAGAAACTCATCTGTCAGAGAAGAAAAGAGTGTGATGGTATTCTTAGCCCCAGCAGGTTAGCACCATATCTTAAACGTATCTTAAATACCTAAAACTTCATATTATGAAAGTTATGCTTTTCTTCATATTTATGAGAAGATATAAGCTTATAGAATTAGGTTTATGCTCATTAAGTTTCTAACCTAACTCACACTTATCATCCATCATTCATTTTCTTTTTTCCAATCCTATTTTGCCAGAGTCTTACCTTCCACTCACTGTTCTTCCTTTCCTTTCCTTTCCTATTAATATGCCCTCCCTAGATGACTGTACCAATCCTTAGGGCCTTCCTTCTCAGGTCATAGAGATTCCCTCTTGATCTGAAATCATACATGGGAAACCCAAAGTCTTATTTTTAACTGTCCCATTTCCATGCCACCAAAAGCCACCACAAAGAAGTAAAAAGTAACAGGAGGAACTAAAGACTTAGAAAAGCAAACCTACTTTACTAGATCTGCTCCAGAATCACAAATTGAGAGGTAAGTGATTGCTCAACAAATGAAAAAGAATTATTCATATATACTCATACGTGAAATTAGAAATTTATTACTGTCCTTTATCTACTTGCTATTAAAATAAAAGGCCGTGATTCTGTAATGTTAGGTAATGGGATATTTCTTTGATTAACTATCTTTTGAGTCACTAAGTAGAGAAAAAAGGTAGAAATTTACAAAATAGCTCCATTTTGTTTATCGACTTATGTGTTTGAGCTAGGTTTACTAAGAACATCCCAGGTTACTTGAATTTTACAGTAGCCCTAGAGTTTTTTTAATGTATCTATTTTATTTAGTTTTGGCTGTGTTGGGTCTTCATTGCTGCACGCATCCTTTCTCTAGTTGCAGCAAGCAGGGACTACTATTCGTTGAGGTACTCAGGCTTCTCATTGCAGTGGCTTCTCGTTGTGGAGCACAGGCTCTAGGAGCACGGGCTTCAGTAGTTGTGGCACGTGGGCTCAGTAGTTGTGGCTCGCGGGCTCTAGAGTGCAGGCTCAGTAGTTGTGGTGCATGAGCTTAGTTGCTCTTGTGGGATCAACCCTTGAACCCTTGTCCCCGGCATTGGCAGGTAGATTCTTAACCACTGCGCCACCAGGGAAGCCCTAGACTTTCTAATTAAATATGCAACTTCTGTCATAAGAACCTCTTACGCTTTTTACTGTGAATTTAATTAAGCATTTCTTGTAAGTTCATTTCAGCATCTCTCATGGCCCACTGAAGTTGAGATTCAGTTGTAAAATGGTAGATTAATTGCCTTTTGTATTAAATGAAATAAGAATCTCAAATATGCAACATCAGGAAATTTAATTGTGGTCTTCAATTGCTTATTCAATGCATTGGAAAACTGAATACAGAAGTACAGAAAAAAGGGCCAAAGGTTGTTAAATGTAGCACATCACACACATTTTGCACTTAATGATCCAAGTGTTTATTACTATGAAGTAAATGCACCACTTAAAGAATTAGAGTGGAATTGTAAAATGTTAAAAACTCTAATTAATTTTAGTCTGAAGCATGCAACATGCTCATTTTTGCCTAAAACATTTTCATTATCGTATTTTTCCAGTTAAGAAAATTTTTTTCCTTATTGTGCAGCACTAGCATATTTTCTTTATTAAAAGCACAATCTTAAATGCCATTGAGAGTTATATCTGGTATACTTTTTTTTTTTAAGTTTAATTTATTTTTGGCTGCGTTGGGTCTTTTTTGCTGTACATGGGCTTTCTCTAGTTGCGGTGAGCGGGAGCTACTCTTCGTTGCAGTATGTGTGCTTCTCATTGCTGTGGCTTCTCTTGTTGTGGAGCACAGGCTCTAGGCACGCAGGCTTCAGTAGTTGCAGCACGCAGGCTCAGTAGTTGTGGCTCGCCGGCTCTAGAGCACAGGCTCAGGAGTTGTGGCGCACGGGCTTAGTTGCTTCACGGCATGTGGGATCTTCCTGGACCAGGGCTCGAACCCGTGTCCCCTGCGTTGGCAGGCGGATTCCTAACCGCTGTGTCACCAGGGAAGTCCCTCTGGTTTATGTTTTAAATGAATAAAAGAGCGTAGTTTTTGACCTCAGATCAGAACAATATATTATATATTGCTTTTCTATACTTAGTCTACAACTAACAGAACAGGTTAAGTGTGTCTTCATATTTTTCACCAAAAGCTGTGTATATACTACAGTTTTAAAGGACCATTATCAAAGCATACAGATAATTTCAACTATTAATTTGAATCCAATTACAGTAACTTTTCTCTGATTAAAGGAATATTTAAAATCTAAAGAAAATATCATAAGAAAATAGAAATATTTTAAGTTAGTACTTAGTTGTACCGTCTCACTTTATTTTACTGTTTGTACCACCATGTGTCTTTATCTGCTGTGAATAGCAAATTCTGTAAAGTAAAAACAACTGACATCATTCTCATAATGACTCCCATTATGCTTACTTATTTCTGGAAATAAAGCTTATGTTTTCTAATTGTGAAAGTAATCTGTGCTCAGAGTAGAAATGTAAGATAAATGCATGGAAGCACAGACAAGAAAATAAAAATTAATATCATCACCATTATAAACATTTGAGGTACTTAAGGAATTTTAAATAGAAAAATGGAAAGCAAACAGTTTATTTTAGCGTGTATTTTTAATATAGAGGTGACAGTTACCTTGAATTTTCTTCCACATAAACTCTTTGTGCATACAATCACACTTACTTTGAATTTAGAAAACTTTCATTAAATAGTCATTTCTATTTTGTTTTTTTAAATCTTTTTATTTTGAAATAATTTTAAACTTACAAAAAGTTGCAAAAACAGCACAGATAATTCCCATTTGCCCTTCATCCAGCTTCCTGTAGTGTTATTATCTTCTACTGTTCAATTATTTTATAGAGTGTTTATCTCATGTTTTCTCCTTACTAGATTTAGGTTCATGCATTATTGGGAAGGATACCACAGACCAGAATTAATGTGCCCTTTTTAGTGCATCTTACCAAAGAGTTAATGTTAATATGTATTACTGGTAATGTTAACCTTCATCATTTGGTTAAGGTAATGTTTGACAGATTTCTCCACTCTAAAGGTACTCATAAAGTCATCTTTAAAGATATAATGAAATAATGGGGAAAGTGTGTCCCTTTGTATAATCCAACCTTTAAAAGAAATAATTTAAAACTTGACAGTCTGTAGGGTAAATACAGAGTCAGCTGTATTCATAGACTAATTTGAGTCCAAATATTACCTGAGCAGTAGAAATTCCAGCTGCTAAAATAATTGCTCTTTGTTTGGAGTCGGTTACCTCAAGAGAAGGGAAAAGCAGGAGTGGATAGGTTTTATTAATTGACATCAATTCTTTGAACTGTTATGAGTCAAATTTGTAAATAAGGAAAAATAGAGGGCCTTCTCTTCCAGATTGATGTTGCAAGCTGAGTAGGATTTAAACAGACTCTGTGGGTTTTACTTGGTGGTAAAAGGAATCTAGTTTAGATAAAAATGGCAGTATTTTTACTTACTTCTCTGTTATAATAACTCTTTTAGTCTCATGTTGCCACCTGGAGCATTAGCCCATAATTACATGGTCCATGTGTGCTTAGAAATTTTCATTCTCCTCACTACAGCAATGCTGTCAGTGTCCAAAGAGCAGGAAGGCCAAGGAACCACTTTTAACTGTGTGGCATTATGAGCGTTATTGTTATGTGCGTATTCCTGAAATTCCACATGTAACTAGCAGATCTGCAAGGTTGCTATAATCAACATGTTTTCTGGAGTATGAATTAACAAGCTTAAACATTAAGAGGTAAACCTGTCTGCTTTCCAGCAGCCCCAAAGGGTACATTTTCTTGTTGGCTGCTTCAGAACACTTGATGAAACAAATGTCAAACTTGTCAGGGCTGTCACTAAGAAAATGATCCGTGTAGCAAGGGTCTTCTTTCACTGGGAAAAAAAACAGATGTCTTATCTTAGCAAAGAGTGACAAGAACCTACCATCTATCAGAAGAAAATTTTGCCTGCCTTTAATATCCAGTAGTGAAGAAATACTTTGGTAAAAAAACTTCCTTTCTTTGCAGTTTCATTCATTATGCATTCACTTGTGAATGATATTTGATTTGCTGCCTGAGGTATTTTAATGATTGTATTAATCTTGAACTGTTATAAAGTTCTTATAAAAATTGATGTCTATAGAGAATGGGCTTGAGGACACGGGGATGGGGAAGGGTAGGCTGGGACGAAGTGAGAGAGTGGCATGGACATATATACACTACCAGATGTTATATAGATAGCTAGTGGGAAGCAGCCACATAGCACAGGGAGATCAGCTCGGTGCTTTGTGACCACCTAGAGGGGTGGGATAGGGAGGGTGGGAGGGAGACGCAAGAGGGAGTGGATATGGGGATATATGTATATGTATAGCTGATTCACTTTGTTATAAAGCAGAAACTAACACACCATTGTAAATCAATTATACTCCAATAAAGATGTTAAAAAAAATTGATGTGTAAACTTAGAAACACAAATTAGCACTCCCAAAAAAAGGAAAAAAACAAAGCAACTTCTAAAATCCTTTCTGGAGCATTATTATATCTAATTCCAGTGTTTTATTTACAGTGATTAAAGTCTTTGGCTGTTATTATTTTGATGATATTATACCGTAGCAATTACGATGTGTTGGACTCTAGCAGTGGATTAAATGCCTTCTCTGCCCCTCCATAATCCTTTCTGTATCCAGATCACAGCTATTCTTATACAAAGGAAGAAAGAGATTGTATCTTGTTAACTTACACAAATAGTTTAAAGGCAAAGAAAGGCAAGATATTTTAAGACATTTTCTCTGCATAAAGAAACTTTTGTACCTGTCCTGAACAGGAGGCAGTATTAGGCATGCATTTATTAACTATACTTTATTACTAAGAAAAATTCAACAACAACAAAAAGACTGACATTATATGAAGAATGTTAGTTAATTATGAAAGTAAATATTATAGATACTTCCTAGTCCTCAGGATCATCAGGGTAACCAAGCTTGTTAAACCAGTAAGTCATATTGCTGTGGGAACTTAGCAGACTGTCCACGTGATAAAGCCTCCACTTTTTTTCAAAAATTAAAGAATATGAATTCGATAATGGTGAGTTTGGCTTATGATGTTTCAAATATTTTTGCTTATTTCTGTTTTCAATAATGTTTTAGTAAATTCAGAAGTGTAACTACTGGATAAGGAAGGATATTATGCTTTTCCAAATTACAGACCTCTCTTTTACTCATCTTTTATTCCACTGTTTCACATAGTTCAGGAAACATTTATTGGACCCCCCCCATACACTAAATGTGCCCTGCCTTGAACAACTAGGAATATAAGATAAAGAAGATAAAGCCCTGCCTTGAACAACATATAAACAAATTCAGTGCTACCTAACAAAAATTTCTTGCCACCTTTACCTGCTGTTTTAACACTTTCTGTCAGTGTTTCACTGACAGAAGACGACAGTGGAAAGTGTGGAATAGGATTTGCTTTTTATTGGGTTGTAATTAAAGTGTAATCTCTACAGACTCTTATCTTAGACTCTTAAAGTGGAAACTACCTGTTCATTAATAGATTTTCAAGAGTCAATTGAACATAATATCTCTATTCAGTAGAGACAAATTGGAAAAAAAATTAAACAGCACACAGTGGCTATTGTGCTTAGATAAATATATTAAAATTACATTGCCAAAATTGATAGTCAGAAACCCCATTCCTTGCAGCCAACATATCTGTAATGATTCAGGTTGATTGATAATATTGATAATTTCTCTGCTTTCCTGGTGTTGACAAAGGCTAAATCACAGGTGCTGTTGAAATTTAGAGACAATGTATATAAAGGAAGCTTTCTCCACCTTAATGTTTATGGGCAAGGGTGTGGTCTTTCGTGGAAAACAAATATATATATATATATTTGTTATATATATATATGACACTTAACATATATGTTATGTATAAACATTATATAAATATGTTATACATATTAACATATATATAACAAATATATATTTGTTATATATATACACCTTGATTTTCATTTACTTAATAAAGTCAGTTTACTTAATAATTATTTGTTAGCAAAGCTTAATAATTATTTAATTGAATTTGGTTTTTATACAGAGATGCAGGGTGATGTGTAGTGATATTGATGTTATTACTGCTGTCCAGAGATACTTAAGAAATTAAGCTACTCATACTTTAATTAACTCAGTAAAGAGTTAGACAGTGGTTTTTACTTCCATTAATAAAAATGGCAGGCCTATCAGAAATATTAGAAAAGCAAGACTGCTTTGTACTTACGTGTTGTTGAAGGAACATATATGATGAGATGGGTTATAAAATGTAAGATGAAATATTTTTCCAGATTCTCATTATTTGTACTTTGGAGGTCACCATTTAATATTGAACACAAGATACACTTCATTCCTATGGAAGCAGACATTATGATGTCACTTTATTTATTCACCATGTTCCACAGGAACCTGCTATGAATTATGAGGCCACCACTTAGAATGAAACTGTAGAATGTAAGCATTCTGTCGCCTCACGTGCCCATTTTAGAGTTTCCTATTTTAGAACTGACTGATCTTCAGATAACATGGTGGCACAAGTAATTGGAAAATTGGCAGACCTGTCAAGAAAGTATGCTGGATGAGACCAAAATGCCATGCTGGGTACATAAAATGTCTCAGAAGTTAAATTTACTGTTTTTTATCAAATAGTGAAGTAAAAATATCTGGTTGACCCCTTAAAAAGGACACTTTTTAGTAGCAGGTGCTTTCAAAAGTAATTCTTAAGTCATTGATAAAATAAGTTGTTTTTAAAAACATACAGAAATTTTTAGTCAATGTGTAGTATAAAACAGCACCCACTGAGAATGTTAATGTTTAAATGTTGCATAATTGTGCCATTTTGTTTATAGCCTTTCCCCTACGATCCCTGGAGTCATGATAGTTAATTCTTCAGAGAAATGAAGTTAAAGTGTATTAAGTATAGGTGACAAAATGCCCTGAAGTTTATATTTTAATGTTTTCTAAAATTTATTTCACAGGAAGATGAAAATGAAGCTGAAAGAAAAAATACATCTCAGGAGCTCAACATGGAACAGAAAAATCCAAAGAAATAAAGGATTTTCTGTAGTGTTTTGAAAAGTTTGCAACTTACGTAGTAGCAGATGAAATTTCTAATTGTAAAATGTTAAATTGTAAAATCTAATTTGCAAAATGTTCTCAATAAAGTCATTGAAAATGAAATAGGAACGTGCGTTTGGAATTTGTATTTTTTAAGAGCGATTTAAACTTTTATATAAAAGTTAGACCGTTAAAATATTTTTTTAAATTCTTTACTGAAATTTGAGAATAAGAGACAGAATTTTATCTGTAACCCAAGTGTTAACACATGTGGATGACTTTAAGAAAAAAAAAACTGAAAGTCTTTTCCCCTTACAAGCCTCTGTTGTCTTCTTCAAGGACCTTAACAGAATTCCAATTAATATAAAGAAAGTCCAACATAGTTCAAAAATGAACAGGAAATGCTTGCATGTGAAAACACTGAAAACCAACTACTGCCACAAGATTAAATACCATTTTCTGATTTCTGCCAATGTTTTTGGCAGATGTCTTTGGTTATTTAAAGCAGAGTTTCTTAAAATTAGAAGCAGAGTTTCTTAAAATGAGAAGCAGAACTTTGGAAGGCTTATAAGAGAATGCCAGCATACACTTCTTCCCTGTGAGAATGAAATCTGTATACTTAGCCTGGAGCCATAGTTTTATCACAAGCATCTGAGGAGCTCAGTAAAGGTGTGACAGTGGGACAGGCTGGCAGCTATGATACAGTAGGCTGAAATGGGGAAAACTGCAAGTAGGCAAGATAGAAAAGTCATTGATGTATAGCCTCAAATAATGTAACTATGGATATCAGGAAAACAGCTATATCCCACAGATTAGACTCCCTAGATGAATTTTGAAGCAGAGTTTGAGCCAAAGAAAAGCCTGAGTAGGCATGTCAGAGTCTGAGGAGGGCCTGTGCAATAAGCAAATACAAAGATTAATTTGACTTTTTCCCATTTTTTTCCTATTTTTTGGAATAGATACTACTCTATTTCAAAATACCCATATTCACTTAGATTGGAGTTACATTAGCGGTGTCACATTTGAAAAGAAACAATAATACGTGATTCATATTATCATTAAAATCTATTACATATACTATGTTGTAGGTACTGTGCTAAACAGTATTCTTTATACCACTAATCATCCCTATTAACATATAAGATAGTTATTACTTTTCTTCACGTTACCAATGATCAATCTGAGACTTAGGGAAAATAAGTTAACCAAGGTTATGGAGCGTGTAATTGGCAGAGCAAAACTTCAAACCCAAGCAGTCTCACCCCAGAATATCACATTTAATTATTGTGAACTACCTATGTCATACCTCTTTCAATTCACTATCTTCCCCAAAAACATAGGCTTTCTTGTTAGCACCTTATTTACCACCTGCTACCTCCCGTTTAATTATTTTTCTTCCCTAAATTCTTAGCCATGCTTAATTTGAAAACTTTGGCTTAAGTGAAGTAATTAACTACTATTCCAGCTCCCCTAAAACATGAAAATCCTGCTTTATCTTTTCTACGTTGAGTTACGATGGAACAAGTGTAAAAGCATCTTACTGCTTCTCTACAATTTTTCAGTAACTTTTTGGCCATGTTTTTCAGTAGACTGTTTATTTAGTTACTAGTGTGCTGTCATCTCATCTCTTAATACTTTCATTTCTAAAATAAGTTGCTGAGTATGAGAAGAGGGACACTCAGCCACCCAACAGGCATTTTAAATATTTATATTTGTGATACCTTTAATCATTTAAAACTCTAGTTTTCCTTTTTAGAAATATTTTAAAATATGTATGTATCCCTTGGCTTATGGACAATGAGTAATAAAGTAAATCACTGTAAATTTCCTTTAGGGAAAATCTGCCGTATGAATTTATCAAATTTTTAGGGTTTATACACTTATGTCTAAGTATATACACATAAATCTTGTTATAATGCTAAAAGATTGCCCACATTATATGACTAAGCTGGTACTTTTTTTGAATCAAATTTTGCATATTATGTAGTTTTTTTATAGAATATAACATATTGTAATAGCTCAGGTTGCCATAACAACATACCTCAGGCTGCTTGGCTTCAAAAGCAGAAATGTATTTTTTCACAGTTCTGGAGGCTGGAAGTCCCAGATCAGGATTCAGCAGGTTCTGGGTTCTGGTGAGGACTCTCTTACTGGCTTGCAGATGGTGGCCTTGCTTCATCCTCACATGGTCTTTCCTAGGTGAGTACACATAGAAAGAGGGCAGGTGAGCTCTCTGGTCTCTTTTTATAAAGACACTAATCCTATCGGATCAGGACTCCCAACTTCATGACCTCATTTAACCTTAAGTACTTCCTTACTCCAAATACAGCCATACTGGGAACCAGAGCTTCAACATGTGAGAATTGGCAGAGGTGGGGATGGGGGAGGGGCACATTCAGTCCATAACTTATTTAAATAAGTCCAAATGCCTGTTATAACAATTCCAGTTATGTTAAGGAACACTAGAGTGAAGTCCCAATGAAATGTTTATGGCAATGTGGATTATATATATTTAGGATCCTTAGAAACATTAACAATTAGAATATGATCTAACAATTGATTTCTAAAGAAGACAAACCACTACACAGTTATATATACGTGTTTTATCTCCACATCCCCATTACTTAGCTTGTTTCCTGACCCATATTGGGTAAGTTAGCTAAGTAACTAGCTTAGTTAGTTGCAGCTAAGTCAGCCTGTAACAATATAGAATACCTGAAAGACAAAACTTCTTTATACTTCATGATGCCTGTATAATTTCCACCCACTCAACTGAATTGTATTTTCTTCATGTTAATTATTGAGCTATACTTCTTCACATTTTCAAAGAATTTAAAAGTAAAACAACTTTTAATCAGTATTTGTCTCTATCATATTTACATACATCATTTAAAAAAAAAAACTATACAGAATTCTACTCTCTCCTCAGGTCTGTGGAACACACAGCAGAAGTAGGAAGAGGTGTTAATGCTGTCCTTGAAAGGAAGTTGCTGTGCACTAAAATGCCCACATTCTTAAATTCATCCAACAAAATTGTATTGGAACCTACTATATGCCATGCACTCTCTATCACCGGGGAATCATAACAAACTCCCTCTGCTGTCACTGTCTTAAAATTCTTAATACTTTTTGAATAAGGGATCCCACAGTTTTACTTTGCACTGGGCCTGGAAATTACATAGCAGGTACTAACATATGTTGCTTTTACTCTTTAAATCAGTTTTATTGGAGTATAATTTACATACAACAACATGCACCTATTTTGAATTAGCAGTTCAATAAAGTTTGATAAATGTACATATCTACATTTATAGTATTTCAAGATATAAAGCATTTCCATCACTCCAGAAAGTTCTCTTTTGCAGTTTTACAATCATTCACACACCTCTACTATAGCAGTGGATTTGCTTTATTTTTCTTGATTAGTTTGCCTGTTTTAAAATTTCATGCAAATGGAATCATTTCATCTGTATTCTTTTGTGCCTGGCTTTCTTCACTCAACATAATATTTTGAGATTCATCCAGGTTATTTAATGAATCAATAGTTTATTCCTTTTTATTTCTGAGTACTTTTTCATTGTATGAATATACCACAATTTGTGAATCACCATTGTGTGAATATACCACCTGTTGCTGGACATTTGAACAGACATTATACAAAAGAAGATTTACAAATGGCCAATAAGTGTATGAAAACATGCTCAACATCGTTTAGTTATCAGGAAAAAATACAAGTTAAAACCACAGTGAGTGACTACTGTATACCCATGGAAATGTCTATGTTGTCCAATACAGCAGCCACGAGCCACATGTGGCTATTCAGCACTTGAAATACAACTAGTCTGAATTGAGATGTGCTGTAAGAATAAAATACATAACCAATTTTGGTGACTTAGTATGAAAAAAGAATGTAAAATATCTTAACTTTTGATTATAGGCTTAAATGGTAATATCTGGATAGATTTGGTTAAATAAAATATATTACTAAAAGAAAGTTCAACTATTTTCACTTTTTTAATGTGGTTCCTAGGAAACTTGGATGTGTAAATTCCATTGTATTTCTACTGGACAGTCATAGGTGATCATTTAGACTCAGATAATGAAATGTTGGTGAGGTTATAACACAACTAGAATTCATACAAAGAACTCAGCTAAGCCATATCAGGCTCATGGCCCATAGAAACTCAGAAATAATAATTGTGTTGTTATAAGCTGTAAATTTTTGTGGTAATTTTTATGCACCAATAGAACTCTAATGGAGGTATTACATAAAAGGTTAGGGATAGGTTGCTACTGCTGCCAAGTTAGGCATTCAGCAATGGTAACCAAATCAAGAGTAAACACTTATATTATTTTCTAGACACAGCCTTCATCCCTCCAGAATGTCCATTTTATTCATGAGCCTATTAAGAAAGCAGTGATGGAAAGAAGCAGACTAACAGCCAAGGGAATTGTCATCTTGTCCATGTGACTGCTGGTCCAAGTATAAAATGGTACACCACTTTGGAAAGAAGTTTGCAAGTTTCACATGAAGGTAAACATGCCCTTAATATATGACCCAGTTACTCTGCTATAGATTTTTACACACGAGCAATGAAAAGAGATGCCCACAAAAAGATGTATATATGAATATTTTAAACAACTTTATTCATAATATTCTTAATAGCCAAAAACTGGAGGCAATTTTTTTTCTTTTAATTAGAAGTTGTGCTTCATAATGGTCATTTTTTTTTACAGCTTTATTGGAGTATTACTGCTTTACAATGGTATGTTAGTTTCTGCTTTATAACAAAGTGAATCAGTTATACATATACACGTTCCCATATCTCTTCCCTCTTGCGCTCAATTCCCTCCCACCCTCCCTATCCCACCGCTGTAGGTGGTCACAAAGCACCGAGCTGATCTCCCTGTGCTATGCGGCTGCTTCCCACTAGCTATCTGTTTTACGTTTGGTAGTGTATATATGTCCATGCCACTCTCTCACTTTGTCACAGCTTACCCTTCCCCCTCCCCATATCCTCAAGTCCATTCTCTAGTAGGTCTGTGTCTTTATTCCCGTCTTGCCCCTAGGTTCTTCATGACATTTTTTTTTTCTTAAATTCCATATATGTGTGTTAGCCTATAGTATTTGTCTTTCTCTTTCTGACTTACTTCACTCTGTATGACAGACTCTAGGTCCATCCATCTCACTACAAATAACTCAATTTTGTTTCTTTTTATGGCTGAGTAATATTTCATTGTATATGTGTGCCACATCTTTATCCATTCATCTAATGATGGACACTTAGGTTGCTTCCATGTCCTGGCTATTGTAAATAGAGCTGCAATGAGCATTGCATTACATGACTCTTTTTGAATTATGGTTTTCTCAGGGTATATGCTCAGTATTGGGATTGCTGGGTCGTATGGTAGTTCTATTTCTAGTTTTTAAAGGAACCTCCATACTGTTCTCCATAGTGGCTGTATCAATTTACATTCCCACCAACAGTGCAAGAGGGTTCCCTTTTCTCCACATCCTCTCCAGCATTTATTGTTTGTAGATTTTTGATGATGGCCATTCTGACTGTGTGAGGTGATACCTCATTGTAGTTTTGATTTGCATTTCTCTCATGATTAGTGATGTTGAGCATCATTTCATGTGTTTGTTGGCAATCTGTATATCTTCTTTGGAGAAATGTCTATTTAGGTCTTCTGCCCATTTTTAGATTGGGTTGTTTGTTTTTTTGTTATTGAGCTGCATGAGCTGCTTGTAAATTTTGGAGATTGATCCTTTGTCAGTTGCTTCATTTGCAAATATTTTCTCCCATTCTGAGGGTTGTCTTTTTGTCTTGTTTATGGTTTCCTGTGCTGTGCAAAAGCTTTTAAGTTTCATTAGGTCCCATTTCTTTATTTTTGTTTTTATTTCCATTTCTCTAGGAGGTGGGTCAAAAAGGATCTTGCTGTGATTTATGTCATAGAGTGTTCTGCCTATCTTTTCCTCTAAGAGTTTGATAGTGTCTGGCCTTACATTTAGGTCTTTAATCCATTTTGAGTTTAGTTTTGTGTATGGTGTTAGGGTGTTCTACAATAGTGTTTGTAACAACACTTTAAAAGTAATAACTATCTACAAATGATGCTAATGAAAGTTTAAAAAGAAATTAAACAACATACAAAAAATTGTAAAAATTCAACATTCAGGGGCTTCCCTGGTGGCACAGTGGTTGAGAGTCCGCCTGCCGATGCAGGGGACACGGGTTCATGCCCTGGTCTGGGAAGATCCCACATGCTGTGGAGCGGCTGGGCCCGTGAGCCATGGCCGCTGAGCCTCCGCGTCCGGAGCCTGTGCTCCGCAACGGGAGAGGCCACAACAGTGAGAGGCCACAACAGTGAGAGGCCCCTGTACCGCCAAAAAAAAAAAATTCAACATTCAAAAAATAGTGTGATGCCTTCTTGAAAACATTTAATGTAAAGATTTTTAATGATTTCATGTTCTGTTTTAATGATTTTTTGAATGACTTTGCACTTGAAAATACACTGAAACACAATTTAAAATGTTTAAACCTTAACTTTATCTTCTGGATAATTCTATCCATTTCCATTGGGATTAGAAAGCTTGACTGAGAGGGAAAGCAAGATGTATGCCCAGTTGCTCCAACTTTACATCACAGGGTTTTTTTTGTTTGTTTTTTTGCGGTACGCGGGCCTCTCACTGTTGTGGCCTCTCCTGTTGCGGAGCATAGGCTCCGGACGCGCAGGCTCAGCGGCCATGGCTCACGGGCCCAGCCGCTCCGCGGCATGTGGGATCTTCCCGGACCAGGGCACGAACCCGTGTCCCCTGCATCGTCAGGCGGACTCTCAACCACTGTGCCACCAGGGAAGCCTTCCAACTTTAAATGACTATAAACTGCTTTGAGTTTCAACTGTCTATGAACTTCTTTGAGTTTTATTTCCACACACATCAAATAAGACATGCTCTTTCCAAGGTATAATATTTCTCATTTGTAACTTTCTGATCATCCAGATGAAATGAAGTGAGTCTAGGTAGCTTTGCTTCTCTAATATTTTTTGGAAAGCAATAATTATATTCCTATTGTGTGTAGGTATATATTCTTTCATATGTATATATTCTTTCTGTAAAACAATCACTAAGACTCTACTCTAAGATTAAACATTTGGAGGCATTTGAAATATCTGTACTCTCTTGTAATTTGTCTTGTTTTTCCCAGATGCAACCAACTGTTGCTCTTTAAGTCGGACGTGTACAAAACAAAACACGGAAAATATTTCCTGTAAGTGCATCTCCCCCATGGCTATGTAAGATTTATTCCAAAATCCACTGAGAAAGAAGAAATAAGTTCAGTTAATTGCTTTGACATTTTCCAATGCCTTGGATCCCTGAGGCCTGCACACATTTCTATTGGTTGGGTGCTAGCACCGCATGAAACTGGAGCAACTTACTCCTCCTAAGAGTAGGCTAAATAATGTTTACTCTGAATAGTGAAGGTTGATTAGAAACCCTCTCCTTTTCACATTACCTCAAGAAAACAGTTTTTATACAGCCATGAATGAGCAAATTTCATCCCCGTCCCAGACTATCCTGAACAATCATAGCAAGTAATAATTGTCTCCCCATGGTGAATTCAATGTGGAGTCTGGGGTTTTGTTATCTAGAGAGGAAGTTAAGTGCTAACAGCAACCGCATGAAAACACATGCAACTATGGCATAATTCTGATTTGTTTAAAAAAAACAATTCATTTCCTTTTTACAAAGCCAACTAAGTACAACCATTTAAAACTGTTGAACCATGAAAGCCATTTTCCTTAAGCGTTTTAAATTTAGGAACAGACTCATGAAATTTATGGCTTTAATGAGATATTCTTTGCCTGCAGTCAAGATGAGAGCTAGATCATTGGTTTCTCAGCATGACACCTATATGTTCTGTGCACTTGATATCATGAGGCTCATCATAACACAGCCAACATCACATTAACGTTTGAAAGGTTCACTTTTGTCTCTTAGTTTATGTCTTTCATTTACACCTATGGCATGCTAAATATCTCACTCTAGAATAAAAGATATACTCTACCTTTATCGATACTGTCAATGGAGTAAAAAAATTGCTATTTTCATATCCATGTTTCAAGCCACAGTCAATAGATATGGTTTCCAGGAAACAACAGATAATTGAATCAGATGTTGTGTGTATAAGTCTGAATATGATACCCTTACTTTTGATACATAAGGAGCAGAAAATGTGGATTGCCCTGATGCATGCAGTTCCAACCATTATCATTTTTAACATTGAGTCTAATTCTAAATGTGATAAAAGATTATTGTTGCTTTTAAAGATAGATGAACTCTTGCAGGATATTTAGATTTCAGGGCAATGAGAAAGGCAACTTATTAAACAGTATCAGAGAGAGGTAATAACCACTGTAGAAATATGTCATTTTAGGTACCATTATGAAATAACACATATGAAAGAGCTCTGAAGAATCAATCCTACTATTTGCAAAATATCATTATTTTTTGACATTATACAATAAAATTCTATGATTAAGGAAACTAATCATTTAAGTTGTACTCTTAAATTTGTGCAAATGTTTGAAAGTATTTTATCTGTAAGCTTATGATTCCTGTATCATTTATTATCATCAACAATTTCATATATATGCAAGAGAGTGGAGAGCAGAGTACAATGAATCCCCATGTACTCATAACTGAGATTCAACAATTGTTAAGATTTTGCCATGTCTGCTTTATCTATGTACTTTTCCCTCTCTCTCACCAAATTGTCTTAAAACAGATCCCAAACTGCAATACTTTTTAGCTTATGTTTCTCTCCTTTAAACAATTCATTGCTGATTGAGGTATATTTCATTTATACATGCTTTTCTATGACAGATGCACATTTTGTTTTGTTTTTTAATAATGTGAGACAATCAATAGGTTAATACGGTAATGGAAGATTGGACAACAGCACATTTTGCCTCATGCACGTCAGTCAACGGTTTTAGTGAAATTCAAAAAAAATTTGTTTTGTGTTTTTGTATTTTTTATAATGGTGATGGTCTAAGAAGCAGAAATTACACAGCATCACAGTTCACATTTGCGTTTCTGCACCTTAGGCAGAAAAATAGATCTAGTCAGAGCTGCATATCATAAAGGAGAACACGTTTCAACCTCCAGAGCACTGCTGGACCAAGACATCTTTCTGATTATACTAATAAGGGACAAAACTGGTGCATTCAGCAATGCCTTCAAAAATGTATTTTGTCAGTAAAAGTCAAATTAACAATTGAACATTGGTTCAGGGTTCTCTCTTTTTTTAAGACTTTTTGGCAAGTATTGATTTGAGATTTGAAATTTTACACTTGATTGTATCTAATTCTCTAAGTCAGGAATAGTCTTATGAAAAAGGTTTTAGTAGGCTGTTTGTCTTCATTGCCCTTAGACACACCCAATCTGTGAGTTCCTTCTTCCTTCACCGCAGCCTAGCTCTATCTTCCCTGAGGAACAACTGTGCTCAAGACCTTTCCTTCACACCTACATTTTTCCTAGACTCCTCTGAAATCAAGCTCTCCTTCTGCCTCCCCTCCAATCCATGATCTATTTTCCATGGGGTTCCACATACTCCATTTACTTATATCACAAGAGAACAGCTGATGAATATGGTGAATGAATTCTTCATGAGTCTATTAGGCTATGGTAGTTTATGCTATGGAACCAAACAATCCCTGAAACCTCAATGCCTTAAATCAACAAAAGTTTACTTCCCACTCACATCACTATGTGATATGGGTTAGGTGGCTCTTCTTGGCAGTTCTCTCTAATGTTGACATTGCAGAGTCTCCATTTCACTGTGAGTGAGGGGGGAAGAGAGACAGAGACAGATTCTGGTTCTGGTTGGGGAGACAAAAAGGGACACAGAAAATTGTCATGATTAAGTGCTCCAATAGAGGCTGATAAAGGGTGATATAGATCACAGCTAAATAAGCCCAGAGGTGGAAAGAGCACTCCATAAAAATAATACTTGAGTCTGACTTTGAAGACCTGGGATTTTATCAGAAATAGTAGTGGGAAGAGTGTTTCAGAGAGGTGAAAGAGCAGTATGCAAAGGTGCAGAGTTTTCAAACGTTAAAGACAACTCAGAGTGTCTGGATCCAGGAGAATGCAGGGCAGGAAGTGAGAGGAGCTGAGTCTGGGAAGATAGGATGACGTTTTCCTGTGAAAGCCTTTGGGTCTTTGCTAAGGCACTTGGATTTAGCTCTATAGAATTGGACATACATTAATATCAAATGGTAATGAGGAACTAGTGGTAATGGCTGTACAATACTGTGAATGTAACTAATGCCACTGAGTTACACACTTTAAAATGGCAAGTTTTATGTTATATACGTATTTTTTTGCCTCAACATAAAAAATTAATAATAGAATATACCAAAAACCATTGAATTGTACAGTTTAAATGGATGAATTTTGTGGTAGGTGCATTATATCTCAATAATACTTTTTTTTTAAAGAGTTAAGCCTAAAAAATAATAAAATCATATGAGGAGCTTGTAAGAAAATCGACATTTGAGCCCTATCCAATGATCAATTAAATCAGAATCTCTCAGGGTGGGCCGAGCATTCAGCAGCTTGAAAAGTGCTCCAGGTGATTCCAATGTATGGTACAGAATCACTGCTGTAGGCAATAAGAAACCAGCGAAGAATTTTAATCAGGGGAATAACATGATCAGATTTGCATTTGAGGAACACAGATCCCTAGCTCAGATCTTTCAGTAGCCACATACATGCGTATAGAGACTTTATTCATAAATGCCCAAACCTGGAAACAACTCAGATGTCCCTCAACTGGCAAATGGATAAATAAACTCTGGTATATTCATATAACACAATACCAGTTAGCAATTAAAAAGGGAAAAAAAAACCCACCATCTTGACCATATTAACTGTATTTCTGATGCCTCAAACTCTATTGGCCAAGGCAGAATCTGCGCTTAGTTCCTTTTGGGCTTGTCTGCTGCCCAGCCAAGCTTTCCTGTTAACCTCAGCAATGTCACTCTCTGATTGTCACTCAAGCCAGAGACCTCTTTCATTTTGCCTTCATTTTTAAGAGTTATGATGTACGTATAGTAAAATTCACACTTTTAATGTACAGTCCTGAGTGTTTTGACAAACCATACACTTGTGTAGCCACCACTACAATTAAGTCAGAGAACAGTTCCATCACAGCCCAAAATTCCCTTGTGCCCCTTCATAGCCAACTGTCAATGTCTCCTCCCCACACCCAGACTCTTGGCAGGCACTCTTCTACTTTCTGTTCCTTTAGTTTTGCCTTTTTCAGCATATCATAAACATGAAATAATATAGTATGTAGCTTTCTGACTGGAGATTCTTTCACTTCAAATAGTTCATCCGGGACTTCCCTGGTGGCTCAGTGGTTAAGAATCCGCCTGCCAATGCAGGGGACATGGGTTCGAGCCCTGGTCCGGGAAGACCCCACATGCCGCGGAGCAACTAAGCCCGTGCGCCACAACTACTGAACCTACGATCTACAGCCCACGCTCTAGAGCCCGCAAGCCACAACTAACGAAGCCCGTGCGCCTAGAGTCCGTGCTCCTCAACAAGAGAAGCCACCACAATGAGAAGCCCGCGCACCACAAGGAAGAGTAGCCCCCGCTTGTCACAACTAGGGAAAGCCCGCGCAGAGCAACGAAGACCCGACACAGCCAAAAATAAATAATAAAATAAATAAAATGTTAAAAAAAAATAGTTCATCCGTGTGGCTTCATGCATCATTTCATTCCTTTTTATTGCTGAGTAGTGTTCTTTGTATGGATGGACCACAGTTTGCTTATCTACTCCTTAGTTGGAGATATCTGAGTGGTTTCTTGGTTTTGACGATTATGAATAAAGTTGCTATAAACATTTTTATACAGATATTTGTGAGGACATGATTTTCAGTTTTCTTGGGTAAATGCCTAAGAGTGGAATTGCTGGGTCATGTGGTAAGTGTATATTTAACTTTATAAGTGCTACCAGAGTGTCTGTCAAAGTAACTGTAACATTTTACAATCCCACCAGCGGTATGTGGTGGCTACAATTGCTCCACATCACATTCTCATCAGTACTTGGTATTTTTTGCTTTGTTTTGATTTGGCATTAGCCATTCAAGTGGGCATCTCATTGTGGTTTTAATTGGCAATTCCCTAATGACTGATGATGTTGAACATTTTTTCATGTGCCTATTTGCCATCTGTCTATAATCTGCTGAAGTGTCTGTTTAAATCTTTGGCCCATTTTTCTATTGGGTTGTCTGCAAAGTCATTTTTTAATGTCCCTGACTGCCTTTCTCTAGCTATGACTAAGGCAGTCAGTTGTTCCTCCATTACAATAATCAGACTTTCTTTTTCTATCATTCAATATCCTTCTAGGTCCTGCTTTCAGGAACTAGTAGCATCCTCTTGTTAGATTC
Source organism: Lagenorhynchus albirostris (assembly GCF_949774975.1). Classification (NCBI taxonomy): domain Eukaryota; kingdom Metazoa; phylum Chordata; class Mammalia; order Artiodactyla; family Delphinidae; genus Lagenorhynchus; species Lagenorhynchus albirostris. Next base: position 63,948,643 of record NC_083102.1, read on the forward strand.
AGCCACCTATCTTTCCTCATTTGAGGCCATCCTCTCACGAACCTCATGTCTCTGAACTCCCCTTTTCATCTAATGAAGTTGCTGCCTCTGTTCTCCATCCTACTCTGGATAATTCAGACTTCCTCATCGACACCCATAGCTCCCAACCTGCATTTACCCAAGGCTGTTGTGCATTGTCTTTTTTTCCCTCTCTGTTACCCCAAATACCCTTTTTCTCCCTTTTCATGTTGAAGGCTTTCCTCAAATGTCTAGAAATCCTCTACTGAAGCACATACTTAAAAAGTGGGCACTATGTACGTAGGGCAGATTGTAGGCTGGTGAGCTCCACCCCAGGAGGTTTTGATGAGAGAATCCTCCAAATGTCACCACCTCCGATTCTTTTCTGTGAGGCTGGCCATTTCGTCTGGGAAGAATGCTATCACGTCCGTCTTGGAACTGTATGTCTTGAGACAGTGTGCGGGGTCGGGGAGCCAGGGCTCTCATGGGGCTAGAGAGTTTCCTGGCGCCACATGTATACTCACTCAACCTCCTGAGGTCAGTAGGGAGCCTCCCTCTGTCCTTAGGAGAACATGCTGTCCCTCCATCTGGAGACTCTCTGGTTTACTTTGGGGTCTCTAGTTTTACTTTAGCTGGAGGAACAATCACCTGACTATGCAGGTTGGGGAATTCACCCAGACATCTGTTCCTTATTCATGTTTTTTTTTTTCAGCTTCATTCTTCACTCCAGCCTCCCATTTACGCCTGGCAGTTCCATTTCTTGAGTTTTTAATAGGGTTTGAGACACATACTGGACTGATTCCCATCCGCCTTTACAGGCACCTGGGCCTCACCTTTTCTGCCTAGCTAAGACAGTTGTCATTCATCATGCTCTTTCCATTGTTCTAAATTTGACTTTATTTTTCTCCTTGTCCCTGTGATTTCAAATACTTTTATTTCTTTACTACATTTTTACTGGATCTTGGGGGGGGCAGCAGAGAGAAACATGGATTCAGTCAACTATTTTTAAATCAAAAAAGCTCTAATTTTTAAATATAATTTTTTACAGGGTTGTGAAATTTCTTAGACATAGTTTGTAAAGAATAAAAATCCACATGAGACTATTTATGTAAAGGGAGATATTATGTGGGAGTACAGGGGCGTCTCACAGAATCCAAGTGCTGGAAAACCTCTGACATTCTGGAACGGCGAACTGGAAAGTCTTCAAGAATCAGAGTAGCCAATTGGCAGCATTCCTCTCTGTAGTCTTCCACCTATTTTTCTTACCTGAAATTGGTTCCCTTTTCTCTCTTATATATTAAAAACTCTTTCTGATTACTCATCAACATAGGTTCTAAATTAACCTTAACAGGCCCCTGATCTTCTAACACCAGGAATTTCTACTAACGAAGTCTAAATTGTCCAATGAGGTGATCTGATTGGCTTAGTTCTCGAGTCACATGTTTTCCTATATCCAATCAGCTGAGGGCAGGGAGTGGTTGGCTACAAACATAGCAACAGCTAGGACCACTGGAAGGAGTCATTTCTCCCAGACCAGGGTCACTAAGAGTTATCTACCACATGAACATTAAATAAGTAGTAGACATGACAGTGTTCTGGTCATGATAAATATTAAATAACTTCTTTTCCTCAAATAGTTCCACATTTATGGAATATCTTCTCTATCGCATCCTTTATAATTTCATTAAAATATTTTACTTCCAAATAAGCTTAAAGGGTATTATAATCTAGTAAGAAAAGAAAATGAATGCTAGTTATAGTGTCAAAGTGGCTCAGGGAAACTACACATGATGTTGAAAACGTAAAGCAGGAAGAACATGACTGTCTACAGAGGCCCTGAATGAGAAGGTGGTTGACGTGCAAGGTCTCAGGCCAGAATCTACAACTCGTTGACAAACACTCAGATCGAGACCTGAAACTTCTTAACGTGGCCAGAGCACAGTTAAAGCGAAGTCTCCTGAACCAAACTACTAATGGATTAAAAATATAAATGAGGCTGTCCATAGGAGAAGAAAGTTTAATTGGAAAGTAGGTCTAAATCTCTGGGCGAGGGGGGGGGGCAAAAATGAAATATAAAAGAGGAAGCAAAAATCTATATAGAATTTAATTTCATTTTAGAGCTACTGTGGTTTTGGAATCATATTACTTTTCCCAACAGTCACATTTTCAAGGACACTATATAATGGGTATTCTGATGACAGAAATGACATACTTTGGAATATAAAAGATAATACAAAACTAGGGAAACAACTGTTGATTTAAAACACTGTTACAGAATTGGAACCAATTAATTTTTTAAAAGGATAAAATCAAGTGGGATGTCATTCCCAAAACTTTGAGAACATAAAAGTTAGATTTGTCTTTAAGTATTCTAAGCATACACAGGGAAGATATAGTTCTCTGGCTTGTAAAGGTTTACATTTTCTGCAGTTCATTGAACAGACGAAATGTCAAAGAGAGATCTCAGCTCTTGGTGTCCATAGTTTATATCATGAAACACAAAAGAGGCTGTGAGTTTCCCTTAAAAAAGAAAACAGAAAACCACTACCTACAAAACCCTCTTGCTCTGTACTTATTCAATACCTGTTTAACGTCTTTTTCCTTCTAGTTTAGTGCATAATGACCCATGAATCACATTTACCCTTTGATGAGCTGGGCTGGAGGTACAGGCTTGGGAGGGACAAGGAAATGAATTCTGCCAGCAACTTGATTGGAATGAACCCCTTCTCAGTCATACAGTCAGATGAGACCCATTCCTGGATAACCCTTAATTGCAGCCTTGTGGAAAACAAAGTGTAGCCAGACTCTTGAACCACAGAAACTGTCAGATAACAAATGTGTGTTGTTCGAAGATAAATTTGTGGTAATTTGTTACACAGCAATAGATAGTTAATACAATCAGTGCTTTCAAAGTATGTTTACTAGGACACTATTCTCATTTTAAAACAAGATTTCACATGCAAATCAGTTTGAGGACTGTTGCATTCTATATCCTATACCCCCCTAGAGGGTCACAGTGCTTGCTGAGAAGTACAGTGAGGAAACTGTTAAATCAGAGATACCTTACTTTTTACCCATTATGGAGCCCAGGCCCATTTTGATATTTTAACTTCTAGTAATATCTTATAAAACTAGTTTTCAAATTATCACACCACAAAGTAGTCACTGCAAAGAGCAATAGCCTACAAGCTGGAGAACACACCCCCTTGGAGGTATATCAAGACCTGCAATAAGTACTGGCATGTGGTAATTTTAAGGAAATCCACTTCCAGATTCTTGCCTCCTTATATATTCTTTTTCTCGAACTCACCTACCAGACAATACTCCTGGGGAGGAGTCTTCAAGTTCCCTTTTCCACTTCACAAAAGAAGTGACATGAATCCCATCCATTCCCAATAAACCTCTAGATGACACCCAAGAGGACAATATGAAACACTGGTCTCCATGTTGAGCGAGTGAATGCCCATAAGATTGGGTATCACACTGCAGAAAAGCTAATGGAATGGGAGAAATTGTTGTGGCCAGCTTTGGAAAACTCGGTGTGCCACAAAGGGGCAAATAAATTCATAAATGAAAGTCCCCTCATAGGTAATTAAAGCAAAATGAAAAATGTCGAAGGATAGGACTAGGACATCCCTATGACAAATAAAACCCACAGCCTTGAGCCGCCGCTGAGCCTCCCTGAGCATGGCAGCCAGTCATAAGGAAGGAAAGAGGCTTAAAAAGCCCTGGGGTTGGAGGACGCGGAAACTGCGTCTCTGCACAACTAGGGCACCTACCAGGCACTGGTGGGGAACCATGGACACCTAAGGGGATGGGAGGAACCCCCAGCGACCGGGTAGGACGTGGGGCATGGGGTGGGGGAAGGAGAAGTGGAGGCAGGACGGGACTGGTGCCCCTGAGGGGCAGCTGGGGGAGGGGAAGAGATCCCACGCCCGAAGCGGGAAATAGAGGAACCACTGGGAGGGCAGAGGATCAAAAGGGAGCGTGGCCAGGTTTCCCCTGCCCACTTGGACCCCCAGGAGCCTGTTGAGATTCCAGGCCTGATCCTCTGCCCACTGAGGTCCCCTCCAGCCACGGGGATCCTGAAGGAGTGGGAGGGAGGGAAGGGGGAGCAAAAGTAAAGGCCGGACCTCCAGGACTGGCACCCCTGAGGGGTGGCTGGGGGAGGGGAGGAGTTCCTACACCCAGAGGGACCCACCCATGGTTAGGGGTCCAGCATCTACGGGGGAGACGGTGGGGGGGCGCACAAAAGAACGTAAGGGAACGGGGCCTGTGCTTTCCCTGTCCACTTAGGCACTGGGGAAGCCTATTGGGCTCCTGGCCCTAATCCTCTGCCCTCGGAGCCTCCCTCCTGCCCCACAGAGCCCAAGCCCCACCCCTACACCCACACCCAGGGCCCTACCTCTACACTTGGAGACCCCCTCCAACACGCTGAGCCTAAACCCCACCCACAGACCCTCACCCAGGGCCCTTCCTCCAAACTCCGGAACTCCACACTACAGAGGGCCTGCTTTGGACATGATGCCTCCCGCCTTCCGCACAGGTCATAAGCAGAGGCCCTGCCCCATGCTTAAACATCACCACCCCACCCGCCTAAGTCCCGCCCTACCCTAACCCCACCCCTGCCTAAGTTCCAACCCCATCTAAACTCTGCCCCCACAGCCAAGGCTTTTTTTTTTCCTCTTTTAGATTGAGGTTCTGTTTTACCTTGTTGATTCACTGGTTTTGATTCTTTTATATTTTTATTTTTCCTAATAAATCTTTTATTTTTCTAATTTTATTTTGTTCTTTACACTTTATTATTGCTCTCTCCTTTTGGCTTGTTCCCCACTGACCCCCCATTTTTTTATTTTTGTTGTGGTTTTATTTTACCTTGCTGCAGTTGTTTCAATTATAGTTTTATTTTTCCTAATATATTGTTTTCCTATCTAATTTTACTTATTTATTTTTATTCTTTGATATTGTACTGCTCCTTTTTTTCTTTCTTTCTTGCTTTTTTTTGTTTACCATGCCACAAAGCTTGGGGATCTTGGTTCACAAGCAGGGGATTGGGCTGAAGCTCCTGCAGTGAGAGTTCAGAGTCCAAACCACTGGTCTAACAGAGAATCTCAGACCCCAGGGAATATTTATCAGAGTGAGGTCTTCACGGAGGTCCTCATCTTAGCACCAAGACACAGCTCTACCCAACAGCCTACAAACTCCAGTGTTGGAAGCCTCAGGCCAAACAACCAGTAAGACAGGAACACAATCCCACTCATAAAAAAAAAAAAAAAAAAAAAAATTGAGATGGCAAAAAAATATGTCACAGATGAAGGAGCAGGTAAAAACCTATAAGACCAAATAAATGAAGAGGAAATAGGCAACTACCTGAAAAAGAATTCAGAGTAATGATAGTAAAGACGATTCAAAATCTCAGAAACAGAATGTAGAAAATACAAGAAACATTTAACAAGGATCTAGAAGAACTAAAGAGCAAACAAACAGTGATGAACAATACAATTACTGAAATTAAAAATACTCTAGAAGGAATCAATAGCAGAATAACTGAGGCAGAAGAATAGATAAGTGAGCTGGAAGACAGAATGGTGGAAATAACTGCCAGGGAGCAGAATAAAGAAAAAAGAATGAAAAGAATTGAGGACAGCCTCACAGACCTCTGGGACAATGTTAAATATACCAACATTTGAATTATAGAGGTCTCAGAAGAGGAAGAGAAAAAGAAAGGGTCTGAGAAAATATTTGAAGAGATTATAGTTGAAAACTTCCCTAAAACGGGAAAGGAAATAGTCAGTCAAGTCCAGGAAGCACAGAGAGTCCCATACAGGATAAATCCACGGAGAAACATGCCAAGACACATATTAGTCAAACTATCAAAAATAAAAAACAAAGAAAAATATTAAAATCAGCAAGAGAAAAGCAACAAATAACATACAAGGGAATCCCCATAATGGTAACACCTGATCTTTCAGCAGAAACTCTGCAAGCCAGAAGGGAGAGGCAGGACATATTTAAAGTGATGAAAGGGAAAAACCTACAACCAAGAGCAAGGATCTCATTCAGATTCGACAGAGAAATTAAAATCTTTAGAGATAAGAAAAAGTTAAGAGAATTCAGCACCACCAAACCAACTTTACAACGAATGCTAAAAGGAACTTCTCTAGGCAGTAAACACAAGAGAAGGAAAAGACCTACAATAACAAACCCCAAACAATTAAGAAAATGGGAATAGGAACATACATATCGATAATTACCTTAAACGTGAATGGATTAAATGCTCCAACCAAAAGACACAGGCTTGCTGAATGGATACAAAAACAAGACTCATATATATGCTGTCTACAAGAGACCCACTTCAGACACAGGGACACATACAGACTGAAAGTGAGGGGATGGAAAAAATTATTCCACACTAATGGAAATCAAAAGAAGGCTGGAGTAGCAATTCTCATATCAGACAAGAGAGACTAAAATAAAGACTATCACAAGAGACAAAGAAGGACACAGCATAATAATCAAGGGATCTTTCCAAGAAGAATATATAACAATTGTAAATATTTATGCACCCAACACAGGAGCACCTCAGTACATAAGCCAAATGCTAACAGCCATAAAAGAGGAAATCAACAGCAACACAATAATAGTAGAGGACTTTAACACCCCAATTTCACCAATGGGAGGATCATCCAAAAAGAAATAAGGAAACACAAGCTTTAAATGACACATTAAAATGAACTTAACTGATATTTATAGCACATTCCATCTAAGAAAAACAGAATACACTTTCCTCTCAAGTGCTCATGGAACATTCTCCAGGATAGACCATATCTTGGGTCACAAATCAAGCCTTGATAAATTTAAGAAAATTGAAATCATATCAAGTATCTTTTCCAACCACAATGCTATGAGACTTGATATCAATTACAGGAAAAAAAATCTGTAAAAATAACAGACACAGGGAGGCTAAATAATATGTTACTAAATAACCAAGAGATCACTGAAGAAATCAAGGAGGAAATCAAAAACAACTAGAAAAGAGAAAAAAAGAAAAAAAAGAGAAAAAAAAAAAAACTAGAAACAAATGACAATGAAAACACAATGACCCAAAACCTATGGGATTCAGCAAAAGCAGTTCTAAGAGGGAAGTTTATAGCAATACAATCCTACCTCAAGAAACAAGAAAAATATCAAATAAACAACCTAACCTTACACCTAAAGCAATTAGACAAAGAAGAACAAAAAAACCCCAAAGTTAGCAGAAGGAAAGAAATCATAAAGATCAGATGAGAAATAAATGAAAAACAATGAAGGAAGCAATAGCAAAGATCAATAAAACTAAAAGCTGTGGTTGTTTGAGAAGATAAACAAAATTGATAAACCATTAGCCAGACTCATCAAGAAAAAAAGGGAAAAGACTCAAATCAACAGAATTAGAAATGAAAAAGGAGAAGTAACAACTGACACTGCAGAAATGCAAAGGATCATAAGAGATTACTACAAGCAATTGTGTGGCAATAAAATGGACAACTGGGAAGAAACGGACAAATTCTTAGAAAAGCACAACCTTGCAAGACTGAACCAGGAAGGAATAGAAAATATAAACAGACCAATCACAAGCACTGAAATTGAAATTGTGTAAAAATCTTCCAACAAACAAAACTCAGGACCAGATGCATTCAAGGTGAATTCTATCAAACATTTAGAGAAGAGCTAACATCTATCCTTCTCAAACTCTTCCAAAAAATAGCAGAGGGAGGAACACTCCCAAACTCATTCTACAAGGCCACCATCACCCTGATACCACAACTGGACAAAGATGTCACAAAAAGAGAAAACTACAGACCAATATCACTGATGAACACAGATGCAAAAATCCTCAACAAAATACCAGCAAACAGAATGCAACAGCACATTAAAAGGATCATAGACCATGATCAAGTGGGGTTTACCCCAGGAATGCAAGGATTCTTCAATATACGCAAATCAATCAATGTGATACACCATATTAACCAACTGAAGGATAAAAACAATCTTGACCATCTCAATAGATGTAGAAAAAGCTTTTGACAAAATTCAACACTGATTTATGATAAAAACTCGCCAGAAAATGGACAGGGAACCTACCGCAACCTAATAAAAGCCATATATGACAAACCCACAGCCAACATCATTCTCAATGGTAAAAAACTGAAACCATTTCCTCTAAGATCAGGAAGAAGACAAGGTTGTCCACTCTCACCACTATTATTCAACATAGTTTTGGAAGTCCTAGCCACAGCAATCAGAGAAGAAAAAGAAATAAAAGGAATACGAATTGGAAAAGAAGAAGTAACACTGTGACTGTTCACAGATGACATAATACTACACATAGAAAATCCTAAAGATGCTACGAGAAAACTACTAGAGCCATTCAATGCATTTGGTAGAGGAGCAGGATACAAAATTAATGCACAGAAATCTCTGGCATTCCTATACACTAATGATGAAAAATCTGAAAGAGAAATTAAGAAAACACTCCCATTTACCACTGCAACAAAAAGAATAAAATACCTAGGAATAAACCTACCTAAGGAGACAAAAGACCTGTATGCAGAAAACTGTAAGACACTGATGGAAGAAATTAAAGATGATACAAACAGATGGAGATGGAGAGATATACCATGTTCTTGGATTGGAAGAATCAACATGGGGAAAATGACTATACTACCCAAAGCAATCTACAGATTCAATGCAATCCCTATCAAACTACCAATGGCATTTTTCATAGAACTAGAACAAAAAATCACACAATTTGTATGGAAACACAAAAGACCCCGAATAGCCAAAGCAATCTTGAGAAAGTAAAACGGAGCTGGAAAAATCAGGCTCCCTGACTTCAGACTATACTACAAAGCTACAGTAATCAAGACAATATGGTACTGGCATAAAACAGAAATATAGATCAATGGAACAGGATAGAAAGCCTAGCGATAAACCCACGCACCTATGGTCAACTAATCTATGACAAAGGAGGCAAGGATATACAATGGAGAAAAGACAGTCTTCTATAAGTGGTGCTGGGAAAACTGGAAAGCTACATGTAAAAAATGAAATTAGAACACTTCCTAACACCATACACAAAAATAAACTCAAAATGGATTAAAGACCTAAATGTAAGTCCAGACACTATAAAACTCTTAGAGGAAAACATAGGCAGAACATTCTATGACATAAATCACAGCAAGATCCTTTTTGACCCACCTCCTAGAGAAATGGAAATAAAAACAAAAATAAAGAAATGGGACCTAATGAAACTTAAAAGCTTTTGCACGGCACAGGAAACCATAAACAAGACAAAAAGACAACCCTCAGAATGGGAGAAAATATTTGCAAATGAAGCAACGGACAAAGGATTAATCTCCAAAATATATAAGCAGCTCATGCAGCTCAATATCAAAGAAACAAAGAACCCAATCAAAAAATGGGCAGAAGACCTAAATAGACATTTCTCAAAAGAAGATATACAGATTGCCAACAGACATATGAAAGGATGCTCAATATCACTAATCATTAGAGAAATGCAAATCAAAACTATAATGAGGTATCACCTCACACCAGTCAGAATGGCCATCATAAATAAATCTACAAACAATAAATGCTAGAAAGGGCGTGGAGAAAAGGAAACCCTCTTGCACTGTTGGTGGGAATATAAATTGATACAGCCACTATGGAGAACAGTATGGAGGTTCCTTAAAAAACTAAAAATAGAACTACCGTATGACCCAGCAATCCCATTACTGGGCATATAACCTGAGAAAACCATAGTTCAAAAAGTGTCATGTACACAATATTCATTGCAGCACTATTTACAATAGCCAGGACATGGAAGCAACCTAAGTGTCCACTGACAGATGAATGGATAAAGAAGATGTGGCACATATATACAATGAAACATTACTCAGCCATAAAAAGAAACGAAATTGAGTTATTTGTAGTGAGGTGGATGGACTAGAGTTTGTCATAGAGTGAAATAAGTCAGAAAGTGAAAAACAAATACCGTTTGCTAACACATATATATGGAATTAAAAAAAAAAAGTGGTTCTTAAGAACCTAGCGGCAGGACAGGAATAAAGACACAGATGTAGAGAATGGACTTGAGGACATGGGGATGGGGAAGGGTAGGCGGGGATGAAGTGAGAGAGTGGCATGGACATATATACACTATCAAATGTGAAATAGTTAGTGGGAAGCAGCCACATAGCCCAGGGAGATCAGCTCAGTGCTTTGTGACCACCTAGAAGTGTGGGAGAAGGAGGGTGGGAGGGAGACTCTCCCTCCCAAGAGGAAGGGGATATGGGGATATACGTATGCATATAGCTGATTCACGTTGTTATACAGCAGAAACTAACACAACATTGTAAAGCAATTATACTCCAATAAAGATGTTAAAAAAACAAAAAAATGCCCTGGGGTTCACATAAACAGAGTCAAGTCTTAGTGCAAGGCAAGGAGGGAGTGGGTAATGATGGAACCCTGTTCAATGCCAAACATTTTCACATTAAGTCCTCACAACCACTTGAAGGTCAGGGGAATTATTACCCATATTTTACAGGTGCAGGAAACCACACTTCAGTGAGTTGTAAAACTAGGACTTGAATCCAGATTTGGGGCCTAAAGTTCAGTGTGCCTTTAATACCACACCATTAAGTGGGTCTTCCTCACTACAGAGGGAAGGCAGCCTACTGACACTTTTGTTTCCACCTTTAAGGTAAGACTTTAGTTCCTTTATGAAAATTTCACCTCTGTAATGGGATCCTGGGAACATTGGGCTCTTGGGATGATTTAGACACAACTCAAATCCCAGAGATATAAGCTATTCAAGTTGCATTCTGAACTCGTAAGCGTGATGGCAGGCCACTTTTTATCTCATGAAATGTCTGTAGAGAGAATGGTGAGGTGCTGGTGTTTGGACAGTACTTTTCTAATAAATAATGATGCGGCTGAGAAATATTTATAGAAACTGAAAATACAGTTATCACTCACATGATGTAAATCATTGTCGGAACTGAAACATACCAATTTGACCTTGTTTGACTTGTGTATCCGTTCCTAAAGTGTGTTTAATAGTTACAGAGCATATGAACAGGTTAAGTAAGATATCTTAGTGCTTCATTGTGTCTGTGAATGAAACACACCAGGAAAGAACAATGACAAAGCAAGCGGTAATTTTCCGGAGAATTTCTGTTACAAGGTTAAACACAGAGACATGTATAATCTATATGTATAAATTTCTTGCCCTATGTCTGGCCTATTCCCTAAAAAAGAAGAGATGGCTTCTAAAATGCATGCAGTAAAATAGAAGAAAGTAAACATAAAATAGTAAAATCAAGAATAGGAAAAATATAAATTAGGAACCAAGGTCAAGACTGGAGGACGGTAGGATGCAGGCAGGTAGGGTCTACTGAGTTATTAAAGTCAAGTCACAAATTTGGCTCTGAGCTTCCTAGAGGCAAAGCAGCTAGGAATTAATGACTAGACTCACAGATTTTGTTATGTTATCAGTAGGAGAAAAGTATTTTCCATTACCGTCTAATTTTTGAATACTTCACACTAAATATTCTTTGCAGATAAAGTTTAAATATGGAAAGTTTGTGGAAAATAAGGGTTTTACTAATTAAAATAAAAGGCATAAAGAAGTGTGTTTACCCAAGTGTTTCTGATTATGAAAACTGATGGTTTCAAAACACATATTATAAGAAAGAGACTTTCAAAGAGTTCCCAGGTTAATCAGGAAAAGTAACCAAGGGCCTGCTGCTTTGAAGGTTTAATCCAAGATGCTTATCCAACCTCTTGGTTGAACAAATCTTGCAAATAAGGCCTTCTCAGAAGATTCACAGCATTTTCCGTGGGAGCTTGAAATGTCAGCAGAACAGGCTTTCTGATGATGTTATGCTGGCATAACATCCTAACAGTTGGGGTGGGTGTGCAAGAGAAAGATAGTAAAATTGTTTTACTGCCGGGTTTTTATGCTATACTACACAACAGCGTCTCCGGCAACGATGATAGGCGTAACATAAAGAGAAAGCAAAACAAATAAATAAACCAAAAAGAAAAAAGAAAAGAAAGCTTGACAAGAGCCAGAAGCACAAACCCTTGGTTCTCAACAGTTTCTAGTGTTAAAGGATACAATTCGAAAGAGAATAACATTATAATGTTACAATCGATTTGAAGGAGAATCCAAAGAACAGACACATTCACAGATCAGGAATATTGAAATGAATTTTCAAATGAACCCATACAAGGCTTTTCCACGAAGAGGAAGGCTGTCCCTCCACCAGACAGAACTCACTTGCATGTCTGTAGACACATATGATTTGCTTTGCCATCGATTGTGAAATAACTCAAAGGCAATGACAAGCTAGAATCAGATAAACCCTGGAAAGACGTCTCTAAATAATGCACAGTTTTCCATTGGAGACACCTAGTAATCTTGTTTGGAGACACCTAGTAAAGTTGTTTATTCTGAATTTCCTTACACTGGTAAGTGAATATGACCTCCATCCTGGACACCCCACTGGTACTAGCAGTACTGAACTTTGGAGCATTTTGAGGCATATGATGCTGTTTATCTTACTTCCTGGGATTCATAAACAGAACAGTGGCCTTCAGTCTTACTTGAAGTAAACAAAATAGAGGGTCCTGAATAGAGTCCTACTGTGGACCCTCAATATTTGCCCTAATAACAGATCTTTCAATAGCTCCTTTTAACCTAAGACTCGATAAATGGATGAGATTAGTGAACACGCAGATCTCATCAACAAATCTGTCTTGCAGGAACAGTTATGTAATGCCACAATTTCAAAACAATGCTCTAGTAAAAACTAATTTTAAACACTCAACAAATAAATAGAATTCATCAGAATTTTTCTTTTGCTAGGTTTTTCCACTGGTATAATACATTTTTTGTTCACCAAACTCTTCTCCTTCTCCTCTAAGGCCCACAGCTAGGCTGTGTTCCCAGCTTCCTTTGCAATTGGGGGTGGTCATCTGGCTGAATTCTGCCAAAGCAATGAGGGTAATGATGACTGCCTCACTTCCAGGCCCATGGCTCCTCTCCACACCCCAACCCCACCAGCTGGACGCAGAGGACTCTGAGATACACGGGAGGGAAGGAGACCTATTTTTTTTTTTTTTTTTTGCGGTACACGGGCCTCTCACTGCTGTGGCCCCTCCCGTTGTGGAGCACAGGCTCCGGACGCGCAGGCTCAGTGGCCATGGCTCACAGGCCCAGCCGCTCCGCGGCATGTGGGATCTTCCCGGACCAGGGCACGAACCCATGTCAGGGAAGCCCAAGGAGACCTATTTTGAAAGAAGCCAGGGTCTCTGAATGACCATGAGTTTTTGGACTTACTGTGAGTGAGAAGTAAACATGTACTGTAGTAAGCCTTTGAGTTTTATGATTTATTTGCAATAGCAGTTAGTAAGCTAGTATTACTTTAACAAATACACATCCCAAATTTTTTTTGAATTTAAATTTTCAAAAATAGGCTATATATTCACATTGTTTGACAATCAAAACAATATAAAAGGTGCACATTGTCAATCTCACTCCCCCCTCATTTCTGTACATGCTGTTCCATGCCCCCCTCACCTTTGCCTTCTAGTAAACTACCTTAATAGTTTCTTGTATATATTTTCAGTGTTCCTTTATACATATATATAAAAAATACAGACATTTCTCAAAGAAGACATACAGATGGCCAAAAAGCACATGAAAACATGCTCAACATCACTAATTATCAGAGGAATGCAAATCAAAACTACAGTGAGGTATCACCTCACACCAGTCAGAATGGTCATCATCAAAAAGTCTACAAACAATAAATGCTGGAGAGAATGTGGAGAAAAGGGAACCTTCCTACACTGTTGGTGGGAATGTAAATTGATACAGCCACTATGGAGACCAGTATGGAGGTTCCTTAAAAAACTAAAAATAGAACTACCATATGACCCAACAATCCCACTACTGGGCATATATCTGGAGAAAACCATAATTCAAAAAAATACATGCACCCCAATGTTCTTTGCAGCACTATTTGCAATAGCCAAGACATGGAAGCAACCTACATGTCCATCAACACAGGAATGGATAAAGAAGATGTGGTACATATATACAATGAAATATTACTCAGCCATAAAAAAGAACGAAATAATGCCATTTGCAGCAACGTGGATGGACCTAGATATTATCATACTAAGTGAAGTAAGCAAGACAGAGAAAGACAAATGTCATATGATATCACTTATATGTGGACTCTAATTTCAAAAAATGATACCAATGAACTTATTTACAAAACAGAAACAGACTTACAGATATTGAAAACAAACTTATGGTTACCAAAGGGGAAACGTGTGGGGGAGGGATAATTTAGGAGTTTAGGATTAACATACACTACTATATATAAGATAGATAACCAACAAGGACCCACTGTATAGCACAGGGAACTCTACTCAATATTCTGTGATAACCTATATGAGAAAATAATCTGAAAAACAATGAATACATGTACATGTATAACTGAATCAGTTTGCTGTACACCTGCAACTATACAACACTGTAAAATCAACTATACTCCAATAAAATTAATTTTTTTTAAAAGTGCTTACAAACAATATATGTGAATATATTCTTTTCTTCCCTCCCTAGCCCAAAGGTAGCATACTATTTAAACTGCCTTACATCTTGCTTCCTTCACAGAACAAAATATCCTGATGACCTCTGCACTGAACTGCATAACAGTCTCCTCACTCTTTTTATGGCTGCAGAGTATTCCATTGGATCAGCTACTATAGATTAATCAGTCATCTATTGATGGACACTTGTCAACCCATTTTCCTGAGGGTAGATAATATAATTCGAATAAATCAGTGTCAGCTTAGGATTAAAGCCCAGTCCTAGTTGACTGCAGACCACAGGCCCTGCCACACCTTCTTTAGGAGGACTGTTTTCTGGAAGAATTTTTTCTTTTATTCTCTAAGACAACAACACAATGCACACAGGGAGAGTCAGATGACCAGAATAAATTTAGGATGGAACTGCCCTCAGCACAGCAGGTGGCAGGAGAAAGGCACGGTGGCCTCATTCAGTGTCTGCCACATATTACGTGTGCCGATGGAGAAGTAGAGCTATATTTGTACTTCAAGGGCCTCCTTCTCCTATTCCTTATGAAACACCGTTTTGGGGGCCGTCATTAATCTACAAGTCAAAGCCAAGCTTTTAGCTTCTACCTCTCATTGCTGAAAGGACAAAAAGGATATCAATATTTTTTTCCAATTAAAAAATCTGTAGCTCTTGGCCTCCCTTCTCACCTCTCTCTCTGCCTCCTGCACTTTCTGTCGGATGTCTAAAACCAGACGCAGCAGGCCCACCTTCCTACTCCTCCCAGACTCAAGGTCAAGGAGCCATCGTTGAGTGTCCTACATCTGAAAGGCAGGAGCCAAGTCCTTGTGCTTCTTTGTTCACAATGTCCCTCACACTAGGCAATGTACAGGAGTTGTGATTTGAAGAGATGTGTGCAATTTCAAATGCTGAGCTCCGAACGCCTTTCTGTGCCGTATAAGTTAGTTACTCAGGATGGTTTGGTATACAGACGCTGTTCCCACGCTAGTGTTCTCATCATCCTCATTGACCACAAAGCACTCTGAGAACACATTAAGGCATCAATCCTGGAAAAGTTTAGGAACTGGGCATTCTACTGAAACCGTAGGTTTTTCAATGTGGAAAGATCCTTAGAGATTAACTTGCCCAACAAACTCCTTTCACAGATGAAGAAACAGCATCAAAGAGGATGTACCTTGTTTGAGTCCACACAAGAATGAGTGACAGAGATTTGGTCTTCTGAGGGCCATTGATTTTCTTTTTACATTTTATGCCTTGCTTTCAAAACTGTACGATTAGCCACGCTTTTTACTACTCTCCATTTAGTAAGTATATTAATGGGCTGTGTTTGATCTGCCTAAGCAGTCCTTGGTTTAAATAGGCTGAAAGAAATCATGAAAAATTGTTGACCTTTGCAATTGTGAGGACAGAAGTGCCCTGTGCCGTTTTGAATGCAATGGCAAGCTTCTTGGGTAGGGGTAGGGGTAAGGGAAGAACAGTTGCCTGGGCTGAGATCTGGAGAATGGCTACAGGTACTCTGGGCATTCCTCTCTTCCCACCTTTTCCCTGAGCATCGGGAACATTGCTGGTTCCAAATCTCCTGTGTCTGTATTCCAGGGTACATGAGTATATCCCCAAGGGAACAAAGGAGAGAAAGACACCCATTTTCTGTTATCATTTGGTGCTCAGTCACATTTTTCCATCTCAGTATAAATTTAATATCCTACCCACAGGGTTGACCTATGCAGACTTAACCCACGACCTGTCCAAAACCTTATTCAATCTGCATCACCTCAAATCATGACTTAAAAAGATGCAGGGCCAGAGTAAAAGTTGTTTGGTTGCTCTATCCTTGAAAGCGGGGGTGGGTCCAGGTCTAGTTCTTCAGTTTATAGATTTAGACTTAGTTTGATCTATTAGTCTGAGGACCATTGGATATCAAGCATGACTCACGATAAACAAAGTTGATGACACTGATTTTGTCTGCCCAAGGAAACACCTTCCCCAGACTCCGGGACAGTGTTCTCACCCATCTTCAAGCACATGATCCCAAACTGGATCAATCATCTTATTCCATCCCTGGGGCATCCCTCACAAATGAGCAGCTAATCCACATCTGAACAATAGGAGGCGTATTTTAGGATTTTCTCTGCTGAAACTAGAAAAATAATTTCTTTCTTCTTTCTTGCTTGTGAACTGTATAAAGATATGACTTGAGAGCTGCTGGTACCTTCCCAGATGTAGAAAATCCCAAAACAAAGATGAGAGAAGAACATGGAATTCCAAGTTCCATATCCTGATGGCCCTGAAGCAGCCCTGGTGCCTGAAGTTCCTACTCTGTGATTCAAATGGATAATTTTCCTGGAAACCCCTTTTGTTTAGCTTATGTTGGGTTTCTGTAAATTAGAGTCCTGACTACACACCAGACTCCCAAGAGTTTGTTTTACAAACTAGATTTTCAATTTTTAAATTTATGCTAAGAAATATAACTGCCAAGAGGATTGGAATATTACTATAGGCTGGTTAGCTTCTTCTCTTCCCCAGACGACAGCCTATGTGGGAAACCAAATTATGATGCAAAGGTTTCTTTGTAAGTGCAATGTCAGGATAAAAGGAGTAGAACAATCTCAAGGGGGCACTTTCTATATCGCACGGCACTTTAGGGACATAATGCCTGTTAAGTAGGGAAGAGCAACTCTGCCCGCTGGACAAGGCCCCGGTGCCGTGCATAATTTCTTAGAGGCACACTGGCAAACTTTTCTAACTTTTCACTTTTAAATGTCTTATCAACTACCAAATGATTCTGATCCCTCCATCCGATATCATGTAGTTTTAAATAGTTCTATGACTTTGCTCGTTGCCCTTGCTACCCTCCGCCACATCAATCCCCTCACTGCCAGCCACCTCCTTTCTCTCCTCTGGCTGTAGAAATCCTCCTTAATCTTCTAGAAATTGACAGTACACATCAGTTCCTCTGTGAGGCATTCCCATTTTTAAGTCCAAATCAGACTTTAATCCCACCCTCTCCTGCATTTCCCTTTAGGGCAAATTGCACTCATTTTGCAGGGTCACAAGCTGTGTTTGTGTTGTGTCTCCTTCTAGATTGAGTTCTTTGAGGACAGGGATTCATCCTGACCCATTCTTTCTGATGCCCAGTTTTTGACATACTCCATTGCAAATAGTAGATGCATAAAATACATGTTGAGGGCTTCCCTGGTGGCGCAGTGGTTGAGAATCTGCCTGACAATGCAGGGGACATGGGTTCGAGCCCCGGTCTGGGAAGATCCCACATGCCGTGGAGCAACTAGGCCCGTGAGCCACAATTACTGAGCCTGCGCGTCTGGAGCCTGTGCTCTGCAACAAGAGAGACCGCGATAGTGAGAGGCCCGCGAACCGCGATGAAGAGTGACCCCCACTCACCGCAACTAGAGAAAGCCCTTGCACAGAAACGAAGACCCAACACAGCCAAAAATAAACAAACAAACAAATAAATAAATAAATAAAAATACATGTTGAATGTTAGGTATATTAGCATGAATTACTGCAGTTTTATTTATGTTTTACTTACAGGGTATTGTACTGCTCAGAACTTTTTCTGTAACATTTGACAGAAAGTAAACCTAAATTAAAAGAGTTTGAAAAAAAAAAAAAAAAGAGTTTGGGGTGAGGACCTGAGAAGCAGACTTGAACAACCAAAAGACAGGAAGAGCAGGAACATAGCCAAGGCTTGAAGACAACTGGTCCCAGGGCACAGGCATCCTTGAGATTTCTCCCCATCCTTGGTCTCTGCATCTCTTCCCACATACCACCGTGACCAGCTTCTTCCTCTCACTGGGGTATGTGGGAGCTCAAAGCTCCCCGTCTCATAATGCCACTGACCAACAAAGAACTGAAACTCCCCAGCTTGAGATGGAACATTCCTAGAGAAGTGTATGGGATTGTGTCATTGGTCCCGATTCTTCACTTCTCCCTGAATCTTTATCCTTCCCTTTTTTTAAAAAAAATTTACTTATTTATTTATTTTATTTTTGGCTGCGTTGTGTCTTCATTGCTATGAGCGGGCTTTCTCTAGTTGCAGTGAGCGGGGGCTACTCTTCGTTGCGGTGCACAGGCTTCTCATTGCGGTGGCTTCTCTTGTTGCGGAGCACGGGCTCTAGGCATGCAGGCTTCAGCAGTTGTGGCTCGCAGGCTCTAGAGCGCAGGCTCAGTAGTTGTGGCACATGGACTTTGTTGCTCTGTGGCATGTGGGATCTTCCCGGACCAGGGATCGAACACGTGTCCCCTGCATTGGCAGGCAGGTTCTTAACCATTGCGCCACCAGGCAAGCCATATCCTATCATTTTGACTGTGAACTTCTCCTCACAAGAGACAGACCACATATCCCACTTCTTGACTATATCTGGATGAGGTGAAAACAGCAGTGTGCTGATTCCTAGTCCAGGCCTCAGAAAGTCTCTTGATTCTATCTGGGCTCTTGCTCTTTGACTATTCCCTAAGAAGGACATGCTCAAGCCAGCCCTCAAGTGCCTGGAGACACAGGGAGCACAGCCACCAGCCTGGTACAGGCTACATTGCTGACCCTAGCAGACCCAGCTGTATGAACCAGCTCAGCAAAGGTCATCAGACACACCCAGCTGAGCCCAGCCTCTGCCAGCCAACACTCGTGTGGCCGCCAGCTCAGGGAAAATACATGATTATTGTGTTAAGCCACTAAGTGGTTTACCTAGCATTTTTATGGCAATAGCTAATTGACAGAAATCAAGTCTCAGCTTTGCAACTTTCTAGATATGTGGCCCTGGGCAAGATGCCTAACCATCTGGATTTCACTCTCCACCTCTGAAAAATGGAGATAATAACGGTACCTATATCGTAGAGTTGTTGTGAGAGAAAGTACAGCGTAAAATATCTGGCACATAAAAACCACGAATATATTTTGTATTATTGTTACTGTTTCACATGCTCATCCACAAACAATGGTAGCCAGGGAGTGGGGAGAAGTCCTAGGGATTGGTCTGGCTTGGGCAGGTGCCATCTCTGGGCCAACCACTGTGGACTGAGGGGTTGAGGGTCTGTAAGAAGAAAGCGGGCAGCTCTTATTCAATGAGACGGTGGGTGTGGTGGAAGGAGCAACCCCCAGAGGATGCAGATGCCGATTTCACGTGAAGACAGGAGGCAGGTGGGACAAACAGAAAAAAACCACACCCAGTACATTGTAGTTATTTCTAGAATCATAGTTTCATTGGCAACCTCTGAATCACAAGTGATGGTTTCAGATACCCGACACAGAGCAAGCGGCACGAGTGTATGCTGTCTCTACTATTTACTAGGTATTTAATCTTAGGGATTACTAACTTAGCTCTACTTAAGTTCTTCGAATACTGGAGAATGCAAACAATAATTCCCATTCCCCAGCCTGGTTTTAGGAATTAAAGGAGATAATGTATGTAAAACAAGTGGTAAAGTAAGTGACATATAGCAGGTACTCCATAAGTGGTAGCTATCGTGGCTGCGGTTACCCTTGGCTCCTTCGATGACGTGCTGTTTCTCATTAGCCTCCGTGATTGGAGGGGACCCTTCATTTCTGGGGCTCTCTCTGCTGACTCCAGCCTAAAACACATTCTATTAAGATCATGTGTATGATGAGGTCTGGATGTGAGCAAGCTGCCTTCATTCTAGTGCAGTTAATGATGAACATGTCCACGTCCCTAGTTTTTCAAAGGTGATGGACTCAGAAGAAACCTTGTGATATCTGATCTAGAAATCCTTTTTTTGTGTGCAGAATCTGAATTGCAAAGCTGTTATTAAAACCTGCAAATGATCAGCAGCGGTAAATGTGCGATATTAACTGCCTCTCACCCTCTTTGTCTCTCTTTGGCTGACACTCCTGACCGATGCCGGGAACTGGTGAGCAGCTTGCTGTGCTGGGCTGGAATTAACGTGTGCCTGGCAATGCATGTTCACAAATAGACCTTTGCAGAAAATTGCTCATTATTCTTGTGATTTCAGGAAATAAAGAAACACCCCAATTAATTCCCAAGCCCAAGAAAGGAAGAAGAGCAACAAGCAGTTTTCCTCTGGCAACGTGAAGGGGAGAAGCAAATCGGATGCAGGTTGACTGCACAAGGTCACAATCTGCTGGAGTGCATTTGTCCCTTCTCACCCCCAAGCCCAGCAGCAAATACACGTGACCTCCTTCTTGCCCAGAGGAAGATGAAGGTGAGCCTGAGGGGGCTGGCCTTCCTGGGCATGGGAAGCAATTGCCCTTTGTCACACCTCTGGCTGGTGTCAGGAGATGTGCTGGGGAGAAGGGAAGTCTGTAGTAGTTGAATGAAGGGATTCACCCTGAGGGGGAGATGCACAAAGAAAACGTATCATGTCTCTACGTAGAGTTAAATAAACTGCCAGTCATAACTGTAGATATATTCTCCAGACAAATTAACAATTTTCATCCCAGTCTTCATTCGTCAGAACGTGTGGTATATTGGAGTGAGCACAGGGAGAAGGGGAGGTTGTATGTCAAGTGCAGTGGGCTAGTTTCTTCTAATATGTTGCTGAATGTCAGGAAAGTGGGATCATGTGCACGATGGGTTGTCCTGGTGCTGGGCTATTAGTTCATCAAAGGTAACGTGAAGTCAGCAGGCTCAGGCATCTCAGCGTGTCCCCAGAAATGCACTTACTATCCTTAGGGAAAAGCAGTGAATTCTCAGACTGGGAACGGGCTGCAATGAACTATGGGGCTGCTGTGATCAGACAGAACAAGTAGTCCTGGCACCTGGAGCGTATTCCAATGACTTTGCATGGAAGACATGATCAATGGTTTTTTTCCAAAGATCTTGCTTTTAGGTAAATTTACTTTCCCATCATGAATGCCATGCTATCAGAAAGACAAATTAACTTAACATATGTGACTTAGTGCTCCTTTATGAATTACTTTCCAATTTTTTTTTTTTTCATTGCGGAGCACAGGCTCCAGACGCGCAGGCTCAGCGGCCATGGCTCACAGGCCCAGCCGCTCCGCGGCATGTGGGATCTTCCTGGACCGGGGCACGAACCCGTGTCCCCTGCATCGGCAGGCGGACTCTCAACCACTGCGCCACCAGGGACGCCCTCCAACTGTTTTTAATAGCATCTCTTTATCTCGAGCACAAGAAAACACAGTTGACCTTTAACAGCCTCTTATAAACAAACCCAACTGCAGTCCAGGTTTTCCACTTTCAGATCTTTATCTCGTGGCACCTTGAATCCAAACTCATCAGAATGCAGGTCCAGCTGTCTCTCTAATGGTACCTCTCCATTAATTAAGCACTCTGTACTTAACAGCTTGCATGCCAGCAGCTCTAAAGGATGAAAAGGCAGTTCTCCTTTAATCCACAAATATTTATTTTCTTTTGGGGAGACTGACTGGGAAAAAATTAAGTGTATAGGAGGATCACCAGCTTACAGAGAATGTGTGTATTGAGGTGGAAGTTTCCTGCCAAGTCACATCAGGTGCATTCAGTAAGCAGGAAGGCTGGCTCCTAATCCCTGCAATTATAAATTATGAAGTGCTGGTTAAACAAGCATCTCCCTCTGTCTGGGCTGAGGAATGTGTCTGTGTTCTCTGAGTACGTTAATGCGTGCATGTGAATGAGTTTACAGGGAGGAGTGAATATAACTCACATAGACTCGGACTCTGATATTTATGGGATCCTGTCTGCCCAGGGGCTGGGTCATGGCCTGCATAGTCTTATCCTGCCACAATGCATTATGGGACCCCCACCCCTTAGTCCATTTACATTTTTCCTTGTTTCTCAGACTCATTTATCACTGAACTGTACAGAAACTGTCCTGGAATAACAAAATAACAGGTTGGAAGTTGGACACAGCATTAGCTTTTTCAAAATATTTTCTTAAAATACAGGAGGAGTTTGTGTGTGTGTGGTGGGATATTAGAAAATACAGGTTAGCAAAACTAAGGGAATAAAAGGATCATACTGCAAATATCTAGAGACTGAACAGTCAGTACCTTAGTGTATATCTTTCTGGATCATTTTTTTGTCTTTTGGAATACACACACACACATATTCTTAGTTAACAATATCTATTTTTCCACTTCAGTGTTATCTTCATCTCATCAAGTACAAGGCCATATTCACATTTTTATAATTGTCTCAAAAAGATCTTTTATATCTGGTTTGCCCATACTAGGATCCAATCCAGAACCATACATTGTCTTTAACTGTTATATCTCCTAGGTCTTTTTCAACCTAGCCCGGTACATCTTTCCATGCACTAATGTGTTAGAGTGGGCTAGTTGTCCAGGACAAGATTCCATGGCTTAGTTTAGGGCATTAACTCCCCTCTGCTTCCAGCTGTGCTTGTGCAGGCCTAAAGCTTGTACAGCATGAGAGAAGGCCCTGGGCAAGAACACAGAAAGGTTCACCTAGCACCTGTCCACTCCAGCTGCAATGCAATCAGAGGTGGGCCAAGGTGATGTGATGTGGGCACCAGGAGCTAGAGCCCATGATACAAATTTGTCTGTACTTTTTTCCTCATTTTTCCTCCATGTAGTATTATTCATTTTGTTATTCTTTAGGAGAATTTCCTATAAACAAAAAGTTATCTAAGTCTAGATATAGTTAAATTAAGCATTTTTGGGAAAAGAATGGTTTGTTTATTCTTACTTACATATGCAAAGATGTACTAATATCTTTTATTTTATTTCCAAGAAATTAATTCTCAAACTTCTACTGAGCACCAGATATTGAGTGGGTGTTGATAAAATAACCCTGCCCTTAAGTTTAGCAAGTTTTGAAAAATAAAATATTGTGGTGCTGTGGGAGAATTTTATACGGAGTGCGCTGTTGGGTCAGAGGGGGGAAGTGATCAATTCTTTCAGAGGAATGAGGGAGGAGGTAGGAGAGAGAAAAGTCTTCATTAATGCACTGATGCTTGACTTGGGTTTTCAAAGGTGACTAGACGAGGAGGAACATGTTTTAGGTTGAGTTATTTTGGGAGCAAGTGTTACATCGGCAGCAAGGGTTATAGGCAGGAAAAAGGAAAACTTGCTTGGGAAACTGAAAGTCATTCTGTATGACTGGCAAGTGGGTATAAAGGGGTAAAGCCAGAGTTGGAAAAAGAAGAAGGGACAGATCATGGAGACCTTGTATGTTAGACTAGATATTATATTCACTACTGATTTTACATGTAACATTCCTGGCAGGAACACAGATGCTCAGATGTGTTCAAAATTGTTAATTTGGGAGTATACAAAACTGTGATGCATAAAATCCAATAACCTTTTGTAGAAGGCAACTGCAGGGGGTCATCACAATTTAGTTAGTGAAGACTCTAATGCATACCTTCTCCTTGATTTGCAAAATGCAGCTATGCAGTAACTTCTTCTTGGGTCATGGAATTGCATTAGACATTAAATGTGTGAAATAGAAACAACTTAGGAGAAGGACTGATGAGAAGTAGAATTGGGGTCTCCTAGGCCTCTGTTTGCAAGAGTTGATAGGCATGAGAGGAAGTAGACTACAGGAAAGTGGGAAACAGGAATGGAGGGGTCCAAGCCAGGTCTATTGTCTCTGGTGGCGCAGTTCTAGAGCCTCATGTCAAGTCCCATAAAGACGGACTACAGGCCAAGATTGACATAGCTGTTCCATGAGGTATTGTGAGGCAAGGGGCATGGGCAGAGTTCCTTTGGTACCCAGAGGCTGAAAGCCAGCATGGTTGGCAAGAAGAGCATTCTTCTACTTCCTCAGGAACACAGGACCACACTAGATCCTTGAAGTTTGGGAAGATCGGGAGATTCTCCCCTTGACAGAGACATTCAAGTTCCTGTAGTAAATATGACTGGTAGGACAGCATCTCCAAGTGCCTTTGCTGGTAGTAGTTACAAAGGAGAAGGCTGGAGCGAAAGCTGCAATATAACTCTGGCTGGAACTGACCACTTGGTATGGGAGCACTTTAGGGTGGCCCTCTGGAGATTCCCCATAAGAATTAGACGAGACTTTACAGGGGACAGTATAAGTGGATGGAGTCAGTGTCATTGAAATTAATGTTAACCTAACAATAGATATTCTGAGTCCCATTTGTTTCCACAATGGGTGAGGCCTGGAAAATTTGGGTTACAAATAAATAATGCTAGACCAGGAGCATGCATGGTTGGGTGGTGTGGTTCAGGACCCTCAGCTATACCTGAAAGCCTCCCTTGTCTGTGTTTATGGCACCGTCGTGATGGTGTCCAACTTGTGGTCATATCCTCCTAAAATGTGTATTACTATTATGGATTACACTGTGAAGGTTAGAAGCACTTCAAACGTGAGACATAATCATGATAAGAGTCAGTCCTATTGCTCTGTCCACCCTTTGTTGGCTAGCTTATCTCATGCAAGGGTTGATCACTGCAAGGGAAAGAGGCCGTATATTCAACCCCTTCTGTCAAAGTGAAGAGATTTATCTGAGTACAAGTAATGAAAGCAGGCAGAGAGAGGGGAAATATGGCCAGGAATCAGCTACACTTGATGAGACAGTGATGTCTGGAGGAGTCGGTGACAAAAAGGAGAAAAATCAGAGACGGGTCACTGAGCACAGCCAGCAGCACCTCCAGGTGAAGTATGATGCTACAGGTCACAGAGTGCTGCCTTCCTAACTGGGCTATGTAGGGCACTCATGAACAAGCAGATTTATTGTACTGTCACTGGTGCATCATTGAGCAGAGAAGATGTAGGGAACTGTGGGTAATAGGTTTTTGCTTTCTCTCCGATGGAAGCCTCCTTTATCTCAGCAGGCAGAGGCAGAGCAAATTGGAATTTATACATACATTATGTTCCTATCCTTCCACGTTTTGTTATAGTATGTTTGACTTCTGTTGTTACAAAAATAATGGGATAAAAATAACACAAACTACATCATATGTAATGACTAACTTTTACCGTTTGTCTTTTCTGCTATTCCTATATTTCTATGCAGAATCTACCAATATTTATAACATTTTAAATAACTGTGAGGGAATAATCAAATACACCTGGGGTTTCCTTTTTTGAGGATTAAAAGAGGGAGAGAGCCAATTGTGACAACATGGATGGACTTGAGGGCATTATGCTAAGTGACCTAAGTTAGACAGAGAAAGACAATACTGCATGATGTCACTGATATGTGGAATCTAAAAATGAATAAACATATCAAAAAACCCCCAAACTGCTAGGTGGTTGCCAGAGGCGGGTGTGGGTGAAATTGGTGAAGGTGGTCAAAAGATACAAACTTCCAGTTACAAAATAAATAAGTCCTGGGCATGTAATATACAGCATGATGACTATAGTCAACAATACTGTACTTTGAAAATTATATTTGAAAATTGCTAAGAGTTCTAAAAGTTCTCATCACAAGAACAATATGGAGGTTCCTTAAAAAACTAAAAATAGAACTACCACTTGACCCAGCAATCCCACTACTGGACATATACCCAGAGAAAATCATAATTCAAAGAGTCATGTACCACAATGTTCACTGCAGCTCTATTTACAATAGCCAGGACGCGGAAGCAACCTAAGTATCCATTGACAGATGAATGGCTAAAGATGTGGCACATATATACAATGGGACATTACTCGGCCATAAAAAGAAACAAAATTGAGTTATTTGTAGTAAGGTGGATGGACCTAGAGCCTGTCATACAGAGTGAAGTAAGTCAGAAAGAGAAAAATAAATACCGTATGCTAACACATATATATGGAATCTAAAAAAAAAAATGGTTCTGATGAACCTAGGGGCAGGACAGGAATAAAGACGCAGAGGTAGAGAATGGACTTGGGGACACAGGGAGGGGAAAGCATAAGCTGGGACGAAGTGAAAGAGTGGCATGGACATATATACACTATCAAATGTAAAATAGATAGCTAGTGGGAAGCAGCCGCACCGCACAGGGACATCACTCGGTGCTTTGTGACCTAGACGGGTGCGATAGGGAGGGTGGGAGGGAGGCACAAGAGGGAGGGGGATATGGGGATATATGTATACATACAGCTGATTCACTTTGTTATACAGCAGAAACTAACATTACATTGTTAAGCAATTATACTCCAATAAAGATGTTAAAAAAAAAGTTCTCATCACAAGAAGAAAACGTGTGTAATTCTGTGTGGTGATGGATGTTAACTAGACTTATTGTGGTGATCATTTTGCAATATATATAAATATCAAATCATTATACTGTACACCTGAAGTGAATATGTTATATGTCAATTATACCCCAATTTAAAAAAAAAGGAGGGAAGGAGCTTAACGAGATGGAGGGGGTGTGTTCACGGACACTGTTGGTGGCAAAGTCACTTGGTGCACTGCTTTGGGGGAGCAGTTTACATTTAAAACATGATTTTCCTTTAATCCAGCAATTTCACTACTAGAAAGTTTTCCCTACAGATATACTCATACAAATGTGCAAAGACAGATGCAAAGATGATCAGAGAAGCACACTTCAGAAGTAAAAAAAAAAAAAATGGAAACAACCTATATGTTGGTCAGTAGGGGATTTGAGTAAATGAATTACAATGCAACCTCATGATGAAATTACTCAACATTAAAATGAGTACTGTGTGTTGGAAAAGCCAGCTGTAGAATAGTTTGTGGAGTATGACTCCATTTGAAAAGTGTGTGTATATGCCTAGAATATATTTGGAAAGGAATGAACACTCTGAACAATCATTGTGGAAAATGTGACGGATGGGCATTTGCAGAAGTGGAAGTTAGATACTGTTGTACAAAAAATACTATATAACCAGCATCTTTTACTTATGTAAATTTTAAATGCACTTGAAAGTAAAAAACAAAAGGGAATATAATTTCAGGATTTTTTTAACACAACCTGCCTCAAGATAGGTGGGAGCCCCAAATGACAAATCCAGGTACGTCCCTATAGTGTGATCTTATTTTACATATCCCTCCTCAATGGGGTTTCTCCTCCCTCTTTTTAATTTCAGTATAATTTTTAGCAACTGCAAAATATGTCAAGGAAAAGCGAAAAATAAATTGAGTAGAAGTGGTTGTGTGGAATTATGAGAAAACACCTAGAAATGGTAGGAAAAAATCCTTGTGGACAGCCATCAGCCAAGAGGAAGGCACTGTCTACTCAAGGTTATTTCAACATTAAATTCTCAGGAAGCTGAGACTGGAGTTCTTCCTAATTCTTTTCCTGTGTAAATCTTGCAGGTGAGGGGAGCCAGCATGTTTCAGACGGAGGGCGCCCCCAGTTCTCCGCAGGAATTTGAGCTGAGAGACCACCACATCCTGAGGTGTCACCTGCCATTTGGTATTACCTGTAAAGAAAACCCGTGCACAAAGCCTATACCTCACTAGCTAAACTGAACTTTGATAAAATGTCCATTTTATTAAATTGACCACAATTCTACTCCATAGGCATCAGTGAGCACTTTCTGTGTCTCAGGCCCTGCTAGACGCTGGGGATATAAAGATGAAAGTGCATGTTCTTACGGAGTTTACAATCTAGTTGGAGAAGTAAATATATGACACAGAAATTACAATTTAGCATGTTAGCTGCAATGAAGTGAGTAGGTTTAAGGTATAGTCACCAGGAAACACACACACACTGATATTTATAACTGAGAAATACATGCCCACTTTAGCTTCTTAATTCAGCTGAAGGAATCTACCACACAGACATCATCCTAAGCTCTTCTCAGGACAAACTCAACAGTGTTGTAAAATCACAAACTAATTGTGGGGACAATGGTTTGGGGAAAAAATAAACCATGATATAATTTTGTGACTGCCCATTTATGAAATGCATCCTATATTCATTCTTGAGAGGTTCCCTACTTCTCCAATTAACATTGCAATAAAAATTAGGGTCCTCTTTAGTTTTCCAAATCTGTTCATTGAGAAAAAGAATTTTTCCTTCTAAATATGGTACAAGAAATAAACAATTAGATTTGGATTATTCACAAAAACTTATTAGGAAATTCTAAAGCAAAACGTAGCAGCTAGCAAAGAGTAAACAAGAGCGCTCTTGACATCCTCAACAAACAGTAAATTTTTCCTTTCCATCCTAAGATCTTCCACACTTGTCAATTCCATTTGCTTTTAATTATGCCACGAGTAAGTCATATGGAAAAACAATAGATCTGTGTATGCTAATTATGTTTTGAAAGACAAATAGATCCAGCAGATTTAACTGAACAGAATAAATCTGTGTGCATTCTTTATTTTTGTTTGGCTGTCTGTTTTAACAAACACTATCCAGATTTACTTTAGCAGTAGTGTAAAAAGAGAGCAAAAGAAACTCCATAGGTAAATATAGGATTATGTTCAACTAAAATAATGGAATTAAAAATAAAGAGCCCAAAAGTTGTAAAATATTTTTTTGTTCTCTAATTTGATATTAGGGGCCCTTTAGAATTTGAACTCTTTCTGGCTTTCCAGAAGGCTTTGGAGTTTGCCTCCCACCATCTGCTGGATGGTATTAAGGTTTGCACGTGCACTAGGAAGAGATCTGGAAAGACATCCAGATTCTCATGTAATGTCTCTTATGCTACTGACCAAGGCAGAGTACCCTTTTCTGGCCTATAGCATTTTTCTGTGAATATGTTTTATCTTCCATTTTCACTGCCAGAAAGATGGACAGATTAGGCAAATTCCATTTATATTTTCAAATCTGATGTGTATAAAATATGGCCTTTGCCAACAGATGAGATTATGGGACAGTGAGTGGAAGCAGAGACCTGATCCTCCCCATCACATGCTTGTTTGAAGGGTTATGTCCTTAAGCAAGGGGCAAAGAAAAAAAAAGAAGTCTGATAAGCTGATATACTAAAGTCTTATTTTATTTTATTTTTCTGTATTCTATCAAATATCTTATAAATCAGGATGTTTACATTAGTTTTATTCTGACAAATGAACTCTGTGATATAACAATAGGGTATAGAAAAAAGGAATTGATAAAATAATATTTAAAATATTAGGTTTATGGAAAGATCATCATTTGAAATTGTGATTGATACTTTATTATTCTAGGATAACTAGGCTGACTTTGAAATCAAATCACTGTCTAAACACCTTATGAAATTCTATCACAAAGTGGTATAAATTCAAAGATTATTTCATCATTACAGACAGACAAAAACAAATAAGTAAAGCTGCAGAAAAAATGCCCAAAGGACATTTTCTCATTGCATGAACATTGTGAGGTCTTATTGGTCATGGGTTAACTATTTGGTGTATTTTAGATTTTGAAATTGGTGGAGCGTTCCCATGGGAAACAATATAGCCATTATTTTCATGGTAAAGATTTGTCCATCATCTCTATCTTTACCCTTTTGCCGTTATGCATGCATTATGCTGATTGTGGCAGTGTTACCTGTATTTTTAACTGTACTTTAAGCCTAAAAACTTGTAATACTTCCCATTTAGCCAACCAGCCCTACTTTAACAAGTTAGGAAGAGAAATACATTTGAAACACCGAGTCCTTGTTGTACAAATTGTGGGGTTTCATGGAAAACACCAAGCCAAATAGAAAGCCAGCATTTTATTCTTTTATGTATAGAATAAAAGTTCCGTGGGATTGCAGCATAGGGGAGTGCAAAGGTCTAGAGACGAGGGACTTAACAGAACTGACAGCTTGCTGTAGTCTTGTTATGCAAGATCAGTTGCTCAAAAACAGATCTGATAAATCTCACATTTATTTCTTGTCTGTCACTGAGGTTGGCCACTCTAACAGATGCAGATGACAAGAGGAAGGGAACTGTAACAAAATAGAGCCTTGCATCTCAGGGAAACCTCTGTCACTGCCCTTTTCATTTAAGCTCAGCACTGTGTCCCATTAGAGAAATCTTCCAAACACCTCTTTATCTCTGAGCTGAGTTGATCCAGAAAAGACCGAGTACCATGAGACTTGGGGAAAACAGAATGTGCGTGAATAACTATGGGTGCAAACTCTTGAATGAGGCCACTTCTAAAAGACATTTGTTTTTACAAGAGCCCCTAAATTATTTAGGAGAGTAATAACAATGGAAGTATAGGAAATAAATTCCATCATCATTATGAAAACAGCTGCCATTGGCAACTTTTAATATATAGTCATGGTACCTGAGAAAGTTCTTTATTTGTGCCAACAAATGATGGGAATGAAAATCTGTCCCTTCCTTCACCAGATATGTACAGTATGTCCTCATTATTTATATATTTTGTATTTGTGAATGTTGGGGAACATGGAAATCTATATTTTTAACAAGCTTCCCAGGTGATCTCCAAAAGCAGAAGCTTACCCACTGGCAAGCTGTGGTCAAATGGGAGCATGGACATAGACTCCTTTTACTTTCCCTATCCCTCGCTTCAGAGGTAAACACTTTTAATGTCTGGGGTTTGCTCAATCTGTCAACCTCAGAGGCAGAAAATAGGCAAAACACTGGGAGGTGCTCTTCTTGGGAGTCATTATAGATACTGTGGAGCTCATCTTTGGGAAGTCCTAGAAGAGTAGGTATGAAGCTGCATTTAGTCCCCAACTACTCCAGTCTGCTCTATCTGACCTTGGATCATGGTCTTTATATCTCCAACGCTCTGCTTCTTAAAGACAAATGGGGAATGATCCTAACACAGTAGTTCACCCATCACCCCTTACATGACTCTCCAAAATTTTCCCTCTAGCCTTCATCTCTAGCCTCCTCTTTTATCACTTTCTGCTCACTTACTTTGCTCCATATGCATGGGTCTGCTAATTTGCCCTTGAACAAGGGAAACTATTCCTGTCACAGTGTCTTTGCACTTGCACTTCCCTGGATCTTCACATGTTGGTGAGAGATCTCATTTGATTTAGCTCTTCACTCATGTGTTACTACATAAGAGGTCTTCTCTGGATGCTCAATCACTCTCCTATAATCCTGTTTTATCCTTTAAAAAAAAATCCCACTCATTGATACTTGACATTATATTATATGGTTATTTTTTAAATTGTCTTCACCCCAATACTCCTCCTCAGAATGTAGACCTCATGAGGATGGAGACTTTGTCTTGTTCATCTCTGTATTTTCTGCCTACTATGAAAACGCTTGGCACATGTGAGTTCTCAATAAAATGGCAGACTGACTGAACAAATATTTGTCCATAAAGGGGTCTTTAGAAATCCTCTGGCCCCACTATCATTGCCATTCACCTAGTAAAGGGAATCCAAAATTTGATTGAACAATAGTTACTTTATGTTGCATTAATATATGCTTATATTTAGAATATGTTAAAATTAATATCAAGATATTAACACAGAACAAAGACAATGCAAAGCACTTATGTGAATGCTTCCTGGGAAAATATTTTTCCTGTTACAGAAGGGTCTAGAAGAGTGCATATTAACTCGACATGTACATCCGGGGGTTGGGGGTGCTTTGAATGGTCATAGGGTATTTCAGGATGCAGGAACAGCATGAACAAAAGCAAGGCATATTTTTGGAAACTGGGAGTAATTACAGGTGACTAAAGATGAGGGCACATGGAGGGATGTGGACAGAAATGAGGGTAGAAAGATAAAGCTAAGTTGCAAATAGCTTTGTCTATTATGTAAAATACTCCACACTCAATTTTATTTGGAAGAAATGGGAAAAAATTAAAGGCTTTTAAATGAAGAAATAACATAATCATGTCTGTGTTTTAACAACATAATACCAGAGG
This sequence comes from Lagenorhynchus albirostris, assembly GCF_949774975.1. NCBI lineage: Eukaryota > Metazoa > Chordata > Mammalia > Artiodactyla > Delphinidae > Lagenorhynchus > Lagenorhynchus albirostris. Next base: position 63,980,934 of record NC_083102.1, read on the forward strand.
TGAATGGCATGTGGAGTAGAACAATTCTGTTGTAATTAATGAGGAGAGTTAGGTGGAGTCAGGGAAATATGGAAGAGTGTGGGGTGGTGACCAGGAGGGAGGGAAAAGAAGAAATTTTCCTGAAGTAGAATCAGTAGGATTTGGGATAGTTTTGAGTGTAAATAGAATAGCCGTGAGCAACCCACTTAATAGTACCATCCTTTCCTTTGGGTGTTGGGTGGGTGTATAACCCTAGTAAACAAAAAAATGCTTCAGAATGATCAAAGAAAGGGAAAACCATAGTCTCTAGTGTTGAGGAATAAACAGTGAGAATACAGGAAACTAATTGTTAATGCATCAGACCATTTAGGATTTATTGCCACAAGATTTGGAATTATTCAGATACCTGGTAGGTTTCTCTGAGAGAGTTGTATAATAAAATGAATACAGAGCAGAGATTTAAAGTAAGAAGTCAGAAGGTAATTAACTTGAAAACAACAAGACTTGAAACAAATAACCAACAGGAAAAACTGATTTAAAATATGCACTTACATTAACTAACAATATACCTATTCCACCTTCATTAAGATAATTGTTACAAATACCTCCTTTGAGCCATCCAGAAAGCGGATTATGGTTTTCCTGTAACTCACTCAGATGTAACAATAGAATTGAGCAGTCATTCCCAGGCACTTAAAAAAATGAAAAAGGAACAGAGACTTATTTGGTAAGTGGCAAGGGGCCAAGTGGAAATAGTGGAGCAATTACCCACCCTCATCTATTCCCTGTCCCATGACCAGACAAGCTCTCATCCGGGGCACCTTCTGCTGGAATGCATGAGACTGGTGAAAGATGCAGGGGTTTTGGGTTTTTTTCTGACCCAAAATTTTTTTCTCAACCACACTGAAAAAATGTTGACTCATATTGAAGCAATTTAGAAACATACTCAGGCACAAAATGGAAATAGATTACATTAAGTTTAATATTTGTTACTAGGGTACCTGCTAAAAATAACATCGCAAAGTTTTATACTTCCTTAAAAGGGTTTTAAAAGCTGTCACATGTATTGTATCTACTTATCTTTTCTTTAACTTTTTATTTTATATTGGAGTATAGTTGATAAAACAACATTGTGTTAGTTTTAGGTGTACAGTAAAGTGATTCAGTCATACATATACATGTATCTATTCTTTTTCATATTATTTTCCCATTTAGGTTGTTACATAATATTGAGCAGAGTTCCCAAAGGATTAAACACGTAAATATGAGACCAGACACTATAAAACTCCTAGAGGAAAACATAGGCAGAACACTCTCTGACATAAATCGCAGCAGTATCTTTTTTGATCTATCTCCCAGAGTAATGGAAATAAAAACAAAAATAAACAAATGGGACCTAATTAAACTCAAAAGCTTTTGCACAGCAAAAGAAACCATAAACAAAATGAAAAGACAACCCACAGAATGGGAGAAAATATTTGCATATGATGTGACCGACAAGGGATTGGTCTCCAAAATTTACAAACAACACATGTGGCTTAATGTCACCAAAATAAACAACCCAATCAAAAACTGGGCAGAAGACCTAAACAGACTTTTCTCCAAAGAAGACATACAGATGGCCAAGAGGCACATGAAAAGATGTTCAACATCACCAGTTATTAGAGAAATGCAAATCAAAACGACAATGAGATATAACCTCACACCAGTCACAAAGTCTGTCATCAAAAAATCCACAAACAATAAATGCTGGAGAGGGTGTGGAGAAAAAGCAACCCTCCTACACCGTTGGTGGGAATGTAAATTGGTGCAGCCACTATGGAGGACATTGTGGAGGTTCCTCAAAGATGCAGGTTTAATGGCACCTCCTTGACTGAGACTTGGTAATGGCAGGTCCTCTTACCAAGGATCCTATTCATGAGGCAAAGGGAGGGGCACAGAGCAGCAGAGCTGGGCTTCTAGGCACAGGTATATAGCATGTCAACTGTAACAACCTTGGTCTGTGATCTCAAAAGCTCCCCTTCTCAGAGATATGAGTTTATCACTCAATGATTATGCACTCTGAAGAACTACTCAGAAAAGTAAGGGCTCAACTGATTTCTCTTACTTATGGGTACAAACTTCAGTGAGACTTAGGCACTTTGTACTCATGATTTTTCATGGCTAGGTTGTACTCATCATTTCAAAAGTATCTCAAATTCACCATAAATTTTAAACAGAAACAAACTCAATATCCAGTAATAATATATCCAATATGGTTTTTCTTGCCTTTTATAATGAAATAACTCTCCATAATTAGGGTAATCTCAAATTTTCTCATCCCCCCCAGATAGATTGTCACAAATCTTGGGAAATCCAGTGTTCAACTATTAATTATTGCTTGCATTTTTGGATGGCCAAACACAATATATGAAGTGACTAGCTGGAATCTTCAACTTCAGTATTCATATACAAATTTTCTCAGAAAACTTTGTTGTTCATCTCACCTGACCTTCACAAAGTACATGTGTGCTCAATTAGCTCTTAGGTTCCGTGATTTCCTAGCCAGTCTCATTCATCTTTGACTTCATAAAATATATGCTCAAGATGCCATATAGCAATCAAATAAGTATTCAGGAATTGCTCTTTTTTTTTTTTTGAGAGAACACACTAAGTATGCACTTTATTCAGCTTAAGGATTTCATATGAAAACTCTAAGAATATAATACAATTCCAACATAAGCAAATCCATATGAAGGTCTGCATTATGACTAATATTATTTAGAGGTAATATTTTAAAGTGAGAAAATTTTTTTTCAAATTCAAGCAGATTTAATTGTGGGTGATAAAGCACACAGACACAAAAAAAGGTGACTTAGATTTAAGGCACACAAAATGGCTAATGTACTCTTAGCAAAAGTAACAGGTAGAATTCTCTCCAGTGCTTTTGGTCAAGTTTCTTTCCATGGTGAGCCCACATTGCTACATTCCAGAAACAAATGGCAAAACAAGCCAGCTAGTTGTCCATTGCACGGAAATACCAGGTTTTTATTATATCATAAACAAAATGGTGGTCAAGGAGGAGTTCATAAAAATGCTTTAGCCCTTAAGTGAAAGACAACAGGCAGAGTAGGAATTGCTCTTCTTTATTTCTTGGTTTTATAAATAAGCTTTTATGTCTTTTCTAGTCTGGTACATTAGTCAGTCATCTGTGGGTAGCCTCAGAAACAGAAAAATCTTCTACCTACATATACATATATGAGCATATCCATCATTTCTTATTTTCATAAAGATCCACTTCATAATTTAGAGAGTCCCTGTGACTATTATTGCTAGCAGTATTCCAATTGGAATATTTGTTTTGAAATGATATAGGAAGATTATTCTGAAGGCTTGGAGATCATGGGATTAACTGTAGAACTATGGCTTCGAAAAATAAAGAACTGAGGTCAGTAGGATAATGGGATCTACCTGGGGTCTGAGCATACTGCTAAGTCTGAATCATTTTATAAATGATTCAATTGCTAGAAGTCTTGCATTAAATAGAATTTAGAACAATAAACATTGTGTGCAAAGGATAAAGTGGGATAAAGTCCATATACTACCACAGGAAGCTTATTGTCCAATATGGGCAACAGACTTCAATACATCACACTCTAGTAAAATGCATTACATGGTGATTATCCCCAAATGAGGGATAAACAGGGTGCTATGAAAAGGTAATCATTCTTAACAATGTAATTAGGAAACACTTTATGGAGGAGATGGCATTGGAACAAGGCTTTAAAGACAAGGGAATAAGAACTAAGGCTGGGCTCCCCTGGTGGCGCAGTGGTTGAGAGTCCCCCTGCCGACGCAGGGGACACGGGTTCGTGACCCGGTCCGGGAAGACCCCACGTGCCACAGAGCGGCTAGGCCCGTGAGCCACGGCCGCTGAGCCTGTGCGTCCGGAGCCTGTGCTCCGCAATGGGAGAGGCCACAACAGTGAGAGGCCCGCGTACCGCAAAAAAAAAAAAAAAAGAACTAAGGCTGATGGAACAGCTCAACTGTCATATCCAGGTCAGAGATAATGAAGGGCTAAAAGAGGCCACAGGGAATTGAGAAATCGAAAGTGTGTTCCGGGAATGGCCTATAGTTGTATGGGGCTGGTGTGGGGGGTATCTGTGATTATACTTTCCATCCTACTTGAGAGAAAATCAGAAGCCACTTCTATATGCCAAGGATGGCAAACATAGGACCAAAAGCATGATTTTAGGTAATTCTATTTAACTTTGCATTTTACAGTTGCATATGTCAGTCCAGATTTAAGGCACACAAAAAGGCTAATGTACTTTTAGCCTTTAGCCTTTAGGCTAATGTAGGTCTACTGATGATACTGAATAATTTTCTAGTCCCCAGTGATACTGTGAGAAGGTATAGTTTCACATAATTGCATGGCATCCATTATGAACATTTATTTCCTTCAAATTTTTTAATTGAGTGGCTGTTAATTGCTCTCCTCACACCATGGTCCCAGGAATAATCACTGGTGGTTGTTCTCACTCATCAATAATGCTCACTGTGCTGCAGTAAATTCATCCATGAATATTTTCTGAAAAACTTTATTAAGTTTCTCTTATTGTATTGGAAAGAGCAGCCCCAAGAACAGACCTTTTGTCTGAAGTGTAATCATTAATTTTGCCCTTCTTGCTGAGTATCTCTGATTCTTGCTTTGTAAATTGCCTATATTATCCTAGATTTAACCATAGTCTGAGATGACATTTACAGGAGCAATGTCCACATTTACAGGGCTCCATGCACTTCCAATATACTCTGTGTAAGAATGATGGTATGGAGGGTAATCCCTTACTCATGGAGAGAAATCAGGTTCTGTTTCATAAATAAATTCCACTCCCACATCAGTGGGAGTGGAAGCAGAAAATAGAAGTATTCTTCAACAAGGCCATATAGCCATTATGACACAGTGTCAAGGAACAGAACAAATTCAGGGGACTGCCAGTAGGACATTGCCTCAGGGTAAAGACTGTGCTTGTAAGTCCCTTTGCTAAGACATTTGAAATGATTAGGGTACCCACTAGATCCTTTTACTTGGACAAAAGAGTTCCCACAAAGATTAAGGTCTTGGTTCTGTAGAAGCCAGAAACCTCTGAAGTATCTGTAATTGAGTCTCTAGAGAGAGGCATATCTCAAAAAGAATCTTGGGTGTCACATACTAATATTTTGGTGCAAAAATGTTTGGAACTTGCAACATTTTTAAAAGAGCCATCTTGGAAAAATCATTACCAGCCTGAACTAAAAGACTGAAATCATTTGAGATATAAAAAGGTCTTGCAACTCCCATCTTTCCTCAGGCAGGAATCAGTCTGGGAAAAGTACTCACTTTTCTAATTAGAGTTCTTACTACTTTTATTCCATTCCTGTTCTACCTCTGTATGTTGGATGTGTGCTGGGCAGATAACCTGTCTTTTTATTATGAGGCCTCTGGATGAAGAAGAGCTACATTTAGACCTAATGTAGATCATAAGGTCCTGGACTTTGAACCTGATGCTGTGACTAGATGAGACTTTTGAGGTTTTGTACATGAGAAGAATATTAATATAAAAAGGAAAGTTGATAGTAATAGTTTGTGCGATTGCTCAGGAAAAACTCCTATCTCCTTCCCACAGCCTGATTGATGCTAGGCTTGGCCACGTGTTTTGCATTAGCTAGTGGGATGTTGGTAGACATTATATAACCAAATGCTTGAAATGTGCTTGTGTGGTGGTGCTTCTGTCAGTGCCATAAGAAAAACATGTCCCGGGGAGGCTGCTCGTCCCAGGAGGAGGGAGATGTGTGGAACACAGCTTGCTCAGCTTCCCTGCACACCTGCAGCTTCAAGATGTCACCTTAGTCAACTCCAGACATATGAGTATGAGAATGAAAACTTACTGCTGTCATGCCACTGAATCTGGGGGATATTTGTTATACATCAATAGCTAACTGATATAATGCTATATCCTCGGCACTGAGCTCAGCACTTCATCATTTATCTGCCTTGTGAGCTGTATTATTAGCTTCATTTTGCAGGAAACTGTAGTTTAGAGAAGCTCAGTAACAGAGTGTAGCCGATAGCCTGTCCTAATTATAAATCTTTTCTTGTTAACCCTATCAATACCTTTCAATGTTTTGGAAAATTCAGGTTTGATCCTTTTCTCCCACTTCCCCTGACCCTGCTTGTAAAGAATCCCTGCTTTCGGATGAACATACTCAGTGGGCAGGACAAGAAGGCTTTCTCTCTGCTTACTGCTGTTTTTGCCCTAAGCAGAGATGACACTAACCAGGGCTGACCATGGTCCCAATGGTGAAGCTGGCAAAAGTTGATCTGAGGCCTTGTAATCACCCCCACTTTATGTTGCTATTTCTTTTTCCAGTGAACTGTACTACTACCTTTCAAGTACATTTTTTGAGTCCTTATGAAAAAAAAAAGAGGATTTGAAATATTTACTTGGTGAAAGAAACTCATCAGTACTGTGTGGTCCTGATCCTAGTTGCTTGGATTTTAAGCTTCTTACCTCTAAATGAAGATGTGAGGGCTGGAGAGAACCTCGTTAGCCCTGAAATACTGTCATAAGTCAGTTTAGCTCTGAAGGGCAGGAAGGAAAGAGAAGAATGGTAGACAGGAGGTTAAAAGAAAGAAAGAACAAAATGTAGATTTGAGCTCACTTTAAGTGCTGGACACTTTACATGTGTTCTGCTGTAGCATATAGCCCACCTGGACAGAAACCGCCCTACTGAAGACATGTCATGTGGTGCCCCATACCCCTTTCATCTTCTTTTGTGTTCCTGGACCCAATTCCAGCGTGTGTGCAGAGTGCTTCCCACATAATACCAAGCAGTTCTAGAACACCAACAGGGTGTCTGAGAACTCAAATCTGAGCCTATCTGTGGGTGAAGACCAAATATATATTTATTATAAATCACAATGTTGCAATCTCCTCTGAAAAGTTGAACCCTGGCTGAAATAGCCAGGTAGGGGTCTTTCTCTAGCAACCCTTCTCACCAGTAGAAATGACTTACAATTCTTGGAAAAAAGTCCCTTTAATTTTTTTTTTAGCAAACTATGTCTTATATTGAGTGGATTTTACTTTTAAATTTGTAGGTTTTTCTCCACTAATGAAACTGATACTAGTCAAGGAAAAAATTTCCCCAAACCTCACTTGGGACAGAATCTTTTTATGCAATGTAATTCATGACTTCCTTCTGGGAAGATATTAGCATGGCTAATAAAGTACTAAGCAATTTTCTGATAAACTTTATGGGAATTAATGGGGCTAAAATTTGTTCTTGGAAAACTTGTCACCCATTCTTTCTAAAGAAGATCTTTTAGTGATCTTCTGCTCTTTTCTTTTTGTATTTGATCTAACAAAGGCTATTTAACATTTTTCTGTTTCTAAAAATGTCAGTACTAAGACTAAATCTTTCAATTAGCCTGCTGATTAAATTGGCCTTCTAACCGCAAAACTATAACCAAACACTTGCCTGTATGTGTAAACAGCAATATTATAACCAAACACGTATCTAAAACTAAATTTCTGATATCAAACAAAATGCTTTAGCATTTGTCTGGGCCCATTCTTCCTCTCATTCTGCTGCTTGAGGCTACCAATCCTCTTTGTGGTTCACCCTGTTCTTTTCACAGGCCAGTATCTTGGTGGGGATGGGAGCTGAATTCAGCCTTGGTGGACCCCACATTACATAATAAGATTTGCAAAATGCCTGGCATGGAACATCTACTCAATGTTGATTTCTTTCCTTATTTACTCTGCTGTTCCTTCCTTCCTTTTTCATTCCCTCTGTTCAGAGAAACCATTACGGTCAACTGGCTTTAGGGCAAGAAGATCCCCGCCCCCCCGCAAACATTAGTCTCTCATCCTCACTTTTTGCTCATAAATTTTCACAATTTCCACTCTAAGTACTGCCTTTATATTTTTAACAAGTCTGTTCTTTCAATATACTACATTAATCACAGAATGATTTACTTTCTCTCTGTGCGGCTGACCTTGCAGGTTGATCTTCATTGAACTTGAACGTGCATGTCCCTCTTCTGTGGCTGGGGGTTGAAACAGGTATGGGGATGAAACAGGTGTGATCATTTTGTTCCAATCCCTTCAACTCAAAGAGCAACTTCATGGCTGAGGTCAAGCTGAGCATAGAGCCCTCCCCGCCGGGCAGACACTTTCTGTCTGGCATCATTAAAGCCTATCCCTGACAGCAGAAGCCCAAGGTTGTCCTTTTCCCATTTCTTGCCCCCTGTGGTGTGTACAGGCTAAAAATCACAATCACTGCAGGAGATCTGAAACATGGGGACAAGTATCTTTATTTTGTAGAGGGGAAAGCGAATTCTCAAAGAGACTAGGCCACTTTTCCCAAGGTCATATGGCTAGTGAGTGTAGGAGGGGGATTCCCCATGCTGGCTGACCGTGGAGTCCGTGTGCTTTCGGTACACATGTCAGTACCTGCAATGCCAGACATGTTTCCTAAGACCGTGCTATACATGGTACCCGCTGTAGACCAGCATTACTGGCATCTTCTGGAAACTCGTTAGCAATACGGAATCTCACGTGCCACCCCAATACTGAATCAGAATCTTCATTTTTACTAAGATCCCCAGGTGATTTGTACACATATGAAAGTTTGGGAAGCACAGAGATAGGACATAATACGCAGTTACTAAATAAAGGCATAACGAGTATAAAAGTAATTTTAAAAATATGTAGGAAAAGTCAAGAAGTTCTGAAATCAGTCACCTGGGAGAGTGAAGAAGAGACCAAAAGAATGGATGGAAGGCAACATGCAAAGAGTAAAAGAGAAGAATTTCTCTGCATTAAATGTCAGACTGAATGGGCCCATTGAGGACTAAGTAGGGAAAAACAACAATATCAACTCATATCTAGATAAACGGAAGATGCATTTAGGATAAACTTAGGAAAAAACTGTTAAAACTTCCAGAGAGAAGAAACAGATTAACCAGGGAAGGAGAAGCAGAGATATTAGTTGCAAGAAGAAACTAGAATAATATAAAAAATCTGAAGGAAAATATATTTGAGCCTAGAATTTCATACCCAGTGAATCTATTATTCAAAGATCGGAGCAAAATAAATACATTTTCCAACACAAAAGTTGATTCACTTAGGATTCTTAGGGGCAGATCACGGAATTGTCTCTATCAAGTTTAAGCAGAAAAGGACTTATTAAACAATGCAGCCAGAGGCAGAAGCACTCACCCACACCACCAGATGGAGCCAGCAAAAGTCCATGACTGTGGCCATTTTCTGCTCAGTGCCCATGATGCTCAGATCTGGACATGAGGAACTCAGCTACAGCCCCCAGAGGAATCTGATGCCGTTAATATTGTGCTTCCCCAAAGACCAGCTCTCTCTGCACATGGCCTTCACTTGCAGGTGCACATTGCCATCTCTGAGCCTCATATGGGTGCATCTGCTTGGCAGAGCTGAGGTCCCATAGAGATACCTAGCTTCTGGGGGGATTGGAACCATAGTTTCCAAAAGAAAGACTCTGAAGAATAGGAAGGCAAGCTAGAAGAGGGGTTGAATCAGAGTTGAGTGAACCAGATTACAGTGACACTCAAAGGCTCAAAAGAGTTTATAATTAGTAAACACACTCTGAAATAATTATTCATATTCCAGAGCAAGAAAAATTTGAATCCAAGATGAAAAAAGAATTGCAAGAAGTATGGTGATAAAAGAAAATAGTGTTTAAAGTATGTTTAAATGTGTAAATAACTTAAAAAATAATTTGGGTCAAAAATTTCAATCTATATCAAAATATAAAATAGGGGTACATGGGTAGCAAGACAGTGGAAAAGAGTTCTTGCTATTATCTTGTTGGGTAGAAATTTTAATACTGATTAATTTGAGACATTTTTAAAATTATGTTTCAGAATGTGTGGATAATCACAAGGAGAATTAAAAACAGAATGTATAACTTTCAAACAAGTACAAGAAAAACAATACAAAGAAAACTAAATTAACCTCCCAAAAGATAGGTAGATTAAAAAAACTAGATCAATCCAGCAAAAGATCAATAACATTTTTCAAAAGACTAGAAATCTTGGGAATTGGATGCACAAAATGAGAAGGGAGGAATAAATCTAAACATATAAGGTAATCGAAGTAAATGCTAGTGTGTTGTGCCTATCTCTCAAAAGGCAGATTCCCAGATTTTAAAAACCATGCCAGGAAGTTTCAGAATAAAGGGATATTCAAAGAATTACAAGCAACTGGTCACAAAAAGAAAGTGTAATAATTGAAATAATAGACTAAATAAATTCAAGACAAAAAGTGCTAAACAGAGAAAAAAGATAGTTAATATTGATGAAAGGAATAATCAACCAAAAAGATCTAAATTTCTATTCTCCACATTGTTAAGTAATTACCTACCTAAGTCGTTACTTAAATTAGGAAGAATTTATAGAAAATTATAGCACTGAGGGCTCAAGTTAAAAAATGGAACTAATGTATAATATTGTAGATATACAATATTTTTTCTATTTAGAGGAATACAGAATCAGTGGCATACATGCAGAGCATGAAGGGAGCAAGAAAAGTCCTTAAAGCAAACAGAACAAGTTCATAAGTAGAGACTAACTATGCAGATTCTCAAACAAAAACGTTCAAACTGCAGCAGCTGATCTGGCCCAAGAAAACCAAGTCTCCCAGAAGAGATCAACATAACTTGAAGAGCATAGGAAGAAAAAGACTTCCTAGCTCCTAATCAGGAGCTAGAGGTTTATATAAAACTGCATTGTATGACATTTATACTGTACTTTCAGTATTTGTGCCTTAACTAATTAATTTATTTTACTTTATAGAATATGTATTTGGTTCATAATCTAAAATGTAGCTTCATTTTACTCAGTGGATAAAGCTATCAGTGAAATTGAATAGTATTTTTAATCCATCAGAATATTATTACCACTGATATGATCAAATAAAATATTCTTTCCACAAAGAGGGTTGTAGTGTAGCCAGTCTTGATTTTCTTTGTATTTGAAACCTCTTGTTTCACAAGTGTAGTTACCCACTCTGGTTGGGAGACAGACACTCAAAGGGTCAAGCTGGAATTTACAATCATTTTAGCAGTTTGGTATTTTGGTAGGAAAAATCATATTTTTCCCAAAGTCACCATGTTATACTCAGAAAATTCAGAAAGTGTTTTGGCCCTTGCTGTTCTCAGAGCATCTTCACCTGCACATCTTTGATAGAAGGAATTGGCTTGGTCAGCAGATCTTCCCTGGGACTTTTTCCCTTCATATTTACTGCTTAAAGTTCTGCCTCTTAGGGAGTCATTGTAATCAAGGGACACAATTTAGTATCTGCTAAAAATCAGAGCATAGTAAAAGTTTGCATTCTCAGTTCCTTCATCTGAGGACATCCATGTTTTCCAAGTCCCTTGTCAACTGTGACAAGTAGTGATTAAGAGGATGGACTTTAAAATAACATACACCAGCACTTAAATCCAGGCTCTGCTACTTAGTAGCTGTGTGAGCTTAAGCAAGTCATTTCCCTTCTCTGAGCCTCAGTTCTTGGTTTATAAGGTAGGCTTAATAGCAACAACCAATTTGCAGAATCAGATAATGAGACAATGAATGTAATGCATTTGACACAGTGTTGCAATAAATGATAACTATTATCAATACAATGAAATAGCTATAGATGTCCTTGGGAAAAAAGAAGTTAGCTGGGAGATCTCATAAATATCTTTATTGTTGTTTATCTGTTGGTGGTGAACATGGAGCATTAGGGATACAACACAAGAGAAGAGAAAATAAAATAGAGGATTAGGGAGGTAAGCTGGAGCCATTCACCTGTAAGGACCTTAGTATTGTTTGCATGTCTCATCATAGGTATTTTGACAATATGAAGCTAAAGCATTAATGATAGGCCTTCGGGGGCAGCAATTCCCATTGCAAAAACTTTTCCAAATGAGTTAACTCAATCATTTCCTATGAAGCAGGCACTCTTCTATACACTTGGGACATATCAATATATAAATTAAACCTGCTAGGTTAAATATTTATATATCAGAATGGTCACTGTCGCATAATTTATATAATGGGTCTGGCCTGAAGTACAGGTAAAAACAGAACTTTTATTTTTCAAATACAGTCTAATTTGATCATTTCTATGCCAGATTGGCAGCAAGTGCAGAAAATATATGGTGAGAAGGTGGGAGTCCCTCTTTCTTCTGAATTATGCAAGAAACACACAGATTCACTCAGTCCAAAAGAGCTTTACAGAGATTTTTCAGCTGCTATTGTTACTGCTGCTCTGCTGTGGCAATGCTGAAACCAACCCCTTCAGTGCAAAGTATCAAGTCACACAGCTGCCATGACTAGGACACCCGTGCTGGTTCAAATACATGTGCGTACCCAGTGGTTTTTTGGAAAAGGGAGCCCCGGTTTTCTGAGCATTATTCACAGAGAAGAGTACTCCATGTCTGAGAATTAATACAACTGATCTCTAGGCACTGGGATTACGGGTAGTTTCATTTTTTTCACTTTGCTTATCTGCAATTTCTAATTTTTCTTTAAGGACATGAATTACTTGCATTAGTTTTTCAAGTTAAGAAAAGCCTCTTTTTTTTTTTTTTTTTTTTTTTTTTGCGGTACGCGGGCCTCTCCCTGCTGTGGCCTCTCCCGTTGTGGAGCACAGGCTCCGGACACGCAGGCTCAGCGGCCATGGCTCACGGGCCCAGCCGCTCCGCGGCATGTGGGATCTTCCCGAACCGGGGCACGAACCTGTGACCCCTGCATCGGCAGGCAGACTCTCAACCACTGCGCCACCAGGGAAGCCCAAGAAAAGCCTCTTTTAAAGTGAACTTTATCAGTTGTATTCAATGTGAAATTCCTCTTCTAGAGCTGATTGAGAAAAGAAGATTAGGCATGGATATTCATTTAAAAATCATCAGATCAAACTTTTCCTTTATGCACTAGTCTTTTATTCAACAAATCATCTAGCACACGGGTTTTGTGACAGGGAGTCATGGATAGAAAAGAGACATGGCCCTACACTCATGTAGTTTACTGAGTTGTCACTAGATGCTGATGAAGCACGTGGGTCATTTTTGGTTGCTCTGGCAAAGTCAAATGCTGACCTTCTGCTCTGAATGTGGTGGTTCTGCCATTAGAAGCCTCCAAATGGCATACCTACCAGTCAAGCGTTAAAGAATCCTTGAACTTTCAGATAGGTGTTTCTACAGAGGTACAGAGCATGGTGAACAGATGCAGAGATGAGAGGCAGTTCCATCTGGGCTCCCATCCTGGTTCTGTCAGTGACTCCTATGTGACCTTGAACTAATTACTTAGTTCAGTCTTCATGGTTCAGTTTTCTTATCTTGGGGTAGGGACGCATAATAAATACTTATCTTGAAGTGGTGATGTAAACTACGTGGCACAATGTAGTTTTCCATCAAGTGTTAGTACCCACATTACTGATACCTGCATACCCCTGTTCATGTAAGGGCTGGATTGAACCCACCTCCTTCCTCCTCAAATCTTTCTCTGGTAGGTTTTGGGAAAACAGGACAGGAGCTATGTGAACTCCTGAGTTGGCGCATACCAAGCTTGCTTCTCTGCTGTCTCCTAACAATTGCTTTCCTTGCTGTCATCTCCAGAAAGCTTCACACACTGGGCACTCCTTCCCTTACTCCTCACAGCATCCTTAATGTAAGACTGATGTGTCCAACAGCTGTTTACTGATGATGTGAGTAACATAAGGGGAACCCAGCAACAGAGCAGAATCTGAATACATGACATTGCTCTTAAAAAAATTCCCAGGTCTCACGGGGATTAGGGATTTCTTGCTGTCATCTTTGTCTGTAGGTTCTTTTGCTGCCATGTTACCAGTCTTTTTGACTAAGACCCTTTTCCTGTCTCCCCAGATGCCTGGGAGTACATCTGATTTCTTTATTATAAAAAACAATTTGGTCTTCATCTAGATTAAGCTTCTGGTCTACTTTTGTATATCCAAAAAGAAACAAATGGCTTCTACTCAACAAAATAAACAATCTTTAAATCAATTCTTCATTTCTTCTAAAATGTGAAAGTTAAGGCAGAAATTCTCCTCTTTTTTAAGAGAATATTTCCCCTTCTGCTAAACTAGTTACTGCTGTTGTCATTTCTGCCACAATGAAGCTAGATTCTGAGAACAGGTGGCTTGAAAACAATTCAGTAGACTGGGTGTATTCCTCCAAAACTATTTCTCTAACTATACTTATGCTTTGAGGTGAAACTATAAACTCCTTAATTTAATTGAGCTTAAATGGTTGTTTCTCCAGTTATTTCTGTGTTGATTTTTGTCCAATGCCTTGCAGTGTTTTCACAAAAGAACTTCATAAAGTTGATTTGATTGATAACGTCCATAGGCCTCATAGGTACCAGGGCTGAAATAAAGCTAAAAGCAGAGCAGGAGCTCTGTTTCAGTGGTGGTAAGAGGAGTGAGGGATTACTTCAAATGGTATTGCCAAGATCATTTCAACGTCTTAAAAATAGCTGATATGGGCTTCCCTGGTGGCGGAGTGGTTGAGAGTCTGCCTGCTGATGCAGGGGACACAGGTTCGTGCCCCGGTCCGGGAGGATCCCACGTGCCACGGAGCGGCTGGGCCCGTGAGCCATGGCCGCTGAACCTGCGCGTCCAGAAACTGTGCTCCACAACGGGAGAGGCCACAACAGTGAGAGGCCCGCGTACCGCAAAAAAAAAAAAAAAAAAAAAAAGCTGATAAACGCCATAGAATAAAATATTGAAGTCCTCTGTTGAGTGACACCTGCTTGTCCAGATAGGGTTGGGTGGCTGCCAGTAGGTGAATTAAATGTCAGTTGGGTTTATACCATAGGAGAGAATCTGTTCTAGCAGTACTTAGACTGGAAAAAGGGAATGAATTGGTAAAGAGCTGTTCTACAGCCTGCCCCTCATTCAAGGAGCTGAAGAAAGCCCACTGAACGCCAGATTATTACAGGGTCAGGGTTGTGCCATTCACCTATTACCAGGCAGAAGAGTAATCATTTTCCAGCACTAAGGATAAGGCTTTCTGAAGAATAGTGCCCGGATGAAAAAATTCAAGAAATGGATATGTATGTGTTGAAAACTCAGTGGCAGACCTTGAGTAAAATTCACATCCTCTGGGGACTTCTCTGGTGGTCCAGCAGGTAAGATTCCGTGCTCCCAAAGCAGGGGGCTTGGGTTTGATCCCTGGTCGGGGAACTAGATCCCATATACATGTCGCAACTTAAGAGTTTGCACGTTGGAACTAAGATCCGGTGCAGCCAAAATAAATAAAAATAAATAATTAAAAAAAAATCATAGCCTCTGGGTTTTGGTACTAACTAAGGAGGATACTATAAAATAAGCAATAGATTCCTTAGCCTATTTATTTCAGGTTACCTTTTAAGGCTTGAAGATTCTCATTTCTTTGTTAATTACAATTTCAATTGTAATAATTTTTTAAATGAAAATAACTTTATATTTGGGAAGATATGAATAAAATATGCACATATTCAGATATTCGGGCAATAAAATTATTCTGAAATAGAAGGGAAAAATTAACCATAAACCACCATCGAATACAATTATTCCTACACTCTATGATGTATATCTTTCCAGATGATTATATATATAT
Source organism: Lagenorhynchus albirostris (assembly GCF_949774975.1). NCBI lineage: Eukaryota > Metazoa > Chordata > Mammalia > Artiodactyla > Delphinidae > Lagenorhynchus > Lagenorhynchus albirostris. The sequence continues at coordinate 63,996,567 of NC_083102.1, forward strand.
ATATATATATATGAGAGACAGAGTGAGAGAGAAAGAGAGAGAGGGAGAGAGAAAGGGGAAACGGGGGGAGAAAAAGAGAAATACAAAAATGTATTTGTTTATGCATTTTTCTATACTTACAAAATGAGATCATACTATACATGATGCTTTGAAACATGCCTTTTTTCATCTAACTATATCACGGCATCTTTCCATGTTAATAAATATACACGTAAATCATTTAATGGCTGCATAGCATTCCATTATATGAATGTACAGTCATGTGTTTATTTAATTCCCTATTCGTGGGTATTTGGATTATTTCTACTTTTTGCCTATTGCAAACAATGAGGTTGTTATGGATTAAATTATATTCCTCCCCTCCTCCAACAAATTCACATATTGAAGCCCTAACCACCAGTGTGACTATATTTGAAGACAGGGGCTTTAAGGATGTAATGAAGGTTAAATGAGGTCATAAGGATGGGTTCCTCATTCAGTAGGACTGGTATCCTTAAGAAGAGGAAGAAGTATCAGGGATCTCTCTCTCTCCATGCATGAACAGAGGGAAGGCCACGTGAGGATACAGTGAGAAAGTGGCCGTTTGCAAGTGAAGGAGAAAGGCCTAAGAAGAAATCAAACCTGCCAACACCATGACTTGGATTTCTAGCCTCCAGTCCTGTGAGAAAATAAATTTCTGTTGTTTAAGCACTGGATCTGTGAAGTTTTGTTATGGCAGCCCTAGGAAATTAAGACCATAGTCATCCTAATGGATGTGAGGTGGTATCTCATCGTGTTAATGTGCATTTTGCATTTCCCTAATGATTAGTGATATTGACCATCAAATACACAAAATTTTAAGCTTTTGATTTATACTGACAGTCTGTTCTCCAGAAATCTTTTACCAATTAAAGCTGTTAACACTAGTGGCTCATTTGCCCTCTCCAGCACCCATAGGTGATATTTATCATGTAACTTGTGAACAACACTCATCACAGCTGTGGAAAATGTTGCTGTAAGCTCTTTGATTGCAATTAAAAGGCACTACATTTCTTCAGTGTTATATACATGGCCTGAGCAGGCACTAAAAATATACTTACTGAATTGAAAGTTACATTTTCAAAGATATAATTGATCTTTAGAATGACTACATGAGGTTAAACGACTGATCTGATTCTTTTATATCTGCATTCTCTCTGCCTCTCCTAAGACCTCCTACTTCCAATTCCTAAGTGTTTCAGGTGGTCTCCCATCTCCCTACAGACTCTTTGATGATATTTAAGTTTACTTATCTAATCCCTAGTTCATGTCACTTTCCTTCTGTTAACATAATCAATAAATAACAGTTATTTTTTATAAGAAAGAAAGAAAAGGAGAGCAGGAAATCATGTTCTCAATTGAGGAAGCTCACATCTCTTGAACAAGGGCCCAAGAATCCACTGACATGTTGCACTACACCCTTTCATCACAGTTAACATTTCTCTTTCTCTCCTATTAACTTTAAAGTGACAATTCTACCAGTAAAATCTACTAATAATATGTTCTTCAGTGAGGAAGTGGATGCTTCTGAGTAGCCTTCCATTCCTGTCCTCCCCCTTCAACCTCAGATTTTTGTGATTTTTTTGGCTATATCTCTGACTTTCTGATAATACAATTGATAGAAAGAAGAGGAAAACTCTCTGGTTTAGACCTTATCTGACAAAATGTCCTGGCTTGTGTGGAAACTGCTTGGAGATTTCATTCTCACTGAACTCTGTATCCTACCTTGACTTTTTGTGCTTTTCTAGTCAAAACAAAGAAGCAGCATTGTTTCTCGCTTTCCTGGGAATATAAAACAAATAAATAAAAGTTCAAATGTTCTACTGGAATGAAAAGGAAGCCATAAAATGGTTCAGCCTGCAGGCATACATAACAACACAAAAAATAAAACAGCAAGCAAACATAATCTTTTGAGAGGGCATTTAGAGAATCATCATCATCTACCTTCCCACAGGTAAGAAAAGCAATAGACACCTCATATAGGTGGAATCATGCAGCATTTGTCTTTCTGTGACTAACTTATCTCACTTAGCATAATGTCCTCAATGTTCATCTATGTTGTTGCACATTGCAGAATTTCCTTCTTTTAAAAGCACAATAACATTCCAGTGTGTGTGTGTGTGTGTGTGTGTGTGTATCTCCACCTTTTCTTTTTTAAAAGGCAGAATATTCCATTGTATGTGTATATATAAATATATACCACTTTTTCTTTATTCATTTATCTATGAACACCCTATGCTTTCTGAGTCACATTTGTTTAATTCTATTGATTTAATTCATTTTGTTTTTACCACAGAGCAGAATCACAGTATATTGTTCATCCCAAATTTCTCCCTCATTTTAATATGGGAACTTTTCCCCCTGATAGTACTGCTCATATTGTCCTAAAATTTTCTTTCTAAATGTATCTTTCTCAAATTTTTATTTCCTCATACATGGAGCTAACATCTGAACTTTCCATATTCTTCTCACTTTTTTACTTAGTTAAAATTTTCCTGTGAGGTGTCTTCTGAGAAATTAAGAAGAAAAAAAATGGAAAAAATATTTTGGGCAGTGAATGGTGGGGGAATATTAGAAGGGGCCAAAGAGTCTAAGCTTATTTGCTGTAACAGGTCTAACAAGCAAAACACCAAACTGAAGAACTGGCATGTAAATGTGTTGGGGGTGCTTAGGAGAAGAGGCCAAGAAAACAAGGCTATGAGAAAAATCTGTGAGGGATGGCAAGGTAAACCCAGATGAATCAGAACAACGAAGCAAAGCTTAGTTTATCAACATTGACAGAAGCTAAAGGAGGGCAGTCTACAGATTTAAAAAAAGAAAAGATGAACATTTCAGGTATTTTATGTTGTCAGTTTCTTAAGGCATTGGTTTATTTTCCTTAATAGTCAACTTTTATGAAATATTACTCAAATGAAGAGGTTTGAACTAAAACAAGTTCATTGTGTGACATTTATGGAGTGTCATGCTGCAACTATTTGTAATGAGGTCCATTTAGGCATACTATTTAAAACATAATATTATTATTGGATTATTGGCTGCTATATGGGGATGCTCATAATGAATTGTAGCTGTTGACAGGGTTTAATGAGATTTTCTACTTTTTTCATTCATTCATCTTTTAATAATACCAGTAGTGCTCGTTTTTTATTTCAGTGGGCTGGCAACAAACAGTCCTTAGAAGAGAACAACGCCACCAGGCTGCTTCAGTGTTAAAGTGCCGTTGTGAATTGTCGGCAGCCTTTTAGGATCCTCTTTTTTTCCCGTCCAAATTCCTCTTTATCTGCCTTAAATGGTAACATTGAATTTCTTTTTGTTGTCTGACCACACGCCAGCTAAGCACTGTGAACACCCGAAGCACAACCATCTGCAGAACAACCGTCTATGAAAAAAACAAAATCTACCAGAAAAGACCTACCACTGAAGACGTAAAGGAGGCATCACAAAGAGACGGCCAGGAGGGGCAAACTAGTGATATAATCAAGTCCTCCACCCTCAGGTGGGTGACCCACAAGCTGGAGAATAATTATAGTACAGACGTTCCCTCATAGGGGTGAGGTTCTGAGCTCCGCATTGGGGTCCCCAGCCCAGGGGTCCTGCACAAGGAAGACGAGCCCCCAGAGCATTTGGCTTTGAAGGCCGGCGCGGCTTAATTTCGGGAGTACCAGACGGCTGAGGGAAACAGACTTCACCCTAAAAGGCACACGCAACACCTCACATGCACCGAGACCCATGGCAAAAGCAGTAATTTGATAGGCACCTGGGCCAAACCTACCTGCTAGTCTTGGAGAGTTCCCCGAAGTGGCGGAGCTCCCTGGAGACCAGGCACCGGCCGCAGCCGCGGTTGGAAGCTCTTTCTACGCAGAAGCCTCTGGTAGCAACGCCAGGTGGGACCCTCCCTCTCGCTTATTAGCGCCAAAACCGGGCCCCGCCCAAGAGCCTGTAGGCGCAGGCGCCGGGACGCCTTGGGCCAAACAATTCACTGGGTGGGGACAGAGCCTCACTCATAAGCAGACAGGCTTCCTCAAGTCTTCCTGAGCCCACAGCTGTCTGGAGACGCCGCTACTCTCCAGAAAGCCTGCACGAGCCTCCAGACCAGTCTTAACCACCAGGGAGCCAGATACCAGATGCGAGAAAACCGCCATCCTACAGCTTACAGCAGGCCAGACCCTACCCTGGGACCGGCTTGGCCCCGTTCCTTTCCACCAGCAGGCCAACGCAAGCTTCAGGACATCTCGGACCCCATACCCAGCTGTGTAAGGAGAAGCGCCCCTCCCCCCCCGTGCCCCCCCCCCCGCTCCAGTGATCTGACACTGGCTCTGGGATTCCTGGGCCCTGTAGCCAGACTCTAGGACCCGGCTCTTCCTGCCAGTAGTCCCGTACTAACCCTAGGACATGGCTTCCCCCACCAGTGGAGGGGGCAGCAGCCCTGGAGTCTTCTGGATCCTGACCTCACCCACTGGTGAGCCAGCATGAGTCCCGGGGCCTCTTAGGGTTGCGCAGCCAGCTGCCTCGTGACCAGGCCCCTCTGACCACCAACAGCCGCATTTGCACAAGGCAGGGCTTGGCAACAACTGCGCTGGGGCCAGCCAAGCCTATCAGACCACCCACATTGTCAGCCCGCCTCAATAGAAGGACCCACACAGCCCTCTTACGGGGAATCCCTAGAGCATACAGCTTGGGTGATGAGAGGGGAGTGACCTGCAGGGACGCACAGGACTTCTACAAAGGCCACTTCTCCAAGGCTAGAAAGGTAACTGACCTACTAGATACATAAAAATACCAGTAGTAACTTAGACAAAAATGAGGCTGCAGAGGAACATGTTCCAGACAAAGGAACAAGATAAAACCCCAGAAGAACCAAGTGGAGATAGGCAATCTACCCAAGAAAGAGTTCAGAGTAAAGATTGTAAGCATGATGGACTGTAAATAAAACAACAAAAATTAAAGATAGAGAGTATTAAAATCAGCAAAGGAAAAGCAACAAATAACGTACAAGGGAACTCCCATAAGGCTATCAGCTGATTTTTCAGCAGAAACTGCAGACCAGAAGGTGTGGCACAGTGTATTCAAAGTGATGAAAGGGAAAATCCTACAACCAAGAATACTCTACCCAACAAGGCTCTCCTTCAGATCTGATGAAGAAATCAAAAGATTTACAGACAAGCAAAAGCTAAAAGAGGTCAGCACCACCAAACCAGCTTTACAACAAATGCTAAAGGAACTTCTCTAGGAGAAAAAAGAAGAGGTCACAACTAGAAATAAGAAAATTATGAAATGAAAAAGCTCACCAGAAAAGGCAAGCATATAGTAAAGGTAAGAAATCATCTACACACAAAGCTAGTAGGGAGGTTAAAAGACAAAAGTAGTAAAATTATCTATATCCCCAATAAGCAGTTAAGGGATACACAAAATGATTAGATGTAAAATAAGATATCAAAAACAGTAATCATAAGGGGAGAGGGGTACAAGTGGAGGGTTTTAAAAATGCGTTTGAAATTAAGAGATCAGCAGCTTAAACCAATCACGTATATATAAGCACTGTGCAGTGTTCCAGAGAAGACATACTTTCTTTGAAGTATTTGCATTATGATTTTTCAAAGCTTAGTCTTGTTGCTAGCTGCCTCTTCTATATCTCAAATTTATATAGAGAGTCTAGAATTAGAGAATGAAACAAACAATAACAAATCACTGATTACTATTTGGGCACTAATTGGGTTTCGTGTATCCATTTACCCTGGTAAAATAATGAACTAAATTTATTAAGTATTTTCATTACATTTTTATTATTCCTTGGAGATTTCCAAGCTATTTATATGTGGGTGTACACAGGCTATCTATTGTTAACTACATTAGGCACAAAATAAAGAAAATGGTATGTTTATTTTTGACGCACAAGATTTTAACATTTCAGGGAAATTATATGCAAGCCTGATAAATGTAAAGCAACATTCTGAGTAAAATGTGTAACTATTGCTAGTAAACTCTGAGAACCCAGCTATCATTTGTTGTGGTTAGCACCATAAAGCAAATTACCCTATCTTTTGTTTTATACAGTTTGTATCACAGATTGTAAGGTAACTACATGCTATATTCTTTGTCTAGAACAATTAATATAACCATCAATGGTAGTGGTTTACATGGCTGTAATTATCTCCGTCTTTTATACAGTTCTTCCTTATTAAGTGTTTTAATCATGATGCTACTGAGTTTATCCTTTTGTTGATGATAGCGGAAAATTGACAGTTTTCTCTTTCAGAAGTCTTAGGGATTTGATTTTTCTACTATGTTGAAGATGGTTCTTTCGTTTTAAATTGTATGATCTGCATGTAAAAGTCTTCCCACCTTTGTCCCTTCTGAAATTTACAGTAGCTGTTTAATGAGAAAATTAAATAATTAAAAAATTAAATAATTCTACTAGTAGAATTATACTTTTAAATATTTTTTCTCCTAAACTGTAAATCTCTCTTGAACTCTGCTTCTCTCTGCATCTTACAACACTGTATCTGCCAATGCACCAGCAGCGGTCCTGGATATTTCTACCAGGGCTATGGCTGCAGCCTCCTAACTGGTTTTCTTCCTCAGTTTCATTCTCCTTTGTTCAATTTTCTGTTCAAATATCACTTCCTCAGAGAGCAATTCTCTGGTCCCCCAGTGGAAAACAACATTCCATCACTCTATTTCCTTGCCTTATTTTTCTTTGAAATTTGTATTTTCTTTGAAGTATATTTGTTGACTCTTTCCCCTTTAGAATGAGTCCATTGGTTCATGGGCTTTGTTCCCTGCTGTATCTACTGTATCTATAGCCCCTGGCATATAGTACATACTTAATAAACATTCGTAATAAGACAGAAAATATTGGTAGGTGTCAATGGCTTAACACATTTGTGTTTTAAGTGAGAATTTCTAAAATACACTGTGCACGGTCCTAATTACACACACCACAACAAAACTATGGGGCTTATGCTTGTGGGTCCCACAGGACTATAACCAGTGGAGAAAAAGTTCTTAAATGGCTAACATCTTTAGGGCACAGCAAGAGGCAGTAGCCCCAGGAGCTCAGTCTTTCTGTGAAAGAAGCCTATTAGCTTATCATCATAGCTGCAGCTTGAGGGGCAGGCTTCTAATTAAACACACATTTAAGGGCCAACTGTGATCCATTCCAGAGACCACAGAGGATGGGTGGTCTTTACTCTCTTCCTCTGCCACACTCTAGAGTGCCGGTATTTCCCGGAGGGAAATACGTCTATGTGTGTCTGGTGTCTTGGTTTTTACTTTGGATGCCTGCTGCCCAAGGGATGTCCCTTGATACCCTTGCTTGAGCTTGCATTTCTGGGTCCTGCGGGACTATAATAATCAGAGGATAGTTCTTGGCATGCTGCCACTCCCAGGACACTGCACAGAGAGCAGACTGTTTAAAAGCTTGAACGTAAGACCTAGAATCATAAAACTCCTGGAGTAAAATAGGCAGTAAACTATCTGACATCAGTCTTGGCAATAATTCTTTTTTTTTTTTTACATTTGCCACCAATGGCAAAGGCAACAGAAGTAAAAATAAATAAGTGGGAGTACATCAAACTAAAGAGCTTCTGCACAGTAAAGGAAACCACCAACAAAATGAAAAGGCCACCTACTGAACGTAAGAAGTTATCATAAATCATATAGCTGATAAGGGGCTAATATCCAAAATATATAAAGAACGCATACAAGTCAATAGCAGGAAAAAAAAAAAAGATTCAATTTACGAATAAGCAGAGGATCTGAATAGACATTTTCCCAAAGACATAAAGATGGCCAACAGGTACATAAAAGATGTCCAACATCACTAATCATCAGGGAAATGAAAATCAAAATAATGAGACATCACTTTACACCTATTAGAATTCCCTGGTCATCCAGTGGGTAAGATCTGCACTCCCAAAGGGAGCCTGGGTTCAATCCCTGTCAGGGAACTAGATCCTGCATGCATGCCGCAGCTGAGAGTTTGCACGCAGCAACTAAGAAGTCAACATGCTGCAACTAAGAAGTCTGCATGCTGCAACAAAGATCACGCATGCTGCAGCTAAGACCCAGCACAGCCAAAGTAAAAAATAAATTAATAAATATTTAAAAAATAATAAAAATTTTTAAAAATTAAAAAAAAGATAAGAAAGAACAAGTATTGGTGAGGATGTGGAAAAAAGGGAATGCTTGTGCACTGTTGGTGGTCATGTACATTGGTGCAGCCACTATGGAAAACAGTATGGAGAAATTAAAACTAGAACTGCCATATAATCCAGTAATCCCACTTCTGGGTATATATCCAAAGAAAATTAAAACAAGATATGGAAAAGGTATCTATACTCTCATGTTCATTGCAGCATTATTCACAATAGCCAAGACATGGAAACAATATAAGTATCCCTAATAGATGAATGGCTAAAGAAGTTGTAATATGTATATTACATATAATGAAGTATATATATGTATATGTATATATATAATGAAATATTATTCAGCTATAAAAAAGTGAATCTTACCATTTGTGACAACATGGATGGAACTTGAGGGCACCAGGTGAAGTGAAATAAGTCAGAGAGAGACAAATACCATATGATAACACATATATGGAATCTAGAACAAAACAAAACAAAATGAAAAACTGAACTCATAGTTAAAGAGAACAAATTAGTGGTTGCCAGAGGCAGGAGGTGGGAGATGGGCAAAATGGGTGAAGGGCGTCAAAAGGTACGAACTTCCAGCTGCAAGATAAATGAATCTTGGGCATGTAAATTATAGCATGGTGATTATTAATAATACTGTATTGTATATTTGAAATTTGCTAAAAGAATAAATCTTAAAAGTTCTCCTCACTAGAAAAAAAGCTTTGGTAACTAAGTAGGATAATGGATGTCAATGAAAAAAATTAATAGCAAATCTAAGAAAAAAAATGGAAAATTTTATTTGAGCCAAATTGAGGATTATAACCCTGGAGAAGTCTCTCAAATAGCTCTGAGAACTGTTCTGAAGAGGTAAGGGGGGAGGTCAGTATATATGTGATATTGGTGAAGGGGGTACGTGCAATCAGGCACACATCTTAGTAGAAGTTTGCTATTGGCCGTAAGGAACAGACAGCTTAGTTAATGATTTTAGTGCTTTTCTAAGTAGGGGAAGATGCAAGAATCCAGGTTCTTAAAATTTTTCTCCTGAACATATCTATCTGAAGGTTTCTTCTGCCAGTTTTCCCAGAGTACAGAGTGCCTCATCCTGATCTTAACCCTGAGTTATTTTCAGGGTGTATCGTAGGTCAGAGACTGCGGTAGCTAATGACCTGACTCTTGTAGAACTGGATGGTGGGCAACATTCTTTAGTTTACAATCCCTTCCCTTTCAGTCTTAAGGTAGACCAAGGTTTGGGAGGCATTTCCTGATCAATTTGTCCCACAGTGCTAGGAATGCTCATTCCGAGTCAGATAAGGATTTTTTTTTTTGATGAGCCACTCAATGTGCTACCATTGGACTAGGTCCTGTTAACAGTAGCCAAAAGCCTCTGGACTGCCTGTCTTACTAGTCTATTATGGTTCAGGAAATGGTTCCCTCTTGATGCTTCTTCCCATATCTAGAGTTATACTATTACAATCATTGATCTTCTAGAACTATATATTCAATCAATCATTCCAAGTCACCCAATCATCATTAATTTTATCTGAAGCTCAGTCACACGTTAGGTAATGCAGGTAATCTTGTAAAATAGGCAGAATATAAGTAGTGGAGCTAGTAACATGAAAAAGGTCATAAGTAAATATTAAGAATTTCCGGTATCTCCCCAGGTCATCTGACCAGTCTGTTATGCACCAATCCCTATCTTTAAGGGAAATGATATATTGGCATTGTACATAAAATTCACCAAAGATCTCTGCATAAGTTGTCTGTATAAGGCAAGTAGTGGGTCATCGTGACCCCTTATGGAACTGTGGAAGGAATGTTATCTTCTAAGGAGTTATATGGCTGGTGCCAGAAGGAGAAAAATTGATCTTTATAGTTGAGCAGGGATTTCTGCCATTGGGGAGGTCTGGTTAACGTGTAATACAGATACACAATGCATACTAGAGGGAAGGGAGGAGGCCCAAACAGGAAGAGAAAATTCTTATGTTTACATTTTTCTTATCTTGACTTAAAATGTGAATTTTTATTTCATTATGGACCGCTAGGCTTATTGTGGTTATCATTTTGCAATATACACAAATATTGTATCATTACATTGTATACCTAAAACTAACATATTGTTATATGTCAAAATATACCTCAAAAAAAACCCCAACAAAACAAAGCAAAAACTATGGTTAGAGAGTTATATTACTGTGTTATCAAGCAACAAAGTCCTTGTGAAAGACATATTTTAAATATAGATTATAATTTGCATTCAGGTAAACATTTTCATTAGTCCAGATAAGAGTGTATGTAGGCTTATGCCTGTAGTTCTATATTAATTTTCTCAGCACTAAAATATTTATTGAGCTTCATGATTAACATGATTTCTGCTAAGGATATGGCACCTTCATCTTATGTTGTTCACCAACCTCATTGTCATTAATGAGTGGAGTGATAATATTTGCTTTTATTTCTAGAATTTGAATCTTCTCATGACTTAAGACATTTATTGAAATAATTTTTGTAGGGGAGGAAACATTTTCTTTACCCATTTTAGGTTCTCCAGCTAGGTCCCTGTAAATTAGGCTGACAAAAGACAGATTAACAAGAGAAAAACAAATTAAAGTTTATTAACATGTGCATCGCACATATATATGGTTGTAGTCAGTGATGAGTAACTTACTGGTGTGGTTAGAACCTGGGCTTGTGTAGCATCTTAACAAAAGAACAGTACATTTTTAGGAAGTGACAAGTGAAAGGAAAAAGACTTTGAGTTTCTAGGGTGGCAAATTGTGGGAAGGTAAATATATGGGGGAACTAATGGACAATAAAGTCTAGTTAGTAAAGTTTGATGTAAAGATTCCTCTTGTGCATCTCTGGGCTGATAAGGGTCTAGAGTTATCACTGATGATGAACTTCTGTCCTTCCTGGTAAAGGGGGGCAGGGGACAACTTTACAAATTTATGTCCTACTTTCAGGCAAATGGGGGAGGGCAGAGAGCTTTTCTTTTTCCTTTTTCTTTCATTGAAGTATAGTTGTTTTACAATGTTGTGTTAATTTCTGCTGTACAGCAAAAGTGATTCAGTTATACATATATATATACATTCGTTTTTTATATTCTTTACCATAGGATAATGAATATAGTTCTCTGTGCTACGCAGTAGGACCTTGTTGTTTATCCATTCTATATATAAAAGCTTACATCTGCTAACCTCAACCTCCCACTCCATGTCTCCCACAACTCCCTCCTCCTTGGCAACCACAAGTCTGTTCTCTATGTCCGTGAGTCAGTTTCTGTTTCATAGATAGGTCCATTTGTGTCGTATTTTAGATTCCACATATAAGTGATATCATATGGTATTTGTCTTTCTCTTTCTGACTTGACTTCACTTAGTATGATAATCTCTAGTTGCATCCATATTGCTGCAAATGGCATTACTTCATTCTTTTTTTTAGCTGAATAGTATTCCATTGTATATATGTACTACATCTTCTGTATCCATTCATCTGCCAATGGACATTTACGTTGTTTCCATGTCTTGGCTATTGTGAGTAGTGCTGCTATGAACATAGGGGTGAATGTGTCATTTTGGATTAGAGTTTTGTCTGGATATATGCCCAGGAATGGGATTGCTAGATCATATGGTAATTTTATTTTTAGTTTTCTGAGGAACCTCCATAGTGTTTTCCATAGTGGCTGTACCAACTTACATTCCCACCAACAGTGTAGGAGGTTTCCCGTTTCTCCACTTCCCACAGAGCTTTCCTTGTATCTATTTCTTCTCAATTATCTTTACGCTAAAGTGGCACATTTTGCTACCCTTCACCTATACATTATCTCAATTCATTTTTTTAATGAAACTACATAGTCCTTTGTCCTAAGATGACCATTTCCTCAGTTTTAACATTAATTTTCTCATTCATATGCCTCTTTATGCTTTATGATTAGATCTATGATATTTCCTACAAAAATCTTTAGAAATTATGATTTAGTATGTTTAATATCCTTTACTGATAATCCAAAAATAATGCTTTGGTGGACAGCTATCTTGACTTTCAGGAAAAATTACCTTCTTTGTTATTCATATAAATTTACCCTTTATTTTCTAATTACAACTTATTGCAGTTTCTAACTTCCAGCTGCCTTTAGAATCCCTGGCCACCTTTTTTTTAAGGATACCTATATTAATAGTAACTTGAATCTATATAAACGGGCATAAAAAATTACTCAAAACAATATAAATATAAGCACTTTTCATTAGAAATTTCACTCAAAAGTATTTTCCGGGCTTCCCTGGTGGCACAGTGGTTGAGAGTCCGCCTGCCGATGCAGGGGACACGGGTTCGTGCCCCGGTCCGGGAAGATCCCACATGCCGCGGAGCGGCTAGGCCCGTGAGCCATGGCCGCTGAGCCTGCGCGTCCGGAGCCTGTGCTCCTCAACGGGAGAGGCCACAACAGTGAGAGGCCCACGTACCGCAAAAAAAAAAAAAAAAAAGTAGTTTTCTTCTAGTAAAAGCTAGTGAAGAGGTAATATGAGGAAGAAACAACAAATAACTCAATCTTTTCTTATTCCTATGAATGATTACATTACTTATTTAATCACATAATGTGTTGCTCAGTCTTTGAAGTATTATGCTTGAGGATAAAGGTTTTATAACAGCACTATTATTTGTAATGTTGTTTTACCAAATTAAAAAGTTTTAGTGTGATATGATGGGATTTTATCTGTACTGAGCACTGTTACTTATCCTTTTTCTCTGGTCCTCCTTTAGAATGCAAGTCAAATCATTATTCCCACTTAGAAGCAAAGTAATGCAAATTGACTTACTTGAAACAAAGCCACCCTAGTGAGCAAGTTCTAATGTTGCAGCTGGGGCTGAGAATGCTTCCTTGGTCATTTACCTGTACTTCTAAGTCCAAAGTTAATATCCATAGATGTTAGGTACACTTCATCTCAACTTAAGTGCCCCGAATTAGATACTTTTATGTTAACCAAACTTGACCTGGTTATTAAACAGTAAAATAAGATTACACATTTTTTCTTATTTACATTTTAGTTCCCTTCCTTCCCTTTTCAACTCCTCACCTGCTTTGTTCCCAGTTATTCTGGTTTTCCTGTGAAAACCAGTGGAAATGCTTTCTACAATTCAATTTGCCTTTGGGACGACAGCCAGTGCTTTTCTGAGAAAAGTGACCTGATGACAGTTTTACTGGCCTTGTTTTATTTTTGAAACAGAAAAATAGCAAGTTCCCATCTTTCTTTAATTTTTGTTTTCCTGGGTGAGAATGCTAAATGACAGCTGTGTGGACCAAGTTCAGCTTTTCAGAAAACTGACTAATGGATCATCTGATGAAAGTGCTGCTACCATTTGGGCATCACAGTAGTTTCCCTCCTCCAGAAAACGTCCAAACAAGCATGAAACTTGAAAACTGGAAACCAAAGAAACCTTTGTCATTTTGTTTAACAGTTAAGTTAACCCCAAATTCTTAAGTATTTTTAACAAATGGACCGAGAAAGAATCCATCTATCAGAGTCCCAAAAATGTAATTGAAAATGAAGTCAGAGTTTATAAATAACCATAGCCACAATCTTGGGTACTTAGAGCTCTGAGGTTTGTGATAGACCTGCAGGTCCTTTTTCTCATATCCCCATAATAATCACTATCATGATTGTTCTCAATGTGTTTTATTATCAACGATGACTAGTAATAAGAAAAAGTAATAATTCATTTTTTAAATTTTGTTTTTGTTTTTATTAAAGTATAGTTGACTACAATATTATATTAGTTTCAGGTGTACACCATAGTGGGGGTTTTTTAGTTTACTTTTTAATTATTTTAATTTAATTTTTATTTTAAATTGGAGTATATTTGATGTAAATGTTGTGTTAGTTTCAGGTGTATAGCAAAGTGATTCAGTTATACATATACATGTACCTGTTCTTTTTCAAATTCTTTTCCCATATAGGTTATTACAGAATACTGAGTTGAGTTCCCTGTGCTATACAGTAGGTCCTTATTGATTATCGGTTTTATATATATTAGTGTGTATATGTTAATCCCAAACTCCTAATACATTCCTCCCCTTCACCTTTCTCCTTTCGTAACCATAAGTTTGTTTTCTATGTCTGTGAGTCATTTCTGTTTTGTAAATAAATTTGTTTGTATTATTTTTTTAGATTCCACATATAAGCGATATCATATGACATTTGCCTTTCTCTTTCTGACTTACTTCACTTAGTATGATAATCTCTAGGTCCATCCATGTTGCTGCAAATGGTATTATTCCTTTCTTTTTTACGGCTGAGTAATATTCCATTGTATATATGTACCACATCTTCTTTATCCATTCCTCTGTCACTGGATATTTAGGTTGCTTCCATGTTTTGGCTATTGTAAATAGTGCTGCAATGAACATTGGGGTGCATGTATGTGTGTGTGTGTATATATATATATATATATTTTTTTAAACATCTTTATTGGAGTATAATTGCTTTACACTGTTGTGTTAGTTTCTCCTGTATAAAAAAGTGAATCAGTTATATGCATATGTATATCCCCATATCCCCTCCCTCTTGCATCTCCCTCCCACCCTCCTTATCCCACCCCTCTAGGTGGTCGCAAAGCACCGATCTGATCTCTCTCTGCCATGGAGCTGCTTCCCACTAGCTATCTAGTTTACATTTGGTAGTGTGTATATGTCAATGCTACTCTCTCACTTCATCCCAGCTTACCGTTCACCCTCCCTGAGTCCTCAAGTCCATTCTCTATGTCTGTGTCTTTATTCCTTTCCTGCCCCTAGATTCATCAGAACCTTTTTTTTTTAGATTCAATATATATGTGTGAGCATACGGTATTTGTTTTTCTCTTTCTGACTTACTTCACTCTGAAAGACCGACTCCAGGTTCATCCAACTCACTACAAATAACTCAATTTCATTTCTTTTTATGGCTTAGTAATATTGCATTGTATATGTGCCATATTTTCTTTATCCATTCATCTGTCAATGGACACTTAGGTTGCTTCCATGTCCTGGCTATTGTAAACAGTGCTGCAATGAACATTGTGGTACATGACTCTTTGAATTATGGTTTTCTCAGGGTATATTCCCAGTAGTGGAATTGCTGGGTCATAAGGTAGTTCTATTTTTAGTTTTTTAAGGAACTTCCATACTATTCTCCATAATGGCTGTACCAACTTACATTCCCATCAACAGAGAAAGAGGGTTCCCTTTTCTCTGCACCCTCTCAGCATTTATTGTTTGTAGATTTTTTGATGATGGCCATTCTGCTTGGTGTGAGGTGATATCTCATTGTAGTTTTGATTTGCATCTCTCTAATAATTACTGATGTTGAACAGCTTTTCATGTGCCTCTTGGCCATCTGTATGTCTTCTTTGGAGGAATGTCTGTTTAGGTCTTCTGCCCATTTGTGGATTGGGTTGTTTGTTTTTTTACTGTTGAGCTGCATGAGCTGTTTATATATTTTGGAGATTAATCCTTTGTCCATTGGTTCTTTTGCAAATATTTTCTCCCATTCTGAGGGTTATCTTTTGGTCTTGTTTATGGTTTCCTTTGCTGTGCAAAAGCTTTGAAGTTTCATTAGGTCTCATTTGTTTATTTTTGTATTATTTCCATTACTCTAGGAGGTGGATCAAAAAAGATCTTGCTGTGATTTATGTCAAAGATTGCTCTTCCTGTGCTCTCCACTAAGAGTTTTATAGTGTCCGGTCTTACATTTAGGTCTCAAATCCATTTTGAGTTTATTTTTGTGTACGGTGTTAGGGAGTGTTCTAAATTCATTCTTTTACATGTAGATGTCCAGTTTTCCCAGCACCACTTATTGAAGAGACTGTCTTTTCTCCATTGTATATCCTTGCCTCCTTTATCATAGATTAGTTGACCACAGGTGTGTGGGTTTATCTCTGGGCTTTCCATCCTGTTCCATTGATCTATATTTCTGTTTTTGTGCCAGTACCATACTATCTTGATTACTGTAGCTCTGTAGTATGGTCTGAAGTCAGGGAGCCTGATTCCTTTAGCTCTGTTTTTCTTTCTCAAGATTGCTTTCGCTATTTGGGGTCTTTTGTGTTTGCATACAAATTGTATGATTTTTTGTTCTAGTTCTGTGAAAAATGCCATTGGTAGTTTGATAGGGACTGCATTGAATCTGTAGATTGCTTTGGGTAGTGTAGTCATTTCACAACGTTGATTCTTCTAATCCAAGAACATGGTCTATCTCTCCATCTGTTTGTATCATCTTTAATTTCTTTCATCAGTGTCTTATAGTTTTCTGCATACAGGTTTTGTCTCCTTAGGTAGGTTTATTCCTTGGTATTTTATCCTTTTTGTTCCAATGGTAAATGGAGTATTTCCTTAAATTCTCTTTCAGATTTTTCATCATTAGTGTATAGGAATGCAAGAGATTTCTGTGCATTAATTTTGTATCCTGGCACTCTACCAAATCCATTGAATAGCTGTAGTCATTGTCTGGTAGCATCTTTAGGATTCTCTATGTATAGGATCATGTCATCTGCAAACAGTGACAGCTTTACTTCTTCTTTTCCGATTTTGATTCCTTTTATTTCTTTTTCTTCTTTGATTGCTGTGGCTAAAAGTTCCAAAACTATGTTGAATAATAGTGGTGAGAGGGGGCAACCTTGTCTTCTTCCTTCTTAGAGGAAATTGTTTCAGTTTTCACTGTTGAGAATGATGTTGGCTGTGGGTTTGTCATATATGGCCCTTATTGTGTTGAGGTAGGTTCCCTCTGTGCCTAGTTTCTGGAGAGTGTTTTTCATAAATGGGTGTTGAATTTTGTCAAAAGCTTTTTCTGAGTCTACTGAGATGATATGGTTTTTCTCCTTCAATTTGTTAATATGGTATATGACATTGATTGATTTTCGTATATTGAAGAATGCTTGCATTTCTGGGGTAAACCCCACTTGATCATGGTGTATGATCCTTTTCATGTGCTGTTGGATTCTGTTTGCTAGTATTTTGTTGAGGATCTATGTTCATCAGTGATATTGGTGATGTTGGCTTGTAGTTTTCTTTTTTTGTGACATCTTTGTCTGGTTTTGGTATCAGGGTGATGGTGGCCTCGTATAATGAGTTTGGGAGCGTTTCACCCTCTGCTATATTTTGTAAGAGTTTAAGATGTAAGAGTTAAGGTGTAAGGTGTTAGCTCTTCTCTAAATGTTTGATAGAATTCACGTGTGAAGCCATCTGGTCCTGGGCTTTTGTTTGTTGGAAGATTTTTAATGACAGTTTCAATTTCAGTGTTTGTCTGTTTGTATTTTCTATTTCTTCCTGGTTCAGTCTCGGAAGGTTGTGCTTTTCTAAGAATTTGTTCATTTCTTCCAGGTTGTCCATTTTATTGGCATATAGTTGCTTGTAGTAACCTCTCATGAACTTTTGTATTTCTGCAGTGTCAGTTGTTACTTCTCCTTTTTCATTTCTAATTCTATTGATTTGAGTCTTCTCCCTTTTTTTCTTGATGAGTCTGGCTAATGGTTTATCAATTTTGTTTATCTTCTCAAAGAACCAGCTTTTAGTTTTAATTGATATTTGTTATCGTGTCCTTCATTTCTTTTTCATTTATTTCTCATCTGATCTTTATGATTTCTTTCCTTCTGCTAACTTTGGGGTTTCTTTATTCTTCTTTCTCTAATCGCTTTAGGTGTAAGGTTAGGTTGTTTATTTGAGATGTTTCTTGTTCTTAAGGTAGGATTGTATTGCTATAAACTTTCCTCTTAGAACTGCTTTTGCTGCATCGCATAGGTTTTACATCATCGTGTTTTCATTGTCTTTGTTTCTAGGTATTTTTTGATTTCATCTTTGATTTCTTCAGTGATCTCTTGGTTATTTAGCAGCGTATTGTTTAGCCTCCATGTATTTGTATTTTTACAGTTTTCTTCCTGTAATTGATATCTAGTTTCATAGCATTGTGGTTGGAAAAGATACGTGGTATGACTTCAATTTTCTTAAATTTACCAAGGCTTGATTTGTGACACAAGATATGATCTGTCCTGGAGAATGTTCCATGAGCACTTGAGAAGAAAGTGTATTCTGTTGTTTTTGGATGGAATGTCCTATAAATATCATTTAAGTCCATCTTTTTTAATGTGTCATAAAGCTTGTGTTTCCTTATTTATTTTCATTTTGGATGATCTGTGCATTGGTGAAAATGGGATGTTAAAGTCCCCTACTATGATTGTGTTACTGTCGATTTCCCCTTTTATGGCTGTTAGCATTTGCCTTATGTATTGAGATGCTCCTGTGTTGGGTGCATAAATATTTACAATTGTTATATCTTCTTGGATTGATCCCTTGATCATTATGTAGTGTCCTTCTTTGTCTCTTGTAAGAGTCTTTATTTTAAAGTCTATTTTGTCTGATATGAGAATTGCTACTCTAGCTTTCTTTTGATTTCCATTTGCATGGAATATCTTTTTCCATCCACTCACTTTCAGTCTGTATGTTTCCCTAGGTCTGAAGTACGTCTCTTGTAGACAGCATGTATACGGGTCTTATTTTTGTATCCACTCAGCAAGCCTGTGTATTTTGGTTGGAGCATTTAATCCATTCATGTTTAAGATAATTATCGATATGTATGTTCCTATTACCTTTTTATTAATTGTTTTGGGTTTGTTATTGTAGGTCTTTTCCTTCTCTTGTGTTTCTTGCCTAGAGAAGTTCCTTTAGCATTTGTTGTAAAGCTGGTTTAGTGGTGCTGAATTCTCTTAGCTTTTGCTTGTCTGAAAAGCTTTTGATTTCTCCATTGAATCTGAATGAGATCCTTGCTGGGTAGAGTTTTCTTGGTTGTAGGTTTCTCCCTTTCATCACTTTAAGTATGTCCTTCCACTCCCTTCTGGCTTGTATAGTTTCTGCTGAAAAATCATCTGTTCACCTCATGGGGATTCCCTTGTATGTTATTTGTTGCTTTTCCTTTGCTGCTTTTAATAATTTTTCTCTTTATTTAATTTTTGATAGTTTGATTAATATGTTTCTCAGTGTGTTTCTCTTTGGGTTTATCCTGTATGGGACTCTCTGTGCTTCCTGGACCTGACTGACTATTTCCTCTCCCCTGTAGGGAAGTTTTCGCCTATAATCTCCTCAAGTATTTTCTCAGACACTTTCTTTTTCTATTCTTCTTCTGGGACCCCTATAATTTGAATGTTGTTGCATTTAATGTTCTCCCAGAGGTCTGAGTCTGTCCTCAATTCTTTTCATTCTTTTTTCTTTATTCTGCTCCCTGGCAGGTATTTCTACCATTTTATCTTTCAACTCACTTATCCATTCTTCTGTCTCAGTTATTCTGTTATTGATTCTTTCTAGAGTATTTTTGATTCCAGTTATTGTGTTGTTCATCACTGTTTGTTTTCTCTTTAGTTCTTCTAGATCCTTTTTAAATGTTTCTTGTATTTTCTCCATTCTGTTTCCAAGATTTTGGATCATCTTTATTATGTTTTCTCTGAATTCTTTTTCAGGTAGGTTGCCTATTTCATCTTCATTTTTTTTGGTCTTGTAGTTTTTTACCTTGCTCCTTCATCTGTAGCAGTTTTTTTGTTGCTTCATTTTTATTTTTTTTGATGGGTGGTGCTGTATTCCTGTGTTATTGTTTGTTTGGTCTGAGACATCCATCACTGGAGTTTGCAGGTAGTTGGATAGAGCTGGGTCTTGGTCTGAGATGAGGACCTCTGGGCCTCACTCCTATTGATATTCCCTGGGGTCTGAGTTTCTCTGTTAGTCCAGCAGTTTAGACTCAGATCTGCCACCACAGGAGCTAGGCCCGATCTCTGGCCTGGGAACAAATGTTTTGCAAGCTTCGTGGTGCAGTAAAAAAGAAAAAAAAAAAAAAGAAGAAAGAAAGAAAAAAGGAGCAGTACAATATCAGAAAATAAAAAACAAGATAAAAGTAGAAACTTTAAAAATATATTAGGAAAAACAAAACTATGTTCGAAACAACTGCAACAAGGTAAAATAAAACCACAACAGAAAAAAGAATAAATAAATAAATAAATGAGGGGGCAAGCCAAAAGGAGAGATCACTAACAATGTATAAAGAAAAAATAAAATTAGAAAAATAAAAGATTTATTAGGAAAAATAAAAATATAAAAGAATAAACAACAACGAATCAAGAAGGTAAAACAGAACCCCAGTCTAAAAGAGGAAAGAAGAAAAGAAAAAAAAAAGCCTTGGCTGTGGGGGCGGAGTTTAGGTAGGGGGGTGGAACTTAGGCAGGGGAGGGATTTAGGGGGGTGGGACTAGGCGGGTGGGGGCGTGACCGGGGCGGGGCCTATACTTGTGACCTGCGGAGAAGGGGAGAGGCAGCATGTTGAAAGGAGGGCCTCTGCAGTGTGGAGTGCCGGAGTTTGGAGGTAGGGCCCTGGGTGAGGGTGTGTGGGTGGGGTTTAGGTCCAGCGCATTGGAGGGGGTCTTAGAGGAGGTCTCTGAGTGTAGAGGTAGGGCCCTGGGTGGGGGTGTAGGGGCTGGGCTTGGGCTCTGCAGGCAGGAGGGAGGCTCTGAGGGCAGAGAATTAGGCCTGGGAGGCCAACAGGCTTCCCAGTGCCGAAGTGGACAGGGAAAGCACTGGCCCTGTTCCCTTCCGTTCTTTTGTGCCCCTCCCCCACTGTCTCCCCCAGTGTCTCCCTGGTAGCCGCTGGACCCCTAACTGTGGGTGGGTCCCACTGGGTGTAGGAATGCCTTCCCTCCCCCAGCCACCCCTCAGGGATGCCAGTTCTGGAGGTCTGGCCTTTACTTTTACTCCCCCTTCCCTTCCTCCCACTCCTTCAGGAGCCCCATGGCTGGAGGGGACCTCAGTGGGCAGAGGATCAGGCCCGGAATCTCAACAGGTTCCTGAGGATCCAAGTGGGCAGGGGAAACCTGGCCACGCTCTCTTTTGATCCTCTGCCCTCCCAGTGGTTCCTCTATTTTCCCCTTCGGGTGTGGGATCCCTTCCCCTCCCACAGCTGCCCCTCAGGAGCGCCAGTCCGCTTCCGCCTCCACTTCTCCTCCCCCTTTCACTCCCCCCACACCCCACGTCCTACCCTGTCGCTGGGGCTTCCTCCCGTCCCCTTAGGTGTGTGTGGTTCCCCACGGGTACCTGGTAGGTGCCCTACTTGCAAGTAGACATGAATTCTGCCTCCTCCTAGTACGCCATCTTGACTCCGCCCTGCATGTATATTTTTGAAGTATGGTTTCTTCTGGATATATGCCCAGGAAGGAGTGAGATTGCTGGATCATGTGGTAGTTCTTTTTTTTTTTTTTAAATTTATGTTGAAGTATTGTTGATTAACAATGTTGTGTTAGTTTCAGGTGTACAGCAAAGTGATTCAGTTATACATATACATGTATCTATTCTTTTTCAAATCCTTTTCCCATTTAGGTTATTACAGAGTACTGAGCAGAGTCCTCTGTGCTATACAGTAAGTCCTTGTTGGTTATCTGTTTTAAATATAGCAGTGTGTACATGTCAATCCCAGACTCCCAGTCTATCCCTCCCTCCCACCCTTCCCCCCTGGTAACCATAAATTCGTTCTCTAAGTCTGTGAGTCTGTTTCTGTTTTGTAAATAAGTTCATTGGTATCATTTTTTTTAGATGCCACATATAAGTGATATCATATGATATTTGTCTTTGTCTGAGTGACTTACTTCACTTAGTATGATAATCTCCAGGCCCTCCATGTTGCTGCAAATGGCATTATTTCATTCTTTTTGATGGCTGAGTAATATTCCATTGTATATATGTACCATATCTTCTTTATCCATTCATTTGTCAATGGACATTTAGGTTGCTTCCATGTCTTGGCTAGTATAAACAGCACTGCAATGAACATTGGGGTGCATGTATCCCTTTGAACCAAAAAAGTAATAATTCTTGATATTTACCTTATGCTAGGTACATTTTAATGTACTCCTGAATACACGTTTTCATTTAATTCTTACGTTGAAGCTATGTGATAGATATACCCATTTTACTGATGAATTGGTTGGGTCTGAAGAAGTTCAAAAACTTTGCCTCTGATCACCAAGCTAGTAAATGGCAGAGATGATATTTGAACTGTGGTGAATCTGATTTCAGAGTCTTAGCTTAACAATTACAAAGATAAACATATTATTTTAAAGAAGAGTTTCCTGAAACTCGAAATGTATAGGATTAGGTTTGAGTTTTCTTTGATTTGGTAATATATTTATTTTAGCTCAATTTGTTGAGTTTCATTGTACCTGTCTAAAATGTTAATATTTGAAGAATCAAGAAAATTATACAAAGGAGATGCGTGAGTTGAATGTGCAAGTGGAAAATCCTATTTATTTTTTGTAGATATCTTGGCAAACATTTTAAGGAAAAATAATCTGATAGCCTCTGTGACAAACAAAGGGAAGGCATATCATTTAACTCACAGAGAGAAAGTGTCCATTCCTATACTTGGAGTTCTATGTTAGCATTTGAAATGTGTGCTTCAGTGGGGAGTAGAAGGCGCCTTTGTCTACTGCGTAGAGATAACGGATGGAGTGGTTAGAAAAGCACAGGTCATTTTGTGTCCATCTCTAAAATCTGCATTGTCATCCTCAGGGATGCCAAGTTTCCCTCTAGAAAGTATATACCAGTTTTCTCTTTCTAGGAGGGTATAGGACAATTCCAAAAAAATCACTCGAGGGACTTCCCTGGTGGCGCAGTGGTTGAGAGTCCGCCTGCCGATGCAGGGGACACAGGTTCGTGCCCCGGTCCGGGAAGATCCTACATGCCGCGGAGCGGCTAGGCCCGTGAGCCATGGCCACTGAGCCTGCGCGTCCGGAGCCTGTGCTCCACAACGGGAGAGGCCACAACAGTGAGAGGCCTGCGTACTGCAAAAAAAAAAAAAAAAAAAAAAGAATCAAAATAAATCTGTACATATTAATCAGACTTTTACTATTTGTTTTAAAGTTGTGATCAAATGTCTGTTGTTCAGAAAAGTAATCTAAAAACACTAAGATTAACAGAGATCACTGTTCCAAATATACAAGAGCACTCTGACACACATTTAGGGGTATACATGAGTATTGTTATGCTGCATAGCAATTAGGCATAAATGTGGAACAGTTTACATAAATAACTCTAGTGCTTTATTTTCAACCATATCAAGATTTCTCAGCCTCTGAACTCTCAGCCTATGAAGTTGTCAGTATTGATGGCTTCTTTGCATATCACAGTACTTGTTAGTAATCTCTGACCTCCTAGAACTCTTGCGCATTTCAGAGAGTTTCCAAGAGTGCAAATTTCTTTTCCCTAACATTAAAGTTCTCTGTGGTCTACCACTGAACATTCCACCTCTACATCTGTTTTCCTTCTCTAACTCCAGGCTCCTAGATCCGAAACTTTCTGAAATGAATATGTATTACCATCAGCATCACCTGAGGTATTTTATAAAAACACACATACCCAGTTCTCTCTCCTGAACTATAGAATTAGAATCTCTATGCATGAACGAAGTGCTTAAACCAGCTTTCAGATGTTTCTCATGCAGACTGGAGTTCCAAAATCAGCTGTGTTGTTTTGGAGGTCTTGAAAGTGCAGATGAATTATATCATGCGCCTGAGATGTTTAAATGTATGATCAAGATATTGTGGGAAGAGAGGATACCCAGACTGGTGAGGAAAATAGCGAGAAAAGTCTCAGTATTCAGCTTTCCCTAAGTCTTTCTGAAATTTTTAATGAAGAAATGTGAAGGATGTTTGCATAGTATATGGGTAGTGGACATAAAGCACATGACACAGAGTGTTACCCATAGTAAGTGCTCATTAGTTGTTGCCTTGTGATATTAGTTCATTCTTTCAACTAATTTTTAAGTGCCTGCAATGGTCAAGCCCTGTGTTAAGCACTGAGACTATAAAGATGAGCAAAAGCAGACATGACTTCCCCTCAAGCAGTATACAATGCATTGGTTAAGACAGACAATAATCCAATAAATACAAAAACAAATATAACAACTGAGACACACACTAGAAAGGAAAGAGAGAGTGCTAAGGGAATATATCTAAGAGGGAATTTGGTCTAAGCAGAGAAAGGGAACAGAATATGTTCCCCAGAGAAATCCAAACGAAGAGTGGAAGTGTTGGAGAATTGGAGTATTTTAGGCAGAGATCAGCATGTGTTTTACAACCCTGTGGTTATTATAAATGCCTATGTTCAGTGATTTGCTTCATAAGTCTTTAGACTTACACCCTTTTATAGACTAGAAAACTGAGGTTAATTAATGCGGGCAAAGTCACACATGATTTAGCAGGTGATGAGTTTACAATTAGAAATCCATTTGGTTCCATTTGAAGCTTACGATCTTTCTTTTTTATTTGAACATGAATGTGTTTCAAAGGGTAAATGACAGTAACATCTTCTCAGGCTTTGCTTACAGGAAAGTGTTAGAAATCAAGCATTAAGTGCATAAAGTTGAGAGTACAAGGGAAAGAAAAGAGGAATTTAAAGATACTTTGTTGCATCACAGTTTTGTTGTCGGTTGAGAACCAATGGGTATGAATCCCGTTGTGGTAGAAATGGCAATGTGGAAGCATCTGGAGTTTCCATTCTCTTCCAAAAGAGTAATTCAAAGTCAACTCTGTATCTCTGGAGAAATTGTAGATGTTAGTGTCACCACCAAATTCTTGAAAGATGAAGACTGATGATTCTTATCACATCCCCAGTTAGATTAATGCAGAAGACAGGTATATTCTGGAGAATGATGGTGGATTATTATAAGCTTAATCAAGTAGTGAATCCAAGTATAGTTGCTTTTCTTGGTGAGGTCTCCTTAGTTGAGAAAATCATTACAGCCCATTGAATCTGTTTTGTAGCTATTATACTGGTAAATATTTCTCCACTTTGTCCAGTAAATTAAAACAAACAAAACAAAACAAACAAACAAAAAAGAAGCAGTTTGTTCTTACCCGGAAGGGAAAACACCACACCCTTACTGTTTTGCCTCAGGGTCTGACCACTTGTCCAGTTCTGTGCTACAGTTTTGTCTAAAGGAAATGCGGCTGTATCACTGTTCCACTGAAGGTCATGTTGCTTCACCACATTTATCACACCCTGGGCAAATGAGGGGAAAGGGAAGTAGAAGAAACCCTGGAAGTCTCGGTAAGATATCTTTCTAAGTGCCGGAAGAGGAGGATAAGACTCTTGACAATATAGCATACTGTCACTTCTTTGAGGTACCTGGGGAATATCAAGATTTCTTCCTCAAAGTGAAAAACCAGTAGTTATTTGTTGAGCCTGTTACCACTGAGAAAGAGGTACAGTTCTTAGGAATTTTCTTTTGTGTGTGTGGGTATGCTTTAGAGGTAATGTATTTTACATCTGCAATGTGTTCTATGACCGAAGTTTTCTAGAGCAAGCAAAGAGCTCTCTAACTGGTCCAGGCAAGCACTATGCCATTTTACTTTAATGAACTAGCAGAAGTTGTGATGATAAACTTATCTGTGGCAGATTGGGAATTTCAGTGAAAACAAGTCAAACTCCAAGAAGAGAATCTATAACAGGAAGCAAAATAATTCTCTTTAGGCAAGTAACTATACTCATATTAAGAAGTGGCTTCTCTTTGTAACTAGCTCAGTAGAGACCTTAGGACCAGGGGATGAAGTGACCTGAGTTGTCCCTCATAAACGGATACTGTCATACCTGCCTAGCCATTAAGTTGGGGGGTGCCCAGTAGCTTTCCACCATCAAATGGAATGTCAAATCTGCAGATCGTGAAGGCACAAGAATGTTGCCTGAATAGGTAGTTCAAGCTCTCAACGTGCCAACTCCTCATTGCCACCCCTTGTGAACCTATATTTGTGGTGACTTGGGGAGTTTGTTGTGACCTATTTATGGAGGAGAAGATTCAAGTCTGAATTGTCAATGGTGCCACATGATATATAGTGCTCTTGAAGGACAGTGGGAAGGAAATTTCTGTAGCTGGGCTTAATTTCATAGATATCATATTGTCCTCTTTGGCAGAAGAAAAGACTTGAGATAAGGAACTATATGACTCATTGGTAATGACTAAGATTGACTGGATGAACAGAAAAATTCAAGGATTGGTGACAAGACAGTCTAAGGGGAGGTAAATATTTGGGGGGGGGATTTTCCTAGAATGGTCCAGAGTGAGAGAATATTTGAGTCTCATGTGAATTCTCATCAAAAATGCCCTACTTCACAGGACAAGATGACGATTCTATGGATAACAACAAATCTCTTCTCCAGCCACTCCAGTGCTTGTTTATTGAATTAGTTCATTTGACAAGTCAAAAAATATTTACCAAATTCCTATGCATTCTGAGCACTGTTTCAGGAAAGGCGTATAGCAATAACAAAAGAAAAAAAGTACTCACTTTTATGGAACCTTTAAATTCTTCTAGTGGGAAAAGAAATATCAAATAAAAATATACATAATATTTTCAGGAGGTAATAAGTGCTAAGAAGAAAAAAATGAAGAAGTGTTGGTTGGTAGAGAGTAATGAGGTGAAATTTTAGATATTGTTTAGGGAATTCTGCACAAGTAAGGTGTAAGTGTATTATAGCCAGCTTGGAATAGTTAGCAAAAACATGCTTGTTTTGTTCAAGAAACAGGAAGGTGGCTAGTTTGACAGCAAGCAAGGGGAAAATTAGAGGAAGCAGAGGCCTGATCACGCAGGGTCTTGTAAACCATGATGAAAAGTCTCAATTTAATTCTGAGATGGGAAGACACTAGAAAGTTTCAACTAGAAAAGTAATGTGATACAAGTTATATTTTAAAGGGATCATTAGAATGCCATGTGGAAAATAGACTGTAGAGGGTAAGGGGGAAAGAAGGAAACAGGCTAGAAAATATCCAGTGGTTCAGGAAAAGGGATGACAGACTAGACTAGGATGATTGTGGGTAAGGTGGTAAGAAGTGCTTGGATTCTGAATATATTTTGAAGGTAGAACTGACAGAATTTGCTAATGGCTTTGATGTGGGTATGAAAGAAACAGAGGTGTCAAGGATGACTGCAGTGTTTCTGCTGTGAGCAACAGAAGGATAAAATTGGCATTTACTGAGATGAGGACTTTATGAGGCGCGCGCTGTGGGATAGGAAGAAATCACTTGTAGGTATATCATTTTTAAGATTCCTATTAAATACTGGAGATATTGAGTAGGTAGTTAGTTGTATGGGTGTAGAATTCAGGGAGGTGGTCTGACTTGGTGATTTAAATATGGGAATTCCCAGCACACAGAGGAAATTTAAAGCAAGAGTTGGATGACATCTCTAAAGGGAGTGTAGATAGGGAAATAATGTCTAAGGATAGAGCATAGAGCCCTGGGGCACCCCAGTGATTAGAGGTTGGGTGATGAGAAGGAAGCATGAGCCCAACAGCATGTATGTTCCTAACGAGAAATAGAAACGTGGCTACCTTGATTGTTTAGTGCCATCTGCAATTAGAGGGTCTGACACTGAGCCCCCTATTTGGTACTAACTCTACAGAGACCTGTCATCTACTTGTAACAGTTTGATTTTATTGAACTCCTTCCATCTTGGAGAAGGCATCAATTTGCCCTCATTGGGGTAGATCATTCTGTGTTCAGATTGCTTTTCCTCTTGCATCATGCTCTTGCTAGAACCATCCAAGGAATTACTACATGTGGTTTACATAGTATCCTACACAACATTGTTTCTTTCTAAGGAACTCATTTTAGAGTGAAAGAAGTAAGGAGATGGGATGCTGCGCAGGAATTCACGCGTGTTATCATACACCTGATCACCCAGAAGCAGCTGGTGTTCTAGCCACAGTGGGATGCCCTACTGAAAACTCAGGCCAGGTAGGAGAAAATCCTTCCTTTAACTATGTAGCATATGTCTGAATCAACAAGGACATATGGTGCTATTTCCTACATAACTGAAATTCATGGATCCAGGGTCAAAAGCACGGTTGCTTTCACTATTTTAACTGCCTCACAAAATCTTCACTTTCCTTCTTGAAGACTCTGGTTTCTGAATTTAGCTTGAAGTGGGGGAATGCTTCCAGAGATACCAATTGTTTATTTAATTGGAAGTAGAGACTGTCAGCTGCCCATTTCATGCATCTCTGATAACAAGGAGAAAAGAAAAAAGGGGGCTAAAATATTTGGCTAGGGTGATTAATTCTGACCAAGAGGTGGAAAGAAGGCTGCTGCTATTCAGAGGGGGAATCAATCCTCTGAGGGTATGCCTATTATGACCAACACCAGTGGTATAATGTACAGGATGACTAGAGCAACTCCATGTAGGATCTGTCTAGAATAAACATTTGGATTATCCCACTGGGTAAATCACAAAGTGAAAATAATTTTCTCTTAGGTATATTTTGGTTAAAAATCCCAATTCTAAACCATTATGGATGGCCTAAATCTGTTAGAAACAACACACTTTCTATTGCTTAAGAGATAAAGGAGAATATAAATTATTTTTAAAATTATAACTTAGGGAGCCATGAGAATTTCCAAAAAGAAAATCATTTGCTAATGGAGAATGAAACTTAGGGATTTCTGAAATGTCACTAAGAGCATACCACAAAGCAAGGGGAGAAATTAGAAAAAAATTGTTTATGATTTATTCTATGTTGGAGTTAATCATAGAAATGTCTGATTTGTTGAGTTGAAGCAGACTGATCAATATTTTCACCCTGATTCAATTGCTTTCAGGCATGGAGACACAGTGTTCAATGAGATCTCAAAATCAAAGTATGCAATTTCTCTGTGCTTTAATTTTCCATAATTAAAATAAGGGCAAAGCCTTATCTTCCTTATTTGTCATACCCACAATTATGTGCATTAACCCAAATTTTGTAATTAAAAGAAAATTCCAGTTTTGCGACAAGGAATATCTAACTTGAAATTGGTCACTTACATTTTTTCTTTAAAAAAGTAAAGTATGAAACCAGAAGTCAACAAAAAATAATTGTTCTGTTTTCAAATTTCACATTAGACATCTTTCCATAAGGCTTGCCTGCAACATTTTCAGTGAAGGACATGTTGCATCTTTTCAGTTATGGTTGGAGGGATTAGAACAGGGGTGAGTAGGTAAATGTATTCCACTATGGCACAGTAGTACCTTTGGTTTTCCCTTCTAATTTCACTGCCTCTTAAGAGAACTTTACTGTACTGATTAATTAGACAGATAAGTTAAAAATTGATAAGTTAGAAATTGATTAAATGATTTAGGAAGAATACAAAAGATGCTTTGGAATATTTTATTTTCTTACTAAAAGACTTAGGGAGATTGGATGGTGAGGGTGAAAGGGAGGTGGGGATGAAGTGAAGTGACAGAATTTGGGGAAGGAAAATCTGTAGAGTACTTCCTATTAATAAGTTTTGCTAGCCCTCTCTTACAAATGTTCTCATTTAATCTCATGAGTACTCTGCAAGAGAAGTGTTACTATTCTCGATATAAGTTAGGAAGTGGAGACTAACAAAGGTGAAATAATTTGCCCAACTTACACAGTAAGCAATAATGATAGAAGTTGAACTCGAATAATCAAAGGTAAAGAAGGATGATGAAAGAGATCATGAGTTTTAAGCACATTGCTTGTAGAGCTGATCTTATAGAGCTGATAAATGGTCCTGGTATTCATTCTTGGTACATTAACTAGGTGGAAGGTGAGTGACCAACTCATGGAAAGATCCTGCCAAGTAAGGAACTGCAAAATGCTGAATGGTTAATTCTCCAAACAAGATAAATGTAGTTTACTGATTTCGTGTGTGTATATGTGTGTGTGTGTGTGTGTGTGTGTGTGTGTGTGTGTGTGAGAATGCAGTGTGTTAGAAGGACTGAATATTAAAATAACATGTTCATTTGACACATAGATTCTCAACAATAGGGCTTTTGGAAACTAAGTCCTCAGCTTTGGAGTTGAAAGAAAGAAATTACTTGTCAAGTATAGTTCTACAAAGATACATTTTCTATAGAAAAATGGACATTCAAAAGTATAGCTTTATTTCACCATGCTGGTGTAAAAGGATAGGAAAATGTAATGAACTTAAGGTCCCTTAGGAATTTCTATATGTACCGTTGTGTGCATTGAAACGTATCTAAGCAGTCTGTACAAAGAAACCCATTTAATTGTCCTAAACCCTCTTTTTACCTAGTCTATTTGATCAAAGTACCCATTTAACATGGAGCGTACATAAGTATTTTGAGGAAAACCAAGTCACGGGAGCACAATTTGAGGAATTATCCTACTCTCTAGGATAATGGCTTTTTTCAGATTCTTTAAGAACTTCCTATGAGTTACACTGAGTTCATATAGGAAACTAGATACTTACTATAATAACTGGAAGGGAGTCAGACAGGGTCTCTCCTGATATGCACAACATAGTTTAGGTATAATAGTCAATCTTGAAGTTTCTTTTTTTCTCTCTATTATTCCCTCCTTGTGCCTAACTTCTGCCTGTTTTGTTGCAGTTGGTGATCAATACATCAAAGGAAAAAAATAGTTTTCAGTGTACATGTCTACACGAAACGGTGAATTTTGTGAATCTTATGTTTGGTATCAGATTTCTCTGACCTCTTTGTATAATCTGTGAGCCTGGATTCTGGACAGTGTGGAAGACACTAGGGAGCAGTGGAGAATTCATGTGTAATAGGGTAATTATGCAACTGAATTTCTTCCCATGAACTCAGGGAGAGCTTCTTCTTGGGATGCTGAAGGGTACACATGAGGCTTCAGGACATGGTACCAAATGGCTAAACAGCATGGGGGAGGTCTGAAGAGTATGTAGTGAAACAGATACCAGCATGCTATTTCTTGGGCAAAATACACAGCCAAATGTTTTCAGAGCACATTGGTAGAAATTAACAGTTGACAAAGACTATATTTGAACTTTTCAGACCAAGAACCTGACAGTTTTTGAAACGTGTATTAACTTTTTAAAATTTTTTTAATAAAAAAATTTTCTAGTTTAGATGTTATGAGTGACAATGATAAATCAGAAGCAATGGAGAACTTGAATTCATTCATTTGTTCCACAAATATTTATTAAGCATTAATTGTGTTGCTGGCATGGTGCTGGGTGTTGGCTTAATCTTTGCCCTCAAGGAATTTACAGGGTACAACAGACAGAATGGAATAGCCCAGATAGGTCAGGGACATTTCCTTTTGTCATACATTGCTGAAGGAACTGGAAATTAAAATTAGACACTGTATATTAATTATAGATTGTTGTGTGCACTATTTCATACTCAGATTGACAGGTAAATGGAGTTCTCACATGTAGTGCAGTAGTTCAGGATGGCAGAGATTGAGTGCAGACTACGTAGCCAGAATGTCCAAGTTCACATCTTAGATCTATGACTTAATAGCTGTGTGGCTCAAATTTGCTTGCACAATGAATTATTGAGTAATGTTTTCAGCCTAATATTTGGTTGTATTCAACCATGTATGGTGTCCCTCTTTCTATGCAAGACTGTCAGTTGCAATCAGGCCCTGTGTCTGGGTATAGTGTAAAAGTGTGTGAGGACCAGAATACCTTCCCTCCCTCAGTCTGCCAAATATTGTCACTATTATTTCAGTTCAGTTAAAAAGCCATTGATTGAACACATGTTATGTGCCAGGGACTATATTAGGTGACTATTAAAATAAACTTCTTGTGTTAAGGAAATAATTCTCAGGAAGCCTGGGATGAAGTACATGTTTTTGGACTCAGAAGAATAATGTGTGAAGTGGTTGGCATTTCCCTTTTCCATGGCACTGTTAGTCATTGGGTGTGGCTATATTCTGGAAGCCTGGGGTTGAGGACTGAAGAGCGGAGAAAGCTGGACAGTGGCACCTAGAGTAAGTTGTGGAACCTTGGCAGCCAACAAGGAGCTTGGGGTTGAACATCTGACTTAGGTTTGGCAGGAAGTGTGCAAGATAAACTTTGCTGATGACCAAGTTTAGGTCTTATTGAAGGGAGAGGAAAAAAACTTGTAGCATGTGTTTTATAAACCTGTTACTTTAATCACCTTTTATGCTTTGGTTATGGGTTTTAGGATAAGAGGCTTGAGGATGTCAGAAAAACATCATAATTCAATGATTTTTGTTCCTGCCATTTTTCGCCCCATTTGGAAGTCATAATAGCCCATTTCTAGAAGCTACTAATTCTTAAAAGAAAAAAAAGTTTAAATTGCCCTTGATGACACTGACCTAGGAATCTCCTAATATCTAATTCTTGCATGAAAATGTAGCTAGCAAGATGACTCCTGCTGGCTTATAATATGCTTATTTTAAAACACCCACTTATCAGGCACAGAGCCTTGATGTTGATATTTGAACATGATTAAAATGAATTTGTAAGCCAAGGCAGTCTGTCAGATGTTTTCAGTTTAAATGTTCTGATGCGTGATGAGACTCAGCATGAGGGCATCCAAAATTGTCTTGTGAAATTTTAAAAAGTCAGCGAAACAGGCTAGAAAAATTTTGACATTTAGTTAATAATCATTGCTTAATTGGATTTTTTTTTTTTTTCGCGGTATGCGGGCCTCTCACAGTTGTGGCCTCTCCCGTTGCAGAGCACAGGCTCCGGACGCGCAGGCCCAGCGGCCATGGCTCATGGGCCTAGCTGCTCCGTGGCATGTGGGATCCTCCTGGACCAGGGCACGAACCCGTGTCCCCTGCATCGGCAGGCAGACTCTCAACCACTGCGCCACCAGGAAAGCCCGCTTAATTGGAATTTAAAATTTCAGGTCAAGAAAGGTTTTGATTTTCTAAATTTGGATTTTACTACTTAAAAATCAAATATCCTTCCATTGGCTTTTTTTTTTAAATGACAGAGGTTATGTATTTTACCACAGATCACCTATGGAATGTTGGAGAGGTCAATTCAGTAATGATATAAGCATTTTTACCTCAGTTTCTGGGGTGAACAACACTACAAATTTCTCCTAAATAAATACAGGTATCTTGAGGCCATTCTAATGTCAGGCTATTTTAAAATGTGCATTTTTTTCTAATGAATGTTTCAGTTTTCTTGGAGCACAATGCTCTGGTGCACGACCTTCTACTTGACAGCGATGTTCCACTGTAGCTCCCGCACAGGGTCATTACACAGGCTTACTGCTAAAGCCGGAATGGCCTATAGCTATTTGGAGGTCCACAGCCAGCTGATTGCTAACCCAGCCCTGCCTCAGTTCAAGGCTTAAAGGCGCTCTGTGTTGCTGCCTTCCTAATTCCTGCAGTCCCAATGTACTGTCACCAAGGCTGTGGCATCGTTAATGCTATCAACTAGGCATATAAGAGGAGTAAATAATTCGTAGGAGATGGCAAGGTTGATCACGATGTAGGCTCTTTGTAAATTAGGCAGTACCTAATATGCAACACAGATTTAGAAATCAGGTTTGGAGATAGGTTCTTAATGATTCTCTCACTTTGTCTGTATCTTTCCCTAGCATTCTGAGTTTAACCTTATTAACTTTAAGCCAATGCCCAACTGCTCAATAATAATTTCTCCTTCCTTGTTTTATAGTCTTTCTGAAACATCTATAACCTCTTCCCCTTTACATTTTTGTTTTGTGTCTCAAAATACATTGAAGTATCATTCAATAAGATTTTTCATGGGGCTGTCACTACGTGCAGGGCTAGGTATTGAATGAAATGTAGAATTAACTAAGGATCATCTAGTTGGAGATATTAGATTTACCTGTGTGAAATGTTTAATAACAAGGCAGTATCAACCACTGTGAAGGGTCTGAGACTTTACCATACTTATAAGCTTACAAGTTGCCCTGTCACAGTTAGTTTCATGAATACTGGCAGAAGACCTGAGACTCTTAGGTCAGAGAACAGGGACTTCATTACTTACAGAACGGAAAGCTACATGAGCATTAGCATATTTGAGTCAGTTCCCCTTGCCTCAGAGTCCTAAGGAAGTGATATAAATGGGCCAGATGAATGCCTGCACACTCACTGGGTTTTGATATAAGAAAGTAACCCTATGTTTAGGGAACCTGAATTTTTTTATATATATAATAGGCTGTAAGCATGTTTGCTGTTTGCTTCAGAGAGAGACACTATCTCTATTTTCCAGAGTTGTTCACTGTGCAATCATCTTTGAAAGGATAGTCCAGAACAAAGAACAGTCAGTGTCTCTGCTTATAAGATACGCAAAAATGCAAAAGATCTATGGAGAGCTGCTTCCCAACAGGCAACAGCTCTCAAGATGAGTCACCTAAGCAGTATTCTAGAGAAATTCAGAGACAATGAGTTTGATCTTCAATACCAAACTCTCATTACTTTAGTTCAGAAAGGTTTTAGAGAGAAAGTTAACATCTAGAAATCTTTGAAAGATGGGTAATATTTGGAAGGATAAAGAAAAGGGCAGTTGTACTTTGGAGGAACACAGTATGAGTATGAGGCTGATAGGTTAGGAGGATGCATTGATTCCGCCCTATTGCTTGTTAATCATCTGCAGCCATTCTGATTGGTTAGTGTCCATTCTGTACTTATTGTTTAGAATTTGAAATAGTAGCAGCCATAGTAGTTGTATGGTGTGGGTGTAGTATGGTCTCACTGTTGCAGCTGGTTATCCTTCAATTAATGTCGCCAGATAAAGTCTTCTATTTTTATTTGCTAAATCTGGTAACCTTATCTCCAGTACAGTAAGGCTAGGTCTCTATGGTGCAGGAGCTCAAATCCAAACTGTCATTTACTTTTGTAGGTAAAGGGGAGCCATTAAAGGTACTTGGCAAGGCATTATATGAAAAGAATTGTGTTTTAGCAGAATAAAAATGATATCGTGTGCTGGGATAGGTGATGAATCAGATCTTCCTGATTACCTAGAGAATTCCCTTATCTCTGCTTTGGAGTATGGGTGGAAAAAATGTATCCTAAGTTTAGGAGATGAGTGATTTAAGGTTGGGTTTCATGGAGACAGAGAAGAGATTCCATGGATGTGGTGTAAATAACACGTAGGGGAGCTATGCCCCAAAGCATGGTTGTGACATGCATGACCTGTAATTGTTCTATGAGTGTCGATGTGGAATGTGTCACTAGTGATGAAACTGAGTGGCAGAAGACAGAGATAGCTGAAACCCTTTTATTCTCTAGTCTGCTTTGAATTGAAAGAGTTAGAGGCAGGGAAATTTACCAGAGTGGCCAGTAAGGTATATGATTTCTATGCGTTGTTTAATTTCTGTTAGGATGTGAGCCAAAAAAAAAAAAATGGGGAAAAAAGGAGTTTTCACATATTAGGATGTAGATTTGGATAAACTTTCACTTACAGAAAGGCCATGGGTTTTGGTGCCAAGGGTATAGATGAGGAGAGCTAAGATGAGTAAAACAATGGTGGGGACCTGGGCAGGGGGAAGACATTCATAGCAGAGGGTAGCAGCTGAGGAAGGGAGTGATGAGAAATCAGGATGTCTTACCAGGATGAAGTAATGTACACAGTAGTATAACAAGAATACTGAAGGGCTAGAGAAGCAAAAGCAAGTAGACAGGGGTAGCTCTAATATCCTAAATATTAGAATGATGGGGCTTTATTAAAATAATTTTGTCTTCTCTGGGTTCCATTCAGATGGAATTTAGGTCTTTTGTTGTCTCCATTTGGAGAGAGCTTATGATCCTTCATGGTAAGTAGAAGATAAAACAAATAATAAGGCAGTGTTAATTTTTTCTGAAAAGTGAACAAAATAAATCTGCTGACATGAGATTTGGTTTATTTTTCATTTGATGTAGAGAACAGGTGCTGTAAAATATACTAACAGGTAATATTGGGGGGATTTTAGTATAACTGCTAAAAGTTATAAGCAAAGGAAGAGAAAGGCATACATATGAAAAGGATGTTGTCATAGAAGTTTTGATTGAAGCACGGAGAAAATTAGTGCCATATTTCACAGTGAGTTACAAAACCACGATGCAAAAACTTCAAAGGAGGTATTTATTCTAACTTCAAAGCAAGATTGAATTTTGACCATTATATAAGAGTAAATAATTACTCTCCTGCAACTGTATTGGGAGACTTGACCATAGAGCTTTTTATTTAAGAGGCACCAGAAAATGTCAGCAGGCCTTCCAGGAAAGATCTGGCCCATAACGTGTACTTTAAGAGATAGTAAGAGACAGAAATAACTTTCCTTTTGTTATATATTGTAAATCATGATTGTTGAATGTAATGATTACACAGTTAATCTGGCAATCTGAAAGGTAGAATCTATGAAAGAGAATTGGTAGGGTTCCGGAAGTTTGGTGGACAGAACATATGGTATAAGAGTAACATTTGTAGATTCAAGCATGTCTAAAAAGTCTGATTTAAGTAGGCAAAAAGGAAAGCAGTTTTTCTCAAGCACCCTAATATTTTCCAAACTTATCAATGGGTAAAGCTTAATTTTTATAAAGAAAAAAATAAGTAAAATTGGTTATCTTGTATGTCATGGAATTTAGGCTTCAAAATAGCTGGATTGAACTCAATATGTTAATGTTAATATGTTAATCAAAATGAAAAATATAAAAAATATCATTGGCCAACATTTACCCCAGGCATATAAGGTATAAAAATAAGGAAAAACCTTTTTTTCTCTATGTATAATATACATCAAGGACTTCACCAAATATAGGACATGGAGAACCTTTAAAATAATTCATCTAACAGACTAGAAAGTATAATATACATCAAGGACTTCACCAAATATAGGACATGGAGAACCTTTAAAATAATTAATCTAACAGACTAGAAAGTGTATTCCAGTTATTTATTTTCTTCTTAAAAACGTTATGTGTTTTCAACTTTTCTAAAATGAAAATGTATTCTTTAAAAATAAATATTAAAACATTCTAGGTTTCTTCTCCAACATGAGGAATCAGATGGTTTGTGGGGAATTGGGAATATTGACTGACATGGTAGCTGTGAATTACTGAGACAGTGACTAGTCCCAAAGAACAAGTACACTCTTTGCAGGGTCAGTGCTTTCTTTTCGAAGTTCCTTGTCTGGCTTATAATGAAAGGAAGGGCCGGAAAGTTTCTCCGGGATGGATCATCTTTTCTCCTGTGTGTCTTGACGGACCATGACAAATAAGACTGTGTTTTAGCCACAGGAAATGAAGGAAAAGGCCAGAAAGAGGGACAGCAAGCTGGGGAAGTCAGGAAACTAGGCTAAGTCACAGTGGTTTGCCCAAACACGTTGCAAGCAAGCCATCCACCAAGTAGCACTGCATGGCTATAGTGAAATCTGTATAGTAGAACACCAGCATCATGCCAGGAACAGAGAGGCTTTTTCAGTTGGAGTCCAAACACAGAGCATCTGTCACAAAGCCACTTATAATTAATTCTGCCTTTAAATTAGCAGCTGTCTTAGAACATTTTGCTGGTGGGTGTGTTGGGGATGAAGACACATTTAGAGTGTAATGGATTGAACTTGTCAGTTTTAGGGTCACCACAGTATCCAGGATTGTGCTTGTCTAAGGTCTGCTCATGTTTATAGAAGTGGTCGTGACCTGTTTTTGAAATCTTTGATATTTTCTTGGCAAAGACTAGAGAGGCAGCTATTTCAGTGAAGAATTTAACCCATCAAATTCTTCTAATTCCTCTTTCTTTTTCTCCTATTTGTATTCACATAATTTGAAGGAAACCTGATTCCATGTAGAAAAATCATTGTCTTGCTATTCTGCCAATCCCTGAGGTGATGGATACTTATTCTTTTCCCCACAGCACCGTATGACTTACTATAGAGGGGGATAGCAAGACTACTTAATTCAGGTGTCCTCAGTTGCAGAGTAGAAGACTCTGGTGGTCATGGTGAGAGCAGGCCACCACTTTTACAAGTCTTCAGAGTGGACAGAGGTTGCTAACCCTCCTCATGGCCTTTTGCTTCTCACTTTCTCCCTCCTTATTTGCTTTCTAATATTTGTGTTCAGATATAACTTGCACTTGATGACTTGAGTTTCATACTTGGGTATATCCCATTTTATTTGTTTTTTAGGACATTATTTGAAGCTTGAGCACAAGTAGTACCTCATTTATCCACTAACCATAAATAAAGAGCTGTTTTGTGAGTTTTCCAGAAGATAATAATCATAGGAGCTAGCATATATTAAGCTCTTATTATGTGTTAGCACTTAGCTAAATACAAGTGTGGCGGGCAGCCTCAAAGATAACCCCCAATGACCCTGTCTCCTGGAATTCGTGCATTGCATAATCCCTTCTTTCAAGTGCGGGCTGGATTTAGTGACTGTGACATGATATATATTTGTTGTTTTTAGCCACTAAGTTTTGGGGTAATTTGTTACACGGCAATCAATAACTAATACGACATTAGATATATTATTTCATCTTTCTAACAATCTAGTGATGTAGGTATTATTATTGCTATTATGAAGAAACATTTTGAGAGGTTAACTACCTTGTCCAAAGTAATACAACCCAGGTGAAATAGGGACTTAAACGTAGATCTGCCTGACTCCAAAGTTGCTTCATAGAACTGTTCAGCTATTCTGTCTCGGGTAACAGAAGTTTTAAACATTAATGCACAAATAAAACTTAGGTTTTCCTCATTCATCAGAATGTTGATGCCATTGAAAACCTCTCTGCCTTGCAGAAATATAAGTGGATATTGTTCTGAGCCTTCATTCTGGTTGTAGCTAGGAAGGGACGACTGTTCATGTGGGGTCCATGGCATTATTTCACCCCCAGGCCCTCTGGTTCCCTCTCTGCCTCCATTACTGGTAGCGCTCTAGGAAACGTGGCTGTTTTCTCTCCCCACTCCTGTCCTGCTTTGCTCTTGGCAATCAGTCTCTCTTTGCTACTGACGAACTGTAGCTCTCAAGAATTCTGGAGAAAACACATTTTCCCTCCAGTGGAGTTATAAATATAACCAAACTCACCTTAATGATGATGTTAGATTAAGATGTTCCCTAGAGGTATTGCTATGCTTTGAGTCATATTTTCCCCACATCAAGGACATCAGATTGTTACTTTTATGATAGTTTTTCTGCTTTGATGTATTTTTTTATTCTCCTTTATCTTAAAACACTTTCTTTACAGCCTGGGATGAATTGTATGATTTGTATGCAAAGGAGAAGTAGATGGACTCTGAGTAAGGGCTGAGGGTTGTTTTCTATTGCATGTGCTTGTGGACATTTTTTTTTCCCAGTAGAGGGTACAGGTTCACAGCTTTGTTTCGAATGACCAGGACAGCCAAAAGTTCATTTTCACCTAAGTGGGTTATTACTCCATTTTTCATTTAATTTCACATTACTTGCAAATATGACCACATTTTCATTTATTCCTGGATAACTGCAACAGCTCCTAACTATTCTTTCTGCTAACATTGCATTCCTCTCCGGTCCAGCCCTTCTATGGCTACCCAAAGAGCTTTTCCACTTACATCGTAGTGTAAACTGATGATGGCCTCCAGCATATCTTTATGAAATAACCTGAGAACTCTTCCTGGGGTTAAATGTAGATTGTTTAAATAAACTAAAATAGAATGTTTAGAGTAAGGACTTGACGAATTAAAGTTGGGCTTTGTCTATTAGAAATTATCAAATAGGTTTATGATGACTGTACCACTAATTCTGATGTATATTAAATTACATTCAAGTGTGAAAATGAGCAGGAAAAACTGATTTCTAGTTGAATGATAACCTCTAATATAATGAAAGTCATTTAAATGTCAATATAAATATTTTTAATTCATACATTATGTTGCTTGAGTTATGTGAGTAGTAATGAAAGTAACACTGGTGATAGTGATAGTAGGTAGCTTGATGGAATACCTACAGTGGGACACTGACAAGAACCTTATATGGATTGTCTCTTTTGATCCCCAAAAAATCCTTTGATGTAGGTACTAATACCATCCTACAATTTATAGCTTATTTTAATTTCACAAATTAGCTCACTGCTTTTTTTCAAATTCTAAGTAACTATCAGTCCTATTTTTATCAGTCAATAAAAATTCCATGTTTCTTGCTTGTCTCTTACAGGCATGTGCAATACAGTGGTTTAGGGAAATGAAATATCTTCTATCATGAAATATTATACTTCTCTAAATCAAGATTTATTATAGCTGGGGGAATTTTCTGTCATACAAGTCAAGAATTTCTGTTTGTTCTGCCTAGTTTAGCTGTTCTCTCTACTTTGCTGGATAAAATAAAAAGATGTGACAAAAGGAGACCTTAATATCCACAAATCCATCTCTACAAAAGTGAAAATCGGTAGCTTTTATGATTCCTTGACAAAGGGTTCCTTTTAGAAGGGAGTAGCAATTATAAATAATACTAATAGCTGTGGCTCTAGTAATAGTAGTCCATTTGTCTTAGAACCTTTTTTATAACTTTTATTTTTCCAAGTGAACCAAGATAGAATGAAGTTCATAGTGTCTCTATTATAGTTGTAGTGTAAAGATGGGTCAGGAAGAAAAGAATGCCAGTAATTTTTCTTGCCTATTAAAATATACTATAAAGAGCCATCAAGCATGAGTCATTATAATGTTCTTAAAGTTCCCAAATCTCTACTCTTTCTGAACTTGTTTGATTTAGAACAATCACTTTGAGAGGTAACTTTAGATAAAAACAACAGCAAGATAAATAGACCCCAATCTGTTATAAACAATTACTTTTGGGTATGTGGTCAAATAAAAACCAATCCTCCCAAATATATCCTCCCCCCAAACAAGTCCCACTTGTAGGATCATGTAGTTGAAATAATTCAGAGAAAACTCAAAATTAGTCTTAGTTAAACATATAAAATATATTAAAGAAATCAACATATTCAGCACCAGTCACAACACTGTTAGTTCTCTCAATTTCTTTTCTTCCTTCCTTCCTTCCTTCCTTCCTTCCTTCATTTCTCTTTCTTCCTTCCTTCCTTCCTTCCTTCCTTCCTTCCTTCCTTCCTTCCTTCCTTCCTTCCTTCCTTCCTTCCTTCCTTCCTTCCTTCCTTTCTTTCTTTCTTTCTTTCTCTTTCTTTCTCTTTCTCTTTCTTTCTTTCTTTTTTGGCCATGCCTTGTAGCATGTGAGATCTTAGTTCCCAGACTAGGGATCAAACCCACACCCCCTGCATTGTAAGCACAGGGGAGTCTTAACCACTGGACCACCAGGGAAGTCCCAGTTTTCTCGATATCTATATTTAGGTGCACAATATAAAAGTAATATGAAATAAGAATGTCAAATCAAAAGATACATTTCAATGAATGAAAAAATAGTAAAACAACTACTAATTTAGGTACTTTGTATCTTCCAAGGATAAATACCTTTAGTAGTCTCTTTGCTTGTGCATGCGTATGTTCATTTGCCCAATTACTTGTGATTACTCTTAAATAATCACTTGGTGTTATGTTATTTCAACTAAAATCAGGCAGTGATTCAAGGTAGTAGGAAAATAATTCTAATAAATAATAAACAATTTTTGAGTGATTTTTGACTGTTCATATTGCTGTAGTGCACTCAATTAATTTAATAAAGTTAGCAAATCAAAAGGCTCACACCCCACCAGCCTTCACACAGTCTTGAGAGGCTTATGTGTTTTGGTAATAGTGTGTATTGTCAACTCAGAATCAATGGAATTAAGAAACGTATTTTTCCAACTTAGCCTACTCTTGCAATATCCATATTATCTATATGTTTATCTGTACTTAAGTCCCTCTCCTAAACTTCCAGG
Source organism: Lagenorhynchus albirostris (assembly GCF_949774975.1). Taxonomy (NCBI): domain Eukaryota; kingdom Metazoa; phylum Chordata; class Mammalia; order Artiodactyla; family Delphinidae; genus Lagenorhynchus; species Lagenorhynchus albirostris. The sequence goes on from NC_083102.1 coordinate 64,038,294, forward strand.
CTTGGTACCTTAGTTTCAATTTGGATTAACCCTTCATCCTTATTCCCCACCTAGTGCCACAGTTTTGTCAGTGCTTGCTTTATCATGAGCCTCACGTCCCCTTTTCCGCATTTTAATCTCATTAGTTCAGAATCTTATCAAACCATGTTATCATCATTTTGCACAAAATTGTTTAATATAACCCTGTAACAAATAAGATAATATCCAAAATCTTTAGGCTGGCATTCAAGATATTTATAAACTAAAGCAAAAAATGTTCTGACTTCCCTTTCATTTCTTTCACATACAACTCCAACTAACTTTATCTTTTAGCGCTGTCTTGGAAAGTGCAATTCTCTGTCCTGCCTCTGTATTTTCACTTCTGATGTTCTCTTTGTCCTTTCTAAGACCTCATAACGTCCTCAGATCATTCCAGTTTATAATAATCATTCCTGAGTTTGAAGTCAGAGAATCTGTTATTCTCAACTTCACTGTTACTCTGTGCTCTTCTTCAGGAGAGGACCATACATGTATTTCTTTATGTCTCTCCTTCGAGCATATTTTAGGAGCCTTTAAATATCATCAAATTTTTAAAAAGTGTTCAATTGAAGCTACTTAGGAGAATTCAATACACTGAATGTTATTATTTTGAAAGACATGCTGTGACACCCTTTCTACCTTTCTCAGACCCCAGTCCCCTACCAACACAGAGGTATATCACGTAGGCTCTCTTATATGTGGATTATGGCACTCAGAGTTGTGAGGATTTTTGCTAATTAAACATTTCAACAGAGCCCTTGATTCTATAGGCAAGTTATTTCTTCTATGTCCACCACAGAATTAATAGCAAGGATAGTACTGTTTTGGTTGAGTATGTTTGTGGAACAGATTTATCTACAATTAACAAAAGTTCAGAGGCTAAAAAAGAACAAGATTTTAGGGAAAATTAGTCTAAATTAATGAACTTTTTTTTGGTATTTATTTTGAACCTATAAATAGTGGTATTACATTTTTTCCTGGACCTTTGTGTATGGTTTCAAATACTCTGGATAATCTGATACCTACTAATAAAAAAACAGTCTTTCCAAATGTCTCCATAAATTATCAAAATGTACCTAAATTTTTCAATATTTCAGAACTCAAAAATATATCTCCTAAACAACCCCTTGAACACAGAAAATAATTTGACCAGCTGTACGTATGTACAGAAAATACAGTCATCGTTCATACTGGCTCAGGGGTTCCAAATGGACCAGATAGATAGATGATTAAAATAGAAAGTTTAAAAATAGCTTATGTTTAAAATAGGTCTAAATTCAACTAGACCTAAGAACCTAGACCTAGAAGATAGAAGAAACAGAGTATTGCTTTTGCTTCAGAAATTGTATTGAGTAACAATGTCTCATTCCAGTAATTTTAAGTCTGCATTAGTTATTGAATTTGACAGTTTGAAACAGTAAGTCATAATATAACTTAGCAGAAATACTATAATTTTCTAAAATAAAAATAGAGGGGATGTAATATATAGATTAAAACAAAGAGTTTCTGTTGATCCATAGGCTGTAGATTTATTCTGGAATCTTTCCTCTGAATAGTTAATGGGGTGAAGGTGGGAGGGAAGTGGTGTGACCCACAGGGTAATGGGAAAATAGTTCTTGGGAGACAAACTGATCTATGTTCCAGACCTAGCTCTACCACGTCATAGATAAATATCCTTGGGAAAACTACCTAACTTCTTAGTATATATCCTCACTTAGAAAGTGAGTATTCTAATATCTCCTTTGCAGAGTGATAATGAGGATTCAATGAAATAATATATGCAAATTACATAGCACTGTACCAGGCACCTAGGCACTTCTATTACATTAGCTTCTTGCCCCTTCCTTAGTAATAAAAATAATCTAGTTATCAAATAATATTGTGGGAAAAAGGATTTTATTGTTTTTAAGGACTAGGTATTTAGATTACTATTAAGAGAATAATGATATAATATATAAATGTGTGAGCGTTTGCTCCCCCATATGCCTATCCAATAAAAATATAATGTGAGCCACACATATAATTAAAATTTTTCTAGTAGCTGTATTTAAAAAAGTAAAAAGGAACAAAGGAAATTATTTTAATATATTTTATTTAACCTTATATTTCCAAAATATAATTTTAACATGTAATTAATGAACATTACTAAGGAGACATTCTACATTCTTTTTTGTAATAAGTCTATGAAATCCAGTTGTTTTTCATACTTACAGCATATCTCAGTTCAGAATAACCACACCTCAGGTGCTCAATAGCCCCTGTGACTAGTGGTTGCTCTATTGGACTATGCAGACCTATGTACTTTTTGTTGAAGAAAAAGGGAAGAGGACATAACTCTGTAAACTGAGGACTTATTCCAAAAGAGGTTGTTTTAAACTGATAGGAGACTGTTCATACTGGTAGAAGCTGGTAGTGTTAACTGAACAGGGTATCCATCAGGACTTTTACTTTCAAGTGACAGAATCACCTCTGGTTAATTTAAGCAGAAAATCAGATTTATTAAGGCTATTAGTTAGTTAACAATTGCTGGGACTGCTAGAAAACTAGACTTGGAGAATACCTAGTCAGAGACAAAGTCCAAATCATTCTGCAGAACTGGTACATCAAGACAGCACTGCTGAGAATGAGTATCTCTACTGGAACTGCCTCCATGATCAATGCTGGACAATAGAGATAATGCTAGAACTCTTTCCATTGCTGCCACCTTTGGAAAATGGATGCAACTGCTGATTTTATTGCCAATATTGAGAGAATGGATTTTGCACACTCCCTGCTTCTTTGCATCCCAGACTCTAAGCCAAGGTCTAGTGTGTGTGTATCTTATTGGTAGAACCTAGGTCTTGTGGAAGTTGGGGAAAAAAATACTCAGTTCTCAGAGTGAGCAGTAGTCACTGCCTCTCATCAGGATTCATGGAGTAGGGGATTCCCCATGAATAGAGTTGGGTGCGGATAGGGCGATTGTTATAGTCCAAAGAAAGACAATGTCCACCTAACAAGCTTGGGTTTTCTAGCTATCAAGTGGGATAGGATGAGGGCTCCTGAAGATTAAATTGTTTTAATGAATATTAAAATATTGCATATATGTGACACCCTTCTTTCCAATATAATTGTAATACCCATGAAATTTGTGACTTTGTTTCATGCCAGAAATATAACATGAGGGAATTTTAAAAAGCTGTGAAAATGTGTTTACTTGACCTTCATTTTTTTTTGTGGAAAGATGAAGTTCTAACATAGCATTTAGAAACCAGAGTAAATACATCGGAGTGAATGTTCTTATTTTGATATTGAAAGTAATTTAAATACTGAAGACAGAATGTATAGGAACCTGAGTAGGCCAGTAAAACGCTTATTCTCTGCCTGAGTGTAGAACTGTTGGAGATATAGTTACAGGCAGATGAAGATGAAAATGTCATTACTTTTATTGCTAGTGTGAAGAATATGGCTTAAATAAAAACAAATTAGGTTTCTGATGCCTCCCAGATGGAGACCTACCTGGTATCACTGCCTCACACTCACTGGTTTGGGTGGCTAGAGAAGAATAGAGACTAAATCCTCAATATTTCAGAGACATAATGGAGACTCCATCTGATTTGGAAACGTGATCTACTAATTTCTTCCCGCAGAATACTGGGTGAGCCGTGGCCATGAGCAGTGAGGAAGTGGTAGCGCAAAGGCCTAGGAGCCTTACTCTACCTAAAATCTCTCTCTATAGGGAATCATGAAGAGTGAGGGACAAATATTCCCCATAACATTTCTAACTTTTTGTTCCTCTAAACCATTTGGCTTGGCAATTAGCCTGTGGTTTCCCAGGTATGTGACTATGGGTCCCGGAGGAGATCACCTCTTTATACAGATGTGCTCTGACCTCCATGAAGGCAGTCTTTTAATTCCAACAGGGCTCTGCTGTGCAACTTTCTGGAACCACTGGTGAGCAGTGTAGACTTTGACCTAGAAGGCTCTAAAAATGAGTGAGAATCGTACGTTATTTACATTAATTCCAGCACTTTGCCCTATCCAGTGCTTAGAGGTCACCTTATTCTATTTCTCCTCTGACATAATATCTAGACATATGGCCTACTGGAGCTCACCGGAGCGAATGCAATGAGACTGTACAACAACATAAAGATACTCCAATAACAAAATGCCGCCAATATAAAGGGGCCCCAAATTTGAATATCTGTGCTATGCTAGCATCAAATTGCCAGGAGAAAATTAAAGTTCAAAGATTGAAAACACAAAGAAATTAAATTCCAGAATTCTCAAGTTAAATTCTGAAACAATTAAAGTCCCAAATCAAATTCTCTTGTCCTTGTCAGTTATAAATCCAATGAATTAAAGTGCAATTTTTTTCTTCTACCACTTTTTATATAATAGGAATTTTTAAAAACCAGGGCCTTGAGGCCCACTTAGTGGCTGTCTCTTTATACATCTGTCCTGGGTCAAAACATTGGCCTACAGTACAGTCCCCAAAATAAAGTCATGTATCCTTTTTAGAAGAAAATCTGTGGCCAGTGACATGATAAACAGTAAGTGGGATCAAACAACTCCCAGTCACACCTTATCGATAAGGGTTGGGTTTTTTTGGGGGGGGGTTGGGGTTTTTTTGCGATGCCACATGGCTTGTGGGATCTTAGTTCCCCGACCAGGGATTGAACCCGGGCCCCACAGCAGTGAAAGTGCTGAGTCCTAATCACTGGACCACCAGGGAATTCCCTAGATAAGTTTTTTAGATGACATATTGTTACATTTTCCCAGTTAAAATGAGGACTCAATCTCTCATCATAAAAGTGAGGGTGCCACTATTCCAGGGCAGTGTCTGTAGCCTTTTGTTTCAGAATTTGCCTGGCATACCAAGGAAGCTTAGGTCATTTACAGGACAACTGGCACACCAGACACCAGTTGAAAGATTGAAATTTTAGCCTGAGCTTTCTCGGGTAATGGTTATGTTACAGATAATAACACACATACACCAAAAAAAATGGTACAAACCCAGCAAAATGTCCCAGGCCTCCAAATACCTGCAGGGTGTTTAATAAGGCACTCTCCTCATATCCTAGGTGTTCTTTTATACATCCCAGTATCTACGATTCAATTTGAGGAACTATCCAAATCAAGTCCTCCCTGAATGCAGTGATCTCATCCCTTTGGATCAGAGTCCCACATGGCATCATTTAAGAGCACCCCATTGCACCTCCGTGAGGTTCCTATGCTCCAAGCCACCAGTAAACCCTATGTAGTGCTATGATATAGGACACAGTCTATATCATATGGGTGGTTCCTAAAAATTATGTGATTTTACATTCTGTACCTTTATTTCTCAGTCTGATAAATTTTCATGGCCACAGTTCAAAATGATCAAACAGCTATTATTAAGAAACACATTTCATATTTGTGTTATGTTTTCTTTCCTCTTTTTCTAGAGGTAGAAGTCAAACTCTAGAATATTTGAAGCATTATTTTAATGATAACTAACGAGTATTATAGGAAACACTCACACCAACTTATGATCCTCTCCCTTTTAAGACAGAAAGAAAGGTCAGCTACAGTTTTTCCTCTTACATTTGATACAAGAGCAGCTGATGAAATCACACTCACACATACTATCAAAAAGTGTACCTATCTTGAGAGAAGACCAACTGGAAGGCCCTGAAAACTTGAGTATCTTCTCTAAACAGGTGTCAACTAATCTGGGGGCACATTTATAAATGGCATCCTGCTGTCAGCCTCTGACACCTGGTTTTTTCTAATCTTCATGGGAAAAGTTTCCATCCATTGGGATAATTGTAGCTTTTTAACACATTTCACTATAATTAGTGAATCTGTATGTCAGTGTTTTTTAGTGTATTCCCTGATTGAATTGGAGACCGTTTTAGTTCTCCCCATGACCCGTCAAAGATAAAGAATTTGTTTACTGTAAATTGCACACCACTCACTCCTATATGCCATCTGCCACACTTAACTACACAGAGCTACAATTTTCTAATAATGGCTCTTAGAGCTCAAGAAAAATCATCAGAGGTGTTCATCATACATGCTAAGGGAATATTTACTTCTCTCTATCAACCTTTTACTTCCCTTTTTTTTAAAAAAATAAATTTTATTTATTTATTTTTGGCTGCATTGGGTTATCGTTGTTGCGCGTGGGCTTTCTCTAGTTGCGGCGAGCGGGGGCTACTCTTCGTTGCAGTGTGCGGGGCTTCTCATTGCGGTGGCTTCTCTTGTTGTGGAGCACAGACTCTAGGCACACAGGCTTCAATAATTGTGGCATGCGGGCTCAGTAGTTGTGGCGCACGGGCTTTGTTGCTCCGCAGCATGTGGGATCTTCCCAGACCAGGGCTCCGTGTCCCCTGCATTGGCAGGCAGGTTCTTAACCACTGCGCCACCAGGGAAGTCCCTCAACCTTTTACTTCTTGGTGGGATTTTCATTTTAGTGTATTAAGGTGAGATGACATTGTGCTTCTATTAAATAGTGCATAGCCAAACAGGGTTCAGAGATTCCCCTAAGTGGTAGTCATTTAACATAATTTTGAGAGTTGTACTTCCCAAAAAGGGTATAAAGTTCCAAACTTCAGAAAGGAATTCAGATTTTTACCATGGCTCTGATTGTCAAGTCACAGTCAAATCTGTGAAGTTTGCCTCTCGAGCTGTCTCACCTCCTGCTTTACTGTTTTCTCCTTTTCTTTTCTTTTCTTTTTTTTCATCTTTTATGGAAACCTTGGGTAACCATGAAGTATATATGTCATGTTCTTAACTTACTCCTCACATTTTTTATTATTCCCAGTGGCTCTCCTGAGCTGCCATATTGGAAGGAGTAATCACAAATTTAACGCATTATTAACCAATAGACCTTGAATGTTAACAAGGTCTTCTTTCAAAAAATGAGTTGCTGAAATATATCTCTCAATGGCAAGATTGGATAAATAATGAAAGGCTTTATTTGGTTAGGAGTGTTCACAGCCCCTTATACTGAAATAGCTGCCTTCAAATGAGGTATCTATTCCTGTGGAGTCAGAACAATTAAATTTTTTATTTATAAAAATGAAATAAAACAACAACAACAAAACCACTTGTTCACTGCCTCTTCACAAAATACTGTAGTCCATTGCTCCTTGAGGGTTTTGTTTTTTCGCTTGGATAATCTTAGAGGACACTGCATGATGGAGGAAAGCCAGCTGGCTGGACTTGAAGGGCAGGTTGAATCCCTTTTTCAACATTTAATATTTATGTTCTCATATATATCCCCAAACACTTGAGGATATTGATGTTACGACTTTATTTTGTTATCTCTGAGTCATTGCACTGCCAGAGCCCTCATTTAACTAACTGTGATGAAAGAGCGGCATAGATAGTCAGTCTTGCAGAGGACAAGCTGTAAACTTTTCCCCTGAAATTTATCTTTTGGACTTTGATATTTTTGTTACCAGATGTCCCCTGTGCTTCACAAGCTTGTGGATAAAATGAAATTGCATTTGTATTTACGACCACATTTCAATGGCTTTAAAGCCTCTCCTGGTTTACTAGCAAGGTTCCCCTTCCCCAATTTTTCTAAGACTCCCCAGGGATGCTTACTCATGACCATGAATCAGTTATCTTAGAATAAATAGAAATTCAGACCTTTTGTCTGGACCCCACTGAGACTGACATCCACATAAGTTTATCTGTCAGGTACATCCAACCTGTCAGGTACCTCAAGGTTCACTGGAGCCCCACCTCCTTAAGTCAGTGAGAGCAGCCTCAGGGGCCCCAGGAGATTCACAGAGCTATGGATTAGTTACATTTTCTGTTCCTCCTAGTTGTAATGCCTCACTTGCTGATCCCCTTGCTATCACCACTGAATCTCTCACCTCTTTGGATGCTTTTCTCAGCCTTGAGGTTTCCTCTCAGTGGGGAGGAGGACATTACTTTCCTTGGTGTCACACTCTGAAAGAAGACACCCATAATAAACTACTTGGGTTCCAATTTTTATTAGTTATGATGCTTCAACTCTTGACTGCACATACACAGAGTCATTTCAGCAGACACACCCACAGTGCAAGGATGACTAAATGAGAATGGGTTCCAAAGTTAACCAAAAATGGAATCCAGAGGCAGCACTTCCATCTGTAATACAGATCCAAAGACCTACTTCCTTATGGTACATTTTCCGTCAAAAACCCTCATTGTGCTTTTTTGAAAAAAGACATGATTTTATATTTTGAGATTTAACGTTGATGGTGGTTTGGTGAGTGGGAAAAAGAAGAATCATGGTCCAAGTGTTTTACCTTCCACAAGACTCCTATACCTCTACATAAATTTCTGGCATCCAATACATGTGTGGAGAGAGGGTTTTTTCCTCATTTCCAAGCCACTGGCCAAGGAATGATATCTCATTTCTATCATTGATTACATCTAAGCACAGATTTTTACTCAATCAAACTTCTTGTAAATTTTTATATTATTTGTGATAAAATGTTTTGGATTCTTAGAATTAATGTATTCATTTTGAGGTACACAAAACACTTATGATATGAGGATAGTATGACAGTATGAGAGTTGGGGTTACAATTGTAATGTGAAAACATTCTCTTTTTTTTCTAATTTGAAATAATAGCATTAATTTAACTTAATGAAAAGCAGCATGAATTTAAGTGATGTAAAGATCCGTAAATGACTTGGTAGATTTTTCTCTTTTCCTCTTCCTAATTACCCATGTTCTCATTATATTTTTATTCAGCTAACATCTATTTTGATTTTATTAGGTTATGATTTGGAAATACCTGTGTAAATTAGGTACAGTCCTTACTCTTAAGGAGTTCATGGTCAGAAGAAACCAAATAGGTTAAACACACACACACACACACACACACACACACACACACACACACACACACACACACACACACACACACACACACACACACACACACACACACACATTGCACTTCATCAGGAACTCAAAAAGGGTTTTGAGGTTTCAACTCTACTTAAATGCTTACCAAGTGAGCCTGCTACAGTTTCATAGATGCTCGCATAAGACATGAGATTCCTGGCTCAGAGAAAAGGACTTTATTACTCATGGCACAACAGGTCGCATGAACTTCATGCTTTCATGGATTCATTCCCCACCCCAACCAAAATCCATGACGGTGATGTAAAGTGGCCCAGGTAGATGTATATATAGTAGGTTGGTATCATACTTGAGGAACCTATTCTTAGGAAGCTCCCAGTGTTATAAAGAAGGCTGCTGGTGAACTTGCCTAGCCTTCACCTTTTCTTTGATATCAACCCAGGTTAGGAAAAAAAGCTGCCTTCTTCCACCTTGAATGGAGACACTATCTCTATCTTCAAAGGCAGTTTGCCATACAAACATCCTTGAAAAGATAGTTGGAAGCAAAATCTATCCGTATCTTTGCTCAAATGGGCAGAAATGCAAGAGCCCAATGGAAAATTGTTTCTCACTGCTTATCTAATAACAATAACAACAGTGTGATAAATTCTGTAGAAGAGTTATGGGTATGCCACAGAGAAGAGCACGACCAAGTCCGACTCCTAGAGTCTAGGATAAGGAGAGATACATTTTAACCTGATAAGAAGGGAAGAAAAACCCATACAAAACAACTTCATAAGCATGGAAACACTTACTGCTGCTCTGAGACTGCCCTCTAGTGTGTGAAAAGGCTTTACCTCCCTGGCATTTGGCTTTGATGTCTCTGCAGGATGGGAGGATGACCCATGCATCTCTAAGCATTGTTTTTTTTTTTTTAATTTAATTTTTATTTTATATTGGAGTATAGTTGATTTACAATGTTGTGTTAGTTTCAGGTGTACAGCAGAGTGATTCAGTTATACATACACATTTAGCCATTCCTTTTCAGATTCTTTTTTAAAATTTTTTAGCTGCACCATGCACATGGCATGCAGGATCTTAGTTCCAGGACCAGGAATCGAACCCACGCTCCCTGCAGTGGAAGCGTGGAGCCTTAAGGGCCACTGCCAGGGAAGTCCCCCTTTTCAGATTCTTTTCCCATATAGGTTATTACAGAATATTGAGTAGAGTTCCCTGTGCTATATAGTAGGTCCTTGTTGATTATCTATTTTATATATAGTAGTGTGTTTATGTTAATCCCAAACTCCTAATTTATTCCTCCCCCTCACACCTTTCCCCTTTGGTAACCATAAGTTTGTTTTCGAACTCTGTGAGTGTGTTTCTGTTTTGTGAATAAGTTCATTTGTATTTTTTTTTAGATTCCACATATAAGTCATATCATATGATATATGTCTTTCTCTGTTTGACTCCCTTCACTTAGTATGATAATCTCTAGGTCCATCCATGTTGCTGCAAATGGTATTACTCCATTCTTTTTTAATGGCTGAGTAATATTCCATTGTATATATGTACCACATCTTCTTTATCCATTCCTCTGTCGATGGACATTTAGGTTGCTTCCATGTCTTGGCTATTGTAAATAGCGCTGCAATGAACATTGGGGTGTGTGTGTATATATATATATATATATCTTTTTAACAGCTTTATTGGAGTATAATTGCTTTACAGTGTTGTGTTAGTTTCTGCTGTATAACAAAGTGAATCAGCTATATGCATACATATATCCCATATCCCATCCTGCATGTATATTTTTGAATTATGGTTTTCTCCTGATATATGCCCAGGTGTGGGATTGCTGGATCATATGGTAGAACTATGTTTAGTTTTTTAAGGAACCTCTGTACTGTTCTCCATAGTGGTTGTACCAATTTACATTCCCACCAACAGTGTAGGGGAGGGTTCCCTTTTCTCCACACCCTCTCCAGCATTTATTGTTTGTATGTTTTTTGATGATGGACATTCTGACCAATGAGAGGTGATACCTCATTGTAGTTTTGATTTGCATTTCTCTCATAATTAGCGATGTTGAGTATCTTTTCATGTGCTTTTTGGCCATCTGTATGTCTTCTTTGGCGAAATGTCTATTTAGATCTTCTACCCGTATTTTGATTGGGTTGGTTTTTTTGTTTTTGATATTGAGCTGCATGAGTTGTTTGTATATTCTGAGCATTGTTGCTTTGGAGGTAAAAGCAACGAATAGCTCTCTGGTATATCACCTGGGGATCTATTTCTCTTGGTACTCCTAAGAATTTATACTACTACAAGTTTCTCTTACCTTAAAGCTTCCTTGATGCCTTTATGTGATGAGTTTAAGGGAACACTTTCTCTTGGGACTGGAGAACAGAAGAATAGCTTATTGGTTTTGATAGTTACCCCTCACTGCCTGTAGATTGTATGTGTATGACATGAGAGTCTGGTGCAAATAAATGGAATCACGGAGACAGAATTTTAGAGCTAAAAAGTTCCAGAGTTATCTAATTGATCCCTTCTTTTTTTCTTCCCTATTCCTTTCTTTCTCAAACACTTTAATTGCTTATGTATTTATGTTCCTGGCTGGGGATACAAAAATGAAGAACAATGGCTTTTTTGCTTAATGTCCTTGCAGAATATTACAGATAAACAGACGTTGTCAGTCAATTATAACAAACTGAGATAAGTTCCAAGGCAAAGGGAATTGTAAGGTGCTGCGGTTGGGAAGCCTGATTTAGATAAGTGTATCATGAATTAATATTCACGGAAGATAATTCTTGAGTTGGGTTTGGAAGGATGAGCAGGGGATATGAGGGCAAGAATGGGTAGGGAGATGGTAAGTCCCTATCAGGGGCTTTTTATGTCACGCTGAGGAGCCTGGATTTTATCCCAGTTGGTACCAAGGAACTTTTGGAGGATATTTTTCAAGGAAATGATATGATCAGATTTGCATTTTAGAATGATTACTTTGGCAGCAATGTGGAGAATAGATTGAAAAGAGAAATACGGGGGACATTGGAGATCAATTAAGATATTGTTACAGTGACGTAGGTAGGAGATTGATGAGGCTCTGACTCAGTCATTAACAAACAGAATGAAAGGAGTGTCTAGACACTAGCAATGAAATCAATAGAATTGGTAAAAGATGGGGAGAAACGGGAATGAGCGAGGATACAAAAATGACCCTGAGGTATGTGGTTGTGTAACTGGGTAGATGGGCTATCATCAAACAAGATTTGGAGAAAGAAAATATGGTAGCAGTCGAGATTAGTTGAGGTTTTGATATACTGTGACTTAATCACGTCTGGATCATCTATACAGAAATAATATCTGGACTCGGGTATATAGGTATGGGAACTCACTTTTATTCTTCTCTTTCATTACTTGATAGTATTTATTCCAATTTTTTATTTCTTTCTGCTGTCCCTTTTGAAGTCATCATGCTTGAGCAATGGACAGGCTACTGCAAAGCATTGTGGGTTCTCCACTGAACACATTTCTCTCCTCTGAATACTCACACATCTAAAGATAGTTCTTTCATGTAAATCTTTGCTTCATATTGAATGTGACTTGAAATTACTGTAAGGTTTGCACCTTTATTTGAAAGTCAGTTAATTCAGTGGTTCTGTGTCATGAAAATGTTTTTCAGTAGAATCTGCTTTTTTTTTCCCATCTCTGTTGGAAGTGTTTTGATTGTTCTGCAAATGTGTATAGTGTTCTCAGAACTCTATTCAGCTTGCCCAATACTTTTTGAATCTGTTGTATCTGGAAATTGTTGATTCTTACGATGACAAAAAATAGTTTCAATTCTTTTGTTACTATTTGCCGTTTGTGGAATTTGGTTTATACATTATATTTATTCAGCATGAATAATTTAAGAATAGAGCATATTGATGAGGCATTTTACACAGTTAAAAAAACAATGATTTTTGCTTTTCATTTCATACTCATCCTTTGCTCCATGATGTACAATCAACCGCTTAACAGTTACAATCTTAATTTTATTGGTAACTTAAGATCTACTTCATCTTTTGTATTATATTATGCTGAAGAGTGAATATAGTCTTCCTTTGTAAAAGATTTTTCTTCTATTTGTAAACAGAATGACTCTAAGAAGACTTAAAGAAATTATTTATTTCCATCAGAGAAATGAAACTTGATAAAAAAAGGATCAGCCTGAGGTGTATACTGAAGGTTCTCTCAGATATTTTCTGAGTCTGTACCTTTTCCTGGGCATATATGGTCATTTTCTAATTTTCCCTATATATGCAGTTGCTTTAGGGTGTCCCAATCTTTAATTTCTGTCTCCCGAAAGAGGAAAAGAGAAAAATCAAGCGGGGAGAAAGCGAGCTAGCCCTTTAAGTTCCACTTCAGCCCCGGAGGGTGGGGCTTGCCATAATTGAGGGAGATGCAACAACAGCGGTCACCTACCTCTATGTCTGCACTTCTGTGATTAGAAGCAGCAATCAGAAATCAGAACACAGCCCTATGATATTTGGAGGACAGGGTCCTTTTTGCCCACTATGTCTCCTGCAAGCTCTGTGCAGGTTGCTCCAGGAACACGTGCATGGCTGCCTGCCACGGGGTTGGTTTTGGGAGATGGGTAGCTGCTACTGTACTAAGAGCTGAAACTGACCAAAATTAACTGCAATTTAGTGTCCAAGCCTTTCCCTGGAAAGTCCAGGCCTTCAATAGACTCCAGAGCTCTAAAATAGTTGTATCAGACAGGTTCTGCCAGTACAATTATTTTCTTGGTGAGGAGAGAGATTCCTAGTGCTCCGTAATCTACCATTTTCCTTTTTCTTTCTTCCTCCCTCCCTCATTCCCTCATTCCCTCCATCCTTCCATCCCTCCCTTCCTTCCCACCTTCCTTCCTTATTTTTTCTGGAAAGGCTGCAGATATGTGTTCCTTGGTATAAGCTGGGCTGGGATCAACTGGGCCACCTGCTCTGACTGCAGTTCTCTATTAGTCTTCTTCACACTGCCCCATGGCCATTTCCCACTGCTGCTTCAATTCACTGACTCTGGGAGTTATTTTCAGTGGAAGTGTTTGCATCTTGTGGTCCCTAATTATTTTCATAATCTGGATCTCACTCTTTCCTCACATAGGGATTTTTGTCTATGTCCCTTTTCTGCAGACACCTGTCCTACCTAAGCACAGAATTGCTTTCTCTCACCATCAGTCCATACTTAGACTCTCAAATGTTGTCCTGTATCATCAATTTCTCATTATTGACTGGGCCATTTCTCTGAGTATGCATACATACCCTAGGGCCTTCCTTCTGTTAAAAAACAACAACAAAAACAAACTATCTTGACCCATCATCCCTGTCTGGCTACCATTCCATTTCCACAGCTTATCTTTGTTTTCACACTTCCTACTTACTCTTAATCCTACTTCATCGCTTCAGTGAAACTGTTCTTATCAGTCACCAATGACCTCCATTTTCCCAAATTCAGTGGAGTACTAATTGTTGCATTGCTTCAGAGCTTGTTCTTGATATATCTTCTGTGTATTCACTCTCTCCACAGTGAAGTTCATTTAGACCTATTTTTTTTTTTTTTTTTTTTTTTTTGCGGTATGCGGGCCTCTCACTGTTGTGGCATCTCCCACTGCGGAGCACAGGCTCCAGACGCGCAGGCTCAACGGCCATGGCTCACGGGCCCAGCCGCTCCGCGGCATGTGGGATCTTCCCGGACCAGGGCACGAACCCGCGTCCCCTGCATCGGCAGGCGAACTCTCAACCACTGCGCCACCAGGGAAGCCCTAGACCTATTTTTAAAATACAACTTATATGCTGATGATTATCAACTTTATTTATCTAACCCTGACATTTGCTCTGAGAATCTCATATAGACAAATATTTAATTCCCACCTTTATTTGGTGGTCTAATAAGATTTTCAAACTCTACTCATTCAAATCTGAACTCTTGACTTCACTCCCAAACCTATTAGTCTCTTAGTCTATCTAAGATCAGTTATTTTCCCAGTGACCCAAATAAAAAATAAGAGAATTATTTTCATTTTCCCCTTTCTTTCATCTCCCATACACAAACCACAAGGAATTATTCTTACTTCCTCTATAATACATTTCAAATCTGTCTACTTCTATTCTTCTTCACTGTATTCTAAGCCACTACTATTTCTTATCTACAGTGCAGCAAAAGTATCCTAATTGGCCTCTCCATAATTCCTTCTTTACAAACCAATTTTTAAAGAACACAATACATCTTGCTAACTTACATGCTCAAAACCTTCAGTGTCTCCCCCGTGCTCTTAGAATAAAGTTACAGCTCTTCAGTATGACCTAAAGGTTCATACCAACCGCTTACTTAAATTTCATTGCATATTGCTCCCTCCCTTTTCTCTAGTCAGGTTCTTTTCTGATTTAGTGGAACTACTCTAAGGACAACTAATGTATTGAAAGGGTTACATGATATGTGATTTGGGGTTGACAACCAAGAGGTAATTTTTTTTTTTACCCTGTTGCTGAGGTTATAAACAGCTATGCATTGGGTATGTAGATTAGCAGGAAAAGTCAGATTTACAATCTTCCCCTACTTTTTGACCCTCCCTTTCATCATCTGGCTCCCCCAATGCCTATAAAGACCTCTCTGCTGCTCTCTCCTCTGTGGCTTACAAGAGCCAGAAGGAATGATGACACGGTACACATGTTGGGAAAGCCATACCTGACCCCCACCCTCTTGGGTGTGGAGGTAAGATTTCTTCTATTGTATTAGTATCTCTTGTCTGTATCCCTAACTAGCACCTGGCTTATTTTTTATACCTTGAAGTTAAACATTCTGTTGTTTAACTTACATTCTCTAATTTTTTCACATGGTATGAGTTGTCTGCTTTTGGACAAGCTAGGATTTTAAAAAATCCTGAGGAGGAAAAATCTAGGTGCCTATAGCAAGTGTTTGTTTTGTTGTAATTGAAAATAAATTTTGGATAATTTTAGTTACTGACAGTCTAAGTAGATTTTTTATCCCCTAAGTAGGGCCAGGATTGCTGAATACTTCATAGATATCTATGCACATGATTCAATCCTTTCAGGCAAGTTGTAATCTCTATGCCGTAGAAGAGGAGGGGCAGCAGTCATACTACTGTCATTCCGTTTTACTAAGAATTATTTCTTCCATAGCAATCACTATGCTTATGTGACATGCTATCTCATGACTACTTTACCTGACACCCATAATCCATTTGTGATATTTAATCCTGCTCAGAACCTTAGACACCAGCCGGTTTTCCTAATTTCCAGGAATTATTCACTGTTTTTATTCCCCCTCTTTAGGCATATGTCCCATGTTACCCCAAAAGTGGTTGTTATGTCACACGACATGTTGTTACTGATAATTTTGGAATTATTTTCCCCTCAGACCAGTGTCTAATGTAGTGATTATTTTGGTATGTTTTTTCTTAAGATAGAGCAATACAATTTGTCTTTAACAATGTCGTTTTTAAACGTCTGTTAGTAATTTACAGTTTACTATTCCTTTTGCACAAAATGCTATTAAATAACATTGAGTGATTAGCTATGTACACGTGCCAAGGATTTTACAGACTTGTAAAATATCAGGTCATTTCAAGGATTTCTTTCTTGGTAGAGACATTTATAGGGAAAAGAGAAGTGAGATTAAAAAATAAATTTAGTTCAAGGTCTAGTGACAGTCAGCTGGGTTGGGTGGGTTACTCGTTTCTTCAAAGGGGTTTTAATCCATTTTACGTCCATCAGAAATTGCTTAAACAGTTTATCAGGGTTACCAATTTTTTCTTGAGATGAGGTTGTATATTATATTACAAAAAACAGATTCTGTCTCAGAGCAGATTTGGGACAGTTTTTAGTTTAAAGTCCTCCTTTTGACTCAGACAATCTTCAAAGATCTCTCTCAGTCAATAAACAGGTTCTCATTGCATATTTGTGCTAAGATCATTCACTGGATTTTTTAGCCCATTCTCTCTTACATTTTTAAATAAATGGCAAAAATTAGACACAGGCTAAATTTATGCAATATATATGGAGTCATGCTTACCAGGTCATCCACAATGTTTCATTATATATTGATTTTCCTTTTCCTATGTAATAGGAATATTTCCAGACAAAATCCTATGGCAACTCAAGATCAATCTTAGCTGTTTTATATAGTCTGTGGACTAAAGCTTTTGTATTATCTATGTTCTTTTCAACATGGGCTACTTTACTTATCTAACTAAGTCCAGTTAAAAGTTTTGATAAATGCTCTTGCTGTTTGCTTAGCAAAACTAGAGCTATTCCTTTCTAAGGACAGAGAATTAACTTCTATTCAGAGATTTTCAAAAAGTTCCAGGCTGCATTATTATTTCAGAATCTCCTTTTCTCTCCTCCCCTCCCTGCCCTCTCTCCTCTTCTCCTCTCCCTCTCCTCCACATTCATCTCCTTCTTTCCTCAACTCTTTCTTCCTCTCCTTCCTCTCTTCAGTCCTCTACTTTCCACTTCCCTACCCTTCCTTTTTTTTCTTTCATTATTCCTTCTTTCCTCCCCCACTTCCTTC
Source organism: Lagenorhynchus albirostris (assembly GCF_949774975.1). Taxonomy (NCBI): domain Eukaryota; kingdom Metazoa; phylum Chordata; class Mammalia; order Artiodactyla; family Delphinidae; genus Lagenorhynchus; species Lagenorhynchus albirostris. The sequence goes on from NC_083102.1 coordinate 64,055,686, forward strand.
CATGCTTCCTTATTTGTATCTGCTCTTGCTTTTGTCACCTTGTCTACTCTGAGGCAAAGGACCAAAGAACAAGTAGCTGTTTTTTCTAGGATTACTCACCATCCCTAAAAATGTAGGGCTATCCTTTTTCACCTCTAAGAACTCAAATTCATGATTGTATCTGGCCTACCAGGAGTGATGATATATGTATATATATTCTTGTAAGGCTGGAATCCTATTAATCATGGAATGGGCACAAAACCAATTTCCATATGTGAAGTGCAGTTCTAATTATTTTAGAGTGGGTTTGTCCACTTAATTAAGTGAGCTTTGCCTTCTAGTGTGACATTTCTTATACAGTTATGATTATAAATTTGGTTTATCTATTTTATGTTGAAACCATGCAAACAACTACATTGCCATGAGCAGTGTACAGGGAATCAGTAAAGACCGTGTACATAATAGGTGACCTATTTTACTAGTTTCGTAGCATATATATGCTACTTTTACAAAGTCATTATAAATACCATCAGTGGTTTGATTATTTACAGATATTATGTGATTAGAATCAGTGAACCTTTTACCAACATCTTTTATCTAAAATAATTGTGATTTTTTTTATGAGCTCAACTCATTTAAAAACACTCCTGAATTCCAAACATTAGAGACATTATACTTAAATTCTTTTGAGAATCCACTAGTTACATCTACAGTTCTCATATGAAGAATTAATAAACTAACAGCCTTTTTTGTAGATTCTATTGGATTTTCTACATAGACAATGATTTCGTCTGTGAATAATGATAGTTTTACTTCTTCCTTTCCTATATGGATTTCTTTTATTTTTTGTTCTTGCTTTATTCATCTGGCTAAAACCTTTGGTACAATGTTGAATAGAGGTCTCACAGAGGTCCTCATCTCAGCACCAAGACCCAGCTCTACCCAACAGCCTACAAACTCCAGTGCTGGAATACTCAGGTCAAACAACCAGTAAGACAGGAACACAATCCCACTCATAAAAAAAAAAAATTGAGATGGCAAAAAGTATGTCACAGATGAAGGAGCAAGGTAAAAACCTACAAGACCAAATAAACAAAGAGGAAATAGGCAAACTACCTGAAAAAGAATTCAGAGTAATGATAGTAAAAATGATGCAGAATTTCAGAAATAGAATGGAGGCACAGATTGAGAAAATACAAGGAATGTTTAACAAAGATCTAGAAGAACTAAAGAGCAAACAGAGATGAACAACACAATAACTGAAATGAAAAATGTACTAGAAGTAATCAATAACAGAATAACTGATGCAGAAGAACGAATAAGTGAGCTGGAAGACAAAATGGTGGAAACAACTGTTGAGGAGCAGAATAAAGAAAAAATAATCATAAGAATTGAAGACAATTTCAGAGACCTCTGGGACAACAGTAAATGTACCAACATTCGAATTATAGGGGTCCCAGAAGATGAAGAGAAAAAGAAAGGGTCTGAGAAAATATTTGAAGAGATTATAGTGGAAAATTTCCCTAACATGGGAAAGGAAATAGTCATCCAAGTCCAGGAAGCACAGAGAGTCCCATACAGGATAAACCCTAGGAGAAACACACCAAGACACATATTAATCAAACTAACAAATATACTAAATACAAAGGAAAAATATTCAGAGCAACAAGGGAAAGACAAAAAATAACGTACAAAGGAATCCCCATAATGTTATCAGCTGATTTTTCAGCAGAAACTCTGAAGGCCAGAAGGGAGTGGCAGGATATACTTAAAGTGATGAAAGAGAAAAACCTACAACCAAGGTTACTCTGCCCAGCAAGGATCTCATTCAGATTTGATGGAGAAATCAAAAGCTTTTCAGACAAGCAAAAGCTAAGAGAATTCAGCATCACCAAACCAGCTTTACAACAAATGCTAAGGAAACTTATCTAGGTGGGAAACACAAGAGAAGAAAAAGACCCACAGAAACAAACCAAAAACAAATAAGAAGATGGTAATAGGAACATACATATCGATAATAACCTTGAATGTAACTGGATTAAATGTCCCAACCTAAAGACACAGACTGGCTGAATGGATACAAAAACAAGACCCATATATATGCTGTCTACAAGAGACCTACTTCAGACCTAGGGACACATACAGACTGAAACTGAGGGGATGGAAAAAGATATTCCATGCAAATGAAATCAGAAGAAAGGTAGAGTAGCAATACTCGTATCAGATAAAATAGACTTTAAAATAAAGACTGTTACAAGAGATAAGAGGGACATTACATAATAATCAAAGGATCAATCCAAGAAGATATGACAATTACAAATATTTATGCATCCAACATAGGAGCACCTCAATACATAAGGCAAATGCTAACAACCATGAAAGGAGAAATAAACAGTGACACAACAATAGTAGAGGATTTTAACACCCCACTTACACCAATGGACAGATCATCCAAACAGAAAATAAATAAGGAAACACAAGCTTTAAATGACACAATAGACCAGATAGATTTAATTGATATTTGTAGAACATTCCACCAAAAAGTGGCAGAATACACTTTCTTCTCAAGGACACATGGAAGATTCTCCAGAAGAGATCACATCTTGAGTCAAAAATCAAGCCTTGGAAAATTAAAGAAAATTGAAATTGTATCAAGCATCTTTTCTGACCACAATGCTATGAGATTGGAAATCAATTACAGGAAAAAAATGTAAAAAACACAAATACATGGAGGCTAAACAGCTACTAAATAACCAAGAGATAGAAGAAATCAAAGAGGAAATAAAAAATTACATACAAACAAATGACAATAAAAACACAACGACCCAAAACCTATGGGACAGAGCAAAAGCAGCTCTAAGAGGGAAGTTTATAGCAATTCAGTCTCACCTCAAGAAACAAGAAATTATCAACTAAACTATCTAACCCTACACTTAAAACAACTAGAGAAAGAAGAACAAATAAAACCCAAAGTCAGTACAAGGAAAGAAATCATAAATATCAAAGCAGAAATAAATGAAATAGAAATGAAGAAAACAATAGCAAAAATCAATAAAAGTAAAAAGCTGGTTCTTTGAGAAGATAAACAAAATTGATAAACCCTTAGCCAGATTCATCAAGAAAAAAAGGGAGAGGATGCAAATCAATAAAATTAGAAATGAAAAAAAAGAAATCACAACTGACACCACAGAACTACAAAGGATTATAAGAGACGACTACAAACAACTATATGCCAATAAAATGGACAACCTGGAAGAAATGGACAAATTCTTGGAAAGGTACAATTTTCCAAGACTGAAGCAGGAAGAATTAGAAAATATAAACAGACCTATCAAAAGTAATGAAATTGAAACTGTAATTAAAAATCTTCCAACAGTGCCAACAAACACATGAAAGAATGCTCAACATCACTAATCATGAGAGAAATGCAAATCAAAACTACAATGAGATATCATCTCACACCAGTCAGAATGGCCATCATCAAAAAATCTAGAAACAATAAATGCTGGAGAGGGTGTGGAGAAAAGGGAACCCTCTTACACTGTTGGTGGGAATGTAAATTGATACAGCCACTGTGGAGAACAGTATGGAGGTTCCTTAAAAAGCTACAAATAGAACTACCATATGACCCAGCAATCCCACTACTGGGCATATACCCTGAGAAAACCATAATTCAAAAAGAGTCATGTACCAAAATGTTCATTGCAGCTCTATTTACAATAGCCCGGAGATGGAAACAACCTAAGTGTCCATCATCGGATGAATGGATAAAGAAGATGTGGCACATATATACAATGGAATATTACTCAGCCATAAAAAGAGACGAAATTGAGCTATTTGTAATGAGGTGGATAGACATAGAGTCTGTCATACAGAGTGAAGTAAGTCAGAAAGAGAGAGACAAATACCGTATGCTAACACATATATATGGAATTTAAAAAAAAAATGTCATGAAAAACCTAGGGGTGAAACAGGAATAAAGACACAGACTTACTAGAGAATGGACTTGAGGTTATGGGGAGGGGGAAGGGTAAACGGTGACAAAGCGATAAAGAGGCATGGACATATATACACTACCAAACGTAAGGTAGATAGCTAGTGGGAAGCAGCCGCATAGCACAGGGAGATCAGCTCGGTGCTTTGTGACCGCCTGGAGGGGTGGGATAGGGAGGGTGGGAGGGAGGGAGACGCAAGCGGGAAGAGATATGGGAATATATGTATGTATATAACTGATTCATTTTGTTGTGAAGCTGAAGCTAACATACCATTGTAAAGCAATTATACTCCAATAAAGATGTTAAAAAAAAAAAGAAATATAATTTACATCCATAAAAAAAAAAAAAATCTTCCAACAAACAAAAGCCCAGACCAGATGGCTTCACAGGCAAATTCTATTAAATATTTAGAGAAGAGCTAACACCGATCCTTCTCAAACTCTTCCAAAAAAGTACAGAGGGAGAAACATTCCCAAATTCATTCTACAAAGCCACCATCACCTTGATACCAAAACCAGAAAAAGATATCACAAAAAAAGAAACTTATAGACCAATATCACTGATGAACATAGATGAAAAAATCCTGAACAAAATACTAGCAAACAGAATCCAACAACACATTAAAAGGATCATACACCATGATCAAATGGGATTTATCCCAGGGAAGCAGGGATTCTTCAATATATGCAAATCAATCAATGTGATACACCACCTTAACAAATTGAGGAATAAAAACCATAAGATCATCTCAATAGTTGCAGAAAAAGCTTTTGACAAAATTCAACACCGATTTATGATAAAAACCCTCCAGAAAATGGGCATAGAGGGAACCTGCCTCAACATAATAAAGGCCATATATGACAAACCCACAGCAAGCATCATACTCAATGGTAAAAGACTGAAAGCATTTCCACTGAGATCAGGAACAAGACAAGGATGTCCACTCTCACCACTCTTATCCAACATAGTTTTGGAAATCCTAGCCATGGCAATCAGAGAAGAAAAAGAAATAAAAAGAATACAAATTGGAAAGAAGAAGTAAAACTGTCACTGTTTGCAGATGACATGATACTATACATAGAAAATCCTAAAGATGCTACCAGAAAACTCCTAGAAGTAATCAGTGAATTTGGTAAGGTTGCAGGATACAAAATTAATGCACAGAAATCTCTGGCATTCCTATACACCAACAACAAAAAATCGGAAAGAGAAATTAAGGAAACAGTCCCATTTACCATTGCAACAAAAAGAATGAAATACCTAGGAGTAAACCTGCCTAAGGAGGTGAAAGACTTGTACTCAGAAAACTATAAAACACTGATGAAAGAAATTAAAGATGATGCCAACAGATGGAGAGATATACCATGTTCTTGGATTGGAAGTATCAATATTGTGAAAATAGCTATACTACCCAAAGCAATCTACAGATTCAATGCAATCCCTATCAAAGTACCAATGGCATTCTTCACAGAATTAGAACAAAAAATTTTATAATGTGTATGGAAACACAAAAGACCCCAAATAGCCAAACAGTCTTGAGAAAGAAAAACGGAGCTGGAGGAAGCAGGCTCCCTGACTTCAAACTGTACCACAAAGCTACAGTAATCAAGACAGTATGGTACTAGCACAAAAACAGAAATATAGATCAATGGTACAGGATAGAATGTCCAGAGATAAGCCCACACATATATGGTCACCTAATTTATGACAAAGGAGGCAAGAACATACAATGGAGAAAAGACAGCCTCTTCAATAAGTGGTGCTGGGAAAACTGGACAGCTACATGTAAAAGAATGAAATTAGAACACTCCCTAACACCATACACAAAAATAAACTGCAAATGGATTAAAGACCTAAATGTAAGGCTAGACACTCTAAAACCCATAGAGGAAAACATAGGTAGAACAGTCTATGACATAAACCACAGCAAGATCTTTTTTGATACACCTCCTAGAGTAATGGAAATAAAAACAAAAATAAACAAATGGATTGAATTAAACTTAAAAGCTTTTGCACAGCAAAGGAAACCATAAACAAGACAAAAAGACAACCCTGAGAATGGGAGAAAATATTTGCAAATGAAACAACAGATAAAGGATTAATCTCCAAAATATACAAATAGCTCATGCAGCTCAATATCAAAAAAACAAACAATCCAGTTAAAAAATGGGTGGAAGACCTAAATAGACATTTCACCAAGGAAGGCATACAGATGGCCAAGAGGAACATGAAAAGATGCTCAACGTGATTAATTATTAGAGAAATGCAAATCAAAACCACAATGAGGTATCACCTCACGCCTGTCAGAATGCCCATTATCAAAAAGTCTAGAAACAATAAATGCTGGAAAGGGTGTGGTGAAAAGGGAACCCTCCTGCACTGTTGGTGGGAATGTAAATTGATACAACCACTATGGAAAACAGTATGGAGGTTCCTTAAAAAACTAAAAATAGAACTACCATATGACCCAGCAATCCCACTACTGGGCATATAACCTGAGAAAACCATAATTCAAAAAGAGACATGTACCACAATGTTCATTGCAGCACTATTTACAATAGCCAGGACAGGGAACCAACCTAAATGTCCATCCACAGATGAATGGATAAAGAAGATGTGGCACATATATACAATGGAATATTACTCAGCCATAAAAAGAAATGAAACTGGGTTATTTGTAGTGAGGTGGATGGACCTAGAGTCTGTCATACAGAGGGAAGTAAGTCAGAAAGAGAAAAACAAATACCGTATGCTAACGCATATATATGGAATCTAAAAACAGACAAAAAAAATGCACTGATGGACCTAGTTGCAGGGCAGGAATAAAGATGTAGACATAGAGAATAGACTTGAGGACATGGTGTGGGAGGGGAAGCTGGGGCGAAGTGAGAGTGACATCAACATATTTACACTACTGAATGTAAAATAGTTAGCCACTGGGAAAGCAGGGATATCAGCTTGGTGCTTTGTGATGACCAAGAGGGGTGGGATAGGGATGATGGGAGGGAGGCTCAAGAGGGAGGGGATATGGGGATGTATGTATGCATACGACTGATTCACTCTGGTGTACAACAGAAACTAAAACAGTATTGTGAAGAATATTTACTCCAATAAAGTCTATTAAAAATAAATAAAATGTATGTCTGTGCATACATACATATATACTTACTTTTGGAGAAAGAAACACAGTATGATATACCAGAAACTAATGAAAAGTTTTTCCTCTGAAGATAAGTAGGAGTGGGATGGGATAATATTTATGTGAGTGAGACTTCCCTGAGAATATATTTTTACAAGATTTGAATTTTGAATCATAGTTTTGACTTTTGAAGCATAGTTTTGAACTTTGTAAATATTTTATGTATGCAAAATTAAACAATATCAAAAGGAAAAAAAAATACTTGATGAACTGCTTGTACTCCAAAAAAAACAAACAAAAAAAGAACAGTGGGAGCAGACATCCTTCTCTTTTTCCTCAAATCAAGGTGAAAACATTCACCATAATGTCTAATATTACTTATAGCTTTTTCATAAATGCGCTTTATCATGTGGAGGAAGTTTCTTCTATCCTCAGTTTGTTGAGAAAGTTTTTATTAGGAAAGGATGTTGGATTTTGTCAAATGCTCTTCGTGCATCCATTGACATATCATATGTTTTTTCTTTTTTTAGTTGTTTAATATGGTGAATTACCTTGATTGATTTTCAAATGATAAACCAATCTTAGATTCCTGGAATAAAACTCACTTATTCATGATTTATTATACATTTTATATATTGTTGTATTTGGTTTGCTAAAATTTTGTTTCAAATTTTTGCATGTATATATTAATGAGGGATACTGACTGGTGGTCTTCTTTTCTGGTAATGTCTGGTTTTAGTATTATGGTCATGCTCTTTCTTTTAGAATGAATTGGGAATAGTTCCTTCCTTTCCAATTTTCTTGAAGTATTTCTGAAGAATTGGTACTTTCTCTAGATATGTGGTAGAATTCACCATTGAAGCCACCAGGGCTTGGAGTTTCCTTTGTCAGAAGGTTTCTACCTAAAAATTTAATTTCTTTAGTACATATAGGGCTATCCATGTTATTTATTTCTTCTTGAGTGAGCTTTTGTAGTTTATGCCTTTCAAGGAATTCTAAGGCATTGAACTTTTTCAGTTTATTGGTTCTTTCCTCTGTACTCTGGTCTGGAAACTCTATCAAAATACTTGGTTGGGGGAATCATAGGGCCCACCTCATTCATTTTTCATCTCTCAAGCATTGTTGTCTTCCATTGCCTAATGTCCAGTATCTTGCAAATCTTTATATATTTTGTATATATTTTGTTTTTTCAGGCAGGAGAGAAAATCTAAAATTCTTCATTTTGGCCAGAACCAGAGTTCTTGACCCAGGTATTTTAAACCCAGGAATAAAATTTTCTTAGAAGTCAAGTTGTTAGAAGTGACTGTATCAGCCCAACTTCATGAACATGAATCTACTTCTGTCCATCCTCAAAGGTAATACAATTACTAAATTATATTCATATTAATAATACTTTACCCAATTGACACTAATTTAGGTTTGGTTGAGCTCTTTTCCACTTAACTAAGAAAATGTGGAGCCTATCTATCCTAACTCACTATTGCTAGTATCTCTCCTTTCCAAGGGCTGACCCTCTGTTACAAGGAGAGGGAATCTGTGCTTCAAGAGAGTACCAGAGATGATTGAGTATGAAAAACACCTGGTCAGTTTATTATTTGGAGTTTGGGGACTTATCTTGGATAGATCAACAGTGAAATTATTGCTGAGTAAAATCATAAGTTTCCAAGAGAAAGAAATAGCCACAGTGATGGCTAAGTTATTAACCAGAGTAATAATACATTATAACTGCCAAAGGAATGTTAACTTTATAGAAGTGAGAAACCCCTTATTTCCTGGTGGATTTGCTTATAATTGTTTATAGTTATGAAATATGCCAAAGCAGCTCAATTCTCAATAAACCTTTTTCACAGTATATATATGCAGCTGTTAGGCAAAAATCCTGACATCTGGGTAGAACATGAAGAAAACAAAAATATTTTTGTACAGCCTTATATTGAAAACAGACTGTACACTTAAACACCAATTTTATTTGTGAGCTACCAGAGCTCATTTTCTCCATTATACATAGCTTCTTTTAGAAGTTAGTCTTACTACCTCCAAGTATTTTAATATTAAATATATATACATGTACTAGATAATAATGAGGTGATATTACTTAAACTTAAATCATTAGTTTTAAAATGAAATTATTCTTACAAGCACATTTTAAGACAATATTTCACTCCACTTATTTTATCCTCTTAAAATGAGTATTAAGAAGAACAAATGTGTTTATGAATAAACAAGTATATAAGTAAAAATTATTGTGTGGTGACCAAGTAGTTTTGTTTGATACTACTGCTTTGTCTCTCCTTGCCAAGTACTATATCCTCTTTTGCAGGAGAGGTTTCTATTTATTTTAATTACTTAAACATTTCTAAGCCTTAGGTCTTAAAAGTTAATTAAGTCTGAAGTCATAAAGTTAATTAAGGGTCTTAGAATTACAATTTAAGTTGACACTAAAGAACAATAAATCTACTTGGTATTGAACACTTATCCCTAAAATTTTACTCATATAATACAAATAAGGTAACTGTGGATTTAGGTAATTTGCAGTGTTGCTTGAAGTTTACAAGAACAGTGCTTAAGATGTTCATTATTTTAGCTCAATATAGTTTTAGATACATATTTACATCTCTGCAATCTTAATTAATTAATCTTAATTAATCTCTGCAATCTTGAGTAATTAATGATTACTTATCCATCTATAAGACAGATATAAGTTGTTTCCAGTAAATTGGCTCCCTATCAGAAAAGAAATGAGGGTCATGCATGAACCAAAATGTTGTTTGCATTTTATCCCACACTGTGACAATATTTAATCCATCCAAGTATTACCATAATTAGGAGTGTTAAATATTGTAATTTTATATAAGATATTTATTTACAAGTATTTATCAATAATTAAAACATTTTTACACCAATATTTTTTTAAATATTTGAATAATGGTAAAATCTCAATACAGAAATTTTTCTTAAGGATGGCCTGATGCCTATCTGTTTATCTTTTGGTCTTTTTTATCTTAGTCACCAGGGACCCTTAATCATTAAATGAAATACCTTTGTTCCCTTTTTGGAGACTTTTCTGCCTTTCTGTAAGGGGAACAGAATTATTTTTCGAACTGTATGATTGGGCCACCTAAGTTGGCTGTTCTCTTGTTCTTGGTACATCCCCTGCTTGACCAGTGCCTGCTTTACCCACACCAACTCACATGACTGACCTTCCTATATACTTATCCTTGCCCCAGTTAATGATTGTTCTAACCTTTAGATCAGAACATCTCCATCTCCATCTGTTAGCCTATCAAAGGGGTGGTGAGGGGTGTGCCCCTCTGCTGGTTTCCCTGGTAACCAATGAGCCAACCTGACATCAATTACCTCTGTAAGTGGTAACCTCCCTCTCCCCCTCCCCCCACGAGCAAAGACTGCCGCCAGTTCCTGCCTGCCCCACACGGTGGGGTGTCGCTCCAGGACCTTGCTTCAGATGGTAAGCTCTGCAATCCATTAAACCGTTGATGTCTCTGTCATGGACTCTGGGCTCTTTCTTCAGTCTTGAAGCTGGGCAGGTACAGGCAGGGTGCAGCCCAACAACAATTTTACACTCTAATCAGCAATATATGTGAGTTCCAGTTGCTCTGCATTCTCACCAATATTTGGGGCTGTCAATTTGAAACAGATTTATAATTCTAGCCTTTTAGCATATGTGTCATGGACTTTCATTGTGGTTTTAATTTGCATTTTCCTAATGTATTATGTTGAGCACCTTTTCATGTGTTCTTTGGCATTCTTGTTTTCCTTTGTGAAGATGTATTCCTGCCTATTTCCCATTTACTTTTATTTGGATTGCTTTCTTTTTTATATTGAATTATAGAAGTTATTTATAGATTCTAGAAACCAGAACTTTGAAATGGATTTGGACTAATTTGAACATCTCTGAGATCTCTGTGTTTACATGAGTCTTCCTAGTTGCTGCATTTCTTAAACCAACACTTATTTTTGCAGATTTTTAAAATTGTCTTCTAAGACATTATGTTGGCAATGTTCTGATACATCTTGAATCTCATCCAAAATAGCTCTTTGACAATTGAACTTTCACTTTTCATTAAGCTTTGAGTTTCAGTATTTAGTCTTAAAAAGTAGCAGCCAAAATGTTCTTATCTTTTTTTTTTTTTTTTTGCGGTACGCGGGCCTCTCACTGTCGTGGCCTCTCCCTTTGTGGAGCACAGGCTCCACACACACAGGCTCAGCGGCCATGGCTCATGGGCCCAGACGCTCCACGGCACGTGGGATCTTCCTGGACCGGGGCACGAACCCGCGTCCCCTGCATCAGCAGGTGGACTCTCAACCCCTGCACCACCAGGGAAGCCCCAAAATGTTCTTATCTTTATGTTAGGATATGTGATACCAGAGTGTTTTAAAAATAACTAATACAGGAAGAGTTAGTAATTTGCTACTGGCTCTCCAAAGTTTTGTATACCATTTTATATTTTGGCTCAAGAAAAGATAATTTAAATTCTCTACTTTGAAGAGTAATCTCTAAATTGATTTTGTTACCGAACCAAACTTGGGTCCACTCGCCAGTGCAGTAAAGCCAGTCTACTGACACCGTGTTGTGGTGAAGGAAAGTGCAGCATTTATTGCAGGATGCCAAGCAAGGAGTCCAGACAGCTAGTGGTCAAAAGGCCTGACGTCCCCAGTGGCTTTCAGGGAAAGGTTTTTAAAAGACAGGGTGAGGTAGAGGGTCGCAAGATGCGTGATCATTCTTCAGATTGGTTGGTGGTGAGAACTGGGAGTCAACATCATCAACCTTTTGGTTCCAATTGGTCTGAGGTCTACCTGCTTGTTGCCAGCATACAGTTAACTTCTTCCACATGGTGGGGGTTTCAGTATCTGCAAAACAGCTCAAAGGATATGGCTCAGAATATTATCTATAGCCCTTGAGGAGGAACTAAAAGTCCTTTCCTTTTTTAATGGCTAAACTATTATTATTTTCTCTTACTTGACTGTTTTCCTTTGTTTCTGCATTTTCTTACTTCTCTGGTTAAATTTATTCTTTGGAGCTTGCGGAAGGCCTAGGAGGCTAAAGTTTTTCTACAAACAAGAGGCAGGTGGAGGACATGGTGAGGTCTCTCCCAGGAAGTCCCCATGAGGTCCTGCTAAGCTATAATTTTATTGATTTAATCTTTTTATTTTAAATTTAAAAGTTTTCTGAAATAATTTATTTCAGGAAAAGTTGTAAAAACAATTATATGTGAATAATTCTGTGTGAATTACCCTTCATACTAATGCTACAAATGTTAACACTTTAATCACACTTACCTTGTGTTTTCTCTTGTATTAGGTAAATATGTAAAAAAAGTATTATAATTTTTGAAGCATTTGAGAATAATCTGCAGATCTGTAATACTTTATAACACTATAAACACTTCAGTGTATATTTCCTGTTAACAGGGATGTTTGCTTTTATAATGTGGCACAATTATCAAAATAAGGAAATTAACACCAGTACAATACTATTATCTAATCCAAATTTCTGATTTAAATTTCACCAGCTGTCCCACTAATGTCCTTTAAGGAATATTTTAGAGTATAGGATCCAATCCAGAAACACACATTGCATTTAGCTTTCCTATCTTTTTAGTTTCATTGAATCTGGACCAGTTCCTAAATCATTCTTTTTCTTTCATCCCCATGATATTTTTGAAGAGTGTAATTAATTTATTTGGTAGACTCTTCCTCAATTTAGGATTGTCTGAGGTTTCATCTTCTTTTTTTTTTTTTTTTTTTTTGTGGTACGTGGGCCTCTCACTGTTGTGGCCTCTCCCGTTGCAGAGCACAGGCTCCGGACGCGCAGGCTCAGCGGCCATGGCTCATGGGCCCAGCCTCTCCGCGGCACCTGGGACCCTCCTGGACCGGGGCATGAACCCGTGTCCCCTGCATCAGCAGGCGGACTCTCAACCACTGCACCACCAGGGAAGCCCCATGAGTTTTCATCTTGATTAAATTTGGGCTATGCAATTTTGGCAAGAATATTACAAAAATGATGTTATGTTCTTCTCAGTGTGCACTGTCAGGAGCCCATGACATTTATTTTTCTCATTACTGGTGAAGTTAACTTTGATTATTTGGTTAAGGTCATATTTGCCAGGTTTCTTCTTCCTATAATTAAAATGTTTTCTGTTCGGAATTACTTTGAGATCTTGTAAATATTCCTCTTCTTTTTACTGAGTCCAAGCTCGTACTGCTGGCCCCATGACAGGCCAATAAATGGAGAGATGAGTTGCTGGGGGCAAGGAATAGTGACTTTATTTGGAAAGCCAGCAAACCAAGAAGCTGGTGCACTAGTGTTCCAAAGAGCTATTTTACCCAAGTTAGAATCCACGCTTCTTTTATACTAAAAGGGGTGTGTGGTTGGTTGCTGCCAGATCCTTTGTTCTTGCAATTGTCCATATAGGTCCAGTCACAATGTTCCTGTAAACCTCCAGCAAGACAAGTGTTATTCTCTGTTCTGCAACTTTTCACCTCTGTATGAATGGAAAAGTGTTAAATGTTTAAAGGTCAAGGCCTTGAGAGTGAGCTCTCCTGTATACTTCAGGCTATAGGCAACATTCTTAACTTGTAGCAAAAGCAATAGAATACAAAGGTCAGAGTAAAAGAAACAGATCCAATATGGAGTTAGATCTGTGCTTCCATATTACATTCTACTCAACCTTACACTTACCAGCTTTAGTGTCTTGGATGATTTTTGCCTGGAGGAATTATTAATAGGTAGTTGTCAAATGGTGATTTTTCTAATTCCAGTATTCCTTCTACATTTATTACTTGGCATTCTACTGCAAGGAAGAGCAGTCTTCTTTCCCTCTATTTATTTGTGTTAGTATGGATTTATGGAATCTTATTTTATTTAATAAGATATAACCCATTACTATCATCATTTGTTTTGATACTGAAATTGTCCCTTATTTGGCCAGTGGGAATTCTTATGCCCTTTTTCCATGTCCCCATCCTTCTTTGAGAACTTCCTTACAAAACAATTGAACAGTATTTTAAAGAACTCACACTTGAGACTTGTGTTTTTGTAGCTGTCTTATCCCCATCGTCTAAGGAAGACACTGACTATGAGAAATTTTGTCACTATTTGATTTGAACATTTCTCTAAGGTGATTTGTTTTAATCAAAAAAAAAAAAAGAGAGACCTTCAGTGGCCACTTTTGATATATTGAATATGGCCATAGAATCTTTGCGGGCCCTTCCATCAAGCTCTGTGACTTGCTTTGGCCACTGGGATGTGGCAAGTTCCATTTTTACCTTCTTGAAATTTTGCCCTGAGATCACCATGTAAGGAAGCCAGTCTAGCCCATTGGTGGATGAAAGGACACCTAGAGAAAAACCAAGGCTCCCAGCGATAACCAGTACTAACTGACACGTGAGTGAGACTATCATGGATCTTTTGGCATAGCTGACTCTCCAGCTAAACTGGCTCCGTGAGTGAGCTCAGGTAAAAGCAGCAGAAGAATCATTTGGCCAAAGCACAGTATTATGAAAAATGATAAATCTTTTCCTTTAAAGCTTTAAATATTGGGATTGTTTGTTACTCAGGAATAATTAATGTGCCATTATAAATTCAAATTATCTCTAGTTTAATAATTCCATGTTTTTAAGTATTTTAGAGCTTTTCTCAATAAAACACGAAAAGGCAAAAGTCCTTTTGGGTCCCCTTGGCTGAAAGATCTATTTGGCTTGAATTAGATAGCCCCATGGTCACACAAATGATGAACCCTGCAACTAGCAGCATTTTCCCATGGAATACTATTTTTTATGTGAAGGAGAAACTTGGGTTTTTCAGTCTTGGGTAGTTGGCAGACACATCTCTGAAAATGAATGGAGTGAGTGTCACTTCAAGAAAAATATCTCCTAGTATTTTTTGCCGGTGATAAAATTTGAACTTTCAAGTAAAAAATTTGCATTTTGGAAAACTTGTATCTGCCGCTAGAAGCTTCACAGCTTCATAATACTCTTTTGATATTGGCGATATCAACTAAGGTGATGTTTTGGTTGTTATTTTATAATGAAATTTGTCAGTATTTGGAAGATCCTCATAACCCGGTGAATCTGTATTTTCCAAATGACAAATGCATGATGTTACAAAATTATATTTGTGTCAGAAAGATCCATTCAAGCAAGTTAAGACCATGGATTTTAATGTGGTGAGGTACGAAAGATTTGTTCATATGGTGTCAAATTCCACATGCCAACTAACCTTTTTAAAAACTACCACTTGTAGACTTTTAGTGTCAAAGAAGAGTATTCACAATTATACAAAAGGCTATTAAATAATTCTCCCTTTTCCAAATATTTACCTGTGTAAATCCAGGTTCCTTCATTACTCAAACCAAAGCAACATATTGCAACAGGCTGAACATAGAAATGGGTATGAGAATACAGCTTATCTTCTATTAAATCAGATATTAAAGATCTTTGCAAAACAGTAAAACAATACTAGCCTTATAACTAAATTTTTGTTCTGGAAAATTTTAGCTCTTCATAAAAACATTGTATTTATGCTATATGAAATTGTTTTATTTATAAAAGAATTAATAAATATGTTAATTTTTTCTTGGTTTTTAATTTGCAATATATTGAACATAAATGGATGTAACTCCCATAAAAAAAGCTATTTGGAGTCCTCAATTCTTTTTAGGAGTATAAAGAAATCCTCAGACCCAAAGTTTGAGAACAGCTGCTCTCAGCAAATGGGCAGCTGTGTATCTAAAAGATTCCCAGAGAATTTCCACTAACTGTAAACACAAAGGCCTACAAGCAGCTTCGTAAATACATAGGCAAACATACAGGGAATCCTGCGTCAAATATAATAATCTAGACAAAAGGCAGACAGAAATGTGTCCAAAAATAAACCCTGTAGGAAGAAGACAATATATGCTCATGAATTCTTCAAACAGCTATAGAAGTTCTCAACCTAAAGCATTTACCAGAACCTTGAGGTACCATATCTAGTTCTCCTTCCTGGGGGAATCTGATATCCCCTACATGTCAAATCACATGCTCCCACTCTGGAGGAGGTCACTGACAGGACCCAAACTGCAAACCTAAACTAACTTTCCAAGCTCTTACCTGGGATGGCAAAATGTCTCAAAAGCAGTCAACTTTTAAAATGGCTGGTGGACAATCGTCCTTTAAAATGGCTATATAATAGCCCCCCAAATATGCCGATGCTCTAATCCCTGGAAACTACAAATCCCATGGAACCTATGTTACATGGCAAAAGGGACTTTACAGATGTAATTAAGGTTATAAAACATTAAACGAGAGATTGTCCTGGATTATCTGGGTGTTAGAATCATATGGGCCTGTGAACGTAGAAGCTTCCTCTGGCTGGAGATAGAAGAGATGGGGCTGAAAGGGAAGTCAGAAAGATTTGAAGTGTGAGAAGGACCTGATGCACTGTTGCTAGCTTGAAGATGGAGGGGGTAACATGACAAGGGAAGGAAGCAGAATTAAAGCACCAAGAGAGGCTTCCCCCTGATAGCCAGCAAATAAACAGGCACCTCAGTCCTATAACTGCATGAACTGAATTTGTTCATCAGCTTGAATGAGTTTAGAAGATTCATCCCCAGAGCCTCCAGAAAGGAACACAGCCCAGCCAACACCTTGATTTCAGTCTGTGAGACTCTAAGGCAGAGGAACCAACTGAGCCACACTATACCTGGACTTGTGATCTAAAGAGTTATAAGAATATAGATTGGTGTTGTTTTAAAATGCTAATTTATGGTAATTTGTTATGATAGCAATAGAAAACTAATACAATGGCCATTGGACTTTGACATGTGAACCCTCTTGAGAATGAGCCCCAGTTTTGACATCTCAGCAGAAACTTCCAGTCAAAGTTCAGGGACTGGAAGTTTAGGACAACACACAGGATCTCACCAGAATGTTTGTTCTCTTCTTTGATCCTCTTCACCATGGTGGGTCTTCATGAGAAAAGCTCATCTTGATGGGTCCTCCAAAACTGTAATAAATACTTTTCTGATATTAATTATGAGTTAGTATCAGCATTTTATTACAATTTTGCTGCAATTGGAAAGATCTCTAGCAGACAATTTAGAGATTTTTCTTGGTAGTGATATGCACAGAAAAAAAAAAAAGGATTGTTCAATAATCATAATCATGGATGGACCAGACAGAAAGGGAAACAAATATCTGGTTACAGTTCAACTGACAGTCAACTAGGTTACTAGTTTCCCAGACTCCTAAAACCAACTGAAATCCATTAGAATATTGCTTAAGCATTTTATCAGGAATAATAATTCCTTCCCAGATATAAACTGAATTATATTACACTGAAGGTTCTGTCCAAGTCAAGGGTGGGACAATTTTTTTTTGCAATTTTTTTTCCTCCTCTCTTTACTGAATTAACTCCTACTTACATTTTGTATCTCATATCATATATTACTTCCTCACAGATTCTTACTGTGACCTTACTATTTCCTAGCTCCTTATTATGCACCGATAATGTACTTCATGCCTCCATAACTCTTTTTTTTAAGTCTTTTTAAAAAAAAAAATTATTTATTTATTTACTTGGTTGCACCGGGTCTTAGTTGTGGTAGGTGGGCTCCTTAGTTGTGGCATGTGAACTCTTAGTTGCAGCTTGCATGCGAGATCTAGTTTGCCAACCAGGGCTTGAACCCAGGCCCCCTGCATTGGGAGCGTGGAGTCTTATCCACTGAGCCATCAGGGAAGTTCCTCCATATCTCTTTTTACACTTGCAATTTTACATTTGTTTTGTTGATTCTTTAAATAATGTTTCTTTCATTTACTAGACTTTAAACTCCCAGGGGCAGGGGCTATAACTGTTTTTGTTCATTATTAGATCCTCAGTGTTTAGTAGTGCTGGCCACATAATAAGGGCTCAGTAAATATTTTTAAATGGAGAAGTGAGTACGTTACCATTTAAATGTGGTGAAACATATGAATATCCTTAATAGGAAAACTGAGCTTTTGCTTTCATTCACAGTGTTTTACCACCACTTGTGAGGACCAGTGAGATGTATGGTATGAATGTTTGAGAACAATTGCTCTGGTTCACAGTAAATTTTTGGCCTGATTTAGACAAACTTTGTTCTGGTGAGAAACTGGCCCATTTTATAGTTGGAGAAAATTTGGTCTTTACCAAGTTTACTGAGATCAAATAGAGAATCAGAGGTGAGGTTATTTTCTTAGGTTTGTCATCTATTATTTTAATAAATAGAAAAGCATCCTTAGGAAAAGAAAATAACTTTTTACATCACCGAGTAGCAACTGCAGGATGGTAATAGGAATGAGAGTATGTCTGTAAACTCAATATTTAGTTGTCTTGATTACAAATAGGGTAACATACCTGGGTGTTCTACAAAGCTCATATATTCAGGGAGGATGCTGTGAAGCTCTTTGTTTTAGTGACTTTCTTTTCAGGATATGAAATATTCATTGAGCCCACCATGCTCCTTTTTTCTTCACACTCCATTTTTCTGGTCATCTACTTACTCTTTTAGTGAATAGCTGTAAAATATCACAGTGCTTAGAAAAATCTCTTTGCAAATGTTTTTCTTTGCTTCTTTAACCAGGAGCCAAAAATATCATGTGTTTCTGTTTTGGGAATGTAACAAAAAGAGCTTCTGAAAAGTACAGATGGTGTAGCTGAGATAGGATGGCAATATTTTTTAGAGACACATTTTTATAGAACCAGATGGTCTAGTATATTCTCAAACAAATATGTCACCTATAATTTGATGAATACCTTCCAACGGAAAATAATTTTTTCAGGAGATAACAGATGGTATCAGTCAAAAGCATATCGAGATGCTTTAAGAAAAACTTGATGGCTCAAGTGATTTAACCAACAAGATTTTCTCCAATGTACCAAGCATGTTTTAGGATCTAAAATTTGTCATCTGCAAATAATTCAACCTCATTTCCAAACTTTACTCCATGGAGAATTGAATGTAACCTGCTTTATATGATACCTATGAAAATGATGAAAATTCCTAAGTTGTTTTCTGGCTTTGTTTTTCAAGTATCTATTATATTATGGTTAAAAGAAAACAAAATACATATATGTGTCTTAAAACAGTAAATAGTCTATGTTAAAATACAGAAATATTTTAATAGGACTGAACTCCATTTTACCTATGGGAGCATAAAGCTGTATTAATCATGAAATTTTATTAGTGCTTTTCTTAAAGCAGCAGGCATATGAACATAATAGAAAAAAAAGAATTCTGAAGCTGCAGGTATGGATTATTAAGGGATACTTAGAATACAAGTCACTTATTTTGCCCTGGTTTTTGGCAAAAAAAATACTGTAACAGGGTCATGGTTCAGAAATCCCACCATACTGGTATGTTGATAGTAGTCTAATGACATACACAAGCTTGAGGGGAAGGAGGTACAATGAAAATCAGAATGTTACCTTCCTTCATGCCTCATATCTGTATGTAAACTGAGGTGGGACCATATAATTTATCATTTTACCTGTGATATGTTTGTGAGTATAAGAGGCACTGATTGTAGATATAAAATGAAACTGTCTGGGGAAAATTGGGATATATATTCATCCCAAGTGTTCACAACTAGTACTGTGCCTGTTAGGAACAGGGCCGCACAGCAGGAGGTGAGCAGTGGGCAGCCAGCAAAGCTTCATCTACTGCTCCCCATTGCTCCTCATTGCCTGCCTTACCACCTGAACCATCCACCCCCCACCCCCTTCCGTGGAAAAATTGTCTTCCACGAAACCGGTCCCTGCTGCCAAAAATGTTGGGGACCGCTGGTCTAGAGTGTCATTATTGTTTTCAGACTTTGGTCAACATTATAGGTAAAGACTTGTTTTTAAGACCATTTGCAATTCTGTTTCTTAGCATGGATCTCAAATAATTAAACATACATTTGTTTGTTTAGATGTAATAGGATTGAAATTCTGCTTGCAAGCATTATGTAACAGACCATGGAAGGGCAACAATCCCACTATAAGTAAAATTTTAAAAATAAAATAAATTACAAAGTTATGTTTTTAAAGAAATTGAATTGCTATATTAGTAAGGAGAATAGATGAACTAAAATTCTAGAGAAGGAAAAGCCTTTCCTATATGGGTTCATGATTGCCAGCCATTTTATTCCCTAGGGGCATTTCTTATTTGGTCTAGGAGTAAGATTGGCCTTAGTGTAAATAGAGGGATCCTGCTGAGGGAAAAACTGGAGCTTTAAAAAAAAAAAATTGAGGTATAATTGACATATAACATTGTGTAAGTTTAAGGTATACAATGTATTTAATTGCTACATTTATATTTTAATAAGATGGCTGTTTTAGCACTAGCTAAAACCTCTGTCATGACACATAATTACCATGTCTTCTAGTGGTGGGAATAATTAAAATCTAATCTCTTAGCAAGCTTAATGTTTATAATACAGTTTTGTTGTCTATAATCATGTACTGTGTATTAGATATCTAGTATTTATTTATATACTAGTTGCAAGTACATAGTCTTAAAACAATTTATTGAAGTATAGTTGATTTACAATGTTGTGTTTAATTTCTGCTGTAGTCAAGTCACCCAGTTATGCATATATTTTTCTTCATATTCTTTTCCATTATGGTTTATCACAGGATATTACATATAGTTCCCTGTGCTATATAGTAGGACCTTGTTGTTTGCAAGTACATACTCTTAAACAATATCTCTCCTATCCCTTTCCCACTCCCCACCCCCACTCCATCCCTGGTAACTACCATTTTTTCAAGTTTGGTTCTTTTTTTTTTTTTTTTAATTTGGTTCTTTTGAAGATTGTATAAGATAGTATGATTGATTAAATCCAGAGGGGACTCAGAAGTACAGTTCCTTTTTCTCATGAGACTGCTTGGGGACCGGCTCAACACCTCTAAAAGGTGAAATTTCTTACAGTTTCCTCATGCCTAGAGACAGGTACTGCCAGAGAGGGAAAGCTTGATGTGGCCAGTCTCTACATCAAAATATTAATACTTGACACATCAGTATGTTTGATATATATTTGAAATAGTACGGAGCAGGAAACTATAGAGCTCAGCTCAAAACCCATAAAGGACAGAATAGAATCTCTCATAGATTTTCAGGATTAAAGAGAAAAAGACCTTCCAAAGCCTAAAGCCCTTCCAAAGCCTAAAGCAAAAGTCTAGAATGCCCATGCCCAAGGAACATTTTTGAACTAATGGTAAACTGCATTTAACTAAAACTACAACCTAGACCTGACTCAGTTAAATCTCTAGATTTAAATAATCAACTTTTTGACTTATCTGCCTGAGAGGAGAAAAGAATAACATTTCTTTGGGGAAAACAATGTTCTCAGCAGGTGCTACAATTATTTTTTGTACAATGTAATATAGGCAATAAAAATTATGAGACTATGAAAAGATAGGGTAGTATGACCAATAAGCAAGAGCAAAAATAGGCAATAAATGCAGACCTTTAACATTTCTCATAAGGCTGGTTTAGTGGTAATAAACACTTTTAGCTTTTGCTTGTCTGTAAAATTCTTTATTTCTCCTCCAACTAAGAATGATAGCCTTGCTGGGTACATTATTCTTGGTTGTAGGTTTTTTCATTTCAGCATTTTGAGTATATTGTGCCACTCCTTTCTGGCCTGCAAAGGTTCTGCTGAAAAGCCAGCTGGCAGACATGTGGGAACGTCTTTATGACCATGACCTCAACGTCTTTATTGAGTAGATTGCTTATCTCTGTTTTCTCTTTCTGATGTTTTGTTTTGTTCTGTCACTTGGAACATGTTACTCTGTCTCCTCATTTACCTGATTCTCTGTGTTTATTTCTCTGTAGTAGGTAGGTTTGTTACACCTCCTGCTCTTGGAGACATGACTTTATATAGAAGATGTTTTATGGAACCCAGCAGCACAGTGCCCTCTGACCATTGGAGCCAGGTGCTTCAAGGGTTTTCCCTATGTGGGCTGTATGAGGCTTTCTGTTGTGTTGGGCCCAACTGCTGCAGGTGTGCTGGTGGGTAGGACAGACCTTCAGCATAGCTGGCTGTGTGGCTGTTGGTGTTTGACTGCTGTGGGCATGCTGGTGGGTAGGGTAGGCCCCAGCACACCTGAATGTGAGGCATGGTGGCACGTGACTGCTATAGGTGTGCTAGTTGATGGTAGAATGACATCTTTAAAGAGATGAAAGGAAAATAATAATCAATACAGAATTTTATACACAGTAAAATGGCCCTGGGATAGCCTCATCCACCAGAGGGCAGACAGCAGAAGCAAGAAGAACTACAATCCTGCAGCCTGTGGAACAAAAACCACATTAACAAAAAGATAGACAAGATGAAAAGGCAGAGGGCTATGTACCAGATGAAGGAACAAGATAAAACCCCAGGAAAACAACTAAATGAAGTGGAGATACAAAAGCTTCCAGAAAAAGAATTCAGAATAATGATAGTGAAGATGATCCAGGGCCTCAGAAAAAGAATGGAGGCAAAGATCGAAAAGATGCAAGAAATGTTTAACAAAGATCTAGAAGAATTAAAGAACAAACAAACAGAGTTGAACAATACAATAAATGAAATGAAAACTACACTAGAAGGAATCAATAGCAGAATAACTGAGGCAGAAGAACAGATAAGTGACCTGGAAGACAGAATGGTGGAATTCACTGCTGTGGAACAGAATAAAGAAAAACGAATGAAAAGAATTGAAGACAGCCTAAGAGACCTCTGGGACAACATTAAACACAACAACATTCTCATTATAGGGGTCCCATAAGGAGAAGAGAGAGAGAAAGGACCGGAGAAAATATTTGAAGAGATTATAGTTGAAAACTTCCCTAACATGGGAAAGGAAATAGCCACCCAAATCCAGGAAGGACAGAGAGTCCCATACAGGATAAAGCCAAGGAGAAACACGCCGAGACACATAGTAATCAAATTTTCAAAAATTAAAAACAAAAATTATTGAAAGCAGCAAGGGAAAAACAACAAATAACATACAAGGGAACTCCCATAAGGTAAACAGCTGATTTCTCAGCAGAAACTCTACAAGCCAGAAGGGAGTGGCATGATATACTTAAAGTGATGAAAGGGAAGAACCTACAACCAAGATTACTGTACCCGGCAAGGATCTCATTCAGATTCAATGGAGAAATCAAAAGTTTTACACACAAGCAAGACCTAAGAGAATTCAGCACCACCAAACCAGCTCTACACCAAATGCTAAAGGAACTTCTCTAAGTGCGAAACACAAGAGAAGAAAAGGACCTACAAAAACAAACCCAAAACAATTAAGAAAATGGTAATAGCCACATACATATCGATAATTACCTTAAACGTGAATGGATTAAATGCTCCAACCAAAAGACACAGGCTCACTGAATGGATACAAAAACAAGACTCATATATATGCTGTCTACAAGAGACCCACTTCAGACCTAGGGACACATACAGACTAAAAGTGAGGAGATGGAAAAAGACATTCCATGCACATGGAAATCAAAAGAAAGCTGGAGTAGCAATACTCATATCAGATAAAATAGACTTTAAAATAAAGAATGTTACAAGAGACAAGGAAGGGCACTACCTAATGATCAAGGGATCATCTAAGAAGAAGATATAACAATTATAAATATATATGCACCCAACATAGGGCACCTCAATGCATAAGGCAACCGCTAACAGCTATAAGAGAGGAAACTGATAGTGACACAATAATAGTGGGGGACTTTAACACCTCACTTACACCAATGGACAGATCATCCAAAATGAAAATTAATAAGGAAACACAAGCTTTAAATGACACAATAGAACAGATAGATTTAATTGATATTTATAGAACATTCCATCCAAAAACAGCAGATTACACTTTCTTCTCAAGTGTGCACGTAACATTCTCCAGGATTGATCACATCTTGGGTCACAAATCAAGCCTCAGTAAATTTAAGAAAATTGAAATCATATCAAGCATCTTTTCTGACCACAGTGCTATGAGACTAGAAATCAATTACAGGGGAAAAAATATAAAAAACACAAACACATGGAGGCTAAACAATACATTACTAAATAACCAAGAGATCACTGAAGAAATCAAAGAGGAAATCAAAAAATACCTAGAGAAAAATGACAATGAAAACACAAAAATCCAAGACCTATGGGATGTGGCAAAAGCAGTTCTAAGAGGAAAGTTTATAGCTATACAGGCCTACCTCAAGAAAAAGAAAAATCTGAAATAAACAATCTAACCTTACACCTAAAGGGACTAGAGAAAGAAGAACAAACAAAACCGAAAGTTAGTAGAAGAAAAGAAATCATAAAGATCAGGGCAGAAATAAATGAAATAGAAACAAAGGAAACAATAGCAAGGATCAATAAAACTAAAAGCTGGTTTTTTGAGAAGATAAACAAAATTGATAAACCATTAGCCAGATTCATCAAGAAAAAGAGGGAGAGGACTCAAATCAATAAAATTAAAAATGAAAAAGGAGAAATCACAACTGACACCGCAGAAATACAAAGCATCCTAAGAGACTACTACAAGCACCTCTATGCCAATAAAATGGACAACCTGGAAGAAATGGACAAATTCTTAGAAACGTATAACCTTCCAAGACTGAACCAGGAAGAAACAGAAAATATGAGCAGACCAATCACAAGTAATGAAATTGAAACTGTGATTAAAAATCTTCCAACAAACAAAAGTCCAGGACCAGATGGCTTCAGAGGTGAATTCTATCAAACATTTAGAGAAGAGCTAACACCTATCCTTCTCAAACTGTTCCAAAAAATTGCAGAGGAAGAAACACTCCCAAACTCATTCTATGAGGCCACCATCACCCTGATACCAAAACCAGACAAAGATATTACAAAAAAAGAAAATTACAGGCCAATGTCACTGATGAACATAGATGCAAAAATCGTGAACAAAATACTAGCAAAAAGAATCCAACAACACATTAAAAGGATCATACACCATGATCAAGTGGGATTTATCCCAGGGATGCAAGGATTCTTCAATATACGCAAATCAATCAATGTGATACACCATATTAACAAATTGAAGAATAAAAACATATGATCATCTCAATAGATGCAGAAAAAACTTTTGACAAAACTCAACACCCACTTATGATAAAAACTCTCCAGAAAGTGGGCACAGAGGGAACCTCCCTCAACATAATAAAAGTTATATACGACAAACCCACAGCAAACATCATTCTCAATGGGGAAAAACTGAAAGCATTTCCTCTAAGATCAGGAACAAGACAAAGATGTCCACTCTCACCACTATTATTCAACATAGTTTTGGAAGTCCTAGCCACAGCAATCAGAGAAGAAAAAGAAATGAAAAGAATACAAATTGGAAAAGAAGAAGTAAAACTGTCACTGTTTGCAGATGACATGATACTATACATAGAGAATCCTAAACATGCCAACAGAAAACTACCAGAGTTAATCAATGAATTTAGTAAAGTTGCAGGATACAAAATTAATGCACAGAAATCTCTTGCATTCCTGTATACTAATGATGAAAAATCTGAAAGAGAAATTAAGGAAACACTCCCATTTAGCACTGCAACAAAAAGAATAAAATACCTAGGAATAAACCTACTGAGGGAGACAAAATACCTGTTTGCAGAAAACTATAAGATACTGATGAAAGAAATTAAAGATGATGCCAACAGATGGAGAGATATACCATGTTCTTGCATTGGAAGAATCAATATTGTGAAAATGAGTAAACTACCCAAAGCAATCTACAGATTCAATGCAATACCTGTCAAATTACCAATGGCATTTTTCACAGAACTAGAACAAAAAATCTTAAAATTTGTATGGAGACACAAAGATCCTGAATAGCCAAAGCAGTCTTGAGGGAAAAAAATGGAGCTGGAGGAAT
Source organism: Lagenorhynchus albirostris (assembly GCF_949774975.1). Classification (NCBI taxonomy): domain Eukaryota; kingdom Metazoa; phylum Chordata; class Mammalia; order Artiodactyla; family Delphinidae; genus Lagenorhynchus; species Lagenorhynchus albirostris. The sequence goes on from NC_083102.1 coordinate 64,081,697, forward strand.
CAGACTCCCTGACTTCAGACTTACTACAAAGCTACAGTAATCAAGACAATATGGTCCTGGCACAAAAACAGAAATATAGATCAATGGAACAAGATAGAAAGCCCAGAGATAAAGCCACGCACCTATGGTCAACTAATCTATGACAAAGGATGCAAGGATACACAATGGAGAAAAGACAGTCTCTTCAATAAGTGGTGCTGGGAAAACTGGACAGCTACATGTAAAAGAATGAAATTAGAACACTCCCTAACACCATACACAAAAATAAACTCAAAATGGATTAGAGACCTAAATGTAAGACTGTACACTATAAAACTCTTAGAAGAACAGTCTTTGACATAAATCACAACAAGATCTTTTTTGATACACTTCCTAGAGTAATGGAAATAAAAACAAAAATAAACAAATGGTACCTCATGAAACTTAAAAGCTTTTGCACCACAAAGGAAAACATATACAAGATGAAAAGACAACTCTCAGAATGGGAGAAAATATTTGCAAAAGAATCAATGGACAAAGGATTAATCTCCAAAATATATAAACAGCTCATGCAGCTCAATAGTAAAAAAACAAACAACCCAATCCAAAAATGGGCAGAAGACCTAAATAGACATTTCTCCAAAGAAGACATACAGATGGCCAAGAGACACATGAAAAGCTGTTCAACATCACTAATTATTAGAGAAATGCAAATCAAAACTACAATGAGGTATCACCTCACACCAGTTAGAATGGGCATCATCAGAAAATCTACAAACAACAAATGCTGGAGCGGGTGTGGAGAAAAGGGAACCCTCTTGCACTGTTGGTGGGAATGTAAATTGATACAGCCACTATGGAGAACAGTATAGAGGTTCCTTAAAAAACTAAAAATAGAATTACTATATGACCCAGCAATCCCACTACTGGGCATATACCCAGAGAAAAACATAATTGAGAAAGATACATGCACCCCAATGTTCATTGCAGCACTATTGACAATAGCCAGGTCACGGAAGCAACCTAAGTGTCCATCAACAGATGAATGGATAAAGAAGATGTGGTACATATATACAATGGAATATTACTCAGCCATAAAAAGGAATGAAATTGGATCATTTGTAGAGACATGGCTAGATCTAGAGACTCTCATACAGAGTGAAGTCAGTCCGAAACAGAAAAACAAATAGCATATATTAACGCATATATGTGGAACCTAGAAAAATGGTACAGATGAACTAGTTTGCAGGGCAGAAATTGAGACACAGATGTAGAGAACAAATGTATGGACACCAAGGGGGGAAGTGGCGGGCGGTGGCGGTGGTGGTGTGATGAATTGGGAGATTGGGATTGACATGTATACACTGATGTGTATAAAATTGATGACTAATAAGAACCTGCTGTATAAAAAAATAAAAAAATAAAAATTTTAAAAAATCCTTGAAAAATAAAGGTGCTCGATGCTATCTATTATCTCAGTATGTATTCTGCGAGAGAAAAGGGATGTTAGTGGAAAATATGGTGAATATGAATAAAGTCTGTAGTTTAGCTAATAGTAGTGTTAGTATTTTAGTTTTGAAGCGCACCATAATTATTTCAAATGCTAAGATTAGGGGATCTGGGTGAAGTCTATAAAGAAACTCTCAGCACCATCTTTGCAACTTTTATGTAAATCTAAAATCATTCCAAAAATAAAAATGAAATAAAGAAGTTTTTAGATAAAACGTGAGGACATTTGTCACCAGTAGAAGCAGACTATAAGACACGCTAATAGAAATTCTTTACACTAAAGGAAAGTATTTCCAGATGGATGCATAAAACCAGAGGGAGAAATAAAGGACAATGGAAAGTATAAATATATGAGTTAATATGAAAGGATATTGGTGTTTAAAACAACAATAATAATATCTTTGTGGTTTATAATACATGTGAATGTAAAGTGTATGACTATAATGTCATAAATGTCAAGAGGCATGTAAATGGAGTTACATTGTTAAAACATTATTTGGAAATTATAATAGTACTAATATTAGGAGGATTGTATGATGGCAAAGGTGAATATTATAATCTCTAGGGTAACTTCTAAAAAGTAATAAAAATGTAAACAAACAGGCTAAAAGAAGAAACAAAAAGAAAGAAAGAAAAATTTATTGAATTCTACAGAAGGCAGGAAAAGATTTAAAAAGGAACAAAGACCAGATGGAGCAAAGAGAAACAGTTATTGAGGTATTGTTAAATGCAACTGCATTGGTTATTACATATAATGGAGTAATCACTATTTAAAAGACAAATGGATTTAAAAAATAAGATTTAAATATATGCTTTCTAAAGAGATTCATTTTAAATATAGACTGATTAAAAGTAAAAGAATGAAAGAAGATATAGCATATAAACTGTAACAAAAAGAAATTCAGTATAGCTATAATAGTATCAGGCTTAGAAGCTTTACTGCAAGAATTATTGAAAGATATGAAAAAGATATTTCATAATGAAAAAGGATCAATTAAACAGGAAGCCAGAACAATCCTAAACATGTATGCCCTTAATGACACAACTTCAAAATATATAAAAATTGACATAATTAATTATTATTGTGGATTTGTCTGTTTCTCATTTTAATCCTGTCAATTATATTCTAGATCTTGATCTGGGTAGTAATTGCATTTAACATTTGTGTACTGTATATATGTTACATATCAATAAAAAAGTTTATAAAAATACACTATGGGCCATTTATCCAGGTAACAATGTTTAATATGGTATATTTCTTCTATATTTTACCAAATTCCTGAAACTAAATAGTAGTTTTACATTAGCTGTTGCTAGCATGTTTAAATTATGTTTGATAAATAGGAGAGGTCACAAAACTCATCATAGTCATAAAGAGTTTGTGACACACAGTACATGTAAAGGTTCCATTATACTAAAAACATAGTGAGAAATATGAGTGAAATTGTATTTTAAGATATTCCTCAAGAAAAGATCTTCTTTATAAATATTATGGAAACAAGATATTACCATAAATATTGCCAGATCTAGAAAGACCAATAAATAGCGGCTAAACTTTCAGGAACATTTAGATAAGCAAGTTCTGAAATTAGTATTTATTTTGTGGCATCCTCTTAGGCAATGCTATTAGGATACCTATTCTAGTATACATTATATTCTTTAAGATACTTCAATTTCATTCAGTTCTCTTAACAACTTTCTAAGATATTAATGACCTATATTTTCCATATGAAACATTTGCATTTGCTGGTGGTTAATAGCTACCATATGTTTTTCACGGTTGTTGCTAATGAAAATTTAGACAAGAATTTGGGAAAGTGCTATGAGAAATTTTTGTAGTGTGTACAGACAGTCCCTGATTTATGATGGTTCAAATTAAGATTTTTTGACTTTGCAACGATGTAAAATAAGTTACATGAGATATTCAACATTTTATTATAAAATAGACTGTGTTAGATGATTTTGCCCAACTGTAAGCTAATACAAGTATTCTGAACATGTTTAAGATAGGCTAGGCTAAACTATGATGTTCCATAGATTAGGTCTAGTAAATGCATTTTCAGGTTATGATATTTTCAACTTACAATGGGTTTACTGGGATGGAACCCCATCGTAAGTTGAGGAAGATCTGTACTTTGTTCTAAGAGCTATATAAAGTGATTATGAGTCTTATAATCTTTAAAATATTTATATAGATATTTTTAGTATGTTTTGTGACAATTATTACATATTCAGGAAGCAACTGAGGTATAATTTAGTCCTGTACTAGTTGAAGCATTTGTAGACTTGGAGTTGGACTTAAAGGATAGGTAGGATTTAGACCAAGATAAAGTTACCTGATACAGGAAGAAGAACCAATCATAGTATCATACTGAGAAAGAAAAAATATATATAATGAGATTCCCTGCCTAAAACTCAGATATTTGTGTAGAAGATGCCATGTGCTGCCTAGATTCTTCCTCAGGAATGGTGAATTTTTTCCCCCAACTACAGAATATGCTGCTGACAGACAACTGTCAACTCTCAGCTCCTTTTGGGTTTGTCTCAGTTGAAGAGAATCATGTAGCCAAAGGTCATACCCTCTTCCAGGAAAACCTGTATCCAAAGACTGAATGATGACTTTGTATAAAGGCCTGCCCCCCTTGCCCCAGCTCTGGACACTTCTGAGAAGTCATCCCAGCTCCAGAATATAGGGCCGACTGAGTTCTTCACTGAGACTACATTGTATTCAAACTTCTCTTTCTGTCCAATCCTTCTTTCTTTCCTTTCTCCCAAGTATTTTGCCTTGGAGAGAAAAGCTAATGTCAGTCTCAGAGTTTGCTTTGCATGAGTACAGTTATTTTCATAAGTTTCAGCCTTATTTGTTACTACATTATGGGGGATTAGGAGAGGGTTATTCATTGCTTGCAACAGAGTCTAAAACTGGAGAACTGTATCTCTGCCTTGACATGGGAGTAGTTGCTACTGAATGCCGTTGGAGGCCAGGAGAAAAGAGCGTGAGAGAGCTGCTTCAGATATATGACAGTGCAGCTGCAATGCTTAGGAGACATTGGTAGATGAGCTCCTGCAGAGGTGGGTAAGGATGGGTATATTGTAACCTGATCTTATGATCAGAGGTCTGTGATGCCAGATATTCACAGTTAATCAAGTCTTGGTGAGGATATAGGTTTAGAAGATAAGAGGACATGGAAGAATGATAAGTGGTATGTCAGAAGTTTCATTGAACATTTGAGAATGACCTACAGATTTTATTTTTCCCCTTAAATAGTATATTGGCAGTGAGCTGGAAAGGGCAATGGATTAATATATACAGATGACACCACCAGGCACCAATGTCATGAAGGAGGCAAGAATGATGGGAAAAAGCTGTGGAACTCTGAATGAGGTCCCCTCTTCAAGAGTGAATGTGTGAGGAGGGCGAGGCCTGGAGTGTGGCAGGGAGTATGATGGGCATGTTATAGTTCTTTTTTTCCTAGAAAAGAGAGGACATAAACCACTGAAGATAAGTAGAATTATTATAAAAAGGAATTATAATAAATAATTAGAGGTAGGAAATTCCTTGAAAAGTTAAAAGGAGATAGTTGAGAGTCTGATAATAAAAATGACCCATGTCATTTTTTTCACAGATAAATAGTGACTTTTTTTCTAACAAGGAAAATTTTAAGTTCAAACATGATATTGAGCATCTTGGAAATGACCACAAAATTTTTTAATAAGAGTCCAGTAGATCCCGAGCAATGTGTTTGGCATACAGAGGAAGTAAAGCTACAGTCTTTGCCCTTGAGAGGAAATAAGATTTTCTTTCATAGACAGAGTTATAAAAGAACACAATCCAAGGCAATGCACTTACCGAAAGATGAACAGTATGGTGATGTGCCATTGTAATTTTCCAAGTTCAAAGACACTTAAGTTACAGATTACATGCTGGTATTTGGTTTCCCATAAATGTTTACACTTCTTTCTAGGAATCAGAGGGCTGTGAGATTGGTATTAGTAGTTTGAGCCCTTGCTCAGAGTATCCAAAACTCCATTCATGTTGGATGATTTGCTAGGTTATAATCTTACTTTCCACCGTATGTCATGGAAAATTATTTTCTCAAGTGAAAAGTAGATATCAAGAGTTGATATCTTTCCTTCTCATTTTGAAGAGATAGATGTTGAGGTTGTGTGATTCCTGAACGCCACTGATTAGGAAGGCTTCCTTTGTTTCTTGTTTTTGGTCTACCACTTTCTCTGGTGATTCTTCACATCTCTTATGATTTGCAAATCAGTGGGGTTTGGTCTGGCATCCTAGAGAGCTTGGTGTCTGAGGTCTGTCCACTTCTTCTCTAAGATGTTGATTCACACTCTTGACATCTACTTCCTTTTTATTATTTTTTCTCCCTGTGGTAGCAGTAGAATTAAACACTGTCTGTAGATCTGGTTTTATAGGAATTTTCTGAGCTCTCTTGAATTCTTGAGAGAAACAAGGTTCTGTATATTCTACTATGTGCTATACGTTGGTGAAAACTGTGGACCACTGACTTTTTGTAGCTCAGGATGCCTTTCTAGGGATTACAGGGGATAAACTAATGTTTTTCAGAAGTCTTCCGGGTTTGGTATCCCATTGACTTGGCATCCACTTTCAAATAGTTTCACTGAATATTCATTCATTAGAGGAGTACATGTATATTGAGATTCAGGAATGTGCTTGGGGATCCCATCTCGCTTTAGCACAGTGGGCTGGAAAGGGTGCAGACCCGAATCACAGGATAATAAGACAACTTACCTTATTGACTGTAATAAGAAAAACTTGGACATTTAAAAGGGCTCAGAATAAATTTGTAAGCCTCTTTTTTTTCCTATTACCTGATATAATGTCTTAAACAAGTTTGTATTTTCTTGTCCACAATTCCCAGTGTATGATCATTCCCTCAGTGATCAGAGATTTCCACATTTCTTGAGGAGAGTTAAGACTGTTGTAATTGGAATGCATAGAGAAAGAATCAATGGCTGTTCAGTCTTTGACTTCTAAAACAGGCTTTTGAAACTCACATCAAAATCAATATTTTCAAAAGCCAGAGCTTGCATTACAAGAACTGAGTTTGATTGAAAGAAAAACAGTCTCTTGAGAATCAAAAGGGAAGACTCTAAAAGAAGCAAGCGCAGACACTAGGACAATAACAACAGATAGAAAAGAGACCAGAGAAGGGTCCAACTACCCCACCCTCTAGGACACTAGGTGAGCAACAACTGGTGTATCAGTTAGGAATTGTGTTTGGTTGCATTTAACAGAAATCAGCCAAATGTGCCTACACCAAGCATGGGTTTATTTAAAAAGAAGTCCAGAAAAAGGCATTCGAGGCTGACACAGCAGTTCCATAATATCAATACCCAGGGCTCTTTCCTTCTGCTCTGTTATCCAGTTATCTCTATCTGGCTGTCATTCACATGGTGATTTCATGGTCACAATATGGCTGCTCCAGCCCCACATCTGTCCTCAGTAGACAGAAAATGAAGACGACAGGGAAAGCAAAACAGTCCAGAAGTATGCTAAGGTATTAAAAGCTAAAGTTGCTTTTGCTACACTTAATTGCAAAGGAGTCTAGGAAATGTCAGGTTTTTTATAAAAGTGCAGTTTCCTCAAAGAAAAATTTTACTGGGTTGGAGGTAAAAGAATGAAGAGTTGGATGGGAAATACGTTAGGGGGATGTTGGTGAGACCTGAGACGTAAGTCCTCCCAGAGGGTACCACTTGGAGAGAAGCTGAGTGGATATCACTGTGCCAATGCTGTGAGCTTTAGGAAGTCTGTGCAAAGATTCCTTATTAATTTTGGAAGGGGAAGGGGCCAGGGAGGCCCCTTTCCATTGACATCTGCCTGAAGCTTTTATAACATGTATTTGAATTGCCTCCTTTGGAACTGGCTTTTCAATGGTTAGAAATTCATAGCCTCAGAAATAGAGGGTGGGAATGTTCATTGCAGCACTATTTACAATAGCCAGGCCTGGAAGCAACCTAAGCGTTCATGGACAGATGAATGGATAAAGATGTGGCACATATATACAATGGAATATTACTCAGCCATAAAAAGAAACGAAACTGAGTTATTTGTAGTAACGTGGATGGACCTAGAGTCTGTCATACAGAGTGAAGTAAGTCAGAAAGAGAAAAACAAATACTGTATGCTAACACATATATATGAAATCTAAGAAAAAAAAATCGTTCTGAAGAACCTAGGGGTAGGGCAGGAATAAAGACACAGACGTAGAGTATGGACTTGAGAGCAGGGGAGGGGGAAGGGTAAGCTGAGACGAAGTGAGAGAGTGGCATTGACATACATACACTACCAAATGTAAAATAGATAGCTAGTGGGAAGCAGCCGCATAGCACAGGGAGATCAGCCCGCTGCTTTGTGACCACCTAGAGGGGTGGGATAGGGAGGGTGGGAGGGAGACGCAAGAGGGAGGGGATATGGGGATATATGTGTATGTAGAGCTGATTCACTTTGTTATACAGCAGCAACTAACATAACAATGTAAAGCAATTATACTCCAATAAAGATGTTAAAAAATAAATAAATAAAATCACTTGATACATTTAAGAAAAAAAACAACAAAAGAAAAAAACCCTACTACGTATGAAATAAATAAGCAGCAAGGATATATTGTACAGCAGGTGGAAACATGGCCACTATTTTGTAATAACTTTAATGGAGTTTAATCTATAAAAATATTGAATCACTATGTTGTTCACCTGAAACTAATATAATATTATAAATCAACTATACTTCAATTAAAAAAATGATTGACAAAAACAAATGTTAGACTATATCACTGCTTAAGATACGGGATTGAAAAAGAACAAAGATGCTTCCAATTTATGACTCCCATAATGTTAACTCTTATTCTAAAATCATGTTTCCTAATATTGCTGTCGTCAAGCTTAAAGGGTACAGTATTATCTATTCTGTTAAGTTCTACGGCATTATGTCCACCTCCATATCCCCATAGCCTATAAAAATACCTGACAAAGGAGTAAAGGGTTTCATAAATATTTGTGGAATAAAATAATTTAATAAACAAGTAATTGTCACCCTTTAAAAAATAAAAAAAAGAAATAGAGGGTGGGTTTAATGACACATAAAGACAAGACACCAGTCAGGGAGGAAGGGAAAATTGCTCTTCCTCTTCCTCAGGACTGCATGGGGGCAAAATTTCCTTCCATTCACCCGTATGGACAAATATTATAGACTATCTCTTTTGTGATTTAACATGTTTTCTTAAACTCTTTATAGCTCAAATTTCAGTTTTGAGAAAATTTCAGAGATGGAAAAATGTAGAGAAGGAATGGGAAGAAAACTCAAGAGGAATTTTCAAATAAAGCTGTGTCTGAGCTTAATACTGCAATAAATTCAAGAGACTTTCATCAACTATTCGCACTGCAAAAGCAGTTAGAAATATTCTTGGACAACTTTTGGGAATGACCTTCATCATTGCTTTTAAGCTTTGTGTCTGTGTGTGCTTCCCATTACCTTTGTTTGATTTATATTGTTATCAAACTTGTTAACACTTTTAGTACAGGGACCTGCAGTAATGGATGTTCATGTGCTCACCATTTTTGTAGAGTGTTTATAAGATGTTTATAAGGCAAATAAGATGTTTCCTCTCTCAGGCTATCCCAGAGAGAACACATTGTAAATAAGTAATGCTGCCTAAAAAAAAGAAGGGAAGAACAAATGTGTAGATTTTGATATATATAAACCATTTTTATTCTACTTCTATAGTTTCCAAAGTGAGAGACTAGATATTCTTTCTCCACCCAAAATGCATTAGATGGATACTTCCAGAAGTGTGTGCTTTTATTATGCTATTCATTTGATTCATGATTCATAAAGCACCTTTGTACGAAAGCTAGCCAGTGTCTAAGCCAACACACTGACTTTAAAAATATACTTTGGACATAATTCTCTGTGCTCTGACTAGAGCAGCAGGGAATGCCAACAGAATTTAAACTCCTGGTCTTTCAAAGGAAAATTTGATAAAGAGAAGCTTACCTAATATATTGTTGGTAGAAATAAAAGGAAGACAATGACTAAGACACAAACAAAAAAAGAAACATAGTTGTTCTTTTTTGGAGCTATATTTTGAAAACAACAAAAAAAGGTGGTTAATCTCTTCATTCTCGCTATTAAAATATTTCCCCCAACTTCAGAAAAATAGCATTATCATTGCAGAAAAGGGTAGTCAGATATTTTATTTTTAACTAGAACCAGAATACTATGATTCTGACTAGGTATTATAAGTTTTAAAATCTGAGAACCTCATTAGAGTCAGGGCTTTTAGTGGATGGGGAGTCTGCCTGTTTATATTCTTGACACAGTTCCAAGAGTGCTAGGTTGCAACAGTCACAGACAACTCTGCTCTCCCTTTGTTTTGATGAGCAGAGTCGTTCACGCAATACCAATAAATTCTTTAAATGTTTTTTCTTATATAATGGGCTTTTACTCTTCTCGGTAACATAAGCAGAGGAGTAAAATGTAGTGGTGTAGCTAAGGGGAGAGCCCACCATTACCCTTAGCATTTTATCCCAGTAAAGCTAAAAGCTTTAAAATAAACAGTTTTTAAAGAAAAAATTAAAAATTCTCCTACTAACAAAAAAATGGCGTCTTTGGGGGGATAAGTTTCCTGTTAAGCATATATTTAAAAGCTTTAAAGATATACTAAGCTTTGAATAAGGGAGGAAACCTTTTGTGCCCAGCACAAGCAAAACTCTTTGGATTCTACATCTAGGGTCTTGGTTAGCCGTTGACATTATTGGTGAAGGATAAATTAGAATTTCATAAATTCTATTCTAATTTGCTAGGGCCTGTTAGGAAATGCTACCCCAGCCTGTTACCGTTTCTCTCTGTGACTTGGGCCTCGGGCATAAGGAAATAAGTCTAGGGCCTTCCTGATTAGCTGGGAAGTGGCTCTTTTCTTCATTCATGTTTTTTTTTTTTTTCAAAAATAGTAACCACTTTAAAATAATACACAGCATTTTTATCTTTTAATTTTTACAGTACCTTACAGTAATCAGAGCATGTGATATTATTCCCATTTTGCAGATGTGTGTGAGATTTTAAGATTTGAAAAGTTTAGGTGTCTTACCCATGCCTAGAACATCCTATAGCTAAGATGGGAGTGTCCTAAAGTCTGGAGTCTGTTTTTGCTGTTAATCTTGTGTGGCTTTCCATGGCAGCAGGATCGAATGACCTCCAGAAATTCAGCGGGGCCAATTGGCTTGACTTCCAGCGTTGGTAGAGCCCAGATGCTCACTCACCAACCTGGAGGAGGGAGAGATCAACTGAAAGAGAAACATCTAATTCCTGTCTGGAGCTCACTCCCTCACTCCTATAGCATTGTCTGTTTGAGAGTAGGGATTCTGTCTTCTGTGGTAGTTTTAGGTCTGGCATAGGGCTCTGGAAACTGTTCTAATGAAATACTTGTAGAAAAAGAGAAAGAGAGATTTACTTATCACTATAGTGCTCAGATCACTTAGCTGTGAGTAAGCAATGCCTAATTGCATGGAGATTGCTGTGAGGAATAACTAAATCAATTCACACTTGATGTCAATGTGCAAAGATAATGGCGGCTGTATAGTATCCAGTTAAATGCACCATTCAGTGCCTTCACCTTCCCCGCCCTTAAGTTGATATGTAGATAAAAATTACTTTTGTTATTAGGTGTTCATTTTAGAAAGAATTGTTCTATATTTGGGGGAGATTTTCTATTTGATTCATGAGGTGCCAATATATATAAAAGAAATTAAGAAAATCTCATTAAGGAACCCCAAAGAATTATATTTTGCAAGTCGTAAATACATCACACAGCATCATCTCAGAGTTGGAAGGGTCCTTGGAGGAGCCAGGTGTCCTACCTTATGCACGAATTCTCTCTACAACATTCTGGATGCTATCTCCAGCCTCTACCCAAGTCCCAACATGGACAAAACCATTTTCTTACAACAGTCGATTAGAGTGCCGGATTCCTGTAATTGTTACAGCTCTTTCTAATACTGAACTGAAATCAGTTTCCTCTGGATTCCACCCAGGCTGCTAGTCTTTATAAAAATTTTTTTTTCTTCTCTTCTGGGGAATAAAATGGCTCTAAACTTGCTGGGCTGGCATTTAAACTTAAATTGAAAAATCAGTGGGTGGTATAAGGCATATGAGTGTATAAATATACTTTCTGAATGGTTGTTTGAACTGGATCCTTCAAACAATGCAAAAAGGGTAGAGAAGATTTGAGAATACTTCATTTTTTTCTCATTTGTTTTATTTTTAAGCACCCCATCACACTATTTCACTCATCTAAGTGAAATAGGGATCTCAGTTTTGGACTAAACTGGAATTCAAACATCTGTGGGCATGATTGCCATCTAGTGGATGGGTCCATGATAAGTTCATTTGTAGTAAAAATAATGGTTTGGGGTGGGAAGCGGGAAGTTAGGAAGAAAATGATTTGTTTTGCTTGGGCACCTGACCAAGGAATTGAGATGTAGAGAGAAGCATGCTGTCTGCCTGTCATACTGTCCCTACATCAGTCTGTAGAACTACAGTGAGAAGATGGAGGGACTCTGCATGAAGGACTCCACGAGATATGGAAAGAGTGATAGTGCTTTGGCTTTATCACAAGTTACAAAGTGTGACCTGAGTCAGGGAGAGAGGTGTTTTCTCTGCACCTCTTTGAGTTCCTGGGGATTTAGTGCTCTGAGAGTTTTTCAGTGGTAGCATTTTGGTCTGGATAAATTGCATGGGGTGGAGTTAAATAGGCAAAAGAGACGTTATTCAAGATGATCATAATGGGGAGAGAGTAAGAACTCAACTCCGGTAAGACAAAAGTTGGGAGAGTTTTAAAGCAGTGCGGTGAGCTAGTGGAAAGTAACTGGAGGACATTAGTGGGGAGGTTGGGCCATGTGTTTAGTCCATTTGTGTGTGCTAATTGGCACTTATTGAAGTCAGGTTCCTACCCTCCTACAGAGACAGGGAGATAGGTGCCCTATCTTTCTCTATGTTTGTAGTTAGAGGGATGACTCCCAATCCCTTGAGAAGGACATTTCCGGGTTGTAAAACTGGCAAGAGACTAGGAGATTTACATCTTAAAGGGGCAGAGACAAAATTTACAGATGCAAGTTTTCCTAAGTAAATGCTCTAAGAAAAGGTAGATCAGGGAGCTAGAGTCAGGAAGAAGCCTGTCTAAAGGTTAGTCAAGCTGAGCGAATGTTAAGTCTATCTTGGTCAGACATCGGTGTTTTCACGGAATATGGTTGTAGCAGTAGAACTGAGAGGTACTGCCCTCAGTGGTTTCAAGGGAGTGGGCATCACTGAAAAGACAGGGTTGGGAGACTTGTGAGGCTCTTCTGGAACGCCCAGAAACACATGGAGGGCTGTGCAAAGGATCGAGAGTATGTGTGACATAGATAGAGGCAAGACCAGTGAAATTTGGGTTATTGCCATTAACGAGGTCCCACAACTGGTGAGGCCTGGGAAATACAGGTTACTGAAGTAAAACATTTTAAACTGACTTTGAAACTTATTGCAGCATTTAGTCCAGGAGTGCATGTACTGAGACATGTTGCTTTTCTGGCCTTCATACAAAGGGTGCTGTGGTAGAGTGGAAATAACACTTTTACACAGCTAAAAGAACTGAGTATTTTTGTTTGTTTTTTGTTGTATTCTACCATTTACCAGCTAAACAGCCTTATATGAGTCACTCATATTTCCTTTACTTCCTTATGAGGAAATTGGGGATAATATATCTACTTCACAGGGTTGTTATCAGGATGAAATCAGTGTATCTGAGATCCTTTGCAGAGCCTTATGAACAGCAAGTATGATATGTTTCTTTTGACCTCCAATGTGTCTCATCCATTACTTAAACACAGCCTTAATGTGACCCCAGTCATGTCCCTGTAGGACCATTGTAACTTTTCATAATCAGACTATTTCTTTTATGCTCTGTTTATGCAAATTTACTCTAGTTCCCATTCATTTAAGCAGCACATACATGTTCTAAATAGATTTTTTTTTTCTCTCTATTTCATCTGTCATGCTTGATCTATGTACCAGCTCACCAAATCTTGGACTTGGACTTCCATCTTTTCTACATTACTCTCTCTCAGGAGGTCTTTTGTGATGAAATGGAAGTCAGTGGAAGTCTTGCCCGTCACACTCCTTCCTGAATACACATGTTGCCATTTGCTTGCTAAAATGTCTCAGTGCTCGCTTAGTGATTTTTATGTTCTTTATGGGTCTGTTTGAATTTGACTAAATTATACCGTGTAGCCGTAAGCGGCTCAACATCAATATCTACACATGATAAATCAATTCAGTTTATAGAATATCTAAAGAGGATGCCAAAGAAAAATCTGTGCTCTTTGATAGAAAATGTGGGTGTTGATAAGAAAAGAAAATCATTATTTGGTGGGAGAGTTAAACATTTGCTTACCGGAAAAAGATAAATTCTTAACTTCAAAGGAATTGCTTATTTTTCCATTAAATACTCAGGACAAAAAAAGTAACTATTTTGAAAGGACTAGCTAATGATGCAGTCGTAGTTACTTTGGTATTTGGCCCTTGTTCTGTAGTAATTTAGTCTGAACAAGACCCGAGTGTGTGCTATTCTTTGGCTGTATGGTCCTCTAAACATAGGCACTGATGGCATTCACGATTATAGATTAAATAGGGCCAACTCTTATGAGTAATTTGTTAGAAAACTCCCACAGAGATACCTATGGTGCAGCTGAACAATGATGTTGGTAGTGTGTTCTTTTGCTTTAGGAAAAGCTACAGCATTCCAACACGGGATTCAATGCCTGGTACTGGAAGACTCTTCTCTATTTGATGTAAATTAAACATTGAGTACACTCTGCCTGGTATTGCAATTAGCATCTGGGCCCTGACCAAATTCTAATTGTGCAATTGCAGGTTACTTACCACTGGATAAGAAATATACTCCGTCATGTCCTTACTTTGTTATATAATCTTGCCTGGGGTTGTGAAATCACCGTTGCATTCTGCCACTGTGTGCAGCCAGTGGGCTTTTAGAAATTTCAGCATGAAAGGCTCTCAAGAAAACATGAAAGTCTTTTAACATAAGGTTATCTCCAGGAGACTACTGTTTGGTTTAGTTATGTGATTGCATTTGAACAAATATATTTTTCTTTAGTTCTACTTAGTGATTTTTAAATTAATGGACTTTATGATAAGTTTTCAGATCTTGTGCTTTCAATTCCATTTTTTTAGGGGGTGTGGCGAAAAGTTTTCAGGGTGAGATATGCAGTGTTTTGAGATGAAAAATAAAAGTACAATCAACTAGACATTATTTTGCTGATCTGAATTTTTTTTGAAAATAAAAACAGTAGAAGGCTAGTATTCTTAAGAGAAAATAAAATTTTTGGAAGACAGGCTGCTGGATAGTCTAATTTTTTATTGATTGATTAAATTTTTCACATTTTGAAGAAAATATTACTTGAGGTACCAACAGATTCTTTGTGAGGTGGCAACAAAGGGCTGCTTGGTTTATACCAGGGTCAGCAAACTAAAACCCAGAGGCTCAGTCAAGTCCACCACCTACTTTCGTAAAGGAAAATGGCCATGCCTATTTGTGTATGCATTTTCTATGTCTCCTTTTGTAGAGACAGTGTGGCCTATAAGGCTTAAAATATTTACTATCTGGCCCTTTCTAGAAAAAAGTTTGCCAACCTGTGGTTTACATCATTAACTTTATCTTGTGGAATCAGAGCTGAGTTTGTACATCCTCAAAACTATGGGAGAATCAAACCACATATTTGACAAGCAGCTAAACCTAAGACTTTTCTATCCCTTGTACTCTGGATAGACATTTGTGGCAACCACAAGCTTCCCTTGTTTTTCCTGCAGAGCCCCAGCTCTTGTCTGTGACTGTGGCACCAGAAATTTGGGGTGGATAGACCGTTGTTGGATTAATGGTATGTATTTTTGCCTAAACCCTTGAAATTATGTTTTGAACCCAATGGAAACATTAGGCGGTTTGCAGCAGCTTCATATTTTAGGCTGCCTGTTTAGAACTGCCCTTGTGCTGCAGTTTGCACTTACACTATAAAGGTAGAACAACATACATCTCTTCTTTTACTGTTAGCTCAAACTGATCACACACCTTTTTCTAAACCATTACTGTAGACTAATCAGAATCTACACCTGCAATTTGGAATAGGGTTACTTACCCCTGTAACACTTGGGAGAAGAGTGGACACCTGGAATGGTTATTCTCCTTTTGCCCCTGCAGAGCTACCCCTTCTCTGTCTATTTTATCTTGAGTTCCCCCAAAGCAGAACTTGAGAAAAGGGATACATGAAGATAGTTATTTTGGGAAATGATATCAGACAATAGGAGTCAGGGGACCGGCAGTAGTAAAACAGAGAAGGAGGTAAAGTGAATTCAAGAGTAAAAAGTTTTAAAGTTGAGTGTTAGTTACTGTTATGGGCAACTGGGGCTGTCTGGCAACTGGGGCTCAGTCTAACAGAGAACATCTGAAGAACCCTGTAGATCCCATCTCAGAATTGTCTGCTCAAGACATGGAAGAAATTATATTTACCTATTGGTTTCCAAACCCAAACGGTCAAGGGTTGCCCCAGGGACCACTAACTTTCTATGTACAGTTTGAACATGCTGCAGAATGGGTAAGCAGGCTAGTCTCCTGTAGGTGTCTCATGTGGTGAAGGCAGAGGATTCCTGAGAAACAAGAGACATGCTGTGAAACTGAGTCCAGGGGCTATTGCTGCAGCTAGTTGACCTAGCAATGGCCAGGACAAGATGATAGGCCAAGGGAATGTGAGGCAAGACATAAAATATGTATATTTCACTGCCCTTCTTAACCTGCTACATACCTCAGGGGCTGATATCAGTAGCCTAGATCACCTGATCTCCTTTGCTATCTGGCTTCTCACTGAGTCTTGGTACCAGGAGACATGGGAGGAAATCCGAAGGCAGGAGAGAAAAATGGTGGGGTATTTATTTCCCCCAGCTTCCTCCCTCCTTGGGCTGCCATCGGCACAACTCCTATTGGGTAGGTAGTCCTGTTTCTGTTGCTCCAGCTCTCTTTGGGTTTTGGTAACACCATTCTCTTTATTCCACAGGCCATAGCTTCTTCCAGAAGACCTCCTGTAGCTATAGCTTTCCCTTGGGTTCAATAACCTCTTGTCCCTCTTTGCCTTCAAGCCTGAAGTAGGTATTAGATCTCTGCTATTGCTGATCCTTGGAGCTTGCTCAGACCACTCTAAATAGTCCTTTCATTGAACTTTCATCTATTTAATCCTTTGATTGTAGCTTCATTTTCTGTCTAAACAAAACTGAGATTTTGTTAGCAGTAAAGAAGGGGAAACGTCTTTTGGGTTGGCATCCAAAAGTGTCTGTTATTTCTGTTAGGAGGACCAGAACAAACAGAAAGCTTGCCACTGGCTTCAATACACTTTGAAAAATGGCACAGAGATGAAATCCCTCTTCTGTGACAGCTTTCACCTTCAGTGATTCCTACTCCCATATTTGAGTTGTTGAACTGGGAATGCTCTATTTATAGATATCTTTTCAATGTAAAGGATTTAAACAATACAAAAAGACATAAAGATGAAAGTGAAAATCTCCTATAGATCAGTATTAACATATTGGTGTATATTCCTTCAGACTCTCTTGAATGGGTCTATAAAGTAAATCGGCACCTCAATTTTATGTTTGGAAGGAAGACACTATAAAAAAGTGGAATGGGTGAGAAGGAATAAGGAGAATTAAGG
Organism: Lagenorhynchus albirostris; assembly: GCF_949774975.1. NCBI lineage: Eukaryota > Metazoa > Chordata > Mammalia > Artiodactyla > Delphinidae > Lagenorhynchus > Lagenorhynchus albirostris. Next base: position 64,098,968 of record NC_083102.1, read on the forward strand.
CATCATGTTGTTGGATAAGCACCAAGTTTGGATGTATCTATTATTCAAGGATGTGCAAACAAGGAAAAAGGAAATAGAAGAGAAAAAAAAGAAAACAAAAAGAACAAATATTTACAATCCCTCAAAAAAAACCCACCACAATTCAAAGGAAGACCATGCTTTTAAAAAACGTCTCCATGATTAAATACTTGTGACAACTTAAATGTCCATCATGGGGTAGTAGACGAATGTATTACGGTGGACTCAGTGCTACTTACTCACTACTTTGAGAGCAGTGTTACTTCAGTGAATAAATGTGGTAGCCATTCTGTGATACATTTAAAGAAGTGTTTATAAACATGTAAAAAAGATATTTGTATGAATGCTACTTGTGTACTACTTTGAGAACAGTGTTGTTATATGTTAATAGAATGAAGTAGAATATTATATGCTAATATGAAATGATCTTCAAGATATATTAAGTGAAAAAAAACAAGGCTTATAGAAAATCATCTCATTTGTATTAAAAACAGAAAACATAAATGTACATTTACATGCTTGTATATACATAAAACATTTCTGGAAGGAAATGAGAAATTATTAACAATGTTTGATTATAGGAAAGGGAAGGATATTTGGGATAAGAGGGAAATTTGCTCTTAATTACATACATTTTTGTCATGGTTGATTGTTTTTCCTGTTCACATATTACTTATTCAACTAGTGAAGATTTACTAGAGGGAACACTATTACATCTTTATTGTGCACTCAGTTAACTTTAAGAAGACACAGAATCTCTGAAATGAGAGAAGAAAGATGACGAAGAAGTAGAAAAGGGGTTTCTACACACTTGTAAGTATAAAAGGAACTGACAAGAAAAGTTTAAATTGTAAAGAAATTAGGGCTTCCCTGGTGGCGCAGTGGTTGAGAGTCCGCCTGCCGAGGCAGGGGACACGGGTTCATGCCCCAGTCTGGGAAGATCCCACATGCCGCGGAGTGGCTGGGCCTGTGAGCCATGGCTGCTGGGCCTGAGCGTCTGGAGCCTGTGCTCCGCAACGGGAGAGGCCACAATAGTGAGAGGCCCATGTACCAAAAAAAAAAAAAAAAAAAAAAAAAAAAAAAAAATTGTAAAGAAATTAAAAATATAATGAGAAAATTAAAGTCTATGTTAGAAGCAGTACAGATAAGAATCCTCTCTCAGAGAAGCAACCAGTGACTTGGAAGACATCTTTCGACAATTCTCCCAGGATTCAGAGGATAAGAACAAAGAGAGGAAATTAACAAGAGTGAAGAGCACAGGTGTAAAAAGACACCTATTCAACCTACAAAAAATTGGTCTTCCAAGAAGAGAGAACAAATTGAACACAGCAAACATCAGAAAATAACAGTATAAAACTTTCCTGAGGTGAAGAATATCCTGAGGCAGCACATAAGGCAAAGTGGGCAAAACGAAAACAATACCTAAACGTATCCTGGTGAAATTTTTGAATTTCAACAGTAAACAAAGAATCTTCTGCACATCCAGAAAGAAAAAATAGAAAAATCTGACTGGTTTTGTTCTTTTCCCACATAACAAAAAACATTAGATACCAGTGGAACAATGTCTGTAGAATTTTGGAGTAAATAAAAAGAATTTGAGCTCTAACCAGGAATTTCTTATTCAATCATGATATCACTCATGTATATAAAAAGTATTTTTATTTAGTATATATTGATATATTTATTATGAGCTTTAGAAAATATACCCTCATATTATTCCTGATAAAAAAGATTACTCAAAGGTACACTTAAACTAACCAAGAATTTCTTTTGTAGATACACACAAGATTATTCTAATATTTAAATGGTTAAATCAAAGGAACTAGAATAGCTAAAACAATTTGAAAAATGAAAAATTGGGAGAAATCAGTCTACCCAGTTTCTACAGTACCAAGACTCTGTGTTATTGGCAGAGAGATAGACACATAGATCAATGGACAGAATAGAGAACCGAGAAATGGACCCACACAAATATGTCCAATTGATTTTTGACAAAGATGCAATCCAATGGAGGAAAAACAGCCTTTTCAACAAATGGTACAGAAGCAAGTAGACATCAGTAGACAACCAGAGATACTCACCGTTGGAAAACCAAAGGCAATCAACTAGTTGGAAATAGAAGTGAAACAAAAAATATGATCAATATAGCAAAAAATGGGGAAAAAAAAGAGTAGGCATACAAGAGTATGCTTATCAAGTGGTACGCATAAAACATATTGTAAATAAAAAGGGAACAGAGTAAGACCAAATATATAAATTATGATAATAAATTTAAATGGGTTAACCTTTTAAATAAGAAAATGAAGATGTTCAGGTATGGTTAACAAGCATATAACAAATAAAAGTACAAAACAAAATCTAAAAAGTTAAGTTAGATGCCATGTAAGAGATACACAAGGAAGGGACATTTCAAAATAAAATCTAGGAACAATACACATTAGGCGAACACTACAGATAAAAAGCACAGATAGCAATATTAATATCAAAGAAAATAGAATTCGTAGCAAAAACCATTAAATGGGACCAGGAGGTTCTTTTTGTATAAATTTAATAGTAATTAATTTTTATGTACTGAATAAAAAAAAGCAAAATATATAAAGCAAACTAAAAATATTAGATTTTGAACCTACCTCTTTCAGTTTATAACAGATCAAAAAGTCAAACATAAAGAAAAAGAACATATAAATAAAACAATTTATAAAAGTACCTAATAATATAATGACATTTATATTTATAATATAAATAATAAATATACTATGCAGTATTTTAGTATAATAATATAGTATGTAAAGTAATAGCATCTAAATAACGTAATTTATAATATATTTCATTGACATAATTCTAACTCTTCATTACTAACAGAATATACATTTTTGTCAACTCACAATAAAACATTTACCAAAACTGAGAAACTGCTAGTCCACAAAGAAACTGTTTTAAGTTCTAGAAAATGGAATTATAACGAATACATTCTTTGGCCCTAATGCAAAATAAACCAGAAATTAATAATAAGGAAGCAAAACATCTCTAACTATTGGAGATGAAACAAACATTATTGCAAACTAGCCTCCTTTAAACTCTTAAGTCAAAGAGAAGTTCAAACCAGCTGTTAGAAAAAAATAATAACAAGGATGACATTAAATAAGAACATTAATGGCATATTATCAAAGCTGCAATCAGAGGCAAATTCATAGTTTAAATTTTTCATTATGAAACAAGAAACAAATAATTCACTCAAGAAATTATTAAAGGTAAAACCAAATAACATGAAGTTAAGCAGAGACAAAAATTTATGTAAGCCTCATGAGGACATGGGCCTTGTCTGTTCTGTTCAGAGCTGGGAACCCACCTGTGTCCTGATCCTAGTTCAGGCAATTGATAAATGTTTGTTAAATTGATGTGTGAATAAGTGGTTAATAAGTGAATGAATAAAAACAGAATTTGTGGAATAAAGACTATTAATAGAACTGAAAATATAAGATTTTCCTGAGTGCAAATGCCTGTTTACAGGGCAAAAAGATGAGCTGAGCCTAGTGTGGTCTTAGACACACAGGTGGAGAGTGCCAGAGGCCTCACTGTTCATTTCTGGAATGTTTAGCACCTGCTGGGGGCAAAAATCTGTCACAGAGGGGGGCTTTTCTCTGCGAAAACCTGCATTGTGGCAGTTTAGTGGCACTGCAAGGGAAAAAAGCCATCCTTCCCCCTCTTATTGCTTACCCTCAAAATCCTTTGAAGAGGTGCTGAAGTGTTCCATTGCAGCCTGAAAATAAAATCTTCATAATAACAAAAGTGATTGAGGCTTACTTTGAGGTTTCTTACTGATAGCAAAATGTTTCTTGAACCCACAGTTTGAAATAGAAGGTTGCTGGACTGCTGAGCGCTGAGAAACTGAAGGAGAGGGAGGGTTTTTATTGCTACAAGAAAGAATGTAGGATCATTAAAGACTCATTTGATTACTTTTTCTTGGTTCCCTGTTTCAAGTCACTCTGACTGGCTTCCTTCACTTATGTGTACAACATCCCCTAGTCTTCTGATGCTGAGATGAAATGATAAATCTTTATCATTGTCAATCCTTAGTCCTCAAAAAATTCTCATTCTTTTGACCGGTGAAAAGACCAACCAAATTGAAACGAAAGCCTTAAAATTTCAAAATATTGAATAATGCAGATAATACCAATTTTTTGGTCACAGCTCAGGGTAAGGTCCCACTCAACTGGCATTCCACTTAAAAGAGCACAGCACACTCCTTTTAAATCAGAGTATTTCCCATGATCCTGTTTAGAATCCTAGCCATATCTAACTTCTCAGGTACTTCACATGAAGACTAGTTTGCCTTTTCGCTTTTGTTTGGGAGGTCACCTTCATCAGGGCTGTAATTAATTCTTGCCAGGCTAATAGTGTTCCCTGTGAATCACACAGGTCTTGAGGGGAGAAAATTGATAATCTAATAACCACAACAAAATGAGACATCTTCACCTTCCAGACCAGGTATCTGGCGCTCTCTTTTTTTGGCTGACACAGCTTGGTCTGTAGTTATGATTGCTCCTAGCTGTAGGGAAAATAAAAAATAGTTCATTGGCTTTCTTTAGGTTAGCAGCATCCTCTGTTTCTGTTTTCAAGTGCAAAGTCAGATTCTGAGTCAGCCCATCCCTTTACCTGGAAGCAAAGGCTTTTCATGCAATGAGATACAATGGCTTAGCTTGCATGAGGTTTTTGGGAAAAGGCCAAATATTCAAAAAACCATCTGCTTGCACTGCTCATAAATCACAGTAATGATTGCCCTTGATCTGCAGCCATTCCCTATTATAGAGGATATTGGTTTCCAAAAGATGTCACAGCATATTAAAATGAGATGGTCTCTTCCAAGCAGAAAATTCCTCTTTACCATTACATTATATAGTGGAGTAGAATTATGTCATGTTAGCCCTCAAAGGCAGATAGGATCTCAGAGAAGATGCAGGTGAAGGGGTGGCTGTAAATTTTGCAACTAGCATAAACGACAAGCTGCTAAATTTTTTTGTGCTTTCCTTCAGTCAAATGCTGTAAGAATTTGAAATGATTGGGAGCAAGGAATTCTATTTCTGAAGACATCTTTTAACCAGGTGTCCATCTTGTCACTTGTAACACTGTTTCTCACCAGGAGCAGAGACAACAGCAGTTAGTAGAATGAATATAAAGAATGACTGTACTGCAAATAGCCCATGAAAGCTAGACACTGTTATTATTTAGCACTTGGAGGACCATGTACAGAATGCTTGGCATTGTACAGAGCACAGGGGGTGACAGGATGTCTGGCCAATGGCTTTGATGATCTAAATGAGACACAACCTTCCAAGGAGCTGGCATGGCACAAGCATGCTCCACTCATGTACCCTCTGTGGTAAAAGCCAGTGAAGTGCTGGGTCTGAAATCCACAAAGCCTTGGGAAATCCTTGGTACTTTCTTTAACACCCAGCATTCATTCCAGCTGGGTTGATCTGACAGCATGTTGCTGGGTGATCTGCAGGGAGATGGTTGCCATTACAGCCTCATACGTGGTATCTCTGTTGAGACAGTGGCTGCAATGAGGGCTCTCTCATTCTGTATTTACCACCTGGCCTGAAATCTCTTGTGTGCTTTGTACTTATCCTGAGTAACATGAAAATTCTATTGTTGCCAAGTGGTGATATTTGCCTCAGCTGTGTGTTCAGATTGTCTTCAATAAGCATTAAGTACGATAAGTGTGGTCAACTTTGATTCGCATTTTTGCTTTAAATTTGGTTTTTGTGACAGCTATGTGAGATCTCATTAGGATGAGATCCTCTCCTGAGGATGTTGGAATGTATTATGGTTCATGCTTGGGATGGGGAAGTAGGGGAAAGTCCAGAGTAGGAGAGGGCAGGAGAAGACAATGGTTAAGCAAAAGATTTTGGTGTTTTACAGACCTGGGTTTGAGTCCAGTTCTACTACATACTTTGGAAATATATAACATTGAACCAATTATCTAAACTGTCTAATACGAATTTTCTTCATTGATAATAATAGTCCTACCTCATAAGAATGTTGTGAGGATTAAAATTAGACATATGTGTTTGTGTATACACACACATATATGTATATATGTGCATAAATGTATTATATACATGTAGTATATACATGTATATGTGTGTATATATATATATATATACACACACACATACACATACACACACACATATTCATGAACATGTAGCCTGAGTGAGTACTCAATAGAAGGTAGCTATTATTACTCCCGTTTGAGAAAGTAACAATTCCAGGGCAGACTTAGGTAGAACAAAAAAGTTAGTGACTGGGGGCTTCCCTGGTGGCGCAGAGGTTGAGAGTCCGCCTGCCGATGCAGGGGACACGGGTTCGTGCCCCGGTCCGGGAAGATCCCACATGCTGCGGAGCGGCTGGGCCCGTGAGCCATGGCCGCTGAGCCTGTGCGTCCGGAGCCTGTGCTCCGCAATGGGAGAGGCCACAACAGTGAGAGGCCCACGTACCGCAAAATAAATAAATAAATAAGTGCCTGAAACAGAATTGAACAACCAAAGCGAGAGGTGATCCAATAAAGACTATAGCAGCGTCATTTCCTTTATCTCCAGCTGGTTGTGTGTTTCGCCAATTCTTATGGGGACAGATTGAAAATTCAAATTGAATCAACATTGAGCACTGTGTGTGTGTGTGTGTGTGTGCGCGCACACTCACGTGCATGTGCCTGCCTGTATATGTATACTTCATTTTGCAAGGGAAAGCAGTAGTCTCAGTTAACTGAGAGATGGGACACATGGGAAGTAGGGAAATACAGGGAGCTGTAAAATACAGCTCCTGTCCTGGGCTTTAAGAGCCTGGAATGAGGTCCACAGCTGCTCCGGTTACAGCAGCAGCTCCAGCGACTGCTGTGTGTATGAAGATTCAATCATTTTTCACTCCTCAGAAAGAGATGCCTGTTACCAACCACCACCCCGCTCTAGTGAGCATAATTGTCTTGGCTGAAGTTACCTTTCCCTGCTTCTCTTGACTTTCAGAAAAGCTCACTGTCTGCCTTCTGTTGCTTCATTCACTCTGAGGACTGGGTCTCCCGTTTCATGTGTGCATTACTGGGCCATGCCATCCTGGCAAAGATAACTGATCCAGGGGTGGGCACCTGACCCAAGCTGGGAAAATATTCTTCTTTCTCACTGGAAATACAAAATCAGAATAAATAGCTAGGGAGGAGGGGCTTCCCTGGTGACGCAGTGGTTGAGAGTCTGCCTGCCGATGCAGGGGACATGGGTTCGTGCCCCAGTCCAGGAAGATCCCACATGCCGCGGAGCGGCTGGGCCAGTGAGCCATGGCCGCTGAGCCTGCGTGTCCGGAGCCTGTGTTCCACAACGGGAGAGGCCACAACAGTGAGAGGCCCGCGTACCACAAAAAAAAAAAAAAAAAAAAAGCTAGCGAGTAGTAGCTGACTTTTGTTAATAGCCACTCTCCAGATCAGGGTTTCTCAACCCTGGCACTATTGACATTTTAGGCTGGACAGTTTGTCATCCAGCTGGGGCTGTTCTATCTCTGCATTATATGATACCTAGCTGCATCCCTGGACTTTACCCACTAGATACCAGTAGCATTCCTTCTCCTCCCACCCTCTCCCCATCTGCCACAGTGTCACCATCAAAACTGTATTCAGATCTTGCCAAACGCTCCTTTGGGGGGAAGTTGCCATGGTCAGAACCACCGCTAGTCATTAGCAGGTAACGCTCAAAGCACTGGGACACTGATACGCCAGCCTGGACAAGGGGGTCCCAGCAGGCCATCAAGAGTGAATACTCTCTGTGTTCATTATATCACTGATATCAAGGTGTTGGGCCTGAGAAAACAGGAAAAGGGAAATTCCCCAGATGTTTTGGTTCAAGGAGTAGGAGATAACATCTGCAAAAGTTCTCAGGTTGATACTATGACATTTCTGTGGCATTAATGATTTAGAATATGTTGGGATATTATTTCCAACCTAAAATACAAGTTTATATACCTGGTCTCCCTGACATGGAGATGGAAGCACAGCACATAGCATGGGGGTCCCCTTCAGATTTTGAAGACAGTCTGTATCGTATTTGAAAGAAGTATGTTGTACATTGTCTCCGACCTGTTTCCTTAGCATCTTAGTCTGCTTTCATTTAGTTTTACTATGTCACAAATAACTTTGAGAATCTCAGTGGTTTACAAAAATAAGCATTTCTCTCTCCTTCACTTGCATCACTCGTTGCCACGGGAATGCCATTCCAGGCTGCAGGTAGGGCTCAGGTCTGCTCCATGTGCCCTTATAGGGCCAGAGTTGAAAGAGTGCCACCTACTTGTGATGTTCTCTTGGTGCAGGACAGGGGTGCAAGAGAGCGATTGGTAACACACATCACACCTTAAAGTCTCTTCTAGGAACTGGAATCCTGTCATGTCCATCCACATTCTATTGTTCAAAGTAAGTCATATGGTGGGGAAGCACAAAGTCTTTGAGACAAGGAAATATACTTTATCCACAGTGAACCGTGGCAAGAAAAGGGAGAGAAATAATTGTGAATGTATCACCTCCAGGTACCTGAAAACCTCCCAGAGAAAGAGAAGCACTTTTCACTCTCCCAGAGCAAAGTTCATGCTACTCGTTTCTCAGCCCTTATAACCCAGCAAGTCCAAAGGTGCTGTTTGGAGACGGGGTTGCACAATGGAGTCTGTAATAAGCCCTAATGGGACAATCTAATGGTGGTCTCTAGAGTCTGAAGGCAAATGCATGCTCTTCTTTCCAGATGATTATCCTTTTTAGATGAGCTCCCAACTTTTAAATGGACTCGACTCTGGTGAAGACAGAATACCTGGTCCATAGAAAGCTATAGTGTTTGAACTACTCATAAGCAACTAAGAGTGTTTGAAGTACTCATAAGCAACTAATAACATTTGATATATCTAGCTTTAAAGCTGGGTATGGCTGGTAACATTCCACCGTCAAACCAGATCCTGAAGGCACAAATTACTTACACAGTCAGGTCATACATACTCCCGTTGTTCCTATTCCCATGAATTCCTTAGTCCATACCTATGAATGCCCTCATGGGTGGTTTCCTATGGCCACTTGACTAAAGATAAAACTGTCATGCTTCATTCTCGGTGAAATGCTGACATGAACTGAAATGGTCTATATAGTGTGACAGCTCCAGACAGGAGTGGCACTGAAAGACAGTGGAGGAAATTAAAACTCTTTGTGGCCAAAACAGCAAGCATACCAACATGCTTATTTACTCTCTAAAATCAGGATCGATCTTGATTTCTAGGCAATTGTTATTGTCTGGCCCTTGCTGGGGAAGAGCAAGATTAGAATATTAGTGACAAGAAGCTTAAGGAATAGGCTGGTGTGGATGAGCTTAAAGCATGAAAACAATTGTATCTCATGCCTGACTTTCAGAAAACTTTCACTGTAGAAGACACTCTCAGTAATCAGGTAGACAGGATGGTCCATAGATGTCATCATTTTCCTTTATTATTCAGTATGGTGGTTAATCAGTGGGCTTATGAACAAGGCAGGCATAGTGGCAGAGATAGATGCTAGGCTTGCTATAGGCTCAACTGAGTGAATTTCCCTTCACTAGGTCTGACTTGCCTACCTAGGATCATTGCTGAGTGCCTAATTTTTCAAGCAATGGCATCCCATTCTGAACCTCAGTCTGGCACCAAACCTCAAGGATGCTTTCTGGGCACCTGGTAATTAGATCAACCAAATTGGGCCCCTGCCATCAGTGAATAAATCGGGGATTTTTTTTTTACTCTCAGAAGAGATATGCATGCTCTGGATTCTCTTTCTTCCCTTCGTACCTATGCACATCATCTGTGAGTTTACTGAAGGTCGTATGCACTGTCAGAGTAAACATACTATCACCAGATTCACTTTACAGCAAAAGTGGCCAATGCGGTGATATCCAAGGGATTAATGGATACTATCATGTGCCCTATCATTCAGAAAATACTGGCCTTATATTCAGTGACCTATAAAAACCCAGCTGTATGACATGAGCTGGCAGCTATCACCTTGCAATTTTAGGGTGCTATTTTTTAAGATGCACTATGTTCTCTGTACCTGTTATTGGCAGATTTGTACAGCAAAAAAATCCAAGACATCCTGAAGCATTCCTGTTTCCTTTTCTTTCTGAGAGTAGGTTACTCAAACTTTTCTTCACTTTTATGAAATACCCTAGTGTACGTCTAACAATCCCTCCCCCACTTTTTGCTGCAGCTTGTGAGTTGGTTCAGTTCCTTGCAACCAAAAGATTCTTAATGAATACACCCTACTACTAAAGTATTCTTCTTGGTTTTTAAAATAGCAATAAGAGAAGCTCTAATGATCATTTTCATCGAGGCAAATAAGATAGTTGACAATTTTTCAAGAGTATGGCAGACATTTTATTTGCACACTCCGTATCCATCCTCCTTCACTTTATTTCTAAAAGACATTCTGATGTTCTTTAAGAAAGCAAGGTACCCAGCTAAAGAAATTTGCAGCAGGGGATGAATAAAGAGGGCCATAGGGACTTCCCTGGTGGTGCAGTGGTTAAGAATCCGCCTGCCAATGCAGGGGACACGGGTTTGATCCCTGGTTCAGGAAGATTCCACACGCCGCAGAGCAACTAAGCACGTGCACTGCAACTACTGAACCTGTGCTATAGAGCCCGTGAGCCGCAACTACTGAGCCTGCTTGCCGCAACTAGAGAAAGCCCATGCACAGCAACCAAGACCCAATGCAGCCAGAAAAAAAAAAAAAAAAAAAAACCAGGGCCATAGCTCTGGTAACGTACGTAGTACAAGTAGATGCTGCTTTCAGGAAAGCCTTCTAAAGGGAACAATAAACCTCCCACCTTACACCCTTAGCCCTTCACATTCCCTTCTTTATCTTGCCTGGAATGCAGAGTGAGTTGACTTTGGAGCTGTCTTGTATCCATGAATGAACTGAGGATGACAGAGCAGAAGGATCGAAGGGTGTCTTTGTGGAGTCTTTGGACTAACCCTGGATTGCCTACTTCTGGACTTACTCTAATGAGAGAAGAGCTGAACCCTCTTTCATTAAACCACTACATTTTGGAGTCTGTACATTTCATCCAATGCAGTATTGAACTGGCATCCACAGTTTCCCTTTTTATTACAGTTTCAGGATTGAACGAAAAATCTTTCTATTTCCATACAGGTGACAGAGCTATGCAGATGATTTGAAGCTATTGAAAGTATAATTTATGGCTATGTTTTTTAAATTATAGGGATTCAAATAACTAATAATTTTTGTTAGAATTGCTATGATTTTAACCGACAAAAAGAACACAGATGAGAAATTTAGGACAAAGTAAGTTTTTATGTGCCAATTTCAGGCATATTTGTTTATCTTCAATTTATTTCCCCCAAACATAGAAATTACCTTATTTTTAAAAAGTGCTCTCTTTTCTGTTACCAGTAAATTCTGCCATCACCAGGGAATGTGTTCTGCCCTCTAGTGGTGCTGATGGATTTTTGTTTTACCTTCAACCCTACAGCACTGTCTCCAGATTTCCTTGAGGAATATTCACATTTGCCTCGATAAGCAGTTAGTCCACCGTGAAGATATTTTCCAGGGCTAACGCAAGGGTCATGTCTTTATTTTCTCTTGTTCTGTTTCTTACCAAGTAGTCTTTGAGATTTTGTACATGCCAGCTGGGGGGTTTCCATTTTAATTGTACAGAATTGTGTGTCAATATATCTACCACGTCAAAGCACGTGAACATAAACTTCAGGAGCCCCAGGAACTAAGGGCAATATCTAGGCCAACATCGAGACAGAAGTTTGAGGATCGCAGTGTCCTCAAGCTGGAGGGGATCTTCAGGATCAGGTCACTAGAGACCTCACTTCAGAGTTGCCTGGACAAAGGCTAAGAAGGTGGAGAACCCATCCTACTCTGGAACTAGAATCAGGGAGCTAGGAACGGAGTCCTAATTTCCTATTTAGTGCTCTTTCTAGGACCTTACACATCTCTTTCCTTCTCTATTCAGATCTTTTCTCCTCATACCCACTTTCTCTTTAAACGTCCCCCCATGTGACCATGTATAGCCAGTTCTACTTCTACTTCCCCCCATGTGACCATTTATAGCCAGTTCTACTTCTTTTGAACGTTTCCCACTCAACTCAGAAAGGATTTGCATCTACTTGTTCAGTCATGATGCATCTTCTTTGTATGTATCTGAAGTCTCTAATCGGAAGTCATAAGCTGGCGATGCCCCCTCTCCTGAGGCTCTGACAACAGTCTTCTGCAGGTGTCTTTTGTCCTGACGGCTCAAAACCTCACCAGGAATTCCCTTCCAAGGCATTGCCTCCCCTCCTTGTATTTTAAGAACCTCTGTACTAGTTTCCTATGGCTGCTGTAATAAAACATCACAAAGTTGCTGGCTTAAAACAACAGATTTATTCTCTTATGGTTCTGGAAGCCAGAAATCCAGAATGGTTTTCACTGGGCTGAAATCAAGGCATCGGCAGGGCTGTGCACCCTCCAGAGGCTCTGGGAGGGAACCTGCTTCCTTGCCTTTTCCAGTCTCTAGAGGCTGCCTGTATTCCTTGGCCTGTGGTCCCTTCCTCCATCTTCAAAGCACATCACCACAATCTCTGCTTCCATATCCTTTAAAGTTGAATCTCCCTCTCTCTTAAAACGACACTTGTGATTTCATTTAGGGTTCACTGGTTGATCCTGGATAATCTTCCCATCTCAAGATTCTTAACTTAGTCCCATCTGCAAAGTCACTTTGGCCACATAGGTAACATTCACAGGTTCCAGAGGTTAGAACCTGGATATCTTTGGGGGCCATTATTCAGGCTACCATAGCTGTGCCTTCCCCTTCTGACCTCTACTTGGCCACCTGGTGACAACAAGCGCTGACATGTGAGTGCACTTTCTGATCATATTTGCAGCCCAAGGTGAGGGTGCCTACATAGGCTCATAGAAATATGAGCCTGCATTTAAAACTTTGTTTTGAGAAAGATGTCTTTGTCCAGATAGCAGAAGCTATGCTGTGTGAAATTCAGACCGTTTAGTGGTTGTGTTTTTCTGCCATAGTAGCAGAGATCATGACAGCAGTTGAGATAGAGGTGGCATGTGCTAGAGAGAGAGAATATGGCTGAAGAACACATGGCAGAGGTGGGAAGCCCTGCCATGATCCCATGCTCCTGCTTCCGTTCTTGAGGCTCATCGGAGTCCCCACCCTTACCATGGTCTGCTGGTCAACCCTTTCTTGGTTTCTGTGGGATACCTTCATATCTAAACAACAAACTCCTTTTCTTTCCTCTTAGTCTGATTTTGCCACCCGTAACTAAGAGTCCTGACAAATGCAAGAATATAGAGACAGAAAGAATGTGGCTGGTAATGGGGTAGAGAGGGCAAGACCTGTAGATAAGAATTTGACTTTGATTCCATTGATATTAGGTGGACTGGAGGGAAACAGAGCTACTAGGATGCTTGTCAGTGGGATATTCTGAGTCTGGTAAATGGTTTTCAAATGTCTAGATGTTGTATAGTGAAAGCTGGTGTTATTTGCAACCAAAAAGTAGGGAGGGAAATACTCGTGGCATTGAAAGAAGTTTCTTCTATTCCCTGAAGCACTGTTACTTAATCTCTTGAAGATTCTATAGTTCAAAGTGTTTTAACAGGGCTTCCCCGGTGGCGCAGTGGTTGAGAGTCCGCCTGTCGATGCAGGGGACACGGGTTTGTGCCCCGGTCCGGGAAGATCCCACATGCGGTGGAGCGGCTGGGCCCGTGAGCCATGGCCGCTGAGCCTGCGCGTCCAGAGCTTGTGCTCCGCAACGGGAGAGGCCACAATGGTGAGAGGCCCGTGTACCGCAAAAACAACAACAACAAAAAAAAGTGTTTTAACAAAAGGACACGCACTTCATTAGGAAAAGCCTGTCACAGTGAAGGAAGAGGACATGGAGATGGTCCGAATCCAAGGCAACATCCTTGGAGTCACTTTAGAGATTTTATTTAGAACAGGAGAAAGAAGCTTTCCAAGGTCATACAGCAGGTCTTCCCTACGTCTCATTTTTCAGTTGTAAACATCCCTGGAAATGGCCCCAACTTAAGCTGGTATTAATTATCTGTTAGCCAGCAGCAGATAGCCAGCCAGAAGGAAAAATGGGGAAGAAAAGCCTCCTGGGGAAGGTGGGCTGGTAGGGGTAGTGGTGGAGGACACAGTTCTGCCTGGGGTTGGCGGTGCCCTCATGACCACCTTTACACGTCTAAAGCACAAGGGTGGAGACCCGTATTTTTTTCCCAAATTGAACAGAAATCAAATTTTGTTCATAACACATATAGTCCTTCACTTTATTGGGATTTGAGAGCCTTCTGAATTGAAAAGGAAAGCTTAGATGGGATCCCCAGTGTCAGGTGTGGGAGGAGAGATACCCGCAGAGATAACCATGTAGTGCTATGACACGCTTCTCAGCCCAAGAACTACCTGAGTTAGCAATGCTTCTAGCAACCCTGGTTTCTCAGAGGAAATGAACAATGCCCACCGAATGAGGAATGAATTATGGCATCTGGGACACTGGAAAAGTGACAGGGATTCTCTCTCCCATGAAAGAAAGGGGCTGTGATTACCAAAGCCCCTTCCCGAAAAAGAGGAGGGAGGGACGGAGAGAGAAAGGGGGAGGGAGGGAGAGAGAAAGGGGGAGGGAGGGAGAGAGAAAGGTGGAGAGAGAGAGAAAGAGAGGGGGAGAAAACGGGAGAGAAGAGGAGGGAGAAAGAGAGAAGGGTGAGAGAGGGAGAGGGAGGGAGAAACATACTGGTAGCAGTGGGGATGCTGGTTGGGCAGTGGGCGGTGCAGAGACTGTGACAAAGAGTTCAGAGAGAAGGGGAAATCTCTGAAGGAAATGGGGCGACAGCCATGCAGTACCCCCTCCCCAGGAGGAGACCATCCCCCTGGCAGCACAGCTTGCCTGCACGTTTCCTGCGAGAGATGGGCCCCGCTCATTGCTAGGGTTATATTATAAATGTTAGCTCACCTGACAAGACATCTCTTAATAAGGGGCGAGAACTTCATGTACTTTTGATAGTGCACCAGTGACAAAATCCCTCCCAGTTTAGCAGAGAAATACTGCAAGGGTAAATTGCCAGTGACAACATCGGTGTCTTCCCTAGGCTTCAGGGATTCAATGACAACAGTCACAGCCAGGACCCAACATGGCTTTAGGCATCTTTAAAAAAAAAAAAAAAAAAGCAACCAAATTAAAGCCACATACATGAGGGAGAGAAGCCTCTTATCCTGGCAGAGAGACACCTTTGATTAAAGCTCAGTCTGACCTTCCTGCTTCATCTCCATGGAAATTGAGACACATTTCCTAAATGACAGGACTTTACAGAATCATAATGAGCAGAAACCAGGATGTTTTGAGTTACATTTCCACCTTCATTCCTGGAGCGGGCAAAGGAGACAGCCAGGGAGAGGCTCTACTATGTGTTATTAAAAGAACAATGAGGCTCTCTCCCCTGTTTCTTTTGTGCAGAGGCAGAATTATCTGTGAAACAAGCAATTCATTCCTGGACACTTTAGATTGCTTTTCTGCACAGCCAAATTCCTAGGTTATTCGCGTTTAGTGGGTGCCAGTAGTTTGATGGGAAATCTTCTATTTTGAAGGTGATATGTATTAGTAAATAATTCACCCTGCGAAAGCAACCCAAGCTTCAGGGAATTTAAAGCAAAAGCAAACCCCAACAAAACAAATCTGTTTCAAAGTTAATAAGGGTAAAATAAACCAGAGGGTTTTACTTCTAGGTTCTTTGATGTTTCATTAAATCACAATTACTTAAATTGCAAAGTGCCCAAGTAGGCTATGGAGTCAATAAGACTTTGCTTTTTTTTAAAATCACTTAATTTTGTGGGGTCTAAACAATTTCTACCAACTTGGAAAATATGCCCACTGCAACACTGTATTGTTCCTCTTGTGAATTAAAATTTAAAAATGATAAAAGCTGGGTTCTTATATTATTAGTACCCTCCATTTAACTTTATTTTTGGTATGAATTATAGAATCTAGCACCTTTTTGGTACCTAGTAAAGATTAAAACATTGTAATATAATATTTGTATTGGAAGCAAGGTCTCAAAGAAATTATATACGTATTTTTTAAGCTTGGAAAACAGTATACCCATCCATCATGTTTTTACATAAGCAGTATATGTTGCTAACCGTTTTTGGTGAATATATACCCACCTAAGACAGGAAGATAGATTTTCTGAAGGTAAACAGTGCTTATTAAAGAGAAAAATTCTGCCAGTTTGTGTAGAACGAAACTACATAATCTCAATCAGCTTCTCCACTGTCCCCATTGTCATTTAATATGTTCTTTATGTATGTCAGGTCTGTGTTCCTGCAAATGGTGAGCATGTGTCCAATAAAATCTCACCTGTGCCTTCATAGGGGAGGAATGTGTTATGTTCACATCAGTGTTCCCAGGCGAAACACGTTGTGTTTAGCCTCAGTCTGCTTGAAAAGGAAAAAAAAAAAATCTCGAGAAGGGGCGCAAAGCCCTTTCAAAACTGAGGACATGCTGCCCTCTTGTGGAGAGCTGTGGTGCTAACAATGTGCGTCCCGGATTGAGTGCTTTTTATTTTCCTAGAGAAGAAATGGTTTTAAGTGGTCAGCTTGATTAGGATCTCAGAACAGTGTTTGAAAATTCTAGTGGCATCCATATTTATTATTTCACCCACCCTCTGGATGCAGAGGTCATCAAGACCCTCAATTGTTTACTATTTTCACTACTGTTTACTATTTTACTGCCTTTACTATTGTTCTTTAAAAAAAAAATCTTTGCTATACCTTCCTCCAAAAGAAAATATCCATTTGCTTCCTTCAACTACCGCCTCTTGCTCCTGTTCACTGTCTTTATTGATCATACCACTCTCTCTATAAAATAAACTAAAGAAATCTGGACATTTCTGTTTTGTTTTTTGGTTATTTTTAATAAAAGCTAATTCACGTACAAATGGTAAATGCGTGAAAAATAAGGAAAATATTGGTGCTAAGCTGAAGAGATGATACAAAAAGGAAGTAGTGTATCCCCCTTCCCGCCCACAGGTGCTTTGTTTAACTATCCTCACTCACCTCAATCCTGGCACACTGGTTTTCCCTTCCTTCATAGAAGATCATTTTACCTCCTACTTTATTGAAAAAAGTAGAAAATAGTACATTAATCCGTATTTGAGTTATAATTTCCCTTCTTCATTTACCAATCGATCTAGGTTTGCATTCCAAACCCTTCCACTAACTGGCAGAATTGCCCTGCCTCCGGGCAAGGCTAATGTTTTCCTCTCTCAGGAATGCACATCCTCGGGTGTGTCTGTATTTTGAAATTCTGCCCCTCTACTGGATCACTCCCAACTACTTACAAACAAACACTGTGTCTTCCACACTACAAACAAAAATAGAAAAAAAAAAACCCACAAATAAAACAATACAAAACAGAATACACCTGCCCTCAATCCTGCACTGCCCTCTATCTCCAATCCTACTTCTCTGGACGTTCCTAAAGAAAAATCTACAAGGTCTTATTTCTTCCTTGTCTACTCATTGCTCAATCTGCCTGACCACTAAGTTCTAGAGCCTACCACTCCACTGGCCCTTTTGTGGAAAGAGGCTCCCAGCTGTTTTGCACCATCAAGTAGCTCAGCATCTCTGAAAGCTCATTCCCTAAACCACTAGTTCCTCGGATCCCTGAAAGAAGATTTTAGTGGTTCAGTAAGTGTGGGAAGTGCTGTCTGCTACAGGCCCCCAGAAACTCATAGTGCAGAGTAAGGCACCTAACGCACTGAGAAATCCCACAGTAATGAAGTCTGATCAATTTAATTTAACTTAGAATTTCCTCAACATACCTGATTGAGAAATCCTTTTTTGCTTAATATCTATTAAGCACCTGGAGAAATAGCGTTTCACTGAATACATGTTTTGCCATACAAAAAATTCTTGACTTATCCTTGAATATATCTTCTTGTAGGCATTTGCAGATCTTTTCGGGGGATAGATTCAAAGGAGGGATTTACTGAGTCTTAGGCAAATTCAGACAAATTGTCCTTCTATGCGGCTGTACCTATTTATAAAGCCAATGGCATATGTAACTGTTTTCTCACACCATTGTCAAATCTTGATATTATCAACTTTTTAAAAACGGCTGTGTAAGAAAGGAAGTATTATTGAGACTTAAAGTCTAATTCTCTGAACTGTAACAAGGTAGGGGCACATGTATATTTATACTTTCCCCTTATCTGAGAGTTGCTGTATATATTATTTGATATTTTGGGGGAGGTAGTTTTTATTCTTTATATATATATTCTGGATTCTGATCTTTTGTCTTTTATGTAAAATGGAAATATTTTCACTCAATTTGTTACTTACGTTTTAATTTTTATAATGCTTTGTTGCAACATTTAAAAAAATGTGCTCTTTGCAAGGTTTAAAATTCTAGTATTTTCCTTTATACCTTTTAAGAAGACTTTCTCTTTATCCAAGAAAAAAGGACTATTGTCTTATATTTTCTGTATCAAACTTCTTTTTTTTTAAATTTATTTATTTATTTTTGGCTGCGTTGGGTCTTCGTTGCAGCACGTGGGCTTTCTCCAGTTGCGGTGAGCGGGGGCTACTCTTTGTTGTGGTGCGCAGGCTTCTCATTGCGGTGGCTTCTCTTGTTGTGGAGCACAGGCTCTAGGCGCATGGGCTTCAGTAGTTGTGGCTCGCAGGCTCTAGAGCGCAGGCTCAGTAGTTGTGGCACATGGGCTTAGTTGCTCCACGGCATGTGGGATCCTCCCGGACCAGGGCTCGAACCCGTGTCCCCTGCATTGGCAGGAGGATTCTTAACCACTGCGCCACCAGGGAAGCCCTGTATCAAACTTCTTAATTCAACATTTTAATTCAATCCTTTGATATTATCTCAGCATCTACTTGTATTGGCACCTCTGTTCACGTACATAAGTATTTACAGATTTATTTTACAGCGAATTTTAAAACATGATACCTAGAGATTCTTGATGAGGATACTTCTGGGTACATATCTGGGTACAATATAGAAGGACGGTTTGGATGACAAAGAAAATACTCACTTTCCTTTGAAGTGAAGAATATTTAGATAGGTGAAATGGTATCTAGTCGGTAAATTTCCAGAATAGGCTAGATGCTGCTGCTTATCCTATTCCATGTTATTGGTAATATGTTATTCAATGGTATTTTCTTTTTCATTTAGGCAGTTAAGGTTTATCTAAAGTTTGATTGTTCTATTTATTAGAATTTAAAATTCATGTCCTGAAATTCAGTCCAACACTCACGAAGATGTAACTGGCAGTTGCCTGACATCGTTCTCTTTCTATATGCATGAAATCTCCCTGTTTTACTAATAAGAAATACAGACAAATATTGTGCTAGATGAAGTCTGGAAGGGGCAGACTAAAAGGATTACAGCGTTTCATAGAAGAGTAGAATAAAGTCACTACCTTCTTGACCCAGCAAATGAATGCCATTAAGTGATTTCTCCTGAGTTTTTGAACCAGCAATTAAGTCTCAATTAGTGATTTCAGTGCAAGGATAAGAACCAATTGTAGAGGCTCAGGGAGAGGTCTTTGTCCTTGGGTGCTCAGGTGGTTTAGTGCTGCTGGTAAGTTTGTCAGTGGCACTCATGAAATAACTGGAACTTAATTTCATTCCCAGACCAGCGCTGAAAAGAGTAAGGGTCCTGAGAGGAAAAACATAGAAAGCCACATTAGACAGTGACCTGCCATCCCAAGGCCCGACGACAGGTGTGGGAATTCTGCTGCACATCCTCTCCCTTCTGAGAAAAAAAGTGCTTCTCAATTTTAAGGCCTTACCGGCTACACTTCGCTTCCAGCTTTTGCTGGAGCCAGAAGGAATCAGTGAAATGGTCTCGACTGTTGGGGTTCAGAGATGGCCTACTTTAAATTCAAAGTAATTTTCCTTGGAATAACGAGCTGAATCGTTCAATTAGCATGAATTAAAATGCTGTCTTGGGAGGGGAAGAGAGACAAAGGTACATGACCAGTCTGCCATCTCGAATTGCAAATTTGTGTCTGTGTTTATCTTCCCTACTTTCTGTTTCTTGCCATGAATGTGCGCCATCATGGTGAAGATGATTTGGAAGCCAGAGAAGATGGCAAAGCCACACTGAGCCCGGTCCACGCGCTGATGAGGACCTGATTGTGACACGAGGAACATCGTGCAAGGACATCGTTGGCACAAGTCAGACCTGGACATGAGCACGGGCACTTTCACAGCAGCAAGAGCTGACTGCTGCAGTGTAGAAGCCAACTAAACATAGTCAGTTGACTGTGTGTTGACTATGACATAATGTTGACTCTGATCAGATACCCTAATTGTCACCACGCACAGTGACGGGAGCTTCCCAGAACTTCTCCTCAGTCTGGCTGGAGAACCAGTGTTATCTTTGCTACACTGTAAACCACCTACACTCACATTTCATCAGATACATCCCCTCCTTCCAGCGAACGTACTCAAGAACTAAACTGCTAAAAAAAAAAAAAAAAAGAATTAAACTGCTTCTCTATCCCCATTGTAGGATACTGGAATGGGTCACCCTTAGGAGGAGAATTGCCCTTTTATTGTCAGAATGGAATGTATACAAACTCAGGCAGGTTTTTGAGTCCAAACAGCTTTAGGAGAAGTGGTCCCTGGATTCAAGACACAGTTAAATCTGAGAACTGTCTTTTTTTTTTTTAAATTTATTTGGCTGCTCTGGGTCTTAGTTGTGGCATGCAGCTTCTTCGTTGCAGCATGCGGGCTCTATTAGGTGTGGCATGTGGGATCTAGTTCCCTGACCAGGGCTGGAACCCGGGCCCCCTGCATTGGGAGTGCAGAGTCTAAACCACTGGACCACCAGGAAAGCCCTTGGGAACAGTCTTAGCTGTCCTCAGAATATCATTATCTATGCCAATATGATGGCCTTTATTTTGCTCCAGTTTATCTTTCCCCATATTTCTTTGTGTATTCTTGTCTCAGGACTTTTGCGCTAACTGTTCCTTCTACTGGAATGCTTCTCCTTCTCTTTCTCCTCCTCCTTGAGGTCTCTGGTCTCCTCCAGCACATCTCCTTCTCTGGTTAGACTTTTTTATTTATTTACTATCCTCTGACATAGTGTATATTTTACTCACTTATTTATAATATGCCACAGAAACAGGGATTAAAAACAAAACAAAACTGGTTTGTTCACTGATGAATTCTTAGAGTCTGGAAGAGTACCAGGAATATAGTAGATGCTCAATAAACATTTATTTTCAATTAATAAGTAAACATTCACTCTGCTCACTCTGAACTATCCACTGTTCCCTCTGCCTAATCCATGATTCCTGGGCCATTGCTTTTGCCCATTATCACAGGTCCAAGTCCTATCCACCCTTCAAGGTCTGCTCAGTGTCACCTCATGCATAGACTCTGTTGATTCTCCCCAGTTATAAATAACATCGCCTCTCTGGCCTCCCTAGAATTTTACAAACAGCACTTTCTTGTTTTTAATTGAAGTATAGTTGATTTACAATGTTGTGTTAGTTTCAGGTTACAGCAAAGTGACTCAGTTATACATACATGTATATCTATTTTTTTCAAGATTCTTTTCCTTTATAGGTAATTACAAAATATTGAGTATAGTTCCCTGTGCTATATAGTAGGTCCTTGTTGGTTATCTATTTTATATATCATAGTGTGTATATGTTAATCCCAATCTCCTAATTTATCCCTCCCCCCATCTTTCCTCGTTGGTAGTCATAAGCTTGTTTTCTATGTTTGTGGGTCTATTTCTGTTTTGCATACAAGTTCATTTGTTTAATTTCTTATTTAGATAGCACTCTCTAAATGATATATATACTTATTTATATATGCCTTATCCCTATTGCTACAAGTGGTTTGATGAAAAGACATATTTCTTATAAGAATGAGTGATCCTAGAAGCGTAACAGACTGTTAACATACTGCTTTTCACAGAGTATGTTTATAACTGCCCAGAGCTTAAAGCTGTGGGCTTTGCAGTCAGATAAACCTGTATTCGGTATCTGACTGCTCCTCTTTACACGTGATGGAGGGCTTTGTGGTCTTTCACACCCACCCCTTGGTTATGAATCCCAGATTATGATTTTGAGATCATAATGTGGGGTGCTCTCCACGCACTACAGAGCACCCCTTCCTCTTTTTACCAGGTTATAGCTCTGGAGAGCAGTGACTAACTTTTTATCTTAACCCAGTTGAGTGCCTAGGGCAGAGTAGAAATTCAAGAAATATTTGTAAAAGGAATGAAATCGTGATTGTGAGAACTGAACTTTTAACAAATGAGTATGTTCATCCTCTAGGTACTGCTCAGTGAGTGAAGGTACAATGACGGTGGGAATTAGAAAATGCCAGACTGGCACCAGCTTGGTCTCTGCTACATCACCCACGGGAGACTGCAGCGGATGGTGAGAGAGAAATCGCGAGGAGTTTAGGAATGAGCTGTCAGCTGTTGACTCGCTGGATAACCTAATGAGCCCCGCCATCCTTTGGGCGGGGGGCGGGGGGGGGAGCACAGTTAATCGTTGGTAAAACAGGATTGTGGAATCCACAAGTTTTAGTGTTACTTAAAATCTGGATCACATAGTGCCTGCCTAGAGACAGCCACCAACGTGTGTTGAATGAAAAAGTGAATGGATCATTATTAATAGGAACAAAGATAATGGTATTAATTGATATCCTAGAATTATTTACTTTTTTTTTTTTGAATTATTTACTTTTAATTGACTTGTCATACTGTAAGCCATTTCGGTGTTACTTTTTCAAGCTTGGTTAGTTACCTCTCTTCGTGGAAGATTTTTTTTTTTAATGTTTCTTTATCAAAGAATGCAAAGTATGAAAGGGAGTGAGTTATATCCTGAAATTGCACACATTTAGATAGGAGAAATTAATCACTTTTTATTTTCCATTGTTAGTATTATCTGTGATTATTAAATATGTCCTCTTTGCTTGTTTATATTCCCTCATGTTAGCATTTTCCACCGCATTTTACCTTCTCACGGTCTTATTTTTTCTCGGGGGTTATTGTTTAGAAGTTACTCAGTTTGTTACATGTAGCGTCCCACGTCTGCCATCTAGTGGAATAAAGTGTTTAAGACAACTTTTAGGGACAGTTGCAATTTAAATCAGGCACAGTGTTGCTCCTAAAAGAAATTACTCCTTTCATCAGAGTTCAAAGCAATGCCTGGACTCCAGCTTACCAAATTTGTGTAGTGAAACTGAAAATTGCATTTAATTTTCTAAAATGGTTTCTGGATATATGTTTGCTGTTTTATTAAATTTTGCAGAGCTTCTGAAGAGTTGAGTAAAGAAAGGTAGCCCTGTTATATTTGCTGTGAAAAGTGTGATAGTGAAACTAATGACAGAAATGATTTTTAGGAGAAAAGCTAAAATTACAAGGAGGTGTCTTTTCTGAGGACCATCAAAGGTCACAGCCATTTTTCATAGAAAAAGAAAATTACAAAACTAGGTCGTTAACCTTGTTAACTATATACCATGGAATATTTTCGGCTGTTGACAGGTGTTCTTGAAAGACAAAGGGAACACATCGCTGTTTCTACGGAACAACATAGTAGAAGATGGTTTTACTTGTATAGTTTACTCATATTTTTCCACATAGATGAGTGAAGAATATATTAGTTATTTCTTACCATCAATCCGTGATTTTTCAAATATATTCTCTGATTATAAAAGTAGCACCGTTTCCTTATAGATAATTTAGAAAACTTGGAAGTATATAAAAAAGAAAAAAGACACCTGTAATTTTCCTTTCCAAAACACATATAACCACTTTTTAAAAAATCATTTTGATGTATTTCCTTTCAGCCTTTCATCTCTTCATAGATGTAATATATTTATAATTTTTCTTTGACAAAATTTTAATTTTGTTTAAGTTTGGTTCCACTTTTCTTAATTAACATTACAAGATGAACATTTTCACCAGGTGATTCAAGAACACAATTTTTAAGAGCCATAAAATGTTTTTCATAATTATGTACAAAAGTTATTTAACCAGTACTAATTATTAAAAGCATAGGTGGTTTCCAAATATTTTGCTTTTAGAAATAATGCCACCTAGAGAGCAGTGGGGTGGTGGTGGTGGTGTGCTGAATTGGGTGATTGGGATTGACATGTATACACTGATGTGTATAAAATGGATGACTAATAAGAACCTGCAGTATAAAAATATAAATAAAATTCAAAAATTAAAAAAAAAAAGAAAGAAATACTGCCACCTTGAACTCCTGACATGTACATATTGGTAAGAATTTAATTGTTTCCTGAGTACATATTCCCTTGAAGTTTAAGTGTTCAAGATTATGAAATATTTTAAGGCTTGTGATTTTAAGAGCAAAGTTACCTTTCATAAAGTTGTAATAATTTTTTTCAGGCTAGCATTGTATGACAGGATCCCTTTCATCTCACCCTTGCAACATCATTTTCATTTGATTAAATAAATGTAAAAAGAATATCTCACTGTGGCTTCCCTGGTGGCGCAGTGGTTGAGAGTCCACCTGCCGATGCAGGGGACATGGGTTCGTGCCCCGGTCCGGGAAGATCCCACATGCCGCGGAGCGGCTGGGCCCGTGAGCCATGGCCGCTGAGCCTGCGCGTCCGGAGCCTGTGCTCCGCAACGGGAGAGGCCACAACAGTGAGAGGCCCGCGTACCGCAAAAAAAAAAAAAAAAAAAGAATCTCTCACTGAATGTTAATTTGCATATCTTTGATTATTAGACAGACTGAATTCTTTTATGTTTACCAGAAATTACATTTCTCACATCATTATTTGTACTTTTTTTTCTCGTGTGGTATTTTTCTTGTCAACTTGTTAGAGCTATTTACAAAGTTAGGCTATCAATCATTTTTCATCATATATACTGCCAGTCATTTCCCCAGCTTGTCGTGTGTGTTTTATTTGGTTTGTGAAGTTTAACTTTTTTGTGTGGAGTAAAATTCACCAAATTTTTCCGTTATGCTTCATTTTTAGTTTTTATGTTCAGTGATGCCCCTTTCATTTTCCACTGTCATCTCTGTCTTTTGCATATTCTTTCCCATTTCCATTTCTTAGAGGCATGTCTTTTTGCATCTTTTTGAAGATATCCTTTAGAAATAAAAATTATTTTCATTTGGCTCTTTATTAAACCATTTTCCAAGGTAATTTCCCCCTTAGCCTTTGGGATAAATGAAGCAGCATCTTCCATAGGTCATAATTAGTGTAAATTTCTCTCCACTTGTAGAAAAGTTTTTATTATGAGAGTTAATTTTCAGTACTGTTATGAAATTTTTCCTTTTTTTTAATTGGAATTTTAATGGGACACTGGGAGACACTGGGTCATGAAATCCTTGCCATCCTAAACCATACATCTATTTAATATCTTTTATTCAGTAAGCATCAGGAGAGAGGGAGAAATGAGTGAAGGCCGGGAGAAATGAAGATAATTCTAAGTGATACTATTGACGTGAAACAAGTAGACTGCCAGCTATTTCTCCAGCAAAAGTGGGTTTATTCTGGATCAACAGAGAATTGCAATTCGGAGTCTGCAACCATGGAGAGCTACGTGCAAATCCCCCCACAGCAAAGGAAGGAGAACACTTTATAAGAGAGAAAGGAAGTTGAGAGGGCTACGGTAAACAGAGTCCATGGCTTTTCAGTGGCTGAGTCCTGCAGGAAAGAAGAGCATTCCTTCTTGTTGTTGGGCTCTGCTATCATCACAGGGTGTGAGAGCTCCCCCTTCTGGTCTCCCAACTCTATTTAATTAAACTTTCTGTTTATTAATTTTTTATAATACTAATTCATGTCTGATACTGACAACAGGGATATACTTGCCTTCTTGCTGGGATTGTGGGTCAGGTTAATTCCTTTGATATCTTAAATATGGAGATCCGAGGAAATTGAGGCAGTCAGAATGGCTGGTGCTTTGATCCTT
Organism: Lagenorhynchus albirostris; assembly: GCF_949774975.1. Classification (NCBI taxonomy): domain Eukaryota; kingdom Metazoa; phylum Chordata; class Mammalia; order Artiodactyla; family Delphinidae; genus Lagenorhynchus; species Lagenorhynchus albirostris. The sequence goes on from NC_083102.1 coordinate 64,124,984, forward strand.
TAAACATTTCTCCCACCTATACCTTGCTCAGCCATTACTAAATCATAGCATCTCAATTTTCTCCAATCCCTACTCATTGATGTGAAAGGTTAGTGAAATTGAGGAGTATGACATTCCAAGCCACAGTGTGCCCTTCCCCTGGGGTCCATCTGATAACCTGAACTTTCTGCCCTTCAGTGGTAGGAAGGCACCTTGAATGACATTGCAGCTCTGCACACTTGTTAGTGGTTTTACCTTCTAATCCAAGATGAAGGCAAATGAAGGTAATGCCCATCAATTATGTTTTGTTCTGTTTTTTTTCTTCTTCCCCTCCTCCAGTTTCTCCTATAACAACACCATAATCTAAAGTTTAAATGCGTATGAAGTGAAACAATAACTTATGGCACCTCCACACAGTGGTAAAATGGTTAAGAGCCAGGCTTTTGTCAGACCTCCTGGCTTGAGAGCCTGATCCACCATTACTACCCGTGGCCAAGTCACTAAACTCTTGCTGCGCCTCCCTTTTCTCATCCTTCGGTGCGGTTATAATTCTCCCTACTTCACTGAGTGGTTGTGAGGATAAACTGAGATAACCCAGCTAGCATATTTAGAAGAGGGTCTGATACATAGTAAGAGCTCTAGAATGTTATTGGGTATGTAGAGTTGATCTCCTTTAAACAAAATACTCAACATGTCCAAGTGGAAGCCCCATCCCATCAAGGATAATCTAAGGGATGATAATTTTACACTCTTCCAGCAGGGGTCTTTATAACTATATTCAAGTGTTAATTTTCAGGGAGCAGAATTTGAAATGTCAGAAATCACAGATAATCTGAGATCAGAGATATATACATTTTCTCCCTAATAATAACGCAAGTCTAGGTATTTGGGATTTGCCATTACAGCAGCCTCTTTGAACTAGCGTAATTGTAAATGGGGAGTTAGGAGAGTTCCAGCTGAACTTCAGTGACCAAGGGACCTAGAACTTTTGCCTCAGGATTTCCTTCTTGCTTGTCTCTTGCTTTACTCTCCCCCTCACTCTTGACTAGCTCTCTCTGTTTCCCATTTCCCAGGCCACAGGGTCAAAAACATCGCTTTCAACAATTCCAAGTTTATATATTAATGCTCCGGCCACCAGAGCAACAGAATGAATCAATACTGCTTTCTAATTCTAGCTCCACCCATCCCCCAGACCAATACACTGGGACCACTTATGGGGCCATCCAGGTGAGTATGCTTACCACTCCTGGTCCCATCAACTGAGACTCCTTAGGGCTGGGAGTTTACATAGAGAGTGTCCACGAAATGATGGTTTATAAATCTCTGTTGGGGCAGAGAAACTACAAATGCTAGAAATTATAGATAATGAACACAGTTTAGAGAAAACAAGAGCTCTGAAATAAACATTTTATTTATTTATGACTTATGACTTTATACCTTACTTGAAACCACAAAACCTTGATGAGAATAGAAGGTGACTGATTTACAAAATTTTATTTTACCAAATAATTTGGGAGGGGGCACATCTATCGGTAAAGCAAAAATAGTACAGCTGTGGTTTATTTCAAACCGTATTCACACTTGACTATTTTTAAAATCAGTATTTATTTGAGGAGAACTATTTCTATAGCATTTAGAACTGAATTCTTCTAAGATGCCGCTCCTTCCAGCTGAGATTCAGCAAGTGACTTTTATAGGTTTAATTTGTCTTGCAACTATTGACTGTGAGATTTAGAAAACGCTAAGTAAGCTGTGGGTTCACTGCAGACATTAATGTCTCTGTTCATCATACAAGATCTAAAACTGAATATAAAGTTCCCTGTCCCTTGTAAACAGATAAAGTAGCAAAGTGTGTTTTTTTCTGAAGCGCCCCTTCCCAGTCCTTGCTTCAATCTCCACTAACCTTCAGGCACCCAGTGTTCTCTGGCGCCCCCTTGTGACTGTCAGGAGATCCCAGAAAACTAGTTTTCAGAATCATTGTTGAAAATATTACATATTAGTTTCTTTCACTTTCGAAAGTTCTGTATTATTTCAAATTGCAGAAAAATAGAGGTTAAGAAACAGCCACTTACATATTCACCAGTTAGATTTAAGAAATATTAACATTTTACCATTTGCCTGAGACCTGTCTAGATTTACATACAGAGTAAAGCACATGTCTTAAACATAAAGTTAAATCAGGTTTGGCAAATACATGTTTTCATGTAACCCACAATGCTACCAAGAAAGAGTGCTTTTCCATTACTCTAGCAAGCTCCCTTAGGCCCCTTCCCAATTAACTACAATCCCAAACCCCCAGAGGCAATACTGATTTCTATCAGAATTATTAGTTGTCTTAGAATTTTATGTAAATGAAATCATACTGTTTGGATTCTTTGGCTTAGAATAATGTTTTTGTGATTCATCCACATTGCTGCCTGCATTAATAGATTATTGCTTTTTTAAAAAATTTCTAAGCGGCATTCTCTTGCACGAATATACCAGGGTTTGTTTATCCTTTCTCCTATTGATGGACATTTGGGTTGTTTGTAGTTTTGGGCAGTTATGAATACAGCTACCGTGAACAGTCTTGTATAATTCTTTTTGACGGCATATATTTTTGTTTCTCTGAGTAAACGCCTAGTAAATTGCCAGGTCATAGGGCACATGTATAACATTATAAGAAAGCGCAAACAGTTTTCGAAGTTGATGAACCACTGTATGATCAAGCCACCGAGTTGGCTGTTCTCTTGCTCTCTATACATTCCCTGCTCCACCAGTGCCTGCTTCACCTACACCCTACTCGCATGACTGACCAAACTACAAACTTGCCTAACCTTTAAATCAGAACATCTCCACCTGTTAGCTGATCAAGGGGGTGGTGAGGGGCGTGCCCCTCTGCTAGTTTCCCTGGTAACCAATGAGCCAACCTGACACTAATTCCCCCTATAAGTGGTAACCTCCCCCTCCTCGGGGAGCGTGGACTGCCGCCATGTTCTACCTGGCCTCCGCGCGCAGTGGGGTGTTGCTTCAGGACGTTGCTTCAGAAATGTAAGTAAGATCCCCCCCATGCGTTAAACCATTGATGTTTCTGTCGCCACCGACTCCCCGGTTTTTCTTCCTTCTCGAACCTGGGCAGCTACAGAGCTTGCAGGCAGGCCTGCTGGGTGCAGCCCAGCAACCATTTTACAATCTAATCAACAGCACATGTGAGTTCCAGTTGCTCTGCATCCTCAACAATATTCGGGGCCATCAATTTTAAACAAATGTATAATTCTAGCCTTTTAGTGTATGTGTAATGGGATTTCACTGGTTTTAGTTTGCATTTCCCTAATATGTTGAGTGCCTTTTCACGTGCTCATTGGCATTTTTATATCTTCTTTGTGAAGGTTTATCCCTGCCTATTGCCCATTTACTCGTATTTGGATTGCTTTCTTTTTCATATTGAATTATAGCAGTTATTTATATATTCTAGAAACCAGAATTGTGTGACATAAAGATCAGAAAAGAAGTAAAACTGTCTCTTTCCAGAGAAGACGATAGTTTACATAGAAATTCTTATAGTAAGTTTTGAAATCATGAAGTGTGGGTCTTGAAATTTGTATTTTTCAGGATTGTTTTGATGATTCTAGTTTCTTTGCATTTCCATATAAGTTTTAGATTCAGCTTGTCAGTATCTTCAAGAAAGCCTGCTGGGACTTTAATTGATACCGCATTGATTTTATAAATCTGTTTCAGGAGAGGGAAGTGTCAAGTCCTGGGACCCACAGGAGTCCTTAGGATGGACTGCCAAGTGAGGGTTCTTGGCGTTGGGCAGGGAAGAATTCAAGAGCTAGCCAGAGTAAAGGGAAAGCAAGTTTATTTAGAGGGATATATAGTCCATAGGCACAATGGGAAACCTCTCAGAAACTGAAAGTGGCCCCAGGGCATGGGGTCATTAGTTTTTACGGGGTTAAATAATTTCGCATGCTAACGAGTGGGAGGAATATTCTTGCTGTTGCGGGGAAAGGTGGGGATTTCTCAGGAACTGGGTCACTGCTCACGTTTTGGCCTTTTATGGTCTGTTTCAGAATTGTCATGGCATAAGGGGAAATGATATTTAATATTACAGTGAAGGTATGAGCTAAAGGTCAATGACCGAACTATTCTCAAAGCCACATTGGTTTCAGCTGGTTTCAGCTGGTTCCAGCTGGTCTTATCACATTCCAACAGCTGAGCCCCTTCTTCACTATCTAGCCTTTGTGTCCTGCCCCTTTCCCTCCTGTTGCAAATCAATTTGGAGACAATTGAGATCTTAATAACTAATATTGATTTTTCCCAATACATAAACATAGTATATCTCTTCACATATTTTGAAATTTTTAAAATTTCTCTCAGCAATATTTTGAAGTTTTCAGTGTAAAGATCTTGCACATTTTTCATTACATTTATCCCTAAGTATTTTATTTTTTGATGTATTATCAATGATAGTTTTCTAAATTTCATTTTCCATCTGTTAGTTGCTTGTACACAGAAATACAATTAAATTTTATAATGAACCTTGTATTTTGTGATCTTTTAAATTCATGTATTGGGCTTCCCTGGTGGCGCAGTGGTTGAGAGTCCGCCTGCCGATGCAGGGGACGCGGGTTCGTGCCCCGGTCCGGGAAGATCCGACATGCCGCAGAGCGGCTGGGCCCGTGAGCCATGGCCGCTGAGCCTGCGCGTCCGGAGCCTGTGCTCCGCAACGGGGGGGGGGGGGCCACAACAGTGAGAGGCCCGCGTACAGAAAAAAAAAAAAAAAAAAAAATTCATCTATTAATTTTTGTTGTTTTCCTAAATTCCCTGGGAATTTCTGTGTAAACAGTTGTATCATCTGAAAATAGAGACAGTTTTCCTTTTTCCTTTTTGATCTTTATATGTTTTATTTTTTCTGGCTGTATTGCAACATCCAGATTCAGTATAATGTTGAATAGAAGTGATGAATCCAGATATCCTTGCGTTGTACCTTATCTTAGGAGAAAACTAGTCACCATTAAGTATGATGTTAAATGTAGGCTTTTCATAGATGTTCTTTATCAGTTTGAGGAAGTGTCCTTGTATTCTTGGTTTAATGAGAGTTTTTATCAACAACAGGTTTTGAATTTTAACATTTTCTCTGCATTTTTTGAGATGATCTTGTACATCTTCCTCTTTAGTTTAATTTGGTGAGTTACATTTATTAATTAACAAATTAACCAACGTTGCTTGTTTAACACCTTACATTCATGTGATAAACCTGATTTTTGTCATAATGTATTATCTTTTTAATGTATTTCTGGGTTTGATTTGCAAATTTTAAAAGGGCATTTATATGTGTATCATGAGAGATATTGATATTGATCCTCAACTATCCTTACTTTCACTGTTATTCTCAGGTTTTCATATTAGTTTAAGCTGGTCTGGTAAAATTATTTGGATACTTCATATCATTTTTTTTTCTGAAAGAGTTAGTGTAAGATTGGTACTATTAATATTTCTTCCTTGAATATTTAATAGCATTCACAGGTGAAGCCATCTCGGCCTGAAATTTTCTTTGTGGGAATGTTTTAAACTATAAAGTCAATTTACTTAATATATATGGGGAACATTTAGATTTCCTATTTCTTCTTCTGTCAGTTTTGATAATATTTGTCCTTCAAGGAATTTATTCATTTTGTCCAAGTTGTTGAATTTGTTGGTATAATGTTGTTCAATAATTGTTGTTCAATAATAATCAAGAGAGTAATATCTCTTGATTATTCTTTTTTTTTTGGTGAGAAATTATATCTCAATGTAGTATTAACTTGCACTCCTCTTATTGTAAGCTAGATTGAGTTGTTTTCATAGATTTGAGTGGCATTTCCATTTTTCTTTGACCTGTCTCTTCATTTCTTTTGTGCATTTCTCTATTTTTTCCCCCCAACATTTAGAAGATCCTCATATACTAACCATAATAATCCTTTGTATTATAAGTTGCAAATATTTTTCTCATTTATCTTTTCAGTTTTAGTGGTTTTTGCCATGCAATTTGTACTTTAATGTCATGAAACACATACGTCTTCGTCCTTATTGGTTCTGGATTTTATTATTTATTTATTTTTAACATCTTTATTGAAGTATAATTGCTTTACAATGGTGTGTTAGTTTCTGCTTTATAACAAAGTGAATCAGTTATACATATGTTCCCATATCTCTTCTCTCTTCGTCTCCCTCCCTCCCACCCTCCCTATCCCACCTCTCTAGGTGGTCACAAAGCACGGAGCTGATCTCCCTGTGCTATGCAGCTGCTTCCCACTAGCTATCTATTTTGCATTTGGTAGTGTATATATGTCCATGCCACTCTCTCACTTTGCCCCAGCTTACCCTTCCCCCTCCCCGTATCCTCAAGTCCATTCTCTAGTAGGTCTGCATCTTTATTCCCGTCTTGCCCCTAGGTTCTTCATGACCATTTTTTTTTTTTTAGATTCCATATATATGTGTTAGCATACGGTATTTGTTTTTCTCTTTCTGACTTACTTCACCCTGTATGACTGTCTCTAGGTCCATCCACCTCACTACAAATAACTCAGTTTCGTTTCTTTTTATGGCTGAGTAATATTCCATTGTATATATGTGCCACATCTTCTTTATGGTTCTGGATTTTGAGTCATAGTTAGGAAATCAGAGTTGTTTCAGGTGGGAGTCATTGTGTGAGAAAACCTCTGAGGACCTTTGTGCCTGAGATGCTTTCTTATTTTTTATTACTCTCTCATATTAGAGTGAAAATTTGGCTGGATATGAAAGGCTAGGTTCAAGTTTCTTTTACTTTGAAAAATTTGATTTGCTTATTTTGTGTCATTCAGGGTTGCTGAATTTGTTGGTATAATGTTGTTATAATATCCTCTTGATTATTTTAATGTCTAGAGGCTCTGTCGTAGGTTTCCTCTTTCACCTGTGACATGGATAATTTATATTTTCCTTAAAAAATTTTTTTTGATCATTTGGGCCAGTCTTTAATTAATTTTATTGATCTTTTAAAATAATTTGCTTTTGAATATACTGATTTCTCTCTGTTGCTTGTCTGTTTTCTATTACTGATTTCTGCTCTATTTTTCTTTCTACTTGGTATTTAGTTTACTCTCTTTTATTCTTTTTAGCTTCTATGGTTGTAGTTTAGATCATTACTTATAACCTTTCTTATTTCCTAATATTAGCATTTACACCACAGTGTTTCCTCTGAAGCTCCACTACAGCTGAGTTCCAAGAGTTTTGGTATGCTAAGTTAACTTTATTTCTTCCCCTGAGCTCTTTGGAGAGAGAGACCTTGCCTTATTTAGTATATCTCCAGCACCTACTGCAATGCTTGGTAAAGAGTAATACTCAATAACTCTTAAAATAAATAATATCTTTCCTTACCAATTTTCTCTGCTCTCAGTACCCTTCTGATAGCTACTTTGTCAAGAGGTCCTCTTGTTCTCTGGTAGCATACAAAGTCCTCTCTGCACTAAGGGCCTGGGTTACTTCTAGCCCACATCCCCTCTCAGCTATTCAGGACATTCTTAGTCTTCATTCGTACTGTCAATCGTAACAGGTAAGATACCCAAGATCTTTTTATAATCAACAATGAAAAACCACTTTAAGGAAACATCCACAGCTACATAAATTAAAAATAAAAAGCAAAAACCAATATAAACAGATTTACCTCATGGGTGTTTTTCTCCTTCAAAATCTATGCCTTTTGTCCTTAATTCAAATTATTTATTACACAACCTTCTCATGATCTAGGCAATGTCCACCGTGGTTAACGTGCTTATTTCTTTACTGCAAGAACACAACTTACCTCTCTGCAGAAGTGGAGGAGAGAAATACATTACTCTCCTTTGGGGTTCATCTGCATTAAGAACAATTGATGGAAACAAAGATTCATAATATTACCTATTATTTTTTATTAACATTTTGTAAAATCTCATGGTAATCTTCTTTTGCAGTCTGTTGCTTTAGACAAGCTCAATTTTATGCTGCCAAATTATGAACTATATAGAAGTGTGCATAGAACAGGTTCCTTATTTTCCAGATGTACTTGATACATCTGTGGCTTCCTGAGCATCAACAAAGGCACCATGGCAGTTTTATTATGAAGACCCCAAACAGATCCTCTTGTTTTTCATTTAAATCAATTGCACATTTGCCAGTCAGAGCTGCTAGGCATAACAGCCTTGGCAAGTTTATCTTAAAAAAAACCATTTAGAGTAATTTGTGATGGAGATTGGAGATGATTTAGTTGCCTGACAACTGCTCTGTAGTCAATCACAATGACAGAAGTAAATTAATCCCCTGGCTTTCTCAAGAAACCTTTATGCAGACAATCTTGTCAAAGAGAAATGTAGATTAAGTAGGAGGTTGAAGCGGGTTTTCTTTAAGGTACGCAAAGCTATCCTTCATTTGACTGCCAGCCTCACTCAGCAGCTCTTCTGGAAATAAATGCTGAATCATCTAGGTCTTAAAGGGATGAAATTTGGAGCATGTCTACACAAAAATTTGGGGGAAGGAAATACCAGTTATGATTGTGACTCATTAAAGAAGCTCTTGAAGTTTTATGTTCACACCATAATTTGTGGAAACGTGGGCAACTAGGTTTAAGATTGTTGAAGCCAATTGGTTTTTATTGTATGAGTGAAAACATTTTACAATGCAGTGGTTTTATCCCAGAGAACAAGAGGGAACTCAAGATATATGTTTCAGGCCATCCTGACATGGAAGACAAGTTTTTGTTTTTTGTTTGTTTGGTGACTTTCTATTGTTCTGTGAAAACTTGACAAAAACTTTTTGGACGTGGAAGAAATAATGCTAAGTTCTCCTCACTAAATATATCGAGTTCATAGATGCCACAGACATACTTCTTTTAAGATGATCCTTTTTTTTTTTCTTTTCCTGTGAGGCTTTATGTGAAGATAAAAGGAATTTCAGATTGAAGGCTCCATGGTCTGAATCCCAGGGAAATAGCTCAATGAACTCCAAGCTGAAGTGTTTCTCCTTGTGATCCTAGTTAAAAATAGGGGATAACAGTTTAAATGCTTCACCCTGTAGGATGATGATAATAGCCTATGTTTGCAATTATCTCATTTTATCCTTGCCCCAACCTGTCAGGTAGGCAAGGCAGGAAGTAGTATTCCCAGTTTTATACAGGGGGATATGGTAAGGTGACTGGCTTACAGTCATATGGCTAATAAGTGACAAAACCAGCACTCTCACCTAGACTCTGGTGCTTTACCTCTGTCAAACTGCAGGGATTTCTTTTATTTTCTCCTTTGCTTTCTTTTTTCCTTCTAGGAAACAAACAGCTCCAAATATTCACTGAAGATACTATAAAATGTCTGGACTAAAGATTCCTATGAGGAAATAACTGGGAATTGTTATATTTCCAAAAATTGATCATAAACATAGTTACAACTATTTTTTTATGTCTGCACGTGAAAAGACTTGAGTTTAACAGGCTTCAAATCTGAGATCATCCAGCCAATTTTCTAAAAATGTGAGATATAAAAGTCAAGAGATTTGACAGTTCTTTTTTTTTTTTTTTTGCCGTACGCGGGCCTCTCACTGTTGTGGCCTCTCCCTTTGCGGAGTACAGGCTCCGGACGCGCAGGTCCAGCGGCCATGGCTCACGGGCCCAGCTGCTCCGCGGCATGTGGGATCTTCCCGGACCGGGGCATGAACCCGTGTCCCCTGCATTGGCAGGCAGACTCTCAACCACTGCACCACCAGGGAAGCCCTGACAGTTCATGTTTTTAAAAAAATATTACAGTAGAATTTTCCATTTTGGAATTTTGGATATATTGGTAACATCTGGGGAGCTACTTAATAAGAACATATTTTAAATATAAGGTGGGTGTGGTAGGCTGGATAATGGCTTCCCCAAAGATATCCAGGTCCTAACCCCTTGAATCTGTGAAGATATGGCTTTATGTGGAAAAGGGGATTTTGCAGGTGTGATTAAGTTAAGGATCTTGAGATGGGAAATTTATCCTGGATTAACCAGGTTGGCCCAATATAAACACAAGGGTCCTTATAAGAGAGAGGTGGGAGGGTCAGAGTTAACAGTAGGAGATGTGAAGATGAAAGCAAAAGCTTGGAGAGACACGAGGTTGGAGTGAGCCAAGAAAGGAATGCAAGTAGCCTCTAGAGGTCGAAAGAGGTGAGAAAAGATTCTCCCCTGAAATCTCCAGAAGAAATGCAGACCTGCTAACATCTTGATTTTAGATTTCTGACCTCCAGTACTGTAAGAGAATAAGTTTGTGTTGTTCTAAGCCACTAAATCTGCGGTAATTGTTACTACAGAAATAGGGAAGTAAAATAGTGGGAATTTTTCTTAGTTTTTTTCCCCTTCAATTCAGAACATCTTACTGAAGTAGAAGTGTATCTATTTTACTAGATTAAAGGCAACATTCTCTTGCATTACATTGTTTTATGTAGATTTGGGATATCTTAATTACTGGCGAAGTTTCAAGTTTCGTTTAATTGAACTGAATCTTTTCGAAGGAACATTTGATTTTTGTTGGAGAAAAGTAGGCTCCCTGAACAAACATTACTCAGACGTGGGCTTATTGTTGTTTTTTTAATGAAAATGGTTTATTACATTTTCTTGTTATGAAAATATTTATTCTCCATGAACGTTTCAGGAAATAAAAAGGTATAAATAAGAAAGTCAAAGTTGTCTGTAATCCTACCATATCTGGAAAATGCTCTGATGTCAAATACAGTCTAATCTTGTGGCGTTTCCCCTGAAAGCAGCGTGTCCTTCTCCAGTAGATTATCAGAGAATGAGGGCTCTGGAAGTGGGCTTTGGACCCGAGAATGAGCTTGCGAAATGAAAGAAGTAACGCTGACAGTTATCAAGGGTCTGTGTGGTGTTTAGCCTGATAGAAATGCCTCAAGTTGTCCTGGAGCCATGGGCTAGGACAGGTGACTCTAGCAAGGAACCCAGAGGATACAGCTAGACTTAGGCCCTATGTGTATACGTAGAGCCATAAATCATGTTCCTCCTAAACACTTCCCTTTCCTCCCTTTGCCCCAGATCCTTCCATAGGGTCTTGGTGAAACTTACGGATTGGTCTCTTCTGCTGCAGAGAATTAATTGAAATTCTGCCTCTGGGGTGGAGTCACAGAGGTTAGCATAATCTCCTCTTCCCAGGAGCTTAGGTGTTACCAGCATTCCAAGAAGGGGTCACTTCGTGTTTGGTGGCTTCTCCTAACATCATGAAATGCTGTCTGGCTGCTGCAGAAGCACCAAGTCCCTTTACCCATCAGGCACTGCTGCACTAGCTCTCACGACTCTCCTTGGAGTAAATTATCTGCCAGGGCAAGTGTCCAGAATCCTCCAGATACGAAGCACAGGAACCATCTAGCATTGGTTGACTTGTGTGATGTAACGTTACCGAGGCAAATGCAGTAGGAGAATGACTGGTGCTACCTTGATTTCAGCACCCAAATTAAAGAACTGAATTATGTTCCCTTCTTCAGTTTCCTGTTGTGTGATGACCTAAGCCTATCTCCTGCTTCAGACTCTTCAACCAAGAGACAGATGTAGAAGGGAGTCTGGACATGACTACCCTGATGTTGACCTTGTCTTCCATCTCATGGGTGAAGCAATGCAGGGGCAGTTCAGAGGTACTTCTCAGCCCCAGGTTCACATTGTCTAACCCAAAGTTGCAGCGGTCATAAGCTGAGGAGGCAGCAGCAAAGTGGTGTGATGAAGAAGCTGGAGCTAAAGAATGCAAGGGACCTGTTGCTAAAGCATGTGAGACAGCATCGTGGGGGCCTTAGAAGTAGCTGGAGTTCGTGGTGAGGGGTACTTGATTTCTGACATGTTAGTGGTAGCTCAGGCATGTTTATTTGGGCGTGGAAGGTAAAGTGATGGCATGTGGAAGTTGGAGAGCCTGCCTTTTACACTGGCAAGCTGTCGTCTACAAGAGCAGCAATAGGAGATCCTTGTGTCATGTAGCGCTGTATGTTTAGAGGCAGCAAGAAAAACACCTGCTGGGCTGCCTTGTACGGCTGTGTAGGATTTGCTCTGAACAGTTCTGGTCTATGATGTACATGATTTTCCCTGGAGTTTTACAGTGCAGCTGCCCTGCCATCTGATTTCTGTGTATTCAGGTATCTGAAGTTCAGTGGGTTGTCTGACATTATCTATCACATACTTGAGCATTAAAACCCTCAGGCGTTTGCCAGAGTCTTAAAAGACATTTGACGTCAATCTGTCTAAAGATGAGACGTCTATGGAAATGTGTGTGTGAGTGTGTCAATGTGTGAATACGTGTGTGTTACAGCATGATCAACTTTGTTTCTTGGGATTCTAACGAAGTTATAATTGTAAATGTGTGTGTAATCTGCAAGACTTTCAATCCTGTTGCCTTTGGTAATAACCAGGCTCAGAAGTTAACGATTAGGCAGTGCTAGATACAGCTCTTTGGGGGCGTGGTTGTGATGAGATAAGTGGATATACGGCCCTAATTGTTCTGTAGAAAATTTAAAGCATAACATTAAAAAATTTCTGGAAAACACGTTGGATTCATGGTAGTTAAAATTTCTGGCTGGAGATAACATCTTGCATTAGACACTTTGCACTCAACCATTGATTCAGAGAGGAACAACAGAACAGATAATCCCATACGTAAAATAATCCAAAACAGGCTTTATTTGATGTTGGAATGCAAAGTAGCAGCTTCGCCTGTAGTTGCTCTGGGAAAGCAAGCTAGCTCATTCAGAAGCAAGGGGGTGAAGACTTCTTGCAGGTGTGAAGATTTCTTGCAGGTGTTAGATATTACCTGATTTCCCATTCTTCACGAAATGCCATCTGTCATTTTGCTCCACGTTGAGTACGAGTGAAACCTACTCTTAGATGGATGAAGAGCGTTGTGCTGGTGAGAGAGGCCAGGCCACCAAGGCCAGTCTGGGCTTTAAGAAAGGCCATTCTCTCTCAGCTTAGGTTGTTTCTACTTCAGGTTCAACCCCAAGCCGTGCAAAAGACTAGGTAAGGAAAAGAAAGAAGTGGACACAGCTCCTTGTTACCTCTCTGGTTCTTCAACCAAATCCACCTAAAGTTTGGTCGGTGTGACCCATGTGGAATGGGGAATCCTTTAGGTCAGGGCAGCTCTGGGCAGGAGCAGACTGCCGTTATGTCGAAACCGCACAGCTCAGATGGGATTTGAACCCAGCCAAAACTCAGATTGGGACTCAAACCCACACTTTTAATTGAAATCACACACCTGTTCTCAGGACTTAATGAAACTCAGGTTCTTTATGTCTCATCATCACAGAAAGAAATCAGTGAGAGACAAAGTGATAGGTAAGAATTGGATTTATTTAGAGATACACACATTCCAAAGACAGAATACAATCGGTCTCGAAAGGTGAGAACGGCCCTGAAATATGCGGTGGTTAGTTTTTATGGGCTGGGTAGTTTCATAGGCTAACAAGTGGGAAGATTATTCCAACTCCTTTGGAGAAGGGGTGGGGATTTCCAGGATTTGGACCACCACCCACTTTTTGGCCTTTGATGGAACTGTCATGGCACCTGTGGGTGTGTTATTTAGCATATGCTAATGTATTACAATGAGTGTATAATGAGGCTCAAGGTCTACTGGAGGTCGAATCGTCTGCCATCTTGGGCCTAGTTGGCTCTAACAAGTTTATGCCATGTCCTCAATGGCTATGTCATTCTTTTAAAGGTTGTGCCCTGCACCCTTCCCTCCTGTTTCAATATCACTGGGCTGAGAATATGCCACATTGGCATTTATCGGCTACCTACTACCATATAAGGGATTCCTAGCTGGGCACTAGTCCTATGTTCTTATTCTTACTGACTACACCTGCCCAAAAGGTCATTCCAGAGGTTTTGTTTCTGTCTTTCGGGGCACAGGATTCACTTGGCAGTCTCCACTGCCTCGTTTTGAGCTCTGGCTAACAGGAGCGAGGGTCAGGCTGTGGTTATCCCCCGTCTTTCTGAGGCATGGCTGACCAACCTGAGACTATATTTGCCAGCCTCCTTTGCGTCTGGGTATAGTTAGGTGAGCGAATTCTCACTGATTATATATGAGTGATACTAAGAGTACAAGTGGTACAAGAACCTGAATCCTTGATGACATAACTGAGCCGGGGATCCAATCAGTCCTGCAGTGGTTGGTTGTGGTCTCCTGCTGTGTAAGATGATTACACATGGCCTCACTGTTTCAGCACTTTGAGTCAGGGTACTTGCAGCTGAAAGCATGCAAATGAATACTGAGGAGGCCAACCAGTCCATCTCTGGGCTTCTTGTCAGCGTTTCGTCCAGAGCAAACACGACTGATTTAGACCTTTTCAGAATTTACAGGCTTAACTCTTCTGCCAAGTGTGTTTTAAATTTAGCCCGTCTCCTTCCTGCTGTTGTTTAAGCACATGATTTATTGTCCTGTCAGTAGAGAAAAACTCTAGGTGATATACTAAGTGTTATTTTGTGAATCTTCCCAGCTACTTCTATTCCAGTATTAATTAATCTCTAGAACTTTAAGACTTTCTTGATAGATCTTATTTTATAACCCTTTAAATTGAATCCAAAGCAACTAATTATATTCTAGTCCAATTGATCTTTTTTTTTCTTTCTTCAATTATACTTTAAAACTTTTATGCTTCAAAAACTTGGGAGTGAATAATTGTTCTAACACGACTTCCAAACTCCACAATTGCCCTAAGTTAGGAAAGGCCTGTAAACAATTAATAAACAGAAACCTCAATTAAATAGAGTTGGAAGACCAGAAAGGGAGGTCTCAAGCCCTGAGACAATAGCAAAGCTGATGAGAAGAAAGACCTGCTTTCTTTCCTGGCAGGGACTCAGCCAGTGAAAAGCTTTGGACTCTTTCTTTACTATAGCCCTCAAACTTCCTTCTCCCCCTCAATAAAAACGCTCTCCTTCCCTTGCTCCGTGGGGACTTGCATGTGCCTTGCCATGGTTGGAAACCCTGAATTTCAGTTCTCTCCTGATCCTGAATAAACCCATCATTGCTAGAGGAATAGCTGGCAGTCTATTTGTTTTAGGTCAACAGGCCCTTTCAGCTTTCAAAAGCAATCCTTTGGAGGGCCTCCGGCTTCTACCTGCTCCCTGGTGGCAAAGCCAGTGTCACATGTTTTAGGTTTTCATAACTTCCAGGGACCAAATTCTGTTATCTATTTCTGAGTAACAAATCATACACAAATTAGTGGCCTAAAATAACAATAATATATTCAGCTCACAAACCTGTGATGTGGGCATAGTTTGGTGGGGTTAGCTCATCTCTGCAGAGTAATGACAGGTGAGGTTTCCTTTAAGATAACTCACTCATCTTGTCTGTTATATTGGTGCTGGCTAATGGCTAGGGGCCCAGCCAGTGTTGGTTGCTGGTTGGAGACTTGATACCTTTCTAGAGTGGCCACTCCACGGAGCTAATTGAGCTCTTTCACAGCATGGTGGCTGGGTTCCAAGAACAAATGTTCTAAGAGAGGGGAAGAGGAAGCTATCAATCTCTTAAGCACAGCATCACTTCTACAATATTTTGTTGATCAAGCAGTCACAACGTCTGCCCAGTTCAAAGCAGTGAAATGTAGCAGAAGTAACAAAGAACTTGCAGCCATATTTACCAAGTAGAAGATATTAATTTTATCCAGATTTTAAAAACCAAAAAAATGGAAACACATAAAAGTTAATTAATTTCCTCAAGGTCACACAGCTTGAAAGCATAGAGCTGAGATTTTATTCTAGGTGGTATTGTTACAGACTCCTAGTTCTTTACAAGTACACTTTTATGAGAAAATTTGACAAAGGCAAACTTTTTACAACTGATCACTATGGTTTAATATTAAGTCTGCCAATCAAGGCCTAAAGAGAACCAAGTCTTAAAATTTATAAGTATAGGAAGCACTCCGGTTGATCAGTGAAGCCTAACTTTTATTTCAGTGTGGTGATGTAACAAATTTTAACAATTATTAAACAAATTTTTTAAAATTTTATTTTTTATAATTTTTATTGGAGTATTGTTGATTTACAATGTTATGTTAGTTTCAGGTGTATAGCAAAGTAAATCAGTTATACATATATTCACTGTTTTTTAAGATTTTTTTCCCGTATAGGGCATTACAGAGTATTGAGTAGACTTCCCTGTGCTATACAGTAGGTCATTGTTGGTTATCTATTTTATATTTGGTAGTGTGTGTATGTCAATCCCAATCTCTCAATGTTTCCCTCCCCCAACTTACCCCCTGGTAACCCAAATTTGTTTTCTACATCTGTAACTGTATTTTTGTTTTGTAGATAAGTTCGTTGGTACCCTTTTTCTTTTGGATTCTACATGTAAGTGATATCATACGATATTTGTCTTTCTCTGTCTGACTTCACTCAGTTTGACAGACTCTAGGTCCATCCATGTTGTTGCGAAAGGCATCATTTTGTTCTTTTGTTATGACTGAGTAATATTCCATTGTATGTATGTACCACATCTTTATCCATTCCTCTGTTGATGGACATTTAGGTTGCTTCCATGTCCTGGCTATTGTAAATAGTGCTGCAGTGAACATTCGGGTTCATGTATCTTTTCAAATTATGGTTTTCTCTGGATATATGCCCAGGAGTGGGATTGCTGGATCATATGGTAGCTCTATTCTTAGTTTTTTTTTTTTTTTTTTTTTATTCTTAGTTTTTTTTTAAGGAACTTCCATACTGTTCTCAATTGTGGCTGCACCAATTTACATTTCCACTAACAGTGTAGGAGGGTTCCCTTCTCTCCACACCCTCTACGGCATTTGTTTGTAGATTTTTTTGTTGATGACCATTCTGACCATTGTGAGCTGATACCTCATTACAGTTTGATTTGCATTTCTCTAATAATTAGTGATGTTGAGCATTTTTGTATGTGCTTTTTGGCCATCTGTATGTCATCTTTGGAGAAATGTCTATTTAGATCTTTTGCGCATTTTTTGGTTGGGTTATGTGTTTTTTTTAATATCTATTTATTTATTTTGGTTACGCTGGGTCTTCGTTATGGCATGCGGGATCTTCGTTGTGGCATGCGGGATCTTTAGCTGCGGCATGTGGGCTTCTTAGTTGTGGCATGCATGTGGGATCTAGTTCCCCCACCAGGGATCAAAGCCAGTCCCCCTGCATTGGGAGTGTGGAGTCTTACCCACTGGACCATCAGGGAAGTTCCGGTTGTTTGTATTTTGATATTGAGCTGCATGAGCTCTTTGTATATTTTGGAAATTAATCCCTTGTTGGTTGCTTTGTTTGCAAATATTTTCTCCCATTCTGAGGGTTGTCTTTTCATTTTGTTCATGGTTTCCTTTGCTGTGCAAAGGCTTTTAAGTTTAGTTAGGTCCCATTTGTTTGTTTTTGTTTTTATTTTCATTATTCTAGGAGGTGGATTGAAAAAGATCTTGCTGTGATTTATTTCACAGAGTGTTCTGCCTATGTTTTCCTCCATGAGTTTTATAGGATCCAGCCTTACATTTAGGTCTTTAATCCATTTTGAGTTTATTTTTGTGTATGGTGTTAGGGAGTGTTCTAATTTCATTCATTTACAGGCAGCTGTCCAGTTTGCCCAGCACCACTGATTAAAGAGACTGTCTTTTCCCCTTCATATATTCTTGCCTCCTTTGTCATAGATTAGGTGACCATATGTGCATGGGTTTATCTCTGGGCTTTCTATCCTGTTCCATTGATCTATATTTCTGTTTTTGTGCCAGTACTGTGCTCTTTTGATTACTATAGCTTTGATTACTGTTTTGGTTCCTCCAGCTATGTTTTTCTTTCTCAAGCTTGCCTTATCTATTCAGGATCAAATTGTAAAGTCGTTTGTTCTAATTCTGCGGAAAATGCCATTGTTAGTTTCATGGGGATTGCATTGAATCTGTAGATTGCTTTGGGTAGTAGAGTAATTTTCACAATATTGATTCTTCCAATCCAAGAACATGGTATGTCTCACTGTTTGTGTCATCTTTGATTTCTTTCGTCAGTGTCTTATAGTTTTCTGAGTACAGGTCTTTTACTTCCTTAGGCAGGTTTATTCCTAGGTATTTCATTCTTTTTGAAGTGATGGTAAATGGGATTGTTTCCTTAATTTCTCTTTCTGATCTTTCATTGTTAGTGTATAGCAGTGCCCGAGATTTCTGTGTATTAATTTTGTATCCTGAAACCTTACCTGATTCACTGATGAGCTCGAGTAGTTTTCTGGTAGCATCTTTAGGATTTTCTATGTATAGTATCATGTCATCTCCAAAGAGTGACAGTTTTACTTCTTTTCCAATTTGGATTCCTTTTATTTCTTTCTCTTCTCTGATTGCCGTGGCTAGGACTTTCAAAACTGTGTTGGATAAAAGTGGCAAGAGTGGACATCCTTGTCTTGTTCTTGATCTTAGAGAAAATGCCTTCAGTTTTTCACCATTGAGAATGGAGAATGATTTTTGCTGTGGGTTTGTCATATATGGCCTTTATTATGTTGAGGTAGCTTCCCTCTATGTGTTTGTGGTCTCCTTTCCACAGGCTGCAGGACTCTAGTTCCTCTTGCTTCTGGTGTCTGCCCCCTGGTGGGTGAAGTTGGTCTGGAGGCTTATGTCATTATCCCCTTGATAAGGGGTTTGGCTGGTGTTGTGGTGACCAGAACCTGCCCTGGATATTGAGCGGGGCCTCCCCTTTGCTCTGTGGTTGTCACTGTCCTGTCAGGGGCAGGACCTGCTCCCTAGTTGTTGGAGTAGAGGCCCCCAGATCTGTTTCTTAGCTGTGTTTCTGATCTGCAGTGGGAGGTAGGCAGGATTGGGGCATTTCCACTGGGAGGGAAGCCACTGAGTATTCCTCCTCTGGAGCTGTTCACCTGTGAATGTGCTCTGTTGTGTCCCCTTTCACCCATTGTGTGGGCTTGCAAAGTACACTGTTGTTGGAACTGCTCTCCGTCCCACCTTAACTGTGGGTATGCTGGCAATTGGCCTTGGTCGCTCTTAGGCATTTTCACCAGGCCACTGGTGCAGATCCACTGAGATCAGGTCCCAGGACTGCAGTAGTTGTGCACCTGGACCCGCTGTGGGAGCTATGGAGGCAGCTCAGACTCTGGTCTGTCCCAACTCCTGTGTGTACGCACCCACATAGCCCACAGCTGCTAAAGCCAGACCCTTCTCAGCTGCAGGAGCACTTGTTATCTGTTCCGATGTTCCGCAGGTGCTGAATTTAGGAAGCCATCAGCGGAGGTGTAACTCCATGGTTCATGCAGCCAGGAGGAGATTTCAGCTCTTTTTCCTTAGTCACACAGCCCCTGGGGCTCAGCTATGGTTTCATCCCCTGCTCTGCATGTGTTCCTCCCACCAGAGTCTGTTCCAGAGGTTGCTGGAGCATGCGAGCCCATCAGGAGAGAGGGGGCTAAGGTGGCGATCAGACTGCCCAGGCGGTAGGGTGCTGGGTGGCAATCCAGATGCACGAGCCTATCAGGCAGGAAGGAGCCGAGGCGGAGACTGGGGTGGAGACTGGGGTGCGTGGTCTGCCCAGGTGAGGAGGGCGCTGGGGTAGCAATTGAAATGCACGATCCCGTCAGGCAGGAGGGAGCCGAGGCAGCGAGCAGTTTGCCCGGGCCGGGGTGGGGGACGGAGGAGGCAATGGTGGGGGCGTTCGAGCCGGCTCTGGAGGGGCCCTCCCTAGTGCCCATGGAGGCGGGGGCCAGCGCGTGAGGAGAGAGGCTGCCCTGCCCTCTGCGCGTCACTCAACAGTGGCACTTCGCTTCTGTGATGGCCAGGGCTTCCTCCACGAGCATTCTGGGTTGTGGAGCTCCCCCCTCCCGTCCCCCCAGGCTGTCTCCTCACAGCCAACAGCAGTCCGCTCTCTGGGTCTGCTCTCCAAACTCCACATTGCCCCGTGTGCACTGGTGGACACCCGCCTCAGCCTGGGCTGTGGCAGGGACCATCCCTGTAGGTCTCACTCTGTCCTGCCTGCCACAGGCCGGTTGCTGGGCTCTCCTCTAAGCCCCCGAGGCCCCCCTTCTGTCCCAGCTGACCTCCTCCCTAGTGACGGGGCTTCCCCAGATGCAGGAACCTCTCCTCACCTTAACCTCCCTGCCAGGGGTGCAGGTCCTGTCCCACTTCTCCTCTTCCTTTCTTCTTTCTTTTGTTCTGCCCAGTTATGTGGGGATCTTTCATGTCCTTTTAGGTGTCCAAGGTCCTCTGCTAGTGTTCAACAGGTGCTCTGTGAGAATTGTTCCATTTTTAGATGTATTCTTGGTGCCTTTGTGGCGAGAGATGAACTCCACGTTCTCCCACTCCTTCGCCATCTTGAGTATCATCTAAACAAATTTTAAGTGTTTTTTTTTTTTTTTTTTTTTTTTTTTTTTTTTTGCGGTACGCGGGCCTCTCTCTGTTGTGGACTCTCCCGTTGCGGAGCACAGGCTCCGGACGCGCAGGCTCAGCAGCCATGGCTCACGGGCCCAGCCGCTCCGTGGCATGTGGGATCCTCCCGGACTGGGGCACGAACCCATGTCCCCTGCATCGGCAGGTGGACTCTCAACCACTGCGCCACCAGGGAAGCCCCAAATTTTAAGTTTTAATAAAATTTCAATTTTAAATTCCCATTTTTATTTTGTTGGAACTTGGTAAGAGGGAAAATCTGGTAAGAGGGAAAAAAAAGTAAACTTTTCAATCAGTATAATTTCCCACAGGCTGTTCTGCCAGGTTATCCAGTACTGAAGCCAGTTTACCATGGACATTTTCTAATTTAGCAGAATCAATGTGTAGACCAATTAAACAGATTAAGATACCAAATACTTTTCTTTCAATTAAAAAATCCAAGAGAAAATTTGCATGAATAAGAAAAATGATAGGCAAAGCCTCTGACGGAAGAAAAGAGAAAAATTGTAAGTATTTCTAAGCAGTTGAATGAAACAGGATGCTTTTGGAGGTAAAATCTGGTGGTCCTGAGAAGGATAAAAGAGAAGTGATTGCCAGAGAAAAATAGAGAAGGGAAGCAATAAAGTGTCCTAGGTTAGAAGGCTCCAGTTTTTAACATGAATTCTCCTGGAAAGTATATATGTATGTATGTATGCATTTATTATTTTATTGTACATTCAAGATGATAAATAATTTTGAGTTTAACAATGTGGTAAATATTAAAAGACGGAGGTCCACTTGTATTGTCTTCCAAATGTATTTATTAAATATGCTATTTATTAAATAACTTATCATTTTCTTATGTAATTGAACTACCATAAGGATCATTTATTCTCATGTATACTGGATGCTGTTTCTGGACTCTATTTCGCTCCACTGGTCTATTTGTATTTGTCTTATACAAATACAATGTTTAATTAATTATGATATTTTCAAATATGTGGTATATCATTGTGGTTCTTGGCTACTCTTTGGTAATAGTAATTTTTTAAAAAAAATACTCACTTGAAGATTATTTTTTTCCAATTAGAAAAAGCTATTGAGTTTCTGATTAGAATTTTATTAAACATATTAATTCAGGAAAAAAAATTAAATTAACTTTTCATTCTATGCAGTTTAAAATATGATCTGATCTGGTAATTTAAATTTTTTTTCAGTTTTTTTGTTTTTTCATTAAAAAAGTTCAATCTGTAGTCTATTTCTCTTCCTACTTCTTTTAAAAAGATGGTATGCTGCTCTACAGGCATACTGAGTCTGTCCTCTCGGGAGTCTCCCCTTATTCTTATCACTGTTCATCTCCTTTCACTATGGTTGGGCATGCCATAGACCTTTTTTTTTAATTTTAATTTTATTTATTGTTTTATAAAGCAGGGTCTTATTAGTTATCTGTTTTAAACATATTAGTGTATATATGTCAATCCCAGTCTCCATCACTACCCACCCGCCCCGCTTTCCTCCCTTGGTGTCCATACATTTGTTCTCTACATCTGTGTCTGTATTTCTGCCTTGCAAACCGGTTCATCTGTACCATTTTTCTAGATTCCACATATATGTGTTAATATACGATATTTGTTTTCCTCTTTCTGACTTACTTCACTCTGTATGACAGTCTCTAGGTCCATCCACGTCTCTACAAATGACCCAATTCCGTTCCTTTTTATGGCTGAGTAATATTCCATTGTATATATGTACCACATCTTCTTTATCCAGTTGTCTGTCGATGGGCATTTAGATTGCTTCCATGACCTGGCTATTGTAAAGAGTGCTGCAATGAACATTGGGATGCATGTGTCTTTTTGAATTATGGTTTCCTCTGGGTATATGCCCAGTAGTGGGATTGCTAGGTCATATGGTAATTCTATTTTTAGTTTTTTAAGGAACCTCCATACTTTTCTCCATAGTGGCTGTATCAATTAACATTCCCACCAACAGTGCAAGAGGGTTCCCTTTTGTCCATGCCCTCTCCAGCATTTGCTGTTTGTAGATTTCCTGATGATCACCATTTTAGCCAGTGTGAGGTGATACCTCATTGTAGTTTTGATTTGCATTTCTCTAATGATTAGTGATGTTGAGCATCCTTTCATGTGTTTGTTGGCAATCTGTATATCTTCTTCAGAGAAATGTCTATTTAGCTTTTCTGCCCATTTTTGGATTAGGTTGTTTGTTTTTTTAATATTGAGCTGCATGAGCTGTTTATATATTTTGGAGATCAATCCTTTGTCCTTTGATTTGTTTGCAAATATTTTCTTCTGATGCTTGTCTTTTCATCTTGTTTATAGATTCCTGTACTATGCAAAAGCTTTGTTTCATTAGGTCCCATTTGTTTATTTTTCTGTTTATTTCCATTACTCTAGGAGGTGGGTCAAAAAAGATCTTGTTGTGATTTACGTCAAATAATGTTCTTCCTATGTTTTCCTCTAAGAGTTTTATAGTGTCCCATCTTACATTGAGGTCTTTAATCCATTTTGAGTTTATTTTTATGTACGGTGTTAGGGAGTGTTCTAATTTCATTCTTTTACATGTAGCTGTCCAGTTTTACCAGCACCACGTATTGAAGAGGCTGTCTTTTCTCCATGGTATATCCTTGCTTCCTTTGTCATAGATTAGTTGATTAAGTGTGTGGGTTTATCTCTGGGCTTTCTATCCTGTTCCATTGGCCTATATTTCTGTTTTTGTGCCAGCACCATATTGTCTTGATTACTGTAGCTTTGTAGTATAGTCTGAAGTCAGGCAGTCTGATTCCTCCAGTTCTGTTTTTTTCCCTCAAGATTGCTTTGACTATTCGGGGTCTTCTGTGGCACCATACAAATGTTAAGATTGTTTTGTTCTTGTTCTGTAAAAAATGCCATTGGTAATTTGATAGGGATTGCATTGAATCTGTAGATTGCTTTGGGTAGTATAGTCATTTTCACAATGTTGATTCTTC
The DNA here is from genome assembly GCF_949774975.1 of Lagenorhynchus albirostris. Taxonomy (NCBI): domain Eukaryota; kingdom Metazoa; phylum Chordata; class Mammalia; order Artiodactyla; family Delphinidae; genus Lagenorhynchus; species Lagenorhynchus albirostris. The sequence continues at coordinate 64,148,271 of NC_083102.1, forward strand.
CAATCCAAGAACATGGTATATCTCTCCATCTGTTTGTGTCATCTTTGATTTCTTTCATCAGTGTCTTATAGTTCTCTGAGTACAGATCTTTTACCTCCTTAGGTAGGTTTATTCCTAGGTATTTTATTATTTTTGTTGCAGTGGTGAATGGGATTGTTTCCTTAATTTCTCTTTCTGATCTTTCATTGTTAGTATATAGGAATGCCAGAGACTTCTGTGCATTAATTTTGTAACCTGCAACTTTACCAAATTAATTGATTAGCTCTAGTAGTTTTCTGGTGGCATCTTTAGGATTTTCTATGTATAGTATCATGTTATCTGCAAACAGTAACAGTTTCACTTCTTCTTTTCCAATTTGTTTATTTTTTTTCTTCTCTGATTGCCATGGCTAGGACTTCCAAAACTCTGTTGAATAATACTGGCGAGAGTGGACATCCTTGTCTTGTTCCTGATCTTAGCGGAAAAGCTTTCAGTTTTTCACCATTGAGAATGATTTACTGTGGGTTTGTCGTATATGGCATTTATTATGTTGAGGTAGGTTCTCTCCATTTCTACTTTCTGGAGAGTTTTTATCATAAAAGGGTGTTGAATTTTGTCAAAAGCTTTTTCTGCATCTGTTGAGATGATCATATGGTTTTTACTCTTCAGTTTGTTTATGTGGTGTACCACATTGATTGATTTGCATATATTGAAGAATCCTTGCATTCCTGGCATAAATCCCACTTGTTCATGGTGTATGATCCTTTTAATGTGTTGTTGGATTCTGTTTGCTAGTATTTTATGAGGATTATTTCGTCTGTATTTATCAGTAATATTGGTCTGTAATTTTCTTTTTGTGTAGTATCTTTGTCTGGTTTTGGTATCCGGGTGATGGTGGCCTCATGGAATGAGTTTGGGAGTGTTCCTTCCTCTTCAATGTTTTGGAAGAGTTTGAGAAGGATGGGTGTTAGCTCTTCTCCAAATGTTTGACAGAATTCACCTGTGAAGCCAGCTGGTCTTGGATTTTGTTTGTTGGAAGATTTTTAATCACAGTTTCAATTTAATTACCTGTGATTGGTCTGTTCGTATTTTCTATTTCTTCCTGGTTCCGTCTCAGAAGGTTATACGTTTCTAAGAATTTGTCCATTTCTTGCAGGTTGTCCATTTTATTGGCATAGAGTTCCTTGTAGTAGTCTCTTATGATGCTTTGTCTTTCTGCAGTGTCTGTTGTAACTTCTCCTTTTTATTGATTTGAGTCCTCTCCCTCTTTTTCTTCATGAATCTGGCTAAAGGTTTATCAGTTTTGTTTATCTTCTCAAAGAACCAGCTTTTAATTTTATTGATCTTTGCTGTTGTTTTCTTTGTTTCTATTTCATTTATTTCTGCTCTAATCTTTATGATTTCTTTCCTTATACTAACTTTGGGTTTTGTTTGGTCTTCTTTCTCTAGTTGCTTTAGGTGTAAGTTTAGGTTGTTTATTTGAGATTTTTCTTGTTTCTTGAGGTAGGATTGTATTGCTATAAACTTCCCTATTAGAACTGATTTTGCTGCATCCTATAGCTTTTGGATTGTTGTGTTTTCATTGTCATTTGTCTCTAGGTATTTTTTGATTTCCTCTTTGATTTCTTCAGTGATCTCTTGGTTAATTAGTAATGTATTGTTTAGCTTCCATGTGTTTGTGTTTTTTTTCCCTGTAATCTATTTCTAATCTCATAGTGTTGTGGTCAGAAAAGATGCTCGATATGATTTCAGTTTTCTTAAATTTACTGAGGCTTGATTTGTGACCCAAGATCTGATCTGTCCTGGAGAATGTTTTGTCTGTACTTGAGAAGAAAGTGTGATCTGCTGTTTTTCGATGGAATGTCCTATAGATATCAATTAAGTCTATCCGGTCTGTTGTCATTTATAGCTTGTGTTTCCTTATTAATTTTCTGTCTGGATGATCTGTCTGTTGGTGTAAGTGAGGTGTTAAAGTCCCCCAGTATTATTGTGTTACTGTCAATTTCCTCTCTTATAGCTGTTACAGCATTTGCCTGATGTATTGAGGTGCACCTGTGTTGGGTGCATATATATTTATAATTGTTATATCTTCCTCTTGGATTGATCCCTTGATCACTACATTAGTAGTGTCCTTCCTTGTCGCTTGTAACATTCTTTATTTTAAAGTCTGTTTTATCTGATATGAGTATTGCTACTCCAGCTTTCTTTTGATATCCATTTGCATGGAATATCTTTTTCCATCCCCTCATTTTCAGTCTATATGTGTCCCTAGGTCTGAAGTGGGTCTCTTGTAGACAGCATATATATGGTCTTGTTTTTATATCCATTCGTCAAGCCTGTGTCTTTTGGTTGGAGCATTTAATCCATTCACGTTTAAGGTAATTATCACTATGTATGTTCCTATTACCATTTTCTTAATTGTTTTGGGTTTGTTTTTGTAGGTCTTTTTCTTCTCTTGTGTTTCCTGCTTAGAGAAGTTCCTTTAGCATTTGTTGTGGAGCTAGTTTGGTGGTGCTGAATTCTCTTAGCCTTTGCTTGTCTGTGAAGCTTTTGATTTCTCCGTTGAATCTGAATGAGATCCTTGCTGGGTAGAGTAATCTTGGTTGTAGGTTCTTTCCTTTCATCATTTTAAATATATCGTGCCACTCCCTTCTGGTCTCAGAGTTTCTGCTGAGAAATCAGCTGTTAACTTTATGGGAGTTCCCTTTTATGTTGTCATTTTTCCCTTTTTGCTTTTAATAATTTTTCTTTGTCTTTAATTTTTGTCAGTTTGATTACTATGTATCTCAGCGTGCTTCTCCTTGGGTTTATCCTGCCTGAGACTCTCTGTGCTTCATGGACTTAGCTGGCTATTTCCTTTCCCAGGTTAGGGAAATTTTCAACTATAATCTCTTCAAATATATTCTCAGGTCTTTTCTCTGTCTCTCTTCTCCTTCTGGGACCCCTGCAATGTGAATGTTGGTGCATTTAATATTGACCCAGAGATCTCTTAGTCTATCTTCATTTCTTTTCATTCCTTTTTCTTTATTCTGTTCCATGACAGTGAATTCCACCATTCTGTTTTCCAGGTCACTTATCCGTTCTTCTGCCTCAGTTATTCTGCTGTTGATTCCTTCTAGTGTACTTTTCATTTCTGTTATTGTATTGTTCATCTCTGTTTGTTTGTTCTTTAATTCTTCTAAGTGTTTGTTCTTTAATTCTTCTAGGTCTTTGTTAAATATTTCTTGCATCTTCTCAATCTTTGCCTGTATTCTTTTTCCGAGGTCCTGGATCATCTTCACTATCATTATTCTGAATTATTTTTCTGGGAGGTTGCCTATCTCCACTTCATTTAGTTGTTTTTCTGGGGTTTTATCTTGTTCCTTCATCTGATACGTAGTCCTTTGCTTTTTCATTTTGTGTATCTTTCTGTGAATGTGGTTTTTGTTCCACAGGCTGCAGGATTGTAGTTCTTCTTGCTTCTGCTATCTGCCCTCTGGTGGATGAGGCTATCTTAGAGGCTTATGCAAGCTTCCCGATGGAAGGGACTGGTAGTGGGTAGAGCTGGGTGTTGCTCTGGTGAGCAGAGCTCAGTAAAATTTTAATCTGCTTGTCTGCTGATGGGTGGGGCTGAATTCCCTCTCTGTTGGTTGTTTGGCCTGAAGCGACCCAGCAGTGGAACTTACAGTCTCTTTGGTGGGACTAATGGAAGACTCTGGGAGGACTCACTCCAAGGAGTACTTCACAGAACTTCTGCTGCCAGTGTCCTTGTCCCTGCGTTGAGCTTCTCCTTTGTCTTTGGATGTGGGATATCCCCTATGGTGAGTTCCAGTGTCTTCCTGTCGATCGCCATAGGCCTCTTAAGGGCTGTTTCACAGATAAAGAAAACCTAGCAGAGGCTCTGAAGTAACCCCACAAATCCATGAAGTGACCAAATTTTTAAAACTGGGTGTTCTCCTCCTTTGTAGACTGTCTTTGGGAGTCTAGAATGAGGTGAGGGGTGGAAGTATTATTTCTTTATTCCACTTGCTGTTGAATTGGTGGCTTGGACATGTGGGCATCCTTTGGAGTATTCCTAACTAAAGGATAGGAGTGGTAGGGGTCCTCAGGCAACAATCAGAAGAAGGGAACTGCCATTATTTTTTCAGGTCATGATAATAGGGAACATGATTGGTACATGGAAAAGGTCTTGGTATTTTCTTCACTTTGAGCAAATATCAATTTTAATTGACCTAAGTTAATTTAATCGTGCTGTTTTAGTTTATTACTTTCCCTACTAATTTGAACTGGAAAAAAATTGCAAGTTTAAAAAATTATTTTGATAATCCCTGTTTCCTTTACAAGGAATGAAAATTTCAGCAATTTCCTTTATTTTTTACATCAACATTTTGGCAGTGATCCATTTCTTTTGTCTAAAGTACTCTTTCTCTTGAAATGTGAATCAATGAATCATGGGCCCACTAAGAAGGATTATGATATTTTCGTCATTGGTGTCTGTAGAATATTGCATATAGCCTGACATATATTAGATATACAAGTAAATATCTGTTAATGAATGAATGGGTAAAGAAATGTATCCTATGTGTTTGCCAAGTCAGATTTTTTAATTAATGTTTTTCCTAGGAATTCATCTGTTGAAGTATAACATATCTTTGTTAGGAAACTTTTAAGTATGAGAGAGTGTTGGCTTACAAATTAATCAATAAGGGAAATAAAAATAAGCAAATTATGATATAATTGAAGTACTTTCCAAATCAGGAAATGCAAAACTAAATGACAAAGTTGCAATAATTAAAGGTGAAAACTGCCATTCAAAGACGAGATATCACAGACTATTAAAGGAAGAATAAACTCTAAAAGAAAACTGTCAAAGTAACCTTAAAGTTATTCAGGATTTTTTTTTTCCCCAGAGGGTTACCCAATTGTCTGTATACTACTATTTATTAAATAATTAATCTTTTCCTCATGCATTTGAATTAGCACCTTTTATTATAAACTGAATGGATTTATTTCTGGACTCCGTTTTGTTGCACAAACTATAAGTATTGAGTCCAAAAAGTTATCTTTTTTCAATTTTTAAAAATTTAATTAATTAAACAAATTAAAATTTTAATTCATTTTTAATTGAAGAATAGTTGATTTACAATGTTGTGTTAATTTCTGCTGTATAGCAAAGTGATTCAGTTATACATATATACACATTCTTTTTTTATATTCTTTTCCATTATGGTTTATCATAGGATATTGAATATAGTTCTCTGAGCTATACAGTAAGACCTTGTTGTTTATCCATTCTATATATAATAACTTACGTATGCTAACTCCAGCCTCCCACTCCATCTCTCCCACAACTCCCTCCACCTTGGCAACCACAAATCTGTTCTCTATGTCCGTGAGTCAGTTTCTGTTTCGTAGATAGGTTAGTTTCTGTCATATTTTAGATTCCACATATAAGTGATATCATATGATATTTGTCTTTCTCTTTCTGAATTAACTTCACTTAGTATAATAATCTCTAGTTGGATCCATGTTGCTGCAAATAGCACTATTTCATTCTTTTTTTAGCTGGATAGTATTTCATTGTATATATGTACTACATCTTCTGTATCCATTCATCTGCCAGTGGACATTTAGGTTGTTGCCATGTGTTGGCTATTGTCAGTAGTGCTGCCGTGAACATAGGGGTGCGTGTATCTTTTTGAATTACGGCTTTGTCTGGATATATGCCCAGGACTGGGATTGCTGGATCATATGGTAATTCTATTTTTAGTTTTCTTAGGAACCTCCATACTGTTTTCCACTGTAGCTGCACCAACTTACATTCCCACCAACAGTGTAGGAGGGTTCCTTTTTCTCCACACCCTTTTGCAGCATCTGTTACTTGTAGACTTTTTAATGATGGTCATTCTGACTGGTGCGAGGTAGTACCTTTTTATAGTTTTGATTTGCATTTCTCTAATAATTAGGAATGTTGAGCATCTTTTCATGTGCCTACTGGCCATCTATATTTCTTCTTTGGAGAAATGTCTGTTAAGGTCTTCTGCCCATTTTTTTTTTTTTTTTTTTTTTGGCAGTACGCGGGCCTCTCACTGTTGTGGCCTCCCCCATTGCGGAGGACAGGCTCCGGACGTGCAGGCTCAGCAGCCATGGCTCACGGGCCTAGCCGCTTCACGGCATGTGGGATCTTCCTGGACCACGGCATGAACCTGTGTCCCCTGCATTGGCAGGCAGACTCTCAACCACTGCGCCACCAGGGAAGCCCCTTCTGCCCATTTTTCAATTGGAATGTTTGGTTTTTTTGTTGTTGTTGAGTTGTGTGAGCTGCTTATATATTTTGGAAATTAAGTCCTTGTCAGTTGTATTGTTTACAAATATATTATCCCATTCTTTAGGTTGTCTTTTCATTTTGTTTATCATTTCCTTTGCTGTGCAAAATCTTGTAAGTTTGATTAGGTCCCATTTTTTTGTTTTGTTTTTATGTCTATTGCCTTGGAAAACTGAAGAAAACTTGGGTACCATTTATGTCAGAGAATGTTTTCCCTATGATCTCTTGTAGGAGTTTTATGGTGTCGTGTCTTATATTTAAGTATTTAAGCCATTTTGAGTTTATTTTTGTGTGTGGTGAGAGATTGTGCTCTAACTTCATTGATTTACATGTGGTCCAACTTTCCCAACACCATTTGCTAAAGAAACCTGTCTTTTTCCCATTGTATATTCTTGCCTCCTTTGTGGAAGATTAATTGACTGTAGGTGTGTGGGTTCATTTCTGGGCTCTCTATTCTGTTCCATTGATCCATGTGTCTGTTTTTGTGCCAATACCACGCTGTTTTGATTACTGTAGCTTGGTAGTATTGTCTGAAGTCTGGGAGGATTATGCTTCCTGCCTTGTTCTTTTTCTTCAGGATGGCTTTGGCAATTCTGGGTCTTTTATGTCCACATGAATTTTAGGATTATTTGTTCTAGTTCTGTGAAAAATGTCATGGGTAATTTGTTAGGGATCACAATAAATCTGTAGATTGCTTTGGGTAGTATTACCAATTTAACAATATTAATTCTTCCTATCCAAGAGCATGGGATATCTTTCCATTTCTTTGAGTCATTCAACAAGTTATCTTTCTTTAAAAATTTATTGTTTTATTTTATTGAGATATAGTTGATTTACAGTGTTATGCTAATCTCTGCCGTACAGCAGAGTGACTCAGTTATACACATATAGACATCCTTTTTTTATATTCTTTTCCATTATAGTTTATCACAGGATATTGAATATAGTTCCCTGTGCTATACAGTAGGGCCTTGTTGTTTAGCCATCCTATACATAATAGTTTACATCTGCTAATCCCAAACTCCTAGTCCTTTCCTCCCCCACCCCCCTCCCCCTTGGCAACCACAAGTCCGTTCTCTATGTCTGTGAGTCTCTTTCTGTTTTGTAGATAGGTTCATTTGTGCCATATTTCAGATTCCACATATAAGTGATATCATATGGTATTTGTCTTTCTGTGTCTGACTTACTTCACTTAGTGTGATAATCTCTAGGTCCATCCATGTTGCTGCAAATGGCATTATTTCATTCTTTTTGATGGCCGAGTAGTATTCCATTGTATATATGTACCACATCTTCTTTGTCCATTCATCTGTCTATAGACATTTTGGTTGTTTCCATGTCTTAGCTATTGAGTATAGTGCTGCTGTGAATATAGGGGTGCAGGTATCTTTTTGAATTACAGCTTTGTCTGGATATATACCCAGGACTGGGATTGCTGGACCATATGATAATTCTATTTTTAGTTTTCTGAGGAAATTCCACACTGTTTTCCATAGTGGTTGCACCAATTTATGTTCCCACCAACAGTGTAGGAGGGTTCCCTTTTCTCCACACCCTCTCCAGCATTTGTTATTTGTAGACTTTTTAGTGATGGCCATTCTGACCAGTGTGAGGAGGTAGCTCATTGTAGTTTTGATTTGCATTTCTCTGATAATTAGCGATGTTGAGCATTTTTTCATATGCCTGCTGGCCATCTATATTTCTTCTTTGGAGATATGTCTATTAAAGTCTTGTGTCCATTTTTCAATTGGGTTGTCTGTTTTTTGTTTCAACAAGTTATCTTAACATGAGCCCACAAATTTAATCACTACCAAGGTAATGAAATAAAACATTAACAGCACCCTAGAAGCCCTTTCTTGATAAATATTTATTGACTGAATGAATGAATGAGAGTCTGTGGGGAGTAGTTAGGGTTTGTTTCCTACTCGTCATGTATAATATTATGAATGTGTTGGGTGAAGACATAAATGTGCTTACTAAACCCACAAATAGCGCAAAGATGGGAGATAGTAATAGATTGGCTTATAGACAAGTCTTCAAAATTTCTCAGAAGTCAGGGACCATGAAATGAAACTAAAATTATGTAATATATAAATGTAAATGATTGAATGTCACTGTAAGTGCAGTATTGGGAAGAATTCACAGCTCTCCTTTATGGGAATATGACAGTTTAGAAGTGTTATTTTAAAGGACACTATGAACAGAAAAATGTGACTATAATCTTAGCATGTTCATATTATTGCTTGCTGTCAGAACAACGGTGGTTTGACCTCATCTGGCATGTTGTTACAGTTGTGGGCATTTTATCTGAAGAAGAATGATATGCTGGAGAATGTCTGCAGTGGAATGACGGGTGGCAGGAAGTCTGTGAACCTCAAATCCTTTTATATAAAAGGCAAGTTTAAAGAGAAGCGAATGTTATCTGAAGCATGGTGATAGAATTGGCAATGTTTTGCTTGAAAAGGAGTTGTAAAATGACATGAGAGCTTTCTTTAAAGGCTTAAAGATTAGCAGTATGGTGAAAAGAATTACAGTTCTTGTCTGTAGTTCCAGAAGAGAATCTTACATTTGTTTGACATTTTCATGGTCCAGTGGTTAAGAGGATGGGTCCTGGCTGGGTCCATGTGCCTGCTTCGTTGCCTGAGTCTCAGTATTGCCATTTTAAAGATGAAGAAGGCTACCTCATCGAGCCTTTATTCAAATGAAATAATAATGCATGCTAAACTCTTAGTTTCGTTCATGTAGTAAACTTGAAACAGATATTATAATAGCAATAGCAACTGTCTCCTTCTACCTTCTGTATCTCCTGTCTTTTTATTGTTCTATCTTGTATTTCCTTTATTTAGGGAAATGTCCTATTTGTGCTATTGGCCAATTACCTCAATAGCACAATCTATAAAATGACTTTTCTTCTGACCTCAACTTTAACTTGCCCTTCCACCAACTGCTGCACCCAACACTCCTCTGACCCTGCTCTTACAAAGGTCAGCAATAACCAAATTGCCAAATGCAGTAGATCCAAATCTTCATCTCACTTTGCCTTCTCTGCAATATTTTGACAAGCTTTTTTCTTCTTGGCTGTTGATATCACTTTCGTCTTGTTCTCTCTCGTTTTCATATGAACACTATCCTTCGTAAATGCATCTTCATTTTTTTACCCATTAAATATTAGTGTTTCTTAGGGTTGGCCCTTTGCACAGCACTCTGGGTGATCTTATCCAGCTAAGACCTAATGACTTACAAATTTGAATCCACAGTTTTGCAGTTTTAACTCTATTGTATAAATCTCCCTGAGTATTTCTATTTGGATGTCTTGGAGTCATCTGAAACTCAACAGTTGCTCCCAAATCCAAATTTTATTCTGCCATTATCAGTTTTAGTAAATAGCAATTAAGGTAGCACCTGGAAGTTACTTTCCATCAATTCAACTTCATTAACATTTCTTGAAGAAATCTTCTTCTCACATCTACTCTTCCTTCCTTCCTTCAGCTCTCATTTTATCTTTCCTAGACTGAGGCAGTAGTCTTCCATCTAGTCTCCAATCCACTGTTTGCCTGGCTGCCAAAGTGGCAATGGCCTGGCCATATGGTCAGGTAGAAAGGCAGTGGAAACCAGGCCTATTAAAGGGATGCCCATATGGGGCATGGTCCTGTGGATATCACTGTGGGAATTTGAAGGAGGCATTAAAGTAAGACGTGTCAGTGCCCATCAGAAGAACTCCCTTCCAGGTGTGGAAGGTGACTGAAATCAAGCAGATACCCTTGTGTGCTTCTGTGAGATACCATCGGGTCCATGAAATGAGTGGATGTGGAGGCACTGCAACAATGCAGAGATGAGCTAAATCTAGACATATTCCTCTTGTACCCTCTGAGGCACAAAATGTCAGTAAGAGCTATTCTGTCTGCCAACAAAACAGAGACTGAAGATGGCCCTGTGGCAGATTCTCTGGTGGGAAGGTCCTGAACAGAGCTCAGCAAGACAAGCTGAGGCTGCTGTTGGTAGCCCTGGGGGATGGGGGGACTACAAATGGGTCCTGACAGGAATAGACACTGACTCTAGACTGCTGGAAATACTCTGAATGCCGTAAAAGAACTGGAACAGAAAATACTGCACCAGTTTAAATGCTGAGCATCATTTCTTCAGACAGAGGAACTTGCTTTATAACTGATGATGTCCAACAGTAGGCAGAGACATATCCTCCTCAGATTACTAGTCTGACAGCATTGGACTGGGCAGTTAAAACATTGGTTGTCTAAAACAAGGGGAGATAAAAGCGTGAAGGGCGGGTTTACACACCTTCATGAGTGTGTGTTCATACTCCGTGTGAACATGAGTGGGGCTAAAGGAGTGTCCCCACTGGATATTTTTCTGTTTTTTTGTTGGATCTGGCAAAGAGGGGATGGAGAAGGTGATGGTATAATTTCTTCCCCACATCACTTCAACATGTTTTTTTTCGTACATGATGCAGTGGTCATAGGACCACGGCTGCAACTACAAGGGCTGGAAGCAGGGATAGTTCCAAAGCAAGAAACTATATTTTTAACCTTTATGTCAGATAGAATTCCTAAGGGCCTGATGGGGTAGGATGTGTCTTCACCCATCTGGCAAAATTGGGATTAACGGTGAAGGCAGCTATATTGCCTGGTGGTAAAGATATCCCGCTAGTTCTGTACCTTTGTAACCTTACTCTGTGTGAAGAGAAGTAGACGGAGGGGAGGCACTTGCTAGACTAGTATTGCTGCCTGCATTCTAGACCCGCACGATGGCCAAACCTAACATTCCTTCCAAAGGTGGGAAAGTTTGAGTACAAACAGAGAGAAGTTAAAATAGCAGCTCTGGGTAAAGGAGTGAATAAATGGGTTATGTAATGAGGGAAACTCAGTATTACATTAACACCTCATAAGAAGTTCAGAACCAGAGATGATACTGTTTCTTAGCTCATTTATACTAGATGCCTAAAAGAGTGAAGACATATATTGCTGAGACCACTCTTGCTTTTGGAACCTGACAAGATGAAATAGAAGCCTGAAAATCTGAGTGGCCTCCCCCTGGGAGGTATTTTCGTACAATATGATGGTGGACTGGACAGTTACTAATGACTGAATGAGATTCTAAGACTGTACCAGTATCTTGTTTTTTATGATCGTTTGCTGTAAGGGATCCATGTTCAAAGACCCGGGGGGTTGACAGTGATTCATAAGAAATATACCTGTTTGGTCACTCAGATATTCAGAGAAATATATATTTCTCATGTGTATTTGGTCTTGCTCCATGTTTTCTGGCTCATAGTTTTAAAACCCTTGGAATTTCCCAAGTGATGAGAGCAATAAAGTTGTCTTGTGTTATGTTAATGAGGTGACTTCAGGAACTCACCCAAGGATGGGGGCTGTTTGCCAGGAGGATGGACCATGGGATTAGAGTGTTGGAACTTTCAGTCCCACCCTCAGACCTCCAGGGAGGGGAGAGGGGCTGGAGATGGAGTTCATTCACCAACCGTCAGTGGTTTAATCAGTCAGGCCTATGTAATGAAGCTTCCCTGAAAACCCAAAAGAATGGGTTCAGAGAGCTTCCAAGTTGGTGAACGTGTGGAGGTGCTGGGAGAGTGATGAGCCTGGTGAGGGGACGAAAGCTCTGATCTTGGGTGGCCTCAGCCTGCAGCGGCTTGAAGCAGGATCTCCGTCCCCAACTAGAGATTGACGTCAGGCCGCGGCAGTGAGAGTGCTAAATCCTAGCCACTAGACCACGAGGGCCAGTGACAAGGCTCTGGCTTGTCCGCTTTGTAAAAATAAATTTCAACAAAGAGATGGAAAGTAGTGATACAAGTAAAGTGTTTATTACGAGGAAAAAGGGACGTGTGAATAGGCACACATGGGCAGGCTCCGAGAGAGAGTTGTGCTCACTTATATGGGGCACTTCTCCCGGGTTTCCTTTGGCCAATCATCTTGCTTTGCTTGGCTCTGAGTCCATATTTGGTATAACTCAGGGTCCTCCCCTGTGTGCACGAGAGTCTCTTAGCCAAGATGGATTGTAGCACAGAGACCTGTGGGAAGGTTGACGCCACCTATTATGGGGTGGTGCCTCCTCCCTTTTTGGTTCCCGAGGAGCCTTTCTTAGCATGTGTAGTTGGGAAGGTCTCCTTGACCTCAAGAATGAGAAAGGCGTGGTCTCTTTATCTTTTATCTGGGCAGAGCTCCAGCTCCTCCTGCTATTATCTTATCTTAGAGTGTCTGCCCACAGGGGACAGACTCCAGCTACTCAGCCTGGGGCCCATCTATCTCCTGCCTCAGCTCCATGTCCTTTCCCCATACCTTGCCCTATGCATCTCTTCCATCTGACTGTTCTTGAGTTCCATCCTTTTATAATAAATCGGTAATCTAGTAAGTAAATGTTTCTCTGAGTTCTGTGAGGTGCTCTAGCAAATTGAACCTGAGGAGGCGGTCATGGGAACCCCTGATTTATAGCCAGTCTGGTGACAGCCTGGACTTGCAACTGGCATCTGAAGTTGTGGGGAGGGCAGTCTTTTAGGACTGAACCCTTAACCTGTGGAACCTGATGCTCTCTCCAGGAAGAGAGTGTCCAAATTGAGTAGAATTCTTGAACACCCAGCTGGTATCCGGAGAATTGCTTGTTGGTGGTGTGGTGAAACCTCACCTCTCTCTCCCACCCTGCCCAGTGGAATTGGGTACAGGAATACAAATTATTACCCTTATGGTGGGGGACTCCCCTTCAATGCTCTAGCATTCCCTATCACCATATCCTACTTTATTTTCTCCACAGCAACTTTCACCAACAAGCATATTATATTTCCTTCCTTTTTTAAAAAAAAATTTTATTGGAGTATAGTTGATTTACAATGTTGTTTTCCTTATTTCTTTATTGTCTTTCCCCTCATTAAAATGTATGATCAGTAAGGGCAAGGTTTGGGTTTTTTCTTTCTCACTTCCCACCATTCACAGCCTAGAATGGTGCCTGGCATATAGTAGATTAACAGCTGTTACTGAATGAATGGATAGAGAGATACACACCATATGCCATTGCCTGTGTTCAGCAAGTACCACTTCTCAATCTGCTTGAGGGATGGTTTCAGACACCTCACTAACCAAGTGGTCTTCTCAGACTCATAGTGCTTCACCATATTAGCGAAGCAATCGGGGAACCTTAGAACTGAATGTTTTCACATGGCATCTAGCGTTCTCATTACACCCACCTTTGGATTGACCATTTATGTTAAATTCCCAGTATTTTTACCTCTGGATGGAAAATAGAAGTTTCTTATGTGCTTGTTGTTCTTGGTCTTCTTAGCCAAGTTCTAATAGAGTGTTTCAGAAGATATATAGTGATAATCCAATTGGAGAAACATTTGTTCCATTTTTGTTGCCCAGAGGCCTCTAATGCATATGTTTGGAGATTTTTTTTCCCTACCTACTTTATTAGCTTTGAAAATCAAGGCTGGATATCTAATCAGAAAGACAATTAGCAGTTCTCTGTGCTTCCAAGTTGGTGTTTTGTGTTTTTCTAAGTCCAGATGAGCTGCAAACGTCTTGCTCATTAGCTGGTAAGCACCGACCACTACAGACGGGCTTCTTTCTCCAGCTGCTCTCCCTAATGTTGCAGAAACCTTCCTTGTCAGTTCATTAAATTTAACTCCAGGCAATTACTAAAAGGCAAGATAATTCTTTTTTGTTGTTTCTTTGGCACTTCCAAATTTCAGTCTCACATTAGCAGCAACGAGCCAGAGGGGTTTTTAAAAGGTTTTTTTTTTTGGTAGTTATTTCAGAAGATAGGAACTTAAAAAAAAGATCTATTCCAAATGACAAATATTTAGCATTATTTTCCGTTTTATTTATATTGAACTGTAATCAACTGTAATCATTTTCTAATTTGGCTTTATAAGTACATGATCAGCAGGAAATATTTCTGAGTTTCATTTTGTACCAAAAATCTGGACTCTCAGTTTCCAATCAGTTGTTTGTAAGACTGAAAATAAATGGCTTGAAGGCCATTTTTAGAGCCTAATTAAGAAATAGTTTGTGAATATGTGTGTGCTCTGATTTTTCACTAATTTTTGCCAGTCCCCAGTTCTGAAAAGTTAAAGACAGAAATAAGAGGATCTTATAGATAGGATCTTGGATAGTATTCTGTGTTACGGATGCACCATTATTTATTAAACTTTCCATTATTGATAGCCATTTATGTTGCATCCAGATGTTTGTAATTAACAAATGTGATAATGTCTATACTATACCATTGTTCACAGGCTTTATATCAATTACCTATCTACATACCTATCATCTTTGTCAACAGATGCATGAGCGTGTACCCTGTACCGAGCTGTGTGTGTGTGTGTGTGTGTGTGTGTGTGTGTGTGTGTGTGTGTGTGCACACCCATACCACCCATGTTATCTATTATCTATCTTTCCCTCTTACTCTATCTATTTATCACATCTCTCTCTAGACTTTAGGATCAGTTCCTGGAAATGGAATTGGTAGGTCAAAGGATATGTTTATTTTTAATTAAAAAACAGTGTTCCATTGCCCTTTGTTGACTTGAATTAATATTTTTCCCACTAGTATAAACAAAAATCTTTTTCTTTGCCTCATACTTCATAAGATCATATACTGTCAAACTTTATTTTCTTCATCTATAGGGTCATTGTTTTAACTGGCGCTTCTTCAACTATGAATGTTCATGAGAATCTTTTTCATAAGTTTAAAAGTCACTTACATGTTCTTCTCTGTTCTTCTGACCCTGTTCTTATATCCTACCAGAAAGTAAAACGGAACTTTCAATAAAAGTTTCTGGTCCCCCCTTAGTTTTTTCTTTTTTTTTGAAAAACAAACTTTGTATAATATGCAGGATCTGATAACTGCCAGTGGAAGGTACTGCTCTTAAAAGTTATGGACTGTGTCTATGCATGGTGTTGTAGTCTAAGTAACATATGTACCAATTTACTGCTACATCTGCCTTGGTTTAAATATTTTTGGCTAGGAATTGTTAACTTTTGAAAGCCAATAGGATGCCTATTCTGAAGAGAATTGTATCAAAGTCCTGTTTATTTATTTTTTTAAATTTATTTTTGGCTGCGTTGAGTCTTCGTTGCTGCTTGCGGGCTTTCTCTAGTTGCAGTGAGTGGGACTGCTCTTCCTTGTGGGCTTCTCATTGCGGTGGCTTCTCCTGTTGCTGAGCATAGGCTCTAGGCGCGCAGGCTTTAGCAGTTGTGGCTTGCGGGCTCTAGAGCGCAGGCTCAGTAGTTGTGGCACAGGGTCTCAGTTGCTCCGCAGCACGTGGGATCTTCCCAGACCAGGGCTCAAACGCGTGTCCCCTGCATTAGCACGCAGATTCCTAACCACTGCGCCACCAGGGAAGTCCCATCTTTAGTTTTTATTGCTGAACAAATGTTGCCATAATCTTCTTGGAACATGCATTATACCATGATTACTACTAGACATGGCTTCAGTCCATTTTCTGCTTCATTAATGGAGACATTTTAATTTGATTTAGCTGTGGATTCTTACTTATAGACATTAAAATGAGCATGAGCATACAAAAATTAATTTTCTTGAGATTTTTAAAGATCTTCTAAACAAATATCAGATCAAAATCCTGTCCATTATGACTCCTTCTACAGTTAGGATACTTGCTTCTTGATTTATTTTTATAAATTATTTTTCCCATAAATAGCAAGGTAGTATCATCAGAAGACTTGTAGCCCTTGGGAAAATATAGTAAAAAGTGATAAACACACACACACACACACAAACCTCAGATGAATACTATAAATGAGGGAAACTTTTATAAAGATAAATTGTGAAAGGGTGCAGTTATACATCAGCTGTCAGACTAGCAGCTGGAGGGTCACTGGGGATGTGGTTTGACAGGGTTTTCATCACTAAGAAAGACGAGGACACAGGCCTCTGACTCCCCTTAAGATGTTCACTCTCTCCTCCATTACTACTTTCTAGACTCACCGACTGACTCTGATTTTGAAATTCTTTTCACTCTTCCAGGAAATCAAGGCATGGTATTCTAGAAGGAATGGTTTTTAAATGGTCCATTAATGTATTTAACATGATTGCTGAATGTCCCCCTCTATTGTTCCAAAATGAATAATGGGGAATTGGGGAAACACTTTGAATTGTAATTTTATTCTGTGCTTTCTGTTTTATTTTTGCTTTAAAGCAAGCAAATATTATAGCACTTGACTATTATTGATACCATAAAGTAAATTAATATGGTTTAAGACTTCACAGGATAGTCAGGCTGCTTTTATATCTTGGAACAAGGTTTTTTCTAAGAAATTTGCAATTGCCTTTTTCTTTTTTTTTTTAACATCTTTGTTGGAGTATAATTGCTTTACAGTGGTGTGTTAGTTTCTGCTTTATAACAAAGTGAATCAGCTATACATATACATATATCCCCATATCTCTTCCCTCTTGCATCTCCTCCCTCCCACCCTCCCTGTCCCACCCCTCTAGGTGGTCACAAAGCACCGAGCTGATCCCCCTGTGCTATGCGGCTGCTTCCCACTAGCTATCTATTTTACGTTTGGTAGTGTATATATGTCCATGCCGCTCTCTCACTTTGTCCCAGCTTACCCTTCCCCCTCCCCGTGTCCTCAAGTCCATTCTCTAGTAGGTCTGCATCTTTATTCCCGTCTTGCCCCTAGGTTCTTCATGACCATTATTTTTGGTTTAGATTCCACATATATGTGTTAGCATACGGTATTTGTCTTTCTCTTTCTGACTTACTTCACTCTGTATGACAGACTCTAGGTCCATCCACCTCACTACAAATAACTCAATTGCGTTTCTTTTTGTGGCTGAGTAATATTCTATTGTATATATGTGCCACATCTTCTTTATCCATTCATCTGTCGATGGACACTTAGGTTGCTTCCATGTCCTGGCTATTGTAAATAGTGCTGCAGTGAACATTTTGGTACATGGTAGTTCTATTTTTAGTTTTTTAAGGAACCTCCATGCTGTTCTCCACAGTGGCTGTATCAATTTACATTCCCACCAACAGTGCAAGAGGATTCCCTTTTTTCCACACCCTCTCCAGCATTTATTGTTTGTAGATTTTTTGATGATGGCCGTTCTGACTGGTGTGAGATGATATCTCATTGTAGTTTTGATTTGCATTTCTCTAATGATTAATGATGTTGACCATTGTTTCATGTGTTTGTTAGCAATCTGCATATCTTCTTTGGAGAAATGTCTATTTAGGTCTTCTGCCCATTTTTGGATTGGGTTTTTTTTTGATATTGAGCTGCTTGTAAATTTTGGAGATTAATCCTCTGTCAGTCGCTTCATTTGCAAGTATTTTCTCCTATTCTGAGGGTTGTCTTTTCGTCTTGTTGATGGTTTCCTTTGCTGTGCAAAAGCTTTGAAGTTTCATTAGGTCCCATTTGTTTATTTTTGTTTTTATTTCCATTTTTCTAGGAGGTGGGTCAAAAAGGATCTTGCTGTGATTTATGTCATGGAGTGTTCTGCCTATGTTTTCCTCTAAGAGTTTGATAGTGTCTGGCCTTACATTAGGTCTTTAATCTTTTTTTTTTTTCTTTTTGTGGTACGCGGGCCTCTCACTGCTGTGGCTCTCCCATTGCGGAGCACAGGCTCTGGATGCGCAGGCCCAGTGGCCGTGGCTCACGGGCCCAGCCACTCCGTGGCATGTGGGATCCTCCTGGACCGGGGCACGAACCCGTGTCCCCTGCATCGGCAGGCGGACTCTCAACCACTGTGCCACCAGGGAAGCCCCTTTAATCCATTTTGAGTTTATTTTTGTGTATGGTGTTAGGGAGTGTTCTAATTTCATTCTTTTACATGTAGCTGTCCAGTTTTCCCAGCACCGCTTATTGAAGAGGCTGTCTTTTCTCCACTGTACATTCCTGCCTCCTTTATCAAAGAAAATGTGACCGTATGTGTGTGGGTTTATCTCTGGGCTTTCTGTCCTGTTCCATTGATCTATATTTCTGTTTTTGTGTCAGTACCATACTGTCTTGATTACTGTAGCTTTGTAGTATAGTCTGAAGTCAGGGAGCCTGATTCCTCCAGCTCCATTTTTTTTTTAACATCTTTATTGGGGTATAACTGCTTTACGATGGTGTGTTAATTTCTGCTTTATAACAAAGTGAATCAGTTATACATACACATATGTTCCCATATCTCTTCCCTCTTGCGTCTCCCTCCCTCCCACCCTCCCTATCCCACCCCTCCAGGCGGTCACAAAGCACCGAGCTGATATCCCTGTGCTATGTGGCTGCTTCCCACTAGCTATCTACCTTACGTTTGTTAGTGTATATATGTCCATGCCTCTCTCTCACTTTGTCACACCAGCTCCGTTTTTCTTTCTCAAGATTGCTTTGGCTCTTCGGGGTCTTTTGTGTTTCCATACAAATTGTGAAAATTTTTGTTCTAGTTCTGTGAAAAATGCCATTGGTAGTTTGATAGGGATTGCATTGAATCTGTAGATTGCTTTGGGTAGTATAGTCATTTTCACAATGTTGATTCTTCCAATCCAGGAACATGGTATATCTCTCCATCTATTTGTATCATCTTTAATTTCTTTCATTAGTGTCTTATAATTTTCTGCATACAGGTCTTTTGTCTCCTTAGGTAGGTTTATTCCTCGATATTTTATTCTTTTTGTTGCAATTGCCTTTTTCTTAATCAGCCTCCCTCCTTTATTTCTGGGTATTC
Organism: Lagenorhynchus albirostris; assembly: GCF_949774975.1. Taxonomy (NCBI): domain Eukaryota; kingdom Metazoa; phylum Chordata; class Mammalia; order Artiodactyla; family Delphinidae; genus Lagenorhynchus; species Lagenorhynchus albirostris. The sequence continues at coordinate 64,167,253 of NC_083102.1, forward strand.
CCTGCTCCCTCATGTCTCCCACTGGAGTTTCCCATGCAATGAAATTAAAATTAAGAGAAAGCCATGACAGAATTCTCTTTTATAGACTCCATTCTCAAGACAGTTTTTCAAATCCCATGGCCCACATCTTCCTGGCATGTCCTCAGCTGTCATTCTTCCATGATGCCAGGCTCAGCCATTACTGAGTTTATTTCTTCGAATGCTCTGTTACTATTCTTCCCATGTCACAACATTGTGCTTTCTGAGGAATTTAGGTGAACATACTTGTGGCAAGTGAAATGAATATAAAATGATTCATGATGGAGTACTGACAACTTTAAGCTGTGGATGAATTAGTTGGTCACTTAACCCTAGTGGTCTCTTTATAATTGATCTCCTAATTAACCTTAACTACTCTTTGTCCATAAACCTCACAGTTCACTAATTCTTTTGTTCATGTATTCATCCAACAAGAATTTATTTTTCTTACTATGTGTTGGGCTTCATTCCAGGCAAGGAACAAAACAGATAAAGACCTGGCCTCTCGTGTGTGTGTGTGTGTGTGTGTGTGTGTGTGTGTGTGAGAGAGAGACAGTAAAAACACAACCACCATCCAAAAAGATACATAATAAAAGGTGCCATAAAGAAAACTAAAGAAGAGCAGGAGGATAGAAAAGTGACAGAGGGAGTCAATGCCTGAGGCCTGGCAACTTCTCAGATGAGGTGGCATTTGAGCAGAGACCTGCATGAAGTAAGGGAGCTGCCAGGCCTGTATCAACAGGAAGAGTGGTCCAGGTAGAGATAATAGTAAGAGCAGTGCTCTAAGGAAAGTGTGTGGTTTTAATAGAAGATTGGGTTCCAACTTGATCACCTCCGTGTGACATTGGCCTCAAGGGTTAGCATGAGAGGGGAGGTGAGCATGCTCAGAAATAGCAGAGAGCTGGGGGCAGTGAAGTGGCAGGGGCCCTTGTAATAGCATCTCTGCCTGGGATGGAAAACTAGATTGTGGATAAATAAAATTCAGAAATTTTTCTTTACCAAAAAATTTAAATTTAATTGATGGCCTAAAATTAACCACTTTGTTATCACCAAAATTGCCATTTGAAAATGATATGTAATAGAGGACCAAATCCAATAGCCAACACATACAGGAAAAGATAAAAGTTGCTCAAATTTGCTAGTCAGCAAGGAAATGAAAACAATGAGAGGGACTGATGTTTTGTTTTAGCCTGGACTGAGTGTTTTTCATAACTCAAATTGTGACCAAAGAGCTATGGGATTTGCAATAGGGTTGCCAAGGGGAGGACAAAGGACATTTTAGCGTGTTTGAAACAGTAATAGGAAAAGAAATGAAGCTGTTTTCTTATTGTATCTACCACATTTAGCCCGTTTGTCTCTCTCTCTTCTCCTTTTCTACCCCTGTCCCCATCATATTCAGATTATACGATCAAGGAGAAAAATATGGCCGGATACATATCAGACTGTTGACTTGAGTTACCTTGGCAGGGAGATGCTATGGAGGAATGTGGAAAGGGGGAGGGGGAGTGATCTGAAGAAAAAAAAGAAAAAAAGACTGCAACATCAGAAAGTCTGACTGCATGTAAGCATTTTTGTATGTACATACTGTTTTCAGAGTGATTGACACCGACAAGACCTGTAAATTGTAGTGTGTGTTGGCTTTTCTTTGGAGTATGTTCAGAGTTTAATGAAGGGAATCACTAGGGACTCAGACCAGCAAAATGTAGACCAGTTGTGTTCATATTTGTATTTGCAGGACATAAATTAGAGATGCAAAATAAAAAATGAAGTTAGTAATTGACTATGAATGTCCAGATACATATAAAGAAATATGTGGGTTATTTAAAAAATTTTCATCTAGATTGAGCTGTAATGAACAATACAGAAAATAAGGAGACTGCAGATCACAGGTTTTTCAACAAGCGTTTGAGGCCAGCTGTATATTTTGAGCGGTTCATATACTGTGTTTAACAGGTTCCTTGCTCATTAGTTATACTTTAGCAAACAGCGATTTCAGAAAATGTTTTAGTTGCAAGCTACCCTAGAAGTAATTTAATTTGTGCATCTCTTCCTGAATTTGTTAATGTGTGAATCTTAATTTTGGGAATGAAGGGGATCTTAATTTGTTAATGTGTGAGCTTCTGCCTTGTTTTTTAGGATTTGTCTTTTACTGGTAGACATAGGGAAAATGGACAGGGAGAGGCTCGCCTTCTGACTGAGGGGGAAAGAAGAGCTGCACCGTATTCTAGAGTATCTTATGATCCTCTGCTATTTAGTCTTTTTTAATTTACTGGAAACCAAGAGTTCCTTTGTCCAGGATGATTAATCTGTGGCCGCTGCAGACTTTTATAGTAAAGGTTTGCATCTCTCAAACTTTCTAAATTGGAATTGCTAAAAAAAAAAAAAAGACCCAGGAAAGTGCAGTACAGTAGTAAAAAGATTTGGTTTTCCACTGAAAAAAAAATTTACCCCACAATTTGAGCAGCAAATGGTGCAAATTAAAACACAGATACACATGAGTAGAATGAAAATGATTTCCGTGTTTATGTTTATCACCAACATAGTTATTTACAAATAACCCATATGAAAATGTAAAAAAGCATATTACATCTTCACATGCCATCTATATTAACTGAATAAAGCTTAGTGACATTATTTGCAAATCTGTAGTTAATTGTACATAGACATTTTGTGCGTTAAAAAAGAAATGTACATAATTTAAAATAAATTACATTACACAGTTTACAAAGTAATATTAACAAAAACTTCTTAGACAGCTGCCTCCTTACTTAAAATATTAATACTCAGGTAATTAAATTAACCAAAAAACATATTTAGGGGATTATAATTTATAGAAAGACATTGCAAATTTAATAAAGTTATATTTTACAATGACAGATACTGATCGCTTCAAATCTTTGTACTAGAAATAGGCAGGAAAAAGTATCAGGAAGGAAATCTTAATGTTTCCTTTGAAAAAATAAACATAAATAGAGTCCTGAAAAATAGTTGGGAAAAGCTCACTGAGGGTTCAAGGTAGGTAATCTAGAAACTATTGTTTAAAAAAAAAATCTACAAAACACAAGACTGACACCCAGTGATAGTTTAAATAGACTAGAGGTTTTTGATCACTGGAAACATGACTCTCACAAGCTAAATGTCTTCATATAACTGCCATTTTAAGATCTGCCTTGGTAGAAGCACGAAAACATAAAACTACAAAATTAACTCTATCCATTTAGCATTTGTTTCACTCATTTCATAATGTAGACATAACCATTTCTCAGTTTCCCTGCTAGATACAGAATTATATCACACTGGAAAACATCCTTTTTATAAAGAGTCATGTCTGCTGGGACCACACTCCAGTTTCAGACACCTGAAATCCTGCTCTGCACTCTCAGCCACCTGAGGGCAGGACCAGAAGGGACAGGCAGAAGTTTCAGTTCTCACATCTTAATTAGACCCAGGAAAGATCACTGCCTGACGTGATTCCTCACAGATTTGTTCATGGACTGCTCTCCTTTCAATACCCTCAAGCTTAGAGTGGAAATAGAACAAGAAACATATTTGAATTTGGTAATATTTTTACAATTAGTGAGACCCTGGATCATTTGGGAAGCCTGATTCTTGAAAATCTGTTCAGACCTTGATTCAGCCTAAGAATAGGCTCTTCTTTCTGTAAGTTTTGAAAGGTGCAGGCCTCCCTCGCTGTCTTGTAGACTAGCACGTGAACAAAGGCACGAGGGGAAGATTGGTGGAGGGGGATAGTACTGGGTAGGACTAAATCTAAGGTAGGAATTGACATTTTTACAGAAAACGTCTTTTTTTTTTTTTTTTGGCATGTCCTCCACAGCTTTTCTTTTTTACTCATGTCTTTGACCAGTACATTCTGTTTACATCAACCTGTTCACACTCTAAATGACACTTTGACTCCAATAGGAAAGACATATAGGTATTCACCGCTTTTTTTTCTTATTAAAAATGTAGGCATGTTTAGCAGAAGGTGGTTCTGAGGGAAGCAGACAAGATTAGTTGTAGATAAGAGAGCAGAGTAGACAGAGACCAGGCACTGAACATCATCATAAAGGAGAAGGATATGCAGGGAGTTAGAGGAGGTTAAAATAAAAATTGAGAGGTGTTACTTGCCACTATGACCACTGCCACCTGCCTGAGGGTAGAGGAGCCATATAGCCAAAGCCTGCCAGCATGGCCCGAGACATGGACATTACATAAGGAAAAATACTAACCGTGTTGAACACTACATCAGGAGTGAAGGGTGATGTGTGTGTCATTTTCACTCATTAAGCATTTTTCCTTGTTTTGAATGTCTTAGATATATATGTAAACAAAAGCCATTACTAATATTTTACAGTGCCTAGCAGAGTGTCTTACATGTGATAATTCAATAAATATTTGTCTTGTTATAGGTACTTGTGCTTTGTTATAATTAAAAACATGCTTTTATGCACTCCTTTTTAAATTAGCTTTAAGCTACACCAGAGTCCTCAAAAAGGCTTTGAAATAAGGATTGTGGTCAATTTCCTAGATTAGATATTGATGAATGAGCAAACCACCCTCTTTCAAGAGAGATCAGTTATGCCACTTCTGTGTCATTTAAGTGGAAACAGTCCAACAAAATAGCATAATACTGTGTCAATATTTTTCATTTCTTTTTTTAAAACCAAGCAAACCTTCATACTTACAGAACAGTAATTCTTAATCTTTGTGGGCTCACAGACCATTTTGGTAAGTCAAAAGTGTCAATAGACAAGTTACTACTATATTGCCCTCCTGAATTCTTCAAATGAACAGGAGGAATAAGGTTTTGATGAAATTCCAGTAAAGTACTTAACTCATTATTGACTCATGCCAGGAACAAAAATAAGGCCATTTTCATGTTATAAACATAAATATAGTAACCTTCATTTGTCCAAAATAGTCAGCTATCTACATTCTCCTCTTTGTACCTTTCTAACAAGAGGCCATCCAGTATTTATTTATCCTAATGAGGAACTTCCAGTATGCTCCCTAGTGTTAGATCACATTGAACCTAGCGTCCTTCATATCTGTAAAAGGTAATCAGTTTATGAATAAAATCATCTTGTGTTTTCATGACATTTTATGATGTTGATCTATTCATTTAATTTTAACAGTATAGGTAGGATGATACTGATCTACTTTCTGAATTAATGACTTTTAAATGATCGTAAGTATAGCATTAGTAGCAACAATATTTTATTCTAGTCAACAATTTCAAGGGTATTGGGTATGGCATGCATTTCATAAGCCTGTCAGCGAAACTCTTCAAGTAACTGCAACGGACTGTTTCTCAACCATTTTGGACAAATGGAGTTCATTTTATTCAAAGAGATCAACTTGAGGATTATCTGGAAGACCCCTGAGTACATATATTGACAATCACAGTTTTAGGGTGACAATATTATTTTTGTCTTCCTCTTTAATAAGACAGATGAAATGGAATTGTTTTTATGCTTTTCCTTGTTCAAATCCTTGGTTTAAGGTACAATTCTCATTTTCCTGACATCATGTTTGCTTAGAAATGATTTACATGTTGCTTAATACAGTGAATGTTGAATAAGGAATTAGTGCTTACCACATTTAATGCTTATCGAAATATGTAGAAATCTGTTTATTTGAGGGACGACATTCCAATCTGTCTTTTGTAATCTTTGCAAATACTCTAGCAAACAGTAGGGGCAGTTCAAACTCTAGTATGAAGGTAAGATACCTTCTAGTCCAAACCACTTGTATAGCAACACAGCTATGTTTAAGACAGAATAGCTTGTGATGCTATTTTTTAAAGACCTGAAAACGTAACGTCCTTCCGTCTCCCAAAGGTTGTCACAATAAATGTTGCCTGAAAAATGGTATCGCTTTTTAATGGCACCTTTTGAATTTTCCTTTCATACGAAAGAAACCAGCCGAGTTAGATATCATTTTACTGTGCCATTCCCAGGGCTACATCTGTGAAAAATATAGCTACTTCCAATACAGTGATAAGTTGAATGACCGTTTTTCATTTCTGAAATTAAACACTGATCGCAGTCTGAGGGTAAATGAGTGAAAGCTCAGGATGACACAATGGAGAGTGAGTTAGCACTGAAAAAGCTTCTAGACCAGGGACCAGCCAAACCACAACAAATGTGGTCTGCTCACTTCTTTTAAAGGAAGTTTTATTGGAAAACATCCATGCTCATTCTTTTATGTACTGTACTGTGTATTGTCTATGGCTGCGTTCTCACAACGGCAGAATGGAGAAGTTGCAACATAGACCTGGCTGAAAATCTTTACCATCTGACCTTTTACAGAAAAAGTGTGCCACCCTTGGTCTAGATATTTAATGAAGCCCTGGACAAAATATTTATTCTCTTTTAAAACTTCTAGTTTTTGATATCATACATTAAAAAGACTCGCTTCAAATTTTACTGGTGAGAAAGACAAAACAATGGATTTTGAAATACATTCCATCTGAAACTAGGAAAACAAATCAGGGAGAAAGAAAAAATCAACACACAATTTTGATTTCTTTTAGTTACAAAAATCACAAACACATTTTTTTCCATCTGCTCAAAATTAAAAAGACAACCAGCTCCTTTTTTTCTTTTCTTTTCTTTTTTTAACAAAGATAACAAGTATAAAAATGTAGTCATAAACAGCCTTCAAAGTACAATTAAAAACCAACTAGAGGGATCCATCTTTTGGAGGGTTAGTGAGTTCGGGATTTAAACACTTAAATTACCGCCATGTTGTTGATTTCACAATGGCTGCAGTGATGAGGAAGTGTGCAGCAGATGTAATAGCTAATTCCATTCTGTCGCCATCCCAACTGAACTTTACTCTCTTTAGGACACAAGAACTTGTAAATGTCTCCTTGACACTCTGAGCACAGATGTCTTCATTCCATATGAAAAGAGGCAGTTTCTATGGCAGTACTGGTTAAGTGCCTATCATGCTGCACTAATATAGTGCAAAAATGTGCCTTCCATATAGCAAAAAAGATGCAGGCAACCAGTTTGAAAATTAGAGAAAGTAGAAACATACTGTATTAACACAAGCAAATTAGTTTTCCAGACAATAACCACTATAAAATACTGAACTTGAGGACTCTTCTAAGGTACTAGTACCTGTCCAGCATTTGTAGTTTGGAGAGAGACAAGAATTAAGTCTTATAAAAGGGTCTTTGCCTCTGAAATGCAGGTCAATGAAACTATCATCAATCACCAGGATGCTGAATTTATTCAGTGGGTTTTCTGCTCAGTTTAGAGTTTATTCACTGCTAAAATTGCTTATTAACAAGTACATAATCTGACATAATGTGTATCATCAATTGAGTATACATGTTGTTATGTTTGACTATAGTAGTGTAGAGATCTTGGTATAAACTCTTCATGCGAAAATGTTACTATGGTTAACTGCAGACAGAGGCTTGCATCAGGCATCCTAACTGGCCAATCCCACCACCGTATTTTAGAGATGAAAGTGAATTATCAGTTGGTAGATTTCAGAAAGATCACATGAAACTCTCAGAGTGCAGCATGTATTCAACTAAATCTCCTAGAATTCTCAAGGCTGATGGTTTCTATGTAAGTGGTACTGTCTTGATATCTCCAGTGGCACTGTGATTTTCACTCTTAATGATGATCTTTTAAGAAGTTACAATGTATTTTAATCCATACAGTTTGAATAGCTTTGTGGCCTCTGGATATCTACAGCAAAGGTAGAAAGCTGAGACTGGTTGTTGCAGGATAAGTTATGGTTTACATGTCTGCATCTCCATCGTAGGCTAAGGTTAAAGGTTTCAGTCGGTTGTTTTGCCTTCTTTGGGGTTTCTTTGGCTTTTTGCTGTAAAGAAAAAAAAAATCATTAAAATTGGGAGAAAGAAAATATTCAATTGCAATTTTTATTGTTTTAAATGAAAAAACTGGAAACACTGGTAAACCTTAATTGCCTACACTGCCTAAATTCAGCCTTAAAATTTGATTTTCTGGTTTTTTAATTTCTCTGTTTTATGCTCTGAATAAACTTGAAACAGAACCTTTCAAATATTTTATTATCCTGTAAAAGATGAATTGTTTAAATGGAATTCCTCTAGTACTAACAATGGAAATAATGTTACAGTATAATCATTTATATTTGTCCATAAACTTTTATAAATAACACAATTTATAATTAATAAATGTTTTAAGAGATAGTTGAATTGGGTATTACCATCATATCTTCCTCAGTAGTAATTCAATATAAAAATCTACAGTTCATCATAAGTATACAAAGTAATGTTTGCTTATAGAACCAAGGAGAACACACTTGAGAAGATGACCTGGGGCAGCTCTGGCTCATCTTCAGAAATTAAATGGATCACATTTGGTAGTTTTTAGATTATCTAAGACTAAAGCCATGCTTATTCAGAAATTCAGATGAACACTAATGTGGAATACTTATTTGAGACATTAGATTGCTGTTCTTGGTTATGGCCAGTTGAAAGTGTTTGCTCTGAAATAGAGATCCCCTTAGATTTTGAAATATTTAAACACTCACCAAGCTAGATATATCATGGAGACAATGAAGATGAGTAACACAAATGCCCCAGCTGCTACACCATAAACCCAGGTCTTTAGTCTCCCATCTAAGAAGAATGGATATTAGTCATTAATTTACATTAGTCTGGTATATATATGACAGTCTTTAACCACAACCAGTGACCAGTCACATATGACCAAGTCCTTTCAAAACTCAAAATGAATTATTGCTTAGGCATAATTAATGATTAATGCAAAGCTGCTATAGTGAGTTAGATGGTCCTTCATTAAAGATAAATTATCAATGAAAATTGAATTGAAAAGCAATGAAGTTTGAATTCAAGTTCAGATTTCGAGGTTACAGGTCTACATTTCTGCTGCTTCTTATCTGAATTTTCTTTTAAACCCAATGTATGTGTAATGCTAATATAAACATTTTCTTCTGATTTTCATTCTGTCTTTAGAATGGCAATTGTGAGAAAAGAAGAAAAAATAATGCAATTTCAAGAAAGTCCTACAACTTTGAGTTGATGCTGACAGGTATCTCAATGTAAACTTTGTCATTTACATATTTTTTCCAGATGAATTGATAGTAAATATATTTAACATTTTTGGAATTAATAATCCTTTATCTAGTTTATACTTAGAGTGTGCTTTAAAACTGATTTGACAATATCCTTTGTAAAAACAGCCAAGTTTGATTAACATATAAAAGGATCTCTAAATAAATTTTTTTCTACCTTTTCTATTGTATGGAAGCAGGACAGGAATTTTTCTTTTCTTCCAGTTTTATGATAGGAACTTTTAAAATTTGGTTTTCTGGTCTCATTCACTTTGAACTTCTCAGTTTTACATTCTGAATAAACTTCAAACGAGTGATACTATTAATGACTTTGCCTAACCTAACTTGATCCTCACACCAACATATATTTTCTGTTGCACACATACAGCTAAACATATGATTTTAGAATTAAAATTATAGATTGGGCAAACTGACTCCACAGAGACTCTGGTTTATGCAATATTTGGAAGGCATCAAAAGCAAATTAGTACTATGAATTTTTTTTTTTTTTTTTTTTGCCTAGAGCTGGATCTATTAGGGGTTCACTTGCTGGAAATAAACTAAGTTTATATTCTAAATACCCTTTTTTTTTTTCTCAATTCTAAAGATTTATAAAATTTGAGTCTGGGTTCAAAATCGAAAGAGCTCTATTGGGTTTATTTGCCCTGAGAGAAATTCAACAAATATTTTTGGGTTTTTCATAAACCAAGAGCAAGGTCTAACTGTATGTTCTTAAAACATGTACCTTTTTAATATATTAAAATGTTCACTTTAGGAAAACTATGTATTAAATGAAAAATGACAATAATAATATTCTCTCTTTAAAAATCAGTTTTGATGTGCGGAGATCTGCTTGGATTTTTGGTCAGGGTCAAGACTGCAAATGGCCATTTGCTGGTCCGCTGTCCTGGACACTGAGAGGAAGAGTTTCCCATGCTTACAGAAACAGGTCAGCTTCATATTTAACCACATCATCACAGGGATGATGTGGTTAAATATGAATCACCCAAATATTGAACATACTTAAAAAAAAAATTCTCAGTAGTGATTCACCAGTAAGGGAAAGTGTTTTGACTAAATGCATTAAAAATGTGCTGGCTATGCAAATCGCTTCCTTCCTTTCTCATGTTTCTAACGGAGTCAGGGAGTAGTTTATGCCTGGCTTTGCCTGGAGATTTCCTTTGGTCATGAACTAGTCATCCCTCTAGGGTGTGAGAAAAAGTGTCATGATCTTAGTTACCACATAGCTCTTGCAGCACATTTTTAAGCACCAGCTTAGTTCTAGGGCTAAGCGTATGGTTGAATCAACTGCAGAGAGAAAATGTACAGAGTAAGGATAGCATCTGATGAGGCTTCAAGCTTTTGTCCGTATGGGCTTCAAGTCCATTACTAGATACATTACGAGCTGTCTGTTCAATATGACAGGTGTCTGGTCAGTCTCCAAGTTTAGACTGTCCCATCTAGACAGGAAGGCTCCATCCTTGCCCCCGTTTATCTGGTGCTAGTATAGATTCTGAGTATTTGAGTGTGCCAACTCTAAGGACTGGTAGAAATTGGTCTGGCTGCCAAGTATCTCCTGCATTGCTGATCTTCCTGTTTAAGGTTCAAATATTTAACACTCTGTGGCGAAATGGAAAATTCTTTAATGTCTTTATAGTTTTATTTGTTCGAGTTCTGAATGACAACACTTTTCTCCTAATATTTTCATTGTTAGATTTCTTGGTTCAATGTGAAAATAATTACACTTCTAAATTTAGGACTGAAATTAAATAATATCAATCCTAAAATTTTTCTCAGAAGTACTCATTTTTCTGAATTTTCAGCATGAGTGCTTTTTTCATAATAGTAGAAAATTATAATAATATATGGCAGTATCAACATAAATGACTATACATAAAATAATTAACTCATATGAAAATGCTTGCTCATTTTTTTAATCCTTTGGCATTGGTTAAATATATAGCTAAAGAATTCTACATCAACACTGTCTAGTCACTTCACCTGGCCCAAACGGCTGTAGAAACCAGGTCCTTCCCCGTCCTGCTGGGTTACTGGAGGGTTGGGTTGGATGTACTGCCCGACTGGTTTTCACATCTCCTCTTTTGTCCTCCACAGTGGGTATCACCACCACGGGGATAAGTGTGCACTGCTCAAGTGTACCATTGGAAGACATGACTTCAGTGTACCCTTCTTCACAACTGCACATCCTCGTCTGCAGGAGAACAAGACTTACACTGTACATGCAAGGTGATCTTTATAAGCATAACAGACCTGACTTGAAGAGCAGGCTTTAAAGAAATATTGTTCTGGGAATCTACTTCATGTAATTTCTGTCATAACTACGTAAAAAAGAACACACTTTTTGTCCCTTTACAGATTTATTCTAACAGTAGAGGCAAGTGCATTCAGAATTGTTTATAGTGATAAAAGGAGAGGTCCCAAAATAGAATTTTTATGCCTCAAGACATGCTTTTTTTGGGTTGGGGAATGGATTGTACCAGAGGCAGTGGGGTGACAAATGATGAAGCTGGCTTGCCTACTCTAATGAATTCACACATACCTCGCTACAGTACGAGTGGGGTTGACTACACGGTGGATTACAAGACCTGTCAGCATCAGGCTGGCGCACCACCAAGCAGCCCCCTGCAGAACAGAAAATCATATTTTGACAAGTAGCATCTCTTGCAATGATTAAAAATACATCATTGTTGTAGACTTGTCTTTGAATCCTGAACCACCTTGGGAATCCCACAGACTTTTCTGAGGGCAGCTGACTGAAATATTTGGTTGACCTTGACCACTGTATTTAGGATCTCGAGGCTCTTCTTATTCAGAGGAGACAGCATAGTACCTGCCACTCAGCAGGTGCTCGATAAGCACCTGTTAAATGGATGATTTTATAGTTGCCACTCTGAAAACACTAATTGCCTGCAAGCTATTTATCATAGTTTCTGAGACCAAGTCCAGCACTAAAAAGCAGATTTAATATTCTTTTAAAATTCTTTCTTGGTTATTCAAATAAATAGTTTTCATGTTAAGATGTCCCTTTAATTCATGTGACTATCTTGTATATGTATTTTTTTTTTCTTTTTTTTTTTTTTTTTTGCGGTACGCGGGCCTCTCACTGTTGTGGCCTCTCCCGCTGCGGAGCACAGGGTCCGGACGCCCAGGCCCAGCGGCCATGGCTCATGGGCCCAGCCGCTCCGCGGCATGTGGGATCCTCCCGGACTGGGGCACAAACCCACGTTCCCTGCACCGGCAGGCGGGCTCTCAACCACTGCGCCATTAGGGAAGCCCTGTATATGTATTTTTTATAATACATATTTCTTTTTGAGAAAATCACTAATTCAGGATATTTTTGGGGTATAAGAAAACAAAGGCAGCTATAAGTGTATGTCTGCACTATTGTTTTAACTTGACATTGCAGCTCTCTGTTTAGTCCTCTTCTTTCTTCCTTCAAGTACAGTACCAGGTGTGCTGAAGTTGTTATAATGAAGTTTCAAGACAAGAACAGATGTCATAAAGAAACAGTATTGGTGGCATGGAAAGAACTGATAGTTTCACACCATACTTGTTCAACTTAGAATTTTAGCAAAGCAAGATTTTTCCTTTATTTGTGGAATTGATGATCCTCTTGGAATCTAATCAAAGGTACCTATTAATTCCCTGCCTTATCTCTCTATATTATAAACAAAATATTCACAGAAAAATTGTTATGGAAAAGCAGTTAGTCATTGCAAGGCAGTTGCAGTTACATGGCCATATTGAAGTTATCATCATTAAACATATGAAGACAAAGTAAAGCAGCATCTTGAGTTTCTTATAAGGACAACTATTCATAAAATTAAAGCAATCAATCAAGCCAGATAATATACTTTACATGCTTGTCTATTTCTCATAAAGAATCTCATCTCTCCTAAAAGATGGAAGAAGAATGCATACAGAGTTTATCACAAATCAATCATTTACACATTTTTTGGGGGGGGTATAAAACAGCATTAGAAGGGGATAAATACATGGGATACTTATATAGAAAAGAAGTTGAAAATATGATTTCTACAGGTAAGTCTTTTAAAATTTGACTTACCTTTGCATTGGGGAATAGCCCCAATTTCAGTGTGAAAAGAGCTTTTAACATGTAGAAGAAAAGGCAGACAACTATTATTTGCATCCATATTTGGGAAAAAAAAAACCACTGAAAACTGATAGGATCCTCTGGGGAAGCTGTAAAATACCCTCTGAAGAGTTTAAAGAAGAATGTAGACATTCATTTTCAACAGCTGAGTTGAGTGGACACCTCTATAATGCCTTTGGGTTCAGAAAGCCTATGCTTCTCTTCCCAGAACTCTGTCTCCCCCTGTTGCCTCGGAGAGTGGTGTGCTTGGAACAGATTTTTCTTCCAGAAAATAACAGTGTGAGAGAGCAAAGTGTTTCTTGGTAGGTGTCTTTTCTTTGTTATAGATGTATCCACTTGCTATTATCAAGTGTTTCTTAACACAGATTTCTCATGTCTAAAATCTTACCTTCACAAGAATACAATCTGACATCCTGCTCTAGCTTTCATAAGGAAGAAATTAGGTTTCAATAAATCCAGGTAATTTAAAATTCAATATAAAAGTTTATGCTTTCCAAAAAGCATATCGACCCCTGCTTCTATCATCTTACTGTAGATATTACAGTTAAATTTATAAATGGACATTACTCAGAGGCAACAAAATGCACATTACTTTTTCTCCCTGCCAGAGGGTCAAAACAATGGCAGCAAGTCAGCAGGTCCCCCTGAACAGTTAACTGTCAATACTCAGGCTGCTGCTATGCTATGGAGATTCCTAGATTAGATCTCTACAAATACATTGTTTAAGAAGAGACATTAGATCTTTGGGTACATGGGCCTGAGGCTGAGGTTCTGTTCTGACCCTGGTTTCTTTGTAGAAAATTTGCAGGGTGGTTCACTCCATCTCTGGAGCCAGTTTTCTTCCCTCTTCAAAGGGTCTTTGGGATCCCTTGCATTTACTGGACTCAGATAAGGAAACTTCAGTAACTGTAGATTAGAGTAGATCTTGGGGGGTATATTTGGGTCAAAGGAGATTCAAAAGAAGTTTTCATTTGGATTTCTTCTTTCAATGTACAATGATTTTTGACTTGGGACAGAGTAGGTAGATTGGCTACTCATACGCTCTGGGCTTGAGTTTTACCAATAGGTCTTCTATATTAATTAATAAAAAACTATAAATCATAGATTCCTGAATTTAAGCAAAATATTTGGATTTGTGTCATCATATTCTCTTGGCAATATTTTTGGACTGCATGTATATTGCCTTTAAGGCACAGAAACAGAGTCAACAAAATATTGACTTTCTTAGCATGTAAGAAGTAAGTTATTAATATATAAGATTTCTAGGAAAAACAATCTGAGAATTATTTACTTATAATCATTTATTAGAATTAGACAGTATTTTAAGTAAATTATAGCAGCAATGTCTAAAATGGCTGGGTGAGGGAGAATTTAATTGAAACATTAAACAGTAAAATAATTTGTCATTGGTCATGCGGTGCACAGCTCAGGTGTCGTGAACCCAACCACGTGTGGAATACTCAAAGAATATCTTTGTTTTCTTAATTATTTTCTTTAACCAATTACATGTGTGTTACAGTAAGACTTTCAAAGAACAAAGAAATGGGAGGTTTACCTGTTACATTTATACCATCTGATCTCTGACACCAGACTGTTCGGGAAGAGCCCTTCCAAGCACTAGCCATCCATTTATACTCGTAACACTGTCCATCTGCAGGAACACAATAAACATTAGCAGAGGCATTCTATAGGCCAGTGGAACAATCATGGAGGTAGGGTATTAATAAAATATTTATAAACAATTGGAAAGGAATGAGAAGTCCATCCTGAATGATTCAAATGTCAAGTTATTATCCAGAAGTTGCCATATAAATGTTACAAAATTCCAGATACATACCTAAATTCCAACTAATTTTCTATGTCTGCTGTCATACTATCTAATGTGAACCTGGATTTTCAATTTAATTTTATGTTTATTTGAAGTATTATAAAATATCCAACATACAGACAAGGACAGAGAATAATTTAAAAAATATTCAATTACCCATCATTCAATTTTAACTAATATTACCATTTAGTCATATTTGCTTTATTTTTGGTTGTTGATGAGTAAAAAAAGTAACAAATAAACTTGAAGTTCTATTATATTGCTTCCTGATCTGATCTCCCTCTTTGTTTCTCCAGCAATACCCAGTCTTCTGAAGTAGATACGTGCATTTCTGTGACATGTTTTTAATTCTTTTAATATAAATAGAATGTAAGTATAAATATATACAACCTATAAATTATTTATAGAATTATTTTTAGGTTTTTTTCTTTTGGTCTGTGTTGGGTCTTCGTTGCTGCACGTGGGCTTTCTCTAGTTGTGGTAAACAGGGACTACTCTTCATTACAGTGCGCAGGCTTCTCGTTGCAGAGCACAGGCTCTAGGCATGTGGGCTTCAGTAGTTGCAGAGCGTGGGCTCAGTAGTTGTGGCGCACGGGCTTAGCTGCTCTGCAGCATGTGGGATCTTCCCGAACCCCAGGGGTCGAACCCATATCCCCCGCATTGACAGGCGGATTCTTAACCACCGTGCCACCAGGGAAGTCCTGTAGGCAGTCTTAAAATTTAAAAAGTATCATACTGACACATACATCTTTTTGAAACTTAATAGTCAATGTTATATGTAACATAAAATGTTATAAATGAAATATTTCTATGTGATTTTTTTAATGCAGACATAGTCAATTTATTTTAACTGCTACATAGAATTCCATGGTACTATCTACTACAATTTATTTAGCTATTTCCTCTATGGGTGGACTTTTAGGTTGTTTTCAACTTATGCTATTATAACAGTGCCTCAGTGGTCAGTCTTGTGCAAGTCTCCTGGTGCTTCTTCAAGGTAAATATTTAGAAGGGAAATTTCTGGGTATCATTGTAGGGATAGCTGAAACTTTACTAAATACAGCTTATTCTTTTCTTTAAAAGGTGACAGTTTATATACCCACCAGCACTGAATAAGAGTTACTATTACTCTAAACCCTCACAAACATTTATAAATTCCAGATTTAAATTTCTTGTCAGTCTTGTGGGTGTGGAAAGCGATCCATTTTTAACTTGTAGTTGATTACCAAAGCTATTAAACAGTGAGAAACATGTTTTGGGGCATTTAGATTTCCTCTTGTGAATTGCTTATGTATATCTTTTGGCTCCCCCCACCCCTTTTTTTCTACTGAAATCTATGCCTTTTCATATTGGGTTGTGGAAATTTTTTATTCTAGAATAACAATTCTCAAATTATGGTCCAGGGACCAGGGAAGACTTTGACATTCTTTCAGAGTACGTGTGTGATGATTTTCCCCTTTAACTACACACCTGGGTAAGTAAGGCTGGATTTTCTTCATATACATAAACTAAACTAAGATGGCAATAGACTGAATGCAGAAGCACAGAAAAGAAGCCAGCTGTCTTCTGTTAAGCCAGATGTTAAGCCAGAGATTTGAAAAAGTGTAAAACGAGACAATGACTGTCATTAAAGTTATTTTCTTTTTGTTTTGGAAAATAGTTATTTTTCAGGAAATATTTATGGTAACAAATTGATTTATGATTGTTTTAAATAAATTATCAAATATTTTAAAACATCAGGTGTCATTTTTTAATATGAAAAATTTTGATATATATAACTCACAGAGAAAAGCAGTTTGGGGTACTCAGCAATTTTACAAGTATGAAATTGTCTTGGAATGCTGAAAAGATTTAGGATAGTTGTTCTAGACACTAATTCCTTAAAATTGACTTCACAAATATCTTTTCTAAGTCTGTGGCTTGTCCGGTAACTTTGTTTATGATCTATTTTACAGTGTAGAAGATTCAAATTTTGATTTAAAAGAATTTTTGTTTTCCATTTTTGTTTGTGATTTTGGTGTTATATTGGGGAGATTTTCGTCATCTTTTTTTTCTACCCAACTTTGTTTTATTTCTTAAGATTTCACAATAAATGGGAGTTGTCTGTTTCTTTAAATTTTAATGAAACTCATAATTAAAGCCATTTAGGTTTTAGTGGGTGTGCATGTGTGAGAATATTTGATAGACCTGTGTTTTTAATAGTTGCAGAATCTATGGTTTAGCTTCTCTATTACTCTTGATAACATTCTAAATTGTTGTCAAGTTTTTACATTTATTAGCAAAATTTTTTCATAGAATTATATTTTTAAACACTATCTTACTATTAGTAGTAATTTTGTCCTTGTTTTTTCTTCATTGATTTTGCATGAGGTGGTCTATTTTGTTAGTTTGGTCAAAAAAACAAGCTATTGGCTTTGTTGATTATCTTGTTTATTTGTTTTCTGTCTCATTGAATTTGTATTTATCAGGACTGTATACACTCTATTAGGACTGTATACACTCTATTTCCCTTTTTTTTTTAAAATTGGGTTGAAAGTCTAGCTCTTTTTATTTATTTGTTTATTTTAATTTAATTTAATTTTATTTTTTTGCGGTACGCGGGCCTCTCAGTGTTGTGGCCTCTCCTGTTGCGGAGCACAGGCTTGGGACGCGCAGGCTCAGTGGCCATGGCTCACAGGCCCAGCCGCTCCGCGGCATGTGGGATCTTCCCGGACCGGGGCACGAACCCGTGTCCCCTGCATCAGCAGGCAGACACTCAACCACTGCGCCACCAGGGAAGCCTGAAAGTCTAGCTCTTATTGAAACTTTTCTCCCTCCTATATAAGAATGTAAAGCTTCAAATTACCTTCCAAGTACTTCTGTGCTGCATCCTGCATAACATTTGATATGTAATGCTCTAGAAATGTAGCTTTCGGTTTTCACTTCTGTGTGGGCATGGGGAGAATTTCTTGGCAATTTTTACTGATACCTAATTTTACTTCATTGTCATTTCAGGGTAAACAATTCTTTTTCTTTTCTTGGGAATTATTTCATTTGTTGTAACCTCTGACCTTTCTCTCCTTTACCTACCCAGGAATATGAAATGTTTTATCTGGTTGGTAAATTTGGGAAGACTTTAACTAAGAAGGTAGATAATTCTATAATTTTTGGGTTAAGGCATCTAGCTCAATTGGCTTTCATTCTAAGCACTGTTCTCCATCATTCTAAGCTTTCTTCAACTTTTCAGCAACATAGATGTTATTTTGGCTCCTATTTGCTAATATATGTCATACTCAGTTGCTTCAGAACACAAGCAGGAATGAGAGGGTTGTTTGTTGAGCAAGACATTCTCCACTAGATAACAATTCTTTTTTTTTCATTTAGATTTCTTCCATGTTCCCAAACTAGAACATTTTAATGCTCTGTGGTTCTTGTGAATGTCATCTATTGCTTATATTGGGTGCATGGCTCTCTATGTGTATGTACACATATACACACAGACATATAAAGATGTATTTTTATATATGCTGTATGTCAAATTTAGACTAATCCTTACCACTCCTTAGATTTATCAATTTCTGAGAATATAGTAAAATATCTCATTTTGCTGTTGCTTTGTAATTTTTTTCTCTTTTGATTTAAATAAATTGAGGATATTCTTAACATTCACACATCATCAGGGTTGCTACAGGTGTACAAATAACTTGCTCCTAATCATCTCAGCCTTCTTTAGCTCATAAAACTTGGAAATATTTTTATAATATTTCATTTATGAAGGGTGGCAAGACTTTTGGTCTCTAAATATTTAGAATTCAGAATCATACCCTGAATTCTCAACTTTAAGTGATATCTTAGCAAATTTGCTTATTCAACAGAAAATTTTACATCTTATACTTTTGCTTATCAACACAAAACTAAAATAAATAGATTTTATGAATGGTAGCACTCACCATCACATGATTTATGAATGGTAGCACTCACCATCACATGATTTTGTTTCTAACATCTGCTCTGGGCACAGATGTTGATTCTCTAGCTCTTGTATAATCACTGCTCTGGAACGGACCTGTATTCCACCAAAACCCAGGTCCTCACCATTCACACAGGTCAGCTGACACATGCTCCAGGAAGACCACTCCTTCAAATAACAGTCACCTGCAAAACACAAGTTTGTAGTTTATACCCATACCCATAAAGAATAGCCAGCCAGATTATCATTTTATGTTTAACCTGACTGAGCAGTGTTTTTAGGTATGCCAGTCATTCATGATATTTGTAAGATTTGTATAAGTATTTAATATTTGCAAGTTTGTATGTGGTTTTGTAAGTTTGTATTAATAGTGTTATTTTCTGAGTGGATGTTACTGAGTATAGCATATGTGCTGCTTAATTATCAAAGGTAAACTATGGTTTGAAGGAACTTGTCCATCATGATTTCCCTTAAGTGACAATACTTGATTAAAACCTGCTACTGTCAGTCTTGTCATTATCATCATAAAAGGGTTTATTAAGCACTTGGTACTATTAAAAGAAAATCGAAATATACACAGGACTTGTCTTCTAGGTGTTCAAAATTTCAAAGAGCTTGAAGTCCAAGGCTGAGAAAGCTGGTATTTATGCTTGGTTTCCGTTTCTTACCAAAGTTGTGGAGGTGAGACAGCTAACCAAGCAGCTGCAGTAGTGGCAATAATGCACACAATTTCCTCTCATCTACATCTTCAGTCAACTTCCTCCCTTTTTTTCAATTATGTATTGAAGAGTAATATACATGCAAAATGATGACACATTATAAATGCACAGATAGCTGAATGTTCACAGTCTGATTAAATACCCATGTAACCAACCTCCAAATCAAGCAACAGAGCATTCTCAGAATCTCAGAAACCCGCCTCATGCTATACATGGAATAGAACCGTATGTACCTTTTTAATGTCTGGTTTCTTTCACTCATTTATGTCTTGAGAACTATCACATATTTATGTTGCTCTAACTTGCTCATTTTTACTGCTGTGCTTTATTTATAAACATACCACTATTTACATTTCGGTTCTACTATGGACGGGCATGTGGAGAGTTGTAAATTTTTCCTATTATGAATACTGCTGCTGTGAACATTTCAGTATGAGTCTTTTGGTGAACTTATATATGCATTTATTTTGGGTATATAACTAGAAAATAGTTACAGTTATATAGGAATTGTTGGGCCGTAGTATATCACGTGTTCATCTTCAACCATTTTCAGAACAGGGAAGATTTAATGAAATACACCTTTCTCCTATACTCATTCATTCTTCAGGACTGACTGCTTGGTGATACTGTTCAGAGGATGCAGTACATTTTGATAAACACAAATCCATAAGGGATTCTTATCACTTTAATTATTCCAGCCATATCACATGAATAATTTATATTGCCTTATATTATACTGAAGATATCTAATGTTAGCACAAAGTTACCTGGAGATCTGATTAATGAAAAAACTTCTTGTGCCAGGATTAAGAAATCCTGGAAAGACATGAATTACTGACTAACAGATACATGTATAATACTCAAGTGGAGTGATCTTTGTACACCTTTACTATAGCGTGTCATTATTATTCTGTCTAATGTCATCCTAAAATGAAGAAAATTCTAGTAAATTTTGGAAGTGCTAAGGAAAAAAGAAACTAAGAAGAATTTTTAAGTAGTTAAAGAAAATTTTATAAATATTTATATCCCCTAGGAAATGCTACTTTAGGCTTACTCAGCTTTTAATTATGCAAGAGAAACTATTAAAAATAAGATAGATAGAGAAACTCCTGTCAATATGAATGTAGTGTAACGTCACCTCAGTGACTGCAAACTACATGGAAGTAAAATATACCTTTTTACTAATAGGCTTTATCTCCGTGCTTGTATCACTTGACATAGTGTATTTTGACACAAAACTCAATAAATCTTTTAATGGTAGTCTGTGGATTATATAATTATCACTCCAGAATAATCCATGTCAAGCTTCAAAGATTTAATAACAGCAAAAAGTGTGAGGCACTGACTTGTACTAAATATATTTTTATATTTTGACCATATAAAACATTGTAATAATAGAACTACACTCTGCCTACCAAAGATATTAAGTGTCTGAAATGCATTTCCTACTTCAGTATTCTACTCTTTAAAGCTTATAAGCTCACACGCTACTAGCTTTCAAAAGCCATCATTGGAGAAAACTAGCAAGAGAGGAATGAAAATGAATAGATTGTAATTTACAAGAGAAGACCAGCCTCCTCCTGGATTTGTAATTGCTTTAATTAAAATGGTGAATTGCCTGTTCTATGCTACTATGGGATCTTGCAGTTTTTCTTCACATCGTTTAACACAGATTTCTTTTTTTTAATTTTATTTTATATTGGAGTATAGTTGATAAACACTGATGTGTTAGTTATAGGAATACAGCAAAGTGATTCAGCTGTACCCATACAAGTATCCATTCTTTTGCAAATTTTCTCATTTAGGTTATTACAGAATATTGAGCCAAGTTCCCTATGCTATACAGTAGGTCCTTGTTGGTTATCTACAGCAGTGTGTACATGTCAATCCCAAACTCCCAATCTGTCCCTCCCTGCCTTTCTCCCTGGTAACCATAAGTTTGTTCTCTAAGTCTGTGTTTCTGTCTTGTAAATAAGTTCATTATTATTTTTTTAGATTCTGCATATAAGTGATATCATATGATATTTCTCTTTCTCTGTCTGACTGACTTCACTTAGTATGATAATCTCTAGGTCCATCCATGTTGCTGCAAATGGCATTATTTCATTCTTTTTAATGGCTGAGTAATATTCCATTGTATATATGTACCACATTTTCTTTATCTGTTCTTCTGTCAATGGACATTTAGTTTGCTTCCATGTCTTGGCTGTTGTCAACAGCACTGCAGTGAACATCAGGTGCATGTATCCTTTTGAACCACAGTTTACTCTGGATATACACCCAAGAGTGGGATTGCTGGGTCATATGGTAGCTCTATTCTTAGTTTTTTAAGGAACCTCCATACTGTTCTCCATAGTGGTTGTATCAATTTACAATCCAACCAACAGGAAGGTAGGAGGGTTCCCTTTTCTCCACACCCTCTCCAGCATTTATTGTTTGTAGATTTTTTGATGATGGCCATTCTGACTGGTGTGAGGTGACATCTCACTTTAGTTTTGATTTGCATTTCTGTAATACTTAACAATGTTCAGCATCTTTTCATGTGCCTTCTGCCCATCTGTAGGTCTTCTTTGGAGAAATGTCTATTTAGGTCTTCCACTCATTTTTTGATTCTGTTGCGTGTTTTTTTGATTTTGAGCTCCACGAGCTGTTTTTAAGTTTTGGAGATTAATCCCTTGTCAGTCACATTGTTTGCAAATATTTTCTCCCATTCTGTGGGTTGTCTTTTCCTTTTTTTTGATGGGTTCCTTTGCTGTGCAAAAGCCTCTAAGTTTAATTAGGTCCCATTTGTTTATTTTTGTTTTTATTTCCATTACTCTAGGAGATAGATAGAAAGAGATTTTGCTGTGATTCATGTTAGAGTGTTCTGCTTATGTTTTCCTCTAAGTTTTTAGTATTCTTACATTTAATTTTCTTAATTTTATTACAGAATTAAGAAAATTCTTAATTTTCTTTTTTTCCAATATCTTTGTCTTGTTTTGGTAACAGGCTGATGGTGGCCTTGTAGAATGAGCTTGGGAGTGTTCCTTCCCCTACAAGATTTTGGAAGAGTTTCAGAAGTGTAGGTTTAACTCTTCTCTAAATGTTTGATAGAATTGGCCTGTGAAATCATCTGGTCCTGGATTTTTGTTTGTTGGAAGTTTTTTCATCACAGTTTCAATTTCAGTGCTTGTGACTGGTCTGTTCATATTTTCTGTTTCTTCCTGGTTCCGTCTTGGGAGATTGTACCTTTCTAAGAATTTGTCCATTTCTTCCAGGTTGTCCATTTTATTGACATAGAGTTGCTTGTAGTAGTCTCTTATGATCCTGTATATTTCTTTTCCCTTTTTTTCTTGATGACTCTGGCTAACGGTTTATCAATTTTGTTTATCTTCTCAAAGAACTGGCTTTTAGTTTTATTGATCTTTGCTATTGTTTTCTTTGTTTCTATTTCATTTATTTCTGCTCTGATCTTTGTGATTTCTTTTCTTCTACTAACTTTGGGTTTGTTCTTCTTTCTCTAGTTGCTTTAGGTATAAGGTTAGGTTGTTCATTTGAGATTTTTCTAGTTTCCTGAGGTAAGACTGTATTGCTATAAACTTTCCTCTTAGAACTGCTTTTGCTGTGTCCCATAGGTTTTGGATCATTGTGTTTTTATTGTTATTTGTCTCTAGGTATTTTTTGATTTCTTCTTTGATTTCTTCAGTAATTCATTGGTTATTTAGTAACATACTGTTTAGCCTCCACATGTTTCTGTTTTTTTACAGTTTTTTTACTGTAATTGATTTCTAATCTCATAGCGTGTGGTTGGAAAAATTTCAATTTTCTTAAATTTACTAAGGCTTGATTTGTGACCCAAGATGTGGTCTATCCTGGAGAATGTTTCATGTTCACTTTAGAAGGAAGTGTATTCTGCTGCTTTCGGATGGAATATCCTATAAATACCAATTAAGTCTATCTGGTCTAATGTGTCATTTAAGGCTTGTGTTTCCTTATTAATTTTCTGTCTGGATGATCTGTCCATTGGAGTAACTGGGGTGTTAAAGTCCTCCACTATTATTTTGTTACTGTTGGTTTCCCCTTTTATGGCTGTTAGCATTTGCCTTATGTATTGAGGTGCTCCTATGTTGGGTGCATAAATATTTACAATTGTTATATCTTCTTCTTGGATCGATCCCTTGATCATTATGTAGTGTCCTTCTTTGTCTCTTTTAATAGTCTTTATTTTAAAGTCTATTTTGTCTGATATGAGTATTGTTACTCCAGCTTTCTTTTGATTTCCATTTGCATGGAATATCTTTTTCCATCCCTTCACTTTCAGTCTGTATCTGTCCCTCGGTCTGAAGTGGTTTGGATTAAATGCTGTGACCAAAAGACATAGACGGACCGAATGGATATAAAAACAAGACCCAAATATATGCTGTCTGTAGAGACCCAGCCATAAAAAGAACAAAATAATGCGATTTGCAGTGACATGGACAGACCTAGAGATTCGTCATACTGAGTGAAGTAAGTCAGAGAAAGACGAATATATGATATTGCTTATATGTGGAATCTAAAAAAATGGTACAAATGAACCTATTTACAAAACAGAAATAGAGTCACAGATACACACTACTATATATAAAATAGATAAGTAATACGAACTTACTGTGTAGCACAGTAACTCTACTCAGTGCTCTGTACTGACCTATATGGGAATAGAATCTAAAAGAGAGTGGATATATGTATATGTTTAACTGACTCAGTTTGCTGTACAGCAGAAACTAGCAAAACATTGTAAATCAACTATACTCTAATAAAAATTAAAAAAAAAAAAAAAGAGGAAAAAAAGCCAGTATGGCACTGGCACAAAAACAAAACTATTGATCAATGGAATAGGATAGAAACCCCAGAAATAAACCAACGCACCTATGGTCAACTAAGGTATGACAAAGGAGTCAAGGATATACAATGGAGAAAAGACAGTCTCTTCAATAAGTGGTGCTGGGTAAACCAGACAGCTATGTGTAAATGAATAAAATTAGAACATTCTCAAATACCATACACAAAAATAAACTCAAAATGGATTAAATGTAAGACTAGACACTATAAAACGCTTAGAGGAAAACATAGGCAGAACACTCTATGACATAAATCACAGCAAGATCCTTTCTGACCCACCTCCTAGAGTAATGGAAATAAAAACAAAAATAAACAAATGGGACCTAATGAAACTCCAAAGGTTTTGCACAGCAAAGGAAGCCATCAACAAAACGAAAAGACAACCCACAGAATGGGAGAAAATATTTGCAAACAATGCAACTGACAAGGTCATCTCCAAAATATACAAACAGCTCATGCAGCTCAATATCAAACAAACAAACGAACACCCACCCGCAAAACAACAACAACAGAATTAAAGAATGGGCAGAAGATTTAAATAAGACATTTCTCCAAAGAAGACATAAAGGTGACCAAGAAGCACATGAAAAGATGCTCCACATTGCTAATTATTAGAGAAATGAACTTCAAAACCATTCCTGGGCATATATCCAGAGAAAACCATAATCCGTAAAGATACATGCACCCAAATGTTCATTGCAGCACAAATATCATATGATATCACTTACATGTGGAATCTAAAAAAATGATACAAATGAAGTTATCTACAAAACAGACTCACAGACGTCAAGAACAAATTTATGGTTATCAAAGGAAAAAGATGAGGGGGAGGGATAAATTAGAAGTTTGGGATTAACATATTCATAGTACCATATATAAAATAGATAACAAAGACCTACTGTACAGCACACGGAACTCTACTTATATTTTGTAATAATCTATATGGGAAAAGAATCTGAAAAAGACCATACACACACACACACACACACACACACACACACACACACACACACACACACACACACACACACACACACACACACACACACATCTGAATCACTATGCCGTACACCTGAAACTAACACAATATTGCCAATCAACTACACTCCAATATAAAATGAAAATTTAAAAAGATAGGCAATTCACTTCCAATCTTGTTCTTGTCTAGCCCACCAATACACTGTTGCCCCTATATCTTTCTTAAGGCCACAGGGTCATGCTTGACACTGAGGTTATTTTGACCTTCTATCTACCCTAAAGTCCTCTGCATCAAGCCCAAATTCCTAATCATTAACTTATCACTTCCTGCTGTTTATTTCTAAACTACTTGATATACGTTTGCTTTCTACATTTTCCTGCTTGTACCTCTGTGTCCAACACTGAATCAGAATTTCTTTCATTCAAAATTTTCTTCCATAATACTATTTTTTCTCACTCTTGAATGGTAATTTATCTAGGGGTAGAATTTTAGCTATTATATCTAATAGCTAATATATTTTACCTAATATATCTAGGGGTAGAATTTTCATACTCTCCCTGTCAAGCATGAGCCTAAGGCCTTAATTTTCATTCTTTGCAGAAGTTAAAACTCAAGGGGGGTGAGTGTCAACAGAGGCCACGTAGGAGAACTGGACTTCACCCCCACCTGGCAGTAAGGAGCAGTGCCCCCCTAGCTGTTGGCACAGATATTACTGAATGAGAAGACTGTTGACATCTCTTAACTTAAACTTATACATGCAACCCCTTCTCCACCCTGGTCCTGGTAAGGAATGGCCAAAGTACGAATTCTGTCTTGCTGTTGTTACCTGGGCAAGGCTGGGTGCAGGTTTCCTCAAGAACCACTTTTTTATTACCATCTATAGTGGGTTCGATATCAGTACAGAATTCTTCATCCACTACCTTGCTGAAATCATCAGCTGACCCATCACTCACTACACAAGAAATATTCCTTGTTCTGGTCCCTTCGCCACACTGGGCATCCTGAAATGGAGGAAGAAATAATTAGGAAAAAAAAATAATTCATTGGTTAGCTTATCGCTTACAGTCATCTCTGCACCATTGATTTTGATTTATGAGCAGTTAAAGGAGCATTTGAAACCCTAGGGAAGAAGTCCTATAGGGCAGTAGCTATAAAGCATAGCATGAACAATTTATTTGTTTTCTAGCCAAAGACAGGCAAATAAATTTTCATTAAAATGAATCAGTCTCCAAATGATTTTAAAATACAGGACAGGGAGTGCTTGTTATCGAAACTAATTAAACAGTTATGAAATGGCAAGGTACCTAAAATCTTTAACAGGAAACATGCTATCTGTAAGCTCTGCAAATATTTCTGAAACCAAGTCTCTCCAGATAATGAATACACACTTCCGTACAACTTTTTGAGATTGGTTACCTGCACTTGGCATGCAGACCACTGGCTGTATTGCCACCGATAACAGGGCTTCACTGGGCAAGGCTTAGACTGTTCCATCAGCGCAGGGCATGGTCTTCCATCACCCTGAAAGGGCTGGGTTACTGTTCTTCTTCGGATCATTTTTCCTTTAAGAGATACAAAGTGGTGCAACCTCAGTGATACACTACAATTGTGCAAGCATATATCTTTTTTTTTTTTTTTTTTTTTTTTTTTTTGTGGTATGTGGGCCTCTCACTGCTGTGGCCTCTCCCGCTGCGGAGCACAGGCTCCAGACGTGCAGGCTCAGCGGCCATGGCTCACGGGCCCAGCCGCTCCACAGCATGCGGGATCCTCCCGGACCGGAGCACGAACCCGCATCCCCTGCATCGGCAGGCGGACTCCCAACCACCGCGCCACCAGGGAAGCCCAAGCACATATCTTACTGGGAGAAGGCGTCAAAGACATTTCTTCCGAAATGAGAGGAACAAGTAAGGCTTAGATGTTTTGGAAAGAAAGATACCCTGATTCAACCTTTCTGCAGATTATTTGATATGACTTAAAGCAAGAGGGACATTTTATTTCATATTCCTTGACCATCAGTCTAATGCCAAATAAAGCACAAACAAACCTGTGAGGCCACATGTTTGAGAACACTCTGACCAAGGAGACCAGTCAGAAAGCTGACAGTTCACAGGACATTCCACCATGCAGGACGTGTTCATCTGCCAGTTCTTCTCCAGGCCGAGCTGAAAGGATAGAGGTAGATCTATTTGTACTGACAGGAAGGCATGACCACAGTGCAGTGTTGAAGGAAGGAAGAAGGAAAGGCAAGATTGGAGCGGGGATGAGAGAAGAGGAGAGGAGAGGGAGAATAAGCAATATGCATAATGAAATAAAAAGATGTCTGCAGGACAAAGACCCAAACTGTTAAAAATATAAAGTGGTTCAATCCAGGAGAGTGGGAGCAAAAGGAACAGGATGAATAGAGGAGCCCATTTACTCAATATACTTATATATTGTTGAATTTTTTATATAAAAAGTGAAAAAAGGAAGATTTAATCTCCAAATTAGTTGAATTTCCCTAAAGGAGGAATAAATAGGTGGAAGCACAAATATTTTCTATTAGTTAAAAAGCAAGAATATCATCACTATACAGATATATAATTGTATTTGGGGGATATTATTTATTTTTACATGTGCATGTCAAACTGAAAAAAGAGCAATTGCCACTCAAAACCAAAAATATAATGTACTAAAATAATATAAAATAGTTTTAAAGTAAGCTACCTCTGTCAAAAGGAGGGGTGGGTCACTAGAATTTTTATTATGAATATTTTATATACATTTATTATTTTTTAAAAAAGATCTTCTCTTCCAGAACTGATCTCAGCAGCTAACTGTGGTGTAATTGTTATTTTGGCATTAGTCTCTCATCAGATAATAATGTTGTGCATTTTACTGCATTAAGTAGCATTACTTATTTAAGTATTCTACGCTTAAAATGAAGGATGAGATTTCAAACTCATCCACTGTATATTCAAACATTTAAAAAGTCAAAGGTACAAAGTGGCATTGAAATAGAAAAAATAAGACTTCTTAGGAAAGTGCAATTTTTTAAATTAGTCATCCTTGGGGATTTTCAAGACCTTTTTTATTTCTGCATGAAAGTAAGTTTGTAGTGTCTAATTTACAGAGCAGAAAATGGCAAAAGAAGGTTTTTCTGAAATGTTATGTTGCGGTTCAAGTAGAACTCTTGGCTCTAAGTTATGCACTGAGAGAGGATCAGATCGACGATTTATGTACCAGATCCCTCTGTAAACACTCTCACTATATTCTCCATCAGTAATACTTGACAAAGCTGAGTATTTGGTATGAAAACTTCTACCGTATCACTTAAATTAAAATTAAATTAAATCACTTATAATCACTGGAGATTAGAAGTTTTAAGGTGATACGATAAAAATGATGTGTTAAATTTAAGGTACCTAATAGTTTCATGGAGAAAGGTTTTGAATCACAGAATTCAACTACTACTGGCTTATTTATTTTGCTAGAGGGTTAAAAAGGATGTCTGTTTACAGATACTTTGGGTACCCAGTAGTAAGACATTTCAATTCTGTACTACTTTTTCTCTTAAATTTGTTGTAGCTTCTTTTTCTCTTCTCTCTGTATCTATCTATCTATCTATCTATCTATCTATCTATCTATCTATCTATCTATCTATCCTATCATCTATCTAATCTATCATTTATCTAAACATATATTCAGGGATAAAAGAATAGGAAAGGAGAAACCAGTTATTAGGTATCTAGTGAATTAATGTCTGAAAAACATCAAAGACAAAAGTGCTATATAAATGCTGGATGGATTTAACCCTAATTTTCCTCTTCGTTGGACAGTAATGCCATCTTTCTTTTGGGCTGTTAGAGAAACAGCAAGAGTTAGCTACTGCTGTTACACTCAATTCAGGGTTTGCACATGTATTAGTAGGTAGGCAATCTACTGTTAAAAAAGATAGCCAGCTTTTCTCAGGGCTGTTATTTAAGTCTACTGCTTTTTAGGGTGGATAAAATGGGATATGAGTTGTTTAATCCAATTCCTGTAGAGAGTAGCACTGCTCTCCCTGAATACAGGGTTTACTAAAATGTTATGATTTGAATCCCTGTCATCACAGTATTCAAACATTATAATATTTGTACATAAAAGTAAATTTATCTAGGCTCCTGGATACTTAAAATTATTTCTCAGGTTTTTACCCACATTTCACTTAAGAAATAAAAGGCCCTATTTATATCTTTGTCCTGTAGTCATAAGATATTTAAAAACTGGTCTTGTATGATTTGGGTTTAGCTTTCTAAAAGCTCTCAGAGCTATTAATAGTTATCTCATTCTGACCCAGGAGGACACTTACATGTGCATTTGCAAAAAAAGAGACATATTAACCAAGTAGAGGTAGACCACAGAAAGCTCTCCAGCCTGTATATAACTATAATAACATTCATTAATAATAATGTTATTTTTATAATGGTCACATCACTTCGATGTTATTAGTTTCAAAGCCAGACTGATTCAGGTATAAAAGTTCTGATGAAATCTAAAGCAGTAATTGACTAAGTTATGTTATAAGATGACAGAGCAATTTATTAACTCAACAATTTGTTTTCAGCACACTTGGGAGCTCTGTTCCCATGGACAGAGATACAGATAGTTAAATTAGGTCCACAAGATAATATCAAAGATATCAAATGGATTAAAATACTTCCATCTTGAGTTTTCCCTTAGGAGTTTGAATAATTTACCACGAGCTTATAATAACCCCTAGAATGTGTAGACAGACGTCATGGTCCCAAGTCTACTGAACCCTAATGAGGTTATAAGTTCCTCCTGGGTGTTACAGGTCTGTGGAGGCTGTTGCTTATCTTGGTTCATGTTTAACCCAGTGGCCTCAGATGCAGGAGGAGTCAAAATCTGTCAGGAATGTGAGTGCCCTTTTGGTCTGGAAACCAGACAAAATAATCAAAACCCAAAGTGTAGCTTCATGAATACTACCGAAGGACAACAACTATGTTTTCTCGCGTTTCCTAAGGTCATATTAGAAATGATAACATTACTTTTGTAAATTGGAGAATTAACAGTTACAATTCTCTGTACCTAAAAGACACTAATGGCAGACTCTATTCCTTTGTTTGAACTTCAAGCTCTCTCTTATCCAGACCTGAGTCTTAGACTCTCACAGCTGGGTATTAGATCCTAATATCAAAATCTGCTACCGAACCACATGTGATCGTTTTGCAACAGAGAGAATAAATGATGGCTCTTGGCAGGTGTCCCAGGCAACACAAAATTCGTATGAAATTACAAAAGATGATGAGTAGTCTGATTAAGATTTATTGCCTTTATTCACCTTGATTACTTATTGTTCCCCGAGCATTTCTTTCAGAATAGGCTAATTAGCATACCTTTGGGCTCCAAGCAGAACAAAATACAGGAAATTATGTGTAGAAATCAGTAGTGTTGGACAGTGTCTCTTTTCAAGAGAGTGTTCAGCAGCCTCTGAATAGTGCCGAAAACATCTGCTGGCAACGAGCTGCATAAAGCGCTGGTCAGGTCACTTGGCTCAGCATGAATTGAAATTATTAGGGAAGAATTTACTCGCAAAGACATAACAAAGCATCCCCTCACCTCTTCACAATATTTCAGGTTAACCGACTTGCCATCACTTCGAACACAATCCCGCATCCTCGTTTTCATGCCACTTCCACAAACTGCCTTCTCACTCAGCTGACACGTACTCCAGTCTGGAAGGAAGGGAGCATATCAGAACAGAAGGCTATGCATGAACCGGATTGCAAATGAAACTCGGATGACCTGAATCCCATATTTAATTCACAACTGCTTCCTAAGCCCCGCAATCAGTCATCCCACACGCAGAGCGTATGGGCCCCGGCTTTGAACATATCTGGAGTCAAATGGAAATGCTGGCGTTGCACATCGCTACAGGGACTATTCCTCAGGCAGATGTCTCCCTGACAATCTTGCTAGCTAGCTGTTTGGTGATACTGTAGAAATGGCTGTGGCCTGCCGATCAAATGTCATTTAAAAACTTTTCTCCTAACGAAAGTAGAAATTTACATTTCAACATTTTTGTTTAAGCAAAATAATCATAATTTTAATGGCTCGTACTTTAGGTAGTTATATCCAAATAAAACTGTCTTTCACTTACTGTCCGTACTGTACAATACTGTAAAATGTACGCTTATTTATTTCAAAATCACTTTGGCCATATTTATTTAATTCCCTTTATTATATGTCTTTTGCAAAATAATTCTTTCTTTCCAGGGTAATGTAGCATGCCCCAGAGAACTGTGATTTCATTGTGTCATGAAAGGAAACTGAAGAGAAAAACCGAAAGAAGCAAAAAGTCAATCTGACTGCTGTGTATCACTGTACAGTCTCTGGGGTTTATTTTGGTGTGAAAATTACTTGGGAAAAATTCCAGAGTAAGCTTCAGTGTTGCCCTAAGTCATACAAACCATGAAAGTCTTCTCTCCTAGAGTATATGCCTTGATGGTGTGAGATGAGGGTTTGGGAAAGAAATGGAATTTAGAATAAGCCTTTTTTCTAAAAAAACACTCATCTATCTTTTTTCACCTATACCTTTGATAATATTTATATCTCTGAAATGTTTATATTCTCTTCACGCACTTCTTGGCAAACTTAAGATTGCTGATGTCTTTACAGCAGACTAATCATGCCTGTGAACTGCCCCCACGGAAAGAACTGTTGTCCCAGTATTCACAGTGATTAAACACATTCTGAAGAAGAAAGACATCTTTCAATAAACTGATACCCATGGGAAGATATACCTTTTATGTGCACCTTCTGAAAGTGGGAGGGTGGCTTAAATAGGAACCCTTAGACTATTCTCCGTCTGCCTTAAGACCTAATGTTTGTGTGATCATTTCATTCTCTATTTTGATGTTTATGAAAAATAAGGCAGAAAAGTATTTCTTTCAGTTAATACGGAATTATTTCTGGGAGAGGAAGCAGCATGTCCAAAAGGCATGCAGATGGAGTTGAACAACACTTCCGGAAATGCTGCTGAGCTGACAGACGTGGGATTTGGCCTTTAACTCTATAAGGAGATGACTATTCACATACCTGTTACATTATAATCATAGTGGAAGCAGTTTTTGTTCAGGTTACAGGGTTCCTTCTCAACAGCATCAGGGCAGGCTCTTCCTTCATCAGCGGGTTGTCTGATGGGATCAGCTGACCTTTGCCGGAAACTGCTTTGATTGCAAGGCTGACAGAGAATAATATAACTCCTCAGAAAGGTGAATACTCAGCCACACAAGAGCTAATGTATTAGGGAGAGCACTGGAGCAAGAGCTAGAACCTTTGGGACACTGGCTAACTTAAACAATCTCATAACACCTCGGTTTCTTCATTTATAAAATCAAGGTGTTGGATGAGTTTCTGATGTTCCAGCTAGCTCTAAGATGCTGGGAACAGGGAATGTTGTCTGCCATTCCAGTACACAAAGAATGTTGCCTGCTGTCTCAGTTTTGCAATGATCAAGGCACCAGCCACTGCAGCTGCTGCAGGTGATGTGCCCTGAGCAAAACAGGATGGAGGAAAAGAGGTAGCATTCTGTGCTTTGGATACTGACCCAAGATAGTTAAGATACATGTCTAAGGAATGATTTCAATGAGCCCAGATTCTTGCATCTTCCTATACACAGGAAAGCACTAAAGTCATTAACTAGAGATGTCTGTTTTAGTGATTAGCAGTAATCTTTTGATGTCTGACTGTACGTTCTTTCCCAGGAAAAAACTCCTGTTTATCCTGGCTCCTCCTTTACCTTTTCAGAGCAGTTCCTCAGAGCTATCTAAAAGGTTGTCTCCCAGGCTATAATCCTCAGTAAGATCCCCGAATAAAGCTTAACTCGCAACTTTTAAGCTGTGTGTGTTTCTTCAGTCGACAATACTTAAGAGATGTGTCTAACCTGAAAAGATATCTGCACCCCCTTGTTTATTGCAGCACTATTTACAATAGCCAGGATATGGAAAAAACCGAAGTGTCCATCAATGGATGAATGGCTAAATAAGTTGTAGTATAATTATACAGTGGAATATTATTCAGCCATAAAAAATGAGGATTTCTACAATTTGTGACAACATGGATAGACCCTGAAGGCATTACGCTAAGTGAAATGTCAGACAGAGATAAACAAATACTGTATGATCTCACTTATATGTGCAATCTAAAAAACAAAAGAAAAAACAAAACTCTTAGAAAAAGAGATCAGACTTACAGTTACCAGAAGTGGGGGGAGGAGAGAAGGGAGAATTGGAGGAAAGTGGTCAAAAGGTACACATTTCCAGTTATAAGATAATAAGTAGTAGGAATGTAATGTACAACATGATGAGTGTAGCTAACATTGCTGTATGCTATACAGGAAAGTTGTTAAGAGACTAAATCTTAACAGTTCTCATCACAAGCAGAAAATTCTTTTCCTTTATTCTTTTCTTCTTTCTTTTCATCATACCTGTTTGAGAAGATGGATGCTACTGAACCTACTGTGGTAATCATTTCACAATATATATAGATCAAACCATCATGCTATATGCCTTAAACATACAATGATGTCTGTCAATTATTTCTCAGTAAAACTGGGAGAAGAAGAGCCTATGTGTCGAATATTAATAGATACATCACATCATCCACACAAACACATACATATGGTCATATTAATTACTGTAGAATACTAATAACTAATACTAATAATACTAATACTAATAACTACTAATAACTAATACAGAAATTATAATCTATCTATTTATCTAATATAGTTGACAGGACCTGAAAAATGGTTTTAAGGCTGACCTTTAAATAACTAGTCATAGACAACCTTTATTTTCCTAATGTGCACACATATATGCACACAAACACAACTTAGCACGAATTAAAAAGACTGGTTGCCATTCTCCTACTGGTACAGTCTTGTTTTGAAAACATTTGGTTACTAAGATCAGAAACAGTAACTTCAAATCTGATCCTATGGAATTAAATAGAATTGGAAATCATTTGCATATGCTTGTGAAACAGCTGATTCTTTTTTTTTTTTTTTTTTTCCGGTTCGCGGGCCCCTCACTGTTGTGGCCTCTCCCATTGCAGAGCACAGGCTCCGGACGTGCAGGCTCAGCGGCCATGGCTCACCGGCCCAGCCGCTCCACGGCATGTGGGATCCTCCCGGACCGGGGCACGAACCCTTGTTCCCTGCATCGGCAGGTGGACTCTCAACCACAGCGCCACCAGGGAAGCCCGAAACAGATGATGCTTAATTGCGATTTAACCTGTATCCAAGTCAACTGCCAGCCCTGTTTTGCTCCTGCTATATCAGTTGGCTGCTAATCAGCATCTTTAATAATGTTAACACTGAAATAGAAAATTAATTTCTCCTTGAAAACATGTATCTGTCCCATATTATATTTCAGCAAATTAATTCCACATTAGATGTATCTTTTCCATGATTTGATGCCATTCTGAAGTGTGCAGCTTTACAAAGGTACACAAGGGTAAGCCAAATTTCCCACATCATCAGCCAGTTCTGTTTCAAGTGACTCTCCTCCCAGGGTCCCATGGAAGAGGCCCTACGGGCTGCTGAAATCTAGAAGCTTTGTGTGACTGGAAACTCTCAGCTGGCTTTCCAGGCCCAAAGAGACTCAAGAGTCAGTGTGTGGAAACAGATTCACTGATGCACAGCTTTCTTCTTTCTACTCCCTTTCTTACCAGGATCTTCTGCGTTTTAGTGTCAGTACTCCTGCTGCCATACCCCTACCGTGTGAAAGATTATTCCTACAATTTTAAATGGATTGGGCAAAAAGCAAGGGATGATAATAACCTGACACCATTAAAATATTTTTACTAGATTTTCATTCTTTTTCCCTTTACCTGGAGGGAATCATTATCACCACTGCAGTTTTTAACATGCTGTGAATTCATAAGCAAATGTAAAGGCATTTTGGGACTTCCCTGGTGGTGCAGTGGTTAAGAATCCGCCTGCCAATGTAGGGGACACGGGTTCAATCCCTGGTCTGGGAAGATCCCACATGCCGCGGAGCGTCTAAGCCCTTATGCCACAACTATTGAGCCTGCGCTCCAGATCCCACGAGCCACAACTATTGAAGCCTGTGCTGGGTTTAGGAGGATGGTGGAGGAGCATAAAGCTTGCAAGAGGTTGAGCTGTTTCAGTGTGAGTCCAAACATTGCTGATTTTAAATGGCACAGTCATAAGAATGAAGTAGCCAAAAATACGCCTTGCTTTGGTAACTAATTTAGTAACTAATTTAGTAACCAAGCTATTATTTTCTTAATAATATTTTTAAAGCTTTAGTGGTAAGGAATTAAGCAAATTCTACATTAATAAATGGTTAATTGTCTCACCAAAGTGCATCGGGTCCACGGACCCCATTCAGTTATCACACAATCCTCGGGACATGGTAATTTGCACTCTCTAGAGCCCAGAGGCATCTCTTCTGGGTCACAGAGGTAATCCTCTACATGGTCAGAAGGGCCATCCGCCGTGTTCTGCATGCATCTAGAAGAAAACATACCTATCAGTGAAGGAACTAGGACAACTGAACAATGGCCAACCCGTAAGGTACAAGGTTTTTCATAAGACATCACCATGGAGATGGGGGATGGGAAGCTTTGCATTTAATGAATAAAATTCTCCAAACATAAAGACGTAAAAGGATCTCTGCCTCCCATACCTAGTTGTATAGCTAATGATTTAAAAATCTATGCTTGCATGTATCATAATCTTTTAAAGTTATAGCCACTGTGTATACACTCTGTGTGCATAAACTATGTGTCTTCCTCTTAAAGGAGAGGGTCATTTACACCCATATATGATGCAGAAACTAATGAGTTCACCGAAGATATTCATAGATGGGTTACAATTTTGGAATATAATGCATGTTTTTCTTCTGAGGAAAATGGTGAATTCCATGGAGAAGGCAGATTCATATATGATGGAAGACAAGGCACACTGAAATCTCCTAGGGAGAGATTTCAGTAAGTGGTTTTGAGAAAGTAACTGATGGCATTTATCAAGTTGTTTTGTCATTTCAAAAGTAATTTTCGCTTCCCATCTGCTGATAACCTTAAAAGAAAGGCAGAAGTGAAGAGACAATCATAAGAATAATAGCACAAATTCTCTAAACGTGGTTGTTGGGATCTTCCTATATCTTGACCCTTTTTATTCTTAGTTTTCCTTTTAACAGAACAAATTCAAACATTTTATTACATTTCATTCTATTGTAAGCAGTCATAAAGGGCTCCTTAGTCATCTCTTGGGAATCTAATTAATGTGGCTAGTACCAGACTTAACTTTTACTGTAGTTAATAATCTCTCAAGGCACTTTTCGAATAGAAGAGAAAAACTTTATCCCTCATTTGTAACTCAGAGAAGGTCAACCAAATTAATAGGTTTGGGAAGAGAACTGCACTGCAGGAGATGAAAAGGAAGGCTTGAGCTCTTAAGCCTCTCAAACCCACTGCAATGTTTTAAACTGTTGGTTGCATTACATTACCAATTATATCTGGAATGTCAACTTTTCTCAGGGATTTACAATCCGTAGGGACATTGCATCTTCACAAATTTCTGCAGAATCACGTTTCTATACAGCGCTGCTAATTTTAAGAGAAATGTGGTTTTCCTGTGGAACGCATTCAAAGACTGGAAAACTAAGCTGTTGGTTATGTCTTAACTGGGTTTGTAAGCTGGAAAAATATCCACACAAATACCCACCTCTGCATTTTTTTTGATACTGAATAAATATATAAAAGGTAATCACAAAAATATGCAAATGTAGACAGACATTTATATAGTTTCATTGTTGAAGGAAAAAAATAAATTATAAATTTCTCTGGGAGAATTTTAGTTTCCCAGGAAAAAAGTTCTAGCTTCAGTGGCATTTTAAAAATGTTCTGTTGACAGCAGCTATGAGAGGACGGAGCAGACGGGACAGTTCAATCTCCAAAGTTGGATTTGCTAAGAAAAGATTACATTAATGTGAGGCCCTGACATGATGTACAAGGATTAACTTGCAAAATTACCTACTGATTCAAAGTTAAGGACAGATGTTCAATACTCTATTAAGTAGTTATGTGCATAAAACTTTGTTTTCAAAGGTATTTCTTTTCCTTCGATTTTTACTATACAGGTAATAGATTCATTTTAGGAAAATCACAAGAAATAATACAAATTCACTACATTCTATCAGAGATTACCACTCTTAACAGACTACTATATTTAAACATATATTTTCATTTCATTAAACAGGAGCAAACTTCACCTACTATCTGTACCATTTAGGAAAAACAACAATACATTATAAAAATCTTTTTGTGTTATTAACTGTGTTTCTAAGACATAATTTTTAATGATTACATTTGAATTCCATCTTTTGAATGTGCCACAATTGCTAAAAACCCTTCTTGTTGACATTCAGATTATGTTTTATTTATTTGAGTTAGTATTAATGATACTTTTATCACGGCAGAATAGAATAAATATTTGGATCAAGTCTTGAGTCCAAAGGGAAGCACTTTAAGTTCATTTGCTTTCTTCAAATTCCTGGCCTTTTCTCCTTTCCATAGGAGAAGGGATTATGCTGTGAAAATACTGAACTATTTGAGAAAACAACCACCAAGTTGGAGGCCAAGGGTGGGCCCAGATGCCCACCACAGTTGTAGCAATAAGGGGGTGCATTGCCTGCAGAAAATTCAAAAGCAACAATAGAAATAACCAAATCTGTTTGGTTTTTATTATCATCATGTGCTGGCAATTCTACAAAAATGTTAGTGAAAAAATATTCCTTCCCAGCAGGGCAAACCACTACTATTACTCAGTCTTTGATGTCACACCATCCTAAAAGAGAAAGAATGAGATATTTTGAAACCTGCCCTCTTATAGACTCTTCTGTCCTGAAATGTCACCCAATGCTTGCATCTAACAGGACATTTGACCTTAATTAGCAGAGGGTAAGGTTTGGGAGGTATACTACTGAATAAAGAAAGAAACATTATTACACAATCAGAAATTCCAATCAATACTGATCTTCTATTTTCTCTGTTTGCATTAAAAATGTTTACTGGAAAAATAAGTTGCCTAGAAGAGTTACTGTGTTTAAGATGTGTTTGGAAATGTTGAGAATACCTATTCACAAAGCAAAAAGCAGCAACATATACACAGCCGAAGGGAAAGCCGAAAGAAGTTCATTATTATAATTTTTTTAATAACAAAAAACACAACCTGATCAAATTTTTAATATAAGAAAAATATTTTTATATTTGAAAGAGAAATTTTAAATTTGGCAGAAGATTGGTAGAAAACAGAATCTCTGTCTTTTTCTTCCCTGTTTCCCTATTAACTCATTACCTCCACCCCACCTCATCCACCTTTAAAAGTTACTCCGTAAAATAACTTGAGAGTTCAGATGGGCTTTTGAAAAAAGAGATAGAGACTATTTTTACTGGAAGAAATGTTTTACATAGTGTGCCAAGGTTTTATGATATAAACGTTAACTTGTTCTACTTTCCTACTGAAACAGATTAAGAAATAGGAATCTTAAATTCATGAAAAATTATGAGTGAGAATGGGATTCTTCACAACAGTTGTTGTCAGGTTTTGGATGTTTTTATGTTTTTCTTTACTGTGTGTCACTCAGCAGAGCTAGAAGAAACTGGTTGTAGTTAAAGAGTGACAAGAGACTTGAGTTTGAATGCAACTGTCACTTTACTAGGTGTGTGCTCTCAGCACACTACTTAGTAAGTACTTCTGAATCTACTCTGTAAAGTGGAGATAATAAAGCCTCATATACTTGTTTCCCAGGTTTGAGACCCTTAAGGATCATATGTAGATGGTGTAGGGATAAGTTAATGAGTTAATTTAATTGTATTACAATTATTACAATAATTTAATTGTATTAGGTTTTAGGGAAGTTCTGTGAATATGACAGGGTCTCAGTTTGGAGAAACAGGATTTAATAAAGGGGACAGACATGTAGATGGATCTTTCAAAACAGTGAGGGGTATGTGGGGTATTATAGAACAAGGCTGCTCAGTAGAGCTTTCTATGACAATGTAAATACTGTGCTGTCTCACAGAATTGCCACTAGCCACCTCTGGCTCTCGAGCACTTAGAATGTGTCTAGTGTGACTGAGGAAATGCATTTTATTTAATTTTAATAGATTTAAAGTGAAATAGTCACACGTGGCTAGTGGCTGCCCTACCGGACAGTGTGGTTCAGAAAACAAATGAGAGGCACTAGCCAGCAGGGAGGTTTAGGGAAGGCTTCCTAGAGCAGATGAGAGTATTCAAAAGATAGCCAGTTCGATACAAAGGATAAAGAGTTTACAAAAGATTATCACTAAGATACAGTTAGAAATATATTTGACCTTTAAGGAAGAAGTTACTGGGGTTGGAAAATCTGCACTCATTCACCTCACATTCAATATGCAGCCCTTTCCCTGCAAGAGTACCTTGAAGCAAAGCTTCCTAAAATCAGAAGGCAGAGGATGATACACTGCTGCTGGAAGCAGATCCCTTTAGAGCTTTCTACGAACACAGACTCCATAAAAATAAAATTGAAGACAATTTCATTCAGGAGATTGGGAGGAGGGCAAGCTCATGTTGGCACATGAGAAATCGGGAGGTGGCTGTGCCTTTGCTTCTCTGTGTAACTAGGCTTGGCCTTACCTCACTTTTCGGGTTTGCACGCCCTCTCCACAGTTGTCCCGCATGTTCACAAAGGTCACCTTGCAGATGCTCCATGGCTCTGTAACCCATACGTACTGGCTGCAGTCACTGTGGCAAGGGACGACCTCATACACCTGAAACACACACGGTTCTCAATGACCTCACCTCATGGAACCCCATGAGGTAAGTAGAAACACTTCATATCACAGTTATCATGATATTCTTGTTTAGCTACTCTGAAGCCTTTCCTTTACTGTTCATTATTCTAAAACAGGAATATAGAGGATCTCTTGAGAGTTCTAGCAGTGAAGGGTACGGCTGTGTTGTATTGTGCTGCTCCTCTATCACATTGCAGCTGGAGATTGGACCTCATGGACCACATCAGACACATTCCATACTTTCCTAGACTGACCCTTACCACATAGCATTGTAATTTCCTGGGCCATATGTCCTGTTCACAGTTTCATTTGTCTT
The DNA here is from genome assembly GCF_949774975.1 of Lagenorhynchus albirostris. Classification (NCBI taxonomy): domain Eukaryota; kingdom Metazoa; phylum Chordata; class Mammalia; order Artiodactyla; family Delphinidae; genus Lagenorhynchus; species Lagenorhynchus albirostris. The sequence continues at coordinate 64,207,985 of NC_083102.1, forward strand.
CAGTACTTAGCCCAGGATGCTTGCTCATATATCAGGCATTCTATAGAGATTTGTTGAGTAAGATGAATAAATGAATAAAAGAATTAATGAATTAAGTAAGCATATAAAAGTAGCTGTTTTCAAATAAGTTTAATTTGGCCTGTTTTCCAAATAAGTATGTATACCAATAAGAATTTTGTGTGTGTGTTCCATATATGAAACTAAATTAGAAGATAAATAATATGAAATAAAGCTATCTTAAAACTAACTAAACCTTGGAAGCAAGGTCTGAAATTGGTCTCATATTACACAGGTACAAAGCGGTGAGGGCCACATAAAACAAAGCAAATTGTCTCTGCTCTGGTGCCCAGAAAGGCTTGCAGCCCCAGGTCTGGGGTGGTGTGCTTGGCTGTTTCAGGATTTTTAGCACAATGAACCAATTATGCTCTTTTCTCAATGAGAAAGAAGAATGACTAAATAAATGAAAAAAAGGACCATAATCCACTGCAACAGAGCTGACTCAACCATTAAAGAAAAATGTCTCTCTTAAAATCCTTTCAAAGTCTATGATAACTCTTATTTCCTATTTTACATACACACACACACAAACTACATGAATATTTCATATAACTATTTAATTCCAGAAAATATAAATAGTCCTCTGGAGCCATTCTTTCGTGCAAATTTTAGTTTTACTAAACATCCAAGTAAAGTGAATAAAGTGGACCTATTCCACATAGGAATAAAAAGTGTGTACTGTTGGAGTGAGAATCTGTAATTACTGTCATAAGTTATCACCTTCACGTTGGGTGCTGTATTAAAATAGGACTAAATACTATTTTAGTATTTAGTAAAATATTACCCTACAAGTTGTGGAGAAGGGAACAACTGAAGGGAAAATGCCACCTTTCCTAATCCTTTGATGGCTTTCATTTTAATCTACACTGGAGTGAATACAAATCAGTTCAGAGCCACCTCCTGCTACCGCTTTGAGCCCACCTGCACCTCTGCCTCTCCGAGAAGCATGCGACCATTAACAGGAGGGGTCATTGCCTTTTCAAGGGTGGTGAATTATGCTTGCTCTCCACTATCCCTGTACCTTAGGCCCTGATAGTGAAATGAGAAAACACATGTAATATGCTAGGAAAACAAAGGGAATAGCTGCAGAAGAAAAATTTTATGGAAAACATGTTTTCCCCTATAAAAGATAAGAGAAATAGCAGGAAAAGAAATACATTCTCTGATGTCAGGAGTAAAATGAAAACAAACAGCACTCTATTATGAACGATGAGGTTTAAAAGTTCTTACCTGGGCCTGGAGTAGTGTTCACCAGGAATGAAGAAAAGAGAGAGAAACAAAGATAAATTAAACAAAGATAAGTATATTTGATGAGAAGAACTCATGTTCTAAGTTTCAAATATTACCCATATATAAAAGGTGGGGTTTTTTTTGGTAAATGATTAGAACATCTTTCTTAGACCTTAAAAGAGAAAATCCAATTCCTTATTACTGTTTAAAATTAAGATACACAAATGAGTACTGCAAACAGCAAGTTAAGGAAAGGATTTGATGGGCAGGATGAAGAAATCAAACTGAGTAGACATCAAAATACGTATCATGGGGAATCAATATATGACTGCAAATATCTTGTGGTTCAAATTGTGAGTGGACTATCTATAGATTGACTGACTGACTGATATATTGATTTTAACGCAAAGTACGACTTAATTACTGAGGAACGTATAACTGCAGTAAAAATCTATATGATTTACAGTTTTCAACACTTACACAAACCTTTGCATATTCTTTACTTTCCTAACATTTTACTAACAAATAAATCCCTAGAAGTTTCTATTTTTTAATGTAGAACATTTGTGCTCAAAGTCAAAGATTCAGGAATCTATTATTTCTTGTTTTAGCTTTGATTTTTCCATTGTTGATGTCTCAATATACCACCAGTAGGCTGATAACAAATACTCAGATGTCCTTATCATACTCTGCATTAGATTATATCAGAGTGACAGAGAAACGGCTTAGGTTGAAGAGTTTTTAAGCAAGGACAACTTGGTACAACCAATTTGAACTTCTTCAAATTCACTATTTAAAAAATGCTAAGGCAAACATAGCTCATTTTAATTTTAAAATCTGGCTGTTCACGTACACACTAAAGGTATGAAAATGTGTAGAATTTATTTGAATCATGGATAAAAATTTATTAAAATTTAAATTTACTATTGGAAATTCAAGATTTCAAAACTTGCAGAATAATATTCTTTTGTATTATAAACATTACATTTCCATTATTCTGTTTAATCGGGGTCATGCATTTTCTTCTTTGGAAATATTCATTAGGACAGAGAAACTCGATTACCAGTAGATGGCAGCAGTGCAGTATATTATTCACCTTCAGTTGTATTTAAGGGCAAGTTCAGCAATTTTTCTTTGGGGGGAAAAATCAACATTCTTTTGGCGTCCTTTCTATGCAATTTAATTCTCCACTTTCTTGGCCCTTAATCGATTTATTCAAAAGTTATTTTTATTTTCTCTATAATTTACTTTTATTGTGATGAACAAATTTAGATTAATTTGGGAAGGCAAACGTATGGGTAAGCAGTGTGTTTGGGGATTAGAAAATCTATGTGTGTATGAGACATACCTACATATTTCAGGTTAGTTCATACATATGAATTGGTTCATTTGTGACTTAAATTTAAACATACATCTTAATACCTACACATATTGTGTGAAATTCACTCTTTGTTAATTCACATGTAGGCCAAACATGGCAATAACTGTCTGATGAATCTTATATTACATTAAACTAGTCACAATTCTCCCCATTGGACATTTTATTTCCAATGGAACATGAGTAACAGCTATGAACTGCCGCTAACAAGGTGTGTATCCGAAGTCAAAGATCCACATAAGACTGAAAAGGCCAATCACCAAACTGATAGATTAACATACGGTTACTTTGATGCCATTTTTATATTTCTTTTTTCTTTTTTTAAAATGTATTTATTTTATTTATATATGTTTATTTTTGGTTGCGTTGGGTCTTTGTTGCTGTGCGTGGGCTTTCTCTAGCCGCAGTGAGCGGGGGCTACTCTTCGTTGCGGCGCAAGGGCTTCTCATTGCGGTGACTTCTCTTGTTGCAGAGCGTGGAATCTAGGTGCACTGGCTTCAGTAGTTGTGGCATGCGGGCTCAGTAGTTGTGGCTTGCGGACTCTAGAGCATAGGCTCAGTAGTTGTGGCGCATGGGCTTAGTTGCTCCACGGCATGTGGGATCTTCCTGGACCAAGGCTCGAACCCGTGTCCCCTGCATTGGCAGGCGGATTCTTAAGCACTGCGCCACCAGGAAGTCCAGTATATTTCTTTTTTCTTACCATATTTCATATTGATCAAACTTTAGTAAATGTACAGAATATATTTCCCAATTTTAGACCCAAACCCATACACTTTCTTTGATTTTAATTTATGTACTTGGTAACTGAGATGTCTTTTCTGAGAGTCTAGCGGATCTATCAGAAAAAGACAATCTTGCTCTCAGTGCACAAATTATTGTATAATAACAGATTAAATATCTTAACAGTATTTCAAAAGTAGATTTCATTTTTATTTCCATTGAATTATATTAATATGCATATACATATAATACAATGCACTAAATAAATCTCTTGAGAATACAGAGATCATCTATCTGATTTGGGATTTTAATAATTTACTCAGGCATTCTAAAGATAAAGTGGGTCAAATTTCTTATTCAGGGTCTATTATTTATTCTTCTCTATTTTGGATTAAAAAAAGATTATCGTGCACCTAGAAAATATTTTACAATATTCCCAATGGTAGAAAATACCTGGTTGACATGGTCCAGTTTCGGGCATGGTCTTCCTCCATTATAGGGTTTTTCACGCAGCCATTTAGACCGAACCTTCACGCCACTCCCACAGGACTTGCTGCAGCGTGACCAATTGGACCACTCACTGAGCTTGCAGTCTGAGGGGCAGGGGATGATGCAGGCCTCTTCAATGTAACCTGAGTGGAGGAAAATGAGACAAGAGCCATCTCGTCCACATGTCACTTGCCTATTACTACCCACCATTCTAGCTCATTTAGAAGGTCCAAGTTTGACTTGACAGCAACATGCAAATGCAGAGATGTCTCTGTCGTTAGGGACTCAAATTAAATTCTGCAGGAAAATAACACATACATACAGTCACTCTGTTAAAATAACAGCTGAGCAGCTGTCATATGATCTGCTTAGGATTCATGCTCACCATATTTCAACATTTCTGACTTCCTGACAGCTCGTGTTTAATTGACAATAACCTGTCTGCTGCCATATCATTCTCATGTGGCCAGACTGATACATTAAAAAAATTTTAACAGTTTTCTGTAAAATCCTATCTGTTAATGTCACACAAGTTCAAGTGGCTGAGTCCATGCAACATTCTTCCTCAAGAAGAAAGCCAGACCCTCTCAACCAATATTCAGAAGGAACCATTTAACTTAGCACCTTATGGTTCCCCTTCATTGAAAATCAAGTCTGAGGAAGAAAAATGAAGGATGTTAAATAAACAATGCCTCATATTTTTATAGTGCTGTCAATTTCAAAGCACCTTCATACCTTGTATTCATTTGATTCTCTTGCAGATATTATAAACGTATTGGGCATGTACTGATGCTCTACTGGACAGATAAGAAAACAAATACAGAGAGATAACTGACAAGTGCAAGGTCACACAGTAAGAGATAGGGATAGGATTTCTGAGGTCTAGTCTAGTACTCATTCCATCAAATCTCACAATTAACTTAAGAGTCTACAGATTTAGAGAAATGGGAGCATTTTCCTTGACATTTCCTTGACATTGGCATTCCTTGACATTCCTTGACATTGGCATTTCACAGTATCAGTTTATCACTATTGTTCTCAAGGTAAGTAAGTGGAAAGAGCAAAATTCCTCTGGTCAAGAGTCGAATGTTGTCGTCTGTCATACTATGGGGAGTGGTTGTTCTTGAAACAAGAAAACACTCTGCTCTTACCATTTTACATCAACATCGAAGATTCGATTTTGAAAATCATTATAATGTAAACAACTTATACTAGGAACTCTAGGTAGATTTTTTAAAATTTTATTGAGACACAATTTATACACTATAAAAATCAGCTCACGTTCTGGTCTTTAATAGAGTCTGAGTTATGCAACCATGACCACCATCTAGTTTCAGAACATTTTCATTACCACAGAAAGAAACCCTATACCTATTAGCAGTCATTTCCCATTTTCCCCTCCCTGGCAACCACTAATCTACTTTATATCTCTAAGAATTCACCTATTGTTAACAATTTATAAAATGAAATCAAATATTATGTTTTATGATTGGCTTCTTTCATTTAATGTAATGTTTTCTGGATTTTTCTATGGTATAGCATGTGTTAGTACTTCATTCCTTTTTATTGACCAAATAGCATTCCATTGTATAGATATATCATATTTTTTTATCCTTTCATCAGCTGATGGACATTTTAGTTGTTTCCACATTTTGTATATTATGAATAATGCTGTGAATATTTGTGTACAAGTCTCTGTATGGACAAGCTTTCAATTCTCTTGGGTATATATCTTGGAGTGTATTTAACTTTTGGTAGAAGTACCAAACCGTTTTCCAAAGTGACTGTGCCGTTTTACGATTACACTAGCAAGGTATGAGTGTTCCAATTCCTACGCTTGTCAAAACTTATTATGTCTTTTTTATTTTAGTGTCCTTTGAAGAAAAAAAGTTTCAAATGTTAATGAATTCCAATTTATCTATTTTTACTTCGGTTGCTTGTGCTTTGATGTCCTATCTAGGAAACCATTATCTAATCCAAGGACATAAAGATTTACACCCATTTTTTTCTTCTAAGAGTTTTATAGTTTTAGTTCTTATATTTAAGTATATGCTTCATTCTGAGTTATTTTTGTATATGTTAAAACATAGGCAGTCCAATTTCATTCCTTTGTATGTGATTCCCAAGTTACCCCAGGCCCATTTGTGGAAAATACTATTTTTTCTACAGTGAATTGTTTTTGTACCCTTGTTGATAATCAGTTGACTATAAATGTAAGGGTTTATATCTGGTTTCTAACTATCACTCCACTGATCTCTATACCAGCACCACACTGTCTTGATTACTGTCACTTTGTAGTACGTTTTGAAATCAGGAAGTCTGAGTCCTCCTTTGTTCTTTTTCTTCCAAGAAAGTTTTGGGTCCCTTACATTTCCACATATATCTTTGAATCAGCTTGTCAATTTTTGCCCCAAATGGCAGATTTTGATAGGAATTGTGTTGAACAGTTTGATCAATTTGGGAGTATTGCTATCTTAACAATCCAGGTACATGGAATTTCTTTCCATTTATTTAGGTATTCTTTAATTTCTTTCAGTGATGTTTTGTAGTGTTTAGTGTATGTCTTGCACTTCTTTTCTTAAACTTATTCCTAAGTATTTTATTCTTTTTATTCTAGACAGATTTAAAAGAGAGCCAACAAATACTGATTTCTTTTATTACAGTGAAATAAGACCACCTAAAAACCAGTATGACAGATCTAATCTATAAGCTTGTGCCCAAAGTGTCCTGACTTGATACAGTGTTAAAAAGCTAGCCAACTTACTACATAGTATATCCTAGCCTTGCTTTATAAATTACCTGGAACACATGTTAAAAGTACAGGTTTCTGGCAACCCCAGACATTACAATACAGTTCCTTTGGGATAGTGCCTGATTTTTGGAAATTAATATATTTTCTTGTGTTTATTCATCACTCCCTCTCTTTTTAATTGAAAATTTTCTTATTAAGTTAATTGTAGACACATATATTTGTAAGACATAATATAGAAGAGGTCCCCTGCATACTTTCCCCAGTTTCCTACAATGGTAACTAAAGTATAATTTCAACCCAGATACTGAGATTGATACAATCCATTGAGTTTATTCAAGTTTCACCAGTTTTACTTGTACTTATTCGTGTGTGTGTGTGTGTGTGTGTGTGTGTGTGTGTGTGTGTGTACAGGACTGAAATTAAGGAACTCTGTTGTAAGACACAGGAAGAATCAGCAAAATCTGGGTGAGAAGTAGTTTTGTGGTATATTTCTCTCTATATTATCTTCTATATTTTTGTCAAATATACACATCATCTGTTTTAAACTTATTGTAGTCTTGATACACAAAAGTGTATCTTTCAAAAGTATAAAGTTCACTGAACACATGCATGAAACCCACACTACTCCAGAACCCTCTTTTGTGTTGCCTTCCAATCACTACCTCTTCTCACATGGGCAACTACTACCCTGATTTCTTACAATCTAGAACTGTTTTACTTTAAAAAAATTTATGTAAATGGAATCATACAGCACATACCCATGTGTGCTAGCCTTCTTTCACCCTACGTTGTGATGTGAGATTCATCCATAATGTTGCATGCTGTTGAAGATTATTCATTCTAATTAATGTATAGTACTCTACTGTGTGACTATATTATGGTTTTTTAATTCATTCTATTGTTTGTGAGCATTTGGGTATTTTTCAATGGCAAGCTATTATCAACTGTACTGCTATGAACATTCTAGAACATGTCTCTTGGTGAACATACATATGCATTTCTGTTAGGCATATTCCTAGGAGTGAATTTGATGCCTCAGGGGATACGCATATTATATCAGCAAATTGTAAGTATAAAAGAAAACTTTTTAAAAGATGGGATCATGAATTTGGTATGAAGAGCAGGATGCAATGAAAGAATGCTCAAAAGTGGGAATTAGTCTCAGAGAATCTTCAAGGGGGCAGATGTGTCAGCCGGGGCTTTGCCAGCTGTGAGATACTGAAGACAGAAAGAAGATGTTAATGTTGAGTTTTGAATGTACTTCTGATATTGAAGAAGACTTTTGGAGTATTGATAATAATCAGAGGGAAGTCCAACAGAGAACTGAAAAAGTACTTTACAATAGTGTTTACCAAAATTTTGAAAAGCATAACTGTTCTTCAAACAGATTACCATGACCTACTTAAAGCTCAAACTTTGACTTTAAGTATGGTTTGAGGTGGGAAAACAAGCCCAGCTCACTATCTTGAGTTAAAATATGGAGAAAAACATTCTCCTTTTCAATCAACACAGCCAGTAAATAAATCTATAAAGTGTCCGATACTTAAAAATGTAAGTCCTGATAGGGCCAGTAATAATTTGTGTTTCATAGGAATAGTTTAAGAAATAGAATCAAACTGTACAAATGTGTAAAGTCACTTCCCAATGAATGCCATCTGTAACCAGATTATTTAATGTTTGTAAAAGACAATGAATTAAGAAGAAATCCCAACTATTTCCATATATTATCAATAGCTTAGTTAAAGGACACTAGTATTTCGAAGGTAATAAATTATTGAAATATTTCTAGAATTGCATTTTCCACCTTGCTAAAGATCAAAATGACTGCAAAAGTAAACCTCTAACCTTTTTGTTATTCAGTAATTATAGTTGAAAATAGAATCACATGAGTTTTCATGTCACTACTTCAGAGTAACAGATAAATGGAAATTCTTTCTTTCCATTTTATCTGTTGAAGTATTATGGCATTGGTGAAATATGTCATGTCTGACTTTAGTCTGATTCACACTGTATTTTCAAGTAAGCAGATATAAAATTTTTATGTTGGATCTTCCAATAGAGTATTCCAGAGGACGTCTCTCAAATAAAACTAAATCTATTAAATTGTTGAAAGATACAAATTAGGCACTGAGATAAAGACAAAACTGCAAAAGAGTATAATGCTTAGCATTCCATTTTAATCTTCTAGTGTGTAACAACATTCAATAATTGCCTGTCATGTTTATCTAGTACAATTAAAACCCTTAATGCTACTAGTGAACTGCTAGATAAGCATTCCCCTGTCTGCTCTGCTAAGATCATTTGTGAGGGCAATTAACGCCAAACAATCATGGGGGATAGAAGACAGAAGCATTTGAAGCGTTTTAAGGCTAAATAAACTGCTGGCATCATGTAGCAATTTATGGCTCCTGAGGAATGCTGGAATAAAATAAACGACTTCACAATTAGGGTGTTAAAACTTTAGTAGCAGGCTTCCCTGGTGGCGCAGTGGTTGAGAGTCCGCCTGCCGATGCAGGGGATACGGGTTCGTGCCCCGGTCCGGGAGGATCCCACATGCCGCGGAGCGGCTGGGCCCGTGAGCCATGGCCGCTGAGCCTGCGCGTCCGGAGCCTGTGCTCCGCAACAGGAGAGGCCACAACAGTGAGAGGACCGCGTACCGCAAAAAAAAAAAAAAAAAAAAAAAAACCTTTAGTAGCTCAATACTGAACCTGACACATGGAAAAATCAAACTCGTGGCTTCTGATTGTATTTTTTGTATCTATATCTATTCTGATGGCTGCTTTCAGGTTGAAATGAATACAGAACACTAGCAGGCTTTATGTGGCAACCAGAGGACTTACTGCCTTTGACATATATCCAGTCAGCTCATTCATTTGAATTATAAATGTGCAGATAAAGTAGCTTTCAGCAACCCTCACGATTACTATATTGTGCTGTAGAAAGGTGCACTGTTGATAGATTAAAGAATTCATTTTGAAAGCACGTGGAAAATATTGGTTGGTTCTGATTTACAGCTGTGTGAATGAGCAACGCTGGTACTCTATCTGAAACATCTAGATTAATCTCAAGAGAGACCTGAAAAATCTCTCCTACTTAAATGTGTGTTATATGCACATGACTGCAATCGTGAATGGGAACACTTAGCTAGAACTTTATCTACTGTGGTCCCTGTGGATTTGAAAATACTGAAAAATATCATTTAAAAATATTTTCAAAATGAACAGAATATTCTTTTGTATATATATTAAGAACTGATAACTTGAAAAGCTGCTGAAACTAAACTACTCTGTATATATCCAAACTCCTATAATCGACTGTTCTACCCCGATTCTTATATTCAATGTATGAAAAGTTATGAATCAACACTGGGCAATCAAAATTTTCATAGTGAAGTGTTCAGGTAAATTTATGTAACCGCAATGAAATGCTATTTCATTTATATTTATTTGTTTTATATATATATGAAGGCATATCTCTTCATATCTGCGAAATACAGATTTTCTCAGAACATTTCAACATTGTTTTTTTTTAATAATTTTATTTATTTTTTTTACTTTTGGCTGCATTGGGTCTTCATTGCTGCATGCAGGCTTTCTCCAGTTGTGGTGAGCGGGGGCTGTTCTTCAATGTCGTGCATGGGCTTCTCATTGTGGTGGCTTCTCCCACTGCAGAGCACAGGCTCTAGGTGCACAGGCTTCAGTAGTTGTGGCATGAGAGATCGGTAGTTGTGGCTCACAGGCTCTAGAGCGTAGGCTCAGTAGCTGTGGCGCATGGGCTTAGTTGCTCCGTCGCATGTGTGATCTTCTCGGACCAGGGCTCGAACCTGTGTCCCCTGCATTGTCAGGTGGATTCTTAACCACTGCGCCACCAGGGAAGCCCTCAACGTTAGTTTTAATTGCTGTGGGATTTTGTAGCTGTTGCTATTCCAATACTGGGAGATTACCCAATGACTAGGCACCTTCAGATTCAGGTAGCATACCTATGTACGAGTTCACCATCAAGGCCATTTCTTATAGCAAACTCTAAAACTCTCTGCTGTATAACAAAGACTTTGGCTGGTCTGTTTCCCTGATTCCTGGGAGGCAGCCTCGAAGCCCTGAAATTTCCTGAGTGAGAGGAGTATCTTTGTTATTCTTGTTGGGCCTCTTGGACTACATGTGAAATTATGATAAGAAGATGTCTAAGGAAGGGGTATGATTATACCACCAAACCAAAGACCAACCATGTGTTTAAAAGGTTGGGACTTTAAGCCACTTGATATCCTCCCGAACTCTGGGGAGAGGGGATTGAGTTCAACTGTGTGGTCAGTGATTCAACTGATGCCTACATAATATGACCCCCCAGAAAGCTCTGGATACAAAAGCTCAGCCTGGTAAAGCACAACCATGGGCCAAGAGGGTGATGCCTCCTAGCTCCATGGGGAGACAACATGGACGCCTTGTGTTTGGGACCTTCCCAGCCCTCGTCTATGTGTCTCTTCTATCAGCTGGTTCTGATTTTTATCCTTTTGCTATAATAAAACTGCAATTGTAATGGTGCTTTCCTGAGTTCTCTGAATCGTCCCAGTGAATTGTTGAACCTGAGGGGGTAGTGGGAATCCCCAAATCTGTAGCCAGCTGGTCAGAAGTGAGGTTGACGTGGGGACCCTGAAAGTGCACAGCTAGTGTCTGAAGTGAGAGCAGTCTTGTAGAGGACTGAGCCCCCTAACCTGTGAAGTTTGGCCCAAATCCAGGTGGTTAGTGTCAGAATTGCATTCTACTTTCAGATGTATATTTTATTAAAAAAGGAAGTAAACTTATTTATGAAAGAGCCCGTATCTATAGTTTACTTATTCAACCAAATTAAAACTTTGGGAATAATTACATACATTAAGGCATTTATGGACGTTTCACCCCAAATTTAACATTTATAACTTTAACTAATATTAAAATATTAACTAATATTAAAAATCAGAAAAACGTTCTAAGAACCCACTTTGGAAGTAGGGCTTTGTCAGCAATATAAACATCATATTTGATGGAGTGTTCAGATTATGGAATAACGGGAAATAAATTAACTTTGAAATTTAGTAGAGTGATTTTTTTTTTAACTTGATCCAATGCAGGGCACTGTTCTTTCAGTCAACAAGAATCATATACTGACACTGAAGTATTTCCAAAGGATAATCTTTAAACACTAGTTTGCTGGATTCTAGTAAGTGTTAAACATAATTTTTATAAAAAGCATTCTGTGGTCAAATAAGTTGGAAAATTGTTGCGTTAAGCAGGTCTCTTCACCCCGAGCTTTCCTTCTTCTTTTTTTTTTTTTTTTTTCTGATATGAACTGTGAATCTCTAGGAGACTGACTCAGACACTGCAGTCTATGCTTATTAACTTTTTCCTATAGCATCTCACTGGACCAGTGAGAAAAAGATCAACAGATCATCATGATATGTTGTAATTATAATGCATTAAAACTGGATTCATGTTTTGAGCTGTACAGAGTTTTAATGTTTAATCGGGCCTTTTATGTCCATTTCCAGATATGGAAAAAAATGCAAAAGTCAACAAAACCCCCAAACTTAAGAAAGTTTCTTTTTAAATTATTTTATACTTTAAAGTTTTAAAGCATTAAAGGTCAAACCTATGGCAAACGGAGAGGAAACTTATGCAGATAAACTTCCTGACACTTTTTTAATGACTATTTTAAAAGACCATTTTGTTTTCTGTAAATTAACTAAAATCTCCTGTAAGGGCTAAATTGGCCTTCAATGCGACTACGAAAAAATGGGATAAACATGAAGAGTAACTACAAGTACAGATCTTCCTTTCAAATTTAACTTTAAAATGTCCACAGATGTGTTGGTGTGCTCTCAGGTTACTTTTGTTTGTTTGTTTCCTAAATTTTATTTAAGAATTCATACAAAATACTCCAGATAACTGAGTTTAAATCCTCATCGTCCTCCTCTTCTTCATCTTGATTAATCTGGAAGTAACGTAATTCGTAACTTTCTTTGCTGTTAGCAACTACGCGTAACCAATCACGGAGATTCTTCTTCAAATATTTTTTGGTGAGATATTTCAAATACCTTTTGGAAAAAGGCACCTCGGAAGTTACAGTGATCTTGCTTTTGCTTCTTTCGATTGTTACAATACCTCCTCCGAGATTCCCAGCTTTTCCATTCACTTTGATTCTTTCCTGAAGAAACTGCTCAAAATTGGCCGCATCCATGATTCCATCTTCTACAGGATGGGTACAGTCAAGAGTAAGCTTCAGGACCTGCTTCTTTTTTTTGCCCCCCTTCACCACAAGCTTTTTCACTGGCGCCATCGCCGCAGCGGAGGCAGAAAAGGGTCAGGTTACTTTTTGAGCCCATTGATATGGCTTATGTCTAATATATAGTGCCTTCTTCATGCATTTACCAAAGAAAATTCCTTATGCATAAGCTTTACTCACTACATGACCATTCTGATGATGCTTTGAAGTAGAAAAAGACCTATGTTTTAAGACCTATGTTTTAAGAATGAGACTAAACTCAACTAATGGGACAGAGAGCTTTACAATTATTTTGGATTGCAGGACATTAATGTAACAGGAATCTATATGAGGGTCAGTATCTTTATGAATTATGAAACCTTGTAACACAGGTAATGAACAACTCTGTGATTATATCAATAACATTATCATAGATATCAGCAAGATTACCACTCTTAGCCATTTCACTAAAATTATTGTTATCCTTCCTTTAAGGCATTAAGGGGAAAACGGGGTCAGAGACCAACAGAAAGGATGTGGAGTAAAACATAATAGCAGAACTTGTTGATAAAGGCAAAGATAAACAAATTTTTTTGTTGCTGTTGCAAATAATGAATTGTTCTTGGCAGTTAAATTTATTTTAAGCAGTGAAACACTTTCTTCCTAAAAAGCTGGAAACCCAGTAGGTGTATGGGATATTCTGGAGGCTATGTTTGACAGCCTGGCCTGAGGGGCTCCATGGAGCCCAGTTTGAAAACCTTGTAAGTAAGTAACAGATGAGTTGAGGTCTCGGTGACATGGAGCCCACAGAATCAAATGATAACACCAGATGTTTTTCCATCACACACGACACGATGGTAGCTGCAGGAAAATTTCCAAGGAAAGTCTCCCTCATCACCTCTATAGTCCCCCTTCAGGGATCCTGTCAGAAAATAATGCTGGTATCCACACCTTATTTAAATTCGACCCTAGACACCTGCTTTCTTTTTGTACCCACATATCCACAATAGCCCCTTCTTTATTTCCCTGGTTCTTTAAACTTGCAACTGCTACTTCAGGAAAAGTCTGTTCCTCACTCCCTGTCTTTTACATTTGAAAGGAAAAAGATCTCAATTGTGAATGATGACTGCAAAAGCAACACTAGCTTCATCTGTACTATCAAATGAAAGATTTAAATTCTGAAATGAATTAGACATTAAAAAAAAATACCACCAACTGAAAAAGCTTTTCAGAGAAATCAGAACTCCATTTCAGCTTATTTACAAAACTCTATTGCCTTTTCTCCCTGGTTTAATCAAACATGCTCTTCCTCAAATACAAGCATCCACTACGATAGGGCACAATTTCTCACTCAATTTTGTTTCTAATTAACCTCTAATATTAAACTTATATCATCTTCTATAAAATCCCATTACAAAAAGGAATACATTCCAGGTATATTATGGTTGAGTGGTCATGTAGGTTATCCTCAGAATCTACTCTCCTCATATTCATAATTATTTTTATCAGATGTACCCTGAGTTCCACAATGTCTTAAAAGTACATGCTCTTGAACTAAAATCTACTTGTAGACTGAATACTCTCTGAATTTTAAAAAATTCAGTTGGGCACTTGTACCACAAATACACCCAGGATGTATTCCTTTTCTAAGTTTTGTTGATGGTCTTTTTTTGTTCCTGTAAATTCTAATAGAAAAAAAACCCCACACCTGTGGCATGTATACTAGAATTTATGACTGAATATCTGGTATATCTGGTATTTACAGTTCCTTACAACATCAAGGGATATCATTTAAACATGATACCTGCTTTAAAATCATCCACATCATAACTTCGGGAGGCTGGTGAAATAGGATGTAGATCGCTTAGGCTATTAGGCAGTAATGTTAAATGCTGCCATATAAGGGTCAGCTATAGTTATAATATGAAAATATTTTATTAAAAAGCTTTTGTTTCACTTGTAAAATTTGTAGAGCTTTCTTTTTATTGTAATACTTAGTGCTGTAGTGCAAACTACCTATGAAACAACCTGTAAGAAAGACTCTGAGTGCCAGCAAGGGTTTTACAAAATATCAAGTTTTAACGGGCATACTTTGAATCCTACAGATGCTTAGAAAACCAACTGATAAAGCCATTCATTAATGTTCAGAAGGTTCTCTGTAATATCATTCATAAACATACTAGGCAAAGAGAGAAAGCTTGGAAGAATTAATATAAATCATTATATTTAAAACTTAATGTCAAAGGGAAATTAATCTTACACTAATAAGGCATTAGACAAACTATGCTGAACAATTCAATAGTGACTACAGTTAAAAGACAAACTAAAATAATTAAAAGGGTGTAATGTGACCTACAATAAGTAGTACAGCTGCTTAAATGCCGGCATGATGGTCAAATGGCAGTACAAAGTACTGAGAATTTTAGAGTCGTTGGATCATGAATACTGAGTGCACAAAGTCAAATGCACACAACACTTCAATATAATATTGTATTCTGCTTATGAACAGAGCAGTAAATAAACCCAGAGCTCTCTCTTATTTCTCTATCTGAACCAAAAAACTTTCCTCAGGGCAATCATTAACTTGCCAATATCCTTTCCACAGAAGATCCTATAGACTCATTCTGTTTTCAAAATCATACCTACACAGGCATTCACTTTATAAAGACACATCTTTGCAAATTTCAAAAGTTCCCTAATGTTCTCTTGCCCACAACGGGTAAGCAAGTGAACTATCTCCTGTGAGATATTTTGCCTAAGACAGCATCACATTGTGATCCTCTAGGAAATGATCTTCACAGGTCTTTCACACCAAGGTTAATAAAGCTTATGATCCCTACCAAACCCTGTGAGTGTCTGCATGACCCAGAGAAGTAGTCTTAAACTTTAAATGTGTTATAGAACCCCCTGGGGATCTTGTCAGAATGCAGAAGGTCTGCAGTGTAGGTTGAATTTTGCATTTCCAATGGTTTTTCTGTGATGCCTATGCTGCTCTTCTGTAGATGGCTTTCTGAGTAAGAAGGGTTTAAATCCTAGCTGGCAAATGACAGCACAGGCTGACAGCCTGTTTTTGTAAATAAAGTTTTACTGGAACATAATTGTGTAATTCACTCATATATTGTCTATGGCTGCTTTCATTCTATAACTGCAGAATTGGGTAGTTGTTACAGAGACTTTTTAGCCTGCAGAGCCTGAAATATTTGCTATCTGGCCCTTTAGGAAAACATTTGGTAACAAGTCATCTAACCAAATAGCTGATTCTTGAGTTTCCTCATGGATTCTCCAAATTGGTATTTGATAGGTATCAAAGCAACATATTACTTTTAGGCGATAGGAGACCTATGTATATTAAACAGCAGGGGCTCAGGAAGAACAGTCATATCAGATAGGCCTTTCTGCTTACTTGATATTAACAGATGATAAAATATCACAAATAAAATTAAGTTCAATTTTAGAATATCTATTGATAGTACATTATGGCTTAAACTCCCTATAAGGAAGAGCAAAGACAAATTTGCTGAGAGTAAAGACTGAAGAGAAGTGTCTGGAAGGAATTATGTAACTCAAAGAGCTCAAGACTTCAGCATCTGACATTTTTACACTTTATCCAATTTGCCTTCAAAGTGTGCCTTTGAGATAAATCTAATAGAAATGTTATTCCTTATTTTCTCAAGGAAAGATGAGTGGACACAAAGAGAATTAAATGAACATTCCATACTCCCAATTAAAGTTGTAAACACAGGCTGGGAAAAAGCAAGTTGTCACAATTACTAATATAAACCAAGAGATTAAGCTGTTGTCCAAATCTGGTGTTGTACAAAGCAGGCAATTCTGAACAATAAGCTTTAAACTGGAATAAAGAGACTTACCAATATCGATATTACTGGACTAATTCAGTGGAATGGGTGTGTGACTATTATTTCTTCTACCTACCAATTAGTAGGAGGAGAGAAGCATAAATATTTGATGAATATCATATAGAAAGTTTGTGGCATGTATATAGTTTATTCCAAAGATCTTAGTTGTTCTCAATGATCTGTTTGATTATATTCCAGAACTGTGACACAGAGGGAAGGACACCGTCTGGAAAAAAGGAAGTGTCCAAGCCTGATTGTGGATAAAATACAGCTACAAAAATTCTCTCCACCTCTTCACTCATTCATTCATTCTACAAATATTTACCGAGCACCTACTACTGTTCTAGGTGCCTGGGATACATGAGTGAATAAAGTAGTCCAAGATACCCTCATCAATCTACATTTTTGTACAGGATAAAACATAAATAATAAATACAATAAATGAGTAAATTATGTGGTATGTTATAGAGTGATACATGCTTTTGAAATACAAAAAGTAGAGCAGAATAAGGGCTTTTGGGAGATCTGGGTAGGATTGAGGGGCAGCATAATAAAATTCTGTCACTTATGTTTAAATGAAAGTCTTGTATATGTGCACCTTGCATAAGCTAGGTTACCTCTAACATTCTTTAAAATATCAAGATTAAATGATATAATAAAAAAAAGTTCCAGAAATTCTACCTCTTGTTCTGTGAAATTTTAGAAGTGATTAACTTGAGAAGTACCTAGTACTATGTGCCAAGGCAATCAATTTCTAGTGAACCAATTAATTAAGATCTCAGAGTATTCTAGCAGTAAGTAGAAAATGTGTAATTTGGTTTTTTAATGATTTATAATCTGTTGCTAATAGTGACACCATTCAAGATTTCATACCAAAAGTAAATATACATAATTTGTATTTTGATATCAGGATAAATGCCAAAAATGTAGTTATATATCAACATTTATGCAGGAACTATATTTAATACCATATATCAGGATGGATGAACACTTATGTGGCTCCCAAGGTATACTTTAAGATCTGATTTTTGTTGTATCGATATATTGCTTTTCAGTACAGAGTCTATTCTTATGAGAAATTCCAGACATAATAGAATTGTGCCTCGAGTTTCAGACATTAAAAAAAAAAAAAGTGACCACATGGGAAATGACCTAAAATAATATACTTAAGCTGATGAAAGTCAAACTGTTTTATCAGTATAATAACTGATAATATGATCCACAGATGGATAACATAGATTAAGTAGAAATGCCATAAGGCCACTATTGAATAGGGTAGGGGATTAGTGTCTTTGTACTGCATGCATGTGGGGATCAATTTTATGTTTAAACTGAAAGCCGTAAGAGACTTTCTTGAAAGCCACTTTAAACCCCATTCCCACCATTCATCTGGAAGCTGCTTTGGCTGAGCAAGGCAGTGCTCATAGAAACTGCAAGTTAGCGCATGCCTAGGATAGAGCATCAAAGTGACAGCACTCCACTATCACTATCGGCATTGACAGAACAGCAGCAGTAATTCCAAACAAATCAGGCAAGAGACACTCAATTTCCTCAGACTTTGAGTAAAAATGTTAGTAGACGCTAAAATATCCCATTAGACATCCATCTTAGATCAGATTTAAGGAGAAAGGAGTGATGTTGGATAGACACAAAGAACTAAACTGAAACAGTTCACTTAAACATCTTAGATCCTTTCACAAGCTCCATGAAGTTCAGTGCTGCCAGGGACCCATCTTTTTCTCTACATGTGCTTTTCTTCTAGAATACACTACTGAATTCTTCATGCTTTGAATTGACAGTGCTAAGGCAGAAAGTCTACTGCCTTTGGCCAATTTCAGTTTTTCTGTGCTTTTATTTTCTTCAAGGGATCAAACATTTTCGTGAGAGTCACAGGATATTTTTAAAGTTCTTTTTTTTTCCTAAAAATAAGATTGACTCTTAAGTGTCTTACTGAAGCTCTCATGCGTCTAATTAACAGGTCAAGGTAAAAGCGGCAATATATGAGTCATTTTGAAAGCTCAAAGGTTATGTTAAAAACAAATGATTATCTTGGCGATTCACTAAGCATAACAATTTAAAATGTGAGCAAACACTTACATGCTACATTTCAGGAGAAACATTTTTAAAGTGATCTTCACTTTTACATTTTAATGACTAACTATGACCTTCTACGTTATTGTATCAGCTCAGAATGCGAAGTGCATTTACATTTTTCCTGGTATCTAATTAATAGCACCTATGTTATTTGATATAGAGAATAAAAAACTCAATTACTCTTACAGAAGTTTTTCAAGGCTTACTAAACTCTTTTTAGTTATTGTTCTAAATGCATGGAATAATCTTAAACATAGCAATGCATGCATGCTAAATACTTATATCTAGAGCTTCAACATAATGGACTCTTATAATGAGGGCTTATATCACTAGACTTTGATAAAACAGTAATTATGAGATAAGGTAAAAAATAAAAGTCAGGGTTTCTGAAAACTGTTTTGGGGACAGATTTAAGAGATTCCATAAATGTGTCACCATGATACCCCCTAATGGCTTATATATGTGAGATGGTCCTCTTAGTTCATCTTGTTTTCTGAACCATATAGTAAAACTGGAGGAGCACTGTTCCAACAGCAGAAGTTACTTCAGCAAGGTTGGAGGGTAACTACCATATCCCTCTCTCCCAGTAATTTAACTTGTCTTTGTTAGGTCACCTCCATGAAGAGAGGAGAATCACTGTCCAGTGTTTGCAAATATGTGACATCCATGATTCAGGCTGACCCACTGTAAACTGATCTCATTCCATAATAAAAGGACAGATACATTAACATAAAAGAATGAAGAAATATTGCTTAAGGCTGACTATATTATGATGTAGAACGAAAGAGTTCACTGCATACTCTGGTCAAAACCACTCTTTATAAACTTCGGGCAATTCAATTATTGTCACAGTATTTTAGCTTCTTTTTGATTTTTTGTTTGTTTGGAAATCAAAAGTTTCCAAAGTGTATGTACCTTTTTCTATTTCTGTTTGTTTGGGCCAATCTCAGCTTAATGAGGAATAAATGAGATGTTTGAGTTTTCACCAACTGCAGCTTTCAGTCTTTCTCCTCTGCCACTTGATATCTTAGGCACGTCACAAATCTTGCCAGTTCGGTTATTAAAAGTCTGTCTAGTTTAACCCTTTATTCTCAAATTAAATTCAATCTTCTCTTCTCCTCCCTCCTTTTCTGTACACGGACTTGTGGGGATTGCTGAGCCTATTCAGTAGACTCTGGATCTGCCCCAAGGGAGGTTTCTGGCACCATTTTTGCCTACATGTAAGGCTTCCTTATCACCAACGTTGGGACTTAGTTGCCAACTTCTAGACAACAAGACAAGTGCCACCGAATGTCCTGTTACATATAAATGATATAGCAATACATACGTAGCGGTGCCCCTAAGGTTCAATTTAGAACACACTCCTGTAAACTTTCATTTCTCTCCATTCTGATACACTTGCATTTCACCTCCGCCCCCAAAGACAGCAAATGTATAACAGTGAAGAAAAGTTGGATTACCATGGCTGTTACATCTGGATGTCTCCACGAGCCTGCCATTTTGATCGTAGCATGCCATTGCTTGGTAACGATATCCTTGACCACATTCCTTGATGTCTCCTTGTACCTTCATTCCCAGCAACACTTCCACTTTCCCCTCTGGCAAAATGCAGTCTGACCAGTTCCCCACAGGCTGTGCATTATACTTGTCACAGGGACAATACTGCGTCTCAATCAGGGGGTACAAATGAGAATTTTTACATTTTTCCTTCTTTTTACTTTTTCCTGTGGAGAAAATTAAGTTGGAAAATATCATCATTAATATCAAGCATCCCTAAGTTTTCTCCTTTCCTAAACATCCTTTATTTTTAACTGTATTCAACAGTAGCCTATAAATAAATGCTATCTTCCCCCTCTGTAGTGCTTTCTATGTAGGCTTTTGTTAGCTCTGGGTGCTCTGCATAGTGAAATTTCTCTTATTTTCTCACTTAAAAATAGCCCATTTTGAATAAGACACTAACTGTTGTGCTGAATTTTACACTCCTCAAAATGATTAAAATCCTCTCAAATGATCATGTGCTTTCACTGACTGGGGAGTTTGAGGTAACTGCACAATTCTCTCCTTCATAACATGTGCAAAAATATGAAATGGAGAGAGAGAGTCACTGCACTGACCTGTACAGTTAAGTAACTCTTTTTTAAGTCCGAATAGATGGTTTAGTTATACAGGATTACGATTCAGAAAGTGAGGTTTTTGCATTTACTTTTCTGATTGTGATTTTGCATCTTTCAGTATTTCTGAAAAATAATCACTTTGACATACTTGGTGATTAATGTAGGAAATAATAATAATCAAAATTAAGATATTTAATATCACAATAAAAATATTAGAAATGGTTTGTGAATAAATCGAAATAAATTCCCTTTTAAAATAAAAAGACCTTGAGTATAACAGTGATATGTGCCTGAAAAATATCATTATTTTAATTAGATCATAATTTATATTATGTCATATATGTTATATACTTTTAATTATACTGCATGTAACTAATTACATATGTTTTACATATATTTATCTCTAACTTTCATAAGCTGCCTTATATAATTTTCAACAGTTTTCATTATGACAGCTGGATCATTTTACAACTTTAAATTCTGAATACTCTACTAGCACCAATATTTTTAGGTTTCTTTTGCCACTGACAATATTTTTGAGTGCATCAGAGTTTAGTTCAATATGATGGATCCTGTTCCTGCTCGTTATATTACAGCTTTCTGTCATTGTGACTACCTTTTAAAACGTGTTTTCAGGTACAGAATTAATGTCATATTTCTCGTCTAGGATATGAGGGATAATCTGAGGCTGACAGTGAGAATGGCTTAAGAAAGTGAAGTGGCAACCTTTCCCCATGTTCCTAAAAAACTTTTCTCCAAGTACTTCACTGTCTGTAGGTAATCCACCAAAGGTACATGTTTAAACCAAAAATTTATCTACCGCGTATTGTATAGGGAGACAGAGTTCAGTTTTCAAGGCTGCTTTTTCTTTCTACTAAAGGTACATAATGCATCTGTCACTGCCAACTTACATCAAAATACGGCTCTGAATCCATTGCCGTATTATGTGTTAGTATAACAATAATAATGCATATCTGTGCATTTTCCAAATACGTTGTCAGAACTATCTTGGCCTGACTTTTTACTGTGTTTTTCTGCCTTGACAAGTGTTGGCTTTGGCATCCCAATTATTCTTACCAACAATGGTGCGCTTTCTGGTCCTAACTGCACCACAGTCTCCACTGCAAGAAGAAAACTTGGACCAGCTGGTAAACTGACAGTCATCTTGGCAAGGAATCTGGCAGGCTTGGGTGAGGGCTGGCACGGGGCCTGCATACCGGAGACACTCATGGATACCAGCCTGTCCACCATCTTGCTTTCGACAAGTAATGGCTAAAGGAAAAGCGAAAAGCTGTTTATCATGAATCTGAATGTCTGTAACTACTCTGTAATTTAGGAATTAACCTAACATTTCTTACTCAGTCAAAGGAGTCCTCTTTTAATCCTTTATTTGCAGCAGAAATCTGGTAGGAGTGTTTTTAGTAATCACAGTAGTCATTAAATTGATCCTATAGGATTTTTAAAATAACAGATAACCCTCAGACACACACACACACACACACACACACACACACACACACAAACACACAGAAGTTTTTATTAGATGCTATTAAGGATTTCAAGTCACATGTGGAATATACTTAGAAATGAGTTAAGAGACAAATATATAATACATGGGTTCTGATAATAGCTTATGTTGAACTAAACATATTCATGGTGGTGCTGGGAGACACCCCATGCCATTAATAGTTGTTTTCATACCGTTGTCCACTCTGGGATTTCTATACAGAAGGGTCTTAATGGCAGCAAATGGGTTGGAGGGTTTGGGTGGAGAGAGAACACTTACGAAACTTGTGAAGCTCCATTTGCATAGAAAGCATGTTTTTGTTTTTTAAATTACGCTCAAAGTTTGTTGTGATGGCTTTGAAGTGGTTCGTAGTTAATGGGAGGAGGCGGTGTCAAAGTTCCCCACTTCCCTGTACAAATTCTTCACACGCACAAAGAACAACCACGAATTTAAAATGAAGACAAAAACTTTTAGCAATCTTAATCTATCACATCATAATTGACATTTCCAACAATTACATACGGCCTCTCCAAAAATAGTCAAATAATTTTGGTTTATATATATTATTTTCCCCAAGACATTGTTCTACTGAAGTTTTTAAACCAAGTCATAGTTTTATTATGTATTGAACATAAATGTAGAATTGCTTAAAGGTAACAGGTCTTAATGAAAAAGAGCAAGTGATGTTTAAGTTCTGTTTCTCCCTCAGCCATTTCCCACTGTTGGTTTTAGAAATACTTCATTTTTTTATTGAGGAAGCAGATGAAACATTTAGACCTTGGTCCTGAAGTTAAGTCTTCATTGAACTAGCTTAAATGGCCCAGTCAGACTGACTCACATGGGCACTTTCAGGTTTGTGGTCTAGGCTGACACTGCAGCTGGTCTCTGCCCTGCTCAGAATTCTATCATCATGAAACTAAGATGAAGGAGCCTGGCATTTTGATCCTAAACTACAGTTAGTGCACACAGGGCCCCAGGTTGGACAAGACTCTCTGGATCTGTACACTAAAACTTAACACCTAGTAGTATAGGACTGTGTGATGGGGTGTGTACAAAGATTTAACAATTTTAGCAAAGGAAGCCTTTCTCTGTGTGGGTGAACACAACTTGTCGCAACTGCTGTAGGAAAAGTTACATAATTGTGCAAATGTAGGTGAAAACTCACCTATTTCTTAGCTACAGATATCTCTTCATTTAATACGCACAACATTGGAAGAGCCAATTTGTATGACTAGACAGCGGTCCCTGAATTTTACAGATATGAAAACCTGGTTGAGTGGACTGTGGGAGCCTTTAGGAAGCTTATGTGACAGGAAAAATTATTAAGTGCTCCAAAGAGACTCTCACCACTTGGGAGAGGAGTTGTCAGGTGCACTGTGGTTATCAGACCAGTGTAAGGTGCAGATGATAATCACCTGGATAGCTTTTGGAAAAATGTCTATGCCCTTGCTAGACTCCAACCTTCTGATTTAACTGGTTGAGGACAGGGTCCCAGGCATTAACATCTTTTTAAAGTTCCCTGATGATTCAAACACGCAGCAGTAGGTAGTGTATTTCCACTGGCAACTGAAACACCTGGAATGCTGTTAAAGTTGAAGATTCTTAGATTCATTCCAGAGCTCCTGAATGAGATCTCTGTGTGTGAGGTCAAGGAAAATGCATTTATTTTCAAGTTGCTCAGATGATCCTTATGCGCATTCAAGCTTAAGGCTTATGAGCCTGAGTATTCGAGTCACTAGGATATGTTTACCTGAGACTTGTTACTAAAACTGAAGGTCCTTTGGTACCCCAATCTCCCTGGCACTGTGCCAAGCTTTGGGAAACAAAGGCTGAGCGTGTAGGAATGAACTAAGGGGAGCTTAAACTTGGAGTACAAGGAGTGGACCAAAAACAGCATCCATGTAGCTTGGAAGAATGTTATCTGTGGATTGGTATAGGAGGAATCCATAAAATGTAGTATATTAATAAGCTGACGTGATTCTGCAATTCTCTCTACACTTGCTTAAACAGTTTATACATAGTAAGCTCTGAGAGTTTGTGGGCAAAGTTGCCCAAGGATGTTCAAGAGGAAGGATGGGTAAAGAGGAAAATATGAGGCTTTTACTGATCAGAATATGTAGGAACCTCAAGAATGATTAATTTGGAAAATAAGAAATTTGACCATCAGAACTCTAAGCTATGAAGAGGGTCACACTGTTTATAACTGAAAGAAAACTACAAAATTAAATTTATGTTCTTTGAAATAAGCCTACTTTTATCTAAGCATTCCAATTTGGTTCTCTGAAATAGAGACTTGACTATAAATCTTTTAAACTAATGAAATTGCCTTAAGTTCTCCATTAAGGTTTTCTCTCTAAGGTTCTCTTTTATAAATTTCATTTCATAATTGCTCCAACCATCGTCACATTAAGGGACACCAAAAAACCAAAATAAAATAAAGTAAAACCACTATCAATACAATTCCAGAAACTAATTTCTTCTGTGCAAATCTATACCATTTACATAAATCTAAAGCCTATATACCTGCAGTATGTAAAAATCTCAAAAAGTATCTCAAGTAGGTGAAAAGAAACGATGTGTAAAATTCCCAAATCTGTACTCAGAAACCCACTCAGCACGTCACTCCCCTTATCTGAGCATTTAGACAGAGTACCTGGAGTGAATTACTCATGCAGTGTGATCCAAACAAGTAGCAATGGTACCATTTGTACAATATATTGAAGTTTATCACACATCTCAACTTGTTTCTATTCTGACTTGGAGGAAATACAACAATTCAAACACAGGAATGTAATCTGAAATGAACTTCCTGCTATTAGGGTGAAGAAAACATAAATGTTTGGAAAGGAAACCATCTGGTCTCTCAACTTTATAAATCTTAAAAATAATTTTTAAGACACTGAAATCAGGGTGGTTTTAACTGTAGAAAAGATGCGTCATCCTAAGCATGGTTTCCTTGCACACCAGAAAGCTACACATACCCAGACAATTGTAGTTGTATTTACAGGTGCAGGATGCATATCTTGTGTATAATGATTATGCAACTTTTTTTTGGGCTGAGGCCTTGTTAGGAAGAAGGGCCCAAACCCATGTTGCCCTATGGATGAATTACCATGAAAGCTTCTTAGTGAGGTCGGCATATATCAAAATAATTATTTTAAATTAAAATTCCATCTTTGATACTATGCTGATTATATCCATCTGTTTTATTTAAATTTTATTTTATTTATATGAAGCACAGAAGTTAAGGGTCACGGACAGGCTACTTCCAGCAGGCTGAAAACCTAGGAGACATTCATATGACTACTTTGTGGCTTACTTACAAATTAAGCTAGGCAAGCTCAGCCCATCAATACTGAGGGAATGTTGGAAAGATGAGCAAGAAAGGCAGTTTCTTCAACAAATAAATGCTCTGAAAAAGGGAGCTCAAATTGTTAGATTAAAAGTGACTGAAGAAATATTCTAGCCAAATGCAATGTGGAGACGTTTATGAACCCTGATTTGAACAAACTGATTGTAAACAGGCATTTTTGAGACAACGAGGGAAAATTAAACGTGGTATGAATATTAGACATGGTATGAATTATTCAATTTTGTTTAGTGTTATAATAGTACTCTTGCTATGTTTAAAAATATTAGGTATTTATGGATGATGTATACCTTACCTGGGAGTTGCTTTACAGTACTCCAGCAAAATCTCTTTAAGGGTATGAGGAGTGGCAGATGACCAAGAGTGACAATATGTTAAAATCTGTTGAAGCTGTGTGAGTGATGACTACACGACTAGTATTCATTACCACAGTCTCT
The DNA here is from genome assembly GCF_949774975.1 of Lagenorhynchus albirostris. Taxonomy (NCBI): domain Eukaryota; kingdom Metazoa; phylum Chordata; class Mammalia; order Artiodactyla; family Delphinidae; genus Lagenorhynchus; species Lagenorhynchus albirostris. The sequence goes on from NC_083102.1 coordinate 64,234,224, forward strand.
CTACTTTTGTGTATCTTTGAAACTTCCCATGAATTTAAATAAAAATGATTAATAAGTAGAATAAGTAGAGTCAATTCCAGAATGTTTTCATGTAAGTTGAATTTTGAGCTATGTTTTAAAGAGACTAATAAAGGTTCCTGAAATGAAAGGGAATAGATAACATTGGTTTGAGCTAAAAGAACATGGATATTTGCGTTATGCATATATGAGTATGTAAATGGAAGGCTACCAATGCAGCTCTGAAGTAAATCTAATAGAATTCAGAATGGTCTTGTCGTCTTCATTTTCTTGAAGAGGAATGAAACACCCTTATTATTCAGGATGCACAAAAAGAAGGAGTTCTACTGGTCTGTGGACTGTCCTTCGGCATGCAAGACCATGTTGTCCTTTCGTTTGAATAATCAGAGTGAAATAAATGACGAGATCTAAAATGTGCACACAGAAGTTCATTACAGGAAACAGAATAAGATCAATGCCCGAGTGCAGTGAAAACTGTTGGATTATTTGTAACAAAGAGTTCAAGGAGCTCTGAGACCTTATTTATTAAACTGAGCCATATTAACACGGTTTATCCCACAGCAACAGCATCTGGGTAGCACTGCAGACTGAGTATGTTCACCAGACCTGAGTAATTAGAGGAGTGATTTTTTTCCTATGGTGTTACCAAAAAAAAATGACAATAGTGAGAATGAATCATGTGGAAATAAAAAAGAAAAAGCTTAATGTGAGTGGGAGCTAGTTACCAAGAGACCTAATTGTGCTTAGAAATAAGACCAAACCTATAAATAATGCAAGAGGGCTCCAGTTGTTTACTAGGTGGATTTAATGATCCTGGTCTTTCTCTGTGTGGAAGAGATTTTCACTGACAAGTTTGCCAAATTACACTTCCTAATTACAATTTGTGAATGTAACTCTGGCAGAAGGGAAGGAAATGTACTTTTCTTTCTTATTGATCCTAAATAGTTACCAATGATCTCTAGTCTTATTGATGCTTATAATATATGCAAAAGTCCTTCTCTGGGGACTTACTAGGAAATAATAATCAGCTCCCCATGGAGTAGCTTAGACCAAGGTCAGCTAGATCCTTGATTGCGATCTGGAAAGGGTTAACTGCATCACAACGAACCAACTAACTGGGCATTGAGGAACCATCACAAAGACAGACATCCCGGTGTCAAGCTTATTTTATCAGCTATTTAAAAACTAGCAAATGCTAATCATCATTTTAGGACAGGACTCTCACAGAGAGATAAAACAAAACCAAAATCCCCAAATCAACTAGAATGCTAATAGTCACAGAAAATTAGAGGAAGCCATTTAAAAGTAGAAATAATTCTAGAAGATTTAAATAATAGCTTATATAAATGAAGAGTACAAAAATATTACACGGTAATTAATAAGTATATTAGCCCAAAGAAAAGTTTAAAAATCACGTCTGTGCAAAATTTCTTTAAAGCAAGCTCTTTGACTCTTTTTTACCTAGTTCTTTTTCTACTTCCATTATTTTCGTTCCTATTATATAACAATCTCTGAAAATTAACAGATTAATGTGAGTTACTGAGATAAACTGGCCCAGATATTCTGGGCCTAACTTCAAAAATGCCTCTAAGGTATAATCTTTTAAAAAGAACAAAGTGGACCAGAATTTAAGCAAAAGAGTGATGTGAAAGGTGTCAATATAGTTTAAGCTACTTAATTTAAGCATAAGATTTAAGCATATTTGCTCACAAAAAATAACGGCATAAATTGTAGTTAAATACTTATATTTCACATTCTACAAATTCACGTGGATTTAATTTTGGTGGAGGGAAAATTAGAACTTTCTTTTTTATTCCTAGACTTTCCTTGAATAACCTTTTTAACGAATAAGTGATGTCAGGTGAGGACTCCCAGGACCAGGAGGGTCCCTGCCATGTGCGGCATATAATTAAATTTTTTTTCTTTTTTCTGTGGTCTGGATTTGAGAATACATCTGAATCATGCTGGCTTCCACATAAAGAGATTGATGTCAAATCTTAGTGACAGGTTAACATTACAGTGGACATTCCTTGGCAGGCAAGGATACAGAGCGGGTGGGGGATTACGATAGGTAGGGTTGGCCCTGGGGATTATTAACTCTAGCTCCATCTAATTTATAGAAAGTACACTTGGCAGGAAATAGCATTAAGATCAACACAGAGATTGAGCAAGAGTAAATTTGAAATTATTTTTATAACATCCCAGCATCTAATCGATGATATTTTTTCATCATATTCCTGGTATAAATATGTCACAAAGTAATAAACAGTGGAATTAGTTTTATTTATATTTATATATATACACACACACACACACACACACACACACACACACACACACACATATACACATTTTAAGTAGTAGTGACATTGTCCTTTAGGGCAGTCATAGAGAAAAAATAAGTAAATTGCCCAAAATTGTCATTAATATGGGTCACCTCTTTTATTTTGAATGCAAATGTAATGATAACTCTAGCTATGGCTAGTATGGCTATGTCTCAGTCACTGACCAATCAATAACTTAGCCCCCTAAATGCCATCTGAATTGTAGAAGTGTGAGCAGAGAGAAGAGACAGCAGAGGTTACCGTTCCATTAAAAGTTTATACACAAGTGACTTGAATAGCATGAAGCAAATAGAATCTGTTTATACACTTAAAAATTAAATAGATTGCGGACATAACTTCACGGTATTTTCATTTCTTTTATTGACAATATTATAGGAAAGATGCCTATTTCAAAAGCCCTCTAAAATTTCCCTGTGAGATTCAAGAATGATTTAAGTTTTAAAATTGCAAAATCCTGTTAATTCCATCTTTAAAATACCTTTCTCCTCTCTCTTTTTCATTCTTATACCATTAGATAAAATTTCCTGGAATACACCATCCTTGATATTCAAAGCCTTGCTAAAATTCTTTACTACTTCTAACTTCCTATTGTGTTCTAATGTAAAGCATTTCCACAGAAAGCACTTTCACATAGTTTTGAAATACACAGAATGTAGACTTGGTCAAGACTGCATTTACTTGACTGTAGTAGACTCTTCCTATCTTCTTATGCCTGGGTCATTCTAACTCAGTTGTGGGTAAGGCTGATTCTCAATGATTTGCTTTACACCGAGTGCCAGTGCTGAGATGGTAAGCAGTTACCATTAGTGACTCATTAAAGAGACTCTGGGAACATAACTGCCTCCCAGCTCCTTTGAAATGCATCAGGGATAGTTCCTACACTTGGAGCAATCATGCTATTATTAGTACTAAGAGTAAAAATGAAAGTCTGTCTATAATGACCACTTTTTAACAGGTGGCTAAAAGTAGGTGCAGGTGACTCAAAAGGGAACAACAAGGATGGCTTGCTAGAAGCTGGTAGGTAAGTTTAGAGTTATATTTTTTTCTACTAACAGGGAAGGTTCAAGTCATTTTAGAGAAAACGAATCATAAAAGGTGACCTTGTAAGTGTTCTGCTGAGTGAGGCATAGTATATGAGACATACATTATTTCTTTTCTATGCATACTTAGTAAATTAACTCCTTTTTTGGTTCATATGATATTTTTATTTAACTGAAGAGATCTAAATTATCATTTCAAAATGTAGTCCACATCAGAATGAAAGCCAAGATAAATCCTGTTCTTTCTGAGCCTTGAAATGCAGTGTTTTACAATTACAGCCCATCTCAATTCAAAAGCTAAATTTGATCTGTTTCAAGATTTCATAAGATTTCCAGTTATGAGAAGATTCATACAGAGTATTTCCTAACCTTCTTTAAAACAACAACTCCCTGTGCTATACAAGCTGAAAATACTGGAGTTAAAAATCATATGATCGGGCTTCCCTGGTGGTGCAGTGGTTGAGAATCTGCCTGCCAATGCAGGGGACACGGGTTCGAGGCCTGGTCTGGGAAGATCCCATATGCCGCAGAGCAACTAGTCCCGTGAGCCACAACTACTGAGCCTGCGCGTCTGGAGCCTGTGCTCCACAACAAGAGAGGCCGCGATAGTGAGAGGCCCGCGCACCGTGATGAAGAGTGGCCCCCACTTGCCGCAACTAGAGAAAGCCCTCGCACAGAAGCGAAGACCCCAAACGAAGACCCTAGTCTAAATAAATAAATAAATTAAAAAAAAATCATATGATCATCTTTGACTTACTTAGGTCTACCTCTGCTGCTATTGTCTGCTACTGAGTCCTAAAGTTATTTTCCTCTATTGTATGTGGAAAATCCATTTATTTTTACCCATTCCGACTACAGTGGTTCCAATCTGAGCCCTTATTACTTCAACCTTGCATTGCTACAGCAGCGTCCCGGCTGGCATCCAGACCCATGTGTCTTATCTTTCTAACTTATTCTGTACACGCTGACAGATAAAACACTGCTTTCATCAGGTCCTTGCTCCTACCACTTATTGAACAAGGTCTAAAATACCGATCCTGACATTTATAGTCCTCTACAAAATTACCCCAGGCTCCAGCTCACATCTTCAGAGGTTCAATCTACCCACTTTTCTGTGAACACAGGTAATGTTTTTGTTTTTCTTACCTCAAATGCTTAACTTACAAAATTGCTCTCATTTTGTATTCTTTTCTCTTTTCTACTTATTCTAACATTACGGTACAAGTCAAGTCCCAGCTCATCCTTTAGATCTTTCTTAAGCTCTTTAGCTTCAAATGACTGCTTTTGCAAGGGACTGGTTTCAATTTTTAACTCATACTTGTTGGCTGATGTTACCAGTGATCTCATTTCCCTAAACAAATTAAATTCCCTAGGTTGAACATCTTCATCCCTTCCTGACACTCATGGCTCTTTCTACACAGTCTTCTGAATGCAGTCATAGTTCTGTGAGTGCCTGAAATCAGAAAGTCTGAAGCATTAGAGAGGAAGGGGGTAGCTCCTCCACAGTATTTGCTGACTGATATTAATCCTTACTACACAATAATTTTAGTTATTAAAAAATCGCACAAGTCGGCATTTTTAAAGTCTCTGACTGGATAAGGGCAAAGATGGGACTAGCAGGAGTCTGACAGGTCAATTATGCAGAGTTCTGAAAACAGCCATGACCATCAAAACAAAGAATCTTTTGCCTTTTTGCCATTAGTAAAGATATCTCTACTCTCTTAATTCTCTCCTTTTCATGTTTCCATAGAAATATAGGCTCTAAGAAAAAAATATTTATCAAGGCAACAAAGAAAAAGATTATCTTCATATAGAAGTTAATTAAAGGAGTTCTTCTGAGTATATTTATGCATATATTATTTGTTATAATGCAACTTTCTCTTCCCAGATATCCCATAAGATTGCTGATAGAAAAAGTAGTCTGACAAAAATGGCAAGATGAGGAAGCATTACTTAGGTACAGGCAGAGGAAGAGGCACCAGTAATAGGAAACCAAGAATGGGAACCATCAAAAAGGCAGGAGAAAGTGGCACTGAGTGAGCCGAAGATCCCTGTCACAGTGGAGGTGGGTAGATATTACAAAGTAGTCACCTAGGATGAGGAATAAGCAGAGCTTTTCAGATTTGGAAATGAAAAGATCACTGGTAATCACAGAAAGAAACGTTTTTATATAGATTGTGTCAAAAAACAAAAGACCCGTGTTAATATTGTTGCTTTTATGCCTACAGTGATCTATGCACACATTCACTGAGGCCATGATCTAACAGGAAGGGGAAAGGAATTAACATTTAATGAAGATTTAATACGTGCAAAGCGCTGAGAGGATCTCAATTAAATGTTCTCAGCCTCAGAGGGAGGAAATAAATAAACCAAGGTTGTGCAGTTAAGTAACAGAGTTTGAAACTAAAGCTGTTTTCACACTTGCACAGCTTCCACCACATCTTAGATTTCCTCCAATGGTATATTCTACAAAAATGTGGTTTTCATCTTTTTACCTAACTTCATGTCACACTTTGCTCCCTGGATATCATCTGTGCATAGACAGTAGAATATGAAAATTGGAATAATCCTGAAAGATCATTTGGTCCAGCCCTCTTTTCTTTTTTTCCCCATCTAAATAAACTGATACCCAAAAAGGTAAAGGGATGAATAAAACTCACATTGTATTAGTGAAAGAACTGGGACTAAAACTTATGTTTTTTGATTCCCAAACTCACGCCTGTTTTCATCATAAACTCTATGTAGGGTCCAAACTGTATGCAAATGTATGCTTGATTCAAGGAGGAATTAGCAAGGCATGACAAGAAAGTCTGATATCCCTCAATTTCTCCATGAATGGTTTCAGATGGGGAGAATGACTTTCAATTCTAAATACCTAAGTCTCTATAACTGTAAAGGGAGAGTTATTTTTTAGCAGATGCTGATGGTGGAGGATACATAATGAAAAATAAGCATATAAAATAAAATCCTAAAAATCACTAGATAGTTAATATTAATTGTAAACTAAATGTTGTTTCAAATGAAGATTCCTAAAATGACTATCATAATGGAAGATTTTTTACAAAAAAGAAGCTATTCTTCGCAAATTTTAAAAAAGCAATCTTTTCACTATAAAGAAAAGGGGTCCCGGATCAAATCAGCAAAAACTGGAATCTAATTCTGTGTGTTCAGAGTTCTACAACATCATCCAATACATAACTACAAATGAGGGTGCAAAGCATGTTTTTATGAATTAAAAAAGGTGGTTGTGTATTCAATTACATATTCAGCTACATTTTAGATATGTAGCAAGAATTACATTCTAAAACTCAACGTGAGTAAAAAGAATCATGTACTCTTTACAGATTGAATTTGCTACATGTATAAATAACATGTTCCAAAGCTTGGAATGTAAGTATTATCCATAATATCTAGTAAATAATCATGGCAAGTTGGAAACATTTCCATCACTCATTTCTGCAAGAAACCATGTTATCTAGTAGCGTCGACAGATTGCAATCCACATATGGCCGGTTTAGAGTACATAAATCTGCCATTTAAAAATCAGTACTAAATATGAACAGAATTGGGGGTCGCCATGACAATGACAAGGATGTCGTTACTGAGAATTTCTGGGGAAGTTAACCAATTATATTACATTTCATGCATGCATGTATATAATGCATATGGGCAATGATGTAAGGATCTTATTGATTGTTAAGGTGACAAGCAAAGTGTTGTGGAATCCCATGAGCCAAAAGCTAATTACAAGAACAACAACAACAAAAGCTGCAGTGTACAATCTATGTCATAACGCTTTCAAGAGCTTGGTCTGATCATCTTCTAGATATGAATGAGGGGAAAGTTTAACCAGAGGAGTTAGGAACTAATGTCAAAGAACTAAGGACACAATTTAAAAAGTCAGGTTTCCGTGTTCTGGTGTAAGGTAGAATGGGTGGTAGCAGATTCTTAACTGCTTTGCTCTGTTTGCCTAGCATAGCATCAAAACGACAAGCTCTTCAAGCTAGTGGCTAAGTTACTGCTGTTGGAGAAATGCAAAGCAAATCAACGTGGAATGGGGCCTCCCACCTCTTGCCTGCCGTCCGGGCCCACAGCCCTCCTGCGCTCCAGGGCTGTCCTGTTGCACGCTCCAAGGGACTAACTGGCACCTGCGCCATTTGTGAGTCTTCCACCTACAGGGAAAGAACAGAAGCCTCATAGAGAAGAAGCAAACATACTAGTAAATCACAGAGACACAATGCCAAGGAAGCATGACTTTGACCACTGCAAACAGGAATTTATTTGACAGTGCTGATGAACTTAGTTGCAGGGCAGGAATAAAGATGTAGACATAGAGAATGGACTTGAGGACATGGCGTGGGAGGGAGAAGCTGGGGTGAAGTGAGAGGAGCATCGACATATATATACTACCGAATATAAAATAGTTAGCTACTGGGAAGCAGCAGCGTAGCACAGGGAGATCAGCTGGGTGCTTTGTGACCACCTAGAGGGGTAGGATAGGGAGGATGGAAGGGAGACTCAAGAGGGAGGGGATATGGGGACATATGTATGCATACGGCTGATTCACTTTGGTATACAACAGAAACTAACACAGTATTGTGAAGCAATTATACTCCAATAAAGATCTATTTTAAAAAGTCCTATCTAAATTTAATTTAGATCTTCATCAAGGAATTATAAAAAGCAGCACTAAATATAAAAGTACTTCCTATTGCAGTGGAGACAAGAGTCCATCACTGTCAAGTTCTAAAGGAACGGACTCTACTGATAGCATTTAGCCTTTTTATTTATTTTTATTTCTTTTTTTTTAAGGCTGCACTGTGAGGCACGCGGGATCTTAGCTCCCCAACCAGGGATTGAACCCGTGCCCCCTGCAGTGGAAGCGCAGTCTTAACCACTGGACCGCCAGGGAAGTCCCACATTTAGCCTTTTTAATGATTAGGACTGCCAGCAGATGTATCCAGATAGTACCAGAAGTGATGTGTTCCACTTTAGAAAGGTATATTTATTTTACATTCAAGTTATAAAATTGCATTCAACGCATGAGCCTTTTGTATATATAGTGGTCTTTTGATTAGCATTGTAGGGGTAACTCAGAAGCTGCAATTTATAATACACTTCACAAAAACAAATCCCCCAAGTAAATAAGTTTGGGCTAACAGTTAATGTTCATCATGAAAGCATGCAATTATACTGTTTGTCATCTCAGAATTAAACACAGATAAATTAAGATGACAAATTTGCCATCAATTTCATCTTAAGTTATTATTTTGGGGTCACACATTCCATCAATTGATGCCATAATGTTTCATTTGTTGTCAGGACTGCAATTATTCACCACATCAAGTTTCAATTAGGTACTTTTTTTAACAGTTATGGAAAATTTTTTTTCTAATAATCAAGATGATGACATATAGCTTCAATAACCTTAATTTTCCTTGAGGTGGCCACAAATGTTCAACAAAACAGACATCTTACTAACATCACTGAGACAAAGATGTCATTTCATGACCCAGTATGCCAGCATTTATGAGGAACAGGTGCTCTTTGGAGCCGGGGGAGGAAGGCTTAGGCTATTCCTGTAAGCGAAAAAGAACTGCTTCCAAAAGCATATGTTTCATAATTATTAATCACTTTTCTGCATTTTCTATAAATTATATCAACATAAGAAACTCTTCAAGCTCCTAAAGCTTATAATACAGCTTGGAAGTTTACGCAAGTATTTGTGTCCCTGGAGATGATTTCAGTAGCAAAGCAGCTCTTTAAAACAGGCAGGAGATGGGACCCACAGTCATAAACATCCTCAACTCCCCTGAGTCTGCGGGCAGTGTTGGCTTCCTTTTCTCATTGTCAGAAAAACCATGAACCTGAAGTATTTTGCTTAGTGCATCGCTCAGAAGGCTTTTCCTTCACTCCATTACCTGTAGCTTTGGCACACCTGAGGGGCCTCGCAGGCCTTCTCTTCATAGAGAGGATCCGTGCAGTCCTTGCCTCCGTTGGCTGGCAGCTGAATGATGACCCGGTGCCGAGTCTGCTTCCGGATTCCGGAGTCCCCTGGAATGAGGCAGCTTTTTAACCTCTGTTCTCTGCACTGATGAAAGAATCTCCAAATACCAGCCTGTGTGAAGAAATTACATTGCTTCCAGCTCCACGTGCTTTGACATCCCTGACTGAGAGGCCTCGTCTAGTCATTTCCTAAATTCTCCCGAAGACGCTTATATTGAAAGCCAATCAATGTATATTTAAAAATGTGAAGAATGGAGAAAATAGTTCCATAGTCAGCTAGTCTTCCTAATGCTCACTTACAACGTAATTGCTCTTTTGTATGCTTCTTCCCCCTTGAGAAATATGACGGATCTAATGAATCTGTTTTTCTCTGCCTTAAGTTTATTTTCATGCCGTTTCATATAGCCCTGTTTACCACATGGGACTCATACACATCTAATGAATCTTTCTTAGGAGAATATATTCAATGTTTTAATGTGAAATTCTATTTCTTTGTTATTCACTTAATTTGAAATGTATAACTCGTAAATTATTCTAGTCATTTATTATTCATGTTAAACACTTTAAGATCTTTAATTCAGGTCACATCCTACACATCCGAGCTGTAAGTAGTGAAATGAAAGTCGTTTCCTAGAGGCAGAATTTTTAGAGAAGCATTCAAAATAGCGATAATTACTATAAGTAAGTTACTCCAAATTATGTTACAAAAACAATGGAAATAATTAAGATTTACCTTCGATGAAGATATCAAATTGACAGTATTGCTGATATAAAGATGCTCAGAATTTTTTAGTATGAGAAACAGATGATATACAAGACTTGACAACTTTAATAAAATACATACTTGACAACTTACAATATATACACTTTGAAGATGAATAGCCATATGTCATGAATTGGCTTACAAAAGAATTCCCTAAAGAATTACTTTACTAGAGTTCCCCTGATGCATTTACATGTTTTCTCAAGATCATTAAATATTTGATATGTAGACTACAGAAACAGAGAAATTTAGAAGGGTTAGCAGCCCCTAACAGTGAAAGTTTAATCAGAACTGAAATGAAATATCCTTAAAGTCATTGTGTTCGTAGAAAAATATGATTTGACAAATAGAAGTTTCCAGTAATGGAACATCCTCTGACATGAAGTCAGGGTATCCCTCAACACAGTCTGGCCACTGACTCCTAGCAGCGTGACTTGAAGATTCCTGTATTAAATGGGAGAATGGATCAGATTAGTGATTCCTAAATGTCTGACTACATAGGAGAATTTCTTTGAAAAAATAAAAACCAAAAACCAAAAGCAGATTTCTCGGCATGTACCCAGAACTACTAAATAAGGATCTCTTGGGAGCTGGATGTGGGAATCTGTGGATGTGGGAATCTGATTTTTACAAAGCTTGCCAGGAAACGGTGATAAACAGCTAGGTTGAGATCTACTGGAATGACTGACCATGGATGTCCCAATTTAAGATTCTAGAATTTGCATGTAACTTTTTAGGATTATTCCTATAGTGCGGGAAACCTGTACTGTTAATGACTGCATTAACTATTTTAGTGAATAGCTGGAATACTACAGGTAATGAAGTATGGAACTAGGGGGTGGAGGTAGTGGGTAGCAGAGAGCTGAAGTATTTGGAAATATTGTCCTAGACTTTTAAAAACTGTAGCAGTAATAGTTTGAATGCCAGCTGCAGCTTTTACATATTAAGAATAATTTATCTAAGAAAGATCGAAGAAGTGACAATAGGACTTTTAATAAAATTGGTAATGCTATCTCCATCCATTATATTGTTCAATGACCCTTATTTTAAGGCCCACGTGATCAATTCCTCTAATAATTTAGAGCTAGGAAAAATCTTGTTTCCCTTGACAATCCGTTAAGAATGCACTGTGCTTCTGTTTTTTGCTTTGTTCACCAGAATCTCAGAGCTAATTTTCTTCTCAACTGCAGGAGCTTACCTTAACTTTGATTTTATATTACCATTTTTCTCTTCTTCTCCCCTCCCTCTACCCTATTTACTGACTCCATGCTTTTTTTTACATTATTATCTATTATTTTTCCTTTTGTTTTATATTTATGCTCTTTCATCTTTTTAAAAGACTATACAAACTAAATGAGCATTCTTATCATTTGTTTAGCACTGGGGGAAGACGGGAGGCGTGTGTTTGTTTTTTTAACAGGGAAAAGAGGGAAAGACCAAAGAGGAGCAGGTCTTTGTTTCCCAGGTGGTCGAAGTTCTTAAGAGTCAATAACTCTCCAACCCTTTTTAACCTGCAGATAAAAAATAGACATAGAATTGAGGCCAAGGGATCCACAGACTAGAGGGGACAATGAGAGGAGCATCAGTGGCACCATATAGACTGAAGCTCCTGGTCATTAACTACCTAAATATCACCTGGTATATACCCAGGGCTGTTCAGAAGCAGCAAGCAAATGTTAGTGTTTCAATTCTACTTTGTTTATTGACTTGAAAGCAAAAAAGTCACCTAATATAAAACTCTGAAACATTCTAGTGCCTTCTCATCACAATCTCCACAAGTTTGTACTTGATATATAACACCATGATAACTCTTTTCACTTCCATAATAGATTCCACAATGGGAATCCATTTATTCTTATAAAAAGTTCAAATACCTTAACCTTGCACAGCCCACAGGAGAGAGACTGTGACCTGATTAAAGTGGAACATTCCAAAGCCATAACACCTAGAGAGGAAGTTTAATGGGGTTACACAGGAAGTGTCATGACATCCATGCTTCTACCCACTGGGAGGTTCGTTTCTTCTCAGATCGCAGTTAGCAAATTACGTGTACACTCAAAGAAACAGCACTTTAGAGCTCTACCAGTTACAGAGCCCTCAAATCAGTGTGTAGACAAAGGGAAAGCTACAGTACATGTTAAAAAATAAATTAATAAAAGTGGAAGGCTCCTAACTAATAACTTGAGTTGGCAAGTGTGGAATTTTACAATCTTCAGAGTTTCCCGCCTATATTTACACCCAATTTATTGTATGAGGTGGGGATACGTACATAATTTCCATTTATCTTTGTGTTTTAGCACCTAGAACAGTGGTCACACAGCATAAAGTCTTAATAAATGTTTGCTGAATGAGCAAACACATTTATTTCACTTCTTCTCAACTGGATTATAAATTAGCATTTTCTTTTCCTTTATATCCATTTCCTTAGAGTATTATGCACATGGGTACTAAGTCTGTTCTTTAGTATTAATAAAAAATAAGGTATCATTTTGTTCATTGGAAATAATAAGCATGGGAAAAATAAAGGAATAATCCTATAGTGTTTATACTTGAAAATACCTACCTAGGATAGGTAGAGAAAAAAGGGATTATATATTCAGAAAACATTTATGTGGTAATGGGCCATAGAGACTCAGAGGATATGTAGTCTCTCACTCAGCTACAGCACTTTTCAGATATCTTAAGACATTCAAGATAAATTTCACTGGAGAAGTTCCTTGATGGAAGGATTTAAAGGACAGGCAAAACTAAGATGGGTTAAGCTGGAAGCGAGGCGGATGGCAGGCTGCAGCAGCACAGTGAGGAAATTGAAAGGGAAACGTTTCATGCAAGAAGTCAAATGTAAAGGCAGTTATTGGACCTTTGAGGGGTAATTCTAGCATAGTGCTGTTTGAGGGCATCAAGGTAGAAAAGATGCCTCTGCAATATCCCTGCTAGCCCTCAAGTCAATACATTTAGCAAGAAAAAAAGGAGCAAACACAATTTGAACAGCCAAGTGTATTATTTGATCAAAAGTATTGATTTTTTAAAGATTAGAGTTACAAATAATTTATATGCATAAATATTTTCCATCTTTAATAAAGCCCTTTGTAAAGATTTATGAAAATTTGGAAACATTAACAAGTACACTGGTTTGAGGATTAAATTACTTTCTGTTCAATACTGATGTTTACCAGCATTGATTTTTCAAGGCACATCATGAGAGAGGGCTGAATAATATTTCAAATTACTCTGCTTGTTCTTCCTGGAATCCTAAGCTACTCTGTCCCATTTTCTGCAATACTATACTGTAATTTTACCTATTTCAAGTGACTTAAAAAGGAGGGTAGCTCTACATTTTCGTAAGTTCAAACTCTTACCAAATGTAGATTTTACCTACAGAATTAAGTTTAAAAGAGCCACCTCATTCCTGAATTAATTTTCATTTGCTATCATCTATCCTTGAACATTCAAAATTTTAAGCATTTTTTAATTGCACACAGAAGTCAGTGTAATTTCAATGAAGCTTGCCTTATTTCCATTTCATACCAAATAATGAAAAGCTAACTACACGTCATTGCTTTATTTTCCCTACGACAAAAGGCTAATCTTCTATAACACCACTGTATCCTTATTCTCAGTTACAGCAGTCTACAGGTGAAACAGAAAAGGTTTCTTCCAGCACACAAAGCATCTTGACACTGTGTCCAACAGCAAGCCCCTCTGCCAACCCCCTAGTCTTTCTTTTTTTCCTCAATACGCAACTATAGTTATTCTTTTTAAGTCTGAGTGCCTAGGTTTAAGATTTCTGAAAGCCTTTTGTTCTAGGAGACTCAACACAGAGCTGCCAAATACAACAGGTAGGGCTGATCTGCTGGTGGTGAGATGTGACCTGAGCTTGGCCAAACACAGCTCCTCATCTCAGAACCTCTTGCTCATAGGACAGCAGATTCCTGAGCTGGCATTCTTGCACTCCTTGGCCACTACCACCCAGGAGCTTCAGAGAAGACTAGCATTCTAGTGGCAGCACGCATTTTAATTCACAGCAGTTACCTACCTTTCACCAAGAGACTATCCCAACTGAACCCATTACATCTAACATGCCTGTCGCACCACAAGAAACTAGCACCCTCAATCCCCCCTGCATGTCTTCCATCATACCTGGACCACAGCATACAAGCTGTGCATAACCTTATTCAATTTCTCTTTCTTTTCTATCTTCTAATCTTTCCACCACTGTACCTAAAGGAACACACTGTCTCTCATCTCCAATCTCTTCTTAGAAAGTTTCCTTCACATTCTTTGCCAGTGGAGGCTGGCTCTACCTAGCCATTTCCCAGTCTTTTCTCCTCTCTTTACCTTTAAAAATATCTAACTCCTCTGAAGCTCCTGTCATCAATTTTACCATCAGCTCTCTACTTTGTAGCACTCATCCACCAACATTTCATTATTGAATGACCATAGAACATCCCGCACTGTAATCCTTTCTCTTCCTACCCCTGCAACCCCTTTGGTGGTTTGGGCATCCACATGGTTATTCCATCCAAGGCACTGGACTCTGAATTACTGTACCTCCGATGACCTTTTCCTGCATCTTGTATCAATTACTAGCTCTTCTGTTCATGCCCCTGATGATATCATCATCAATACCTACACATTCTCATCTTCGAACATATTAATTGCTGGTCACTCCTCCTAACCTTCTAGTTCACCTACTTTACTAAAAGTGAAAGCTCATCTTACTAAAAATTATTCAAACTCAATCAAGAGTGCCAATCCACTTTCCCAATCACTTTTTCACTATATCATCCCTTTTATGACCTTCACTTCCATCCCAACCCACCTTAGATTCCATACTTCGTTATTACATAAGCACTCTACTGAAAACACCCTTGACTCTCTGTTTTTCTCTCCCAGCCCTGACCTTAACCAATGCTAATTATTTTCCTACAGCTTTCCTTCACTCAGGCAGCTAAACATGGCTGAAGAAACACTGGCAACTGTGTTGAGCAATTCCTTTTTAAAATGCATGACTAAATGGGTACTCCATGTTGCCTATTACAAATTCTCTTACATATTACTAACTTGCCCACTTTTGTACTCTCCAAAATGATGTCACATCTTCTTCTCTCTCACCCACCCTGCATTGTTCACCTGATCCTTCACATGCATCGAGACATTAGAACAATCATTAAATGCCTTTTCTGTCTCATACCACCAGAAAGTAAGCTTCCTAAACGCAGGAAAATTGTTTTCCTTGTTACTGCTATATCCTTTACATTTAAAATTGTGCCTGGTAAATCGCAGTTACTTGAAAAATCTGTGTAGAATGAAAAAAGTGAATGTTTACTTAAAAAACTATGTATGATGTTTAATGACATAGTGAAGCATGTAAAAACAATTAAAAGCTTTTTAGAAGTTCTTCTCTGCGGGGCCATCAATGTGCTAGTTAAGTACAGTAATCAATAAACTAGAAATGCAATAAGTATTTATGCATATTACAGATGAGTATTAATTTAATAAACACATGTACAGTATTCAAAATCTATTTGTTCCCTCATCTATCTGCTAAAATTTTTTCTTTTTTTTTTTTTTTGGCGGTACGTGGGCCTCTCACTGTTGTGGCCTCTCCCATTGCGGAGCACAGGCTCTGGACGCACAGGCTCAGTGGCCATGGCTCATGGGCCCAGCCGCTCCATGGCATGTGGGATCTTCCCGGACCGGGGCACGAACCCGTGTCCCCTGCATCGGCAGGCAGACTCCCAACCACTGCGCCACCAGGGAAGCCCTGCTAAAAAATTTTTTAAGTGCCTTGTATAAGTTATCACAGTTTGTCACATAAAATTTTCTGTATTTTATAAATAAATGGTCAGAGAAGAGTAAATCAGTCTCTTAGAACTGTAAAAATCATCAGCAGAGATCAAATTAAAAATCATGTTATTTGATGAAATTTCACCCCTATTCATTAACTCATGATCCTCCTTCCCCTTATTTATCTTTCTTCTAGCATTCATCATTGTCTGATTTATGCCCTGGCTTATAGTATCATTGAATCTAGAACTCTTCAAACCTGATATTTTTCATGCCATGCACAGCAACCCAATGGAATGACTTGCTCAAGATCCTACTGTAAGTGAAATCACTGAGACCAGACCCTGGGGTCCCTCATCTGCACCATGGATTCCCCTGCCTCAAGACTTTGACCACTGTGGCTGTCAGTGCTCACTGGCCATTTGGAGAGTGGATCACTGTGGGGGCCCAGATCCCTATATTAGCCCCTAGCAAGTAATTGATGTCCTTTGAGAGAATCAGGAGAAGAAAGCTAAGGAGAGATTGGTTCAAGATGGTGAAGTAGAAGGATGTGCTCTCACTCCCTCTTGCGAGAACATCAGAAACACAGCTAACTGCTGAACAATCATCAAAAGGAAGACACTGGAACTCACCAAAAACAGACACCCCACATCCAAAGACAAAGGAGAAGTCACAATGAGATAGCAGGAGCGGTGCAATCACAATAAAATCAAATCCCATAACTGCTGGGTGGATGGGTCACAAACTGGAGAACACTTATACCACAGAACTCTACGCACTGGAGTGAAGGTTCTGAGCCCCACGGCAGGCTTCCCAACCTGGGGGTCCAGCAACGGGAGGAAGAATTCCTAGAGAATCAGAGTTTGAAGGCTAGCGGGATTTGATTGCAGTACTTCTACAGGACTGGGGGAAACAGAGACTCCACTCTTGGAGGGCACACACAAAGTAGTGTGCCCTTCGGGACCCAGGAGAAGGAGCAGTGATCCCATAGGAGACTGAACCAGACCTACCTGCTACTGTTGGAGGGTCTCCTGTACGGGTTGGGGGTGGCTGTGTCTAACCATGAGGACAAGGACACTGGCAGCAGAAGTTCTGGGAAGTACTCCTCGGCTTGAGCCCTCCCAGAGTCCGCCATTAGCCCCACCAGAGAGCCTGGGTAGGCGCCAGTGTTGGGTCACCTCAGGGCAAACAACCAACAGGGAGGGATCCCAGCACCACCCATCAGCAGACAAGTGGATTAAAGTTTTACTGAGCTCTGCCCACCAGAGCAACAGCCAGCTCTATCCACCACCAGTCCCTCCCATCAGGAAACTTGCACAAGCCTCTTAGATAGCCTCATCCACCAGAGGGCAGAGAGCAGAAGCAAAAAGAACTACAGTCCTGCAGCCTATGGAACAAAAACCACATTCACAGAAAGACAGACAAGATGAAAAGGCAGAGGACTATGTACCAGATGAAGGAACAAGATAAAACCCCAGAAAAACAACTAAATGAAGTGGAAATATGCAACCTTCCAGAAAAAGATTTCAGAATAATGATAGTGAAGAATGATCCAGGACCTCGGAAAAAGAGGCAAAGATCGAGAAGATGCAAGAAATGCTTAACAAAGACCTAGAAGAATTAAAGAACAAACAAACAGAAATGAACAATACAATAACTGATATGAAAACTACACTAGGAGGAATCAATAGCAGAATAACTGAGGCAGAAGAATGGATAAGTGACCGGGAAGACAGAATGGTGGAACTCACTGCTGCAGAACAGACTGAAGAAATAAGAATGAAAAGAAATGAAGACAGCCTAAGAGACCTCTGGAACAACACTAAACGTAACAACATCCACATTATAGGGGTCCCAGAAGGAGAAGGGAGAGAGAAAGGTCTCGAGAAAATATGTGAAGAGATTATACTCGAAAACTTCCCTAACATGGGAAAGGAAATAGTCACCCAAGTCCAGGAAGTGCAGAGAGTCCCATACAGGATAAACCCAAGGAGAAACATGCTGAGACACAAAGTAATCAAATTGGCAAAAATTAAAGACAAAGAGAAATTACTGAAAGCAGCAAGGGAAAAATGACAGATAACATACAAGGGAACTCCCATAAGGTTAACAGCTGATTTCTCAGTAGAAACTCTACAAGCCAGAAAGGAGTGGCATGACATATTTAAAGTTATGAAAGGAAAGAACCTACAACTAAGATTACTCTACCTGGCAAGAATCTCATTCAGATTTGATGGAGAAATCAAAAACTTTACAGACAAGAAAAAGCTAAGAGAATTCACCACCACCAAACCAGCTCTACAACAAATGCTAAAGGAACTTCTCTAAGTGGGAAACACAAGAGAAGAAAAGGACCTACAAAAACAAACCCAAAACAATTAAGAAAATGGTAATAGGAACATACATATCAATAATTACCTTAAACGTGAATGGATTAAGTGCTCCAACCAAAACACACAGGCTTGCTGAATAGATACAAAAACAAGACCCATATATATGCTGTCTATAAGAGACTCACTTCAGACCTAGGGACACATACAAAGTGAAAGTGAGGGGATGGAAAAAGATATTCCATGCAAATGGATATCAAAAGAAAGCTGGTGTAGTAATACTCATATCAGATAAAACAGACCTTAAGTAAAGAATGTTACAAGAGACAAGGAAGGACACTGCATAATGATCAAGGGATTAACCCAAGAAGATATAGCAATTATAAATATATATGCTCCCAACACAGAGCACCTCAATACATAAGGCAACTGCTAACAGCTATAAAATTGACAGTAACACAATAATAGTGGGGGACTTGAACACCTCACTTGCACCAATGGACAGATCATCCAAAAAGAAAATTAATTAAAAAATACAAGCTTTAAATGACACAATAGACCAGATAGATTTAATTGATATCTATAGGTCATTCCAACCAAAAACAGCAGATTACATTTTCTTCTCAAGTGCACATGGAACATTCTCCAGGATAGATCACATCTTGGGTCACAAATCAAACCTCAGTAAATTTAAGAAAATTGAAATCATATCAAGCACCTTTTCTGACCACAATGCTATGAGATTAGAAATCAATTACAGGGAAAAAAACATAAAAAACACAAACACATGGAGGCTAAACAATACATTACTAAATAACCAAGAGATCACTGAAGAAATCAAAGAGGAAATCAAAAAATACGTAGAGACAAATGACAATGAAAACATGATGATCCCAAACCTATGGGATGCAGCAAAAGCAGTTCTAAGAGAATTTTATAGCAATACAAGCCTACCTCAAGAAAAAAAAATATGTCAAATAAACAATCTAACCTTACACCTAAAGGAACTAGAGAAAGAAGAGCAAACAAAACCCAAAGTTAGTAGAAGGAAAGAAATCATAAAGGTCAAAGTAGAAATAAATGAAATAGAAAAAAAGAAAACAATAGCAAAGATCAATAAAACTAAAAGCTGATTCTTGGAGAAGATAAACGAAATTGATAAACCATTAGCCAGACTCACCAAGAAAAAGGGGGAGAGAACTCAAAACAAAAAAAATTAGGAATGAAAAAGAAGTTACAACGACACCGCAGAAGTATAAAGCATCCTAAGAGACTACAACAAGCAACTCTATGCCAATAAAATGGACAACCTGGAAAAAATGGACAAATTCTTAGAAAGGTATATCCTTCCAAGACTGAACCAGGAAGAAACAGAAAATATAAATGGAGCAATCGCAAGTAATGAAGTTTTAACTGTGATTAAAAATCTTCCAACAAACAAAAGTTCAGGACCAGATGGCTTCACAGGTGAATTCTATCAAACATTTAGAGAAGAACTAACACCCATCCTTCTCAAACTCTTCCAAAAAACTGCAGAGGAAGGAACACTCCCAAACTCATTCTATGAGGCCACCATCACCCTGATACAAAAAACAGACAAAGATACTACAAAAAAAGAAAATTACAGACCAATATCACTGATGAATATAGATGCAAATATCCTCAACAAAATACTAGCAAACAGAATCCAACAGCACATTAAAAGGATCATACACCATGATCAAGTGGGATTTATCCCAGGGACGCAAGGATTCTTCAATATATGCAAATCAATCAATGTGACACACCATATTAACAAATGGAAGAATAAAAACCATATGACCATCTTAGTAGATGCAGAAAAAGCTTTTGACAAAATTCAACACCCATTTATGATAAAAACTCTCCAGAAAGTGGGCATAGAGGGAACCTACCTCAATATAATAAGGGCCATATACAACAAACCCACAGCAAACATCATTCTCAATGGTGAAAAACTGAAAGCATTTCCTCTAAGATCAGGAAAAAGACAAGGATATCCACTCTCACCACTATTATTCAACATAGTTTTGGAAGTCCTAGCCAAGACAATCAGAGAAGAAAAAGAAATAAAAGGAATACAAATTGGAAAAGAAGTAAAACTGTTACTGTTTGCAGATGACATGATAATATACATAGAGAATCCTAAAGATGCCACCAATAAACTACTAGAGCTAATCAATGAATTTGGTAAAGTTGCAGGGTACAAAATTAATGCACAGAAATCTCTTGCATTCCTATACACTAATGATGAAAAATGTGAAAGAGAAATTAAGGAAACACTCCCATTTATCACTGCAACAAAAAGAATAAAATACCTAGGAATAAACCTACCTAGGGAGACAAAAGACCTGTATGCAGAAAACTATAAGACACTGATGGAAGAAATTAAAGATGATACAGATGGAGACATATACTATATTCTTGGATTGGAAGAATCAATATTGTGAAAATGAGTATACTACCAAAAGCAATCTACAGATTCAATGCTATCCCTATCAAATTACCAATGGCATTTTTTACATAACTAGAACAAAAAATCTTAAAATTTGTATGGAGACACAAAAGACCCCAAACAGCCAAGCAGTCTTGAGGGAAAAAAACAGAGCTGGAGGAATCAGACTGCCTGACCTCAGACTATACTACAAAACTACAGTAATCAATAGAGTATGGTACTGGCACAAAAACCAGAGATATAGATCAATGGAACACGATAGAAAGTCCAGAGATAAACCCCTGCACCTGTGGTCAACTAATCTATGACAAAAGAGGCAAGTATATGCAATGGAGAAAAGACAGCCTCTTTAATAAGTGGTGCTCGGAAAACTGGACAGCTACATGTAAAAGAATGAAATTAGAACACTCCCTAACACCACACAGAAAAATAAACTCAAACTGGATTAGAGACCTAAATGTAAGACTGGACACTATAAAACTCTTAGAGGAAAACATAGGAATAACACTCTGTGACATAAATCACAGCGAGATCTTTTTTGATCCACCTCCTAGAGTAATGGAAATAAATAACAAAAATAAACAAATGGGACCTACTGAAACTTAAAAGCTTTTGCAAAGCACAGGAAACTACAAACAAGACAAAAAGACAACCCTCAGAATGGGAAAAAATATTTGTAAATGAATCAACAGATAAAGGATTAATCTCCGAAATATATAAACAGCTCATGCAGCTCATTATTAAAAAAACAAACAACCCAATCCAAAAATGGGCAGAAGACCTAAATAGACATTTCTCCAAAGATGTACAGATGGCCAAGAAGCTCATGAAAAGCTGTTCAACATCACTAATATTAGAGAAATGCAAATCAAAACTACAAGGAGGTATCACCTCACACCAATTAGAATAGGCATCATCAGAAAACCTACAAATAACAAATGCTGGAGCGGGTGTGGAGAAAAGGGAACCCTCTTGCTCTCTTGGTGGAAATATAAATTGGTACAGCCACTATGGAGAACAGTATGGAGGTTCCTTAAAACACTAAAAATAGAATTACCATATGACCCAGCAATGCCACTACTGGGCATATACCCAGAGGAAACCATAATTCAAAAAGACACATGCAGCCCAATGTTCATTGCAGCACTATTTACAATAGCCAGGTCATGGAAGCAACCTAAATGCCCAGTGACAGACGAATGAATAAAGAAGTTGTGGTACGTATATACAGTGGAATATTACTTGGCCATAAAAAGGAACGAAATTGGGTCATTTGTAGAGACGTGGATGAATCTAGAGACTGTCATACAGAGTGAAGTAAGTCAGAAAGAGAAAAACAAATATCATATATTAACACATATATGTGGAACCTAGAAAAATGGTACAGATGAACCAGTTTGCAGGGCAGAAACTGAGACACAGATGTAGAGAACAAATGTACGGACACCAAGTGGGGAAAGCGGTGGTGGTGGTGGTGGTGGTGGTGGTGTGATGAATTGGGGGATTGGGGTTGACATATATACACTAATATTTATAAAATGCATAACTAATAAGAAACTGTTGTATAAAAAAGTAGAACAAAATTAAAATAAGATTAATTTTCAATGATAGGTTTTTTTAAATGAGTAAGTTATATCTATTATTCTTCCCTTTCCAGACATATATAATACATAATAAGATAAATTCTTAGACTACTAAATTGGTTCTTAATTCCTGGGCATATTCCAATATCTCAAATTAGTTTCAAATTAGTTTGGGATATTCCAAAATATCTTATTTCTAATGAAATGAGACAATTTTACCTGATTTCTCATTTTGAGGAGCGTCTATCCTAGAATCAATTTAATGAAACCTTTTCTAGTTTATTATTTTATTTTATTTTATTTTCTTGAAATGCTTTAGACCAAAAGAACAGTTATTTTGAAATATTTTACTCAAAATAAGGAAATGCCCAATATAAAGAAAAGGCAATTTTTTTCTACTTTCAAAAATTTTACTTACAAATGTTAAATTTGTGTGAGATTATTAATCATGTCATTATAAATGTAACTGCCTATGTTTTGGAATTATTAGTAAATGGGCTGTCTCATACCAATAGAAAACATCAAGTATAAAACATCCAGCATAAAATTTTCAAGCACGTAAGTTCCATGTAATAAATAAGCTTTTTCATTGTAGCAATGAATAGACAACAATTATCACAGAAATACTACCCTATGAGAAATACTAACCTACAGTCCTACTGCTGATTATGACCAAACTAAAGGATATCATATGTTATTTAGTTTTTAAGAAAGTAAGGGGATAAAAGAAGAAAATCTGGATAAAATTGTCAATGACATTGCTTTATCAATAAGATTAATGCCATTAACATTTTTAAAGAGTTAATGCTAACTCTTTTTGTCCCAAAAGCTTTTAAAATGCCTTAAAAGACTTTTCAAATCAACATTTTCTATTCTTGCGCACTATGTGGTTTAATTTATTTGCTATTTCAAGGGTATTTAAAACAGAAAAAGCATGAAAAGAAACTCACGTTTCAACTATATAAAATAATCACACTGTAAAAACTATCCATTATTAAGTTTATAATCTTATGTAATATCCTCAGGATTTAAAAAAATTCTGGTGATTTAAAACAGTGGTTAAACTAGAAGTTGATTCTTTTTTTTAAATTTTTATTTATTTATTTATATTTTGGGGGGCTGCGTTGGGTTTTCGTTGCTGCGCACTGGCTTTCTCTAGTTGCGGTGAGCGGGCGCTGCTCTTTGTTGCCATGCACAGGCTTCTCATTGTGGTGGCTTCTCCTGTTGCGGAGCACGGGCTTCAGTAGTTGTGGCACTCGGGCTCAGTAGTTGTGGCTCATGGGCTCTAGAGCACAGGCTCAGTAGTTTTGGCACACGGGCTTAGTTGCTCCGCGGCATGTGGGATTTTCTTGGACCAGGGATCAAACCCGTGTCCCCTGCATTGGCAGGCGGATTCTTAACCACTGCGCCACCAGGGAAGCCCTAGAAGTTGATTCTTAAATTGAGTCTCTCTAGTGAGAGTCAAGAAGCATAAGTAAAAGCAAATAAGGAACTGAAGGAAAACTGTCTCTATTTGTCGTGAGAGTAAAATAAAAAATAGGAGACAGTGTCATTTGTGACACTGAGAGACAATGTGATCACTTACTGCATAAGTCACCTGGAGAATGCTCACATCTTTCTCAGCAGCAATGAGAAAGGACCCTATCCTGGAGGGTAAAGAATTAACAAAGTATCTGCCATGATATTAAAGGGTCTTTGTCTGTGAGTAATGAAAGCAAAAACAAACCAAACTGGGAACAAATCCTCGTCTTGTAAATGCCTCATGTCATGTTAAGCGTTGGCAGAGGTACAATTTGATCATTTTTCTCTTTCCTTTATTCCCATCCTTTGGGTCATATAATTGAAACTGTACTGAATCTGGTCCCATGGCTATTTCTTGCCACTAAGTAGGTTGAGAGCCATGAGTACTGAGAAGATCACTCTATATTCTTTTTGAAATACATAAGGCCACTATACATTCTTCTAGAATCAATGTTAAAGGAAACATTATTAATAAAGTTTAGAATCCTTTCACCTTGATCTATAGTATAAAGTTATTTAAGTCAGTTTTGGCATAAAACTTATTTGTTTGGTACACTAAAAGCTGTATTATTTTCTAGAAGGAAGCCAAAATTTTATGGCATTTATGCCAAACCAGGATTACACAGCCAGCCCCATGTAAGAATAAAAACATTGCTCAACCAAAGGAACTTGGAGGTCCCAGTGAGAGGGTTCCTAGGTGAACCTCCTTCAAAACTCTGCAGATAATACCTTCTTTACATGAGGAAGGGCATGATGTCCAGTCACTGTATGGCGTCACGATACAGTCCTTCCTACAAGGAAGCAGGCAGGGCTTCACTGTTTCAGGTCGAAGGCTTTCAGGACACCTGGGAAAAGCAAAGGGAAACTACTAGACCTCTACAGTAATCCAGAAAACCAGGTAATTTAGTATCTTTAGAATTTTTATTGCTGAAATTGCTAAACAGGCATCAATCTGTATTATTTAACTTAACCTCTAGGATCCTTTCTGCTTTTGACAAGGGCTATAAAACCAAAATAATTATTCCAAACTGAAACTCCATAAAGTTTCTCAAGGCAGGAAGTGTAAATTTAATTATAGTAATTGTGCTATGTAGAAGAAAATATAATAATTCTATTTTATCCATTTATAACAATCTCTCCATTAATAAATCTGTATTTTGCAACATGCTTTATAAGAAATTTATGGAAGTTCAAATTACCAATTTAAGGACCCAAAGCTACATCTTTGTATAACTAAATAGGCTTATTGCCAATTATAATCTTCCAGGTTATTCTGTACTTTATTTTTACAAAATATGTTTAGCACAAAATAAATTTATAATGGAGTATATTCTATACATAGTATATGCTCAAAAACCAATATTGTATTTACAGCTAAGTATTTCATAACAAATAAGTAAAAAAATAATAAAAGTGTATAGCTCATTAAGATAAACAATTTTTGCTTTATTCCTGGTTTCATTCACTGTCTCTACTCTTATCTTTTCTTCCATTTTATTCCTAGTTTTAAATTATTGGGTTTTAAATATTTTTATAAATTACAATATTTTTAGAACAAAAAGAGTGAATATAAATAAAACAAAAATAGCCAATAAGTAATTTAAAGAAAAATAAAACACTATGTTCTTGACATAAATTAGAGTAAAATTAATTATTATTTTATAAAAATACACCAAAAATATATTATTAGGAAAACAAGAGAAAAATAATGACAAAACACTGAAATGTCTTACACTATATAAGGTTTTCACTTCCTAAAAGATAATTTTAGGAAGCTGATATATGAGTTTTAAATATACTGTTTTGTTTATTGTATACTTATTACATGGTTTTCAAACTTTCCAATTCTTCTCTGCATCTTCACAATCTGATTCTACTATCATTAGTGGTCAAATGTTGGTCAGGAACACTAGAAGAAGATGTATATTATGACAACAAAATATAATAACATAATTCATGTAACTAAAAGTACTTAATGTTCTGATTCCTAAGAAATTCTCTTTTGAGGTCATATCAATCTCTGACAAGTGAGCTAAGAGGCAGTGAAGAAATAAACCAAACAATCAGTATAACTGTTGCTGGAATAATTTGGCAAATTAGTGAAAAATGGGATTTAAAAATACTCCCCATAGAAGAAGCCAAATTTTTTGTTAAGTCAAGATAAACTCTTTCAACAAGTAAGTTAATCAGGTTTTCAGAACTGAACTATGAGTGAAAAAACCAACATCATTCATTTCCTTCTCATAATTTCTTTACAGTGCTTTGCTGACACTTCATTTTTAATATATCTATAATTTTTTTATCTACATATCCTATCTCATCCAGAAGTATTATGTTCTATTCAGCTATACAGATACATGCCTTTCTCTCTCATTCTGTAACACTAGGGCTTATTTGAAAGTGGATTTTAAAAAAATATATTGGATTCAACATTTCAAAAAGAAA
This sequence comes from Lagenorhynchus albirostris, assembly GCF_949774975.1. Lineage (NCBI taxonomy): Eukaryota > Metazoa > Chordata > Mammalia > Artiodactyla > Delphinidae > Lagenorhynchus > Lagenorhynchus albirostris. The sequence goes on from NC_083102.1 coordinate 64,260,538, forward strand.
TTATCTCCCTGGTTTATGTTGAGTATAGGCTTGGATTTTCCTAATTGCTATGCCTACTCAAGGTCATGGACGGCAAAGAAATTTAGATGAGAATCATAGAAGGCAACGTTTTTTTACAATTGAGTTTATAAATCACTAGAATTATAACTTCACCTACATGCTTAACCAGGAAATATTATATGGCAAAACCCACATATAATCCTGTTAATTCTTTTGAAACTATGGAATTATTGATTAGTAATTATTATTGGAAGCACTCCTCCTCAATGAGGCAGTTTTATAACTTTAACAGTGGGAGAGCATTACTCAATTACATGCTCTTCAAATTTTAGCCCTCAATAAATCAACGGAATTTACGTTATCATTGACAACCTCCAAAATTCTGTTTTATATGGTTTAGAAATTTCCTTAGCAAGATACTTGGTTAACTGTGGAGAAAAAAATTACTAAAAACAAAGCCATTTAATGAACACACAAAGATAAATTATACAGCCTAGATTACATCCAGTAAAATGAATTCAGACTTCCTTTGGTGAGGCAATTGGTTCAGTCAACATGCTTCTTTTCTCCTTTGTACTGTTTGTATTTAGTGTCTGTGGTTTAAATCAAGGAATTGATTTCCCCCCAAATCTTATTCAAGGTCAAATTAAACAGATGTGATAGGAGTTGAAGTTTGTTACTCGGAGGATAGATAAGATCAATAACATTGATTTTACCATTGCACAGTAATCTGTTTTATTAAGAAGAGTTTAAAACAAGGTTTCTATTTGCATTTTTGTTTCAAATGCCTAGTACTGAAAAGCAGTTATTGAATTTAACCTAGTATTTAGGCATAAGGGTAGTAACATTTTCTTTTGAATTCACAGTATTTGCTTAATTTTTTAGAACTTTAAGGGCAAAGTAAACCCATTTGATTTAAGAAATCTATACTTGTATCCAGGTCATTGAATAAAGGCTGCAAGGGTAAAGCACATTTTTAATGGATTATTGTGGTGGTCTGACATGGGGCTTCAGGATACCCTTTCTACTCAATGATTTAATAACATTAATCCACCAGGCTTTTCCACACATAGGCTTGTGCATATGTACATCCACTGCTCAGAAATATATTTTGTAGTTTGCATAAGTGAGGAAAATACCAACAGCAACATCTAAAAAGTGATTAACTGCAAAATAGGAACAGAGTGAGCTTACCCATAGAAGCTCAGCACAACAACCCTCCAATCTGTACCATGACAAGTTAGTCAGGTTATAACCCTCTACACTGAATATTTCTACCTCTCTGCTTGTCCCAGAAAGACCCACAATTCTCCAGTACTTGGGACTTCCGCTTCTGTTGTTACTGCTATTGAATTTTAATACACTGCACATTAATATCCTTTGTTAGATTCATTACAACTTTAGCATTATTTCTATTAAAATATTGGTTTGGGGCTACCTATTAAGCATGTGGAATTGTTTTTCAGTGTGTTCAAGTCTTTTAGCATGTATTTTCTAATATATTTCTTAATTTCAAAGTACATAAACAAATAAAGTATGGGACAAAATACTGCTAATGTCCAGAACCCTGGCCATTAGTAAAAAAACAACTCATAATGGGATTCTTATTTATCCCCTGGAGTTTGTCATATGTCAGTTACATTATTATCCTTTCCCTGAAACACTAAGAACTATCTCAAATTTTTAAGAGAAAATACAATTTCTAAGGTTTATTGAGTGCTTACATTACTACAATTTCTTTTCATTAAATCCTTTCAAAAATTTTTGAAAACTGAAGCCAGAATCTGTTAAGTAGTATGCTTAAGATCACACATGATACCTAAGCACTTAGCCAAGTATTTGGAAATTATGAGGCCATTTTTATATCAATGCAAACTGATGGGTTTTACTTTCCATGTTTCACATGGCTAAGATGATTTGAATTTTAAAAGATTTATGCTGTCTAAATCTCAAAAGGTAAAGAGTTCCTTTTTCCTCTTGGCATATATATATATATAGATATATATATATTTTTTTTTTTTTTTTAAATAAGTTTATTTATTTATTTATTTTTGGCTGTGTTGGGTCTTCCTTGCTGCATGCGGGCTTTCTCTAGTTGCGGAGAGTGGGGACTACTCTTCGCTGGGGTGCGTGGGCTTCTCACTGCGGTGGCTTCTCTTGTTGCAGAGCACGGGCTCTAGGCTTGTGGGCTTTAGTAGCTGCAGCATGCGGGCTCAGTAGTTTTGGCTCGCGGGCTCTAGAGCGCAGGCTCAGTAGTTGCGGCGCACAGACTTAGTTGCTCCGCGGCATGTGGGATCTTCCTGGGCCAGGGCTCGAACCCGTGTCCCCGGCAGTAGCAGGAGGATACTTAACCACTGTACCACCAGGGAAGTCCTTGGCATATATTTTTATAACTGATTAACTTTGTCTAAGAAAGAATTAGCCCAGTTATGCTATGACATGTTTTTGTTTATATTTCTCACAAGGCACATACAATATGCCAATTCTCTAGTTCTTTGCCCTCCCCTCTAGCAAATCGTTTGCCTTGTTGTTACGCTACTGGTAACTACAGTAAGAAACTGATGGTTTTTCTGCTTATTATAACACTCATCCTATCCTAAGGCTCTCTCTTGGGAATAAATGGCTTATTCATTTAACCATTAAAAGATGTAATAATTTGGCCTCAGTATTTTTGATATAGTACTTTCTAGGGGAAATGAAAGGCAGAGCATAGAAGGCTACTGCCCAATTAAACTAGATCGGCAGCCTCCATAGCCTACGGATATAAAGGAGGTCATGGATGACCTCCACTGCTAGGACTTCATATACTGTCATTATTGATCAGCCAGACCAAAAGCAAGCAGTTCTTTCATTGCTTCACTAGCTCAATAAAAGCAGAAACTGCTACTGTAACACTGAAAGTAGATACCACATAGAAAGATTTCTAGAGAATTTATGGATCCCAGGTACAAGACTCTCAAGCTGTTACAACTTTATCAGTGGCTGCATTCAAAACCAAGAAGTCTTACTCTTGAGGCCAGGTATGTATGATAAGAATCAAATGCTTCCTTTCATGAAGCAAGTAAAGCCTAAGCCAATCCCTGCATGGCTGGCCACAGAATTTACTGTTGTCATTCTAAAGCCCTTACTTTTTGGGTCCCACTTGGCCAACATTGACCCGCACACAGATGACTTTTCTTGTCTGCATGCCAACAGAGCAAGAGGCCTCCCCGTTCCAAGTTGTAGTTGTGTTGAAGGATGAAACTGAGGTGTCCTCGATGCACTGGCCCCAGGGACCAGTTTGCCAGTGGTACACAGTACAGGGATGCTCGTTACAGCTGCGCACCTCTTGCAAAGCACTGCTATTTGGACACTGAGCTCCACCTATAAAAATGGACAACATTAGCAGATTAGATATGGTGGCAACAGGAACCTTACCATTCTCTGTTCCTTGTAATTAACAATAACAATGATACCTGCCACTTAGCACATGTGACCAGCGTACTGCTAGGAAGGCAAATTGCATAGTAAACTTGGCATGGTCTGGCTTAAAATTTAAACTATGTGGTATATATGATATTTGGTTTGGGGCACTCAGGAGGACCTCAAAGAGAGAGGCCATTATTCACTAGAGAAGATAAAACTGAGGAACAAATAAAGCCTATGTAATTGCTAACCAGGGGAAACATGGGCATTGAGACTCTGTGGATGGAGAAAACCCAGTGTGTTTTCAAATGCTATCCCTCAAAATGAAAGCCTTAATTACAGGTTTCAAAGTGCTGATTATTTCAATGAATTAGGATTTAGGGTGATTAGAAACAGGGGTTTTAAAATCAACTGATGCTTTCTGACTTTCCATAGCATTATTGGAGAAGCCATGTAGTAATGATAATATCGTATTTCTTCAAATCTAAGATGTGACTGACTGTGGGATAGACCATCATTTTATGTGTCCCAAAGAAAGAGAAATGGCTGCAAATTAAACGACAATACTTTTTATCAGCTCTAATTTTTACTGTATGCTTATTGAAATTGCTTTGTATGACCTACTGACATAATTTAAAAAAATATAACCCTTTTACATACTTTAAAAGGGACAGTATTCCTAAAACTTCTTTACATTCAGAATCCAAATATTTCAAGTAGCTTTTAGACTCACACTCATCAAAGTTTGTGTTCTCCTACACTATCATCTCTGTGGCATCAAACGTGTTCATGATGCAGGATTTCTTCAAGAGTGTTCCCCTGTTGTCTCCAGCGTTTTCTTCCAGGATACTGGTACCTATTTCTAAGTTCTGATGCTGTTGCACTTTTTTTTTAATTTTTTTTTTTTTTTTTTTGCGGTACGTGGGCCTCTCACTGTTGTGGCCTCTCCCGTTGCGGAGCACAGGCTCCGGACGCGCAGGCTCAGCGGCCATGGCTCACGGGCCCAGCCGCTCCGCGGCATGTGGGATCTTCCCGGACCAGGGCACGAGCCTGTGTCCCCTGCATCGGCAGGCGGACTCTCAACCACTGCGCCACCAGGGAAGCCCTTGCTGTTGCATTTTTAATCATACCAGAAGATGTCTATGAATGAGAGGTTTAAGCAAGCAACTGAGGAATGGTTTACTTTCCTTCCTCAAATGGCCCTTAGCTGTTTTTGTTTCTTTGTTTTTGGCAGAAATATCATGAGGTTGCTATTGCTCCCAGGAATAACAATGAAATTCACATGTACTAGCAATGAAAACTGTGTTATAACTGCTGCTTGGCCACAGTGATTTTAAAATGCATCCATTGTGGATAAAGAAGATGTGGTACATATATATATACAATGGAATATTACTCAGTCATAAAAAGAACAAAATAATGCCATTTGCGGCAACATGGATGGACATAAAGATTATCATACGTGTGAAGTAAGTCAGACATAGAAAGACAAATATCATATGATATTGCTTACATGTGGAATCTAAAAAAAAAGCATACAAATGAACTTATTTACAAAACAGAAATAGAGTTATGGATGTAGGAAATAAACATGGTTAGCAGGGGGTAAGGGGGGGAGGGATAAATTGGGAGATTGGGATTGACATATACACACTATATATAAAATACATAATAAGAACCTATTGTATAGCACAGGGAACTCTACTCAATACTCTTTAATGGCCTATATGGGAAAAGCATATATAAAAAAATAAGAATGTATATATGTATATGTATAACTGATTCACTTTGCTGTGCACCTGAAACCCAACACTGTAAATCAACTATACTCCAATAAAAATTAAAAAAAAATACCTCCATTGTAAGATGTAGCAATTACAGAGATGATGAAGGGTAAAACAGATGTGTCCTTTAATCAACAGAATATGGTGTGGAGTTGTCAATATGGAACTTTTTTATGTGCTAGCCCCATTATAAGTACTTTGTAGATGGGACCTCATTTAATATCCACAGCTGCTGTACAAGGTAAAAACTATAAAGTGGATGAGTCCATACAGATTAAATGATGCGGCCACAGTAACAGGAATTTAGGAAGTTTCTTAACACTATGCTATTTATAATGTCAACTATGAAAATACAAAGCTTTATATTGTTAAAAGCAGAGTATTGGAGGAATTTATTGCTTTATTAACAATTTGATCTAGTCAAATTTATGTAGTCTCTGGATTTCATCTTAAGAACAGAAAATAACTGGTTGTTCATGTGGAATGGCAGAAACCTTGGGTGTTCATCACACATATTTGTAATAGTAAATGGAGGAAATATTGAACATAATAAGAGGTGGGTTTTAGATATTAGGAAAGCAAGTCTAAAGAAGTTAAAAAAAATAAGAAAAAGTGATTCAATAGCTAGTGACCCTATTATGGAAGATGGCCTCTAAAGCTTGAGATTTGGGTAAAAGTCATAAAAAAAAACACCCTGAGCTGATCTTTAGGTGTCATTTCATTTGTGAGTAAGGACATCCCGCTATTCAGCACATATAAATCAGTAGGCAGTTTACGTGAGAATTTAACTGCAATTTCTAATCACTTATGCAGTGTTGAACATGGGATCAACATGCGAATAACCTGCATTAAACAGCATTTCATTGCTGTCCCCTGCTTCATGAAGGAGAAAACATCTGTCACAGTTCATATCCTATCTTCCATCACTGGAAGCAATAAGTTTAGGATTTGAATAGGAACGACTCCTAAACCTGCTAATTGGATTGGGGAGAAATAAATGAGCACTCTTATTACCCATTGCCCTGAGGCTCTAGATTTGTTCAGCCTTATTTCTCAGGAAAACACAGGCTAATTGCAGACATTTTACATAACCATTTTAACCATACCTTCATATTAATGGTGAAATTATCCTTCTTCAACAAAATAATGTGTGTCTTTACTTAGCCCATTTTCACTTTGAGTACACGTATGCTATTTAAATTGTGATTTTAAAATTCTGAATTGTTTTTGACATTGGAATTCACTGCTTGGCTTTGAAAAAAATAAGAACTTCTACAACATCAGCATAAGGTGTCCAGGAGCTACAAGATAACTGTTTAAGTTTACAGACATAAAGACTATCTATTTTCTTGCCCCAATCCACGTTAAAGCCACATCAGCAGTTTGGGGCTGATGTTAAGATACTTGCACAGATAAGCCCCAATGTGGTCTTAATTATAATAACAATGTGGCAATTTGGAAAGCATGGCTTGGAGTAATCAGTCACTGCAGCACGGTCATGTTGTTTGGGGAATAATTTCATGGTTGAAAAATTGATAGATACAATACTGAATTTACTTATTATTTATAGGAAGATCTAATTCCAGACATCTGGGAATATTCCCATTTCTGTAGTACTGGGGAGATTATAAAATGTCACCTGTGACAGAATTAGTGATAAGCATATTTTTAAAAAAATCCTCTTATACATAAAAACATACGCTTCATACTAATGTGACTATTTAGATTTTCTATCATTCCAGCAAAAAGAAAGACTTTATAATACTTTGATGAAATCCTGCTATATAAATAAACTTTCATGTCCATAGAAAAATACCAACTATTATGTGAAACTTCTCTCTTAGGAATTAAAAAGTGACTTTTCCTCCCCACATCAAGATCATAAAAAGCTTGATTAGGAAACATTTAACAGAACTATGGTGTTACTGGGTCTGGCATTGAAGTCCTTACAATTTAGACGGCCAATTGAAAAAAAATAACCTTTTCAAAACATTAATTAGAAACCTATGTACTGACTGCAATATGCAATGGTTACCTGCGCTTCAAGGGATAACTAGAGGGGCTGGAAATAATTCTTGCTACTCTCAAGGATCTTATAATGCAGTGGAGAAAAGTAATAGGGGGATAAGTTGAGCAAAAAAATGAGTATAATTCTAGGTAGAATAAAATAATTATGTTAAAAGAGGTATTTTGTATAATTGGGATTCAAAAGTGTAAGATTACATTAGTTTGAGGGGTAGTAAAAATGACTCAGGTTATTGAGATAAGGCATTGATATGAGTTTTGAAGGAGTAGTAGTTTAATAAGCAGAGTTCTGGGAAGGGAGAGAAGGAAGGGAGGATTTTATTTAAGCAGAAGAAAAAATAAATAAAAGCAAAGGTGCTCAGGCAGGCATGACCCTGGGAATTAGTAACATTGATGCAGTCAATTGGAGTAGACAGTCCACACAGGGAAGTAACTGGCAATAAAGAAGTGGACGGGGCTCAGGCTAAGAAGAGGCAGTTACAGTGTACTATGAATTACAGTTTTAAGATACTTGTAACTTTGCCTGCTACTGCAGCCCTAATTACTTTGATAGCAGAACACTGTGGATGAAAAGAACATTGGCAATGGCATGATTTCAGGGAATTTAATTGGAAGAGTGTTAGCCATAGAGAACCTCAAGAGACTCTGCTGCAGCCCCTACCCCTTCCACTTGTTTCCCCTTGTAGTAAAAGGTAGAAGACATCCCAGGGTGGAGTCTGCATAAATCCTGCCTGGTGGTCCTGTAGGAACAGACTGAAGCAGAACTCCTTTTTCAAAGTCAGTAGTAGGAAGATGAGGAAGTGGCAGTATTTGCTTAGAAGTCAGAGTTATGTGTGTATAGACACATAAAATAGATCCTGGGTTCTTCAAATTCCTCTAGGAAATATAAATACTCCCTGATTCTTAGAATTAATATCATTTAACTATAAAAACTAAGCAAGATAAAATAGAAATATTCCTCTCCCCAATGTTTTATACTGCAAAATATAATTTTTGAAGATACTAATTATTTGAGAAAAATTTTGGTCTAATTTTATTCAATTGTCTCCATTCTCTGCATGTACAAAGCAGGTGTAAAGACACACTAACATTTTGCTGAAGTTATAATATCAGTTCATTTTGAACTTTACAAAAATAAATATTCTCTCATTTCTTGCTTTGTAAGGGTAATTGAATCTATAATGAGAACTAACAGAAGTTACTGCTATACTCAGTGGGAAACATTTTGAAAATCATTTTTCCTTTTTAAACCAAGTGTGTTAAGAATCTGTAACACAAGTTAAAAAATGGAGAAGGCCATAAACCTAACATCAGTTTAAAATTTTTCATTAAAATTCAACTTACTACTATTTATATTAAAAACATGCCAGACTTAAATGTTAAAAGACGGCATCCTTTTAGAACTCCTGAAATAATTCTGAAGTAGCTCTTGGAATCCATCCTGTAGTTTTACAAAATACAGGGAAGATTTTTACCTCAAAGTATCAAACAAATCAAAAAGCAAATTACTAATCTTATTTAACTAAAAGTCAATGCTTCGGAAGTAAGATACAAACACATACACACACAATTTTATTTTTTAAGTTGAAAAGAAATATTTTTACTTTCTCCAGTATATTATCTATCTCCAGTTGCTATCATTTGTGATTTGGTTTCCAAATGACAATATTTCAATAAGAGGCATTTTATGACATTTTTGTGTACTGCCGGTACACAAAATAATAGGTTACATAATGTTACTCAAGATGCTATGAAAAGCAATTGTATTCAACTTGTTTTCATTCTATTATTTTTTGTTTAACTTTGAACCAACCTCAATACTATAGGAAAATTAAAAGTATTATCAATAGTTTCTTCCCTTGGATCACTTGGAAGAAGTTATTGAAATGATACCCTATTACCCTAAAAACTTCAATGTGTATTTCCTGCAGTCAAGGGCATTTTCCTACACATAAGCACATTCAATATTTAAGATCAGGAAATTAACACTGATACATTATTTCCATCTAATCCTCAGACCCATTCAAGCTTGCCAACTATCCCAAAATATTCTTTATAGCAAAAGGACCTAGTTCAGAATCAAGTGTTGCATTTAGATGTTACGACTTGTTAAGTCTCCTTTGATCTTCCTCAGTCTTTCCTTAATTTTCATAATTTAGACACTTCTGAAGTTTAAGGGCCAGTTATTTTGTACAATGTCTTTCAGCTAGGGTTTGTCAGATCTTTCCTCATGATTAGATTCTACAATATGTATCTGTGACAGAGATGTTACAGATGTGATGTCATGTTCTCATTGCACCACACCAGGAACACAGGCTTTGCATGTTCCCCATTACTGATGATGTAAACTTTGATCACTGGATTAAGGTGGTGTCTGTCAAACTTCTTCATTTAGGAGGATACTTAAGATTGTAAATATAATGTTCTTCATCAGACTTTCAATTAATACATTTATTTATATCAAATATGGTTTCATGGTTTCCTCTCTTATTTAAAGAGTTATAACCAGCTGTTACCATTATTTTGGCATTCACATTGTTCCTGTATGTGGCCAGTGGGAGACCCTTCAAGCTAGCTTCTGTGACCTTTTGACATTTTCTCCTCTTCCTTCCTTTCTGGCACAAGATCCTCCAGGCGCATCTTGTACTTTTCCTATCTCAGCCTTAGAATCAGCTATTTCTCCAAAAAGCCCTGGTTCCTTTCATTGGAGAACGGCATTACACACCAAGACCTGAGTGCTGAATGCACATATTCTATTGTGGTCCTGCTGCTCTCATGTCATTTCAGTGGACAGAGCTAATACATGTATACATCCATAATATGAATATATATCATACTTACGTTTGTATTTTATTTCTATGCCTAGATTTATAAATTGGACACCATGAATTCACACTGATAACTTCAAGTTCCAATATAATACAATAGGGTTTATCCTAGTTTTCTTTTTTTTTTTTTGGTACGCGGGCCTCTCACCGCCGTGGCCTCTCCCGTTGCGGAGCACAGGCTCCGGACACGCGCAGGCTCAGCGGCCATGGCTCACGGGCCCAGCCGCTCCGCGGCATGTGGGATCTTCCCAGACCGGGGCACGAACCCATGACCCCTGCATCGGCAGGCGGACTCTCAACCACTGCACCACCAGGGGAGCCCTAGTTCTCTTTCTTAACATACTTATAACTCCCTTCTCTAGCAATAAGAAACCCAACTCCTATTATGTTTAATACATGTACCTATTTGGTCACTGCCCCACCCCAGATTATTCCAATCTCTCACTGCCATCTTCATTGCTGTACCCATAGGATATCTTCATCACTGTGCCCATATTCTGACACCCTGCATTCGGCCACCCCACATTACTGAAACCCTCCTCATCCCTGCTTGGCTCCAACACCCCACACTGGGCTGGCCGCTTCAACGCTGGGATTCTCTCTTCACCCTGCTCGTGCTCTGGCATCCCGTCTTGGGTAGCTGCTTTCACCCTCTTATATAATCCATGGTCCTCCCCACCCCGACCCCTTTAGACTTCTCAGTGTCTCTGACACTTCATGCCAGGCCATCCTTTTCCTACGGGGGATGCTCATCTCACTCAGCCTGGGCTCTGACAACCCACCCTGGGCCACTGCAGACCCCCCACCTGCTGGCACAGATGCTCAACTGCTTGGTTCCACTTAATGATTTTGCATATACAATTGTTCAGGAAGAGAGATACAGAGCCTAGAAAGGAAGGGAAGGAAAGCAAAAAGAAAGTATAACATGAGGAAAAGGAAGTGCTATTCTACTATTCTATCATTCTTTTAATAGGAACAAAGAAATAATAAGTCATAACATTTTAACAGTGGAGAGCTTATCTACTGCACTGGGGCCACATGGAATAATCCTCTATCTCACTCACACACACACACACACATATATATGGAAATAGATATACATATAGACATAGAGGTAGACACACACATGCATACAGACATACAAAAAAAAAGACAGGTAAACCAGGGGTAAGACCAGTAGCCAGCACTCCTCTCTTTCTAGCACACAGTAGGACTATATTTCCCCTGCCCCGCTTAAAATTAGGTTCAACTTCAAGTCATGATTATATGATTTGCTTTGATAGTGAAATGTCAGTGGAAATGACACAAATCACTTCTGGATGAAAGAATTTAATTGCTGATGCTTTTAAATCAGCAGAGAGACTCCCCAGCTATCTTCTTCCTCCGGCATGAGGATTGTGAGGTAGGCCTTCATATGCAGGTGCAATGCTGAGACATTTCATGTAGGACAGACTGCCTTGGAGAGTCACCTGTCACTGCAGCAAAATTCCCAAGAGGGAAAAATAATTGTTTTTTTTTAAAGTTACTGAACTTATGGCCTGTTACTGCAGTACAACTTAATGTTTCCTTATTAATACAAAGACGTTATATTACTGAGATAAATAAAAGTACAAATGTATAGGTTGCAGCATTTATTTTGTAAATCCAGATAAATACATTTTTCCTGTAAGTTATTTCATGAGAAAGTTGTATAATTTCATGTCTTACGTTTACTCAATATATAATTTTATTAAGGTGATCTTTTCCCTTAAGGTTATCACATTAATTTTCTGATCCACAGATAATTAAGAACATTTATGACATGTACAAAATACTAATTCTTGGGGAATAATAGAAATACCTGCTTTTGTGTAGAATTATAAAGGGTTAGCTAATTGGCAGGGAAACATATTTTAAAACTTCCTGCAAATGCAGTTCCTAAATCATTTAAAAAATAGCTCAGAATTAAAAAAGGCTTAGTTTGAAGAAAAGAAAATGTGTTTCAGTGTCCAGCAAATAATAGGTATTATATCGTTTTTGAAAGATAAATTCTTCATTAAATATTTCACATAATTATACCAGTTTTTGTAGCTGTTATTAACAGAGACAAATAGCAGCAGATTCCTCATTGCCAGAGTTTCCTCTACAGTTTCCATTTAAAAGTGTGTTTTGAATTCATGCCTTTATGATTAACTATATACACATCTGTAATTTTCCAGCACGGGCTGCTTATGATGCAGCTATTAGCCTTCATTAAAAATTATCGAAGTCCCACACTTTCAAACTAAGTGGATGATACATACCAAACAACAATCATAAATTTTTGCCTTTAAAGCATTCTATGACCTTTCAGTGTGAAGCATCATGTCTATAAAAATAATGATCTGGTGAGTTCTGCAAACATGGCAAAATCTCAGCCATGTGACTCATAGGGCGAAAAGTCACTTATTACTAGTCACACAGCAAGTGTCTGCAGAGTATAATGGATTTATAGGAAGCAGGGTGACCACAGATCTAATTTTAATGAAGCCCAAGACATGATCTGAGCTGATAGAGTGTGAAGTCTGAATATAATCTATACAAGGTTAGAGTTATTGTTTGACAACATAAGGAATATAATTTTGTCTCTAAAAGGTTCTATTTTTCTATTAGGTTCCACAGATACATTTTTCTCTTGGTAGCAAATGATTAAAATTATATTGAGGTGACAAGAAAAAGTTTTTGGACACTTTAAAGAAAATTCTAAATTTTCTCATAGGTTGACTATTTTAAATATGTTAAATTTTCTCCTATGTCTTAAGTCCAAGGTAGTTGTATTTTTGCATAGAATCACATACACAGATAGCAAGTTTGATTAAGTAAGAATACTAGCAGATTTCTATCACTAAAATGCTTCATAAGCAGAAAAATGAAATAGGCAATATGAAAACTCCTCCAAAATTGATTACTTGGAGGTATACATAAAGAAACATGTGCTTACTACAAATAGAAATCATTATTTACCAGTGTTAAATGTGAATGGAGAAGTGTCATTCAGCCTGATAACATTTAAATAACGTACGCCTATATTCTTGAGACAGAACATGCCTTAATGTGACAGAACTTGACTTATTTCTACGTTTTCCTTACTCCTGTGTTATTTTCCAGAATGACAAGATTAAATATGACATTATATCACCCAGTCACACAGAGGCCAAATTAGCATCTGGATACAAGCTTGAAAGACAATTACCAAGAGCCTTGTATTACTCGACAATAAAGCTTGAACAACTGAACTATGAATATATGAAAAACCTGTGCTTTATTCACCCAATAGGGTGAAATGATTTAGGAGCAAAGTATTTTAAAAATGAACACAGTCTACATTCTGGATCTCAGAGCCTATGCTCAGGAACCTGAATGCTAGAAAATCCATGCAATTTTTAGTCAAGCAACAGTCATGCTGGTGATTATTTAAAATAAAGCTTACTATTTATGAGAAGGTAGAATACGATTTCATGGGGAAAATTGACTACTGAAATAGAGAAAAAACAATGAAACCTGACATTTGCAATGTGGAGAGTCATTTTCAAATTTTTTTCACAGGTTTAACACTTTCAAGTAGAAAGAACTTGAATTATTAGGAGGGAGAAAAGGCAAAGTGAGTTCACTTTCCAAAGTCTTTTTTATTAAAGATCTATCTTGAAGGTTAATTTGGGGGAACAGGAGCAAGCTGCCCAATATGTCAACAGATATTAAATCTCCTTGGATTGCTGGATTTCTGGAAGTTGATTTTTGTAGAACATCCATCGTATCCAGGCTACACAAAGAAAATGCACACCAACTTCTGGAAGAAACCTAAGTCCCTTCTGAACCTGGTGACCTTACCTTCCTCTCCTGCATAGGCCAGGATGGACCGTGCTCGTATCTGTTTCCCTTCTGTGGTTTTCCCCGAGCAGGTGTGGGAGCAGGACGACCATGCAGACCACGTGCTGAGCACACAGTCCTTGGGGCACGGGGCATCGCAGGCAACAGGGATGGGGAAGATGGCGTCTCTGCACAGCTGTCTGTCAACTTCTTCTCCTGGGAAAGACATCATCACCAATAGTCTATCATTTTTAAATAATGTAAAATGAGCAACTGAAACCAGGTGGGCACCAACATAAACAAGGTTACTTCCCTCTTGTTCTTGGTTAAAAGCAAAACCAAAAGAGTCACGGCATACTATAGCCAGATGTTAAAAAATTACCAGGAATGAATAGATAGACACATAGATAAGACAGATAGATCGACCAATTGATTCCTAAATGAGGCTTCTTTATTATCAGTGTTTGGGTGTGTAGATCAAGCTCATTGTTACAAGTATTTTATGCTGTGATACCTGCCCAGGAAGTGATTTTTATACTTATATTATTAATCTTTGCAATAAAGAGCATCAAAGAAATATGTCCATCCCCCTTTATTTCATTATTGCAGATGAGCCATCATTCACAAATAATGAGTCCATCCATAGCATGTACCATTGGTTTTCCTGAACCAACTCATATTCTCTTATTTGCAAACTCTCTTGTGTCTCCCAGAGAATTTATTTTTGTACAGTTGGCAACCTTTTTCTTTCATTAAAAAACTAGTCCGGGGCTTCCCTGGTGGTGCAGTGGTTGAGAGTCCGCCTGCCGATGCAGGGGACACGGGTTCGTGCCCCGGTCCGGGAAGATCCCACATGCCATGGAGCAGCTGTGCCCGTGAGCCATGGCCGCTGAGCCTGGGCGTCCGGAGCCTGTGCTCCACAACGGGAGAGGCCACAACAGTGAGAGGCCCGTGTACCACAAAACAAAAAAAACAAAAAAAACCAAAAAAAAACTAGTCCGTTAGTTGGAAATAGCCAGGAAACATAAATAATAGGATGGTAGTATAAAACCACTGGCTACAGTGATCCCATTGGGAAAGGGGCAAAAAACAACAAGGTAAGCTAATGGCAGAAGTAAGACTGTGTCACTCCAGTGCTTAAAACTCTTCAGTACTTTCCTACTGCTCTTAAGATGAAGGCCAGATTTCTCAAAAGTTTATGAGACCTCAAATGATGTGGCTCTTGTTTTCTTTTCTAGCTTCCTCTCAGTCCACTCTTTCTGTTACTCACAGAGATCTAGAGACCGGCACTCATCTAGCGTTTGAGTAAATGAAAGGATATATACAAAAGGTCAGTGAGAAGGAAAATATTGTTGCTGTTAATAAATGCCAAAGAAAACTAGAAGAATTACAAATAAATGACCACAATACAGTATGAAAACGTCTGAACTCTGTGGCTTAGCTGTTAAGTACAGGTGCTAATGAGGTCAATGGAACAGAGTAAAACAATATACAAACAGGCAAAATTAATCTGCTGTTTTGCCACAGAATATATCCATAATTCAGAACGGGTGTGTCAGAAATGTGTGACTTGAGGCATTAGGCATTCAGATGAGAAAGGGTGACGAATCATGCCCTTCTTCATTGCTATAAGCCAACAACTCAAAGCTGTTTGTCACTGATGGAGGGTTAGGAGCATCTTTTGAATGGACAGTCCTTTATTCATGTATTTGAAAAACAAAGACAGAAAATCAGAAGTCAATTGGAAATGCTCTAACATTAATCGCTACTAGTTTGTAGGGCCTTAAATCATTAGGCAAAATCAGAAGTCAATTGGAATGCGTGTTAGTAGCCACTAGTTTGCAAGCCTTTAAATTGTTAGGCTTGCTCACTAGTAAGTAAGACTCACTAAAATGACTGTTGGGTCATCATTATATTATTCATTCTTCTTTAGTTACTCGGATCTGTAAGAAGATCTCCTTTAATTCTGCTTTTACTGGCTTTAGAGTTTGGCTTACATCCCAATAAATGGTATGATATAGATTGTATGGTAGATACAATATAAAAATCATTATACTCCAAAACATGTAATATTCTACAATTTACATAATGACTCTTGTGTGTACTAGACTTTTTTCTTAGTGCAAAGAGGGGCTTGCATATGTCTTATTTCCTTTGTTGCTATCTTTTATTGTTCTATCTACTCTCGTTCACTTTCATTTCCAATATTCTGTGAAAAGTAAGGCAAGTTTGGGGCGTATAGTCAACCAGGAATTATAGTTTTCTGTTTTCTATAATAGTTACTTAATCATTTCTATTCAGAAAAATTTAACTCATCCTGCAACATTAGAGGAGAGTGTGCTACCTGTGTGCAATTACATTAATTTGCATGACATAAATAATACATTCCTGTTTCTTGTAGTGTAAACCTAAGGGATGTACAATTTTAACCTTTCTTGCTTTTTGAGTTGGTCTTTTTTTTTTCCCCCAACCTGTGTCTCATACCTTATGTTAGATCTTTTTCACTTACCTTTTTCTGCTTAATCAGGTGTACTTTCCTGTAAGCTAATTCCTTCTAGAGTCCACCCTAACCCTCTGTGGAGCTGTTAAGAACCACTTTGGATCCAACCTCCAAGGTTTCAGCATTTGACTTCACTTTCCTCCCTGGCAGTCCCCCCTCTACACACATCCCCCCCCCCACGGTCCCACAACTTGGTCAGGTGTGACCTTGCCCCTGTTTGCCACTCTAATCGCTCCTGATTGCCCATCAGGGTCTTGTATCCAAATAATGGCATTATGCCCTAGACACAGTGACTTTTTTTCCTTTCCTCCTACAGACCAATCTCACTGTTGCCTTTGCATTCTCTCTTCCTTTTTCATGAAACTTTCATATCTTCACACAGCAGACTGCTTCTCAACATTCAGGTTTCAGTTCAATTGTCTCCTTGCTAGAGGAGCCTTAACTGACCATACACAATCTCACAGTAAATTCATTTTATTTTCGTGATAGTTTTAACCACCACTAGAAACTATTTTAATTAATTGTTTACATGTTTATTATCTGATCCTACTACTAGAGTACAAGCTCAATAAGGGCATGTTTCTTATCTGTCTTGTTCATTATTTTATACTTAGAACCTAAAACACTGCCTGGCACCTAGTAGACACTAGATAATCTACTATGTGAATAAATGAATTAAGTTTAAGCTGTTGTTCTAGGAAACAGAATGTTGGACTAGACAAATATGGATTTAAGTACAGTATTTCTTAAAATACCATGCATTCAAGTGGTCTAGGACTTTGCTAAAGTGTATTCAGTGGACAGGCAGCACATGCATCATCTGGAGTTTGCTAGAAATACAGTCTCTCAGATCCCACCCATAAATCATAACTTGTATTTTAAAAAGATCCCTGGGTGATCTGTATACAGGTAAAATTTGAAAAGCATTGCTCTAAGATTTTTTTGCCTTTATTCTCTTGTGGTTTGATTAGAACTGAATTGCCTCTTGAAAGGGCAGCTATATAAAACGAATTCATCTGGATTTCCTACCTAACATCATTCACTTCTCTGTGGGACTTCCCTTTATACTTCTCTTTATACCTGGGTGAAAACATTCATTCAATGAATAGTTACTGATTGCTCATCTTTGGTCAGGCACCATGCTATGAATATTGTATACATCATCTCAGCTAATTGTGCCAACAGCCTTCTTTTTTTTGAGGTATAATTGACATATAACATTAGTTTTAGGTGTACAACATAATGATTCAATATTTGTAAATGATCACCACAGTAAGTCTAATTAACATTTGTCCCTGTACATAGTTACCATTTTTCCTTGTGATGAAGATTTTTAAGATGTATTCTCTTATCAACTTTTAAATATGCAATATAGTATTATTAACTATAGTCACCATGCTATACATTATATCTTCATGACTTATTTATTTTACAACTGAAAGTTTATATCTTTCACAGCATATTTCTGACATGGATATTAATATGTATTTTTCACTTTAAAGGAAATTCAAGCTCAATAAGTTTAATTTTACTGTCTCAGATTAGCAGAAGTTTGACTAAAGAAGCAGAGATTTGTACTGAGTTCTAACCAACTCTCCAGTCTACCTTTTTAACTGTTATGGTGGTAGGGAGAACTTGAGATGCCAAAGGAGATAAGAATGGATGAGGCTTTGTCTGCAAAGAAGTCAAGGAACCAGCAGATTTTTTTCTTTAATCTTTCTGAGGTTAATTTCTTGCTATTCTGAATGTGATGCCAACACTTAGAATCCTTCTCATGCTTGACTTTGTGTATTAAATATACTATATTTTTTGGCATGCATTTCCAACATGAAAAGTTTCGAAGGACTGCTTTGCTTTTACGTAACATGCTCACCCCTGACCCCACATCAAGCTCTAGGCATTTTAACCAAATCTTAAAAAAATGCATATTTTACATGAAATATATAACACAGAAGTAAATGAATCACTGTCCACATATTACAATTTACATCTTACTTTGAAGCCTTAACTGAAGCATATCTTATTCAAACTTGTTTGTGAAACACTTTAACAAGAGGTTGAGAAATAAAATGAAAATGCTTGGGTTTATTTATTTTTATGAACTCAAAAACATTTAAATATTTAAGTTGGTGACACCCATTCAACATTTTTCTCCATAAATATAATCTTAAGAATGTTTTTAATAATTTATCATTTTAATCAACTTAAACATGTATTTTGGCACTTTAACTCCCAAATTTCCCCTTTTTGAATCTATTTTTAGGGATACCACCAAACTCTCATGAACTCTTCTAAAATATCTCCTCTCATTCTTTTGCGTTTCCTACTATAGGATAAGAGAATTAAACATCAGCTTGAAGTAATTACACCAACAATTCGTGAAGATTTCCAGAGAAGTAAAACAAAATGAGAACTGGGGTCAGAGGATAGACATTTTCTTTTCTTGGTAAAAGTATATACTGAAAGTTTATTGCATTCATTGTGGTGAAGCTTAAATGTAATATAAAAGATAAACCTTGGTTTATGAAGGTTTTTATAGTTTGAGTTAAGAATATTGATACATTAAAAATATAATGAACTGTATTTTAACGTAAGGTATATGTACCTTTAGTCCTACTCCATAAATGTCCCTGGCATCATCCTGATTTTTTTAAATCATAGAAATGTGGAGACTGCTATGGTTGACTTTTAAAAAAAATTTATTTTATATTGGAGTATAGTTGATTAACAATGTTGTGTTAGTTTCAGCTGTACAGCAAGGTGATTCAGTTATACTATGGTTAATTTTTAACAGTCTCAGTAGCACTATATGCAATGTACCTCCAGAAGCCATTGCAAAATCAAAACTCATCAGTGTAATGAAATTGAGAGGAGGGTAAGCAGAAAGGAGAAATCAAAGTAGAGAGAAACCAGATAAAGAGTCAAGATTTTTTTTAAAAAAGCATACTATTTAGAAAGTCTCTAGTATTCTAACCTTGGGATCAGATTCCTCTTGCCAGACCTGTACAAACTCTACAGTAACCCTAAGAATTATTATTAAGTTGACAATGTCTTTTGTATTCTTCAGAAATTGTCTTAAAAATTCATATTGACTTTTGATAGTGAAAGTCATTATTCATATACTTACTTATATACTGATAACCAATATAAATTCAATAAACAATTGAGATGGGAAAAGAATGGAGGTTCATATTTGCCTAGATCTCCTAGAAAACATTTTCATATAACCACCTTATCTGAACTTTAAAACAACTGTAAGACATGTAAGTCCAGAATCACTCTCAGCTTATTGAAGTAAAAGACTCATGAATTGAATCTTATAACTCTTTCCTCATTCCCTATCTTGAAGAGAAGCTACACATCTCTTCAACTTAAATGGGAAGTTTCCAAATCATTTTTAATGCCTGCACTCCCTCTCCAATCACATCCAGGTAGTGAGTCTGATTTATTCAACGTACTAAGTACTGCCTCACCCCATGTTCTCTTCCACACCATTTCACACTTTCCTCTGGGCTCCTGCTGTGTCCCATTTCTCCTGCAGCCAATCACCCATCCTGAACACAAGGGTGTATTTTTAAAATGCAAATATGAGCATCACAGTCTCCCTGATACCTATCAGCTGAAGGCCAAATTCTTACTAGAGCAGAGAACATTCTCATCCTCCACCATTGCCTCATGTTTTCCCTAAATTCTATCCACTGAAAGTCATTTGCTTTTCCATGAACTGACATGCTGCTTTCTCACTCCTCTATCATTTCCTGTACACTGTTCTCCATGCCTCATTGCCCCATCATCTTGCTAAGTCATCCTTTAGGACTGGATTTCCTTCCTCTGTGAACCTTATCTTTCTCAAACCGCCCAGATGGGGCTGTGCTCTACCCTCTGTGTTCCACAGTGTTGTAGACATAACACTCTTTAAGACTTTTTATCTACCTCCATTAGCCTATGAGAACCTTCTGACCAGAGATATTGTCTTATTCAACATCTTTATATCTGGAGTCCTTGGTTCAGTTATTGTTAAAACTTAAGAGTTTTGCAGTAAATATTTGCTGGATGAGGGGGAAAAAATGAATTGGAAATCCAGAACATATGTTGCTTTCCTGAAAAAGCCACTGTTTATATTGCGTTGGGTTGGCCAAAAAGTTCATTCGGGTTTTCTGTACAATGTTATGGAAACCCGAAGGAACTTTTTGGCCAGCCCAATATATTTCCAATTGATGGTTTACGAGAACCTGACCAAGATGGCCTTACCATTACCCACAGTTTGACTAAACTATAGACAGGTTTCTTCCTGATTCTAGGTCCCTGACCTCCCTTTATTAGAAAATTTATTTTAGAAAAATGCAACTGTAAATTTTCTTTCTGATCCTTTGAAATTTGTGTAAATCTTCTACTAGCCTCTTGCCAGTTTTACAAACCAGGAAATATCTTTCTCAAGAGTTGGGAACCATCTCTATCATGGACGCATCAAAGAAGACAATGTCCTAATCTCCCAGTATGGTAGGTACCTATTTTCTTCACTGGGCACCAATTAGCCTAATCACAGAGAAAACATTTGCAAACTCAGGAGTAACTCAGTATGCTCAACACATCCCACTGATCAATCTCTTCTCTTACATCTTCCAGTGTTTTTCCACTAGCTCACCTCAGGGCTTAAAAAATATCTTTCGTTTCTGCAGAGTTGATTTTAGTTTCTCTCCAGTGTAACAGTCTAAAGTCCTCCTTACTTGTGTAATTTCAGTGCAGTTTTTATTTTGACCAACCAATTTATATCCAATTTATAATATGAATGTTATCTTTAGCTTCACTTTCTCTTTCTTTATATATAGAGAGGAAGAGAATACATAAAAAAATTAAAGATATTATTTATCTCTATAGAAAATATAAATATTTTTTATCTATTGACTTTTAAATATCTTTAAACAATTTAGGGCCTTCATATTATAATTTTTTTTCAGAATTTTCCTACTTTCTCATCATCTTCAAACTATTTCCATCCTCAGTAAGTTTATCTCTTATGTCCCTACTCTGTTCTTTTCCTTGCCACCTTTCTTTGTTTTGTTATCTCAAGTCTCTGTCTGTGTTTTCATTCTCCACAATCTTGGCAAAATTGAAACAGGTGACCCTGAGATTAAAAACTTACCTTCCTTCCTTGTCAGCAGCCACTTTCCAACTCCAGGCCCTAATGTAGTCAATAATACAAGCTTTAACCAGAAAACTACTAGAGCTTATCAATGAATTTGGTAAAGTAGCAGGACACAAAATTAATACACAGAAATCTCTAGCATTTCTATACACTAACAATGAAAGATCAGAAAGAGAAATTAAGGAAACAATCCCATTTACTTCAAATCAAAAAGAATAAAATACTCAGGAATAAACCTACCTAAGGAGGCAAAAAACATGTACTCTGAAAACTATAAGATGCTGATGAAAGAAATTGAAGATGACACAGATGGAAAGATATACCATGCTCTTGGATTGGAAGCATCAATACTGTCAAAATGACTATACTACCCAAAGCAATCTACAGATTCAATGCAATCCCTATCAAATTACCAATTTGAACCCATTTTCACAGGACTAGAACAAAAAATGTTTAAGTTTGTATGGAAACACAAAAGACCCCAAATAGCCAAAGCAATCCTAAGAAAGAAAAACGGAACTGAAGAAATCAGGCTCCCTGACTTCAGACTATACTACAAAGCTACAGTCATCAAAATAGTATGGTCCTGGCACAAAGACAAAGATATAGATCAATGGAACAGGACAGAAAGCCCAGAAATAAACCCATGCACCTATGGTCAATTAATCTATGACAAAGAAAGCAAGAATATACAATGGAGAAAACACAGTCTCATCAATAAGTGGTGCTGGGAAAAGTGGACTGCTACATGTAAAAGAATGAAACTAAAACACTCTCTAACACCATACACAAAAAATAAACTCAAAATGGATTAAAGACTTAAATGTAAGACTGGATACTATAAAACTCTTAGAGGAAAACAGATAGAACACTCTCTGACATAAACTGCAGCAAGATCTTTTTGGATCCACCTCCTAGAGTAATGAAAATAAAACAAAAATAAACAAATGGGACCTACTGAAACGTAAAAGCTTTGCACAGCAAAGGAAACCATAAACAAAATGAAAAGACAACCCACAGAAAGGGAGAAAATATTTGCAAATGATGTAACTGACAGAGGACTGATTTCCAAAATATACAAACAGCTCATGCAGCTCAATATCAAAAAAACAAACAACCCAATCAAAAATGGGCAGAAGATTTAAATAGACATTTCTCCAAAGAAGACATACAGATGTCCAAAAAGAACATGAAAAGAGACTCAATATTGCTAATTATTAGAGAAATGCAAATCAAACCTACAATGAGGTATCACCTCACACCAGTTAGAATGAACATTATCAAAAAGTCTACAAACAATAAATGGTGGAAAGGATGTGGAGAAAAGGGAATCTTCTACACTGTTGGTGGGAATATAAACTGATACAACCACTATAAAGAACAGTATGAAGTTCCTTAAAAATTAAAAATAGAACTACCATATGATCCAGCAATCCCACTCCTGGGCATATATTCAGAACCCATATTTCAAAAACCCATAATTTGGAAAGATACATGTACCCCAGTATTCACTGCAGCACTGTTTACAATAGCCAAGACATGGAAGCAACCTAAGTGTCCTTCAACAGAGGAAACGATAAAGAAGATGTGGCACATATATACAATGGAATATTACTCAGCAATAAAAAAGAATGAAATAATGACATTTGCAGCAACATGGATGGACCTAGAGATTACCATACTAAATGAAGCAAGCCAGACAGACAAAGACACATATCACATCACTTACACGTGGAATCTTAAAAATTGACACAAATGAACTTATTTACAAAATAGAAACAGAGTCACAGACTTCAAAAACAATGGTTACCAAAGGGAAAAGGTGGGGGGGAGGGATAAAATAGGAGTTTGGGATTAACATATATACACTAGTATATATAAAACAGATAATTAACGAAGACCTACTGTATAGCACAGGGAACTCTACTCAATATTCTGTAATAACCTATATGGGAAAATATTCTGAAAAAGAATGGATACATGTGTATGTATAACTGAATCAATTTGCTGTACACCTGAAACTAACACCACTGTGTAAATCAACTATACTCCAATATAAAATAAAATTAAATTTAAAAAGTAATACAAGCTTTAACTTCATTTTTGAGATGAAACCCATTCTAACAAAGCCTAGTAAATACAATGACTTGTTATAAAGAAATGATGAAAATTTTGTGCTAAATCCTTCAATTAAGGCACTTATGGTATAAATTGCCCACTTAGTGAACAGAGCATTAGGTGAACAACTTGTTATTACTACATTAATGATTTCCTCTCCTAATAACTCTAGTTAAGGATTTCACTTGTGGTTAGGCAGAAAAAAAGGGTAAACTGTAAAGGCTGACATCAGCCCCATGACTTCTGCCTCTGTTTAACATCAACTATCATGGCACATTGTTATTTTAATTAATTAATTTAATTTATTTATGGCTGCGTTAGGTCTTTGTTGCTGCACTCAGGGTTTCTCTAGTTGCAGCGAGTGGGGGCTACACTTTTTTTTTTTTTTTTTTTTTTTTGCCGTACGTGGGCCTCTCACTGTTGTGGCCTCTCCCGTTGCGGAGCACAGGCTCTGGACACGCAGGCTCAGCGGCCATGGCTCATGGGCCTAGCTGCTCCGCGGTGTGTGGGATCCTCCCGGACCGGGGCACGAACCCGTGTCCCCTGCATCGGCAGGCGGACTGTCAACCACTGCGCCACCAGGGAAGCCCGGGGGGGCTACTCTTCATTGCAGAGCGCGGGCTTCTTATTGTGGTGGCTTCTCTTGTTGCGGATGAACAAGTGGTGGCTTCTCTTGTTCTCTTGTGCACGGGCTTCAGTAGTTGTGGCTCACGGGCTGTAGAGCACAGGCTCAGTAGTTGTGGCGCACGGGCTTAGTTGCTCTACGGCATGTGGGATCTTCCGAGGCCAGGGCTCGAACCCGTGTCCCCTGCATTGGCAGGGGGATTCTTAACCACTGTACCACCAGGGAAGTCCATGGCACATTTTTAAATGCATATCCTCTATGTGTACAATATGATAGTGGTAAAACTGAAAGTACATGTGTTTTGCAATAAAGGTGTGAGATGTGTTTTCTTAACTGAAATTAATATTTCATTTTTATGCCTTTTCTTATTATCATTTTGTTCATCTGCCTGAACCCAAGATTACCCTGCTTTGTTTAATTTCAACGACTAAACGGTGAATGACTCATCTTTATAAAAGCACTCTGGAAACTCTAGAAAAATCAAACAATAATTTTACCTCTGGCATTATTTAAGATTAAACAAAGCTTTATTCATTCTTAGTTCCACAGATTTTTTTATTTCATATTTTCATTCTTGATTAGTTCTTTCTTCTGACTTCATTCTTCTTAATTGTTTTTGAGTTTGAAATTATCTACACTGTTAATTTCATCTCTTCCAAATGTACTGTTTTAGTTAACTAGAAGTTAAACTGTACTGGTTCAAATACTGGCTCTACCACTTACCAACTATGTGTTCTTGAGCAAATTATTTAGCCGCTGTGAGATTCAGTTTCCTAACCTGCAAAATGGAAGCTAAATAATAGTAATATTTATTTATGGTACTGTTGTGCATATTAAATAAGAAAAATGATTTAATGAGGTCCCTAGCTCAATGTCTGGCACATAGTTTAAAAAGGTTACATATTATAACGGTGCCATGCCTACTTTAATCTCCTTCTGTCAGTGGAGGAGTTGAACATCTCTCCCATACCACTGTGGAAGGATCTGCTCCATTCTAAACACCACTGTGTTTCAATCAAGTTGAGTTAATGTGATTAATAATTTTTTCCTTAGTTCTGCTTATAAGAGGGCTTGTAGAAAGATATTAGCAAATACCATTGCACTAAACTCACAGCATAACCTTCATATTTAGTAATTTTGGGTTTTTCTTTCTGTTAAAGTGTGGGAAATCCTTGGAAAAGCCAATTTATGTAATTATGACTATCAAATTTTACAGTTCATATTCTGCAAATTATTTAGAGTTGTGTTGTAAATATATTTTGGGTCTCAATCTAAAAGTTAAATTTAAGAGTTATACTAGAGAATATTTAGCTCACAGTAATAAGCAGAAGTACCGAGATACGTGGCATCCTATAATGTTCCTTTACTGCTCTATGCAGTAAATAATTGCCACCGACCTTTTTCTTTTTTACCATCTTGAAATTCTTAATAATTCTGTCATTGAACTTGTGATTTGCAAGTTATGTCTGATGTAACAGAAGAGCCTGTATGTGAGCAGATTGGATATGCACAATCTGTGTGCCCTCCTAGTCTTGCTTTTCCATTTGCATAGTGTGGTAATGCCCCATGACAATAGAATTCTGGCAGACCCATGAAGCTTGAGAATTCAGTGAGACTCACAGTGAGTACTATCATGTTACACTTATGACTAGGTAAGCAGAGTCCTTGAAGGGCCACACTTTCCAACTTAACCAGAACTTGCTCAGAAAGAATTGAACTCACAAAGAAGGCAGTTACATTCCAAGAAACACAAATGACCCGGGAATCCTATCAGATCCTTTCTTACTCCTGCTACTTGCCTGTATTAGCCGACCACTAATGCTGAAAATGACTTAGAAAGAAAGAGCAACCTATGTTCCTTTTTCTTCAGTCTTTCCTTACTCATCAGTAACTTGAAGATAGAGTATTGGTAGAATGTGTGCATATAAAGTGAAAAAAAAAAGTTAAATTAGTTTTATGGAGCATTTCTGCAATGTTGGTAAGAATAAAATATATATGCATGTATGAGTTATAAAATGTCAATTATGTCATTTTGATGATTCTGCATATGAGTAAATGCCCTTATATTCACTTTTATTTATTTTTAAATTTTGTTTTATTTTTTTACACAGCAGATTCTTATTAGTTATCCATTTTATACACATTAGTGTATACATGTCAATCTCAATCGCCCAATTCATCACACCACCACCCCCACCTGCCACCGCTTACTGCCTTGGTGTCCATACGTTTGTTCTTTACATCTGTGTCTCAATTTCTGCCCTGTAAACCAGTTCATCTGTATCATTTTTCTAGGTTCCACATATATTCGTTAATATATGATATCTGTTTTTCTCTTTCTGCCTTATTTCACTCTGTATGACAGTCTCTAGATTCATCCATGTCTCTACAAATGACCCAATTTCGTTCCTTTTTTTATGATTGAGTAATATTCCATTGTATATATGTACCACATCTTCTTTATCCATTCATCTGTCGATGGGCATTTAGTTTGCTTCCGTGACCTGGCTATTGTAAATAGTGCTGCAGTGAACATTGGGGTGCATGTGTATATTTGGATTATGGTTTTCACAGGGTATATATCCAGTAGTGGGATTGCTGGATCATATGGTAGTTCTATTTTTACTTTTTTGAGGAACCTCCATACTGTTCTCCATAGTGGCTGTATCAACTTACATTGCCACCAACAGTGCAAGAGGGTTCTCTTTTCTCCACACCCTCTCCAGCATTTATTGTTTGCAGATTTTCTGATAATGCCCATTCTAACTGGTGTGAAGTGATACCTCATTGTAGTTATGATTTGCACTTCCCTAATAATTAGTGATGTTGAGCACCTTTTCATGTGCTCCTTGGCCATCTGTACGTCCTCCCTGGAGAAATGTCTATTTAGGTCTTTGGCCCATTTTTGGATTGGGTTGTTTGTTTTTTTTAATATTGAGCTGCATGAGCTGTTTATATATTTTGGAGATTAATAATTTGTCCATTGATTCATTTGCAAATATTTTCTCCCATTCTGAGGGTTGTCTTTTTGTCTTGTTTGTAGTTTCCTTTGCTTTGCAAAAGCTTTTAAGTTTCATTAGGTCCCATTTGTTTCTTTTTGTTTTTATTTCCATTTCTCTAGGAGGTGGATCAAAAAGGATCCTACTATGATTTATGTCAAAGAGTGTTCTTCCTATGTTTTCCTCTAAGAGTTTTATAGTGTCCAGTCTTACATCTAGGCCTCTAATCCATTTTGAGTTTATTTTTGTGTATGGTGTTAGGGAGTGTTCTAAATTCATTCCTTTACATGTAGCTGTCCAGTTTTCCAGCACCACTTATTGAAGGGACTGTTTTCTCTCCATTGTATATCCTTGTCTCCTTTGTCATAGATTAGTTGACCACAGGTGCATGGGTTTATCTCTGAGCTTTCTATCTTGTTCCATTGATCTATATTTCTGTTTTTGTGCCAGTACCATACTGTCTTGATTACTGTAGCTTTGTAGTATAGTCTGAAGTCAGGAGGTCTGATTCCTCCAGCTCCGCTTTCTTCCCTCAAGACTGCTTTGGCTATTCAGGGTCTTTTGTGTCTCCATACAAATTTTAAGATTTTTTGTTCTAGTTCTGCAAAAAATGCCATTGGTAATTTGATAGGGATAGCATTGAATCTGTAGATTGCTTTGGGTAGTATACTCATTTTCACAATATTGATTCTTCCAATCCAAGAACATGGTATATCTCTCCATCTGTTTGTGTCATCTTTGATTTCTTTCATCAGTGTCTTATAGTTTTCTGCATACAGGTCTTTTGTCTCCCTAGGTAGGTTTATTCCTAGGTATTTTATTCTTTTTGTTGCAATGGTAAATGGGAGTATTTCCTTAATTTCTCTTTCAGATTTTTCATCATTAGTGTATAGGAATCCAAGAGATTTCTGTGCATTAATTTTGTACCCTGCAACTTTACCAAATTCATTGATTAGCTCTAGTAGTTTTCTGGTGGCATCTTTAGCATTCTCTACGTATAGTATCATGTCATCTGCAAACAGTGACAGTTTACTTCTTCTTTTCCAATTTGTATTCCTTTTATTTCTTTTTCTACTCTAATTGCCATGGCTAGGACTTCCAAAACTATGTTGAATAGTAGTGGCAAGAGTGGACATCCTTGTCTTGTTCCTGATCTTAGAGGAAACACTCTCAGTTTTTCACCATTGAGAATGATGTTTGCTGTGGGTTAGTCATATATGGCCTTTATTATATTGAGGTAGGTTCCCTCTCTGCCCACTTTCTGGAGAGTTTTTTATCATAAATCGGTGTTGAATTTTGTCAAAAGCTTTACCTGCATCTACTGAGATGATCTTATCGTTCTATTCTTCAATTTGTTAATATGGTGTATCACATTTATTGATTTGTGTATACTGAAGAATTCTTGCATCCCTGGGATAAATCCCACTTGATCATGGTGTATGATCCTTTTCATGTGTTGTTGGATTCTGTGTGCTAGCATTTTGTTGAGGATTTTTGCATTTATGGTCATCAGTGATACTGGCCTGTAGTTTTCTTTCTTTGTAGTATCTTTGTCTGATTTTGATATCAGGGTGATGGTGGCCTCATAGAATGAGTTTGGGAGTGTTCCTTCCTCTGCAATTTTTGGGAAGAGTTTGAGTAGCTCTTCTCTAAATTTTGATAGAATTCACCTGTGAAGCCATCTGGTCCTGGACTTTTTTTTGTTGGAAGATTTTAAATCACAGTTTCAATTTCATTACTTGTGATTAGTCTGTTCATATGTTCTATTTCTTCCTGGTTCAGTCTTGGAAGGTTATACCTTTCTAAGAATATGTCCATTTCTTCCAGGTTGCCCATTTTATTGGCATAGAGTTGCTTGTAGTAGTCTCTCAGGATGCTTTGTATTTCTGTGGTGTCTGTTGTAACGTCTCCTTTTTCATTTCTAATTTTATTGATTTGAATCCTCTCCCTGTTTTTCTTGATGAGTCTGGCTAATGGTTTATCAATTTTGTTTCTCTTCTTAAAGAACCAGCTTTTAGTTTTATTAATCTTTGCTATTGTTTTCTCTGTTTCTATTTCATTTACTTCTCCTCTGATCTTTATGATTGCTTTCCTTCTGGCAATATAGGGGTTTTGTTTGTTCTTCTTTCTCTAGTTTCTTTAGGTGTAAGGTTAGATTGTTTGAGATTTTTCTTGTTTCTTGAGGTAGGCTTGTATAGCTATAAATTTCCCTCTTACAACTGCTTTTGCTGCATCCCATAGGTTTTGGATTGTCGTGTTTTCATTGTCATTTGTCTCTACGTATTTTTTGATTTCCTCTTTGGTTTCTTCAGTGATCTCTTGGTTATTTAGTAACATATTGTTTAGCCTCCATGTGTTTGTGTTTTTTACGTTTTTTTCCTGTAAGTGATTTCTAATCTCATAGCATTGTGGTCAGGAAAGATGCTTGATATGATTTCAATTTTCTTAAATTTACTGAGGCTTGATCTGTGACCTAAGATATGATCTATCCTGGAGAATGTTCCATGTGCACTTGAGAAGAATGTGTGATCTGCTGTTTTTGGATGGAATGTCCTATAAATATCAATGAAATCTATCTGGTCTACTGTGTCATTTAAAGTTTGTGTTTCCTTATTAATTTTCTGTTTGGATGATCTGTCCATTGGTGTGAGGTGTTAATGTCCCCCACTATTACTGTCGATGTCCTCTTTTATAGCTGTTAGCAGTTGCCTTATATATTGAGGTGCTCCTATGTTGGGTGCATATAAAATTATAATTGTTTTATCTTC
Organism: Lagenorhynchus albirostris; assembly: GCF_949774975.1. NCBI lineage: Eukaryota > Metazoa > Chordata > Mammalia > Artiodactyla > Delphinidae > Lagenorhynchus > Lagenorhynchus albirostris. The sequence continues at coordinate 64,290,561 of NC_083102.1, forward strand.
TTGGATTGATCCCTTGATCATTATGTAGTGTCCTTCCTTGTCTCTTGTAACATTCTTTATTTTAAAGTCTACTTTATCTGATATTGCTACTCCAGCTTTCTTCTGATTTCCATTTGCATGGAATATCTTTTTTCATCCCCTCACTTTCAGTCTGTGTGTGTCCCTAGGTCTCAAGTGGGTCTCTAGTAGACAGCGTAAAAATGTGTCTTGTTTTTGTATCCATTCAGCAAGCCTGTGTCTTTTGGTTGGAGCACTTAATCCATTCACGTTTAAGGTAATTATCGATATGTATGTTCCTATTAGCATTTTCTTGATTGTTTTGGGTTTGTTTTTGTAGGTCCTTTTCTTCTCTTGTGATTCCCTCTTAGAGAAGTTCCTTTAGCATTTATTGTAGAGCTGGTTTGGTGGTGCTGAATTCTCTTAGCTTTTGTTTGTCTGTAAAGCTTTTGATTTCTCCATTGAATCTGAATGAGATCCTTGCTGGGTAGAGTAATCTTGGTTGTAGGTTCTTACCTTTCATCACTTTAAGTATATCATGCCACTCCCTTCTGGCTTGTAGAGTTTCTGCTGAGGAATCAGCTGTTAACCTTATGGGAGTTCCCTTGTATGTTATTTGTCTTTTTTCCCTTGCTGCTTTCAGTAATTTTTCTTTGTCTTTAATTTTTGCCAATTTGATTACTATGTGTCTCGGTGTGTTTCTCCTTGGGTTTATCCTGTATGGGACTCTCTGCACTTCCTGGACTTGGGTGGCTATTTCCTTTCCCATGTTAGGGAAGTTTTCGAGTATAATCTCTTCAAATATTTTCTCAGGGCCTTTCTCTCTCTCCTCTCCTTCTGGGACCCCTATAATGTGGATGCTGTTGCGTTTAATGTTGTCCCAGAGGTCTCTTAGGCTGTCTTCATTTCTTTTCATTCTTTTTTCTTTATTCTGTTCTGGGGCAGTGAATTCCACCGTTCTGTCTTCTAGGTCACTTATACATTTTTCTGCCTCAATTATTCTGGTATTGATCCCTTCTAGTGTATTGTTCATTTCCGTTACTGTATTGCTCATCTCTGTTTGTTCTATAATTCTTCTAGATCTTTGTTAAACATTTCTTGTATCTTCTCGATCTTTGAATCCATTCTTTTCTCGAGGTCCCGGATCATCTTCACTATCATTATTCTGAATTGTTTTTCTGGAAGGTTTTCCATCTCCATTTCAATTAGTTGTTTTTTCTGGGGTTTTATCTTGTTCCTTCATCTGGTACATAGCCCTCTGCCTTTTCATCTTGTCTACCTTTCTGTGAATGTGGTTTTTGTTCCTAATTGACACCAACTTTTAAAAACTATAAGTTAAATAGCGGTACACAACTACTTTCAGTCATCAAGTCTCTCAGGCATCTTCTGGATAAGAAGAAAAACAGGTTCTTTTGGAAGTGTTGTGATGCAGTTACACTGAACTGTAGTACAGTACTAAATGAGAGAAATTATGTTACAAAATGAAAAAAAGTTATATCTCAGGAACATTTTGAAGTTATCAATACAATCAACAAAATAGTCGTATTTATTTTAATCTACTGGTTTAATTATTTTAACATTAAAAGCTTATGTTTCAAGTATTCATCTGTGATGAAATACAACTCTTGTGTTGATCTCTCCAGCCTCACTCTCTATCCCATTAAGGCATCTTACAGGCTGTATCCCAGTCAGCTCCTCTTGCAACCTTGTAAGGATCTTTGTGGATGAGGGCCCTGGGAGTGGTTTTTCCTTTTGTTTTATTCATTTTTTTCCCTTCTTTCAGGTCTTGGTTACCTCACATTCTTTCTCTGAGCAAGTCTCACATTTCCAATCTGTCCTGCAAATTACCAATCAAATAGTCTGCCAGCCACACTGCTGTGACTGCATTACACCCTCTAAGGACTCCCTGTAGTTCTCCAGATCAAGCATTCATATATGTCTGTTGTGTTTTAAGACATGCAACCATCTGTCCCCACTAGACATACCTTGTCTAGCAAATCCATTTCCCCTGCTCTGGGTATAGTTGCAACAAGATTAGGCTCAGGGGACCACATTGCTTGGAAAAGGATGACTCCAAGCCTTTATCAACCATTTAGGATTAGGTTAAAAACCAACATCAATTTGTAAATCTTCTTGTTTAAAGCAATTTTTACCATCTCTCTTTCTGCACTCCTGCATTTTGGGATCTCTTTCATATTCAGAAAAATAGAAAGAAAGTATAGTTATTCTACAGATAGCTATTACAAGATCACAATGTAGAAACGAGTCTATGGAGTAATGGGAAAATTACAAAAAAAATTTTAAGTAGACCTATATTTGACTTTGGAATCTTGCCAGGATTAAGAAGACCAAATGACTTAGAGATATTATATTTATCACATAAAACATTCATTAATAAACAGTGTAAAATTTGGCTCACCGATAGAGACTGTGCATTGATAGGTGATTAGAGATAACACATTTTTTTAAGGGAGACATTTTGAAGGCAGTGGAATTTGAACAGAGTTTTGAGGGAATGAAAGTTAAGTGATTGGAAATGAGGAAGAGAGAACAGTAAAATAAAGGAGACTTTCTACATGGAAGGCTCTGAAGCAGAAACTAATCCAAATAATTAATCATCACCATTAATCTTTTCCAAGATCTTCCATTTTGTCCTCTGATGACCCTCATGTAGAAACACAGAAAGTTTGGACCATGAAGACCGTACGCTGAGAGCTAAGTTGCAGTCTGTCCCTTTAATTTGCATCACTGTAGTGCAATGTCTGCTAGCAAATCACAGGAAAAGAATCCTAGGGAAAATAAAGTTTCACTGATGGGAGAAATGTTATTCTATTAATTGGTCCAAAAGTTGTTCACTTCCATACTGAAAATCACAAATGTGTTAGGAAATACCAGCCCATTTCATCAAGAGTTAACATTTATAAAAAGTTGTTCAGGACCATCTCAGACTTAATAACAATTGCAAGAGTTTGTAATTAAAAAAAAAAAAGGATAGCTACAGCTGATAGAGAAAGAGCATCATACGCTCAGCAACTGAAATAGAAAGTCTCTGTTAAGATCAAACAAAGCCAAACCATGATTAATGAATATTTCCAGAAAGAAAACCTGAGAGTTCTATAAAACATTAATATCTGCACTGATAAAGAAGGAGTTGATTAGACGGAGATGGGCCAAAATGGAACTCATGAACCAGTCAACATAAGTGAAAATTAAAGGTCAGTGAGAACAAAGATCTGGGAAAAGATAGAAAAATTACCCTAGTTCACTGTTTTCCAAACCTGGCAGAAGGTGGGGAGTGGTGGTGGTTCTAAATAGTCCTACCTTCAGGTCCCATTAGAAGATTACTCAATTGGATCTACAAAGCAAGATCTTAGAAATATTTATTTTAAAAAGATCCCTGACACCTCCATCACATCACATCATTACCATTTCTGTTTTGTGGTGAGAACATTCAGGATCTACTCTCTTAGCAATTTTCACATATATAGCACAGTGTTGTTATCTATAATCACAATGTTGTGTATCAGATCCACAGAACTTATGCAGCTTCTAACTGGAAGTTTGTGCTTTTTGTCCAACACCTCCTCATTACACCCCCACTACCAGTCCCTGGAAATCACAGCTTTTTCAGATTCCACATATAAGTGAGATCACATATAGTATGTGTATTTCTCTGACAGTTCACTTAGCATGATGCTAACACTAAGATGGTAATCATACTGCAATATATGTGTATCAAATAAACACCTTGTACACCTCAAAGTTATACAATGTTATGTGTCAATTACATTTCAATACAGCTGGGGGAAAAAAAGATCCCTAAATGATTCTGATGCATCAGTGTTTGGGAGCTATTCTGTCTACTCATTTCTGAGGGAGGAAGGAAGGAAGGAAGGATTGACAGTTCAAGTAAATTCTCAGTCATATTTGGGACTAGAAATTATATACACTTATTTAATTAAAAGTAAATAACATTGTCCCACTGCATCATCTTAATTTACCTCAAATAACTCTTTTGTTGTTGTTCATCTCAAGCCCAGAGTTGAAGCAATAATTTAGGTATTTTAAGGAGACATAAGTAAATCAGAGTGGGCTCTTTTTTACTTCATCTTCTATAAAGAGACTAAGTAATGAAGTTTTATAGTAGTCATTTCCTAATAAAGACATTTGGGGGTAATAACATTTTGTTTAAATAGCCCACCTAGCATGAGTGCTAGGTGGGCTATTTAATCATAAATCAATAAAATACAATTGCTGCTCTGAAGGAACATACACATTTATATCAATACATACATAATATAATTTGACACCAACTCTAAAAGCAAGTATAGGTATACATTAGTGGGAACTTTGCTCTTACAGGAAAGAGTAAATATTTTATAAAACTGAAATGTAACAGATTAGGCTAAAGATATTATACAATTTTCTCAGGTAAATATGGTGCTAATATTCAGTTGGTGTGTGCTGGCTTATACAGAAAAAAGCACACTGATTTTTAAAAACAGACCAATAGATTAAGGCATCTTTTCAGATTGGTCAGTGTTTGTGTCTTGATCAGTGAATATTTTGTTAAATATTACAAACAACACCCTGAGTGTAATCAACAATTTATTTATAAGTCCTGTTCTCTTAATTCCCAGAGTTCCCATTATAATTTCAAAGGAAAACAAAGTAAAACAAAAAAAATCACGCAGTTGAGCTCAAGAATCTTACATGTCTCTCCGATCTAAATCTACCTACCACAGCAATTCAAGGTAAGTGATCTCTCATGTTTCTTTTCTGCTTAAAAACCTATAATAGCTTCACACTGATTATTATATCCTGAATGAAGGGAAAGGAAATAACACTTTTGAGTACCTACTATGTGCCCAGCAAATGATCATCATGGCAATTCAATAGGTAAATATTTTTCTTAGTCACGTTTTACAACATTTGAAATAGAGAATCAAACAGTTTTTTTTTTTTCCTTTGCTCCAAGTCATCAGCTACTTAGTGCAGAGGCAGGATTTCAAGCCCACATTCCTAGACTCCAAAGCTCATGTTCTCTCTATCGTAACATGCTAAATTCCAGGCATAAGCATTTTGTAGACACTTGATTAAAAACTGGTAATAAATATGAGTTTATACTTTACCCAAATCTATATACTAGTGCATTTTTCAAAATACACTTTTCTTTTTCTTTCAGAGTATAATCTACCCTTAAATTAGACCAATTCTATGTAGCATATTACAACCTGGAAATAATCAACAGTATAACTTTGAGAAATGGAATCACAGTAAAGTCACAACTTTTAATAAACGGATGCTTAATATCTTTGGAGATTTATTCTTCTATTCAGTGTAATTGTTTCTGACATTTCAGTAATGCTTTTATAAGCAACTTGACCTTTGATGCATTTCTTTTTTCAAGCTTGGAGCTTGACAAAATGCCAGAAATAGAGCATTCAGGAGGAGAGTTATAAAAGCAAAACAAAGCAAAACAACTAAAATAACTGGGTTACAAAGCAATGCTTTTTCAGGTAAAATTTTATCTGATTTATAATCTCATCTTTTGATTTATTTTTAATACGCTGCATGTAAATATATGCTATTTTACATTGTACTTTCATAATCTGAAGTTCAGAACATATGCAGTAACTAGGTAAGTAAGCTTTAGGGAGCATTGGCCCTACATGCTTATGAGGATAAATGTTCAAAGTAATAACTGAGTAAACAAATAAAGAAAGAAGAGACATAAACAACAGTTACACTTGAACTCTTTTACAGAAAATCAGCCTGAATACTAAGGAAACCATGATCACATTCACTTGCAAACTGGCAGCGCTTTTATTCCCCAATTCTTTAAGTAGCTGCTGAACAGTATCAATGAAGATAAAATATAATCAACGTTAACTACTTTCTATTGTAAAACTGTATCTTCTAGCATTGTGTGCCAAGACAATGTTCTCCAGAAGGCATTAAAAAAATCAAAACCACTACTGAACTAGAGAAATCTTAAAAAGTGCTTGGCTTATGTGTACATCTGAAAGATGGAATAGAGGCTGCCTATTTGATCAAACAAGGAGAGAAGATGCAGGCAGAATGAGTTCCATAGCTAATGTGCTAAGACTTTTGAAATCTTTACCCTGAGGGTAGGAACAGTGAGCTACTCTGCTTGGGTTTGGATGGACTTACAAAGCCGGGGTGGGGGGGAATGGATGAGATGAAATACACAGAATCAAAATAAGAGGGGATTTGGGGAGTTAAGATTTTTAGACAAGTTAAGTTACTGGAAAGTCAATGCTAAGAATAACAGTAGATACCCAAATAGGAAAATCTTGTTAGTAATATTCTAAGATCATAAATTTTTCAAGTGATAAATTTTATAATGAGTCAGAAGTATAAGTAAATACTATGATCATATGTGAACACTATGCTTCTATTTCCACTCTAAAGGACATGAACATAAAATCACAATCTGGAACTGATAACTGTTGACATTTATGAGTATTGCTATGTGTTAGACACGAAGTGATTTACAGGTTTTAGCTAATGTAATTCTCCAACAATCTTATGAGGTACACATGGTTATTATACCCATATTATAGGCATGCAAGTTGAATAATATGCGATTAATCTCTTATGATTCTCCAGTAAGACTGTTGTGCACACAGAATCAGAAAAGTGTGGAAAGAAAAGATACGGGAGTGATTCAGCTTAAGGATTGGGGGCCCACAGAAAATGAAAGACTTGCCCAAGGTCACCACCACAGGTTAATGATATAGCTGGGTTTCTACTATTCATTCAATGATCATATGAAGCTAGGATTTAGGGATGAAACATCTGTTATTTTCTTACGTATGAGGCCATTACAGAGATTACAGATACTATTTCACAACACTTTGCTCAATTACCTGATGCACCAACAAACACAAATTACACTTCTCCCAAGGGTCAGACACCTGTGCTATATAAATTGCTTACAATAATCTTCAAAAGCAGAAAATATCTTGCTTTTACATGTGAGGAAACTGTATGAATCGAATGCAAAAGCAGTAAATCTCACTCAAGGATGCATGGGATTGAAAACATACAATGCGATTTTCTTGAAACAAAACAAAAGAAACAATGAAGAAATTCAGCCAACCAAGAGTAGAACCAAAGTCCACAACTTAGGAGTAGGAAAGACAAGAGGTTATAGGCCTGATAACAAAAACTGAATGTATGTCAGCAAAGGAACTGAGGCTAAATAATTGTGAGAATTCATTACAGAAGACCACATAGATGCCATGAATCCAGAAATCAAGCTATCCAACATAAATCAATAGGTAATTTTAATGGACATATATCTGCTGACATAAGCAAGATGTTTTGGTACATCTTCCAATAAATGGTACTGACAGAAATTCACCCCATTCCATTTCTTCAGGACACTATAGAAATGAAGTAGTTCCTGAGAAAGCAATTCAAACAAAGCCAATCCCCAATCCAGCATTGTTTCAAAAATAGCATGGAAATCACTGATTATCCTGTTGGCAAACACATGTTACAGTATAATGCACTGTTGATAATCTTTATTACTTAATATCACCTTCCACTCAGAAAAAAGTTACCTTAAGGATAACTGTTCAGGTACATTATTATCTTCATTGTACGTATGAGGCAGAGACTGCAGAGACGCAGGTATGTTTTGGAACTCCTGACTGTCAAACCGTGGCCATCACATTCTCTTTCGATTCAGTGTGCACTTAAATGGATTTGATAGGGTATCAATGCTTAGGAAGAGTTTTCAACTTATTAAGTATCAGAGGATGACAAAATTCAATTCTGCTTTAGTAGAACTGAGTATCCTCAATATCAGATTAAAATACTTTGATAAAAGGAAATAATAATCAAAATTTTGTAGTGCATTTCATCGGTTGTCCTAATTCTTCTCTCTAAAATGTCTTACAAATAAATGGTCACTAATTCCAAACATTCCTTTCCAATATTTGATGTGAGAGTCTAATTCCTTTTGCCTTTTCAACTTCAAGTAGAAATGATTAAGAGTTAATATTTAAAAGAACTCAGCTATAACCTATGCTTCAAAAAATATTACATTGTAAAAGAACTATTTTTTATTTGATAAAGTTGACATGTTACAACTTGTAAATTTAGGGTGTACAGTATGTTACTTTGATACAGTTATATATTGTAATATGATTGCCACTGAAGCAACATTATCACATTACATCATAATAGTACAGTACTATTCGCTATATTCATCATACTGTGCATTAGATCTCCATGGCTTATTTAGTACTCATTACAAGTTTGTACCCTTAAATGCTATCAATCATATCCTGCCTCACTCCCTGGTAACCACCACCCCATTCTGTTTTTTTTTTTTTTTTTAAACAAGTCTGACCTTCTTTTAGATTCTTCATATAAGTGACATCACACAGTACCTGTCTCTCTCTGTCTGACCCATCCTACCTAGCACAATGTGCTCAAGGTCCAATGTAAATGGCAGAATATCTTCTCTTTTCATGACAGAATAACACTTCATTATGTATATATACCATGTCCTTTTTTTATCCATTCATCTGTGGGAATCTTTTTTCTTTTTCTCCTTTTTCTTTTTTTAATTCAAACGATTAGAGTAGAAGACTTAAAAGATAGAAGGCCAAGTATTGGGTGGGCCAAAAAGTGCCTTCGGGTTTTAAGTAAAAATAAAAGACACATTTTTCATTTTCACCAAGAACTTTATTGAACAACATATTCACCTTTCTGTTCCACTACCTTCTGCCATTTTTCAGGCAACTTTGTAATTCCATTTTCCCAAAACTTTTAATCTTTTTGAGCAAAGAACTGTTCCAGGTATCTTTTACAGTCTTCCAGGGTATTGAAATTTTTTCCATTAAGAGAATTTTGTAAAGACCTAAATGAATGGAAATCCGAAGGTGTAACGTCTGGTGAATATGGTGGATGATCAGAACTTCCCAGCCAAGCTGTAACAGGTTTTGCCTGAACATCAAAGAAACATGCGGTCTTGTGTTATCTGGATGGAAGATTATGCATTTTCTTTTGACTAATTCTGGATGCTTTTCATCAAGTGCTGCTTTCAGTTGGTCTAACTGGGAGCAGTACTGTTGGAATTAATCCTTTGGTTTTCTAGAAGGAACTCAAAATAGAGGACTCCCTTCCAATCCCACCAGATACACAACATCACCTTCTTAGATTGAAGACTGGCCTTTGGTGTGGCTGGTGGTGGTGCATTTCGCTTGCCCCAGGATCTCTTCCATTCCACATTATTGTACAGTATCCACTTTTCATCACCCGTCACAATATGTGTTAAAAACGGGACATTTTCATTACGTTTAAGTAGAGAATTGCATGCAGAAATATGGTCAAGAAGGTTTTTTTCGCTTAACTTAACCCAAACATCAAAGCAATGAACATAACCAAGCTGGTGCAAATGATTTTCAACGCTTGATTTGGGTATTTTGAGTATGCCGGCTATCTCCAGCGTGGTATAACGTTGATTGTTCTCACTTAGTGCCTCGATTTGATGGCTAACAACTTCAACTGGTCTACCCAAACTTGGAGCATCGTGCAGCGAGAAATCTCCAGCACGAAACTTGGCAAACCACTTTTTTTTTTTTTTTTTTGCGGTACGCGGGCCTCTCACTGCTGTGGCCTCTCCCGTTGTGGGGCACAGGCTCCGGACGCGCAGGCTCAGCGGCCATGGCTCACGGGCCCAGCCGCTCCGCGGCATGTGGGATCTTCCCGGACCAGGGCACAAACCTGTGTCCCCTGCATCGGCAGGCGGACTCTCAACCACTGCGCTACCAGGGAAGCCCGGCAAACCACTTTTGACACGTTCGATCAGTCACAGCACCTTCTCCATACACTGCGCAAATCTTTTCTTTTTGCATTTCAGTTGCGTTTTTACCTTTCTTGAAATAATAAAGCATAATATGCCAAAAATGTTGCTTTTTTTCTTCCATCTTCAATATTAAAATGGCTACACAAAAATTGATCAGTTTTGTTAAGTCTTTTTTTAAATGCACGCTGATATGGCAGCTGTCACATACAACCTAACAAAATTGTTTCAAATGAAGTTAAAGACAACTATGTGCTACTAGAGTCATCTTACGGAAAAAACTGAACAAATCTTCTGGCCAACCCAATAGTTTTTATAGTAGAATTGGAAATAAAAGTGCTGCCACAGATAGAAACGTCAAAATTAAAAGTAGGTACTTCGAACATACATTTAAGGCAAAAAATTAAATACACGAGTGAATTTACGTAATAAAAACGCTTAGATGGATTCAGGGAGAGAACTTTCCATTAGAGTGAAAAATAGCAATTCATATAGCATTGGCATGGTTAGTGAATAAGGTTATGGGAAATTGTACATGGATAAAGTAAAGGAAGGATTCAGAATAATGAGGAAATGAAGCATACTAGCGGAATGTCATTTGGGCAGTTATTGCATTACTGGGTCATGCATTATGGCTTGAGATTTACATATCTGTGGGGCTCATTACCTAGTTTCTTCTCCTGCTGGTAGTGACTTGGCATGATAAGAATCTGGAATTAAGGGATGGAGAATCTAAGAGTGCTTTACAAAGCGTACCTGTTTTTAAAAGTACTTCTGGAACAAACGAAAGTTTTATGAGAACAATACAGGGATAAAGAGATCCTGGAGCAGCAGCAGGACTCCTAAGGCAGGACTAAAGCACAGGTGCCAGCATGTACAGATAATTTCACCAAGGGACACTGCAAAATACACGTTTTAATGTTTTTAAGTTTTTCTGTCAATTAAATATTTTCTTAGCAAAGAAAACGCATTTCGCTACTAAATATAAGGACTGTCCTTGACGTATATGGCTCTTATTGTACTTGGTTCATTTGTATCCTGATCATTCTCTTACTGATTCGACCACTTTCTAGGTTCCAGCTTCCACTCTTGCTCTTCTCCACTCAGCAGCCAGACAGTCCTTTTAAAAACAATTCTGATCACATCATTCCTCTCCCGAAATCTTCCAGTAGCTTCCCATTAATGTGGAATTATCTCCCAAGTCCTAAAAGGCCCTCTATGATTTGGTCCTTGGTCACATCTACGCTTTTCCAGACACACTGGCCTCTGTGACACTCTGGGAACACTTGAAGCATTCTCCTGTCTGGACTCTTCCTTCTGGCTGTAGTACTTTTCTCTCTGATATTCACTTTATTGGTCCCTCACATCCCGTCTCTGACTTTCTTTTCCTAAGAGAGGCATTGCCCGACCATTCTGTCTAAGATACTCTTCTCCCCACTCATAGCTCTCCATCACAACACCTTTCTTTGTTTCCAGGTATTTTTTCCAATTGTTATTGTAAAATATATACATTAATGTATATATAATATATACATGAATGATGCCTTGTATCTCTCTGTGAGTTTGTTCCGTCTCCTCTCCCTAGAATACAAGTTCTACAAAGTCAGGGATATTGTCTGTTGTTCGTCTCTCACTGCTGTATCCCTATAATGGTTAAAAAAGTACCTGGCACATAATACAAACCTATTAAACATTTTCTGAGTAAATAAATGAATGACACCTAGCGACTTTAGGCAGTCATAATAAGGAATACTTATAACTCAACTGAAAGACAACCCAATTAAAAATAGTCAAAGGATTGAATAAACATTTCTCCAAAGAAGATACACCAATAACCAGCAAGCACATGAAAAGATGCTCAACAGCATTAATCATTAGGAAAATGAAAATAAAATCACAATGAGATACCATTTCACTCTCACTAAAATGGTTATAATAAAAAGAAAAGAAGAACCGGCGTTGTTGAGGACATGGAAAAACTGAAACCGTTACATGTTGCTGGTGGGAATGCAAAATTGTGTAGCCACAGTGGAAAGGTTTGGCAGTTCCTCAAAACATTAAACCAGAACTATCATATGACCCAGCAATTCTAGTCCTTGGCATATACTCAAGAAAACTGAAAAGATATGCCCACACAAACACTTTCTCACAAATGTTCATAGCAGCACTATTCACAACAGTCCCATGGAAACATCCCAAATGTCCATCAACAGGTGAATGGAAAAACAAAATGAGGGCTACGGAACATTACTCAGACATTAAAAAAGAAGGAAGTACTGATACACACCACAATGTGGATAAACCTTGAAAACATCATGCTAAGTGAAAGAAGCCAGGTACAAAAGGTCATATATCATGTGATTCCATTTACAGAAATATCCAGAACAGACAAATCCATAGAGACATAAAGTAGACTGGTGGTTGCCATATATTGGGGGATAAGAAAACAGGGAGTGACTGCTTAGTGGGTACTGGGTATTCTTTTGGGGTGATGAAAAATGTTTTAGAACTAAATAGCAGTGGTGGTTGCACAACACTGTGAAAATACTAAATGCCAGTGAATTGTACGCTTTAAAACACAGTTACTTTCACGTTATATGAATGTCACCTCAATTAAAAAAAGAGAACAAAAAACTGTGATGTGTTTATAACAGTCTATAAAGGCCCTCAGGATCTGGTCCCAGCTACATTCTACTACCCACCTCATCTATCTCTCCTACACACACACACACACACACACACACACACACACACAGTCACACTCAGCTCACACTCCTGGCCTCATGCTCAGCCTCAAACCAGCCAGGTGTGCTCCACCTCAGTCTTTACACTTGTTCTTCCCCTCATCTGGGCACAGATTTCCCACACCTGCCTAAGAGCTTATTCCCTCTTTCCTTTCCGGTTCTGCTTAAACGTTGCACCCCAGAGAGGTCTTCCTTGACCACCTAAAATAAACTAATATACTCTCCAATATCTCTCACCCTGTGTATTTTTCTCCACAGTACTTATCATCATCTGACTCACGATATTTTACTTATTTACTTTTTAATTGTCTGTTCCCTCCCTAGAATGTGAGGTCCATGAAGACAGGTACATTATTTTAATCCTGTTATAACCATTACATGTAAACAGGGCCTGGCACAAAGTAGGCAATCAGTTAATATTTACTAAGTAACTTAAAATCATTTATATGAAGTTCCAGAATAAGTAAACATAAAATGCTTAGGGACACCTTCATATGTTGAAAAACCATGTAATATGCAAAAACAAAACGATGAACAAAAAATTCACTTAGAAAATCACCCTGGAGAAGGGGTGAATAGGAACCAGAGGGATGAGGTCATGAGGGTCCAGGGAGCTCCAATTCTATTAGTAAAGTTCTATTTATTTAATTGGATAATATTTTAATGGATGTTTATCTTTATGCTTTATGACGTGTAATATTGTAAGATCTTTTGTATGCATCAAATATTTCACAACATTTTAAATAGGTTAGCAGTATAATTATTTGGTAACATTTAAAAAATACTAAACATATTTAAACAAATTACTTGCTTCTTTTTTTTCAAGAATATTATTTTACTCTTTAGAAGAACATAGGGACGTTTGGCTAAAACTGCATGGAGGCTCCAAAACTAAGAATGATCAACACTGGGTGGGAACTCAGCCTCAGAAACAGTGACTTCTGTTACTCCATCCCTAACTCATCGGGAAGGAGGTTTTCATCCAGTCCTGAACAGATCACCAGCTGCTTTGTATTTATACTCATTTAAAACTGTTTTCTTTTTGCTTTGAATGGTAAAATAAGTGATAAATGAATTCACAAAAACAGTAGCTACAGAGAAAAAACGTTTACATATAATCAGGAATCACATTAGAAAGCCCTGCTGACATATTTAAGATCATTTATAAATCAAAATGGAATAACTATGGCTCAAGAGCCGGGTGGCCATTGTGCATGTGGTTTCAGACACATTCCTGCATCACTGAGAACTTTTCTCTAAACTGTATCAAACACAAGGACAGCACCAGCAGTTTTCAAAATACTATCTGTAAGCAGCTACTAGCTGCAACCTTGTAATTTCAAAGTCTGCCTCCCCACCCCCTTTGCAACTAGGTAATCAGTTCGAACCCCAACCAATCCTTGCTTACCAAGCACCCTTACTTCTTGCCATCTCCAATCCTGAATCTTGACAATTTATATAACCTTAGGGTTTTTTGCCTTTATAAGCTTCCCCCATTTTGTAGTCCGGCAGAACACAATTCAAGTGCTTCTTGGATCTGTGTCTCCTGGGCTGCAGTCTTAATAAATCCTCCCAAAACACATTTCTGTTTCCTCAACCAGGTTCTTGGAATTCTTGATTAACATTACATTAGAAAATATTAAAATACATGTCTTCAACTGAAAATGGAAAAAAATTGCTATGATTCTGGTTTCTGTTCTAACAATGAAATTTATTTATTGGACTCTGTATTGGCCCTATTGCCCTCAGAACAATACAATCAGTTGCTGGGTATGTAATATTTTAACTTAATACTCACAACTCCAACAAGATTGGCATCAAACAATCATAGGAGATGATGATGGAAAATTGATCCTATTTTTCTATTTGTTGATATACTGGGTTGGCCAGAAAGTTCGTTCAGGTTCTTCCATAAGATCTTATGGAAAAACCCGAATGAACTTTCTGGCCAACCCAATATCTCTGGCTGCCCTCTAACAGTTGTCAACTTGACTTCAACCCATGCACTTCTACCTTTTAGCTGAGAGAAGAGAATTCCTCTCTGATCCTGTAAATATTCAAGACAGGCAATTTAATAATCCAGAGTGCCTTAAATCAGCACAAGTATCAATAATCAAATATAATGTATTTACTTAATATGGAAATTTCACTTACCATCTACTGATCACGAAAACAACTTAATGTCATTGTATTTAGCTGGATTCACTGCCAGATACTGAGTTATCATCATAGAGAATTAAAGCTTCAGAGATTTTGTCCATTTTTTTTAAGAGATGAATAAACTGAGCTGGTGATAGTAGAAAAGATTTGTCCAATGTTTTACAATTAGTGACAGAACTAGGATTAGAATTCATGTCTCTTTATTCATATTTCAGTAGTCTTTCCAGTATACCTCTGGTGATATTTGCATACATAATATCTTGGTTGTACTCTCCAGGTATATAATCTCAAAAGTTGCTGAGAAGAGCAGAGTACTGCTCTGGCTAAATGAGTTGGGATTTCGTAACTGTGACTGGCCAAACCACAGTAAGAGCCTGTCAAAATATTTCAAGTAGCGGGCTTCCCTGGTGGCGCAGTGGTTGAGAGTCCGCCTGCCGATGCAGGGGACGCGGGTTTGTGCCCCGGTCCGGGAGGATCCCACATGCCGCGGAGAGGCTGGGCCCGTGAGCTCCGTGGCATCCGGAGCCTGTGCTCCACAACGGGAGAGGCCACAACAGTGAGAGGCCCGCGTACCGCAAAAAAAAAAAAAAAAATTTCAAGTAGCAGTATCAATCACAATTTAGAATGTACTGTGACTAAGTAGTGAATGAACGTTGTTTATATAAAGATAAGAACTTCTGACTGTGGTCATCCAATTCCCCTTCCTATTAATTAGAGAGTTCTAAGAGCTACTATTTGTATGCAGTTTTATTTTAAGCTGTATTCTAGCTATAAGGAGGTATAATACCTAACTAGTAATTTAATGAACTTACTGAAAATAAATTCTACCCAAAAGATTACATGCATACATGGAATACACTCATAAAATCAGAGACTTTAATACATAGATCCATTTTTTGAAACAGGAAAGGCAGAACGGAAGATAAGTAGGGTTGTTGATTAAGCCTAGCTAATGTCTTTGTACCCTAGGAATGACTCTGAGAACTGATTCATGACTCCAGGTGACCTACTACAGATTTGTTAGCTCTTCCAGAGTAGAAATTATGAAACTGCACGTCATTGATGCAATATAGCCATCCACCTCCACCTTCCTATAAAACAAGGCTTTCACAAGCCAGTCGACCTTGCCTGTGTGCAGAGATGACCTTGTTTGTATACGTACTAAGGTCACTGTCTGGCTTTGGTGTAAAAATGTCATAAATAACATTTTGGTTATAAATTCTTAATTATCTGCAGAACTCTTAATTCTCTTTTTCTGAAGAAAAATGTAATCTATTTACTGATAATAGAAAATTCCACACAACTTCTTTACAGAAGAAATAAGCAAGCAGAATTTAAATTGTACTTTTGAAAGATTAAATATTAATTTTAATTGAAAATCTGGATATACTTAAGTAATTCCTTAGGAGACACCATGTGAGTTTAATAATGAACTTGAATGTGGGGATACAGTGCCAATTATTCTGTAATTTCATTAGGACCTCTATTTGGTAATAGGAGGACATACATATCTTTATTTATATTGCTGTTATCTTTCAGAATTACAGTAGTGGTCATGTAGATAAAGTCTTTACAGGATGCAAGGGGATAAAAGAGAGAAAGCAACAGTATTATTCCCATACCAATAATTGTTTTTAGACGTAAAATGCATTGCCATCTGTCACATTCACAGAGTCAACAGCTTAAACAAAGGAAGGCAGAAATATTTCCATATAATTTTAAAAATCAGAAAACTAAATTTCAAAACCTACTACATACTGAGATAGTAGAAAAAGAAATGTTTTCCTTCCTGAAACACAGCTATGTCATTAAAATGCATTGAGTATAACAAAGTACAAGCTATAAAGTAAAGAATAAGCACAAGGGAGTCAGATAAGAGAAAAGAAGAAAATTCCAACACACAATGTAATATTTTGGTGTGTGCTTTTGATTGCCATTTTACCTCAAGTCCTTTTTTAGGGCCTTCTATTGATCTGAGCTGTCAGAAGACAGCTACACTACTTTAAACACAACTTCATTAAATGTCTTGTAGAGAAAGCACATTTTAAAGATGCATATGATGAGATACATGGAAGAGGATTTTGTAGTAGGCTTATTTTTCTGATATTTTATGAAAACCAACAGACACAGCATCTCTATATGCTAATGTGCTTTCTTCCAATCTAGAAGCAGGTGCTCTTCAGGGAAATTCAACATTTGTAAGTGAAGAACCAACAAACTATTCAGATTTACAACTCTTTCTGGACCACCCCCATGGAGGACACTAGCTCAAAGAGCCACAGAGAGATAAGGCAGACACATTGTTATGGAGGCAGCATGGAAAGGTGAAAAAGGAACTGATTTCAGAGCCACAGGGACCTGGGTACGAAGAACACGTTGCCCCCTTGCTAGATGTGTCACCTTGGTCACGTTTTCTAACTTAGAGCTGAAGTGGCACTCTGCTCAGGGTCTGGAATGCAGAACTTTAGAAAATGTTAGCGTCTGTTTGTTCTCCCCATGCTTTCCTCGCATAATCTACTATCTTACAGCTTAACTCAGAGAGACAGACATGCTCGAATAAGAGTAATACAAGGAGAGCATCATATAAGCCATGATAGGGATACAAAGAAATTGCTACTATCAATAGAATGCAAGGCGAAAGCATTTGGTTCTGAGGGGAAGAGTGAGGGAGACTTGGTGAAAAAGACCTTTCAATTTGGCTCTTAAGGAATAAGTAGCATTTCAATAGAAACATATGGGTAGGAGAGTGTATATTAAGTGGGTGAAAAAGCAGAAATATGGCATATATAACTGAATGGTCTGAGAAGTATCAAGCTTCATCCACGTGTTTGCTGGCACCATTCTAGGTACAGCGCATACATCAGTGAACAAAATATAACAAGCATTCTTTTCCTGACAAAGTGCAGCACCTGACTAACCTAGTAGAAGGAAGAGAGTGTAGGAAAAAAAGATGCACAAGTATGTATCAGATTATTTTTCGCTTGATATTGTATTACACAAGAGATACTTACCATGTACGTGCTATGTGCCTAGAAACAGGTGCTGTGGGTAATTAAAACCCAACTAAATATGACTTGCGGTTTCCAGAATTTTATAATCTAGTCCAGTGGACAAAATGAACTCATGTGAAATAATAAACAATCACATTTTGTGGCACTGACTATAAAAGACATCAGTTAAGAAGAGGAGATAGCCCTCCCTCCTCACCGGGTCTATGGGTCTGTCCGGCAGCTGGGCTGTCTTTGCGGACCCTGCCCTGTGACTGGGAAGGACCCGGCAAGCACAGCGTGTGGTGCAGACGAGGACGCAGCGGGGCAGCTGCCCGCTGGCATCCTCTGCACTGCCCTCTGTTCCCCACTGGGTGTGGGAAGTAATGATCAAACTGAAAGGGACGGAGGCACGGAGGCAGGAGCTGGCAGAGTGATGGGAAGTGCATGAACCAGGGCCGAGACCCGTGTGGCTGACAGGGTCTTGGTGCTCTGGGCAGGTGTCAGGCCTGAGCCTCTGAGGTGGGAGAGACGAGTTCAGGACACTGGACCACCAGAGACATCCCAGGCCCTAATACTATCAATCAGTGAGAGCTCTCCCAGAGATCTCCATCACAACACTAAGACCCAGCTCCACTCAGCGACTAGCAAGCTCCAGTGCTGGACACCCCATGCCACACAATTAGCAAGACAGGAACACAACCCCACCCATTAGCAGAGAGGCTGCCTAAAATCATAATAAGCTAACAGACACCCCAAAACACACCAACAGATGTGGTCTTGCCCACCAGAAAGACAAGATCCAGCCTCATCCACCACAACACAGGCACCAGTCCCCTCCACCAGGAAGCCTATGCAACCCACTGAACCAACCTTACCCACTGAGGGCAGACACCAAAAACAAAGGGAACTACGAACCTGTAGCCTGCAAAAAGGAGACCCCAAACACAGTAAGTTAAGCAAAATGAGAAGACAGTGAAACACACAGCAGATGAAGGAGCAAGGTAAAAACCCACCAGACCAAACAAATGAAGAGGAAATAGGCAGTCCACCTGAAAAAGAATTGAGAGTAATGATAGTAAAGACGATCTAAAATCTCATAAACGGAATGGAGAAAATACAAGAAATGTTTAAGAAGTACCTAGAAGAACTAAAGAGAAAACAATGATGAGCAACACAATAAATGAAATTAAAAATTCTCTGGAAGGAATCAACAGCAGAATAACTGAGGCAGAAGAACGGCTAAGTGACCTAGAACATAAAATAGTGGAAATAACTACCACAGAGCAGAATAAAGAAAAAAGAATGAAAATAATTGAGGACAGTCTTAGAGACCTCTGGGACAACATTAAATGCACCAACATTCAAATTATAGGGGTCCACAGAAAAAGAAAGGGACTGAGAAAATATTTGAAGAGATTATAATTGAAAACTTCCCTAATATGGGAAAAAAAAACAGTCAATAAAGTCCAGGAAGCACAGAGACTCCCATACAAGAAAAAGCCAATGAGAACACACC
Source organism: Lagenorhynchus albirostris (assembly GCF_949774975.1). Taxonomy (NCBI): domain Eukaryota; kingdom Metazoa; phylum Chordata; class Mammalia; order Artiodactyla; family Delphinidae; genus Lagenorhynchus; species Lagenorhynchus albirostris. The sequence continues at coordinate 64,309,812 of NC_083102.1, forward strand.
AAGACACATAATAATCAAAATATCAAAAATTAAATACAAAGAAAAAGTATTAAAAGCAGCAACGGAAAAGCAACAAATAATATACAAGGGAATCCCCATAATGTTAACAGCTGATCTGTCAGCAGAAACTCTGCAAGCCAGAAGGGACCGGCAGGACATATTTAAAGTGATGAAAGGGAAGAACCTACAACCAAGGTTACTCTACCCAGCAAGGATCTCATTCAGATAGGACAGAGAAATTAAAACCTTTACAGACAAGCAAAAGCTAAGAGAATTCAGCACCTCTAAACCAGCTTTACAACAAATGCTAAAGGAACTTCTCTAGGCAGGAAACACCAGAGAAGGAAAAGACCTACAACAACAAACCCAAAACAATTAAGAAAATGGGAATAGGAGCAGACATATTGATAATTACCTTAAATGTAAATGGATTAAATGCTCCAACCAAAAGACACAGACTGGATGAATGGATACAGAAACAAGACCCATACATATGCTGTCTACAAGAGAACCACTTCACAACTAGGGACACATACAGACTGAAAGTGAGGGGGTGGAAAAAGATATTTCATGCAAATGGAAATCAAAAGAAAGCTGGAGTAGCAATTCTCAGACAAAATAGACTTTAAAATAAAGACTGTTACAAGAGACAAAAAAGGACACTACATAATGATCAAGGGATCAATCCAAGAAGAAGATATAACAGTTGTAAATATTTATGCACCCAACATAGGAGCATCTCAATACATAAGGCAAATACTAACAGCCATCAAAGGGGAAATTGACACTAACACAGTAAGAGTAGGGGACTTTAACACCTCATTTTCACCAAAGGACAGATCATCCAAAATGAAAATAAGTAAGGAAACACAAGCTTTAAGTGATACATTAAACAAGATGGACTTCATTGATGTTTATAGGACATTCCATCCAAAAACAACAGAATACACTTTCTTCTCAAGTGCTCATGGAACATTCTCCAGGATAGATCATAACTTGGGTCACAAACCAAGCCTTGGTATATTTAAGAAAACTGAAATTGTGTCAAGTATCTTTTCTGACCACAGCACTATGAGACTAGCTATCAATTACAGGAAATAAAGTATAAAAAATACAAACACATGGAGGCTAAACAATACACTACTAAATAACCAAGGAGTCACTGAAGAAATCAAAGAGGAAATCAAAAAATACCTAGAAACAAATGACAGTAAAGACATGATGACCCAAAACCTATGGGATAAGGCAAAGGCAGTTCTAAGAGGGAAGTTTATAGCAATACATTCCTACCTTAAGAAACAGGAAACATCTAAAATAAAGAACCTAACCTTACACTGAAAGCAATTAGAGAAAGAAGAACAAAAAAACCCCAAAGATAGCAGAAGTAAAGAAATCATAAAGATCAGGTCAGAAATAAATGAAAAAGAAATGAAGGAAACGACAGCAAAGATCAATAAAACTAAAAGCAGGTTCTTTGAGAACATAAACAAAATTGATAAACCATTAGCCAGACTCATCAAGAAAAAAGGGAAAACACTCAGATCAATAGAAATAGAAATGAAAACGGAGAAGTAACAACTGACACTGCAGAAATACAAAGGATCATGAGAGATTAGTACAAGTAACTACAGGCCAATAAAATGGACAACCTGGAAGAAATGGACAAATTCTTAGAAAAGCACAATTTCTCAGACTGAACCAGGAAGAAATAGAAAATATAAAAAGACCAATCACAAGCACTGAAATAGAAACTGTGATTAAAAATCTTCCAACAAACAAAAGCCCAGGAGCAGATGGCTTCACAGGCGAATTCTATCAAACTTTTACAAAAGAGCTAACACCTATCCTTCTCAAACTCTTCCAAAATATAGCAGAGGGAGGAATACTCCCAAACTTATTCTATGAGGCCATCACCCTGATACCAAAACCAGACAAAGACGTCACAAAGAAAGAAAACTATAGGCCAATATCACTGATGAACATAGATGCAAAAATCCTCAACAAAATTCTAGCAAACAGAATCCAACAGCACATTAAAAGGATCATACACATGATCAACTGGGGTTTACCCCCAGGAATGCAAGGATTCTTAAATATATCAATCTGTGTGATAAACCATATTAACAAACTGAAGGAGAAAAACCATATGATCATCTCAATAGATGCAGAAAAAGCTTTTGACAAAATTCAACACCCATTTATGATAGAAACACTCCAGAAAGTAGGCATAGAGGGAACTTTCCTCAACATAATAAAGGCCATGTATGACAAACCCATAGGCAACATTGTTCCCAATGGTGAAGAACTGAAACCATTTCCACTAAGATGAGGAACAAGACAAGGTTGCCCACTCTCACCACTATTATTCAACATAGTTTTGGAAGTTTTAGCCATAGTAATCAGAGAAGAAAAAGAAATAAAAGGAATCCACATAGGAAAAGAAGAAGTAAAGCTGTCACTGTTTGCAGATGACATGATACTATACATAGAGAATCCTAAAGATGCTACCAGAAAACTACTAGAGTGAATCAATGACTTTGGTAAAGTAGTGGGATACAAAATTAATGCACAGAAATCACTTGCATTCCTATACACTAATGATGAAAATACGAAAGAGAAATTAAGGAAACATTCCCATTTACCATTGCAACAAAAAGAATAAAATACCTAGGAATAAACGTACCTAAGGACACAAAAGACCTGTATGCAGAAAACTATAAGACACTGATGAAAGAAATTAAAGATGATACAAACAGATGGAGAGATATACCATGTTTTGGGGTTGGAAGAATCAACATTGTGAAAATAACTATACTACCCAAAGCAATCTACAGATTCAGTGCAATCCCTATCAAACTACCAATGGCATTTTTCACAAAACTAGAACAAAAAAGTGCACAATTTGTATGGAAACACAAAAGACCCCGAAAAGCCAAAGCAATCTTGAGCAAGAAAAACAGAGCTGGAGGAATCAGGCTCCCTGACTTCAGACTACACTATAAAGCTACAGAAATCAAGACAATATGGTACTGGCACAAAAACAGAAGTATCGCTCATTGGAACAGGATAGAAAGCACAGAGATAAATGCACACACATATGGTCATCTTATTTTTGACAAAGGAGGTAAGAATATACAGTGGAGAAAAGACAGCCTTTTCAATAAGTGGTGCTGGGAAAACTGGACAGCTACATGGAAAAGAATGAAATTAGAACACTTCCTAACACCATACACAAAAATAAACTCAAAATGCATTAAAGACCTAAATGTAAGGCCAGACAGTATAAAAGTCTTAAAGGAAAACATAGGCAGAACACTATGACATAAATCAGAGCAAGATCCTTTTTGACCCACCTCCTAGAGAAAGGGAAATAAAAACAAAAATAAACAAATGGGACCTAATGAAACTTAAAAGCTTTTTCACAGCAGAGGAAACCTTAAACAAGATTAAAAAGCAACCCTCAGAATGGGAGAAAATATTTGCAAATGAACCAACTGACAAAGGATTAACCTCCAAATTATACAAGCAGCTCACACAACTCAATATCAAAAAAGCGAACAACCCAATCCAAAAATGGGCAGAAGACCTAAATAGACATTTCTCCAAATAAGATATACAGATTGCCAACAAACACATGAAAGGATGATCAACACCACTAATCATTAGAGAAATGTACATCAAAACTACAATGACAAAAACATAATGACCTCACACCAGTCAGAATGGCCAACATGAAAAAGTCTAAAAACAACAAATGCTAGAGAGGGTGTGAAGAAAAGGCAACCCTCTTGCACTGCTGGTGGGATTGTACATTGATACAGCCACTATGGAGAACAGCATGGAGGTTCCTTAAAAAACTAAAAATACAACTACCATACGACCCAGCAATCTCACTACTGGGCATATACCCTGAGAAAACTGTAATTCTAAAAGAGTCATGTACCACAATGTTCACTGCAGCACTATTTACAATAGCCAGGACATGGAAGCAACCTAAGTGTCCATTGACAGATGAATGGATAAAGAAGATGTGGCACATATATACAATGTAATATTACTCAGCCATAAAAAGAAACGAAATTGAGTTGTTTGTAGTGAGGTGGATGGACCTAGAGTCTGTCATACAGAGTGAAGTAAGTCAGAAAGAAAAAAACAAATACCATAGGCTAACACATATATATGGAGTCTAAAAAAAAAAAAAAAGGTTCTGAAGAACCTAGAGGCAGGACAGGAATAAAGACGCAGATATAGAGAATGGACTTGTGGACACAGGGAGGGGGAAGGGTAAATTGGAATGAAGTGATCGAGTGGCATGGACATATATACACTACCTAATGTAAAATAGATAGCTAGTGGGAAGTAGCCACATAGCAGAGGGAGATCAGCTCGGTGCTTTGTGACCATCTAGAGGGGTGGGATAGGGAGGGTGCGAGGGAGATGCAAGAGGTAGGGGAAATGGGGATATATGTATATGTATAGCTGATTCACTTTTTTATACAGCAGAAACTAACAACCATTGTAAAGCAATTATACTCCAATAAAGATGTTAAAAAAAATAACAGGAGATAATGTAGGAACAGATTTCATTCACACGTCTTTTTTTTAATGTTTCCATTTTCACTGTTCATTGATATAGACTGCCTGACAAATCTGTTCACCAAATTTGAACATGCACCAAAGTTTTACTCCTTGTATCTGTTCTACTGAATGAGGATAAACCATTCATAGGCCTTGAAGTTATTAGGCAGACCTGAATTTGAATCCCTTACTTCCATTTTCTAGCTAGATGACTTTTTTCTTGTTTTTAGTATTTTGGTTTTACTTATATTTTTATTGAAGTATATAGTATGCATATGGCAATGTTCTAAAAAAACATACAGTTCAATAACTGTCACAAAGCGAACACCTGGGTAATCATTCCTCAGCACAAAAGAGAACACTGTCAGCAGCCTTGAGCCCACCGTGCTCCTTCATGACCATTCCAACTATTTCTCCTTCCCTCTTCCCCACAGTAACTATTATTTTGATTTTTAGCTCCGTTGTTTAGTTTTGTCGCCTTTTGAAATTCATAGCAATAAGGTTTTAACATTCTTTATATGGTTTTAGTGCACTTATGCCCACATTTCTCTTTGGTACATACTTAGAAGTGAGTTTCCTAAGTCACTGGAGATGAATATGTTCATTTTTGCTAGGCAACGGCAAACCGTCACTTTTCTGCAGCAGTGTTTGAGAGTTCTCTTCCTCTGCATCCTGACTAACTTTTGGTATTGTCTAACTTTTTAATTTTAGCCATCCTGGTGTGTGTGTAGTGGTATAGCATTTTGGTTTTAATTGGCATTTTTCAGTTACCAATGAGTATGTTTTAATATATTTATTGGTTTACAATGTCTGTTTTGAAAAATCTCTGTTAAGTCTGCTGGAATGACTGTGCTTTTCTTATTGAGTTGTAGCAGTTCTTTATATATCCTGAATACAGAAAATTGTCAGCACATATGTTCCTTCATTCTTTCTTTTGCCTTTCCATGATCTTAATAATGTTTTGTGACAAGTAGAACTTTTTTACTTTAACTTATGAATCTTTTTCCTTCACAAGTTGCTAAAGAAAGTTTTCTCTGTATCAGTTTATAAAGTTAATCCCCTATATTATCTTCTAGATTAGAAAGGTTTATCTTTTATATTTTGATTTACAATCCAGCTCAAATTGATTTTTGTATATTGTTTGAGAGAGGGATCAAACAATATATATTTTTTATTTTTATCCCATTGGCCTAGCACCCTTTATTGAAAAAAAATTTTTTTCTCTATGCATTTACATTTCCAACTTTATCATACATTATGTCTATAAATATGTGGTTCTGTTTCTGGATTGTGTATTCTGCTTAATTGGTATAAATGCATATTTTGCCCCAACACCACTATGTCTTATTAGGTTAATGATAAATCTTGTTCTCCAATACAGAATATTCTTCCATCTTTCTGTTTCCTGAGTGTATTGCTTACTTGTGGCCCTTTGAATTTCCATAAAAATTTTAGAGTAAGTTCTAGATTTCCTATTGAAGAGTGACTGAATAATAAGTATAATAATAAGTATCATTTTTATTACAATCTTATAGTTGTTGGATGTTTAATATACATTGACTTGAGATGATAATTAACTAATTCATATAAGTGGTGATAGTGTATATCCTTCTTTGTTGCTTATATTAGAGGGAAAGCTTTCATATTTCACCACTAAATGTCATATATGGTTTAGTATTTTAATCATATACTTATCAATTTAAAGAAGTTTCCTTGCATTGCTAGATTGCTTCAAGTTTATATCCTGAACAGAGGTTAAATTTTACAAAATATCTTTCCTGAATCTATTGAGAAAAGTATGTTTTCTCCTTTACTTTGTTAGCTAGTTGAATCAACTGTTCGATTTTTGAATGATAAACTGACCTCACACTCCTGGAAAAAACCATAACTAGTTGTTATATATTACCCTTTTTACATATAATTGGGTATAATTTTCTGATTTCTACTTATAATTTTTGCTTCTAATTTTGATATCCAATTTTGACTTTAATTTTGGTATTAATATTATGCTTGGTCTCATTAAATAAGTTGGGAATTAATTCTCATTTTTTATTCTCTCAAAAATTCATATAAGACTCACAGTATTTTTTCCTTAATATTTTTGCAGTACTTGTTAGTGAAGCCATCTGGATTTGTACATTTCTTTATGGGAAGATATTTATTTTGGATTCAATTTTAGTGAACCGTATTTTTCTGGAAATCTGTTCTTTTCAGCTAAATTTTTAAATGTACTGGCATCAAGTGGTTAATCATATCCCTTTACTATTTTTTATGTTTTTATAATCTCTAATGATGTCCCCCTTTTCACTCTGAAATTGGTAATGTGTACTTACTATCATTTCTTTCTCTTCATTTGCTCTCTGTATGCGTTTATAAATGTTAGTCTGTTAAAAAAGAAATGTGTTCATTTATCGTATCTAGTGCATGCTTCCTTTTCTATTCCATACATTTTTTTACTCTTAAATTTTTTCTTCCTATTATTTTATTTGTGTTTATATTTCTAGATTTTTTTAAAGTGCATGTGAGGGATAATTAGCTTGTTGATTTTTTTCAGTATTCCTTTATTTCTAATATATATGTCTTTAAGAATATACATTTCTTTTACATATGGCTTTAGTTGCATCTCATAACTTTTGATATATAATATTTGCACTATAAATCAGTTCAAAATATGTTTTACTTTCCATTTTGATTTTTTCCTCTGATCCATTTACTGCTTGGAAAATTATTTCTTAATTTCCACACATACGAATAATTTATATATATATTTTTAATATTGATGTCAAGCTTAATAGTACTAGGATTAGAAAGCACATTCTGGAAGATTTGAAACCTTTTAAATATACTCATACTTGCTTTATGTCTCACAATATTTAAAGATTTCATATTTATTGAGAATTGGATATTGGACTATTGGATATAGCATTCTTCTAGTTCAAATTTGTTAATTGTGCTTTTCAAATCTTTGTTATCCTTACTGGTTTTTTGGTAACTGTTCTATCAGTTACTGATAGTGGTCTATTAAAACCTCACACAAAATTTATGTACTCGTCTCTTACAATCCTGGGCAACTTAATCCAATATTCATGATTAAAGTGATCTGAAGCTAGCCTTCAGACTTTGCGCATTGGTCTATTTTTTTATTTATTCTTTTGATTTATCGTAGGGTAGAGCTCTTTGAGATCTCACCCTAAAGACTGATGTATTCACTAAGGCCCCCCTTCTTTGGCTAACCCTGAATTCTCATAACCCTGAATTCTAATCCTTGTCTACATAGCACTATGTGGCTATGAAAAGCTCTGCTAACCTTCTCAGCCACACAGCCTCCTGTTCTAGAGTTGCAGTGATCCATAGAGCTGAGACTACTCAAATACCAAACTTGCATTTTTGCCATTTTCCTCTCAGATCTTTGACCTGTAATTCTTCACTAGCCTTGCTAGCTCTCCAGTGTCTTCAAACATTTCTACAAATATATTTTTCCAGCCTTTTAACTTGTCCTTAGAAGTAGAGTTAGTCCTAATTATTACTCTTTCATTATCAGTAGTGGAAATGTTAATAGCTATGACTTTAATAAACTACTTACCCTGAGACTCAGTTCATTCTACTATAAAATAGAAACTAAATTACTACCTTTAAATTTTTCTAGTGCATACTTTGCATATAGTAGTAACTCAGACAAGAATTATACTTGCCTTCAACTATACTTCATTTACTTAGAGATCTGATCTAGTCTGGTGGTTTTACATATCTTTATACATTTGACAAGCCATACTTCATTTCCTGACATCTCTTTTGATGTTCTATCTCATATTCATCATTTGCTGGTTGCTTTCAACTTACTTATGCTGCTAATATCTCATATACAAACTAATTCATCTAAATAACCCTTCTTCTCAAAGTCACTTGCTCCTGTAAATTTAGATAAATCTCTGTGGTAACATTGTTTTTCCAGTTAGCCCCTAAATTTTTAAGGTATGTTTGAATCAACTTTGTACTAATATTTGTTTAATTGCAAAGATGTGATTTGTCCTTAAAAATATCACTAGCCTACACTCTTTTAGTTCCATTGCATGAATCTTGTGAAACTTAGCCTCATATCTTTGGACTAGTTTAAATGTCTCCTAATTCTTCTATTTCAGACACTCAGACTCTATCCTGCAGTTCTGTCAGGTTAATACAGCAGTCTTAATACAGCATTTGATAGTATTATTCTATCCCCCAAAAAGCTTTCAAGGAAATGTGGTACATTCAATAATAAATACCAAGCCATTAGGTGGCATGCACACCCTTCTATAATCTTATGTTATTGACTCTCACTTCAACTTTACCTCCAAACTACTTTCAGATGAAACTCATACCCTGTATTGAAGTTTCAGTATGTTTAATTCTCCAGGACACACGTGCTCCTCCTCCTTTTGTTTTCACTAACCAACTTGTGCCTCTTCCCCTCACCTTAGAACCCCTTCTTCCTCTCTCAACTTTTTTTTTTTTTTTTGGCGGTACACGGGCCGCTCACTGCTGTGGCCTCTCGCATTGCGGAGCACAGACGCGCAGGCTCAGTGGCCATGGCTCACGGGCCCAGCCGCTCCGCGGCATGTGGGATCTTCCCGGACCGGGGCACGAACCCGTGTCCCCTGCATCGGCAGGCGGCCTCTCAACCACTGTGCCACCAGGGAAGCCCCTCTCTCAACTTTTTAAAATCCTTCACACCAAGAAATGCTGAATCAGTCTGCACCAGCTCTGTCAAGTCTTCCTGACAACTATAGCTGGGGGCAATCTCTAAGTTCTGAAAACCTATATATAACATCTGTGGGGATGCAATATAATGCTCTCACAGACTGCAGTCGTTGTCAAAGGGAGCTAAACTTTAAAGTATTTCTTACCTGCACAATCTTGAGTAGGTTACTAGTTCCCTGTCTGCAAAATGGATTTAATACTAGCTCTTTTGAAGGGCTGTTATAAAGATTAGATATGATAGGTATAAAAGCTGAACACAGTATAAGAACCTGGCACATAATAGTTGTTATAATAAGTGATAGATATCACTTCTATCATTAATAGTATGACTCATTTAAATTTAATTGTGGGCTATTTTTATTGTCAATTATGTTTTATGTATATATTCCATATATGCTACAGGGATATAAAGTCCTTTAGAATAAGTACTATGCATATACATACTTTTGCAAATCTTGCAAATAATGAGTGCTTGAAAATGTCTGTTGATTGATATATTTACATATGAGTACATAATATTTTTTAGAAACAGACTTGTTGAATATTTTAGGTTGATAAAAGAGGTTACAGTTGTAAAAATACTTCAAGTTTTGGTATAATCTGACTAGAACCTGAACCATTCCAGCTTTCATTTATGAAGGTAGTCACTGAAAGGTCTGTAAAATCAGTGACCACAAGCATACTGATTGTACTCAATGACGGAAGCCTTCTTCTGTTGAATAATCCAATCAAATGTCATTTTGGCGTAAGAAAAAAAGTAATTTGATGACGAGCAAAGGTCTCCGTGTTGGGGGGACGAATCAATTTTAGTTATGGAAACAACAGGGATCAACATGCACACCACCACTCTACAACTATACTGAAGAGTCTTACAGGAAATCAGTATGCTGACTGGGCTACTTAAAAGAAAACCCTGGTGGTGCAGTGGTTGAGAATCTGCCTGCTAATGCAGGGGACACGGGTTCGAGCCCTGGTCTGGGAAGATCCCACATGCCGCGGAGCAACTAGGCCCGTGAGCCACAACTACTGAGCCTGCGCGTCTGGAGCTTGTGCTCCGCAACAAGAGAGGCCGCGACAGTGAGAGGCCCGCGCAACGCGATAAAGGGTGGCCCCCGCTCGCCGCAACTAGAGAAAGCCCTCGCACAGAAACGAAGACCCAACACAGCCAAAAATAATTATTAATTAATTAAAAAAAAAAGAAAACCCCACACATATTACTTTCCAAAATGTAATCTTTTAAAATTTCTGTGCTTTTATCAGATAATTTTCAAAACATCACCAATAATGATTGGATTATTAGTGATCATTTAAGGAACACAGTGATAATAAACACATACTACATACTCAGACATTTCATACATCAGAATATATGTATATATTCTGCATATGTATACACACACACAAAGATATGAAAAAGAGTGCTAAACTTGAGCTGCCCCATTAGTAGTACTACTTTCCGATTACAAAATGTCATCTAGGTCACCTTCCGTTCTCTTAGACCTTTAAAGAATGAAACATGCCAAGTACATTTACACAGCCTTGCATTTTCAAAGAACTTTATATATAATCACTAATTAAAAAAAAGTATTTGCTAATTGGCGAGTGTTTTCTCTGAGACAGAACTGTCTAGAGACACTGAGTCACAAGCTTAGGGCTCTGAGATAGAGCCACATGGTTAAAGAAAACAAACTTACGGTTACCGGGGGGAAAAGCGGGGAGGGAAGGGATAAATTGGGAGATGGGGATTGACACATACACACTAGTATATATAAAATAGATAATCACCAAGGACCTACGGTATAGCACAGGGAACTCTACTCAATACTCTGTAATGACTTATATGGGAAAAGACTCTAAAAAAGAGTGGATATATGTATATGTATAACTGATTCACTTTGCTGTACAGCAGAAACTAATGCAACATTGAAAATCAACTATACTCCAACAAAAATTAATCTTAAAAAAAGGAGTTTTCATAGCACAATGCTTTCATTGTAAGACTTTTTCCTTCAAAGGACTGATTGGGGAGTGAGAGGGAAAGAGAATTGCTATAGCAGTTACAGGCAGTCACTACCTTCTGATTGGTTGACTCCAAAATTCCAGGCAGATGTCTGGAAATGCGAATTTAATACATTAATTAATTCCTATATAAGCTTGCTTCAAACAAAGTTTTAATGTAGTTTGCAGCACCTAAAAGTTAGCTAACAGTAATGAAAAAGTTGAGTAATAAATTTATTTTAAGAAGTACAGACATTTGAGAAACGAAGTTATTACAAGCGGTTGTGCCACATATTGGTTACAGGTTCCTCATAATCTTAGTTCTCAGCTTTTTAGCTCGCAACATAAAGGGGGATTAAATATAAAATCCATCCAAGAATCGAACTATTTTCAGGAAAGGTAAAATTGTTCTTGATTTAAAAAACCAGTAAATTTCTTCCCACAATTTTCATAAAGGAGACAGTACATAATTTAATGCATAAGTGTTACCACACTTTCACATGCCGTTTGTGATAGTGTCTTCAACATAGGCACATTAAGTAAAACAATGCGGTGAAAAGGCAATTGTACAGAGCAGCTGAGAATATATTTTCGTATGGAAAATACTACACCTGACTATTAATTTCTAAAAAGACTTCATAAACCCTTTCTGATATAGAGTTGAGCTAGATTTCGGAAATCAGTCCTAAAACTTTAGAGTTTCTAAGCTCTTTAGCTCCTAAATCCAAGTAAGGTGCGACCAAAATTAGGGAAAAGAGAATTCGGACCTAATAAAAACTTTGATAGTAGGGACATTCATGACACTGTCAGGGAAAAACTCAACTGTAGGAGAGCGGTAAGGAGGCAGCACTATTTGCCATCATGAGGGAATTCATCATCCCGTTAGTTATTCAGAGGACAGAATTCCTAGATAGAAGCCCAAGAGTCAGAGCCTGCTTCCCCCATTTCCTTTTAAAAAATACATGTTTCCCCACAGGCCACTAGGCAAATGTCCAAATGAAGTAGGTCACTGCCTAAACAGAACTAGTAGAAATCAATATTATTTAAAATGTAAATATTTCATCACATTGATTTATAAGTTTTCTTTCACTCTCATGTTTATGGATATGAGTTAACACTTACCTGCTGTTTTAAAGTATTTTTCTCATTTATCCTTGGGCTTTGTTTTTTGGATTGTTTCTGGGTGCTAGTATAAGAGACAATCTGAGATAAAACCTGTTCTTGATAGTTAAAGAATAATTATTCTTATTAGGGTATCCTGCATCATTATAAATAAATTATTGTAAATAAAAGATAAAATAATGATCAGTTTAATGCTAAAACATTTAATATAGGAACCAGATTATATCAGGGTTGTGGGAACTATAATATTAGAGTTCTTTAAAAGTTTCCATCAGCCCATTGCTTTCACTTCTCTTACAGGAAAATGTTTATTGTGGTAATGTTTGCTCGGTTTCTACTATAATATGAAAGTACTTGGAAAATTAAAATATCAAGGCATAGCACACATTTAATCAAAACTATCAACAGGCACATACGATATTTTTCTTCTGTTAAACATTCCCTGTCCCTTTCAGGATAATCTGCACTAGGTGTTCTGAGGCATTTTAAATATTTCTGTAGAATTTGAATGCCAAAGAAATAAAAGGATTATCATAGTTGACAAACTCAGATCACTCTCTCAATGCCCAAACTACAAAGAAAAGTTACAGGAAAATGGTGCTTTATTAGTAGTAACATGAATTTTAATATAAAAGATACTTTCTTAAGACCTAAGATAGGTGTCACACCATTTTCAGTTCTGTGTTGATTCTGCACTTCGGTGAATGGAAGGTTCACAAAGTTCAATGCATTATACAAAAACTACTTAGAAGCAGAGTCATAAGTAAAAATCAAGCGTTCTGATCCCTCTAAAAATATGGCTAAAGTCTTTACATTAATATATTGACCTTTGCTTTTAGAAAATAATTACTAAACGAGAGACACAGGCACTAGAAAATGAAAGTAATGGCAGTAATCGTATCACTCCATCTCTTTCTCTGAGAGCATCTCTCTTTGACATAAAAAACAATTTTCAAATCTCTACTAAGGAAAATAAAGAAAAACTTGACAGATAATGGAGAAATACTCCAAGCTTTTAGATGGAGAGGTTATACATAATAAAGATGTCAGTTTTGTCTAAATTCATTTAAGATTTGCATAATCCACCTTCCTACACTGTTGGTAGGAATGTAAACTGGTGCAGCCATATGGAGAACAGTATGGAGGTTCCTTAAAAAACTAAAAATAGAGCTACCATATGATGCTGCAATCCCACGCCTGGGCATACATCTGGAGAAAACCATAATTCAAAAGATACATGCAACCCAATGTTCATAGCAGCACTATTTACAATAGCCAAGACATGGAAGCAACCTACGTATCAACAGATGAATGGATAAAGTATATGTGATATACATACACAATGGAATATCACTCAGCTACAAAAAAGAATGAAATAATGCCATCTGCAGCAACATGGATGGGCCTAGAGATTATCATCATAAGTGAAGTAAGTCAGACAGAGAAAGACAAATACCATATGATATCACTTATATGTGGAGTCTAAAAAATGATACAAATGAACTTATTTACCAAACAGATACAGACTCACAGACTCAGAATGAATTTATGGTTACCAAAGAGGGAAGGAGGGGAGGGATAGATTAGGAGTTTGGGATTAAAATATACACACTACTATAATATAAAATAGATAGCACAGGGAACTATACTCAATAAACCATAATGGAAAAGAATCTAAAAAAGAATATATATACATGTATGTATAACTGAATCACTTTGCTGTACACCTAAACTAACACAACATTTTAAATCAACTATATTTCAATAAAAAATTTTAAAAAACTATACCTCAATTTTTTAAAACTGAGATTTGGATTCAGAGTGAGACCCAATATTTGGATTCTGGAGTGGGACCCAAGATTCTGCCTTTCTAACAAGATCCCGGGAGATGCTATGCAGCTGGTATATGGACCACAATCTGAGTAGAGAGAGAAGAGAGAGCAGACAGGAGAGGCAGACAGCCCGCAGAGCCAGCTAGTTCCCAACCCTGTATTCAGATACTTCTCTGACCATGTATTTATCTAGGCACGTATTGCTCATAAATAAACTACTGTATTCTTTAAAAAATTTAAAGGGATTGATAATCACAATGTTCTAATGATATACACAAATAATACATACAGAGAGGTTTTCTCTGTAAGTTATGTGTCCTCCAAACAAACATGCTTTAAGCCATGTGGACATTTATTATTCTCTGTATTTCTGCATAATGACTCTTCTGTCATTTTCATTGATCTATTTTATTCCTTGGTCTTGTACCCACAACCTCTGAAAAAAATGACAAAAATAGGAAGCAGTTCCCTGAAAGATGCAATTTGCCAAAACTCACATAAGAAGAAACAGACAATCTGATTAGGCCTGTATCTATTAGGGAAATGAAGCAATATTTAATAACCTTCTAAAACAGAAAGCATCAGGCCCAGAGGGGTACCCTGGAGAATTCTATCAAACATTTAAGGAAGAAATTATACCAATTCTCTGTGATCTCTTACAGAAGATAGAAGCAGAGGGAATATGTCTAACTTCTTAACCATAAGACCAATATTACACTAATAACAAAACCAGGCAAAGACGTTACAAGAAGAGAAGAATACAGACTAATATCTTTCATGAATACAGATGCAAAAATCTTCAACAAAACAGGAGTAAACCAAATCCAACAATGTATAAAAAGAATTATTCATCGTGACCAAGTGGGATGTATCCCAGGTATATACATCCCAGGATGTATCCCAGGTATAATGCTGGTTCAACATTCAAAAATCAATTAATGTAATCTATCCCATCACCAGACTAAGAAAGAAAAATCACATGATTATTTCAACATATATAGAAAAATTACTTGACAAAATCAAACACCCATTTATGAAAAAAGAAAAAAGGATTTGAATATTCCCAGTCAAAAATTTACCCAAAAAGTCAATTTACAACTTAGAAAAATGACTTACCAGTGAATATTTGAAAGTCTACAAAAGAATAACAGGGAGATCAATAGACCAGAATATATTGTACAGCCCTCCTTCATAGTAATTATTATGACTAATACCTTTTCCTACACAAAGACATTCTCTCTATTCTGTTCTCTTTCTTGCAGTTCCTTTTAGGTCTTCTTTATTGGCTACTCCATTCGTACTGCTTTTAGTATATGCTGCAATTTTTTTTTTTTAAGCATCCACATTTTGGGTACTATCCCTCAGAGTAGCTTACTAGAGGTGGTATAGATGAACATACTTGAGGTTTATAATATATATTGTTTACCTTCTGAAGATCATAATAATTTACAATTCTTCCTCTTTGTGTAACCTGCTTGGCTGGTTCAGCTGTAACAGGTTTAAGACTTGTACCATTTTTACAAAAAGCACGAACCCTACTCATTTACAGTAACACTTTTGAGTGTTTCAGTGAACCTTAAGTTGAAACTAATTGGTCTCAGATGAATAATCTTTTTTATGGATGTAGAAACTTCTTTAGATGAATATTTTAGGTAAATAGAGCAGTGATTTGGTTGTAAAAACGTTTTTAATCTTTATATGTCATACGTACTTAGCCAGGCAGAAACAGAGCATCATATAGTCTGAGTTCGCTAGGGTGCTCTGAATGGCCCCAGTACGCTATTTTCCTCCTCTCATGAATGTGGGCAGTCAAACTAGAATAATGGGACCACGCTACTTCAAAACACATATATATGGAATCTAAGAAAAAACAAAATGTCATGAAGAACCTAGGGGTAAGACAGGAATAAAGACACAGACCTACTAGAGAAGGACTTGAGGATATGGGGAGGGGGAAGGGTAAGCTGTGACAAAGTGAGAGAGTGGCATGGACATATATACACTACCAAACGTAAAATAGATAGCTAGTGGGAAGCAGCCGCATAGCACAGGGAGATCAGCTTGGTGCTCTGTGACCACCTAGAGGGGTAGGATAGGGAGGGTGGGAGGGAGGGAGATGCAAGAGGGAAGAGATATGGGAACAAATGTATATGTATAACTGATTCACTTTGTCATAAAGCAGAAACTAACACACCATTGTAAAGCAATTATACTCCAATAAAGATGTAAAAAAAAAGAATTACTGCCATTCTTCTACGAGAAATAGTAAAGTTGTTAAGAAATCGAGATTTACTTAATTCAGAATGTATGATTAATGCATACCCAAATCCACACAAAGTACAATTTTGTAAAAGAAAAGTTCAAAAAAATAAATTTTTCCCTGAATTTGACTAAATAATTTATGGGATTATTTAAAAAGAAACAGCAGGGAACCAGCCTTGACTTTCTTAATCTTAGCAGGAGATAAACACGTCCATTTTCTGGGGATGAAAGGTACATGCTTCATACACATTATTATGTATTTCACATTTAACATTAACCTTTCTATTTACCAAAGCTACATTTGTAAGTCCATTTTGAAATGCTTTTATCAAATTATAAGAGGAGGATATGATTTTGTGAACAAAGGCAAAGGATTCTTTCAAGACTCAGATGCAACTTTGGTTTGTTTTCCCCTCACTGTAATCAATTGACCATGCCTGAATACAGTCCATCTAAACAGCATAAAGTTATTATTTAATTTAAATCCACACTGCTAAGAAACTTCATTATAAGTGAATGCACCATATAAGTGAAAGTACCATAAAATACATAATATTCTTCATACTAAATTGAAAATATGAAAAAAATCAATTTTTAAACTAAAAGCATAAGAACAATCAACTTTTTAACTTTATTTTTTACACAGCAGGTTCTTATTAGTTATCTATTTTATACATATTAGTGTATATATGTCAATCCCAATCTCCCAACTCATCCCACCACCATCACCCCCCTGCTCCCGCTTTTCCCCATTGGTGTCCATATATTTGTTCTCTACATCTGTGTCTCTATTACTGCCTTGCAAACCAGTTCATTTATACCGTTTTTCTAGATTCCATGTATATGCATTAATATACAATATTTTTCTTTCTGACTTACTTTACTCTGTATGACAGTCTCTAGGTCCATCCATGTCTCTACAAATGACCCAATTCCATTCTATTTTAACGCTGAGTAATGTTCCACTGTATATATGTACCACATCTTCTTTATTCATTTGTCGATGGGCATTTAGGTTGCTTCCATGACCTGGCTATTGTAACTAGTGCTGCAATGAACATTGGGGTGCATGTGTCTTTTTGAACTATGGTTTTCTCTGGGTATATGCCCAGTAGTGGGATTGCTGGGTCATATGGTAATTCTATTTTTAGATTTTTAAGGAACCTCCATACTGTTCTCCATAGCGGCTGTATCAATTAACATTCTCACCAACAGTGCAAGAGGGTTCCCTTTTGTCCACGCCCTCTCCAGCATTTGTTGTTTGTAGATTTTCTGATGATGCCCATTCTAACTGGTATGAGGTGATACCTCATTATAGTTTTGATTTGCATTTCTCTAATAATTAGTGATGTAGAGCACCTTTTCATATGCCTCTTGGCCATCTGTATGTCTTCTTTGGAGAAATGACTAGATCTTCTGCCCACTTTTTGATTGGGTTGTTTATTCTTTTTAATATTGAGTGGCATGAGCTGTTTGTATAATTTGGAGATTAATCCTTTGTCCATTGCTTCACTTGCAAATATTTTCTCCCATTCTGAGGGTTGTCTTTTCATCTTGTTTAAGGTTTCCTTTGCTGCGAAAAAGCTTTTAAGTTTCATTAGGTCCCATTTGTTTATTTTTGTTTTTATTTTCATTTCTCTAGGAGGTGGGTCAAAAAGGAATTTGCTGTGATTTATGTCATAGAGTGTTCTGCCTATATTTTCCTCTAAGAGTTTTATAGTGTCTGGCCTTACATTTAGGTCTTTAACCCATTTTGAGTTTAATTTTCTGTATGGTGTTAGGGAGTGATCTAATTTCATTCTTTTACATGTAGCTGTCTAGTTTTCCCAGGGTCACTTATTGAAGATGCTATCTTTTCTCCATTGTATATTCTTGCCTCTTTTGTCAAAGATAAGGTGACCATATGTGCGTGCGTTTATCTCTGGGCTGTCTATCCTGTTTCACTGAGCTATATTTCTGTTTTGGGGCCAGTACCATACTGTCTTGATTACTGTACCTTTGTAGTATAGTCTGAAGTGAGGGCGCCTGATTCCTCCAGCTCCGTTTGTCTTGCTCAGGAATGCTTTGGCTATTTGGGGTCTTCTGTGTTTCCATATAAATTTTGCAATTTTTTGTTCTAGTTTTGTGAAAAATGTTATTGGTAATTTGATAGGGATTGCATTGAATCTGTAGATTGCTTTGGGTAGTATAGTCATTTTCACAATGTTGATTCTTCCAATCTAAGAACATGGTATATCTCTCCATCTGTTTCTATCATCTTTAATTTCTTTCATCAGTGTCTTATAGTTTTCTACATACAGATGTTCTGTCTCCTTTGGTAGGTTTATTCCTAGGTGTTTTATTCTTTTTGTTGCGATGGTAAATGGGAGTATTTCCCTAATTTCTCTTTCAGATGTTTCATCATTAGTGTATAGGATGCAAGAGATTTCTGTGCATTAATTTTGTATCCTGCAGCTTTACCAAATTCACTGATTAGCACTAGTAGTTTTCTGGTGGCATTTTTAGGATTCTCTATGTATAGTATCCTGTCATCTGTAAACCATGACAGTTTTACTTCTTCTTTTCCAATTTGTATTCCTTTTATTTCTTTTTCTTTTCTGATTGCTGTGGTTAGGACTTCCAAAACTATGTTGAATAATAGTGGTGAGAGTGGATATCCTTGTCTTGTTCCTGATCTTAGATGAAATGCTTTCAGTTTTTCACCATTGAGAATGATGTTTGCTGTGGGTTTGTCATATATGGCTTTTATTATATTGGGGTAGGTTCCCTCTATGCCCACTTTCTGGAGAGTTCTTATCATATATGGGTGTTGAATTTTGTCAAAAGCTTTTTCTGTATCTATTGAGATGATCATATGGTTTTTATTCTTCCATTTGTTAATATGGTGTATCACATTGATTGATTTGCAAATACTGAAGAACCCTTGCATGCCTGGGATAAATCCCACTTGATCATGGTGTATGATCCCTTTATGTGTTGTTGGATTCTGTTTGCTAGTATTTTGTTCAGCATTTTTGCATCCATATTTATCAGTGATATTGGTCTATAATTTTTTTTTTTTGTAGTATCTTTGTCTGGTTTTGGTATGAGGGTGAGGATGGCCTTGTAGAATGAGTTTGGGAGTGTTCCTTCCTCTGCAATTTTCTGGAAGAGTTTGAGAAGGATGGGTGTTAGCTCTTCTCTAAATGTTTGATAGAATTCACCTGTGAAGCCATCTGATCCTGGACTTTTGTTAGCTGGGAGATTTTTAATCACAGTTTCAATTTGATTACTTGTGATTGGTCTGTTCATATTTTCTATTTCTTCCTGGTTCAATCTTGGGAGACAGTACCTTTCTAAGAATTTGTCCATTTCTTCCAGGTTGTCCATTTTACTGGCATAGTGTTGCTTGTAGTAGTCTCTTATGAGGCTTTGTATTTCTATGGCGTCCGTTGTAACTTCTCCTTTTTCATTTCTAATTTTATTGATTTTAGTCCTCTGCCTCTTTTTCTTGATGAGTCTGCTAAAGGTTTGTCAATTTTGTTTATCTTCTCAAAGAACCAGCTTTTAGTTTTAATGATGTTTGCTATTGTTTTCTTCTTTTCTATTTCATTTATTTTTGCTCTGATCTTTATGATTTCTTTCCTTCTACTAACTTTGGGGTTTGTTTTTTTTTGTTTGTTTTTTTTGCGGTATGTGGGCCTCTCACTGTTGTGGCCTCTCCTGTTGCGGAGCACCGGCTCTGGACGCGCAGGCTCAGCAGCCATGGCTCACAGGCCCAGCCACTCTGCGGCACGTGGGACCCTCCCGGACCGGGACACGAACCCGTGTCCCCTGCATTGGCAGGTGGACTCTCAACCACTGCCCCACCAGGGAAGCCCTTACTTTGGATTTTTTTGTTCTTCTTTCTCTAGTTCCTTTAGGTATAAGGTTAGATTATTTGAGATGTTTCTTGTTTCTTGAGGTAGGACTGTATTGCTATAAACTTCCCTCTTACAACTGCTTTTGCTGCAACCCACAGGTTTTGGATCATCGTGTTTTCATTGTCATTTGTCTCTAGGTAATTTTTGATTTCCTCTTTGATTTCTTCAGTGATCTCTTGGTTATTTAGTAGCATACTGTTTAGCATCCATGTGTTTAGATTTTTTACATTTTTTCCCCTGTAATTTATTTCTAATCTCATAGTGCTGTGGTCGGAAAAGATGCTTATTATGATTTCAATTTTCTTAAATTTACCCAGGCTTGATTTGTTGACCCAAGATGTGATCTACCCTGGAGAATGTTCTGTGTGCACTTGAGAAGAAAGTGTAATCTGCTGTTTTTAGATGGAATGTCCTATAAATATCAATTAAATCTATCTGGTCTGTAGTGTCATTTAAAGCTTCTGTTTCCTTAATTTTCTGTCTGGATGATCTGTCCATTAGTGTAAGTGAGGTGTTAAAAGTGCCCCACTATTATTGTGATACTGTTGATTTCCTCTTTTATATCTGTTAGCATTTGCCTTATGCATTGAGGTGCTCCTATGGTGGGTGCATATATAATTGTTATATCTTCTTCTTGGATTGATCCCTTGATCATTATGCAGTGTCCTTCCTTGTCTCTTGTAACATTCTTTATTTAAACTCTATTGCATCTGATATGAGTATTGCTACTCCAGCTTTCTTTTGATTTCCATTTGCACGGAATATCTTTTTCCATCCCCTCACTTTCAGTCTGAATGTGTCCCTAGGTCTGAAGTGGGTCTCTTGTAGACAGCATATATATGGGTCTTCTTGTTGTATCCATTCAACGAGCCTGTGTCTTTTGGTTGGAGCATTTAATCCATTCACATTTAAGGTAATTATCGATATGTATGTTCCTACTACCATTTTCTTAATTGTTTTGGGTTTGTTTTTGTAAGTCCTTTTCTTCTCTTGTGTTTCTCACTTAGAGAAGTTCCTTTAGCATTTGTTGTAGAGCTGGTTTGGTGGTGCTGAATTCTCTTAGCTTTTGCTTGTCTGTAAAGCTTTTGATTTCTCCATCAAATCCAAATGAGATCCTTGCTGGGTAGAGTAATCTTGGTTGTAGGTTTTCCCTTCATCACTTTAAATATATCATGCCACTCCCTCTGTCTTGTATAGTTTCTGCTGAGAAATCAGCTGTTAACTTTATGGGAGTTCCCTTGTATGTTGTCATTTTTCCCTTGCTGCTTTTAATAATTTTTCTTTGTCTTTAATTTTTGTCAATTTGATTACTATATGTCTCGGTGTGTTTCTCCTTGGGTTTATCCTGTATGGGACTCTCTGTGTTTCCTGGACTTGGGTGGCTATTTCCCTTCCCATGTTAGGGAAATTTTTGACTAGAATCTCTTCAAATATTTTCTTGGGTCCTTCCTCTCTCTATTCTCTTTTTGGAACCCCTATAATGCGAATGTTGGTGCGTTTAACGTTGTCCCAGAGGTCTCTTAGGCTGTCTTCATTTCTTTTCATTTTTTTTCCTTTATTCTGTTCTGGGGCAGTGAATTCTACCATTCTGTCTTCCAGGTCAATTATCCGTTCTTCTGCCTCAGTTATTCTGCTACTGATTCCTTCTAGTGTAGTTTTCATTTCAGTTATTGTATTGTTCTCTGTTTGTTTGTTCTTTAATTCTTCTAGGTCTTTGTTAAACATTTCCTGCATCTTCTCCATCTTTGCCTCCATTCTTTTTCTGAGGTCCTGGATCATCTTCACTATCATTATTCTGAATTCTTTTTCTGGAAGGCTGCCTATCTCCACTTTATTTAGTTGTTTTTCTGGGGTTTTATCTTGTTCCTTCATCTGGTACATAATCCTCTGCCGTTTCATTTTGTCTTTCTTTCTGTGAATGTGGTTTTCATTCCACAGGCTGCAGAATTGTAGTTATTCTTGCTTCTGCTGTCTGCCTTCTGGTGGATCTCAACATCTTAATCATTGTTATGATTATGATTTAATCATTGTTATCATATAAATGATTAGATCAATTCCAGGAATACAAAGTTTAAACAACCTACTACTTCTAAGTATTAGAATTAATACAATTATGCTACCATTTTTTTCAAGTATTCCTGGCATATAAAATGTGATATTTAAAAATTACAACTTTCACCCATATTATAATAATCTATCAGTCTTCTATACTTTTATGTAGATGTTAGAGGTGTGTATGTATAACGTTTAGATATGGATTTCTTGAATAAGTATGAAAGACATCCTTACAGCTACATTATCAGGGGCTCTTTAAAAATAAAAATGTTCAGTATAACTTCTTTCTTCATTTACTTGCCAGATCACAATAATTTGGAACATTCCTTCTTTTAATTAGCATTATGACAACCTGTAAAACATCTTTCATATTCTATGAAATATATAAAACATAAATTCTAAGATATGTGGATTTCCCTACTTTCTACATTTAATGTGTCAGGGGAACAAGTGAGCATTAATAACTCTGATCAAACACAAATGCCACTACAATAAAATTCTCAGGATTATTCCTAGATCAAATTTTGTGTTAAAGACAAATATACTTCTTACTTTAGTTTAAAAAAGAATAAGAGCATCTGTCTCAACTCCCTTCCTCTCTGCTATGGTTGGAGTTTTATTTCTAAATGATCTGATTATACCACCTCCACAGCAGAACACTTTTTTTAAAAATTTATTTTTATTTTTAAAAAATATTTCTTATACAATTTTTAAAGGTTGCTTTCCATTTACAGTTATTACAAGATACTAGCTATATTCCCCATGTTGTATAATATATCCTTGAGCCTAGTTTATACCCAATAGTTTGTATCTCCCATTCCCCCACCCTTATATTGTCCCTCCCCACCCCCTCCCCACTGGTACCACTAGTTTGTTCCCTATATCTATGAGTCTGCTTCTCTTTTGCTGTATTCTCTAGTGTGTTGTATTTTTTAGATTCCACATATAAGTGATATCATGTAGCACTTGTCTTTCTCTGTCTGACTTATTTCACTTAGCATAATGCCTTCCAAGTCCATCCATGTTGTTGCAAATGGCAAAATTTTGTTCATTTTTATGGCTGAGTAGTATTCCATTGTGTGAGTTTATGTTTGTATATATGTACCAAAGCTTCTTTATCCATTCAACTGTTGATGGACAATTAGGTTGCTTCCATATCTTGGCAACCGTAAATAATGCTCCTATGAACGCTGGGGTGTATATATCTCTTTGACTTAGTTTTTTTTTTTTTTTTTTCCGGATATATATCCAGGAGTGAGGTTGTTAGGTTATATGGTAGTTCTACTTTAAGTTTTTAGAAGAACCTCCATACTGTTTTCAACAGTGGCTGAACTGATTTACAATCTCACCAATAGAGCAGAAGTGTTCCCTTTTCTTCACATCCTCGCCAACATTTGTTATTTCTTGTCTTTTTGATAATAGCCATCCTAACAGGTGTGAGGTGATATCTCACTGTGGTTTTGATTTGCCTTTCCCTGATGATTAGCGATGGTGAACATCTTTTCATGTGCCTGTTGACCATAGCAGAACATTTTTTAATACCAGTAGAATGGAACAGGGTTTCTTTTACTTGGCTTCTTTCATGGTCTGGTATCACTCACAAAGACTTATCTCCTTCAACTTTCCAAACACAAATTCTGTAGTGACATATCCAAATATTTGCAGCTCCTCAAACATCCCAAGTTCTTTCACACCTCTGTGCTTTTGCATAGCTGTGCATTTAGCCTAAAATAGATGGATCTTCTTAAGAATTTTTATTTATCCTTTGAGTAAACACATAAGTCATCTCCTTTTTTCAGTCACCCTTCGAGGTAGAGAGTAAACTCTACCCACTTTTCCTCTTAGCACCCTGTATTTATTTCTAGTTTAGAAATTACTGCACTATGTTAAAATGATTTGATTACACATTTTCCCATCTCCAACTAGGTGCTTGTTGGGATGGGAGAAGCTATCATTAGTATATCACATTACTAGCACATGCTACAAAATGCCTGAAACAGAGCATTAAATAAACCTTGTGGAATGGATGAATGAATGAGCCTAAGTAGCAGACTCTCACAGATCTAACCAATGTTCAAACCAATTCTAAATGTTGTTTAGAGGGTTCTAGCTCTCTCATGGCATATGGCAATGTTCTGGGTTGTGTATCCTAGAAAAACCCAAACTAAATATTTAGAAGGCTGACTGCACATGTTTTTTATTTAAAAATTCCGATATAGCTCTGAATCAAAGTTGACATTATGTAATTTTAACACTGGGTTGGCCAAAAATTTCATTCAGGTTTTTCTGTAAGATGTTATGGAAAAACCCGAATGAACTTTTTGACCAATCCTCCATTAAAAAGTACCAGGCAGAAATTTTGTGACATCATGTCATTTCTATGATGTCTACAATGATGTCCAGCAATGGAATGTTTCAATGTCAAAGGAGTAGAAGAGAATGGGAAGGATAAAAAGCATCTTGTAACAATTGCGGCAAAAAAAAAAAAAAAAAGATGCCTTGAGGCACTTTAGACACTACACCATTTCTGCTGGCCTACTTCTGCTTTGGTAAGGACAACTGATGTTTTCTTTATCTAACATTAAATGCTCTGAAGATATAAAACAAGTTCTTCTTCTTCCAACCAGACTGTTGCCCTGCATTCTTTTTACTAAGAAATCTTCTGTAGAAATTAGCTTATTCAGAAAAGCCACTTTTGACCCTTCTTTAGCATAAAGGTTTTGCAAATGGTTCATAGACATATTGTTAAGGAATATAGAGATTGAATAATTGCTTAGAGGCGAATTTTGGATACATCTGGGAGTATGAGCCCATGTAGCCACTCATTCAAAGTGGGAACTAACTTCCTAGTCTCTTTCTGTATTAGTTAGATCTATTCTGGGATAGAAATAATGAAGAGACTTTACTGGTTTAAATAATGACCTCAGGTAAGGATTAAAAATGGCTTCAGGTAAGGATAGTATAGATTCAATGGCTCAAATGGTACCAACAAATACTTCCACACCTGTCTTTTATAGTATCAACTTTATATAGTGACTCTGGATAGCTCCAGTATCTCTTTTAATTTCCTCTGCACGAGTTCTTGGGTGTATTCTCTCTTGCTAGCCCAAACTGGGTCATACACTCATCCTTAAAGCAATCACTATGGCAAAGTAGATAGAATACAGCTTTGGCAAGTACAATCCCAGCAAACCTTGTGAATACGTTTGGGGGATGGATGAATTCTTCAAAGAAAAATCAGAGGCACAGTTAATGAGAGAAGAGAATGAATGAATGTTGAGGAGGCAAGTAACACATGATGAACACATATCTTCAAAAATTTTACATCAATTTAGCAATTTTTTTAATCAAGGATTTAAGACTTTAAGATATAAAATCAAAGATTTAAAAATTTTACTTGTTAATTTACTTAAATTCTTTACCCCCTTTTAGCCTGTTGGTAAAGCTGAAAATCAAGAAAATGCACTGTATTAATCTTATAGATTTTCATACCTTATTTCCCATTTCAACACTAGGTGCTCCTGAAATAAGAAACCTCAGATTGAGGGTCACAGCTAAGCCTTACTTCCTAATGTGGATTTTTGGGGAGTATTTTGGGATACCAGTGGTCTTAAAGTTTGAAGATTACTATAGATTTATTTTCTCAGATATTTAATTGCCATTCCACAAAAACATTCCCTGATCTGATATATAAACCAAGTGAAGTCCAGTTTCTGACTAGCTTATTATCTCTCTAAGGAAAGAGAGAAAATTACAATTATCTGTGCATGACACAGTGCAATTCTTACATCATATGACTATAAAATGCATAGTCATAATCTATACTTTAAAAACAGCAATATGTTATGAGAATTAATTTTCAAAATTTGGTCAAATTCAAATAATCTTAGTTCTCTTCAGAAGACATTACTAGCTCAATACTAATTTGAATCACTAGCATGTGTCAAGTGGAAAAAAAGAAACATCAATTCAGACATCTATTTCCTTGTGTAACAGGTGAAAGGATTTTCTATGATGAAATTTTACTATTATATAATACTTATTATATTCTGATCGCTAATAGAACAAAGAAGCAGGCATCATTTCTGTAAGGATATATATATAATATATATCATATATCATATATATACATATGCTTTTGAAAATACACTTATTTTATATTATATATATATATATATACACATATGCTTTTGAAAATACACTTATTTTATGAGAATGTTATGAAAATAAATGAGATCGACTGTAAATCATTTGATCGGTATGGGTAAGTAATAAAATTCTTATCCTTAGCCAAAGAAACAAACAAAAAAGAATGGTTTTTGTGCTTAGTTCCCTTTTTCACTATTGAACTCATCTCAAATGAATGATAGTAACAACAAATACTTAAACAATATTTATTATGTGTCAGGCACAATTCTTAGCACTTAACATATATTAACTCATTTATACTCTACAACAATATTATGAGTAGGTAACTGTACTATCCTAGTTTCACAGATGAGGAAACTTAGTCACAGAGGATTTAAGTAACTTGCCAAAGAAAATGGTAAAGTTAGCATCTGAACCCATACTTAGTGCTTCAGTGACTGGGCTCCAGAAAATTGAATCTCAGCAAAAGTCAGACTAATGATAAAATGCTGTTAGAAGAATCCTTCAGATTATAGGTTTTTATGAACAATCTGTTTATTTTTTCTCTTTACGCAAATGCAGTGGCTGTTTTGCTCTGGTGTACTGGGACTTGAGAGTAATGGAATTTGAAGGCATATTGAGATGGTAATAGAGTGTGCAATTTGGTGTCATGCTTTATCTGACATCTGGGAGGCAAAGTTTGAATTTGCAGTGAGAGCATTAACAAAAGTTTACTTAAGGAGAAATTGAGAGCCATTTCCTGAAAGGATGTGATGTTTAGGAATAAAAGAAAGCAAGAAATTGGTGATGAATCAGAGATTCATTATTGACAATCTGTTATATGGAGCACAGGGCTAGGAAATAGGTATACCAAAATAAATAAGGCATGATTCCTAACCCACAGTAACTAATAGTATAGAGGGGATAATGGGTAATAGTAAAGTGGAAAAAACCAAATTCTATAAAATGTACAATGATGTAATAAACAGAAGGACAGAAAGACAACTGGTAAAAGGACCAGAAGAGATCAGGGGAGACATTCTGTGATTCCCAAATAGCTCTGAACATTATGCAGAAGGCAACAGGAAGCCAGCAAGAGATTTTAAGCAGTTAAATTATATGATCAAGAGAGGATGTTTGGTGGGAGACCTGTGAATCCCCAGATAAGGAAAATCTGATCCCAGGATCCCACTATCTCTATTAACTGCCTTAATTCTTCCTAGACAATCAGTTTAACTCTTTTAACCCCTTCCATTGTTGCAACCCTTATCTAAGGCTCACAACTGTCTCTCACCTGAATTATTGCAATAGCCTCTTCACTGTTTCTTATCTACTCTTTCAAAGTTGATTCTCAACAAAGCAACATGAACGATTCTTTAAAAACAAAAGTCATCTCCCGTTACATGTCTGCTCAAACCCTCCAATAGATTCCAACTTAGTCAGACTGAAAGCCAAAGCCCCTTAGTGGTCTTACTCCTCTATAAACTCCTCTAACCTCATCGCTGATTATTCTGCCCCTAATTCACGCTATGCCAACCACACTGGCCACCTTGTTGTTCCTCAGATTCAAAGCAGTTCCCATCTCAGGGTCTTGCATTTGGTGTTCCTTCTGCCTAGAACATTATCTTCCCAGATTCTCATGGGGCTGGCTTCTCCACCTCCTTTATGTCACTTCACAGTTGTCACTCTATCAGCAGGACTGAGCAAATTGTGGTGCTATCAACTAGGTGAGGAAAACTGGAGGAGAAACCAGTTTTGGAGGAGAGATGATGAGTTTGACTTTGGTACATACTGATTTTGAAATGCCAGTAGGGTTTAGTTGGAGCTTCCAGGTAGAGCTCAAAAGCAGAAGGTTGAAAGGGAATGTTAACATTTAAACAGGAAGCACAGAAAGAGTACAGCATACAGGAAACAGAGGAAGTAGCCTGTGGTAGATTAAATATGTCTACAAATTCTGACAAGAAACTCCCATCAAAAGGTATAATTGAGTCCATTATCCCTTGAATCTGGCCAGCCCTGGGACTGTCTTTGACCCAAAGAAGAAGTAGCCTTATGACTGTTCCAGAACCCAGGCATTACAAGGTCTTTCATCTGTTTTGCCCTTCTGGAACACTGCCCTGGGATCACCTTGAAAAGAAGCTGGTCTAGTCTACAGGGCTATGACAAGATACATGGAGGAAAAATGAAGTACCCTCATTGATATTAGTGAGGCCAACTTGGACATCATCCATGCCAGCCCTCCAGCTCACTGCAGCTGCACCAGTGATCCCAGCAGGAACCAATAGAGGAACTGCCCAGCCAACCAACAGAATTGAGAAAAAAATTTTTTTAAATCATTAAGTTTAGGGTGGTTTGTTACGCAGCATATGTATCTGGTAGAAAACTTGGTACCTAGAAATGGGGTGCTTCTTTACCAT
Source organism: Lagenorhynchus albirostris (assembly GCF_949774975.1). Classification (NCBI taxonomy): domain Eukaryota; kingdom Metazoa; phylum Chordata; class Mammalia; order Artiodactyla; family Delphinidae; genus Lagenorhynchus; species Lagenorhynchus albirostris. Next base: position 64,338,843 of record NC_083102.1, read on the forward strand.
AAACCTAAAACATATAGCAATGGCTTTGAGACTTGGGGTAGGTAAAGGTTAAAAAATAGGTGAGAAGATTGTTAATGGAGGATGGAGACAGAAAAGATTGTTAATGGAAGATGTAACATCATCATGTTACATATTGATGGAAAAATTCTCATAACTGTTGCTTATAGAAACTTGCAAGACAGAAAACGTATCTAATGGACCTATAAATCTAGACATTTCCAGAAAAGAGGTTAGAAGTGTCAATTTAATTTTTTTACCCTGAGAATGATGATATAGGGAGAGAAATAAACTAAAAAAGGAATAATCAGTGTGCAGTTGGAATTAAGATGATGCCATGATATACTGAAATGGAAAATAAAATTGTTTCTCAGCCCTGGTTAGCTGGTAAAAGATTTTCAGAGAAATATATGGCCTAAGGTAAAAATCAGCTCAAGGATGTAGCTAAAAATTCTTTGATAAGACCTCAGAAAGATTTAAGTGGTATTTAGAAGACTCCCTGACTTTTAAAAGGCCTCTAAAAATCTTAAAGGTAGTTTCCACAGCAGCCTCATACATGGCCCAAAGTAAAGAGAGGCTTTTTCAAAAACAAATCATCCAAATTACGGCTATGGCTTTGGTGCCACGGAGTGACTTCCAATGAGATTCTTAAGAAACCCAAAACCATTTAAGAGTGTTATATTGATAAAAACACTGTCAGCTTGGTCTCAGAGAAACTGCAATATTTCAAAATGAATAAAAGGACTCCAGGCTCTCCGATTTACATGCGCAGAAGGCAGACTGAGAAAGTTCCTCAGCTATAAATGTGAGCCATTTCTTATGGAAAAGGCAAGACATCTTATGGAAAATCCAAGATCCCAGGGTGAAGAACAAAGAGCCAAGGAGAAAAATGGGCTACGGAACCACTCTCAGAAAACAAAAATAGGCTTAGATCAAGGAATTTTCCCTGCCCCTGGTATAGGGGAGACAGGCTGGGTCTTAGAATTGATGTAGACCAGAAACTGCTGAACGTTTCCTATTTTTCTCATCTTTGAGTGGGAGAGTCTATTCTGATTTTCTGGTCCCTGTTACATCATTGTATGTTGTATGTGTGGAGAAGGTTATCTTGTGTTTTTTTGTTCAAAGCCCTCTGATTCAAGAGTAGCCATACCCTAGAAACCAAAATTTCCGATTTCAATCTGAAATCAGGTCCTTCTGACAAGTAACATAAAACAAGGATTATATGAAGTCATTATCTTAAAGAAAATCATTTTTCATAAATCACTTTGTGAAAAGCACCACACTAGTGTACAGTAAGATCTTGAAGGAATATGTATGTTAGGTGCAGGACAAAAGAGTTTCATTTGGGGGGGAAAGTTAATTATCTGAATGACTCAAATTTTTATTACATCTACAAATTAAAATATCTTTCAATATGAGAGTTATATTTTCCATGTCTTGACACCTTAAATAATTATTCAGACATTCAGCTAAACAGATAGATTCTGTAGGACTGAGTCCTTTCTAAACTCACAGGAAAGGTTTCTGAATACAGGATTTAATTAATAATAAGAAGATTTAAGCACTACAATAAACTCCTTTTTTAAAACTTAGAAAGGAATAACAATATACAAGTTAGGGACAAAAGCGCTTGAAATTTACACGTTTTTAAAATAAGCACTAATCCCATCATCTGAGATAATTTTTTTTGACGTGTGCGTGGTATTATGTGGAAGATACATGGCACAATTCTGTTTAAGAAGTCAAGTTCTATCATTTTAATTTGATCAAATGAGACTCATATTATTTGTACATAATAAGAGCCTATATATTTATTTTTATATTTTCTGATTTTTATTTTTCCCCTCAAAAAAATCTATAATTAATGGAGAGCATTAAATGACTTTGAAATGCACAGGAAAGAATTTGACAAATTGCCTCATGGGGCAAAACAGCTCCTCTGAAAGTAAGAGCTCAAAGCAAATATGTGAAAAAAATACAAATAAGAAAAGAGTAGCCACACCCGAATTGTTGTCCCCGAGATGCCTCATCTATATTTGAACTAGATGCAGAACATGAGATAGTGAACTTTAAGCCTGATGGCATAACTGCATGAGAATTCTGATGGTCTCCAGTGGAAAAGGGGTGTACTTTGCATGTGGGAGGAGTGAAAACAATTGTGACCAGAGGGTGGACTGTAGTGAATTAAATTCTTTGCCACAATTCCTCATAACGTCTCTCATCAAGCGGTAGAGCCTATTTCTCTCCTCATTAAATCTGAGTTGTCATCAGGACTTCCTTTGACCAAAAGAATGTGGCCGAAGTGACACTGTAAAAGTTCAAGAGGCTTGTCAGCTTCTGTTTCTGTCCTTTTAAAAGCAGTGCCCTACAACCACCAGGTAAGGAAGCTGGTCCAGCTTAATGGAGAATGAGAGCCCCTGTGCAGAAGCACCAATGCACCTTAGCAGGCAGTTAGCATCAGATGCAAAATATGTGAGGGAGCCCATCTTGGGTCTTCCTCCAGTCACAGCCAAACCTCTCCGAGTGAGCACAGTAAAACTGGAACAGGAACTCCGCAGAATCATGAGAAATCCTAACTGGTTTTGTTTTCAGCCAGAGAGTTTTGAAGTGGTTTGTTATCCGGCAACAGTTAAATGATACACGGCCTGAGAGGGAGGAAAGACATCAGAGGAATGGAGAATCAATGAAATCAAGGGAAAATGAAGTTTGACAGGGGAGATAAGAGATGAGCAAAGTCACAGAAGCAAAAAAGGGAAGGATAAGGTAAGGGATGAGATGCATCTGTTAGGTTGAAAGATGTGCCTTCTATCGTACTGGCTTTTACTGACCCAGCTATGAGAAAACTGCCTGTGTTAAGGCACTTGACCACTTATAAAGTGAAAGGCTGTTTTCTCTTGCATTTGCCATTTGAAGTGGTAGATAAAACTTAGTGGGAAATTTATATCATCCTATTAAGTCGCAAGCAAACTACTGTTCACTTGACTTTCATCTGAGGTTTCTGCTATAACTAACCTACTTTAAAGAAGAAAATTCCCTATAAAACGCTACTCTTTGCTAAGACATTGCTATGCAAAAGAACGCTGGCTCAATCCTGATGGCTTCCTTACAAACAAAAAAATACTTTTTATTTACAGTATATCAAAAGATATTATAATACACATACCACACACACGCGCACGCGCACACACACACACACACACACACACGCACACACACAGAAGATAGATCAGGGTATCTGATGCCAGATTTTTTAAGGCCAGAATAAAATTGTGATTACTACAAACCAACATTGAAGAATAACCTATTGTCTTAAATGTTCTAAAAGGCTATAATGACTTTCATCTTTACAACAAATTGAATAGAGAATCTCAATGCAATTATAGGAAACAAACTCTTACCAGCAGTGTTAGATGATCCTAATTGTAAAGTAAGGGACCTTAGATTTAAGCATAATATCCAACCTAATTATATTGCAAGTGCATTAAATGGCATAGCCTTCTACAGGAAGGAAACTCCTTTAATGCTTAAATTATGGAAAAACAATTCAGTTATAAGACGTATTCTTGCATTTAAAAGATCAGCTTTTCCACGTAATGACTGTGTAATTTGTGTTAAGAAGCAGATTCCAGTTCCAAAGAGTGATCATGCTTTTGAAATTGTGTTCTCAGCTAGCTCCACAGATATTCCAATTGATTTGAACTTGAGCTCTTGCCAAAGTTTTTGAAGCAAATCCTAGGTTAGTTTCCCTTATAAACTTAAACAAATTTTAACTTAAGTTTTCATCACTCCTCCTTGTGTATTATGATGTTCTTGTCCATCACTGATAAATAATTATGAAAAGATATAGCACAGGAGGTATTATCCTGATGGAAAAAAGCAAAAATATACTTTTTGTCTCCTCTGTCTCACAATTTATCAGTCATTTCTAGGGTGATCTTATTACTTATTCTCCAAACCAGGACAGTTTTGGGGACAAATGGGAGTGCTATCAATAATGACCTCAAGAAAATGGTACTATCCTGATCAAACCCATGAGACCAAATCACCCATTTCATACCAAAGGGTATTTCCAGTTATCTGTGGCCATCCTCAAACTTTTTCTCTTTCTTCCTTAAGATCCTTATTCTCACTTCTCCTCCTAGAACTATCTTTCATTCTCTTTTATCATTCCCAAACTGCTTACCTCTCTCCCCATACTACCAGAAGTAACTTAAAAATTCTCTTATTTTGCAGAACTCAGGTCTTCTCTTATTATCCAGGCAATGTAGAGAGTACTGCAGATTTGTCAACCAAAACTGTCCCAAAGTGTTTCCCTAAACTGGAAACTATACCCTCATGGGGATTCCTCTGTAGTATAGAAGACACTGTTACCAGGTTTTAGGTTTGCTTTAGTATACACACATTTATACTCCTTCCCACCATATTTGGATCTCCCTCCTGTACAGTGTTCTTGCCCAGCTTGGATCCCTGAAGACTCCTTTTACTGGATCTTTGCACCCATCTATCAGATTCTGCTGCTTGTATCTCATTCTTGGCCTTTAGCTGAATGGCCTTGGGCACTAGGGTGGTCTGGCCAATATAGAGAGCTGGAAGTTTCCTGGACCCACCTTCCTCCTCCCAGCCAGCATCTGTGCACCAATCGTGACTGGTGTGAGAGTATAAAATCCCAGCTCCTTTACTTCTAAAGCTAGAAGCTTTAGGGTTTAATTTACACTCCAGAGTGTCTCACCTAATTAGACTGAGACTGCAACTCTGGTGTTCCCTGCAGAAAACAGTTAACTTAGCAGGCCTGAGACTGTTATCCTTAGACACTTGCTCACTAGGCTGGCCTTTGGCTTGCCTCTGGGACCTTGAATTTCTGGAGGGCTCCACATTCTCTAAATGATAAGTGTTGCTCAGTGGGCTTAAAGTATTCAGACGAACAACGTGCCTTATACTGAACATCTGCTTTCCTTCTGGGAGTCTGGAATTTTGGTATGTGTTAGGCAGAGGGTGATTGCATGGCTGAGCCAATATAAACCCTGGACTCCTAGGCTCAGGTGAGTTTCCCAGGTAGACAACACTTCACTGGTGGAAAAATTATGCATAATCAATTTGACTCCGCTGGGAGAGGACTCTTGGAAGCTTGTGCCTGGTTTTCTCTGGACCTTGCCCCATGTGCCTTTTTCTCTTGCTAATTTTGCTTTGTACTCTTTTGATGAAATGAATCATAGCTGTGGGTATGACCATATGCTGAGTTCTGTAAGTTCCCCTAGTTAATTAAAGAACCTGGGGGTGGTCTTGGGAACCCAAGACACACTCTCCTTTCACTATTTTGCTTCTTTATTCCCCCTTCTCTTACTGGCTTCCCCTGGGAGCACATCTTTAATAAACTGTGGGCATCCTAATCCTTGACATGGCCTATGTTTCTAGGAGGGCTTATGAATATTCTCAACCAGACAAAATATTAGTTTCAACTATAAGCTCTGTAGTTTCTCTCTTTCTATTCCTGGAATGATTTGCTCCTTACCCTGTCCTCTTTATTCCACATATCTTTATCCCCCTCCAAACTGTTACTCTTTAATAAATATATATTTGGACAAATTAATTCAGTGTTTATATAATTTGTAAATTGTATACAAATTGTAGTACAAGGCTTAAAATACAGCAGAGCAGTACCTTGCCCCATTTCTCCCCATACTGAGTCCTGTTTTCCAGAGACAAAAATTTTCCATTTTTTTAAGGAGCTTATTCCTGATTTACCTCAAGATATCAGGTGTGCCCTTACATTCCTCTTAATACTGAATACCTGGGGAAAGAAGAGTACAACATAAACTACTTGGGAAATAAATAGCATTCAAGTCTTCCCTTCCATCTACTCATATGTGGATACATATCTCATTCCAGTAGGAAGAAACTGGTGGTAAAAATTCAGAAAGACTAAGCAGTCGCATGACAAGCCCGTGCCTGGGATATTAAGTTCATCTTCAACCATCTTTCACGGTCAGTTCTTTTGGTACTTCTGATGCTATACAGAAATGGTTCCCCCCAAAAAAAGGCAGAAAAAAATTACTTTAAAGGCTTGCTTCAGTATTACTCTCTTAGCGTTCTTAATCATAGGTCTTCTTCAGCGTTACCCAAATCCAGCCAGTATGCTTTGGTGCTGGGAATCTTTGGGTAACAGAATCAGGTCTTAGGTTCCACCAAAACAATCCTTTTGTCATTTTAGTACAGTGATTCACAAACTTCATTGTGTATCAGAACTATCCAGAAAGCTTCATAAAAATGCAGCTTTCTGGGACTTGCCTCCATAGACTGTAATTAAGTCCATAGATAAGACAGGAATCTGACACTCCTTTACAAATACCAATAACAAAACTGTGGTTTTGAAATTCACACAGAAAGGTGTCAATACTCTGATATCTAGCATAGAACACATGGTAATGAAATATAGATGGTATCATTTATCTTCTTTCAACAGAGGGGAGGGAAATATGGAAACAATACTTGGTTTACAGTATCCTTAAGTAATCAATAAGATTATAGATTATTTTTTGACTTTCAGCCTAATAGCCTTGCTTTCTTCTGTCTCTAACCAACCAATTTGGGAAACAAAATACTCTTGCCTCACCAATTTACACCTTTACATAAAACACAAACAAATTTTGCAGAAACTGAAAGAAAGCAGATTTGGGGTTTTCTCATAGGTTTAACATTCTCTAGGATTCCACTCGGCACCCTGACCCATTACCACCAGACCTTTAGAGTAGTTCCTCTATTTGTGCCCACAGGTCTGGGATTGCTTTTCTGACAATCTTTAAATTATGAGTAATATTTTTTTCTGTTACACATAAAATGTTTCTCTCTTCCTGGACAGTCTAGTTGTCTTCTGAGATCTCTTTCACCTTGCATTTTTGTTACACCCCTCTGTCAGACAATCTACATGAAACTCCTCCTGGGTGCTCTCTCAACCCTCTGTCAACCCTGTTCCTGAGAAGATAATTGGAAAATGGACAATCACAGCAGCAGCCAATCCTAATGATCTCAGAAGCCTGGGTAAAGAACACTTCAGAAAAAAAGAGACTTTAAATGCTTTGAGATAGATCATTAACAAAGTGGTGAAATTTGTGAGGAAGGTGGGAGAAAAAACAGTCTTTCTACTATTTGCTAGATTCACTCGAGAATTAGGCTCTAATTCTTCACTTCCCTAGTTGAGCTTTAACTTAATTATAAAACAAAATCTATAGCCACAGCCAGGCCTAGAGGTAGAGTCTGTACAACTAATCAACTTTAATTCCCTGGGCTCGATTTAATTACAAAACGACATTTGGTGCAGCTGCTAAACACTTCCCAGGTGACCACATAATACGGTTGTAGTATTTACAGGTCTCCAGCTTTTGCACTGATTCGCACAGCACAATTATGTTTCAGTTATATATAAATTTGAACAGCCTCTAGGATTTATAATAAAACATTTTCTTGATTTTCTATATTCCTGTAGTTGAGGCAGTTAAAACACTGAATCGCACAATAACTAATATATGTCAGGGAGTAAAATGTGATGACAGAGGAGATGTCCTGATAATGAACAATAATAACAAACTGAATGTTAGCAACACATTTCTGACCTTTTAAAATTAATTCTGTTTGTTAGGTGGACAAAGTGAAACCAGCTTATGTATACTGAGTTATCAATTTGCCTTTTAGGTTATAACATACATTACTTTCCAACATAACTAGACATATCTAACTCATTCTTCTTCTTGTTCTTTAATGTTCCACAAGACAATTTAGGAGGTGATTATATGTGCTACATAGTACTTTTTAGCTGACAGAATTAAAATTAACCACTGTTGTTTTTAAAATAGCCACCTCCTCCAGTACATTTCAAATATACTCAATTTGCACAAACATCCAGGAAGACCACTGCAATACGTGAGACCTGATTTTTCATTTTATAATATTTAGGCAGAGGTTCCATGCACAACTAACTTTTCATCTTAAGAGTTTTTTTCAACTTAGTCCATGCAAATATACTTTTTATAATATCTGGGATCCCAGTTCCTCCCTAGGTCTATAGGAGGATAGGAAAAATTATTTAAATTGAGAAAAAGGAATCAAGAAGCAGTATCATTAAGGAAGTCACTAACGATACTAAAATAAATATGACCCTTACTGTTTCTACAGCAACTCAGAAAGTAATAGAGAGCGCCTTTTCATTCAAATTAGGATTTTAAGCACAACAGAATGCGTTCTCTTTTTCCTAGATGTTAATCTCCTTTTCTTTCCCTTTAGAGTAGAACTGATTAAACGCTAAAGAGAGGATGTATCATAGCTAATTATATCTACAGAGAAAAAAGCGGCATTCATCGTAAAATAGCTGGGGCAATAATCCCCTCTTCACCTTCCAACTTCAAGTGCTGGTTCAGATTTTAGCTGATGCTGTCCTGCATGACTACCTTGGACCCTGGACAAAGACAGCACTGTAGGTTTCAAAGTTGAAAGGCTAATTTCTCAGTACTAGCAGTGTCTGTCAGTCTCTTACCCCAGAGAGTATCTTTCTCTACTGAGCAGTGATTGAGTCACAGGAGGTAACAATTCTGCTTGCTGGAAGAAAATACGATGGAAGGAATCACGACGGCTACCAGATGTTCCAGTGCCCCTGAGGGGGCACCAGAACGTTCCTGCATATGCTGTAAACAGCATCAACTGTCAACCGTGGGACCCTGGGGTGTGGTGCTCATGCTGCTCTGATGTGCAGAGTCTCAGAGTTGGAAGAACCTTGAAGATGCTCTTAGCCAGAGGTTTTACACTACGTCTCGGGGAGTTCTTTGTTTCCTAAGTGTGATTCAGGCATTGCTGAACAATAAGGGGGAATCTCCCTGAAACAGTTGCAGCACTCTTGGAAAGAATGTAAAGATCTTAAGTCAGGGCTGAAAGCAAGACAGGATATTTTATCCAACAAAAATCAGTCGTAAAAGTCCAAGGTAATTCCTATGGTTCAAGGAAAGAACTTTGTGGAAAATCCCTGTCCCAGTGGCTCTATGACATTCCTAGAAGGGAGGCCCTAGAGCTCAGAAGGTTGATTCAGGAACTCTAGGCTGCAATAGGCCTCGTGGCTTGGAAGTCTGGAAATTAAAATATATTACTAGGACACAGTATCAGGGTGGGAGACGAAGGCTTCTAAAGGCAAGTCAACCAATGCTTACAACCCTTCATTATTTACATATCACTTTCCATGGCAAATAGGAAAATAAAACACTTAGAAAAATGTTACCTTTCCTTGTTATTTTAAAATTTGTCAATTTTACACATTGCCTTGATGAAGGTTTCTTATTCTATGATACCTGTTTTCAAAGTAAAGAATACCTTGTGATTGTTCAAGACCCTCTCCACAGCCACCATCACGAAGGAAGAAAGGAAGGAAGGGAGGAAGGAAAGGAGGAAAGGAGGGAGGGAGGGAGGGAGGGAGGGGAGGGAGGGGAGGAAAGGAAGGAAAGGAAGGGGCAGCTATTTCTGTGTTTGTAAATGGAACCAGCTATGATGTGAGAAGACATGAGATTTTAACATAAGGAAAACTGTATCTCCAGGGTCAAACAGACATCCATAAAAACAGGATAGATAATCTTTCTCACCATCACTGTTGATGCACACAACCTCTTGAATTTGAGTGCCTGGACCACACTCCCTTCCATTATCTGGTTCACAGTCTCCTAGCCTCACTGCTTTCCAGTCATAGCAGGATGGCTCCTCACAGGGAATGGCTTCCAGTAAGTGAGGGCAGCTGCCAGCGCCCCCAGAGCCTCCAGTGGGCTCATTGGTAATGTGCCGTTTCCTCAGTTTAAAACCTGAATTGTTGGGGAAGGAAAATATTTACTGTTACCATCATGCGCTGAATACTTCAGAAGGCTGAATGAAACTCCAAGTGAAAGCTGGATGAGGGTAGAGGGTAGAATTCATATCTGCTTTAATCACTAGTGTATCCTCACACTCTAGATTAATATGAGCTCATTAACAATTTATTAAATGAATAAACAGAATGGCCAAAGAGGGACTTTTGGTGTCAGCTTACTACAGTAAAAGTCAAGCAAGAATGGGCTGGAGAGAGATAAAGAGAAAGAGAGACAGAGAGAGAGGTGATTGGTTGATTTGGAAAGTCTGTAGTTGTAAAATGTTCAAAGACACAATAAAATCTCAACCTATTCAGAAATATTCATGACCAGACACAAGTGCTATTACTTTGAATTCCTCAACAGGATCACCTGGTTAAATTTGAAAAGGAACCTCTGAGAAGTTGGATGGTTTCAGGAAACTGTCTCTTGAAGCCTTAGTTGAATTTAGACTCTCCAGAAATTTGAACTCGGGATATAAACCATCTGGGCTCTAACAAGGAGTATTCAAAGTCCTGCTACGTGCTTTAATAACACTTAAGTGTTGCCCTTTCTGACAATGTATAACAAAATTAATAAGTCTGTCTACTGCTATGTGAATATATTGGAATCACTAGAAAACTGTCCTTTGAAACGAAATAGAAAAATGTTTTCAATTACTAGATCATGTGAAAATTACTCTACCAGGCCGAACATGTAGTAAACAATTGCATTTATTCTATTCCTTTTAGATATATTATTTGCATCATAAAAGCAATATTTATTATTAGTTTGTTTACCTTCAAAGTAATAAGTAGTTCTGTTTATTAGGCACTAGCTACAGGTCAGGCAATGAAATAAGTGCTTTATGTTTATCTCATTGAGTCTTTAAAGAAAACTTGGGTACCAGATCATATTACATCCCTTTTACAGGTAAGGGAACAAAGATTTAAATAAGTTAATTAACTTATCTAAACAACAGAGGACAGACTAGGTTTTCCAATCCACGTCAGTCTGACACCACAGCTCATCTTAACCACTGCACCAACTGCGTCAGATGCTCTCCATCTGTTGTCTAAATTAACAAGCATCTTGCCTACGTTCTGCAGTTTTAATCTTCTGGTATCATCACCAGAATAGGTTTATAATTCTTTTGTGCTAAAGATCAATACTCTTTAGCCATTCTGGAAAATACTGCAAACGAATGATCACAGGAACACAGAGCAGCACTTGTTAATAATTCATGGTTTGACCCAATTTGATGGGAGTTTTAAGCATGCCATTTTAATATTACATACCTTTTTTGCCTTGCTGGTCATTACAATTTTCGTAAGTACAAGGTCCCCAAGCTGTCCAGGGTGAAACCTCACATTCAATAGGGCAGGGAATGTGGCACAGCTGTGTCGTATTAGGGATAGGGCCAGCACATGATTTCAAGTCCACTGGTTTTGAGGCTGTTTGGAGAAAAACAGAGGTTCCTAAGAATTAAACAGATTGTTATGGTCAATAATACGGTTTTTCAGAGCAGTTTTGTGTACCGAGAAGGAAAATGCTTCAAGAAGTGCCACCAAGACATTATTCGAATGCTTCTCAGCTCCACCCTGAGAATAAAAGGAGACAGAAGGAGTGGGGGGAAAAGAAGCAGTGTAGTACAGTCAGAGGAAACTGGGCTAGAAGGCTTGCAGACTGTTTGATCACCAGCTTCACCACTAATTGGTCATGCAATTAATAATGCTGAGTCTAACTTTCCTAGTCAGTAAAATAATCCTTACAGTTAATTTTATTTCTAAAATTTTATAGTTAGGTTCTAAAAGAGGAGAATCTAGAGGACTGAACAGAGTAGGAGGGGAACTACAGCTTTAACGTATATGGAAAAAATCTCCACTGAGTGGCTCTGGCAGAGAAGTCCCCCTTCCCTTTTGGTCTGCAGAAAGGTAACTGATGGATATGATGAAGGAAGAGCTCGGGCCACCAAATGGGGCATCTCTATCTCCGACTGCATGACTCACCAGATACTTTCCAGAACTTTAAAGAATATACTATTTGCATATGTGATCCAAAGCTCAGAATTGCTAAGGGGACAAATTTATAATTGTCCACGTATGTTCATGAGTTGACCAATGAACTGTGTATAAATACTGCTAGCCCTTGCTTCTCTTCTGCTATGATGACTGCAGTTTGGCTATTTTGTACAGCACAGGTATTTGATGGTTAACGTCAGAAGGTGTCCACAGTTCTGATTAAAAATGACTGAGTAAGAATGATACTTAAAACTTTATGGACATCACAAGAGAATCAAGTTTACTACTGTCATAAAAATTTTGAGAAGTAAATGTCTTAAAGACACACATTTCCTTTAATAAAAGCTAGCCCCTGTTACTCTCTGATACTTTGAAATGCCCATGCATGTAGCATAGAAGCCTGAAATAATAAGAGGTCTTAGCTAATTCTCATTCTCTTTATGTAAAGGACTATCAAATTCCAATTGCATGGGATTGCATATAGAAGCTCACAGAGAAAATATTTTCAACTATATTATCCTAAGTTTTAAATAAAAGTACTAAATATATATATCTGCTTGTAGTATAAACACTAAAGCAAACTGTAGATACTTGTATATCCCTCAACTTTCTGCACACAGAATCATAAATGCTACCTAAAGACTATTATCTCCTCTTTCTGCCACAGCTTTTCAGTTCTGAAAAATATTCTATAGATTTTGTTTTTTATTTTTTCTTCCTAGGAGTACTTATTTTCATCCCCTCCCACTCTCCGCCCCCATCCCCCACCCCACCCCGGAACACACACACACACACACACACACACACACACACACACACACACACACACACACACACACACACACACACACACACACACACACACTGAAGTGAAAATAAATGACTGGGCATCCCTAATTTGCTTAGCATGAGCACCAAGAGCATTCTCACTTAAGCTTATCAGAATTGTTGCTAATTTGTATCATAACATTAGGCAAAGCCAAAAATGATTCATTGGATTGCTTTCCAACAGTGAAAGTGCTTGGCACACTGATGACAGAAAATACAGGAATAAATGTTTCATTTCTCTGAATATAAAAAAATGACATCAATGATACATATCTCACATAAAACGATTTGTTTTTAATATTTTTACAGGTGTAAGAGTCTTGTGATGGTTAATTTCATGTGTTAACTTGCCTGGGCTAAGGGATGCCCACATAGCTGTTAAAGCACTGTTTCTGGGTGTTTCTGTGAGTGTGTTTCTGGAAGCGATTAGCATTTGAATCAGTAGACTAAGTAAAGCAGATTGCCCTCACCACTGTGGGCGGGGCATCATCCAATCCATTGAGGCCTGAATAGAACGAAAAGGTGAAGGAAGGGTACATTCCTTCTCTTCCTGAGTTGGGATATCCATCTTCTCTTCCCCCTGGACATCAGAGTTCCTGGTTCTGGGAAACTGGGTATTACACCAGTGGCCCACTCCCAGGATCCCAGGAGCTGATTCCTATAATAAATCTCCTCTTACAGACCTGTATATATACTATTGGTTCTGTTTCTCCAGAGAATCTTGACTAATATAAGTCTATAATATGAAGAAAAGCTCCTATAACTGCAAATTAACATAAGCGATTCCTTCACTTGTTGAAAGTCTGAAATCCTTCAGACTATCATTTAAATTAGTGGTTATACATATAATTACCTGAAAAGTCTCCATTTTTTTCCTTTCAATTGACTAAAAGTAATTTTAGTCTTTAGTGTTATTATATAGTGTTGGAAATTACAGTTACTATAAAGGGAAGTCTACTGAGCATGCAATTGTGAGAGCTATGATTACAGCCTGAAGAAATTTATTTTATATATAAGACTGAAAACTGTAGGAGGAAAATACAGTTTTTATTAAGGAAAAAGGTACAAACATTAATTCCTGGCCATTTTTCTAAAGCTTAATGTTAGCTCTTGGTGTATTTTGAATAAATCAAATAGAAAAATCGGTCACAGATTCTTCTTGAGCTATTAAAAGAGAAATGTGATGAATAAAGGCTTAAGGAAGTATTGCTTGAAGCAAAATACTCTTAAAATCTGCTAAGCTGAGCAAATCAACACGGAGATAATACAGTCCTTGAAAAATAGTACCAACTAAAAAGTGGTACTTGCTATCTGCTTCTACAAGGATTAAACCGTAAGCTGCTGACCTTCAACATACCCTGAAAGGAGTGCAGGGTGGAGACCAGGAAGGAGGCACCCTGTGCTCTGGGAAAAACTGGCAAACAGGCCTTCAGATAGATATTTTCAGGAGAAGATTTTATGAGCCCAATTCTCGCGTCTCCCCATATCTGAAATGGCACTAAAATCCTTCATGGTGATGTCTGCTCCTTGTGACTAGCAGCAACCTTCTGCAAAAATGTGTGCTTGACTGCATGTACTCCCCCTTCACCAAAATCACATATACACTGACCTTCCGCCCTTACCTCTTTGGAGCAGTTTCTCAGAGCTATATGAAATGCTGTCTCCCGGACTATAGACCTCAATTTGCCCCAAATAAACTTAACTCACAACTCTCAACATTGTGCATTTTTTTTTCAGTCGACAATAGCCTCAATTTTACAGATAATTTTCTATCTATCTATCTGTCTGTCTATCTTTCATTAATCAAAGAAAGACAGGGGGAGAGTATTTTCTGTATGATTCTATTCCTTTGGTGATTTTCATTATAGGTTTTCTTATCCAGTATATGCTGATTTTTTCTTTTTTTTTGCATTTTCAACTTTTTATTTAAAAAAACACTGTAAATAAACGTTCTCAGCCGGTTTTACAAATATGAATCACACAATTATTGATCTAACTGGTGGGGTTCTATCTTAGACCTTCCCTGGCATACAAAGAGTTGGCAAATGTGAGGCTACCACTTCAAGCCTCATGCCCATAGCACAGATTGACCAGTGGAGGTACCAGGACCAAACTACAGCCAGAAAAAGAGAGGGCCTTGGGTAGTGAGAGCACAGGTTCAACAGAGTCAAATCTGTGCCCATAAACAGTATATATGCTGATTAATGTAAATCACAGATACTAGTTTAACTCCTCAAAAGTGGTCTTTTTTTGGCAATTGCCCAAGATTTATTTGGAATCAGTGTGATTCAATAATGAAGTAAAGAACAGACCCAGGAGATCTTACTGGGTTCTAGTTTAATCTGTGGGATATAATTCCTATAGTTGTGTATTACATAATGTAGTAATTTATTGCTGATCCCTTGTTCTCAAATATTGACAACTAAATTTTCTAAAATGGCCCAGTCATTATTCTTATATAATTTTACTAGAAATTATAAAGAAATTGTTCATCCAGTAGAAGTTCCAAGGAAGTATATATTAGATTTTTTTTGTCTTATTGTTGATCTCTTGAAAATAAAGGAGACCTTTTATTGTTCTCATACGACTTAAAGGGTTTTCAATTATATGTACTTTGTACGCTTCACAGGGTCATAAAAGAATGTCTGAACTTTTCAGGACTTAATAAAACAAACAAAAAAATGAAACTGGTGCATTTTTGTAGGTAGGTCTGAAATATTTTTATATTTGTATATTTAGAGTATTACGATGGAAAAGAAATTCATTATAGGAGGTAAACTTAAATCATCTGTTTCCAGTAATGTGGCCAATGAGGTACTCTGAAAATATACTCACTGTATAATCCCGAAGAACAGTGAATATATAATTTTTTGAATTAAATGTTTTATTCTGAGATAATTGTAGATACACATGAAATTGTAACCTCACAGAGATACCACATACCCTTTACTCAGTTTCCCCCAATAGTCAGATCTCACAAAACTATAGTATAATACCACAGTCAGAATATTGGCATTGATACAGCCAGGGTACATGTACTGGGTTGAATAGTGCTGCCCCCCGCTCAAATGTCTACTAAAAACTCAGAACACGACCTTATTTGGATATAGGGTCATTGCAAATGTAATTAGCTAATGAGGTCCTACTGGATTCAAGTGAGTCCTAAATCCAATGACTGGTGTCCTTATAAAAAGTCCATGTGAAGACACACAGAAAGGAAGGCACTGCAATAATGGAGAGAGATGGAGTGATGAAGCTACAAGGATTGCCTACAGCCACTTTGCTCCTAATCTTAGAGGGAAAGAATTCAGTCTTTCGCCATTAAGCATGATGTTACCTGTAGGTTTTTGCAGATGATCTGTACCAAGTTGAGGATGTTTCTCTCCATTCTTATTTTTCTGAGAGTTTTTATTATGAATGGGTGTTGAATTGTGTCAGATGCTTTTCCTCCATTGTTTGATGTTATCATGTGATTTTTTTTCCTTTAGCCTGTTAATATGGTGGATTATATTAATTGATTTTCCAATATTGAACCAGCCATGCAACCCTGAATACACTGTACTTGGTCCTAGTCTTCAATTCTTATAATGTATTACTGAATTCTAATTGCTAATATTTTTGTTAAGGATTTCTGTATCTGTATTTATGAGAGATTTTGGTCTGTAGTTTTCTTTTTGTTCTAATATCTTGGTCTTTGTTCCCTCTTTTCCTAGTTTCTGGATAGAAATGATCTGTTTCACATTGAGTGAGTTACAGTAGTTTATACTTTTTTAATTTTTATTTTTTAAATTCCTTCTATTTAGTCTAAGGTGTCAAATATATGTTTATAAAGTTGTCTGTGGTATTCCCCTGTTATTTTGCTGTCTGTAAGGTCAATAGTGATAGCCTCTGTTTTATTCCTGATGTTGGTGATTTGTGTCTTCTCCCTTTTTTACTTTAGTAGTCTTGCTAGAGTTTTCAACATTAATAGTCTGTTCAAAGAACCAGCTCTTTGTTTCACTGATTTTCTCTATTGTTTTGGTTTTCAATTTCACTGATTTCTGTTCTTATTTTTATTATTTTCTTCCTTTTGTTGGCTTTCGTCTTATTTTGCTCTCTTTTTTCTTGGTTCTTTAAGTGGAAGTTCATATCACTGATTTGTGTCTTATCCTCTTCTAATGTAAGCATTTAGTGTTATAAATTTCTTTTTCAGCACTGTTTAGCTGTGTCTCACAGATTTTTATATGTTATATTTTCATTTAATTCAGTTCAAGTATTTTGATTTTCTTTGAGAATTCCTCTTTCACACATGGCTTATTTAGAAATGGGTTGTTTAGTTTCCAAGTGTTTGGAGACTGTGATCTTTCTGTGATACAATTGTAATTTGGTTCCCACTGTGCTCAGAGAACACACTGTGTATGATTTAAATTCTTTGAAATTTGCTGAACTTTGTTTTATGGATCAGGGTATGGTCTATCTTAGTATATGTTTCACAGATACCTGAAAAGGAAACATATTCTGTTGTTGGAGTGTTCTACAAATGCTTAATAAATTCTGTTGGTTGATGTTGTTGAGTTCTTCTGTATCCTTGCTGATTTCTGTATGAGGAGTAGAATGTTGTCATCTCCAACTTTAATTGTGGATTTGTGTATTTCTCCTTTCAGTTCTAACAGTTTTTGTTCACATATTTTGTAGTATGTTGTTTAGTGCATATACATGTAAGATTTCATTATCTTCTTGGTGGATTGACCCTTTATCATTATATAATGTCCTTCTCTGTTTCTGGTAATTTTCTTTGCTCTGATGTCTAATTTACCAGATATTAATATAGCCACTCCTGCTTCTCTTTGAATAATATTTTCATGATTTATCATTTTTTATTATTTACTTTCAACCTGGGATATTGCTATATTTGAAGTGAGTTTCTTGTTGAATGTGTATAGTTGGGTCATATTTTTTAATCCACTTTACCAATTTGTGTTTTTTCTCCTTATAAGTCTAATTTTTTATAGGTACAGAATATATTTTAATTTTTATATCGTGTTAGAAGCAAATTAAAACATTGCCTGAATAAGCATCTGTTAGGGTCTTTTAAAATCTGCTCCCACTGGTGTTTATGAGTGGTGGTCTTCTCTCACTACAAGTCTGAGATGTGGGAGGCAAAAGGGAACTGAGCATCTTGTCATTTCTTGAGTCTTAAAATCTCTAGCTTGCCTGCCTCCCTCTCCGACTTTCAGAGTCATCTTAATGGTCTGTTTACTATATAATGTTCAGAATTTTTTTTTAATTTAGTAAGAGAATTAGGAAAAATTACATCTTTTCTATATTCCTGGAAGCAGAAGCCTATATGTTATTTAAAAAATAAAACCTTTCAATTTTATAACTAGGATCACAAGAAAGGAAAATCCTCAAATGATTCCCCAAATCCACAGCATGAATCTGGTATGGTACCAGAGTCCTAAAGCTGGCCTCTCCCTTGACGCAGTACTGATCCCAGGTCATAGAACTTGCATATTCAGAGTTCTTTAATTACCAGGGACAAAGGAAGGCATTTTCAGACAGAAAATGAGAGTTAAGCTATAACAAACCATCATTAAGGAAATTTCTAAAGGATTTATTTCTCATACAAAGGACAGTGAACAGAGAAGCAGGGTCTAAGATGCCAGATGGAATGGTGGCCAAAGAAAATATTAAATGTGAGTAAAAGTAAACGTTGACTGTAAAAGCATAATTATGATGATTAAATAGGGGAGTGTGGTAGGCAGAATAATGGTCCCCCAAAGATCCCATGCTTTAATCCTCTGAATTTGTGAATATGTTATCTTAATGGGAAAAAGGACTTTGCAGCTGTGATTCAGGATTCAAACCCTGAGATGTGGAAACTATCCTGGATTATCTAAATTGGCCTAATCTAACCACATGAGTCCTAAAAAGCAGAAAACCTTTCTCAGCTGGTCAGAAAGGTGAGATGGAAGGAGGAGGAGGAGAGATTCAAAGCATGAGAGGTACCTGATTTGCCATTCTGGCTTTGGAGGAGAGGGGTAAAGACCAAGGAATGTGGCCTCTAGAAGCTGGGGACAGTCCCTAACTAGCAAGGAAATGGAGATCTTACTTTTCCAACTGCAAGAAACTGAATTCTGCCAACAAGCCGAATGGGCAAGGAAACAGATGCTTCTCTAGAGCTTCTAGAAAGGAATGCAGCTCTGCTAAGCCCCCGATTTTAGCCAGGTGAGAACCATGTCAGACTTTCGACCTACAAAACTATAAGATAAAATGTTAAGTTTTTGGTACTTCGTTATGGCAGTGATAGAAAACTAATACAGACAGTTATAAACAGCAGTATAGAACTAAAATACAAGACTACATAATATGTAAGTTAGTGAAAGGTAATCAGAGGTAAAGCAGTTTAAAGCCCTTAGCAAGGTAAATATATTAATTATAGATTGTATTCATTTAGGTCTGAACCTTAATATTTTAAGGTAATCTCTTTATATAAATAGGATAAGGATGTGTAACTTCCAAACCAAGGGAAAAAATGCAACAATAGCAAAACTGTTGCAATAAATTCAAAGGAAGGCAAGAAAGAAGAAACAATGAAACAGAAAAAATGTAACAAAGAGAATAAAATAAGATGGAGGAAATGAATGCAAGAGTATAAATCACTATAACTCAAAGATTATCAGACTTAATAAAAAAATAACATCTGAAATGACATTTTATATCCACTAGTTTATCAGAAAACGTACATGTTTGACAATACCAAGTGCTGGAGAAGATGTGAAGCAGCCAGAGCAGTTAAACACTGCTGGTAGAAATTTAAATTGTTTTACCCATTTTGGGAAATAACTTGGAATTTTCTAGCATGTTTGAAGACAGGCATACTCCCAGGTATACAGTTTGGAAAAAGCTATCAGACATCAGACATTTACCCCAGGAGATATTTATAAGAACTGTCATTGTAGCATTGTTTATAACTGCAAATATCTAGGAGTAACTCAGGTATCCAACAAAAAGGGAATGGATATTAAATTATGGTGTCAATACTATGGTGTCAATACAATGCTATACAGAGGTGGAAATAAATAAACTACAGGACAATCGCTGATATGATGAAACCCACAAATATGTAACAAAGAGTGAAGAAAGCAAGCCAAAGAAGAATATATACTAAATCAGCAGTCCCCAACCTTTTTGGCACCAGGGACCAGTTACCACAGAAACTGGTCCACAGCATGGGGGTTGGGGACTCCTGTACTAAATTATACTATTCATATGAAGTTTTAAAAAGCAAGCATTATCACCATGTTTTGGGATAAATACGTAAGTCTGGAAAAGAGGAGAGTGGCCACCATTGTCTGGGAACTGGCCTGATCTTTTCAGCTAGGCTATGATGGAGTAAGACAAAAAGTAAGACTACTTCATTTGTCTAACTAAAAACAAGGTCACCGTGAGAACAGCCAAAATATCAAATATTCCCATCTCCCAGCTAATATGAGTGAGTTCTGCTTCTTTATCAGTTACAGCTTTAGACTCCCTCTAGTCTTTCCTACTTCCAAAAATAAGGTTTATTAAGATACCTGGTTATAGAATTACTCTTGCTTCCTTACAGCATTCAATCCACAGCAAAGCTCACTTATTTAAAGCCCCCTAAAATAATTACTTAACTGAAGCCCAAATCCTAATATAAGTGCTTTCTGACCCTCTTGCTGAGATGCCCCTGGTTGCCCAGGGTGTGGGCTCTCCCTTGCTGCAAAAAGTAATAAACCCAACTTGTTCAAACACAGGTGTGTAGCTGGTGGTCTTTGGCTGAAGAGCTTGGGCATGTCAAATACATAAAGAAAAGCAAGGAACGTTAAACATAAAATTGAGAACAGGAGTCCCACATCCTGTGATGGAGTGGATGTGAGTTATTTAATAACAAATGCTTACTGGCATTTACAACGTACCAGGCAATGCTATGGTGCTCCAAGTACTTCACAAATATTAATTCATGTAATTCTCTCAAAACCCCACGGGATAGGTATTTCAATTATCCCCATTTGCGGGGGTGGTGGTGGATAATTATTTCCAAATGGGGCAACTGAATATGGAAAGGTTAAGTAACTTTCCCAAAGTCACACAGCTAGGAGATAGTATATTTTGGACTCATATCCAGGCAGTTTGGTTCCATAATCTTCAGTGTGTACTTCTAAGTACTACTCTATGCAATCTTGGAAGGATAAGTGAGGGAGCTTCAATAACATGTAACAATATGTAATGACACACACACACATGCAAATACATTTGAAATAGGTCATAATGTATTGAAGTACAGTTAATGGGGATTATTAATATTGTATATGTATGTCATAATAGTAAAATGAGGCTATCAAGATAATCCTGGGGCTTCCCTGGTGGCGCAGTGGTTGAGAGTCTGCCTGTCGATGCAGGGGACACTGGTTTGCGCCGCGGTCCAGGAAGATCCCACATGCCGCGGAGCGGCTAGGGCCGTGAGCCATGGCCACTGAGCCTGCGCGTCTGGAGCCTGTGCTCCGCAACGGGAGAGGCCACAACAGCGAGAGGCCCGCATACCGCAAAAAAAAAAAAAAAAAAAAAGATAATCCAGCATCAGCCCTGGTGGTCAATCATTGAAAATTATTCTTTCATACAACAGTTGGGAATGGAACTAAATTTTCATTCTACAAGATATCAAGAACTGGCTGTCCAACTAAATTACTATTAAAATGGGATGTTCTACACCTATAATCTTAATAATAATAGTAAATACTTATATTGAATTTAGCAAATAAATTCTTTTAATCCTCACAGCAATCTCATGAAGTAGGTACAAAAGTAGTAATCCCAAATTTGGAGATAAGGAAACTGAGGCACAGAGAGATTAAGTAACTTGCCTAAGGTCACACAGCTAATCAGAGGTAGCTGGTATCTGACTTCAGAGACCATGCTCTTATCCACTTTGCTATATACTATGATATGACAATTAGTAGAAACCACATTCTTCCCCCATTTTTTTACTCCAACTCCTAGAAGTCTATAATAAGAAGGGTGGCCTGAGTAGAAGACATACACATTTTTTTTTTTTTTCCGGTACGAGGGCCTCTCACTGTTGTGGCCTCTCCCGTTGCAGAGCACAGGCTCCGGACGCACAAGCTCAGCGGCCATGGCTCACGGGCCCAGCCGCTCTGCGGCATGTGGGATCTTCCCGAACCGGCATCGGCAGGCGGACTCTCAACCACTGCACCACCAGGGGAGCCCCATACACATTTTTTACACAGTCTATTTGATTACTGTTGTGGGGGTGACAGAAGAAACTGGAAGTGATATTTATCTGGCAAGTGAGTCCTCAGTATTTTAATAAGAAACATTTTAGATTCTCATCTATTTTTAATACTAAATTTTTAAAACTAAGTAATTTTGTTCTAATGCCTAAAAAATACACATGTGTATTTTAAACTTTATCATGAAATTATATATTTGGATTCTTAAAACATTTTAAATGACAGATCTCACACCCAGCCTACTTCAGACCTATTTGTACAACAATATGCCTTTTCTGAGTCATTCAAAAGATATATTAGGGTTCAAAGGTTGAGAAAAGTGCAATAGGTTTAATAATTCATTCATCCATTTAGCAAAATGGCTGAGCATTTTAGGCATTCAAAGTCTCCTGACACTGTATTTATTTTCCACTGTCTTCCCTGAAAATCTATCTTTTTCTTGAAATAGCATTGCTTCTTTAAAGAAGCTTATTTCATTGCTAATTCAAAAGTACAAGGAAATTCTCTTGGATTTAAGTCTTAGTTTCAGTATAGGAACTGACCAAACACTATTATTAAACATAAGGATGCCTGATAACAAAAGAGATTCCAAAGATCTATAAATAAAATCAGTTACAAATGGCTTTCCTTTCCTTTGTTCTTATATTGCTCAATGTGTTAAAATAAATATTAGATGCCTACTCTGTGCAAAGCCCTGCCACTGTGTTAGGAACGTTATGCCTAAGGGTGCTATAGGGTCAATGGCAGTGGCAATGATGGTTTGTTGGTTTTTCTTAATTATTACAAGTATGTGATAGTAATTTAGGGTATATTTAACCAAAGTAGTTTGAATTCCACTAAAGTTCTATTGATGGTTTATTCAACCCTCACTTACCGCTAGATGTAAGAACTGATGTCAAGCAAATAAAGCCTATGTCCTGAAAATTAATCAAATTCTACATGTATCAGTGGTTGCTTAAAGCTTTTTGAAGATGTTCTTGTACTAAACTTTATTCACGGAAGTTTCTTTTATCTTTCACGGGCTGGTATAGTTAATGGGGACATAAAACCCACTTCCTTCTTAATAACAGAGGGCATTGTTTTAAGATAATACACTTATTCTTTAATCAATTTTGCAACCATATTTAAAATGATGGTTGAGAATTATCTCTCGGTATTTAATGTGCTTTGAAGCTTACTGCCAGTCCTTTCTGCCTATGATTAATTCATTATAGAGCTATTTTGGATTAATCATTTCTTATATTAACACAAGACATATAGTTTACTTAGGAAGCATACATGACAGTCTTGAGTGCGTTTTCTACACCATAATTAATGTTTTCAGTATCCGATGGACCATCGCTGCTTCTGCGCAGCTCACCTACTGATAGCCATGATTTTCAGCCCCAGGCCATCCTGTTTGGCCACAGCTTTCTTCCTCTTTGTGCTTGCTTGTGCTTGCTCTTTGGATAACCTCTTGAATTGTGTTGAGGTCACAAATCAAAACATCTGAGGCCACAAAACATTTTTTAATTTTGTTTTTCTTATATTAGACAATTTCAGAGCTAAGGTATTTGAATGGTCCCTATGTTTGAAACTGTGGTATATTTACATTTTTCTGATTTTTCTGTTTGCTTATTCTTTGGGGGTTAAAGACCAGGCTTGCTCTATCTTGGTTTTAATAGTCAAGTGAAAGTTGCACTGGATACATTTCATAAATTTAGGTAAGGTTCTTCTCAAATATCCTAATAATGAATATTTAGGCCCAGATTAAAATAAGAAGAGCTCATTCCTCTTTCTTTTCTTCTCAGCTATATATTCTAGTTTTAACTTTTCAATTATGGGTGTTAAGGAGACTGACGGTGGGGAAGGAGCTAGCCCATGAACACTAACAGTGTTGTAAACTTGACAGACTGGGCAGACTTTTAAGAAGGCCATCTTCTCCCTATAAAGGACTCCACCCACCCTGCGGCTGGTGTGCTTTCAGCAGAGTTAGGAGGGCACCAAGTGATGGGCCTGTTACTTCTTTTGCCTGCAGCCTTCACTCTGCTGTGCTGATGCCAGGGAGAGGACTGTCAGATCCCTTCCTACTTCTCTCAGGAATTCTAGTCAATCTCCCAGGTGCCTCTGTTCCTTCCATCTTACATCAATATCACCCCTAGCAAATAGAAACTCCTTTAAGGGTCTAGCCTCTGGACGGGCTGTCTCCTGGTTTCAAGGACTGACACAGGTTTTTCCTCTATTTGTATATTCCACTGGTCATTTTAGGAAACTACAGAGAGAGGTTCATATGCCTATGCTTACAATGCCAAACTCCCTCGACTATCCTCGTGTCTTGACTCAAATAAAACAGAACTGTGCTATCCTTTTAAGTATTTATAGGGACAAACATATGTCAGGTAATTTCTCTCAGGGACCCTGATTCCTATAAAACAAGAACATTTAAAAATACATGGGACTGTTCAAAATATATACCTTCATAGCAATGTCAATCATATTAGGATTTAAATTTCACAAACTGTATCAACAGCTTGACGAGGACATCACTCTCCTACTACAGGGATGTACCATCTGTCATAACACTGCAGTATGAAGTTGTTTTTTTTTCCTTTTTTTTCTTTCTTTTTTTTTAAAATACAGGACATATTGTCGAATAATCTATATAAAAGTCACACTGAAATCTTCCAACAACACACTATTATTGACTCAAGTTACCATTTACAATGTCCCTAACTTGGAAAATAACATTAATAGATAATGTAAATTAAAAGAAGCAGTTTGGAGCCTGTATGTTATCCACAATATAATGACAGAGAACCTTAGCAGTTAGAATTTCAAAGAACTGCAACTTTCACTTTAAAAAGGGTTATTTAAAAAGTTGGAATATCTAATCAAACAAGGCCTGCAACTAGCTCCAGAGACTTGCTGAGCTCCTCCAAATATAATTGTTCTGATGATCAAGTGTATTAGTCTGTTAGGGCTGCCATAACAAGATAGCACAGACTAGGTGGCTTGAACAACGGAAGTATATTTGCTCACAGTTCTGGAGACTGCAAGTCCAAGATCAAGGTGCCGGCAGGGTTAGTTTCTATGAGGCCTCTCTTCTGGCTGCCTTCTCACTGTCCTCACACAATCTTCTCTGTGCGCTCATCTCTGGCGTCTTCCTCTTCTTCTAAGGACACCAGTCCTATTGGATTAGGGCTCCACCCTTTTGATCTTATTTAAGCTTAGTTACTTCTTTAAAGACCCTATCTCCAAAAAAAGTCACATGGGCGGTTAGGGCCTTAACAAATGAATTTGGGGGGAACACAATTCACTCCATAATACCAAGCTTGATGGGATATTGAAGAAAAAATAATCTGTGATAATGACTTAAGCATAGTCATATTCACTGGCATATTTTATCAACTTTTCCCTGTTTTTCTGGGGGAAAAAAACCGGTGCTAAACTTGTATTCACTCAAGTTTCTCCATAGCAGGTTGCTGCCACTATTACTCTCTACACTTTATTTAGAAGCAAACAGAGGTAAATACCTACAGTATGAGATTTTCTGTTTTTCCTGAAATCTTCCATTCTTTTCTCAAAATCTCCATTTATAGAATTCCAAGTGTAGAGTCCCATTTCCTGATCACTGCACAGATGATGAACTTGATAAAACAGAAATTTTATGGCTTTTCCTTCTAATGTCTTGGTGTTAAAAAATAAAATACAACCTGGAACACTGAGTCAAAGGCCAAAAGCCTGATTTGTGGGCAGCCTTGAACTGTAACCTCAAAACTACTTACCACCTACAAATAAACCATTGTCATGATGTGTTACTTGGATCCAGGCCCACTCTGATTTTCTGACCCACCCAGTTATTTATACATATCTCAGACCTGATTCTTATTCTAATTACTTTTCTCTACTTAAGTCTTTGTAATTACTCCTAAATTTCCCCTTACACTTTGTCAGGATCAATATTTGTGAATATTTACTTAAGAAACTCACTCAACAAATGTCTACTGAACATCTACTAGGTACCAGGCACATACTGGTACACAGAGATGCTCAGGATTTAGTAGAGAACAAAATAGATAAAGGTATCAGCTTTCTTGCAGTGGGAATACTCATTGAGGGAGTGGGGAAACCTAAAAGTAATAAGCTTAATAAACTACTAACTGGTATAGTATGGTATAAGGCAAAAAGGGCTATGAAAAAAGACAAAAGAGTAGAGGAAGGGGTCTGAGAGTGTGTGGGGGAGAGGTGGCAATTTAAAGTAGGGTGATCACATCTAGCCTCTTTGAGAAAGAGACATTTGAGACAAGGATGGAAGGAGGGGATGGGGTTATTAGCCAAGCACAAGTCCGGGGCAAGAACATTCCAGGCAGAAGGTATGGTACGGGAACTGCAAAGGAGGTCCAAGGGATTGCAGAAAAAGGAGCATGAGGCAGAAGCATGGGAGATGGGGTCAGGAGACAAGGGGCAGAAGAGGGAGAAGGGCTTTTACGTGGAGTGAACGGTGGCACAGAGGCAGGGCTTTGAGCACAGGAGTGACACAGCCTATGATTTTGAATGACTGCTCTGCTGCTGTGTTGAGAATGGATTGTGGTGGGACAAGGGACACCTGTCAGGAGGCAAAACATAGTGTTTCAGACCAGGGGTGATAGTGGAGGTGAAGTGGTCAGATAAATACTGAAGGTAGAGCTTGAAGAATTTCCTGAGGAACTGATTGTGAGAATGAAAGAGAGAGAAATCTAGAATGACTCCAAAGATTTTGGTCCAAGCAACTAACATGGAACTTGTGGTTGTCACTGCATCATTTTTCCTTGTTCTTGACTTTTTAGACTGTGATGAGTCTATTTTCTCACACTGCCTTTCAGAAGATCTGCATCCTATGCTGCATACAACATTGCAATTGACAGGAATCCCAATTCCTCCTCCCTGTACCTCTATTTCTGCCCTGTTATGCTCTACCTCCAATTAATCCACCCATTTCTGCAGCTGCCAGCTGTACTGGCAGCTCTGGACTAAACTGCTGGGTTTGACATTCCAACAGTTTCCAAGATGTCTAGATTCCCCCTTTATTAGGCTATAACATGAGGGCTGCTAAGGTTCAGCCCATTCATGGTAAGACACATGAAATCCATGTTAAGACTTCTGGAAAAAAAAAAAAGCACTGAAGTTTCTGGCATTAAACTCTAGTGTGTGTTTCTAAAAAAACCAAATGTCAAAGGTGGCAGAGTCACAACAGCGCTTGTTGGAAAATGTCATCATGTAGCATCAGAGCTTTTTGGAACATGCAAAGTTCCTGATTTCTGGGTCTGGGGAGTAGAATCATGATTTTCAAGATCCATGCTTAACCTAAAAACAGTGACTTTTCAATTTTCAGTTCATGCAACAATTACTGGAAGGTGGGAGTGAGGAGAGGGGTTGTTTTAAAGAAGCAGACTCCTGGGTACCATGACCAGAAGTTTGGATGCGCTACATTTGGATTGAAACCTAAGAATAACCTCAGAATATGGATTTTTAACAAGCACTTCAGCTGATTCTGATGCAAGTAATGGTCAGGCTGCCCTTTGAGAAACACAGCTATGCAGGACTAGAGTTGAAGTTAACCACAGGATGCCATAACGCTGTGGCGCTAAATGCTTATCTTTTAGAAAATGTCATTCATATTCCAGAATAGAGATGCGTGCACTCTTAAAGAATTGCTTGCTATTGTCTTTGGCCATAAGAATATTAAGAATTATTTGTTCAGTGGTATAGTTTTTTCTATTGGTGGTGTATTTCTTCCTGGACATTTTTCTAACCTTAAATCCACCTTTTAATTTATGGTAGCATGTAAACTGAGTTTGAATACTTTCCCCAAGTTTACACTATATTCTTTTAAATAAAACTGCTTGGAAAATGATACTGGAGACTTGAAAACATCTGCCATTGTAGAGCTCAAGCCTCACTAGGAAATGCTTCTGGAGCTTTGATACTAGTGATCTCCTTGACTCACTTTTGTGGGCTGATACAACTGCATCTTAGGGAAAACGGATAAGATTGTGGGAGAAAGGGGGAGATCCCTAAAGCAGATTGGCTTGTATATTTTGGATATTAAACACTTATCGTATAGGTGCTTTGCAAATATTTTCTCCCATTCCATAGGTTGCTTTTTCATTTTGTTGGTGCTTTCCTTTGCTGGGCAGAAGCTTTTTAGTTTGATGTAGCTCCACTACATCATTGTTTATTTTTGCTTTTGCTGCCTTTGCTTTTAGTGTCGAATCTAAAACTCATTGCCAAGGCCAATGGCAAGGAGCTTACCCCCTATGTTTTCTTCTAGGCATTTAATGGTGTCAGGTCTCACATTCAAATCATCAATAAATTTTGAGCTGAAGTTTTATTAATTATTAATGAACCTCTCTTACATTTTATCTCACAGATCTTAAACTTTTTAATCTAAACTTTATTTCTTTCACATTTATGTTTTTCTTGACTTCTAGCCTATATTAACGAAAATCTTACTTTTTTCATTTTTATTTTAATGGTATTTTGAGTATATTATTACCTCATTACTTTTCTTCTAAATCTTTTTGTACAATTTAAAAACTCTACTCCTAACCTCTCCTATTGTTATTATTTTTAAATTCTCTGTACTCATATAGTTCAGATTTTTTTCCTCTGGAAGCAAAAATGAGAGACTCTGCAGCAATGTATATGGAGTGGGGAATTCTCCTTTTACTCTGCTGACCTTCTGATTAACCCCAAAGTGTCTCTGAGTGTTTCCAAGTATCCCTTAAAAAATGGAACGGCCTTGGTTTTTAATATTACACATCATTCAAAGTTTACATGAAGAGCTACATGTTTTAAAATCCATTCAACCTGACACAAAGAATCACTGAATGTGGGGAAAAAAAGAAAATGTCAGCATTACAGCCCAAGGAAGGAGGGACTGTAGGCATTGGGGTGGGGAGAGGCTTTAACCTTCTGGCTTCAACTTGATGAAGGACCAGGTGGCAACCAACCTGAGAAGAACTCTTGGGAGGATATTTAGAAGTGGATCCAAAACTAGGGATCTTGACTTATATGTATTTCACTTGGTTCTTGTGTTCTGTCAAGATGACTTCTGTCTCCAGTCTTGATGAATTCATCAAAGAACCCTCTTGGCTGTGGCGTTTCTCAGCTCCATCCTCAGGTTAGAGGAAAGTTTGCCAATGAGCACAGCAGGATTTAAGCTGGAAGGCCACGTTCATTTGTGAAGACTCGTATTAGACCAGCTGGCACCAAATAAATCTGAGAAACCACAGATATGAGAAGGAAAGCTGATCTTTCCTCAAGACTATGGGTTTTGGTTCCACCAGATAAAGCTCTCTGGAACTGAAGAAATGGTGGAGGTGCCTCAGATCCTTTACCTGTCACCCAAAAAGAAATTAGGGGTGTTATTCTGGGGGAAGGTAGAGAACTGGGGCCTAGAGGCACTTACTCAATTCCCAAGGTCTAAGCTGACATTTTTTTTTCAGCAGAGACACTGCTTTATTATCTCTGATGAGATTTCAACCCTCATTTGTTATCTTTATTCACATGTATATATCATGTGTTTTTTCCTCTGGGTGCTTTGAGAATTTTCTCTTCATCTTCAGTGTTCAGAAATTTGAGTTTATTGTATTTTTGTTGTCGTTTTTGTATTTATCCTGCTTGAGTTTTGCTGAGCTTATTACATATGAAAGTTGATGGTTCCTTTTTCAACAAATTTGAGAATATTTTGGCCTTTATTTCTTCAAGTATCTTTTCTCTCCTATCACTCTCTCTCTTCCCTATAATATCATTAATACATGGATAGTTTGATATTATTTCACCAATCACGGAGTCTCTCTTCACTTTTTTCCCCCTCTATCTTCTTTCTCACTGTTCTTCAGATCTGATCATCTCTATTGATCTGTCTTCAAGATCAATAACCCTTTCTTCTACTCAGATCCAATAATTTCTATTGATCTGTCTTCAAGATCACTTAACCTTTCTTTTGCTAGCACCAAGAATAAAACACAATGATTTTTTTTATTGCAGATCTGTTACATTTCTGAATTTCCATATTCTTATGTCTATTTTTCTCTTTATACTCCCATCTGTTCACTCTCCAAGACAATCTTTTCCTTTAAACCTTTGAAAATATCTATAATAATAGTTCCTTAAAGTCCTTGTCTGCTAACTGTAATATCTGAGTCCTCTAAAAGTATATTTCTACTGACTGCCTTTTCTTGATAACAGATCTCTTTATTGAATTTTGTGGAATAACTTTTTTTTTTTCTTCTGGCCACACCATGTGGCTGCTTGCTGGATCTTACCCAGGGACTGAACCCGGGGACTGAACTAAGTGAGAGCACTGAGTCCTAACCACTGGACTGCCGGGGAATTCCCTGGAGTAACTTTTTATCTTACTTTCTAGACTTTGTGAATGATACGCTGTAGAGAGTCTGGATTATGTCATCTTCCTTTATGAATTTTGTTCTGTCAAACAGTTAAATTGCTAGCAGATCCTTCTGATCTTTTCAAGCTTGGTTTCATTTGGATTAAGGCTTGTCTGGTTCAGATTTGAACTTGGCTGTGACACTGTGGTCCTTACTCCTAAGCCAAGAGGGCTGAGGTGTTCAGTGAGGATTCTCATCCTTGCAGGGCTAGAACTTTGACATCTCCCAGCACTGCACTACCTATTCTATCACCACTCAGCCCTCAGCCTTGCAGCATAGGATCTCTGCTAGACTTCACAGAGTCTCAACCTGCACATGTGCAGCCCAGTCCTGGGACAAGGCCCCATGGGATATCCGCACATAGATGCCTGGACTCCACCCCACTCCCCTCAGTGCAAATGCCCTTTCTCTGTACCCTGTCCTGAAATTTCCAGTCATTTCAGCATCCTGGAAATCAGATTCCTAACTCTTTAGTTCAGCAAGACCTGATGCTCTGCTTGTCTTCATTTTTCCTACTCTGTGTTAGGAGAGGAGACCCTCCAGGAGAAGACTGAGGCGATTGATCACCTCAAAATTGTGGTTACAGTTTTCTGCAGCTTGCTGTTTAATGCCTAAAAGCTGCTGCTTTGTAATTTTTGTCCAATTTTATAGTTATTCTTATTGAGAGGTTCCAGTTACTCAATTATAGTTGGAAGCAGAAGCCTAACAATATGCTTGCTTTTCTGATGATTTAAAATATTTAGTTACCAGGTTTTGTGATATATTTCTAAAGATGCATATCTTATAACTTTCATCTCTCTGGCTATCAAAGTAATAATTTGTTGGAAATCATATATACCGACCCTTGGAGGTCATTACTCAGTCCATTTATTCATTTACTCAACAAATATTTACTAAACAATTATTTTGTGTTGCCTATTCTGTTAGTGATTATTTTCCCCCTAAGTAGCTTCAAGGGATTTATTTTAACACATGTATTAAATAGATCATGGAATTTGTACTATTCAGGTATACTGTACTCCGATATTGTTTTAAAACTTTTATTTATTGTGCCGTTACAAGAGTGTATGGAGGGGAGACAAGCACACTTGAGTGTTATGATTGGAGATGTCAAACAGGAAGATAAATATATGATTTTGTTCTTCAGAAGAGAATTTGTGCTTAGATATATAAATTTGGGAAGCCAAGCAATACCCTAGAGTGCCAAAAATATCATTGCCCAGTCATCCTCTCTCACATCACGCTACTTTGATCCTCCGTATAGTACTTCTTGCTATCTGATAATTTCTTGTTTATCTCTTTGCTGATAGTTTGTCTCTTTCCATAAATATATAAACTCTGTGACAGCAAGAATCTTGTCTGTGCTGTTTACTTCTCTATTTTCAGCATTTTAGAACATTGTCTAGACATAGACAGCATTCAGTAAGTATCAGCTAAATAAATGAAAGAATGAATAACTTCCTGACATAGTAAATGGAAACAGGGACATTATATGTATAATTTTACTGTAATTAAATAGGAATAACCTTAGTAAACCATTCACTCTCAGACATAATTACTTATTTAAAAGAAAGGCACATATTTTAAAAGAAGTATCACTTAGAGGGAAGGTAACTTTTTCTCAACATCAAACTGACTGACAATTAATAACCCTAACTCCATGGCATAGTGGTTAAGAGCACAGGTTCAGGAAGCAGACTTTTTTTTTTTTTTTTTTTGTGGTACACCGGCCTCTCACTGCTGTGGCCTCTCCCGTTGCGGAGCACAGGCTCTGGACGCGCAGGCTCAGCGGCCATGGCTCACGGGCCCAGCTGCTCCGTGGCATGTGGGACCCTCCCGGACCGGGGCACGAACCCATGTCCCCTGCATCGGCGGGCAGACTCTCAACCACTGTGCCATCAGGGAAGCCCAGGAAGCAGACTTTTGATTCACAACCCAGGTTATGATATTTACTAGCCATACACCTTGGTAAAATTATTTAATTTCTCTATACCTCAATATTATATAATAACAGTACTTCTTAGGCTTGTGGTGAAGGTCTAATTAACCACTAAATGTAAAACAGAACAATGTCTCACATGTAATAAGCATCTATCATCTTCTCAATCCTCCTCATCATTATCATTATCACTTCAAGTTAACTCATTTAGGTCCATAGATTTACACTTGCAAATTATTTTATCTTGAAGACGATACCAGAAAGTTAAACTGCTTCTTCTAAGAGATGGCATTAATGTCGAAGCCTGGTCTCCCTTGCACATGTAACAGATTTTTGCTATGGGTTATGTGCTGGAATAGACTTAAGGACCTTTGATATTCCTTTATCTGTGTCTAAACTTTTTCTCTGTCCTACATCTAGTTAGTTCTGAACTCATCTCACTGTTCGAAGTGGATCATATTTTATTCAAGTTGATGTCTTTGTCAAGCCTTTTGATTTTCTTTTAAGGATGCTAATCCTATTCTCACCTAGATGATGGCTGGAAAATGTGTCTCTGCATTTAAGTGCAACTAAACAGAAAGCAGAATAAAAGTACTCCAGATCCCTGTGTCAGGGGATGTGAGGGAACTCTCTGCCTCTCAATATCTATCAAAACTCTGAGGAGGGTTGCCTGAGGGAATAGCTGCACATCTATTCATTTAGATATTCTGAACTCTATCCCTGGGTTATCCTGCTTAGCAGAGACCTATAAATCTGTACCGTATCACATTAATCCCTACTGATTTGCCTTTCCTGAGTTACATTTTCACATTTATGCTAGTGGCCTACATTGAGGAAAACTGCTTAAAGAAAAAGCTTCCTTATAAAATTCATTGTGGTGTTTACACTACAGATGTTAATAAAGTTGTAATGCAATACAGTCGCACTATCCTCTTTAGGAAGCCCTACTGATGAATCTTCTTTCTGACCCTAAAACCAGAAATTGTGCTTTTCCTTTAAAACTGGTTCTACTGTCTAATGGATGCTGTGAATTTCATAATTCACTATTCCTCTTTGCACTGGCTATCAAGCTTAGAGTTAAGATACTCACAGGATCTTACGGCACACATTTCGTACATTATCTTTATTATATTCATCATTGGTTGGATATCCTCTTACTACTAGCATTTTTCCTTTGCCCCACATTCCTCACCCACTTATCCTTAAAATGACTGTATCTCCTTTTATTTTATATATTTACATAAAACAAAGTGGGGCACAGGTAAGTATTAAGAATCACATAATACGGAAGATTTCTAACTGCATCGAATAAAAGCCGCTTGATAAATTCAAGTCACTCTCAAGCCATCAATATAAGTTATCCTCCCATAAATAATATCTACTACAGGGAAATCTACATATTTTTACGGAAGACAATCATTACCCTCTCTAAAGCACACTGCACACAGCACAAATGCATACTGTCCACGTGGAAAGAATGACTACAGTTCATAGCCAATAGCTGCAGGCTTGATTCTGACAGTGGAAAGTCTGGAACAGAGTAGTTCTGTTCCACTAGGTGACTTAACACAATAAAGGTACCTTTTCAGGTGATGTATAGGAAATTGCCACTAATCAACAAACAGCTCTTGACCTACAAAACTAACAATTTCATATGATTCAACACAATACTGGTTCACATGCCCATGGGCAAGACCTCATATTGACCTTATAGAACCATCTCAGGGAATGAATCTCTTAATTGTGTTGAATCGTAAAAGGGAATTAAATTATCCTTAATTTTCTTTCCATTTTCTGTTATAAGAGGCATATCTCCATGGCATTTTTGTTTATTTTTGCAACAGAAATATCATCGGATAATTTAATATACTAGAACTGCTTTCAGTGACTTTGATAAAGTTGTGGGTGGCTACTGTACCCAGTTTTTTATTCTGAAGCAAATTCACAGGGCAGAGGAATAAGACTAGATAGAATTTAGACTTGGAGTCAAAAAATGGCTCAAGTCTGTCCTCTGTCACTTACTGTCTTGGTATGTCTGCGAAAATTTAGTCATGCATTAATAGGAAAACTATCACAACATGTTAGTTTCTTTGCTTACTCCCTTTGTTATGAATTTTTGAAAGACAGTGAGAAATGGATCAACAGCTTTCTTAGTGAAAAACATGATTTTTTATTTTCAAAGTACTTCTGGAAATTCCTAATGGAAGAGGAACTTAACTGATCCCAGCCTTTCTAACCAGACCTAGCTGAGGACATGTAAAACAACAAGACACTTTTGTAGTTTCTTGCATCTGTTTATTAGTATTATTTTGGTCAAAAAAGTTAAGGTCTCCCGGGCATAGTGCTGCCTAACCAATGTGGTTTTAAAAGCCCAGGAATCCTGTGTAACGTTAGGGGCAGATGGACCAGTGTGGCACAGGCTGAGCAATGATGAAAGTGTGCGTTTAGAGCAACCAAAGAATCCCACGGTTATTGCAAGTATTTCCTTCAGGGTCCCTTGGCAACAGAGCGCTGCCTAAACTTCTCAAGGATTCAGCGTCACAAAGTAAGGGAAGCTGTAATTATTGTCTCCCATAAATACAGAAGTAAAATTAGCTCTATTTCTTTTTGCTCTGAAATAATACAAAGGAAGCCTACTTTTTCCAAGAAAGGAGCAATTTCATGGATAATGTAAATACACTAAAGGATTTTGAGACATACTGAAAACAGACTCCATGAATTATACATCCTCCGTTATGTTTCTCAACTAGCAAGGCCAGTATACAATTACGCCTTTATTACATGCAAAATGCTTGGAGTAAAATTATCATTTAAAAAAATTCCTCCCTTTTTCTCAATTTAAGCAGAAAAGTAAACACATAAACAAAAGCAGTTAATACTCATTTGGCATATAATAAGTGCAAGGCCTTATGCTAGGATGTGTTTTACATATGTTATCTCATTAAGCCTTTGCAGAGGAAAGGAAAACAAAGGAGGAAAAGAATGAAGTTAGTGAGGCATACAGATTAATTCAAAATGAAACACTGTAAATTAGATGTCTAGGAAGTAAACATCCTCTCATTGAAGGGCTTTTTAATCTCTCTTTAAGATATTTCTAAATGACACAATTCACAAACTACCCAGACCTCTGGTAAGAATAATGGATCAATTAAAATTTAGGCGGGAAAAAGTGCCATTCCCTCCTCAGAAGCTTAAAATCTTGGGGAGTTGGCATAGTACTCATGAGGCAACTGTAAAAGCACAGAATTCTATGTAATCAAATGGTAACTTGTGTAATACAGTATAAGAAGGGCATAGGCTTTGGATGAAACAAGATAACAGTGTGAAAAAGACAATTTGAAACAGGAGATATGTGGATAGTTGTGACAATGGTTGAAGGCATTTCAAGTCAGATAATAGAGAAGCAGCACAAGA
The DNA here is from genome assembly GCF_949774975.1 of Lagenorhynchus albirostris. Lineage (NCBI taxonomy): Eukaryota > Metazoa > Chordata > Mammalia > Artiodactyla > Delphinidae > Lagenorhynchus > Lagenorhynchus albirostris. The sequence goes on from NC_083102.1 coordinate 64,374,558, forward strand.
AAAGGAAAAGAAAGGTCACTGGTCTCTGTTGCAACAGGCAGGTGACCCTTGGCTTAGAGAAAGTTCTTGTCTATAGACAGACACAGCACAGCATCTGATGCTGAGAACATGTAGCTTTGCTGAATATTGAAAATATGAAAGTGTAAACTGATACATCAAAATCACATAACTATAATAATATGGATGGCTACTTTAAATTCGTAGGCTGTGTTCAATATACACTTTTTTTTATAAATTAGCTGACCCATAGAGGTATTTTTAGTGGATTCCAGACTAATAATATGGACCCTTGTATTTCAAGTGTATTTTTGTGTACAATAAATGGTGAAACCTTTTCAAGATGAATCTGTTGTCATGGCTTCCTTTTCCCATTGCTATTCTACCCAGTTTATTTCCCTTTTTATTGCCCATTGCTTTTAGAAGGAATAAATATTAATGAGTTCCACAATGTAGTTTGTACTCCTCTGTTAACACTGGTGAGAGTAGCTACTCCCTACTGAGCAATCATCAGCAAGGCAGGGAACAGCCCGCCACAGACCACTTCTTTTACATTCTTAGATTGCAGGAGTGTGCCTCTGAAAAAATGCTATTCATTCGCCAGCGCAGGTCCCTGAGTGTTCATTTCAAAATTCCTTCTGGTGCTATCATTCATCGACAACTGACTCGATGAAATATGTGCTTAAGGGTTACAAAAAGCACACATAGTACAGTCACTCGATAGTGTCAGGTTATGTGACATTTTATCTAATGTTTTTCTTTCATTAATGGAAGGTCCTTTACTAACAGCTATGGCTTCTTTCCATCTTGGGTTACAGATATAAAGTAAGATGAAACAGTATCTCAGTGTAAAGTGTTCTTCCTCACCAATTTCCTAACTTAACTACTAGCAAGGTATAGTGGTTTTCTAAAGATTTGCAGCTCAGGGACCTATAATTAGGGCTCAGTGAACATAACTAAGACCAATATTAGAACTGAAAGTTCTACTTCACTTCAGAACACAAAGAGTGACTTTTCCCAGTCACTCCATTCTTCTCAGTTTTATCTCTAGAACTTTGGGAAACCTGTCTTCAGGACACGAATGCCTGTGTTTCTGTTTCTCATCTTAATGTACTGATTCTCTTTGGCTCAAATAGAGGCCAAAAATCTGTGTTAGAATTTGGGACAGATTCATTAAGAAACCCATGAGGCTTAAGGTCAGGGCGCTTCACATGCACAGGACCCTTCTGAAACCCTGACAGAGATCTTACTGATTTTGTATTTGGAATTTAGCTTTCTTTGTTGTTTTTTTTTTTCAATGCATAAATTACATAAGCCTTGGGCCTCAAAAAGAAAGAAAAACGGATTTCCATTTCCCTATCCCAGTCTCTCCCAAAGCTTTGGAAAGGGGCTTTTAAAAGGACCATCATGAGCTTTTTGGTAAAATCGTCTCCTAATCGTCTCCTAATTATAATCACCACGGTGCTTATAAAACAGAGATTCCTGCACCCATTTCAGACCTACAGAATCACAATCCCAGTGGATAACATCCAGGGATTTTTGCATTTTCTTAAAGCATACAGGTGATTTTTAAACTACATTTTGAAGATATGTGATTTCCAGAAAAATAATATACCCAGTGAATAAGGGTAAAGGTTCTTTGTTAAGGATGGACCATGGTTGTAGTATATTTTCAGATTTTAACTGAAGAGCCCCAAACTGGCATGTCTGTAGAAGTCTCTCCATGTTAGCCTTGTGAAGGGGCAACCCTGAACTTCCAGTAAACAAAACCTTAATACGAGGTTATCTGAGGTTCGGTTATATAAGGTAGGTTATAAGTTCCCTGACAGGGATCAAGTCTGCTTTTTAAAACATTCTATATTCAACATCGTAATCAGTGGTGCAACCTAACAGTTGCTCAGTAAGTATGTACTGAGTGAATGAAGGAATATCAAGTGAGATATCCAAATTTTAACACCTCATTGATAGCTTGTGACTGATGTTCAGAAAAGAAACACGGGAGAACAGACACGGAATGAGTTTAACATTAACCCACTGACACATAAAAAGATGCTCAACATCGCTAATTATTAGAGAAATGCAAATCAAAACTACAATGAGATACCACCTCACACTGGTTAGAAAGGCCATCATCAAAAAGCCTACAAATAACAGATGCTGGAGAGGGTTTAGAAAACAGGAAACCCTTCTACACTGTTGGTAGGCATGTAAATTAGTGCAGCCACTATGGAGAACAGCATGGAGTTTCCTTAAAAAACTAAAATAGTTACCATACGATTCCACAATCCCACTCCTGGACATATATCCTGACAAAACTCTGATTTTAAAAGATGCATGCACCCCAATGTTCACTGCAGCACTATTTACAATAACCGAGACATGGAAGCAACCTAAATGTCCATCAACAGATGAGCGAATAAAGAAGATGTGATACACACACACACACACACACACACACACACACACACAATGGAATATTACTCAGCCATAAAAAAGAACAAAATAATGCCATTTGCAGCAACATGGATGGACCTAGAGATTGTCATACTCAGTGAAGTCAGACAAAGAAAGACAAATATCATATGATACCACTTATGTGTGGAATCTAAAAAACAAAATGATACAAATGAACTTATTTACAAAACAGAAATAGAGTCACAGATGTAGAAAACAAACTTATGGTTACTGGGGGGGAGAGGAGGGATAAACTGGGAGATTGGGATTGACATATACACATTACTATATATAAAATAGATAACTAATAAGGACCCACTGTATAGCACAGGGTACTCTACTCAGTACTCTGTAATGACCTATATGGGAAAAGAATCTAAAAAAGAGTAGATATATGTATAACTGAGTCACTTTAGTGTACACCTGAAACTAACACAGCATTGTAAATCAACTATACTCCCAATAAAAATTTTAAAAAATAGGTAAACAACAAGGTCTTACTGTATAGCCCAGGGAACTATATTCAATATCTTATAATAAGTAATGATGGAAAAGAATCTGAAAAAGAATATATATATAATCATATATATATATATATCATTCAGTTATATACCTATAACTGAGTCACTTTGCTGTACAGCTGAAACTAAAACAACATTGTAAATCAACTCTACTTTAATAAAAAATAATAATATTAAGCAATCGATGCCATCTGTTCCTTCCCATTAAACATTTAATCTTCACAGCAACCAAATAATTAACATAGTGCCTTAAAAAACATAATCAATACTCTCACTGTCATCATATCATCATCATATCATCATCATTATGGTATCATTTCCTTTTAGAGTGGGCATTTGGCTCTTAAGTGTAGGTATTTGTTGTAAGTATTTCGTTAGACTTCATATTGTTGGAGAAATTTCAATGTGTCTAGCCTATTGATATCTTTTTACATCATAAAATTATTATCTAGTATGTTTTATCCTTTCTAGCTTAATATCACTCACATATTTAACAGCACACCATCTATGACTTTGTCAAAGGCACCAACATACATAATGGATTTTATTATCTTCTCTGGGTAATAATTCCTTTGTCATTATTACCTTTGTCTAAGTAATCAAGCCAGTGTCATTCACCTTTCCCATTAGCAAACTGGGAAAAAAATGAGAATGATACAAAGGGAGATAGGTTTGAAATACTCAGGAATTTTCAGATGTTTCCTTCAGTTTTAAAAGTTTAGTCATTCTCATGCTTCACTGAACAATATCAAGTTAGCAACATAATTTTTATTGAGTTTTATGTTTGTGAAGATTATCCTTCACTCTAAAAATACTGGAGAAAATTCTGGGCATTTTTGATTATCCAATAAAATTTTCTATCAAATGCTGTTTAATCAATCCAACCATTAAATCTTCTGGATAGTTTTGACACTGCACACATATATAACTCAAATCAATCTCATGTTATTTCTCATGTTAAAATAAAATTTTCAGCTGCACTTTGTATATAAAGATGGCATTACTGCCTGGGAAATACAACGTGTGATCTGTTTAGGTATTTTCCAGCAGTGGTAAATGTTTGGACTGAGTAATCCACACTCTTAGTTTGATCATGGCAAAAAACTTATAAAACAGTTGGTTGGTCTTATAATAATAACAAAAACAAAATGACTTTCTGTAATAACCTTTAACTCTGACATTTGAAAAGTCATATTTCCAGATTTTTAGTCTTTTTTATTTGGTATTAATTAGATTGTCTCTAAGAAAACAATGATTTTTTTTCTCTTGTTCAGTACTTTTATTGAATTGACTCGTTTTTATTTAATCCCTTTTAGAAAAGTGTGTATATATATAATGTATTTTTATGTTAATAATTATTCTTAATTTTTTAACAGGCATAATAACTTAGTAATATATAAGGGTGCTCAATATCTCTACGCTTTCCCAAACAATACACTCCTTATTATTTCCTCCTATCACATATTATTGTTGGTCATTAACTAATTTACAGTGTTTTAATCATGAAAATTATTGTTGTTGCTTCACACATATTTATACTTATTTAGATTACCCACATGCTTACCAAATTCCTTGCACATCTTGAATTCTTCTCTTTCTGGGTTCAATTGCCTTCTTTCTAAACATCATTTAGCGGTACTTTCAGTAAGGGTTTATTAGTCTTTTCACTTTTGTCTTAATTTTGCCCATAGTTTTCAATGATAGGTAGTTGGATAAATAATTTTAAGTTGACATTTATTTTCCTTTCAGTACTTTCAATATATTATTTTTATTATATTGATCTTCTGTAGCTGTTGAGAATTTCACTGCTAATTTGTTAATTCTTTTGTAATTAATTTTCTCCTCTCTGTTCCTTTCAATATGTCTTTGGAGTTGATGAGTTCAGAATTCACTACATTGTATATGAAGTGTACATATATTATTATCCTGCTTGCAAATTTTCTTGATCCTGTATATCTTGTCTTTCATCAATTCTAGACAATTCTCTCATCTTTTCTCTTGATTGTCTCACTCTGAACCTTCTTGTTTAATTCTTCATGACTGTTATCCTTGCTTTCCATTCTCAACTTCTATTTTCAGTGTTGCACTTTGAATAATTTGCTTACATTTGTCTTTAGTTTACTAATAATTGTTTATCTCAATGTGTATAATCTACCCATTTGTTTATTTCCAGTTAAATTATTTTTCAGTTCCAGAACTTCTGTTTCTTTCCTTTTTCTTTTTTTAAAATCTGGTCTTTTTAATTGTGACTCATTATATTTAATGTTTTAATTTTTCCTTTACATCATAAATAAGTTTAGCATATGTATTTTATAGTTTGTATCTGCTTTTTCTAACATTTCCAAGTCTAATATTTGCAAATCTAATATTTAGTCTAATATTTGCAAGTCTAATTTTACTCTTTGTTAGGCATTCTAAATCCTGCTTACAATGAATTATTTTTCCTCATGTAGTTCACAAATTTGAATGGTGCAGTTTACCTGGGAAAATCCTGCAGCTTAGGTTAAGGTATTCCCAACTTTAGAGTTTTTGCTTTTGCTATGTCAGGCACCTTGCTAATACCACTGCCTGACACCATTTCTTATATTAATTTTCAGCTTTGTGGTCTTTGGACTTATGGAAGTACCATACATTTGAAACTTAAACTCATATGAGTACTGGCCCATAGTTGGAATTTTTAGGAGAGGTTTGTTTTTGCCCTGATTTAAGGCTGAAGCTGATCTGCTTCCTTGTTATCTCCCTCTATAGGTAAGTTGAATTTCTCTGCTCACTCAATCATTGACGCTATAACCCTTTGAGGCTGATGAAGTAATGCAGTATTTCTGCTTGTACTCTCTTTCTCTGAGTACAAGTTTATGTCATGCCCTCAAGTCCCCATAATGTAAACCCTTGTTCTGTACCATCCCTACCCAAGGGCAACCACAGAAAGCATCATCTCAGCCTTCATGGTTTGCTTTGGGAAACTGTTTAGTTAATCAAGACCTCAGTTCTTCTCTTAAAAGTATTTAAAACAATATTGTATCCTGAATGTCTAGGTATTTTTTAAAGGATGATTTTCAGCTATTCTAGTCTGCCACATTGCTGGAAATGTAACATAAGTGCAATTAAATAGCCATTTTTAGGTAAATAAAGTTAAGTAATGTGCATCAAGACATAAGGCCAAGCAGAAATGAAAACCAGATTTCCTGATTATCTGTCTGGGGTTCTCTTGAAAGTAGTCTTAAGATGAAAATTCAAAAGACTTTTAAGCTATCTATATAATTAGAAAAGAGGAAAATAGACATATAAAACTATTCTCTTAAATGAGTGGCCAACCTGACACAAAGTGTATACATTTTGACTCTCATCATTTGATCTAACAACTAGATCATGTGTCCTCTATTCCAAGTCAGAGGTGTGAATAGTTAACTATTCAGGGGTGAAGAATGGTGTCTGTGGATATATCCCCTAGCTGAAATAGAGAATGTTTAAGTGTACCTGAAATGCTGAAGAGACAATTTTCAGACAAATTTAAAAGGAAATTGTACTATTTTACAAAGGGGAGAGTAAACATGTCAAACAACAAATGTTTATTAAACATTGACTAAGTCAAAGGTACTGTAAGCATTGTTATCATGTTTACACAACTTCAGAGCTGCCTCATTATATTTTTCTTTGATTGCCTTTTTGGTTGAATACTTCCTGACATGTCATTAGTAAGCTCTTCCTCTACTAAAAATTGTTAAGTTACCTCTGGCGTAGACCAATGACCAGCTTAATCTAATTCTCAGAATGTAAGTTTTTATTAGCTTCTATCCCAATGGCTGAAACCTCCTGGCATCTCACCTTCCATTTTGTAATCCACTGATCACAGAGAAATTTCCTAGGGAAACAGCGCTTCTCTTCCACAAAATATCCAGAGGACTGATTTCCGAGGAAGGTTTGATTCCTTCAGGGATTTAGGATTTAAAACATAGGAATGTTTTAGTTATTCTACAATTATATCACAGTGCTTTTTACAACCCACTGCACCAGTGTAGGCTATGTTTCCATTATGTGATTTAGTTCCTTCTTCATTTACCATAGGAAGATTAAGAGAGAACAAAGCGGTGTGTTTAAAAATATAATGATAAATTATGAAAAGTGTTTATACCTTCATTAATTTACCACAAAAAAAGTGTTCATAACCAAACTTTATATATGCTTATATAATTATGGTATTATCCTAGTGACATTTTTAAAAATTAATTAATTTAGTTTTTTGGCTGCATTGGGTCTTCATTGCTGCGTGCGGGCTTTCTCTAGTTGTGGTGAGCGGGGGCTACTCTTTGTTGCAGTGTGCAGGCTTCTCATTGCAGTGGCTTCTCTTTGTTGTGGAGCATGGGCTCTGGAGTGCATGGGCTTCAGTAGTTGTAGCACATGGGCTTAGTTGCTCCACAGCCTGTGGGATCTTCCTTGACCAGGGCTCGAACCCGTGTCCCCTGCATTGGCAGGCAGATTCTTAACCACTGCACCACCAGGGAAGTCCCCTAGTGACATTTTAAAGTCAGTAAATTTAAAGATCTTTTTATGTTTTTCTATAATTTATATCTATATAATCATGTTCTAGAAAGACAAGAAACACAAAATCATTTCTATTTCATGGGACAGCTTCTATTTCTAGCAAAATAGAAAGTAAAAGTAAATTACTATCTTTCCTACAGGGTTTAAGAATTATATCAGGGAATGTATAGAGAACCCTGATACACATTTCTGATTGAAATGTTATGCAAAATAGTCTCACGCACCTGTTATTTCAAAAGTGATGGATAGGAAAGATGCAGCACTAGACTTCGATGTACTCTCTGATATTTACTTTCTGAAATAACAGGGAAATAGCACCATAAGCATAGCCTTTTTTTTTTTTTTTTTCAAAATAGTGTTGACTGAAGTGGGCTAGTCTGTGGAAACTGTAGATAAAAGACTACAATTATAAAGAATTTGCATTTCATTTAGGGATGGTGACTATTTTATTCTTATTTCTTTGCAGATGGGAAAATATGAGCTCTTTATTCATCCTTCTGTCTACCCATTCACAGTACAATCATCCTTCCCTCAATCCATCTTTCTACTGATTCTCCAAACCTTTCTGCCGGTTTATCTCATTCTGTGTCATCATATAGGCTCATTATCCAGGCTGTCTATCGTCATAACTTCAAATCCCACGGACCTTCTCCAGATTTCAGTGTGGATTATTTGCTACATTTTCTATAAAGGAATGTTCTAAAATCTCCTATAATATAAATTGCAGTAAGTTTTATGGTGCTTTATAACCCATACCTTTGGTGCCCCTCATTTAAAAACATGTTCGATCTGTATCAAATGGAAGAATTTCTTGAATTACTATAGCTAAAATCTACTTTCAAGTCACTTTGAACTCTTAAAAAAGTCAATTCGCGTTCATGCATCTAATGATCAGCAACATTTTCATCAGCTTTCTAGGACTTATGCTGATAACCTCCCCATGGGCAAGGCCTCGTCCTGTCATATCCTGAGAAGGATAGAGTTCATGCCAGCGTAAGTTGGATATTCTTCAAGCCTACTGGAATTCTGAAGGGCCAGATGACAGAAACTGCCAAAGATTTTACTACTAAGTCTCCTCAGTACAGAACTTGTCAAGCCTTTCTTCTAAAGAAGTGATTATGGAAATTTTGATCACCTGAATATTGTTCTAGAATTGGGAGAATTCCAAGAATAAAATGTGGATACTCTCCAATATCAAGCAGATATATTTTTCCTATTGTCTACAGATGCCATCGCCAACTTAATAAGTATTCTGATAATTCAACTCATTTCAAGTTTTGAATAACATACTTTACACTTTGTGAGAACTTTAATAATAAATATTTCAATTTTCTGCAAATTAAATATATTAGCTCCAAGGAAAAGAATTTTTAGGGCCTTGTGTGGGGTGAGTCAATTAACAGTAGTAAATACGCCAGTGAATAAAGTGATTTAATATGACGCTGCCTTTGGGCTAAGGTGGTCATTATCATTCTTCTGTGTAATATGATGTACGAAGATAATAAAGGAAGTTTATGTGAATTTCATATCACTTGTTTACAGTATTTTTTGCATCAAGAAATTTTATTTTTGAGCTAAAGTATTTTATTTTGAATTAAGTTTTTTTTTGTTTTTTTGGGTTTTTTTGCAGTACGCGGGCCTCTCACTGTTGTGGCCTCTCCCGTTGCGGAGCACAGGCTCTGGACGCGCAGGCTCAGTGGCCATGGCTCACGGGCCCAGCCGCTCCGTGGCATGTGGGATCCTCCCGGACCGGGGCACGAACCCATGTCCCCTGCATCGGCAGGCGGACTCTCAACCACTGTGCCACCAGGGAAGCCCTAAGGTATTTTTAATAGTTTGGTTATGTGTGAAAACGACATTTATAGGACACAAAGTGTGAATCTACAAAAACAAAAGTGTAGTCCTTGTTCTTCAAATTAAGTGCAATATGAATTGTTCTTAGAGTAGGTTGTTCATGGTTACACAGTCAGGATTTCTTGAGATCAGTACCTTCTAACTAGGATTGAATGAGGAAGTTATTTTGAGAGGTTTCCCTGTTTTTATAAAGTAAGCTTTCATTCTTTCTTATTTGTTTAAGAAGACAGACTGTGAACAATCTTCACAGCCCACAGTCTAAGTATTCTCCATTCACACATATTTACAGTCTTTACATGTCACCCTTGGGATGCTGGTATATTAAACAAGTTTCCTATTGGGCAATGTTAAGTACTTCTAGGGGGAACTCAGTCTAAGTTCTAAGAAAAAAAAGCTGCAACTTTTAGCAAGAATCAGCTATTTTTGCAATAAGAGTTTTATTAATATTCTTGGTATTGGACATGAAAGGACACAAATTCCTAAGTTATTCATGTTACATACTTACATGATTAAATATTAATTTTAGGTGAATTGACTACTTCCATGTCTATTAATCTCTGCTTTAGCATTTGCTTTAGTCCAACAGATACATCTTAATAATAATATTCTTTGTGTTTTCCCTTTTTTCTGTGACTTACTTTTGTTGCTCTGCAGTGCTTTGACAGCAGTAGAAGGGGAATTCTATGACAAAATGATTTTTTTAAATGTCCTGTTGCAATTCAGAATTCTGAAGGATCTTTTTGAAAGCAATAACCTACATACAGGATATAACTGACGTTCAGAAACTAAAATCTAATCTACCTCTAGCAGTGAAATTATACTACTCTGAAAGGACTGCTATAATAAATCCACCTAAGAGTGTTAAAAATGTAGCCATTAAAGTGGCCAAGACAATATTAATGTACTAACATTACATGTTTTATGGTATTTCCTTAAAACCTCAAGATACGTTAGTAGTAAAATGTATCCCTAGGCTAGATTCCTAAATGAGCTAACGTGCTGTGTAAAGCTAGTGGATACAAAACAATTAAATTTTTCAAGTTGCAAATGCAAAACTTTAGTCCTTATTTCCCAAGAATTACTGGTCACCAGTGCCACTTCTTTTTTGGGGGAGGCAAAGGAGCCATCTCTTCTTTTGTTTTATGAAATGCCCATTTCATAAAACATGTATGAAGTGTATGTGTCATAACTCAGCTCAAGTTCCACCTCCTTTGTGAAGGTTCCTCCTTCTATGATCTCCCTATGGTTATTCTAAAACTCAATTATAATGCATATCATACTGCATTATAACTATTGGGCTGTTTGTGTGCCCTCAAGATGACCACGAGCATTTTCCTGACATGAAGTTTGTATTGATATTTTCATCCTCACCACCACACAAAATTTCTGGAGCTCTCCTGGCAACTGATCAATATATGTTGAATGTATTAGTGATAGAAGTCCTGCAATCCCTCAGGTAGTGAAATGTAAAAGGGTCTGCTTACAGCATTGCTTGAAAAGTCTCATATTTGTGTGGACTAACGGGCTACTAATTGAATATAAACTTGATCCAATAATGAGTAAAAGTTTAGAGTTGAGACAGGGCAGAAGTTGAGACACAGATGTAGAGAACAAACGTATGGACACCAAGCGGGGAAAGCCGCAGTGGGGTGGTGGTAGTGGTGTGCTGAACTGGGCGATTGGGATTGACATGTATACACTGATGTGTATAAAATTGATGACTAATAAGAACCTGCTGTATAAAACAATAAATAAAATTAAATTAAAAAATTAAAAAAAAAGAAGTCATGCCTTTGGGTTAAAGACTTTTTCCTGTAGTTTTTTTATTTTGTTTTGTTGTTTTGTTTTTGTTTTTTTTCCTGTAGTTTTATTCTGTATTTATTTCTTTTAAATTCAAATTGAAATTTTCACTCAATACCATAATTAACTTATTTTTTTCAACCCCATTATAAACAGCAAAATAAGGTGCTCTTTTTACAAGCACGTTTTACTTCTTCTTATATGAAGAAAAGAAAATTTGGACTTTGGAACACATACTTGCATTCTATATGTATCCTTACGAGATACATCTTTATTCTATTTTTATAATTAATTACTCCTACTAAAGAGAGGTTTGTCAGTGAATCAGAACGGACCAAAGATGGAACTGTATTAATTATTTTTACAACCATAATTTAGACTACTGTTCACCCTAGTCAATATCAGCCATAATGTGAACAGAAATATGACTCTTCCTGCCCCAAACGGCTACATATACACCCCTGCAGGATGATCCCACTCTTGGTCTCCACAGTTGAGTACTTGAGAAGAAAGCAGCTTACCTTCTTTGTCCTTGTGGGAGTTTAAGTGTGAGAGGAGGTCCTCGTTGGCCTGCACGCAGTACACCTCTCGGGTCTGGACCCCTCCTCCGCAGAGGGCCGTCTGGTTGCCCCGCCTCTTGTCCTGCTGACTGAGCAGAGGATCCACACGGCACTCAGTCCACTCTGTAGTCCTCCAGCCATACCTAGATAAAGAAAATGATGGCAGTGGCAACCTGTTTACTGAATAAAACTTTTCTCCACTCCTATTTTTTGTTCCTCAAAAAGATTAATCTGGGGGTTTCCTGGTGGCACAGTGGTTGAGAGTCTGCCTGCCAATGCAGGGGACACGGGTTTGAGCCCTAGTCTGGGAAGATCCCACATGCTGCGGAGCAACTAGGCCCGTGAGCCACAACTACTGAGCCTGCGCGTCTGCAGCTTGTGCTCCGCAACAAGAGGGGCCGCGACAGTGAGAGGTCGCACACCACGATGAAGAGTGGCCCCCGCTTGCCGCAACTAGAGAAAGCCCTCGCACAGAAATGAAGACCCAACACATACAAAAATAAAATAAATAAAATAAAAATTTATTAAAAAAAGATTAATCTGAAAAATACTTGCCTCTTGAATTAATCTTAGACTACATCTAAGGTGCAGGTTCACTTTCAATCCCTTCCTCTACATCCTCATCCTGCTCCATTTAAAGAGGGGTTAAATTTAACATGATCCAGTTTTAATTGCAACTACTGGAAGTTACTTATAAATATTTTATGAAAAGAGAGCATAATGCTGAAAACATGAAATTTTATGTTCAATTAAGCTGAACTCAGGCTTGCCCTTTCTTGATGCTTATAAGCAAAGGAAAGTTGAATCTGAGAATGGAACACATTCTAAATGATGATGAACCCAAACATTTGTTTTGTCTCTAACAGAATGCATGAAAATTGCAGCTTCATACTGGATCAAAATTATAATTGTGTGTTAGTAATAAAAATGTAACATAATTCAGAGTTTTCTCTTTATTGTTGAGAATAAGAGTTTTTTTTTTTTTCCTGTAGCACTGAGCATCCCTGATGAGTGCTGATGAATGATGAAAAGAGCTGACGTTTCTAATCAGTGGAACACAGGAAAGATGATCTGTGATTCTAAACTAAAGCTCCAATAAAGATTATGATGTGAAAAAAATGTCAGGGGATTGTCAGCCCAACACATGCTTTAAGGAGATAGACAGGGAACCATTTCCCGATGCCACTGAAGATAGAAAGTGACGGCATTTCTCCACCTCGAGGAAAATGGATATTCTAAAAGCACAAAGAAAATGGCTCATGTAACACTTGGTTTCACTTTAACCAAGACGCCTCCTTAGTAATCAGATTAACAGCCAACATAGGTACAAATGGGTGTGCTAATGTTCACCTCAGTTAGACAGAAAGGTTAAGTGGGCTCTAGGATGTCTCATCTAGAGGCTTTGCTTTGTCAGTGGTAAAGTTTCATGACAGTAAAGCTGCACTTCATGCTCGTTTTTCAGTTTTTATAAGTGGGGATTCATGGCTTAATAGAGGTGCAGGACTGGGGCATCAAGGAACAACACTCTTGACATACGTTTATAAAGGAAGTGCAGCATTCAGGTCAATTCTAAAAACATGGATACTTGATGCCTTGGGAGGAGAGACAGTGAAGGAAAGTAAAACCAAACAAGTCATTCATTAGGGGAGCTAAAATGAAAATTTTGTTTTTTTTATAGAATGGAGTCCCAGTTTAGGTCATCTTAAGGAGTCCTGTGAGAGGAACAAATTTTTAGTAATGTCAATTGATTGCACATTCTAAAAAAGTGCTATCATCCATAAAGGGTTACAAGAAAGATTCAGAATAGAGATTTTAATTAATAGCTAATGGTGTTTGAATATTTGAGAGGATAAAGAATAAAACACCTAGCTTGAGACAAAAATGGAAGAAACTTGTAGGAGACAAAACACTCTGATTAGAGAACCTGGAAACTTCCTTGAAACTGTTATGTAGAGGGGAACACACAAGTCAGCAGGACAGGCAGAGTAGTTAGGAAGAAAACTCTCTAGAGCATTCCGTCACTTGTTATATCAGAGAAGGGATGATTCCAAAGTGCTGCATAATTGAAGATCTTGTCTGAATCATTACTATTCTTTGTTATTATTATTATTACTGTTAGAAATGGGAGGAGGAACAATAATAGTAGCAATTTTCCGCCTCACTGTGTCATGCAGTTCAAGCTGTACACATGTTCTCTAAATATCTGAAATATTCCAGGGAACCTTTCAATGAAGCTTGTGCATATCCACTGAGAAACTAAGATTCTGTAAGTTGTTTCATAAATATTCTATATTCAGACTAAGCTGAAATATATTTATCACCAAGATAACTCACAGTAATGTCTTGGAGATGATATTTTTTAAGGATAAAAAGAATATAGTTACACTGCCAAATATTTCAAAATTAGTCTTATTTCATCTGAATTCAATGCCCATTGATTGGGCACTTACTGTGTGCCTGGTCCCATGACATGCAAGCAATTAAAAAACAAACAAGCCCCACCCCAAGGTTCATAAGCAGTCTTTGTCCTGAAGGAGCTTAAAGTCTCATTATTTTGATATAGCATTTTACTCTATTCAACACGAATTGTTATATACAGTACTGAATTTTAATGGGACTTGCTCAATAAGCAATAGGAACCTGTATTTTGAAACTTCATTTTACCTTATAGACTAGTTGACAAACTACAGCCAAATCCAACCTGTCCCCTGTTCTTATAAGTAAATTTTATTGGAACATATCCACACTCACTTGTTTACATATTACCTATAGCTCCAATGGCAGAGCTGAAGCGTGACAGAGACGCATGTGGCTTGTAAAGGCTAACATATTCACTGTCTTCTCCTTTATGGAAAAAGCTTGCCAATCCCCATGATAGAAAATACACAAACAGGGAACTGCCGTTAAAAACCTAACTTTCATGGAGACTGGGAAATACAGCTTGTTAAAGACACTTTTACCCTGTAAAACCAGTCATTTTTACAGGATAGTGTTTGTAGAGAGATATTTTTCTACTTAGAATTTGTAAAAGTCTCTATTTCTCAACATACTATCCAGTTGAAATCAAACCGCTAAAGGAACATGCAGTTTGGGCAGACAGGGCAGCAGATGCCACCATCCTTTATTTACTCACATGGCACAGGGGGCAACTCCATCTCCTTGAGACACACAGGGTTCTTTTTCCTCAAGTTCTGGACACTCCTTCTCACTGCCAATAGGAAACTGCCTGATGAGCCGCGTCCTCACACGGGTGCCTTTAGGGGATGCCATATCATGGCACGTTTTTGAGCAGGGGCTCCACTCAGACCACTCTGACACCTGGCACTCTTTGGTGATCACACAGGCCTGGAAGGTCAGCGGCAGCTTCTCTTGTTGGCAAAAGCTGCAAAAGAGCATTAATATTCTCATCACAGACTCACAGGCAGGCATGAACTTTGTCTTCTACACGCCAGAGTGAAATCAGCTTGGACATTTTTATTTCTACTTGGAGGTACAATTCCAATTTCATTAAAAAGATATCAACATTTACGATGTGCAAAAGCTGTTAGACTCAAAGCTAACATTTGCATTTCCTCCTATTTTGTAAGAGTTGTTAAACCACTCATAGGAAATAGAAAATAAAGGGGTTATGCAAAATTAGCTGAAACTAAGTTTACCATATTGTTCATTTTACTCATTCCAGATTTGTCTTTATTTAGAAAATGAGGAACCAAGAACTGTTAACATATGATAATTTCCATTTAGTGATTTAAATAAACATGCCTGGATAACTAATACAATATTGAACAGAAAAAGTGATTTAATTTATGCTTAACATTATTTTTAATACGGTTTGAAACTTTAGCTGTCAATTACAATGTATGCTTATTCAACTACATCAACTTTTCCAGTTCATACTTTAATGTAAGGTATACATATGAGTATATTAATTAAATACATCGTAAGCATTAGAAATATAAATCTATTTAAGCTATATTACTGTAGAGATATCCTCTAAATAGATCTCTAATTCATCGGTAAAGTATTTATGTTCAAATTCGTATCTATCTAATTCTCCTTGAATTAGAGGGATGTTGAATTCTAAATTGTAATGTCTACATACGAAGATGATGTTACAAATGTCATCAACTACGGGCATATGCACTTTGAGGGGTTTTCCTGGCATTGGATGGCCTTGTGTTGATTCTTAGTTGAACTCCTGCCCATTCTCAGTAACTAGTAGCTCACGTTTACAAGACACAGGAGGCATGCTGCCACGATAGGGCATCTGTTCCAGTGGGAGAGTTCACTGATAATTCTGTCTCATCATTCAGCTGCTATATTTAACTATGATAACCAACCATACAGAGAGGCAGGTCCATTTTAATATAACAACTCACATACAATCTTTTTAATTCTACTGGCATGTGTACGAAAATTGCATTCCTAGGAGACAATTAGAGCTCAATATGTCAAAGTCAATTTGTCTGAGCTGAGAGGTCTGGGCAGGAGAATCATCTGAGAGTGGCAGTAAAAGGGCCCTGTAAGTCAGCTCTGTTCTTCTTATAACAACAGAGAGGACCAGAATCCCAGTTTTACTCAAATGTCATATATTGAGCGTTAATGATGCATTAGGTACAACACTAACCTTAGAACAAAACTTTGTCTGTGATGAACAAGTTTTCACTCTAACACTTGTGAGTTTATCCAGGAAAATTAGGCAAGATGATGACCAAATGATGACCTCTATAACTCCTCTTTTCCAAAACTCTCCATGTTAATTTCCTCTTAGATACATTTCTAATCCTTCATGAGATTGTATTCATATACATATATGCATATGTTATCCTCTATGTATTACTTACCAAGTCCATATTCTATGTAGAGGCAGAGAATTAACAATCCCTTTTAATCTTTTGTGGAGAATTTGACCATCAGTTAAATACCTCCAGTTACAGTTACCTGGTAGCCTGATGAAAGCTGAAATATCAGCTATGTTACCAGATAATATTATTTATGATACAATGATCAATTTTGATAAATTCCATTTGCTCTGGAGAAACTAAAACTACCTGGTAGGCAGCCACAACTCTGGGCTTGCCTGAATGTGTCAGCTCTTGGAATAGGGCTTGTTTTTTGTGTGGACTTCGCAGTCTATGACTACGGGATCACTTCAAGAGATATTGGCGCCTGTGGGGCCTGAGACTTGTAAGCCAAGGCAACTCTTGGACTTGCCGGATGTAGAATTATCTTCTTCCATCTGAATTGTGCTGCACTGATTTCTAGAAGAATTACCACCAGATGAGGAACGTCTGTTGTTACAATGATGACAAGTTTTTTATCTTTCTAAGTAGACTGATGCCAGACAGCAGTCTTGTGTGTCTTGTGTATCTGAAAGTCTGCACAGCCTAAGTTTAAAACTTAATTCATATTACCTCATTTAATGCTTCCAATAATTCTTTTATGTGGGTACCATTATCATTTCCATTTTACAGGGAAGGAGTCTCTGAAAGGTTAGGGAATGTGTTTAAGATCATATAGGAATGTGTTAAGTAGGGAACTGAAATTTGAACTTGGATTTTCTAAAATCAGAGCCCATTTCCTTAATCACTTTGCCCTACTGCTTCTCACAGTTTAAACTGACTGTAAATCTCAGTTTGTTAGAGCAACTGCTGTAGCTGAGGCCAGTGCCAAGGTTACTGGCACATTGTGAATCCAATAGTTTCACTATTTCACAGCCCCAGGATTCGTACCACCCTAGCACTTTGCAAATGTGCTACTTGCTCTAAGGAGGACTTAGTAATTATGGAAAAGTCAAAACAAATACATTTTCCTGATACATGTTAACAGTTTTTAATACAGGTCCTACATATGAGAAATCAGCAGCATAAACATGAGAACAGTATTAAGTTATACGATTATACAGTTTTTAATATATGTGATGTATATAACATACCTACCTACTTATCTGTCTATCTATAGTTTGTTTTTCCTTTAATTTTCCAATACCATTATTTCAGCAAATGTGAATCAAGTAACTCTACATATTGGGTTTCAGAAGTACAAAGACAAGATTATAGTAATTAAATTGGAAGCATATAATTCTGCTTGGGGAGGCACAGAAGGCTATATGAAGTAGTACATTACTATGAAGTTTTCATATTGAGTGAAGGTAATCAATGGAAATATGAAATAAAAGTCTTTTCTTTGTTTATTGGTGGGTGGGGGAAATATAGATTTTTCATTGGCCTCAGTGTAAGGAGTTTTTGTTGAGCAGTGGAAATAAGAGTGGAACTGAAGCCTAGGTCAGATCAAGGGCAGTTATGTCGATCCAGAGAAGCACCTCCTGTGAGTGAGAGAACCATTCAAAGTTGTGGAGCATAAAGGACATGATATTTGTATTTTATGTAAATTCCAATAGTAGGGTGCAGGACAGAATAACAGGGTATAAGATCAGAAGCAGGCTAACTACGATGATGATGATGATGATTACGACATTAATATTTATAGTAAATATATACTGAGTGCTTGCTGTGTGCCAGACACTGCGCAAACTGAGTGAGGTATGATTATGAACATGAGATTAATCATCATTGAATGTCTAGTGTGAGCCATGTACTGTATTAAGTTTTACTTAGAGTATCTCATGTAATCCTTAAAACTATTCTGTAAGATGGAGATCCATCTTTTTTTTTTTTTTTTTAAGATAAGGAAATGGAATCTAAATGTCTCACTTAAGTCTAGATAAAGTAGCAGAGCTAGGATTCTAACTAGATCTTTCTGCTTATGAGGCTTATCAAAGTGTGAACAAAGGCAATGGCAGTAGAAATTAAAAGGGGTTACAAACTATAAAAAGGGGAGTTAGAAGCTATACAACCTGATGGATAGTTGAAGGGGGTAAAAGAGAGGAAGGAGTCATTAAATAACTTGGAAGTTTCTAGCTTTGGCAATCTGCTGAGCATCACTGCAATTCTTCGAAATGGAGAACATGGAATAAAAAGCAAGTTCCTGGCAGTTGATAATTGAGTTCAACATTATTATCTTGATTTGATATGGACACATCCAGTACATATCCAACACGCAGAAATGTCTGGTAGACAGATCCAGAATTAGGGATCAGGGTTTAGCTGAAAGTTCTGGATGGCGTGTATACTTTTAAAAGTCATGAGCATAACAGAGTTCAAAGCCAAGGCCACAGGCGTAGCTGAGTGCTCACACACTGGGGCTCATTTTAGGCCTGAATAACTCACACATGGCCTTAGAGTGGACTTTGGTAGGTCCATGAACACTGTGATGCATGTTAATTTCATTTTGTAATTGTTAGTCGGAATAAATGGGATCACCAAATCACCCATGCTTACTAAATTATTCA
Organism: Lagenorhynchus albirostris; assembly: GCF_949774975.1. Lineage (NCBI taxonomy): Eukaryota > Metazoa > Chordata > Mammalia > Artiodactyla > Delphinidae > Lagenorhynchus > Lagenorhynchus albirostris. Next base: position 64,393,637 of record NC_083102.1, read on the forward strand.
GCTGCCACCCTCAACCATTTTCTCCTTTATTCTGGCAATGTAAAACGGTGACACTAGAGAGCTCAGGGGAACTATCCATTTTGGTTCATTATGGTTTTCCTGAGAACATGCCCCTTTGGAGGTCAAAGGCATAGGCTACGCTTCTGCAAGGGCAGCCTGGTAGAAGATGTGATGGTCACTGTGACAGTTTCCTTTTCATTTATGTGGTATATTCAGGATAGCCCAGATGGTTAGGACTGATAGAACAAAAGTTTGGCTTTGAGACAAAAGCAGATATTACTTAATCAGCTTGTATCAGACACAGAGGAATCAGACTTAAAAAAAAAAGAAAAAGTGGAGAGCAGGAGCTTCAAGACGGCGGAAAAGTAAGACATAGAGATCACCTTCCTCTCCACAAATACATCAGAAATACATCTACGTGTGGAACAACTCCTACAGAACACCTACTGAACATTGGCAGAAGACCTCAGACCTCCCAAAAGGCAAGAAACTCCCCACGTATCTGGGTAGGGCAAAAGAAAAAACAGAGACAAAAGAATAGGGACGGGACCGGCACCAGTGGGAGGGAGCTGTGAAGGAGGAAAGGTTTCCACACACTAGGAAGCCCCTTTGCGGGAGGAGACTGCAGGTGGCGGAGTGGGGGGAGCTTCAGAGCCACGGAGGAGAGCGCAGCCACCGGGGTGCGGAGGGCAAAGCGAAGAGATTCCCGCACAGAGGATCGGCACACACCAGCCCGAGAGGCTTGTCTGCTCACCTGCCGGGGCGGGCAGGGCTGGGAGTCGAGGCTCGGACTTTGGAGGTCGGATCCCAGGGAGAGGACTGGGGTTGGCTGCGTGAACACAGCCTGAAGGGGTTAGCGGACCCCAGAAACAGGCATGAGACGCTAAGGCTGCTGCTGCCGCCCCCAAGAAGCCTGTGTGCGAGCACAGGTCACCATCCACACCTCCCCTCCCGGGAGCCTGTGCAGCCCGCCACTGCCAGGGTCCCGTGATCCAGGGACAACTTCCCTGGGAGAACACACGGCGTACCTCAGGCTGGTGCAATGTCATGCCAACCTCTGCTGCCACAGGCTCGCCCCGCATCCATACCCCTCCCTCCCCCAGGCCTCAGTGAGCCAGAGCCCCCCAGTCAGCTGCTCCTTTAACCCTGTCCTGTCTGAGCGAACAAAAGACGCCCTCCGGCGACCTACACACAGAGGCAGGGCCAAATCCAAAGCTGAACCCCAGGAGCTGTGCGAACAAAGAAGAGAAAGGGAAGCTTCTCCCAGCAGCCTCAGGAGCAGCAGATGAAATCTCCACAATTAACTTGATGTACCTGCATCTGTGGAATACATGAATAGACAACGAATCATCCCATATTGAGGAGGTGGGCTTTGGGAGCAACAATACATATATATCTTTCCCTTCTTCTCTTTTTGTGAGTGTATGTGTATGCTTCTGTGTGTGATTTTGTCTGTATAGCTTTGCTTTTACCATTTGTCCTAGTGTTCTGTCTGTCTGTTTTTTTCTTTTCTTCTTTTTCTAGTATACTTTTTAGAGCTTGTTATCATTGGTGGATTTGTTTTTCGGTTTGGTTGCTCTCTTCTTTCTTTCATTCTTTTATTACTTAAAATTTTTTTTGATAATTATTTTTTATTTTAATAACTATTTTATCTTTTTCTTTCATTCTTTCTTTTTTTCTCCCTTTTATTCTGCGCCATGTGGATGACAGGCTCTTGATGCTCCAGCCAGGCGTCAGGGCTGTGCCTCTGAGATGGGAGAGCCAGGTGCAGGACATTGGTCCACTAGAGAGCTCTCAGCTCCATGTAATATGAAACGTAATATGAAAATCTCCCAGAGATCTCCATCTCAACGCCAAGACCCAGCTCCACTCAAGAACCAGCAAGCTACAGTGCTGGACACCCTATGCCAAACAACTAGCAAGACAGGAACAAACCCCACCCATTAGCAAAGAGGCTGCCTAAAATCATAATAAGGCCACAGACACCCCAAAACACACCACTAGACATGGACCTGCCCACCAGAAAAACAAGATCCAGCCTCATCCACAAGAACACAGGCACTAGTCCCCTCCACCAGGAAGCCTACACACCCACTGAACCAAACTTAGCCACTGGGGACAGAACCAAAAACAACAGGAACTACGAACCTGCAGCCTGCAAAAAGGAGACCCCAAAAACAGTAAGATAAGAAAAATGAGAAGACAGAAAAACACACAGCAGATGAAGGAGCAAGATAAAAACCCACCAGACCTAACAAATGAAGAGGAAATAGGCAGTCTACCTGAGAAGAATTCAGAATGATAGTGAAGATGATCCAAAATCTTGCAAATAGAATGCAGAAAATACAAGAAATGTTTAATAAGGACCTAGAAGAAATAAAGAGCAAACAAACAATGAGGAACAACACAATAAATGAAATTTAAAATTCTCTAGAAGGGATCAATAGCAGAAGAACTGAGGCAGAAAAACGGATGAGTGACCTGGAAGATAAAATAGTGGAAATAACTACCACAGAGCAGAATAAACAAAAAAGAATGAAAAGAATTGAGGACAGTCTCAGAGACCAAGGCACCAACATTTGAATTACAGGGGTCCCAGAAGAAGAAGAGAAAAAGAAAGGAACTGAGAAAATATTTGAAGAGATTATAGTTGAAAATGTCCCTAATATGGGAAAGAAAATAGTTAATCAAGTCCCAGAAGCACAGAGAGTCCCATACAGGATAAATCCAAGGAGAAACATGCCAAGACACATGTTAATCAAACTATCAAAAATTAAACACAAAGAAAACATATTAAAAGCAGCAAGGGAAAAACAACAAACAACAAACAACACACAAGGGAATCCCCATAAGGTTAACAGCTGATCTTTTAGCAGAAACTCTGCAAGTCAGAAGGGAGTGGCAGGACATATTTAAAGTGATGAAGGAGAAGAACCTACAACCAAGATTACTATACCCAGCAAGGATCTCATTCAGAGTTGATGGAGCATTTAAAACCTTTACAGACAAGCAAAAGCTAAAAGAATTCAGCACCACCAAACCAGCTTTATAACAAATGCTAAAGGAACTTCACTAGGCAGGAAACACAAGAGAAGGAAAAGACCTACAATAACAAACCCAAAACAATTAAGAAAATGGAAATAGGAACATACATAGCGATAATTACCTTAAATGTAAATGGATTAAATGCTCCAACCAAAGACACAGACTGGCTGAATGGATACAAAAACAAGACCCATATATATGCTGTCTACAAGAGACCCACTTCAGACCTAGGGACACATACAGACTGAAAGTGTGTGGATGGAAAAAGATATTCCATGCAAATGGAAATCAAAAGAAAGCTTGAGTAGCAATTCTCATATCAGAGAAAATAGACTTTAAAATAAAGACTGTTACAACAGACAAAAAAGGACACTACATAATGATCAAGGGATCAATCCAAGAAGAAGAGATAACAGTTGTAAATATTTATGCACCAACATAGGAGCACCTCAATACATAAGGCAAATACTAACAGCCCAAAAAGGGGAACTCGACAGTAACACAATCATAGTGGGGGACTTTCACACCCAACTTTCACCAATGGACAGATCATCCAAAATGAAAATAATTAAGGAAACACAAGCTTTATATGATACATTAAACAAGATAGACTTAATTGATATTTATAGGAGATTCCATCCAAAAACAACAGAATACACTTTCTTCTCAAGTGCTCATGACACATTCTCCAGGATAGATCATATCTTGGGTCACAAATCAAACCTTGGTAAATTTAAGAAAACTAAAATCGTATCAAGTATCTTATCCAACCACAACGCTATGAGACTAGATATCAATTACAGGAAAATACCTGTAAAAAATACAAACACATGGAGGCTAAACAATACACTGCTTAATAACGAAGCGATCACTGAAGAAATCAAAGAGGAAATAAAAAAATACCTAGAAACAAATGACAATGAAAATATGACGACCCAAAACCTATGGGATGCAGCAAAATCAGCTCTAAGAGGGAATTTCATAGCAATACAATCCTACCTTAAGAGACAAGAAACATCTCAAATAAACAACCTAACCTTACACCTAAAGCAATAGAGAAAGAAGAACAAAAAACCCCCAAAGTTAGGAGAAGGAAAGAAATCATAAAGATCAGATCAGAAATAAATGAAAAAGAGATGAAGGAAATGATAGCAAAGATCAATAAAACTAAAAGCTGGTTCTTTGAAAAGATAAACAAAATTGATAAACCATTAGCCAGACTCATCAAGAAAAAAATGGAGGAAAAAAAGGGAGAAAACTCAAATCAATAGAATTAGAAATGAAAAAGGAGAAGTAACAACAGACACTGCAGAAATACAAAAGATCATGAGAGATTACTACAAGCAACTCTATGCCAATAAAATGGACAACCTGGAAGAAATGGACAAATTCTTAGAAATGCACAACCTTCCGAGACTGAATCAGGAAGAAATAGAAAATATGAACAGACTAATCACAAGCACTGAAATTGAAACTGTGATTAAAAATCTTCCAACAAACAAAAGCTCAGGACCAGATGGCTTCACAGGCGAATTCTATCAAACATTTAGAGAAGAACTAACACCTATCCTTCTCAAACTCTTTCAAAATATAGCAGAAGGAAGAACACTCCCAATCTCATTCTATGATGCCACCATCACCCTGATACCAAAACCAGACAAAGATGTCACAAAGAAAGAAAACTATAGGCCAATATCACTGATGAACATAGATGCAAAAATCCTCAACAAAATACTAGCAAATAGAATCCAACAGCACATTAAAAGGATCATACACCATGATCAAGTGGGGTTTATCCCAGGAATGCAATGATTCTTCAATATACGCAAATCAATCAATGTCATTAACCATATTAACAAACCAAAGGAGAAAAACCATAGGATCATCTCAATAGATGCAGAGAAAGCTTCTGACAAAATTCAACACCCATTTATGATAAAAACCCTCCAGAAAGCAGGAATAGAGGGAACTTTCCTCAACATAATAAGGGCCATATATGACAAATCCACAGCCAACATTGTCCTCAATGGTGAAAAACTGAAACCATTTCCACTAAGATCAGGAAAAAGACAAGGTTGCCCACTCTCACCACTATTATTCAACATAGTTTTGGAAGTTTTAGCCACAGCAATCAGAGAAGAAAAAGAAATAAAAGGAATCCAAATCAGAAAAGAAGAAGTAAAGCTGTCACTGTTTGCAGATGACATGATGCTATACATAGAGAATCCTACAGATGCCACCAGAAAACTACTAGAGCTAATCAATGAATTTGGTGAAGTTGCAGGATACAAAATTAATGCACAGAAATCTCTTGCATTCCTATACATTAATGATGAAAAATCTGAAAGTGAAATTAAGAAAACACTCTCAGTTACCACTGCAACAAAAAGAATAAAACACCTAGGAATAAACCTACCTAAGGAGAAAAAAGAACTCTATGCAGAAAATTATAAGACACTGATGAAAGAAATTAAAGATGATACAAATAGATGGAGAGATATACCATGTTCTTGGATTGGAAGAATCAACATTGAGAAAATCACAGTATTACCCAAAGCAATCTACAGATTCAATGCAAGCCCTATCAAACCACCACTGGCATTTTTCACAGAAGTAGAACAAAAATTTTCACAATTTGTATGGAAACACAAAAGACCCCGAATAGTCAAAGCAATCTTGAGAAAGAAAAACGGAGCTGGAGGAATCAGGCTCCCTGACTTCAGACTATACTACAAAGCTACAGTAATCAAGACAGTATAGTACTGGCACAAAAACAGAAATATAGATCAATGGAACAGGATGGAAAGCCCAGAGATAAACCCATGCTCATATGGTCACCTTATCTTTGATAAAGGAGGCAAGAACATACAATGGAAAAAAGACAGCCTCTTCAATAAGTGGTGCTGGGAAAACTGGACAGCTACATGTAAAAGAATGAAATTAGAACACTCCTTAACACCATACACAAAAATAAACTCAAAATGCATTAAAGACCTAAATGTAAGGCCAGACACTATCAAACTCTCAGAGGAAAACACAGGCAGAACACTCTGTGACATAAATCACAGCAACCTCCCAGAGAAATGGAAAAAAAACCCCAAAAATAAACAAATGGGACCTAATGAAACGTAAAAGTTTTTGCACAGCAAAGGAAACCGTAAACAAGACGAAAAGACAGAATGGGAGAAAATATTTGCAAATGAAGCAACTGACAAAGGATTAATCTCCAAAATTTACAAGGAGCTCATGTAGCTCAGCATCAGAAAAACAAACAACCCATCCAAAAATGGGCAGAAGACCTAAATAGACATTTCTCCAAAGAAGATATAGAGGATATACAGGTTGCCAACAAACACATGAAAGAATGCTCAACATCATTAATCATTAGAGAAATGTAAATCAAAACTACAATCAGATATCATCTCACACTGGTCAGAATGGCCATCATCAAAAAATCTACAGACAATAAATGCTGGACAGGGTGTGGAGAAAAGGGAACCTCTTGCACTGTTGGTGGGAATGTAAATTGATATAGCCACTATTGAGAATAGTATGGAGGTTACTTAAAAAACTGAAAATAGAACTACCATATGACCCAGCAATCCCACTACTGGGCATATACCCTTAGAAAACCATAATTCAAAAAGAGTCATGTACCACAATGTTCACTGCAGCTCTATTTACAATAGACAGGACATGGAAGCAACCTAAGTGTCCATCAACAGATGATTGGATAAAGAAGATGTGGCACATACATACAATGGAATATTACTCAGTCATAAAAAGAAACGACATTGAGTTATTTGTAGTTAGGTGGATGGATCTAGAGCCTGTCATACAGGGTGAAGTGAGTCAGAAAGAGAAAAACAAATACTGTATGGTAACACATATATATGGAATCTAAAAAAAAAAAAAATGGTCATGAAGTACCTAGGGGCAAGATGGGAATAAAGATGCAGACCTACTAGAGAATGGACTTGATGACACAGGGAGGGGGAAGGGTAAGCTGGGACAAAGTGAGAGAGTGGCATGGACATATATACACTACCAAACGTAATATAGATAGCTAGTGGGAAGCAGCCGCATAGCACAGGGAGATCAGCTCGGTGCTTTGTGACCACCTAGAGTGGTGGGATAGGGAGGGTGGGAGGGAGGGAGACCCAAGAGGGAAGAGATATGGGGACTGTGTATATGTATAACTGATTCACTTTGTTATAAAGCAGAAACTAACACACCATTATAAAGCAATTATACTCCAATAACGATGCTAAAAATAAATAAATAAATAAATAAGTAAAGGAAAGAAAAAAACAAATGGAGAGCAAACTTTAGTATTTGTCTTTAAAGAGACTTCATTTTAAAAGTTGATAGAGCACAAACTTTTGACAGTTACTTTTAAACTCTGATTATCCAATATATTTAACATTTTTTATTTTAGGGCAAGGTTAAAACTGATAAACTATAGATTACATTTTGTTTCTTTTTTGATAATTTAAGTTATACTACACAAAAATCAAGTGCTGTTTCAAATCTTTTTTCCTAAAATTACTTCTGTAGTCCATTTAATAATCATAACACCTGACAAAATATACCTTCCTTCTGAAGGTAGCCTAATTAACCTCCCAAAATACCATTATCATTTTTAGCTTCTTAAATAGAAACTTTCCAGGACTCTCATTTCCTTAAGATCAAATCCAAACTTTCCTTTCTGGTAATTGAAGCTCTCTATAATCTGTCACTGCTTCCACGGCCCTCTCTCTGGTCGTCACTCAGCCAAAATTAATTTTCAGTCTTCCTCCCCAGTAGCCTGCAATTCTGCACAGTCTCCTTACTGTCTCCAGATAACAGTGGCCTGCTTCTATCTACCCACTTTTGTCTACACTATTTGCCATGTGGAATCCCATCTCCCGTCTCTCTTCTGTTTCTCTGTGAAGCAAACTCGCTCAGGACCTAGGTGGTATGGTTGAAGCTCAGGAAAACTCTCAAAATGTGGCCTGAACCATCCCTCCCCAAATAGCACCATCTGACAATTCTTGCTTCTCACGGAAAGCAGATGAAATAGTAGACTGAAAATACAATGTCATAAGTTATTGGCAAGAAATGTGTGTCCCTAGTGTTATGGACATATATACACTACCAAATGTAAAATAGCTAGCTAGTGGGAAGCAGCCGCATAGCACAGGGAGATCAGCTCGGTGTTCTGTGACCACCCAGAGGGGTGGGATAGGGAGGGTGGGAGGGAGACACAAGAGGGAGCAGATACGGCGATATATGTGTATGTATAGCTGATTCACTTTGTTATAAAGCAAAAAGTAACACACCATTGTACAGCAATTATACTCCAAAAAAGATGTTAAAAAAAAATGTGTATCCCTTACAAATAGGTAGGCTGAATATATGCATTGAGGTGGCCCAAAAGTGACATCTGTAAATCCCCCATTTGAAGTCTCTGCTTAGAACCAACTTGTTTAATCCCTTCTTTCTTGTATCTCCTCTTTACTGATAGAGAGATAGATAGATATCGATATATGAAAAAAAAACCTTTCTCTCTTTTTGTTCTAATAAGGCAAAAGAGAAAAAAGAAGTCATAGTAGTTATGCTTGGAAATCACCACAGGCCCACTGTTTCTAATCCAGGGAAAGTAATAAAAAGGATCAGAATAGTTTCTCATCATCTTGCTGAAGCCTAACATCTGTAGTCAGGAGCTCTGGAGGTGGAAGTTATTCCTGAAGGCTTAGTCTGACCTAGAATTTTACTACTAAAAGTTTGGTCTGTGGACCAACGCCATGGCAATTAACTGGGAGCCTGTTAGACGTGCAGAGTCTCAGACCCCCAGGTTACACTACTGAGTCAGAATCTGTATTTTAACTACATTCTCAGGTGATCCATAAGCACACTGAAATTTGAGACCACTCGTGGAGCGCTAACTCCCTCGACTACTCAAAAGATAGAAGCCATCCACTATTTACAGTTGGCTAATCAATCTTTAACAGTATAGCCTTTCTTCCTGCAGAAGACAGAAACTGAGTAGATCACACAAAATGTGATTTATTACCAGATATTAGGTGGCTTATAAAATAACTGGATAGGCTGAAGAAGAAGGCTTCTAAGGACAACTGCAGCCCTCAGAATCACACAGCCATTTCTCTGACCCATACAGCTGCTTTTGCGGCTGCAGGAAGCCACACTTCCGGCACAAACTTCCCTGTGAAATGGGTGCTTTTCTCTCTTCCTCCTGACCTGAGCTCAGAATCTACACCCAGCTCTAGCACACTGTTGGAATCCAAATCACATCCAGAAACCTGGCTGCAAGCGACTTTGGGAAGTATGGTTTAGTTTTCTGCCTTTATAGTATGGGAAAACCCCACTAGAGCAGCAGTAGTCAAAATGTGGTCCATGGAGGAGGGCAACTGATTGTTAGGGGTATGCAATGAGCTAAGCACGGGAATTGAAACTAAGTACTGAGGCACTGTTACAGCAAGTTGAAGTTTGCAGCACCTAAGCACATGATCAGTAGATGCAATCCTGTGAACAGGGCACAGGCCAGTTTTGTTAATGATGAATTCCATGGTGAGAGGCATACAGTGTGAGCTACATGCTAGACTATGTAGGACCGTGTTACTGGATCAGTAGGAAATCGAACAAAAACGAAATTGAAAACCAGCAAGCAAAATCTGATCCTTCCCTGTAGATAGCCTGAGAAGCACTACTCTGCCACCAGAGTGGCATGATTGATGGGCCAGCCAATATGTGGTAACCCTCAATCCCAGCTCAATGCCTAACTCGTTCATGAGGCCTATGGACTGTAATGAGCTCATATGACTTTTCAGAAATATAAGTCATTGTGGCACTTACAACATTTATAAACAAGATCCATAGCAATATATCTTTCTTAGTTCCTTTAGAATTGGCCTACAATAGCACTTATAATATTCTTATTGAATGAAAGGACATGTTTTCTTCCTGTAAAGATGCAAATGAATTCAATAACACTATTCATGTTACAGGAGGATTTTCTACACAAAGGATAATATCTGAAATCTTTTCATAATATTAACAAACACCCCCAAGTTTTGTAATAAGAACGAATGTAATATCGTGTTCAGAGTAGATTAAAATATTAATTTTGTTGGTATAAAGCAAAATATATTTGTAGGCTTGTATACTCTGTTAGGGCAGCATGGTCATGTATTTAATTTGATTACATAATTTGTTCCAAGAATGAAAGTGGTTGTCCCTATCCTGGCCTGCACAATATGAAGCTATGAACAATGTTCACAGCAGCACTATTTACAATAGCCAAGACATGGAAGGGATCTAAGTGTCCACTGACAGATGAACGGATAAAGAAGATGTGGTGTCTATACACAATGGAATGTTACTCAGCCATAAAAAAGTGAAATGATGCCACTTGCAGCAACATGGATGGACGTAGAGATTATCATACTAGGTGAAGTAATCAGACACAAGAAAGACAAATATCATATGATATCATTTATATGAAAAATTAAAAAAAATTGATACAAATGAACTTGTTTACAAAACAGAAATAGACCCACAGACATAGAAAATAAACTTATGGTTACCAAAAGGGGTAGTGGGCAGTGGCGTGAGAGAGAAACTAGGAGTTTGGGATTAACATATACACATTACTGTATATAAAATAAACAATAAGGTCCTGCTATATAGCAGAGGGAACTATATTCAATATCTTGTAATAACCTATAATGGAAAGGAGTCTGATAAAGAATATATATATATATATATATATATATATAAAAACCAAATCACTTTGCTGTACACCTGAAACTAACACATTGTAAATTAACTATACTTCAATTAAAAATATGGTAAAGAAAATATAAGGGTATGAAACTTAAACCATATACAGAGTATTAGTGTAACTCTACTGACTATTTGAGAAAAAAATGACATGCTTTTTGAGGCAGATGCATTTTTCACATTTACAAGATAGCCATCAGCCAACCGACAGTCATGTCTGTAAGTCCCATTTCTTATGTTTACATACAAACGATTTAATTTTAAAATTATATTCAGAGGTTAATATAAGAATATTCAAATGTGTATTTATTTTTCCTCCCGATCTACTGTTTGCTTTTCCAATGGAAAAAAATGAATGGACCAAGAGGATTGCTCAGTTGTCTGAGTCCCCAGTTTGTAACAAGATAGAAATTGATGAATGCTGTACTCATAGTCAAGAGACTCAAGTCATTTCTAAACTGCCACTCTTGAGATGCATGACTCTGATCAGGTAGCAATTCTTCTACCATGTAGCTTTTCCATACGATGAAATTACATTTTCCTAAAAGACCTCTAAAGTCCCTTTCTTCAGTAAAATTGAACTCTTAAGTCTTCATAATCTAACCAATCTAAATTCTTATTGGTTTGTGTTTTCAGATTGAATCTTTAAAAAAATACTTTTCCCACCTCTAACTACATTCAAATTGTATTCCTTTTTTTTTCCCACAATTATATATTGTAAGGACATTTATCACATTTGTAGTTACAAACGTATGGAAGCAACATAAACGGCTATAAATAATGGAAAGTTTAAATAAATAAATTATGGTGTGTACATAACACAGAATACTATGCAAGATCCTATCTATAAGATTGTCTTATTTCTGTCTTGAATTTTTCAGAACTGGGAACTGGCAAAAATTAGTGAAAAATCATAGCACACATACATATTCACAAAATATTTCTTAATTACGCTCTAAAAATGGTCTTCAAACCATTTATTTTAAATGTTACAAACAATTAATTGGAAATTGAGAGTCCAGATGTTTTAAAAATACTTTTCCCACCTTTAGCTATGTTCAAAAGGCATGCCTTTTCTAAGCACAGACTTCAATTTCCTCTAATTTTGCACTTTTTTATCCATTTGAATGAACAGTTTACACATTTTCCAAGCTAATTTCATTTCTAAGTGTGCCCTTTCCTTCACAGAATTCGGCAAGTTAGAAGCAATAATTCTTATGGAAGCAAAACGCATGCACAGTCAAATTACTTTCCTTACAAAGGCAGAGGTCTTTCTGCTCGCTTTGATATTTGAAAACCTTTTGTTGAGCTGCTGGGAACACTGCCAAATGGCGTCACCTGCCAGCTGGAGGGATCATATGCTCCCTATTAAAGCTGAGGGCCAGGCTGCTGGTCAGCAGCTGAATGTGAGGCTATCACCGCTGCAAGTATTTGGTAATGGGGTAAACTGCTATAGCAGTGAGGCCTCCCTGGAAGGGCCAGTGCGCACATTTTCTATCCTTTCGCACAGTGAATGCGTGCATGCAGCTGCTTCCTTATCACCCATACTATTCCAGCCGGCAAACCGCAGTGAACATTCGTGGCACAATCCCAAAGCCACCCCAAGTGAAAACTCCAGATAGCTTTATGAGACAGGGTGAGAACAACCTAACAGACTTCTAAAATGGTGTCACACGGCAATGATTGATTTGGGCAGTTCTTTTCATTAAAGGCATTCTTCAGCATTAAGGAATTTTTGTCTCTGTTTTCAAGCTCAAACTAAAGAAAAAGAGAATGGAAACATAGCCACAAGGATATTTTGGCATTATTTTGGATTCTGCACCCAATTTCGGATGTGTGTGTGTGGCGGGGGAGGGCGTGTGCAGCATCAACGAGCAATTCTTGGACACCAGCTGGGTGTCCGAGGATTCAGCTTAATTCTGACGCTATCTACCCAGAGATAGCGTCAGATTCCTAAGGCTAAGGGTTCAGTCCTACAAGACTGTCCCCATCCTCTCACTTCAGATGCCAGTCACAAATCCAGGTTGTTTCCTGTACTTCTGATGGACTGGCTGTAAACCACAGGTTCCCAAGAACCCCCTCCTCAGGTCTGATTAATTTGCTAGAGGGGCTCACAGAACGCAGAGTAAAAACATTTTACTCACCAGATGAGCCATTTATTATAGAAGGATATAACTCAGGACAAGCCGGACAGAAGACATGCATAGGGAAAGGTATGGGGGAGGGTGTGGAGTTCCATGCCCTTACCAGGCAGGTCACTCCAATCTGTACCTCCACTTGTTCACCAACCCAGAAACACTCCAAACCCGGTCCCTTTGGGTTTTTATGGAGGCATGATTGGTTAAATCATTGGCCATTGGCAACTGGTTCAACCTCCAGCCCTTCTCCTCTTCTGGGAGGCAGCGGGGTGGGATTGGAAGTTCCAAACCTTTAATCACAGGTTGCCTTCACTGACAGCCCCTAGCCTTAGGTGCTTTCCAAAAGTCATCTATTAACAAAGACACCTTTATCACTCTCTACACTGAGGAAATTCCAAGGGTTTGAGAGCTGTGAGCCAGAAACCGTGGATGAACCAAATATACATGAGAAATAAGTTCTGGTCATCTGAATAAACAAATATATTTTTTTCTTATAAATCAGAATAACATGTATCAATTATTTAGAAGGAAAATTACTAAGTATCAATTCAAACAGTGAGTAACTGTCATAATTTTATGATTAACGAAAGGGAGAGAGAATTAGTCTAATATATCCCAGTTAAGGGATAAAAGTTAAAGGCAAGAAAGCTTTGGGGCAGTGATAATGATCGTAAATTCTTTTCTATATAGACACTGGATTCCATCAACATTCACCTGACCTGGCTAACTCCCCACTGCGTGGACAATCTGAAGGTCCCAGTGATTACTCTGTTGAAATTAGTATAGAACCTAACCATAAAATCTAATTCATAATTCATAAAACTGTAAGAAAAACAGAATGCAGTTTTTCTAAAAATACCACTTTTCCTGCTTTTGATCACCGTTTCTAGGATATTTCTCTGGCCTTCTTCTCTTTTCTCTGAACTTTCACTCTCTTAGATGAACACCCATAACCATGCTCAACTAGAATAACTATGGACATATTTCTATTTACCTCAAATAGAACGGCTCTCAAACCGAATTCAACATCTTCCCCTCAAACTGACATGCTGCATGTCTTTCCCAAACCTCCTGATTCTTCACTGTCAACTCTGCCTTACGCTAATGAGCAAAAAGCTATCACAAATCGTTATATGGGACATCTTTTCAGATCATCCTCTGATCTCCATTTCCACTCTTATCGTACTGAGCCAAGTATTCCCTGTCCTGTGTCGGGTAAAAGGATAAACCGCCATTTTTCTTTAATCTGCCCCTGCATACAACGTCCCACAATGCCCTGTCATAATGACCTGACAACTTTATATTTATCCAATTTATCATCTTCTCAAGAACCCACAGTGGCTGGCTTAGAGTCCACTCGATCCAGCTGGAGCCATTTCTCCTGACTTTTCAAGGTTTTCACATGATCCCTGTCATTTTCTCACGGATGTGGAGACACAGCACACTGACTGCATTCTTCCACTTCTTTCTGGCTCCTAGTTCTCTGTGGCTATTTTAATTTTTCAAACACCTACTCAAGCCCATGATATTTTTATTCAGTACTGAATTTAAAAGGCGGAAATTTAAAATATTAATTTAGATTAACAAATGACATACTCAGAATTGAGGAGACTTACTTGAGTAGTAATCCCTGGGACAAAGTAGCAGAGCCGGTCTCTAAGAATAGTGAATCATCAGGATTGACAAAGAGAAATGAACTGGTTCAGAGCAGGTAAAATTTACATGAAGGGAGAAATTCTGCTTCACACAGGGAAGGATTCCTAAATATTACTGCTGCTCAACTCGTAAAGAGCTACCTAGAAGGAGACGAGGTCTGGAAGAGCTGAGGCGGGCTCTAGGTGAACACCCATCAGGATAGCGTGGTGTGGCCTTAGGAAGGGAGGCTAAAAGGACTTTAGTGAGAGGGACTCCTGGATTCTCACCCCCAGTTCATGCAGAGAAGCTTATTTATGTTTTTTGTTTTTTTGTTTTTTTTTTTTAATACTGAAGGCTAAAGTTTAATTTTGTTTAATTAAATGTTCTGGTGCCATTTTTTGTCTTTTTAATGAGTGGCAGAAAAGAAGAGAATTGGCCTGGGGAGAATGAAAGGCCTGCACTCTTGTATTTTCTTTGCAACATGGTCTTCAGAAAATCACTGATCTTTTCTGAGTCTCTAAATTAGGGACAGCAGCATTTGGCTTTTCTATTTTATAACATAGTTGTGAGAATCATGTGAGTAAACTACTTGAAAATGGTGAATTCTTACAAATGTTAGATATGAAGATGATGGCAAAGATGAGATGGATAAACATAAATATTTGAATCAAACTTTCAGTATTAACTTTCTTCTCTGGAAGTTACATAAACTTTCACTTAACCTAAAACTGTTATCTCCTCTGACACAGAAAGAGACATTTGATTATTTACTGTCTCTTGTTCACCTCTAATTTCTGCACGTGTGATACTATTTTCTCCCCTATTGGACTTTATTCTTCCTCAAATATTGTAGCCTTATTTATTCATTTGATTATTTTGCCTCGATACTCAGGATTGAGGCAAAAACCCAGTATTGAGGCAAATACTGAGTATATCTACTCAGTATATAACATAGACTCAATTTATAAACTACATGATGGAAACAACCAAACAAGAAAAAAAATCATTGTCAATGCAGCAGGTGAAGGTAGTAAAGGGTACTTTATACGTGTTAAAACTGGAGACGAGACTTTAAATTGGAAGATACAAAGGCTTCTTGAGAAATGGTACTTTAAAATCTCCCACCCACTACTCAAAAACTCTTTAATAAATTCTTGAAATATGGAGTATGTAGGATGAAGAACACAGTTTGCTTAGTTCTTTCTACACTGAGAAAAATGGGAAAGCTAAATCTTTTAAAAGAAGATAATTCTATTTGCCTTTCCATAATGCATTCTTCAAAAGGCTCAGGAAGAAACCAAGACATTCAGAAATAGGACTTAATAATCAACATCTTTAGGTATATTGCAATAAACAGGAAAAATGAAAAGTCATTATAACTATATGGAACTCCTGCTAGTATATTTGTTCAACTTAATGGAAAAGTACCTATTATTAGCTATATTTTTATCTCATCATTTTTTCGCTATGTTCCAATATATGTATCTCGTAATCTCAAAATTATTTCTCTGTAATGGTAGAAAGTTCTTTTGTTGAATTACAGAGTTTACGTGGAAGAGAATGCTTAAGGGAGATTAATAAAAAGGAGAGGGTAGTTCTCTGTTTAAATACCTATTTGACATGTTATAAGACATAGAGGGTTTTGAGTTATAAATGGAAGTCTGATCTGGACAATAATAACCACAGATGTGAAAGAACCTCATCTTTCAACCTGACTTGTACATATTTGTCAAAACTATGAGAACTTGGAAAGATATTTTTTCAGTTAAAATACAGTTTTCTTTTATTGCAAGTCTATTTCAAGTGTTAGGGAAGATCTATCTAAATCAACATTTAATGAGCAATAAAAGAAATGAATCCAATTTTTATTTTAGTGGATGAAGGTAATGTATTAAATATATGCAGAGGGCACTTTTAAATATATAGATTTTAATGTTAGGAGGAAGAACTGACTACAATATGTTATTTTATCATACTACATATCCTATGATAACTGATTACTAAGGCTATTCTTCATAGTATATTAATTCTAACATTAATGGATAGCAGTGTACTCAGGCAGGAGACCTATTACTTTTCAGAACAGTTACTGTACATTAAATGTTTACACAGTAATAAATATTAATGATCAATTTCATTGATATTAATAATAACCATATCATTGATTTAATGGTTTGCTAGGCATTAAATCTCCTTATTTATTCAGAAAAGCTACTATACACTGTATTTTTAATCATATGTAATACACTGATAGATTTAATAATAGTGTAACATTATTTACTGGGCTTTACACTTCCTGAATCGAAGCAATACATGAAACACAGCAAATGAATGAAAGCAATGAAATGATCACAATGGAATCCACTGGTCTTAACATGTACTCTCATCATCCAGAAGTAACTGGCCCTATGGAAAGATAGAATAGTCAAAAGATATTTCGGTTAAGGTCCCATCTGAGAAAAAATAGCTGGTGAAGTTGGGATATTTTACCTGAACCAGCAGCAAATATACAGTGCTATTTTTTTCAGAGGCAATATACATATTTCTGGGAACCAAAGGGTAGAATAAGTTACATCTAATGATCCACTTGAAAAAATTTTGGTTTGCAGGACTTTGGACATCCTGCTGTGGAGGTTTTAGCTGCCAAATGATGAATGCTTCCACTAGGAGATTATGTCTGGTGATTTGGAAGCTGATGCAAACAACAGGCTGTTTTTGGTTCTTCATGCCACTAAATCAAGCAGCAAAAAAAGGAGGAGTTTCTTAGTTGGTGTGGTGATTCGTCCTGTAATCATTACAGGCAAGTGGAGGTGCTGCTTCACAATGGGGGTGCCTCCTGGTACTGCCATGTTTAGTGTTATGAAGGCAGATCTACCAATCTCAAACCAACAGGGAATGCAAGGTTTGGGTCATTCCACTAGATAAAGGATCCTGAACAGCTGCAATTCTAGGTGAAGGTGAAAGGAAAACTGAATACACACTGAAAGAACTAAGTTACATATCACAGCTATACTCTTGTAACAATTACAGAAACTAGTATTGGGCTAACTTTTCTTTCTTATTCTATTACGTATATATGTTTTCATTTATATTAATCATATTCATTTTTTCTCCCTATTGTCCTTTCTATTTTATATAGGGCATGCTGGTGGTGGATAATATCATGATACAGATTTATCTAAATTCTGACTGTAGTTGGTTTAGAGAAATAAATATCATCAAGGGATGGAATTTAGCGAATATTTAGAATCTGGAGAGAAGGTGAACACATTTTCCTCTGTAAAAGGGCTAGTTCAATTTCAACAGCATGTTGCTGTTACTACTGATATTTGAAATATTAGAATGGAATCAAAGTATTATAAATATTGAGCATCCAAAAAAGGGGATGACCCACCAAGGCAAATAGCACAGACTATCTTACTTCACTCTACTCCAGCATCCTTGGAGCGTGTCTTCGTGTACATCAGAGACTGGAAGGATGAAGACCAGGTATCCTGGCTCCCTTGAAGCTTGGGTTACACATGTGGCCTAGATAAGTAAATGCAACTGTATGCAACTTGGAAAGGATATGAACACTACTTCAGGCAACGTAAGGAATGAGATCATCCTGAGAAGAAGGCAAGCAGTCACAAATGTCTGGCTACTCTTCACCAGCTAGTGTGCAGCTTCTGGCTTTAGGGGTGCTGAATAGGGAGTAGTGAGTAAGACGCGGGACCTCTGCTGGCGCTCTCCCCTGGTGGGACTGGGTAATTCTCCCAGCTGTACTTTTTCTGGCCATGTGGCTTCAAAGCTTGTTTCCCTGGCTCTCTCTGGAATTCTGCACTCTGTGCATTGCCAATAATAAACTCCTTTCTGCTTTTAAACGAGCAGTTATGGAGTCTCTTATTTGCAGATAAGACAACTGACCAGTATACTAGTTTTCTAATAAACTCACTTAAGTCTGTAATTACTGTTTTGGCCAAATACCAAATTATGTATTTTCATTTATAATGTACTCAATTTCTATTATTTATAAGTAGCTTTCAATTTTTTAGCTTCATCCCCTCTTTAGCTGGAGAGTATGTATTTTTCTTCCGGCTATCTTTCAGTTGCCAGTTTCTAAATGTAATGTGCAATTATGGTAAATGTAGTCTGTCTGAAATAAGCAGAAGAGCACTGATTTAATCCAGATTTGTCTGGTCTCACACAGTGTATTTTATCCACCACATTATATAATTTTGACCTCTGTGATTTCCTCCATTATTTTAATTACTTTAATGGAGGAAACCATCCACAAATTAGATAATATTTATTTGTTTTCTTCTCTTTTCCTCCATTATTCAACATTTTAAAAATATCTCACTAGTATTCATTTTATTGTACTGTGTACAGTAAGGTTTTAAATTTTTTTTTAAAAATGATTTTCTGTTGCTAAATTCTTATACATTACTAGTGTCACAGTACTGTTTATTGAATAAATTTTCCTTACTCCACTGATTTGTGATACTTTCTTTGTTATATACAAAAATTTTAAATAGATAAAATTTTTTCAGGTTATATTCCATTATAGGTTATTACAAGATATTGAACATAATTCCCTGTGCTACACAGTAAATCTAGGAAAAATCTTTTAACACTCCACTTTTTTTTTAACATCTTTATTGGAGTATAATTGCTTTACAATGGTGTGTTAGTTTCTGCTTTATAACAAAGTGAATCAGTTATACATATACACATGTTCCCATTTCTCTTCCCTCCTGCATCTCCCTCCCTCCCACCCTCCCTATCCCACCCCTCTAGGTGGTCACAAACCACCTAGCTGATCTCCCTGTGCTAACGCAGCTGCTTCCTACTAGCTATCCACTTTACGTTGGTAGTGTATATATGTCCATGCCACTCTCTCACCTCGTCACAGCCTACCCCTGCCCCTCCCCTAATACTCCACTTTTTATATGTATCTCTGCACCAGTATAAGCAGATTTTCAACATTATTACTAGTCTCCATAACTTTTGACACATTTGCCACTCCCACCTTCATGAAGTTGTCCCACTTCTCAATTTCTCCACTTTTAAAAGGAAAATGCATCATCACAAAACACACCTAGAATTACTTGACTGGTGTTCTGATTTCATCTCTTTCTTCCCACGAAGTTGGACATATAAATTTTATAATTTTATAAGTTTTATTATAAGTCCAGAGGATGTATATGGGAACACCAGTAACAGATTAAAGCACGTGTCCTGTAAACACAATATGGTCTGACAATTTTGATCCAAGGCTAACCTAGAGAGGCAGAAATAAATTTTTGGAGAGCATTGCCTTATCTCATCCAAGTATGATCTTTAAAAAGCAGAGCCAAAGTTGAAATTCAGTCTTTTCTCAATTTCTCTCACACATTAAAAGGAGTCTATAAAATGTGTTTCCCAGCAGCCGTGATTAAATTGCTGGTTTTGTCTTATTCACTTAAATCTCAGGAAGTGGCTCACTGTTAAATTATTTCAACTCTTCCCTCTTGGTTCCAAAGGCTCTATCATTCTCACTTGGGCCATTCCCTCCTTAGCTCTCCCCAAGGTTTCACCGTAGCCCACAGTGCCCTGAAAAGTCTAGTTCTTCTTTTGCTCTAATTGCTTTTTTCAAGATAATACAACCCTGCAACTTCTTTCTTTTTTATCCTAAGAGAAAATAGGCAAAGGGGAAAATATTAAATAGTAAAATGAGCAGAAGGTTGTGAATTCTCACAGATTGATTTTTATTCTCTGACGCCATCATTCATTTAAATGTTTTTTTCGTTTTTTTGTTTTGTTTTGTTTGGTTTTTGCGGTACGCGGGCCTCTCACTGTTGTGGCCTCTCCCGTTGCGGAGCACAGGCTCCGGACGCGCAGGCTCAGCGGCCATGGCTCACGGGCCCAGCCGCTCCGCGGCATGTGGGATCCTCCCAGACCGGGGCACGAACCCGCGTCCCCTGCATCGGCAGGCGGACTCTCAACCACTGCGCCACCAGGGAAGCCCCATTTAAATGTTTTTATTTTTTATTCCCACAACAAGAAAAATGTGATTTAATTCTACAAATTTACAAGCCAAGATAAAATAAAAAGAAAACGTGGAAAACCCCATGAGAATAGCAGTCCGACTAGACTTGAGGTCGCGTCCACGACAGCCCCGTGGCCAGGCCCTGACCGGGATCTGGACCCAGACGCCGCCTCCAGCATCTGCCGCCGTCCCAGCTGGGCCTCGGTGGGCGGCGCTCCACAGAGTGGGTCCAGGGTCGGCTCTGAGCCTCAGAACTAGAGGCTGAAGTCTGGGCCCGGGACCCCGGCCCCCTGGTTCGTGGTCACGAGGTGGAAGCCCGCCTCCTTCAGGTTGTCCTCACCCAGCTGGCAGTAGCCCAGCCTTCCCACTGGGGGCTGGTGCCCTGCTTCACACTTTGCTGTTCCCTCTTGGCGGGCCACGTGGGGAACATGGAGGGGTCTATGGGAAGGGGGGGTCTTGCGGAAATACTCATGCTTGAGGCCGTCCTTTGCGTTGACCCGCCGTCCAGGGAAGCAGGTCAGAAACTTTTTCAAGAGGTCGAAGCCTTGGTCTGAAAGCAGAGCCCCGAAGCGCTTGCGAAGGTTGTTATACGAGTACTCGGTGAAGGTCGTCTACTTGACGTTGGGGATGTCTTTGTAGCGGGCAAGATTTTCTCATTGGGCGTCCCCAGATCGTTGAACACTTTGTTGATCTGATCGATTTCTGACTTCCCAGGGAACAGCGGCTTCTGAGTCAGCAGCTCCCCAAAGATGCAGCCCACCGACTATATGCTCACGGCCATGGAGTACGCCTGGGGGTCAGGAAGCACTCAGGGGGCTGGCGGGTCGGCACGCCCAGGGAGGGCTAAATGTTTTTATTTTTTAAAGGTAATTATCATCTTATTCTTCAAGGAGACTCAGGAAAAAAGTTGCTGAATAGATAACATAAGCAATATTTTTAGAACTGACAGTGACGGTGTATCAGTGCTTTGCAAAATAACTGCAATCAGTTCAAGCAGATATACCCAAGCAAGACATTCTATGGAACCCGAGATTTCCTCTAGCCAAAAGCAACATTCTATCTGGTCCATAGTATCTTGACCCCTCTTGAACTGCTTTATACAACTGTTATATAAACCTGCGCTCCAAAATTCACCAGCAGCTGACAGAGGAAACCAGTAGGCACACAACACACACACGTACACAGACACATATTAAATAAGAATCAGGCTTCATTTCTTTCTACTAGTTGCCCAGGTATATCGATCTAACTTCTGTTTCCAATTGCTATAGCTAACCTACAAACGTGATTTTAAAACTTCATATATCTTCCTTCCCTTCCTCTTTCACTAATTGCATTTACATATGTATATATCATTCATTTGTTAATTCATTTTGCTTTATTATCGTAAACCACCCCCAAATCCTTATTGGAAGTAGACAGATTATAACTACATTTATGAATGCTAAAAGAGACCTGAAATAAATTTCTAACACTTTTATGGTTGGCAAATGACATTAAAAGTTCACACTACTTAGCATTCTATTTATCATAGATTATCAACAATCACCAATTCCTTCGTTGTTACATTAAACTTACCTTTTGTTAGATGTTAATGTCTGGTCTAATTCGGAAGTGAACTAGGATAAAGGTAAATTAACCACAATGTTTTGTTTCAATACTTAACTACTCTTCTTTAAGTAACAGGCTATTTAAGGTCTAGAGTTAATTGAAAACCGCCATTATCAAGAGTCTCTTCAATTAGCAATCAGAGAGGTAGAACACATATTACTGTATTTGAAGACCATAAGTCTCACTGCCAGCTCCGGGCTCCAGTGGGAATTACTGGAACATAAACTCTAACTAGTAACACTGTGCACTTCCTTAGACAGGATTCAATTTACATAGACTGTGTAACACAGTCAATGTTACAAGGCTTTTCATCTCTAATTGTTTTTATTATAGTGTACTAATTTCAATCTAAAGCACAGAATAAATTTGAGGTTTCCTATTTGCAGAACTTCTGAAGATAAGAGAACTGAAATACCATATAACTAGTTAATGCCTTGATTTAGTTCACATATTTTCTTCTTCTGTACTAATAATTAAAAATAATTATTTCAGTGAACTTAAATAAAGCCCCCAGGGAACAAATCATTATTGATCACTGTTACAGTTGAAACTGCTTTGTTCACCCAAGCAAAAACATCATGCAAATGAAATAATTGACATAAACACTGGAAAAGATGAGAGAGAAATTTCTTTTGTTAATGCTACCACTGTGTACTATGAAAACATAAGAGACTCTAATAAAACATTTTTGGAATTAAAAAGAGAATTGGCAATGTGGATGGATATAAGTTAAAGACATAAAAGTCAACAGCTTTACCCTTGTAATAAGCACCTAGACATGGAAATATTTTAAAAATTCTATTTATATTTGCAAGAGGAAAAATCACCTATAAAAGATTTAGGAATAAAAACAGCCAGAAATATTCAAAATTGATATAAAAATTATAATGTATTATTTTAAAAGACGATACACAATACAAGAGCAGAAGATACAGAAAACCATAATACAGTCTTGCTGGTAGTTTATAATTATATTCAAATATAAATTATTCCAGTTAAAATTACAACATGGTTTGTCCTGTAATTAGATATAAAGACCTCAGTGTTAGAATTAGCTAGAAAATCATTAAAAAGAAGTAGGAAGGAGCACCCTTGCCATTCCAAATATGGGAAAATACATTATATATTCCCTAGAGAAAAATGTACATGCTATTGAACAGGAGAAGAAAAAGAGATCAGTCGTATAGTATAGAGAATCCAGAATTAGAATCTGAAAAATCTGAGGTATTGATAGGTCAAGTAAATGAGGAAGACAGGACCTTTTAAAATGGTGCCAGCAAAGCCAGATGTCCAGAGGAAAGAAAATTTAAAAAAGGAAGCCCTATCTTGCACGTACATACACAAAATAAAGTCCAGAGAGAAACAGTGTAAATTTAAAACAACACAATATGTCTTACAAGAAAATCTAGGAGACTAAATTTGTAACCTATAAGTAGGAAGGCCACCTTAACCTCAACTGAAAATGTAGAAGCTGTAAAAGAAAAAAATACATATCTGATGTTTTAAAAATTTAAACTTTGTGCTAGTCAGCAGATTTGTGAATTTGAAAAAAATTTAATGAACATTATGGAGACTTAGTTACCATAAAATAACATGAGTTACTCTAAACTGATAACAAAACACATAAAAGAGAAAAAATACGTGTCTTTTGTTTACTATATACACAGATGCACAGAAGAGGAAACTCAAAAGTCCATAAATACGAATGATAAAATGCTCAGGTTTGCTACCCAGGGATATGAAAATTCAAATAATAATGCTATGTCACTTGATAGGCATGAGACTGGCAATAATTCAGAGCTTTTGATTAGAGGAATGAGAGGAAAAGAGTAATCTCAAACACTGGGAATGCAAATGTTAGATGTTACCACCTTTTCAGAAAGCATCTAGAAATATCTTTTAAAATAAAATTTGACCCAGCAATACTACACCTGGGAATATGCCCTATATAAATAAAAATACCAATTCGCATGGAAATTTATATGAGGATGTTTAATGCAGGCTGGTTCCTGGTAGTCGTAAACCAGAAACAAAGTTAACCCCATCAACAGGGAGCTTAAGAATTTAAAAACAATGGATTAGAACTATTCTGTATCAGTTGGAAGGGTTTCTGTGAGGTTTTATTTAGCAAAAAATAGGACACAGAAAAATGTGTACAGTATGATCTATTTTTAAAAAAGGAGCAAAATAAGTTAGCTGTGCATTTGCATGCATATGTATAATCAATATGTGCAGGTTCATATGAATATAGCTTGTTAACATAACACTTCATGGGGGAATGGGATGTGTTTGATGTGTTAATATGATTCAAGAAGGGGAATAACAATAAATTTATGTAAAATTACCTGATACACTACAGATACATAATGTGACGCATAGGCACCAGAACACTAACGGTGGTTATTTCAGGGTGGTTAGATCCTAGGTGGCTTTTACTTTTTCTTTATATTTTAATACATTGTTTTCAGTTTAAAGATAACATTATTTACATAAACAGAGAAATAAGTTTGTTTCCACTGTGTATGAAAAGTAATAAAACTAATTTTTTAAAAAATAATTGTATCATGTAATATTTATGAGCTAGAGGGCACACAGCAAGGAAACATGGTAAGCAAATAAGAAACAAAAAGAAACTGGTTCCATTTACTGTTACTGAAATGTACTGGACTTTCAAAGCTTTGAGATGTAAATTTCAATGTAATTTTATAATATTGACAACTGCAGCAAATGCTCATAAGTGATTAAACTATGATTTTTGCCACCATATCTAGGCATTAACAACTAAGTTTCAAAGATAAATTTTGATATGATTTGTGTGCTTTATCTAGACTTTTAAATTAAAATAGCCATACGAGTAGAGAACAATTTTATTCTTTACAATCTTTGTACTTTCAAGGCCGTAGGGGATATGGAGAAAGGCACAAGGACACATGAGTATCAAGTGATCCTAATTTGTGAGCCAGTTTAAATATTTATGAATTTCTGATTGTATAATTAATATTTAACTCTGTTCTCTTCCTAGAATGTGACAACTTTATAATACTCTATTTGTGCCAAAATCACATCATTTCCACCTTTGTATAAGTGAAAATTGCTGACACTGCACACCCCTATCAGGTAGTACTCACCTCTAATCTAGAGCGAAGTTCTAGTCTGGTGCAACACTTTCTGAACATCCGGTTTACTTCTCTCTCAAATCCAGAGAGTAAGTTGGTAAAAGCAAACCATGGGGTTGACAAACATATGATCAGTTACGTGATGATTCTTCTCAATAAAAACTAGTTATCTAAGTAATTAACAATTCTATTTTTCTTCATACCTTTCTTCTACACATACCTTAAAGTTGTAATTCCAATAAGTGCTCAACAATCATTTTCTTTTATCGAAGTATGTTGTACTATTAGCATTTTTTTCTTTAGCATTTTTTAGAAGTCTACAATTTTCTTTTTACCCATCTTCCCTTTTAAAAAGTTTCTGGACAAAATTCACCAGAATTTTTTTTTTTTAAATCAATGATATACCTATGGTATTAAGGTTACTGTCCTAGATTAATGTATTTAATTTACATATAGAAGTACTATCATGCATTTGTATACTAATGAAATAATAAATGCAATGCATATAAGGAGATTACAGGTATAAGACATATCTGAAATTCTAACTTTTATAAGTGACGTTGCCAACGTGGTCATTTCTAATAGAGACGATCCATGCAGAACAATATATGCAGTTTCAGGGGTTGCATTTACTAGGTGTTAATGATTACACCCCCTCATCCTTTGGCAGCTGTCAAGCACTGAGCACCTCCTCAAAGTCCTCTCACAGTAGAGGGATAGGGAACAAGAATCAAAAGACAGTCTCAAGTAGTTCACATTCTACTTGACAAAATACTGCATACGAATGATATAAAACATGTTCTTATTATCAAAAGCAAATTAATCTAGCACAACTGAGGCACTTCATTTAGGCTCAAGAAGATAGAACTAGACCTCTTTCATCATTACTGTTCATTCAACCTGTACTTTTCCATCACCCATTCTCAGCAAATGTCCCTGGCAAGCAATAAACGCTCGCTATGGATTATACAGCTCTGACCATACCAACGAAACAGAACCTACTCCCAACCCCTGCCCCTACTTCCAACCTATTCTCAGCTTCACTTGCTCCTCTGGCTCCCCTGGGCTCTAGACTGTCAGCTTCATAATGAAAGTATGAGAGAGAATGAAGCTATGCAAAAGTATGTCACCAGGGTACTCTTACCAAGAAACTCCACAAATCACATTAGGGAATATTTTCTTTTCAAATTGATTTCTTTCACAACACTCTGCTTTGGTTGTTCTAATGCAAACAGTTCCAGAAACCAAATTTGCAATTCTAAAATTAAGATGCCACAGCAGAGCATATGCATCATTCATGATGATTTCACAGTGTTTCCTAGTCTGATTTACAGTTTTCAAAATTAACATTACATGACATGATCCATTATGTGTTTCACTCAACAGTGTATCATCCAAATTATGATAAATTCAATTAAAACTAGCTTCGATTCACTTCAACCCTTCCATTGATTCCTTTTTGCTCTTTATTACCCCTTCCTTTCTTTCTGCCAAGATATCAACTTTATATGATTCTAATTATGACATCCCTTTAGTAACAATTTCTTCACAATTTCCAACACAATCCTCATTTTCATATTTTAATTATTTAATTGCAGATTTGTTTTATCTTACTTTTCTTTCCTTGATTTACCTGTATTGTGTAGAAAACCCCACATTGTTCTGAACTAAGTCACAGAATTCTGTCTCTATGGAGGGGTTGCTGTAGACATTAACCCCTGACATTTAACGATACAAATATATAAATGAAGTCTCTTTACATCTAGCTTTATGTTGAATGTACTGTCTTATAAGCTAGGAAACAATTAAGGATGAAATAGTTAAGAAATGTTAAGTCAATAAATGATTTTTCAGAGGAAATCTGTGATGCAGTAGTTCTTCAGGGAAATCTCTGATTTATTTGAATATCAAAATAGTCAATGACATTAGCTATCACAGATTTATATAACATTTGTTGAATATCACAAGTCATATAGAAATTACCTTTAAATATCCTTTATAGTATAACTGTCCATAATAGTATAACTTTTACAAAAATAGTTTTAGTTTATGCTTAGTGGGATGCAGCTAAAGATCATATCTTACTAATGATATTCTGGATCCTTCTAGAACTTAAAATAGTTCTGTATTGTGTGAGTGGAACCCAAGATTCTGTGAGCTTAGCAGAAAAACATATTCATAGTAAAATGTGTATACTTACGAAGTAAATATTACCATATTAATATTGGTCTTATCCTATCATATTAAAGATACAAAGATGTGAAAAAGGTGTTTATTTTACTTTGCAAAATCGTTAGACATCGATTTCTGTCCTCTTATGTAATGCAACTCTGCCCTTTTGAAAGGGATTTCATGAACCTAAGAAGGAAAGGGCTGTGTTCTTTCTTTGTTTTCAATGATCTTTACCATCTAATTATTTTAAAGCCATACTTTACTATTAATAAAAATTCACATTTTTCTCAGCCACATCAATTTACACAGCAATTATACACATGTAGTTTTTTTTTTTTTATATCCTCACAAAAATCCTAACACATATATAATGCAGGAATGTTATCCCCATTTTGGAATTAAAAAATAAACGGTAGGATTCTGACTTAAATCCAGACAGTCTAAGTTTGATGCTGGTGTTCTGTCAATTACATCAGTTGCATAAAATGATTTCTTTTTTTTCCATGAAACTATTCCTTGAGTGTCTAATACGAGTTAAGTTTCTAAGCACCTAGCAGATGGGGACACTACATCCTCTTCTCAAACTAACCAAAAGAGAAAGGTGCTACCTTTAAAAGGGTCACCAAAGACTCATGTATCTTAACTTCTCTCTATTAGTCTGTCTGAACGCCTAACATTGTTCCCCTCATTATTCCTTTCTAATAACAAAGTGAAGAGTCATGTATTATTATGAATACATTATATGAGTTTGTTAGGTTAAATAACCAGTAACCATAGAGGAATAATATAAAAGCCAGATGGAATTTAGACTGAGTAGCGAAAGTCTCCAAAATGCCATTGCATGGGTACTGCTTAGAAAGGCTTTAGATAATACATCTACTTAAATACAGAAGAGAATAAAGGCACAAATGAAAAATAGAGGCAAAGGGACTTTCACAGAGGGAGACACTTCGGCTCAAAGAAAAAGTAATTCATAATTTTACACCTGTTCAAACTTCACAGTTCCTTGCACCTCCCTAAAATACTGACAGATTCTTGGAATGCCTAAGTTAGAAGGTAGAGACAATCAAGGTCAGTGCTATAAAAACTTATTTTTCAAATAAAAGGTTAAACATACAATATGGACTTATATAGATGCAGATGATGAACAGCCTTTGGAAGACAGGACATGTGAGTCCTCAGACCATCGGCCAACTCACTGCTCTTCTGACCCAGGGTGAGGCTACGTCAGGCTAAGAGCCTATGGAGCAAAACTGAAGGAGGCACTGGCAGGCCCCGGGGAGTGAGTGAATCCTTAAGTTTTGTGCCTTGGGAGCCTCTCTTGCCTCCTGCTAGTTGGGCCCTATTCCCATCCCCCCACTAATCTACTATGCCTTGATTAGGAGTCCTCCTTCCTTATTCATAATCTAGAAGAAAAAAGCTAAGCCACACCCCTTCGCAGACTTCGGCAGACTTCGTGGTGGGGAGTGGGTAGAATGAAGCGAT
Organism: Lagenorhynchus albirostris; assembly: GCF_949774975.1. Classification (NCBI taxonomy): domain Eukaryota; kingdom Metazoa; phylum Chordata; class Mammalia; order Artiodactyla; family Delphinidae; genus Lagenorhynchus; species Lagenorhynchus albirostris. Next base: position 64,422,631 of record NC_083102.1, read on the forward strand.
TATTAAAAAGAAACCTCTTTCACATCCCTTTCTTTTCTTTTTTGAAAGGGTAAAGCCTGGGGAGTGTAGAGTTTGGCTAGCACACATAATTATAAGGCTCAAAAGTGATATACGTGGACATGTTTAACAAAGAGTAGAAGAAAACTTTAGTTATCATCATTATGAAAATTTATCCACGGGGACAGTCAGGGATCAGCTTCAGTGCTTTGGCATCATCCCACAGCATCCTTGGCTATGATCTATTATGTAAGTGGGACCCCAAATAAAATGGCCAGTTTAAAGTCTATATATTATTTGAGGAGCATGAAATAGCTGACCACCAAAATAGGAAAGGCAACTTCTTTTCTTTCTGTTTCTACTACTTGCCAGTGTTCCATTTTAGCTAACCCAACTATCCTAGCGTTTTGTCATTGATTGGTCACAGTTGCGGAAACTAGAGGCTCATAGCAAGCAGAGATCAAAGATACAGTCAAACTTTTCAATGGAAATTGCCAAGATTGAATTTCCTCCTATTGTCTGCTTGACCTCAATATTCCCAGCACTGATACCTTGATCCAGGTATTCCTCACCCCATTCTTAGATTATAAATATGACCTAAGCTCTGGCTGCCCATACTCTAAAATCTGGGCCCTCCAATTCATTCTGCATGCCATTCCTGTTTGTTAACATAAGTCCATCCCTGCTTACTGGAAAAACCTTCAAATTTCTTTGCCTTACTATCTGTTTGACTTGGAATGCTCACTTTCCCCATCACACCACACGTAGGTAAATACAATCCATTTTGGGGAACTTGGTCAAATTCTGTTGCCTTATCAAATTATTCTAGTCAATACAGATGCATCTTGAAAAGTTTTTCCAAGTTTTTCTCTTGAAAACTTTAGTCATTTTATCTTAGATTTATCTTTCCATCAAGTATTTTTACCAACTATGAACTATATATATTATACAACTCATAAAGGACAAAAACTTTCTGCGTCTACATGGAGTTAGAGTAATTTAAAGTGATTTTACTTCTTTTTCTCCTTGTTTCTCATGCATAGAATTAAAGATATCGAGGGCAGGAACAATGCTTTCCACAGAGCTGAAACTATACAATGTCTACCATAATTTAATTCACCTATTTCTTTTTAAATTTTATTATACAGGATCCCTGATAGACATGAACCTGCCAGAGAACTGCATTTTTGATAAACTTTGTGAAACCCTATATAAAATCCAAAATGTATCAGTCAAAATTTATTTTTTTGATCAAAAACATGCTTTGTTTGTTCCAGCTCTCTACACTGTACATGACTGTACCAACATTCCAAGATCTTCCAAGTACAATGGCTTCTTGTATTAAGCACAGCACAGTTATTTTGTTCATTTACAATTCAACTGCTATCCTGGTAAATACTACCCAAACAAATTTTCACATTCTTTTAAAATGTAGTAGCAATAATCACATATCTATACTAAATAGAGAAAAAAATATCTGTCAAAAAAACTTTGGAGAAAAAAACTGGATAATCGACCTATAATAAAATGATACAAAATTAGAACAATAAAGAACACAGTAAGGTGAAAGTGTGAGAAGAGGCCTAAAATAATGCCCAATATATAAGTAACAATTTTAAGGAAGAAATAAGACAAAACACCTGAAGTTACTAACACAATGTATTAGTAGATTCTAAGAGTGAGCATATTCTTAATTAGGTTATACAAATAAAGCATTAATGATTTATTAAAATCCTTATCCCACGTAGATTTTTTTTTCCTTTTGAAAGTATTTCCTCCCATTGAAATTCTTCTTGTTATGTTCCAGTCAGACAGAGATTCAGTACTACCCATATAAAGCTGGTAGAATTCCAGCAAATAAAAGAGAACAATGGATGAAATCAAATTTGCTGCCAAGGAGATGCAAGGTCACTGCCCAGTCAGTGGCCAGGCTGCTTAAGGAAGTGTCCGCTCAAGGAAGTTTCTCAAGGAAACATGCTCTCACACCAGCTCAAGGAAAAAAGCTAAACTTAGAACAGTCAAATGGGAGATATTAATAAAGCTCTGAGGAAAAAATGAGGCAGTTGGAATGGACTTTAAAGTTAATGGGAAGGAACATTAGGCCTTGGTATCTACACTGTGGCTTAAGGTGAGCCCCGGCCCTAAATGCTTTCCTGTAAGTTAAACATATTTTAAAAGCTACCTAAGAACTTCCTTTTAATTGTCCCATGATAGGATCATCATCTAAACCAAAAATACTCCTGGGAGGCAACAGAGACAGATGTAGGAGAGGTGAAGATATCCTAGGTATGATAAGACAGTGGTACCTTAGGATGGGGGAAGTGACTCTGAGGGTCACACTGATATTTTTGAATTTGATGTAAGTTTATAGGTGGATATTGACAATATTAGCCTTTTAGTTTGCTGTCATCAACACCAATTAATTGATAGTTATGACTAAGTAGCTTAGTGGCTTCAAGATGTAAAAACAGAAATAATATGCTTACAGTATAACTAAAAATGCTAATAAATGGACTAAAGATTAAGCTAAATCAGCTAACGCTCAGAAACTATTGGAATACGTTTACAGTATTAGGAATGGTACATTTTCTATGTTCTATAGAATATATATTTTATCTAATTATGCAACAGCAATTGTTTGGTGTTAACCAGGCACAATAATATTGAAATATATTCTAAGTGATGTCACCTGAATGGTCTAATATCTATATTCTACATTCTATATATTCTATATTCTCTTAGTTGAATATGACTTATCTCTCTTGAGTTATTTACATATTCTGGTTACTTTCTTCAGAATCTACAGAAATTTCCATTTTCCCATTGGCCTTACTTGACTCCATATTATTCACTAAAAGGCTCAAGTTCCAAGACCAAACACTCTCTTAAATTTTAAGCCTTTGACAAACATTTACTGGAGGCTAGGCACTGTCTTAGTTGAATGGGGGTAAGTAAAGACTAAGTTAATAAGTAAACCAGCAATGACACAGTAGTAGTTCTCTGGCTCTAATATTGTACTCTAGTATACGTCAAGGTCAGCAGAAAACATAAAATTACAAACTCACATGGGTTAATTCAGAAGAGTTTAATAAAAGGATTATTAACAACAGCAACAGCAAGGGCAGTGTTATATCGCCAAGGGATGGTGAAGAACTCTGGGGCTAGCAACTATGGGAAATTTATCACCCCAAGGTGACAAAGGGACCAAAAAAAGGATTTTAGCAGCACTGAGCTAGATGCAGAGCAGTCGGAGAGGGCTGCTGGGCAGGGCTGAAGCCTTTTGTTAGAGGAACTCAGGCACTGCTGACCCCGGAAGACACAATGAATACCCCAACACCCCTCTCTTCCCACCTTCTGATAGACTGCTGCTGCCTCCCATGGGTAGAGCCCAACCAGGAGGAAGAGAACTGGGAAGGCTTATTAATGTGCTGCTCACAGATCAGCCTCCGGGCACATACGCAGGATCTGGAAGGTCTGCGAGTGACTCTCTAAGGGTAAATATAATATATTCCCAGTTAGTTCTACATTTTGAGAAAAGTAAAGGTTTTCTGGCTAGCCATATATGATCTACAAAAGAATGTGGACATATTAACTACTTCTTTAGTCAGATGTGGCCAGAAAGCAGCTGAGGCAAGCTCCTGAGAAATGCTGGTGCGTATCTGGCAGGCAAGTCGACACTGGGGATATTACAGAAAGTTTTTAATCTAAAAGCCTGCTATTTATGCATGAGAAGTAGTAATTTTATAAATGGATTCTGAATAACCTAAAACTAGTCAATATTACTTTAAGAAGTAGGCAATTTACTCCCTTCTTTTTGGTAAGGTCAGGATAAGATTTGCAGTTTCACTGATTCACAGTCATATCCTGGGAACGGGCCCTCAGGAACCATGCAGCACATCAACTGAGGAAAAATCTTGCAGTTACTTTCAAGACCAGGAGAGTGGTCTTATTCTACAGACACTGCATATACATTCATTTCCATGTTTCACAATGAACTGATTTGTGGAACACGTTGAAAATTAACTTTCTGCCGAGAAAAATATATATGACTTTTTATATATGTGACAATTTCAGGTATGGTTTTGGTTCAAGGTTCATTGGGATCACAAAACTTGGAAGGTCTTTAGAGAATTTTTAAGATCCCTCCTTCTTTCGCTCATCACTTCCCATTGCCATACACACATATGGTTTATGAGTGAAAAAAAACTGAGTCCCAGAAAGTTTAAATGACTTGTTCAATGTTGTGGAGCCATGAGTGCACAGGTTTCCCTATTCTTACTGAGTACTTATTTCTCATAATTATCCATTACTTAAATTCCCCTCTTGTTGACTGAGCGAAATTTTCAGACTGTTGTGAAGCCAGTAGCTTTATATTGAACTTTTATATGACCATTCTAGAGGGCAAGCCGAAAAGAGAAGGATGGAGTATTCAACAACAAGTATCCTAGAGTAAAATAGGAATCAGGCATAAAGAGAGAGACTGTGTTGAGAAGAAATACAATTTCCTATTCAACAGATTTAAGTCTGAAGTTTACAGGGTATGTCAAAAAAGCATGAGTTTAGGAAAAAAAATCAGAAAGTCACTTGAGCATGATTCATTACTATTTGAAATGCTAAGGATGAATTTACATAGAGACTAAAAAAAGAAAAAGAAAATTGATAACAAAATGAGAGAAAAGTACTCCAACTTGTCAGTATTTCTAGCAGTTACTAGATTATTTTCCTCTTCATGTATGACCCAGTTTTTCAAAAAGATTATTTATTTTAGAGCAGTTTTAGTTTTACAACAAAATTGAGAGGAAGGCACAGAGATTTTCCATGTACTCCCTGCCCTCACACGTGCACAGCTTCCCCCATTACCAACATTACTCACTAGAAAGGTACATTTTTTACCAAGGATGAACCTACTTTGACACATCATAATCACTCAAAGTCCATAGTTTACATTACGGTTCACTCTTGGGGTTGTGCATTCTGAGTTTGAATGAAAGTACAACGGCATTTATCCATCAGTATGATATCATACACAGTACTTTCACTGCCCTAAAAACCTTCCCTGTTCATCTCTTCCCCCTATCTAATCCCTGGCAACACTGATCTTTTTATTGTCTCCACAGTTTTGCCTTTTCCAGAATATCACATATGTAGTTGGAATCACACAGTATGCAGCCTTTTCAGATTGGCTTCTTTCACTTTGTAATATGCATTTAAGCTTCCTCCATGTGTTTTCATGGCTTGATAGCTTATTTCTTTTTAGCACTGAATAATATTTCATTGTCTGAATGTAAACACAGTTTCTTTATCCATTCACCTACTGAAGGACATCTTGGTTGCTGGAGGCTGAGTTAATTTTTGTGGAGAATGTAAGGTCTATGTCTAGATTCTTTTTTTTGCACGTGGATATTCAGTTGTTCCAGCACCATTTGTTGAAGAGACTATCATTGCTCCATTGTATGGCTTTTGCTTCTTTGTCAAAGATGAGTTGACTATGTTTATGGACCCAGTTATTTTTTATCCTTACATATTTGTGCCTAAAATGTCTGATTCATGGAGTTATCTGGAAGCTGGATAAAGCTACTTTTTTTTCGTCTTAGCCAACAGAAATCTGTTTTAAATTCTAATTCTTATTCCCTCAGGAATTTACTGGGCTGAATTTTCCACACTTCTTGGCAATGCTTCCATTGATTTATAGTTACAACTAACTGCATTTGTCAGACAATACAACAAAACAGTGCGTGTTCAAAAGGAAGGTATTTTCAAAAGTAGGCTCTATTTCCACTAAATACTTCTTGTATTATATATAGCAGATTTCATAGTTATTCCTGAAACATGTGCCTTTGAAATGCATAGTCAGGTCTTTATTTCAGGAATTGGTGAGCTGGGACAGCTAAAAGCTTTCCAGATGTGAGGGCGGCTTACAGCAAACCCTTAGATCTTACAAAGCTATGCTTGCTGCAATGTAGAAATGTCTGCCTCCTATATCCCCTTCTTCTCCACTTCACTTTTGACGACTTAACTCAGCCAAGAGATGAGGGGAGTTATGTTCTGTTCCTCCAGCTATACTTCCCCTGTGGTTCTAGGGTGAGGAACTGGATCCTAAGGGAGGAACTTTTCCCATCACCTCTGTGGATGATCCATGCCCACCTCCCAAGACTGAGATATTCCAAGGAAAAGATTCTTGAACGGATCTTCCTGGATTGGGCCCTAATTACTTTAAAGGAATCTCCCCACCTCAAGTCCTAGATTCCTCCATCCTTTAGACCTGGATTTTTCACGTGGATACTTTCTTTTTTTTTTTTTCTTTTTTTTTTTTTTTACCGTAAATAGAAGTGATTATTTTCTTTATTGGTGTGTCTGGCTAATTTCAAGGCAGTGAATTAAAATAAAACTACCTTTACTCCCTTATGTTTAATTAGAAGTCACATACTGCAATGGACTGAATGTTTGTGTGCCCCCAAAATTCGTACGTTGAAAACCTTAACTCTCGGTGTGATGCTATTAGGAGGTGGGACCTTTCAGAGGTAATCATGAGGGTAGAGTTCTCATGAATGGGATTCGTGCACTTACAAAGGAACCCTAGAGAGAGCTCTCTTCCCCTCTTTCTGCCATGAGAAGATACAGTGAGAAGTGAGCAGTCTGCAACCTGGAAGAGGGCCCTTACCAGACACCAGGTTTGCTGATGCCTTGATTTTGGACTTCTCAGTCTCCAGAACTGTGAGGAAAAAAATTTTTCCTGTTGTTCATAAGCCACCTAGTCTATGATACTCTGTTATAGCAGCCTGCATTGATTGAGATACGTATCTCATTTGGTAATAACTACGTGGCATTCCACACGTGGAAGCACCATGATTTAAGTAGTCCTTTATTGGTTGGATTTAGATTGTTTTTCTGTAACAAATCATGCTACAATAAGAGATGTACACATATTTACACAAATATATTTTAGAAAACATTTCCAGGAATAAAATCACTGCCAAAGGAACGTGTATTTTTAATTTTGACACATATTATAACATTATTTTTCAGATATTTGTACCTATTTCTGCCCCCACCAAAACTGTATAAGAGCAACTCTTTCCCCAATTTCTTTAATATTAAATACTATTGTTGATAAAATAGCAAGCAAGTCTCAGACTTCTATCCATACAAGGTCTGTTTGCAGGACTGGCCTTTGGCTGGCATCTGGGAACTTACCTGGTGAACAGTTCCCTACATTGATATAAAATTTTCTCTAAATGATAAAGTGGCTCTCTGTGCCTAATTTGTTTGTCTAAACAATGTGAATTATGGTGAATAGCTGCCTTCCCTCTGGGAGTTTGGAATTTTTGTACATGCCAGGTTGAGGGTGCCTATGTGATCAACTACCAATAAAAGATTGGGGGCACTGAGTCTCTAGTGAGCTTTCCCAAGTAGACAATGCCTTGCCCGTGTTGTTGCAGTTCTTTGCTGGAGGAGTTAAGCGTAGGCTGCGAAACTCCTCAGGGAGAGGACCCTGGAAGCTTGCTTCTGGTTTCCTCTCATCTTTTCTCCATGCACGTTTTCCCTGGCTGATTTTGCTTTGCATCCTTTCACTGTAATAAATCTTACCTATGAATGCAACTATATGCTGATTCCTCTGAGTCCTTTTAGTGAATCACCAAACCTGGAGGCTGTAAACCCTGATACACTATCAAACATTTTTATTTGCTAATTTGACAGGTGAAAATGAGATTTTAAATGTTTTACATTTCTTAATTATGATTGAAGATTAGCATATTTTCTCTGACCTGATCCTGTCCTTTGCTGATTTTAATAGACTTTATTTTTTAGGGCAGTTTTAAGTTCACAGCAAAATTGAGTTGAAAATATAAACAGTTCCCATATACCCTCTGCCTCGACACATGCATAGCCTCACCCATTACCAGCATCCCCCAGAGTGGTACATTTGTTACAACTGATGAACCAACACTGACACATCATTATCACCCAAAGCCCACAGTTTATATTATGACTCACGCTTGGTGTTGTACATTCTATGGGTTTGGACATATATCAACCGTCATAGTATTATATGGAGTAGTTTCACTGCACTAAAAATCCTCTGTGCCCTGCCTATTCATCCTTCCCTTCCATCTAACCCCTGGCAACACAGATCTACTTATTGTCTCCATAGTTTTGCCATTTCCACAATGCCATATATTATAGTTGGAATCATGCAGTATGCAGTCTTTTCAGATTGGCTTCTTTCACTTAGTAATATGCATTTAAGTTTCCTCCATGTGTTTTCATGGCTTGATAGCTCATTTCTTTTTAAGCAATGAATAATATTCTATTGTCTGAATGTAACACGGTTTCTTGATCCATTCGCCTACTGAAGGACATCTTGGTTGCCTCTAAGTTTTGGCAATTATGAATAAAGCTGTTATAAACATTCATGTGTAGATTCTTGTGTGGACATAAGTTTTCAGCTCCTTTGGGTAAATTCTTGGTGAAGCATGATTGCTGGATCACATGGTAAGAGTATGTTTAGCTTTGTAAGAAACTGCCATACTGTCTTCCAAAGTGGCTGCACCATTCTGCATTCCCACCAGCAATGTAGGAGAGTCCCTGTTGCTCTACATCGTCACCAGCTTTTGGTGTTGTCGTTATTTTGGATTTTGGCCATTCTAATAGGTGTGTAGTGGTATCATATTGTTGTTTTAATTTGCATCTACTTGATGACATATGATGTGGAGCATCTTTTCATATGCTTAGTCTACCTTCTGTGTATCTTCTTTGGCGAGGTATTTGTTAAGGTTTCTAGTCCAGTTTTTAATCCAGTAGTTTGTTTTCTTACTGTTGAGTTTTAAGAGTTCTTTGTGTGTTTTGGATAATAGCCCTTTATCAAATGTGTCTTGCAAATGTTTTCCCCAGTGTGGCTTGTCTTTTCATTCTCTTAAACTTATGCTGATTTTTATATTAGATTTTGGACTTTTTCCCTAATGATTTGTAGGAGCTTTTTATGCATTAAGAAAACTAGCTCTTTGTCAATTTTACATATCACAAATATTTTTTCTTCATTTGCTACTTGGATTTTAATTGGTTAACATTGTTCCTGAGAAAAATTTTCTTTATTCAAATAAATATAATCGTATAGATGAATCTTTTCCTGTATGTTTTCTGCATTCTGTGGCCTAATAGGTCACATAAGGATACCTTCCTTATTTTGAGACTTCAACTTTCTAGCCTTTCTTCTAGTATTTAAAAAGAAAACATTTTTAAGTACTCAATGAACCTGGACTTTGTTTGGGTATACAATTGAAAAAGGGATACAATTCTTTTTTCCCCTTCCTTCTTCCTCTTCTTCTTTACGTGGCAAAGCAACTGCCCTCCAAACAAAACCAAATTGATTAAATTATATCTTTTCTCCCAACTTGGAAATGCTCCTTCACCATTGGCGCCATACTGCAGGGTTTTGGGGAGCTTTTTTCTAGACCCTTTTCTGATCTGATTATTCATGTGCTAACATAAAATTATTATTATTCAAAGAATAAAATGCATTTAATTATCTTGTGACACTAGTCTTTTCTCTCTACTTTTATTTTTCAGAATTTTCCTGGCTTTTACTTATTTTTCTCTTGTTAATTTTATAGTGACAACGTAGGGACAATTGATATATTTATTAGATGTTCTAGATAGGCACACATTTACTTTTGTACTTTCAAAGTCTGGTATTATGTGCAGAAATTTTATAATTAGGTTTATTAACAGAATTTTTACTATTGTAAATGGGATATTTTAATTTTTTGTGCCCATCATGTTTAGCTAATTGTTGTTTGCATCTAGGGAATATATTGATTTTGAGATATTATCTTTGTGTCCATCCACCCTATTGAGGTATTTTATTGTTTATAATATATTTTCAATTGAATATCTTGAGTTTTCTATAACATCTGGAAAAATCTTAATATTCCCACCTGTTTTCCAATTTTAATTTCTTTCTCCTTTCAACTACATTGACTAATACTTACAGATCAATGTTAACAGTGAAGATAATGTGCAGTCCTGTCTCATTTTTGACTATAAAGGAAATGCTTCTAGTGTTTCAGAACTGGGTACTAACCTGGTCTTTGGTTTGGTGTCTCTTTGTCTCTCTTTATAAAACTGTTCTATATCAGGTCTTCCATGAGGACATTATTTCAGCCTCCTCTACCAGAATATTGGCCCTGTACAATTTCAATCTGTGGATTAAAGTCTTCCAACTTCAGGAAAGTCTTCTATTATATTTTGGGGGTTTTGTTTTATCTTGTTTTTTCTTTTTTCTGTTCTTTTTCTGGTCCTATCTTTAGGAATCCCAGAATGTTATATAGTGATCTCCTTTCCAGACCCATCATCTTTTTAAAAATTGGAGTTGATGTTCTTAAACTGTTCTCCATCTCACTGACTCCTCTTACCACCGAAAATTTTCCAATTACCGTTGCATGTAATGTGAATTTATTGACTTGTTTTATAATTCTCTTCCTTTTCGGAGCTCTGTCAAATCACTTTTAAAATTCTATTTTCTTGACTCTTCTTTGAATACTAAAATTACTTCTGGTTTTGATTCAGAAGACCATATTTTCTTTAATATGTTTGGTTTCTTGAAGAGCTGTCTGTTGAAACTTTCAAAACAACTCTTCACCTGGGGTAAGACTCTATTCAAGCCTGGCTGAAAATCACTGGTTCACAGGGAAGCCCCCTGTGTCATGGTGTGTGTAATGATTTAGAATTCTCTTCCACTGGTCATCAAAACTTTAATCCCCCAGTCCATCAAACTAATAGTCTTTTCTTGGCAATAATGGCATAGTGAGTTCCCCTCAGTGTTATTATGCCATTCTGTTTTCAAACAGAACACAAGAAGGCTTCAGCAGCCCTTTCACTAACACAGACCATGCCATCATAAAACATGCCATTAATCTGGCCCCTCAGAAGTTTCAGGCTACTCTTAGAGATTTTAAGTGCTCATGAAAGCTATAAAGACATAATGCCCCTTTAACTTTCCTCCTCAGTTAGAGCTATTTAATTTATAGATTGAAAATTAATCTATAATCTTCTCTATCAATTGTGGTTTGGGACTGTGATTGTTTCCTATTGTCATAAAAGATGGACTTGCATTCATGTTTTTCATTCTTACTGATTTTAGTCTGTTTGAAAGCAGAAAGCATGGGAAATCTATCATCTTTAGCTTTGCAGTTCTAGCAGCAATTCTACTAAACTTATTTTTATTTGCCCTATGAATTGCTTCCCCAAGATTCTTAGGTTTATTTAGATAAATTCATTTAGTTATTGTAATAGGACTGTTTTAGCCTTACTAAATGACTTTTTTATCCTCTTACACAATAAAATTGTTTCTGAATTTGATATAAGATGAAGCACTTTAATCATCAAGTCTTTCACCTGTGGTCCTGTTCTTTGTTGGCGTTATCCATCCATTCTTCACTTTAAAAAGCTTCACTGTTATGGTGTAATGTTTGAGAAAAATGTAGGCAAAATACCTAATTGTTGTATCTTCTTTACTAAAACTAACTTTCTTAATCATACATATTTATTCATATTATTCTTATATATAATTGTAAAATAAGAGAAATATTAAGAAGCAATTTGTTTAACATAGTATTTAATTTATACCCTAGTAAGTTATAACATACATGCAACTACCATTTTATTGGAATCGATACGGTATTTCTAATGGAATATAAGCACCCGGCAGAGGATCTACAGATTTTTATATCTATTTGCTTACAAATAACTGGATGGAAATATCAGGCTCTATGCAGTAGTAGCTACTACTCTAATTATACTTTTAATTGAGTAGTCAACATGAAACTAAACGTCTACAGCATATTAACCTAGCGACAGCAGGAGACAACTCAAGTTGCCTTGGAGGCTTATTCAATTACATGGTGGGAGCCAAGTAACTAATATAACTGTGATACTTCAGGAAAAGAGATCAGAAAATCACCAGGAAAAGGACAGTGAGAAAAGAATTAAACAGGGATTGAAATTAAAATGTCCATGACACAGAATCAGAGGTGAACACACACACACACACACACACACACACAAACACACACACACACACACTTCCTCTCCCTCTCCCTCTCCCTCTCCCTCTCCCCCTCCCCCTCCCTCTCCCCCTCCCCCTCCCCCTCCCCCTCCCCCTCTCCCTCTCCCTCTCTCTCTCAAGGAGTCACAGGGAATGAACGCAGGAGAAGCAGCCTTTAGCAAGACCAGGCAAAGAGTTGGATTGATAACCTCAGAACAGAGAGAGAGCAAATTACTGTACGGCTGAAAGAAAATCCAATTGTGTATGTACAAAGAGGGAGTAGCAAATATCCTAAAAATAGCGACCAGAACAATGGTATGATGAGAGAAACTGTCTTAGGCAGATACATCAATTGTTTGTTTACTCACTTATTGAAACTATATCCTGCTCCAAAAAGGCTTTCAGTCAGCTTTCAAAATCCATAGATAGCAAAATCATTAGACAAGAATGAATGAAAGAAAATAATGAGGGTGAGAAGAACATGAAGCCGGTGGCGGGTATTAGTAAACAACACGCATGCTACACAGTCCTACTTATGTTCCCAAGGTAAACAGGAAAACGTGATCTATTACAAGATATCCAGGGGCCATAAGGAAAACGATCCAGATGCTCACCAGAAGCACATGGGTTGAGACTTCAGTGAAATTTATCTTATGTGTTTTTAATCAAGAGAACAGACTGTGTAACGGAGTAGATGACACTTCCAGTGTCATTTCTACAATAAATATGATATAAAATTCTGAGTGATGTTGCCATAATTTCTCTCAGTTCAGTCCAAATCATAGCTGCATAAATATTACAGAAGCAGCAATTATGCAAATGATCCAAATAAGCCCCTCCCAGATGGTCTGGCTTATCCAAGAGCAAAATTTAGAATATCCAGAAAACATAATACCCTTTAGATAATCCTCAATGAATATTTTCACAAGAAATAAATCATGCATGAGAAGTCTTTCATAATATAGTCATTATTTACCCAGAGATAATTAGACAAATAATTTCTGTCTAGACAATGCAGTCAATTAATTACATGTTTTCTAAAGTAAGCTACTCATGATTAAATAACCTTTACTTACCTTATTTTCTGCTGGTTTCCCTCTTCTTCTGGGGAGAGTTATTCCATTTTATAAAATGTAAAAGGAACTATTCTTAGGTATAGCTCCCTGGGTGGTTGTTTATAGATTTTGTTTATAGGGTAATTCTGAACATGTTATAAACTTGGGGAGATTATAAGTGTGCCTTATTCTTACTAAAATAAGTATCTGAAATGAAAATTCCCAAACTCCAGCTCACTATGGGTTTTCTTCCCCCATTATAGGTGAAAACAGCACTGCTGATCTAAAGAAGCAATATCATCTCATGGAGAATCTCTCATGTTTTAGATTTTGACAGGAAAATTTAAATTACCTCTAGTGGTATAGTGCCTAAACATGTACAAAACAGAGGTAACTTCAGGAAAACCACAAAAGTTTAAATGTCTCCAAGTGGAAAATGTCCCACTTGGGGGTAGCTCATCCTAGGTGTACACATATGAATTCCAGGACTTAGTACAGAAGGTCTTAAGTACTCTCTAGCCCATGGTCTTGACAGAGAGACACGCTTATTTAATGGTAATAAAATGTTACCTTAAATCAGCAGCTTTCCCCGTCTTGTTAGTACACATAACTTCTCTGGTCTGGTATCCAATCTGGATGTCCCAATATTTGTTCTCTTGTCGGTTCTGTCTGTTTCTATTTCTCTTTTTCTTGATCAGTTCACGGGCCTCCGGATCCTTCACTCCTTTCCCTCGGTCCTTGCCCCGTTCTTTATTCTTCCCGCGTCTCCTTGCTTGTCTTACTTGCCTCGAGTGGGGTATCGAGCACGTGCTCCAGGGCCCCACCTGCAAGCTGTACATGCTCTGTTCAGCGCCACAGGCACTGGGCTGGCACACCTGGAACTCAGTCAGATTTGGACAGCCTGAGCCTCCAAACTGGGGGGGCGCCACCACATGACGTGTCCGGTGCTGGAGCCCACTGCCACAAGTCTTGGAGCATTCTGACCAGGCAGAAAACTCAGACACAATGCAATCTTGCTGGCAGGGGATGAGGCAGGCCTGTTCCAGAAGAGGCTTGGGCTCAAAGTACTCACAAATGATATCCTCCGCAGGGATGTCTTTCTCTTTCTGGATGCACATGATCTCTCGCACCTGAATGCCTTCTTCCCCTTTAACGCACTCAAGGGGTTTCTCTAGGCTTTTTGAAATCACAGGCTGACAGTGATTCCAGGGTCCCAGCCTCCAGTCGTATAACTCTTTGTGCCAGTCACAAACTTTGAAACAATTTTGCTGGTTACTGGGTCTCTCAGCCTGCTTGCAGTTTGTATGCAACGTTGTCCATCCTTCCACATGAGCACACCACACAGCCCGGGTCTGAATGCCTCCTGGACCACATTCGTCTCCCATGCATCGGCCCCATGGACCTAAAAACGACACAAGAGTTAACAGTGCTACTAGATGAAAACTACAAATTACTTCACGTTCCAGAAAGGCACTTCAAGATCTAGTACATGAACTTCCCTGAAGTGTTATAAAGTAGGTCTCTGTACATGACTGTTGGAAAGTGACGATCTACACTCAGTATTTTTGCAGAAGGGGAACTGTGTCACAGAGTCTATATAAGGTAATTGCTGGGACAAGTTCATTTTGAGTCCTTTTGGGATTACTGAAAACTTGCTTTTATTCATTTTCTTAATTTTAAGTAGGTAGAGAACCCTCGGCTCATTAAGAACCCTTGCTTAATTTTAGGTAGGTAGAGAACCCTAGCTCACATTAGAAACTAGTCACAGTGAAAACCCATTACTCCTGCCTCATAACCATCAAATTCATTTCACTAACTGGCAAAGAAAACGGCTGCTTGTGAAGAACTTAGTCTCCTGCAGACTTTTCTTTTCCTGGGGCGATTAACTATTTTGTAGGATATGCTCTCTTCCCTCTCATTTTCTGTTGTTGTACATACTATGATTGAAAGAATCTATTAGTTGCATACGTGTGTGCTGACAGAAGTGTTTACTTTCTTGTAACCAAAGCTGGGAAGTGAAAAATTCATTCTATCACATTCTGCCCTTAAATTTACAAAAAAAAAATTTTTTTTCTCATCTCCACAGTGAAATAGAAAGATGGGTAAGAGAATTAAAATTTGACTAAAAGATTTTTGGAATTTTCTGCATGTTAAAGTGTTACTTTGAGTTTTATCAATTTATTCATTTCCTAAATATGAACTACTTGGTATTATGGAGCAATTTTATGGAATACTTAAGTCAGTGGCTTTAAAATGAAATGTGGGCTTTTTACCTTAGAATCCTTCTTATCATAGATTGAAACCTACTTATATTTGCATATATCATTTCTTTTTTTAAGGTAGATAATAGGATTCTCAAGACTTTAATAGACAAATAGCAATTTATGTAATAGAGATTACATTATTTTGGAATTTTAAAGAAATGTAATAATCATATAATTACATGATTTTCAAAACGTGGCCCCTGGCATTTGAGGAATTATTTGATGTGGACTAGAGCCATCTTCAATAGGCTGTGTGGGAAGTGGGCAAGCAGCATACAGGGTCCGGCTCTAGGGTCACTCAGCCCCACCCCACTCCCTTCCTCCCTCATTGCTGCTTCCCTAAGAAAAGCTCCATTATTATTAGTTATTTTTATGTATGTTGATATTATACATAGATTTTGTCTGAGAAGAGGCTTCTGTCGCTGAAAAGTAAAAACCACTAAACTACGCCAAGAGATTCACTCTATGAATGAGGAAAACAAGTGACAAGGAGGGGAGGTGACTTGCCAAGTTCACATTTTAAATGAATAAAAAAACCATCCTGGATTTTAGACTCCAGTTCTGACTTTTAGTTTTATTATTTATCCTAGATTTCAGAGCTTGAGACTTAGATACTCCTATACAAAACAATTAATCTACAACGAATGAAATATGAAGAATGTGATTATATTTAAACATTTAATTTTGTTTAACTAGGAAGATGTTTACAACTGGAAGATGTTAACTTCATTACAAATGGAATGATGGAGTGGTAAATAGAAAACAGATTGACTGAAAATACTGTGCTAACTAACCACAGTTGCGTGAAAATTTGGCATACCTATATCATTACTTTATGAAGTTCATATGCATATGTAGAGAATTACAAGTGGCTTAAAATACATTCAGGGAAACAGCCTTCCCAGAGTGCTGATGTCAAAACTTTATGAGCTAAGAAAGTCAGTGAGTGTATTACATCTGTATACATGGAATACCTGATAATATTTTAATTTTATTTTTAATTTGTCAAAGAAAAATATATATTCATAAATCTGTTGATGCTGTCTTAGAGATTTCCTAAATATCCAGTTTGGGAATCAGAACGTGGGACCCTTCTCAAGGGAACAGAGTAAAATGTATGAAATTTTAGCTAATTCCATAAATCTTTGCTATTTATTCATTTTCCCCTTCATACTCAAACAATAGTAATCTTTATTTCTCATCCTAAATATAGCATATAAAGATACGTTTATGTTGGACCATCAAGTTAGGAGTAAGCTATATGCCATTAAGTCTAAATTTCAAAATATAAGTGTCTTGCATTAACTCAAAGTGTAAAACCCAGGTGTAATTCAGGAGAACTTCTTGATATTTTGTCTTCCAATCTTTGATATTAATTATGAAATTAGACTGAAGAATCAGACTAGGACTATTAAGAAGTTAGTCTTTTATCGTCCAAGTAAAAACAAAAAAAATTTATAGGAAAGTTATAGATTTGGCACTTAAAAATATTTAATTGTACTCTTTAGGTAGGTTGTACTACTATTAATGGGTGTGTTTCAACTGATGAAAATTAATATTTTATTACCAAAACCTGAGTATACAAAATGTGGATTGACTTTAAGTCTGTGTGTTATTACTGAGTGAGGAAAACACACATACTAAAAAACAAACCCTCTAAAACTATGAAGCAGAACTATACAACACTAGTTAACTATTACGTTTGAAATTTACCTTAGACAAAATAAGGATGGGTGAAGATATTACTCTTATAAACCAAATTTTATCAGAAAACTCCAGCCTTTCTTATAAGTTTCCTCAAAAATAAAAGTGAATGATGGTTACTTCGAAAATGATCCATAGCTTACTAACATCAAATTAGGGAGAGATCCTTTCTTACACATTCTTAGAACACTCCACATGTCTCTCACATCATGTTTACCACAATTTCAATTAGTTTATTAAATAATAGTTTGCCAATATCTGTTTATCACATCAGACTGACTCAGTGGCTCCTTAAGAACAGAACTTTGCTATCTTCTGCAACATTTGGTTTGATCATGTCTTTTACACGGCTGGCTTTTGAATGAATTTCCTCAATTATTTTGTTCAGAAAAGAGAGAATTTAGTTTGCAGATTTTATAATCCAAGGCATTACGTGGTTGATATCAATGCCAACAGAAAGAAACTGAGTTCGAGAAAAACTCTACACTATTTCGTATACATTGATAATGAATAAGCATTTCGAAAGTTGACTTAGATAACTAGAAAAAGCATACATTCTCTATACAAATTCAATTCAATTTCCATTCCAAAAATAATATAGATTCTATTAACCAGCTAGTAATAGATAACATTGTTGGGTTTATTTTATTCCAAGTATATTTACATTGAGAACCAGAAGATAGGTATCCCAAGAAAATTCTAGAGATATATAAAAATACTAGGCTAAAGAGGGCAAAAAAAAAAACGCATGAAGGCACCAGTGAAAGTAGACATGGCAATATAATCACAATTGAACCTAAAGAAAACTCATTCACTTTGCAGGGTACCTTATCTGCTATCATAACTTTTCATTAAATCATGGGTATTGTACTTGTGTCCAATTAACAGACCTATTGAAAAATCAGATCTTCACCACTGCACACCTGATGAAGGGCTGTCTAGTTCTGTCCTCCAAGTAGTTTTAAAATCATCACATACTGAACAGAAAGAGGACCACATCTAAAGTTGCTCCTGGCAGCTAAGAATTGTCCGCCCAATTAGCTACCACGTTTCAAGAAGTACAAATGTTTTAAAGTGCAATTTGAAAAGCACAATATGCAAACTCTATCAAGGAAAGCATGAAGTCGTCTCCCAAGCACAGTATGAGAATATGATATTTAATTCATAGGTCTCTGCACAAATATTAAATTGTAGCCCCACATCTCATATTACTAAGAGTGGGAAATGGTGGTGTTGGAAAGGTTGTGTGTGTCTGCGTGAGCGTATGTGTGTGTGTATCAGGATGTTTGTATTTTTAACAAGAATAGAAAGAATTTCCATTGGTTTGAAACGTGCTTCCTTTATTACTCTTGTTCATGATTATATACAGAGAACTTGGAATCTAATTGTGCAAAACAAAAGATAGGCACCTTTCTACTTCAGAGCTTGGTAATGTCCCTTTATGGATGGAAATGTATTCCTGCATACAGATTTGTAGGATTGTGTTCATTCAGTATCATGAAAGCACTTCTAGGGTGTAGGTTAATAAATACATGTAGAACACTTAGCTTGACAGATTTTATGTAAATTGAGAAAAATATACTGGATATCTTATTCCACTAAAAGGAAGTTAAAACAAATGATTGCATATACAAAATATTTATGTAATTGCTGGACTCACAATACAAATATTTTCACTTGGAACTGATGCAATATTATGCAAAATTGTTACAACAACTTTAAATGAATGCTACTTGGCTTCGTTTTCCACTGACTAGTGCTTTAAATATAATTCTTAACTCAATTTCCAAAAATGTTGATAAAATAATCAATTTATTTTTATTCCCCCTAAGGAAGATTTCATAACATGCCTAATCTCTTCACATCATTCAAAACTCTCTCTTTATGTCAGTCTACAAAAGACAGTCTTTTAAATTTAAAATTAGTATGTTGCCCACCCTATTCAACACTGACTCCTTCTAAGGTTGTTTTTCTGTATGTCAAGGGCATGAGAACAAGAAAAGGTTGAGTCTATAAAAGGCCACATTATTGACAGGTGGCTAGCAACTGTTCCAAAGAGCCTTATAAAAGATAAACACTATAAAAGGAGCATGAGAAAATTATGCAAACTACTTTCTGTCCTTGTTTGCTATAAAACTCTCAGATGAGCCAGCTTCTTGTTGGACTAAATATGTCTGCATCCTTCAAACGAGATGATGCATTTTCCCTCCTGGATTTGCTTATGGAACAGCACGTCCTAGTTTACCATGATCAAGGAATGCACAAACAACTTAGTAGTATATTAAATTCTGTCTCATGAATGCTGCACAGTATCCTATTTTGAAATACACAAGTCACAGATTTTTTTTAAATATCTTTATTGGAGTATAATTGCTTTACAAAGTTGTGTTAGTTGCTGCTGTATAACAAAGTAAACCAGCTATACGTATACATATATACCGATATCCCCTCCCTCTTGTGCCTCCCTCCCACCTTCCCTATCCCCCCCCTCTAGGTGGTCACAAAGCACCGAGCTGATCTCCCTGTGCTATGTAGCTGCTTCCCACTAGCTATCTATTTTACATTTGGTGATGTATATATGTCCATGCCACTCTCTCACTGCGTCCCAGCTTACCCTTCCCGCTCCCTGTGCCCTCAAGTCCATTCTCTACGTCTGCGTCTTGATTCCTGTCCTGCTCCTAGGTTCTTCAGAACAATTTTTTTTTAAGATTCCATATATATGTGTTAGCATACGGTATTTGTTTTTCTCTTTCTGACTTACTTCACCCTGTATGACAGACTCTAGGTCCATCCACCTCACTACGAATAACTCAATTTCGTTTCTTTTTATGGCTGAGTAATATTCCATTGTATATATGTGCCACATCTTCTTTATCCGTTCATCTGTTGATGGACACTTAGGTTGCTCCCATGTCCTGGCTATTGTAAATAGAGCTGCAGTGAACACTGTAGTACATGTCTCTTTTCGAATTATGGTTTTCTCAGGGTATATGCCCAGTAGTGGGAATGCTGGGTCATAGGGTAGTTCTATTTTTAGTTTTTTAAAGAACCTCCACACTGTTCTCCATAGTGGCTGTATCAATTTACATTCCCACCAGCAGTGCAGGAGGGTTCCCTTTTCTCCACACCCTCTCCAGCATTTATTGTTTGTAGATGCTTTGATGATGGCCATTCTGACCGCTGTGAGGTGATACCTCATTGTGGGTTTGATTTGCATTTCTCTAGTGATAGTGATGTTGAGCATTCTTTCATGTGTTTGCTGGCAATCTGTATATCTTCTTTGGAGAAATGTCTATTTAGGTCTTCTGCCCATTTTTGGATTGGGTTGTTGTTTTTTTGATATTGAGCTGCATGAGCTGCTTGTATATTTTGGAGATTAATCCTTTGTCAGTTGCTTCATTTGCAAATATTTTCTCCCATTCTGAGGGTTGTCTTTTCGTCTTGGTGGTGGTTTCCTTTGCTGTGCAAAAGCTTTGAAGTTTCATTAGGTCCCATTCATTTATTTTTGTTTTTATTTCCATTTCTCTAGGGGGTGGATCAAAAAGGATCTTGCTGTGATTTATGTCATAGAGTGTTCTGCCTATGTTTTCCTCTAAGAGTTTGATAGTGTCTGGCCTTACATTTAGGTCTTTAATCCATTTTGAGTTCATTTTTGTGTATGGTGTTAGGAAGTGTTCTAATTTCATTCTTTTTACGTGTAGTTGTCCAGTTTTCCCAGCACCACTTATTGAAGAGGCTGTCCTTTCTCCACTGTACACTCCTGCCTCCTTTATCAAAGATAAGGTGACCATATGTGTGTGGGTTTATCTCTGGGCTTTCTCTCCTGTTCCATTGATCTATATTTCTGGTTTTGTGCCAGTACCATACTGTCTTGATTAAGTCACAGAATTTTTAAAAAATTCTCTTCGTTTTTACTTGAGCAAATCACTGTAGGAAAAAAACCCTAGAAATTACTGCTAATTATCAGGAAAGAAAATTTTTCATAAATCCCATGAACTAAAGGTAACTAGTCTTCATATTTTGCTGTCATCCTATTAGGCAATTAAAAATATATTTAAATAAATTTAAGGTCATCCTATAAGTTGTTTTATAATTTTCTAACTACACAGTATGCTATAAAAATAACTCTGTTTCAATAAATGTTGGGGGGCTCAGGTACACACACAAACACACACACACACACACACACACAAAGACTGACCCTACTAGACAGTTAATCTCATATGTTCTTCATGTATGCACAATTAGATCTATACTATGGTTGAATGGCATGTTGTATCAATTTACCATGATTTACCTAATTGATATTCTATCTGTGGAAATTTAGGTCTTATAAAAAATTTTTTCCAACACTATACAGAATGTTACAATAAACATCGATTGTTATATATTGGTCAGGTAATTTAGCCAAGAGTTTTGCAACTTTTCAAGCTTTTGATACATCTGTTATTGCAAATGTGTCCACCCAAATGTACCAGTTTGCCCTCCAAACAGCCATTTTTTTCCCTGATATCTACAGACTGCTAGTTTTCCAAATTTGGGCTCCTATTGGGGGAATCTGATGTGCTTATTATTTCCTCAGAGGGTCCATCTTTTGACTATTTTAACTACACAGATAGTCTTTATTCCCTTAAATCCAATCCCTTGTGTACTGTGGTCTACATAAGACCTCAAACCTTCTGGAGGATTGCTGGTATCCTCCCTTTTTCCAACACTGAAAAATAAGTTTTTAAATTTTGCATTCATTTTGGTCATTTCAAAGCATTTTTGCTGTGTGTAGAAGCAAACATGTGATCTTAGATGTCTTTCTTGAAATAATCCCACAGATTGGTAAACTGAATGCCTGGCATACTGTACCATTCTATATTATACTAATTGATTTAATTATAAGTATGCACTCTCTCTAGGAGACCCCCTTGTGTAGATTTATCAACATAAAAACAATTAAATTTTTAATATTCACTGACCTAAAATGGATTAAATTTTCTTTTTAAAGGAAAAAAAAGGAGTGCTCATAACTTTTTTGACTTGAGTTTTAATTTAATTTCACTTTAATTTAAAATATAACTCTCAAATGACAAATCAGTTTGGTGGATAAGGAGAGATCACTGTGAAGTCAAGCTGAGCTTTCATCTTCAATAAGTAATTAAACTTTAATAAGAAATTATATAAGAGTATCAAATTAAATGTATAAAAATTAGAACAAGCTCTTTAAATTTGATGAGACAATGAATGATGAATCAGTGACTAGGATAGCTGATTTCACAGTTGCCAAATATAGTAATCTATTTTCAGGCCCTATCAACTTGATCTCTCTTACAAAAATTACTTAACCTCTTTAAATCTTGATTTCTCCCATATGTAAAACATAATATAATACGTACCATATCATTAACTTCCATAGTCTCATAATACTATCGGAACCGTAAGCTATGTATCAATATTATGAGGAATATTTGTGATAAAGTTGTGAAATGCTTTTTTCTCACACAAAAAGATTTCATTTTTATGTGACTTAATCTTTTAAACTCTGTATGCATCAGTGGTGATGTCTTTAGGCTAGACTCCATGCAAGTCTGTTGACCCATGATCTCCTTGGAAGCAGATCCTTCAGCACCAGTCAACATCCAGGTAACTGCAGGCCTGGCCAGTCTTGACCACAGCCTCATAACAGACCCTGAGTCAGAACCACCCAGCTAAGTTGCTTCCAAATTTCTGACACATGGGAACTGAGATAATAAATTTTACTGGCTGTAATCAGCTAAATTTTGAGGTAATTCGTTATGTAGCAATAGATACCTAACACAGACTATGGTCCTTGAAGACGTATGCTGCTGTAACCAAAAATTTAAAATATGGGAGTGGCATACTGGAACCAGGCAGTGGGCAGAGCTGCAAGGACAATGAGGAAAGTGTTAGTCAAAGCCAAAGGTACTTTTTAAAAAAAAGACTGTTAGAAAAAGGCTAATGGTAGCTGCCAGTAAGAACTTAAAAAGAAGTGAGATCTCCAAAGAAGACATACAGATGGCCAAGATGCACATGAAAAGATGCTCAACATCACTAATTATTAGAGAAATGAAAATCAAAACCACAATGAGGTATCACCTCACAGCAGTCAGAATGGCCATCATCAAAAAATCTACAAACAATAAATGCTGGAGAGGGTGTGGAGAAAAGGGAACCCTCCTGCACTGCTGGTGGGAATGTAAATTGATACAGCCACTATGGAGAACAGTATGGAAGTTCCTTAAAAATCTAAAAATAGACCTACCATATGACCCAGCAATCCCACTACTGGGCATATATCTGGAGAAAACCATAATTCACAAAGATACATGCACCCCAATGTTCACTGCAGCACTATTTACAACAGCCAAGCCATGGAAGCAACCTAACTGTTCATGAACAAGATGAATGAAGAAGATGTGGTACATATATACAATGGAATATTACTCAGCCTTAAAAAGGAATGAAATAATGCCATTTGCAGTGACATGGATGGACCTAGAGATTGTCATACTGAGTGAAAGAAGTCAGAGAAAGAGAAATATCATATGATATCACTTATATGTGGAATCTTTAAAAAATGGTACAAATGAACTTATTTACAAAACAGAAATACAGTCACAGATGTAGACAACAAACTTATGGTTACCAAGGGGGAAGGGAAGGAGGGATAAATTGGGAGATTGGGATTGATACATGCACACTAATATATATATAACAGATAACTAATAAGGACCTACTGTATAGCACAGGGTACTCTGCTCAAAACTCTGTAATGACCTATATGAGAAAAGAATCTAAAAAAGACTAGATATATGTATACGTATACCTGATTCACTTTGCTGTCCAGCAGAAACTAACACAACAATGAAATCAACTATACTCCAATAAAAATTAATTTAAAAAGAAGTGAGGAGAATGTTACAGAAATTTGAGGAAAGGAGATTCTTATATCATGACAGAGAGTTTAAGCAATACTGTCACCTACAGTCATGTAAAGTGGAAAATACACCTTATGAACTGGGTGATCTAACTAAGATTTCCAGTCAGAGTGTTGAGGGTGCCCCTGGTTTTTTTTTATTAGAATATCTCTAATAAATAATCCCTTCCTAGTCACCAAATCCATGTCATGTCACGAATATAGTGGACTAGTGTGATGTGCTTTTTGACAAAAGGCAGAAGTGTTAACTGTCCCCAGGGTAAGGGAGTGATTGCATCTGTTATATAGTTTCAAGTAAAAGCAAAGAGCTTTTGATCCTTTTTACTAATGAGAATTGAGGAAAACACCTTTGCCAGATCAGCATCTGCATACCAAGGGTCTAACACTGTGTTGATTTGTTGTAGTTTAAATACCACATCTTTCATATCGGCTGCAATTGGGCCTAACACATGGTTAAGTTTACAGCAGCTTGCTATCATCTTCTATGATCCATCCCGTTTTGTTTTACCTTTTTTAGAAACAACACAGGTCAATTAGACAGGAATATGATGTGGACCATGTCTCCTGTATCATTTGAATGTCTGATGTGGCACTAATTTCTGTAATTCCTCCAAGGATGTTATGTTGGACCCTAACACAAAATGCCTCACTTCCTACCTACAATTCATCTCAATCTATCATCTCCATCTATCAAAAAGTCAGTCTTAGTAATTCTCAGTAGTAAGCTACTGTATGTCAGCCTAGCAGGTGATATTGCAAAGCATTTATCCTCTTGCCCCTATTCCCCACTGGTCAAGAATGGTCCCATGGTCATTAACTCCCTCACAATTTCAAGCTGTACGTGAGTGAGTGCTAAGTGGATTTCTGCAGGCGTCTTGCACTACAGTGTCAGAGAAGCTCTAGGAAAGTAGACTGCTCAGCCTATGATAAGTTGCAGTCAGTTTTCATCTACATGAACCTAGTGAAACCTGTGCAAAATTGGATGTCACAGGAGTGACTGGAGGTGGAGGTGAAGCCATGTGGATTGGAGATGGCACATAAGTGACATTTCATGCTTAGCAAATGATGGTTTTTGTTTTTTGTTTTTCCTCTAAAAATGTCAAACCAAAGTCATCTATCTTTTTATGAACAGTATACCTTCAGGACAAAATTGCTAAAGGCTGAAGATGCCTGAATTTTTATCATGTTTATTTATTCATTTAACAGACATTTAGTGTGGGCTTACAATGTGCTAGGTGCTGTGATAGGAAAGAAAATAGATATATATTGAGATAAGAAAGCACTACAAAAGGTGGAAACATCAAAAGATGGAAGAATAAACAAAATATGGTATATACATAAAGTTGAATATTATTCATCCTTAAAAAAGAATGAAATTCTGATACATGCTACAAGATGCATGAGCCTTGAAAACTTAGGCTAAGTGAGATAAGCCAGACACAAAAGGACAAATATTGTATGATCTCACTTATATGAGGTACCTGGAATGGCCAAATTCATAGAAACAGAGGCAGAATGTTACCAGGGGCTAAAGGAAGGAGAGATGTGGGCAGAGTGTGATGTGGGCAGAGTTTCCGTTTGGGATGATGAAAATGTTCTGGAGATGGTTACTGGTAATATGGTTGCACAACAATACGAATATACTTAGCGTCACCGAATTGTTCAATTAAAATGATAAAAAGGCAAATTTTATATTATATACATTTTATCACAATAAAAAAACATATAATGCTACAACAAACTTTAGCCAACAATTTTTATATTCAATCTATAATCTTATGAAACTTCGCGAATTTTCTGGATATAGCAACATGGTGCCAAGGTTCTAGGAAGTTACTGCCAAGTTCAAAGCCTTGGGGAATTCTTAAATTCCTTAGGCCTAGAAGCAATTTATTTGAAACCTTCAAGCAAAAAGGGAAGAGCCAATTATAGATATAATAGACCCTCCTTGTCTTATTAAATACTGAAAAAAAGACAGCTCAGAAATGCCACCATTATCATCTTAGGTCTAGTGCCTAGCATATTAAATACATAGTTATTATAAATAATAGATTCCAAGTTCTTCTGATGATGTTACACTGTGAACTGCATACCTCTATAATTACAATATATTTTTAGTCAGTAATGTGAGATTATGGATATGATCTTCACAAAATGGAAAATCAAAATGAATGGAAGTAACCTTTTGACATCTGTGCTGTTTTAATAACCCAACTAAAATATATTTTATTCTTTGATTATTTAGGACATTTTTTTGCACATACTTTGGTTAATAAATATGTACATGTCTTTTACTTTTGTGTGAAGCTCATTTTAGGTATATATTACGATTTAATACTCCCCTGCATATAATAAACCACTCTAGTAAAACAGAACCAAAGTAGATTCTCCCCCTAATGTGATGTTACAATTAATAAGGCTAACACACAAAAAAATGTTAATTTCTTCCTTTCACGCACTGGGGTAAGACTGCATTACAGGCAATTATTAAGGATAACAATAAATTCCGTTTTTATCTTCTTACTTCAAAGGACTACAGTTATACATTTAGGAAACTGAGAAGTATGACTTCTTTACAAGAGACTATAAAGCCTTCCTTCATGGTTACCTTAGTCAATGCCCTTATGCATCACTGTATATTTTCATAATCTCCATATAATTGATATTGCACTAAATGCTGTAATTATATAGAGTTAAAAGTAAGCAATTCAAATACCTGAAACATTTAATTTTCAACACACTAAGCGGTATGTATATGAATGTAACTGTAAATTATCTGTAAATATACTTTTTAAATACAAATGATTTTTGCTAGCAAAATACTTCATCTGAAGCCAAGTTAATCTTTCCAAACTCCACGTGTCAAAGGAACTTGAGTGTACAGTTTAGGGCGGTAATTTGCAACATCAGTGACTTGGAAATGTCTACTAGAGCTTAGATTATTGTTTCCATAATGGGTAAAGTCAAGTGTAAAGCTCTTATAAAGTTAAGCATGAGCTCAAAATTATACCATGCTGTGAAAAATAATCAGTAGTTAATTTAAGATTTGAATGTATATGTTTCAGTTTCCCAGAAAGTGAATTGAAGACTATCTTAATTTTTTAGGAGGCTCTTCCCAACTTTGATAAAATATAACCCATAAACATGCACAAATTTCTTAAGAATTAGATTATTTGATCAGTATTTTTCATGTAATAATTTTACCTTGGAAAATATGGCATATGTAAGATAGCCCCAAATTAAGTTATAAAATGTAGAGCCATAACTGGATTTGATCAATGTTGAGTATTTCTAACTCATGTCCTTTCTTAATAAAATCAGATATTCAGTTTTATCTTCAAAGAAATGTCACCAATAAAGCAGTGCTGAAGATGCATACAGTTCTGTTAGTTGTTTCTTAATAACTGTGGACAGTATATCTTTAACGAGGGAAAGTTTCTTTTAGCCTAAAACATTAAGATCTTATTAAAAATTAGGGAGTCAGAAATAAGCATCCATTTTCTGATTTTTGTTTCTATGTACCTTTCTGTGTTTGGATATACATTTCTCCTTGATTATTAAATTTCCATGGCTGACAAATTTCATAAGTATTAAACAGCTATAATTTAAAAATCATATTATATTAATACCAGTGTATTAGGCTAATCTATACTTTAAGGCCCATCATTACTCTTTTTGAAGACACATGTAGATGCAATATAATACTTCTTTTGCCTGATTTAAAATCACAGTAAGGATGCATTTAAAAAACATAATATATATCAACTGAAATTAACGCAGGGCATTAATACACATGGCTTCACTGAGTAATTGGTTCCAAGAATACGACAGAGAATCAACTAAGGCAGATGGTTAAATGAGGAATAGGGGAGCTGACAGTTGCACATTCACAGAAACTGTAAAATTTAAAACTGAAGGACACCATAGTGATAAACAGTGCAAGATCTTCAGACCATCAGAAGTTAAGTGCAGCTTACAAAGTCATTATCCAAGCCTGGGTCAGAACCCAGATGTTCTGACTTCCCAGCTCACGTTCTCTGACTTCCCACTCTCACATTCTACCATAGGAGACTTTAGTTAAGATAAAATAGCTCACACGGGAACTCTATTTCTCAAACTCTACTTAGTAAATTATCCAAGTAGCCTCTGGCTCCAAAAATAATTCACTCATTTACCATTATCTTGGAATCTGTGATTTGGAAGTGTCCACAGAGATCCTGTAATATTTATAAACTTTCTTCAATCTTTCTTAGGTTCTTTTAGCCTCAGATAGAATACCTCTGGTGACAAGAGTTCATTGTTTAGCAAAGTTGCCCATTCTGGTGACTGTCAGCTTTATTATTAGAGATTTCTTTGCAACATTCCTATAAAATCTTCCACTCTAAGAATTCTAATCTAAACACTTCCTTATAGCTTTCCAAATATTTTAACACTCCAAACTAAATACTAATCTTCTTATTTTTTCTTATTCCTAAGAAGACTTCTGGTCTGATCATTAGGCTTGTTGCTTTCTGTGGCATTGTTAGATTGTGCAATAATACAACAGAGCAATCTGGAAACTAGTAAATAAAATGGACTAGACAGATAAATAAAACACCTGACCACATCCACATATCTTTTATTCTAATTGAGATAAAAAAAGGTAATAACCTCATATCCATTTCAACACAGTGAGTCTCACCCAAGCTTCTTACGTTAACTCTGTTAACTCATCTCACACACATTCTGTCGAGATTTAGACTTTTTTGATTCATACTATGCTATGTAATGAACTTACTCACTATGGCCATTCTTTTGGTAACTGCTTGGCTAACTCAGCCCCGTAAGGACAAAGGCACATATTGAAAATCCTGTCCCTGAATATCTATTTCTTCAATGAATCCTTATCCAGAGGCCAACTCAAGGAACTAGAGGTACGTTTCACTTCTGAGCTCTTCCAGATTCCTTAATCAGCAACACTCTCTGACCCAGGTTCTTGAGGTGCCATGCATTCAGTTATCACTCCCCAAACCTTTTCTCTCAGAGCACTGTAATTCCACTGTATAGTCCAGAATTGATAACTTTTAGGTTATATTTGAAGATAAATGTTTATAATATATGTTTACATGCTTTGATATAGTGTTCATATAATGCCACGAAAAATTAGGCTAATTACAAAGCAAATGCTTTACACATCTATCTGCATTAATTTAGTATTCTTTTGGTGGAAAGGAATGAGAATTATTTAAATCAAAATTACACTCATAAATTAAATTCTCATTATAGGAAGCAATTCTAGTGCTAAAAATGTTCTGAGCATTCTATACTGAATGCTCATTATTTGCTGGAGTACAAAGGTCATAGGGGCTCACAGTTCACAGATGGTCTCCGGGCTAAATAGGACACAGCAGAGGGACAGAGGAAACTTGCATTTAGATTACCTAGACTGTGTTCCTTACCAGAATTTAATCCTAATTTTTAAAAATTTTGGTTTTTTGTGGTAAGAACACTTAGCATGAGATCTACTCTCAACAAATTTTTAAGTGTACAATAAATTATTGACTATAGGTATACTGCTGTACAGCAGATCTCTAGAACTTATTGAAACTTTATGCCCATTGATTAATAGCTCCCCACTTCCCCTCCCCCAGCCTCTGGAAACCACCATTTTTACTCTCTGCTTCTATGAGTTTTACTATTTTAGATAAGTCCATTGTGTATCACATTCTCTCTTCTTTTTTAAAAAAAATTAATTAATTTATTTTTGGCTGCGTTGGTTCTTTGTTGCTGCGTGCAGGCTTTCTCTAGTTGCAGCGGGCGGGGGCTACTCTTCGTTGCGGTGCGCGGGCTTCTCATTGCAGTGGCTTCTCTTTGTTGCAGAGCATGGGCTCTAAGGCACACGGGCTTCAGTAGTTGTGGCACCTGGGCTCAATAGTTGTGGCTTGCAGGCTCTAGAGCACGGGCTCAGTAGTTGTGGCGAATGGGCTTAGCTGCTCTGCAGCGTGTGGGATCTTCCCAGATCAGGGCTCAAACCCGTGTCCCTGCACTGGCAGGCGGATTCTTAACCACTGCGCCACCAGGGAAGCCCTGTACCACATTTTCTTTATCCATTTATCTGTTAATGGATATTCAGTTTGTTTCCGCATCTTGGCTATTGTGACAGTGCTGCCATTCCTCCAAAGAAGACATACAAATGGCCAAGAGGTATAAGAAAAGATGCCCAATATCACTAATCATCAGGCAAGTGCAAATAAAACCAAAATGAGATATCACCTCACACCTGTCAGGATATTATCTAAAAAACAAAAGGCAACAAATACTGATAAGGATGTGGAGAAATTGGACCACTGTTCATGGGAATGTAAACTGGTTCAGTCATTATGGAAAACAGCATAGTGGTTCCTGAAAAAAAATTAAACATAGAACTACCATATAATCCAGCAATCCCACTTTTGGGTATTTATCCAAAAGAACTGATGTTGAAGGGATATCAGCAGAATTTATTTTGTCTTTTTGAGGTATCCACTTCAGCTGTGGGCATCAATTTAGATCACCTGTTTTTCTTAACATGAGAGTTCTAACTAATTATTTAATACCTATGTCCCTGTTCATAATAATACTGTACCTTGTTAACTGAACAATTCCATTTGATTTAATAAATATTATGAATACCTAGAATTTTAAGCATCCACATCTCTTTGCTAATCCAAGGAATCAGAATTATTTCTCTCAATTACCCATGAACTTCTTGAGTTAAAAAAATACTTGAAATCAGAGGTTGGTGAAATTTTCTTTCACATTATTGAAAACTCATTACTGGAAGATTCCAAATAGTTTTTAATGTAGAAAAACATAAATGAGCATTGTTATCTTCTTTTTAACTATTGATTATTAACAACAAGTTCTGAGGTAGGTTCAATGTGACCCAATTGTTAAAACTGCCATGTAGTAAATTTCATATAATGTTCTTTTGGCCATATTTTGAAGAGTGGAGATGAGAAGACATACACTTTAGCAAAGTAGCCTTAATGACATACTTTAAATCATAGCTCCTTGTCATATACCACAAGGTAACACTCAATACTTTTAAATAGTAGAATGAATTTTGTGTATTCCAGTCAGAGAGGAAAAATAGGTTCACTGGAAGCCTAAAGAAGGAGGATATTATATTCCTACTGGGGAACTCAAAGCTTGATGGAAATAATGAGATCTGAGTTGGAGAGGCAGAAATGGAATCACGGGACATAAGGTTGACAGCTGCTAGTGTGGGCGTAGAGAGTGCCAGGAACAGGGGACAACATGGACAAAACCAGAAAATGAAGACTGTATAAATAAGTAAGCACGTGGAACATAGATCTGAAAAGGAAAGGGAGCTTGGGATGAGGTTGGGGAGGCACTGGAAACTTTTCTGTAGGTGAATCCTAGCTTAATATATTTTATAATACCTTACTCTAAGTAAATCCTAACTTCCTTTCAACAATCTGCTTTAATTGTGCTCATTCATTCTCTTCTCACGCTATGTATGTTTAAGAGAATTTCTCACATTATCTGTGCTACATATTCTGACCTCTTGTTATAGTGTCCTATTTTGTTTACCAAGTATTTTGCATATGCAAACCTATTTCTCCAGTAAGATTTTAAACCACTCAAGGACAGGAGCTTTGACATGTTCCTTTTGTAATTCCCACTATAATGCTAGACTGCCAATGAAAATTCATATGAAAGTTCTTTCCAGAGTACATTTAAGATATAATTAGGATTGCTCCTTAGTATATACTTGGTGAGCTGTAAGAGCTATCAGAAGATGGCTGTTTCTAGGAATCCTTGAAGGAAAAGATCTGAATTAAAACAAACAGCTTGACACCCTGTATGAATTAGCAAGAGGCTAGAAAATAGAGTAGCCTAGCTATGGAGGTCTAGGTTATAGTACACTCAGAAAGTGACAGTAATGAAAGTCAAGCACCAGATAGGATGGCCACCCTGCCAGCATCAATAGGGGACCAGCAGTCTGTGAGTTCAGCACCAAAAACTCATTAATTGCAGGGCTAATAGGTGAGAAAAATAAACCATAGCTTAAGAAAATTTGTGCCTGAAAGCTAATTCAAGCCTTAAGGACGTTAGGCAATTAAATGGTAAAACATGACTATTTCTTTTCAAGAAAGAGCCACCCATGATTGTTGAAAATTTAACAATAAATCTAACAATATTAAATAATTAAATTAAATAATTAAATAATTAAAATTTAACAATATTTAATTTAGTAAACTTTAACATTATTAACCTTCTGGTTAATAATGTTTTCTTTTCTATTTTTTGTTTTTAATGTTTAATATTAAAATTTAATGTTTCATATTTAATGTTTTCTTTTCTATTTTCTTTTCTTTTCTATTTTTTTCCTGAGGTTGTCATCAGAAGGATTCATGTTTATCATGTGTATTTTACTTTAGACTTGTTAGTCATTTGTTAATATGCTTGTGAAGATGACTGCAAGAAGTGATGGAATTCAAATTATTTTCCCCACATAGGCCTTCTTTCACCCTGATGGTGTTAATAGTTGACTCGTTATTTCAATGGCATTTTCTTCAATGTCACGGTGTTTCTCTCAGGATGTGTTACATTTACATAATTGCTATCTTCCCAAGCATTCTGGTTTCTCAATGTGACAAACACTACACCTAAGATTTGAGATTCACAGCTCTCACAGGAAATCTCCATCTCTTAGAGGGTTTTTAAACTCATTTTGCCAACGGCTGAATTTTTTTTATCTGTGGATAAGCAGTTTTTCAGAATTTTATGCCATAAAAAAATTCCAGTCTTACGTTATTTTGATATCTTGCAGTTTTCATGACATAAGGAATTATAAAGCAGAGCCTACTGGTCAGGGAACTTTTATCTCTGACCTCCCTGTAGGTCCTAGAAAACATGGTAAGTTTTGCTTGTCTTGAAAAGAAAATGAGCACACGTAAGATGCACTGGAAAGTATTTTAAGATTCTTAGCAAAACTCAGTAGAATGCTATATGCCTAAGAGGATGAGTGAAAAAACCCAAATAATTTTATCCAGTAAGGGCATATTTCTTAGGACTTAAACTGCACTCTTTGGAGGTATTTCCAAAGGACAAATATTTGACATATTTTGGGTTTTGAACTTATTCAAATTAAAAAACAAACAACAACAACCGAAAACGTCTTTCATTTACCTCCAGCTCTTTTGGTTATTACCCATCTGTCACTGATTTCCTTACTGTGTAAATGACTGGTCATGAGTAACTTAGATCCC
Organism: Lagenorhynchus albirostris; assembly: GCF_949774975.1. Classification (NCBI taxonomy): domain Eukaryota; kingdom Metazoa; phylum Chordata; class Mammalia; order Artiodactyla; family Delphinidae; genus Lagenorhynchus; species Lagenorhynchus albirostris. The sequence continues at coordinate 64,455,897 of NC_083102.1, forward strand.
ATTTATTACAGTAGCTATCCATTAGAGTAGAGGAGCTTATTAATGTGCTTAAAGACACTAGAGCAACCTATACCCACACCTGGAATTCTAAACACGCTAGCCATGCAAGTCCACTTTGGCCCACCTCTCACTGTTCTCTGCACTGAGCAGCCAGCGGGAGCTTTTCGACACGCAAATCTGTTCGTCTCACCCTGTTGCATAGAACTCTTTGATACCTTTCCTTTGCTCTTAGGTTAAACCAAAGCTTGTTAGCACCATCTAGAAATTCCACCAGGATCTGACCTGAACCTCCCTCTCCAAATCTGTCTTGTATTTTGCGCCCTCTCAACACTGTGCTTTAGCCATGTTCACTTCTACACCATTTTCCCACAAACAGATCTCCGTTATAGCACTTACTGTGCTGCAATTATTTGTTTATTTCTTTCTTCCCTACAGGTCATTACTACCTTAAAGGCAGATACTGTCTTGTTATTTTTCTATCCCCAATGCTTAGGATAATGCATATCACATATTAACTGCTGCTACATAAATACTTGTTTAATGAATACATTTTAATGAATAAAATTTCAGATGCCTAATTAGAAAAATTTATCACTGCTTTACATTAGTGAGGACAAACCTCTCCCAATAAGCACAATACCTTAATGCAGTTAAAATATACATTTCCACATAAGTCCTATCTGAGAACCTAGACCCTTTCTACCCAGAGTGTGATCCAGGGAACAGGAACATCAATAATGCCTGGTAGCTTATTAGAAATTCAGAACCTGCAAACCCTAGCCCAAACCTACTGAATCAGAGTCTACATTTTTAGAAGATGCCTAGATAATTTGTATGTGTATTAAGGTTTGAAAAGTACAGATCACAAATTACTTTATACCAATTTATAAAAGATACCTTTATATCAGCCAAGGTAGAGAGGCATGTGCTCCTAGATGTGAAGAATTAAAACAGACAAAAGTCAGTTTTTTCAATAATAATTCATAAATTCATTTATGCTTTCAACAAAGAGATAATGAGTAGCAACCATCTGTTAAGTAGTGTGCTAGACTTGGACACACCATGATGTTTAAAAGTAATACGGCTACTGCCCTCACGCAGCGTTCCACCTATTCAGAAGATTAGCTTATATAAAGCATAAAAAAACTATCATTCACTTAAAATTAGAGCAAAGGCTAAAAGAAAATTCAGCTTAATATAAATAAAAAATTTGAATAAGACAATTTTGAAAGAGAAAATGATTCCAAACTTCATCTTTTGTTACAATCAACTGTATCTAAGATAAACATTATGAATTCAAGCAATGCTATTGGGATTTGCCTGCTTTTATATTAAGCCACAATTTGGTGTCAAAAAAAAAATGACAGTCAAGTAAGAACTGAACAATAGTTCAGCAGAATACAATATTCAGAAGCATATATATGCGAGTAACATATAATGAAGTGGCATTTTAATATGCAAGGAAAATATAATGAAGTGGCGTTTTACATTAATAATAAATAATAAAATATACGAATAAAAAATAATAAAACACTGAACTCTTGACTAACTCTTTGACAAAAGCACTTAATCTCTACCTGGTAATATACAACAAAATAAATTACATATGTATAGAAGTGTTAAATATTGAGAAAAATGTTAAATATTGAGAAAAACATGCAAATTTTTAAAACACAGAAAGACATCTTCTGTCACTGACTCTTATACTTGCTTGTGCCTGACCAATCTTTCCTATGAGATCAATTAGAAAAGCTAAATTTAACAAAACCTGAAGTCATCAGAGAAATATGAATGCAGCAAGAACTTGGAGAACTAATACCCCAGACAAAGATGAAGTGCATAATAAGTAGTCTGAGATTTGTCTCAACTTGGACCCTTGAGGCATTTTCCATTTCTTAAACTATGGGCAAGAGGTGAAAAAGATGAGCAGAACTTTTAGCAGTTTTATGGACCCGAGAAGAAAATATTATGTCCAGGGTGGACCAGGAAGAAGAAAACCAACTCAGTTATCAGTTATAATTTCCAAAGGCTACACTTGTGGATAAAGGAAAAAGAAAAAAAGATAAGCTTTTAAGATTAAATTCAGCTGATTAGAAGCTGAATTTCAGCCTAGATTAAGATGACATTTCCACAGCCTAACACCAGACACACACAAAAATCCTATCTGAAAGATTATGTCAATTATACAGAGTCCCCACGCCCACAAAAAAAAAAAAAAAAAAAATTAAAAAAAAAAATCGGAACAGCTGGCATTCAGCCAAAAATTGCTTTGAATACCAAAATGTAGGAGATCCATATTATCAGGGTTATCAGACCTTCATGTTTAAGTAACTGTGATGGATGTTTTCCAGAAAGTGGAAAACACGACAAAGGATATCAGCAGAGAGCAGAAATCTATTTTTAAAACAGTCAAATGCAAAATCCACAGGTGAAAAATACAATAACCCAATTAAGAACTTAACAGAGATTTAGCAGCAAGAGGGCCAGTGAGATAGAAGATAATTCAATTAACCCAGCAATCTCACTACTGGGCATATACCCAGAGAAAACCATAATGCAAAAAGACACATGCACGGCAATGTTCACTGCAGCACTATTTACAATAGCCAGGTCATGGAAGCAACCTAAATGCCCACTGACAGACGAATGGATAAAGAAGATGTGGTACATATATACAATGGAATATTACTCAGCCACAAAAAGGAATGAAATTGGGTCATTTGTAGAGGCGTGGACGGACCTAGAGACTGTCATACAGAGTGAAGTAAATCAGAAAGAGAAAAACAAATACCATACATTAATGCATTTATGTGGAATCTAGAAAAATGGTACAGATGAACCAGTGTGCCAGCCAGAAATAGAGACACAGATGCAGAGAACAAACGTATGGATGGGGGGGACGTGGTAGGTGGCGGCGGCGGTGGTGGTGTGATGAATTGGGAGATTGGGATTGACATGTATACACCAATATGTATAAAATGGATAACTAATAAGAACCTGCTGTGTAATAAATAAATAAATAAAACAAAATTCAAAAAAAGAAGAAAATTCAATTAAAATATCTAACATGATGCAAAGACTGAAAGAAAGAACATATGGGACATGGAAGACATCTTTACAATTCAAACAAGATAACAGGAGAAAAAAAATCCAAGAAGAAATCATTCAGGAAGTAATAAAGACTGGAAAGCTAAATCCAGGTGAATATTGAATGTATGAAACAATGATAATATGCCTAGTGAGATTTACATTTATACAGACTAGAAATACATACCACTAAGAGTGTTAACAATAGAAGATGGGATAAACAGAGGCAAAGAGTTTTAAGGTCATTGAATTTTCTGGGATGAGATAGAATTACTAATTTAGAGTTGACTTTAATGAATATAAGTGTACCAGTGAAAGATTATCCAAACAATGTATAATTAATGAGCTATCAGAGGAGAAACAGTGATAATAAAAATAATTAATGAAAGAAGAGAAAAATACATTGGAAAAACAGAAAACAGTAAGATGGTATATACATTTAAACCAAAATGCACGAATTTACATCAGATGTAAAATAAATAAATATCCCAGGTAAAAGACAAAGGTGGTCAGATTGGATGTAAAACTGAAACCCAATTCTTGCTGTTTATGAGAACAATGCCTTAGATAAAAGGAAATTGGGTTATAGTCAAAAGATGAAGCAAATTATAGCATGCACATACTAAACAAAAGAAAGCTGGTAAAGATATATTAATATCAAAGTATATTTTAAGAAAATATGCAAATATAGACATTTAATAATAAAAGTATCAATCCACCACTATAATATGTAAAATTTTCCACATACCTAATAACATTTGGGCCCAAAACATATAAAGCTAAAATTGATAGAACTAGGAGAAATACACAGATTTATAATTATAATAAAAGACCCTAAGACACTTCTCTTATTAACTGATACCACTAGCAATTTAGAAGATTTGAACAACATATTAACAAAATCAACATAATTGACATATATATAACCTTGCATCCAGAGCTACACAATAAATACTCTTTCTTTTGAATACACACAAAACATTAGTCAAGATTGATTATATGCAAACGCTAAAGCAAATCTCAACAAATCTCAAAGGACAGATATCAGACACAGTATATTCTCTGACCACAGTGGAATTAAGCTACAAATCAGTAACAACAAGATAAATAGACTTTCCTTGAGTGCTTGAAAATTAACAATATGCATTTAAATGATACACAGGTCAACTAAGGAATCACAATGGATATTAAAAACTATTTTGTGGTAAATGAGACTAAAAACGTGATATCAAAATTTGTGAGATAAAGCTAAACTGATTCTTAGAAAAAAGTTTACAGTTTTAAGTGCTTAAATTACAAGTACTTAAAAAAATTGTAAAAACCATGATCTAAGTATTCACCTGTAGAAATAAGAAAAGAATAATAAACTCAAAGAAGTAGAAAGAAGGAAATAATAAGGGTAAGAGCAGACATTAATGAAATGAAAATCAAATATTGCATAGAGAAAGCCATTTAAAAAATATACTGATAATACTGATAGACCTCAAGACTGAGAAATTTTTAAAAGAGAACAGTTACAAATGACTAATATTAGAAAAAGACAGGAGACATCCTTAGAAACTTTGTGGATATTACAAAGTAAAAGGGTATTATGACAAATCTTAAGCCAAAAAAATTGAAAGTTAAATGAAATAAATTTCTAGAAAAACACAAAAATTATCAAAACAGACATTGAGATTTAAAAAAATTTAAATACATATTGTTCTATCTATTCAATTCATAGTAAAAACATCCCCACAAAGAAAATTCTTGGCCCTTGATGGCTTTATTGGTGAATTCATTCAAACATCCAAGAAAAAAAAAACCAAAAAACTTTGTGATAAGCTGATTCCTAAAATATTCCAGAACACAGAGGAAAGGGTAATCATTACCAGCTCATTTTACAGAGTCAGAATAACCGTGATCTCAACAGCTGACAAGGACATTAGAAGAGAGGAAAATTACAGACCAATCTATCTCATAAACACATGTAAGAAAATGCTTTCACAAAGCCAATCCAACAATACATCAAAAGAATAATACGTCATAACCAACTGGAAATTCCTCCAAAAATACAAGACTGGTTTTAATGTTTGAAAATCAAACAATGTAATGAAATGAGAATTCTCAATATGTATTGTTAAGTCAAAGTATAATATATTAGACTAAATATAAAAGAATCTCAATTTTGTTGGACAAAAACACAACTGGAATGACATTTGCAAAATGCTAATAGTGATTTTTTTCTGCCTCATAAGATAATGGATTTTAATCTTACTCTCCATTTTATTTTTCCCTTGATTTTAAATAATGAATTATGATAAATTTCCTTAAAAAAAGAAATGTAACACATTACAGTAAAAAACTAAAGTCATCCTACATTCTGGGCTTTTTACTTCTACTGCCTTTTTATCCACCCCTGGTGCTCTCTGGACTCACCCCTATTATAAAATCTTGTTATTCACCTTTTATTTCTTTCAGTCTCTATAATCCATAGTTTTTTATGAAAGATTTTTAAAAGTTTCTAATATAAGGTATTTCAAAAAGGCAAAGAAATTAGCTCTTAAAACAATAAATAGGGTTTCTGAAGTAAATACCTCAAAGCATATGTATACTATCCCCATTTATAACAAAATACAATCTATGGCAGTCAGAAGAACAGAGTGCTAATAGTATACTTGGTATCAGATTAATTTGGGTTTGTGTAGATGCTTGTCTTTTATTATACTTCTTTATATTACTTAACCTCTGTAAGCATCTATTTCCTCATTTTTATATAAAGGATGATAACAGAACACAGTTCCTAGGGATGTTCTGAGTATTAAATAGATCACACACTTAGCATAATTATTACTGAAAGGGAAAAACCTGGAGATCAGAAATCATATTTGCCTAAGGTTCAGAGACATATTTTGACATTTTAGTTACTCAGCAACGAGTAGCAAATAGCCACTGAATCTGATGCCAGGTTGTATATGGCTATCAACTCTAACATTTTAAACAGACTTGCACATAGCAACATAAAAGATAAGAGATACATGCTTTCTAAAGCACTTAAATTACTACCAAGGATAGAGCAGCAGAACAGATTCTCAACTACATGATGGTAACCTTAAACTGCTTTTTCTAACCTCTGAATACTGTCCCCTTAACAGCATTTACTGGGACCGCAGTTTTCCTTGGGAACAAACCTTCCCTTTAGACTCTATCCATGGATCACCTTGACAGCCTCTTATCTCTGTTACATTTTTGTTTTTCTTATCTTCTCTTTCAAGGGTTGAATGGAATCAATAAGAGAGTGTCACTTTCTAATAAGATGGATGCAAATCAAGGAAAAGGGTGACTTAAGTATTAAATTGACCGTTCTGTTACTTGTAGGAGAATTTCACAATTCAGGAGCCATCAATACCAATCTACAGGTAAAGTAGCATCAAAGGCTTTCTCTGTGATGTCAAGCAGAGTTTACTTGGCTGCTTCTTCATGGCATAGGCACATTTAGATTCCAAATAAAAGGAAGGAAAAATCCCCGGTTGTCTCTGCATATGTAAGGTCATGCAACAAAGCTTATTTCTAAGGAGGAAATGTGAATGTTGGAAGAACCAACCTTCTGTACTAGTTATTATGCCATGACGCCAATTTCCACTGAAATTGTTCCTGCCCATTAATGTTAATTACGAATAATTTTCAGACCCTGCCAGCTAGAACAGCTTTGCAGGCATATAAATTCAATAAATACGGTATGACTAGAACTAATAAGTACTAAGGTTAAGACCTAAAACCCCAGAGGAAAATAAGGCAAATGTGAGTTGGGTTTCTATTGTGTCCTCAACTGACCTTTCTTGATCTTTCGGCCACATACATCCCACATTCAAAAGCTGTTCTCATCCCTTCTCAAGAAAACCTTCTGTAGTGTGACAATTATAAACCCCCAAAATACTGGGATATAAGGGGTTTGGAGTACTCAGCTCCTTTTGTAATCTCTAGATGTCTGCAGATAAAAACTCCCTTTGTATAGGGAATTTTACTTTACTAGACGGAGAGGTCTCTAAGACTGTGGGGCACAATGAAAAAAAGCAGTCTTGTGAGACTTAAAGATGAGCCACCCACTTCGGACACTTTTAGCTGCAGGAACAGATCCAGGTTGTGGGAGATCTGAAGCTTGTACAGTTTGGGAGCCCTCTCTAAGGAAAAAGAATACAAAATTACAGATACAACATTACAGATACAAAATTAATTACAGATACAAAATTACAGATACAAAATTAGATCCAAGAGTGAATTTTTACACAGAATGAGCAAACAGACACATACTGCAAGTTTTTAAAAGACAAACAAATATAAAAAATATTTGACTGCTCAGAGCTTTAGAAGGTCTTTTGCAACCAAGAGGCTTTATTCTCTTCAAAGTAAACCATCCTCTAATTAGCCAGGTAAAGGTAATCAGGTTATTTACCTCACTGATTCTCAATTAATTATTTGGACCTCAAAAGGCCATAAGGAGTAAAAAAATAATACATTTAGAAATTATCCTGGGCAGTTCCTGTGGGTGTTCAAATGGATGGCAGGTAATAATTAATATTATTATGAATTACATTCTGCCTATTACATACTGCCTATCACAGCAACTAGCATATATTGGAGACCACCCAGCATTTTATTGAATAATATCTTTTATGAATTTATTATCAAGGAACACATAGTACATTTGACTGTCCAGTGGTGAGGAAACTTTTTTATTCCTTTAAATATTATTCTAATCTGTAGTGCAACAATCTGTTAAAAATTAAAGATATGTTTTATAAAGTATATCAAAAAGAATGTAAAACAAAGTTTTCAAAAATATGAAGGATGACACTCCATTTTATAGGAGCAATGAGTTAATAATTTAAGAAAAGGAGGAATTAAAACATTTGAAATTCATTACTGGTTGCTTCATTTAAAAATGGTTTCTAATTTAATACAAGCATATTAAGTCAGAAAAACTAAAATGTCAACTCATATACTGTAGAATCTAGACAGTAATGTCATTTAAAAAAACAGGTTTTATACTAAGTGCTGTCTGAACTGATATAGGTCTAGTCATTGAACAATATAGGAGGTATTCTCAGCTTTGTTAACAATTCTCTTTACATTTTCCTACAAAATCAATATTCTTTTTTTTTTTTTTTTTTTGGACGCACAGGCTCAGTGGCCATGGCTCACAGGCCCAGCTGCTCTGCAGTATGTGGGATCTTCCCGGACCGGGGCACGAACCCGTGTCCCCTGCATCGGCAGGCGGACTCTCAACCACTGCGCCACCAGGGAAGCCCCAAAATCAATATTGCTTCAACCTACAAGCATAAACATTTGTACTCTTTTTTATGCTTCCTCTTTCTTCTTAATAGTCGTTATTAATCATGGACCGTTTTCTATCAAAAACTTAGCTTCCGAATAGCAATATTTAAAATAAGTTTTAAATTAATATTAAGAGTAGGGCAAAATGGAGAGAAGAAAAGCATCTTTTCTCTCCAATGTACTTGCAGTGGTCATAGATTACAGCCACACTAGAATAAACATACTCCTGAAAAAGATGATGTTCCCTCTGGGCCCACAGTCTAAATGCCAATAAATATCAATGATTAAACAAGTATTTTGTTATCAGTAACCCATTCATAAATCAATTTATGAAACTGAGAGTAATCTATGACTACCATGATTTTTTGATAATCCCTGTGATTTACTGTAATTAAATTATTTAAAACAACCTTGAAAAAATCTGAAATGAACTGCTCATTTGCTTTATTAAAAGCACTTAGAAAAACCCCAAGCCATACATTAAATAAAAGTATGTGAATCAGGAGAAAACAACATGCACAACTTTAATATTAATAGTTAAACAAATGTATACTTTTTTAAAGTTAGAAGAGGCTTCAGAGACCACTGAACTCAAATGTTTCATTTTGTGTACATTGAAACTAGAATGCTGAAATGATATTTCCAAGGTCAAGGTGGGAATCATGATAGCAAACTGGACCAAGAACTACCGGTCTCTGAAGTCGGTGCAGTGCTCTACTCTGGATGTGAAATCTACTTTTCCCCATAAGATGTGGAAGTATTGTGGTTTTTAAGCGCACAATACATCAGCACAATTAAACAAGAATAATGAATACAACAAACAGTAAACACTTATAAGACACAACTAAGAGTTAAAGGGCTGCCCTAGGGAGATTCACAATTTTATGATGTCAGTAAATGGAAGTCCTAAAATAGAGATATGGATGGAGGAAAGTGCAACACAGAGGAAAACACATTTGATCTAGCCTTCTATCTTGAAAGAAATTATTTCATTAAGATAAAAATTTACATGCAGTCAAATAACGAGCCTGGGCATAACTGGTTAAGATATACATGGTGTAAGTATACAGATTTTCCCCACTCTTCCGAATTCTCCACCTAAATTAAAGCCAAGTTCCAAAAAAGGTGGGCTGGAATAGTATTTTTAGATGAGTGGCTCTTGGCTATATCTTTGGCATAACTCTCATCATTTCCCCTAGAATCAGTGTTTGACATGTTCCCCAGTTCAAGCTATTTCTCACTTAATATTTCTATTTCACTAATCCACATGCCATTATGTATATAGAGGGTCTCTGTTACAGAAATGTCCCACATGGAATATGAAAGAACAGAATAAAATATCAATTCATTGATTTATAACTTAAATAATTAATTCTGCAGTTAATATGCACAGAAAACCTACCTCACAAGAGAAGAAAGACCTTTATCTCTGACCACCCCCAACAGGAAATATTTCTTAGTGTGATAGAAATACAACACTTAAAAGACAGTTTTCAAAAATCAGTATTTTAAGTTATTAAAGACTTCTTTTTCTTTCAGTTACTATATCATGTGTACAGATACAAAAAGTAAGATGCTTGGCCAACCAGTGTGAGAGAACTCTTTGAAACACACACTCTGCAAGTTGAAGAATGCTGTAACTTAAGAATGTACAAAGTATCAAGTGACCCCCCCCAAATAAATGAATAACCATAATTGTTCAGGAACTAACAGGAAAGATCAGGCCACCTTATTTTTTGGTTGTAGTCTCCCTAATTCTAGATAAATTATTAGCACTTAAAAAGAGTAAAACTTTTGGTTTTTAAAAAGTCTTATTACGTCTAGAAATTTATGAATATAAATTAATGTAAATAAACAAGTCATAACCAGAATCTATGATCTCCCTTTAGAGACACAATACGTCTACATTTATCTATTATCAGTATAGTTCCACAGAAATTAGGAAATAGACATTGCCTCATCCAACCAAGTATAATCCTCCATCTAAGAATCTACCATTCCTAAATACTCCTTTTCAGTCTTCCAGACCTTTGTTACCTTATTGGAAAATATGAGCCATTTTCATTCCCAGTGACAACTCTCCCAAACTTTTCATGTCGAGGTAGTGCTATATTTATGTGTGTGTGTACCTGTGTGTTACAAATATCAGTACCATAAGTTGTAATGTGTAGTATTCCTCAGGCATGCAACAACAACAAAAAAAGCTGGGGGGGAAGGTTTTTTGGATTAACATATCACTGAGGAGTTTAGTTTGGCTACAAGGTAGAATATAAGGAGAGAGACACAGATTGAAAACGTTGTTTTCACCAGATTCTGGACAGCACTGACGGTTGAGGTAAGGAGTTTATGCTTGAACCTTCAGGGGACTCTTAAACGAGTAGGCAGAGGCTAGAATTTAAGGGTCTGTGGCTATAAAATGGAAGGGGGAACAGATGCTCCAGGCATTCAGCAGGGCACAACCTGGTTGGAGCCTGAGTTCCGAATTTTCATATACATGAAGGAGAATATCTGTATTCAAGAGTTTGCCTTAGGGCTCTCCTAGGTAGCTAAATAAACTGATAAACAAATATAACCCTATATTAATGGGTGATAATAGTGGATCTTTTTTCTGATGCTGTATGAGCATGTATCTAACATAGCCCTGCTGAAAACAAACCGACTTTTACCAAAGACATCATAGCTAAGCTGCACATTTCTGGGATTCTGATAGTTTAATAAAGTGATCCACTGGGGCAGAGGGGCCTCATATTAAAGCACTATAGACAGTATTAACTTATTCAGCAAAAGCACAAGACATATATTTCAAAGTCCTTTGTACAAATCTACTATTCACAGAGATTCGATCCTATCTTTTTGAAGATGATTTCAGAATACCTTAAGCTAAGAAAACTGGATCCCAATACTCAAACTGCTCCCCAATATTTCTACCTCTTTACTGCTATGATGTTAAATTAATACCTCTTGTTAAATGCTCACATTTTCTTAATAGTCCAGCAGCTAGCACAGTAACTGGCCTTAGATGGTGAGACTCCCTGACTTATGTAAAATAATGCTATTTTTCATAAGATTTAACAAGTTTCATAAGATGTGTCAAATTTCATAGAAATCTTTTCACGTGTGCAGTTCTGTAGGCTAACAGCAGATAATGAAGAGCTCTCCTGTCCTGTCTATGTAATATATGAAGGCTACAAAGGAACATTAATGGACCTTCAATGGTAAACAGTGGGAAAGGAAAGTAGCAAATGCTTTTAGTTGCTTTTCTGATGCTCCCAGCACTAGTGAAATCAGTCTTCAAAATGGGAGGGAAATCTAATGGTCAGCTCCACTGACAGTCTCTGGTTGTGCCCCTAGCACTAAATGGTTTTATTTATAAGACATTACAAACTCCTAGGATAAATCAGTTTACTTTTCTATTCCAGATGCAATTAAGAGCTATAAACTGTTTATTAGTAATAATCAAATACCTCATTATTTAAATTGTAGAAATAACAGCAAAATGATTTTATAGGAATGAGTATTTTGAAGTCTAGAAGACATTCCTCTTGCTGAGAAACATCCCATAGAGCCGAACTTTCGTTCATTGATTATTCATCATAATTTCCAATTTGCTGAATAGCCGTGAAACCCATTTACAGCTTTACACACCCTTTTAAAAGACGATCACATAAAATCTTTTTTTGTTGTTTTAAATTTTCTAATTTGCGATGCTTAGCTTTATAGGTAGATGACTAGAAATATACAATGCATGTAATGTATTAAAAAACAGATAAACAGAAGGTTCAATTAAGAACATATTTGGGGTTATCATGAAATCTTACTAGGGCAATGAAACACAATATACCCATTTCATCTGTAATACATGTAATCCAAATAAGGGTGATTAAAATTTTCCATAGCAATTTCCATTTTTTCATTCTGTGGTTGTCTATTTAACAGATTCCTAAAGGGAGTAGGAGAATTTATAATCAGTAGTATGTTGAACTTCTGATGATTAGTGGTATTAAGAAAATAATGTTTACTGTTTTTTCTCTTTGCTCTCTTTGCTTTATTCTTTTTTTCCTCTCATTTTCTTAAAGAAAATAGGCCAATTATTATGAAGAATGGAATATAGTCCAATTGGGGAAATTTCAATTCCTAACTTTTATAAAATTTTTCTTGTTAGAGCTTATAAAATATTCCAGAACTTCTGGCATACTTGATATCATAACTTTGATGGTCTGCTCATTTCCTCACTGTCAGTATTTCTAATTAGAGAATCATTACACTTCCTTCTTTCTTTCAGGTATTCCCATGGGGGAAACATTAAAATCCTCAAAAAGATTTTTTTAAACCCAGGATTATTTCTGATTTGATTTTTTGCTTAAAATATTTTTTCGGCTCTTATTGTTTGCCATCAGAGAACAGCAAGTACAACTGCTATTTAAAATGTACTGCATTAAAAAATATTTGGTCAAGCTGGTATCTAGCCAGTAAACTCGCCTTCCATATTGATACTATCTTAGATTAAGTTGAGGTGTTAATACTACAATTATGAATCATTATATTACCCTTCCATTTTGAACAAATGTTGCATATTTATGCTTGTACCATGTTATGTTACATTTCAAAGGACATAAATGTTAAACCTTCATTATCAATACAGAACAATCATCTTTGTCTCACTTTTAACTTTTGCCAACAATTTTAATTTGGTTTAATAGTGTGACACATTTACCTTTGGTGGGCAGTCATTATGTGTGTCACAATGCTGTGTGAAGTAGCCATGGTGGAGGCAAAAGGAAATCTGTGAACTCTGGCTGTAATGGAAGCAAATTCATCAAATTTTTTTTTTTCCAAAATCTACTTCTTTGCCTATCTCACTTTGAATTGAGAAAATTGCCATGTTTGACAATTTCTCTTGACCAAGAGACAACCTAAAATAATTTTAGCTTCAGCTGAATTAAAATTATAATAATTTTGTGCCAAATATTTAGCATAAATATCATTTAAACATTTTTTCATCAACTATAATGCTCTAAAAAAATTACCCATTAGAAAAACATCAAAACATGTATCTAGAGGTGCACATTTTTCCTTTTGCCTCAGACTGTGATATGGTTCAGCATAGCAGTAATCTTTATTTACAATTTTGATATTTTCTTCATGATGGATTTTTTTGCATTAATTTGCATTTCTAAAAATATTACATTAAAATGTTACTATTTTGATTACTGAGTGGAACTCCCTCACTTAAATTTTGCACTGAGAAAAATACTTCACTTGTCTCACTCCAGTTCTGGCTCTCATTGTATAAAGAAATCACCAGGTGTGAAAAAGTGTGCACTAAAATACAGATAACATTTAAAAACTAAAATGAATTTTGCTAATAAGCAGTTAAGTCGAATAACAAGTTTATGTATTTAAAATTTAATTATTTTGACTGTAGTAAGTTGGAATGACTGTCCTATGGTAAGGATACTGGTTTATGGCTTGAGTGATTTATGGATAGATTCTCAAAAGTAAGAAAAATGAAATATACATACACACATATACACACACACGGCTCATGGTCATATTTTGTGGCAGACATTCTTAAAATGTTCTTCTCAGTAAAAAAAACTGAAGGAAAATATTTTCTTTACATCACTGGAAGGGGAAAACAGGATTATTTTTTACTCTGAAGCTCAGAAGCACTCTATACTTGCAAGCATCTTTTTCATTTCAACTTTTAGACTAGACTTTGAGAATACTTCTATCATCTCCAAGGAATATTTTGACAAAGAAAACTAGAATGCCAGTGATAAGCCAGACATTAATTCAAACATTCATATCCCATAGTTGGTCCTAATGGGTCTCATACCTAGCAAGCCCTGTGCTAGTGGTCAATGAAGCCGACTGGTGCTTTCCTGCAGCTCAGGGCAGAGCTCCTTAACTCTGCTGAGTTAGAATCATCTGGGGAACTTTGAAACAATACTGATACCTGGACCTTACCCAAGGCCAATTACTGGAAATTTCTAGCAGATGGAGCCCAAGCACCAGTACTGTTTTCCAAGCTTCCCAGATAGTTTAAAGTGCAGCCTGTTTTGAAACTCACTGGCATATAGTCTAATGGCAAGAACACAAGCACTGCGTACGATCACTCACCCCATACCTTCAAAATGACAAGATGCCATGGGAGAACAAAAGGATACTGCTTTAGTAAAGAAGGGGACCACCTCACAGGATGCACAGACAGACTTTCCTGAGAGGTAAAACCTCAACACAGACTGCATGATGAGGCAGTAGCCACACAGCGGGCAAGCATAGGACATTTCAGGCAGAGAGAGAGACATGAGCAAATGTTCTGAAGAGGAAAAGAAGGAGTGAGCGTGTAGGACTGTAGAGCAGTGACGGGAGAGTAACAAGAGGGAAAGATGGGTAGGAATGAAATGGGGGTGGTGGAGAAGGAAACTGACCAAGAAATAAGAGTTTTGGGTGGCTACCCCTCATCAAGTCAACTACTCTGAACTCGTCTTGCATTACCGCAGTTAATTCACATAGCAACCCTTTGATGTCCGTGGTAAGTGAAATGTAATGGTTCAGCTACAAAGATAAATATAATACAGACAGACTTCACTGGAATTCATGTAGCTAGAAAGTAATTTTTTAAAAAAGCATAGTATCCCTCTGTCTCTGTCTTTCCTCTCTTTGTTCTCTCAAGTAGGAATAAGCTTTTGTAGGCTTTCCTTCTTTTTAAGATTAAAATGTGGATAAGAATTAATTTCTATATGATACAGAAAAAACATTGAAGATATGACAATGTAAGCTCTAGCCATGATAGGGCTATGTCATAAAGGGTTAAGCTACAGAGTCTGAACAGAGGAATTCTTTACTTGACAAACTATTGGCCAGTAATTATAACCAAACTGGTTAAAGCTGCTAAAATGATAACTATTATGTCAGCTCAAAGCACTTGCTGGTTCAACGACTGCTTTCGATATCACGGTGTGCAATAAAACGCTTTTCTCTTAACTGTCCCTTTCCCTAATTTGATGGGCATAAAGAAGTAACTCTTACTGGAAGAGGGTTATGACTGAATAACTGACAGTGCAGCGAGTAGACTTGACTTCTGTGACCTTGGCCTTGTCACATCCTACTGAGAAAAGGTTTTGAGGATCTTTCTGAAAAACAGAATCCATGCTTTTTTTTTTTTTTTTTGGTCAATTGAACATGAAATCATGGCTTTTTTTTTCCTTTTACCAACTTAGGTAAATGATGTTATCCTCTTAAGAGCCATAGGTTAATGTCATGGGTCATTTTAGTTCTTCTTCTATGGTCATATTACTTTAGAAAATGGAAATGTCATTCCCAGGTGCCATTCTCCTTGAGGCAAGAAGGTTAACCCACAATTTCGAAAAATACGAGGTCAAGCCTTTAGAAATCAATAGTAAGTGGAGTGAAGATAGCTTTTTATGTACGGAACCTACTCCAATTAAGAAAGCTCTCACCCAGTTGGAGTGAATAAAGAAAAAAGGTTAGCACTGGACAAAGACCACTGAGCATTCCCGGCAAGCTGGGCTCCAGAGGTTTCTTATCTGCCTGCATTAAATTGAAAGCTTTGGCCGTTAATAAAATGTTGCCAAATTATAAATTTCATTTTATTTCCAGAAGGATATTATGAGGCTTGTTTAGCTTCTGGCAAATAAAGAATTCATAGTAAGTACCAAATATGAACCTAAATAGTCAACATTACCACGTATTCTTCTTAGAGTGAAGGAAAAAACAGCATTTCATAGTCTCCTGAAATTCTCAGAGTAATTTCCTGTCATGAAATTTGTGCTGAGGCTGATGTCTGTGCTTTCTCTTCAGCTCTGTTCTTTAAGGAAGTTGCCCCAGTATTTCAGAAGATGGAAGTTTGAGACTTCCAAATTTCATTTACTGAGGACTCTTGCTGCACGATACACAGGCTGATCCACCCTGAGAGTCCTTTAGGGAGATGTTAGCACCCTGAAGGCTAATTTTTGCCACTCCCCAAACAACTCATGCTTTCCTCAAATCTTCTCCATGGGGAAAACAAGGCAACAGTTTCCCTATAAGAATCGTTTTTACATATGTGTGTGTGTACATATGTCTGTATATTCATACATATACAGACATATATATATATATATATATATATATATATATATATAGGGGAGGGGGAGAGAAAGAAAGACTACAACTATACACATTTTTGTGCTGATACTCCTAACCTCCCTCCTTAGCTGAAATATTCCCTTTTAAAATGTTAGCTGAGGGCTTCCCTGGTGGCGCAGTGGTTGAGAGTCCGCCTGCCGATGCAGGGGACATGGGTTCGTGCCCTGGTCCGGGAAGATCCCACATGCTGCGGAGCGGCTGGGCCCGTGAGCCATGGCCACTGAGCCTGCGCGTCCGGAGCCTGTGCCCCGCAACGGGAGAGGCCACAACACTGAGAGGCCTGTGTACCGCAAAAAAAAAAAAAAAAAAGCTGAGTTGAACACAAGTGTTCATGTAGTGGGATACCTGGATGATACTTCCTTTACCAATCTTTAGTTTCCCTTTAAATTCTTAGTGGTATTTTCTAAGTAACAAAATGTTACCTAAAGTAGATAGGTATCAGTGATAAATTTAAGTGAAACACTGAAGTAATACAATCATAAAATTTATGCAAGTCCTCACTTTTCTTTTTTAAAAAAAAGGGTGACATTTTTATATTTTGGGAAGAAATTATTTACCTATGAATAAAATGTCCATAATGTGTTAGGTTTTCATATCCTTTAAAGTCTGGGGTGAACGTAATTCCAAATGAAGGAAATAATTCACATCCATGCATTTATTCAAATTTCTTCAACACTTATTTTTTGAGCCTGGTAGGTCCAGCATTATGGTAGACACTGATGATGATGAACAAGAAGATTGATTCTCTTGGCCCTCAAGGAACTCACAGTCCAATAGGGAGGCACACATTAATCAAATGCTCATAGTAAAATGCATGGAAAATTGCAATTATAATAAATACTACCAAAGAGAAGTACATGGTAATAAGAGAGTACAACAGAGGTATTTAACCTGGACCAGGGGGTCAGTGGAGGCTTCCTAATGGAATGAGAGGGTAAGCTGCCATAAAGGCTGAAGAGAGGATAATTTGGCAGAAAGAGATCTACCTTCCTATCAGGATACAGCTGCCTTTGAAACTCTTCCAAAGCTCATATTCTACAGATCCTTTTGCAAGAGTGATGTATAAATGTTATAATTCCCTACATATAGCTTCTTGTGGGATGTTATACAAATATATAAAGGACATTAAAAGAGAAAACATTCATATTTCTCCTAAGCCTAGAGGTAACCATGAAACAGGAAATACTATTCTCAAAATATATAATATTCAGATATAAAATAATAATTTAACAAATAAGTGAATATTTAAACATCACACATAGCATTACAGAAATATTCGGTCAATTAGAGGGCAGAGAAACTCCAAAAAAATTTCTACATTAACAAAACTCAATCACAAAAAGCCCGTGTGGATGATTAAGTCACCAGTGTCGAATGGAGTAACATGTAAAGCTATGAGAGACTTGGGTAGGGCAAAATGGATCCAAAGGTTCTAGCTCAATAAAAGATGATGGGATCGGGAATGACAACCAAAATCTGTGGGAGGAAGAAAGTCAAGAGTAGAAATGATGGTTACAAAATTTGAAATCTGGAAATAACGCATACTTGGATTGGGCATAATTATAGGTCTTGTGCAATGGCTTCACGTAGTTCCTACAGAAGTGTGTGCTTACAGTGCTTCTGATATACTTAAATAAGAAGATAATAATTTATGTAAATAAAATGGATAAGGTGATCGATCCGCGTGGCTATATGACGGGTGTATTATTTCAGGAGCAATTCTCTATCTCCCATGGGAAAACAGGACAGCTTTACTTTAGGCCATTGGTTTTACAATTCTGCTCTTCAGCTTTAGTAGCTGAATATTTTTTAAAAAGGCTAAAATATTAGGCAGATGCTCAGCGTAATAACTAATAAGGATAAAGCTGGACTGGTTTGAAGAGCATGCTGTTATTTAGTTAGCTCCATCACTCTCATCTCCCCCCTCCATCCTCCCATCCCACCCAAGTACCTCAAGTATTCTTACAAAACAGTTTAACTATGACTGCTTTAAATCAATTTAAAGAAAACAACTTTCCTTAAAATAACAAGAACACTGTAGGGAATGTTCTTCAGGTGAATCTTGGAACATGTGAAATGTGTACCTTGGAATTAACTTTTCAATATGAATTTCTAGACCTAAATATTGAACTCTGAAAACAAAGGATCCTGTGAGATGTGTAACATCTTACTAAAAATAATATAATTTAAGCCTAATAGTTGAAATCCTTCAGGAAAAGATTCTATGATCATGTCTATGGCTCCCCAGACAGCCCTTAAGCCTTTGTTTGAGTCACTTCCTCAGATACTAACTTGTATCTTGCAACTACAGGGAATCTCAAGCTACAACAATTTTTCTAAGAGAATATGCTGTTGAAATATTAAATGTATTCCTCATGATTCTTAGCGTCTATGCTTAAGCCTAAACTAGTGAACTTTCAATACTATAAACTTGTCAAAATTTGTACGAAACATCTTAAAGAGAATTCAAAGTAGGAAAAACAGAATTGTACTTTGATTATGTAGACATACGTTTAAATTTGTAAAATAAGAAACATTTCTAACAAAGGATATATACAGTCTTGTGAAATGTGAAATCTTGAAAATATGTGCATATTATAATCTAGTAAACTTATTGATCTAGAACACTATCAAAAACAAGTATACCATTTGACAGTTCACAGGGTACATTTACATACTAACTAGATGGAGCCTCAAAACCTAGTAAAGGGCTTCCCTGGTGGCGCAGTGGTTGAGAGTCCGCCTGCCGACGCAGGGGACACAGGTTCGTGTCCCGGTCCAGGAAGATCCCACATGCCGCGGAGCGGCTGGGCCCGTGAGCCATGGCCACTGAGCCTGCACATCCGGAGCCTGTGCTCCGCAACGGGAGAGGCCACAGCAGTGAGAGGCCCGTGTACCGCAAAAAAAAAAAATAGTAGTACCTTTGCTACTGACTAGCTTTATTCTCTGTTCCCCTTATCTTGAAGACAAGGATAATAATACTTCCAGGGTAATAGTTGGAGCAAATTAGAAAATACATGTGCACAGAACCTGCCATGTATTGGGTTCATGTACCATGATAAACGGTAGCTGTTGATATGGTTCACATTATTTTCATTGCCTGTATATTTTTGAAAATTTTTCTATAAGATTGATAACTAATTAAGGCATCTATTTTACTTCTCTCATGAAAGCTCAATAAATATTTTTGGAGTAATTTATCTCATAAAACTCAGAGGAATAATTTCACGTATTTTTCTCAACATCTCAGTAATTAGGTTTGTAAGGGTACTCAAAGAGGTTTTGCGTTGGGATTTTAAATATGCAGGTGTGTAAAGGTATAAGTGAGTGTAGCTAAGTTTTGCCACTCTTAAGTACTTACTTCATCTCCCATTGATTCCCATGTTCTCATTTTGCTGTACCTCTTGGCTATCTTTCTAAGCCTGACTCCAGATGATTAGTGACTCCATTTTGGACTTTTTATAGTGTCACTCTAGATATGTCACTTTCAGTTATTGCTATTACGTCCATACATTTTAAGCAAGGACAAAAAGTAGACCAGCTCTATGCTCTTCCCAAGCCACCAGAAACTACAGCTGGACCAATATCCATTGGTAAAGAACAGGATTCAGAAACACTACACTACATTTGTATGTCTGTTCCAAGCCAGCCACTAAAATTCAAGCTCTACTCTATCTCCATCATAGCGCTTTCCAGTAACGCTGAATACTGAGAGTATTCAGATACAGGGTAGAATACCAATGAAAGTGCTGAAATGACAGATGCTGCTTTGTAGAGAGAGCAGCTGACGGTGATCCCAACAATTGAATATGAGGTAGTAAAGCTTTCATAAGTGTGGAGATTGTTCATCACACTGCTCACGAAGCTTGTTAAATACAGTCCACAGCAACCAGAAAAGAGACAAGTGGGTTTCTATTTGAGCAACGTTACTCTGAACATAGGCACAATATTTGAATTGAAGTATGCAATAGGCTTCCTATTCCAATTTTTCAACCTATATGTATTAAACTGTATTTTTCCATTTCTCAGAAATATAAATCCATTGATATATCTATCAAAAGAGTGGGAGTTCAAAGTCTAACTCTGGAGGACTATTTGACAAAAATTTTAGCATAAGCGTTATGTACTGCAGTGATGTGATGAGTTCCAGAATATAAACCTAATGTAAAGAAATGAATTTTTTTTCTTTTACAAAGTAACATCTACTTTTTCTAAGAGGTGACCACACTTAACAATGGTGGGTATCTTTTAATTTTATTTACCTGCACGGTAACAAGTATATAATATTAATGAGCTCAGACTACATTTAGTTAATACTTTTGGCTGTAGACAGCACAACAGACTCAGTCTAGTTTTTTAAACAGATTTTGCCAATGGTTGTACAACTGTGAGGATACTAAAAACACTGAATTGTATATTTTGCTTTTACCTTTTGACTTCCTTCACCCCTTTTTCCTACCCCCCACATCTCCTACCTCTGGCAACCACCAATCTGTTCTCTGTATCTGTAAGGTCTTTTTATTTCTTTCTTTTTTTTTTTTTTTTAAGAGTCCACATGTAAGAGAGATCATATGATATTTGTCTTTCCCTGTCTGCCTTATTTCAGTAAGTATAATGCCCTAGAGGTCCATGAATGCTGTTGCAAATGGCAAGATTTCATTCATTTTTATGGCTGAATAATATTCCATTGGGTATATACACACACCACAATTTCAGTATCTATTACTCATCAATAGAGACTTAGGTTGTTTCAGGGTCTTAGCTATTATGGATAATGTTGCAATGAATATGGGAGTGTGGATATCTCTTGAATATCTTGTTTTCATTTCCTTTAGCTATATACCCAGAAGTGGGATTAATGGATCATATGGTAGCTGTATTTTTAAATTTTGAGGAGCTTCCTTACTGTTTTCCACAGTGGCTACACCAATTTATAGAGTCCCACCAACAGCGCTCAAAGGCTTCCTTTTCTCCACATCCTCACCAACACTTGTGATCTTCTGTTTTATTGATAATAGCCATTCTAACAGGTGATGTCTCATTGTGGTTTCGGCTTGCATTTCCCTGACAATTCATGATTTTTAGCACCTTTTCATGTACCTGTTGGCCATCTTTATGTCTTCTTTGAAAAAATGTCTATTTAGATCTTCTGCTCATTTTTAAATTATGCTGTATTTTTGCTACTGAATTGTCTGAGTTCTTTATATATTTTAGATATTAACCCCTTATTAGATATGATTTGAAAATTTTTCTCCAATTTTCAGTAGGTTGTCTTATTTTGTTGATTGTTTCCATTGCTGTACAGAAGCTTTTTAGTTTGATGCAGTCCTGCTTGTTTATTTTTGCTTTTGTTGCTTTCACTTTTGGTGTCAGATTTTTAAAAATCATCACCAAGACCTGTCAAGGAGCTTACTGCCTATATTTTCTTCTAGGAGTTTTATGGTTTCAGGCCTTATGTTCATATCTTTAATCCACTTTAAGCTAACTTTTGTGTATGGTGGAATACAGTTGTCCAGTTTTATTACTTTGCATGTGGCTGGTAAGTTCCCAACACTATTTATTGAAGAGATAGTCCTTTCCCCATTTTATATTCTTGAATCCTTTGTGGTAAATTAATTGACCATATATTTGTAAGTTGATTTCTGGGCTCTCTACTCTGTTCCATTGATCTATGCATTTGTTTTCATGCCAATACCATACTGTTTAGGTTATTATAGCTTTGTAATACAGTATGAAATCAGGGAGTGTGATGCCTCCAACTATGTTCTTTCTCAAGATTGCTTTGGTTATTCGGGGTCTTTTGTGATTCCATACAAATTTTAGGATTGTTTGTTCTATTTCTGTGAAAAATACCACTGGAATTTTGATAGGGATTGCATTAATCTGTATATTGCTTTGGGTAGTAGACAATTTAACATATTAATTCTTCCAATTCCATGAGCATGGAATATCTTTCATTTATGTCTTCTTCAATTTCTTTCCTTAATGTCTTGTAGTTTTCAGTATATAGGCCTTTTACCTTGTCAAATTTATTCCTAGGTATTTTATTTCTTTGATTCAATAGTAAATGAGACTGTTTTCTTAACTTCTCTGATAGCTCATTATTAGCACATAGGAGTGTGACAGATTTTTGTGTATTGATTTTGTACCCTGTAACATTACTCAATTAGTATATTAGTTCTAACAGTTTTTTGATGTAGTCTTTACAGTTTTCCATATATAATATCATTTCATCTGCAAATAGTGACAGTTTTACTTCTTCCTTTCCAATTTGGATCCCCCCCTTTTTTTTTCTTGCCTAACTGCTCTGGCTAGGACTTCCAATACTATGGGGTTTTATTTATTTATTTATTTTTAAAGTTTATTTATTTTTGGCTGCCTTGGGTCTCCACTGCTGCGCAGGGCTCTCTCTAGTTGTGGTGAAAGGGGACTACTCTTTGTTGCGGTGTGCGGGCTTCTCATTGCAGTGGCTTCTCTTGTTGCAGAGCACAGGCTCTAGGTACGTGGGCTTCAGTAGTTGTGGCGCATGGGCTCAGTAGTTGTGGCACATGGGCTTAGGTGCTCTGCAGCATGTGGGATCTTCCCGGACCAGGGATCAAACCTGTGTCCCCTGCACTGACAGGCCGATTCTTAACCACTGCAACACCAGGGAAGTCCTCCAATACTATGCTGAATAAAAGTGGTGAGAGTGAGCATCCTTGTCGTGTTCCTGATCTTAGAGGACAAACTTTCAGCTTTTCACCACTGAGTATGACATTAACCACAGACTTGTCATATGTGGCCTTTATAATGTTGAGGTATGTTCCCTCTGTACCCATTCTGTTCAGAGTTTTTATGATAAATAGGTGTTAAATTTTGTCAAATGTTTTTTCTGCATCTTTTGAGATGATCATATGATTTTTATCCTTTTTTTTTGTTAATATGGCCCATGACACCGACTGATGTGTAAATGTTGCAACAGGCTTACATCCCTGGAATATTCAATTTGACTGGGATTATATTAACTTGCTGAATGTCAGAATCCTTCCCTAGACAGTATCATTTAATCTCAGCAATAACCCTGTGATCAGATACTATTATTCATATTTTATGGATAAGGAAACCAAAACCCAGTGAGGTGAATAAATTTCCCATAATCACACAGGTAGCATCTGAATGAAATATTAAACCAAGTATATTTGACTTTAAAGTTCACAGATCTTTCATCACAGAATTATGTCTTCCTGTTCGTCTCTTCCTGATCATAATATACCTTAATTAAAGGAGAGTACTGGCAAAACAGAGAGTATATCAAGAACAGTCAGGATAATGAAGTGTCTTAGAAAATATGACAACCTAAAGATTATTAACCTATAAGTAGTCACTGATTCATTTATCCAATTAACATTTAATGAGTGCCAAATGTGAGCCAATCTCTTTGCTAGATGCCAGAGTTCCAGGAAATTATCAAGGTATCTGTATCATCAATAGCATACTTAGTATTAGAGAGAGAGAGAAAAGAAAATACGGATTTCCATGCAGTGCTAGTTGTATGCATAAGTTACTATGGAAAAATAAAACTGAGTACCTAATCTGTCTCAAATGGGGTAGAGCAGAATTGCCTGACCAGGGAGGCTTTAACAGGATCCACAAGAGTCACGCTGTCAAATGAGACAGAAAGGATATTGGGAAAGGAGTTAGTTGATAGATAATATGGAAAACTAAATGTTGGTGTGACACTATATTAGAACATAGTAGTAACTAATTCTGAAAAGCAAGCTAATAGTTTGAACTTCATTTTGAATATGGTGGTACTCCAATGACTTTTTTTTAAATTAGGGGAATAACCACAAAAATCCACATTTCAGAGAGACTTTATGGCATCAGTATAAAGACTACACTGAAGGTGAGCATAATTTAGGACAAGGGGACTAGGAGGCTATTGCCATGGTCCGCAGCAATGATGAAAGAATGAAATAAATTTCAGTGCATGTGGTACGTGCTGAATAGATATGGATGTGAAGTAAAGCAAGGAGTTTAGGAAGACTGTGGTTTCTAGACTGAGTCATTTGATGAATGCTGAGGTCAGTTACTAAGCTAGGGAATACAGAAGTAGAACCTGGTTTGGTGGGGAAGACGGTGAGTTTAGCCTCAATTCACACATGTTGTGTTCAAAGTTCTGTGTGACACAAAGACCTAGAAGTGTGTTCAGTAGGCAGTGGAAAATAATGATTTGGCGACATGGTTGGTAACTAAATCCATAAATAACGATGAACTTGTCAAGAAATAATATATTATTTTAAAGGTTTACCATAGGAAAAAATATTAGACTTCTTATGTGATTCCATTAATCATATTTAAGACAAATATCTGGAAGATACTAGGAAGAAAATTTTAATTCAGTATAAGGAAGAATTTCTAAAACATGTTCTGAAACATGACAGGGCTACCTCAGAAGGAAGGGTTTTGGTAGTGTTCAAAGAGAGGGGAGTATAAACTGTTAGGAATGTCAAACAGGGAGTTCCTGATCTAGTAGATGAGGATTTGCAAACTCACATACCTACAGGCACTAGTTAAGAAGCATTAATAATTGAAGAATCAGCAGTAATATAATATGGAGAGAATGTCCAATCTATACTAGAACATGAATTCTATTCTGATGATGCTGATAAGAGAATATGGACTCATCACTACAGTTTTAATCAGAAGTTCAAGAATATTGGAAATACAAATTCATTACCAAGCTTTTAAATACCTGAAATGAATTCAATATCTTTAAATTTGGTGAGGCTAAATTTACTGCCATCTCTGTGGATTAACAATGGACTTTGATGACATTTCCCACTGTGAGATATATGGTTTCTTTTAACCTATGCTCTCCAAATAAATATTGTAATTTCCAATATTTTAATATATAATAGTTTAATGTTTTCCTATATTTGCGTCTAATTGTATTATTTGTCATTGGCCAAACTATCTTTTGCCTTGAATCTTCCAAAACTTTAATGTATTACAATCCCTATGCTTAGAATAACGTCCTGAGGCCGGAGGGGAAGATGGAAGAGTAAGACGCGGAGATCACCTTCCTCCCCACAGATACACCAGAAATACATCTACACGTGGAACAACTCCTACAGAACACCTACTGAATGCTGGCAGAAGACCTGAGACCTCCCAAAAGGCAAGAAACTCCCCACGTATCTGGGTAGGGCAAAAGAAAAAAGAAAAAACAGAGACAAAAGGATAGGACGGGACCTGCACCAGTGGGAGGGAGCTGTGAAGGAGGAAAGATTTCCACACACTAGGAAGCCACTTCGTGGGCGGAGACTGCGGGTGGCGGAGGGGGAAAGCTTCGGAGCCGCGGAGGAGAGCACAGCAACAGGTGTGCGGAGGGCAAAACGGAGAGATTCCCGCACAGAGGATCAGGGCCGCCTGGCACTCACCAGTCCGAGAGGCTTGTCTGCTCACCCGCCGGGGAGGGCGGGGCCTGGAGTTGAGGCTCGGGCTTCGGTCGGATCCCAGGGAGAGGACTGGGGTTGGCAGCGTGAACACAGCCTGCAGGGGGTTAGTGCACCACAGCTGCCGGGAGGGAGTCCGGGGAAAAGGTCTGGAGCTGCCGAGGAGGCAAGAGACTTGTTCTTCCCTCTCTGTTTCCTGGTGCATGAGGAGAGGGGATTACGAGCGCTGCTTAAAGGAGCTCCAGAGACGGGCGCGAGCCGCGGCTAAAAGCGCAGACCCCAGAGGCGGGCATGAGACGCTAAGGCGGCTACTGCCGCCCCCAAGAAGCCTGTGTGCGAGCACAGGTCACTATCCACACCCCCTTTCCGGGAAGCCTGTGCAGCCCGCCACTGCCAGGGTCCTGGGATCCAGGGACAACTTCCCCGGGAGAACACACGGCGCGCCTCAGGCTCGTGCAACGTCACACCGCCTCTGACGCTGCAGGCCCGCCCCGCACTCCGTGCCCCTCCCACCCCCACCCCCCCAGGCCTGAGTGAGCCAGAACACACGAATCAACTGCTCCTTTAACCCCGTCCTGTCTGAGCGAAGAAGAGACGCCCTCCTGCGACCTACACGCAGAGGCGGGGCCAAATCCAAAGCTGAAACCCGGGAGCTGTGCGAACAAAGAAGAGAAAGGGAAATCTCTCCCAGCAGCCTCAGGAGCAGCGGATTAAATCTCCACAATCAACTTGATGTAACCTGTATCTGTGGAATACCTGAAGAGACAACGAATCATCCCAAAATCGAGGCGGTGGACTTTCAGAGCAAGATTTATTATTTTTTCCTCTTTTCCTCTTTTTGTTAGTGTGTATGTGTATGCTTCTGTGTGAGATATTTTTCTGTATAGCTTTGCTTCCACCATTTGTCCTAGGGTTCTATCCGTCCTTTTTTTTGTTTTTATTTTTTTTCTTAATAATTAATATTAATTATTTTATTTTACTTTATCTTCTTTCTCTCTTTCTTTCTTTCCTTTCTTCCCTCCTTTAGACAACGAATCATCCCAAAATTGAGGAGGTGGACTTTGAGAGCAACATTTATGATTTTTTCCCCTTTTCCTCTTTCTGTGAGTGTGTATGTGTATGCTTCTGTGTGAGTTTTGTCTGTATAGCTTTGCTTCCATCATCTGTCCTAAGGTTCTATCCATCCATTTTTTTCTTAATAATTATTTTTTAATTTAATAACTTTATTATATTTTACATTATTTTATTTTACTTTATCTTCTTTCTTTCTTTTTTCCTTCCTTCCTTCCTTCCTCCCACCATCCCTCCCTCCCTCCCTCCCTCCTTTCTTTTTCTTTCCTTCTTTCCTTTTCTTCTTTCTTTCTTTCTTTCTTTCCTCCTTCCTTCCTTCCCTCCTTTCTTTCTCTCTCTCTCTTTCTTTTTTTCTTTCTTTCAATTCTCTCTACTTTTTCTCCCTTACTGAGCCATGTGGATGAAAGACTCTTGGTGCTGCAGCCAGGAGTCAGTGCTGTGCCTCTGAGGTGGGAGAGCCAACTTCAGGACACTGGTCAACAAGAGACCTCCCAGCTCCACATAATATCAAACAGCAAAAATCTCCCAGAGATCTCCATCTCAACACCAGCACCCAGCTTCACTCAATGACCAGCAAGCTACAGTGCTGGACACCCTATGCCAAACAACTAGCAAAACAGGAACAAAACCCCACCCATTAGCAGAGAGGCTGCCTAAAATCTTAAGTCCACAGACACCCCAAAAAACACCACCAAACATGGACTTGCCCACCAGAAAGACAAGATCCAACCTAATCCACCAGAACACAGGCACTAGTCCCCTCCACCAGGAAGCCTACACAACCCACTGAACCAACCTTAGCTACTGGGGACAGACATCAAAAACAACGGGAACTACAAACCTGCAGCCTGCAAAAAGGGGACCCCAAACACAGTAAGATAAGCAAAATGTGAAGACAGAAAAACACACAGCAGATGAAGGAGCAAGATAAAAACGCACCAGACCTAACAAATGAAGAGGAAATAGGCAGTCTACCTGAAAAAGAATTCAGAATATGATAGTAAAGATGATCCAAAATCTTGGAAATAGAATAGACAAAATGCAAGAAACATTTATCAAGGACCTAGAGAACTAAAGATGAAACAAACAATGATGAACAACACAATAAATGAAATGAAAAATACTCTAGATGGGATCAATAGCAGAATAACTGAGGCAGAAGAACGGATAAGTGACCTGGAAGATAAAATAGTGGAAATAACTCCTGCAGAGCAGAATAAAGAAAAAAGAATGAAAAGAAATGAGGACAGTCTCAGAGACCTCTGGGACAACACTAAATGCACCAATATTCAAATTATAGGGGTTCCAGAAGAAGAAGAGAAAAAGAAAGGGACTGAGAAAATATTTGAAGAGATTATAGTTGAAAACTTCCCTAATATGGGAAAGGAAATAGTTAATCAAGTCCAGGAAGCACAGAGAGTGACATACAGGATAAATCCAAGGAGAAATACGCCAAGACACATATTAATCAAACTGTCAAAAATTAAATACAAAGAAAGCATATTAAAAGCAGCAAGGGAAAAACAACAAATAACACACAAGGGAATCCCCATAAGGTTAACAGTTGATCTCTCAGCAGAAACTCTGCAAGCCAGAAGGGAGTGGCAGGACATACTGAAAGTGATGAAGGAGAAAAACCTGCAACCAAGATTACTCTACCCAGCAAGGATCTCAGTCAGTATTGACAGAGAAATTAAAACCTTTACAGACAAGCAAAAGCTGAGACAGTTCAGCACCACCAAACCAGCTTTACAACAACTGCTAAAGGAACTTCTCTAGGCAAGAAACGCAAGAGAAGGAAAAGACCTACAATAAAGAGCCCAAAACAATTTAGAAAATGGAAATAGGAACATACAGATCGATAATTACCTTAAATGTAAATGGACTAATGCTCCCACCAAAAGACACAGACTGGCTGAATGGATACAAAAACAAGACCCATATATATGCTGTCTACAAGAGACCCACTTCAGACCTAGAGACACCTACAGACTGAAAGTAAGGGGATGGAAAAAGATATTTCATGCAAATGGAAACCAAAAGAAAGCTGGAGTACCAATTCTCATATCAGACAAAATAGACTTTAAAATAAAGACTATTAGAAGAGACAAAGAAGGACACTACATAATGATCAAGGGATCGATCCAAGAAGAAGATATAACAATTGTAAATATTTATGCACCCAACATAGGAGCACCTCAATACATAAGGCAAATACTAACAGCCATAAAAGGGGAAATCGACAGTAACACATTCATAGTAGGGGACTTTAACACCCCATTTTCACCAATGGACAGATCATCCAAAATGAAAATAAATAAGGAAACACAAGCTTTAAGTGATACATTAAACAAGATGGACTTAATTGATATTTATAGTACACTCCATCCAAAAACAACAGAATACACATTTTTCTCAAGTGCTCATGGAACATTCTACAGGATAGATCATATCTTGGGTCACAAATCAAGCCTTGGTAAATTTAAGACAATTGTAATTGTATCAAGTATCTTTTCTGACCACAACACCATGAGACTAGATATCAATTACAGGAAAATATCTGTAAAAAATACAAACACATGGAGGCTAAACAATACACTACTTAATAACGAAATGATCACTGAAGAAATCAAAGAGGAAATAAAAAAATACCTAGAAACAAATGACAATGGGGAAACGATGACCCAAAACCTATGGGATGAAGCAAAACCAGTTCTAAGAGGGAAGTTTATAGCAATACAAGCCCACCTTAAGAAACAGGAAACATCTCAAATAAACAACCTAACCTTGCACCTAAAGCAATTAGAAAAAGAGGAACAAAAAAACCCCAAAGCTAGCAGAAGGAAAGAAATCATAAAAATCAGATCAGAAATAAATGAAAAAGAAATGAAGGAAACAATAGCAAAGATCAATAAAACCAAAAGCTGGTTCTTTGAGAAGATAAACAAAATAGATAAACCATTAGCCAGACTCATCAGGAAAAAAAGGGAAAAGACTCAAATCAATAGAATTAGAAATGAAAAAGGAGAAGTAACAAGTGACACTGCAGAAATACAAAAGATCATGAGAGATTACTACAAGCAACTCTATGCCAATAAAATGGACAACCTGGAAGAAATGGACAAATTCTTAGAAAGCACAACCTGCCAAGACTGAATCAGGAAGAAAAAGAAAATATAAACAGACCAATCACAAGCAGTGAAATTAAAAATGTGATTAAAAATCTTCCAACAAACAAAAGCCCAGGACCAGATGGCTTCACAGGCGAATTCTATCAAACATTTAGAGAAGAGCTAACATCTATCCTTCTCAAACTCTTGCAAAATAGAGCAGATGGAGGAACACTCCCAAACTCATTCTACAAGGCCACCATCACCCTGATACCAAAACCAGACAAGGATGTCACAAAGAAAGAAAACTACAGGCCAATATCACTGATGAACATAGATGCAAAAATCCTCAACAAAATACTAGCAAACAGAATCCAACAGCACATTAAACGGATCATACACCATGATCAAGTGGGGTTTATTCCAGGAATGCAAGGATTCTTCAATACATGCAAATCAATCAATGTGATAAACCATACTAACAAATTGAAGAAGAAAAACCATATGATCATCTCAATAGATGCAGAGAAAGCTTTTGACAAAATTCAACACCCATTTAGGATAAAAACCCTGCAGAAAGTAGGCATAGAGAGAACTTTCCTCAACATAATAAAGGCCATATATGACAAAGCCACAGCCAACATCATCCTCAATGGTGGAAAACTGAAAGTATTTCCACTAAGATCAGGAACAAGACAAGGTTGCCCACTCTCACCACTCTTATTCAATATAGTTTTGGATGTTTTAGCCACAGCAATCAGAGAAGAAGAGGAAATAAAAGGAATCCAAATCGGAAAAGAAGAAGTAAAGCTGTCACTGTTTGCAGATGACATGATACTATACATAGAGAATCCTAAAGATGCTACCAGAAAACTACTAGAGCTAATCAATGAATCTGGTGAAGTTGCAGGATACAAAATTAATGCACAGAAATCTCTGGCATTCCTATACACTAATGATGAAAAATCTGAAAGTGAAATTAAGAAAACACTCCCATTTACCATTGCAACAAAAAGAATAAAATATCTAGGAATAAACCTACCTAAGGAGACAGAAGACCTGTATGCAGAAAATTATAAGACACTGATGAGAGAAATTAAAGATGATACAAATAGATGAAGAGATATACCATGTTCTTGGATTGGAAGAATCAACATTGTGAAAATGACGCTACTACCCAAAGCAATCTACAGATTCAATGCAATCCCTATCAAACTACCACTGGCATTTTTCACAGAACTAGAACAAAAAATTTCACAATTTGTATGGAAACACAAAAGACCCCGAATAGCCAAAGCAATCTTGAGACTGAAAAACAGCTGGAGGAATCACACTCCCTGACTTCAGACTATACTACAGAGCTACAGTAATCAAGACAGTATGGTACTGGCACAAAAACAGAAAGATCAATAGAACAGGATAGAAAGCCCAGAGATAAACACATGCACATACGGTCACCTTATCTTTGATAAAGGAGGCAAAAATGTACAGTGGAGAAAGGACAGCCTCTTCAATAAATGGTGTTGGGAAAACTGGACAGGTACATGTAAAAGTATGAGATTAGATCACTCCCTAACACCATACACAAAAATAAGCTCAAAATGGATTAAAGACCTAAATATAAGGCCAGAAACTATCAAACTCTTAGAGGAAAACATAGGCAGAACACTCTATGACATAAATCACAGCAAGATCCTTTCTAACCCACCTCCTAGAGAAATGGAAATAAAAACAAAAATAAACAAATGGGACCTAATGAAACTTCAAAGCTTTCGCACAGCAAAGGAAACCATCAACAAGACGAAAAGACAATCCTCAGAATGGGAGAAAATATTTGCAAATGAAGCAACTGACAAAGGATTAATCTCCAAAACTTACAAGCAGCTCATGCAGCTCAATAACAAAAAAACAAACAACCCAATCCAAAAATGGGCAGAAGATCTAAACAGATATTTCTCCAAAGAAGATATACAGACTGCCAACAAACACATGAAAGAATGCTCAACGTCATTAATCATTAGAGAAATGCAAATCAAAACTACAATGAGATATCATCTCTCACCAGTCAGAATGGCCATCATCAAAAAATCTAGAAACAATAAATGCTGGAGAGGGTGTGGAGAAAAGGGAACACTCCTGCACTGCTGGTGGGAATGTTAATTGGTACAGCCACTATGGAGAACAGTATGGAGGTTCCTTAAAAAGCTACAAATAGAACTACCATATGACCCAGCAATCCCACTACTGGGCATATACCATGAGAAAACCATAATTCAGAAAGAGTCATGTACCAAAATGTTCACTGAAGCTCTATTTACAATAGCCCGGAGATGGAAACAACCTAAGTGCCCATCATCGGATGAATGGATAAAGAAGATGTGGCACATATATACAATGGAATATTACTCAGCCATAAAAAGAAACGAAATTGAGCTATTTGTAATGAGGTGGATAGACCTAGAGTCTGTCATACAGAGTGAAGTAAGTCAGAAAGCGAAAGAGAAATACCGTATGGTAACATATATATGGAATTTAAGGGGGAAAAAAGTGTCATGAAGAACCTAGGGGTAAGACAGGAATAAAGACACAGATCTACTGGAGAACGGACTTGAGGATATGGGGAGGGGGAAGGGTGAGCTGTGACGAAGCAAGAGAGAGGCATGGACATATATACACTACCAAACGTAAGGTAGGTAGCTAGTGGGAAGCAGCCGCATAGCACAGGGATATCCGCTTGGTGCTTTGTGACCGCCTGGAGGGGTGGGCTAGGGAGGGTGGGAGGGAGCGAGATGCAAGAGGGAAGAGATATGGGAACATATTTATATGTATAAGTGATTCGCTTTGTTATAAAGCAGAAACTAACACACCATTGTAAAGCAATTATACTCCAATAAAGATGTTAAAAAAAATTTAAAAAAAGAATAACGTCCCCACTTGACTCAGACTGTTGACTGTTTATTAACTCTTTAAGGCCAACTTACATCCAAAAGTCCTCACAGATTCCCTCTGGAAGAACAGAATTTTATTTTTCCATAATTCAGCTAACAGTTTTTTTTTTCATGTTTGTTATATGCTACCATATTTGTGGACAGCAAACTCCTTCAGGATACTTATGACTGACAATTTTATGGCTCATGTGGTATTCTGCATAAATTTAATGTGTAGGAAATATTTCTTTCATGAACATCAAGGCAAATCTTGAGATTATGCAATGAGATAAATATTTTATGTGAACACGCAAGCAAGAGGCATGCACAATCCTTGTTCTTCAGCTGCTTATTGAGCTCCAAGAGGTAATAATAATCATTATTGATCCTTTACAGTTTATAAGTTGCTTTCAAATGTCTTCTTGTTAACCTTCACAAGAACTCTTCAAGATGAGAGAGAAAGCTATTTTTATTAACCGGCTACCCTAAAGATATCTGTGTAGAAATGCAGGAACATGTACAGTAAGAAGACCAAACTGAAGGTCACTTAGTTTCTACACTTAGGAGCCTTCCCAGGAATTGAAAATCATAAAGTTCTTCCACTAAAACTAACACCAATTAAATGCATGTTAATAAGCACTACACATTGCCATCTTCTAGTAAACTACTGCTGATACCTGGTGTTTCAACTCTATATATTATACAACTGCCCCCACTTGATTTGGAAGCTGTTGACTGTTTTTACTGTATAATCATATTAAATTAACCTTTGATGAATTCTGACACTTAATGTTGTAGGCCTGCTGGCATGTCTGATTCCACATAACTTTTTTTTCCAAAAATGGAAATTTGTTGACTGTATGTATCTAAATATGATTTAATGATTATTTCTCTGTAAAATATTTTCATAAAAATTACAAACCAGAAAAAAACACAACCTTCCTAGAAAACACTGGGCTGATTTGGGGAACAAAAGTTGTGATCCTGACAGATAGGAGCTTCTGGCTGTAGAGGATTTACACAGTGAATCTAAGAAATGATTTTTTTTTCTTTCAAATTTCATGCTTTGGCAAATCAACAATACTGTATTTCATTTCAGCTCTCATATAATTTATTCACTGCTGCAAAGAGACAAGGCCCCCTAGGGAACTTCCCAAATCTATGTAATGTTACCTCTTACTATATTTTCCATTTAGCTACAGCTGACAGATGTGACAAAATTGCAAGTAGCCAGGCAATTCCCCCAATCGGGCCTACAGAAGCAATTCCCACAGCTGCACAGAAGAAAGACTGCAAATTATTCCACACTCAGGTTAAATTATTTCAAGTTAATTTGCACTTGAAGTTCTCTCTCCAAAGACACCTTTATTTCTCAATGTATCATAGAGCTGTTCTGGGCTGATTTTATTTAGGTTCAAAACAACACTTCAAATTGGAAATCATCCAACACAGAAAGGAAGTACAAAGATAACGGAAATTGCTGATTTCAGAAATGGTAATGTGAAGAGAGAGCAACGTTAATTATAGAAACTAACAGTTCTAATCATTTTAAATAGGTACCTAAAATTGGAGAATCAGATCAGGTTTTGAGTCAGCTATGTAGCTCAAGTTTATTTCTTATTTTATAGGAAGTGACTTAAAAAATAAGCATATGTGTATGTAGGTGCCTTGAAATGTTACTGATTGTTTTGCTTTTGCATTTACAATGTCAATATACCTTAACATTGCTAAGAGGCAGATAACTAATTAAGAGCCAGAAAAACCCAATTCTGCAAATTTGCATCAAGAAAATAAATCAACTTCTGTCATACTAATAAGACAGCGTGACTCCTGTGTTCAGGTTAGTTCGAGGCTGACCTTGAGGCATGGAATTCCACATTCTAGCTAAGCACTGCAGCCTCACTCTTCTTTTTAAATTTAATTTTTATTTTACATTAGAGTATAGTTGATCTACAACATTGTGTTAGTTTCAGGTGTACAGCAAAGTGATTCAGTTATACATATATCCATTCTTTTTCAGATTCTTTTCCCATATAGGTTATTACAGAATATTAAGCAGAGTTCCCTGTGCTATATAGTAGGTCCTTGTTGACTATTTTACATATAGTAGTGTATATATGTTAATCCCAAACTCCTAATTTATTCCTTCCCCCATCTTTCCCCTTTGGTAACTATACGTTTGTTTTCTATGTTTGTGAGACTGTTTCTGAATTAAGTTCATTTGTATCATTTTTTTTAGATTACACACATAAGCGATATCATATGATATTTGTCTTTTTCTGATTTACTTCACTTAGTATGATAATCTCTAGGTCCATCCATGTTGCTGCAAATGGCATTATTTCATTCTTTCTTTACGCAACCTCACTCTTTAAAACACATCTTTTTTTTTTAAATCATGTCCTTTAGCCATAGAGAAGAGAAAATGAAGTACATGAATATACTTTAAAATAAAATTAAACCCATATTGTACTAATATTGGTCTACTTTGATGATGCTTTTTAATGTCTTCTCCCTGAAGAAAACCCACTAGAAATGTCTTCCTAGTAAAAAGTACTAATGTAAGCTCTGCATCTTTCAGATGCCCCAACTATTTGTTATCACTGGTTGTTAATTTTCTCATCAGTTTAAGTTTTCTGATTTTATGACTATAATTCCTGAGCTCAACTCACAAAGTATACATAAAAGTAATGTATAAAGTATAAGTAAATCATGCACAAGGCAGAAAGAATCCTTAAAAATTGAGCAAGTGTGTTACCTTCAAAGTTAGTTATGATGATGAAAATGTATTCTAAATAAATAAATGTTGCACGTAACATTTTAAAAATTCCCCTTCAAACTCACACTTAATTTCAGAACACACTAGTTTTGCTGCTTGATGACAGCACTTCTCCACGGTGACATCTTCAACTTTCCATCTGTGTAACTGAAGTGTAACAGTTATCACATAACTTATTTCTTGGATCTCATGTAAATAGAGTGTGTTTTATAACACACTTTGATTATAATTTTATAATTTTATAATCACACTGTGATTATAATTTGTATTAATGGAAATGTCAAAAAAGGGCACTGAAGGTATACACATACATGGTTGCTTTGTCCCAATACATCTTGTGCTGCTCTAAACGAAATCTTAAACAAAATTTTTATACATGGCTCTGAAGCTGAATCAGAACAGTGTGTAAGAAGAATGTTCTTAAAACTGTATGGAAATAGTATTTATTAGTTGAAAATTTTATGAGGTTATATTTATTTTAATTGTTTGTAATTATTGAAGGTTCACTATTTTCAAAATTACTTTCTGAAAACGACAAGCCATACAACGTGCTAAAAGATGTGGAATGTATTTTACAGAAGGTCTTCTGATTGTAGATCAGGTTAAATGGATATCACTTGTTGGATCAATTTCTGGCAGACCTCCAACTCATGGGATAACGAAAGGGAAATTGATTAAATAATGTACTCTCTTTTTCTACAATAGTGCAAAACATAATAAAGGGCATTCATTTTGAATACAAACCAACCACATGATATTGGAAATGTCTTACAACTTTTAGAAAGTAGTTGGGTTTTATATAATTCTATTTTTCCCTACTGAAAAATCCACTTAATAAGAAAAAAATTCAAGTCTAACACAAAGATTACTAATTCAAATAAACAATTAATACATATATTGGCTTCAGTAGAAAAAGTTAACAGTTCAATGTACAACCAAATGGCAGGAACTTCACAGGTAAAGCCTTTACTAAAAATTATCTTATTGCCAAAACAGAGTGAAGTAAGTCAGAAAGAGAAAGACAAATACCGTATGCTAACACATATATATGGAATTTAAGAAAAAAAAAATGTCATGAAGAACCTAGGGGTAAGACAGGAATAAAAAGACACAGACCTACTAGAGAATGGACTTGAGGATATGGGGAGGGGGAAGGGTAAGCTGTGACAAAGTGAGAGAGTGGCATGGACATACACTACCAAACGTAAAATAGATAGCTAGTGGGAAGCATCCGCATAGCACAGGGAGATCAGCTCGGTGCTTTGTGACCACCTAGAGGGGTGGGATAGGGAGGGTGGGAGGAAGGGAGACACAAGAGGGAAGAGATATGGGAACATATGTATAACTGATTCACTTTGTTATAAAGCAGTAACTAACACACCATTGTAAAGAAATTATACTCCAATAAAGATGTAAAAAAAAACAAAAACAAAAACAAAAAACTGTAGTTGGAGTGTTTTCATGTTGTGTCTCTTTACCTATAGCCCTTCCCGAAAGTAGGTGAAAGACTAAATTATCTCTCATAAACATTTCTAAAAATTATAATAATTTATTTTGATCTTAATGGCAATCTCCTGTCAGGATTGTTGTGCCCTGGATTTCATGCCTGTTTGCTCTCACTGCCTTATCTCTCTAATAAAGTATTCCTGTATTCATGATTGCTTCATAGCCCAAGGAAAAAGAACAAACTTCATCTACTAGTAACTCCAGCTTCACACTGGAAAAAATGACAATTTTAAATAACTGTATGTAAATTTATATGCCTAGGTTGTTTGCTTTGTCAATTTATATGCCTAGGTTTTTGCACTGTCCTCTTTAAAACAATGAAATCTTTGATTATTAATTTTATTCTACAAGAACATGAAAAACAACCTCCCTTTCATATACTGATTTTTAAAAATTCTTTTTGTAATTCTTATTACTTTAAAAAAGGATTTGTATGATTTAAAATAGTGATATTTGCTTTAAAATGTGAACATGCAATAAAATTTCTTAGGGCTCTAGTCGCTGGTTTCAACATGTGCACACCACTCAAACTGTTAAAAAAATACAATGTGTGGGTTCTTTTCTTTATGTGGGATGCTGCATACCCAGATAAATAAGACAATGCAAGCAGTATGTAGTAAATATATTATCACGGTTTCATATACAATTCATACAGATTGTTAACATGCGGATCGTTATTTAAAGACGTATATAAATCATTTGACGATTCATGGACGTGAGTTACTTTCTTTCTTAGCTCTGCAATCCATTTGTTTCATCCTTTGAATTTTCTGAACAGTTTTTCTAAGCCATATAGATCACTACAATTTACTAGAAGGATACTAAAACATAAAAAATGAAGATTCAAATTCTATTAAGATCTTTTTCCTCAGCTATACTCTACTTGGCAACTGACAGAAATGTAATACAGAAACTGTTGGTTTCTTCTTTTTTCCTAGGGCAGTGCTTCAAAAACTTTACTGTGCAAATAAATTATCCAGTATCGTGTCAAAATGCAGATTCTGACTTACTACGTCTAGGGCAGGAACTGATATTCAGCATTTCTAACAAGCTTCCAGGTGATGTTGGTCCTCAAGCCACATTTTGAGTTGCAAGGCTCTAGGTGACATACTAATGCTCCTTCTGTCCACTTTCCAAACACCTTCAGACCAGGCTACACTTCCTAAGGCTGACTCATGTGATACTAAGTGGGCTACAGAGGGATCCAACTTCTGACCCAATCAGTGTCTGCCTCTGTCTCTCAGATAGAGTAGATAGCTACATAGCTAGACAGACAGAGAGTAGATAGATATCTTCCTATCTCTCTCTCCCATGACCTGGGCACACCTGAGATCACCTTCTCCCCTGGAGATGATTTTTCATGCTGAGCTATTGGCTGCACCACGTCACCTCCAAGTCTTAACTCTGTCTGCAGGCTATGTGTATTTCCTGGGTCTGAGGTCTGTTTTGTGTCTCAGTCTATCTTCTACTTCTAAAGAGCTTAGCAGGTTAAGAACATGTGCACTCAGTTTGTTTGTTTATTATTTTGGCCACGCCACTCAGCATGTGGGACCTTAATTCTCCAACCAGGGATCAAAACCACGCCTCCTGCACTGGAAGAGTGGAGTCTTAACCACTGGACTGCCAGGGAAGTTCCCACTCAGTATATTTATGACAGTACTAGTTTTCTAATACTGTCACCATAAACAGAGCAGCTTAAAATAACACTTATTTATTTGATCAAACTTCAGTAAGCCACAAATCCAGTATGGTACCGCGGGGCTCTCTGCTCAGGGTATCATGAGACTAAAGCCACATGTCAGCTAGACTGGGTGGTTGCCTGTAGGTCTGGGGAAAAACCCACTACCAGGCTGATTCGGTTGTTGATGGAATAAAGGTCTTTGCTGCTGCAAGACTGTGGTCCCTGTTTTCTGGCCAGCTATCACTAGGGGTCACTCTCAGGTCTTTTCCAGTCTTTCTCTACATCATTAAACAAGTCAGGGGACCTCAAATCCTTCTTGCTTGAATCTCTGACTTCTGCCACCGGCTTGAAAAAACTTTCTGCTTTTAAAGGGCTCGTGTGCTTTTGTCAGTCAGGTCCACCTAGATAAATCTCCATACCTTAACATCAGTTGAATTTGAATTTGAATTACATCTGCAAAATCTCTTCACAGCAGTACCAAGATTAGTGTTTGACTGAATATCCAGGAGCTGGGAGTCATGGGGAGTCATCTAAAAATTCTGCCTGAGCAAATTAAATAATTCTTTGTGCTTCAGTTCCTTCATTTGTAAATGAGGGTAATATGAATACCTATCTCATAAGATCTTTTTGGCAATTGAATATTAAAGTATATATGAAGCATTTAGAACACTGTCTGGATCAGGCTAGGTATTCAGTACCTATTAGCTGCAATTATTATTATCAATATTATGGTGACATCTTTTCTTTTCTTCAAACTTATTTCTACCTCTGGGACTATACTAGCTCAGTGTAATTCTTCTTAGCTTCTCTAGATAGAAAACTACAATCATGTCTGCTCAGCCCTCTGGAAACTCTCCAAAGAAGACGCTCAATTAAACAACTCTTTGAACATACAAATGGCCAAGAGGCACGTGAAAAGATGCTCAACATCGCTAATTATTAGAGAAATGCAAATCAAAACTACAATGAGGTATCACCTCATACCAGTCAGAACGGCTATCATGAAAAAGTCTACTAACAATAAATGCTGGAGAGGGTGTGGAAAAAAAGGAACCCTCCTGAACTGTTGGTGGGAATGTAAATTGGTGCAGCCACTATGGAGAACGGTATGGAGGTTCCCTAAAAATCTAAAAATAGAGTTGCCATATGATCCAGTGATCCCATTCCTGGGCATATACACAGAGAAAACTCTAATTTGAAAAGATACATGCACCCCAATGTTCACAGCAGCACTATTTACAACAGCCAAGATATAGGAGCAACCTCAATGTCCACTGACAGATGAATGGATAAAGAAGATGTGGTATATATGTATATGTGTGTGTGTATATACATACACACACACACAAACACTGGAATATTAGTCATGAAAAAGAATGAAATAATGCCATTTGCAACAGCATGGATGGACCTAGAGATTA
This sequence comes from Lagenorhynchus albirostris, assembly GCF_949774975.1. Taxonomy (NCBI): domain Eukaryota; kingdom Metazoa; phylum Chordata; class Mammalia; order Artiodactyla; family Delphinidae; genus Lagenorhynchus; species Lagenorhynchus albirostris. The sequence goes on from NC_083102.1 coordinate 64,496,383, forward strand.
TCATACTAAGTGAAGTAAGCTGGAGAAAAACTAGTATCATATGTTATCACTTACATCTTTTTTACATCTAAGAAAAGATACAAATGAACTTATTTACAAAACAGAAATAGATTCCCAGACACAGAAAACAAACTTATGGGTACCAAAGGGGAAGGTAGGGGGAGGGATAAATTAGGAGTTTGGGATTAACATATACACACTACTATATATAAAATAAGTAAGGACCTACTGTATAGCACAGGGAACTCTACTCAGCGTCTTGAAATAACCTATAATGGAAAAGAATCTGAAAAAAGAATATATATACACACACACACACATATATAAATGAATCAGTTTGCTGTACACCTGAACCTAACACAACATTATAAATCAACTATACTTCATTAAAAAAGAATCTAAAACAAACAAGCAAACAACTCTTTGAAGGGACATGCTCAAAGCTGAGAAGTTCTGCTCAGGGAAAACATGCACAGCACTCCTGATGAGTGCCTTTCTCTAGGTAAGATCAGCTCTCTGAATGGCCCTCGCATTGGTTTCACTCCTCCCAACCAAGCTAACATGTGTACTGTTGCACATACATTAAAACTTTCTGGCAGTGTTCAAACTCTGGTGTCGAAAAGCCTTTCCCAACTTGTGTTAAATTGCTAATTACAGACACAGGAGCTCATCTGCAAACAATGAAAAAATCTTCAAATTCACACACACACACACCTGTGCTTATTGTTTATTATTCCTGCTTTGCAGTTCAGAAATATTAGGATCAAAGAGATTTTATTTCAGAATGAATATAATTTATTTTCCTAAATAAAAGTAATTTCACCACACCCAATAAGGGGCAGCACCACGATTAAAACTGTGCTCGCTCTCTCATTAATCATGGTTGAGAAGTTGGTATTCTGGAATTAATATTTGCCATTACTGAAGATATCTGTACTTCTTAAATGTTTGCAAAAATTTACTACTATGTACTAGCAAAGTGCCAGGCATGATATCTTATATGAAGTCTGCACTTAAAAAATTTTTGTTCAGATAATATTAAAATTAAATACAGCAGCGTCTGACTATATTTGACCTTCTCTGTCCCTTTGATTTCACCTATACCTATTATATCTTCCTAATGCTCTAATCAAATAGACTCTGATGGACAACAGGACTTACTGAAATGCACTGAACATGCTTCATAGAGCATATCTTTTTTGAAAGAGGAGCAAAGCCATTAAGATTAGAGAAGCTTCAGTTAAAGGCATCCCCTCTAGAGCAGTGGAGAAAAAAACTGCTCACATTGAAACTGGAGTTAATTGGGGTATAATTGGCAACAAACAGACTTGAATTGGAAACACAACAGGTTTCAGAATACATTAGATCGTCACTTAATTAGTGGCATCTTTGAACCATAAACCAATTTTTACACTAATTCGATACACAGAACAAGCATTTAATTGCAAGGAACAAAGCACTGGAAACCCTCATTAGGGTCCCCTAATACAAGTGGGAAAAAGACAGTTTCTACCTACAAGTTATTTGAACTTTTAGTCAAATTTTAAAGCAAAATTGAAAGCAATGAATCATGGTACACCATTACTCCTAATTACACAAGGCTGCCTGAAATCCAAAATCCTCAGCATTTTCAAATTAAACATAAGGATAAATAAGAAATACAATATTTTTAAGACATAGTAAGTAATAGTAGATAGATAACAGCATACCTTGGTATACCCAAATATGTCTTGCTGCTAATAGAATTACAAGGTTTTCTTCCCAAATCATGCACAAGATATAATTTAAGTGACTTAACCTTGTGGGGAATAGGGATATGCGTAGAATATCCCCCTAAACTGTTTTGGTACAGTTTCTCCCTCACTGAATTTCTCTGATGGACAAGGAGAAGCAGCAGGAGAGGAGACAGAGACACTTGGGCGTCTCACTGGTATTTGAATACTCAAAAGGTCACACAAGGGTGGTTCCATCTCTAGTCTCCTTAGTGTACTTTTCTCACCCTCCACACCTGTGCCAATTTTGCTTGAAAGCAGTTGAGCTATACTTTTGTCGTGTGCATCTAAAAGAATTCCATCTCTATTATCGAATTACCCCAAGTCGCATCCTGGAGTAGAAGACCAATGCTCATACAAAATCACCAATTCTAGATTATGCTTTCTGAATATGATTTCTTTATCTTCCAGCTGGATTGTTCAACTATTCCCCCTACAACATTTTCTTCAACTTCACTGGAATCGTGAGTATATTACTTCTTTGATTTTCTCACATTTTCCCTTATTAATCTCTGACACAGTACCCTATAATTTCATTAGTGGTCCTGCCAATATTCTAATGCCTTTTCGTTGTATGCTTTCTCCATACCTACACTGAAGTCTCCCAGAATTGCTGGGAAAAAAATCTACTCAGAAGCCACATTATCATTATTTTCGTTATAAATTCATGATCATTATCCTCGTATAAATTCTGCAAATCATATTTTCCCTGGTCAATTCTGAGACACATATTCCACCAAAAAAGGAAAAGCATTTTAAATATTCTGAAATCAAACTTACCCCTTAGTTCCCGGATGTAAACCTGTCTCATACTTCAGATCAGAAAGAACATCACTGCATGAGTTTCAACTTTCTGCTACCAAACCTACAAAGCTGTCATTGTTTTAAATATTTCATAGTGATTAAGTTCCTGGGCTTTAGAGCTGGGCTCTTCCACTTATTAATAGTGGCATTAGCCTGTTAGTTATTTTCTATAAGACTCAGTTCCTTCATCTGCAAAACTGGAATAGTCTCTATTTTATTGAGTTGTTGCAAGGATCAAATTAAATTATGCATGTAAAGTGCTTAATATAGAGCCTGGCACATGATAAGCTTAGATAAATAATAACCATTACTGTATTATGGTTGTTATTATTATTGTTATTATTATTTTGTGGAACTTTCTCTACCTTACTTTTCTGTTTCAACAGACAAAATTCTCCCCTACCAAAGGCCAAAGTTTTCACACATCTTTTGAATCCTTTCCAGCTTCCTTCTCCTTTTGTTAACAGTGCTCAGTGTCAAGCAGTAGTTATGGAAGGGCTTCATAAATAGCAGTTTCTACAACACTTTGGAAACATTTATACCAATCGTGCTTCCCAGGGTGGGGTTTGTAACCTGAGGCTAGCCTGGGGTCCATGAATTATATGTGAATTCATGGATGTGCTGTTTCTCTCACTTGCTTCCTAGGGAGAAGGTCCTTAGCTTACATTCTATTCGTGGTTCACGACCAAGAAAAGGTTAAGAAACAATTGCTCTATAGCTTCTGAGACCTTTGGGGGCATAATAGGCCACATTGAGTGGTGGTTTGGGAACTATATTATGAGGCCCTATAAAGAAAATCAAGTAAGTTAACATGCTTCATTTAAAATAGCTCTCCAAGCAATTATGCTGCAATAAAGATGTTAAAAAATAAAGTAAAATAAGATAGCTCTCCAAAGAAAAAAACATACTGTCAGTGGGTGCTTCACCCAAGATAAGTTTAATGGCTGCACCATATCTGAAATGCTAATCATCAATTGACATTTCAGAACTAAGTGACTTTAAAAGATACATTCGAAGTACTATGACCGATTTAAGGAAGTGACTAATTGCCCGTGCAGAGAGGGGAAGAATAAAAGCAATGTTGGGTTACTGCACGTAAAAGTATTTGTCACTATTACACTGCCAATTTGAGATACTATTATCAAATAATGGGAAATTGACTCAAACTTATAGGTATGGTGTAGTAAGTAAAATAAAAAGCCTCATCATGATTATATTTGTTTAATAAGAGTCACAGAAACAGTTAAATATCCTAAAAACATGTTTAAGCTACTGAGCTGAGGAAGTATCATATACAAAGCTTAAAAGTACCTATGACACATTTCAGTAATCTAATATAAAAGTATTAGCAAATTTAAATGAGCCAGGCCTAGGTATGTCTTTTACTTCCGAAAGATGACCCAGTGATATTCACTTTGATTTGGTGTTACAGCGATTCCAGGAATCCTATTTTCTTTTCAGAGGCACATGGGACTTTGATTTCCTCTTACTTCCCTTTCAATCAGACTATTGCACCTGTGTTTACACTGTATCCCCACTTTCTTTTATCTCTTCCTCAAAAAAGGACTGGAGGAGATATGCCTTTAAATTGGGAATTGAGGGATGCAGGAGGATTTTTAACTTTTACATATTTATTAGGTTTTATAATAAGATTTGTACTGTATTTTAGGTACATTTCATCTAACTTGGTTTAGTGGGCAAGGGGTTCCTTTATTCTATGGGAGAATGTTTTTGGAATACCACAACCCATTACAAATTAATTTCTACAAATTAATCCCTGAGTCTATCAGAGATTACCAAAATAATTATCTTTCATGGTTCAAAAACCTCATCTTCTGTATTCCAATCTTACTGTTATTCAGTGTCTCTAAGAACACCTATCACATAGTAAGTCCTCCAGTTGGCCCATAATATAGGCTGTTTGAATAAAATGAGTGAGCACATAATATGTTATAACATATAAATGCACATAATTATCAAGAATAACATTTCTATTATTACAGTCTCCATGTTACACAAATGATTCATGTTATACTTTTTACCAATATACTCTGAAGCCATATTGATCTGGTTCTTACAAAATGTCTCAGAATTACTGTAATTTTTACACTTGAAAATTGATCTAATGTTTGCTATTCCATGTAGATAATACCTAAATGTAGTATTGTCAGCCACTACATTTACATTAAAATGTGCTAAAAAGGTACCACTTTGCAATTTGTACACATACTTCTTTTTGTTATAGTTACTACATGTGTATTGCTCCAGTGTCAAACTAAATGCTATGGTCTTGAGTATGAATACACACTAAATATTTATCAAACTAAGCGTTACTTCTATTGAGATGCAAATGACTTTTCGAAGCAGGGATTGCACATTAAATTTGCAAGTGGGAAAGCACACAATGAGATTTCAGAGGCTACAATTCCTCAGAAAGTAAAGAAACTGCCATTAGTTTGCAAAAATATCCTTTATATTTTGGCAGCTACACAATCTACTTTTATTCACAAGGCGGGTCTATTAAGACAGGACACGTGTGTTTCGCTTGTGTTCAGTAGTCTATTAGCGTCCACTTAAACCCTATATATTTAGGTTAATCTTCCTTTTTAAAAGTTTCTATCACGTGGGTTTTGAAAATAGTCTAAAGATTTTGAAAGGATACCATTTAAAAACAAAAATATCAACTGCTTGGCAGGAACACATTTGCTTCTTAAAACAAACTATATCTATAAACCAGGTAAAGTAACACAAAACAGAAGAAATGTGTTCTAATCACTTTCAAAGATTAAGCCCATGCTTAACAGAAAATCATTAATATACATTTATCAGAGTCTAAAGAACCAATGACTTATTGGTAAATGGGTGATCAGTCATCTTCTTGTCATTATCTGAATAGAGCAGATACCAAGCAATCTACTCAGCTCTGATTCAGGGTTTTTCACCTTGTTCTTTGTACCTAAGAAGAGTTTCTCATTGATGTCATTTTCATTTCTTTATTTTTTAAAACATGAACTGAAGAGGTAGACTAAAGTGCAGTCTAGAGAAAACTGTTCGTAAAACATACAACTGGCTTAAATATAAAATGGAATGAATTTCCAAAATGATTGAACCATTGAACTAAGGGGGGTCACACTGAGTTTAGGAAATGAGATAGTCCTTTCTGCCCCTGATGCAAAACCACCACTTTGAAACAGACCTCTGGATTCTCATCTCTAGCCATGACACCATTAATATTTCTGATTCCTTCCACTGCTTTTCCTTGAATTCATGCCCAATTAGCTGTAAATCACAGTGAAGCCACAGTGGGAAGTAAGCACAGCATTTGTCTTTGCAAGAGTTCTTTGGCCTCCTGGTTTGAATGCTGCCTCTCAGTTATGGAGCTATTAATTTTTTACAGACCTTCTGTTTACCACCACGCCGTCTCACATGCCAAGTGTGTTAGCTGCTTGATGAACCAGTATATATAATTCTGTTGGGTTTAGGAATCATGGAAAATTCTGGGCATTTATTACTAAGGGGCGCCCCAACTGACTTTTGTTTCACCATTTGTTAGCTAAAATCAATACATTCTATCATTCTAATCTCTGCAAAACCTCCGATATGTGTGCCTGGCAGGCAAAACTGTCAGAGAGACTAAGGTCTTCCCCAGCTGTGGAGAAATCTTATTTTTATTTTTCATTAATATAAAATGCACATTGAAACCAGAGGCTGAAAGACCCAAAGGAATCTGTTCTAAAGCCTTCGGCAGTGTGTGGTACACCCTTGTTTCCTTGTCTGCATTTTTCAACGCTTATTTGATACGCCTTTGAAATTCATTTGGCTTGGGCCAAAATAACTCTTGAAAGTGAAAGAAGCTCATACAAATAAAATATTTTATTCAAGGATCTTAATGTTTTCTCATTTTTTTTCCTAACAGTCTGTCATAACTTTGAATATGCATATTTTATCTCTTTCCCTCTCCATGATTTCTTAAACCTAAAATAATAGCATGTAGCTGAATCAGACTGAGGAATGCCAAGGGGTTACTCAAATATTCCTTGCAGTTTTCCCCACTTTAAACTCTTTTTCACCCCAGTTCTCTAACCTGGAAGTGAATTCCAGCTTCTCTGCCTAATCACGATTTATTAATCTTCAAAATGCCTGGCTTAAAGCCTAGAGTTAAAGCTAGTTAAACAGATACTTTATATATTGTAAGGATAATGTAGGACAATGCTATAATTTAGTACTCAGTGTTAAACATTTACGCATGTTGAAATATTTATCATAAATTATCAATACTTCATAATCATAGGTACTATTAAAACATAGTTTTTAAAAAATCAAATGGATTTTGCTCATGTTTTCCATAGGTTTGAGAATAGGTTTCCATAGGTTTAAAAAAAATAAAATAACCAATAATGAACAGAACTCATAAATGTTTACTGTTTGCTTTCTAATATATATTTGCCTATAGCTGTACTATGTTCTATTGAGGGTACACAAAACTTCTAATAAAATCAATCAAAGATCAACAACTCGAGATGACAGAGTACAAATCAACATAAAACCATATGACCTTTAAAATAAGTCATTTACTCTTTCAGGAACTAGGTCCTCTCAGCTGTAACACGGAGACTTTTGAGTAGATTACCTTTAAATTCCATCTTAGCTCCAAACTGTTGTACCATTAAAGTTTTCTCCTCTTACTCTAGCCCAGAGATTTATGTTTACTCTGAATTCAAAAGTTTTGGACCACTCACTCAGCTGGAAGTGTTATATGATGTGTCATCTCTTGAATCATGGTCCAATACACTGTACTCCAATATGCTATTTCCACAATCATGAACAAATAGCCACTGTGGATCAACTAAGCATAATCCTTAGGAGTTTAGGCATATGGAGTATCATCTAATGGGACTGACAGATTCCTAGACATTGTACATTGGCAAATAAAACATATCAACATAGGAAACATAATGGAAATCTAAGCAATGTATGATGGATGCTACATGAGTGGTTTAGAAAATTATAAGAAAAATTCAGAAAAGGAAGAAATGGAATAACCTTGATTTATTTTGAAATGACTATGCACTAAACTCTGTATTAAGCCCTGGAAAAATAAAAAAGGTAAGACCCCTGCTCTCATGGAAATCACTAGTAAAAGCCTAAGCTAGTCTACGAAGACGACAAGGCTGTAGGGCTTTTGAATCGTTTATCCAGAATATTTAAGTCCCTGCTTTTTGTAAGCTCTCTGCTCAAGCTGCACAGGTTCAATGCGACATGTATCTTTATATTCCCCATAGTGCCTTGTGCACGGTAGGCACACCCAATGATACCTCGTAAATGACTGATTTTCTTAACCCATGAATTTATACTCACAAATACCCTACTACAGCCAGATCAGCCTGAGATAATAAAAATCTGCTGACATGATTTAATGCCACCTGAGTGTCAGGACTGCTGTGCTTTCTGACTTATCAATCTCATGATTTGGCCTGGTAAATGAGTTATGGACAGTTGAATCACCTGTGATTCAGATTTGATTTTATGGCCATAACTCATAGCTGGGATGGAAGGAACCAGGAGTGTCTTCTCTACCCATCTTCAATTGCTGTCTCTTTTGGTCTATATTTCAGTCTGTATCTGACGTATTATTTAAAAAAGATAATAAGGCCTTTACAGATGCCTAAGAAGTAGTTTAACTTAGCTTTGATAATGTTATATTAAAGCCCTGGAAGGAACCAGTACTTGGAGGTTACAGAAAATGGTTCTTTAACAACAGGGAAATAAAAGATTTTTTAGAAGGTAAATCATGACTGGGAGGTCACTGAAGGAATAGCAAGTTTGTCAGGAAATGTAGTATTTCCTGCTAGTTAAAGCCTGCTACCTTCCCATGTGAGATAGAAGCTGAAGGTACTCTGGCTTCTGAACAGGATCAATGCAAACAGGCTTTCCTACCTGGACACAACTTGGTGTAGCCAGTCTTGCTGACTGCTAACTCTCAAAAGGGCAGGTAAAATACATGTGTGATCTATAAACTTCTTTAATGCCACTGTACTTAAGAACCTTGTGAATATTCAGTCAAACTAAATGTTTTACAATGTGACTGTATTGAAAACACAAATAACTGAATAAGCACAGAAAATTGAGGGATCCACTGTATGCATTAAAGTGGTAGTTTCAAAGCCTTAACAAGCATCAGAATCCCATGGAAGCTTATTAAAACATAAATTGCAAGGCCCCACCCCAAGAGTTTCTGACTCAGTAGGTCTGGGGTGAGGCCCAAGAATATGCATTTCTTACAGGTTTGCAGATAGTGCTGATGCCAGTGGACCATGGAGCAAGGCTTGAGAACCAGTGCATTAAACTTAATTAAATGTATTTTACACACACACACACAAACACACACACACACGAAGAAAGAAAAGAAAACTTTGACAGCTATCGCTCAGTGACTTTCCTAATTTCAAAAACATGTACTTCCTGTAACTCATATTTCTTTCAAGTCACTTGGGGAACCTGAACTAGATTCTCAGTAATTCTGATTCTGTTTCATTGACCCATCAAGGCTAAGTCTCAGAGATGAAATACAATAACGGGTAGTGTAAGTTTTCACCTAAAAAAACATGCAGCAAAAATTTACCCTAGAAGTCCCAAGGTAGTGGAGGCTAGAATTATTTGAAGGTAGCCATGAAATGCAGGGTAGATATCCCCTGCTCAATTCTTGCATACAGAATTAAAAAGTACTTCTTGAGTTCTAATGCAGAGAGCATTTGTATGCTCACCTACTTCTCAAGAAAGCACGATTAAGTTTGCAAAATGCTCTGCGGAGGAGAAGTGCTTTATTATTTCACCCAAGATGCCAAAAAATATGTTTGCAGTGTTAAATTTCTAGTTGTTACAAGCCCCTATTTACAGACTATCATCTACTTCAGATCATCACGGTATTATGCAGGTTACATCAAAAATGAGAACAGAACAATATATAGTTGAATGTAAGTTTTAGGATCTAACAGCCTCATATTTGCTACTCAAATGATAATTGTGATTGTTACCTAATACGATAATATAATGTATTTATCAAATGGTTTGAAGAGAGCCAATAAGACAATATTTGCTTTAATAAGGTATTAAATGGCCTAAAGATGTATCTGCTAAATAATGTGTGTATTAAAGAGTTTTAATTCAGCAAACAAAGAATCTTCAGTTTACTTCCCTTGTAGAAAAAAGCTTTAGCAATATTCCTAATACTGTCTTATTTATTTTCCAAGGACTGCTAAAAAGTCTTAGAAAGTTGAAGGAATAGAAATCAGATAAGCAACTGTGCTCTAAGTATTTAGCTGAACACACAGGCAAGGAACTTTTGATGATTTTGTGCCTCAGTCGTTTCCAACCATGGGTTTTGTCCTCCACTCCATGTGCTATAAGTGAAGGATTTTATAGAAGAGCAGAAACTTCCTACTCTTGAGCCACACAGCCCAGACTTTTTCAAATCTGTGTCCTACAGATTTGAATGTTGTGTCAATTCCTCCAGGTGAATGTGACGTTCCTGGACCGAAATGAAGGTTTTGAAATACCACTTCAATCTTAAACCTGACATTTATTTCTTATAAAACCAATGAATCTCTCTATTCCTCTCTATACAGATTCACACTTACACTTCCGTGCTTTAACATCCTCAATTTCCTCATCAGGCAAGTGGCATTCTAATTAGCTACCAGACGAGACTGTTACTAGGATTACGTGAAATAATAAATGTGAAGCTATAAGACAGAGCACAATGTAGGTACTAAACATGGTCATCTTCGTAAGGAAAAAAGTGCTAACTGGTTATATCCCAGTGAGAACTGATAGAAGTCTGTGATTCCAATGACAATAGGCAACTCAGCTGTGCTCCAATTTCATCTTTTGGGAAAGCACACTGAACAAGAGAAATGTGGTCAAAGGTGAATTGATAGAGGAATATCCTAGTTGAGATAAGAACTGGTTATTTATCACCTTTGTATTCATATCAACAAAAGCCTTAGGACTATCTTTAAGTTGCTCACTTATTTGGATTTCTCTTTTTGTCCCCAGAAACAAACAAAATACTCAGCTAAAACCTTCTTTCCAGTTAACACATGAAGAGAAATGTTCAAAAGAAACCCTCTTGCAAGAAATCACGTAATATGAATGGGAAAAACTACAAAACTTATGTCTATGGTGTATGTTTCCAGCTTATCTTGCAGTTATTTACTGGGGCTACTACGTGGTGAATTTACCTAAAAGAATGATGACAGCATCATACAAAATGACAGGTCCGTCTACTCCTGGGTGATGAGCTGATCCTATGTATTAAACCCTAATATTACTGTCCACAGTCTACTACAGTAGCTAAAGATTATTCATTACTGGTTTGTGCTTGGGCTTATTAAGCCATAAATAAGTAATCATAAACCAGTGAAAGGAACAGATAACTTTTCCTCTTGCCACATAAAATGCCATTTTGCTTTGGAGTTTACAGATCATACACGTCACCTAACCTTTACTGTAATCATTCACTTCTGGAAAAGGTCAACATTTTGATACAGTACAAATACACTCATTAATCTAGGTAGCAGATTTTAGGTATTCCCCTCACTTCCAAATATCGGCAGTTATTTTCATTTCCTATGCACACAGCTACTGGCCAGATCTCAGGTATCCATGACCCAGGTGAACCTCATGCCACAGCGGCCCAAGTAGAACATCAGATTTGTTGCCACAAACTTAGACTCTGCATTTATTTACTTACAAGACACTTCTCTTTAATCCTAACATCAAGTCTCATATCCAAGGGTAAGGTAATAAATAAGTGGCTGACTGTAAGTTATTACAGGAATCAAACTTTTTTGTTTCCCATTTAGAAATCATAAATTTCCTAACAAGGTTTCTTAAACTGTAAGTCAAAGCAAAGGGCACAATTCATAACACAGAGCAGACAGTAATTTTAGAACTAGACGAACTTAAGTCCCTTCCAATGTGAACATTCTAAGCCCAGAAATAAGTGTCAAATTTCCCCTTCCTTTGAACTTCCACAGTATTACATCTCTACTTGCCCCTAATCAATTATTCACCTCAGTGTGTCCATGCATATGTAAAGACTGACTGAGTAGACAGACAATCTTCTTAATTCTTCCACACACAGGATGCGGTGATCTACCTATAGCTCTAAAGCTATGGCGCATCAATTAACAGTTCTGCATAGCACATTGTTGCTGAACCAGTTAGCCAACTAAGTCATGCAAAACTCAACTCCTGAGACTGACATCTTGTGTTTCACTTCCATTCCTCAAAAGGGGGAAGGACTAGAGGAAACTACAAAATAGGCCAAAAAAAGAAAAAAAAAACCAGATGATCCTACTTTACAGGGTTCAAGTTTATTTTTATAATCCTACTTTACAGCGTTCAAGTTTATTTTTATAATCCTTTCCTCTCTAAATGCCTGTTTCAGCTTGGCTAAAACATGCCACGTTACAGCAGTGAGCAGCAGTTTAAAAACACATGAATTGATCGATCATCTCTTTATCATAAATAAGACTCTCTGCTCATTCATGCTCTGAGAATGAGGTCTGAATTTACTGTCACTCTGCCCCTTTAGCAGATTACTCATGTAGGCCTAAACAAGTCTATGAAGAATAGAGGGAAACTTCCTGGACAGAGTAATTTATAGAAGCTTATTATATATATCAAGAAGCAATTTTAAGCATATCTTGAGCATGAGAATCTTTTTTTAAGGATTAAGAAAAAAATATACCTCAAACTATATTACAGAGGTCAGATGATCATTATTTCTCAGTCTAGTGACAAATCTCTACAAATTCAACAGGTACACTGAAGCCAGATATTCCCATGTCACCTGAACTTTGTAACTCTTATCAGTAGGTTCTGAACACTTAATATGACTCAGATTTTATTAAATGTAATGCTGGTAACATAGTCTTTCTTGAAATAGTGACAACCAATAGGCGGATCAAGATCAGCCCTTTTAAAAAAGTGAATAGAACAGAATAGAGTAGAAGATAATAGGGAAGTTAAAAAAAAATGAAAAATATCACAGTGCATCACACATAACAGGGTTTTATTTCTTGAAACTTTTAAGTTGTATATGTGTGTGTATACTGAGTCCCAATTTTAAAATTTTTAATGAGGGTCACAGTAAAAAAAAAAAGTTTGAAAAGTACAGATGTAATAAATCCTGCAGTACTGAAATAGCCAAATGTGTTAATAAAATAATTGTCTAACAATATTTCAAAGTGTGCGCTCTGTGCCAGGCGACTTTCACAGTGATTTATCTGCATTTTCTCAGTTAGTCCTTGCATTAATCCTGGAAGGTGGGTATTTTTATCTTCCACTTTGTACAGACTGCACTACTGGGACATTTATCTGAGGCTCCTCTAATAACATTTTGGTTGAATTAGTATCAAATAATGCATGTTTTCATAAGTTACATGAAAGTATTTCCTTAAAAGTGCCACAGAAAAAAACAGCAGTTTGTCCAGAATTATAATCTAACCAATGGAGTATCTGGAGCCAATAAAGACCATTTGACTAAATTTGCCAGAAAACCGTGTACACAGAGCATTCTGCATCATTATTCTTTCTCTTTGATGCCCCTCTGCCTACATGGATCTTCTCAGTCAGGCTTAAAGAATTCCAAGCTTGCAAACTACAGCAGATTGTTTAGCATGGCCATTGCAAGAGGAGTATCCATGTTAGCTGAGCAAATCCAGGAATAATCATATGAAGAAGGGGACCCAGGCAAGCACACTATTCTCATTTTTCCTCCTGTGAGGCTATGCAAATCTGGCCAAGTGGCTTCTATGGTTCTCCCATTCCTTTTTTTTTAAAATTTATTTATTTATTTATTTATTGGCTGCATCGGGTCTTTGTTGCTGCACACGGCCTTTCTCTAGCAGCCTTGCTGCTCCCCCAGTCTCTGGTTTCTGGGCTTTGGGATCTTGGAATTTAACTATGACCCTGTAAAACTTCCATCACTAAGCTCTTCAACAAAAACAAAATCACACAACCCAATAGATTATTCAGTAGGTATCTTGTAACTCATTATATGCCTCATATTATTCCATTATTCTTGTTCTCATTGCCACTAATCATATTTATGCTTACATCACTGTTGCCTACAGTATTCTCCAAATTGGTTTTTAAATCTGACAGTCAATTTTATGCATCAGCTTGACTGGGCCATGGGGTTCTCAGGTTAAACAGTATTTCTGGGTGGGAATGTAAGGGTTTATCATGATGAGTCTAGCCTTTTAATTGGAGGACTTAGTAAAGGAGACTGCCTTCTCCAACATGGGTGGGCATTATTCAATCTGTTGAGGACCTGAGTAGAAAAAATAGCAGAGGAAGGGAGGTTTGTTCCCTCTCTTCCTGCATGCTGAGCTGGTACATCAGTCTTCTCCTACCCTTGGATTGGAATTTACACCATCAGCAACCCTGGTTCTCAGGCACTTGGACTCATCTGTAATTTACACCACCGGCTTGCTTTCCAGGGTCTTAGGCTTGCAGACGGCAGATCATGGGACTTCTCAGCCAATCACACGAGTGATATATAATTGGTTTTATTTCTCTGGAGAACCTTAATAGAATATCTCTTTTTTTCCCTCATTCCAATACATTTTATGTACATGGCTGCCCTATTTGTCTTTCTGAACGAAAAGTCTTATCATACTGCTCCTATAATAAGGATAACAACAACAAAAATAACAATGTATTACAAACACAAAACACATAAACACAAAACGCAGAAAGCAAACAAAAAACCTCAGTAGCAATAAAGAACCTTCGTGAATTGGAATCATTTCTCACCTTACATTCTACTATTCTTATCATTAACTCTTCAAATCTCTTCCTTGCAAAAACAGCACACTTCCCCATGCCCACCATTTGCTCGTAATTTTTCTTATAAATGAAAGAGGGTAGAAGGTAACACTTATTAAAAATTTATCATTTGCAAGTATAGTGCTAACTGTCCTAACATATTAAAACCTAAACTTGACTTGATTCAAGGGTCTGATTGCAAGAATGACATGAAAGCAAAGAAGGTGATCTCTCTCAGTCAGAAGTAGGTGTATAAAAGGTGGCCTATATACTATTCTGTCCTTTTAAATATCCACATGACCAGGGTTCTCCCTTAAGCCATCTTTGTTGCTTACATTTGTAAGGAACCTCCTGCACTCTTTTTTTTTTTTTTGCGGTACGCGGGCCTCTAACTGCTGGGGCCTCTCACTGCTGTGGCCTCTCCCGTTTTGGAGCACCCGCTCCGGACGCGCAGGCTCAGCGGCCATGGCTCATGGGCCCAGCCGCTCTGCGGAATGTGGGATCTTCCCAGACCGGGGCATGAACCCGTGTCCCCTGCATCGGCAGGCGGACTCTCAACCACTGTGCCACCAGGGAAGCCCACCTCCTCCACTCTTGTTACAGCAAGCCCTGCCTCCACGTGGAGGTACTTCTACTGTAATCACATTCCTGCCTCTTCTCACTCCTTCCACCACCTCGCCCTTTATTTACTCTTCTCCATGGAGGGAAGAGAATTAAAGCACAAGAATTGTACAACGCCTGCCAAGCACCTTTCTCTCATTCTTTCTTGGACCAACTTTTCCGTAGGATGGCAAATTCTGATCTGTTCTCTGACATTTGGGCTGCCTCTATGGAGAAGTCTATCTACTGTCCACTTGTGAGTGTTACTAGGAGGATATGTCTGTCTAATTCCACAGCAAAGTACCAGGGAACCCATTGTGACAATATTTCCCTCGATCCATGAATCTGTTATTTCTATCTCCATCTGTGCCTGACTCTTGTCTCTTATTTGGTTCCAAACTAAGATGTGGATATAAAGTGTTATTTGTTGGTCTCCTAGCTGCTCCAATCTCTGACGTCTTTAACTAGCACTTTTGTGCCTATAGTCCCAGATACATATCTTCATATGGTTCCTATGATATTTAGTTTGTGAAGAGCTTGCAGAGTACCTTCTAGATAATCTTTTCTAGGACCTTTGCCCATCTGCACCTTCCGAAATCAAAAGTTTCTCTCTATGAAATTCAAGACAACTAACTTCTCAAAACTTTATTCTCTATGTATTGTCAAAGATTACCAACAATATGTTTGCAATCATTACTGAACTAATCTACATAAAAGGAAATGTAATTTCCTTTGGACCAGAGCCTAAACACAAGTTTGTAAAGAGGACTCTGTGTTCTCACTTGAGAGTACTTTAATTTTCTTTGATATACAGCATAGCAAATGCAAAACTATGCAAGGATTAGCAAGCTCGTGTTTTGCAACACAAGTTGTATGTCTCTTTGTATGAGGGCTTTTTTGATCGTAGGAAGGCTTTAAACAACTTTATATATTTAAACTGTATTCTTTCCATCAAACTGCTTAACCTACCTAAGTATATATGTATATACAATTTGAACTATGGTTTTGTTTACTATGTCTAATCTGATAAAATATTCAAAATAGCCTCACATTTATATTGACCTATTAAAATATCTGCATTTTGAATACTGGCGCATTCTATAGGTTTTATGAATAATTAAAAAGCTTGTGTTAAGTGGAACTAGCTGGGTCTACCAGGAAGCAATGTATACAATTGTGATAATTATCCACATTCTTTCCCTTTAAATAAATCATTAATCTGTGCCTAAATTGCTCTAACCAATAGGTCCTAATATAGCATTAGTCTACTGAGTGCATTCACTGAAGATAAGGAATTGACTGAAGAATTAGCTGATAAGAAATCTTTACCTAAAACACAGGCAGAACACTCTTTGGCATAAATCGTAGCAATATCTTTTTGGATCCACCTCCTAGAGTACTGAAAATAAAAACAAAAATAAACAAATGAGATCTAATTAAACTTAAAAGCTTTTGCACAGCAAAGAAAACAATAAACACAACAAAGAAAACCCACAGAATGGGAGAAAATATTTGCAAAGGAAGAAACTGACAAGTGATTAATCTCCAAAATATACAAACAGCTCATGTAGCTCAATAATAATAATAAAAAAAACAATCAAAAAATGGGCAGAGGATCTAAATAGACATTTCTCCAAATAAGACATACAGATTGCCAAAAGCAAATGAAAAGATGCTCAACATTGCTAATTATTAGAGAAATGCAAATCAAAACTACAATGAGGTATCACCTCATACCAGTCAGAATGGCCATCATCAGAAAGTCTACAAACAATAAATGCTGGAGAGGGTGTGGAGAAAAGGGAACCCTCCTACACTGTTGATGGGAATGTAAATTGGTACAACCACTGTGGAGAACAGTATGGAGGTCCCTTAAAAAACTAAAAATAGAACTACCATATGACCCAGCAATCCCTCTCCTGGGCATATATCTGGAGAAAACCATAATTCAAAAACATACATGCACTCCAATGTTCATAGCAGCACTATTTACAATAGCCAAAACATGGAAGCAACCTAAATTGCCACTGACAGAGGAATGGATAAAGAAGATGTGGTACATATGTACAATGTAATATTATTCAGCTACAAAAAAGAATGAAATAATGCCATTTGAAGCAACATGGATGGACCTAAAGATTATCATACTAAGTGAACTAAGACAGAGAAAGACAAATATCACATGATATCCCTTATATGTGGAATCTAAAAAGGTGATAGAAATGAGGTTATTTACAAAACAGAAACACACTCACAGCCTTCGAAAACAAACTTATGGTTACCAAAGGGGAAAAGTGTGGGGAGGGATAAATTAGGAGTTTGGGATTAACATATACACACTACTATATGTAAAATAGATAATCAACAAGGACCTACTGAATAGCACAGGGAAATCTACTCAATATTCTGCAATAACCTAAATGGGAAAAAATTCTGAAAAAGAATGGATATATATATACATATAACTGAATCACTTTGCTGTACACCTGAAACACATTGTAAATCAACTATACCCCAATATAAAATAAAAATTAAATTTAAAAAAATACAGAAAACTGAAGAAGTTGTCACATAATCCACAATCCTTTTAAAGATTACAAAATACACAACACAATACAATATAACTTAGAGGCATATTTGGGTCCTAATTTTGTTCAAATAATTTAAGATAAAGTAAAATTTGGGCATCTAAAACTCTGAATTTCATTGAAAATTTCCTTTTTTGTCTCAACAGGTTTTAAAGATAGATACCAATGTTGAAATGGGTAAATTATTGAAAGCAAAAAGGATGTCAAAGAAAGCATCAGATAAATTTATTACTTTATAGTTATTGAGGAATTTTGTACCTATTATTGCCAAAAGAAGAGCTGGACTTTATCTTTTCTGTACAAACATATTATCTTTGTGTGAGTGTGTATGTGTTCTTTTTAAAGTCTACATAAGGCCAAGTGTCACATCTTTCATTTTCTAGAAAAGGTAAGCCTTTTGGTCACCTATATAAAACCTGGATTAGCAAACTTTCCTACTCCTTCGATAAATTCTTTTCTAGGTTCCTTCCATCTTCCTGCCTTAGCTGAAACCAGGGTTTTCACTGTCAACTCCATTTTCTGCAAAGTGCCTTCTAATATATAAGAATGATCCCTCTTATTTTCTGCATTCCATCTCTGCTTTCTTGGGGATCTAGGTCTTTAATTATCATCATTCCCTTATCCTTAATAATCTCCTTCTACTGGCTCATTTCCATCAGCCTTGAAATGTGCTCAAGATTCTCTCAATTTAATGAAGCAAAACAAAACAATAACACCCCCCTCCCCTTAATCCTACATTGCATTTCAGTTTCTGCCTTTCTCTAACCTACTTCTTGTAGCTTAACTCATCCAAAGTGGCTATTTCCATTTCTTCACTCCTCTACCTATAAGCAACCTACCACCAACTGGTTCCCACCTCCATCACTCCTGAAACTGCCAGCATCATGGTCACCTCAGACATCTACACTGATAAATCCAGTGGATCCTCCTCAGTCCCTATTTACTTGGATGTTCAGAAGCAGTTGACATTCTTGACAACTTTCCCTTCTTTAAACATTACTTTCCCTTGTGTTTCAGAGTCCTACTTTTAGCTTACAACTCTTGATTCCTCCTTCTTCCTCTCCTTTGCTAGGTCCTTCTACCCTGTCTATCCCCTGATGGGACTCCTTAGGGCCCATTCAGGCCCTCCTCCATTCCTGCTCTGTATCCTGAGTGATGACATCTAATCTCACGCTTTCAATTACCAAGCATATGCTTATGAATCGCAAATCATTTTCTCAAGGCAAGACATTTATCTTAGGCTTCTGATATATGAAATTGTTAGAAAACTCCACTTTCTACTTCTACAATCAACATGTACAAAACAAAACTAATCTTATCCCCCAAATCTGCTTTTTCCTCAAATAGTCCTAAGAATCCTGAATTAGGCCACGTCCCTCCATTCCCACTGCACTCCCCTAAAGTGGCCACAGGCATCTCTCACCTGGATTACTGAGACAGCCTGAAAACTCTTCCTTATACCAAGTCTTCTTCCTCTTTAATTCATTCTTCAAGTTACCGCCCCAGTGATCTTTCTTAACTGGAAAACTGATTTTTACATTTCTATTTTAAACCCTTCAATCATTCCCCAAGGGTCTTTGGTAAAAATGCAGAATTCATATGCTATTCCAGGCCTTCCGGTATCTTGCCCCACTCTACCACTTCAACCTCATTTGGAGTCTCTCTTTTGCTCTCTATGCTCCATATATACTGAACTCTTATTACTTTTTTGCCCCTAAGATCTTTTAATATGTTCTTTCCTGCTTCAAAACTATCCCATCATCTTTGCCTGGTTAGTCTGTACTCTTATTTACACTAGTGGCTCAAACTACATCTTGTTCCAGAAAGCCTTATTTGTCCCTCACAACCCAGTTAGGTCCTCCCCCTGAGGGCACTATGGCACCATATATTCTCATCATACCATTGATCAGGTTTATTTACACACTTTTTTCTTTCATACTATTTTGTTTGTCTTCTTACTCAAACTGTAAACTCACTGAAGTCAGATAACATGCCTGTCTTCATAGATTTTCTTCACGACCCTCAGTTCATACGCAACAGAAATTCAATAAACGTTTTTTCTTTGATAAACTAGTGTGTGAAGTGGTAATACCTTCTGTGTGTATGCACAGGCTTTAAACAAGAACACATGTATATTCCATATACATTTATGAAATATCTTTGAGCTATTAGGGAACCAAGAATTAATCTATTTCAACACTTTCACTTTTAAAATGTGAAAAGATTTGATGCAAAAAGGTCAGTAATTTGCCCAAGGTCATAGAATTAATCTATTTGTTTTCTTGCTAATTTACATTTCCAAGTAGTCTACCTCTCTTTCCTTATTTTCTTTCTTTTTTTTCCTTAAATAAGTTTATTTATTTTTGGCTGTGTTGGGTCTTCAGTGCTGCGCGCAGGCTTTCTCCAGTTGTGGCAAGCGGGGGCTTCTCTTCGTTGCAGTGCGTGGGCTTCTCATTGTGGTGGCTTCTCTTGTGGAACACGGATTCTAGGCGTGCAGGCTTCAGTAGTTGTAGCACGCGGGCTCAGTTGTTGTGGCGCACGGGCTTAGCTGCTCCGCGGCATGTGGGATCTTCCCAGACCAGGGCTGGAACCCATGTCCCCTGCATTGGCAGGCGGATTCTTAACCACTGCGCCACCAGGGAAGTCTGCTTCCTTTATTTCTTTATGTCAATCATGTAGATGTGCCTTCTTCATAAGACTTTGAAAACTTGAAGCTGTTATTCATTAGGTATTTATATACACAAATAATTTGAATTTAAAATACTGGTCCAGAGAAACAAATGTCTTTAAAATGTTTTACATATGCCAAAACTCACTTCTAATATCCATACAATTATTTTTATCACCTCTCCAAAACACTGTGGTAACATTTTTGATTATGTACAAAAACAAATGCAGCAATAAAGCCTGTATATTTTCCATCCCTGAGAACTATCTTCTTGAAATAAATTCATTCATTCATTCAACAAATACTGACTAATTGCCTGCTAGGTTTCAGGCACTGTTCAAAGTGTGCTGCATATGGCAATGAAGGAAAGAAAAAAGTCCCTGACCTCTCAGAACTTGGCTCTAGTTGAGGGGATAGAAAAATAAACCAATAAATAAGTAACTTAAATGGTAAGTTAGATAATAATAAGTATTTACTAAGAAGATAAATAAAGCAGATAAAGCAAACTTCTCTGTTATTTGTTTGTTGGTTGGTTGATTGGCTTTGTAGTTTTATCTGGAGCTATGACCAGAGGTTCTCACTTGAGTGAAGATGAAGGAAGATAAGAGAACTGGCCATGTACCTATGAGGGAAAAGAGCATTTCAGCAGAGACAAGAGCAAGTTCAAAGGATCTGAGGTATAAGCATGACCGGTGTGTTTTGATCATAACAAGGAGGTCAGTAGGGCTGGAGCAGAATGAGCAAGGAAAAGATTAGTGGAATATTTTCAGACAGGAGGTAATTGAACCAGACCATATAGGACATTGAAGGACATTGTAAGAACTTCGGTTTTACTCTGAGTGAAATGGAAAGCTCTTGGAGGGTTGTGTGTACTCTAGCTGCGGAACTGAAAATAGACCCAAAAGTAGCAAGGGTAGAATCAAAAGACTAGTTAGGAAGCTATTACAATAACCTGGGCAAGAGATGATGGTGGCTTGAATCAAGAGTAGGAGCAAAAGTGGTGATGAGCTGCGGAATTGGGATATATTCTCAAAACTGAGCCCATAAATCTTGCTAATGGGTTGAATGTGTGGTATGAGTGTAAGAGAGGGGTCATGGATGACACCAAGGTTTTTTGCCTAAGTATACAGAACGAAGTTGCCATCTATCAACCAGATGTGTTATTATTCAGAATATTAGAGTAAATAGTGTTCTGGAGGTACACTATAATAATTTCTAGTACAGCATTCAATACAGTGCACAGTCTTCCTGCAGTGAAGCCAGCATAGCTCCATTTTTGGAATATGCAGCAGAAGCATCTCTTTATTAAGCATTTTCAAGTAACACTCCTCTGATCTTACTCTGTGGTATTGTCAGCAGCACTCTATACTGATTTTATTGCTTTATAAAGTGTCATATGGAATATTACTGTGGATCAAAACCTAGGCAATTTAATTAAGGAAAAAGAAAATAGGTGTGTTTACTATATATACATATATGTATGTATATATATTTTCCCTACCATAACAATGTATTATTTAAGCCTAAATTTTGATATTTGGTGGATTAAGAGTAGTTTCCAACTTATTTTCAACATGTTGTGGACATTTAAGGAAGCTGAGTTTTTAAAAAGGAAAAAGAATTTTTATGTTACTGAAAAATAGTTCTTTTCTTTCTTATATACCATCATATATATCTGAGTACCCAAATCAGTGCATGAACATAAGGAGATACATATGCATAAGTACATGAAACAGCTAAAAACTACTGATCAAGCCTGCTGTGTAAGCTGTAAGTACAGTAATCAAACAAGTAAACATTGAGATGTTTCTCCCAGATCAAACCAGGGGAACACACTTTTAAAAAATCCCTAAATACAACCCTTTAGTGTAAGACCTATGATAAGGACGATGCCTAAATTAAAGACACTCCTCAAAATTAAGATCAGGGCTTCCCTGGTGCTGCAGTGGTTGAGAATCTGCCTGCCAATGCAGGGGACACGGATTCGAGCCCTGGTCTGGGAAGATCCCACGTGCCGCGGAGCAACTAGCCCCGTGAGCCACAATTACTGAGCCTGCGCCTCTGGAGCCTGTGCTCTGCAACAAGAGGCCGCGACAGTGAGAGGCCCGCGCACCGCGATGAAGAGGGGCCCCCACTTGCCGCAACTAGAGAAAGCCCTCGCACAGAAACGAAGAGCCATACACAGCCATAAATAAATAAATAAATAAATATATATATATATTTTTTTTAAAAGGCAAAATTGGGCTTCCCTGGTGGCGCAGTGGGACGCGGGTTCGTGTCCCGGTCCGGGAAGATCCCACATGCCACGTAGCGGCTGGACCCGTGAGCCATGGCTGCTGAGCCTGCGCGTCCGGAGCCTGTGCTCCGCAACGGGAGAGGCCACAGCAATGAGAGGCCCGCGTACCGGAAAAAAAAAAAAAAAAGGCAAAATTCCTTAAAAAAAAAATTAAGATCAAAGAAATAGCAGAAAAGCCATTTAACTGATCAACATTTTCTTTTGTAAAATATAAAATCCTACGCAAACATGAATCATTGAAAAATAACATACTTTTAAATTTCAGTTTTGATGTCAATCCTTTGCACTTTTAAAACAAAATGCTCAACTTTTAACATACAGAAGCATTAATTCAATATAAGTCCCACTTTCTAATTCCCAGGGATGCCTGATGACACTTGTTAACTTGATTACACATGTAGTGAAATAGGATTAACAGGATTAAGTTTATATTCTTAAACCTGAGATGTTCTTACCAGAAACTGTATATAGGGACTGAACTTGCTTAAGCACTGCACACAGTTTCTATGATAAATATTTGTACCAAACATTTTCAGATACATTGTTTTTTGGAATATTTTTGTTGTTAAAGTTATGAAAGACTTAGCTTGTTTGGCTTTGAATGGCAGTGGATTTACTAAGACTCACTACTTTCTCCTTCCGTAATTTTACATTAATTTAGAACCCAGATTGGAAAGTGAAATGTCAATAGGGTCATTAAAAAATGGAAAATTATTTGTATTTTTTATGATTGAATTTTATGAAGTTAGTTTGAAAATAATCTACTTTATATATTTGAAATAGACTTCTATTGTGTATGCTGTGATGTTCATGTTATTTTTCCATGTTTATATATGTGCATGAAATAGATCTGAATATCCATATCATATTTACTTAAACATCTAAGAGTATCTGTGTGACTTTTAGTGCAAATCTCTTGCTTTCTCTAGGCCTTAATTATCAAGAGTGCTAGGTTTAGAGAAACAATTTGGTTCAAACTGTAGGTTCAGTAATTATTTGCTGCAAGTCCTAATGAATTATTTTATTCTGTGTGAGTCTTTTTTTTCATCTATAAAAAAGAGATAATTTAACAGTGTTGCAATATTAAATTTTACAATACATTTACAGTAAAAATAGACCGAAACAGACATAAAATCTTAATGCTTCAACAGAAACAATTTCAATTAGAAACACTAATTTGCATTGCTCTTCTTTTATTGTGGTTATCACACTGTGGTTTGATCACACTTTAACATTATTTAGAAAAAAAATAGCGCTGTATAGAGAAACACAATGATGTGAAGCATTTTTCATAAGAACTACAGGAAAACAGAATTTAATATATGTACTGCCAAATGTCCTACATCGTCTGGCAAAGTTGTGCAGTCTTGAATGATACAGTCCATTTGGGCAGCTGAATCAGAGCTCAAAAGGGAGATGTGAATAAAATACCATATTTTATATTTCTAATATAAAATGAACCTTTCTATTAATACTTTGACAATGACAATCCATCATGCCTCACCTAATCTAAAGCTTCTGCCCACATTATAGTTTTAGGTTTTAGAAATAATGATTAGGTGCAGCTGTAAAACACAGTGATTCAAAATGAAAGGTTCATTAGTCACATAACAGGAGTAGCACCAAAGAACTGCACGATGAAATCTGGGATTTCCCTTTTGCCTATCTTTTGGTACTCAATCTGTTTTGGCCTGAGGTCTGCATGCAGACAGCTGCCCAGAATTGATTTTTTGTGTGTGTGCCCTAATGATTCCCTTTCCCCTCTTTGCATTAAATTGATTGAGGTGTACAATGACTATGCTGATATTCTAAATGGATTGTGAGTCCCGCATGGCATAACTGAATCAAGGAGAAATACAATTTGAACCGATATTTTTTCCAGGTTGGCTACTTTATCTGTGAGTACCACACAAATTCTGACCAGTGTATGAGTAGTGCTGAAATTAACTTATTTTCCCCTTATATCGTCTCCCATAGTCTGAAGAAACAACACTGACTTGGGAATCATAAAACATAAATACCTCATGCCTAGTGGGTCTCATGTTTTCTAGATTACCTTCTCAGTCACTGAAGAATAATTTCTCATATCCACCCCAGTCTCTCTCATAATGAAAACCAGAGGTTTGGGGCATAGCTCTTGACAAGGCTGCTGGAGTTCTGGTAAGAGCTACATGACACACCAAACACTGGTTGGACGGCAGGGGTTCTGAGGTTCTCCTCAGGCATCCAGATATTTTTGAATTTAATCTTGAGACCCCAGTACTAATACTATATCACATTATAGGTGGCATCTTTCTAATGAAAATGTAGGCTGCGACTGACAATATTCTGCCATTGTACCAGGAATGCAGCAGGCAATGGATACATATTTGTGAAGTTGAGTCATTGAGATTGTTACCAATATCACCAGATATCCATTTTCAACTCTCTTGAACTCCTCATTCATTTCTTCCCTACTGCCTCCTTGCCTTTTCTTTCACTGACCTTCTTTTTTTCTAGGCCATCATACTTTCCTTCTAATTGCAGCAGTCCCCTTCCTGTTCTACAACAGGAAGTGTTATACAATCTAGAGTAGCATAAATCAATTTTCCCAAAATAAATATATGGCATGAAAGTGTGAACATGAATTGAAGATTGGACAAAGTATGCAAACACAAGTGAACAAGAAACTGGCAAAGCAGATTCTTCTATTCCTACTACAAACCCTTTTTCAGTCACTTGGTGGGGGAGGGTTGGGAACAATGACAATCTAGTCATATCTGATAAGAAACTGACCAGTAAAATTATTGAGATTATTTGAATTATGATACACAAGAGCTATTACTAACTAACATAAGTGTACTTTGTACTTTGAGGTTTGCATTGATCAAAACCTAAACTTCCCTCAAAATATTACAAGAACTGAGTAGACTGAGAGAGGTTGCCAGTATCAATAAGTACACTAAATATTAGTAACACTTAATCCGTTTATTTTCTAGTACCTTCAGGCTTCAGGGTGAACAAGACATTTTAAAACTAAAGATTTTGTTAATAATGACAAACCTCTTTCTCTTTTCCAGCAACATTAAGAGTTATGATACACCATCACTTAACAGAAATGTCCTAAATTAAATAATATTTTGAAATATCTTTTTAATTTCTAACTTAACAATGAAATAATTTAATGAAATTGTACCATTAGACGAATATAGCTTTCTTCTGCCCTGGTCAAAGAAAATGACTGAAATAATATATGGTAAACAATATGATAACAACTTAAACAAAATCCTTTGTCAGCAAACTTTTGGGGAGAATCACACAGAAAACACTGCTGATGAGTTAGCTGAAAGAAGAGGTATGTCAAATTATGTAATTTGGGGAGGTTGCTCATAGTGAGACTCAATTATAAAAGTTTCTGTTCTGTCTTAGCTCATGAAAAGTTTAGTTTGGGGCAGTAAATAAGAATATGTATGGAGAAAGGTATGTTATGAGTGGTGGATAACATTTAACGAAAGTAGTGTTCTATGCGGAGGGACCACTGTCTATAAGGGTAACCACTGATGAAATAGATTCTAGAGCAAGGTTACTAAAAGATAACACTACATGTGAATTTCTTTCACTGCATCCTTCCAGGACAGTGCAATGAGAGGAAGAAGTTGAAGCATGAAAGGCCAAAAATGCTATACTATGTTTTAGAAGCAAGCAGGCAAGGAAGCAAGCAAACAAAAACCCAAGATCTACAGTAAATTCTTAACAATAATCTGTAATGATATATGGGCAGTGATCGTGAACATCATTTATACTACAGAATGCTCTGCTGGTTTGCTCATGTAAAATGCTTTAAAAAGAATCAGATTTGGGCTTCCCTGGTGGCACAGTGGTTCAGAATCTGCCTGCCAATGCTGGGGACACGGGTTCGAGCCCTGGTCTGGGAAGATCCCACATGCCGTGGAGTAACTGGGCCCGTGAGCCACAATTACTGAGTCTGCGCATCCGGAGCCTGTGCTCGGCAACAAGAGAGGCCGCGATAGCGAGAGGCCCGTGTACCGCGATGAAGAGTGACCCCCGCTTGCCACAACTAGAGAAAGCCTTCGCACGAAGAAACGAAGACCCAACACATCCATAAATAAATTAATTTAAAAAAATTTCTTTTTTAAAAAAAATCAGATTTAAAGGTACACTGAACAGTTTTCTCTTATTAAAAAAAGAAATCCAAATTTACTGACTTCTAGAAGAATGCTGCCTACTATATTGTTTGGAAAAAAGTATAAACATATTTAATCTGTCTTTTCAAGGTAGTATTTTAAGCAAATGAAGTCCCCATGGACATTATACACACTTATATTTGGAGTCGAAATTTGCTCACTTGTTTAAATGTTTGAAATAAAGATTTTCAGTAGATTTGAGACCTATTTGTTGAATATATAGGAAAAGTCTTCCAACTAGTTTGCCAAACAACTGATTAACATTAGCGAAGACAGAGATACAACCAGCTAATAATGAAGGCGGAAATATTCAACATCAACATCAGCATACTTTCTGTCATTGGTGAGTGGATTTGAAATGACCATCATGATTTAGTAAGCATGAACGATGATATATTCTTTCCTTTTGGATTCACCTATTTTGTTGCAGAATCATTTTGCACCTAGACACACTGCATCTTAACTGAGCTCAGAACCAGAGCTTGAAACTTTGTATTCAACATGTTTAATAGAAATTATAAAAAAGAGGTGAAGCATTTTAAAAAGAAAATTAATACTATTTAAATTAGTTATTAGCTAAATTGAGTAACGTTCTTTTAATTTCTCTGTTTATCGTATATAAAGTATATAAAATAAAAACAAATGGAGCTTCTGGAGGAGATAAAATGTACTCTAAATTCTTTAATCTTATTTTTCCCTCTTTTTAATTTATATTTTTGTCTTATAAAAATTAATGTTTTAAAATACAAAGTGTTATTTTATATAATGCATTACAATATACTTTATTGTGAAATTAGTACTCTAAACTTACTGTTTGGATATTACATTTTTATTTTCCTCACCTTTGGTTCAAAATAAGAGCCAAATACAAGATATTTCTGTCTACAACTTACCCTCCTCACCCAAACATTTCAGCTAATTAAATGTTTATTAGCTTATCCTCCTGTATGCTGGTCAGTAGTTATAACTCATGTTCAGTTCCTTTATCTTTGGATTAATACTACTCATCTCCTGCAGCCTGCTGGCCACCTATTTTTGAGTCCTATCTTTCACTGAATATCCCTTTTATATTTTCTTTTCTCTCTCCTGAGATTTTCTCAATCCCCTGAGAGCTCCTCAGCTGTTTATCTGGCAGTGGACCCATTTACCCTCCACAGGGCAATCTCAGTTGACCTTTTCATCCATATTTCTTTCTCCTACACCAGCTCTGTACTCCAGTTAAAACAGCCTCTCCATCTTCCCCAGGACATACCATGTATATACATGGTCTCACTTTGCAATTTGCTTTGACCATTATATTCTTAAAAATGCTCTTTTTGGCCTCTCTGCAACCTAATTAGTTCCCTTCAAGACAGTTCATATTTAACTTTGTCCCTTTTCAATAAACTGAATCCATTTTTTTTCTCCTGAAATCCTATATTTATTCCCTATGCAGATAATGTGCCTTGTGCTATATACACTGTCATATTGTATTGCTGTTCCGTAATACACAGTGATGTATTTTCCCATTTAATTATTTTGTTACTTTTCAGAAAAATAAGCTTTGAATCTATGAAGTTTGAACTTCCTTGAGGGAAGATAACTTCTGATTATTGTGCATTCCCAAGAGTGCCTACCATGCTGTTGACAGAGAATAGATGCTTCTTAATACAGTCAATAATTTAGGAAAGATTCATCAACTGTGTATAACACATATGTTTAACTCATACAATTAAGAGTTCTAACTACTTCCATTATGCCTCAGAGTTATTAATAGAAATTACATGTTTACAGTGAATTCTTAAAGTCAAGTTAACCCAAGTTTGCATGGGTTAAAAAATTGGTCTATTTCTGTTATCTCAAGATCATTTCTTCTTTGACTATTTCATCATAGTCTACTTTATTTCACTTGTGGAGTTAGAGTAAGTTCAACTGCCTAATCTAAATAAATAATACAAGCAATGAGCCACACAGAAATCAATCCACCTGTAAAACAGAAATGTAATGTGGTTGAAATGACAAAGGAAATCTAACTATAGACTAAATCTCAGACAACCTTTGCAAAAGAATCTAATTTGTGCCTCATGGAAACAGACAAATTTTGTTGATAGAAGAAGTATTATGACACATGGCCTTCCATTCCTCTCCTTCAAAAATGCTATTAAAAAGCCTTATATACTTAATCACCCTAACCACTATCACAAGTAATGGCACTCTAAGTCCTGCTTATTTTAGTGTTACACTAAAATTTAAACAAATACACTGAAGTTTATGTATGTTTTGCTATGCATTTCAGGCATTTTAACAATACTAATAAGTGAATATTCACACAATTACATGTAAATTTAGAACAATTCCATTCATTATTTAAGGATTTTTAAGAGTGTCTCTCTGGAAAAAAGTCCTCATGGCAGAGATATGATTTTATCTGCAAAAAATGAGAGGGTGTTTTTATTGAGCATCAAATACATGGGTACATATTTGATCTTTCAAAACATGAGCACATATTTTTATTTTAATAGAGATTCACATGACATCCTTTGGTAATATCTTTACAGTAAGATTTTGAAAAATTGACCATGTATTGCTTCAAGTATGATAATGCTTCAAGTATGCTTCAAGTATGTATTGCTTCAAGTATGATAATGCGTAATCATTAACTAGATAAGCCACGATTCACAAATGTAAAATAAAACTGTTGCAGTCATCCAGGTGGTATACTGCAGAACACAGAATGCAAAGTGAGTGAAACCATGTTAAACGTGAAATTAATTCTTATTCGTGAGCTTAACCCTACAGGGATTACTCTTCCAAGCTTACATATCAATGTGCTTTTACCTTTCAAAATATTTTCAGCACATTTTAAAGTCAAAGATATTTTACACTGTACCTATAGTATACAGCGTATGTATAAAACACAAAACAACACATTTACTCGTGTAGTGAAGACCTTTCAACTATTTATAAAGCAACAAAACAACAACAACAACAGTAAATGTGCTTTCAACTCCATCTACAGAACACTGCCTAACCTTGGATCCAGAGTTAATTATCTTTATGGCTTTGAAAGTACATGTAAAAGGCCTATGGCAGTGACCTTACTGTAAGATTATCAAATGGAAGTGAGGGCATACGAACCACGGTTGAAAGCCTATTTCCTCAGATGAATCATTTTCAAAGTTTGTAACCTATACACCTCACACAGATTTTCTTTAAATGTCTTCAAAGAATGTAATTTCAAAGGCACATATATATTGGATTTGACCCTGAACATATTTAGTGACATCGAACTACCTCTTATAACTATGAACTTGTAGTAAACATAGCCCTTGGAACATAAATATCCAAACAGTATTCACTAGTGTTAATTACCCAGAACTGTAACTAAATATACTTGTATGAGAAAAATGACTGACAATTTTTGATGACAGTTCTATCGTCACCAACTAACAAACCAATCCCATCTCATGTTCTCAATAAGACAATTTCTTTCCATGCTGGGTTTTGTCCTCTAAAAAAACCCCTCAGGAAATTGGCGTTTCCTATGGGACTAATGCATACAGGATTAACAGAAAAGCAGAAATGACATATCCACACACTATAGGTGTGAGTTCCTCCACTTCGTATTACGTCAGTGTCACCCAAGTTATCTCCATTGCTGAAATTTGATTGATAGCTCCAAAAGTCAGAAACTATATCTTGACTTATACACAGTGACATCTTCATGTTGATGTTCCTTAAATGACATTTAATGATTAAAAAACCAGGATATATGTGTTCAAAAATAATGCAATTCTAAGAGCCTTTGATCTCTTTATCTGCTCCTGTATCACTTTAAAAAAATTGTTTATTTTATATTGGGGTACAGTTGATTAACAATATTGTGTTAGTTTCAGGTGTACAGCAAAGTGATTCAGTTATACATACACATGTATCTATTCTTTTTCAAGTTCTTTTTCCATTTAGCTTATTACAGAATATTGAGCAGAGTTCCCTGTGCTATATAGTGGCTCCTTGCTGGTTATGTGTTTTTTGTTTTTTGTTTTTTTGGGGGGGGGTTGTTTTTTTTTGCGGTACGCGGGCCTCTCACTGATGTGGCCTCTCCCGTTGTGGAGTACAGGCTCCGGACGTGCAGGCTCAGCGGCCATGGCTCACGGGCCCAGCCGCTCTGCAGCATGCAGGATCTTCCTGGACCGGGGCACGAACCCACGTCCCCTGCATCGGCAGGTGGACTCTCAACCACTGCACCACCAGGGAAGCCCTATGTGTTTTAAATATAGCAGTGTGTACATGTCAATCCCAAACTCCCAATCTATCCTCCCCCTGACCCTTCCCCGCTGTAACTATAAGTTCATTCTCTAAGTCTGTGAGTCCTGTATCACTTTTACGTAGCTGTTAGAGACAGAGAAAACTACTGATGGCTTGATCTGGCTGAAGTAATGTTGAATGTAACTGAGGAGGAAAACTGCCTCATCAAAGAGGCAGTTTTTAAACACAGTGTGGGGAGTTGAGGTCTGAAGTGAGACTTTTACAAAGTCAATGCTGAGAGGTCAACATGATTAAGAAAGATATATGATCTGAATAAGAACAATTAAAAACAGAGAGCTGTACATAAGCTGGAAACTAAGGATCTCTTCCTTTTAGATCTCCTTGTATTACCTCTTTGACCCCTCTCTTGAACACCTGTAATACTGTTTTGGTTTCTCTTAAAGCACTGATAACGACCTTTCTTACGTTACTACTGTTTATGTCCATATTATTTTCTTTTCTAGAATGTAAACTTCCTTAGGAAGCAAATTGCTCCAAAGGATAGGAATTTCAATTTAATAAAAATTTTACTCCACACAGGGGATAACAGAGTACCTCATCGTGTTTCCTGAAAAATATGTGACTGTGGAGAAAGAGAGAAAGTAATTGAATAAACTTCCCTTTTTTTCAACAAAGCATCTTTTCCCTAATTTTATAGTCATTTTAAAATTTTTCCTGTCAATGATTTTTATTGTTTAGAGGACTAAATCTAATTATCTTATTTTTATCAGAGGCTATACTTGCTGGAATTTCCCACCTTTATAAGTTACAACACTTTTCTGTAAGAACCCTCTGCTTCTTCAAATAGGTCTTCTTACACATTCAAGTTCCCTCTGTGAAATGCTTCCCGTTCTCTAGTTGTTTATGGCATACACATTTCCAGCTCAAATTCTTAGTACTCTACTGGAGTGTTAAGCATATATTAGTTGGTGAGAGTTTTTGAAGTATCTATAATGTCACAGTAACAGAACTATGTTTCTGTATATTAAAGAGAGGCAGGGAATGATGTATTATAATTAATTGACTCTCAAGCACAATTTTATGGATTAGTCTCAAAATTACTTTTTGTTTCATCTGAATCTGTAAGAAACAAAAGTTGACATAGTGTAACATGATGCTAAAATTGTTAGTATTCGTTCCTGGATAGATACTGACACTTTTGAATCATGGGACAGCAAAGCCAAGTGTTTCGTTTATAAATATAAATATCCTGTTTTTACATTCTTAGCTATGGATGTAAAATGGACATATACATAAAAATATTCTGTATTAAAATGAAAAATGTATGACCAGAAAAATGGAACCAATATAAGCTGGTTTCTTATACTCAAATGGCAGTATATTATTTCAAGTGTTATAGTAAACATACTTAAATATATTAAGTTTTAAACATTCACATGGTAAATACATAGTACTTAAAGTTCAGCAATGCTTTTTCTAACATACTTAATTTACAACTAAATTTTCAGGTTAATATCTAGGCAAAGAAGCAGCAAATACAGTGTTTATAGACATTGAGTGAATTCTTTTCTAAAGATGAATACTTAGAGTAAATAGAGATATCATAGATGCATCTAAGATGTTCTGAATAATAATCATTAATAATAATAAACTTGTCCACATAATAGGAGTCAGAGCAAATTTCTTCATCTTTTGTAACATTCTAGGGCTGTTCAAAGCTTTTTTAAGGCTGCAAAAAGAAAGCTCTAGATATTGTTTTTATTCTTCTGGAACCAAAATCATAAAGGAAAGCCACCATTTTTCTTGATACTCAAAAGAAAGGGTTAAGTATACCTACAATAGTCATTTATACAAATGGAAAACTAAGAAGAACTAAATGATAAAAAAGGCATTCTTGACCTTCAAAGGAGGATATAACATTTACTTCATTCTGTTGACGTAATGAGAAGGGTATTTTATATGCCAGGGGAAACTCAGATCAGACTGAGGGGAGTGTCTGCTTCTGAAGACAGAAGTTGTTTTATGTGTGATGGTGGTAGGGAACAGAATTAGAGACACTTCTTTTGGACTAACACCAAATTTGCCATTTTCTCAGAGGAACAGGTCTCCTAGGAATATTTGCGCCAGATAAATATTACCATTTCATCCTTTTCCATGTATAAATTAAAACCTAAGATTAAAAAGAAAAGGTTTGAGGGAGATTGATCAAGATAGTGGAATAAGAGGACATGGATCTAACTTTCCCCCACAAACACATCAAAAATACATCTACATGTGGAACAATTCTCACTGAAAACAAATCGGAAACTGGCAGAAGGACCCTGGAACAACAAAGGCTGTGAGAAAGATCCACACATAATTGGATGGGAAGGAAAGAAAGGTGATCAGATTGGGACCATGCCCCTGGGAGGAGACTCAGAGGAAGAGGGAGAATACACGGGTGGACAACTACTCTGAGGAGAGAGTGGTGAGAGCCACAGATTGGGCACCCTAGTCTTGGAGTCCTACATGGGAGACATGAGCACCCTTGACTCGCTGGAGGACCACTGGGACTAACAGGAGGGCTGTGGGAAGCCTGGACTCAGCTTGAGAGGAGTGTGTGTGCTGGCTTGACCCCACGGCAGGGCAGAGAGGGTGGAGAGAAGACTCATTTAGTGGCTGCTAGGTTTCCTGTGACCACCTTGATGCACGCCACGGTCCTAGTCAAGCAAATGTTCAGGCCCAGCTCACTCTACGTCACAGCATGGCACTGGATCTGGGATGGCC
Source organism: Lagenorhynchus albirostris (assembly GCF_949774975.1). NCBI lineage: Eukaryota > Metazoa > Chordata > Mammalia > Artiodactyla > Delphinidae > Lagenorhynchus > Lagenorhynchus albirostris. The sequence continues at coordinate 64,530,147 of NC_083102.1, forward strand.
ACAACGGGGGAGAAGACCTGGCCAACAGATGTAGAGGTGACCCTATCCTAGGGTAGAGCCTGGGTGTAGCAGTGGTGGCCATTATTGGCACTTACTCAAGCAGCACATCAGAAGCAGCCCACAACTCTGGCAGCAGCTGCTCTATCAGGGCTCATGCCCCAGTGTAGGCAGAGAGTCCGTGTAGGCCCTGCCTGCCCTGTACTATGGACCCACAATAGGGGGAGGGTGGCAGCAGCAGGGAGCAGTGACCCACTGAAAGTGACGAAGGGGACTTGCACCCAAAGCTGCATCTGAGCAGAGTGAGAGAAACAATTCTAAGTGTGTGCACAGGCAGTGCATCAGAGACAGCGTGGACACCTCTCTGTGGCTTACACAAGCCAAGAGCCCACACAGGCCCCCCTGTGCTTCAGCATTCCACACTCTAGGTCATGGGTCCCAGTGTGGGGAGAGAAGAAAACACACTCCTCAAGGGAGCAGAGCCAGAACCCCCAGGGCTTCTGCTCCAGCAGCCTGGGAACAGATCTCACACCTGATAGGGCATTGATGGCCACTGAGTAGAGGGAAACTCCCAACTCAAAGCTGGCTCCAGCTCTAGACCCTCCATCTTCAGTCCCACCCCCTACCAAAGTAGTAACTGCCGGCATACCCTGAGGAAAGACATGCCTTGCATCCACGTCAAATCCAGCTTTCCCACCAAAGGCACTAGGCACACACAGTCTGTATAAGGATGCTCCCGCATAAGAACACCCCTTTGAGATCTCAAGAGGTAAGTGTTTAACCTAAATTCATAAAGGCAGATAAAGTTAAGCAAAATGAAAAGGCAGAGGAACTGCTCTCAATGGAAAGAGCAAAAGCAAATCCTTGAAGAAAAAAAAAAAAAACAGAAACAATTTATCAGATACAGAATTCAAAGCATTGGTAATAAAAACGTTAACTGAATTAGGGCAAAGAATAAATGAGCACCGTGAAAATTTTAACAAGGAACTAGGAAACATAAAGAAGACCCAATCAGAAATGAAGTATTCAATACCTGAAATAAAAAACACGTTAGAAGGAATGAAGAGCAGATTAAGTGATACAGAAGAACACACAGGTGATTTGGAATATAGGATAATGGAAACCACCCAATCATAAAAGCAAAAAGAAAAACAAATTTTAAAAAATTAGCACAGTTTAAAACATCTCTGAGGTAATATTAGGCACAGCGACATTCACCTTATATGTGTCCCAGAAGGAGAAGAGAGAAAGAAGGGGATTGAAAATGTATTTGAGGAAATTATGGCTGAAAACTTTCCAAACCCAAAGAAGGAAACAGATATTCAGGTATGGAAAATGCAGAGGGACTCAAACAAGATGAACCCAAACAGACCCACACTAAAACATATCGTAATCAAAATGGCAAAAGTCTAAGATACAGAGAGAATTCTTAAGACAGCAAGAGAAAAATAGTCATATACAAAGGAATCTCCATAAGAAAGACTGATTTCTCTGCATAAACTTTGAAGGTCAGAAGGGGGTGGCATGATATATTCAAAGTGCTGAAAGGGAAAACTCTGCAATCTAGAATACTCTACCCAGAAAGATTATCATTTAGAATAGAAGGAGAGATAAAGAACTTCTCAGACAAGCAAAAACTAAAAGAATTCATCAGTACTAAACCTATCCTAAAGAAATGTTGAAGGGTCTTCTCTAAATGGAAAAGAAGAACCTTTAGGAGAGAGAAAATCCCACTTGGAAAGACAGACAAATAACAAGGACTGAAGATTACTTAAATAAGCCAGTATATAGATTAGAAGACAAAAAATTATAAAAAACCACTGTAACTACTATAATAAACTGTTAAGGGATAAGCACAAAGACATAAAACATGACATCAAAAACACCAAATGCAGGGGAGAGGATTAAAAAATCAGGATCTTTTAGAATGTGTTTCAACTTAAATGTCCACCAGTTTAAAGCAAGTAGATATGATTATGGGTAAACATATATGAACCTCACAGTAACCACAAATAGAAAACCTGCAGTAGATAAGCAAAAACCAAAAAGAAAAGAACTCAAGCATACTACTAAAGAAAATCATCAAAGCATAAGGGAAGAAACAAAAAGACTAAGAAATGAACATAGAACTACAAAATAACTGGAAAACAGGTAATAAAATGGCAGATAAGTACACAGCTATCAATAATTACTGAAATGTCAATGGACTAAATGCCTTGATCAAAAGACAAAGCGTGGCTGATTGAATAAAAAAAACCAAGACGCTTCAATATACTGCCTACAAGAGACTCAATTCAGGGCTAAAGACACACACAGATAAAGTCAGGGGATGGAAAAAGATATTTCATACAAACAGTAACAACAAAAAAGCAGGGGTAGCAATACTCATATCAGACAAAATGGGCTTTAAAACAAAGGCTGTAACAAAAGACAAAGAAGGGTATTACATAATGATAAAGGGATAAATACAAGAAGAGGACATTATACTTGTTAATATATACACACCCAATATAGGAGCACCTAAATATATACAGCAAATACTAACAGACATAAAGGGAGAAATTGGCAACAATACAATAATAGTAGGAGACATTAACACACCATTTACATCAATGGACAGATCATCCAGACAGAAAATCAATAAGGCAACAGTGGTTTTAAGTTACACAATAGACCAGTGGACTTAGTAGATATCTACAGGACATTACATTCAAAAACAGCAGAATGTACATTCTTTTCAAGTGCACATGGAATATTCACCAGGATAGAGCACATAATAGGCCACAAAATAAGCCTCAAAAATTTAAGAGGACAGAAATTCTATAAAGCATTTTTTCCAACCACAATGGTATGAAACTTGAAATCAATTACAGAAAGAAAAATGGGAAAACAAACACATGGAAAAATCAATGGGTCAATGATGAAATCAAAGAGGAAATTAGAAAATACCTTCAGACAAATGAAAATGGAAACAGAACTTTCTGAAATCAGTGGGATGCAGTAAGAGGAGTTCTAAGAGGGAAGTTTACAGTGATAGAGGCCTTCCTCAAGGAACAAGAAAAGTCTCAAATAAACAATCTAACATAACCACCTAAAAGAATTAGGAAAAGTAAAACAAAGCCCAAAGTCAGCAGAAGGAAGGAAATAATAAAGATCAGAGAGGACATAAATAAGATAGAGATCAAGAAAACAACAGAAATGATCAATGAAACCAAGAGCTGTTTTTTTTTAAAAGATAAACAAAATTGATTAAAAAAAAAGATATGAAAGAGGAGAAAGGAGAAATAAAAACTGATACCACAGAGATAAAAAAAATAAAACTATAAGGGAATACTATGAACAGTTACATGCCAACAAATTGTACAACCTAGGAAAAAATGGAGAAATTTCTAAAAACATAAAACCTGCCAAGACTGAATCAAGAAGAAACAGACAATTTGAACAGACTGATCACTAATAGTGAAACTGAATTTGTAATAAAAAAAATCTCAGCAAACAAAAGTCCAGTACCAGATGGTTTCACAGGGGAATTCTATCAAACATATAAAGAAGAGCTATCCTTCTCAAACTATTCAAAAGAATCGAAGAACATGGACCATTCCCCAATTCATTCTACAAAGCCACCATTACCTTGATACCAAAACCAGACAAAGACACAACAAAAAAAGTAAATAACAGGGCAATATCTTTGATGAATACAGATGCAAAAGTCCTCAACAAAACATTAGCAAATCAAGTCCAGTGATATATTAAAAGGACTAAATACATGATCAAGTGGGATTTATTCCAGGGACACAATGACTGTTCAATATTCACACATCAATCAGTGTGATATACCACATTAACAAAAGGAAGGATAAAAATCACATGATCAGCTCAAGAGACACAGAAAAAGCATTTGACAAAATTCAACATTCATTGATGATAAAAAGTCTTATATAGTGGATACACAGGGTACATATCTCAACATAATAAAGGCCATTTATGACAAACCCATAGCTAACATCACACTCAACAGTGAAAAACTGAAAAGCTTTCCTCTAAATTCAAGAACAAGACAAGACTGCACACTCTTCTCACTTCTATTTAACATAGTATTGGAAGGCCTAGCCACAGCAATCAAAGAAAAAAGAAAGAAATAAAAGACACCCAAATTAGAAGGGAAGACGTAAAACTCTATTTGCAGATGACATAATACTTTATAAAGGAAACCCTAAAGTCTCCACCCCAAAACTATTAGAACTAATAAATGAACTCAATAAAGTTGCAGGATACAAGATTAATATACAGATATCTGCTTTTTTATTCACTAATAAAAAACTATTAGAAAAAGTAAAAAAAAATCCCATTTAAATCATACCTCCCCCCCAAAAAAAATACCTAAAATAAACTTAAGCAGGTGAAAGACCTATATCCAGAAAACTATAAAACAATGATGAAGGAAATTAAAGATGATACACAGAAATAGAAAGATATCCTGTGCTTCTGGAATGGAAGAATTAATATTTTTAAGGTGACCATACTACCCAAAGCAATCTACAGATTTAATGCAATCCTATCAAAATAGCCTTGACATTTTTCACAGAACTAGAACAAACAATCCTAAAATTTATATGGAACCACAAAAGACCCCAAATTGCCAAAGCAATCTTGAGAAAAAAGAACAAAGCTGGAGGTATCACCCTCTCAGACTTCAGACTATACTACAAAGTTACAGTAATCAAAACAGCATGGTACTGGCACAAAAACAGATACAGAGACCAATGGAACAGAATACAGAGCTTAGAAATAAACCCATGTACCTATGATCAATTTATTATGACAAAGGAGGCAATAATAAACAATGGAGAAAAGACATTCTCTTCAGTAAGTGGTTCTGGAAAAACTGGACAAGCTACGTGTAAAACACCACATACAAAAATAAACTCAAGGGCTTCCCTGGTGGTGCAGTGGTTGAGAGTCTGCCTGCCGACGCAGGAGACACGGGTTCATGCCCCAGTCCAGGAAGATCCCACATGCCGCGGAGCGGCTAGGCCCGTGAGTCATGGCCGCTGAGCCTGCGCGTCCGGAGCCTGTGCTCCACAATGGGAGAGGCCACAACAGTGAGAGGCCCACATACCACAAAAAAATAAATAAATAAAAATAAATTTAAAAATAAAAATAAATTCAAAATGGATTAAAGACCCAAGTGTTAAGACCTGAAACCATAAAACTAGAAAAGAACATAGGCAGAACACCCTTTGACATAAATCATATCAATATTTTTTGATATGTTTCCTAAGGCAAAAGAAATAAAAGCAAAAACAAACAAATGGAACCTAATTAAACTTAAAAGCTCTTGCATAGCAAAAGAAACCATCTCCAAACAAAAAGAAAGCCTACAGAATGGGAGAAAATATTTCCAAATGACATGACTGACAAGGGATTAATATCCAAAATATATAAGCAGCTCATACAACTCAATATCAAAAAAAAAAAAAAAATGAACAAACCAATCAAAAATGGGCAGACGACCTGAAGAGACATTTCTCCAAAGAGGACATGCAGAGGGCCAATAGGCACATGAAATGATGTTCAACATCATTAATCATAAGGGAAATGCAAATCAAAACCACAATGAGATACCACCTCACATCTGTCAGAATGACTACCACCAAAAAAAATAAATAAATAACAAATGTTGGCAAGGATGTGGAGAAAAGAGAACCCTTGTACACTGCTGGTAGGAATGTAAATTGGGGTAGCTCCTATGGATAATAGTATGGAGGTTCCTCGAAACACTAAAAATAGAACTACCATATGACACAGCAATCCCACCCCTGGGTGTATCGGGAAAAAAATGAAAATACTAATTTGAAAAGATACATGCACCCCAATATTCACAGCAGCACTATTTACAAAAGCCAAGATAGGGAAGCAACCAAAGTGTCCATCAACAGATGAATAGATAAAGAAGATATGGTGTACATACACATACAGAGCTGTTAAAGAGAATGAAATTCTGCCATTTGCAGCCATGTGGATGGACCAAGAGAATATTATACTTAGTGAAATGACTCAGACAGGGAAAGACAAATACTGCATGATGTTGTTTATATGTGGAATCTAAAAAATAAAACAAACAAATGTACCTAGCAAAACAGAAACAGACTCACAGATATAGAAAACAAAATAGTGGTTACCAGTGGGGAGAGGGAAGAGGAGTGTGGCACGATAAGAGTATAGAATTAAGAAAGACAAACAACTATGTATAAAATAGATAAGCAACAAGGATATACTGTATAACACAAGAATAGTATGATTTGTTATGTTTCATCTCCTTTGTTAGATTCCCAGTTCCTTGCCTGCTGGATCAAAGTTCAATTAACATCACATCCGTAACAGCACTTAGCATATTATTTTCAGATATATGTAACAAAATAGCATCTCACCAAACATTTGTTAACGCAATATGATCTAAACATAAAATAGTACTAGCAATGCCTTTCTCTTCTTTAGCGATGGCAGTATGACTTAGTGGTTAAGCATGCAGGTTTTGGAGCTCATGGGTACTTACTAGCTTCGTGGTCTTTGACAAGTTCCTGAACTTCTTTGTGCCTCAGAATCCTCACTGTAAAATGGTGAGGATGTTTGTGGTAGGCAGAACATTGGTCCCCTGAAGATGTCCCTGCTCCACTTCCCAGAACCTGTGACTATCTTATGTTGCATGGCAAGGGGGAATTAAGGTTCTAATCAGTTCATCTTAAAATACGGAAATTGCCCTGGAATATCTATGTGGGCTTGATGTAATGACAAGCATATTTAAAGTGGAGATGGGAAACAGAAGAGGTAAGTCGGAGTGAGAAAGATTTGAAGATATTACTTTGAAAAAGGAAGGGGCCATGAGCTAAGGAATGCAAGTGGCCTCTAGAAGCTGGAAAAAGCAAAGAAATGTATTTTTCCCTAGAGCCTCAAGAATGAACAAAGTCTTGCTGTCATCTTGATTGTAAGATCATAAATTTGTGTTGTTTTAAGCCACAGATTTTCCGGTAATTTGCTACAGCAGCAACAGGTAAGTAATATACTACTAATGGGTACATCACAGGAATTCTGAGAGGAATAATATGTAAAAGCACACAGATCAGTGTTGGATCCACTATTATTATTATTGGGTGGCCCAGGATAAAAATGATATATGCTTCATGAAGGAAGTGAATCTTGTTGGACTGACACAATTTGGCTACAGAGAAGGTAATAAGGAAAATCCTAGGAATATGAACATACTTTGAGCAGTAAGGAGATTATAATGTTTCAGGAAATATTATAAATTTGGATAACTTTAATGAGGCCAATGAATGGAAGAGCTTGAAACACAAACAAAAAAATTAAAATTTAATATGGTGATAAACTGAAGGACAAAGGTTTTTGAGTACTGGAATGACATAGAAAAATGAAAAAGTTGTTGGAGGAGAGAAAAGAGATCAAAATAAAACCATTTACAAGACCATTTCACTCTTGCAGGTAAACCCCCCCCCCCAAAAAAAAAAAACCAGGTAGGTAATATGCTGATGAAGAAAGAGGAAATAGAAAAGTATATATTTAATTAAATCACATTCTTGATTACCAGACATTAGCAAACACTACATTCCAAGCCACCAGCATCTCTTCACTGGACTACTTTAATATCTTCCCAACTAGTCTTTCTACTTCTCATCTTCCTATCTTAGTTTGGTTTCCCTAGAAAGTAGAGGAAGGGCAAAAGTTTATATGTTTCTCTTGTGTTAGGAAGTGCAATCCCAAAAGAAACAAAAGGGAGGAATGGTAGGTCAGGCAGAGAAGAAAAAGCCAATAACAGAGTGCATTATAATGCTAGCCATGGATTGATACCAAGCACAATGGATTGCTCCCTCTTTCAAGACAGACATTTAAGAGATCACATGAGCTACTCTATCTCAAGACAATCTGTTTTGAGGAAGAGAGAGAGAAAAATCTGTCCATATGCTCTCTTCTCCTAATGGTCAAAGACTCAGCCTGGAGTATTAATTCCCCTACAACTCCAGATTGTGCTTGCATGGACACTAATAAAATCTCATGCATCTCACACCTCAATGGCTTCAGTGAGGCCCTAGAATGGAAGGTGAGAAGCATGAGACACAAGCATGAAGAGAAGCAATCTCAGGTGTTGCCCACATTAATTTGGAAGCCATGGTGACTGGGTGAAACTAGTCAATGGCCTCAGAGATAGGTGCAGCTGCCAGTACCTGATGAGGTGCATTTGAGGAGTGTGATACACCTCTGTGCGGTCTTTTCTTCACATAGCATGTGGTATGATCATTTTAGAAGCTAAATTCAGATTGTGTCCACCTCCAATAGCTCCCCAGCACATTTAGAAGACAACTCAGACTCTGCCATGACACTCAACCTCCCTCCAACCCCATCCCTTCTTTGCACACTTTGCACCAGTTGTGCTGGTCTTCTTGCTGCTAATCAAATATGCTAAGTTTCTTTTCCATCTCAGTGGCTGAACACTTAGGAAAGGTGTTCCCTGTCCTGGAAATATACTTCTTTAAGATATTTAAATGGCACTCTCCCTCAGGTCATTTGATGTTTTCCCAAGTGTCATTTTTTGAAAGATGCCTTCTCTATCTCAATGTACCTTCCTCATCCCACAACATTTTATTTTCAATTACCTATCTTCAGCTTATGTTACAGTACTTGTCAGTCCCTAAAAGTATATTATGTATGCATTTATTTACCACTCTAGAGTCTGCTTTTCTGATAAAACATACACTCCCTAAGGTCAGGAAGTTTGCTTGTCTTGTTCCCTATGATTTTACCAGCACCTGGAACAGAGTAAGCACTCAAATATTTGCTGAATGAATGAATAAATAACTTTAGTTTTACCATAATACTGTTTCTGTACATAATTCTGGTAGAAGAAAAAAAAATTGTCATTTATTAAACGGTGACCATATAAATTATTATTTAAACTGGGACACTGAAGAGAATGTTAACATTTGCTGAGTACCTATTATGTAAATGATTACGTAATTCATTGTCCAAACTGGGAGAGTGCAAGGGGTGCTATTAATAATTACACCAGAATAGCAGGCATGGTTATCCTTGTGTCCTAGGTACTCTGGTAGGTATTTAAATGTATCGTGGCTTTTCCTCCTGATGTATAAGATGTTTGGCTCTCAGTAAGATTACCCTGCTTTGTGCTCTTGACTTAGGAAAGACTTTTTAAAATTGAAGTATAGTTGATTTATATTAGTTTCAGGTGTACAACATAGTGATTCAATATTTTTATAGGAAAGATTTTTTTTTTTGGCCGTGTTGGGTCTTCGTTGCTGCACGCGGGCTTTCTCTAGTCGTGGTGAGCTGGGGCTGCTCTTCGTTGGGGTGCGTGGGCTTCTCATTGCAGTGGCTTCTCTTGTTGTAGAGCACGGGTTCTAGGCGCGCAGGCTTCAGTAGTTGTGGCACACAGGCTCTAGAGCGCAGGCCAGTAGTTGCGGCGCGTGGCCTTAGTTGCTCCGTGGCATATGGGATCTTTCCAGACCAGGGCTCAAACCCATGTCCCCTGCATTGGCAGGCGGATTCCTAACCACTGAGCCACCAGGGAAGCCCAGGAAAGACTATTTTAATTAACCTCTGGCAGGAAAGTTAGTCCCTGCTTAAGAGATACAAAGGGAACACAGACCTCTCTTCATCTAAAACATTCATGCCATGCCAAGTTCTGAGTGAACGTTTATTCATTATCCTGTGGCCATCCTCTCCCCCATCAGTAAAACACTGAATACACTTAATAATTAATTTTGCAGGAATATAGATGCTACATATATATACTGAAAAGATGAACACTGAAATAAGCTCATGAGCAATTTTTCAGTCAAGTTGTCTAGTGTTATATTATCTTTATAATAGATAAAATACTGGATAGATAAGTGGAAATAAAATATTGGTTTCATTAAATTTATAATCTCTGTGTATTCATTGGTTAAAGTAAATCTGAGATAATATTTTTAAATTATACAGCTAACACCTCTGGGAAGGTAAAAGGAAAGTGAAATGTAAAGTAAGATATATAGTATCTATATAAATCAATTTTTTAATAACTATGTTGATTACAGAAACAAAGAAAATAGTTGAAGTTCTCATATTACCTCCAAACTTTATATAAATTTACTATTTCCAAAACTAAGGTGCATACATTGTTTAATATGGTACTCACCCCCAAAATACTAATGTTAGATAATGCTGGCATGGTAATTTTTATTTTATAGATGTGAGGGCTAAATCTCAAGGATAAGTAACGTGTCCAAAGTCACACAAGGCTTAATCTGGAACTTAAACCCAGGCTTCCTAAATTCATACTCTTTCTATTCCTTCAAGCAAGTCTTTTACTTTTAACTTTGGGAGTACTGAAAATTTGTAAAATCAAAATTGAGCCTCACTGCTTCTTGCTTATCATCTGGTTATGGTTTTCAGAAGAAGCTGTCAAACTCAGAGGCAGTACAAGAACAACTGAACTTAAGATAACTGGAAAAAATAATTTAAAAAGAAATGATCAGATTCAATTGTCTTTGTAACAGTTAGAGTGGGGGAGGGGAAATAACTAAATCCAGTTCCTGTTTTAAGTTGTCATTTAAAAATTTGATTCCTCTTTCAAGTGATTAAATTAGTAAAATCCAGATCCTTTGCTCATTGCTTCAATTTTATTTTCATTAAAGAGAAATAAATTGAATAGTGGTTATTTTGCTTCAAGAATATACCTACTCTAATAATATAAAATTCTCAATTCAAATCGTTGTGATAGTGGCTTGATGTGTTCATAGAACACATTCTAAGGACTCCTACACTGTCTAGTAGATGAAGTGCTCAGATGCACAGCCAAGAAATTCCGTACCCACTTCTAACAAATTCTCATAGAAAATTCACATCTTTTCAGCTGAAAGGAAAACCTTTGTGCGTGTCACTTGCACTCACAGTGATTGCCAGAAGTCTTGGATGTTTCTATTAATAAGGATCCCTGCTGTGGCTGCACTTCGTGATTTATCACCTTCACATCTAAGTGGGAGGAGGTCAGATCAGACAGAGGAAGCTATTCATTCAAAGGTGGCATTTCTCCTTCCACAGCCAGCGCTTTAAAACATAGTAACTCATACCCAATTAATGGCTGTCTTTTGTGTCATTATGATTTTCTTCATTGTGATTCATAATACGAACTGCTACTTTCTAATATAATTCTTCAAAAATATTACCATTAAGGTTAAGAGTGTGCCTCTGCAATCAGGAGCTCTGACTCCTTTCCCTTACTGAAGAAATCAGCTACATCACGGTAGGCTTATCATTCAAAGGGTAAAGATCAAAAATTTTTCTGATTTAAAATACTGTGCTACACATTACTGCCTTTCCAAACTCTAATTTATAGTCAATGACATTTGTTTACCTATTCTCTTTCATTAACATTTATGGAAGCACACAAATATTTCATAGCCCTAAAAGATGAAATACGTAGCAATGCTTTATTGACTTTTGTTATCTTTACAAGGTAGCTCAATAATAAAGAGTTAAGGTGTTTAGAATGTAACACTGAACCTAGTTTTACTGGTACTATATTTCCTTATCTCTTAGACCTGAAATTTACAGCAATTGGAAATAAATTTATCCTCCACTGGGAATATTCGTCTAGATCTCAGAGTTCAAATTTATAGTCTGCATGTTCTTTAAGTATCTCATCAATTTTTGGATGAGTTCAATGGAGAACAGTATTTCTGTGAGAATATTAAATAATTAAGGATAAACATTACACTCCCTTCTATAATCTAATTCTATCCATTCTCGTTTCAGATTTTATTTTATTTTCAGTTACTACATTTTAATATATTCCTTTTAGTATGTAATGTGTTTTCTCAGGGATACAGTTCCTCTTGGAAACTGTCATTTCACTCTAGAGACAAACTACAACATGAAGTCACATGAAGACTAAGTACAAACTAATGCGAAAACTCACTTATTTGTATAGAAAACTCTAATATCACTGGACTTACATTAACACATGTCAACAGTAAATAAAAAGTAAAAATAAAAATATTTTTATTACCGTCAAAAAACTCACTTATTTTTATTATCTTCTATAAACACTCAGAGCTGTATTAATAGATAGAGATCTGTCTGTCCAATCCTATGCTATGGTCACCAACCAATACCTCTACATTACACTTAGGGATCTCTTCAAAAAGCACTTCTTGCCTATATTATGTGATATTCAAGCTGTCTATAAAGAATTACAAGCTGTCTATAAAGACATTCAAACTGTCTATAAAGAATTACAAGGGTCTTGATTTTTTAAAAATTCATGTTTTAGGTAAAATTAATGAATGGTAGAATATCCCATCATTAAATAAACTTTGCCCATGTTGTTAACTTTTGATGGCACCTATGAATTCTTCCCAACACAACCACCTGGAAAGTAAACCAGTTGTCAGACATTTTATACAGACTAGATTGACACGGCCTGACATGATATAGCACTTTGGAGGGTCTTACACTTTCCTTCTGGAGATGCCCTGATTTTTAAGGAACCCAAAACTAATCCACAGCTTTCACAGAAATTTAACATCTCATGACTTCTCACATACCAGGTTGAGTATTGCACATAAACGTCTTTAATACAATAACTGTCCTGTTAATAATGGTCTAGAAGGAGATCTTTTTTTGACCTTAATGTAACTGCCTTACTGGATTAAAATTAAGCCCTACATTCATACTGACTAATGTACGAAAATACGTGGCAATAAACTTGTAGAGCAAGCCTCTTCCTGGCATCAAAAGATTGATTAATGAATGTACATTTGTTTTCAATTCAAATGATTAATATGTATTTACATAAATATTTATGATACCATGTTTAATTGACCTTTAACTGGAAACTGTATTTACTTCTTGGTATTTTCAATTATTGCATTCATCCTTATAGTCTGTATATGAACACTTATCTTGGAATAATTACAGAAAAGCCACAGAGTGTATAAAGAGTTCCAATATAATCTTTACAATTTCCCCAATGTTAACATCTTATACACCATAGCAGATTTGTCAAAACTAAGAAACAAACATTGGTAAATTGCTATTAACTGAATTCTAGACTTTATGTAAATTTCATCTTTTTTTTCCTCTAATATCTTTTTACTGCATCAAGATCCAATTTAAGATTCCCTCACTGAATTCAGTTGTCATGTCTCCTTAGGATACTCTATACTATGACAGCTCTTCAGATTTTCTTTATGACCTTGACAGTTTTGAGTAGTACTAGTCACATATTTTGTAGAATGTTCCATAATTTAGGTTTGTCTGATGCTTTTCTTCTAATAAGCTTGTGGTTATTGGTTTTATGAACAAATACCTCAGAGACAGAGTGCCTTTCTCATCCCAATATGTAAGGGATGCATCATTTCAACTTGACATCATTAGGGATGTTAACATTGATCATTTGGCTAAGGTAGTGTTTGCCAGGATTCTCTACCATAAATATCTTTCCTTATCCATACTTAATCAAATTGTTAAATGGGTACAATTACACTTACATTGTAATCTAATTAGTTTTATCAATTTAGCTTCTTGGGTTTATTCACTGATTCTTTCATTCCATAAGTTTTAAGTCTAGCACACGTCAAGCCCTGTGCTAGGTGCTGGAGATGCAGAAAGAGAAGACACTCTCTACCTGTAAGAAAATGATTACCTAGTATGGATAGATAGATATAAGTAAATGAACAATAATTCTACAGTGAATATGTTGCTGCTGTAAAGATGGAAAAGGGGATCTTGTGAGGCACAAAGCCAGGAGAGTTTAATTTCTCTGGCAGGCCATGGAAAGCATCTTGGACAAAGTGACATATAGTCTTGAGTCTTAAGGAGAGCATTAACCAACAGAACAATGGAAAAGTAGAGATTTTTGGCAGTGACAAAAGTATGTAGGAAGGCACAATGGTATTCACAGAACAGGCCACTTTCAGGGAAATACAAACAGTTTTTGCATGTCAGAATGTATATGGAGATTGCAAACAAGAGGGCTGAAGCCATTTGCCAAATCATGAATGGACCTATGCCATGCGAAGGAATTTGTGCTTTAATTCAAAAGCTAGGGAACTCTAAATAGGGGAGCTGTATACTATATGATTTTTACTTTTTTTGTTTACATTTTTAATTGAAGTACAGTTGATTTACAATGCTGTGTTAATTTCTGCTGTACAGCAAGGTGATTCAGTTATACATATATATATATATATATATATATACACATTCTTTTTTTTTACTTTTAAGAGCAGTCTGGCACAGTGTCAAGACAGAGAGGCCAGGTAGAATGCGACTGAAGTACAGAGGGCCTGATTATAGCAGTGGAAATGGAGGGAAACAAGTCATTTGCTAAATTGTTTAGAAGACAGAACTGATAAGACTTGGTGAACTGATTAAATTTCAGGAGTGAAGAACAGGTTTCTTTCTGGGAAAAGCCTGGATAGGAGGAGAATGAAATAAAGGTTGTTTCCGATAATGGAGCTGACTGTCAAACTTGTTCATGAATATAACTCGTAGATGACTGGAGATGAAGCTGTTTCCCAACTTATGAAAGGTATTTTGTTCTTGAAAACACTTTTAAGGCAAAGTATAGGAAGAAATTTTAAAAGTATTTGCCATTTAAATTGTTAGCTCACAGACAGTTGAACACTTAAGAAAAGCAAACATGTATTCTTGATATTTCTGTAATCTTTAATCCTCTCCCAAACAAAACTCAGAACAAAGCCAAGAGAAATCATCTAAAGGCATGCAAATGATGTAAAAGATTATTAAAAGTATAAATTTCCAAACTATGTACACCCTTGGAGTTAAGGAGTAACACATAATTTGCCGGGTCCAGTGCAAACTGAAAATGCAGGACCCTTTTTCAAAAGACAAGAAGTAAGTGCTAACAAATATCAGAAATGAAACAGGGGACATCACCTCATGGCCCATAAAAATTAAAAGGATAATAAAGGAATACTATGAACAACTCTGTGCCCGCGTATTTTATAACTTAGATTAAATGGACCAATTCTTTGAAAAACATCATCTTCTAAAACACACACAAGAAGAAATAAGACAATCTAAATAGGCCTATATCTACAAAAGAAATTGAATCAATAATTAATAACCTTTCACACAGAAATTACCAGGCCCAGATGAGTTCACTGGTGAATTCTACCAAACATTTAAGGAAGGAGTTATGCCAATTTTCTACAAACTCTCTCAAAAGACAGAAGCAGAAGTAATACTTCATTATATGAGGCTAACATTAATACCAATACCAGATAAAGACATTACAAGAAAACTACAAACCAGTATTGCTCACGAACACAGATGCAAAAATGTTCAACAAATGTTAGCAAATTAGATCCAAAAAAAGTATAGAAAGATATACCACAACCAAGCAAGATTTATCCCAAGTATGCAAGGCTGGTTCAACACTGGAAAATCAATTAATGTAATCCATCAAATCAACCACTATAAAAAAATCACATGGGCTTCCCTGGTACCGCAGTGGTTGAGAGTCCGCCTGCTGATGTGGGGGACGCAGGTTCGTGCCCCGGTCCGGGAAGATCCCACATGCCGTGGAGCAGCTGGGCCCGTGAGCCATGGCTGCTGAGCCTGCGCGTCCGGAGCCTGTGCTCCACAGCGGGAGGGGCCACAACAGTGAGAAGACCGCATACCGCAAAAAAAAAAAAAAAATCACATGACCAAATCAATAGGCTGATAGAAATATCTGACAAAACCCAAATACCCATTCATGATAAAAACTCTGTAAACTAGGTATAATGGGAATGCTCTTAATAAACACTACAAAAATCCTATAGCTAATTTCATACATAGTGATGAGAAACTGGTGTCCCCTCTGAGATCAGACAGAAGGCAAGGATGTTCCCTAACATCACTTCTTTTCAACATTGTACTGGAAGTCCTTGCTAATGTAATAAGGAAAGAAAAGATATACAGATCAGGAAGTAAGACATAAAACTATCTTTGTTTGCAAATGACATGCTCATCTATGTAGGCAATTTGAAAGAATCTCCTGGAACAAAAATCTCCTGGAACTAATGAGCAATTACAGCAAGGTTGCAGGATACAAGGTTGCAATATAAAAAAATCAACTGCTTTCCAATATAACAATAATGAGAAAGTAGAATTTGAAATTAAAAACACACTACCATTTACATAAGCACCCCAAAATGAAATACTTAGCTATAAATCTAACAAAATATGTAAAAGATCTATATGAGGAAAACTACCAAACTGTAGTGAATGATAAAGAAGAACTACATAAATGCAGAGATATTCCATGTTCATGGATCGGAGACTCAATTTTATCAAGATATCAGTTCTTGCCCACTTGATCTATGGATTTAATTCACCAATGCAGCAAAAACAGTCTCTTCAACAAACGATGCTATCTTTGTCTGGCTTACTTCACTCAGTATGATAATCTCTAGGTCCATCCATGTTGCTAAAAATGGCATTAGTTCATTCCTTTTTTATGACTAACATTCCATTGTATATATATACACCATATGAACTTATTTATAAAACAGAAATAGACTCACAGCCGTAGTAAACAAACTTCTGGTTACCAAAGGGGAGGGGAAGAAAGATAAATTAGGAGTTTGGGATTAAAATATATACACTACTGTATGAAAAACAGATAACCAACAGGACCTACTGTATAACACAAGTAACTGTACTCAATCTTGTCATGACCTATAATGGAAGAGAATGTGAAAAAAGAATATATATATATAAATGAATCACTTGGCTGTATGCCTGAAACTAACAGAACATTGTAAATCAACTATATTTCAAAGAAGACTTTAAAAATTAAAATAAATAAAAAAACAAGTGGTGCTGGAACAACTGGACATCCACGTGCAAAAAAATGAATCTACACACAGATCTTAAACCTTACCCAAATATTAACTCAAAATGGATCAAAGACCTACATGTAAAATGCAAAACTATAATACTCCTAGAAGAAAACCTGTGAGGAAACCTACAAGACCTTGTGTATGGTGATGCCATTTTAAATACAACAAATGTACAATCTATGAATGAAATAATTGATAAGCTATACTTAATCAAAAACTTTTGCTCTGAGACAATGTCAAGAGAATGAGAAGACAAAACATAGACTGGGAAAAACATTTGTAAAAGACACATCTGATGAAAGACTGTTATCTAAAATATAAAAAGAACCCTTAAAATTCAACAATAAGAAAACAAACAAACAAAACCTTGGACACCTCACCAAGGAAGACATACAGATGGCAAATAAGCATACGAAAAGATGTCCCACATCATACGACATCAGGAAAATGCAAATTAAAAGGACAATGAGATACCACTATACACCTATTAGAATGGCCAAAATCTGAATCACTGACAACACCAAATGCAGGTGTGGATGTGGAGCAACAGTAACTCTTATGCACTGCTGACAGGAATGCAAAATGGTACAGCCACTGTGGAAGACAGTTTGGTGGTTTCTTATAAAATTAAACATATTCTTACTATATGATCTAGTAGTCATTCTCCTAGGTATTTATCCAAAGGAGGTGAAAACTTATGTCCACACAAAAACCTGTACATGGATGTTTATAGCAGTTTTATTCATAATTGTCTAAACTTGGAGGCAACCAAAATATCCTTCAGTATGTGAATGGGTAAAAAAAAACAAAAAACAAAACTGCGGTACCTGAAGACAGTGAAATATTATTCAGAACTAAAAAGAGATGTAAAGACAAGCCATGTAAAGACACGGAGGGACTTTAAATGCATACTGGAAGTAAAAGAAACCAATCTGAAAAGGCTACATACTGTGTGACTCTAACTATTTGACATTCTGGAAAAGGCAAAACTATGGAGACAATAAAAAGATCAGTGATTGCTAGAGGTTGGGTCAGGGGAGAGATGTATAATAGGCAAAGCACAGAGTATTTTAGGGCAGTGAAAATACTCTGTATGATACCATAATGATGTGTATATATATATATATCATTATACATTTGTCCAAATCCATAGAATGTACGGCATCAAGAGTGAACCCTAAACTATGGACTTTGGTTGATTATGATATGTCAAAGTAGGTTCAACCTTGGTAAAAAATGGTAACATCACTCTTGTGAATTACATTCATAATGGAGGTGCGGGGACCTCTCCCAGGGCAGGGAATATATGGATATATGAGAAATCTCTGTACCTTCATCTCAATTTTGTTATGAACCTAGAAACTACTCTAAAAAATGGTCTTCTGGTAGAAGTGCTGTTAAAGATACTAAAACATAAAGCCTTCTCTTTTAGAAATAGTTTACTTATAAAAAGTAACTGGGGCAATAGTGATACATGAATAATAATGTAACTACAAATTACAAAAAATATTTTGATGCTACTATTTTATATAATTTGATAAATAATAATACATTGTTAATACATGTGATATCTTTATTGATCATGAGATTTTTGTGCTTATATTTTTGCAAATTCATTTATTAGGTCATCACAATGTATACTTTCATACTTTATTATTCTTTAATAAAACTGAAAACAATGTCAGTCCCTCTTGGACAATACAGGATCACAAGTAATTTTTGATAATTTTGAATTTTGAGAACTGTCTTCCTGCTGATAAAACTGTTAGTGGAGCTGTTAAGAGTACTCTATAAAGTTCAAAATAAGGATAAATTCTGAGTTATGATTTTGAAATATAAATTTTAGAACATCTAGAGGTGATAATTCAATATACAAAAACTTTCTAAAAAGATTTAACTCTATATAAATCAGTACTGTGTAAGTTTTAATTTAACTTTAAGGGTAAATTTATACAACAGAATTTTAATGTCTCCTTGGGCATTTCCTATAACTTACGGAGGTTATACAAGAAACTAGATTGGATTTAAGATTTATACATAATTCAAAATACCCATTTATGTCATCTATCACTGTATCTTCAATTACAAGAAAATATGATGATCTTTAATTTTAATTTGTATTTCTAAACCTGTGTATATTGGTTCTGCAATATTACATTAGAGATTCTAAACTTTTTTAAGAATTTCAATACCTCCCCGATAAGCTTAATTGCGATGTCCACTTATACACTATTACAAAGTAAACTTTGTAATAATTTATTCACAAAGTTTACCTTCCAACCCCCTCTTCCAGCTCTCAGGCAGATGGCTAATATCTGTATAGATGTTGGTAGATATGAAATTGAGGAACGAAAAGGCAAGCTGGCCTCCCATTGTGGGTCTCAGCACCGCCTGCACATGGAGTCCTTTCTCTCTCATGGCTGCAGTCGGTGCCACCATCACTGTGTCTGCCACAGCTGCCACTGTCACCACTGTTAATCTGGGCCCAGTTTCCAGATTAAGGAGGGACCTACCTTGGGGTCCCGCTGCATTCTGAACTGTGCTGAGATCAGAGATCACACACATGGGGAAAACACTCAAGAAAGTTCTCTTTGAAAAGATTAATATGCTTATAAACTCCTAGCAAAACTGATAATAGGGAAGGATGAGAGGGAGAGAGAGAAACAGAACATGAATTCCCAGTATCAAGAACAAAAAGCGGCATTAGTATAGACTTTTAAATAATTAGATCCAAGCTTTATAGAATTAGTTCATGAATTTCCTTCAACAAATATAGAGCAATATGAGTAACAACAGCAGCAACAAACAGAGAGGGAGGAGTACAATTTTCAGAGTTGCCACATTAAATTTCCACTTTTTAACAAAAATAATCGTAAGACACAAAAAGAAACTGGAAAGTTTGATCCATTTATAGATAAAAACGATCAGCAGAATCTATCCTCAAGGAAGGCCTAATGTTTGACTTAGTACACAACGATTTAAATCAAATATTATAAATATGTTCAAAGAAATAAAGGAAATTGTGACTTAAAAAACTAAAGGAAAACATGAGAATGATGTTTCACAAACTAGAGAATATCAATAGAAAGACTGAAATTATAAAATATAGGGAATAACTGGGAGTATAGGTAAGGAGATGTGGCACAAAGATCATGGGTCTAGCAGTCTGCACTACAATGGAGAGAAGACACACTGAAGTCACATGATGAGGCCACACACAGGATTCAGATAGCAACTGACAGAATAAGGGGAATAAAACAGAGGAAATACGTAGTTTTCGCCTTAGGGAGTATGACTATCGTAGAAGTTACATATATCTACTGCACCACTACCAGTATGGACCTTTCTTCTGATTCTGCCAAGACAGTCTCCTTGGAAACGGCTTTCTTTTATGTGATTTTATTTCTGCTTTTGTGATTTAGGTCATGCAATTAATCCTGCCTAGAAGGTAAGCAAATCATTGTCACTCCTCAAAATCTGTCTCAGTGCCATCTCCTAAAAACCTTTCTTAATATTTCAGCTGTAATGACCATATCTTATTTCCTAGGGCATAATTGATTCTACCACATATTGTATTTCTACAACTGGGAACAATTTTGCCTATGAAAGGCCGTTGGCAATGTGTGGAGACATCTGACAATGTCTTCAGAATGGAAGACAGTGCTACTGGCAGCTAGTGGGTAAGAGGGGCCACAGATGCTGTTGAACTTCATACAATGCATAAGACAGCCTGTCAAAACAAAGAATTATCCAAATATTTTATTAGTGGTGATGTTGACAAAACCTAGTTTAGGTACATACTATAAAATAGGTGGACACTTCATACAAATCTTGAATAAAGTATTTTTCACAATATTAAGCATCCACAATGAGTTATTATAATTCCAACTAAAAATATAAATATGAAAACTATGAGGTCATGGGCAAAATCCTAAATTCAAGAACACTGTAGCATAGGTGTGACAGTTTATGTCCTCTGTGAAGCAAATGCCAAGATACGATCGGACAGACAAGATATTTACAGAGAAAAATGCTAATTAAGACTAAAAGGGAAGGGGCAGAAGTAATGAGGAGCCTTTCAGTCCTTGATGGAGTCCTCTTACCTATGACAGAGATAGGGAAGAAAGGACGGGGTAGACAAAGCCTCAGACTGAGGCATAATTCTGGGAAGTCTCAGTCAGGCTGATGGGAAGTGTTTGGACCAAAAATACAAATTAGGAGAATCTCTTGTTGAGCAGGATGCCTTAGCTCTAGTACCCCTGCTGTGGGCACTCAATGGCTGGGAAGAGCCCAGGGGAAGCATGGTCCTGGCATCGACCACTACCCACTAATGGATCCAAAGGTGTGGCAGCTGTAGGCTGTCAGTGGAGCATGCTTCCAGAACCAAATTTTCTCACATAGATATCTGAGCAATATACCTCCATGACCACCACCATAGTTATTTGAAATCATTCAGTATGAAATCATTTTTTTCCTTGTCTACTACCTTCAATAACACAGTTAAAGGAATATCATCTGATAGCAAAATAAAAAGAGGTTGTTATATTTATGAAACCAGCGGTGTCATTCACTTTGGGGCTTGAAGGTTCAATGTAATCATATTTCTAAGTTAACAAATGGACGTATTCAAGGCATATGAGTTCTGCAGTTCACCTGTTATAAAAATAAGTTAGACTTTTTCATATGTTTATGTTTCAAAGAAATACTCCTTGGAAACACAGCTAGGTGTTTTCAGTTAAATAACTTAAAGTAAAAAAGAATTTGTGTAATTGTGTATTTACAACAACTTTTAGATAAATAAAAGTAAAAATATGCCAAATACATTTTAAAAGCAGTCTAGAAAAGACTATGTTCAAAATAAAATTTTGCCTATACACCTACATTTTTATGTTTCAGCTAAAATCTAAACAATGTTTAAAGATACTTTACTCAACCTATCTCAAAGCAACTTCATCACTGTATATGATTTTAAACAGCCCTATATTCTAGTTTCTTTATTTACATAGTCAATGCACCAGGTTATTCATTCAGGCTCCTTTGATTCCTCCCTTTTTCTCTCCCCCATATTCAGTATGTTACTGAAACCTAAAGATCCCACCTCTTAAATGCTCATAAAGCCATTTCTTCCTTTCTTTTCCTCTTGTCCCTATTCTTGTCCAGGACTTCTTTACCTTTTCTACTTATTTAGCATAAAATATTACTTTCCCACTTCAAGTAGTTTCTTCTACATTTCTTTCATTCTTTGCAAATAATCTTCTGAAAGCATATCCCATCCAAGTACCCTTCAGAGAATCCTTTGCTGTCCTACAGCCATTAGCCAGCCCTATGTGGATGAATTCCAAATTGATATCTCCAGTTCCATCCTTTTCCCTTAATTTCTGAATCATATATCCACTACCTACTCAGAATCTCTATCTTGATATCTCACACACATCCTTAACTTCACATGTCCTAAATAAACCCCTTATTTCCCCCATAAACCTGTTCCTCTCCCAGTCTTCTCTCTCTTTCATAAATGAAAACTTCATCCTTTAAATTACTGACTTCTTTCTTCTCATTTTATCATATCCAGTCCATAAGCAAATGCTGTTGAATTTGCCTTCAAAATATATCAATTTTATGCATTCAAAAAATATGTATTAAGCCACTAATATGCAGTAGGTACTGTTTTAAGTGTATGGAAAACTGTCAGAAGTCCCTGTCCTCCTGCAGCTTACATTAGACTCGGAGGAAAAGTCCACAGAGAGAGCAATGCAAACACAACTTTGAAAGTACTTGTTATCCCTCAAACTAATGGCACAGCTTCTTCCCTACTTGCCAACCCCCATCCCTGTCTAGGACACCCAGCCCCAGGTTCCATCACTTTGATATTAGAGGCTAAAGGTTATTGATTGCTCATGGAAGTTTCAGAAGTTTAGACTTATCCTGATACACACTGAGTATCTAGATCTCCCTCATGAGCCCAGAAAAAACCATGAGGGGCAGAGAAAGGCTGCTATTAGGCTAAGTTGTTGGGTAATAGTCAATGGTGAAATTCAAAATCATGTTTCTAGAGAAAAGAACATAGTTGAAATAATATGAATATTAAGCATCAGATTGAAAGGTGAGAAAAGACTTTAAACCGAAGTTACGAATAAGAAGAGTGTGGTGCAATGGAAAGGGCAAAATTTTATGTTGCAGTCTGTATTAGTCTGGGTTTGAATCCATCTTTTATTCAAATAATAGTAATTGAACCCTTTTTATATGCCAAGAACTTGCCCAGGCACTTGGTATATCATAATGAACAAGTACACTCTCCTTAATCTCATGAAACTTATATTTTAGTAGGGAGAGAAAGACATTAAAACCATTATCAAATAAACAATAATATAATAACAGATGTGGGGAAGAGGAAGAAATACAAAGCACAGTCATAGGGTAGACAGTGATGGGTGAAGGTGCTACTTTAAGTAGGATGGGCAGTGACCTTTCTGATAGGATAACATTAAGTTGACCAAAACAGAGGGTATAGGAGGTGCAAACACACTGAGATGGACACAACCTTGGTTTAGCAAGGAATAGCAAGAAAGCAGTTGTGACTGGAGATTATAAAATACATAGGAAAATGGCAGATGAGAACAGAGACTTAAATCATTCAGGTCAAATGATGCAGGGCTTACATAATCATGGTAAAGAATACGGATTTTACTCTTAGAGAGATGGGAAGCCACTGGAAGTTCTTGAGGATAATTTAATTATACTTTAAAGGAACCACACTTGTTTCTCTGTTGATAACAGACTTCGGGGCAGAAGCAAGAGTGGTGTTACAGAAATCTAAACTCTTACTTCCTTCACTTTTCTTTTGCTCTAAATAATTACAACATAAAACTTCCCAGAATGAGAAGACTGAGATTAGAGGTACTTTTTTGTTATTGACAGATTAGAAGCTGACTCCTTTGATTCTCCAGAATGTTAATATTCTTATTCCTTTTGTCCACTGCAACATTTCTTATCACTTAGAGTAAATATCTTTTATGGGCTTTCATAAAGTACATGTAATATAGTGAATATCTGATACTCATTCTCTTACCCCCAGAGGCTGGTAAAGTGCTAACTACTAATTTTTACATTCTAGAATAAATGATTTAAGGATAGGCTTAATTATTTGTAGAATAGGCCAATACAGTAGTAGTAGTAATTATATTAATAATAACTATATATCATTTTTGCTAACCACCTACAATTGCTGGGCAAGATGCTAACACTATATATACTTATGTATTTATATTTATACAAGGTTTCATTTTTATTGTCACAAAGTCTCTAAGAAATAGGTGCATTTATTATTATCGTTTTACTGAGATGAAATAGGGGTTTAATGGTGCTTCCATAACTAGCCCAAGGCCACATGTAGAGAAAGTGGTGGACAATTAACTGTGTTCAGCAGTCTGAATCTAAAGCCAGTAGGTTTTAGCTATCCCTGGCTTGAAAGAAGAAGCATGGCTTGAGATCATTCCTAAAATAGGTTATGCTCCATATCTGGTAATATGGTGGAACTTGTGTCTAGAGAAACCCTCTTAGTGTAGAGCACCTAAAAATTCTAGGTAAAACATAACATGCATATTTTAAAAATGCATAGCTGATCAAATAGAAAAGGGAAATTCTCAGATGCAGAAATGATGAGAAAACATTAATTCAGTGAGCCAAGAAGATGCTAAAATCTGTATTTGCCAGAGGTACATTTTCATTCACCTTTGATGGTATAGGATATGGCTTTAAAGGTTAAAGATACACTGGACATATGACAAAGTCTTAAAGCAGCTCAAAATGGGAAGTCAAATTAAAGGCTAATACAGGACTTCAGGACTCCAACCAGGTGAATCCACTGATACACTAAAGACAGAGGGTTAAGGTCATTTCCTGTCACATCACTGTCTCTGTTTGGAAGGGAATAAGAAAAAAAGTTTCCTATGCGAATTCATAACCACAAATCTGCCTTTAAAGAGTTGGGATAGGAATTCATACTACCTCTATGGTTTAATAACACCATAGTTGACAAAGTTTTTCTGCAAATGGCCAGATAGTAAATACCTAACAGGTTGTGAACTATATGGTCTTCGTTGGAGCCACTCAATTCTGCCATTGTAGTAGAAAAAGCAGCCAAGAATAAAACATAATTGTGGCTGTATTCCAATAAAACTTTATTCATAAAAGCAGGCAGCAGGCTGAATCTGTTCTGAAGGCTGTAGTTTGCTGATCCCTGGTCAAAAGTACTTTAAGTAAAAAATCAGTTTTAAGTGGCCCCATGCTGGTAATGATACAGGGACCTGGCAGAAGAAAACACAAAACACTTTTGGAGAAAATACTTCAAACCCAGGTTTCAAAGAATTCCCATAAATAATGTTCCAAGGAACAGGAGTTCAACAGGAAAAGAACAACCAGGAGCATAAGTCAACAAAAACCAACACATTACAGTTAATATGTGCAAAAAGGGCAAGTAATGGAATTATAATCTAAGAATGTTTACTTATTTAAAAGAGTAACAGCATATAATAAAAGTATGCTGAAATAAAGAGGCTATGAAAATGACCAAGTAGTTTGAAAAACAAGCAATAAAATAATCACAAATAAAAGATATGCTTCAGGGACCTCCCTGGAAGTCCAGTGGTTAAGACTCTGTGCTCCCAATGCAGGAGTGTGGGTTCAATCCCTGGTCAGGAAACTAAGATCCCACATGCCGTGTGGGGCAGCCAAAAAAAATAAATAAATAAAGATATGCTGCAAATTAGAAATTCAGTGAGAATGTTAAACAGCTGATTAGATACAGCAGAAGAGAGAACTAATGAATTGAAGTACTGATCTGTACAAATCATCCACAGTGTGACAGACATGAATACATGACAAGGAGAAAAAGAACGAGAAGTTCTAATATCTCTAATCAGTATTCTGAGGATGAGGGAAAGCAGTTTCAGAAGAGGAATGACTAAAAATTTTTCACTATTCATAAAAGATA
This sequence comes from Lagenorhynchus albirostris, assembly GCF_949774975.1. Taxonomy (NCBI): domain Eukaryota; kingdom Metazoa; phylum Chordata; class Mammalia; order Artiodactyla; family Delphinidae; genus Lagenorhynchus; species Lagenorhynchus albirostris. The sequence continues at coordinate 64,556,064 of NC_083102.1, forward strand.
CCAGGTCTCAGATTCCGAAAGTCAAGTGAATTTTCAGAAGCAGAATTTTTTCAAAAATCACATCTAGAAGCATAACACCAAAAACAAAGGAATATATTAAATTTTCTCATAGTGCTAAGATAAAATATCTGTCATCCTAGAACTGTACACTGTGAAAACCATTATTTCATAATAATGGTGAACTAAGGACATTTGAAGATACCCACAATTTGAGACAGCTGACCAACTACATACTCTCATTAAGAGAACTTCTAAAGAACATACTTCATAAAGAAGTTACTGAGCCCAAAAATCTGCGAAGCAGTATATATATGTGTATGGATTTAAGCCATTATTGACTGTACAGGCATACCTCTCAGTTTATTGTGCTTTGCTGCACTTCACAGATACTGAATTTTTTTTTTTCCTACAAACTGAAGATCTGTGGCAGCCCTGCATTGAGCAAGTCCATTGGCACCATTTTTCCGACCCCGTTACTTTTTGTTTTTTGGGGTTTTTTTTTTTTTTGGCTGCATTGCATCTTCATTGCTGTGTGCAGGCTTTCTCTAGCTGCAGCGAGCAGGGGCTACTCTTCGCCGCGGTGCACTGACTTCTCATTGCGGCGGTTCCTCTTGTTGCAGAGCATGGGCTCTAGGCGTGTGGGCTTCAGTAGTTGCAATGTGCGGGCTCAGTAGTTGTGGCACGCAGGCCCTAGAGGGCTCAGCCTTCAGTAGTCGTAGCGTGTGGGCTCAGTAGTTGCAGCATGCAGGCTCTAGGGCACGCAGGCTTCGGTAGCAGTGGTGCGTGGGCGTATTAGTTGTGGCTCGTGGGTTCTAGAGCACAGGCTCAGTAGTTGTGGCGCACAGGCTTAGTTGCTCCACAACATGTGGGATCTTGCCGGACCAGGGATCGAACCCACGTCCCCTGCATTGGTAGGCATATTCTTAACCACTGTGCCACCAGGGAAGTCCCCCAACAGCATTACTTTTTAATTAAGGCATGTACATTGTTTCTTTAGACATAACACTGTTGCACACTTCAAACTACAGTGTAATATAAACATAACTTTTATATGCACTGCGAAACCAAAAAATTCTTGTGACTTGTTTTATTTCAATATTTGCTTTATTTTGGTAATCTGGAACTGAACTTGCAATATCACCAGAGGTATGCCTCTCTAAAGAATTAATAAAAATATCTAATATTTAGGGAATAAAAATCTAAAAATTAAATATAAATAATATCAAATAAGTTGGGAAGGTGTGATTTGATTTAAAACAGTCTAAGGCACTTGTATTTTGCGGAAGGAAGCAACAGTAATTAACTTTAGAATTTGTAAATTTAAATATTTCTGATAAAATATCTATTATAACCACTAAGTAGCTAAGAAGTATAAAACTACCAAACTAGAAGATCAAAAAAATTAACTGAATGAAATTTGGGGAGATTTAGAGGATTACAAGTAAAGTACATTTACATAAAGGCAGGAATAAACGTGTCAAAAATAAGAACACCCAGTAATATTCACTGGATAGTCATTTCAGAAATATCAATGTAGCTGAATCTCTACTAGATAAAAAAGAAACTAGATGTAATTTTGCATTTCATGTCCAAAGAATAGTGATACAAGCTTGAATTGCTGTTCATCATTATGTGGACTTTGCTAACTCAAAAGTATCAGTCAACAAACGTAAATGTTGTGAAATCCAATCTTCTAATTCACTGAGCTTCCAGGAAGGATTGCAGAACTCCAGCCTCACAGGAGGCCAATTATAGCAATGTAGCCTCCAGGCTCACATAATCACAACATCCGTACAAGTCCCCTTCATGGATGGTTTACAGTAGATTTTATTATAGCTTTCATGTTGTACCAGAGGTTTTAGCAAATATTGTGCTAATAGTATCAGCAAACAACCAATTAAAAACCAGATAATCAAAATTACTACTTTTACCTGGAAATAATTTATGAAGTTTAACTTGTTCTAACCTGATACTAATCATTTATTTTTTAAAGTACTTAAAAGCTAATTATCCACTAACTTTACATATCTTGGAACACAAAAATCACTCAATTACAGTATTCTAATTTATTATTCTAATACAAACTTGTCATACTGTTAAGATAGTGATAAGATAGAAACATGTCTAACACAAAATTACAAACATGTCAAACAAACAAAACATCTGGTGGCAGACCTTAAAGGTTTAATTGCTGTTTGTGAAACCCGAGGAAAAATTCAATCACATCAAACACTGTTTAAGACTTTTATACTCAATTTTTTAAAAGTAAACCCATTTCTAAATACAACAGTTGCCCTGCGTGTTCATTAATGAAATGTATTTCATTATTGGTTAAACAAGATATTAAAAAAACAGTATTTTTTCATGGAAAAGGGAAATCCAAAATCTGCTAATCTAAAGTTGAAAAAGATATAATGCCTTTGAACATTACAGTTTTGGTCAATATATCACATACTTGCAGATGGAATGACTTATATAGAAACACTTTCTTAGAGCTTATTTCACAAAGATGCTTTTAGCATGGATTTTTTTTTATAAGGGGCATTTATCTCATTGTATATAAAAAGTGTGTCCTTGAGAAGACTATATTAACAGGTGCATGAAAGAGTTGCAAAATGACAAATTTAAAAGCCTCTTATTCTTGTTACAACAGCCTTCAAACTTTTCCCTCTTTTGATATCACAATTGTATTTCTAACTAAATTGGTTTGTATTTCATCCCAACCCCTTGTTCAAAATTCTTTATTGTGTCCCTATCATCGACCAAAAAAAAAAAATCAAAAAGAAAGTTTTGTATGACAGATAAGGCCATTCTGAATTGTTTTAACACTTTCCTATACAACTATTTTTTTCAAAACAAACTATGCTCCTACCCTACTGGCAACCAAATCATCTCACAGCCAGGCATACACTCATGCTGCTCTCTCTGCCTCAGATGCCTTCTCCCATCTCTGTCCTCATCTACCTTACAGACTCTATTCAACTTTCAGGTCTCAGATAAAATGGCACTTCTTGGGGTAATTTTTGGCTGCCTGTATCTCCATTAGATTGAGTTAGATGCTTCCTCCTTTGTGCGCATAGAAATTAAAAATATTTTTACAATGCATTGTTGGGTGTGTATGTGTATATACATATGTATGTACAGTATATACATAATACATGCGCACGTGTACCTGTATATACACATATATACACAGATATCTATATAGTGTATGTGTACATATACTTTTTATATAAATAAAAGCTAACATATAGCATAGTGTCTGAAAACAGTTACTCAAAAAGTCAAATAGATAGATTAATAAAGCTTGTTGGCTCTTCCAATTTAGTTTATCAATAAACCATCAGTTTTTACCACCTTGACTTATGTGTAGAACATAATTTCCCTTAATGATTATAGCAATATTTGTGGCTGGTCATTAAATATTGTTCCTGCCTTTCCAGAAGAAAAGATATTTCAATAACTGCTTTAGTTTTTTTCACAGCTCTTCTTTACTGCTCATTTTATCAGGATTTAAAGATGATATATTTTATAAAAACATGTCAGTTGGAAAGATAACACAAAATTTGCTTTGTGGAGTAGTTACAATAAGACTATGATTAGTAAAAGAGGAGATCAGTCAGATTTTGCAAAACTCTTAAAAGAATTTAAACTGTATGATCAGTTAGTTATTCATTATATTGCTAAATATCTTCCTCCCTTTACTATTTTAATTCCTTCCAATCAGAAAAATATAGATAAATCCTGCAATTCTTCCTTTCAAATACATAAGTACTAATTTATTGTTCTAAGAGATTTATCAATAATTCACTACAACAGGATTATTCAATCCTAACTTAAATCTCAGAAGTTGAATGATTCACATTAAGGCAGAAAGTTTATGTCAGTATTTGACAACATGGTTGTCTCTTATTAAATAGCAATGGGGGACTTCCCTGGTGGCTGCAGTGGTTCAGAATCCGCCTGCCAATGCAGGGGACACGAGTTCAAGTCCTGGTCCGGGAAGACTGCACACGCTGCAGAGCATCTAAGCCCGTGCTACATAACTGCTGAACCTGTGCTCTAGAGTCCGTGAGCCACAACTACTGAAGCCTGCGGGCCCAGAGCCCATGCTCCGCAACAAAAGAAGCCACCGCAATGAGAAGCCTGCGCACCACAATGAAGACTAGCCCCCGCTCACGGGAACTAGAGAAAACCCGCATGCAGCAACGAAGACCCAACTCAGACAAAAATAAATAAATAAGTAAATTTATTTTAAAAATAGCAATGGAAGTTAAATAAATAATATTTACAAATAATCCCTGCTATACAAATGGATAAATACGAAAAGGGAATGAAATTATAATGATCTTAGGCAGACTGTCATGTGAAGATCAGAAAGAGAATCAGATCAATATGCTGAATTATTAAAATCTAAATCTTGATTTCATTATAATTTTGAGTAACTATGGGTGAACAAATATAGTAAACTAATAGATCATAATACTTAGAAGAAACTTTAAGATGTCAATTTTCTCTACTTCAGCCTTCTGGCAAATGTGTTATTTCTAATGAAGCAACTAAATTTCAGAAAATTTAAGTAAATTTCCCCGGTTATATAGTTCACTAACTCTTAAGGTAGGAAAAACTATAAAAATAGGCCAAGGATTTCAAGAGATTAATATGTCACACCCTAACACAGGGAGAAATGGTTTGAAAGTATATAACAGTATGAAAACTCTAAGACTTGCCCAGCCTTGGCATGTGTTAGTGAGACCTACCAGTCAACAGCAATGTGAATAGCACTTTTCATCAGTCCCAAAGGTAACCAGCTACCTAAGAAGAACTGCAAATTATACTAGCTCAGAGCTAACGAATGCTTTCACTACTTAAAAGTTGCTTAGGCTAATGGAAAATTTAAATATATATGGTTTGTATAATCATTTCTAGAGAAAGAACTTCAGCTATTGCCAACTTAACTTTTGTTTTTCAACTATGTTTTTTTGGTTTATTTTATTAACACATCCTGTCACTAAGTGAGAATACTACATATTTCACCTGCTTCAAGTCTCCTGAAGAAAGACTGGTTCCCTTGAGTAGTTTCATACAAGTACATAGCAACAGTCTTCCATTTTATCCCCAAACTGGTTATGACTCTATAGTCTGTCCCTTCTAACCTATATACCCCAAACATGTATGACACTATAAGGAAATAAATCCCATCTTCCTTACAAAGAGGCCAGAACCTGAGCAACTTAACTGAATAATGATAATCATCTGAGCTTGAGTTCCCATCTTGAAGAATAAACAGATTACTTTTTATCCTAGACAGAAATCTAAACAGTTTGACTTTGCAATGATCTAGCAAAACGTATTCTAACCACTGGGTGTGCACAGTGTCTATTCAGTGATACTAGACCCTGAATAAATAGTTAAAAGTTAAAAAAAATACAACTACTTATATGTGGAAGGACAATGAATTTTAAAAGAAGGTTTATGCAGTCCCATGCCTCTTGACCTTCTCTTATTACTACTGCCCGGCGAACCTTTTCAAGATGAATGGTGTATATCTTTATCTATGACAGTCCATTCAGCAATCACAATATTTCCTTTAAGTTAGATAAATTGTCCAGTCACTTAACAAGACGAAAGGCCAACATCAACTGCAGCAAAGGTCACTCAATCTAGTTTTGTTCTACATTAAATTGTCATCAGATCTGAACAGCAATTTCATCAAAAGCACATCTAACTAGAATGTTCCAAAACTTAGAAATCAACTGCCTGCCACAATGGGAAAAACAAAGTAGGTAAATAAGACGCAACTTTCCAAGGCAAACTCAAGGGTATTGAACCCAAGATCATTCTCTCGCCAAGAGTCTCATTTATCATTTAAAATGAATATGACTTTTAGAAATAACTCTATTGGTTCAATGTTTGTCCTTCTAGAGATTACACAAGTGAATGTCATGTGAACTTTTTATGATTGACTTACTCTGCCAAACTAGCCAAGCAACGAATATATGAAAGAAGCAAAGTATATTATATTATGACCTGAATCTAATAATGAGGAGCCTGTTAAACAGATCTAGAATGAGGGTGATCTATGGGACAAGTGACCTGAACTCTTCCAGAGATTAACTGCCATGAAAAACAGAGGGAGGGAGAAGGACTCAGAATGGAGAAGAATAAAGAACTCAGACAATGCAATGAATTGGTCTTGGCTTATCCAGGATTAAAAAACAACCAGGTAGTGAAAAGGATGTTTAAGAGAAACTGGGTAAATTTTAAAATGTGGAAAATTTGAAACTATTATTCACTGTATTAAGTATGATAATGTTGATGTAGCTCTGTAGGTGCAGGTCTTTGTTTCTGGGAAACGCATACTGAAACATTTAGGGGAAGTGTCATGTTTGTAGACAGCTTTTGATAACTTGGCAAAGTGGAAGAGTGTGTGTGTGGCTGTGTGTGTAGATGCAGCAACTGTGGGAAGAGATAAAGAGTTCCATGAATATAGGAAAAGAGTGTACAGAGGTACATTGCATATTATTTCAACTTTTCCATGGGTTTAAGACATTTTAACTTTTTAAAATCAGATGTTATTCATCTGCTCAGAAATCTGTACCGGTATGCCATTTTATTTGGAATTAGGCCATTCTTCAGAGGGGCCTACAAAGCCCAATATGATCTAATTCCGCATAATCTCTCTGATCTCTTTGTTCATAATTCTCCCCATTTTGTTCATTCATTTCAGCCACTCTGGCATTTTTGTTGCTTCTCAAACATATCAGGCGTGCCTTTGTACTGGCCTGTTCCCTCAGCCTGAAACAGTTCCTCCAGACATATTAATTCCTTAAAGGCACTTCAATGAGACCTAGTCTAACCAACTTATTTAAAATTGTAACTCAGCTGCAACACACTGTTAACCTGTATATTTTCTTTTTTATATCACTTCTCAAATTATTACATATTTCATTACATAGTATTTTCACTTTTACTGTATGCATTATCCCAAAGTAAGCTCCAAGATGGATGGACTTTAGGGTTTTATGTTCATTGAAAAAGCTAGGAGAGTTCCTGGCACATAAAAGATTCTTCATTAATTCTTGTTCAAAGTTTGATGAAAGAAGAAAAGCTTTATTGCTTTCTGTTTAGTTAGACAATTAAAGATTTTAGTGCAATTTTGTGGTGCAACACAACGGGTTGGGGAACATAAAAGCACAAGGAGGAAACAGCTCAGCACAGAGACATAGAAGTTTGGGAGGAGATCTAAGGAATAAAGACTTGGAATGAGAGATGACCTCAAGATATCCTAGATATCTGCTCACTTTTACAATATGAATGAGGAGCTGAAAAGGGAGTGAAATGAATATATTGTCTATCCTCTAAATATTTTGTAATGTGAGAAAGATCATTAACAATGGGCTACTAACAATGCTTGTTGTCCTATAATATATTAAGGACATTGGCAAATGGAACCATATGCTTGTCATGAGGCAAAACCACCTACTAAGTTTTCCATATTTCAAATACTAACATCACCAGCGCAATCATAAACCAGCTTAACACCACAGGAAACAAACAAACAATGGCATGTAATTCATATTTGTGGCAACATGGAATCATTTAAAGTGTCTGAGAGTGGAGAGGTGAAAAGGAATCTTCAGGTCGGAAGGCATGACACTCAAAGCTTCTTTTCAGTATATGCATTACATTGTCACTTTTCTCTTTCTGGATACTTAGGTGGGACTTATTTAGGAAATTAGTGATGGGTATGATCAAATGTGATCTCCAACTCTATCTTAGAGATTCTGAGCATAGAAATAGACTTCTTGAACAAGGACACTGAGACCACGGTTTTATTTCAAAAGTGTTGGGAGATTTTCCATGTGTTTAATGTACATCTTAGGTTTTTAAAAGAAAAGATGAAATTAACGACAACTTATTATGCATCATTAACTTATAGAATAATTTGCCTTTGAAGCCTTATTTAAAAACGTAATATCTAAATGAAAAATATACTTTGAATTACAATCACTTGGCTTACAAATTTTCTGGAACACAATCAACCTCAACATCCCAAGCATCACAATCCTTTATGCTTTCAAACACATGGCCTATTGTAATACATTTAATAGATTTTAAGATAATCATTTGCAAAGCAAGCTATTCCATAAAATTCATTCCAAATATATTTGTAACCAAACAAGAGTTAATTATTAAACAATCAATTGTGGTGGTCCTTTGGTTGAGACTTAAGAAAGTGAGTCCATAAGGTTATCACTGCATTGCCATTTAACATTAGCGTGTGATGATAAATGAGTTTAACTGGACATATATCTTTCTTGTTCAGGATCTATTCCCCAAGAAATGGTCAGCAGGGAAACACTTTTATAAGTAAAATTCTTTTGAGTATGTTTAGCTAGAAACACTTCTGGTATTTACATCTAAGGCATTTACCACTCCACATGTAATCCTGTCTCACCTGTTTTATTAATTTTGGCAAATAGTTCTTGAATCCCTACTACTTATAAAGTATTACATGTAGTTTTCTATTTATTTATGTAAAGTAAATATTTCTATTTATTTATATCCAGTTGATTTACTTATACCCAATAAATAGTTGCAAATTTAGTTTTGTTCACCAGGTGTTTAATTCTTAATGAGAAATATTTCAATGAGTCCTCCTAACTTTAATCTAAAAGCACTTTTATGATTACTTGCAATATACAGCAATTATTAATTTCAAGCATCTTAAAAGTTAAATAATGTAAACAAGCAACATTTTTGAAAACTGGATTTCATTTATATTATTCTAATCTTAATCTGTAATTCCTTGTCACTATTGCATTTTATGCTAATACGAAATACTGAGATATGTTTAAAGACGTATGTTAGAAGTTGACTGTCAACTGTTGTGACTGAAACATTCATACCACTATTCCACTAAACAAACATGTGTTTGTTCTTCTTTCACATATTGAACTGACAATTCTGTGATCTTTATGTATATTTAAAAGACTTAAAAAATACTTGAAGAAAAAAATAACATCAAATTGTTATAATGAATACTTTAATAAAATTATTTTATAATCAGTCACTTATTTGAATTATATTTTATTATTCCCAAGGGATCAAAGTTAGATCACAGTTAATTTTAAGTGATTGCTATTTTAATAATTAATGTTACACTCAGAGCCAAATCAAATATTTATTTTGCTAACATGAATAATAACATTTCAAGAATTGTAGTTTAACTGCAATTTCAATAATCTGGTTTAATCTTAGGTTTGCTCAATATTTAATGTTAATGAAATTATTACTTACAAGAAACTACAGAGTATGTTTTCTGTTTTTCTAGAATCAAAAGCATACTTTAGGGGATTCCCTGGTGGCGCAGTGGTTGAGAGTCCGCCTGCCGATGCAGGGGACACGGGTTCATGCCCCGGTCCGGGAAGATCCCACATGCCGCGCAGCGGCTGGGCCCGTGAGCCATGGCCGCTGAGCCTGCACGTCCGGAGCCTGTGCTCCACAATGGGTGAGGCCACAACAGTGAGAGGCCCGCATACCGCCAAAAAAAAAAAGCATACTTTAAACAGCAAGGTCAGTCCTGGTAGTGAGCCACATTTTACCAATGTTCTGCAGGAAGGGACTAATATTATCAATTGGAAATTGACAAATGTAGTTTCAATCTGACGTGTGAATTTTATCATTACTCAAATCTTCCTAAAACCCCCTCTATTCCACACCAAGGGCTAAATGCATTGTGAGAAATGCATCTTAAATAGGGTTATCACAGATAATTCTCGATTGTGTGGTTTAAATGATTTGTTATAAGCTTTCAGTAGTTTGAGAAAAATACACATGACATCACTTCCATTTTAAAAAACAGTCACTATTTATTTACACTTCGCAAAGTAATAATACTAAAGCAAGGACAATATTTATGGGTTAATAGTCTATCTCCAAATCCACTGAATATACTAAGCTTTTGGCTAAATAAAATTATTTATGGTACAGTAAAAGACAGCATTTTTTGTAATATATTCTATTTTTTAAATCAAACATAATAGTTATATGTGAAAGGAAGAAATGTATTAATATCTATAAGTTTACCTAATAAATATAAGAACAGTTAAAAATGTCTGCAGGTTTTTTTTGAAATTTAAAAGACTAAAAAAAAAAAAAAAGACAAAAAGGACAATTTCTTCATACAAGTGTCCCATAACACCTTTCCTTTCTAATTTTTCCCTCACAGGCTAATTTGTCAAAGCTCAAAAAGATACATATAATAACACTGACTATTAAAAGATTTGTGGTCTTCCCTGGTGGCGCAGTGGTTGAGAGTCTACCTGCCGATGCAGGGGACACGGGTTCGTGCCCCGGTCCGCGAGGAGCCCACATGCCGCGGAGCGGCTGGGCCCGTGAGCCATGGCCGCTGAGCCTGCGTGTCCGGAGCCTGTGCTCCGCAACGGGAGAGGCCACGGCAGTGAGAGGCCCGCGTACCGCAAAAAAAAAAAAAACAAAAAAAACAAAAACAAAAAAAAGATTTGTTATCACAATTAATATTATGAAACAGATTTACAATTTAAAAGCCCATAAATATATTTATAACCATTTCTCCACAATTATAAAAATCAACAGTGGCATTTTTTCAACCTGGTAAAATTTGCATACTAACTGCATTCTAGTCACTTCTAATAATAAAGATGAATAAATGGCCACAACAACTAGTTTTAATTTAATGTTCATTAGAAAAGTAAAAATAAAACCAAGACAGAATATGAAGCTACTGAAATGTTATAAATACAGAGAGAAAAAAGTCTGGCATGTGAAAAAATAAGTGTACATTTATAATTCAATACAAAAATAAAAAATAGAAAGTAAATACAGCCAATGCAAAAAAGCTCATTTAAAACACTGATAAATGAAGTGACAGTCATCAAATTTCAATCTATATTGAATTGATATAACAAAAGCAGTTATTATCAGATTACTATACGCAATTCCAAGCAAAATTCTAGTGATATTTTTTCCTAGAGTGTGGAAATGTGACCCTAAAATTCACTTCGAAGAACAGAAGTCCAACAACAGCCAAACAATTTGAAGAAATGTAGCAATGAGGCCAAATTGCATTTTAAAAGAAGTATTTTTTTTAAATTACAATAATTAACACTGATACTTATGCAGGAATCAACAATAAAATTAGTTAAATAGATGGAAGAGTCTACATAAGACCCAGCATACCCAAGAATTTGATATATAATAAAGGCACTATCACGTTTGTCGAGAATGAAGGGATGACTATTTTTGCAACATTAAAAAACACTCTCTTAGAGTCCATGGTAACGCACAATAAATTCCACATAAATATAACAATTAAATGTAAGATCAATACTAAACAATAACAGCATTATAAGAAATATTTAGCAACCATCATAGACAGTGAGTAATGACCTAAATGTGAAAGCGATGAAATTTACAAAAAGGGGGTAAATCAAACACATTTGAATTCATAACACTTTGAATTTTCTTTCTTTTTTTTAAGGAACGGAATGACATGAATTTATTCTGACTCAAAAAGGGTAAATGATGCCTATTTTTTCAATTTCCAATGTGTGTTAAAATTAAGTATAATCCTAACTATAAACCTAAAATTATGATAGACAACCACTTTCTAATAATAACACTAACGTCTCCCCAGAATCCTGGTAGTTATATTACCAAAGAATAACTAGAGACCAAGCATTGGCAGAATTTTGTTATTCTGTATAAACAAAAACAAATAAACAAAGAAAAGGCCATCAAACCCCCCAACATTTCCATGATAAAATAAATCTGAAGAACGTTTAGTTAAGTAAAATAGATTTCCTTACTGTAAGAAAATAAAAATTCTTAGAACATCTCATGGAACTGGATTTTAGCAAAACGCTGTGCTTTATTCCTGAATCCAAATAAATTTTTTACTTCATCTAAAAGGATTAAAATGTTCATGTATGGAACATCTCTATACTAAAGATAACTTGACATTGTCCTATTCTGAATTTTGTTCTAAACTTCAGGATAATTCCTAGAGTTCCACCTGATTACCTGGTTAGAACAACGAAAGGCAACTAGAAAATGGGCCACAGCTACTGTGACAAACTCAATACCCAAATTCTATTGCTAAGACTTTGAATTTCTACATGGCAAAATTATAAAAAGGTATTAAGAATAAAAATTGCATGTAAGGTATACAATAAAAATTTTATTACTAATCAGAAAAAAAAAAAAACAACTAACCCACACAGAAAAATGAACAAATGCCATGAAGAGACCATTCACAAAAATGTGCAGACAGAAACAGGTAGCCAGAGATGATAAGTAATACAAGTTTACCTAATAATAATCACAAATCACAATAATAATGGGTTTCATATTATTGAAAACCCATTTCAATAATGGTTTCAATAATGGTTTCAATAATGGTTTTCATATTATTGAAAACCCATTTCAATAATGGGTTTCATGCTGATGAAAGAAACTGAAGACGACACAAACAGACGGAAAGATATACCATCTGGATTGGAAGAATCAATATTGTTAAAATGACCATATTGCCCAAGACATTCTACAGATTCAATACAATCCCTATCAAATTAGCAATGGCATTTTTCACAGAACAGGAACAACAAATTTTAAAATTTGTATGGAAACAATAAAGACTCTGAATAGCCAAAACAATCTTAAGAAAGAAGAATGGAGCTGGAGAAATCAGGCTCCCTGACTTCAGACTATACTACAAAGCTACAGTAATCAAAAGGAGTATGGTATTGGCACAAAACCAGACACACAGATCAATGGAACAGGATAGAAAGCCCAGAAATAAACCCACACATTTATGGTCAATTAATCTATGACAAAGGAAACAAGAATATACAACGGAGAAAAGACAGTCTCTACAGTAAGTGGTTCTGGGAAAACTGAACAGCTACACCTCAAAGAATGGAATGGAACATTCTCTAATGCCATATATAAAAATAAACTCAAGGGCTTCCCTGGTGGCACAGTGGTTGAGAGTCCGCCTGCTGATGCGGGGATGCGGGTTCATGCTTCGGTCCTGGAGGATCGCGCATGCTGCGGAGTGGCTGGGCCCACGCGTCTGAAGCCTGTGCTCCACAGCGGGAGAGGCCGCAGCAGTGAGAGGCCCGCGTAATGCCAAAAAAAAAAAAAAAAAAACTCAAAATGGATTAAAGACCTAAATGTAAGACTGGATTCTATAAAACTCCTAGAGGAAAACATAGGCAGGACACTCTAGGATATAAATTGCAGCAATATCTTTTTGGATTCATTTCCTAAAATAATGGAAATAAAAATAAACAAATGGGACCTAGTTAAATTTAAAAGCTTTTGCATAACAAAGGAAACCATAAACAAAATGAAAAGACAACCTATGGGCTGGGAGAAAATATTTGCAAACTATGTGAGAAACAAGGTATTAAGTTCCAAAATACACAAACAGATCACGCAGCTCGATATCAAAAAAACATACAACCCATTCAAAAAATGGGCAGAAGACCTAAATTGACATTTCTCCCAAGAAGACACACAGATGATCAATAAACACATGCAAAGATGCTCCACATCACTAATTGTCCGAGAAATACAAATCACAACTACGAGGTGTCACCTCACACAGGTAAGAATGGCCATCATTAAAAAGTCTACAAATAGGAGGAGCTTCAAGATGGCAGAAGAGTAAGACGTGGAGATCACTCACCTTCCCACAAATACAACAGAAATACATCTACATGTAGAACAACTCCTACAGAACACCTACTGAATGCTGGAAGAAGACCTCAGACCTCCCAAAAGGCAAGAAACTACCCACATACCCTTTTGCCCTGCGTAGGGCAAAAGAAAAAAGAAAAAACAGTGACAAAAGAATAGGGACGGGACCTGTACCAGTGGGAGGGAGCTGTGAAGGAGGAAAGGTTTCCACACACTAGGGAAGCCCCTTCGCGGGCGGAGACTGCGGGTGGTGAAGGGGGGTAAGCTTCGGGGCCACCGAGGAGAGCGCAGCAACAGGGGTGCGGAGGGCAAAGCGGAGAGATTCCCGCACAGAGGATCGGTACCGACCAGCACTCACCAGCCCGAGAGGCTTGTCTGCTCACCTGCAGGGGCGGGCGGGGGCTGGGAGCTGAGGCTCGGGCTTCGGAGGTCCGATCCCAGGGAGACGACTAGGGTTGGCGGCGTGAACACAGCGGAAAAAGTCTGGACCTACCTAAGAGGCAAGAGACTTTTTCTTGCCTCTTTGTTTCCTAGTGTGCAAGGAGAGGGATTAAGAACGCCTCTTAAAGGAGCTCCAGAGACGGGCGTTAGCCGCGGCTAAAAGCGCGGACCCCAGAGACGGGCATGGGACGCTAAGGCTGCTGCTGCTGCCACCAAGAAGCCTGTGTGCGAGCACAGGTCACTCTCCACACCTCCCCTCCCGGGAGCCTGTGCAGCCCGCCACTGCCAGGGTCCCGTGATCCAGGGACAACTTCCCCAGGAGAACGCACAGCTCACCTCAGGCTGTTGCAACGTCACGCAGGCCTCTGCCACCACAGGCTCGCCCCGCATTCCGTACCCCTCTCTTCCCCGACCTGAGGGAGCCAGAGAGCCACGAATCAGCTGCTCCTTTAACCCCATCATGTCTGAGCAAACAACAGACGCCCTCAGGCAACCTACATGCAGAATCGGGTCCAAATCCAAAGCTGAACCCTAGGAGCTGTGCGAACAAAGAGAGAGGGAAATTTCTCCCAGCAGCCTCAGGAGCAGTGGATTAAATCTCCATAATCAACTTGATGTACCCTGCATCTGTGGAATACCTGAATAGACAGGGAATCATCCCAAATTGAGGAGGTAGGCCTTGGGAGCAAGAATATTTTTTTTTCCCTTTTTCTTTTTTTGTCAGTGTGTATGTGTATGCTTCTGTGTGTGATTTTGTCTGTATAGCTTTGCTTTAACCATTTAACCAGACAGTCCTAGGGTTCTGACAGTTTTTTTTTTCTTTTTAAAAATTCTTTCTTAATAATTATTTTTTATTTTAATAACTTTGTTTTACTTTATTTTATTTTATCTCCTTCCTTCCTTCCTTCCTTCCTTTCTTTTCTCCCTTTTATTCTGAGCCGTGTGGATGAAAGGCTCTTGGTGCTCCAGCCAGGCATCAGGGCTGTGCCTCTGATGTGGGAGAGCCAAGTTCAGCACACTGGTGCACAAGAAACCTCTCAGCTCCATGTAATATTAAATGGCGAAAATCTCCCACAGACCTCCACCTGAACGCCAAGACCCAGCTTCACTCAACGACCAGCAAGCTACAGTGCTGGGCACCCTATGCCAAACAACTACCAAGACAGGAACACAACCCCACCCATTAGCAGAGACCCTGCCTAAAATCATAATAAGGCCACAGACACCCCAAAACACACCACCAGAAGTGGACCTACCCACCAGAAAGACAATATCCAGTCACATCCACCAGAACACAGGCACCAGTCCCCTACACCAGGAAGCCTACACAACCCACTGCAGCAACCTTAGCCACTGGGGACAGACACCAAAAAAATGGAAACTATGAACCTGCAGCCTACAAACCCCAAACACAGTAAGTTAAGCAAAATGAGAAGACAGAAAAACACAAAGCAGATGAAGGAGCAAGATAAAAACCCACCAGACCTAATAAATGAAGAGGAAATAGGCAGTCTACCTGACAAAGAATTCAGAATAATGATAATAAAGATGATCCACAATCTTGGAAATAGAATAGAGAAAATAAAAGAAACGTTTAACAAGGACCTAGACGAACTAAAGAGCAAACAAACAATGAGGAACAACACAATAAATGAAATTTAAAATTCTCTAGAAGGGATCAATAGCAGAATAACTGAGACAGAAGAACGGATAAGTGACCTGGAAGATAAAACAGTGGAAATAACTACTGCAGAGCAGAATAAAGAAAAAAGAATGAAAAGAATTGAAGACAGTCTCAGAGACCTCTGGGACAACATTAAACGCACGAACATTCGAATTATAGGGGTCACAGAAGTAGAAGAGAAAAAGAAAGCGACTGAGAAAGTATTTGTAGATATTATAGTTGAAAACTTCCCTAATATGGGAAAGGAAATAGTTAACGAAGTCCAGGAAGCACAGAGTCCTATATAGGATAAATCCAAGGAGAAACACATCAAGACACATATTAATCAAATTATCAAAAATTAAATACAAAGAAAAAATATTAAAAGCAGCAAGGGGAAAACAACACACAAGGGAATCCCCATAAGGTTAACAACAGCTGATCTTTCAGCAGAAACTCTGCAAGCCAGAAGGGAGGGGCAGGACATATTTAAAGTGATGAAAGGGGAAAACCTACAACCAAGATTACTCTACCCAGCAAGGATCTCATTCAGATTTGAGGGAGAAATTAAAAGCTTTACAGGGCTTCCCTGGTGGCGCAGTGGTTGAGAGTCCGCCTGCCGATGCAGGGGACATGGGTTTGTGCCCCAGTCTGGGAAGATCTCACATGCCGCAGAGCGGCTGGGCCCATGAGCCATGGCCGCTGAGCCTGCGCGTCCAGAGCCTGTACTCCGCAATGGGAGAGGCCACAACAGTGAGAGGCCAAAGAAAGGTTTACAAACAAGCAAAAGCTAAGAGAATTCAGTACCACCAAACCAGCTTTACAACAAATGCTAAAGGATCTTCTCTAGGCAGAAAACACAAGAGAAGGAAAAAACCTACAATAACAAACCCAAAACAATTAAGAAAATGGTAATAGGAACAGAACACACATATCAATAATTACCCTAAATGTAAGTTAATTAAATGCTCCAACCAAAAGACAGAGATTGGCTGAATGGATACAAAAACAAGACCCGTATATATGCTGTCTACAAGAGACCCACTTCAGATCTAGGGACACATACAGACTGGAAGTGTGGGGATGGAAAGAGATATTCCATGCAAATGGAAATCAAAAGAAAGCTGGAGTAGCAATTCTTATATTAGACAAAACAGACTTTAAAATACAGACTATTACAACAGACAAAGAAGGACATTACATAATGATCAAGGGATTGATCCAACAAGAAGATATAACAACTGTAAATATTTATGCACCCATCATAGGAGCACCTCAACACATAAGGCAAATACTAACAGCCATAAAAGGGGAAATCGACAGTAACACAGTCATAGTAGGGGACTTTAACATCCCACTTTCACCAATGGACAGATATCCAAAATGAAAATAAATAAGGAAACACAAGCTTTAAATCATGCATTAAACAATATGGACTTAATTGATATTTATAGGACATTCCATTCAAAAACAGCAGAATACACTTTCTTCTCAAGTGCTCTTGGAACAGTCTCCAGGGTAGATCATATCTTGGGTCACAAACCAAGCCTTGGTAAATTTAAGAAAACTGAAATTGTATCAAGTATATTTTCCAACCACAAAGCTATGAGACTACATATCAATTACAGGAAAAAATATGTAAAAAATACAAACACATGGAGGCTAAACAATACACTACTAAATAACCATGAGATCACTGAAGAAATCAAAGAAGAAATCAAAATAATAACTAGAAAGAAAGGACAATGAAAATATGACAATCCAACACCTATGCAATGCAGCAAAAGCAGTTCTAAGAGGGAAGTTTATAGCAATACAGTGCTACCCCAAGAAACAAGAAACACCTCAAATAAACAACCTAACCTTACACCTAAAGAAGTTAGAGAAAGAAGAACGAAAAAAACCCAAAGTTAGCAGAAGGAAAGAAATCATAAAGATCAGATCAGAAATAAATGAAAAAGAAATAAAGAAAACAATAGCAATGATCAATAAAACTACAGCTGGTTCTTTGAGTAGATAAAATTGATAAACCATTACCCAGACTCACCAAGAAAAAAAGGGAGAAGACTCAAATCAATAGAATTAGAAATGAAAAAGGAGAAGTAACAACAGACACTGCAGAAATACAAAAGATCGTGAGAGATTACTACAAGCAACTATATGCCAATAAAATGGACAACTTGGAAGAAATGGACAAATTCTTAGAAATGCACAACCTACCAAGGCTGAATCAGGAAGAAACAGAAAATATGAACAGACCAATCACAAGCACTGAAATTGAAACTGTGATTAAAAATCTTCCAACAAACAGAAGCCCAGGACCAGATGGCTTCACAGGCAAATTCTATCAATCATTTAGAGAAGAGGTAACACCTGTCCTTCTCAAACTCTTCCAAAATATTGCAGAGGGAGGAACACTCCCAAACTCATTCTACGAGGCCACCATCACCCTGATAACAAAACCACACAAGGATGTCACAAAGAAAGAAAACTACAGGCCAATATCACTGATGAACATAGATGCGAAAATCCTCACCAAAATACTAGCAAACAGAATCCAACAGCACATTAAAAGGATCATAAACCCCATGATCAAGTGGGGTTTATCCCAGGAATGCAAGGATTCTTCAATATATGCAAATCAATCAACATGACACACCATATTAAAAAACTGAAGGAGAAAAACCATATGATCATCTCAATAGATGCAGAAAGAGCTTTCAACAAAATTCAACACCCATTTAGGATAAAAACCCTGCAGAAAGTAGGCATAGAGGGAACTTTCCTCAACATAATAGAGGCCATATATGACAAACCCACAGCCAATATCGGCCTCAATGGTGAAAACTGAAAGCATTTCCACTAAGATCAGGAACAAGACAAGGTTGCCAACTCTCACCACTCTTATTCAATAGTTTTGGAAGTTTTAGCCACAGCAATCAGAGAAGAAAAGGAAAAAAAAGGAATCCAAATCGGAAAAGAAGAAGTAAAGCTGTCACTGTTTGCAGATGACATGATACTATACATAGAGAATCCTAAAGATGCTACCAGAAAACTACTAGAGCTAATCAATGAATTTGGTAAAGTAGCAGGATACAAAATTTATGCACAGAAATCTCTGGCATTTCTATACACTAATGATGAAAAATCTGAAAGTGAAATCAAGAAAACACTCCCATTTACCATTGCAACAAAAAGAATAAAATATCTAGGAATAAACCTACCTAAGGAGACAAAAGACCTGTATGCAGAAAATTATAAGACACTGATGAAAGAAATTAAAGATGATACAAATAGATGGAGAGATATACCATGTTCTTGCATTGGAAGAATCAACATTGTGAAAATGACTCTACTACCGAAAGCAATCTACAGATTCAATGCAATCCCTATCAAACTACCACTGGCATTTTTCACAGAACAAAAAATTTCACAAGTTGTATGGAAACACAAAAGACCCTGAATAGCTGAAGCAACCTTGAGAAGGTTAAACGGAGCTGGAGGAATCAGGCTCCCTGACTTCAGACTATACTACAAAGCCACAGTAATCAAGACAGTATGGTACTGGCACAAAAACAGAAATACAGATCAATGGAACAGGATAGAAAGCCCAGAGATAAACCCACACACATATGGTCACCTTATCTTTGATAAAGGAGGCAGAATGTACAGTGGAGAAAGGACAGCCTCTTCAATAACTGGTGCTGGGAAAACTGGATAGGTGCATGTAAAAATATGAGATTAGATCACTCCCTAACACCATACACAAAAATAAGCTCAAAATGGATTAAAGACCTAAATGTAAGGCCAGAAACTATCAAACTCTTAGAGGAAAACATAGGCAGAACACTCTATGACATAAATCACAGCAAGATCCTTTTTGACCCACCTCCTAGATAAATGGAAATAAAAACAAAAATAAACAAATGGGACCTAATGAAACGTCAAAGCTTTTGCACAGCAACGGAAACCATAAACAGGACCAAAAGACAACCCTCAGAATGGGAGAAAATATTTGCAAATGAAGCAACTGACAAAGGATTAATCTCCAAAACTTACAAGCAGCTCATGCAGCTCAATAACAAAAAAACAAACAACCCAATCCAAAAATGGGCAGAAGACCTAAACAGACGTTTCTCCAAAGAAGATATACAGACTGCCAACAAACACATGAAAGAATGCTCAATATCATTAATCATTAGAGAAATGCAAATCAAAACTACAATGAGGTATCACCTCACACCAGTCGGAATGGCCATCATCAAAAAATCTAGAAACAATAAATGCTGGAGAGGGTGTGGAGAAAAGCGAACACTCTTGCACTGCTGGTGGAAATGTGAACTGGTACAGCCACTTTGGAGAACAGTATGGAGGTTCCTTAAAAAACTACAAATAGAACTACCATATGACCCAGCAATCCCACTACTGGGCATATACCCTGAGAAAACCATAATTCAAAAAGAGTCATGTACCAAAATGTTCATTGCAGCTCTCTTTACAATAGCCTGGAGATGGAAACAACCTAACTGTCCATCATAGGATGAATGGATAAAGAAGAGTGGCACATATATAGAATGGAATATTACTCAGTCATTAAAAGAAACAAAATTGAGCTATTTGTAATGAGGTGGATAGACCTAGAGTCTGTCATACAGAGTGAAGTCAGAAAGAGAAAGACAAATACCGTATGCTAACACATATATATGGAATTTAAGGGGGAAAAAAGTGTCATGAAGAACCTAGGGGTAAGACAGGAATAAAGACACAGACCTACTAGAGAATGGACTTGAGGATATGGGGAGGGGGAAGGGTAAGCTGTGACAAAGCAAGAGAGTGGCATGGACATATATACACTACCAAACGTAAAACAGATAGCTAGTGGGAAGCAGCCGCATAGAACAGGGAGATCAGCTCGGTGCTCTGTGACCACCTAGAGGTGTGGGATAGGGAGGGTGGGAGGGAGGGAGACGCAAGAGGGAAGAGATATGGGAACATATGTATATGTATAACTGATTCACTTTGTTATAAAGCAGAAACTAACACACTATTGTAAAGCAATTATACTCCAATAAAGATGTAAAAATATATATATATATATTTAAGTAAAAGACTTTAATGCACTATTACCTTTAACAAAAAATGGGAATCAACACACCCATTAGAATAGCTTTTAGTTAAAAGAAAACAAACAGAAAATAACAAGTATTATACAAATATGTGAAAAATTGGAACCCATGTGTACTGTTTTTTTTAACTTGAAACATATGCTTTATTACTACTCTAGATTTAGCATCATCTTTTTAGAAATGATAACTTGTTTTACTATGATTTTTTTATATTTCCATTTAATATTTGGAAACACAGAAGTATTACATGAAACATTGCCAAATATTACACAAAACATTTGGATCACTCATTATATGTGTATTTATCTGTGTGTATGTGCTTCCCACCCTTTCACTTTTCAAAGGTTTTGGCTTTTTTTTTTTATTTTAAATTTTATATTGGAGTACAGTTGATTAATAATGTTGTGTTAGTTTCAGGTGTACAGCAAAGTGATTCAGTTATACATATACATGTATTTATTCTTTTTCAAATTCTTTTCCCACTTAGGTTATTACAGAATATTGAGCATAGTTCCCTGTGCTACACAGTAGGTCTTGTTGGTTGTCTATTTTAAATATAACAGTGGGAACATGTCAATCCCAAACTCCCATTCTATCCCCGGCCCCCAGACTTTCCCCTGTAACCATAAGTTCATTCTCCAAGTCTGTGAGTCTGTTTCTGTTTTGTAAATAAGTTCATTTGTTTGTTTTTTTTTTTAGATTCTGCATATAAGCAGTATCATATGATATTTGTCTTTCTCTGTCTGACTTACTTCACTTAGTATGGTAATCTCCAGGTCCATCCATGGAACCCTTGTGTACTGTTGACAGAATGTAAAATGGTACAGTTGCTGTGAGATACAGTATGGTGGTTCCTTAAAAATCTAAAAATAGAATTGCCATATGATCAGCGATTCTAGTTGGGTATATACCTCAAAGAAATGAAAGTAAATAAGTTCATTTGTTTACACATTACTATATATAAAATAGGTAACTAATAAGGACCTACTGTACACCACAGGGAACTCTGCTCAATACTCTGTAGTGGTCTATGTGGGAACAGAACCTAAAAAGAGTGGATATATGTATATGTATAACTGATTCACTTTGCTGTACATCTGAAACTAACACAACATTGTAAATCAACGATACTCCAATAAAAATTAAAAAAATAAAAAGAAATGAAAGTAGATCCTTGAAGAGACAGCTGTATGCTCATGTTCTCAGCAGGATTATTCACAATAGCCAAAAAAGTAGAAGCAACCTAAGTGTCCACTGATTGATGAGTGAATAAATAAAATGTGCTATATACCTAGAACAGAATGTTATTCAACTTTAAAAAAGAAGGCCATTTTGACACATGATACAACATGGACAAACCTTGAAGACATTATGCTAAGTGAAATAAGCTAGCCAGAAAAGGACAAATACTGCGTGATTTGACTTACATGAAGTACCTGCAGTAGTCAAGTTCATAGAGACAGAAAGTAGAATGGTAGCTTCCAGGGCCTGGCAGGGAGGAGGTAATGAGGAGCTATTCTTTAACGGGTACAGTGTTTCAGCGTTACAAGATGAAAAATGTTCTGGAGATGGAGGATAGTACTGGTTACACAACAACGTGAAAATAATGCCACAGAAAGGTACACTTGAAAATGGTAAATTTTGTTATGTATATTTTACAACAATTTAAAAAAAGCAAAAAAGAATCAAATTAAGTGTTCCATAAATTAATAAAAATAACTATGAACATTCAAATAATGAAATATTTACGTATTTTCTATATATTCCCCCAAAATGTCCTCACTACTGTAATTATAAATATACATTTGGTAAGTAAAATAAATGAGACCCGAAATTCTTTTAAAAGGTAAGATAAGTGGAGTAGGCTTCCTTTGTAGACCTCTTCTGATGGTGAAGCAGATGTTTCCTAAGGCATGACTGGCTCAAGGGAACTGCAATTTCAATGAAGCAAACTGAAAATGATTCTCTGGATAGGTTCTATGGGGGGGTGGGCGGAAACTGCCTCTTTGTAGACGAGCAAAGATCTGAAACATGACCGTTAGGGCATATGTTTCATTTTCTCCCCCAGGGCAGCTAACAAATTTGTAGAAGAAGCTGTTCTAACCTCATGTATGTAATTCTGCCCCTGAGACTGAATCTGCATATGAAAAATCAGTCGCAATAATGAAACACATCAAGCTGCTGAGACTACAATGCCTGTAAGGAAAACGGTGAAGGTTTTATAACTTTTCAGAATTCCCTAGAGAGAAAAAGAAAATTTAAAAAAAACTTCCCTTTATTATCTGGTCACTATTCACAACCTTATTTGCTAATAGAGTGGGTGGTCCATTATAATCAGATCTCATTTTCTGTTTTATGACTTTATATAGAACCTACTTTGAATTCATATTATGCTGGGTGAAGAACTACATCATGTTTGTCTCTTTTGGATTCTTCTGTTTTAATGTTTGCTTATGTTTCATAAAACATGGGGTTTTATTATTCCATTCTTCACACCCAATTTGTAAAATTTTTAAACATCAGCTTCTGAAAACGTAGACATTATATCTATTGAATGGACTGATGAAACATTATAGAAGTGTTCTAAAAGAGCCAAAGACACATCCTAACAACTAATACAATTGTTTTCATTTAAAAGTCCTAACACTGGAGAGTTTGAAAGTATTCCATAGCTAAAAACAAACAAACAAAAAAATTGTGAAACTCCAATTATTAGTGGTTCTCTCCCATCAGGCCCAGTTTAAATTTAAGGCATTTCAGCCATCAGTGGCAACGACTATTACCTTTGAAACATTACTATAGATGCTGCAGTTGATTTAACATCAAGAAGTCTAACCGTCCTACATTTGTTCATTTAGGCATTCATTCTGTATATATTAGTTGTTATAAAAGCATTAAAAGATATACTTTATCATTTTCAAGAACAGAATGGAAAGCAATGCTCATTTTGCATGACAGCAAATCATAAGAGATCACATGCAAAGAGAGAAATACAAAAAGTAACATACATTGCTCAACTCAGTTTCTGAAAAGCCCATTTCCTTGAGAGGATGCCAAGTTACAGCTGTCTCTACCAGCAGAAGGGGACATTTTGTGCCATTTAATATTTTCAAGAATTCATTACACTTTTTTTCCACCAGGAGACCAAAATTCAGTAAAGATAAACCTCACAGTTGCCAAAACACAGAGAATATTAAAGCCAACAGACCCAATAAACTCACAGGAAAGACCATCATTGTGCCATAATGGTACAACAAAAGCTGTTACAGATGTAAATTAATACACACACAAACACTTTAACTTGTAGCCTTAAGCCAGCTGTGGCCAGCATCTATGATGTAGTGTATTCTAATATGATTCAAAGTCTACCAACATGGGTAGATCATCCCCCTTACTGAGGACTCAGAGTAGGGAATGGAGAAGATGATTCCTAGATCTTACCAATTTGTGTGTCTTCTAAATTTCCCATGTTCATCTTGGGTAAACAGTCCTATAGAATCCCCTACCACTTAAAGTTCATGGATGCAAGGAAGGCATTACTGAAGTCGAATTCAGCAAATCTATATTAAATTAATAATATTTAATAGGAATGAAATAACTGGTATGGGAACTGTGGCTTGGTTTCCTTTTGAACCTGATATATTTTTTCTATTATCATTCTGAATATATTACACAATGGAAGCTGTTAAAATTGCATCTGCTCCTACAACAAAAAAAACCCTTCTCTGTGCAGTAGATACATTAACAGACTTCAGGTGTCAGTTTCTAGATGGGGCTTTGGAAAAGATAAACCACTAAATAGATTCCTAGGAGTCCCTAAAAGACAAAAGCATCTTCATCATACATTTTAACACTTGATTCAAACATAAAGCCGTTCATTATTACTCACTAGATAATGCTTTAGTTATGACTAACCAAGCTGTAACACTTATTTGATGGGTAGTTATAGTTTCACATCTATTTTTAATGATTTGTATGTGGTTAACAGTGCCAACAAAAATAAAGCTCAATATAACCAAGTCCCTATTTTTGAGGAGATCAAAATAAATGGACAGTGCCTTTAAAAACTAATTAAATACTTTTAAAATTATAAAGAATGGTATTCATATTCAGAGATCACAATTGGAGCCTTATGCTTAGAGACGATTAAAAGAGAATAACTGCATATCGATTTTTTAGAAACTACTCTCATGTGAACAGAAACTGTCACATTGAAATCATACACTGAGAAATATAAATATACCCAATGATTCTACCAACTATATACACAAACAAAATATATAATATCCTTATTAATTTTTAGACATCATGCAGATTCTGCATTAATCAAAATTTATAAAGCAGTTTTACATACATTATCTTATTTTGTTTGTATACCAATCCTATGAAGAATATTAATATTCACATAAAACAAATGTAAACATCATAAGTGTCATTAACTTTTTGACCTAGATGTACTATAGAGATTTCCTAAGTGTCTAATAGATGTGAAATGTAAGGATAAGAGAAATTGAATGATTTGCCAAAGATCCATCTGCTAGTTAATACCAGAGATAGGTTTGACACAACGTGATGTCCTTTTCACTATACCAAGTTACTTTAACTGGAAAATAGTGTTTACTCCATCAATTCTATAACGTACTACCAAGAAGTATTTCATCCAACTTTAAGAAATATCCACTTCTGCTCCATGCTAATGTTCCACCCCACACACACCCCTCTCAACTTTATCCATGTTAACTATACCTATTTAGCAGTTAATTCCCAGACAAGATCTCTTATTAGGTGCCCTCTCCCATATAACAGATCCAAGTTTCCAACTCCTTCCTGGATATTTTTATGTGAATTTCTTTTTGACATATCAAGGCCAAGAAGATCAAAACTAGGTTGATTACCTAAAAGTACTCTTTACCTGGGTGTTTTGCTATCTTACTTAAGGTCATGTTCTATCTACAAGAAGAGGTAAAAATTCTCAGAATCATCTGCAGTATATGCCTCTAATTGACATCCAAAGTTTATGCACTCATCCTCACATTTCCCCATTCTTTTCCCACTCTATGTTTATTTCTGCTTCCACAAGCCTACCCCTCATCCTCCTTTGAATGAATCATTATATTAACTTGCTTATTGATTTCTCTACTTCTAGTCTTTTTCCTTTTCAAGTCATCAATCAATGGGCTGCAGAATTAATATAAAACACAACTAAATAATTCATGAACATACTCTGTTACATACAGAAGTAAAAACTTTGGCTAATTATAGTAAAATATTTTATTGAGTATATCAAAAGTGTGGAAACCAGAATCACAGGTGCCCCCAGTGGTTTGTACCCCCTGGGTTCTCTGTCTTATACAGTTTCCTCCCATAGTGAATAAGGCTGATCTTTGTAAGCAATCAGATATTGTGGAAATGATAGTGTATGACTTTTGTGACTAGGTCATAAAAAATATTCTGGCTTCTGCCTTGCTTTCTCTTGGATCACTAGTTTTGGAGGAAGGCAGCTGCCATGTTTTGAGGATATTCTAGCAGCCCTATACAGAGGTCCATGTGGTAAGAAACTGAGGTCTCCAGCCAACAGCCAGCTCTAACACGCTGGGCATGCAAGTGAGCCACCTGAGAAGTGGATTCTCTTGCACCAGTCAAGCCTTCAGATGGCTGTAGCTCTACAAACATCTTGACTTCAATCTTAAGGAGATCCTGTTCCAGAAGCATCCAGTTAACCCATTCCCCGAATTTTTGACCTGACAGAAACTGTGAAATAATAAATGTTTATTGTTTTAAGCCACTAGGTGAGGTGGTTTAGTATTTTTTTTAGACAGCAATGGATAATTCATACAATGAGAGTTTTAATTTCCTGGGGAACATTATGTAGCAATAAGATATCCTGGATAGAGAATCAAAACATGGGTGCTAGGTAAGAGACAGTAGAAGCAGATGCTGTATAAAGCACTCTACAGTAAGATAAAGAAAAAGAAGGTCATTCTGCAACCTGCATTCCCATGTAAAAATCCACTTTAACAGCCTTTTCCCAGAGTCCATTTTATTCCATACATGGTTAATGTGTATGCTACAAGTGAAATAGATATTGTCAAAACCTTGGTTGATCCTAAATAAGAAAGACCTGCCAAGTCACATGTTACTCTTACTTGTGTATTTATTGAACATCTGTTTGAGATACTAACAAATAAACAACAAAATGATTTGGCTCTACGATGAAAACAAGACAATTCCTCTTCTCTGTTTGGAAATCCAGTTGCTAAAGCATTCTATCTCTAAAAATTTACAGCGAAAATAATATTTGAATATCTTAAGTAGCTGTAAATTAAAATAAACATGTGCAAATTATCCTAACATACAGACCAGGGTTTCCCAAGTTCTACTCTACACATTCTTTGTTGCAGGTGGCTTGCCCCCGTACTGTAGGATGCTTAGCATACCTCTCGGCCTCAATTCACCAGATGCCAGTAGGACCATTCTCTCTACTGCTCCAAGTCATGATAATAAAAAATGTTTGCAGACATCATCGACAAGCGTTCCTGGGAGGGCAAAATCACCCTTGGCTAAGGACCACAGTTAGAGATTCCAGGATGTAATGTAATTTATAAGCATTTACTGGAGAAAAAAATTTTTTTTCCAGCAAGTAGGAATGTTCCCATCTGTTCTGTAGCACTTCATACTTTAGGAGAAGATTTAAAGAAAATCCAGAACCTTCAGTTTGGATTTTCTTATTAAAAAGTCTGAGGCCATCTGCCATAGTTATAATCATCTGCCAGATTGTCACAACAAATGATCAGCCCAATGTTAGGAATCAACATGAAAAAATATTTTTAGAGATGGGTGTTTGATGTCTTTATTGCAGAAGATAAAGAAAGCTCTTAATTAAACACACACACATATACACACAGGTACGCTGGAAAAAAGCAGTCATTCCTTTTCTGTACTTCTAGTAGTTTCCCAAATGAACTGTAAATATTATTTAGGAAAGAAGAAAAGTAATGACCTTTAAGCAACAGGGATAAGAGAAATCACTATCCAGGTCTGTTTTGTTGAAACTTTCAAACTTGACTGAGCAATATTCATCACCTAAATTAACCAAAGGTCTTAAATAAATTTGAGGCCAGAAACTGCTTTAATAATGGCCTTAAAAAGGCCTTAAGGGCTTCCCTGGTGGCGCAGTGGTTGAGAGTCCACCTGCCGATGCAGGGGACGCGGGTTTGTGCCCCGGCCCCGGGGGATCCCACATGCCGCGGAGTGGCTGGGCCTGTGAGCCATGGCCACTAAGCCTGCGCGTCCGGAGCCTGTGCTCCGCAACGGGAGAGGCCACAACAGTGAGAGGCCCGCATACTGCAAAAAAAAAAAAGAAAAGAAAAAGAAAAGGAGAGGGAATGATTTCTGCAGTAAGAGGGACTTCTTTGAAATATTACAAGGTATTTGAGATACTTTTCCATAATGAATGATTAAATTATATAAGTTTTTCCACTTTAATGACTGGGGAACATCTATTTCATTGAAATCTTGATTATGAAAATTTTTAAAAAATAAGCTACTTTTGTTTTAGTTATGGTTCCTGCATAATCAAACTGTAACATAATGATTTGAGTGTTCATAATTTATTTCCTCGTAAAGGAAACATTAGTAGAGGGATGGGAAAATGAGACACAGAATGGGGGGGGGTAGCTAATAAAGGACACATGGTTAAACTAGCTGTCACACAAAGCAACTGAAGCTTAAACTCACTAGGGAAACTCAGAGAGCCAACACAGAATTACCGGTTCACTGTCATCTGCTGAGGGGCAGCTGCAGTATTTGTACACCAGCCCTCACTGACTGTTGTTTGAGGGCTACTGCAAGAACAGTAAGCATGTTTGACCTCCTCCACAGGCAGAGAAAGCAGACTTCAGTGGCCAGAGGCGGCCCTCAGACAAATAAATACAGAACTGGGCAGTTAGAAGTAAAACAGCTAGTGAGTTAGAGAAGACAGACAGGTGGGGAACTAGCTGCATCTGCTGATTTGTCATGGCTATTATACAATAAATACCATAGTCAAGCAATGTCAAGGCAATATTGCCTTCTTAATTAGATATACCTGTATATTTGCAAAGAGGAAATGTCTATCTTTCCATATTGAAGATGCAATAAAAATATCCCTTTAGGAGAATCCAAATGAACTAAAACATGCAAAAAACAATTCCCCCTTCGGTTTATCAGTTAATTAATATAGGCCGTAACTACCCATTTGTTATCTGTTCTTTTTTTTATAAAGTATATAATTTTTTTAAAGATAAAGAAGTTTTAAAAATCCCTGTTGACTGAAAATTACAGCATTAACAAATTTAAATTGCACAGAAAGTTACAAAATAAAAGTCAATACCTCCTCCTCTGAAACCAAGCTCTCTCCCTAATCTTGCTAAAGAAAGCTTTTGTTAATATTTGCTTGTGATTCCTTCCAGAAACCCATATATATGTATTTATTCTATTCTGACTGGGGTTCTTTAGTGCTTCCTGAATCTTAGGAGATACGTCTTTCATCAATTCTGGAAAATTCCCAACCAATATTTCTTCAAATACTGCCATATGAAATTCCAATTAGATATAGGTTAGATCAACTCTTTTTTCCTTCCAATGTACCTTAACCTCTTCCATAATTTCCAACTCTTTTTGCTCCATTAAATTTAATTTCTTCGCCTTCTTCCAGTTAACTAATTCTTTATTCATCCATACCTAATCTGCTCTTAATTAATCCACTGAATTCTTAATTTCAATTATTACTATTTTTGTTTGTTTGTTTCTAGGTTTACCTCCTTCCCTTTCAAATATCCCTTTTCTTCTTGGATAGTAACTGTTTCTGTTTTCAGAAGTTTTCACTCCATATCGCATTTTTCAATCATTCTAAACATACTTTTATAGATCGGGGCCAATAATTTCACGTAGTGAATAATAACGTCTGTAGTGTCTCTTGAGCCTTAGTCAATTTTTATGTGTATATTGCAAACAGAATATTGTGAGCAAATATTCAGACTATAGGAATACTGTAAATTCTGGGTTTGTGGTGACTTTTGCCAAGTACTTCAAGGAACTCAAAAGAGACCGCTATAAATTAACTTCTCACATTATTTAGGTAGTACAATTTTGAATTTTAAATATATGAAATAGAGACCTATGATTATACCCCTCTTTTTGCAAGGGTTTATAGCTCTTCGCATGTCTGAACTTTATGTGGGAAGTCTCAATTCCAATTGCCTACCCCTTCTATTTCCATTGCCTTTTCTCCTGTCCTCAGCTTCTTACAAAAATCCAAGTTCCCTGATTATTAAGTTTGTATACTACCCTTCACTGTAGGGTTCACGACTCTGGATGGCAGTATCATTTTATTTCTGGCCCTTCAAATTTCCTTTTCATTCTTGTGAGCTCACCCCTACTTTCAATGTTAGACTACATTTTATTGAGCATTTACATTTTGCATAAGGAGGTCTTTCATGATATGCAGTATTTCACAGTGTGTGAAATATTATCTCTGATTCCATCTACTCATTCCCACTTTCACCTGCTCTTTTTCTTCACTGTTTTAATCCTGTCCCTCAAATATCTCCTATTCCTTTGGCACATTATGTGCCCCTAATTGCTTTTATTTCTTCCATATTCATGATTATTAAAATAATGTTCTAATAAGTACTTTAAATTCACTCACCTAGTTTCTATATTTTATATCATATCCCAAACATTTAATATATCCTACCCTCAACTGAACTTCACATACAGTTGCTATCAGTTTTCCAAGCCTTAATGAAGAAAGTAATTCGCTCTACAAAACAAAACAAAGAAGAAACAGCAAGCACAAAAAACCTCTCTCAAAATTCAAATGGGTTAATTTGTAATCTTTAATTAATTCAACTTTCACTAAACCTTGGAGACGTTTTTTCTGCTTTCCCCTCAATGTCATTCCAATTTCAATCTGAAGTAATTTCCTTTAAAGAGGTTTATCCATGATGGAGTATCTCTGCATATTAATTCATTTATTTCTCTCTTCTCAAAAAATAACTTGTTTTACTTATTATTTCCTTTTATTTTGAATGTTCAATTGTTCCTTCCCCAACAGATCCTTCATCACATTGTAGAATGTTTTGTTTATTATTTATATTCACGCTTCTCCCACCTCTACACTGTGACAGACACTGGACCAACCATACAAAAGCCATCATTAACCCTACTCTTTCTTACCCTCCACTATAATAGAGACAAGCAAACCAAATTACTCCACTGTGTATTCTCCCTTGCAGACATGAATAGCCATGCTACAGGGCTGTGGCCAAATATAGCTAGAAAATCCTGAAGGAAAGATTCCCTCATTAAAAAGAAAGGCAGGGGACTTCCCTGGTGGTGCAGTGGTTAAGAATCCGCCTGCGAATGCAGGGGACACGGATTCGATCCCTGGTCTGGGAGGATCCCACATGCCGCGGAGCAACTGGGCCCGTGTGCCACAACTACTGAGCCTGCGCTCTAAAGCCCACAAGCCACAACTACTGATCCTGCACACCCTTGAGCCCGTGTGCTGCAACTCCTGAGCCCACGCGCCACCACTACTGAAGCCTGCACGCTCTAGGGCCTGCGTGCTGCAACTACTGAGCCCGCGTGCTGCAACTACTGAAGCCCACGTAGAGCCTGTGCTCTGCAACAAGAGAAGCCACCGCAATGAGAAGCCCGCACACCGCAAAGAACAGTAGTCCCCACTCACAGCAACTAGAGAAAGCCCACGCACGGCAACAAAGACCCAACGCAGCCAAAAGAAAAGAAAGGCGAAACCTTGCAAGGAGAAGTAAGTTTTCTTTCTTTGTCCCTCCCACTTTCTGCCTGGAACGTGGTTGTTCAGTCTAGAGGTGCAGCAGCTAGCTGTCTTGCAATTGCAGTGACCTTACAAAAAAATGCTAAGAACGGTAAAGTAAAAAAGCAAAAGGCACCTGAAACCTTAATATATTTTTTCAGCCACAGAACCCTCTGGATGCTAGAGAATACTCATTAAAAAACAAACAAACAAAAACTACTGTAGTCTGACTTTTGTTACTTGCAAACCAATATGATATGAAATACCTTTCTTTGGTATCTCCCTCCCTCCACACCCAGCTGACAAAAATTAAAACATTAAACAAACTAATCTTTATCTTGCTAATCTTTATTTTGTCACCAACCATCCACACAATGCAATGGCTACAAACTGGTGGCCCTCAGGGCATGTTAGTGCCAAGAGTTACCTGCTTGGCTCTAAACAGTTTATATAAATTTTAAATTAATCACCAACACTTAAGCATTAGAAAATGTTAAATTTTAAATTTCTGGGTTCATCAAAACATAAAAAGAGTAGGGAACACTGGACTGACCCATGCTTCCTGAGAGCAACACAGTTGAAGTTGTATAACGGCTGCTTTTGAAACTGAAGCAAACAATACAATGGAGAAAAGACAGTCTTTTCAACAAATGTTGCTGGGATATTCACATAAAAAAAAAAGAATCTAGACACAGACCTTACACCCTTCCCTAAAATGAACTCAAAATGGATCACAGATATAAATGCAAAACACAAAACTATAAAACTCCTAGAACATAACATAGGAGAAAATGTAGATGACCTTGGGTGTAGTGATAATTTTTTAGATACAACATCAAAGGCACAATCCATGAATGAAATAATTGATAAGCTGAACTGCATTAAAATAAAAAATGTCTGCTCTGTGAAAGACAATGTGAAGAAAATAATACAAGTCACAGACAGGGAGCAAATATTTTCAAAAGACACTGTTGATAAAGAACTATTATCCAAAATACACAAATACCTCTTAAAGTTCAACATTAAGAATTAAAAACCTGATTAATAAATGAGCCAAAGACCTCACCAAAGACACAGATGGCAAATAAGCATATGAAAAGATGCTCCACATCACAAGTCCTTAGGAAATTACAAATTGAAATAACAACCGAATACCGCTACACACCTATTTGAATGGCTAAAATCCAAAACACCGACAATGACAATGCTAATTTCTAGTGAGAATGTGGAAGGAGAGTAACTCTTACTCATTGTTGATGGGAATGAAAAACGATTCATTTACTTTGAATGACAGTTTGCCTGTTTCTTAAAAAACTAAACAAACTCTTAGCATATAATCCAGTAATCAACTCCTTAGTATTTTTACCCAAAGGGGTTGAAAACTTAGGTTCACACAAAAACCCACAGACGGATGTTTATGGCATCTTTATTCATAATTGCCAAAATCTGGACACAACAAAAATGTCCTTCATAAATAAAATGTGGTACATCCAGACAATGGAATATTACTCACTGTTAAAAAGAAATGAGCTATTAAGCCATGAAAAGACGCGGAGAAGATTTAAATTCACATTACTTAACGAAAGAAGCCAATGTGAAAAGGGTACATACTGTATGATTGCAACCATATGACATTCTAGAAAAGGCAAAATTATGGAGACAGTAAAAAGATCGGTGGTTGCCACAGGTTAGGACAGGAGGAACACAAGATATTTAGGGCAGTGAAAATACTCTGTGTGATACTATAAAGATAGATGCATATCATTACACATTTATCAAAACACAGAATTTACAAAAAGAATGAATCCTAACGTAGCCCTAAATGAACTATATGGACTTTGGGTGATTATGACGTGTCAATGTAGGTTCATCAATGGTAACGAATGTACCACTCCTGGTGGGCAATGTTGATAGTGGGGGTGACTGTGCGTTTGTGAGGGTGACGGGGTATGTGGGAACTCCTCGCACTTTCCACTCAATTTTGCTATGAACCTGAACATGCTCAAAAAAACAGTCTGAAAACAATTGAAGTGAGCGCTATCCTCCAGGTCATTACCATCCTTACCTAGTCAGCTCTGTCCACTTGCATCACATGCCTGCCCTCCATGGGCATTTACCACTTGCAGTCTGGATTCTGTCTTCACTGATCAACTAATCTCAATAGCCTTTTCTTAGTCCTTAATCTCTTCAGTTTCTTTGGGAACACTGTCACTTCTGAGCACCCCTTCTTCTGTTGTGTACGTTCTCCTCCTCAGTCTCCCCTAATGCTGTATTCTCTTCCTTGGTTTCTGTTCCTGCTCTTGCTCCAAAGATGTTGCCCTAGGATCTTTCATCTTCTTTTCTGTCTCTATACATTCTCAGTCTGCTGTACTAGAGAATCATTCAGAGTGGAACAGTGTTTCCACACTCGTAACTTCCATTCTCACTACTCATGAGCACTCTGAAGCACCAGTTCCAGACTGCCAGTGCCTTTTGGAATATCCAGTTGAACATCCTGCAGTCACTGCAAAGTCCATACATCCAAAACCAAGTTCATTATCTTCCCTACAGAGTAGGTTTCTTTCTCTGTTTCCCCTCTTTTTTAATGACACCACCATCCTACAAGTTTTTATTTGACCTATGAACAATCTTTTGCATCTAATCCTTCCCAATGATTTCTATAAGCCCACTGTATTTGTCATCAATATCTCTTGCCTGTATTACTGCAGTCATGATGCAGCCACCTTTAGTATTCTACTGTTCTTTCTTGATGATTCTGCCATGTTAATCTTAAAACAGAAATTTGATAGTTACTCTCCTACTGAAATACCTCAACTGTTTTTCAACTGCTTAATTTTATCTGGCATGTGTCATTCTGTAGTCTGGCCCAAATCTACTTACTAGATTTCTATTTCTAAGGTATTCAATATTCCCTGTACATTCCCCCGATTTTTTTTTACTGAGAGCCTCTTGGTATTATTCACTGCTGGGAAAATGTCTTCCCTTCAGCTTCTACACCAGCCATGTATGCCCACACATACTATTCAAGGCCTAGCGTGTCTTTTTAAACTTTTAACAATTATTCGAGTGCAGACAATGGGACATGCTCTTTCTTAGACATTGATAAAGAAGACAGTGTGGAGACTAGAGTGTGTCACAGAGCTGTGGGTAAATTCACAGGCTCTGGAGTCAAGCTGCCTTTATTCACACCTTAATTCTATCACTCACTTGGAGTTTTTAAGCCTTTTGTGACTGGGTTTCATTACCTGTAAAATTCAGATAATAATATAATGAACCACTGTTGCTCTGAAGACTAAATGAGTTAATACTTAGCACTGAGTAGTAACAGACTAAGTACCGAAAATAATAAGTTGTCAATAAATGTTAGCTGTTGTTATTGCTATAGTCTAGTGAGGTAAATCATACAAGAAGCAAGAAGTTATATAGCAATAAGTGCAATGAAAAACATTAAATTGAGTGATTTACCAAATATCAATAGTAATTGAGGTGGGGAGTAATTGGGTGAGGAGACAGATTGGATGGTCAGGGAAAGGCTCTTTGAACAGGTGACAGTGGAGCACTGACCTGAATTACCAAATGCACCCAATTCCCCATAGATCCAAAGGCAGGCTTTCTAGGCCGAGGGAATAACAAAGTGCAAAGGCCTGAAGTGATGTGTTTGAACAACATAAAGGCCAGTGTGCCCGGAACTTCGTTGAGCAACATAGAAAGAGATAAGAGATTACATCAGAAAGATGGATGATTAACCAATCGTGTAGGGCACTGCAGTCCACTGTAAATGGTTATGCTTTTAGTCTACAGGAAAAGGGAAGCCCTTGGAGTATTTTAAGCAAGAGCATGCATGATCACTGGGACTGCTATACGGAGGGCAAAAATGGAAGAGGGAAGACCAGTTAGGAGGCCACTGTAGTCCACCAGAAAAGAGAGGATGATACCTCCAAATCCTCTTTTCCGAGTAGATAAATCTTTGTCTTTTAAGAACCAACCCCAAAAATACCTTTGTTTTAAAAACTCTCCTGATCTTGCTTTAAACTGCCATTTATCTGTACTTCCCTTACGGCACTTGGTGTAAAATTACTCATTTGAGTGCACTTCTTCCTAAGTATCCTCTAAGCTCCTTATGAGCAGGATTTAAGTGATATGAACTTCTGGGTGTCCAATTTTGCGTCATAAATATTTGCTGGAGAAAGTAAATTTGTATATGTAATTTTGCATCTCTAGAATCAATACTAAAATACTATAAAATATTAATAACAAAATCTTTGTTCTGCATTGATATTTTTCTTCCAATAATTATTTGAAAATTAAATCTTTGGAGATACAATGAGAGGAGGCAAGGAGATACAAAAAGTGTACTGAAATAGAGATTATAAGGAAGTAAAGATACTTTTGGAAGTCTAAAAGGGGAAAATTAAATATTTATTGACTTCCTAATCAGAGTCAAAATAAAAGCAGACTGACTCAGCTAAAACTGCTTAGTGTTTTATAATGAGGGCAACCAAACTGTTGGGGGTTGAAAATCAAATTAAACAGCTCAAATACTGCTATACTGTACAAAAAATAAAAATAAAACAAGAAAGGACTGGTGCTTACTGTGGTATATGATAACCAATATTGTTGAGACAATACAATAATTACACACTGTAAGGGAAGTGAGTTGTAACATATCTTAAGAGTGGCAACATTTACACAGAAGGAACAGTAAGAGCAATTGTATAAAGATTTGAAGGAGCTTCAGAAAAGAACAGTTCCTTAGTTTGCAATAGAATGGCTTCATACTCAGCCCTTCAAATTGTTATATGTTGGTGCATTTCCTGTTTTAGCACAACAACAACAAAAAATTAAAGTTATAAAGTAAGACCTTCCTAATGAGGGATAAAAGGAGCATTTCTGCATGAGGAAATTAAAAATTACATTGTTTCCACTTAAAATTCTCCTAATATTGTAAAAACTTTGAAGAATATTAGGCTGACAAATACTGATAAAAATATGATAATTTAATGTCTAGAAAAGCTTTTACCAAATGATTTTTAAGATTTTTAGATTCAGTTACACATATATATGTATATACATATAAATGCCAAAAATATATATTATTACAAACTTATAAAAATAAAATACATATAAAGACTGGTAGACAATAGTCATTCTGACAAGTCAGTAAGACAA
Source organism: Lagenorhynchus albirostris (assembly GCF_949774975.1). NCBI lineage: Eukaryota > Metazoa > Chordata > Mammalia > Artiodactyla > Delphinidae > Lagenorhynchus > Lagenorhynchus albirostris. The sequence continues at coordinate 64,593,028 of NC_083102.1, forward strand.
TAAGTACTTTTTTTAATTTCTGTAATTTTTTATTCAAGAAATAAAATTTTAAATAAACATTTTTCCACTGGGTTGAGTACTCACAAATCTCACTGCTGTCACCATTTCTTTAAAGCACAAAACCCATTCTACATATCCCCTTGTATTCTACTGTAACATGCAATCCTGCTTCTAATACTGTGAAGAATGAAAAATAGTGAGGAAGGTTGAAAATCAAGCCATGTATAATTTTCTTACCTACTATAAATTTACAAAATCAAAATAAAACTATATTTGAACGTTTTATTTCTGCAGACAACTTTAATAATACGTATTTAATTAACCTGGTAGGACACAGACCAGTCAATACTAATAAACATAGTATAAATAAATATATAGTAATATAGAAGAAAAACAAATTATAAATATAATAAATAATATATAAACAAATATAGTTTGAGATTACAGCCTAAAACCCTGAAGTCTGCATGACTCAGCAGCTTGTTCTGATTATCACTGAGAGTCCTCCATCCATTTCACCTGGCAACTGGTATTTGTTATCTCTTATTATAGAGAGCCATGGCAATTTTGTTGGACTGCTCTCCTACCAATAAATACATTATTCTCCCCTCCCCATTATCTCCTTTTCTTACAAAATTGTAGAGGATAGGCAGTTAGATCAGATATGTTTACCTTCTATTAAGGATTGGGGAAAAATTGTAGTTTCCCGAAGCTAAGTTGATTGTGACAGTTGAGGAGTTTTTGTAAAGTATGTTTCATGGTGAATCTTTATCAGCTCACAGGAACAAAAGTTTCATAAAGAAAATTCCTTAGTACATGATGGCAGCCTAGGTATTTACTGTTGTCTCCCTTTTAAGAAAATATTTAGACATAAAGAGCACATAACCTATAAAGTCTAGTTCTTTAAATTTCAAATATTGGTACTAATGGCTATTTGTTCTTTCAGATAAGCAATGAAAAATAATTTATACATTGTAAACTCACAGATGGACTGCATGCAATGAGTGACGTACGTAAAGTAATGAGGCATTGCATCATGTCTTTTCTGTGGACGCTTCATCTTGTTCCTGTCTGCTTCCTCCTCCTCCTTGCCTACCTCTTTCTTTGGGGGCATTTCCTGGTACTATCCTCAGAAGGTTTTTCTTAATTTTACTCTTGTTTACTGGTGGTCTATTCATTTTATAACTTCACCTATATTTTCCAGGGACACCTTCAACTTCATATGCCTAAAAAGTAAACCATTAGTTCCTACCACTCTTCCCTGTGCATTTCCTACCATAAACACAGTCACCCAGACTAGAACCTTTAGAACTGTCTTTCCCACCCCCTCCATTTCACTTTTTCCATCTTATCTGCCATTGCTTTTACTCTCTAAACATCATTCTATTACCTCTTCATCATTACTGCTTGACTAAAGTTTCTTACCCTTTCTGGCTTAGATTATTCTGCGTCATAACGGATCATTCTGCTGGGAATGGAAAAGCTCTTCAACTTTACAACAGAGCTTTTCCACAGCAGCAGAGTGATCTGCTTGCCCTAAAGCATAAATCGGAATGCCATTCTCCCGTTGAAAAGTTCCTGATGGCTGCCCATTGCAAACTACTATTCATGGTATATGTGTCCGTAATAAAATGACTCCTAACTCCAAGCTCTGTCTTCCTGAGTTTATTACCAATTCTTCTCTCCCCCAATATATCTGTAGCAAGCCTTAGAGTGGGGACAATTTAATCAGAGCTTCACTACAAAATGCAATCTACTCAAATACAAATTACAGGAGAAGTACATCTGAATAAACTAACCAAGGTTATTTGTTCAGCATGCAGTAAACGCAAGAGCTCCCAACTGTATCCAATGAAGAAGCTGTTATTCCAATAAAAAATAGAGAGGGGAAATGCATGGGTAGCCAAAAGCAAACATAACAAAACACAATTTTTTTTTTTTTTTTCCAGTACGCGGGCCTCTCACTGTTGTAGCCTCTCCCGTTGCGGAGCACAGGCTCCAGACGCACAGGTTCAGCGGCCATGGCTCACAGGCCCAGCCGCTCCACGGCATGTGGGATCTTCCCGGACCGGGGCACGAACCCGCGTCCCCTGCATCGGCAGGCGGACTCTCAACCACTGCGCCACCAGGGAAGCCCCAAAACACAATTTTAAAAAAATTTCCTCTATTTCATAGGTCAGCAAACATTTTCTGTAAAGGGCCAGAGAGTAAATATACAAATATAATATCCATATAGTCTTTGTCACGACTATTCACCTCTCCACTGTAGCACAGAGGCAGCCATAGACAATGTGGAAAGGGATGGACATGGCTGTGTGCCATTAAATCTTATTTTCAAAAGCAGATTTGGGGCAAGATTTGGCCTGTGGGTTGTAGTTCTTCAATCTCTGCAATGTATCATAGCACCATGATTTCAAAGTAAGACACCCATGGATCAATTAAAATTTTGTTGTCTGTGTTCGATGACTTATTACTGGAAATGAAAAAATTACATTAAACTGTTTGGTATCTCCAAATGAATAAAAGAATTATACAGTCTCTGCGCAAGAGAAAGGGACAACCACAGAAGAAATTAAGCTAACACGATGAAATGGTTAAGACAATAAGAAGGTTAAAAGGAGAGACTAAGGAGGTAAGAAGTATTTCAAGTCATCAGAATGGAATGGCACATTTTAATATCTACTTTTTAAGCAATAAAACATAATTACCAATACCAAAAAATTCTTCCAGTATGTAATGGAAAAACATAAAGCAATGACAAAGAGAGCTAAGACAGACAGAAACTGAAAAGTGAACTTCAAAAAAGTTTCTGCCTCTGAGGAAGAAATCAGAAGTTTTCCACAGAAATAAAATTTAGACTTAAAAAAAGAAGCAAAAACTGAAGAATCTGGAAATCATGGTAATACAATGTACTGTATTTTTTCCTTCTAGAAATATAAACTAAGGAAATAGTCTGAGATGAAAAATTAAAAAAGATATATTGTTTCAATGTCAAAAGTGGAGAAACCTAAACATAAAAAATTAACAAAAATAGGGCTTCCCTGGTGGCGCAGTGGTTGAGAGTCCGCCTGCCGATGCAGGGGACGTGGGTTCACACCCCGGTCCGGGGGGATCTCACGTGCCGCAGAGCGGCTGGGCCCGTGGGCCATGGCCACTGGGCCTGCGCGTCCAGAGCCTGTGCTCTGCGACGGGAGAGGCCACAGCAGTGAGAGGCCCCCATACCGCAAAAAAAAAAAAAAAAAAATTACAAAAATAATCAAAAAGGAATATTATGCAGTCATTACATAAGATATTGATGCTTTCTGAAAGTCCTGTGGAAATGCTATACTTTACTTTTCAAGTAAAAAAAAATATCAGATATAAAAATTTATAAACAGCTAATTTCAAACTTCTTTTTTAAATAACTGAATAAAACAAAATGAGAAGACTCATGTGTAATGTTAACAATGCTGCCTTGGACTTCTAATATAATGTTTTTCTGCCTCCTGTGTATTCCTTTTCTTTTTCAAAAATTTTTAGGAAGAACAAGTAAAAAAACAGAAATAAATAAAAACTAAATGTGCAAAGGTTTTTTCAATCTGGCGATCAGATTATCCAATGTAAAGTGATATAAAATTTTGGAAAGTTTAGGAAGACACACAGAATGAACCTTAGATTCTATTTTCAAAAATGAATGTAATATAATGAGGAAAAGAGAAGAAGTGGAAGAACAGGAGTTTTCAAGTGCATAAAGAGTTTCTAAGTTACATTTTCATTTACTGAATTATATTCTAATATATTTTACTTCCATTAAACTCAGTAAAACACAGAGGGTAAAAGATAAAGAAGTTTGTGAGGTCAAGATACATGTGTTATACCTCCTACCACTTTTTTCTTCAATATAAAAATAAAGGATATACTACACAGAAACATAAAAAATAATTTTACTCAGAACCTGAAAAATTATAGTCATTACTTCAGAGGTTATCTAGTCACTTGTCTAGTCTGCATAATTAAACTGAGAATCTCTTATTAAGTCAAGCTGAATAGCATCTCCCTGGCCTAGAATCATATCCATATCAAACTTATGCTCAGGAATTAATGATCATTAGTGATGTCCTTCAGACCAGATATAAAGGAAAATGGAAATCTCTTCTCTTCTGCACATCTAGTTACTTCTCTCCCCTCTGCTTCTTTTCTAACAGGCAATGCGATATAAGGATTTAATTCAGGTCAATCTCTTACTAATCCACAGCATGAACGAAAAAGCAGCATAGCTGAGGGGTCTGTACCAGCATTAAGCTTCCTAAATTTTCCAGTAAGCTTTAATATTATCACCTAAGACCTAAGAATCAATAATGAGGAGCTCATCTTCATAATGTCACTTAAAACATAAGTCTCTTGCCAGTGAGACGTTTTTCAACATCCCTCCCACCCACTCTACTATCATACAAAAGCACACATACCATTTTGGTTTCTTCAAAATAGAACTAAATTCTTTATGTCAGAGCACTGTGCACCAGAGAGTTTACTTTTTTAAACTGTGCTATATATAGGGACAATAAGATACCAATGGAATAGAAACAGGATTTAATTTTTCCAAGTATCAAGAACAATGAAATAAATTATTTACCTAATAAATACTACCATCGGCCTTGGAATACTTTGTGCTCGAGAACAGTTTCAAACATGTATAACGTAAGTTGAATGTTTTTATATCTAGAAGTTAGAGAATTTAGTAGTGTGATTTTTTAAAATAGATTATACTTTGACTCTTGCGGGGGGGGGGGTTCTTTTTATTTTTACAGCACTAGTACCCAACTTTGGACTTTGCAGAAAATTAGAGAGATATTCATTTTAAGGAATTACAGCATTCTCAAGAAAATTAGCTACACTTTAGCTAAACTTTAAAAATACATGTGGGGCTTCCCTGGTGTTGCAGTGGTTGAGAGTCCGCCTGCCGATGCAGGGGACATGGGTTCGTGCCCCAGTCCGGGAGGATCCCACATGCCGCTGAGCGGCTGGGCCCGTGAGCCATAGCCACTAAGCCTGCACGTCCGGAGCCTGTGCTCCGCAATGGGAGAGGCCACAACAGTGAAAGGCCCGTGAACCGCAAAAAAAATAATAATAAAAATAAAAATATATGTGAACTATGAAACACTGATGAAAGAAATCAAAGATGACATAAACAGATGGAGAAATATACCATGCTCTTGGATTAGAAGAATCAATATTGTGAAAATGACTATACTACCCAAAGCAATCTACAGATTCAATGCAATCCCTATCAAACTACCAATGGCATTCTTCACAGAATTAGAACAAAAAAATTTTACAATTCATATGGAAACACAAAAGACCCCAAATAGCCAAAGCAATCTTGAGAAAGAAAAACGGAGTTGGAGGAATCAGGCTCCCCGACTTCAAACTATACTACAAAGCTACAGTAATCAAGACAGTATGGTACTGGAACAAAAACAGAAATATAGATCAATGGAACAGGATAGAAAGCCCAGAGATAAACCCATGCACATATGGGTACCTAATTTACAACAAAGGAGGCAAGAACATATAATGGAGAAAAGACAGCCTCTTCAATAAGTGATGCTGGGAAAACCGGACAGCTTCATGTAAAAGAATGAAATTAGAACATTACCTAACACCATACACAAAAATAAACTCCAAATGGATTAAAGACTTAAATGTAAGGCAAGACACTATAAAACTCTTAGAGGAAAACATAGGAAAAACACTCTTTGACATAAACCACAGCAAGATCTTTTTTGACCCACCTCCTAGAGTAACAGAAATAAAAACAAAAATAAACAAATGGGACTTAATTAAACTGAAAAGCTTTTGCACAGCAAAGGAAACCATAAACAGATGAAAAGACAACCCTCAGAATGGGAGAAAATATTTGCAAATGAAACAACAGAAAAAGGATTAATCTCCAAAATATACAAACAGCTCATGGAGCTCAATTTCAAAAAAACAAGCAATCCAGTTAAAAAAAAATGAGCAGAAGACCTAAATAGACATTTCACCAAGGAAGATGGTGAAGAGGCACATGAAAAGATGCTCAACATCACTAATTATTAGAGAAATGCAAATCAAAATACAATGAGGTATCACCTCATGCCAGTCAGAGTGGCCATTATCAAAAAATCTAGAAACAATAAATGCTGGAAGGGCTGTGGTGAAAAGGGAACCCTCCTGCACTGTTGGTAGGAACATAAATTGATACAACCACTATGGAAAACAGTATGGAGGTTCCTTTAAAAACTAAAAATAGAACCACCATATGACCCAGCAATCCCACTACTGGGCATATACCCTGAGACAACCATAATTCAAAAAGAGACATGTACCACAATGTTCATTGCAGCAGTATTTACAATACCCAGGACATGGAACCAACCTAAATGTCCCTCAACAGATGAATGAATAAAGAAGATGCGGCACATATATACAATGGAATATTACTCAGGCATAAAGAAACAAAACTGAGTTATTTGTAGTGAGGTGGTTTGACCTAGAATCCGTCATAAAGAGTGAAGTAGGGCTTCCCTGGTGGTGCAGTGGTTGAGTGTCCGCCTGCCGATGCAGGGGACACGGGTTCGTGCCCTGGTCCGGGAAGATCCCACATGCCGCGGAGCGGCTAGGCCCGTGAGCCATGGCCGCTGAGCCTGCGCATCCGGAGCCTGTGCTCCGCAATGGGAGAGGCCACAACAGTGAGAGGCCTGCGTACCGCGAAAAAAAAAAAAAAAAAGAGTGAAGTAAGTCAGAAAGAGAAAAACAAATACCGTATGCTAATGCATACACATTGAATCCAAAAAAAAAAAAAAAAAAAACAGGTACTGATGTACCTAGTTGTAGGGCAGGAATAAAGATGTAGACATAGAGGACACGGGGTGGGAGGGGGAAACTGGGGCAAAGCGAGAGTAGCATCGACATATATACACTACCGAATGTAAAATAGTTAGCTAGTGGGAAGCAGCAGCATAGCACAGGGAGATCAGCTCGGTGCTTTGAGATGACCTAGAGGGGTGGGATAGGGAGGATGGAAGGGAGGCTCAAGAGGGAGGGGATATGGGGACATATGTATGCATATGGTTGATTCACTTTGGTGTACAACAGAAACTAACACAGTATTGTGAAGCAATTACACTCCAATAAAGATCTATTAAAAATATATACATATATGTGAATACACACACACACACAGGCACACGCAAACACACACACAAGCATACACAGAACTCCTGTCTTCTTAGGGAGGAAAGACAAAATGATATTAAAAACTCAAGTCACATAATATTCTAATAATCCTAAACTAAGCCCCCAGTAGCATTTACAAGCCATTTATGATTTGTCAGAAAATGATGCTATCTATACATAGGAAATCACAGTTGAATTCAAGCTTTATAAATAGCAGATGGCATTCAATTACTTTTCTGGTAATGGCCTGATTAAAAAAAAAAGTTTTAATTCTAACACAATTTGTAGGCTCCAGTCATTATAATCCATTTTATTAGTCCATAGGTTTAAGTTTTAGAATATTTGATTGAAATAAGGATATTTACTTATAATTCAAATATATATCATATTATTCAGAAGAACTTGTACATAATTTATAAATAAACACACACATTTGTTGGATTGTTCTCTGAACCCCTTTCCTTCTGTTTCCTGACCAGGATGGAGACCAAAAAATTTGGAACCAATGAATCTGGGTATGCAATGAACTGTTAGAGTGAGAAGCCCTAAGAAATATGGAAGATATTTGAGAAGAAGAGAAAGGAGTAAAAAAATATGGGCTCAAGGAAGACCCAAAAGAAGAGTCAGCAAACAGCTAAGGAATACTTCATCTAGTTCAAAATTTTACCTAAGGTCAACCCATCAACTACTTGCAAATAAAATTTTGATCATTATAAATTGTAACACTTCTAATTATGCTTCGACTGTTTCCTAGAACTGTGTTAAGACAAGTATGTTTGGTACTTTCTGAATTTAAATCCAGCATAACGTTTCTTAAAACCATAATGACACCTAAATGTAAACAGTTAGCAAGCATGGATTAGGTTTTATAATCATCTTCAAGATAACTCTGCACAGGTCTCTACAAGAATCCACTGGTATTGTGATCACAAGTGCATCATACTTATATATTGATTTGGAAGTTATCTTCATTTTTATGATATTGTTTTCCATCTAGAATACGGCATACTTTGCTATTTACTGAAGCCTTGCTTTATGGCTTTCAATGGAATGTAATCATTTTCTTCACTTAGGTGTTGCTTTTCTCCTGTTAAATTTCTTTCTTTATATTTTATGTATTTGCCACTGTTATTTTTTATAATGAAAAACGTGCCTTTCTCTCTTTTGTTTGCTTAGTTACTTTTAAAATAAATATAATCTTTATATATTCATCTTGCATCCAGCCACTTAGCAAACTTTCCCATTAGTGGTAATATTTTGCTATACTATTTTAGATTTCGTAGGTATACAGTCACAGCATGTGTAATATGGTTTATAATGTATGCATACTAAAATAACATTGCTGAGTTATATCATTCAAGATGCTACTCAAATGTGAGTAAAAAATTGTGTGACAGAGAGTCTTTTTTAATTTTTGTTTTCACTTCTAAGTCTGAAAAAAACTCTCTAAAAGAAGCCACTAATAGATAAAATTATTTGAGGCAAATTCTAGTTAGACTCCACAGACAATCTGGAAAAATTCTCAGAAACTCTGTGCCAATCAAAATGACTCTGATTAAATATATATACATTATATACTTTTTAATGCATATTTTATTACCTTTTTTCCTCCAGTAGAAATAAAAAAAAATTTGCTTTTAGATTTAACTGATTCATATTTCAGAATACTGATGTTATTTAAGGATAATACATTTAAGTCGATGTTATTTGTGGCAATTTAACTTCTACATCGCTCATTTGCTTTCTCAATTTTACTCTTCTCAGAGTAGATGCTTGGGAATTTCACTTTCACATGCTAAATTACTTTGTAAATAAAAGTAGGACATCATCTCAATAGATAATCAAGCAGGTGTTACTCCTTTGAATGACCTCAAAAATAGTTATTCAATTTACTTGTATTTAATTTAGAATACTGCCTCAGAAACTAGTAACATTTAAAATAATTTACCAGAGAAAATTTAACTCAGCCACCTAGACCTTCATCTTAAAATAAAATATACAAAATTCAGACATTGTGAGCAACATGCAGGCAGAGGCAAAGACAGAAGTATCAATCAGAACTAATGCACAATTATGATAAAAAGTTTGCATAGGATTCATCTAACCATCTGTGTCCTATTAACATGAACAGAGGGGGTATAATTATTCACACTATCTTCTTACTACTATAATAGAATTATGTTCCTTTTTTCTTACTTTTGTAGAAATAAAACATGCATACGAATGCATGCTATGCTCTTAACAAAACTTTTTAGTCTCCAACCGCGATAATTTGTTTTCAAAACGCTGAAATTTCCTATTTTTAGAGTAGAGGAATCTTCTTGACCGTATCACGTTCTTACTCTATGCCTAAGTGGCCCTACACAATCTGTTTCTTTCCCCAAATCCGAGTTCCTCCGGCTTAAGTTCCTCCAACATTGATATAGACATGGCACCTGCATTATCATCACCTGGAGATGTACGTTGAATTAAAAATCTTGTAGTGGGAAAGGAGTGTGGGCACTGTGACCATTTTCTCCTGTGCTTCTGATGCAAACAAAAGTTTAAGAAACGGCAACTTTGTGTTAGAGGCCTTGAGGCTATTGAATCTGAGACTGTGAATGTGTGATCACTACCTTGTGGGAGAAGCCCCTAAGCGGAACACTGAAAAAGGTCTCTGGATCCTGTGCTTGTGCCAACACTGGGACAGCTTATTTGCATTTATGAGTAAACAGAATAAATAAAAGGGAAGGATGGCGAAAGGATGAGTTACGAGTGGGGTGGGAAATAAGTTACTTTTTCCAGTTCTGTTCTTTCCCATCTTTATATCACTGGGTAAGTTAGTCAACATTTCTATGATTAAATTGAGGATATAAAAGTACCTAATAGATTTTTGTGTATATATGTGTTAAATTATTTGATGTACAATGTCAGACACTTATTAAATGTTCATTAAATATTTCCGCTACTATATATTCATCCATCCATCCATCCATCCAACTACCATCTGCCTCCTAAAATGTGTCAAGCTCTGTTATCAAAAAACAAAGATGAGAAAATCTAGACGTGGCAAAATCTTTCCCATTAGGAAGCTTAAAGTATCATGAGAATACATATATTAATCAAAGTCACTCAGATATTAAATAACATCTGTAATAAATATAGAAAAGGAGAAAGACATAGAGCAAAGGGAATATACAATAAGATAACGTAAATGTTCTCTTGAGAAACCTGAAGGAAGAGCAGAAGAGAAGACAGTAGGGACAGCTGGTACCTTTTAGGCAGAGAACAGCACGTGCTGGCCCTTGGGGCTGCTATAAATGCCTCAGTTTGGGTGACTATACTTGGCTGGGGATTTTATCTGAAATCATTACAATTCTTTACATTAGGAATTTCAATCAATATTTTTTAGTTGAGAAAAGTGAAGCTTAGAAAGAGTCATTACTTAAGCAAAGTCACATGAAATGTAACAAGTAATAGACCTAAGAGTGGAAATTCTGATCAGTTCAAAGTCTATGATTTCTTACTCTATTGGGGTACAAATGTATTTCAAAGTGTAAATGATGTTAAAGGCGTCTCCAGAATTAACAGAAGAGTCAGATATCAGGAAGGAGCTAGGTCTGTAACAGTGGGAGAGAGGAGACAGGGAGAAGGAATGGTAAAGAGGAATTTGTCTCCTAAGTATCAATGCTGAAAGGACGACAAGTTCAGTCTAGAGACACTGCACGTAGAGTAATTGTGGGATAATTGAATGATCTTGTCCAGAAGGCAACTGAATGCTATTAAAATTATTTTGGTTTACATTTTCTATTTCAGAAATCTAAATGAATATTTAACAATTTTTTACAACCTATCATTTACTCTGCCACTAAAGACAATCCCATTATTAAATAGAATTTATCTGTAATTAATTATCATTCATTTTTATTCCAAATTAGTAAAATTAGGTTTTAGAAACATATGATTAGGTATTCTTTCCTTCTAAGCAAGATATTTATGCACAATATTGATTAAACGATTAAAGTTCTCCTTTTGTGGATTCTTGGATTTAAATACTGTGTATTAAGAGAAAGATTTCTTAACTATTTTCCAGAAAACATATGTTCAGCTAGATTCGTTAAGATGTTTCAAAATTATTAGTTTCCTATAAAAAAATGACATGAAGAACAGATTTCTTGACATACATAGATGTAAAAATAAGCAAAAATACCCCAGACCTACATATCAACTTCAAACTCAACACAACTGAAATACAAGTTACTTAAAATACTTTTGGAGATTTGTTAAATGTGCTACACAGAATGCTATACATAGTGTTCCAGTCTGCATGGATTAAGTTGGCCAAGACAATGGTTATGGCTGATAAATCATATTTTTATGATATCAACGTGACCTTCAATTCCTAGCTAATGGTTAAGGCTAATATCTCTTTCTCAAAGGAAATGGAAACCAGGCTTGTAACACCTTTAATGCTTTAAATATTGTGACTGAATTTTAAACACTTCCATTGTTTGTTTAATGAGCTGCCTGGTAGTGCTCAGTCCCCACACCTGGGGCCTCAGAGGCCCCATCTGCAGGCTGAGCCCACCCACCATTTGACTGAGACTGTGGAAAAGTAACAGGGGATTTACACACATTTGGTGACTCCATGAAGAAAAAACATTAATTCTGGTAATTTGGGGAATTAAGTCTGATGATAAATATTTTTTTCTTGTTCACTATCCTCAAGTCCTCAGATTTCCTCCCAGTTCTGGGAATTGAGTAAAAACTTGAATCCCTGCACTGGTTCCCTGCCAAAGGCTGTAATTCTGCCAGAACCCACCTCTTGGTCATTACGTCTTAGCCTACTACCTGCCTACACTTCTATTCATGTCAAGCCTCTTAACCTTTAGCCCATAGACCCAGACTTGCTCCTCTTGTTTACTACTCAAGACTTCCCCATTCACGTTCCCACTGCAATAATATACTTGTGTTTATTCTCATTCCAAAAGGAATTTGGAGGAAATGGAGACTGTCTCTTTTCTATATTGCAATGATTGATCCCACACCATCAAAATATTAATTGAAACATTATGTTGTATTTATTATTGTTAGCACTTATAGAAGCACCATAATGTGATAATATAATATTACCTTTGTTTACTGAATAAAAGTATATGCACTTCCTATTTCACTTGTGGCCACGGTCCTATATCTTATTAATGCAACGTTTTAGGACAAATATGTGTATATTTGTTTATATACATATATATATATGTATATAAACAAAAATCTCCAGATTTCTAATGGTCCCTGATAATATTCTAATCATGGAAATCTTTTAACACCTCTCTAAAGCTTCTTTAGAGAACATAATTCCCTTATATCATGCACAGATGAAAAGATTTGATGATAACTTTTATTGACTCACATCTGATTAAATGGCTTGGAAATGTCAACTAATAATATAATGTAAAATAAATCATAGTGATTTCAACTTTAAGACAAATTTATAATCATATGCAATTTTAAACATTTGAAATATCAAAATCCACAATAATTTTATTCAGAAATGGTGATAATATGCTTACATTCAACACCATTTATGAATCACTATCTTAAAAATATAAAATAGATAATCAACAAGGACCTACTGTATAGCATGGGCAACTCTACTCAATATTCTGTAATAACCTATGGGAAAAGAATCTGAAAAAGAATGGATTTATGTATAAGTGAATCACTTTGCAGTACACCTGAAACTAACACAACATTGTAAATCAATTATACTCCAATATAAAATAAAATTTTTACAAAATGTTTAAATAAAAAATGAAAATATAGTGAAGTTACAACATACATAGGTCTCAGAATTTCACTTGTTTTGACTGTCACTCTTTTGCAAAAGAATACAAATTATGTTTGTCTTATTGGTTGACTGCAGATGTTTTCAAGGGCAAAATGGAAAACTATTCAGTGATTGATGCTTTATTTTTATTCTGATCTTCATTCAAAAATCACAAACAGGGATTTCCCTGGCCGTCCAGTGGTTAGGACTCTGCATTTTCACTGCCGTGGGCCCACCTTCAGTCCCTGGTCCGGGAATAAGATCCCACAACCGGGAGGCACAGCCAAAAAAAAAAAAAAAAATCGAAAGCAGTTCTAATTGTCATACTTTTCTGACCTACAACACATTATTTCGAGTTATCCCTGTGATAGATGGAGCACATTTAATTTTTTGTAAGCAAAAGAGAATCTATTTAACGCCCTATGATCAGCTGAATATTCACACAGTTCTTCCTCACAAGGCTAACCAGTGCTCTTCAGGTCAGGAAATGTAGCTCCACTTCACGTTCTTAAAAACACTTATTTTTAGTTATGTTCAAACTTCAACCTCTGCAATAAAGTCCAGAAATACATTTTTTCTATTTCAGGAATTTTTTTTTTAAATAGAAATAGAAATAACTCCATAAATAAATTTCAAAAGGTAAACCTAAATATAACATTTTATTAAAAGTTAAGTCACCAGGAATTCAAACACTCAATGTGCAAAACATAGAGCTTTTGGAACGTGGACTTATAAACAGTACATCTTCCCAAATAAATGGTAGAAAGGAAATATATTAGAATTTATAAATAGGAGACTTCAACGTTAGTCCAGAGTTTAGAAACAGTTGTTGGTATACAATCATTTGTTAATAAATAAATACAAAGGCCGATGTGTGGGACTTCTTGCGTGAACAATAGTCCTGTGTTCAATCAGACTGATGCTCTGCCCCAGTAGTTCTTAGATGATCAATTTACTATTGGTGATTTAAGATAAGCAGAGCACTGCTCAGAACCTGGAGTAAGCAAGCAGGAAAGGCCCATGGGGAGTAGGTAGCGAGCGGAGAGCTGGTGGAGCAGAGGTGTCCACCATGCAGCTAGGAGAATGCAGGTGCCAGCCCCCAGGCAGTCTCCTCTCTGCTGCACAACTGTGTCTTAAGCTTCCTACGTTTCCCATCCAATATCATGTCTCCCCTCCACTGCTAATCTAAGACCTCCAGCATAATTCCTGCACCTGCATTGAAATATTCAATGCAGCATCATTATTTTTATGGATTGAAATCACTTAATCCTCCTCCTTTTCTTCCCCCAACACTCGCCTCTCTCTCTTGCTCTCATTCTCTCATTGTTTCTCTCTTGAACACACACACAAACCTATCTCCTTCTAGGGGCCTCTGATTTGCCTTAAAGTTTTAGGTTGACATGACACAGATCCAAGTCACCAATACTAAATGGCTTCTCATTTTTTTCTAAGAAAGATGTTTAGAATCTGTCTGCTATACCCTCAGGCCTTCTAAATTACATGTGGCTATGGCCAGCAGATGCTAAAGGCCGGTACTAAGATCTGTGAGGACGTGGGCCTGGGAACAATGGAAGCAGGAACTTATTTGCACGAATATTTTGAAATATTTCATAAATATGTCTGATCAAGGTAACAACCTGAAATAAGTGTCTGAGAGAAAGGTATTCCCACATACTACTTACTTTGGGTATCAAGAAGGATCAAAATTATTTACTATAAAGTCTGCTTTCTTAAATATACAGATGATATGGGAAGAAAATATAAAAGGCGGCAAAAATATAAAGCACATTATTGGTTTTATCATCGTTTTCATTTGAAGGCTTATATAACTATAAATGAAATTGGAATAATATTAAACACTGCAAGTTTAGCCCCACCTAAACTCAAACTTATTTTGAATAAACCATTTTAAATGTGACAAATTATTCACAGTAGTAATTTATGACTGAAATTAATACAGTATGTTTTTATTTTTTAAGAAAAGATTGATCACACCTAAAGCTTGGTCTGAGCAGTTCACTCTCTGTAAAAGATCACCTGACATGAGTTTTAAATCAATGAATATTTCACTACAACTATAATACACAAGACTGAATTCTATTTTTTTTTTGCCAAAAAAAAATAAGATTTGTCTCTTGCAAAGCTAACATTTTAAGCCTATCTTCCAGATCTCAACTAGGATTAATAATTCTAAATTAATACCAAAGTGAATGATAACCAATAAACAATACACTGTCAGAACAATATTGATACCCACCCCCAAACCCATCTTCTAAATGCCTCATTGCTCTCCTATCCTAAGTGCCCCGGAAGGCCTCTCACTGCCCCTCACCTATCTACCTGCCTATCCATACACAGCTCCCCAGAACCCTCCTTCTGTCTTGTGAGAGGTTCTGATTATGCCAGGCTGGAACACCTCCGGGCCCAGCTCCAACCACTTCAGGATAGTTCAGAAAGAAACCAAAATAAATAAACAAAACCAACCAAAATAATTATACATCAAAATGGAAAAATATAGTATATTTTAACATATTTAAAAGTTATCAATTAAAAAATAATGATAATACTGAGATAGATGACTTGCGATTTGTCATACTGGCAAAAGTTCGTAAACTTTTATGCCCAGTTTTAGTCATGTGACATAGGCACCATCGACTCCCTACTAGTAGTTATAATGATTTGACAATCTGTACCAAGAATCTTAAAAGAGTTCATCCTTTTAACTGAATAACTTTCTTTCTAAGACTGCATTATAAAGAAATACTCAGAGATGTGCAAAAGAGATGTATTTACAAAAATATAATTCACAACATCTTTTCCATAATAAAAGAAAACAACCTATATGGCCAATATTATATAATAGAAAATATACTCCACTAAAAGGTATCAATTTTTCTAAGGTTATTTAATAAAATAAGACAATTGTCCATGAATGTTATGAAGTAAAACAAAAGTAATATAAAAATTATGTGATCTAAAATAAGGTGCTGTAATTTATTCATTCATTAACCATATACTGACATCTAGTATGTGATAGTAACAAAGTAACAAAGATGATTAAGATAACCCCTGACTAAAGATGTTCACATATCAACAGTAAGAGACCTATAAAATATCAGAAAGAAAGTTACAGGTACTTCAGTGGAGGCACATACTGTAATACACACACAGGGTTCAAAGAAAAGGAAATCAAGTATCGTCTGTTAAAGTGCTACCACAAATCAGGAAGAAAGATCACAAAAGACTTCACGAGGAAATGGTGTCTGAGCTGAGTCTTCACAGGAGAGCAATTTTTGGAAGCCATAATCTTCTACTCGTAGAGTTATAGCTATCTGTTGCTTATGTACCAAGAACTTCAAATAAGATATTACATTTTACTACACACAACTATCCTTCCCTTTCTGTGTGGTTGCCTATGAGGGTAAAGAAAAATCACAGCTCACTTACTGTAGGAGGATTTTCACAGCCTTATCATCACAGCCTTACAAATGCATCAAATTACATTTTACATGAAGGGGAGCTCTAAGAGTTAACCACACTGAATATCAGAGTAAGCACCAATATATCATCAAGTAAGACAGAGCTAAGACATTCTTTAAACACAAATGAGTTACTTTATGTAAATCTGGAACTTGCTCACTTGCTTAATTCCTGGGTCTAATGGAGATACAACTTACTTCCTGACACAAATTTTCATTGGTTTTCCCACTAAAGCCCCAAAGAACGTTCATACGTACCAAAGCATAATGGTGTAACACATGGTTCAAGGTAAATATGGCTGGGAGTTGGAGCTAATAACCAATGACAGTTATTTGATATTTCTGGGTTCATGTCGAAGTTGGGGTTTGTGGAACAGTGGGCTGGACAAGGAAGGTGAACTAAACTGACCATTTGTTTAAACTATGAAACCGAAGAACATGGAAAAGTAACTGGTTAGGATTAAGGTCAGAATTTGGAATTCAAGTAGACATTATAAGAGGCCAAACAAGGAATTAGAAACCAGGTAGAAAGTGCAGCTGTTGCATAAAGCTGGCAGGTTGATGAAGGAAGAAACAGAACTGACAGGAATCACTGAGGTTACTGAGGATACCAACAGGGAATTACTGTAGTTTTCACAGGCAGGGAAAGAGCTATTCACAATATAAAATCCATTTAGATGGTTAATTTACACTTTTGTGACTCTACCATTCATGCTATCCCATCATTTCGTCTCTCAACTCTCAGATATTTACTCATCCTTTCAAGCCCAGCTTAACTGTAAATCCTCCATTAGGCCTTTCCCTCCTGGTCCTTGCCCTTCTCCAGCCCAGATGAACTGATCACTCCCTCTTCGGTGTCCTTAGAACACTTCAAACATGCCTCCTCGATAGCCCCACTTACACTGATTTATGGCTGTTGCGTTTCTGCATCTCTTTAAAAGATATGAGCTCATCACTGACCAAGGGACCGGTCCTGTGTGTCTATATTTCCCCACTGCTAGAAGAGGATCTAGACCAGAGTTGAAAATGTTCGTGCAGTAAATAATGGGGCTCAAAGGGGACCACACCTACTGCTGATATCACTAATATGTTTGTAATAGATTAAAACAGGGAAGGGGGGAGAATAGCTTTGCTTGGAAGATGAAATAACAACACTTTGTCTACCGCTTAAATTTATCTGTCCATCCTAGATGCATTAATATGATGCAACACATAATAAAAGAAATATTACACACATGTACATGTAGGCACAATCATTGAAGATGTTAGCACAGCCCTAGAATGGTTTAATTTCAACTCTCAAAGGTGTGGATGTGAGTAGAATGATATAGGTTTCTGTAAATTTTTGAATGCAGACGATCATTTAGAAAAATACTGCCACTTTTAAATGTCTTAAAAGTACACAATTAGGGGCTTCCCTGGTGGCGCAGTGGTTGAGAGCCCGCCTGCCGATGCAGGGCACACGGGTTCGTGCCCCGGTCCGGGAAGATCCCACATGCGGCGGAGCGGCTGGGCCCGTGAGCCATGGCCGCTGAGCCTGCGCGTCCGGAGCCTGTGCTCCGCAACGGGAGAGGCCACAGCGGTGAGAGGCCTGCGTACCGCAAAAAAAAAAAGTACACAATTAAATGAGAAAGACTAAAAGACTCCTTAAATATGGCTTAATTCAGCATCCTACCAATGAAAAATTTCTTGCAGAACTTCTTCATAATTCTAATCAGCAATAAATTTTTGTTCACAATGAAGACTGGTACACTTCAGCCTTCTGAAGACGTTTATGCATCACTATAAACTACAGATTAAATTATGCGCAGTATGATGTTATTGTTAAGTACAGCTTATTGGATTACAATATTTTAAAACTTGGTGATTTGTGTGTAATGTCTCTTCTGTCCATTAAGCAGACTTTAAGACACCAAATTTCCTGTGCACATTAACCAAGAGAATTATCAAATACACACACACACACATACACACACACACAAAACAACTTAAAACAAGGACATGTACTGTACAGAAGTTAGTAAAGACCTTCAAAATAGAAAGAATAGTCCACATTTTCCTCCAAGTAAAATTGCTATCTGGTTGTATACTTTATACTTAAGGAGTTAAATGCTTCTACAATGTACTCATGACACATTCAGGAACTAATCATCTACTTTGTCAAAAGAGATTTTTGATACTGGTCCAATATTTAGGAAGAGATAAGCTTAGGTCTGAATTCAAGTTAAAAATCCTATCACACTGGTGATAGGAGGAACCTACCACATAAAGTCCCTGAACACTTTAGGGGTAAAAATCCCTAATTTTTATCTCCTTCATCGCATGTCCTAAGATATATAGTGTCTTCAGAAAAGTCATTTTCAAAGTACAAGAGACAGAATGAGAATGTTCCAAAGCCTATTTACTGTAATGTTTGCGAAGAATTTCATTTGAATAAATTTACACTAGTTCTTTTACTTTCAATAATAAATTATAGCTCGTTTCACAGCTGTATCCCATACAGTAGTCCACACTGAATATATCATAGTTTAGCTGCCTAGAGACAAATATAATGATGCTGCAGGTTTTCACTTCGTCTCTTTCTAGGAAGAAAAGAAAAGGAAAACTACAGCTGGAATGCAAGTCTCCCTGTGCAGCACACTGCAAGTCAGCATTTCTATTGTCAATAATGTCCCTATTCAAGAAATTACTTCAGTTAATATACTTGGAAAATGATTCCCTGAAATTAAAGGTGGAGTGCAATATTGTACCGAAGCACAACACAGATGGTCAGTCCAATTTTTTTCAGTGTAATACTTTATTTTCTATTGTATCAAACTAAGGCCAACAAAAATGAAGTTAAATTTAAAGGCAAATCTTTACTCCTTAAGGAAAAAATACAAACTGTGATACTTTTATAATAGGTCATTATATTGATAGTTTACATAATATAAACCAAATCACTGATGTATCTATATGCTTGGTTTCCTTAAGCTACAAGGAACCACAGAATGCGTGGAAAGCAATGGGAGAGAAGGGATAGGAAGAGCCTAGGAGTAAAGAGAACTTTAAAGAGAGAGTGAAAGAAACTTGAGACTACTTAGGAGAGGGAAAGGAGATTATGTGTAAGTGTGTGCGCACGTGTGCGTGCGTGCGTGTGTGTGTGTGTGTGTGACAGAGAGTTCTGTGGGGTATTTGGGGAGATGTAAAGAAGATTTGGGATGTTTCATTGTATGGTGTTCAGTATAAACTCCTGTGTGATGCTGTCAACAAAATCTACAGTCTAAATCCATATAACACTCTAAAATAAAAAGAGGAATAAAAAAGGGCAACATCAATATACTGAAATTAAATATTGAGTTATGACTTCAAGCAGTAGTTCATACTTTTCAATGTTAAGATTCACTGCATCACGGAACAATATGAGAATATGCTTACATTTGATTACGGGGCAATCAATTGTTTAGAAAAAACATGTCATTATTTTATATCACAATAACTGAAAACTATGAGAGTAAATGCTGAAATCTCAAGGACATTGTCAAACGCTCAATAAAGATACCAAATAGTCAAAATAGTTACTAAAATACAAATCTGTAATCATTTACTGTATCTCCCGATACTTGTTTTAAAGTGTTAAAACTAAATTTCTGTTATTGCCTAGTAATTATACCACATAATGCTAATTTAAATATTTGAAGCTTACTCTTCACAGAACCCAAGAAAATTTTCCCTATCACCTCTTCAATTAAAATATTAGGCATATATTTTAAAGTGTTCTGTATAAAATTTTTATTTTTGTGTATGTCATAGCATAAAAGACAATAAGATATTTGTCCTGGCTACTAGTGTTATACAAAGAGTGTGGCTTGGGTCAAATTGCTTGACCTCAGGTACCTTGGTTTACTCTTTCAATAAAAGAGAAGGGCATTACTTCTTGCCCTACATTAATGAAGAAACCGTGAGAATTCAGTAAAAGAACACGTGAGTATGAGTGCTTAGAGAACTGCAGAGTACCATGAAAATACAAGCAGGTATTGTTATTACATACACTAACTTGTAGAAACCAAATGGGCAACTTCTAAAATGCATTAACATTTAAATTTTTCATTAGCATCACGTAGGTTTTTCTGTGCATTTTAAATACATGTGATTAAGTAATCCACTCATTCTTTAAGTCATCACACCTCTCCCATCCCAACTACTTTTTTTCTTTACTGAAGCTTCACTATATGATCAGATTAAAAACCCAAAAGAAGCTTCTTCTAGGCATCCTATCAAGTGTATTCAAGATCTTCCTCCTAAATGTGCTTTTATTCTTATGAAATAGGTTCCCTACAGCACTTTGCTATATTTCACAACTACTTACCTTCTAATTACACAAGATATTTTTATTGGAATTTTAATGTATTTTCTCAAATGATAATTATCTCATAATTGAAGTTCCCGGAAAACACTGAGTTCAAAAAACTATGGCTCAAACAGTCTGGCAGTTCCTCAGATGATTAAACATAGTTCTCATAAGACCCAGCTATTCAACTCCTAAGTATATATTCAAGAGAAATGGAAATACATGTCCACACCAAAACCTGTACATGAATGTTCATAGCATTATAGCCCAAAAGTGGACACAACCCAAATATCTATCAACTGATGAATGGATTTTAAAAATGTGGTATATCCATACAAATGGAATATTATTCAGCATAAAAAGAAATGAAGCACTGCTACATGCTATAACATGAATGAACCATGAAAATATGCTAAGTAAAAGAACCCAGTCTCAGAAGACCACGTAAGGCATGATTCTATTTATATGAAGTGTCCAGAAGAGGCAAATCTATAGAGATGGAAAGTAGACTAGTACTTGCCTAGGGCTGGGCCTGACAGAAAAGCATGGAGTTTGAGAGCAATGGCTAAGGGGTACAGGGTTTCTTTTTGGAGCAATGAAAATGTTCTAAACTGATTGTAGTGATGGATACACAACTCTGTGAATATACTGAATTGTACACATTAAAAGGGTGAATTGCATGGTATCTGAATTATGTCCAGTAAAGCTGTTAAAAATGGCTGTGACAGCAATTCTACTACTCAGCATATGGCCAGTAAAGGTGATTCATCTTGCCTGTAAAGACACAGTATGAGAATCACTCTTCCCTCTATTTTTCCTATCTTTCATTAAATAATCAAATTGATTTAGCTTGTGGATGATTCTATCAAGAGAGAAAATTACTTCAAGAAGAATGATCTTGAAAGCTCTGAAAACTTTCCTCACGATTTGGGACATCATGATGCCCATGCTGCTGCAGCGCTTGACCAACGACGGTTCAAAGACCACCTTGTCTGCTCTGCAATATTTATTCTCTTCCTGTGGAATTTTCACAGCTGAAGCAGTTCAAAGCCAGTTCTCATATAAAACAAGCCAAGGGAACTGAAGAAGTTATTAAACCTTGCAGTAAGAGAGAGGGTGAGAAATGTATCTTAGTGGCACTCAAAGCTTTCCTTATGAATTATGCGATTCCATAAATCCAAATCCAGTCTGATGACTCTCCCATTAGTGGTGTGTAGTCACCACTGCGAACTGTCAGAAGAAGCTGTTTTATAGAGTGATTGAACCCTATGATCTTCACTGCATTTCTGTGATTATACACATCAGCTCAATCCAGCAGATGCCTTGCTCCAACTAGCTCCTCTCATGCCATAGGGCCTGTTAACTAATGAGAACAAATAAACCACAGCATCTAGTGTGGAGGGAAATACTGATGCTGGCTGGAAGTGGGACTGTTCAGATACCTTGATTTTGGAGTTTCATATATTCTCATGTAAGTCATTCTCTCAAACTCAAAAAAGTATTTTTAAATTATCTTTTCCATCCTATATTTAAGCTTCAGATTTTTAAAGACCTGATATGATGGTCAAGCAAAGGTTGTGAGCTACTACCCCATAATCCAACTCTGGCTCACTAGACACTGTATTTGGCAGACAATGTTGTCCCTTATGAGATTTTTTTTTTTTTAGAAGTTGGGGGTAGGAGTTTGTTTATTTATTTATTTTTGCTGTGTTGGGTCTTCGTTTCTGTGCGAAGGCTTTCTCTAGTTGTGGCAAGCGGGGGCCACTCTTCATCGCAGTGCACGGGCCTCTCACTATCATGACCTCTCTTGTTGCGGAGCACAGGCTCCAGACGCACAGGCTCAGTAATTGTGGCTCACGAGCCTAGTTGCTCCGCGGCATGTGGGATCCTCCCAGACCAGGGCTCAAACCCGTGTCCCCTGCATCAGCAGGCAGATTCTCAACCACTGCGCCACCAGGGAAGCCCTGAGAGGTTTTTTTTAATGGAACCCCATCTCTAAATTATGGCAAATAACACACGCTCAGCAGGGTGAGGAGTGGCACAGCTTCTTTAATTAACCAAGTCCCCATAGAGAAGAGTGAGTTCAACCAGCCTTTACCCTATGGCTGGTCCACTTCACTCATTTATATTCTCTGTCACTGACCCCACCAGAGAAATAGTACATAGATTTCAGGTTTACTCATTTCAACATTGGTCTAATCAGAAGTGTAGAGGAAAAAATATCAAATCACCCTTATATATAAACCTGAAAGGGTCTCCACTCTTGAAATAACTGTCTTTAATCAGCATTACTTAAAGACAGCATTGCTCATAGAAAGTTTGCAAGGAGAACAGTTTACTTAACGATTTACTTATACAATCAACAATCTGCTAAAATTCATAAATTCACATATGGCTTCATATTTGCAAATATATTCTTTTATTCTTAGTAATATTTTATCCATCCAAATAGAGTTAGGCTCCTAGATTCCTTAAGTCAAACAACAGTTAACAAAGGCTAAGCTCCGTAGGATGGCCTGCTCACGCTAGTCCACACACGCCCTTCTCCAGACACACCCAGCTCACTCCCTGCTTGCTCCTCCTGCCTCAGAACTTCTCGCTGCCCCTGGACATGCATGTCATTTAATTTCTTCACAACTGTTCCTCTGTGCCTGGAATTCTGTCTCTCTAGAGGCTTTGTCCCTTTTGTAAATGGTTTATTTTTCAAACTTGTGTATTATGAAATCTTCCCTTCCCTGTCTCCTTCTGCAAGATAATCACCCCCTTCTCATTCTACATCTATCTATATAGGCTTCTGTTTTTGTAATAAGTTCACTAACCAATAATTACTTATTTACCCATGATAGGGGACTTCAGAAGGGATGGGTCCATGTGCTGGTTATGTTTGCCCCCAGCACCTAGCTTGGCATGAAACAGGCATTAAGCACTTGCCAGTTTTACTTAATTGAAACTGATCGATACAAACTGATGAAGAAAAAGGTTACCCAATTTTTTTTTTTTTTTTTTTTACTGTGACTGGAGTCCCTGAAGTTGCGTGATGTAGTGGCTCTGAGTAAACTATATTTCCCATAGAAAAAAATACATTAGATATAACGTATACATTATATACACACACATACAGAATAAAGCAATAGTTAATCCAGATCATTCCACCTGGGTCTGTTATCTGTACTGCCTTAATGATATCACAATCAATGTAAACTATTTACAAGTTAATATTTTATATAAATGATGTTCTCGGACATGCTGGCAGGCAGTGATATTAGAAGAGAAGTACTTCTTGGAAATTTGTGCAGGGACTGCAGTTTGAAGACTGTTCAGGCACCAGAGGATCAAACACAGAAAGATGGTTAGACATAAAAAGGATCTTAAAATAAAAGCTATAAGTTAGTGGGAGGTAATGCAAGGACTTGTATAATAAGATCTTTTATATGACTAGGCTCTTGATGAATGCTGTGTTGGCATAAAATTTTCTAAAATAAAATTTTAACATAAATTTTGTATAATTAATATTTTAGTGAAAAGTATTAGTAATTGCACACATTTTTAAAACTCACCTCTATAAATACCAGGTATAAAACACATGTGAGGAGGTATAAAAATTTCCACAATACCAGATAAATTGTGAAGTTCTGCGTAGTCATTTAACCATAAATAACTGCGCTATTTGCATGTGTATGTATGTTGTATGCATTTATGTATCTAGGTGTGTATGCATGTATATGTATGCTTGCAATGGTGTCTTATATTGTTATTGTAATTCTACCATAATTTTATAAATGCTAGAAAATTTTAGAGAATATACAGATAAATGAGTTGTAATGGGCATTAAAATGTTGAATAATCATCTCTCCTCCAAGTTAAGAAACATTTTAATTTCCTTCAGAAGACTCTGAACCACATATATTGAGGTGTGTAAGTAGGATATTTATATATATGAGATGTGCATGTACATATACGGAGCATATACATGACATGTGCACGTTCATTTACATACAGAGGGAGGGAGGGAGAGAGAGAAATAGAAAACATACTATAGGAGAGGAAAGAGGACTTTGAGAGAGGAAGACTCAGTATTCACTGTACATTCCCTACACCCTTTCACTCAGCATCACAGACCAGGAAAATCTTGCCAAGAACATTCTTAGGTGTTTCCACACAAAGGAATTTTGGAACACATCGTCCCACTTAAAGAGTCACACCTCCAGCATTCCTTGCATGGCAAAGATATGCACCATCACAAGTAAGAATGAAACACTAAGGCAGAATGTCTCTGTTTTAAAACTACTTTGAACAACTCTGCAAACAGCAAAGCTAAGGGCTTTGCAACTATGCTGGTGGATCTGACAGCAGGTAGAAAGCAGAGCAACGTCAGTTGCAGAGAAGCTTGAGATGCAAATGCAGATCCAAGAAGAAAGAAGAATCAAAACGAAGGAAAGGATCCAGACAGATCCAGGAAACAAACTCCATCCCAGAAAGAAGGCATTCACAGCTCACACCAGGATCACACCAAGTAAGAGAGGACATTTACGAGCACTGATGTGTGCCAGGCATCATCTAAGTACTTTACAGGTTTCTCTCAAGTTATCTTTAAAATAACCTGAAGAGGTAGATACTAACATCTTACCTATGGTATGTCTAAGGAACATGAGACACAGAGAGATTAGAGATCACATTCTTAAAAAATTATAAAATTAGGTCAAGATTCATGTTTGGCTCAAAAGTCTCTTCTTGAACATTGCCTTTTATTTATTACATACACACGCAAATGCATACAAATATATATTTATTTAACTCCTGAGCAATCAGTGCCTCTTTCATTTCAAGCTATAAGTTCAATTCTCTGCACGCACTCTCACTGTGAAGGGGAAGTACCGGAATACAGTGGGTCCCACTGACATTTACAGTTGCACTCTCTGATTTTGGTAGAGAAGACCAAAATTATATTTAAATATGGAACCCAAAGAGGCACTATCTGTACTCTGATGCCATTCTCTAGCAGGCACATTATAGAACATACTTGCAAACATATCCGTCTACAATACTCAGAATATTCTATTACTGCTATAATAATCCAAGGGATAACTTTTTATCCAGACTGTGTGGCACAATTAGAAAGCCTTGCATTGGCCATATACCATAAGTTAAATTATTGCACCCACATAATCCATGCCTGTGCCTGATACATTTGCTAGGGAAAACTAATCTTCTATCAAGCTCTCTCAATAGAGCAACATCGTGTGCTATATTTCTACCCCCATGCACACAAACTATCCACGTCTAAGTCATTGTCTTACTACCCCCATTTTGGGGGTACTCAGCACTTTGTGTTCATAGCAAGTTCTGTGGGAGCAATCTGAATAGCAGGCTGCCTTGACAACCTGGTTCCCAGGTCAATTTACCAGAGGTTCAGGATAGTGGACCTCCACTGTTTCCCAGAAGTTCAGAAGGATATTGCACCTTGACTTTCTGCCAGCCCATGGCTTCCTCCATGCAAGAACAAGGAAAAGTGAATATGTAGCTATGTACGTGATTTATTAACCAGACCAGAGGCAGCTAGAGATACAGCACATTCATAGTGTACTTGAAAATCTCACAAGCTTGCAGGTCCAATTTAACCTTCAATATATCAGTTCATTTTCTTCCCTTTCAAGGTACTGTTCATCACTTCCAAACTCTCTCCCAAGGGTTTTCCCTCAAGGTAAAACAAACTAGACCGAGTTTACACCCATCTCCATTTATTCTTTACTTAATTCCCATGTGTGTTTTCTCTTTATATAAACAAATGTACTTAGTGTGGGTCACATCATCAGAACAACAAGAGGTGGAGTATGTGCAGCACAGGCTGAATTGAGACTTTGAACTCTGTCACAAAAGAGTTCTACTGGCTCTTACTACTCTTATTTATATGATGAAAAGGATGCAGATCCCCTACCAGAGAAGGCATACAGATGACAAATACGCAGATGAAAAGGTGATGCTCAATATCGTATGTCACTAGGGAATAGCAAATTAAAACAACAAAATAAAACTGCATGCCTATTAAAACAGCTAAAATTCAAAACACGACAACACTAGCAAGGATGCAGAGCTATAGGAATTTTCACTCATTGCTGGCAGGAACACAAAATGGTACAGTTTGCAAGACGGTTTGGCAGTTCCTTACAAACTAAACATATTCTTACCATATGATCCAGAGATCACACTCCTTGGCATTTATCCAAAAGAGCTGAAAACATAGGTCCACACGAAAACCTGCACATGAATGTTTACAGCAGCTTTATTCACAATTGCCAAAACTTGGAAGCAACCAGACGTCCTTCAATAGGTAAGTGGATAAACTGTGCTACATTCATACAATGGAATATTATTCAGTGATAAAAATAAATGAGCTATCAAGCCATGAAAATACATGGAGGAACTTAAATGCACATTACTGAGTGAGAACGAAGCCAATGTGAAAAGACTACATATTGTATGATTCCAACTGTATGACATTCTCAAAAAAGCACAAGTATGGAGACAATAAAAAGATTAGTGGTTACCAGAGATTTGGGGGGAGAAAGGGAGAGATGGGGATGAACAGATGAAGCACAGAGGATTTTTAGGGCAGTGAAACTACTTTGTATGACACTGTAATGGTCGACACATGTATTGGTGGATATATGTCACTATGTATTTGTCCAAAACCACCCAATGTACATTAGAGTGAACCCTAATATAAACTGAACCTTAATATAAACTACGGACTTTAATTAATAATAATGTATCAATACTGGCTCATCAGTTGTAATAAATGTACCACACTAATATAAGACGTTAATAATAGGGAGAACTGGGGAGAGAATGAGGCGGTACATGGGAACTCTGTACTTTTTGCTTAATTTTTTATAAACCTAAAATTGCTCAAAAATAAAGCCTATTAAAAATAATTTTTAAAGGAATGCAGATGATATGCCCATTTTTTTCTCTCCTTGTTTTGTTGCCCCCTCTTATAATGTCTTCCTTTCTTGTCTTACTTTCTTTTCAAGTTTTAGCAGTCATGCATAGCTTCTCCTGAATTTACTGATGTCACTCTATGTGGACCATCTCTCTCTGATGGCTCCTGGAACACAAGCCCCACTGAACTTTATTACATGTGCCATTTGAAAATTACTGTCCTTATAAAGGAGTGTATTTGTGATTTTTCCCCATCTGCCCCTATTTCATTTCTTTTCTCATAGTGTAACTTTGATACAATAATACAGAATCAGTAAAAATGATATCCCAAATATTATGATTTCACATGGTAAATTATGCAAAACACCAATTAGCTCACTAGTTCTTCTGGAAGATGAGAGGACATCCTTTTGGTTAGGTCCAATGACATACTGGAAGCAATAATTACTTTTGGCATCTACTGTTTTAATTACTACCAGGTTCCCCCCACTCTTTCCTTATTGGGTTGTTTTTAATTGTGTCTCTTCCTCCAAATAGAAGTACTTTTCTTGCTGCTTCGGTACCTGGGGATTAAATGCAAATGCCTGTATTTTTTTCACCATTTTAATGCATTCTAAAGTGTCAAGTGTAAAGTTCTGATGAAGGAAATCAGAAAAAATCTCTACCTTATGACCCACTGGAACCTCTAACTCACACTCTATGATGTTCTTGTGATAGGAAAGATATGTTTTCCTGGATGCCACTTCCCCAGGGCTTCTGTCATTAAGGGCCACTCTAATGTGCCTTCATATTAGGAAGCCTAGAAGCTTCCACTCTCCGCTTCCCAGAGAGATCCACTGTCCAGTGTCACCATTCGAACTTAAATCAGAGGCTAAGAGGCTTCATTTCCTCCTAAAAGGATCCAAAGCATATCACACTTCTCCAATAACCTAATCAGAACGTCAGCATCTCATCCCACCACCAGTTCTTTATATAACAATAATAGGTAGGAAGAGACCTGGGTATGTGTTGCTCTACAGCACTCTTAATGCCAGTCCTGACTGGGGCCTTCATTATTTTGCAAACCAGGCAGCTACCTATAATTTGCATAAGGAGTGATCCCTGTTACCAGAGTCCACTGAGCTATTAAAGCTTCATAAAACCACCTGAGAACTTGACTTTTTGGACCAAATAACCAATAAGCTCTTAATGAATTCTGAGTACTAACTGTGCTATGTATGCTAAGAAAGAAGGGTAGGAAAACAAGACATAAACTGTAGTTTGTTTGTTTATTTATTTAAATAATCACCTAAGATGCTAAACAAATCATAAACCACAAACAATTCTACTGTGAAAATATTTAATTTGGAAGGCACTGGTGACAATGTTAACTGCAAGAATGTGAAATTTCAGGTTCCCGAGAAATCCCGAGACACTAAACAAAATGAAGTACAAAAATATCTATTTATATAATTCACCCTGAATTTGTGCTCAAAATATTTTGATGGTCTGTGATCCATGCTGTCTACATATAAGTGCCAAACTAATAAGAAAAGACAAGCCTACAGTAAAATAACATCTCTTTCTAGACTTGTTTTATTTGTTTGTCCTGGTGTCCCTTAGTTGGAGAAAACAGATAAATGTGTTGGATCATTAAAATTCCTTCAAGATATGTCATTTTTAGGAGAGGAAAAGGTAAAGAATGGGAAGAGAACTAATTTTTTTTAATGTTTACTATATTTAGGGTACTGTGCTAGACGCTTTCTGTTTACTACCTGTTAAAACTTCACAAATACCCTCTCACTTCAGAACTTCTGTCACCATTCTAAGGTGAGAAAACAAAGTCAGAGAGTTTAAGTAACTTGACCAGTCAGGTAGAGGCAAAATTTAAATAGTGATCCCCAAGTCCATGTTCCTTCCATTCCACAATGCTGCCTCCCTTATAACTTGTGGGAATATCTAGCCCTGTAACTAGATCAATTTGTAATTTCTACTGCATTTACAAGAAAAGATGCTTAAGAGAAAGCTGAAGTTACTAGCCTTGTTCCAGGTCATAAAATTAAGTAACCATTCTATTATATAAGAGAATAATAGCAATAATATAACCTACCATTTATTGAACTCCTAATACGTTCAAGCACTCTACTAATATATACATATGTTACCATATTTAATCCTCAGAAAACCCCTATAGAATACATAATATATATCCATACTGGAGATGAAAGAAAAAGATTCAGGGAGATGAAATAATTTCATAGGTCCCATGGATAAAATATTTCAATCCATGTTCCAGATTAATTGACATTGACGCCCACGTTCTGTCCATCCCTATCTCTGCTCCATCTCTATTCTTCATTTAATGAGCAACCTGTGTCACATTCCAAATTACGACAAATTGTAAGCACAACTGAAATGCAAAACACTTTTTTAAGGATAATGCCACCCTTATGTTACTACTACCTGGTACAACACCCCTCTCTCCTTTGTTATTTAATGAATGGCAGGATTAGGATGGACATGTTTCCATGTACATTGCAGAATATTTTATATTAGTATAAGTACATGAAAGAAAAAGAAAACACTTGTTTTTATTTTAAACTGAGGAAACAAAGTATTATTTTATGTGCAAGTAACTATGTAAAGGACACAGTGACTGTCAACAGCACTGTCTTGCAATGCATGAACCCTGGTCAAAAGTGTTTAATGTGAGAAGTAGTTTCCTTAAGACAAAACTCAACTGTAAATACCCTCATCACCTGATGCTGAAAAAATGGCTACTGTGTATCTTTCTTGGATTTTAGTGTAATTTCATTATTATAAAAATAAATTCAACTACTTCAGTAAGACCTTTTGAAAATATATCTCTATGGCATAAGTTGATAAAAGTTGGTTGTATTCACTATCTTCTGTCTGACTCATGCTGCAATCACATTTTGTTCAATGCACTTCATTTGGAATTGCCAGGTGAATATAATTAGCCATAATTATTATTGAAACAATTCCATATTCAAGAATATTAAAAAGAGGAAAACTGTCTAACACTCACCAGTAACAGTAATTATTCATCTTCCAATAATATAAGTGCTTTATCTCTGCAGGTATGAAATATATTTTTCAAGTATTCAAACAAAGTTACCTTTCAAATGACTATGGCACAAAACTGTTGAAACATTAACTTTTATATTTTAATATCTTATATTTTGGTTTTTTCTCTGTTGAAAAACAACAGTGTAGTAGAAGGACTTAAATACCACTTGCTTATTCACTTTATCAATACTATAACTTCTCCACTATCTGGTTTATTATTCAACTAAGTTTCTAGCTCTATCACTCTACTGAAAATGTCTTTTCCCAAAACAGTGTTAATTATCTTACCAGTTCCTCCTCTTACTTGATCTTTTCTGAACTATTTCATAACCCCTTTCCAGACTCTTGGAAATGTTTTATACTTTTTGCCCCCATCCCCTTCATAAGATATCTTCTTCATTTAGCACTACTGGCATTTTCTCTGGACCTGTTCTGACCATACTTTCTCAGGCTCTTTCACTACTTTCTCTCCCATACTGACTGTTAAATCTCAATATTCTCTGTGAAGTATCCTGGCCCCTCTTTTCAATATTTTTGTTGTTTTAATGATCCCTCCCACTACCATGCCTTGACATATTATATATGTATTGAGTTCCAAGCCTATACCTTCAGCCTAACACTTTCACCTAAACTGCTCACCCATTCACTAATTCCTCTATTAGCTGACTGAATTACTGCTACCTCAAGTTCAGTATATCTGATACTGAGAATTAAACTGGTATTCTTTCTTCCCCAACCACAAGAACACTGTTCTTCCTTCTTTCATATCCTCTGTCTCCATCAAGTAACTGTGTGCAGACATGATGCAGATAGCATTACTTCCACCTCTCCTTGGCAGACACTGTGTCCCCTGCACTCCAAACCTGAGCTAACACTTCTGCCATGTGCCCCCAGCCCTCCTCTACTCATCCTTCACTATAGGTGGTTTGTTCCCCTTTGTCTCTCAGTCCCTCTCCTCACTGACCTCCCGGCCTCTTAATTCACCTTTCTCCCTTCTGGGTGAAGAATATATCAATCCTCTGCTCTAAGGTTATAATGGCTTCCACCTGCTTATAGGTTACACTCTAACATCTTTACCATAGTGTGAAGGTTTTCTTACAATCTGGCCCAACTCATCTCATTAGCACTACATCCATTCATTCCCACCACATATTCTGGACTTGAGCTGCAGTACTTCTAAGACCTAGGAATATTGTCATGCCTTGTCTTTTTATTTTTTCTCTCTATCAGCTACACAACTTCTCTGCTCTCACGGTGTTTTGTTCATGAGTATGGTATACCATGTTGTAATTGTTGTGTATTGTTCAACTGTAACTTTCTTGGGGGCAGGGACAAAAAAACCCTAGCCAGCCTCTACCACAATGACTTCAAATAATTCACACATTGAGTCCTCAACAACTCTTTGTTGTGACTGACTTAATAAAACATTCATACAATATACCTTACGCATTAAACGTTCCTATATATTATGTACATATATATGTATATATACGTTAATATACTATGTATGTGTATAGATGCATACATGTACGTTTATGGTGTATGTGTGTGCATATGTGCACATACTTTAGGGCTGCAAAGGCCTTTAAATACCATCTTTTCTAATCAATGAATATCACAAAATAGGAAACCAAGAACTAAAGTAGTTAAATGACCTAGCTAACATTCTAAAGCTCATTAGTGACAAACACAGTTACAGTTCCTCCCTTAGCTCCTCATCCAGTGTACCTTTCACTACATCACTTTAACTCAATGATCTCACCAATAATGTGATTCCAAATAATCTGCTCTACCAAGACCAAGCTTATCCCACTAGAATCTTGGACTGTTTCACCTCATTTTCTCTCTCAAATCACTGCCTGACTCTTTATTTTCATCAAATAAGGAACACTTATGATTCTGTCATCCCTATATCTTCATTTCCAGTGTATTCCTCTCCTTAAATATTCCCTATTTCCTCCAATAACTATTCTCAGTTCCATTATAGATATGGTGAAGTCTCCTTTCCCTCTGGAAAAAAATAAAGAGGTCATTACTTTGCTCTCCTAATTCACCATTTTTTTCATCAAACCAAGGTTCACCATCAAAGAGATTACATTATTCTCATCATACTACCTTATATTTGTACATGCACGTAACTTTGAAGTTTACAGATTACTTTCTCATCACTCACTCATTTGATCTTCATAATACTACGAATAGTCAGGAGAACGTCCCATTTACAGGCAGCTGAATAAACTGGGGGTCAAAAGTTAAGCGACATGCCAACATTCCTAGAGCTAGCAAGAGGTGGAACTGGCACTGGAACCGAGGTCTCCATATCCTTGCTCCTGAGAGCTTTCCACTATCTTAAACTGTTTATTGGCTTAAGTTGCCACCATGACATTTATATTGGCGTGTATTGGCACCTCAGATGCTGCACAGTGAATGTTGCCTAGCCTCTTCTTTGATCTGAATTACTGCTTGGCTCTTGTTACTTTAACAGTACAAATTTCAACGGGGCAAGTACTGTTTTGTCCAACACTTACTTACTTGAGAAGCTCTTACCGAGCATCCAAATAACACCATTTAATGGTAAATTATAGTTTGACTAGTGTTTGTTATGACTGAGCTTCTGAAAATTAAAACCATGGCTTCCGCTAAATTAGAGATCTTCTTTATTTTAAATTGAAAAAATCGAATTGATTTCATCTGCATCCCCTAATCAACTGATCTTTAAACTGCGAGTGGTAACAAGAATGGCTAACACTAACCTCCAAATGGCTTTTCTAAACGTGTGTTTATGTGTGTTATTTCATGCAAGATTCTGAGGCAAATTCTGTACTCTGGCTTTAAATAAGTTTCTATTCAATCTCCTCACTAAGTTGTTAGATAGATGCAACTTCTTTAAAAATTCAGGGTATCAGTGTAATTGTAGAGTAGACTGATCTGTCTCTGCATGGGGGACTACAGACAGCTGAAGCCAGGAAACAGACACACTCACTGTAACTTGTTTGTGATCCCATGACCAATATATACTTTCCCTCCTGTCTACTGCATCCTTCTCGTAATGTCTAGTCATTGCCAAGAAACTCTTAATTCATTCCTAGCACTAAGCAGTAAGAATAATGTTTCCCACTTTCTTCTTATAAACCCGAAGTTTCAGGTCTGCTGAAGAATTCTCAGTGTCCTTTAGAGGAGAAAGGAGCCTCAGGAGAGGGAGTGGTAATTCCTCATTTGGTATTGTTTTCCTGCCTGTCACTGCCTCACACCAGGACCTCTAGTCAGCACTTTGCTGGGAGATTCTGAGGGACAATTAGTTGCTTTTGTTGGCTGGTTGAAAACAAAGCAAAAACTTTTTCAAGGCAGGAGAAGTTAAAACCTAAACATCCTAACAATTGCACACTTTAAAAATCCCTCAATTCGCTCATTAAGAATCGAGATTCACAAGGTCTCAGTCAGCTCACTGCAGCCCCATTTGCCTTCAACTGTCAGAACTGCCCTCACTTGGCTTGTTTCCACGTGTCCCACATAAGCTGTACCTTAAATGTAACTCTATATCCATATATATCATGGCACAGAGTGAACTGTTTGCCTAAACACAGAATAAAGACCGGAGTTAAAATGTTTGCTTGCTCTTTGCTAGAAATATATTTAAGAAAGTCCTAGTAGAATGAGAACGCAGAGATAAAAAATATTGCACGTAATTACGAAAGCGCAACGTTGGTTGCCCTCATTAACTACGGGGCTGTGAAAGAAATAGTCCAGTGACTCACTAATGCTTTTTAGGTGTTAGGTTTTTCTTTCTAACAGCATCGGCCATGACCTAATTTGCTTCCTAAGAATTGTACTTTTTTACCTTAGGGTCCCAGTACCCCCCAGTCATCAGAAGCACAGGGGTCCCTCCTGAAGCCCAGCAGTTTCGTAATGTGGACCCAGATGGGAAGATGGGAAGCAGGGGCAACTCCGTCCCACTTACCGGTCTTCCACAGATAGAGGGTGGGTGCCTCCGCCGCGCCCGGCGCCGCAGCCCCACAGGCGCCCAGGCACAGCAGCAGCGGCAGCAGCAGCGGCACGACGGCCGGGCGCGGGCCCGCAGCGTCGGGGCTCCGGGACGTCGTGCGCCTCGCTTGCAGCCCCATGCCGCCCGCAGCCGCTCCAGGGTCCAGGTCCGGGACGCGGTTGGCAGGGAATGTTCCTTTGCCCTCGGAATGTCTTCCCAAGTACAGAACGCAAAGCTCTCCCCGCTATTGTTCTTGTCAGATGAAAAGGAGGGAAAGCGCGTTTAACACCAGGGAACAATAGCTTCTGCGGTGGCCGTGGCTGCCGCCGCCACCGCCACTGGCGGGGATGCTGCTGCCGCTGCCATTCCGCGCAGAGTGGCAGGTCCTACAGGCGAGGGAGGCAGCCGTCCGCAGGGGGCCCCAGCTGACGGAGCAGGTCCCGAGTCCGGGAGGCAGCGCAGCCCCCGCCGCTGCCAGCTGGAGAGAGAGGAGGGGGGCGTGAGCCGACAGGAGCACCGAGGGAGCCGCAGGCAGGGGGAGGCGAGAGAGCCAGGGCAAGAAAGAAGGCGAGCGAACGGGAGCGGGGGCACCCACAGCCAGCACACCCGCCAGAGAACTCCAGTGCACATGGCGCGGTGAAATATGTTTGGACGGATACACCACTAAAAAGAATCATCACCCGACAGGCTTCCGCATGACAAATAACAGGCTCTGAAATTCATCGTCACCCAAGGAGTCAAATGCTAGCTCTAGTGGCATGTTCTTCTTAGCATATATTTATTTACGCAAAGCATCAGTGTTTATCATTTATTTTTAAGCCGTGGCTTCTGAATTACTTTATGTGGGGAGCAGTATTTATGATCAGATGTGAAAAACGTAGGAAAACTGCAGAGATGTTTACTTGCTGTTGAAAGGCACTTAAACTCTTTTTTAAATCTTTCCTTTTTAACTTAAAGGAATCTATTCCCAATAAAAATATAAGCAGTATTGATCTACGGTTACAAATCAAAGTACACTGTCTTTTAACAGCCTTTAAAACTGAATTAGTATTAATAAGTATCCACAATGATATCTAATTAGACGGATAACATTTTACAAAAACTAATCATGAAATTATATTTCACCTATGAAGTTAATAAAAGTGCTATCCCTTTATCTACGCTCTGTCAAAAATATGCTACCTTTAAGGATCCACACAGTTCTGAGTAAAATTAAAGAACAAAGTGAGTTTCCTTTATTTGTGTATCTCCAAATTATTTACTTAAAAATCCTTGACACTAATGTCTCTTAACAGATACTGTAGAAAAATGCCTTTATAATCTATATAATCTAATGTGCTTGGGCCTTTTGTTCTTTGTGTTTTCACTTTCTTAAACCAGTAGTAATAAAGGAATGTGTGTGAAGTCAGACAATGCTTTGCCCTTTCTCTTTCTTCTCCCCAATACTAACCCTTTACTAATTCATTTCCTAGTAAAACTAAAATGATATCAAGGCATTTAGCCAATTAAAAACTGGGCAAAAAGAAAGCCAAAGAAAACTATTTACATCCGGTCAGCAATATCTGGCCAAATAAAACAAAATTTAAAAAGCAGGAAAACTACTCTTTATGAATTTGCTCCATCAGCACAGCCAACCCAAGAGTTTAAAATGAGGAACCTACTGTTTCTGAAAGAGGAAACCTTCCATAAAGCTCTCTTGGGACTCCTGTCGTTTTGCAGATCATTCCAGACACAGCCCTGCTGCATGCATTAGATTAAAAGCAGGTTTTGATCAAATAATTCCCAGTTCCTGCCTATTTAAGTATTCTGACATCAGAGGAAATTAGCAATGTTGAAGGTTGCAAATTTGGTCCTTATTTACTTTCCACTCTGTTAGGCCTCTAAGAGGGAATTAACAGCTCAGAAAGCCCTAGCTCTGTGAGTCTGTGATTAGGAGAGAAAAACTAGCGTGGATTACTGTTTCTTCACTGGTGAAAAACAGGCAACAATCAAAAGATTATAGGTTGATAAGGGATACAAAAAAGCCTGATTCCAACTTATGTGTGGCTCCCTGAAGGAGCACTTGTTTCAACAGTTACACCGAGGAAGAAAATAGAAAATAGGAATTGTATGGCTTCCTTGGGTCTGTCTTCTTAGGGAACACGCTGTAATACCACTCTACAATGGCAGTGTTTTCCTATCCTGTTTGTTTTTATTTCTCAGCTACTGTTAGGGTGCTAAACCCTAAAACCATCTAATTCGGGCACAGAGAGCATTTAAAATGAAGTACTCTGTTAATCAGCCCATTCTAAGCATTCTTGGGAAGTCCCAGATCAATCCACCAAGTAGAAACTCGTTAAATAACAGAAGACAGAGAATCTAAGGAGTCAAGCTAGTACAATCTGATGTGCAGGATAATTACTTAGTCCTTTGAAAAGCCATCAGATGCTATACCTAATAGCTTAATATCAAAAGAAAATTTAAGATTCTGATTTTTATATTTATCCATAGTTGTGTAATAATTACTCAACTGGTCAAGAGTTTAAACATCATAGCTAGAACTTCAAGCATTATATAAAACAACCAGGGACCATTTCACAACTAGGGTTACTGTTCTGCTGTAGTGTTTGAAACTAGCCAACAATTGGTTTCCTTCTTTTACTTTCAATTTATACAATGCTTAAAGATCACTCCAAATAATATTACTCAGCCATAAAATCAAATGAAATAATGCCATTTGCAGCAACATGGATGGACCTAGAGATTATCATACTAAGTGAAGTCAGACAAAGACAAATAAGATACCACTTATATGTGGAATCTAAAAAAATGATACAAATGAACTTATTTATAAAACAGAAACAGACTCACAGACACAGAAACTTATGGTTACCAAAGGGGAAAGGTGGAGAGGGATAAATTAGGAATTTGGGATTAACAGATACATAATACTTTATATAAAATAGATAAACAAGGGCTGACTATACAGTAATGGGAACTATATTCAATATCTTGTAATAACCTATATTGGAAAAGAATTTGAAAAATAGATATATACATATGTGTATGACTGATTCACTTTGCTGTACACCCAAAACAGTGTAAATCAACTATATTTCAATTTAAAAGTTTTTAAAAATTTTTAAAAGAGTTAATAAAAAAATCACTCTAGATACATACACATGTACAATTAGTAATAAAGATACCACTGGACAAGGTTACAGAAACTAAGTCATAAACATTTGTCTCCGCCAATGCCACACATCTGTTCTATAACAATGTCATTATTGCACTTGAGGACAAAAATGAATGGGTCTCTGAGGACACAGAAATGATATATATTTTCAGATACATGTTCCTTTGTGAAAGCTATAGTGTCCAGTCAGATAAATCCTATCAATAAAACTGATAGATTACAAGAGATAGCAAGACATAGCAGTCTTTGTTTTCTAGCATATGACATAAATAACACACAAATGTTTAACGACATGATGTCAAAATTTAGTCATGAGAAGTCTCAAAGATGCAGATTAAATTGACCATCTGTACAGCCTGCCATGAAGTAAATCGTTCATCATTTTTCATAAATAACTGTTCAAGTATTAATGAACCAGGGATATATAAAAGTTTCCAAACCAATGGATGAAAAATGCAAAGCATGTATGTTTTTTAATATTTAGAAATAAGATAATTCTGAACCTATCGCTTCTCATGTGTTGTCCTTTTATCTGCCTTTATTATTTTTGCTATAGTTTCCAACTCCAGAGAGGGTGGGTGTGTACAGATCTACACATGTGTTATCTCTTTTATTAGAACATAAGCATATAACCGTACTCGAAGACCCAAAAGCCATACAGACAGTGACTTGTAGGGATTAGTACCAGCATTTAAAGTCAATCATCAAAAATTCATTTACTTGACAGAGAGGGAAACTTTTAATATCATCAGTTTTTATGAAGAAAAACAATGAGTAAATGAAGGAATATATACAAAGTTATTCACAGCTACACAGGGAAGTATCTAAGAATATCCACTTTGAAATAACAACTTTAAATAAATTTCTCTACCTAAATGCATCTTGCCTTATAAAAAAAAAAATCACCCAAAGGAATTCTGTTTGTATGGCCTCTAGGTGTCATACTTGACCAACATTTGGGGTAGAAAAAATTAATTTCGGGCTTTTCTATTCCCCCCCTTCTTGCCACACCCACGAGATTATTAAAAGATGAAACATTTCCCTTTTTATCTTTGTAATAAGTAGCCACAAATTTTACTTTCCCAATTCTGACTCTAATATTCACCATTTATTTTCTTTCCAATTCCTTTTTCTTTATAACTACTTTGTTTGTTGGTTGGTTGATTAGTTTGCTGGTTTGTAGGTATATGCAGTGAGGGGAGGGGAGATTCTAAATTTCAAATAGTTTTACAGAAAGAAAATAAACCCCATGGTTTCTCCATTTTACTCAAAACTAAACCTGTTTGGAAACAATAATGATCTGCTATGAATAATCAGATTCCTTGTTTTGAGTGTCGGGTAAAAAGGTACAGCATTTGGGGGCTTCCCTGGTGGCGCAG
Source organism: Lagenorhynchus albirostris (assembly GCF_949774975.1). NCBI lineage: Eukaryota > Metazoa > Chordata > Mammalia > Artiodactyla > Delphinidae > Lagenorhynchus > Lagenorhynchus albirostris. The sequence goes on from NC_083102.1 coordinate 64,632,384, forward strand.
CGGTTAAGAGTCCGCCTGCCGATGCAGGGAACGTGGGTTTGTGCCCCGGTCGGGGAGGATCCCACGTGCCACGGAGCGGCTGGGCCCATGAGCCATGGCCGCTGAGCCTGCGCGTCCAGAGCCTGTGCTCCTCAACGGGAGAGGCCACAGCAGTGAGAGGCCCACGTACCGCAAAAAAAAAAAAAAAAAAAAAAAAAATGCTTAAAAAAGGTACAGTATTTTGGTTCAGATCCTTCTAGGTTTGGGGAATGGACCACTTACTGTAAGCCTTACAATAAGGATCCCAATCTCGGTGGTAGGTGAGGCATCAATAGTCCCTGACACGATGCAGTACCCCAATCGTTACATTTCACCAGGGGTTCACTTGGGAGAATGCTTCCATACAGAACACCCAGGCCAATGCAATGATTCAGGTATTTGAAAGTGCAGAGCAATAATGTATACAAAGGCAATAGCATTGATTAGCTATCACTAGTTGTGTTGGTCCTACAGATGGATAATGAAAAGGTACCGACCTTTAACAAGCAATTGAAAACTAAATATGAAGGAAAGGAGCCCTTAAAAAGAGACCCTTGTCTCCTGCAGTGGCAGAGTTAAAAAAAAAAAAAAAGCTGAAGATCAAATTAAAACTTAATAGTTAAGAGTTGACAACTGCAAAGATAACTGAATGATCAACTGAGGCAAGTTTGTTACGAAAAGATCAGGGTCTGCTTAGGAAAACCTGGAACCTGATACACGGACAAGTTTCTCTGGGTCAATGCGCACATGTCTTTGGTTCCCTGGGCTCCTCTGAACTCTCAAAGCCTTCGAAGGCAGCCCACCTCTCCCTGTTAAGTACTGGCATATCACCTTTCCTAGTTTTCAGACTGCTAGCTAGGATTAAGTTGCAGCGTTAAGTCAGTCTAGTCATGTTGGGTCTGTTAAGAGTAAAAGGACTACACAGCAAAGGAGCTGCCAGAATTAGCTAGCAGCTGACTACTGGTAGGAGACAGAAGACTATTCAGGAGGCTTGATTTTGAGAGTGTTTGATTAGGGGCCACAACATACAGGGATAGAGAGTTTATTATCTTGGAGAAATACTCTATGGGTATAGAATTTAACACTGTGCCAAGGACTGAAAGGGATGGTGCAAACTGGTGGTTCCTAGAAGCCTGGAGAAACACTGATGGAAAGTGAAATGTCAGGGAAGGAAGACAGGGAAGGAAGGGACATGCTGGAGTAGATACATTACGTAAGGAAAAGGAAGACCAAGACAGGATTATGCTCCTCCAAGGGGACACACAGAGACCACACCAATCACCAAGGCCTTCAGAAATGTACTGGTGAGAATGACACCAGCATCACTGAGTTCCATGGTGGCTCTTTGCACGCCACCAGTAGGAGAGGTGGTCACACAGGTTTAAGTCTCTGATCCATCTGAGTTAATTTTTACGCAGGGTATGAAGTAAAGTTCTAAACTCATTATTTGGCACAAGGATACTCAACTGTCCCAGCACCATTTAAAAGAGTGTTATTTTTCTCATAGAATAGTCTCAGCACTTTGTAATAAAAAATCAACTGACCATTAAGGGAATGGTCTACTTTTGTTCCACTCCAAGGCATAGCTCAGAGATATTGCGGGTTCAAGTTTCAGACCATCATAATAAAGCAAAAATCACAATAAAGGGAGTCACAGGATTTTTTTTGCTTTCCCAGTGCATAAGAGTCATCTTACCCTATACTGTAGTATATTAAATGTGAAATAGCATTGTGTCTTTAAAACAGTGTACATACCTTAATTAAAAATACTTTATTGCTAAAAAATGCCAACCATCATCTAAGTCTTCAGCAAGTTGTGATCTTTTTATCATAGTAACATCTAAGATCACTGATCACAGGTCACCATAACAAATATAATAGTGAAAAAGTCTGAAGTATTACAAAAGCTCTCAAAATGTGACACAGAGGGCTTCCCTAGTGGCGCAGTGGTTGAGAGTCCACCTGCCAATGCAAGGGACGTGGGTTCGTGCCCCGGTCCAGGAAGATCCCAGATGCCGCAGAGCGGCTGGGCCCGTGAGCCATGGCCACTGAGCCTGCGCGTCCGGAGCCTGTGCTCCGCAATGGGAGAGGCCACAACAGTGAGAGGCCCGCGTACTGCAAAAACAAAACAAAACCAAAAAAAACCAACCAAACAAAAAAAATGTGACACAGACATGCAAAGTGAGCAAATGCTACTGGAAAAATGTCACTGGTTAAGACTTGCTCCACGGAGAATGGTAATTTGTAAAAAATGCAGTATCTTCAAAGCACAATGAACCACAGAGCACTAAAATGAGGTATGCCTGTATTCCCATCTTTATGCTCATACCACACAACCTTGATTTCTTTAGCTTATACTAAGTTTTGAAATTCAATAATGTAAGACCTTCAACTTTTTTCTTTCTCAAAAAGGTTTTTGCTATTCAAGGTCCTTTGCGTTGCCATATCTATTTTAGGATCAGCTTCTCAATTTCTACAAATTGCCTACTACAATTTAGATAGAGGTTGCAATGAATCCACAGATCAATTTGAGGTGATCAGCCATCTTAACAATACTGAGTTTTCCCATTCATAAACAGGAATGTCTCTCCATTTATTTAGATCTTCATAAATTATTTTCGTAACTATTTTATACTTTTCAGTGCAGAATGCACTTATTTTGTTAAATTATACCTGTTTCATTGTTTCTGACATTCTTGTGAATAGAATTTACTGAATTTCACTTTGAATTGTTTATTGCTAAAATACAGAAATCAAACTGATTTTTGCATATTGATTCTGTATCCTGCAATCTTGCTTAACTCACCTATTACTCTAATAGATATTTTCCAAACTTGAGATTTTTCAACATATAAATCTGCCATCAGCAGACAGACATCTCTACTCCTCATTTTTCAATCTGAAAGCCTTCATTTTTATTATTATTACAATTACTGTTATTGTAATTGTTATTTTGCCTGTTACACCAGCTAAAGCTTCCAGCACAAGGTTAAACAGAAGTGGAGAGAGCTCATATCCTGGCTTGGTACCTGATCTGAGTGAGAAAATATTCAGTCTTTCTCCATTAACTATGATGTCAGCTATAGATTTTCACAGATGCCATTTCCATTCCTAGATTGAGAAAGTTCCATTAAATTTTTAGATTGTTGAAAGTTTTTATCAAAAATGGGTGTTGGATTTCGTCAAATGATTTTTGTACATCCTTTAACTGTCTTATATCCTTTAATTGATCAATACATTCTATTAACTGATTTGATTTTCAGATGTTAACTCACCCTTGCATTCCTGGGACAAACTGCACTTAGCCATGGTATATAATCTTTTATGTATGTTATTAAATTTGATTTTCAAATTTGGTTTAGGTTTTTCCTTCTATATTCATTAGGAATATTGGTCTTGAGTTTGTTTAGTTTTTCTTCTTGCTGTTACTTGTGATATCTTTTTTTATTTATATATACAGCAGGTTCTTATTATCGATTTTATACATATTAGTGTATATATATCAATCCCAGTCTCCCAATCCATCCCACCACCATCACCCTGCCCCCACTTCCCCCCTTTGGTGTCCATATGTTCGTTCTCTACATCTGTGTCTCTATTTCTGCCTTGCAAACTTGTTCGTCTGTACCATTTTTCTAGATTCCACATGTATGTGTTAATATATGATATCTGTTTTTCTCTTTCTGACTTAAATTCACTCTGTATGACAGTCTCTAGATCCATCCACGTCTCAACAAATGACTCAATTTCGTTCCTTTTTATGGCTCAGTAATATTCCATTGTATATATGTACCACAACTTCTTTATCCATTCGTCTGTCGATGGGCATTTAGGTTGCTTCCATGACCTGGCTATTGTAAATAGTGCTGCAATGAACATTGTGGTGCATGTGTCGTTTTGAATTATGGTTTTCTCTGGATATATACCCAGTAGTGGGATTGTTGGGTCACATGGTAGTTCTATTTTTAGTTTTTTAAGGAACCTCCATACTATTCTCCATAGTGGCTGTATCAATTTACATTCCCACCAACATGCAAGAGAATTCCCTTTTCTCCACACCCTCTCCAGCATTTGTTGTTTGTAGATTTTCTGACGATGCCCATTCTAACTGGTGTGAGGTGATACCTCAATGCAGTTTTGATTTGCATTTCTCTAATGATTAGTGATGTTGAGCAGCCTACTTGTGATGTCTTTATATGGCTTTGGTATCAGGATAATTCAGGCTTCATAGAATGCATTGGAATGTGTTCCTTTCTCTCTTATTTTTCAAAGTTTGTGAAGGACTGTATGAGTTCTCCTTTGAATGCTTAGAATTCACTACTGCCACCATCTGAGCCTAGACATTTCCTTCATGGAATGATTTTTAATTACTATTTCAGTTTCTTTACTTGTTATAGATCTACCCAGGTTTTCAACTTCTTCTTCCATAAGTTCTGGTAACTGTGTTCTAGGAATTTACCTGTATCATGTAAGTTGCCAAATTTGTTAGCAAAAGTTTGTTCATAATAACCACACAAAATCGTTACATTTATATAAGGTTGCCTTCTCTTTTAGGAGATCATAATTAGAGGGGAGAGAGAGAGAGATGACCAAGTATCTTGGTATGGGCTGAACTGTGTTCCCCCAAATTCATAAGTTGAAGCCCTCACCCCCAGTACCTCGGAATGTGACTGTATCTGAAGAAGAGTATTTAAAGAGATAATTAAGGTTAGATGAGGTCATTGGCGTGGGCTGTAATTCAATATGACTAGTGTCTTTATAAGAAGAGGGGAATAGGACACAGACATGCAGGGAGGAAAGACCATGTGAAGACAAAGGGAAAAGACAGTCATCAACAAACCAAGGAAAAATGCCTCAGAATGAAATCAACCCTGTGGACTTCTTCATCTTGGACTTTTAGCCTCCAGAACTGTAAGGAAATAAATTTCTATTGTTTAAGCCAAAAAAAAAATTTTTTATATAAGGTTGGTACTGATTTCTCCTCATTCCTGATTTTGGTGATTCATGTCTATTTTCTTTTTTCTTAATCGACCTAGTTAAAGGTATGTCTTTTTTTTTCTATCTTTTCATAAAACTTCTGGTTTCTTCGATTTTTCTCTATTGATTTTCTTTCAATTCATCGCTTTACACTCTAATTTTATAATTTCCTTTCCTTTGTCTTAGGCTTAATTGCTCTTTTTTTCTCATTTCTTAAGGTGAAAACTTAGATTACTGAGGCCTTAGGTTACTTAGGTACTTAATTAGGTTACTTACTGAAGTTATGTAGGCCTTTCTTACTTTTTTTTAAAGATTTTTTTTTTGATGTGGACCATTTTTTTAAGGTCTTTATTGAATTTGTTACAATATTACTTCTGTTTTATGTTTTGGTTTTTTGGCTGCGAGGCATGTGGGATCTTAGCTCCCCAACCTGGGATCAAACCCACACCCCCTGCATTGGAAGGAGAAGTCTTAACCACTGGACCACCAAGGAATTCCCAACCTGTCTTATTTTTTGACATACACTTAAAGCCAAAAAAATTTCCTCCTAAGCACTGCTTATCTGCATTACATTCAGTTTGATATGATGTGTTCCATTTCACTCAGTTCAAAATATATTTTTAATTTCCCTTATGATTTATTCCTTGTTCTGTGACTATTTTTTTGTGACTTATTTTTAAATGTATTTTTTTTATTTCCAAATATTTGAGGGTTTTCGAGATCTATTTCTGTTGTGCAAGTCTAATTTACTGGTGTTAAGAATAAACTTTACATGATTTCAAGTTTTTTACATTTACTGAACCTTGTTTTGTGATCCAGCTTGTGGTCTATACTGAAGAATGTTTCATGCACACTTAAAAGAAAATGTATTCTTCAGACATTGGGTGAAATGTTCTATAAAGTTCAAGCTAGTTGATGTCACTGCTCAAATGTTCTATATCCTGGCTGATTCTCTGTCTAGTTGTTTTATTGTTTTATCAACTATTGAGAGCACATAACTGAAAGCTCCTGATATTATTGTTGATTTGTTTTATTTTCCTTTTAATTCTGTCAGTTTTTTAATGTCATATATTTGGGAGCTCTGCTATTAGGCATGCACACATACATTGTTTTATTTTCCTGATGTACTGACCTCCCTCATTAGAACATGTCCTTTAATGTCTCTATCAATTTTCCCTTGTTGTGAAGTCTATTTTTCCTGATAATATTGTTAGCCCAGCTCTATTATGGTTGCTGCTTGCATGGAGAATATTTTTTCTAGCCTTTAACTTTCAACCAACTTGTGTACGCAGATCTAAGGTATATTCTTGTAGATCACATATGGTTGAGTTTGTTTTTTATTCAGTGAAATATCTTTGCCTTTTGATTGGTTTTTGGTTTATTTGCACTTAATGTAATTATTTATATGGTTATATTTACATCTGTTATTTTGCTATTTATTTTCTACTTGTCATATCTTTTTTAAATTATAGTTTTAAGACATAATTCACATATCATAAACGCACCCATTTAAATACAATTCACTGGTTTATTCACACAGTTGGGCAACTATCACCACCATGTAATTTCACAACATCTTCCTAAAGCTAAAAAAAAAAAAAATCCCAAACCCATTATCAGTTACTCTTCTTCCCCCAAACTCTGGCAACCACTAACTTTCTGTATCTATGGATTTACCCATTCTTGAAATTTTGCATAAATGGAATCATACAATATGTGGCCTTTCGTGAATGGCTTCTTTCACTTAGCATACACTTTCAAGGTTCATTCTTGGTATATCATGAATCAGTACTTCATTTTTTTTCTGGTTGGGTAATATTTCATTATATGAATATACTACATTTTCTTTATCCTTTAATCAGTTGATAGACATTTGTGTTGTTTCCACTTTTTGGCTATTATAAATAATGTTGCTACGGACATTTACATACATCTTATATCTTTTTTTTCCCTCTGTTCCCCTTTTATGCCTTCTTTTGTGTTTTTGTCATACTATTCTAACCACCCAGGGTTTTTAAAAATAATTTTCTGAGTTACGCTAAAGACAATATTTACCTATGCCAGCTTTTCACTACATACTGTTGAATATTAACTTAATTCCCAGGAAATATAGCACCTTTTTTCTAACATGTCCCCCTTTTCTCCCCTATGTTATGTGATCTATACATGGTAAAAAACCAACAGAACAGTTTTATTAAAACTTCCGTATAAAATCTTATATATTTTAGAAAGGTTAGGAGAAAATATGAATAAATATATTTACAGGCTCTTTCATATTTAATAACATGTTTACCATTTCTGACACCCCTCATTTCTTCAAGTAGGTTAGGGTTACTCTCTGGTTTCATTTTCTTTCAGACTGATGGACTTCCATTATTAATTCTTGGAAGGCAGGTCTGTTGGTAATTAATCCTCTCAGACTTTGTTTAGCTGGTAATGTGCTTACTGCATCTTCATTTTTTTTTTTGGTTTTTTTTTTTTTGGCGGTACGTGGGCCTCTCACTGTTGTGGCCTCTCCCATTGCGGAGCACAGGCTCCACACGCGCAGGCTCAGTGGCCACGGCTCACGGGCCTAGCCGCTCTGCGGCATGTGGGATCTTCCCGGACCGGGGCACGAACCCGTGTCCCCTGCATCGGCAGGCGGACTCTCAACCACTGCGCGACCAGGGAAGCCCTGCATCTTCATTCTTAAAGGATGCTTTTGTTGAATAAAGGTTTCTTGCTTTACAGTTTTTGTTTTCTCTCAACTCTTTGAACATAAGATTCTGATGTCTTCGGGAAACCATTGCTCCTGATGAGAAGTTAGCTGTTAGTCTTACAGTGATATTGAACCAGGTTCATTTTGCCCAATGCACAGCAAGGCAAAATGCTGAGATGCCAAGGTTTGCAGCATAGAGAGTTTATTCTCAAGGCAGCCAAGAGAGGAGATGGGAGAACAAATCTCACATCCACCTCCCCAAAGGCAAGAAGCTCCAGGTATTTATGGGATAATGAGTAATGAAGCAGGGTGGTTTGAGGCATGGGGAGCATGGGGAAAGGTGATTGGGAAAAGGTGCTGTAATCGTTATTCTGCAGAGGTGTTACTAAGCTTCAGACCTATGCATGTTCAAAAGGTCACTGAGAGGATACTCAGGCTTGCTCAGTTGAAGGATCAGTGGTCTTATCCAATCTTAACCAGCTCCACTGGAACTAAAGCAGTTGACTCCAAGTTCCTAGAAAACAACTCAGGCAAACAGACTATAGTTTAGGCTACATACTGCTTGGAGGACATGCAAGTCTTAAAATGACTTTGATTAGTGAAGGAAGATGAAATGGATTTAACCCATGGTTTCAATTGTGGTTCCTTTGCACTTCATGAGTCTTTTTTCTCTTAATGTTTTATGATAAATTCTTATTGTATTTGATGTAGATCTCTTATTTTATCTGGGCTTTGTTGAGGTTCTTAGGTGCTTAGGTAAATGTTTCTCATCAAATTTGGTAAGTTTTGAGGGCTATTTCTTCAAATATATTTCTTTCTATTCACTTCTCCCTCCTTTCATTCTGGGATTTCCATGACCTATTTGTTGGCATGCTTGATGCTGGTTCACAGATCTGTGAGGCACCGCTCATGTAATCTTTTTCTTTCTCTCTATTCATCAAATTAGATCATTTATACAGATCTGTGTTCAAGTTTACTGATTCAATGGTTCTACTTTCCAGGAACCTAGGGTACTTCCATCTTTTGACTCAGGAATTCGACATGTATCCTACATGTTTGCCTCTGAAGGAAAGCAGAGGGCAAGAGAGTGCTACAGTTCTATGAGATGTCTACATTATTTCTCTCTACATATCACTGGACAAAATGATACCATATAGCCACAACCTAATTGCAAGGGAAGCTGGGAAATGTGTGTCCCAGTATGCCCAAGATGAAGAAAATGGAATAAATTTAATAAATACATAGCAATATCTCTACCATAGATTCCTACATTCAGGCAACTGTGTCACCCAAAAGACTTTATTATTTTTCTTTGTCTGATTACCTAGATGTCATAACCCTCTACATGTTTTCAGGTCAAACTGTTTGAGCACATAGGTAGACAGCAGATTAATAATCATTGAAATGTAGAAATTGGAGTCTAATCTCTAGAGAGCTGGCAGTGATTAAGATGGCAATGGTAGACCTCTTTCAGGGTTTAACTTGACCAAATAAGAAAGAAAATTCACAATGAAGGCAGGCTGGGAGTGATTACTTCATAAAAGGTAAAATGATAAATTGAACATAAGAGTTCTCTCTGCTTCATCCTCAAACCCCACTAAAACATGAACAGCAGAATTTTAAAAGTATAAAACACATAAGGCTGAAGAGAACAGTAGAGGGAAAAAAACCTGCATCTTTAATAAAAGAGGTAAATAGATAGTGGTTTCCTATGCTGCATTACTCCTTTAACTCTATATTTGAACAGGTTTTTGTGACAGGTTATCAGGCTTCACTTCATAATCCCTCACATATCATTCATATAAGCTACAATGTGAATGGCTCTCTCTGTGTTGTACAACGTAACAGCCCTTCCTTACTCCACCTTTGGAGTGGATATGCCTCTGATTTCTGACCCTTCCTGAGTACGAGATGCCTCTGATTTCTGACCCTTCCTGATAAATATATTTGCTTTACTCTTTGACACATATAGGATCTCAGCTTCCCCTAGTCTACTGAGTCATTTTAAAAGTTTCTCCTGATTGAATTTTCAATCTTTTTCTAAAATTTTTTGACAACACTATTTTGTACTATCTCCTCTCCATTCTATTTGGCCTTACGTATTTATACATTTTAAACTCTGCTATTGACGTTTAGTGGGGTTTGGGGATGAATCAGGCAGTATCCTTATGTTCAACCCATACGTTTAACTGGGAGTCAATTAAACTCCAAATGAGTCAGTTCATTTTCTATTTTTATTTTTCTTTTATATTTTTTAACCAACTATGAAAACAAACTTTAATATTTAATTGATGCTCATTACTTTCATATGTTAAATGTCGGCTAAACCTTTCACATCAGAAGAAATAAGTGGGCAAGGTATCATTATGTGACAATAGAAAAAAATAACAGTTTAACAACTTTCCCATGTACTTAGTGATAAGTTTAAAAGTAGGAGGATACCGGACTTCCCTGGTGGTCCAGTGGTTAAGACTCTGTGCTTCCACTGCAAGGGGTACAGGCTGGATCCCTTGTCGGGGAAGACCCTCATGCCACGAGGTGAGACCCAAAAAAAAAGTAGTAGGATACCATAATCTCCCTATACATTGTGTTGCCCAAATTAGAGATAGCTTTCTGAAAATCAGTGGTTTTGTAGAGAACATCTGCACTAAAAATATAATAGACACAAATATTTGTCTAATTTGAATTTATTTAGAGTAGTAGAAGGTCCACAAAATAAATGCATGAAAAGTTCTTATGAAAAAAAAGTACTTATGAGAAACTGGAAAACAATTTAAATAATTCACCTGACTAAAATTTAAAGGAACTTTGATTTTTTTAGTAATTAGAGAGAAACAACCATACCCAAGTGTTCTAGAACCAAATGTGCAGAACGAATGCAAGTATAATACTTCCCTAAGAAAAAAATGAATCTTGGCATATATGATTATCCGTAATAGAACTAAAAAACTCAAGCATGTCCTTGAGATAAAATTTGTTATATAAAAGTTACATTTGGTTTTTTTTTAATGACAATTTTTGACAGTCTTGCTACCGATATTTTAAGTTGACACATCTTTCTTTGCTAACAGAGTGGCCTTTCTTTATACTTCTGCTTAGTAGGTGATGAAAAGAGACCAGCTATTCAGGCTTCCCTGGTGGCGCCGTGGTTAAGAATCCACCTGTCAATGCAGGGGACACGAGTTCAAGCCCTGGTCCAGGAAAATCTCACATGCCACGGAGCAACTAAGCCCGTGTGCCACAACTAACGAGCCTGTGCTCTAGATCCCGCAAGCCACAACTACTGAGCCTGCGTGCCACAACTTCTGAAGCCCGTGTGCCTAGAGACCGTGCTCCACAACAAGAGAAGCCACTGTGATAAGAAGACCGCGCACCACAATGAAGAGTAGCCCCCACTCTCTGCAACTAGAGAAAGCCCAAGCACAGCAATGAAGACCCAATGCAGCCAAAAATAAATCAAATAAATTAAAAAAAAAAGAGAGACCAGCTATTCAACACATGTTGGCATTCACAGATGTAAGATGCATTCATTTTTATAGAGTAAGATATGCTTACATCTTATATACCGTGCATTATAATGCAATAAAAATACCTATAGTTATGCTGAATTCATCATTTGGCAATGAAAATCAAGCTCAATGTAAGATGAAGATATAGGACACTTTAAGAAAAAAGCAAATGTCAGTAAATTAACTCCATCCATTGTACTACCCTGTGGCGACAGCAGACGTCACTACCAATTTTCTCAAGCTGCTAGTACACGTCTATAGCTGAAAACAGTATGAAAAGCTTTCTAATTAATTGCTACTGGCAGATCTGCTACTTCCAAAAGTTTTTCCCTTGAGATACAGATGCTAACCTGTCTTACTATATGACAATTGCATCCTTTTGCAATTTACAAAGAAAATAATTTTGCTTTCATTTGCTAATCGGTGGCACAGAAAATGTTCCAGATCCTAGAAGGTGATAAAGGGGACAAAAAGGGATTTAAAATTTGTTTTCCTTTCTAAGTTGAATAATGGGCTGAGGACTGCCAAGTTTTGGCTGAACAATAGCTCACCATCCAATTTTACTTTACTCAACTGAAAAGAGATGAACATAAGCAGCTTAACTGGGATGTGAATAAAAGCAGTACTTCAAAACTATACTAGCAAACATGACTCTTTAATCTACAACATGTCTCATTTACCACATTTTTGTAAGGTCTCAATGTAAGAGGGTTGAGAGTGTGGACAAAATGCCCTTATAAACACATGTGTCTCTAAATGAAAAGTGATAGAAACTACATTTTGCAGCTGTTTGAATATTCTGAAATTTTTACATTTTTAGTCCAAAATAAAAATAAGAAAATAACACTGAAAAGAGCAACACTATCAACATCATGCAAGCCAAATATCAGGATCTAGGCTCTTCCCAGGGCTTTTTAAGTGATGACCCAAATGTGGCTGTGAAAGTCCATTTTATCACAGTTTTTATGGGATCTCCATTATGTCCTCCAAATCAAACCTTTGTTGAAAATTGACCCATTCATTTAACCAATGGGAAAATGTTTACTGAGTGCCTACTATGTGCCAAGCACTGTGTCAAGCTCTGGAGATACAGTGACTCACATATACATCATGCAACACTCACTGAGCCTTCATGTATGCATGGTACTGAGCTTGGAACTGTACAGGCTAGCCAAACTGCCATGTCCCTCGACCACAGGACAACATAATACATATGATAGCATTACGTACACAAAGATAAAATGTAAAATGAATCAAGAGAAAAGCCCATTAATATATCAACACCCAGGGTACTGTTAGGCACGTAAATAACTAACAGTGGGCTTTATCCGCAATCGATACTTTGCAGAGTAACCTGCTCCAGACAGGCAGCCCCCATAGCATGTAATGAGCAGAAACTTCAGGCTCTCTGTGTTGTCATTGCACATGTTTGGATCCTGCTGTTTTCACATTCTGCGTGGCTGAGATGACTGTACTTTCTTGGCAGCCAAAAGGGAAGCTTGCCCCGGTTTCTCCCATAACAAGCTAAGGACAAAACCTAGAATCCATCTTATTTTTACCCCATGTGACTGAAAAGCAGTGTTGGTGGGGGCAGGAAACATCACTGACAATGGCTAGTGTGGAAGAAAAACACCAAAACAAACTATAAAAGGGTATTAACTCAATGGGTTTAAATTACAAGAGGTTTCTCTTTCGTAAAATGCAACAGACTCACACCCAACTGTGTTTCACTATCTCATTATGCAATTATGGGGGCTACTAATGGTTTATATACTCTTAGAAAAAAAATAAGTTTCACAGAAAAAAAGAGAGTAGTAGAGATTTTTAAATGGGTAATATGTTGTTGACATTATCACAGATGTTATTTTTAATGAATAAGAGTACTAATGTATTTCACTCTTCCAGATCACACAAGTACAAAGGAGCACCACTGTTAGCCTATTTTTAATAACTATTTTCTTAATATATTCTCATGAAATTCCTACAAGTGTATATGTTTATCCCTGACATAATATGGACTACTTCATTAGTTTTCCATGAAATTTAAAAACCTCCTGCATTATACTGCTTCATATTGGACTGATAGCCACCATATGCTTCAGTCATTAAAAAGAACAGTCTGCACCACACCATAAGTAAAGCTAATGCTTACCTCTAAGCAATAAATAATTAAAATGAATACTAAACATTTGCTTTACAGCATATTTTTCTTCTCTAAATTATGATTTTTGCAACATTTTTAATGGCTTTCATTTTTATTGCATTGCAAAAGTGAGATCATATTCTTCGTATGTACTTCATTATCTCATCTGATTGGGTTTTAATTCCTGCAACATACAGCAAAGGTTGATGTGCCTTTTGCAATTTGAAAACTGTGGTTGCATGCTGAGAATAATTAGCTTCACTAAGGCAGAACAAATGATTTCTTTGCAAAACACCAAGTCTGTGTTTCAACAGATAATTGTAGAATACCCAAGTTATCTTGGGACTTACAGTATAGTGGTTACTTTGAGTTTAATTAATATTTTTGTAATCTTAATTCCCTAATAACTATGTGACCCAGAGATTATCATAAAGAGTGTTGTTTTTGAAATCTGGAGTTGAGGAGACTTTCTCAAATTGGTTCATTTGATTTGTCAGTTTTCATTAAAATACTTATGAAAAATATTAATATTATTTATATCTAGTCATAATTTATGCAAAATTTCACTATTGGCTGTGGCTATCAGAATGGTAGTAGGCTATCTTTCCTGCCCAATTCACCCTGAAATGTTGAAGATCTTTTATGAACCCAATAGAGAAACACTTAAAAGTAACCAGATTAGTTGAATTTTCTACTTAATTTTACTGAGATAATATAAATGTAGTAATTAAATCCCACAAGTCAATTTAAACTAAAGAGAACTCATTTAGTAAAAGCAACAACAGAGAAATCTATAATTTCTTGTAATTAAGAGGTTAATCTTCTTTAAACCAGTAAAATCTGCACTGAAAGCTTCATTCAATTGTTTATATTTTAGTTAAGATTCTTATTGAGTTAAAGATTACTGCAGCACCTTAAGTGGAAACATTAAACAGAGTTCACTACACAGCAAAAAGGTCATGAATGCATACTGCTCTGAAATTAAACCTTACTTTCATTCCCTACATGGCTGCAGGAAACTTAAGCTGCTGCTGAATTACAGAGCCATCTAGTATCTTATAGTTCCAGTTATCAATGGCCTGACAAGTCTAATTCCAAGCAAGACTCCTTCAACTACTCCAACCTCACTACAATTAGATTCACTACAATTTAGATTCATCCTCTAAAATGTCTCTGGAATAAGCAGGTAGATACAAGCTTTAAATGTTTTAAACTTTATAGTCTAGATTGACTTCTATGGCATCGTTGGCAGATAGACAATGAAACTATTATCAAATTAAGTTTCATTCTATATCTATAACTTTAATCCTAAATATTAACAAGCTTGTTATTTATTTGATTGACACAGAAGGTGCTTGTAAAACCTAAGAAATTATTCTCCTTTCCTTGCTTTGAGACTACTGAATCACAAAAAAGTTTAGTACCTTTTGTAAAGTGAGTTTTATATTCAAAATTGTAACTCTGACTACAATTTTGAAATGCAAACAGACTGTGTTATATAGATGCTCTTAATATATCTACAAGTTGTTAATGTGCACACCAGCCCAGTTAGCAAATACAATAAAAGGAATGAAAATTACTTGAAGATTACTGAAACAACAGTGAGGGAAAAAAAAAAAAAGGATTCAGCAAAACAAACTTGAATTCAAAGACTATGAAATTCAAGGAGTATTAAACAGTTTGCCAAAGAACACTGCTTTATTTTTATTCAACTTTTTAGAGACTGTTTATCTGATAACGTGTTCTTTACATGCCCAAGCACCACACCACTGAGGTTTCCAAATTAATTTTTGCAGTAAATTATTTTGATTAGAATCAAGGTATTATATCTTGGAATATTTAAAATATTCATATTTCACTTAGATTGAGAGACACAAAACTATAAAACTCACTTTCTCCTAGTAATAGCTTTCAAGTAAAGTCCTTTTCCTTTTTGTTTGGCAAGCATGTAACTTTGATATTGCTTTTTTTCCCTTCTCTCACTCAATTCCATCTCTGCCTTGTACTGGTTAGATCAGGTTCAAAATTATATTTATTTCATTTAATAAATATGAATTCAAAAGAGGGTTAAAAATAGGAATGTTCACTGAAATACTGTACCATTACAGTAAAAGTTAATTTTTGCTGCAAATCAAGTTTAGTTACCTTAGCAACCCTTTTATTTTATTTTTTATTTTTTAACCCTTTATTTTAAAAGTTCAAAGTCAACAAACTATTAAGAGAATATAATTGGAAAACCATGGCAATTTACTACTAAAAATATCATGATGCTGAAATAATTTAATCATGTGTTTAGAACTGGTGATGCCACTGACAAATTATTAAGGTTTCATATAAAAAGTTGATGGTTACTGCTCAGAAGTACTTAAGTGACAGTAAAAGTGGGACTGTGTTTTTTCATATGTGGTAAGAGAAGACTGATCTCGTTGTAAACCAGTGAAAGGATATAGTAAGAAATATTATTTTATCCCCTATAAAGTAGTAAATATCACCAAAATCCTTCCCTTTTTATGTACTAGTTGGGGTATCCAATCTTTCTACCATTCAAAATCAAATATTAACCAATATTTAAGTATACAAATTACACCCTTCCCACTCTTGCTTCCACCTGATTCACAGAAATATATTTTATTTTAAATAAAACAATGCAGACAAATCATACTAATGGAGAAAAACAGCCTGATATGAAGCTGGATGGAGGAGCAGAGTCTTGTGACAAGACATATTCTTTCACCAATTTCCCTAAATTCACTTACAATTTAATGTAATTAACATATGGAGTTATTAATATATCATTTGGATTTGCATGATTTTCCTTGTTTCATTTGAAGCCAGCACAATACAAAGATATAACAGTAATAATTAAGATTTCACTTTTTCCTCAGGATTGCTTTGGGAATTCTGGGTCTTTCGTGATTCCATATAAATGTTAGGATTATTTGCTCTAGTTCTGTGAAAAATCTCATGGGTAATTTGGTAGGAATCACATTAAATCCATAGATTGCTTTGGGTAGTATGGCCATTTTAACTATATTAATTCTTCCAATCCAAGAGCATAGAATATTTTTCCATTTCTTTGAATCATCTTCAGTTTTCTTTATCAGTGTTTCATAGTTCTCAGCATATAAGTCTTCCACCTTCTTGGTCAGGCTTTTTCCTAAGTATTTTATTTACTCTCTCTTTCTGATATTTAATTGTTAGTGTAAAGAAATGCAACCGATTTCTGTATGTTAATCTTGTATCCTGCTACCTTGCTGAATTTATCAGTTCTAATAGTTTTTGTGTGAAGTCTTTAGCATTTTCCATATAGAGTATCATGTCATCTGCATATAATGACAATTTTACCTCTTCTCTTTCAATTTGTATACTTTTTTATTTCTTTTTCTTGTCTGATTGCTGTGACTAGGACTTCCAATACTATGTTGAATAAAGTGGTGAGAGTCGGCATCCTTGTCTTGTTCCAGATTTTAGCAGAAAGGCTTTCAGCTTTTCACCACTGAGTATTATGCTGGCTGTGGGTTTGTCACAAATGGCTGTTATTATGCTAAGATATTCCCTCTATACCCAGTTTGGGGAGAGTTTTTATCATGAAGGGATATTGAATATTATATCAAATCTCTTCTCTGCATCTACTGAAGTGATCATGTGGTCTGTTCTTTTTTTTCATTGATGTGGTGTATCACATTGATTTGAGTATGTTGAGCCATCCTTGTGACCCTGGGATGAATCCAACTTGATCATGGTGAATGATCCTTTTTATGTGATGTTGGATTCATTTTGCTAATATTTTGTTGAGGATTTCTGCATTCATATTCATAAAGGATACTAGCCTGTAACTTTTTTGGTAGTGTCTTTGTCTCGTTTTGGTATCAGGGTAACAGTGGCTTCATAGAATAACTTTGGGAGTGTTCCCTTCTCTTCAGTCTTCTGGAAGAGTTTGAGAAGGATCAGTATAAGTTCTTCTTATACCAGAACAAAGTTGGAGGCATAGTCCTCCCAGACTTCAGACAATACTACAAAGCTACAGCAATTTAAAAAGTGTGGTATTGGCACAAAAACAGACATGGATCAACAGAACAGAAAGCCCAGAAATAAATACACATCCTACGGTCAATTAATCTTTGACAAAGGAGGCAAGAATATACAATGGAGAAAAGACAGCCTCTTCCACAAGTGGTGCTGGGAAAGCTGAAGAGCTGCATGTAACTCAATGAACTTAGAACTCTCCCTCACACCATACACAAAAATACACTCAAAATGGCTTAAGACTTAAATATAAGACATGACACCATAAAACTCCTGCAAGAGAACATAGGCAAAAGATTCTCTGGCATAAATCGTAGAAATGTTTTTTTAAGTCAGTCTCTCAAAGCAAAAGAAATAAAGCAAAAACAAACAAATGGGACCTAATTAAACTTAAAAGCTCTTGCACAGCAAAGGAAACAATAAACAAAATGAAAAGGCAACCTACTGACTGGGAGAAAGTATTTGCAAATGATGTGACACACAAGGAATTAATTTCCAAAATATACAAATGGCACATACAACTCAATATCAAGAAAACAAACAACCCAATCAAAAAATGGGCAGAAGATCTAAATAGACATTTCTCCAAAGAATACATACAGATGGCCAACAGGCACATGAAAAAATGCTCAATATCACTAATTAGTAAAGAAATGTAAAACAAAACTACGAGGTATCACCTCACACTGGTCATCATCAAAAAGTCTACAAAAAAAAAAATGTCTACAAATAAATGCTGGACAGTGTAAAGGGAACCCTCCTACACTGTTGGTGGGAATGTAAATTGGTGTAGCCACTATGGAGAACAGCATGGAGTTTCCTTAAAAGCACTAAGAATAGAGGCAACATATGATCCAGCAATCCCACTCCTGGGCATATATCCAGAGAAAACTAATTTGAAATGATACATGCACCTTAATCACTATTTACAATAGCCAAGATATGGGGAGCAACCTAAATGTCCATCAACAGATGAACAGATAAAGAAGATAAAGAAGCCACAGAAAAGAATGAAATAATGCCATCTGCAGCAACATGGATGGACCTAGACATTATCATACTAAGTAAAATAAGTCAGACAGAGAAAGACAAATGCAATATGATATCACTTATATGTGGAATCTAATAAAAAAAGATACAAATGAACTTCTTTACAAAATAGAAACAGACACACAGGGGAAAGTGGCAGGGGGGATAAATTAGAAGCCTGGGATTAACAGATACACCCTACTATATATGAAAGAGATAAACAGCAAGGTCTTACTGCATAGCACAGGGAACTATAGTCAATACCTTGTAATAACCTAAAATGGAAAAGAATCTGAAAAAGTGTGTTGTGTGTGTATATATATATATATGTATTATATATATACATAAAACTGAATTACTTCGCTGTACACCAGAAGCTAACACAACATTATGAATCAACTATACTTCAATTTTAAAAAAAAGGTTTCACTAGAAATGTAGATGCAAAATTTTGAAATAAAATATTGGCAAATTCAGTTACTTGGTAGAGCAATAAAATACCACAATAATATTATTTAGAGTCATGCCCAGAATGCAAAGATGGTTGAATACTAGAACTTATATATAAGGACTTATATATTTTCCCATATTCCTAGGTAAAGAGAGACACATTCTGAGATCATAATATACCGAAAAGAAATTTGATAAAGTTTCTTATGAAAAACTTGATCCATATTTTCATAATGATAAAAGATACATATCACAAAGGAGATAAAAGACTCCTACCACAAAGCAATTATATTCTTCAGAAAACATTTAAATATATTCTCACTAAATGAGTGAACAAGATACAAATGCCACTGTTGCCACTGAAGTTTTATATTATTCTAAAAGTACAAGAAAATATAACTAAGAAAAAAGAAAATAAATGACTATTAGAGTGAAAATTATCAGTAACTAAAATTTATAATATTATATATCTAAGAAATCCAAAGATATCAATAGAAAAGCCTTTTAAGTGAATGAGAAGTCAAAAAATTAAATCTTTAATGTATAAAATGATCATTAATTTTCTAAAACTAAGAATAATCAGTTAGAAAACATGATTAAAGGGATTCCTGTGTATAACTGATAAATGAGGTAAGCTAAAAACAAAAGAACTTGGGAATTAACAAGAGTTGTATAAGACAGAAAGAAAAAGCCAATTTGAATTTTTCTAAGGAGACTTTCCTAAATAAAGAAAAAAACTACCTATTTGAATGTAAGTAGAAAACTTTTCCCTAAGTCACTTTACATGCTCATTAATCCACTTTACACACATATTTTCCTTGCATTACTCCATATGATTAAGGGATAGTAAAATATGCAATAGGACATTCCTAAACCAGATAAGTGGATTCTAGCACTTAAATGGAAATATACAGCCTTGAAAACAGTCCTTGTAATAAAAAAGGAATCTGGTTATACAAGATAAACTTACATTTTAAAAACAACATGGGAGTGGCACAACTGGAGGTGTGCAAAACTGTGGGCCTGCACACAAATCACTGTATAGAAATTTTAAACAAAAATTTATTTGATAGCTTAGAATAGGACAAAAGGGACATTTCAAATCAGCAAAGAAGCAATGAAGAAAACAGGAAATGTTTGGACAAACTTCCAGCCATTTGGAAGTGAGGAATAATGAATCTCTCCTCAAACTTTAAAATAAATTACGGATGAATCAAAGACATAATCATGAATAAAAACAAAACTGTACAAGTACTGAAATAAAATGTGGGAGGATATTTTTATAAATTTCGTAAAAAGGCCTACGAAAGTCAGAAACTCAGAAGTCATAAAGAAGATATGTGGCTTCACCATAATTAATTATCCAAATAGCAAATAAAATAAAATAATCCACCAAAAATAAGATCACACAACAAAGAAAAACTGGAAGAAGCTTTTTCTATACTTGCCTTCATTTTTTTTTAACATATAAAAGAGAAAATGTTTAACAATACTATAAGAAAGCGGATAAAGTTTGTTGATAAGCAGTTCACTGAAAGTGATATACAAATTTGCCAGGAGACAGGAAAAAATGTTCAACCATATAACTTAAAATTGAAAATAGCAATAAGAAGCCAATTGTTTACCTATTATATTAGCCAAGATTCATATGTTTAATAACATTTAGTAGATGACTACCTATTATGTACCTAGCAATCCTTCTGGCGAAGAAGCACCATCCTCCCATCCTATAGCAATTCTGTCTATTCCATATTCTCCATGAGATAGTTAACTGCCCCATTATCCCCCGGTTCCAGGAGCAGCTACAGGCTGCTGTAACTGATACTGTGGATAAGCCTGCTCTCTCACACTCTATAGTAAGACCCTGTTTAGGTACAACCTCTTAGCAGTTTGGCAATATTCATTAAAATTAAAGGGGCAATATGTCCTTTAATCAGTTGAACTTTTTAGAAATTTATCCTAAATATATAAGATATAAAAGATGTAAGATACAGGAGACATTTTTTATTTTTGTCCTTTGAATTTTGTTTCAAAATAAGCAAGTACTATTTGTATGATTAAAAAAATCTATTTAAAAAAGAAAAACATGTAAAATTAAATCAGTAACAAGAGAATTAAAAATATAAGTAAAAAGAGCAATAACCAGAAATATAAATGCACAAAATAAAATTAGTGGTATTGGGGACAAATGATAGAAACATACAGAGGATACCACAAGAAAGGTCCTAACTGACACATAATGACCAAAGTGATGATAAGTAAGGTATCTCAATGGCATAGAGCCCATATAGCTCTTGAGGAGGAAACAGAGATGACTAGAACAAAATAAGTAGTTACATTTAGAAGAAAAGGGGGAAAAATCTCCTAAAATTGAAAAAAGGAGTCTCCATTTTGAAAGTCTTAAAATTTCTCCACAATAATTAGTGAAATGAAGATTCACTCAAAGAAATAACATACTCTAAGATTAAGAAGAAAGAAAAGCAAAACCTCTCAGCCTTTGACCATTGAATTAAAGAAAAATTTACTTGAACATATATTTGAATAACAAGATTTAAAGTGTAGACTTATTAACCACATATTGAACTTCCTACCCTAAATGCAGAAAATGTTTTGGATTTCCAGAAATATATTACTGTATTACTGCTATTACTCTTCTACTCTACAGGACACTGGAAGTTATTTTTAGGAGAAGTTAAACCAGCAAGATGGGGGGACACCAGAAGAAGTTGAGTATGGAAGTGAGGAGCTATTGAAATGGGAAAGACAAATAGATAGCTATATACTGAACTGGAAGACCTTCAATCCCCTCCCTTCATGCAACTCTGAAAACACTAGAAACAGGGTATGTACTCACTCTCCAAGGAGACTTGAGGATACCTCTATGAGGAATGCCAATCCCAAAGCAAAGAACAATAGATACAGCTGTCTTCAATAAACAACACCTACAGAGTACCTACAGAGTGCCCAATTTGACTTTTAGTACTTCATTTCTTAAATGTCAACAGATAATTCATAGAGGAGCTTCTAAAATGAAAGACATACACTAAAACACACACACATAATTTTAAAAAAGAAGGAAAAAGATAAAATGAAGAGAACAAAAGATAAAATCAATAATATTCAGAGAGAAGAAATGACATCAGGAAACAGAAACAAGAGGCTACAAAACAGAAAGAATCAACAGAGAAATAACACTTCAAACTTAAGAATATGGTAGTATAGTTTTTTTTAATTAAAGTTTTACCAGGTTAAGAAATCTCCCAAAAAGAAGTAGTAAAATGAAGCTGAAAAACTTATTTTCTAATTGGCACTTTACTAAGTAGGACAGTCCTTAAAGAATAAGAAATTATGAATAGTTTTACCAAGTACAAAAGTCTTCAAAACTCTTAAAGTGATGAAGAATTCAAGAAAACAGAATTTTTGAATGTTTGTCTTATTTTCCCGGTTTTATTGAGATATAATTACTTATATCATTGTATTATTTTGAGGTGTACAACATGATGATTTGATATATGTATTTAGAAAACACAATTTCTGAAAAGAGAGGATGGAAATTATGAGGATGATGAACTATGAAGGCATCAAATTTTGTAGGACATTTTTCTCCTTCAAAGAAAATAACAAATATTGTAAAAATTGAACTTTACTTTTGATGGAAAATTTTAATGAGGGATCATACAATTTCTCCTCAATAAATTTTAAAGAAAATTTAGCCTTTCCTGTGACAAGATTCTGTAACTGTCTAGGTGCTTTGTTATTCATTCACAGCAGCCAAAGCTGTCTTCTCCTCTAAACTTTCTTCTTCAAGTAATGGGTGTTATTTGGCTCAAAAACTTTTGACAAGATAAACTCCACACTTTATAATAGGTACTTCCACTTAAAACCCACGTGAGAACACACAAACAGAACATGAAGTCTGAGTATCTATCTATTTAGAGATTATCTATGCATACTTTCTAATACTTTGGCAACTTTAAATCATGTGCTGTGAGCCTATCAAAAAGTAGAAGAAACTAAGCTTTTACAGTTGACAAACATTAATCATCTCTTGATCATGGTTTCCATACTAAAGACTCTGAGGCAAAGGAGTGCATGTTAGACAAACACAGCAGTTTGTGTTTCAGAATTCTTAGCAGTAGCTAACTAGGTAAAGCTCACACAATAAGAAACTGAAGAATGTTGACACAAACATAGTTTTAGAAGCAAAATCTAGAACATACTGGCCTTACATACTGCCTAAGGCAAACGCTGGATCAGTAGTAAGTCTGGGTTTAGAATTTGGTCCTTTAATTTTGCAAGACTATCCTGTCTAGGATTGAAGCAAACCAACCGGTGAATTTTTAGACCTGCAAATTATATACAGCAACAAAAAAATGTTATATGCCCTGTGGACTTCCAAAATTTTATTTTGCCATACTTTATTTTTGGACAGTAGCTTTAAATGTACTACATTTTTACAACTCTTAAAAATACTCCTGGTGTTGGTATCACAAAGGACTTTTCATTCTCAAAGACGACAAATTGTATTTCTTCACATTACAATTATGTTAGGAAGAGAAGACAAGTTTCTTTTTCAATCAATGTTTCTTGAGTTTAGTTCAAATAATATTTTCTGTGAAGTATAGTTATCTGCATAATTTTAAGCATTTCCATCTTTTGCCTTTTCATTTTGGTTTTATCAGCTCTTATTCCCTTCAAAAGAACAAATAAAACACACACTTTATTACTCACACTTTATTACTCACCAAATACTGTTAACAGCCTTTGTTTACTAGGAAAGTAGCTATTTGTAAGGCTGATAAAATTCAGTTCATGCTGCTTAGACAACACAGCATGAACTGGTTCATGGGAAGTAAGTCTTTGCCTAAGGGTTTGCTAAAGAGGTTTCATGGGCTATTGAGCTATTTCTGGTTATATTTTGGAATGTGGCTAAGCCCCACGGTTCACTCATTTCCCAACATGTTTCTTAACATTCAGAGGGAATGTTTGGTAGTATCATTACCTTTTTAATCATAGCAGTAAAGGGAAGAAGATTCATACCTTATTGTTCTTTGGCAGGTCTACAGAAAGATTGAGATTTATTATCTTTACAACTGCATCTAAGATGATTTTCTCAAAATAATAAAAAATGGACAACTCATCTACACAGACTTACTGTCATCTATATAGAGCGTTATCAAGACTCTCAAGTGACTGGCTTCTTAAATTATCTGCAATCTTCATTATTCACATCCACTGGAGGATTCCTCTAATTATCCCAGACCTTACCTCTTTAGATGCCAGTATTATATACTAAGGTCAATTAAGATGGACATTACATTTCTTGCCCAGCCAATGCCAAAGTACATCAGACAAATATGAGACAACTATGTTGAATGCCTATAGAGATCCGACTTTGTCAACTAGAATCTATAATTAATTAATTCTGGCACTTGTTTTATAAACTTCCTCCAAGATTCTGTGTAAGTTTCCTGGTAAACAAAATTTTATGATACCTGATCTCAAGGAGTTCATAATATGTATCTGTATTCTCAAACATTCAGTGTGTGCTGCCTAATAAGACCAGGTGGTTTCTTCATTATACTTTATTTTGAGGTTTTTTTTTTTTTGGGAAACTATTTTTAAAATGCCATCCCAAACATCTGTGCACCCACACCAAAACTGAAAATCAATAACATTTTGTCATATTTACTTAGTAAAGACATATTTTTACTTAGTAAAGAAAGAAGATCATACAAATGGAATTTGTTTTGCAGACCCAATTCCATTCCTTTCCCTCCTACTAATCCCCACCAACAAGCACAGTCATCAGTTTGGTGGGGACCAGGGTCTCACTGTATCCCCCAGGCACTTGCCATGGCCCTGACTCAGAACTGCCAGCAGTTGCATCTCTTTGCCTACTGTTATCTTTGACCACTAGAGCCCACCCATCCCGGTACATCAGGCCATAAGTACCAAGAAATAAGCCCCTCTCCTCCCCTGCAGCAGCCCTTAACAAGCAACTGATCAATGCTGATATCCCTGGTCCCTTAAGTGAGCCTGTTCACACAGTCTACCAGAGTTCTCCAGCAGGACTGTACTTATCCCAGTTATTCACAGTTGTCAGTCACTTGATAACACATACTTTACTGTCTTTCTTCTCTTTCCTGTTTCATTTCTCCACCCCGCATTGGTATTCGCTGAGATCTTCTCCCCAAAAAACTATCTGCATTTAAAGCCTTGTCTCAGGGTATGCCTCTGTGCAATCCAAATTATTATATTTCCCAGTCTATGTTAACACAGATGATGACTCATGTTTGTTCACTTTAAAATCTATTGCATAAACATACCGTATTTTATGTATGCATTTTGGTTTTGCTGGTCATTTAGATTGGTATTAAATACAAGGCTGCCTTCAATACCTTTGTATACTATCCTTGGGCACACAGGCAAGTTTCTCTCCATTAAACACCCTTATGTGATATTACTGCTTCATCACAAGCATGCATATCTTCACTTTATCAGATGTTGCCAAATTATACTCCAAAACATTTAATAAAATTTTATTCCAGCAACAACTGATTTCATAAGATTTAAAAATTTTGTCAATCTCATTTTTTCTACATATTTCTTCAAAGAATCAACAAATCAGAATTAATCATTTGTTCCCCTAGAGAAAGTGGAAAAAAATAGAGAATTCTGTGTGTCCAAGAAACAAGTTGAAAATTAGTACTCACATGAATTAAATTAGAAACAACTCAATAGACATAAATGTATATGAGAAAATATGTATATATAAAATTACATGTGCTTATACTATAATTAAGTACCATTATATGTTCTATAACTAGGCAATATAAATGTATAAATATATTTGTATATCTATAAATCAATGTAGCTATAAAATTTACATATCTTCATCATCAATAATGTACACCAAATACGCTCCTTATGTGCAATCAGCAAGTATAGAATATGATGTGAAATTGCCATTTTCCTAAAATAGTTTCCTTTAAAGGCCCAAATAGCTTCAAATAGTGATTGTTTACACAAAGACTTCTGTTAAGTCCTCTCATTACCTAGGAGAAAAGAAGTGCAAATAGAAAGGAACTAAAACTGAGGAACTTGAGGATAGATAGGTCATAGCAGGAATCACTACAAAACCAAGAATTATGGAAGTCATGGTTACAAAACATTGGTGAATGTTCTCAAACAACAAAATGTGTGCATCTGTCCAGGGTCAATTACTTCTAAATAATAGTACTGGTGGTGTATTCTTGCATTTCACCTTTTTCTTTTCTGGAAAGCTTTTTCAAATTATGAAACTGCTTTACCAGAATCAAAAACACTTTTAGGTTATTTATTTTATTCAGTTATCCTTCATGTATCATACACAAAGGTAATTTAAAATAAACCATACTTATACTCCATACACTCTTAACATTCACATATTCCAGTGCAATTCTAAATAAAAATAAATTTGGCAAAAGAGTAATTGAAATGATATGATTTCAATTTTCTTAAATGTACTGAGGCTTATTTTGTGGCCTACCATGTGATCTATCCTGGATAATGTTCCATGTGCATTTGAAAAGGATGTGTATTATGCTGTTTTCAGATGGAATGCTCTATAAATATGAATTAAGTCCACTTGGTCTAGTGTGTTATTTAAGGCCTGTGTGTCCTTATTATTTTCTGTCTTGATGATCTGCCCACTGGTGTAAGTGAGGTGGTAAATTTCCCTACTATTACTGTGTTACTGTCAATTTCTCCTTTTATGTCTGTTAAAATTTGCCTTATATATTGGGATGCTCCTATGTTGGCTGTGTGTGTACATATACATACATATATATATATATGAACAATTGTTATAGCTTCTTCTTGGATTGATCCCTTGATAATTATGTAGCGTTCTTCTTTGTCTCTTGTAACAGTCTTTATTTATTTATTTTTTTCAGTCTTTATTTTAAAGTTTATTTGTTGTCTGAAATAAGTATTGTTACTCTGGCTTTCTTTTGATTTCCATTTGTGTGGAATACCTTTTTCTATCCCCTCACTTTCAGTATGTATGTGAGTCTCTTACAGGCAGCATATACACGGGTCTTGTTTTTGTAACCACTCAGCTGTCTTTTGGTTGGAGAATTTAATCCGTTAACATTTAAGGTAATTATTGATAAGTATGTTATTACTGCCATTTTGTTAATTGTTTCTTGCCACTTTTATTCCACATAGTTTTGGAAGTCCTATCCACAGCAATCAGAGAAGAAAAAGAAATAAAAGGAATCTAAATTGGAAAAGAAGAAGTAAAACTGTCACTGTTTGTAAATGACATAATACTAAACATAAAAAATCCTAATGATGCCACCAGAAAACTACTAGAGCTCATCAATGAATTTGGTAAAGTTGCAGGATACAGAATTAATATACAGAAATTGAATACATGATTCAATTTCTATACACTAACAACAAAGTATCAGAGAAATTAAGGAAACAATACCATTTACTATCATGTCAAAAAGAATAAAATACCTAGCAATAAACCTACCTAAGGTCTTTAGCAATAAACCTAGCTAAAGACCTGTACTCCGGAAAACTATATGATGCTGATGAAAGAAACTGAGGATGACACAAACAGATGGAAAAGATAAACCGTGTTTTTGGATTGGAAGAATCAATATTGTTAAAATGGCCATACTACCCAAGATAATCTACAGATTCAATGCAATCTCTATCAAATTCACAATGGCATTTTTCACAGAAATAGAACAAAAAATTTTTAGATTTGTATAGAAACAATAAATACCCCAAATAGACAAAGCAATCTTGAGAAAGAAGAACAGAGCTGGAGGTATCACACCCCCCTGACTTCAGACTATACTACAAAGCTAGAGTAATTAAAACAGTATGGTACTGGTACAGAAACAGACACATAGATCAATGGAACAGGATAGAAAGCCCCAAAATAAACCTACACACTTATGGTCAATCTATGACAAAGGAGGTAACAATATACAATGGAGAAAAGACAGTCTCTTCAGTAAATGGTGCTGGGAAAACTGGACAGCTACATGTAAAACAATGAAATTAGAACATTCTCAACACCATATACAAAAATAAAATCAAAATGCATTAAAGACCTAAATGTAACACTGTATAATATAAAACTCAGAGGAAAAAACATAGGCAGAACACCCTCTGACCTAAATTGCAGCAGTATTTTTTTTGGATCTGTCTCTTAGAGTATTGGAAACAAGAGCAAAAATAAACAAGTGGGACCTAATTAAACTTATAAACTTTTGCACAGCAAAGGAAACCATAATCAAAAGAAAGACAACATACTCACTGGGAGAAAATATTTGCAAAAGTTGTGACCAGTAAGTGCTTAATTTCTAAAACACACAAACAGTTCACATAGCTCAATATTAAAAAAAAAAAAAAGAAAGAAAGAAAGAACTGAATACAAAAACTGGGCAGAAGACCTAAATAATTATTTCTCCAAAGAAGACACATAGATGGCCAACAGGCACATGAAAAGATGTTCAACACTGCTAATTAGTAGAGAAACGCAAATCAAAACTACGAGGTATCACCTCACACTGGTCAGAATGGCCATCATCAAAAAATTTACAAATAATAAATGCTAGAGAGGGTGTGGAGAAAAGGGAACCCTCTTACACTGTTGGTGGGAATGTAAATTAGTGCAGCCACTAAGAGAACAGTATGGAGGTTCCTTAAAAAAATAAAACTAGAGTTTCTTATATGATCCAGCAATCCCACTCCTGGGCATGTATCTGGAAAAGACAAAACCTCTAATTCGAAAAGATACATGCACCCTAATGTTCACATCAGCACTATCTACAATAGCCAAGACACAGAAGCAACTAAGTGTCCATCAACATACGAATGTATAAAGAAAATGTGGTATATATATATATATATATATATATATATATATTCTCCAATGGAATATTACTCAGCCCTGAAAAAGAATGAAATAATGCCATCTGCAGCAACATGGATGGACCTAGACATTATCATACTAAGTGAAGTAAGTCAGACAGAGAGAGACAAATATCATATGATATCACTTACATGTGGAATCTAAAGAAATGATACAAATGAACTTATTTACAAAATAGAAACAGACTCAGAGACATGGAAAACAAACTTATGGTTGTGTAAGGTGAAGGGGGGAGGATAAATTAGAGATTGAAAGATACACACTACTCTATATAAAATAAACAACAAGAATCTACTGTAGAGCAGAGGCAAGTATATTCAGTATCTTGTAAATAACCTATAATGGAAAAGAATGGACATGATAAGAATACTTCTATGACATTTGGATAAAACATAGAATCCTCTATACACAAATATAATAGAAGTGCATCTGACATTATAAAAACAGGAACACTGCCAACTTTTTTTTTTTTTTTTTTTTTTTTTTTTGTGTACGTGGGCCTCTCACTGTTGTGGCCTCGCCCGTTGCGGAGCACAGGCTCCGGACGCGCAGGCTCAGCGGCCATGGCTCACGGGCCCAGCCGCTCCGCGGCATATGGGATCTTCCCGGACCGGGGCACAAACCCGCGTACCCTGCATCGGCAGGCGGACTCTCAACCACTGCGCCACCAGGGAAGACCCTGCCAATTTTTTAAAACACTAACAGGGCATAAAGCTATTGCTGACTTATTAACACTTTGGATTTTATTAACAAAAATATCTAAGGCTGATTTTTATTAAGAGCACCTAGAGTTGAGGGGTTTGATTTGGAATGTTTAACTCTTGATAATGAGGTGGTTATCCAACACAACTAACGCCGTCCACATTATATTCATTTTACCTAAATCTATAAATGTGTTAAGGTAATCAACCATGAGAAGATTTCAAAGTTCTTGAGCTACAATTTTAATTCCACTGAAGAAAATTAAAATAAACCTAACATATGTGTAAATATAAACATTTAAGCAAATTCTATTGTTGAGTCAACTTGGTATTTGTCAAATGGTGGATTATTTGCAAAATTTAGTTACAGCATACACCTATAAATAAAGAGACCAAAAAAAATTGAGTAAGAATTTGAACTTAAAAAAATAAAATGTAGGGCTTCCCTGGTGGCGCAGTGGTTTAAGGTCCGCCTGCTGGTGCAGGGGACGCGGGTTCGTGCCCCGGTCCGGGAGGACCCCGCATGCCGCGGAGCAGCTGGGCCCGTGAGCCATGGCCGCTGGGCCTGCGCGTCCGGAGCCTGTGCTCCGCAGCGGGAGAGGCCACAGTGGTGGGAGGCCCACGTACCGCAAAAAATAAAAAATAAAAAATATTAAAGAAAATAATAAAATGTAGGATAACAAATAGCCCCATAAAATACAGTTTATTCTTTTTCATTAAATATTTCAGATATTTCCTTAAAGATGAATGGAATAGAGAACATAGCTTATTAATATGTAAAGGTAATTTCATTTAGAACTCAAAGTTTCAAATATTTATCACACTCTGAAACATCAACTAGCAGAAAAATATTAGTGAAAGAAAAAAGCACAATGTGGACATCGGGTAGAAAGATTTTGAAAAATGTACCAAAATAATATTACATGTAAAGCAAGTAATTATCAAAAGAAGAAGGTGAAAATTTTTGTTGTAAATCTCTAAGAAATTGAAATAAAAATACAGTATAAATACATCAATATTTATACATAATCATCTATACACACATATATGTAGATACACAGAAAAAGACACATGCATACATAAAGACTCTTGAATGTGGACGTTAAAAACTCACTATTGGGATCACTTGCAGGCTTTTCCAGGCTGACTGATGCTCAAGGAAGAGAGACTAGGGAAACCCATTTGGCCTGATCCAATTTAGATATGCAAATTTTATCTTGTGTGCTTGAAAGGAACATTATGGCACAGCACAATTTGCATTTTCAGCTGTAAGACAAAGTATTTTTAATCTAATAAAAACATCCCTCTATCGTCCACTTTAACACTCACCACATTTTATCTGATCCACTGTTCGCTTTCACTTTTAAACTATACTTTCTTATTTTAAACTATCAAATTAGTTTATCAGGAAAAGACAAATATATTATGGAAGTCACTCTTTCTACAAAAGGGGGAAAATCTTAAGTGGTATTTAACTGGTAACATATGACATATTTTAGAAGAACACACAAAAAGAGTCCTTGGAAGAAAAGAAAGAATTACATTATTGTACGTCAAATATATTTTTTAATTAATTTTTATTGGAGTATAGTTTTACAATTTTTTTTTTTTTTTTGCGATACGCGGGCCTCTCACTGTTGTGGCCTCTCCCGTTGCGGAGCACAGGCTCTGGACGCGCAGGCTCAGCGGCCATGGCTCACGGGCCCAGCCGCTCTGCTGCATGTGGGATCTTCCCGGACCGGGGCACGAACCCACGTCCCCTGCATTGGCAGGCGGACTCTCAACCACTGCGCCACCAGGGAAGCCCAAATTAGAATTATTTTAAGCATTATCACTTAAATACAAATCATGACAAAACACAAAATCCAAGTCCATTTTCAGAAATTTTGCAAAATATAATACTTAAAAGTCTTTAATATTCTACCCAGCCATCCAATTTAAAAAATGTAATGCCAGCAGCTCAAAAAATTGATGCTCCAGGATAAACACTATGCAACAGCATGAAGAAGAAAGCTAGTTATGTCATTTCTCAAGCAATCATTTTAAAAATAATGTTTTTCATGAAATTTAGAATCATACTATACAAATTTCTGGTAATCCATTTTCTCCATTACATTAGCACATGGACTTTTCACTATTCTACTTCAATATGTTCCTATAATATACTTTTTGATTGCTGCACAGTATAATCACACTGTAATTCACAGAACCTGTATCATATATTTGGTTATTTTATTTCTAATTTTTCATTTTTAAAATCAACATTTCTATATACCTTTAAATAATTTTAAGGTAAATTCCTACAAGTGAATCACTGATTAAAAATCTATAAGTTGTTGAAAAGACTTTATTTTTTAGAACACTTTTTAGATTTGCAGAAAAAGTTAGCAGATAGTACCAAGCGTTATCATATATCCCAAACCCAGTTTCCCCTATTAACATTTTACACTAGCATGGTATATATGTTAGAGTTAACCAGTATTAATAAATTATTATTAACTGAAGTCCATAATTTACTGGATTTCCTTAATTTTTCCCTAATGCATTTTTTTTTGTATCCAATGGACTTTGCCCTGATCCAATGTATTTCTTCTGTATCCACCAGGTATTTTGTAGGCTGCCTCACTATTGAAATTTGTTGAATATTTTTCTCATGGTAACAGTGGGGTTACAAGTTTCCGGGAGGAAGAACACAGAGGTAAAATGCCATTTTGATTATGTCCTATCAAGGGTACCTATCATCCACATCATTTAAAAATGTTGACGTTGCCCTCGATCACCTGGCTGCGGTAGTGTCTGTCAGGTTCCAGCATAAAGTTAGTTTTTATTTATTTTTCCTCCTTTTTCACTCTTTGAAGGAAATCAGTTCGTGAAGCATGCTCACAGGGACTGGGGAATTACGCTCGTTCGCCTTTTTTTTTTTTCCTTGCGGCACACGGGCCTCTCACCGCTGCGGCCCCTCCCGTTGCGGAGCACAGGCTCTGGACGCGCAGGCTCAGTGGCCATGGCTCACGGGCCCAGCCGCTCCGCGGCTTGTGGGATCCTCGCGGATCAGGGCACGAACCCGCGTCCCCTGCGTCGGCAAGTGGACTCCCAGCCACTGCGCCACCAGGGAAGCCCCAGCTCCTTCTCCTTTAGAATGGAGTATCTATATAAATTATTTGCAATTTGTCTTCATGGAATATTTGCCTCTTTTCCCTCATTTATCAATTTAACCATTTATTTCTATCAATAGTACTTTATACCAGCACTTTATTTTTGTTGCTCATATTGTTCTGGCTCTGATCAGTGGGGCCTCTTTCAGCTGGCTCCTATGCTCCTTGCTGAAGTCTGGAGCTTTTATTCAATATTTTGTTATAGAAACTTTAAGGACCCAGAAAAGTTGAACAAATTAAAGAATTACTTCTCTATATCCGCCACCTAGATTCAATTCAGCAATTTTTGGCATTCTACCATATCTGCTTATTTCTCTCAATATGTTTTTTTTTTTTCTGTTGAACTACTCTATAGTAAGTTGCAGGCATTTCATCCTTAAATACTTAAGCATACTAAAAATAAGGACATTCTTCTACATAACCACATAAGATTTCACAGTTTAGAAAATTAACAGTCATTCTGATATAATTACCAATTCATACTCAAATTTTATCAACTGTACCAACACTTTAGTGGTTTTTTTCTTTTTTTAAACTTGGATCCATCCAAGCCTCATCATGCTTCTTTAGTCTCTGCAACAATCCCCCACTCCCTACCCTTTTAAGGTAGTCTCCTTCAGAACCAACACATCTTTTCATAGGTAAGGGTTTTTTTTTTTTCTTTTTTCTCCTATTAACTCACTGAGAAAGAATCCTAACTCTCAATGATCACAGTCCTGGAAGAATGCCAACGGTTCCTTTTTTTTCTTTTGAGAATACAGATACAGTATAGTAGCATGTCTGTGCCTGTGCTCCTGACTTTATTTTGCCATTATTTTATTTTTATTGAAGCAGAGTTGGTTTATAATATTGTATTAGTTTCAGGTATATAACATAGTAATTCAGTATTTTTGCAGTTTATATTTCATTATAGGCTATTACAAGATAATGGGTATAATTCCCTGTGCCATATAGTATAACCTGTTGCTTATCTATTTTATATATAGTAGTTTGTATCTTTTAATTCCATACTATCTCCACTTCCCTCTCTCCTTTGGTAACCACAAGTTTGTTTTCTGTATCTGTAAGTCTGTTTCTGTTTCACCTACACATTCCTTTGTATTTTTTTTAGATTATACATATAAGTGATATTATACAGTATTTGTTTTTCTCTGACTTATTTCACTAAACATAATATTCTCTCGCTTCATCCACAGTGCTGCAAACGGCAGTATTTCATTCTTTTTATGGCTGGGTAATATTCCATTGTAAACATATATACCTCATCTTCTTAATCCAATCATCTGTTGATGGCACGTTGCTTCCATGTCTTGGATATTGTAAATAACGCTGCTATGAACACTGGGGTGTGTTTATCTTTTCAGATTAGTGTATTATTTTTTTTTCCAGAGAACTACGATATGATCTTGCCAAGATTATTTTAGTTCCCCTTAACAGTTTCCTCAGCATTACAAACAAGGCTAAAACTAAGACAGGACTTAATCCAGAGACAATCAACAGACTACATGAGAAATGGCAAGTTCTCACAAGCTTAAATAGAGGAATTAAAGAGTTAATGTGATCCTTAATCCTTTTACAGTGTTAGTATGTAGTCTGTCCCACTCACTCCCATCAGAAAAAGAGCATCATATTATGTTGGCAGAGGCACTGCCAAGGGCAGATTAGTTCGAATGCTAATAAAAAAGTCACCTCAAAAAAAAAAAAAAGTCACCTCGTTCCAAAAACTCATCTTAAAGAGTCTTTAAGCTATTTAAGTCCACATGGATAAACTAGATGGGCATTAACAGTTTGGAATTAAAGCAGTGGGCAGAGGGAAAACAAAAACAAAAATCAAAGTCACCTTACCAATATCTAAAATAACATCTATCCCCAGACAAATAACTGGGCACATTACCTGAAGACTCTAATGAAAAACACAGATAAATGTAATGGCATATATGCAATTGTGACTCTCCAAGAGAACCTAGGATTCATGGCTGACACAGTAATATCACGTTAGAATAAAGACTGCTTCTCAAATTCATGGAAATAAAGACAATCCAAATAGTGTTTCAATCACCTTATATCAATACTACATTTGAAAATATTCCACCCTTCCCTAAGTTTTTGTTTGTTTACATTTTGAAGCTCTTGTTTTCCACAGACCAATCTTTAAAGTAAATTGGTTTTATACACACCCTGAGTTATATATTTTTTCCTAATCCATGCCATCCTCAGCAGGAATGCATGAAGCTACCAAAGAGGTATGGCAAGGGAATTTACAGGTGATTACGTTAAGCTAGGCTTAAGGATGTGCAGGAATATTAGAAAAGCCTCCAACAGCCGCCATACAGTTTCCCTTCCCACCCCTCCCCAAAATATCCCAGGGGCTTCATTCTGTAGTCAACACCAGTAATCTCAGGGGCTTACCACACCACATGCTGTTTCCTTTGGAAGTGGCATAAAAGCCTCCCTGCTCCCATGATTATCTCATCCCTCAAGGCCCTAACAGAGTGTCCCTGGACCTTAATTACATGGTCTCTTTTTTCTTTCCCTGTGAAGAATCTTTGTAAAATAGCTATTATACCTCTATTATTCTGCAATGTACTTTAAATAAATGGCTAGAGTGTAAGAACAGATTATTAACACAAATTAACCTGACTTGTTCTTATTGATTTAGCACATTGATTGCTGTATGTGCCACAAAGTTGTAGTAATTGGTTCTTACATTTTACTCAAGATATGCCCATTATATGGACTTTCAACATGGCGTTTAGATCCCTCTATAGATAAAGAAACAGGATAATTAAATATTTAGCCTATGTCTCACAGGCCTCCTAGAGCAGTTTGTATGCTTTTACATTTATTCTCATTTAATCTTTGAATCTTCCACCCACACTGATTAGTTCCCAGACACTGTGGGTTTCATCATAAGTCACGAGGCTCTTTACCTTTTCAAGTACAAAGTTTCTTTACCTTTGTGATGATTTTAGAGTTTATTCCAACAACTGTTTCCCAACACTGATTTTTATCTTAATGAGTTCTTATGAAAATAAACTTCTCCCTACAGAATTCATTTTACTCATCATCACTGATAAATGTTTTTACATATGAATTATTGTTACAGCCTTTTGTTTCATCATATGGGTTTTCCTACAGGATTCACTTACATAGCTGGTTTGTGTTTGAGGCTGTGCATTTTCAAAACAGCCAAAAATTGGCTGAAGAAAGAAGCAAACTCAATAAAATGACAAACAAATCAGGGCCTAAATTTTCCCCTGTAAACGTTCTCACCAGGAAATTTTAAAATATTAAATAAAGCAATGTCTACTTGGGGAGAAGGAGCTTATCTGTGAGATAGGTTTTTATTAATTAGATATGGTGTATGTTATGTGCATTTGAAATGAATATTCTGTTCATCAATCAAGTAAAGTATCATCAATAAAACTGTGACATCCCTTGTCCTAATATTTGAATTCATTTTATTCTGTTTTTCTGCCCTTTGAACAGAATTGTCTATGTCCTGCTTTCCCATGGGAAAAACCTCAATGAACTTTTGTGTAGCCATATTTCTTTTAAACCTAAGCATGCAATTATATATAGTTAATAGATAATATTAAGTCTGTTTTTACAGTTTTTACATATTATGCCATAAATGAAAGCATTTTTCTATTTAATGGCCAACAAGCAAAATCACTGTAACACATAGTATTTTTCTGGGGGTTGTTCCTTATTAAATTCAGAATTACAAAACTCCTTGCCTTGCAAACCTCGACTGAATTATCCAGACCCAGCTGTAAAGAGAAGTGCAGATCAAGTAAATATTTGCCATCCATTATATTTGGTGATTAAGAGTCCATAAAGAGATTTTAAGCAAAGCTGTGGTTTCATCTTATGCAGGCTTTACATCTAGGATGTCACACTGCAGCTGCCTGTTTTAGTAGGATGTCAACGGTGCAGCCACAATTTCTGAACCATCACAGAGAATTTTTTAAAACCCTGAGGAATTGCAAGCCCATTTAGTCCATCTGTGGTACAAGGCGGGGTAAACAGGAGCAAGGGTATATGAGACTTCAGTTACTGAATATGATTGTTCCAGGCATCAAGGGCTAACAAAACACACGTTAGCATGCACTACAGGGGGTTTAGCATTTTCCCCAAAGTGAGGGAGATGGGCTTTTTATCACTAAACCCAAATTGCCTAGAAAACACATCTATTCTTAAGTTATTTTCAAAGCCTCTAATATCTTTTTATGACTATTTATTCAGAGAATTCAAATTAATTGACATTTTAAAATCTTGATGGATTTATTTTCTGTAACTAGGAGCCTCAGCTCCATAATTTTAAAATATGCCTTTACAAAAAAATGAATTCACATATATAGTGAGAGTAGAATCTATCAGGCTACATGTTTGTACCATCAAACAATTACACTAGAAAACAACAGAAAACAGCAAAGGAAACAGTGCTATTTTCCCAGATTAGACATAGATCCCTTTTTAGATACTGATTTGTTCAAGCAGTGCAATAATTATGTGACAGTCATTTGACTGAGGATCCACATCTAGGATCCAAATGGTGTTCAGGCTTAACTACTTATTTAGCAGGTCTATCCTGAGCAGGGCATTTGAAATGTAAACAAACAAACAAAGAAAGCAAGCGTCTCCTGAATTACAGAACATCTGGACAGCTATCACTGACTGAAGTAGAAATAGAAAAGCATTGAAGAATTTTCAGATTTGAGGCATATTAGGAATTTGTTTACTGTTAATTCTACTTATCCATTTCACTGTTTAAGAGTGACTTGCCTATTAAAGACAATAGAATGAATGGCTAAATCAAATCCAAGTTCACAGTTCTTAAAAACTATGTTATCAAATTCTTTCTTTGTCCTCTTTCCTTCTAATGCTCCTATCCAAGCTATTGGCATGTAGGCACTTGTACCTTCACTTGGCTTTTTCTATGTACAAGGAAGCTCTTAGTAAATGGTCTCAGAACCCTAACAAAATTAATTCAGTCAAATCTGTCTATCTATCTATTATCTACCCATCTATTCAATTCCCTCATATTCCAAGAATAACTTGACATATATCAAAGTTGTATATACAGTAAGGGTAATAGGATTCCTTTTAAAGGGATGATTGAGTAAACTGAGGCAAAATGAAAACAAGGATAAGAAACTTAGATGAACTAAGGCATCACTTCCTGCCTTGTGACCTAGTCACACATCACGTTTATAAGAACGCTGAGCATCCTAACTGCCCAAACACGCAAAGAAAGAAACATGATCAGAAACAGGTATACAATTTTACAGTGTCTGCAACATTCTACAGTGTATAATATGTCCTGAAAATATGAAAATGTATTTCAGCTTTAGGGTTCCAAAATCCCACTTTCCAAGAGTATCTGAAGCAGATGGGGCTAAAATTATTTACATTTTACAGATCATTTGTGCCCCATATTTTTTTCATTTGCAATTTAATGTAAGCAATTTGGTGTACTTTCATAAGGGAGATAATTTGATACTGAACACTCTAGAAGATGAACCAAACAGGTCAATCTTAGTCGGGAGGCGATAATAAATTACAGGCATACCTCCTTTTATGGAACTTATGTTTACTGCACCTTGCAGAGACAGCGTTTCTTACAAATTGAAGGTCTGTGCCAACCCTGCGTGGAGCACGTCTAACAGTACCATTTTTCCAACAGCTCATTTCATGTCTCTGTGTCACATTTTGGTAATTCTTGCAATATTTCAAAATTTTTATTATTATTACATTTGTTATGGTGATCTGTGATCTTTGATGTTGCTACTGCAAAAAGTTACAACTTGTTGAAGGCTCAGATGATGGTTAGAATTTTTTAGCCATAAAGTATTTTTAAATTAAGGTACGCACATTGGTTTTTTTAAGACATATGCTATTGCACACTTAACAAACTACAGTATAAACATAACTTCTATATGCACTGGGAAAACAAACAATTCGTGTAACTTGCTTTACTGCGATATTCACTTTATTGCAGTGGTCTGGAACTAAACCTGCACTATCTCTGAGGTATGCCTGAAATAAGGATATGGTTTGTGGACATTTAAAAGAGCAAGCAATGGTCACTACAAGCAGCATGAATTCATTAATAATATCCTAGACAACTCTCATTTTCTTTGTAAAGTTTTTAGTCTTATAAATTAAGAAAAGCTGGAATATATAGTGTATTATGGAAAAGTGGAATATAAAAAGTATTAAATCTTGAGCAAAGTAGGTTACACTGCCCCTCAACCTGTTAAGAAAAATACGGTAAAGTATAAATTGGGAACAGTGACAATTAAAGATATTAGTGATTGTAATAGGAGAGCTGACAACCTCAAGTAAGTACTCAAGACAAACTACACATCTATTCTTTTTAATATATTTCATTAAAATTTTGGATGAATACACCAGACAGATGTTCATCACACTGATAAAACTAAACTGCAGGGATATTAAATACATATTACAGATGAAAATATATGCAAATATATGGAAAGACATAAATGATAAGCTGTATGTAATAAGAGATACTTAACGGGGAAAATGTGAAATTTTTTGATAGATTAAAAAAAATCAGGTCTACTTCTGAGTGTGAAGGCAAATTTCATTGAACATGTCCAACTCTTTCCCCTTTCCCTAATTTTCACCTGAAGGGATGAATGAAATTACCAGTCACTTAATTTTTGGCGTGAGTCCAGGAAACTAGAGACAGATGATATGGACACACTTGAAACTTTCAGCATACTGAAACAAAATATAAATATTTATGAAAATCTTTTTGTGAAATGGGCATTTATTTCTAAGTATAATACATAAGGAAAGTATTAAGGTAAAATATTGGTAGATTTGACTTAAATTTTTTGTTTCTTAAAAACTACCTTATGTAATAGAAGGTTTTAATTATGTTGCAAAATTTCTAATCCAGCATGTCTGGCCTGACTGAGACAAAGCATCTTTCCAATAAATCACATTGCTTGATTCAAGGATGGGCTCAGGAAGAAAGCCAGAAGAGTAAGATCCAGCACTAGGACTACTACTAATACTATTAAAAAAAAAAAGAGTCATTTTCTTTTCAATGGCATTGTTAATTATAAGGATCAAATAAATTTGGAGCTCACAAGAGACTGATTAACAATAAGGTCAACCCAGAAGATAACCAGTGAATTAAGCAATGGATAAAAAGATAACGTTCCTCTGGTATCTGTAACTAACCCATGCTGCAAATCTGTGGATGGTGCCATAAGCCTATACATTTCCTTTATCTTCCTTTCTTTTTTTAAAAAAATGAATTGTAAGTTGCATGCTTGACACTTGAGAGGAAAATATTACTAGAGGGGAATTATTGTTTTATTAAGAAAGCAAGATATGCTCATTTAAATGGTTCAAATGGTAAATCAAGCATACTAATTTGAAATTGTTGTCTATAACTGTTAACTGCTTGGATAGTATCCTTCTAGATTTTACTTATATAAAAATGTACATATGTATATACTTTTTAAAAACAAATGCAATGACATTAGAGATATCATTTACTACTTGTATTTTCACTTAACAGGAATTCAAGACACTCTTCTATGCCTATAAATCTGGATTGTCCATATTTTTTAATAGCTACATAATATTCCAGTAAAAAAATAATGGGAAAACTGGACAGCTACATGTAAAAGAATGAAAAGGAATGAAATTAGAACACTCCCTAACACCATACACAAAAATAAACTCAAAATGGATTGAAGACCTAAATGTAAGGCCAGACACCATAAAACTCTTAGAAGAAAACATGGGCAGAACACTCTATGACATAAATCATGGCAAGATCCTTTTTGTC
Source organism: Lagenorhynchus albirostris (assembly GCF_949774975.1). Classification (NCBI taxonomy): domain Eukaryota; kingdom Metazoa; phylum Chordata; class Mammalia; order Artiodactyla; family Delphinidae; genus Lagenorhynchus; species Lagenorhynchus albirostris. The sequence continues at coordinate 64,672,867 of NC_083102.1, forward strand.
CCCCCTCCTAGAGAAATGGAAATAAAAACAAAAATAAACAAATGGGACCTAATGAAACTTAAAAGCTTTTGCACAGCAAAGGAAACCGTAAAGAGGACCAAAAGACAACCCTCAGAATGGGAGAAAATATTTGCAAATGAAGCAACTGACAAAGGATTAATCTCCAAAATACACAAGCAGCTCATGCAGCTCAATATCAAAAAAAGAAACCCAATCCAAAAATGGGCAGAAGACCTAAACAGACATTTCTCCAAAGAAGCTATACAGATTGCCAACAAACACATGAAAGGACGCTCAACATCACTAATCATTAGAGAAATGCAAATCAAAACTACAATGAGGTATCACCTCACACCAGTCAGAATAGCCATCATCAAAACATCTACAAACAATAAATGCTGGAGAGGGTGTGGAGAAAAGGGAACCCTCTTGCACTGCTGGTGGGAATGTAAATTGATACAGCCACTATGGAGAACAGCATGGAGCTTCCTTACAAAACTAAAAATTTTTTAGTTTTTAGTTTAGCAATCCCACTAATGGGCATATACCCTGAGAAAACCATAACTCAAAAGGAGTGATTTACCACAATGTTCATTGCAGCTCTATTTACAATAGCCAGGACATGGGAGCAACCTAAGTGTCCATCAACAGATGAATGGATAAAGAAGATATGGCACATATATACAATGGAATATTACTCAGCCATAAAAAGAAACGAAATTGAGTTATTTGTACTGAGGTGGATGGACCTAGAGACTGTCATACAGAGTGAAGTAAGCCAGAAAGAGAAAAACAAATACCGTATGTTAACATATATATATGGAATCTTAAAAAAAAAAGTGTTTCTGAAGAACCTAGGTGCGGGACAGGAGTAGAGATGCAGACATAGAGAATGGACTTGAGGACACACAGAGGGGGAAGGGTAAGCTGGGACGAAGTGAGAGAGTGGCATGGACATGTATACACTACCAAATGTAAAACAGATAGCTAGTGGGAAGCAGCTGCATAGCACAGGGAGTTCAGCTCAGTGCTTTGTGACCACCTAGAGGGGTGGGATAGGGAGGGTGGGAGGGAGACACAAGAGGGAGGAGATATGGGTATATATGTATACATATAGCTGATTCACTTTGTTATATAGCAGCAACTAACACAACAATGTAAAGCATTTATACTCCAATAAAGATGTTAAAAAAAATAAAAACAACAATGACAAACAAAAAAATAAAACAAATAAAACATAAATGCAATGATATTATAGATATTATTCACTACTTATATTTTCACATAACAGGAGTTCAGGACACTCTTCTATGCCTCTAAGTCTGGATTGTCCATATTCTTTTTAATAGCTACCTAATATTGCATTAAACAAATAATGATTTACTCAATCTTCTATTCTGAGGCATTTATGTTATTTTTAAAACAAATAATATTTAGTAGACATCTCTGTATTTACATATTTGCACAAGTGTACAAATACACTGAATAATGAATTCCTATCTCAAATTGTCTGGTATGTCGGTGGGGGAGTGCAAAACACAGAAAACAAGATTTGTGTTGAAATTCATTACAGAAATAAATTTCATCTTGAAACAATGAGTATAAAATGAAATTGGAATGATATCTTTGCCTGCCTGAGAGGAAAATATTCTTGATGAAAAAAAGCTATTATGTTTCATTGTCCTGGCCCTGGTTTACCCTTCCTTCCAGACCATCACAATCACTTTGCTTCCTAATTCTCTTCATTATGGCCTCAGTCACATACCAAGTTGTGTGTCTTTTGTGGACTTATTAAGTACAGTATGTAGGTTGCTGATTTTCAAATAATCAAATAATAAATGTTCTTCAATCCTGTCAGGTAACTAGGTATCCTGGGGGCACAATAAACAGTAGTAACTATGAATAACTAACATCTGTTGAGTGCTTATTCTATTTTTTATAGAAGAGCTATTTCCAAAAGACCTTTGCATAGATTATCTCATTCAATCTTTACCTAACCCCTATGAGGAAAGTACAAATTACATCACAACTTTATATAAGGAAAATGAAGCATGGAAAGTTTAAATAGCTTTCCCACAGTCACACAGCTCAGAAATGGCATAACCATGACTGTAAGCCATGGTAGCTGCCTACAAAGGGTTTACAATACAACTGGGATATATAATATACTGTGAACAAAGGCATAGAGATTTGTGTATTGAAGACTGAGAAAGAACTAATAAGGCTAAGAAAGAAAAAGAATTAGAGGTACAGGAAACAGCATGGAAAATGATGTATAAATATTATAAACATGATATGGTGCATTTTGGAACCATGATTTGCTCCTTGTGGCTAGAATGTAATTTGAATGAGGATTTGCTCCTTGTGGCTAGAATGTAATTTGAATGAGGAGGTGGCAAATGAGGAAGCTGGATAAATGAGCTGGAGATGGGGGTGGGGATACAGGCAAAATCAAGAGGGTCAATGAAGACTCAAACTGCGTTACCAGCATGGCTCACCAATGTGGCTACAAAAGTAGAACACATTTTCACAAAGGGGACACAGTACACATTCTGGTGTGTCTCCTTCGATAGCACCAAGACTGACAACTGGAGCAGCTACATTATGAACTGTGTAGGAAGCCCTGTGTACAGTGAGAACGTCAGAGCCAGCATTCTAGCTTGGGTCCCTGGATAACTCAGTGGAGCAGAACTTGCCTACCCAGGATTGTATGTGAGAAAGAAAGAAGCTTTTCTCTTTGTAAGCTATCATATTTGTGGTGTCTTTGATAGCAAGCAGCTCCTTGGCCCACTCTCATTTATTCAAGGATTAATCATGTTTCTTTAAATACCTTCATGTGTGAGTTTCATTTTGAGACTAAAATTCAATTTAAACATGTCAATACAAAAGCTGTTATCCGTTACATTTACATGTATAAATAAACAAAGCATTATCATAAGTTTCAGAATGATAAGTATGGAAAAAGTGTTGAGAATACTTATAGAGGAAAACTTAAATGGAATGTTTTAAATACACATGGTTATCAAGAGTAGCCTTTATTCCTAACATATGTTCATTCTACTTTCAAGGAAATTTAAGGAGGTTAGAAGCTTAAAAGCAATGCAAATAAACTGATATATGGATAAATTACATCACAGGCCACCTAAGAAAGTAAAAGGACCACGAGATGTATATTTCAAGATGGTGTTAAAACTAGGCACTGAATTTATCGCTATATTTTCTTGCAGCTAAGATAGACAAGAAGGTCATATATTCTATTTTATTTTTTAATATGCCTCAAAATACTTTTTTGAAACAGAAAACAATAATGTAAACTTTTTACTTAAGGTCTCACATTTTGGACATCTACAAATATGACTTTTTAAGAAAACATTTCAATCAAATGCAAAGTCCCAAGGCATTCTCCTAAAATGTGGAATCTAATCAAAATGAGAAGAGTTAAATCTTATGACTGCATAACCATTTAATACATGGTTATTTGGTTATGTATGGTTTAGGAATTATAGACAAGTTGAAGAAAATCAATAAGTTAGCTAATTTTCTCCCTGTATCATGTACACTGATTTACAACAAGTCACAGAGTGCTCACATTTCTACAGTATTAGCATCAAACAGATAGTATTAATCATCATAACATGCTCCTCACTCATGTCAAACTAGTCAAAACTCATAATTAAAGTAGTCTTCATCAAGTCAAAAGTAGAAAAAAAAAAGGTACATGCATTTAGTGAAAGGAATTAAGGTTGATATTATCCCTTCATTTATTTGAAAGGAAAATGACTACCTAAGAAGGAGGAAAATTCCTGGTCTATAATATAGTCCATGTTTCTAAGATTCTGATTTTGAATGATGACCTGCCCCAATTTCGTACTGATCATGAAATCAGCCATAGAAATTAACAGATAAAAATTCCTAGCCCCACTCAATTTTTTTTTCATGTTGGGAACCCTAATTTCAACACAGCAATTCACTTTTCCTTCAAACACATTCAGTAGTAGCTGTTTTTACCCACCTAGTACCAAGAGCATATGAAGATTAAAAGCGGAAATTTTATGCTAAAAAAAATGTTTAAACAATCAGAAAAGATGATCTCAAATGAGCCAATTTTATCAGGAGGACACTGGATTTTTAAAATATCATATAAAGAATCGAAACACAAAAGCCACCTTCAGTTTTAGGAAGAAATCAAGTTACACCAGTAACTATTCTTCCAGCAAGTTTCCAAAAAAGGAAATGTTTTACAAGATTTTTTTTTTCAGTTAATTACATATTTGCTAGGATGGCTCATAATTCTGAAAGAAATCTGGCAATTTTACGGGCATGGGAACATGAGATACAACAGTTTCCAGACTCAACATAGAATATATTCTCCTCTAAAAGCACAAGGGTGACATTATTTACTACCTTAGCCTTTCCATGGATGTTTTACTGTACTCTAGGAAGTAAACAATGGAACTATTTGATTTCAAAATTTCATTTCTCCTGTTACTTTCATTTCAGGATTTCTGTTTAATGGAAAGATTAAAATAATTATGGGGATTCAGAAAAGTACACTAAGAATAAATAGGGATTGATAAAGTAATCTCAATGGAATTAAAATAGGTATGCTTTACTGAGTAAAGACTAAGTCAAAATTAAAGTGTGACAATTGTCTGAAAATATCTGGATGGTTTCCAGAGAAAGTTAAGTTCTTTTGCTTGTTGCAAGCAAATCTATCTGTGAACAATAACAAAATAGAACAGGAAATTATGCTAACAAATACTAAAATATTTAAAGATGTGATATCATAATAATTTGAAAGAAATGAAATCTGGTTAAAAATTAAATTTATGCTAGATGAAGAGTTAACTGATAAATATATTCATTTACCTATGATGATAATTTTAGTGTAAACCTCATCATTTGAATACGAATCTAATACAAAAATCTTTTTATAATGAAGAAAGCTTTGTAAATTCGGAAGACTTCTGCTGCATTAAAGAGATAAACCAAAGCAATTTTAAATTAACATATCCCATAGAAAAGTGTTTTTATTTTTGAAAACAAATCCAATTTTGACACTAAGGCCCATTCATTACTGATGATAAATGAATAAAAATTTAGTGAACTGAGTGACCTCTCTAAGTCACCTAGAATATAACAATCATTTTTTTATTCTCAAGAAAAATTAAATTTCAAAAGAATACATGGAAGTCTATACATCTGAATGACTTCCTTTTTTTAGAAATGTTACAATATAGAGTTCATGTGGGCTGGAGAATAATAATGGTGACCATGACCTACCATATGCTAGGCTCTGATCCTGAGCACTTTACAGAGGTAACTTGGTGTTCTCAGCAACCTTAAAAGACACCTATTTGTTACTATAATTTCACAGATGAGCAACACTGAGGTAGAGGAAAGTTAAGTAACTTCCCCAAAGATGTAAAAAGAGGCAGAGCTGGAATTTGTATCTGGGCTACTGGGTTCTGGATCCTATGATGCTCAACCCACTAGACTAAACTATCTCCCACTAGGATAATTTAAACCAAATTAAACTTGGATTACCATCAAAACTGAATTGCCATTTATATAATTCATTAAAGAACTTCCTGTGTAAAAATGGTGGTATGATACTGGCATGACCCTTTGTCTTTCTGAAAATCAACTCATAGCCAATTAAAGAATATACAGAAATGTGAATAATAGCTTTGATAACCATAAACCACAAAATAGATAAAAGGGCAAAAATCAAACCATGATGCAAAATCAAAACCAAGTCTTCAGCAGCAGTAATGGGATGCGTAGGCTGAGGATGAGAGCACATAAGCAAACTATATTCGAAAACATTATTCTGCCCCTATGGCATCAGCGAAAAGGACATCTTTTATTATGTGCAAAACTACAACTGCCTATCTCCACTGGCTTGGAATACAGATAAACAAGTATAAACACAAACCCCTAGGTCATGCACAAAAATCTGTTTGGTTGGAAAATTCCCCTGGTCCTTGATGGTTGAAAAAGAAAAAAACACCACCTCTAAGGGACTGATCCAGTACAGAGCCCTATAACAAGCACACAATAATGCTGTAAGACAAGATTAAAAAAAAAGAAAACAGTGGCAGACGAAAACTCACTACAAAAAGCTTGCCAATTATATTAGCTTCCTAATAACAAGTTATCAGAAAGTGGTTGGCTTAACAGAGCAGAAATTTATTCTCTCCTAGATCTAGAAGCTCAAAGTCCAAAATCAAGGTGTGAGCATGGCCATGTTCTCTCTGAAGGCTCTAAAGAAGAATCCTTCCTCCCTAACTTCTGATGGTTTCCAGCTATATTTTGCACTCCCTACTGCAACTTCTTCCTCCACTGTCACATGGATCTTCCCAGCATGTCTCTCTCTGTCTTCACATGGCCTTCTTACAAGGACATCAATCACTGGATTTAGGGACCACCCTAACTCCTTATGACTTCATCTTAACAAATAACATATGCAAAGACACTATTTCCAAATATCCACCTTCAGAGGTTCTGAGTGGACGTGAATTTGGAGGGGACACTATTCAACTCAGTATACCATGAAATACATGAAAATTTTGTCCAAAAACTTCTCTATAAATTTACAAAATGAATTTCGTCAATCAAGAATAACAAACAAGAATATAGAAATTTAGGGAAGAGATGGTGAGAAAACAGAAAGATATGATGGAAACTGAAAGAGCTTAGAGAACATGTGACATTAAAATTAAAACATCGCAGAAATTAAGGCAAAATTAGAATGAGCCTGACAGAAAAAAACTAAAGAACATGAAAACAGGACATTATTAAGGAAGAAAATAAATGGTAGAACAAAATTAATAGTTACAGATATACAAATAAGTAAAATCTTAAAATATAAGTACATTTGAATCTACACTTTGACAGAAATATTTAATACTACTGGGAAAAAATGTCCAGAACAGACAACATGCAAACACATCCTACTGAAGTTATCACTAACTGAAACCAAAGAAACCATCATGGGGCTTCCTTGGTGGTGCAGTGGTTAAGAATCCGCCTGCCAATGCAGAGGATATGGGCTCGACACCTGGTCTGGGAAGATCCCACATGCCACAGAGCAACTAAGCCTGTACGCCACAACTACTGAGCCTGCGCTCTACAACCTGCAAGCCACAACTACCGAGGTCACATGCCACAACTACTGAAGGCCACATGCCACAACTACTGAAGGCCACGGGCCTAGATCCCATGCTCTGCAACGAGAAGCCACCGCAATGAGAAGCCTGCGCACCGCAACAAGGAGTAGTCCCCACTCGCCAAAACTAGAGAAAGCCTGTGCACAGCAACAAAGATGCAACAAGTCAAAAATAAATGAATAACTCAATTAAAAAAAAAAAGAAGAAAGAAACCATCAACTGTGAAGCTAGATAAAAGATGAAAACATATATGGGGAAATTTTTGGAACAGCCCCAGAATCTTTTGTATCTACCTTTAATGTCCAAAGACCGTGGTCAATTTCCACAAATTCCTAAGTGAAACCAAGTATGACCCCAAAATTTGATCCCAGATAACATGCAAGAGTTTTACACATGTAAAAGCATTGGGAATGATGGTCCCATAAACTCTTCCTGAACAATCAATTTGTGTCAACTAAGATATGACTGGGAAAATTAAAGGAGTAAGACTATTGGTGAATGCTAAACTTTTATAACAATATTATGTTCTCAAAATATACCTGAAGTAAATGTGTGTATTAAAATGACAGGAAAAAAATGAAATAGAACATATCAAATTAGAAACACCTAAAAAGGGAAGAATGTAAAAAGATGGACATAATGCAAGTACAGTAGTTTCACCTCTTATATGTAGTCAAATTATATCAATAGGTATATTTTAAAGCCTAAAACTCAAGAATGGTAAAACAAGCTTACTAAATACTATATAAGTAAATTCTAAGAAAAAATATAATTGACTAAAGGGGGACATAGGCAAAAGGAAGTGGGGAAGGAAGGAAAAAGATATTTCATCATTAGTCTTAGGAGAGCATTTGAACACTCTATAAAAGAAACAGGATTTTTAACTTATCATTTTGACTTCCTAGGATAAAATAATATAACAGAGATGAATATCTGTACATAGAGAACAATATGATGACAACATTCATAAATCAAAAGCTTTAAGTGATGTAAGACAAAATATATTGAAAAATTCAGTAATAAAAAGCTGATTAACACCTCTCATTAATTTTCAGATAAACTGAACAAAATAATTATGAATATAGAAAGCCTAGAAACAATTCATAAAGAAAACAGAATACATCTTTCCAAGCAAAAGTCATAAAAATGATTAGTATGATTCTATAAAGAAAGATTATATTCTCTACAGGAATGTAGCATCTTTCAAAAATAAGCAATGTAAAGCAGATACATCATAGGTTTTCTGTCTTATAATTTACTATTAGTGATTACTAATGTTATTTTTTTTCTGAGTCATGTGATTGTCTATTATGCTACATTTCTAAAACAATTATCTTTGATAGGATGTGTTTAGGACAACAGTATTAAAATAAGACACAATATTCCTATTTGACCCTCATGTAATAATTAGGAGCTTCCTCAGTTTTATTTCTTTTGCAAACATTTTCCAAGGCATTTTCACTTGTGCAAAATACTGACAGTGTATTACCTATGCATAACAATTTACAAAAGATGTGGATGTGGAATTAAATATTTATTAAATTCATTCCATTTATTACTTGACCTGCCAAGGCAAACATGATTATACCAACTTTGAAAATAACAATGACCCCCATAAGGTTAACAGCTGATCTTTCAGCAGAAACTCTGCAAGCCAGAAGGGAGTGGCAGGACACATTTAAAGTGCTGAAGGAGAAAAACCTACAACCAAGATTACTCTACCCAGCAAGGATCTCATTCAGATTTGATGGAGAAATTAAACCCATTACAGACAAGCAAAAGCTAAGAGAATTCAGCACCACCAAACCAGTTTTACAACAAATCATAAAGGAACTTCTCTGGCAGGAAACACAAGACAAGAAAGAGACCTACAATAACAAACACAAAACAATTAAGAAAATGGGAATAGGAAAATACATATCGATAATTACCTTAAATGTAAATGGATTAAATGCTCCAAGCAAAAGACATAGACAGGCTGAATGGATACAAAAAGAAAACCCGTATAGATGCTGTCTACAAGAGACCCACTTCAGACCTAGGGACACATACAGACTAAAGTGAGGGGATGGAAAGAGATACTCCATTCAAATGGAAATCAAAAGAAAGCTGGAGTAGCAATTCTCATATCAGACAAAAGAGACTTTACAATAAAGACTATTACAACAGACAAAGAAGGACACTACATAATGATCAAGGGATCGATCCAAGAAGAAGATATAACAATTGTAAATATTTATGCACCCAACATAGGAGCACCTAAATACATAAGGCAAACACTAAAAGCCATAAAAGGGGAAACCAACAGTAACACATTCATAGTAGGGGACTTTAACACCCCACTTTCACCAATGGACAGATCATCCAAAATAAAAATAAATAAGGAAACACAAGCTTTAAATGATACATTAAACAAGATGGACTTAATTAATATTAATAGGACATTCCATCCAAAAACAACAGAATACACATTTTTCTCAACTGCTCATGGAACATTCTCCAGGATAGATCATACCTTGGGTCACAAATCAAGCCTTGGTAAATTTAAGAAAATTGAAATCTAATCAAGTGTCTTTTCCAATCAAAACACTATGAGACTAGATATCAATTACAAGAAAAAATCTGTAAAAAATACAAACACATGGAGGATAAACAATACACTTACTTAATAACCAAGAGACCACTGAAGAAATCAAAGAAGAAATAAAAAAATACCAGGAAACAAATGACAATGAAAACAGGACGACCCAAAACCTATGGGATGCAGCAAAGGCAGTTCTAAGAGGGAAGTTTATAGGAATACAATCCTACCTTAAGATACAAGAAACATCTCAAATAAACAACCTAATGTTACACCTAAAGCAATTAGAGAAAGAAGAACAAAAAAACCCCAAAAGTTAGCAGAAGGAAAGAAATCATAAAGATCAGATCAGAAATAAATGAAAAAGAAAGGAAAGAAACGATAGCAAAGATCATTAAAACTAAAAGCTGGTTCTTTGAGAAGATAAACAAAACTGCATCTCAATAGATGCAGGAATAGCTTTTGACAAAATTCAATGCCCATATATTCTAAAAACTCTCCAGAAAGTGGGCACAGATGGAACTTACCTCAACATAATAAAGGCCACATACAACAAACTCACAGCAATCATCATTCTCAATGGTGAAAAACTGAAAGCATTTCCTCCAAGATCAAGAATGAGACAAGGATGTCCACTCTCACCACTATTATTCAACATGGTTTTGGAAGTCCTAGCCACAGCAATCAGAGAAGAAAAAGAAATAAAAGGAACCCAAATTGGAAAAGAAGAAGTAAAACTGTCACTGTTTGCAGATGACATGATACTATACATAGAGAATCCTAAAAATGCCACCAGAAGACTACTAGAGCTAATCAATGAATTTGGTAAAGTTGCAGGATACAAAATTAATGCACAGAAATCTCTTGCATTCCAACACACTAGTGATGAAAAATCTGAAAGTGAAATTAAGAAAACACTCCCATTTACCATTTCAACAAAAAGAATAAAATATCTAGGAATAAACCTACCTAGGGAAACAAAAGACCTGTATGCAGAAAACTATAAGACACTGATGAAAGAAATTAAAGATACCAACAGATGGAGAGATAAACCACGTTCTTGGATTGGAAGAATCAATATTGTGAAAATGACTATACTAACCAAAGCAATCTACAAATTCAATGCAATCGTTATCAAATTACCAATGGCATTTTTTACGGAACTAGAACAAATCATCTTAAAATCTGTATGGAGACACAAAAGACCCCGAACAGCCAAAGCAATCTTGAGGGAAAAAAATGGAGCTGGAGGAAACAGACTCCCTGACTTCAGACTATACTACAAAGCTACAGTAATGAAGACAATATGGTACTGGCACAGAAACAGAAACATAGATCAGTGTAACAAGATACAGAGCCCAGAGATAAACCCACACACCTATGGTCAACTAATCTATGAAAAAGGAGGCAAAGATATACAGTGGAGAAAAGACAGTCTCTTCAATAAGCGGTGCTGGGCAAACTGGACAGCTACATGTAAAAGAAAGAAGTTAGAACACTCCCTGACACCATACACAAAAATAAAATGGATGCAAGACCTGAATGTAAGACTGGACACTATAAAACTCTTAGAGCAAAACATAGGAAGAACACTCTTTGACATAAATCACAGCAAGATCTTTTTTGATACACCTCCTAGAGTAATGGAAATAAAAACAAAAATAAACAAATGGGACCTAATGAAACTTCAAAGCTTTTGCACAACAAAGGAAACCATAAACAACACGAAAAGACAACCCTCAGAATAGGAGAAAATATTCTCAAGTGAATCAACGGACAAGAGATTAATCTCCAAAATATATAAACAGCTCATGCAGCTCAACATTAAAGAAACAAACAACCCAATCCAAAAATGGCCAGAAGACCTAAATAGACATTTCTCCAAAGAAGACATACAGATGGCCAAGAGGCACATGAAAACCTGCTCCACATCACTAATTATTAGAGAAATGCAAATCAAAACTACAATGAGGTATCACCTCACACCAGTTAGAATGGGCATCATCAGAAAATCTATAAACAACAAATGCTGGAGAGGGTGTGGAGAAAAGGGAACCCTCTTGCATTGTTGGTGGGAATGTAAATTGATACAGCCACTATGGAGAACAGTATGGAGGTTCCTTAAAAAACTAAAAATTAGGGCTTCCCTGGTGGCGCAGTGGTCGAGAGTCCGCCTGCCGATGCAGGGGACACAGGTTCGTGCCCCGGTCCGGGAAGATCCCATATGCCGCAGAGAAGCTGCGCCCGTGAGCCACAGCCGCTGATCCTGCGCATCCGGAGCCTGTTGCTCCGCAACGGGAGAGGCCACAACAGTGAGAGACCCGTGTACCGCAAAAACAACAACAACAAAAAAAAAAAACCTAAAAATTAAATTACCATATGATCCAGCAATCCCACTACTGGGCATATACCCAGATGAAACCATAATTCAAAAAGACACATGCACCCCAATGTTCACTGCAGCACTATTTACAATAGCCAGGTCATGGAAGCAACCTAAATGCCCATCGACAGATGAATGGACAAAGAAGTTGTGGTATGTATATACAATGGAATATTATTCAGCCATAAAATGGAACGAAATTGAGTCATTTGTTGAGACGTGGATGGATCTAGAGACTGTCATACAGAGTGAAGTAAGTCAGAAAGAGAAAAACAAATATTGTATATTAACACGTGTATGTGGAACCTAGAAAAATGGTACAGATGAACCGGTTTGCATGCCAGAATTTGAGACACAGATGTAGAGAACGAACGTATGGACACCAAGGGGAGAAAACCGCGGTGGGGTGGAGATGGTGGTGTGATGAATTGGGCGATTGGGATTGACATGTATACACTGATGTGTATAAAACTGATGACTAATAAGCACCTGCTGTATAAAAAAAAAACAAAAAAAACAACTAATACTAAACTTTCTTTGGGTTATTTGTATGGAAATATGTTAACATAAATGTTTCAGACATTACATGAAATTTCTAAAAATCCTATATGTTCTGGTATAATGGTATAGGTCATAATTCTAGTTATTACTTTAAAATGTATATCTCAGAAATAACTAAAATTCCTTGCCAATTGCATTATTATGAACTTTCATCAAATCTTTAACTGTGGTCATTTTTAAGTCTTTTGTCATTTACAGACAATTCTGGGTGTACTCTGATGCCTTCACAAAAATCTTCCTATAAAAGGGTTTCATCTTCAAGGAATTCATGTAAAAGACTCTGACAAGTACAGGTTTCTGGTAACTGACTATACTGTTGAACTGAATAAATAAGCATTTTCAGAACTCTAATGGAAATCTGATGAATTCATAAAAGTGCTAACAAAAGATCAAGATGAAAAAAAATTAATTACATGGGATTGAGTGAACTGATGAGGATGATTATAGCTTTTGTTACTTTCTGTTTGAATAAAAAAAAAAAATCCTCGGCTTCCCTGGTGGCGCAGTGGTTAAGAGTCCGCCTGCCGATGCAGGGGACACGGGCTCGTGCCCCGGTCCGGGAAGATCCCAGATACCTCGGAGTGGCTGGGCCCGTGAGCCATGGCCGCTAAGCCTGCGCATCTGGAGCCTGTGCTACGCAATGGGAGAGGCCACAACAGTGAGAGGCCCGCGTACCCCACACACACACAAAAAAATCCCATAGGGACTCAGAGGTAAAAAATATACAAATCAGTTTTCACTGCAAAGTAAAGGACCTGTTACAGTGGAGGACTGCTGGACTGAATGTCAATATTGTGACATAGTATGAGTGTGTTTCGTGTTTGGTAATTGCAATCATTGTTGCTTTTGTTGTGGTCACTCATTTACAATGCTTGGTGTCAGTTTATTTATCTCTTGTAAAAATAAAATACAGTGTGTGTGAAAAAACAAAACAAAACAAAACCCTGATGACATTGCCAGTCCTGAATATAAAACAAAAATGAAACTTCTAACACTTAACCCAAAATATGCAGGGGAATGAAGAAATTCCTCTAGATTTATAGAAATCCATAAGAAGATTAGCAGTCATTTTAATAAGCCAAAAGACCCAAAGAAATGCTATGCGTGATATTCAGAGAATAAAAGATCTCATTTATTTCCTTCAACAAATACTTATAAAGCACCTTTACGTATTAGGCATTGTTGTGGGTCTGGGTGAATACAAGCTGATAAAATCCCTTCCCTTGGCACTTACAGTTTAATGAAGGAAGAAAAACCAAGAAAAAACATACAGAGAAAACATTTTGGAAGCCGTGTGGGAAGTAGGGTATTGGGAAATGAACTAGAAAGAAGACAGAATGCGCTGGAATGGGGATTCAATTTAAACAGTGATTAATGAGGGCTCACTGGGAAGAGGATATTTGAGCCAAGATCATAAGAAGGTGAGGGAGTGAACTCTGTAGGTATCTGGGGGAAATGTGTTATAGGTAGAAGGAATAACAAAACCAAATGTCCTGACACAGCGGAGTGTCTGGTGAGTGAGAGACCCAATAAAGAGGCCAGTGTGGTTGGAGAAGAGCAAGCAAGAGAGAGAAAAATAGAAGAGACTGGAAGGGTCATGCGGAGTTCGGTTGTGTAAGGCCGGCTGAGATATTTTAAAGGCTTATACTTCCACTCCAAGCAAAACAGAAAGCCCTGGCAGGGCTTTACGCGAAGGAACGACATGATCTTACACGTGTTTTAAAGGCATGGCTCTGATGCTCTGCTGAGAATTTAAAAGAAAAAACTAAACCAATAATTCTCCTTTGCCTTGAAAACAAGGAGTCCATAGAAGTAGTATCTACCAATCGAAAAAAGAAATGCCTTGTCCTTTCGACAAAGATGTGGCTCCTTCGTTTGGGCATCTGGCAGAAAAATGGTAAAGTTGGAGCTGATGCATCCACCCTGTCTAACCCTGTCACGCTCCTGCCCAGTGCACACAGAGGAGCCAGCTGGCCAGGATTAGGTGCTTCCTCCCACACAGGGAATGAAGGAAGGCGTGGGCCTTGGGAGCTTATCACTGGCAACTGCTAAATGAACGACTTCTCTCTCTCCTCCTGTTCCTACTAAGATGAAAATCAGCTTAATCTCAAGAACAAATAAACAGCATTTTTATTGATTAAAAAAAAAAATCTTCCAGTAAACAAAAGCCCAGGACCACATGGCTTCACAGGCGAATTCTATCAAACATTTAGATAAGACCTAACACCTATCCTTCTCAAACTCTTCCAAAATATAGCAGAGGAAGGAACATTCCTAAACTCATTCTACGAGGCCACCATCACCCTAATACCAAAACCAGACAAAGATGTCACAAAGAAAGAAAACTACAGGCCAGTATCACTGATGAACACAGTTAAAAAAATCCTCAACAAAATATTAGCAAACAGAATCCAACAGCACATTAAAAGGATCATACACCATGATCAAGTGGGGTTTATCCCAGGAATGCAAGGATTCTTCAATATATGCAAATCAATCAATGTGATACACCACATGAACAAATTGAAGGAGAAAAACCATATGACCATCTCAATAGATGCAGAAAAAGCTTTTGACAAAATTCAACACCCATTTATGATAAAAACCTCCAGAAAGTAGGAATAGAGGGAACTTTCCTCAACAAAATAAAGGCCATATATGACAAACCCACAGCCAACATCGTCCTCAATGGCGAAAAACTGAAACCATTTCCACTAAGATCAGGAACAAAACAAGGTTGCCCACTCTCACCACTCTTATTCAACATGGTTTTGGAAGTTTTAGCCAAAGCAATCAGAGAAGAAAAAGAAATAAAAGGAACTCAAATTGGAAAAGAAGAAGTAAAGCTGTCACTGTTTGCAGATGACATGATACTACACATAAAGAATCCTAAAGATGGTACCAGAAAACTACTAGAGCTAATCAATGAATTTGGTAAAGTAGCAGGATACAAAATTAATGCACAGAAATCTCTAGCATTCCTATACACTAATGATGAAAAATCTGAAAGTGAAATCAAGAAAACACTCCCATTTACCACTGCAACAAAAAGAATAATATATCTAGGAATAAAACTACCTAAGGAGACAAAAGACGTATATGCAGAAAATTATAAGAAACTGATGAAAGAAATTAAAAATGATACAGATAGATGGAGAGATATACCATGTTCTTGGATTGGAATAATCAACATTGTGAAAATCACTCTACTACCCAAAGCAATCTACAGATTCAACGCAATCCCTATCAAACTACCAATGGCATTTTTCACAGAACTAGAACAAAAAGTTTCACAATTTGTATGGAAACACAAAAGACCCCGAATACCCAAAGCAATCTTGAGAAAGAAAAATGGAGCTGGAGGAATCGGGCTCCCTGACTTCAGACTATACTACAAAGCTACAGTAATCAAGACAGTATGGTACTGGCACAAAAACAGATAGATCAATGGAACAGGATAGAAAGCCCAGAGATAAACCCACGCACATATGGTCCCCTTATCTTTGATAAAGGAGGCAGGAATGTACAGTGGAGAAAGGACAGCCTCTTCAATAAGTTGTGCTGGGAAAACTGGACAGGTACATGTAAAAGTATGAGATTAGGTCACTCCTTAACACCATACACAAAAATAAGCTCAAAATGGATTAAAGACCTAAATGTAAGGCCAGAAACTATCAAACTCTTAGAGGAAAACATAGGCAGAACACTCTATGACATAAATCACTGCAAGACCCTTTTTGACCCACCTCCTAGAGAAATGGAAATAAAAACAAAAATTAATGGGACCTAATGAAACTTAAATGCTTTTGCACAGCAAAGGAAACCATAAACAAGACCAAAAGACAACCCTTAGAATGGGAGAAAATATTTGCAAATGAGGCAACTGACAAAGGATTAATCTCCAAAATTTACAAGCAGCTCATGTATCTCAATAACAAAAAAACAAACAACCCAATCCAAAAATGGGCAGAAGATCTAAACAGACATTTCTCCAAAGAAGATATACAGACTGCCAACAAACACATGAAAGAATGCTCAACATCATTAATCATTAGAGAAATGTAAATCAAAACTACAATGAGATATCATCTCACACCAGTCAGAATGGCCATCATTAAAAAATCTAGAAACAATAAATGCTGGAGAGGGTGTGGAGAAAAGGGAACATTCTTGCACTGCTGGTGGGAATGTGAATTGGTTCAGCCACTATGGAGAACAGCATGGAGGATCCTTAAAAAACTAAAAATAGAACTACCATATGACCCAGCAATCCCACTACTGGGCATATACCCTGAGAACACCATAATTCAAAAAGAGTCACGTACCAAAATGTTCACTGCAGCTCTATTTACAATAGCCAAGACCTGGAAGCAACTAACTGCCCTTCGACAGATGAATGGATAAAGATGTGGTATATATATATATACAATGGAATATTACTCAGCCATAAAAAGAAATGAAATTGAGCTATTTGTAATGAGGTGGATGGTCCTAGAGTCTGTCATACACAGTGAAGTAAGTCAGAAAGAGAAAGACAAATACCCTATGCTAACACATATATATGGAATTTAAGAAAAAAAATGTCATGAAGAACCTAGGGGTAAGACAGGAATAAAGACACAGACCTACTAGAGAATGGACTTGAGGATATGGGGAGGGGGAAGGGTAAGCTATGGCAAAGCGAGAGAGTGGCATGGACATATATACACTACCAAACATAAAATAGATAGCTAGTGGGAAACAGCCGCATAGCACAGGGAGATCAGCTCAGTGCTCTGTGACCACCTAAGGGGTGGGATAGGGAGGGTGGAAGGGAGATGCAAGAGGGAGGGAATATGGAGATATATGTGTATGTATAACTGATTCACTTTGTTATAAAGAAGCAACTTACACACCATTGTAAAGCAATTATACTCCAATAAAGATGTAAAATAAATAAATAAAATGGCAAAGTTAAAGACAAAAAGAACATTAAAGGCAGCAAGAGAAAACCAACAAGTGACATACAAAGGAACTCCCAAAAGGCTCTCAGCTGACTTTTCAGCAGAAACTCTTCAGCCAAGAAGGGAGTGGCATGATACATTTACAGTGATGAAAGGGAAAAAACTACAACCAAAAATGCACTACCCAGCAAGGCTTTCATTCAGATATGAAGGAGAGTCAAATGTTTTACAGACAAGCAAAAGCTAAAAGAGTTTATCACCACCAAACCAGCTTTATAATAAATGTTAAAGGAACTTCTTTATGCAAAAAAGAAAAGACCACAGCTAGAAATAGGAAAATTGAGAAAGAAGAAGTCTCATTGGTAAAGGTAAATATACAGTAAAGGTAGTAAATCAACCAAGTATAAAGCTAGAGCAAGGTTAAAAGACAAAAACAGTAAAATCATCCATACCCACAGTAAGTAGTTAAAGGATACACAAAACAAAAAAGATGTAAAATATAATGTTAACAACGGTAAACGTTGGTGGGGGGTGGGCAAAAATACAAGGTTGTTAAAATGCATTTGAACTTAAGAAATCAGCAACCTAAAATGATCATATATATATATATATAGATAGATTGCTGTATACAAACCTCATGGTAACCACAAACCAAAAATCTAAAGGTAGTCACAAAAATCACAAGGAAAGCGAACAAAACAAAAAGCAAGGAACAAAAGAGAACTACAAAAACAACATTAAAACAATTAACAAAATGACCTATCAATTAACCTATCAATAATGGACTAAATGCTCCAATCAAAAAATAGAGTGGCTGAACAGGTACAAGACCCACATACACGTTACCTATAAGAGACTCACTTCAGATCCAAAGACACACACAGACTGAAAGCGAGGGAGTGGAAAAACGTATTCCTCACAAATGAAAATGAAAAGAAATACTTTTGGTAGCAATTTCGTATCAGATAAAATAGACTTTAAAACAAAGACTAACAAGAGACAAAGAATAACACTGCATAATGATCAAGGGATCAACCCAAGAAGAAGATACAACTATTATAAATATATATGCACCCAACATAGGAGCACCTATATACAAAAAGCAAATATTAACAAACATAAAGGGAGAAACTGACAAACACAATAATAGTAGGGGACTTTAACACCTCACTTACATCAGTAGACAGATTGTCCAGAAAGGAAATCAATAAAGAAACACAGGTCTTCAATAACACATTCGAACAAATGGACTTCATAGATATATAAAACGTTCCGTGCAAAGCAGCAGAATGCACATTCTTTTGAAGTGCACATGCAACATTCTCCAAGATAGATCACATGCTAGTCCACAAAACAAGTCTCAATAACTTTCAGAAAACTGAAATCATATCAAACATCTTTTCTGACCACAAGGCTATGAAACTAAAAATCAACTATAAGAAGAAAACTTCAAAAAACCACAAACACATGGAGGCTAAACAACATGCTACTAAACAACCAACTGATCACTGAAGAAATCAAAGAAATTTAAAAACACCTGGAGACAAATGAAAATGAAAACACAGTGATCCAAAATCTACAGGACGCAGCAAAAGCAGTTCTAAGAGGCAAGTTTATAGTGATACCAGCCTACCTCAGGAAACAAGAAAAATCTCAAGTAAACAACCTAATGTTACAATTAAAGGAACTAGGAAAAAAAAGAATCAAAACCCAAAGTGAGTAGAAGAAATCATAAAGATCTAAGTGGAAATAAATAAAACAGAGACTAAAAAAATAATAAAAAGACCAATGAAATTAAGAACCGGTTCTTTGAAAAGATAAACAAAATTGATAAACCTTCAGCCAGATTTATCAAGAAAAGAGAGGGCCAAAATCAATAAAGTCAAATATGAAACAGGAGAAGTTACAACCAATACCACAGATATACAAAGGATCATAAGAGATTACTCTGAAAAATGATACACCAGTAAAATGGACACCCTAAAAGTGATGGACAAATTCCAAAAATGTACCATCTCCCAAGACTGAACCAGGAAGAAATGGAAATATGAACATTCTTTCTGACAACACTTATCAAACCACATTAACCATCATTGGCTTTTGAAAGGTGGATCACAAAGCAAAGCAGGTATGCCTCGTATGTCTCACCTCTTGCTTCATTGCTTGTTCTACATTGGGGAAACATTACCTAGTGTCTGTTTTTCACCTAAAATACAAGGTATATAAAGAGAAGAGAGAGAGACCATCCATTTATGTCTTTATATCACTAATGCACAATACAATGACTGGAATACAAAAGCTATTCAACAAAACTGTGATGAATACATAAATAAAAAACCAGAATACAGTTGAGGATACATCATCATAAATATTTCTAAGAATACTGTAGAATTAATGTTTAATTTTAGAAAGAATTGTAGCAATGAACTTTAAACTTCATAATATATAGTTAACCTTAAGATGATTCAGAGATTTAAAAGCATTTAGGTAATTAAAAATATCAAAGGTAATGGATTTTAAAAGTAGACCAATACATTAATAGTCAAGTAAAACATGAAATCCATGTTAGCTAAAAATTCAATAAAACTATGATAACAGACATAAAAATACTGATAAACATGTCTCAGTTCAGTAACCTAAATGAAAAAATGTGGCTGAAAGATCAGATTTACCAAAAAGAAAAAGAAATCATACTAGGATGAACTAAATCACACTAAATATGATTTAAAGAAGGGACAAGAACATGGAGACCAAGTTGCCCAGCTTTCTTCCAGCTTAGATTTAAAATGAATCAAAATATTTGACAAAATGTTTTTACTATTTTGATGAGAAATACAGAAAATTGAAATGAAAATCATAATAAAATTGGTTCATAAATAAAAGGTAATTTCTACACAGTAATTTGCTAAATTTTATACGGAAGTTAGTAAGAAAGGCCTTAAACATAATATCCTTTGTACTCACTTATTTGAATAGGCAACTAGAGCAATGTTTTAACTTAGAGTCATCAAATGTTTAACACAAAACTGTCTTGGGTAATAATAAAATGAAGAAATGTATTTCCTAAGGGTGTTTAAATACGTTTAATTTTTAAGTCTTATTAACAACACAGAAATAAGATAATGTATAAGACTTGAAACAAGTAATCACTAATTATGAGATATGCCAAAGCAATTAATAATTATCCATAGACCTCTTTGCCACATAATTCACTTGTCAGAAAAATTATTCAGATAGGTAAAATGTTTTTAATTATGCAAGTATTAACCATAAAATAAACTTTGCCCATTAAAGAGCGATATCATTGTATTACCTCTATACCTAGAATCCAGTAATTCAGTAAAAACTTGTGTGTGAATACTGATGATTAAAGTCTTTGCTCTAGGACAGACTATTTTCATTTAACAATGCATTTAAAATCTGTAGTTAAGTCTTCAACTATTTGAGGTATCCATGCATGGAAACAGCAAAACAAAGCCAAAGTACATAGTCAATGGACCTGAAACAATGTGGAAGTCAGGAAGGTAAGGGAAAAAACAGTCCCTAACAATGATTTCCACATAACATAAAAAATTTAACATAAAATAATTGGGGCTAACTACGAATCACATTTCAAAGATTTCATATTTAGATTATAATTCTTTTCCAAATGTGGGATGCAATTTAAGTTAATCAACGCTCTCTGGCCCAGGGCTTCACAAACTATCTGTGATGAAGGACTGATTTTTTTTCTATCCATTACAGATAGACAAATAAAGAGATAGACAGATAGACAAATAGACAGATTGATACACAGACAGACAGACAGATACGTAGATAGATAGGAAAAAAACAGAAACAAAGAATAAGCTTGGTTTGAAATGGAAATGCAATGATTAAAGAAATGCTCATATGAAACCAAAATTAATGACTACAGCATTGTTGTAATGCCATAAAAATATTAGAAATGCTAAACCTAGAATGAGATAATAATATTACAATTAGTTTCTGAACCATGTTTACGATACGAGGACTAGCAAAGGAATGGGCCCACATTTGGGGCAAATAATACAATGCAGGTTTGACACATTGGCAGCTCCCACCCAAGACCCTGATAGACACTGCTAATTGATTATGCCACTTTTTAACCAGTAAGTAGAGAAGCAGCTTCTCAGTCTTTTGCCATACAGCACAGCAGACAGTCACTTGTAATTGATTGGTATTGACATAAGACCAGTATGTCACATAGAAAAATGAAAAACTACGACAAGAATAAAAAGACCTATTCAACTCTATTTTTTCCTGTCTTTATAATTAAACACATGTACATGACAGCATATAACAAACTTGCGTAAGTGAAAATGTGTAATGGAATAACCACGCTATTATGAATGAACACACAAGCTCCAAGCCAAACAAATCATATTCCAGGATGCTGTAATAATGCAGAAATATGATTATGAATACATGAAAACCAACCTGAGACTGGAGCAGGCAGGGAAGGTTAAGCACAGTATGGACCTGGAGGCCCTATTTAAATAGACTGAAAAGAGCTACGTATTTCATATATGTCACAAAGCAATAAGAGGATATAAAGAGAGAAAGAAAAAGAACTTTCAGGAAGATTTTGAGCAAACCAGTATGCAGCAAAAGATATAAATAGGAAAGTTCTTGGGATGAAAAGCCAAAATGCAGGTTAGGGTCTGGTTCTGAGAATCTTCCTTGTTCCCTAGTTCTTTTGAGGCCTAAACCCTATAATGAACAAATTTTACACATTCTTTCCTATTTTTTGAAACATTTTCTCACTGGCGTAAGGGACCTTAATGTGACTTTTTTCAATTATGAAAAGCCAAGGACACGGGGACACAGTTTACCAATTTGCTTTATATTGAATTTCTCTTAAAATTTACTCACGTATTTTCTCATATATTGATACATGTTTTAAGAACTTAAATAAGAAGTTCTAAATAGAGATTATACACACTGGATCCTATATATATTATGAAGTTATACTTTATATATATACACTATATACATACTTCATATATATATATAAAATATATATTACACACACACACACACACACACACACACACCGTGTTTACTAATAGAAAGGCTTGATATTGTTAAATTGTAAGTTCTCCCGAAATGGATTTGTAGCTTCAAGACAATCCTATCCAAAAATGCAGCAGGCTTTTATTTTTAGAAATTGTCAGGCTTATTCTAAAATACATAAGGAAATACTAAGTATCTACAAGAGATAAACCAAATCTTAAATAAAAAAAAAAAGACAGCGGTCTTAACACTACTTGATTGCAAAAATTTATATAAATCTACAGTAATCTTCACTGCCTGGGACTGACAAAAGGCTAATAAGTTCAGTGACACCAAATAGAGAGTCCAGAAATGAACCCACGTATGCATGGCCATTTGACTGTCAAAAGAGGTACCAAAGCAATTCAGTGGGAGAAATGACAGCCTTTTCAACAAGTGGTGCTAGAACTGGTTATCCCATAAGGGAAAATATAAACATTGAACCTTAGTTTTATCATATCTAAAAGTTAACTCAGCATGAATTATAGAACTAAATGTAAAAGTTAAAATTATACAAATTCCCAAGGAAAACAGAT
This sequence comes from Lagenorhynchus albirostris, assembly GCF_949774975.1. Taxonomy (NCBI): domain Eukaryota; kingdom Metazoa; phylum Chordata; class Mammalia; order Artiodactyla; family Delphinidae; genus Lagenorhynchus; species Lagenorhynchus albirostris. The sequence goes on from NC_083102.1 coordinate 64,696,116, forward strand.
GTATTCGCCACCCTGGAGTAGGCAAAGATTTCTAAGATAGGTTATAAGAAGTACACACTAAAAACACATAAGGTGAAAAACTGGATATCAAAATTTAAAACTCTTCTCTTTGAAAGACTATTTAGAAAATAAGGCATATCACACATAACAGAAAATATTCTTCATATACTTCCTGCCAAAGAACAGGTAGACAAATAATGAACTGAGAATTCAATAGTAAAAAGTAAACCCAAATCAAAATAGACAAACTATTTGACCAGACCTTCCACAATAGACAAAAATGACAAATAAGCACATGAAAGTTAGCTCAATATCACTGGTCAACAGAGAAATGCAAATTAAACCCCAAATGAGATTCCATTACATAACCGTTAGAATGGCTAAAATTTAAAGGACTCAAAAATTCCTTGTAACTTTTTACCTCAGCTGGGCAGCAATATAATGAAATAAACTTCTTAAGCTAACTTGATAAAGTCAAAACCAATGCACGTTTTTTTGAGGCTTATATTATTGAACTGGTTGTTCTCCACAACCTAGTGGAAAGCTCAGACAAAAATGCAAAATGACAGACACAACGCTGAGGAAAAAGGAAGTAAGTCAACAAATATGTATAAGCCGTAAAAAGTTAGGTTCCATCCGAATTAAACTCTTTTGTCTTTATTACAAAGAAACAGTTCAAAGTAAAATCACCTGAGCTCCTTGCACATGACTCACTTTACTCATTTTATACTACTTAGCGGTCAGAAGATGCTTCTTCTAGCAAACAGTATCTTCCCTACCCGCTTCACTCCAATATAATAGTGGTCTTGGTTTTTCATACCTTTAAGCTACTCAAACTGTTATGAGAATTAAATGAGATGTACATGAAAGCATTAGGTAAACCACCAAACGTTACTGCAGGGTCATCACTTACCATTAGTTGTGCCACCACCATCTTCTCACTGAGCTGTAGCTGAGTCTGCAAGAAAAGCTCTGATAATTTTCTGGACCTGCCTGAAATAAAAATAAATAAATAAATCTATCAGATGTTACAAACACAACTTCTATAGAACATGGAAAATGCTATCTTCTCACTTTTTATGTTAACATAATGTAATCCAGCCCTTAATGGTTGTTTAATTTAAATTTTCTCCTAACTATCCATCCAACATTCCCTCACTTAGAGTCACCCAAACATAAGAGGTAAGTATTTCTTTGAAGCAAAAACTGAAGAAGTTCAAATGGACACTCAAAATAACCACCTTTCAGGTGGGTACTGTTTTGTACCACTGCAATTTTCCTAGAAACTAAATGCTTTTGAATAGCCTTAAAATTACATGACCTACTTTTTATATTTATTAAACATTAAAAAAAATTATATGGTCCTTGGGAATAACATTACTCAGATATTTCTCTGCAAACTTCAGGAGTCCAGTCTACACTGATAACAGTAACAGTGTGAAGCAAAGCTACTTCTAGGAAATATCAGATAAGCAGATTAGAAATACAGTGGAAAAAGAGGGACTAAACAGTGAATTGGGACATGATTAAAGAAAATAATTTATTGATCACAATATGTTCTGCTTCAGCAGCTTAAGATAAAAATGTCCAAATTTTTAAACTTATTTTGTGACAATTTTAGACCCACATTTAAAAGTTTTAAAAACAGTAGTTTACACCCCAAGAAGATCCTTTCACTCAGCTTCTCCTTATGTTAACATTTTAACCATAGGATATTTATCGAAACTAAGAAATTAACCTTGATATACTATTTTAACTAATATTTTGAACATATTGAGACTTTATTAATTTTTCCTCTAACATTATGTTTATGTTTCAGGATTCCACACATTTCGTTGGCAGGTTTCATTAGTCTCCTCCTGTGATTTCTTCAGCCCTCCCCTGTCTCTCATGACACTTTTGAAGATTACTGATCAGTTACTTTTTTAGAATGTCCTCCAATTTAGAGTGTCTGATGTTTTCTCATGATTAGGCTAAGATTTTGCATTCCTGGGAGAAATCATACAGAGACACTATGTCCTTCTCAGTGCATTATAATAGCAAGTATATGAGGCCAGTATGTATTACTGGGATGTTGACCTCGACAACCTGGTTAAAGTGGTGCTTGCCAGGACTCTGCGCTCTATAGCTACTATCTTCCTTATTTAATTACTAAATAAATGTGTAGGAGGAGGACACTGGAGATGATGCAGATATTTCGGGCCTGTTTATTTTATACCTACTAGTTCTCACATCCATCTGCGGATGTGAGAACTAGTTTAGGTTTTCCTCTAATTGCACAATTCTATTTAGGTTTTCCTCTAATTGCACAATTTAGGTTTTCCTCTAATTGCACAATTCTATTTCCCTCTCCATTGTTGCTCCTCTGACAACTGTCCCAGTGAGGTATAGAGGGACACCTCATTACACCCTGGTGAGAATGGAAGTCCAAGCTCTTTAAGTGGTCTCCACTGACATAATGGGGGTCTTAGTTACTGGCTTCTGGAGATGAAAAGTCCTGGCTCCCTACTTGACCTACAGTGACACCACTCAAGTGGGAGGATTGGGGCATCCTGTTACAGAATAGTGAGAGCAGAAGAGGGGAAGGAGGGGACCACTAAAAAAGAAACCTAAACATAAACAAAACTAGTTTTTTTAGGTGACAAATAAAAACTAGATAAAACATAACATCATAGGAAAACAAAACCTGTTAGGATGCATACCTGAAAGTACACTGTGCTTTAAATAAAACTGAAAATAAATCATGAGTGCTTATTTGATGCACCATAACAGAGACACTAAGTAAATTTAAAATAGTGCAAAAACACACTCTGGTTCATGAATTCATCATGTTCATGATAACAGTTCTCCCAAACGCCAAGAAAACTATTCTCAGTATGTAAATGCAGCATTTATGCCAAAACAGCAGAAGCCCATCAGTGCCAAAACAATAGCAGCAGGGGCATTTGCAGCCTTCCAGGCTGACAATGGAACTGAGTTACCAGGAAAGGAAACATGCTTCAATGATGTAAGGAAGCTAGCCTAAGGACAGAATCTGAGAAACAATGCACCAGAAGAAGAATCCTACACAATCTGGGCCATCAGGAACTGGCACCTTTGATGTAAAAGGCACAGGAGAGGCAATAAGTCACAGTTTTCTGTTCTTTCACATTGATTTGCAAGAGATAAGGAATTATTAGAAAATTATCTCGTAGTACTTATTCTTCAAATTAGAAATTGTAAACCAGTAAGGAGTTTTAAAACACCAAACAGATGGCATAAAATCAGGTACAAGATGATTGCTACATAGAGAAATACTAATTAAAATGATAAAATTAATTTCACTTTTTTGTTTAATAGGCCATTTAAAGATTTAGGTTGCTTGTACACTTCACATGAAAGTGCTTTCCATTTTATTTGTGTATCTTAATAAAATCTGGGTCTAGAAAACAAAATATAATTTCTAATAAAGCTGATATAATATATCCATCAGTAAATCAGATAAAATATACATTAGTATCTTAAATTTTCTTTATACTTTGTAAGTACCATCATTAGTTGAATGATTATAACATTACCTTTTACTACACCATTCTTTTCTATTGGGTTGGCCAAAAAGTGCTGTTTGTTTTTAAGTAAAAATAAAAGACAAATTTTTCATTTTCACCAAGAACTTTACTGTACAACGTATTTATGCTTCTGTTCCACTACCTTCTGCCATTTTTCAGGCAACTTCATAATTCCATCTTCCCAAAACTTTTTATCTTTTTGAGCAAAGAACTGTTCCAGGTGCTTTAAACAGTCTTCCAGGGAACTGAAATTTCTTCCATTAAGAGAATTTTGTAAAGACCTAAATAAATGGAAATCCAAAGGTGCAATGTCTGGTGAATACGGCAGATGAATCAGAACTTCCCAGCCAAGCTGTAATACTTTTTGCCTGGTCATCAAAGAAACATGCGGTCTTGCGTTATCCTGATGGAAGATTATGCGTTTTCTGTTGACTAATTCTGGATGCTTTTCGCTGAGTGCTGCTTCAGTGGGTCTAACTGGGAGCAGTACTTGTTGGAATTAATCGTCTGATTTTCCGGGAGGAGCTCATAATAGAGGACTCCCTTCCAATCTCACCATATACAACATCACCTTCTTTGGATGAAGACTGGCCTTTAGTTTCGTTGGTGGTGGTTCATTTCACTTGCCCCATGATCTCTTCCATTACACGTTATTTTACAGTATCCACTTTTCATCACCCATCACAATGTTAAAAAAATGGAACATTTTTGTTATGTTTAAGTAGAGAGTCGCATGTGGAAATACGGTCAAGGTTTTTTTTGCTTAACTTATGTGGAACTCAAACATCAAAGCGATTCACATAACCAAGCTGGGGCAAATGATTTTCAGCACTTGATCTGGATATTTTGAGTACGTCTGCTATCTCCCATGCGGTATAACATTGATTGTTCTCAATGTCTTGATTTGATCGCTATCAACTTCGACTGGTCTACCTGACCGTGGAGCATCATCCAGCGAGAAATCTCCAGCACAAAACTTCACAAACCACTTTTGACACATTCGATCAGTCAGAGCACCTTCTCCATACACTGCACAAATCGTTTTTTGCATTTCGGTTGTGTTTTTACCTTTCTTGAAATAATAAAGCATAATATGCCAAAAAGTTTGCTTTTTTTCTTCCATCTTCAATATTAAAATGGCTACACAAAAATTCACCAATTTTGATAGGTCTTTTTTTTAAATTCACGCTGATATGACGGCTGTCACATACAATCTAACAAAACTGTTTCAAATGAAGTTAAAGACAACTAAGTGCTACTAGAGCCATCTTACGGAAAAAACAGAATGAACCTTTTGGCCAATCCAATACATATGTTACCTAACTGAACTAAAGACACAGAGTACTAAAAGAGATCATTTAAAAGGGTGTAATTCATCCTAGCATTCCTAGCCCCAAATAAGATTAGTCCTGAAGACTGAAAAATAAAATTGTAAAAGCCATATAAATATATAAAGCCAAAGGCTTTGGTGGGGGAGGGGGAGAAAAGAAATTTTTATCTTCTGCTATTTTAATGCCCTTCCCATTTAAATTCTTAATTTTACATCAATGCTCAATAATAAACTCATTCAGTTAGCAAATACAGATATTGGAAAACCAATAAAAGAGAAATGTGGAAAACAGCTAATGGGTATTCAAGAGTGGCTAAACGTTAGTTTCTTAGCCGCTCCTATTGCTGTAAGTCCAACTCTCTTTAAGACCTTACTAGTTTGCATTTAAGATTTATCAGTAATAATGGAAGTTCAAATGGACAGTAGGGAATTCCCAGGGAACAGATAAAAATAAATATCTGCCACCTTTTCCAGCTATTCTACCAAATAAGGATTTTTTTTCTCTAAAATATATTTACTAAGGCTTTTCCAAGCCTGAAGTATAATATGGTTTCTCCTCCTTGCCTTGGAAGAATTCCAAAACAAAACACTTTATAAAATGATATTCATGCTAAGTAACGTTTAGAAAAACAATATCATGATCAAAGTATTTATTATTAAAGGAGAATATATTTAATTCCAAAACATGTTTTTAATTTTCTTAACAAAAATCGTAATAAGAGGAAAAAAATTTAACAAAAGGGTAAAAGTCCCAAGACCCTTGATATTCACTTCAATATTGTATTTTTTTCACGAATATTTAAAAGATATGACAAAAGTCTAGGTTTCATAAATACAATGAGCTGAGATTATAGCATCAGTGAAAATATTATATCATAATAAATCATCTATTGGAATGGGTAGTAACCAAATAAGAAAATCCAGTATCTGAATATTGAGGCTTTTAGGCTATTAATAAATTTCACCAAAACATTTTGTGATAACACCACTGTTTGTTTTAAACTGAAGAATCTGTGAAATTAAACAATTTCAGTATTTTATTTTCAAAGGTTATTAAGCTCAAGAGTGCTAAGAAAAGCCAGGAAGCCTCTCTCCAAATATGCCAAATGGCACCAATGCTCAAGCTATGAGTCAAACCAGAAATTCCCATTGTTAATTTCTACCTTAAATTCTGAAGAATTGATTTTTGATTAAATCATGTTCATTATAAAACTTTAAGCTGCAGCTGACAGACCTTCTATTATTGAATGTACAAAATAAAACATTAGCCATCTGTTAAAATCATCTTTCTACCTTTTAATGAAAAACTTTTATTAGTTGGTAGAATTTCTCTATTTTCCAGGAATAAAGGACACAAGAAACTTCCATTGTTCAAGCTGACAGGGCTGCCAGACAGAAGCCTCATCAGTCACTGAATTGCCCTTGAGCAGAACAGTTTTATGATATTTCTAAAGAGTCTGTTTGGACCTGAAAATGTTCTTCCACTTAAACACACTCTGGAAGTAGACACATTTTCTTTCTATTCTATTCTCAGGCAAAAAAAAAAGGTATTTTTCTTTACTGCCTTTCTTTGTTTTCCACACGCACATTCAATAAACTGTTCTGTCAAGAGAAAGAGCAAAGGGCTCAATTCAATAAAAAATTGCAGTGATTATGCTATGCAATTTCGCTCCTGCTACTTTATCACTATTTGCCATTCAAGTGGACACTGCTGTGCTCCCGGCTTTAGAGGGGGGGAAAGTCCATCAGGTGCTGCAAGGTCATTTTATACCAGAAAGACACAAGTCCAATTTGAGAGTGTGCCTATGTCAGATTGTCAGCAGTCCTTGTATCATACGCCAAAATCATGACTTCATGCGACACAAAGCAACCAGAATGGATCATTATCAAATAACGCTTATTTACCTAACAACTCTCAGGGTCTGAGTTAATCGCTGTTACATAAGAAGCTGCACAGTTCAGGCCTCAAAGGCATGACTTAACTAGTTAACTGCTCTTTATTACTGTTCCACCTCAAGGCCATTAAGGAGTGTGAAAAACTAGAAATGAGCTCAAACTTGGGAAGATGATTCGGTTGGTTTGTTGTGTACATAGACTTGAAAAGGAAAAAAAATTAAAAGTCTCTACGGTCCAGATGATCCAGGTCTCCTTTCAATTAGGGTATTTTTCTGGAAACTCTGTGACTTCAGAATTGATTTAATATTAACACAGTAAAGATTTCTGCAGACATTTTTGTATGCGTGCTAAAAGCTGCGGCATGCTTGTAGCTTTTATGGTTCAGTATAAGAGAACATTAAGGTATTTTACATGTTTTTAATTCATAGTAAGTCATGAATATCTGGTATGCATTTTACACTTACAGCACATCACTTCAGACTAATCATAGTTCAACCGCTCAACAGCCCCATTTGGCTAACTGCTACTACAGGAGACACACTGCTGTAGAGTCTTACAGGTAAAGACAGACATGTATAAAAATATATCAGACATATGCCAATATCTCTAAGGTGCTCATAGAACTCAAAAAAGGCAGAAAGTTTCTATCTGGACTGTCAAGGACAGTTCATGACTTCATTTGCTCTACTGTGATTAGCATCTATCTAGTCATGGTTTTAACAGCAAAGTATGTAAGAAACTGTATTTATTAGGGGCTTGACTTTGAGATTGGAAAATAAAGTGTATATGAGGAAGATAATGTATTTTTGGTGTGCTTGGAGGTGACTTTAAGAGGACAATCAGTTATATAGAAGCTGGCTTGAATGCTTTTATTCCTTAATAAGTGAAACGTAATGACGAATTGAACAGCAGTGACAGCGTCTGGGAAAAAAATTGAGTACAGGGAAAAAAGCAGCATTGAACCTACAGAATTAGCAGGTCTTTGGAGCCTAAGCAATAGTTCCATACCAAGGTGATTCTGATATATCAACCCTGTAAAAGCAGGAAAATGAGATCACCAAAAAGGTTAGAAATGGCAAATTTCTAAAAGAAATTTAATGAAAGAAAAATTAATAAGCCAAAAATAATAGAATTAGAGTTCAGATATATTTAGTTGAGAAACAGGAAAACAAATAAGTGGATGTGATCTTCAACAAGACATTTCAGAATAGATATCATGACTAGATTGCAGAACTGAGAATTGTGCAGAAAGAAGTAGATGTTAGAAATATGAAAGTTGAGATAAATGAGAGATAAGATGTTGAGGGAAAAAAACCCAGCAGAACCATGAAGAATTTCACATGCAAATGTCTACAAGGTTAGAAGAGAGGCAGAGACAAAGCAGAGAGATAAAGATCAAAATGCAGTTTATCTTGGAAGCTGTACTACTATGATGCCTCAGAGGTTATTCACAAAATCTAGTTTGGAGACTTGCAAAGACCGTGGTAAGGTAAGTGACCCGCACTGCTACACACCATCATAACATCATGAAGATATTCAATTAAATATTTTAAAAATTTCATATTGGAAAATATACAAAAATGCTTCATACTGTTACACTCTGAATCAGGTTTTATGATTTGAAAAACAAAACATTGAAGAATGCCATTTACTACGTGAAAGAGGTTGGGCCATATAAAATGAATTTTGGTAGAATTAAACTCTAGAAATTGTTTTTGCACGTATTCCATTACCTAACTTACTCCCCAAAAAATACAGATTGAGGCTGGAGGAGCAACGGATAAGAAATATGATTTTAGTTGAGAAGGTATAGACCAAGGAGAATCTTATTTAAAGCTAGAATGTGACTGAGAGCTGTGTAAATTAAGCTGATCCCCACTGTGTAGCTGAGAAGATCTGACCTGCACAAAAGTAGGCTTGAAATTGGAAGACAGTGTCAATTAACCACACTTTCTGAGAAACACGGTGTCTGCACAGTTCTTCCCTCATAGATGATGATAAAGCTATCGAAAAATGCAAATGAAAACCCTGCAATACTTGCAGAATAAAGGCATCAAGAATAGTATCTGGAAGATCCAGAATACACGTAATATTTGACACGGACATTTCAGGAATGCGGAAAAGAAATGTTGGAGACACAATAAAAATATTAAGCTGAGAAAAGTGGTAAATACCTAAGTAAATCTAAATCACTTTTTGTTTTATGGGACAATGATAATACTGAGCAAGAGCATTTGTGTCAGAAGAGTGACCAGTGTTACCACACTCTGTAGAACTTGGATTCTTTGGGAAACAGGAAAGATACTGACTGAATATAAACCTGCATTAGTAACACGTTTCAATAGTAACCTCTAAAAGAACAAAAATAAAGTGTGTACCTTCAAAGTTAGTTGAGGAAAAAACTGGAATGGATGGGAAAGTATATTCAATAAATAAAAAGCAAAGACTGGGTAAAATACAAAAAAAACCCTCCAAGATATCCAGTGATGTTGGGACAAAATGCCATCTTATACTTCTTGTGCGGCCATTAATTGTTTAAAACTTTGTTCGTATACCCAAGTAGTGAAATTGGGAGTTCTGATTTTTATATTATGTTTAGGTGAACTTCTACTCTTGAGATACTTTAAAACTTTTTATACACAACATATATTTGTTTACTAAATGAATTATAAAAGTGTACAATAATCTGTAGCTATTGCTAAGAGGATTAACAGGTGCAAAATTTCTGGTGAGTACATCAACAGTAAGTATCAATATCACTTGAAATGGATGTTCCCTTTGTTCTTTACAGCAATGTTTAATTAGGATTTTATCATGGGATGAGAAAGATTCATTTTTTTAAATGTTCCTCCTGACTTACTTATAATAGCAAATGTCTATCACCAATATTCTTCATTACAGTCTCTATTCTGCTGACCCCCTTCTAACATAAAGAACACAACAGAAGAGATGGTGTGTTCAACATATACGGATGTTCAAATATAGGGACTGGTTAAATAAACTGTGGATCATCTTTACGAATGAATAGTATGAATGCTTTAAAAATAATAATATCACAGAATGTTATCAGTGGCATGGGAAATGTTTAATATATGTTAAATGAAAATTTTCTTAAGAGTATATACTACATGATACCTTACTAAGGACACATACACCACAACGCAAAAAGTGACTCTTTATATGTTGTTTAAGAATTCTCTATTTTCCAAATGTTCTACAATAATCATGTACTGTAACTATGTAATGAGATAATTACAAAATAGAGTAATCCATAATTTGACTATACAATATTATATGTCATCACACAAACAATACTGATATTGATAAATAAAATTGCTCATTTTTGCATATAATAAAAAATCCACGGTTTAAAAAACATCAGCACTCACATAATACGGTACTCACTGTAATGAAATAACCCATAATGTGGTGTTGTGATCCACACAAATCAGCCACCAAAGTGATTGTTTCAGAATCTAAGCTCAGCTAATTAAAAATGTAAGTGAACGTGTCACAAATACGCAGGCATTTATATAGCACACTATACTGAAAGACTTCTCAAGCACTCTTTGTGTGGTATTTAAGTCTTTTTTCATCCTCTGTATTTCAGTGAACATCCTGAAAAAATACACAGGATAAATATGTACATAATCCACTTTAATATCAGTTTGGGTTTTTTGTTGTTTTTTTTAAACTAAAATGCTTGGAAACCTTTTTTTTTTCTTAACATCTTTATTGGGGTATAATTGCTTTACAATGGTGTGTTAGTTTCTGCTTTATAACAAAGAGAATCAGTTATACATATACATATGTTCCCGTATCTCTTTAACAGTATCTGCCTCGTACCTTTATAACAGTAACAAAGACAAACAATATCATCACTTTAGGAAGAAAAATATATTCAGTTTTTTAAATATTTTGTTCTCTAATTCTTGAAATTTTAGGATTTAAAAGTAATTCAGTTTTTGATAAAATTTGTAGGAACCAATTAGAAGATAAATCTTCTTTAGAGCTTACCTGTTAAAATTTTGCTTGCCACTAGGCCATGCATAGTCTATATGTATCAATTTTACTGTTTGACCCACTCATAAGTACTTGTATAAATAAAAATACAGTTTTTTTAATATTTAAGTTGGATACATTAATAAGTGCCTTCCAGAACATAAAATAATGCCATCCCTTTCCTTTATCCAATGTATCCTTTTCCTTTATTTAAGGGGTGGATGCCACTGTTTCAGAGATTTCTTACTGTTATTATTTTAATTACCCAGGTCCTGTTCATACAAACTTGTGTATATAGAAAATCAATAAGCAAAAAAGGAAAATACAAAATAAAAAAATCATACATTGATGCTTTTAGAGGAAGAATTTTTTACAAACTTACAAATCAACCAGCTGTTCAAATAAATAATGTATGCTGCAGCTGGCTCTTACATGGGCCTGAGTGTCCAAGAGGAGCAGATGTCCCAGTTCTATAAATGTGCTAGTAGAAGGTGGTCCTAAATTGAGATGGAAACAAATGGTGATGAAAACCTACAAGTGAGCATTTGACTGTAGAAATGATTCAATATATATTTTTCTAAAATTTTCTATAAACATTAAAGTGCTTTTCAGCTAAAAGCTATAAAAATATCCTATAGCCTCCAAAAGAGCGAATTGATCTCGACATTGATTTTCTGTTTGTTTTAGATAAGCTCTTTCTCCCCTATACTATGCAAGTGAATGTGTTTTTTTTTTTAATTTAGAAAAGTGTTTAGAACCTAAAATGACAGTAATTCAGACAATTAACACGGATCTCTCTACAGTGACACTTACTTAGTGATTTAAAAGAGGACCTGTAGAGCCCATACCTGCTCATAAGTAAATGCCAAGATGAAAAATCTCAAACCAAATAATGAAAATGTTAAAATATAATAGAAGTCCTGTTCTCAAGAATATCCACCTAACGGGGAAAAGAGATTTGAACAAATAACAGTATTTCAACTCCAATGAGTGAAGGGTGCATACGAAACAATAGTAGCACAGATGAGTAATGCCATGATGAGCACGACAGGAGGCCAGAGACAGTTCTCATAAAGAAGAGGACTATTAAATTGGTTTCAATTCTTTATAGACACGCCCTGAGTAAGCAACATAATGGAAGGGAAAGTATTCTAGGCAAAAGGTATAACATGTACAAGATCAGGTATATGTGAATGAGCATAGTAAATAGGTTTGGAATGACTGAAATACAAAGTAGAAAGTGGAAGCAAGAGTCTGGGAAGGAAGAAAGGGGAGGTCATGAATGATCTTTTAGGCGATACTCAGAGTTTAGCTTTTATCCTATAAGCAATGGAAATCTACTTAAATTTTCTTGAGATAAAACAACATATATTGGATTTTTCACAATACGAAGGTAAAATTCCTCATTTCACTAGTTAGAATAAAGAGTGAATACACTGGAGGTGTAGATGGGATGACACTGAAGCCATCCATATGAGAAAAGATGATACTTGGAGCTAATGCAGTGAAGATGGAGGCCATTTCCTAGTCAAAGACAAAGTATCCTTCCTTAGTGACCTGAAATAAGATCCAAACTCTTGGTCTGAGCATTAACTTTCTCATAAATTTGAACCAATCTTCCATTTTAGCCTATTAGCCTATCCCCAACCATATTCCCATACCAACTCCATTTCACTACACTGGATCAATGTTCCAAACTAAGACCTAGTCTTCCCCACCCATGTATCTCCTAAACTCATCTTTATCCAGCAAAGTTAATTACAGCTCTTTGATGCCTTTCAAATCACTTTGGTTTTATCCCCTGTAATACCGAGAAAAATATCTTCCACATGGTAGAGTTTCAATAAATGTTTGGAGAATTTAACTGACTCTCTTGCCTCTCAGAAGAGTTGACTTCTTTATCCAATATAAAACTGCTAGCTCAGGGCTTCCCTAGTGGCACAGTGGTTGAGAGTCCGCCTGCCGATGCAAGGGACATGGGTTCGTGCCCCGGTCCCGGAAGATCCCACATGCCACGGAGCGGCCGGGCCCGTGAGTCATGGCCGGTGAGCCTGCGCTCTGCAACGGGAGAGGCCACAACAGTGAGAGGCCCGCGTACCGCAAAAACAAACAAACAAAAAACTTCTAGTTCATGGCAAAGTCAGGGGTATATTTTAATCTAAGACTTTGAGTTGTCAGCCTACTTCTTTCTTGACCATACCATAAGACTTGTAACAGTCAAACTGCCTCTACCTAGGTGTTCCTCTAGCATTATAAACTCAACAGTCTTATCCAAATTAACTGACTTCAACTATTTCCTATCTTCCAGCTCTTGCCAATATCTGTTTATTAAATCATCAATGGCACAGTAATCTAGATTTAACACTTCAAAGTCAGCTGAAATTCATCCACCCACAACAGGACTTCAACTACTCCCCAAGTTCTGTCAATTTCATGTCTGCGGTGCTTCTTTGCTCCATTTCACTCTATGCTGGACTTTGAAATAAGATCCTAACTTCACTCTATGCTGGACTTTGAAATAAGATCCTAACTTCACTCTATGCTGAACTTTGAAATAAGATCCTAACTGTTCTCCCCACTGCCATTAAACCCCTTCTTCATCCAATTTATTCTATAGATCAAAACAAATTAATCTTCATAAAGTACAATGTTGACCATGCCACTGCAATGATAAAACAAAGTTTTAATACTACTGAACACTATTTTAAAGTGTTTAGCTAATACAATTAGCAAAGAAAACTAATTGAAAATGAAGAACATATATTTTCTTTGGAGATGATATTGAAAAAAATATCCTATTCTCAATAGTAATAATTTTTTAAATTATAAAATACCTAAAATTATAATATAAAAATGTCTTTATACTGAAAATAAACTTAATAAAAATAAACTACATAAAATTATACAATAATGTTGGAAAATCAAAATAAGAATAAAAAGGCTTAAGTGGAGATAAACTCCCTTTTTTGAAATTAATATAATTCCATATGATTGATAATTAATATATAGTACAATTTTAATGTTTCCTATTTTTTTTTTATTGTTTTTGTTTTGGGAACCAGAAAATAATTAAAAAATGAACACAGAAGAACATCCGTCCCAAAAAGCTGAGAAGTGTTAGGAAAAAAGTCAGTAGTATAGATAAAACATTCTACAGGTGTAGTAATTTACTATTGTTGTGTTTCAAATTACCACAACATAAGGTGCTCAAGACAATGTCCATTTATTACATCTCTTTAGGTCAGAAGTTCAGCACCACATAGGTGGGTTCTCTGCTTGGGGTGTAACACAACTAAAATTAAAGGGTCAGCTGGCTGCATTCTCATCTGAAACTTGGGGCCTTTTGGATGATGGTGTAGGAAATAATGTATGCCGCTACTTCTCACTGAGAAACACTTCACCCTGGCTCTTCTAACAAGGCTAGATATGGAATTGAACATCTAGCACAGGCAGAAGTAAAATCTAGCAAAGGGAAGCATGTCTGTTGCCAGGGCCCAGGCCACTGCATGATGGTAAAGTAAGTAAGCACATAAAAGGTAGCCACACCATTACCTTGTTTATATGTTTCATATCCTTACTTTAACTCTTTAACTATGTTTATAATTTTAACAACCCTCATGTCACCTTGGTTCAGGGCAACAATATTAAAACATCTCCTTTTGGGCCTATTGACAAAGAAAGACACTGCCACCTCTGTAGTCCCACCCATTGTGAAGGTAGCACTGGGTTTAGAATACATTATTCTAAACATACAATTTTCCTCATCACACATTTTTTTCACGTAATCCAACGCATTTTCTGAAAAAGTGTTATTTGTCTAAAAATATTTTAGGGTCAGCTACATGTAGTACCTACATTTTTCTCTAAAAAGAACAGCATAATATGTATATATTCCAAATATATCTTAAAATAAATGCAGTTATGCTTACACAATATTAACAACATATTGTAAAATTTGGTGCTGGTGGACAGCAACATTTGAAAAAGCAACTCTAATTCCATGGTTTTTAATATGAAAAGCAATCATACATAAGACCTAGAGAAAAACTCACTAAGGCTGTTAAAATAAGGATGGGTCATTATTACAGCTATTTATCTAAAAGACAAATAATCGATTAACAACTTATCATCTGTAAATTATGGTATGAGATAATTTTATTACCAAATTATTAGCTGATGTTATTTCTAATCATGTTCAACCAGTGATTGGTCCTCTCCTCCCCAAATGGTCAAATCATCTCAGGGGCAACTATGAGTATATGGGGATTCCTTTGCAATTGTGATTCTACTTAAAGTGAATTTATCCCATGAATACATTTATGCTGCAGGGTATTTCCATCTAATCCTCTCCTTCTTCTAATCCACACCCTTGGAATTAAAATGAGAAGCTTTTGCACTTTAATGAATGCACAAAAACAGTATCAATATTTACTCAACAATATTGTTTAAATTTCCCAGTGCAAAAAGAAAATGGCCAAACTCATTTCCACTGACAATTACTCAGCATGGACTCAACTGGCTCCCACCAATGCTTTCATATCCTTGATAAACACAATAGTTTGGATGAGTCCATGTCTCTGCATACACATATTTTTTTCCTAATGCTCTGAAAAGAAATAATGTGTTAAATTTGCTATTTAAAAAAAATCAGCCAGCTTGAAACCAGAAAATTCCTAAGATGATAGGAACAAAAAATACAACTTTGTAAAAGGGATAGATCCTTGTTATGTGTGTCAAAATAGTTTTCTGAATGTCACCAGGTAAGAGAAAACTATGCGTACTTAAAATGACAGTTAAATGACTATCTGCATATGTTTTTGTGATTGGAATTATTAAATAGAATTTTATTAAAAGATTAATACATTTCTTTATGTCTTTTTCTTTAAAATAGCTGGAAAAGGTACACAAATGCAATAAGTTTCTGGTTTTTGGCTTTGTGTATTTTTTGTTTGTTTGCTTACCTGCAAAAATAGCTAAAATGCTTCTCTTCTGTTCTACAGGATATTATTCTACTTGTATAAAGAAAATCATATTAAATCTTCTAGTCTATTCATCGGGACCATACCCTAAGTCTATTTCAATTTAAAAAAAAAAAAGTAAAAATTTAGGTGTTTTTTTTTTTTAAATAAACGCAAAACACTGAAGAAGTGCCAATTGTAATAGCTAATCCCTGATGTTTCTTGTCTGTTTTCCTGACTGAAGGAGCCTTTTTTATAATAAAGAGAAACATATCGCATGTCAAAGCCAAGCAAGGTATCTTCAAGGTTTACTGAGCCTAATACTTGCTTTATTTAATATTCTGAGTGAATATACATCTATGGACACAGAAGAAAAAAACTATTTTATAACTAATATGTCTGAAGTAAAAGCAGAAATTTACAATCAGTAGATTGTAATTTGGAGGTTTAGAGATAACTAGCATTATTTTTGGTAAGTCCACCTCCCCTCTAGGTTTTAGTTAAAGAATAAATCAAATCCTTAATAAATTTTAAAGTACTGAAATCATATCAAGCATCTTTTCCAACCATGACAGGATGAAACTAGAAAATAATTACACAAAATAACTGGAAAATTCACAAAATGTGGAGATTAAAAACATGTTAATGAACAAACAAGAGATCAAAGAAGAAATAAAAAAAGAAATCAAAAAATACCTTGTGACAAACAAAAATAAAAATATACCAAACTTTGCGATACAGAAAAAGCAGTTCTAAGAGGGAAGTTCATAGCAATAAATGCCTACCTCAAGGAACAAGTCTCATATAAACAACCTAACTTTACACCTCAAGGAACTAGGAAAAGTAGAACAAACAAAACCCAAAGTTAGAAGGAAGGAAATAAAGATTAGAGCAGAAATAAATGAAATAAAGACGAAAGAGAACATCAATAAAACTAAGAGCTGGTTCTTTGAAAAGATAAACAAAATTGACAAGCCCCTAGCTAGACTCAGCAAAGGTAAGAGGGAATGCAAATAAATAAAATCAGAAATAAAAGAGGAGATATTAAAATTGATACCACAGAAATATAAAGGATCATAAGCGACTACTGTGAACAAGTATATGCCAACAAACTGGACAACATAGGAAAAAAATGAATAAATTCCTAGAAACCCAACCTACCAAGACTTAATTAGGGAGAAACAGAAAGTATTTATTAGCAGATCAATTACTAGTAAGGAGATTTATTCAGTAATCAAAAACCTCCCAACAAACAAAAATTCAGGACCAGATGGCTTCACTAATGAACTCGACCAAATCTCCAAAGAATTAATAGCAATCCTTCTCAAATGCTTCCAAAAAAACAGAAGAGGAGGGAATTCTTCCAAACTCAAGTTAAGAGGCCAGCACTACCCTGATACCAAAACCAAACAAGAACACTGTAAGAAAATAAAATTACAGGCCAATATCCCTAATGAATATAGATGCAAAAATCCTCAACAAAATATTAGCAAAGTGAATTCAAGAATACATTAAAAAGATAACAGACCATGATCAAGTGGGATTTATTCCAGGCATGAAAAGACGATTCAACATCCACAAATCATACAATGTGATACACATCATTAACAAAATGAAAAATAAATATTATATGATCATCTCAACAGATGCAGAAAAAGTGACAAAATTCAAATCCATTTATGATAAAAACTCCCAACAAAGTGGGTATAGTGAGAATGTTCCTCAACATAATAAAAGCCGTATATGACAAGCCCACAGCTAATCTCATACTCAATGGTGAAAAGCTAAAAGTTTTTCCTTTAAGATCAGGAATAAAACAAGGACGTCCACTATCAACACCTTTATTCAACATAGTATTGGAAGTCCTAGCTAGAGAGCAATTAGGCAAGAAAAAGAAAAGGCATCCAAATTATAAAGGAAGAAGTAAAACTATCACGGTTTCCAGGTGACATTATATATAGAAAGCCATAAAGACTCCACCAAAAAACCACCACCAAAAAAACAGAATAAATAATTCAGCAAAGTTGTGGGATACAAAATCAATATATTAAATTCTGCTGTATTTCTATACATCAATAATGAACTATCAGGAAGAGAAATCAAGAAAACAATCCCATTACAACTGCATCAGAAAGAATAAAATACCTGGGAATAAACTTAACCAGGCAGATGAAAGACCTGTACACCGAAAACTATAAAACACCGATGAAGGAAACTGAAGACGACACAAATAAAGGGAAAGATATTCTGTGCTCATAGATTGGAAGAAACAATATTGTTAAAATGTTCATACTACCCAAGGCAAATTACAGATTTAATGCAATCCCTATCAAGATTCCAATGTGTTTTTCACAGAACTAGAAAAAATAATTCTGAAGTTTGTGTGGAAACACAAAAGACCCTGAATAGACAAAGCAATCCAGAGAAAGAAAAACAAAGCTGGAGGCACTGTGCTCCCTCATTTCAAACTACATTGCAAAGCCATAGTATTAAAACAGCACAGTATTGGTATAAAAACAGACACAGATTAATGAAACAGAATACAGTGCTGAAGCAAACCCACACATATAGGTCAATTAATTTATGACAAAGGAGCCAAGAATATACAATGGGGAAAGAACAATCTCTTCAATAAATGCTGTTAGGAAAACTGGACAGACACACGAAAGGAATAAAACTCAGCCACTGTCTTACAACACACAAAAATCAAATCAAAATGGATTAAACCCTTGAACATAAGATCTGAAACCACAAAACTCCTAGAAGAAAACAGACGGTAAGCTCTTTGACATAGATTCTTTGAAATATGACCTTCATCACCAAGACCTGACATCAAAAAGCGAAAGCAACAATAGCAAAAATAAACAAATGGGACTACGTCAAACTAAAAAGCTTCCACACAGCAAAGGAAACCATCAACAAAATGAAAAGGCAACCTATTGAATAGGAGTAAATACCTGCAAATCATATATCTGATAAGGAGCTAATATCAAAAATATATAACTCATACAACTCAATAGCAAAAATAAAACCTAATTTTAAAATATGCTGAAGATCTAAATACACATTTTCCCGAAGAAGATATATAGATGGTCAATAAGGACATGAAAAGATGCTCAAGATTACTAAACATCAGTGAAATGTAAATGAAAACCATAATGAGTTATCACTTCACACCTGCCAGAATGACTAGTATCCAAAAGATTAGAAAGAACAAGTATTGGTGAGGATGTGGAGAAAAGAGAACCCTGGTGCACTGTTGTTAGAAATGTAAATTGGTTCAGTGACAATGGAAAACAGTATAGAGAATCCTCAAAAAATTAAAAATACAACTACCATATGATCCAGCATTCCACTTCTCGGTATTTATCCAAAGAAAATTAAAACGCTAACCAGAAAAGATATATGAGCCTCCATGTTCATTGCAGCATTATTTCCAAGAGCTAAGAAATGGAAGCAACCTCAGTATCCACCAATGGATGAGTGGATGAGGAAACTGTGGTATATATATGTACAATGAAATATCATTCAGCCATAAAAAAGAAGCAAATCTTGCCATGTGCCACAACACGGATGGATCTTGACGGCATTATGCTGAGTGAAATAAGTCAGACAAAGAAAGACAAATACAGTATTTTGTCTCTTACATGTGAAATCTAAAAGAAAAACAAATAAACCAAGTTCATACATAAAAAGAATAGATTGGGAGTTGCCAGAGGATGGAGTTGCGGTGGAAGAAAAGGATGAAGGGGATCAAAAGGGAAAAAGAAAAAAAATTAAAAACAAACTTCTGGGGAAAAAGAGACACAGAAAATAGATATATAGAAGGATCATTGAGATAACATGAGGGCCAGATGGAAAAAAAAATTTAATAAAAGAGTTACTCCTCTTCAGTCTTGCTTTTTCCTTTTCTAAAAAAATTCCATAAGTTAGTGGAATGCCTAGTGAATTTCCAATAAAGTCTGTAATTTAATAATAGTATAGCAATGTTAGTGTCCTAAACAAACATCAATGATAACAAAAACAAAAAAAAGATTGTACCCTGTGATCTCTTCCAACAGAAACATTATATAAACTTATACTAAGCTACTGATGACAGTCATTTAATAAATACCTATTAAATCAATGGTTGAAAGAAAAATTAATGACTGAATCATGTAATTAGATCATTGCTGCTTCTAGTATCTTCCACATTTCCCGCACTCAGGAGCATTTCATCAGAATCACTCTGAGAAAGGGGATGTTACTAGTCAGCAACTTACGTTCCACTTCAGCAAGATCCACTAAAGTAGAATATCTGCAGATTGGCTTTCCAAATCCGCCTTTTTAAAAGCTCCTGAGGAGACTTATTTGAAAACATATGAGATTTTTGTACTTAAGATACAAAAAAATATTAATCCCATAAAATTTCCTTTCCCACCATGTTTCACTGAAGCAAAAGATATTATAAATGAGATGGACATTTGGCAGTCCATTTTAAAGAAAGGACAGTAACAAATGACTTTGCCTGGAGTTTTATGCTATTTTTTAATTAGCTGTTTCTCTGTGTATTCCAAAGAAAAATCAGTATAGTTGACATCATCCTTCAGTAGCTAACACACATGAAAGAAAATGAAACACGTTTACAAATGTTAATATGATAAAATTGACTTTACAATATCAATATGTATTATAAACTGCAATAAAACTCACTTATCACTTATCTATTGCCATCTGGTAAAGTGTTAAGTAGTCTGTGTTACATTTGGAAAAATGAATTCCCTATGTTTAGAGCTCAGTACCCTTGATGGTTATAACTGCCGGTTAATGCTGTCGTCACTCAGGGTACTACTGGGCTTTGACCTGCCCTATTGTGAGAATAGCTTGGATTTTCTAAAATCCAGTTAAGGGCATTTGGGAAATGAAAGGAAGCAATTATACAACAGAGTCCTTATTTATCTTCATATCACTTCAAGAAAAAAAGTACCATGGCAATGTGGATCACATCAGCCTATAAAAACTGGGCAAAACATCTTGATATGTTGCCCAGACGTTTACAGTATACGTTCAAAACTGATGTTGTATTCTACAAATATGAGTTTACTTCCCTGAATGGAATAAATGTATTTAATGCCAATCATGGCTCTTTGGTTAATAGGTCTCTAAGGTTTAAATTGTATTTTATACTAAAAGCCAGTTGCAGGACTTCCCTCGTGGTGCAGCAGTTAATAATCTGCCTGCCAATGCAGGGGACACGGGTTCAATCTCTGGTCCAAGAAGATCTCACATTCCACAGAGCCACTAAGCCCACGTGCCACAACTACTGAGCCTGCACTCTAGAGCCCGCAAGCCACAACTACTGAAGCCCGCGCCCTAGAGCCTGTGCTCCGCAGCAAGAGAAGCTACCACAGTGAGAAGGCCGCGCACCGCAGCGAAAAGTAGCCCCCGCTCGCCACAACTAGAGAAAGCCCACGGGCAACAACACCCAACACAGCCAAAAATAAAATAAAAATTTAAAAATAAAAAAAATAAAAGCCAGCTGCTACACATATATCAATCACAACGAGTAGTGTAACTCAAAAAATAAACCATGCTGTCTAAACCCTGTTCTTTCTCCTTGCTCTGATATATGTTCATCCTATAAAGTTAATGGCAAGTACACAGTTTAGAATTTGGGCTTATATATTATTTAGAGTCATTAGCATGTGGCACTGGGAGAGGAGCTATGAGTGTCACCAGGGGTTTTACCAAACAGAGCGTAAACTCTCCACAGAATGACATGGAGACATTTGCAGGAGCTCTCTAGAGAAAGTACAGGGCATCTTTCTTTAAAAGTCAGTTTTTCCAGTCTAGCTAATTGTTACTAAAAAATGTATATGTTTCTATTCCCAAAATCACATTTTCCTCATGCATTTCCTGAGTTACAGCATCTTCAAATCAAAAGAGATTCTGTATTATTCACTCAATGTCCTCATACGTCCCCCTCATAGGTTCTCCTAATGCCTAAACCATTAGCTTACTTATATGTATTTCAGGAGGTCTTCTGCTTATTAAGCAGGTAAAAATAGTTGTTACAGTTAGAAGACTTTATTTAGCAAGTGACATGGCCTTGTCCTGACACCAGTGTCTTCTGAGGTACACACTAAAGTCTGTGGGCAGTTTTCCCTTAAAAAAAAAAATTCTTCAATAAATGTTCATTAATTTAAAATAGGGGAGAAAACAGGCTGTAACTTTTTCGAATGTATGCTCTAGACTCTGTGCCATTAGCAAAAAGGCTGTAAAGAAAGAAATTATACCAAAGAACATGGTATTCACATTAATATTACTTTTCCATAATATTCTTCTTCTAACCATCAAATAAAACTTATTTTAGACAACTAGAGGAGACAAAACCTAGAGGGGTGGGTTAGGGAGGGTGGGAGATGCAAGAGGTAGGAGATATGGGGATATATGTATATGTATAGCTGATTCACATTGTTATAAAGCAGAAACTAACACACCACTGTAAAGCAATTATACTCCAATAAAGATGTTAAAAAAAAAAAAAACTACATGCCCTTCTGTTTTATTTTTCCCCATGATCCCAAGATGGCTCTTATAATTCATTTAGTTCAAGTTCTTAATTTCACAGATTAAGATGAGACATAACATTCAAAGTAATGTTTTATCTAACTGAATTGGTTACACCTCTTCAAAATAACTTTTCCAATGCAAAAATGCCTTAGCTTATGAAATACATACATATTTAACTTTTCTCTAATTTATTATAGCATACACTGATTTAAGACCTGGTTTAGTATAAAATAGCAAGAGAAAACAGTTACTTTAACAACAGACTTGTGATTATGAACTATTTAAAATTGTTAGCAGCATGGATCAGCTGATTCTTATTTTCATTTAACAGAACCAACAAGATTATATTGTTAAACAATTTGGAATTTAAATAGAGCTAAGAGTGATATTATGTTTGAAAGGTAAATCATTTTTGAAGCACTGTTCTCTGGCTGCAACTGTGATTATTATATTTTTCCAGATTTGGATAAATTTTTGATGAACACGGATGCCATAAGACTTCACCAACCGTAAAGATTTTTGAGTTTCACTTATCACTCTTCAATAACTCAATGAGTAAAGATTACAAATTTCTGGACAAACCTTATTTAGCCAGGACCTGATACTCATTTATCAGTGAATTGAAGTATTGCAGAGAGTAGTCTGTAAAAGCCTGATTACCTGCTATACCCACAACCACAGGTGAGTGCTTACTTAGTGATTGGTCGTGACCTGCTCCCCCTGCTATAAATGGTAGGCTAGAGATCGGCATTCAACCACTGAGATGGTCTGGTTTAAAAAAAAAAATAAATTGAACATTGATAAATAGAAGTATTTGATCCAGTGTGTTGATTTTTTCAACAAACAATCTTTTCTCTTGGATAAATTGAATTTGAGACCTTTATAAAGGAAAAATGAGTAATAATTAGTAAGGTTTATTATCCAACGATTGAAACAAATTCCAAATATACTACCAAAATGTTCAGTTATCATTTAACATCCCTAGAATGGCAGGTGCCCTTGGCCCTTTGCCTTCGATAAAATTTTTGAAATGGGCTGTACTTCTGAGTCAAAAGGGAAAGGGATGGAGATATGTTTTGGTTTCAACTTTAATTCAATAGGTTACCAGTATTAGAAAACCAGGAAGACTTTGTGTTAGTGTGATAGGATTGCCACAACCAAGTATCACAAACTGGGTGATTTAAACAACAGAAATTGATTGTCACAAAAAAGGCTGGAAGTCCAAAATCAAGGAGTTGGCAGGGTTGGTTCCATCTGAAGCCTGTGAGGGAAGGATTTGGTCCAGGCCTCTCTCCTTGGCTTACAGTTGACCTCTCCGTCCTATGTCTTTTCACATCATTTTCCCTGTGGGTCTCTGTGCCTAGATTTCCAGCT
The DNA here is from genome assembly GCF_949774975.1 of Lagenorhynchus albirostris. Lineage (NCBI taxonomy): Eukaryota > Metazoa > Chordata > Mammalia > Artiodactyla > Delphinidae > Lagenorhynchus > Lagenorhynchus albirostris. The sequence goes on from NC_083102.1 coordinate 64,719,776, forward strand.
TATAAGGACACCAATCATATTCCATTAGGGTCCAATCTAATTTTAACTTGATTTTCTCTGTAAAGACCCTAATTCTAAATAAGGTCACATTCTGAGGTACTGGCTATAAGGATTCAACATATGAATTTTAAGTTGGGGTGGGGAGAACACAACTCAACCCATTAACACTCTGTAACAATAAATTCCAGATTTTTAGCTTTAATTGAAAGAAATAAATCACACGACTTGGCAACTGTGAGCTTGCATTCCTGCAAAGCCTCCATCAGCATGAGCTAAGCTGTGGTTGCTCTCTCCTGTATGCCATGCTCTCGCTTTTTCTGTTGTCCTAATCTCTTAATTCCTTAATCTCTGGTTTAATGCTTGTCATCTGTAAATTTATGAATACCAAGAACTATTTTAAGCCTTTCTGTTCTTGGAATAATACACGAACATTTAACTTCCTGTTCTACTAGTGTCAACTGCACTGAATCTAGTCTTTCACGACTGCCGTGAGTACAGCCATCTTTCTTTTATGTATAAGTAATTATTGGACCAACCATGTGATAGGTTCAGACTGAACTATTAAGTGGCCAAAAGCCATTATCAGCAGCTACTCAAAATAATAAAATGAATCTAAAGAAACTGGTTGAATTAAAAGAGTTACGAACTATGGGCCTAATCTCCATGTTTCTCTTTTGACCACATGGCAGACATGCAACAACCAAGCAGCAGTAAAAGAAAAAAAAGACATTCTAGAAAAATTTATGATTGTCTGTCAAGCCCACAAATCAGATTTCATTTTCCCTTGGTGGGAACAATATTCAAATCATAAAGTGTCCTTTTTTTTAAAAAATACTCACTATCCTCTTGTTTAAATGGAAGTGTTTCAGGTTGGAAACTTTGATTTTGACTTCCTCTAAAAAGGAAAAGCCAAAAAATAAAAAAATAAAAATAAAATGTTTTTAAAGTAAGTAAATAAAAAGGAAAAGCCAATCCAATACACATGTTTTGGAGGAGAGGAAATGTGTCAAACCGTCAAACTACACCCCAATTCCACAGCATTGGGGAAGTATGTCTATCTTCTTGATTAGAGATTCCTTTAGAAGCTGCCAATGTTAGCAATTTAAAAACAAACCAAAAAAACTGCCAAACACACACAAACATTAAGAAGTAAGCAAAATCTACGTGGAGTAGAAGTCACAACACTGATCAGAAAATAGAGAGAAGGCGGCAAAGCAGGAGGAAGCAGGTAGGACAGGAGAGTGCAGGAGGGAGCCATATCAGGACAGAAGTAAAATTCCCATTGGGTCACCAGAGCTGTTGACAGACTATAAGAGCTACTGATTTACCCCTGACAAGGATAAACAAAGTTTTAGCTCCTCTGGGCTCCCTTGGTCCCCAAGGTATCCTTAAAATAAAGCCCCGTCAAGTGGCGGGGTGGGGGGTTAAGCGTGTCTGAGTTCCATAACACTAAAAAGAAACTAACACAGATAAACTACAAACACCTCTTCTGAATGAAATTTATATCATGAATAAGGTGATCTTGTGATAAATGAAAATGATGAAAATGTTGCCTTTTTTTCTAGCATTTACCAATTAGACTAATACTACCTTCTCTCTTCAAGACAAGAAATGAGTTTAATTCATCTCATTTCCATCTAATGATTAGTTGTTCACATACAACTGCAATAAAAATGCAACTACATAATTTATTTAGTTCTTTACCAATTACATCTACCAAGAAACTATATAACACAGAGGAATAAAAAATTAAGCCCTAGATATTAAAATTACTGTGTCCCAATAAAAACTCTGAACACAGCAAAAAATATATATACAATGCACACATGCATCCATGCACACCACACAGCATAACTGGTGGTAGGTTTGGAATTAATTTTTTAAAAAGCTTTAGTCAGGCTCATTGGACCATGAATTTGATACTCTCATTTATAATAAGTTACAGAGCGTGCATTTGCAAACTATGGCCTGTGGGCTCTTGCCTGGTTTTATATCAGTGGTGGGATTAAAATGTTTTTTCACATTTTTATATGATCACATTTTAAGTGATGATATAAGAACCTATATAATATTCTCAGTTTTGCCTTTTGGCATACAAAGCTTAAACTGTTTATTATCTGACTATTTACAGTAAGTTTCTCCTGGTATTGAGTATACTGCACCCATTAATAAACTGAAATGTTGTTATAAATTAATTATCCTATTTTGAGCTAGGCTCTTAATAGTTCAAAAAGCAACCAACCTTCACCAAGTTATCAGTCGCCCTGTCCTCAGGTTAATTTTTTAAGCTTTACTCATCTGGCTACATCTCACTCCCTGGCCATCATTCAGAGAGAAGATATAAAGTCAGGTAAAAATACAACAAGATTTTGTAAAATATTATATATTGTTTTATTCAACAAAATTTATTAGGCACTTCCTTTGTATTTGAAAAAATAAATTAATGAATCTGCTCTAGGTCAATGCCCAAGTTATTGGCTTGGCCAGCTGTGTGGAGAGGTGTGCACTCATCCAGTAAACGGACATTGAAAAGCTGCAAAGTGAACTTCCAAATAAATTAAAGTTCTGAAATGCTTATGAGGCATAAAGTGGAGATACAGGAAAGAAGCTGAAATATGGCCTAGCAACTCAAGAGGAGTATGGCCTGAAGAATATTTCAGAGCCATAAGCATGTATTTGGGAGTTGAAATATTTTGAAATCAACCAAATAGAGATGTATAGGTAAAGAATGGAAGAGGGATACATGGGGATTACCAACAGTTATGGCAAAAGAACTGCCAAATCAGGAACAATCCTGGGAAAGGTCAAAGAGGTTCAATATAATTTTAAGAAAAAAGTCATAGTTATCACTAAAGAACAGTCTTAGAGATGTCAATTAATGAAAGGTTTTTAAAAAGTGAGTATTCATTACGAGAAAACTTGTGATCTTAGTGGAAGAAGATAAGAAGAGGAGTGTTTGGGGAATAAAGATTGTACTGATCAAAGCAAAAACTGTACTGGACAAAGTTAAAAAGGAAGACTTTATTCATGGCTATTGCAAGATGGAAGAAAGGCCAGACTCAGCCTGAGATCAACTCCACTGAAACAAAGGGCTGGAGAGTTTTAAGAGATGGAGTGGGGGCATTTTAGGCCATCTGTGTTTGCTAACTGGCTTTATCTGGGGACAAAGTAAACTTTCTCCTATCTTCATGACAGGTGGTAGTTTTAAAACTTGGAGCAAGGTGTCTCCCAAAGGTAGGTTTCCCACTCTTTCACAGAAACTGGCAGCTAGGGGCCCTATCTTCCTTGATGATTAAGGGAGGGCTCCCAGGTCTTTGAAAAAGACATTCTTTGGTTGTACCAATGAAACTGGGAAGAGGCCTTTTTAAAGATTTGCATTTCAAAGGGGAGAGAAAGAATGGAAAATCACATTTTTTCTAAAGTAAATGCTCTAAGAAAAGGAAAGTTAGGGGCCTAGAATTAGGAGGAAGCTTTTCTAAAGTTTAGTCAAGATGAGGGGATCTTTGAGGCTGTCTTGGTGATCTAATTTGAAGAGTGAACTGAGAGAAAAAATTGGAGACAGAGGTAATAAATTACCTCTTCAAGGAACTTAGGTATGGAGAGATGAAGACAGCTTGAAACTAGAGAGACTACAGGATTAGAGACTAAATATAAATTTTTATGACAGAAAAGCATTTTATAATCTGAAGGAAAATGAGAGGGATATGATATACAGATTGTGGGAATAACCATGGAAACAAAGTCCTGGAGCACAAGTCACGAGTATTGGGTACAGAGTACATTATTAACGGTAGACAATGAGAGTTTCTCCTCCACTGAGACTGTAAGGACAGAGGAATCATAAATATTTTTGTAGTACGGCTTAGCAAAAAAATATAGAGAGAAGTTAATTAAAGTTAATTTCCCCCAGAACAGAGGGCTTATATCAATAGGAACAGGCTTTTTTACAACTTCATATTAAAGTGTTTTGAACTAAAATTCTGTTAATATCATCATCTTGTTGACAACTCACATTTTACTACATGACTTTCAGGTATTCTAGAAAAACACCCACAACTGATGACCTTAGAAATTACAAGAACTCTCTCATTGTCCAGGTGACCCTACTATTTTTGGAGGAGTGACAAGCTGTTTATAAGCAATAGCTGTTTAGACTGAAAGTAGGATTCTAAACTGAAGTTAAATGCAATCTTCTTTCCAGTCTGCAAGAAAAGTGATGTCATAATCTTGGGTTTTTATAGGGACGACTGAATGCTGGAATATTTCATGTGACAAAATAAAAATATACCTAAATATGAATGGGCTCCGGTAAATAACTACACCCCTAAATCATACACAAAATTCTGTATACCGGGCTTCCCTGGTGGCGCAGTGGTTGAGAGTCCGACTGCCGATGCAGGGGATACGGGTTCGTGCCCCGGTGTGGGAGGATCCCGCGTGCCGCGGAGCGGCTGGGCCCGTGAGCCATGGCCGCTGAGCCTGCGCGTCCGGAGCCTGTGCTCCGCAACGGGAGAGGCCACAACAGTGAGAGGCCCGCGTGCAGCAAAAAAAAAAAAAAAAAATTCTGTATACCATCTAGAGTAGCAGCTTTTACATTTTGTGGAGTCGTGATACTCTTTGTGAGGCTGATGAAATCCATGGACACATAAATTTCCTCCAGTACAGGTGGAATTCATTGCCTGTGCTCTCAGTTGGAAATGTTATACTGGGATAAAACAGAGAGCACATCATAATATTTAAGGAGAAATGGAAAGAATATTAAAATGGTCTATTCTCATAAATTGAAATGGAGTTTCAGGTAAAAAAAAAGTGTTACTTTCTGTCAGTTATCCATATTTCAATATTATATAATTCTATAAACTTACTTCAGTAATATTTCTGTGGAAGACAGAATACTAAATTTAGGCTCTAATTTGAAATTTGAGAAAACTTTTAAATATCTTCCTATGTGGATCATACTGTACTACTTTGACATAAAATGAAAATATTCATACTTCAAATGTTTCTCAGTAAATTAAAAAGTTTACAAATAAAAATTCATCACTAGTATTAGGAGATAACCATAAGAAACATTTTTCCTGGAAAAATTACTAGAGAAGCATCAACATCCTAGCATTCAATAAAAGGAGATCTTTTAAAGAAATACGCAATTTTACACTTAAAATTTTATATCTAACATAAAAAGCTAGTTTGCATAATAATGCTGAGTATTACTGATCTTTGAACCAATATAATTAGAAAAACTATGTCATTTAACTTACCGAAAGTTGTTTTAATCTAGATCTTACAGGTACAATAAGTAATACATAACATATAGTAGTATTAAAATAAAATAGAGACCAAGCTTAAAAATCTCCCAAGCAGACAAAAAATCATTTAAGCCACATAAGCAAAACTAAGTCTAGTTTATTTTATGGATATAATTGAAACTTACTTCAGGTCATTTCTTATAAATGCCTCTGATAATCATAAAAGAAACTTAAGTCATCTTCCAAGATACTCACTTTTACCCAATCCCCTGCTGTCTGGAAATACCCACAGTAATAATTAATCCTTGTAAAGGTTAAACAACTTCCTGATTTTCACTTTATAAGTCATCCTGTAACATTATGGCCCTGAGTGTCAGGCCAGTTTGAGGTTTGAAGTATCTCTGCTCTCGAATAGTTTGTTTCTCACTCAATAAAATATTCATATCAGGTAAAGCTCTCTGAATTGTCTTTTAACAGTAGAGAGCTGACAAAAATTTGAGACCGATTTTGTTTTAAAGTTTTCAAATTGATTAAGAAGGATTTTTTTTATACTGGTAAGATATCTAGAAAATAAGATTTTTTCTTCCCTAATAAAGTGCTTCAAAGGAATATTAAGAGGGGGAAAAATCATGACACACAAAACAAGATGCAGGGCATGTTAACATATGCCACATAAAACATAGAGTAAACACTCAGAAGTGGTTCCCTTTATGCAGTAGAGGGATAATGAGATTCTAAATCTACCTATAACTGAGACCAATGGTTACTACAGAATAGGAACTACTTTCAACTCCAAACTCACTCTCAACCTCAGTGAATGAAGAAATATGATTTAATACCTACTGCATCAGACCACAGTAGGGAAATCTAGAGACTGATTCTCACAAATGAAGTCTGTATCTCTAGAGAAGAACAGAGGTATTAGAACATTGGATGGCAATAATTACCAATGTGGTCTCCAGACTAATTATTTTAAACCTAAGTAGTAATATTTACGATCTATTAGTTGTCAAGTTATTAATTAACTATGAAAATGTATTTACAATAGAATATAGCCAGTAAATTTGATAGAAATCAAACTCCATGAATTGTTTTACTAAGGTGCATATTACCATCAATACCACAAACAGCTTGTGTGGACAGCTATTATAATAATGCTGCCTGGTAGTCTCACCAAAGGATAAGTAAACAAGCAGCAATGCCAACTATAAAAATCACCCATTATTAATATTTACTGAAGGGGAAACGCCCAGCACAGTACTTTTTTTTTTTTTTTTTTTTTTTTTTTTTGCGGTACGTGGGCCTCTCACTTCTGTGGCCTCTCCCATTGCGGAGCACAGGCTCCGGACACGCAGGCTCAGCGGCCATGGCTCACGGGTCTAACCGCTCTGCGGCATGTGGGATCTTCCCGGACTGGGGCACGAACCGGTTTCCCCTGCATAGGCAGGTGGACTCTCATCTACTGCGCCACCAGGGAAGCCCCACAGTACAACTTTTCGTTGCACTGTTCATAACTTTTTGTTCTCTTTGATGTACCAGGAAAATACACAGCAGCTCTTCGCCCAAATAGCTTTAAGGTAGTGAAATGAAGTATATCAACCACACACATGAAGGCATGAATAATAGAAAAAGACAGGTAATTAGATACATGTAGGTACATGTTTAGAGATATTAATCTATATCCATTTAGATACATGAAATATATGACAGTCTCAAAAGTCATAGAGCATTTAATTAAGCTTTAGATGCTCTGAAAATCAGATCCAAATACTGAAGCAATACGTCAGCTCACTAGCAAACAGTAGCAACTGATGACCAAACTGTACACCCAGAATCTATCCATATTTTTCTTCCTTGCTCCCTCCCTTCTCTTTCTTGTTGTCTCCTTTCTTAGTTGCTTTCTTCCAACGCTCAGGTTGTGCACCTTCTCTGTGCTATGTACCACTCAATATGCCAGGATACAGTGTTTTAAAAAAGCTATTAAATGCTCTACTATGTCATGACTCCCTTCCAGTGGGGAAAGAGACCAAAAAAATTCAAAACAATAGATCTAAAAGTATGTATGATGCCAGATAACGATAAATGCTATGAGTAAGATAAAGGAGAGTAAAAGAATAGAGAGGAAAGTAAGTGGGTTGGGAGGGGAAATTTTTGACTGAATGGCAAAGGAAGACTTCTCCAAAGAGGTGGCATTTTTGTAGAGCTGTAAATGAGGTGAAAAGCAAGTCATGAGGCAATGTGGCAGAATACTCTAAGATGGGAAAATTCCAACTAAAAACTTTCTGAGATGGGAATGATCTTGTTGTGAAAAACTGGAAAGCCCGTGTGATGTACATGGAGTGGTTAGTAGACTGACAAAAAATGAGTGTGGAGAGATGGGCACAGAGCTTGTGGGCCATGGCGTGAGAGTTGGGTTTTCTCCATTTAGTATGGCTATAATGCAGAGAAGCATGTGATAAGCAACTGTTTTTTTCAGTCAAACTACAGGTTCAGAGGCAGTTTTTAAATGGAGACAACTAATCATTCCATAAATCGCATTTGGATACAGATTTTTAAAAGTACGGTATGCTTTTTAGCACTGATACATAGTCCATTGTCTGGTTGCACCAAAGGTTATTTACCTATTCCATTACTAAAGGACATCTTGGTTGCTTCCAAGTTTGGGCAATTACGAAGAAAGTAGCTATAAACATTCATCTGCAGGTTTTTGTATGGACACAAGGTTTCAACTGCTTTGAATAAATACCAAGCAGCATGATTACTATTCATATGGTAAAAGTATGTTTAGTTTTGTAAGAGACTGCCAAACTGTCTTCCAAAGTGGCTGTACCATCTTGTACTCCCAGAAGCCGTGAAAGAGAGTTCCTGTTGCCCCACATCCTCGCCAGCATTCGGTGTTCTCAGTGTCCTGGTTTTGGGCATTCTAATAGGTGTGTAGTGGTATCTCACTGTGGTTTTAATTTGCATATCGCTGATAACATATGATGTGAAACATCTTTTCATATCCTCATTTGCCATCTGTATATCTCCTTTGGTGAGGCATCTCTTAAGATCTTTGGCTCACTTTTAAATCAGGTTGTTTTCTTGAATTTTTTTTTTAATTTAATTATAGTTGATTTACAATGTTGTAATTTCAGGGGTACAGAAAAGTGATTCAGTTGCACATACATATATACCTATTTTTTTCAGATTCTTTTCCTTTATAGGTTATTACAAAATATTGAGCACAGTAAAGAAATGAGCTATTAAGCCATGAGAAGACGTGGAAGAAATTTAAATGCATATGACTAAGTGAAAGAAGCCAGTCTGAAAAGGCTACTACATACTGTACTATTTCTAAGGTGTGACCTTCTGGAAAAGGCAAAACTATGGAGACAGAGGTTGTCAGGGCTTAGGGGATAGGGAGGGATGAACAGGCAGAGCACAGATGATTTTTTAGGGCAGGAAATATACTGTGCATGATACCATAATGATGGATACATATCCTTATATTGATACATTTGTACTAACCCGTAGAATGTACAAAGCCAAGAGTGAACCCTAATGTAATCTGTGGACCTTGCGTGATAAGATGTTTCACTGTAGGTTCATCAGTCATAACAAATGTACCACTCTGGTGGAGGATGTCAAAAATGGGGGAGGCTGTGCATCTGTGGGGGCCAGGGAGCATATGGGAAACCTCTGTACCTTCCCCTCAATTTTGCTGTGAACTAAAAGTGCTCTAAAAAGATAAAGTCTTAATAAAAATACATAAGTAAGTGAAAAAAAAGTCTAAGGTATGCTCTACTTAAATCCTTTCAGCTATACATGGACACATACATAATTACTGTTACTTAACACATTAATGATACCTTTCAGCTTATAAAATACTTTTATTACATTATCTCATTTCACACTCACAACCTTTCATAGTACACAGAGATATTTTAATCCTCATTTTACATATGAATCAATGAAAACTTAAAAGTCCAAAGTGAATTAACCAGTCAAGATACTAAAAGGAGTCCTGACTTTTTAATCAAATCACATACGATTACGTAGATATGAATCATCAGTAGTAAAATCCACCAAAATATGAATAATGGAATATGGTATATATAAAATAAGGAGAAAAACTCCTTTCAACTTTCTCTCAGTTAATCTTCTCCATGGTCTCCTCTGCTCCATGCAATGGGAAAGCCTTTCTCAGGCAGACCTCTTCGCCTTCATCTAAAATCAGTTTCTTTAGAACTGCGAATATTCACTGAACCCCCATGGGCTTTTCCTCACAGCAGTGTCTAACTCCCTTTGGTTAAGCACTAAGGTGACACATTATTGCACTAACTGCTACATTTTAAAGAAAACACAACAATCTCAGTGACTAACTTAGACAAATAATGATTGCCACACTTTGAAAAGGAAGTACAGATATTATATTCTCCCTCACTTCATTATTTTATTATGCCTAGGGACCAGTGTAAAGATCTACTAATAACATTAGGAAATATTATCAATATTTAGTGACAGTATTCTGCAAGCTGATTTTAATTCTACCCAGTTTCACAATTCCAGGCCACACAAAGGTTAAAAATATGTTATAGACAAATTATGTTTATAAACTATGGAAATGCGGAAATTAAGAAGAGTATTCAGGCCCAGTCACAACCATAAGCTAGAATGACCTTTAAGTTATTACACATGAGTACCATATAGGTACATTTGGAACATGTTCAATTCCTGATCTCATCAGTAAGTACACTCTGGATTGTGGGATCAAGCAAGCTGTTTTGGCTCAATATATTTCTTCCCCCTTCCCCACCGCCCCCTCCCCCAATCCTGGCATGAGGACATCAGAACTCTTTCCATGAGACATATATGTCACTGTCAAGGTTGTAATACCCTTTCTTTGGAATATCATAAGAGTAGCCATCATAAACTCATAGGTGTGTAACTCTAAAGTACTTCAAAACTTTTGTTTTAATGTCTAAAACATTTTTTTAAATTTAAACAAACATCACATGTTCAATGACTCAAATTCAACGAACTTCAGAAAAATTAGCCATTTTAGATACTGTATTATTCTCCTTAGCTAAAATGAACTGTCAAGGAGGCATGACTGTTTATACATATCAGACACCGAAGAGAAAGCGTGGCATAAAAACTACATGACCAGGGCTTCCCTGGTGGCGCAGTGGTTGAGAGTCCGCCTGCCGATTCAGGGGACACGGGTTCGTGCCCCGGTCCGGGAAGATCCCACATGCCGCGGAGCGGCTAGGCCCGTGAGCCATGGCCGCTGAGCCTGCGCATCCGGAGCCTGTGCTCCGCAATGGGAGAGGCCCGCGTCCCGCAAAAAAAAAAAAAAAAAAACAACATAAAAACCTACATGACCATCTGCAACCTCAAGACAAAACTGACTTAATACAGTACTTCATAGAAGTGTCATTGTTCCTGTGGTTTACTGTTCTTATAGTCAAGAGAAAGCTATGGCTCATTACTTTTGTTTTTATTCCTTTACAACTCTTAAATTAGGTGGTATGGGTTTTTTTCCAGCTTTATAGAAGTACAACTGACAAATAAAAAGAGTATATATTTCAGATGTACAACATGATTTAATACATGTATATATTTTTAAATGATTAATTAACAGAACCACTACCTCACATAGTTACCACGTGTGCTTGCTGAGAACACTTAAGATCTATTCTTCTTTTTTTCTTTTTCTGGCCATGCTGCACAGCTTTTGGGATCTCAGTGTCCCAACCAGGGATCAAACTCTGGCCACAGCAGTGAAAGCAACAAATCCTAACCATTAGACCACCAGGGAACTCCCAAGATCTGTTCTCTTAGCAAATTTCAATTACACAAAGCAGCATTATTATCTACAGTCAGCATGCTATATGTTAAATCCTCCAAACTAGTTCATCTTATAACTGGAAGTTTTTACCCTTTGACCAATATCTCCCCATTTACCACACCCTCCGGCCCCCAGCAACAAAAACTCTACTTTCTACATTTTTGAGTTTCATATTTTTAGATTCCACATATAAGTGAGATCAAATAATACTTGTATCTTCTTGTGTCTGATTTATTTCACCTAACACAATGTTCTCCAGGTTTATTCATATTGTTGCAAATGGCAGGATTTCTTTTTAAGGCTGAGTAACATTCATACATATAAATATATGAATATATTTTCTTCATTCATGCCTGGACAAACACTTAGGTTGTTTCCATATCTTGGCTATTACAAATAATGCTGCAGTGAACATGGGAGTACAGATATCTCTTCGGGAGAATGATTCAACTTCCTTTGGATATATACCCAGAGTGGGATTGCTGGATCATACGGCAGCTCTATACTTAATTTTCTGAGGAGCATTCATACTGTTTTCCATAATGACTGTACCAATTTACATGTCCATGAACAGGGTACAAGGGTTCCCTTTTCTCTACACCCTTACCAACACTTGCTACCTTTGGTCTTTTCCGTTAATAGCCATTCTAACAAACGCGAGGTGATATCTCACTGTAGTTTTAAAATATTTGCTTTTACATGACAATTAGCAACAGAATATCTTTTCATATGCCTCTTGGCAATTTGTATATCTTCTTTGGAAAAATGTCTATTCAGTTTCGTTCACCGTTTTTTAATTGGATTACTTGTTTTTCTGGTATTCAGTTGTATGAGTTCCTTATAAATTTTGCATATTAACCCTTTTTCAGATATAGGGTTTGCAAATACTGTCTTCCACTGCATAGGTTGCCTCTTCATTTTGTTGACTGTTCCTTTTGCTGTGCAAAAGCTTTTTAGTTTGATGTAGTTCCACTTGTTTATTTTTGCTTTTGATGTTTGTGCTCTTGGTATCATATCCAAAAAATAATTCTTCCAATCAATGAATACAGGATATTGGTACACTTATTTATGTCATTAATTTCTTTCATCATTGTATTAGTTTTCAGTGTACAGATATTTCACCTCCTTGATTAAATTCAGTCTTAAATATTTTATTCTTTTTGAGAAAATAATAAATGGAATCGTTCTTTCTTTTTGAGATAGTTCATTGTTAGTGTATAGAATTGCAATTGATTTTTCTATGTTGAATTTGTATGCTGCAAGTTTACTGAATTCATTTATTATTTTTAACAGTTTTTTTGTGGAATCTTAGCATTTTCTATATATAAGATTGTGTCTTCAACTGCAAATAATTTTACTTCTACCTTTCAGATTTGGATGCTTTTTTTTCCCTTTTTCTTGCCTAATTGCTCAGGCTAGGATTTCCAGTATTTTGTTGAATAGAAGAAGTGAGAGCAGACACCCTTGTCTTGTTCCTGATCTTAAAAGAAAAGCTTTGTGCTTTTACCATTGAATGTGATGTTAGTTGTCGGCTTCTCATACATGGTCTTCATTTTATTGAAGTACACTCCTTCTCTACCTAATTTTTTGAGAGATTTTATGTTGAATTTTGTCAAATTCTTCTTCTGTGTATATTGAGATAATTATATGATTTTTATCCTTCACTGTGTTAATGTGGTGTATCACTTTATTGATCTGTGGTATAATAAATCATCTTTGCATGCCAGAAATAAATCCCACTTGATCATGATATATGATTCTTTTAATGTGCTGTTAAATTCTGTTTCCTAGTATTTTTTCAAGATTTTTACATCTATGTTCATCAGGGATATTGGCTTATAATTTTTTCTTTTTTTGGTGGTGCCCTCATCTGGCTTTGGCATAAGGGTAATGCTGGACCCATAAAGTGAGTGTCAAAGAGTTCCCTTCTGTTCAATTTTTTTGAAAGACTTTGAGAAGGATTGGCATTAATTCTTTAAATGTTTGGTAGAATTCACCTGTGAGCTATCTAGTCCTGAACTTTTGTTTGTTGGGAGATTTTTTTATTACGGATTCAACCTCCTTTCTCTTTAATGGTCTGTTCAGATTTTATCTCCATATTGAGTCTTGTAGGTTGTATGTTTCTAGGAATTTATTTCTAGGTTATCCTGTTTGCTGATACATAATTGTTCACAGTGGTCTCTTACAATCCTCTGTATTTCTGTGGTAGCAGTTGTAACATCTCCTCTTTCATTTATAGTTTTATTTACTTGAGTCCTCTCTTTTCTTCTTGGTTAGTCTAGCAAAACATCTGTCAAATATTTTTATCATTTCACAAAACCAGCTCTTAGTTTTGATGATTTGTTTCTATGGTTTTTCTAGTGTTTGTTTCACTTATTTCTGCTCATATCTTTGTTATTTGCATCCTTCTATTAAATTTTAACTTACTTTCTTCTTTTTCTAGTTCCTTGAGGTTTAAAGTTAGGTTGTTTGTGATCTTTGTTCTGGATACAGACACTTACTGCTAATGAATTTTCTTCTTAGAACTACTTCTGTATGACAACAAGATGGCAATATAGAAATTTCTAGCACTCGTCCCCTCCCAGAAACATCAATTTGAGCAACTATCCATACACAAAATACCTTCACAAGAGTTCAAGATTCCAGGTGAGGGTTTACGGCACTTGGGTGAAGAAAATAAATAATAAAAGGCACACTGAAGAAGATAAGGAAGGACAGTTTCACATTATCTTCCTCAAGCATGGTCAGGCCAGTGTAGAGAGATATACGCTCCCCATGTGGAAAAGAGAATGAAGCAAACACCCAAATTCACCACGGACCCCAGCACTGGCCCTCACTTGCATCAGGGTGGCTCCAATGGACCTGTCTCCTGTCCCACTCCAGTTCTAGGCTGTGCCACCCATCCCATAGACCCTGACTGCAAACTGGTTCCTGCTCAACCACAGAACCAGACACCAAACCCACCCCCATGACTCCAGGAAGGTTCTCTCAGACCCAGGCTTCTAGCCCACCCCAGCACAAGGCTGGCCTCAACAGACCTAGCCCCTCCTGGGAACCCAGGCTCCTGGCCTTCCCCAGCACCAGGCCAGCCCCCATGGACCTAGTCTACAGGCCAGTTCCCATGGGCCAAAGCTTCCAGCCTTCCCCAAGATCAGGCCAGCCCCCACAACCTTTGGCTCCAGAAGAAATCCAGGAAACCCAGGCTTCTGGACCATCCCAGCATGAGGCTGGACCCTGTGGACCTTGTGTGCCTCTAGACCAGCGCCTATGGACCCAAGTACCAAGCCTGCCCACCATCTGACCCAGGCACCAGACCTGCCAGCCCAAGGACTCCAGTTAAGTTGTTATTAGCTTAAAATAGTGTTATGTCTATAAGAGATATTATACAAGCCTCATGGCAACCATCAAGAAAAAATCTATAGTAGATACACAAAAGAGAAAGAGAAGGGAATCAAAACCTAGCACTATGGAAAATTAACAATCCATAAAAGAAAACAGCAAGAGAGGAAGTAAGCAACAAGGGACTCCAAAACAGCCAGAAATCCATTATTATGAAGGCAATGGTAAGTCCTCACCTATCGATAATGACTTTAAATACAAATAAATTAAATACTTGAATCAAAAGACACAGAGTGGCTGTATGGATAAAAAAACAAGACCCAACAATATGCTGCCTACAAGAGATTCGCTTTAGCTTTAGGGACACACATAGGCTGAATGTGAAGAGATGGAAAATGGTACTCCATGCAAATGTAAACCAGCAGAGAGCAGAGCTGCTATCCTTACATCAGACAAAGTAGACTTTAAGTCTAAAAGTGTAAAAATAGTTAGGACGTAATCAAATAATAAAGGGATCGATTCATCAAGAGGATATAACAACTGTAAGTACACATGCACCCACATCAGCACACCTAAATTTACTAAGCAAATACTAACAGATCTGAAAGGAGAAATAGACAATACAAAAGAAATAGGGGAGCTCAATACTTTCAACAGATAGATAATCTCAAAAGAATACCCATAAGAGAACATTGGACTTAAGCTATACTTTAGACCAAATGCACTTAACAGACACATATATGACATTTCACCCAACAGGAACCAAATACACACTATTTTCAAACACACACAAAATATTCTCCAGGATAGATCATATATGAGGTCACAAAACAAGTCTTAGTAAATTTAAGAAGATTAACATCATACCAAGTTTCTTTTCCAAACACAATGGTATGAAACTAGAAGTCAGTAACAGAAGGAAAAATGGAAAATTCACGAATATGTGGTAAAAAGTATATTGGAAGAAATGAAATAGAAACTTGGGGGATGGTGCTGGTGGGAGGACCGAATCCAAATGGGGTTGTAGTTGAGTCCACGAGGTGACAGGGCTGTGTCAGGCTGGTAACTGGGACCATGGTCAGCAAGCCTACCACCAGGATGCACCCTGCTTTCTGAAAATGACCCTTCTCAATCTTGGGCTCCACTAGGGTTTCACAGCCTCCTATCTGGATCCCAGTGGATCCCAAAGCAGCCACAAAGGCACTTCTGTCCACAGATGGCTGCCAAATTATTGCTGCTATGGGGGAATACAAGTGGGGGACCTCTTATTTCAGCACCTTGCTGACATCACATCACCCAATTGCTATGGGTTTTTAAGTGAAGAATGAACTAGTCTATATTAACTTAAGCTTTTCTTTTCTTGAAAATCTACTAACTCTGTCATTTTAAAATTGCTCTGCAACCCCAAATTTTATGACAAATAAACAAGGAATCTGATTTTGTAAGTAAATATCTTGTACAATCTCTGTCAACTACTACAGTTAAACAAATTAATGTCGTTTCTACTCTAGGTAAAGAACAGGCACTAGCCCTATAGAATGGATGGGTTACCTGGAAGAGTTTGTCATTAATAAGCCTACTTCTTAAAACAAATGCACAAGCAATATAAGTGAGAATATTTTGTAAATTTACTATATTATACAAGTTTTTTGAATTATTACCACTAACAGTAGTATTAATAGTAATTAATAACATCATTAGTAATAATTCTTATGATTACCATGAGGGGTGGGCAATCATTTACCATAGTCCAAGGTGGAATAGGAATAAGCAATACACAAGCAACACTATTTAGCTGTGTAGTCCACCTAAACCTTTTCTCTGGTCTTTTCATGGAATAATACCTTGGTAAGTTTCTTGTATTTCTAAGTATTTTCTCAGTCCTAAACTGTGGTTGTTTTTGAATGGTATTTTCAAGAAAGTATGATTCAAATTTTAACATGATTTTGAATAAATGGTGGCTCTGATTGATCAACATGCAAATAAGATTTTCTTTAGGCTGTAAAGTAATTCCCCGTATTTATATGTCATTATTGAGACATTTGGAAGACTACTCATGTTAAATTATTTGCTTCACTAGAAGCTGTTCTAAAAAATTTTTTCATATTACACAATATACTCCTAAGGACAGCAGAGAAGAATACTTATTTTATACACTGTCATGGTCATGTTTCACAGAAAAGAGTACCTGTACAAACTCTACACTACACTGTTTTGGCAAAAAAAAAAAAAATAATTGCTCCTAAGGAGACATGACTTCAGGAACAGCAGAGAAATAAGGTAGAAGGTGCTATAAAAATTTCCTCTGTGAACTATTGGTTTCCTCATATTTTTCCCAATTGGCTTATATACAAAGATTTGAGCTGGGCATTGGACCAAGGCAAAGACTAAAATTAGACATTGGAAGCAGAAGCACACTCTGATTGCAGATAAAAATCAATGGGATGACCAAAAATAATTCCAAAAGAAGATAACCTGAACAGATCTAAAAAAAGAAAAAAAAAAGTTATAAAAGAATCCATTTCAAAACTAAAAATAGAACTACCATACAACCCAGCAATCCCACTACTGGGCATATACCCTGAGAAAACCATGATTCAAAAAGAGTCATGTAGGGCTTCCCTGGTGGTGCAGTGATTGAGAGTCCGCCTGCCGATGCAGGGGACACGGGTTCGTGCCCCGGTCTGGGAAGATCCCACATGCCGCAGAGCGGCTGGGCCCGTAAGCCATGGCCACTGGGCCTGCGCATCCGGAGCCTGTGCTCCGCAGCGGGAGAGGCCACAGCAGTGAGAGGCCCGCATACCGCAAAAAAAAAAGAAGTCATGTACTACAGTGTTCACTGCAGCTCTATTTACAATAGCCAGGACACAGAAGCAACCTAAGTGTCTATCAACAGATGAATGGATAAAGAAGATGTGGCACATATACACAATGGAATATTACTCAGCCATAAAAAGAAACGAAACTGAGTTATTTGTCATGAGGTGAATGGACCTAGAGTCTGTCATACAGAGTGAAGTAAGTCAGAAAGAGAAAAACAAATACCATATGCTAACACATATATATGGAATCTAAAAAACAAAAATAAAATGCTCATGAAGAACCTAGGGGCAAGATGGGAATAAAGACGCAGACCTACTAGAGAATGGACTTGAGGATACGGGGAGGGGGAAGGGGAAGCTGGGACAAAGTGAAAGAGCAGCATGGACGTATATACACTACTATATATATACATAAATATATAATGTATATATACACTATACATTACATATTTTTGAATAGATGACAAATATATTAGAAATGTGTGCATAGAGAAAATAATGTAAATGCAACAAGAGTTACTACTTATTCACTATAATTAAACTATAAAGTACAATTTATTTCACAGCCTGTCAATTTTTAGGGCTGAATTTTATAAATGTTCTTTAAGGCAAAACGGGGAATAAAACCCTTATATCATATATTGTTAAACATCTTTTTTCTGCTGCAGCTTATATGTAACATTAAGTGCACTGAAGTTTTAATTAATTTTAAGCTTTGTGACCATAGTATGCAACTTCCTTTAACAGAAATTGTTTCTGAATTATTTTAGATGATTGAATTTTAAAGAACAACAACTCATTAAGAAACTCCTATTAAATGATGTACTTGCACTAATTAGGTAAGAATAAAAATTGATATCAATGTTAAAAAAAAAAAGAAGAATCCATTTCAAAAGAATTCCCAGACTAGGTATTTGAGCTCACCACATAATGTCAGTTCTGCTATAACATTTGTTTTAAATAATGAATTTGTTCCAACATGATTGGAATATTAAGGAAGAAACTTAAGCATAGCAAGAATTTTGTATTTACCTAAAATGTTATTTCATCTGCAAGAAATACTTGGTGACACCAGAAAACTGCACCCAGCTGAACAGAGCTGGTAGAAATGCACAATACAAACACACACACACACACACACACACAGCCCTTCCAGCCACCTCAGTTCACAGTGTGTACTGTGAATCACACTCACCCACAGATGGTGTTACAACTTTCCTTCTGTTTCAGTTAACCTTCTTTCCACCCCTTTGAAATAACTCATAATCTGCAACCCTTCCAACTCCCACTTCACGAGCAAACTTCACGTCTTTTTAAGAAATGTTAAATGCCATATTTCTTGTTGTATTCCTATATTTTTTAACCATTTAACATGTGTAAAACTATGCTTCCATTTTTTATGAGGTTTCAATTTTTTTTATGTCATTGACTGATCAAGTTTTTCAGGGTTGTGCTTATATTTTTCCTATGATCCTTGTAGTGTTTTATTGCATCATTTTCCATAATTTTAAGGTAATTTTTAAGAATATATGTCATGTTATAAACTGACTGTACTGAAAAAAGATATAATTACAATGCTATATAAACCATTAAAGAAATACTCATTCATCCATAAGATATTTATTTAGTATTTGCTATGTAAGAAATATAAGTTGGACAATCATTTTTATCTAGCCAACACTATCAATATGACTAGCCAATATGATTTTGATGCAAAAATTATTTATGCAGCACAGAGTTATTATTTTTACCTAAAGATATTTATTTTTAGTAATAACAAACATGTTTTTTTAACCCCAGTTTTTCTCTATGGAAAAGAGGGTTCCCTTTTCTCCACACCCTCTCCAGCCTTTATTGTTTGTAGATTTTTTGATGATGGCCATTCTGACTGGTGTGAGGTAATACCTCATTGTAGTTTTGATTTGCATTTCTCTAATGATTAGTGATGTTGAGCGTACTTTCATGTGTTTGTTGGCAATCTGTATATCTTCTTTGGAGAAATGTCTATTTAGGTCTTCTGCCCATTTTTGGATTGGGTTGTTTGTTTTTTGATATTGAGCTGCATGAGCTGCTTGTATATTTTGGAGATTAATCCTTTGCCAGTTGTTTTATTTGCAAATATTTTCTCCCATTCTGAGGGCTGTCTTTTCGTCTACCTACCTCTTTAAAGGCCCTCTCTCCAAATATAATCACATTCTGAGGTACTTGGAGTTAAGACCTCAACATGTGAATTTGGGGGGTGGAGGCACAGTCTGTATCAGGTGTCATAGTAAAAATTACACTGGCCAAGGAAGACTGTGATCAAGGCTATTACAATAGGGGAGAGAGGCCAGAGTTCAGTCTGAACTCAACTACACTGAAAGGAAGGGCTAGAGAGTTTGGACGCGCAGGCTCAGTGGCCATGGCTCATGGGCCTGGCCGCTCTGCAGCATGTGGGATCTTCCTGGACCGGGCACGAACCCATGTCCCCTGCATCGGCAGGCGGACTCTCAACCAGTGCGCCACCAGGGAAGCTCAGGGCTACAGAGTTTTAAGAGCTGGGGTGGGGAGGATCTTAAGCCACCTATGTTTGTTAATTGACTTCACCCAAAGGAAAACTATCTGCGGTTATCTTTTTTTTTTTTTTTTTTTTTTTTTTTTGCGGTATGCAGGCCTCTCACTGTTGTGGCCTCTCCTGTTGCGGAGCAGAGGCTCCAGACGCGCAGGCTCAGCGGCCATGGCTCACGGGCCCAGACGCTCCGCGGCATGTGGGATCCTCCCGGACTGGGGCACGAACCCGTGTCCCCTGCATCGGCAGGTGGACGCCCGACCACTGCGCCACCAGGGAAGCCCCTTCAGTTATCTTTATGATGAGACAGAGCACCTATCTTCCTTGATGATTACATTTCAGAGGGATGGCTCCCAGGCTTTGAGAAAAAACAGTCCTGGACAGTAAAACTGTCAAGAGGTCTTTAAGCAAATTTACATCTCAAAGGGCAAAGAAAGAACGAACAGTTCCAAGTTTTCTAAAGTAAATGCTCTAAGAAAAGGGAAGTTCAAGCACCCAGAGTCAGGAAGAAGCCCGACTACAGTTTGATAGACTACAGACTATCAATCTGAGGAAAAGGTTAAGTCCATCTTAGTCAGGGGGGTTAGTTTTCTCTACTCTTTCTTGTAAGCATTTTGAAAGCTGTGTCAGTTCTTGTCAACTCATTTCTTTTGAAACGTTCATTTAATTTGGGGGATGCTACTCCAAGGGGGAAAATTTTTTTAAATGCATATAAAGAAATGTGTTTTCAAAGCATTATTTGTAATACTAAATAATTGTAAACTGCTTAAATTTTTAAAATGCACAAATAATTGGTTCCGATATTTACCACAAAATATGATCTAACTACTGATACAGTTTACTAGAAAATTTTCACCTAGAAAACACATATGATTTCTTTTCAAGGAAAAAATGAATACAAAAACTGTACACAGTATGATCCGATCTGCAAAAATATTTTATGTGTATACATACATATACACACAGAAACAGAGAACAGATAGATTTGAAGGAAACTCAAAAATATTTACAGTATGCATCTGTTATAGAACTATGGGATTTTTATACTTATTTTTATATATTTCTAATTTAAAAATATAACATAAGCAGGTCAAGAACAAGTAGAATAAGCATGACACCAATGAATCAGGCTAATTTATAGAGCTGGTACAAGGGCAGAACATATTATATTAGTGAAGGGGAGCAGAATTTGTCACTCCAAAATACACTTCTTTGGCATAAAGATTATTTTTAAGAAACAGCAATCCTATGAAAAGCTCTGAAAACTGAGAATTATCCTTTTATAAGAGAAATTTACATTTATGAGGGAAATCTCCATTTGTAAGAATGGCTTCCTCACTGTACCAGGAAGAGGAAGATTACCAAAACTGTATAAACTCTTATCAATAAACAGGGCAGGGACTTAAGTCTGCATGACAACCATACCTGTGTTTACTCTGCTTTGCCTGGTAATCTCCCATAACTGGATCCTCCCCCAGCCCCCAAACGCAACCCTTCTTTCTCTTTAGCTGGACATGGTATTTAAGACCAAGGCTTGCGCCATTTGAGGGCGTTAGTTTTCCTGGGTATCTCCCACATATACAGGAGGTACATATGAAACAGGAGGGAGGAAGACAGGGCACCACCTTTGAAAGAATGACATAGACCAAGGACATGACATAAACTGATTAGAACCAAATGGGTCCAAGATGGTGGACAAGTCAACTTCTACTAGACCTTGAGCCTCAGTATACGCTCACATCAGAAAGCTAAATGACACACCCACAGATGCCATAACAGTTCCAAGACCAACCATAAGGATCAAAAAGTGGGTGGTAGCGCAATTCCTGGAAATCCCCACCCCCTTCCTAAAAGAACTGGAATATTTCTCCCACTCATTAGCCTATGAAATTACCCACTCCTATAAAAACTGACAGCTCCATATTCTGGTGCCTTTCTCACCTTCTGAGAGAGCCCACACTTTGTCTGTGGAGTGTGTTTCTGTCTAAATAAATCCACTGCTTACCTATCACTTTCTCTCTCACTGAATTCTTTCTGTGATGACACATCAAGAACCTGAGCTTCATTAAGTCCTGAAACCAAGTGTGTGATCTCAGTTGGAAGGCTGTGGGTTTTGGCCAGGTTCGAGTCCCAGCCAAAACCCAAACTGGTACTTGAACCCAAGCGGCTGGGACTCAAACCCGATCAAAACCCTGACTGGGACTTGAACCCACGCAGCCGGGACTCGAACCCGGCCACAATCCAGCTTGCGACTTGAACCCACGCAGCCGGGACTCGAACCCGGCCACAACCCAGCTTGAGACTTGAACGCACGCAGCCGGGACTCAAACCCGGCCACAACCCAGCTTGGGACTTGAACCCACACGTCTGGGACTTGAACCCAGCCAAAACCCACAGTCTTCCAACTGAGATCACACACATGGTTTCAGGATTTAATGAAGCTCAGGTTCTTGATGTGTCATCACAGAAGGAATTCAGTGAAAGACAAAGTAACAGGTAAGAAGTGGATTTATTTAGAGAGAAACATACTCCACAGAGTGTGGACCATCTCAGAAGGCAAGAGTGGGCTTGGGAGAAACACACTGGACAGACAGTATGAGGGCCATCTCTGAAGTTAGGAAAGGCACCAGAGTATGGGGTTGTCAGTTTTTATAGGAGTGGGTAATTTCATAGGCTAATGAGTGGGAGGAGTATTCCAGCTATTTTAGGAAGGGGGCGGGGATTTCTAGGAAATGGGCCACCACCCACTTTTTTGATCCTTATGGTCCGTCTTGGAACTGTCACAGTGCCTCTGGGTGTGTCATTTAGCTTTCTGATGTGAGCCTATACTGAGGCTCAAGGTCTAGTAGAAGTCAACTTGTTCACCATCTTGGACTGTGAAGATCCAAAGCAACTGGGGCTTGCAGACATAAATTCAAAACACAGTTGCATAAAACAGAACTTTCTTAAAGAAACCCAGGCTTGTCATGAGATTAAAGCCCAGTGGGAGAAAGGGAGACGCAGAGGGTGATTTCAAACTAACCGCGTAAGGAGATTCAGCCCTGGTTGAAAAGGAACTGGAAGGAAACAGCCAACAAATGATTGCACAACCCTATAAATCAAGAGAATAGGGGGATTATTGGTCTTCTTCAGAACTTTATCACTTTCAGAACTGAAACAGCTTCAGTGTGGCCTGAAGGAGTCTTATACTTCACAGGACCTAGCAAGTTGCCATATGCCTAATAGGCACAAAATAGTTAAGTGTCAAAAAGAAATGAACAAGGCCAAATTTCCCTTTTTTCTACTGCAGTATCTGATAAGCCTTTATTGACATAGAGCTATACCAAGATTTAAAGGGAATAAATCCTGCCAGAAAAGAATCCTAATTAGCAAATCAATTTAAACAGCAATTGTTCTAAAATGCAAGCCTGTTCACTCATTTCTCTCTCCATTAAAACAATTTATAGCTTGCCATTGTCAATGAAATGAATTTCAAAATTCATAGCATAATTCATTAGACAACTTATAATCTGGTTCTGCCAACTCTCCGGGCTTTGTAAACTGCGGCCACATAATCCCTCCCTTAACCCTACATATAGCCCAGTCCCCCACCCATACCAGACTAGACTCACTGACTAGATTCGATATTCATAGAGCACACTAAAAGTTCCCCTCTCACGGCCCAATCACCTGGATCTGTAAATCATAAATCTGCATCCCTTAAAGAATCAAATTCTGCAAGACAAGACTATATTCATCCTATACAATACTTGCCCCATGTACTGTGTGTAGATGTACAAGAAATATTTTAAAAGAATGGATGAATATTTAGGAGTACTTATAGTCTCCAGGGAAAGAAAAACTAGTACTTACAGAATATAATTTCTATAATATTTATGCTTTATAGGTTATGAAGGAAGTTATATTACTAAGAAAATGCCCAAAGTCCTGAGACAGCTAATGGAGTTTAAATCTAGCACTTTGCTATTATCTTAAATACTCTGTCAATTCAAATAAAAATTCCTTTATGTTTTGGTTAGAATCAGTTGCTGCCATTTCAGACTAACCTTCTAATAATTCTCCTTTCCTTTCTCAAAGAAAATCTAGACAAAAAGTTGGTTAAGTTTAGTGAGAGTATTTCTAAATTAGACTCACTGTATATATTATGGCTTAACTGTGAGGAAACGTGTGTCTATGTGTAAATGCATATACAGAGGTAGACAAATGTACATTCACAATCCAAACTGAAAGCAAGATAGAGCAAATAAGAAAAAATCAAAAAATTGAAAAAAGATAAAGACTTGTACCTCTTTCTGGAGTGGACTGCTTAACTTAATCAATTTCCTTCACCACCTACCTCTTCCCCCTCCAAGTCCAAACCACACCATTCTGCCTAGCTGAACCAAGTGAGATTCTCTACTGATTAAAAATGAAACGTGTGGCTCATCTGTGCACTCAATCAAGGCTCATTTTTCTTGAGAACGACCCAACATTTACTTCTGCATGAATCTGCCTAGCAGGCAGTTCCATATATAGTTGTTAATACTGTGAATGTCTACTGCCAGACATCTGGTTTACACCTATCTTCTTTACTGTAGTTACTCCATCTAACTGCATTATTTTGGTAAACAGAAGAAAGTAATTTAAAATGACATCTATCTGAATCAGTCCCAAACTAATTAGTTTTCCCTCCCCAGAAGATGTAAAAACACGTTTCTGTTATTCTGCCCTGACACTGCGTATCTGTTTATTATGGAATCAAGTTTAATCTTTTCCATTTTCTGCTTTTAACTGATACTGCTACTTGCAATCTGATACAGAACTAATCTTAAAACATTTATGCTTAAAATTGTTATGTTTTAACTGCTAATTTTCAAACCCGATATCCTTTGATGTGCAAGTATGAAGATGTGGAAATGACCCCCATTGAATCAGCCCAGCATTTACCCTGGGAGGACTTCAGACCAGGTAATGAAATCCATGAATAAATACCATTTCTGATAAAATTAACCTGTGGCATCAAATAACTACTCAAAATTTGTTTCTTCATCTGAAAGATTAAGAAGTTAGAGTAGGTAACATCTCGATTCCCCAGAGCCAAGCACAGGACCCTGGCTTTTACGCCTTTTTTTGTGGGTGTTAAAAGAAAATGGCGCCAGAAAAAGGCAAAGAAAAGGAACAGTCAGAAAAGCTAGAGAAAAGCTGAACGAGATCACTGTCACAAGGCCAGATAGTTGAGTAAAGAAAAAGGTTTTCAATAGTGCCAAGTGATAATGATAGTAATCTTCACACATATAGTATTTTACAGCTTCCAAATATTTTTTCATACATTAAAATTTGTTACCAATGACAACTCTGTGATGGAAGCAGGACAGAGATTCATTTTCTTATTTTATGAATTAAAAAGTCAGGATTAAGGAAGATTAGATCAAAGACATAAACTTGAGTACAGGAAAATCGAAACCATAAAATGTTTTTACTCCACAGTCATGACTTGTTATAAGCATATCTTCTGATCTGGATGGCCTGGGTTCAAATCTCAGTCCACTAGGTGTTTACTGACCCTTTGACCACCCTGGGCCTCAGTATGCTCATCTGTAAAATACAGGTCCTGAATAAACTTAACAAAAAGACTTGATGATTAAAAAGTTGAATATACATGTAAAGCACAAAGACAACCACCTGGCATTCGATAAGTGTTAGCTGCCATTATTACAGTCAATAAGATGACCAGCAGACAGAAAATACAGCCACAACATCACTGCCTCAGTTTACCTTCCCTTTCTGGGGCTCTGGAGGAGTTGATAAGACAAAGAAAATGTGTCAAGGGAATCAATGAGCAACAGCCATGCAGCCATGAAAGGAAGCAGGATAACAAGGTCTAAGGCCCCACTCCCTGCCACAAATGCTGGGAGTGGTGAACCCGGCCCTGGACAGTCTCCTCAAAGGATAGCCTATGAGTAGATAGCCAGAATGTTCTCATTTACAAGGAATTTACATCATTCTAATAAGGGCTTTGTTTCAAGACAGAGTTACAGAAAGTCATAACATGTGAATTTAATTCCAGTCTAAGAAATTGTACAAGTGTAAGCATGTAAGTTAATTACTTTTAATGTTGAAGACAGCCTCATGTCTAGATGTTACTAACTCATGTAGTAACATCTGGTGGGCCTATTTGCTTTTTCAAATTAGGATAATTAGAACTGACAAAGTACCTTCATTCCAACTTCTCTTTCTCATCACCGCTTAGATTATTTGCCAGTTTATGTTTTGCTGTTGTTGTGGCAAGGATTTTTCATTTTACTCAACATCACTCAATTTGTTTTACACTAAACTATAGCAGCTGTAATCATTACCATGCCACTGTTCATAATATACATTTATATTATGTTGGAAAAAATCTTAATATGAAAGAAGTACATAGCATTTAAACGGTGAGTATTCATCCTCATTATCATTAATATAGTATCTATGAAATTATAAAAGTTGAAAGACAACTTTCTAAAAGAGTTTCAATAAAACATTCACTCTAGTGTTCCAAGCTCTTAGAATACATCCTTAACATACAGTAGGCACTCAATAAATATCGGTGCCATGAAGGAATGAATAAACCAGACAATCATCTATGTGCCATTTTATACGGCTATGTATCAGTTACAACATAATTATTTTGCCTTTATTTTAGAAGGTTTTTATTGCCATTTTAATTTATGAAACTTTGTTACATTTATTAAAACGTATAATTATCTCCCTTGGATTGTGTGTCTCTTTCTTCCTGTGCATCCTAAAAACTCTTTCATTGCTAGGAAAAATGCCTGCACATATAAAACTCTCCTCTCATGTTTTATTTTAAGTATAGAAATATGCATTCTCTAATTTTATAATGATTTTTTTACCAATCCTTTATAACTGATACAATATTCAGAACAGTTGAGTACCCATTCAAGCCCTTAAAATATTCACTTAATCTCTCTGCACCTAAACCTCTTCATCTACACGATATTAATAATCATACACTTATTTTCCTTAGTTCAGAGGGTTGTTCTGTAGATCACATTATTTCTTAATAAAAAGCTAAATAAAATGATTAAATTAGAATGCACCCTAATGTGTTTCAGAATTTTCTTTTGTTTAATGAAAATGACAAAATATTTCAAATACTTTAAACAAAATCTATATTAGGACAAAATTTTTGCTTTAATGTATTGGAAGATTTATGTGGCAAAAATATGACATTGTGGTTGAGTAAAATAAAATAAAAATTAGAGAATCTACCTTTAAAATCCTATTTTTAAGGTCATCTGAATCAATAAGTACCAATTGCTAGGTGAGTAGGACAATTAATATTTTAACACATGGTCTAAATCAACCAATTCACGTAATAATATTCTATAACATCTTTCAGTTTTTCCACCTTTGTCCTGAAGTGAGGTGAGGTTTTCATAAGAATAGTTGTGAACATGTCTGAAATAGTTACATGAAGATTTTAATGTTTTTAGATATCAATCTGAGCCCTGTGGCCAATATTTAAAAAGAAAGCTTCAGTCAGGCTGTATTATACCTAAAGGATATTTATCACGTAATGGTAATAAAATTTCACAAGCTCAGTATCAATCACTTTGTGCGGT
The DNA here is from genome assembly GCF_949774975.1 of Lagenorhynchus albirostris. Lineage (NCBI taxonomy): Eukaryota > Metazoa > Chordata > Mammalia > Artiodactyla > Delphinidae > Lagenorhynchus > Lagenorhynchus albirostris. Next base: position 64,747,174 of record NC_083102.1, read on the forward strand.
TAAGCTTGAATACAAATTGAAACTCAGATCTTCCTATCTCCTAATTTCTCTTAAATATTTGTTCTTTGTATTGTCCTTGGATATGCTACTGTGGAAAATTTCCATAACCATTTTTTAATCTACAATGCATACTGGTTCCAAAAGGTCTAGCATATGGTATCCATTTAAAAATCATAAAAATGAATATAATTAAAAGCTAAGTTGAGACAGCAGTTTCCCTTATATCCAAAGTATATCACAGAGTCTCATTCAAGGAGTATAGATTCCACCAAGTATAAATGCACAAAGAGCTATAAACGTTAGTTTTTCAGCAATAATTTTATTGAGATTATTTAAAGTTAGAATTTACTCTGCCTGAGGCAACCTAACAACTGCAGTGTATAACAAACATTCTAATTTACAAAGCATTAATGAAGCAATTAGCAAAGAGATGAATGCAAATTGTAAGCTGTTATGGGGAAATGGGAAATTAAAAGAAGGAAAATTCAAGCCATTGAATACTTGATTATTTTCCCTACTCAGTACCTTTGAGGATAACCTGGCTTACCCATTAAAAAATGAGTGTCTGTCAAAATCGTTATGTAAGATGCTTTCCTGTTTTAAACATGAATACCAGATGGTAGAACTCACTGCAGACCTTTACCTCCAGAGTACAGTCAATTCTTATAAATAAGTCTTCAGCATTTGCAGATTATCTTTTATTCAAGGACCCCAAAGGATGTTTCAGGAAAAAATAAGGGGGGGGTAGAATTTAATCCTCCTTAGTGTCTTTCAGTCCCACGCAGTAGGTAAACAGACACATTAACTATGTATGAGATTAGAAATTAGAGAATACATTAAAAGGTATTCTCAAGTCACAAAGAATCAATGCACTGATTTCCCTTGGCTCCCTATCTATTGTTCAAACCAGAAGTTTCACTGAAATTTTTGGTGGGGTTTATTTATTCTCACTGGCCTTTAATATTAGCTAGGAACAAAATTCATTTCATTCTACAATGAAATTAAGACCTACTGTACAAATATATAATGATTTAAAGTGACTAAATTAAGCAAGTTGATTCTATTACAATAATATTGTTTATTCAATGCCTCTTTTTTTTAATGATTAGAATAAAGATCAAACAAAACAAGCTATTTTGAATCCCAGTCTGCCAAGTATTGTGTAACTTTGGGAAAGTCCCTAATGTTTTACACTTAAATTTCCCTGTTTATAAAATGGGAAAATAATAGAAACTGTCTTCTATACTTGTTTTGAGATTTAAATTAGTGAAAACTAGTAGAGAATTTGGCAAAGTGTCCAATCCTTGTAAGCACTCAAAACATATTATTATCACAAATTAAATAATCTAAAAATGTGTAAAGCAGAATAGTTCCTATTCCCTGACACACTGAAAACCTTAATTCTTTGAGGAAATCGGTTCTCATGTACCATTCTACATCACTCTTTACACACGTACAAATATAAGCACACCTAATTTTCCTTTATTAACAAAAATTGATACATTACATTCTAACTTGCCTTTTTACTTAGTGCAGCAGATAACGCAGCCAGTAATTTTTAAATAAGACACAATTTTTGAAGCACTTATGTCCCTTATTACATTTTTCTTAAAGAACACAGAAGACAAAGAAATGAAACATGTTCTTGGCTATTCTAGTAAAAAAAAGAAAGATCCTTAAAAGCGAAGTCCAAACCACATTGGGAAGTATATAAAGGTAAATACAACATTTTAGGAGAACACAATCTGGAATAACTGTCTTGGGAAGTTTGAAGGAAACAGTTATTTAATTTGTCTTAACTTTTAAGAAAAACAAAATGCTAAATGTCATGCAGAGAAAAAAACATTAAGTCAGCTAAGCATTCTGGAGATAATTTAACCCTAAACTGTCATTCATCATATAAGGAAAAGAGATTTGAGGAGGCAAACTTTCTAGTAGACCATTCAAATTATTAGGATTGATGCAACTCAACATTTTTACAACACTAAATTTGAATAAAAATAAAGAAATTCTTGGCTTCTGCATCTAGTAATGGTAGATTAATGGTAATGGTAATTTATTAACAGATCATAGGCATTACAGATAAAGTTATCTGTAATACAAGCTTTAAAATAACTATGATTACTATTTTCATATAGTTTAAGAATGATATGTGAAATTTAGGCAGAGAACTGTAAAAAAATATTAACCAAAAAAACTAAGTAAGAGGGAAGTACTTCTGAAAGGGTGAAGTGAGTGCCTCAAAAACAAAAACTCTTATCCACAGGACCAACAAATGCACTGACAAAAAATGTCAAGGTTTTCTGAACTCTGGAAATTAACCAATGTTTTGGAACAATCCTAAGAATGGTTATTCAAGAAAAGTGGCTCAATCTTCTTAAGATCAGCAAGCTTTGTGGTGTTTTTACTTGCCCATCACTTTCTTCCCTGTTCTTTGGTAGCCCTGAAAACCAACAGCCTTGCAACTACAGCAGCTGTGAAAATCAGCGAACAAGCAACCACAGGAGGGGCACAATAGGTTTGGAGCTCTGCAAATGCCGCATTCTAAAGTGTCACTATTTGACCAGAAAGCTCCCTAAAAAGCCCCATTCTCAGGGCTTGTCTTTATTTGACCTGATGTAGACTTCACTCTGGTTGAGTACCCCATCCCTAGGGTATTTGTGAAAAACAAATGGGGACAATTATTTAACACTGCAGCTGACTCACTTTGAGGGCTGGGGAGTGTGGTATCAACTGAGGCTAAAAGGACTCTGGCCAAATAATAAGGCTTTGAAAATCTAACATGTTCTTGGAAATCTAGAAGGCCATGAACATGTTCTGGGTACGTCCAGAACATACCTGAGAAGCCCTTAATCTCTCATCTCTGGTGTCCTTAAAGAAGAGATTAGGACAAAAACAGAGATACTAGGGGCATGCATATAGAGAGGGATAACCAGCTGCAAGCCAAAGAGAGAGGCCTCAGAGGAAACCAACACTGCTGGTACCTTTATCTTGGGCATCCAGCCTCCAGAACTGTGAGAACATAAATTTCTGTTGTTTAAGCCACCCAATTTGTGGTATTTTATTATGACAACACCAGCAACTAATACACAAAGTAAGATCTGATTACAATGGAATTAAATTAGAAATTAATATCAAAAAGAAGACAGGAAATCCACAAATATGTATAAATTAAACAATATATTCCTAAATAACCAATGAGTCAAAGAAGAAATCAAAAGGGAAATTAGAAAATACTTCGAAATGAATGAAAATGAAACCACAACACACCACTACTTATAGGATGCAGCCAAAGCAGTGCTTACAGGGAAACTTTTAGTTGTAAATGTCTATATTAAAAAAGAAATATCCCAAATAAATAACCTAACTTTTCCCCTTAGGAAACTAGAAAACATGAGAAAATTAAACTCAGTACAAGTGGAAGAAAGGAAATAATAATAATGATCAAAGTGGAAATCACTGAAGACTAGAGAACAGAGAAAAACAAAAAGTTAGTTCTCTGAAAAAGATTAACAAAATTTCATCTACCACAGCATCAAAAAGAATGTAAAAAAGTAGGAATAAACTTAACCCCTCTTCTCTTCAGATACAATTCAGCCTACTTTATCAAAACTACTTAATTCTACTCAAGGAATCTGTCCAACTCAAGGCACACAGAATGACTCCTACTATAATATATAATAACTATCCACCCAATATTCTATGCTCCACTAGGATACTACTTTTTATATGTGTATCAGGCTTATAATTATGTACCACATTCTCACTTGTTTTGGGTATCTGGAGTAATTATTAGAGATTTCCAGATACTGAAAACTACCATCCCATCAGTGAGTCTTACCCTCCTTCAAAATGATACCCAGAAATCTCCAAAATAAAATAAACACAAGTGTTTTTAAAAATTCAGAAGAGACTATTGAATGCCTTTTAATGCATACTCTCCAAACGACAACTTTCATGTGGAGATTAAAGCTAGAGAAGATGGTTCGAAACTTATCTCTAACCTTAGCACAAAGTAATAAATTACCACTTCTGCTCTGAAAGCCTGAAAAACAGTCTAAATACATTTATTAGAGTTGTCATTGACAATTGTATAGCACTTAATTTCCTTATAGTAAACCAAAGGGTAGTTTATGCTATAGTGAATACTTCCTGTTACACCTATATTAAATACTACAGGACAAATAGAACAGTCTGTTACTAAGTTAAATTTAAACAAAGCTACATTACTACCTAAAGCAGAACCAACTGAATTCTGGGACATAGTATCATTTCCTGGGTTTCACAGTCTAGGTACCTGACTTCAAAACCTACTTAAAGAACTGGAAGTCATTTTGTTTCTGCTATTACCCTATATGATAGTTGGCCAATATGTCCTGTCCAAAATCTTAAATACTTCTGTGCAGCCACCATAGTTTCGAACTATTCACCAACCCATTCTACAGACAAAAAAAATTTTTTAAAAGATTAACCATAGTGTTATTACAGACTATGTTCAATATATACTCTTCTAAGAGCATTCTAACAGCAAACTGTCTAGACAAAGCCCTCTGCTTCCTCAGAATCTCCTTTCAAATCACCTCCAAAAAAGGCCCAAATCTTGTAATAGGTTCTTACTAAAACACCCCACTGTCCCCTGTGGTGTGTATTCTCCATTCTTGCCACAAGGAATAAGCTTAATTTATTTAATTACAGGTAGGATCCTGGTGATCTCTGGCTGTAGGGCACTGAGAAGTTCAATACACACATAGGTGCACAGAGTATGGAGTTGGCTTAGCCTGGATTCCAACCCTGGGTTGCCACTTACTGGCAACTCGCCTGGGGCCAATTCATTACCACTCACAAAGCCTCAGTTTTCCCATATGCAATATGGGAACATTCTAACTCAGAGGACCCGGTGTGAAGAACTAAGATGAGGCCAAATAAATAAATGCTGGCTGTTCAAAAACAGGACAAGCAAAAAATTATCCCCAAAAGAAATGGATGGGTTTAAGTATAATTAGACAAAACTTAAGAGGATGAATTAACTGAAGGATAGGTCAGATGAAAATATCTAGAATGAAAGAGACAAAAAGATTTTAAAAAATAAAGAGAGGGTTAGAAACACAGGGGATTATAGTGATGAGGTGTAACTTATGTATAACTGGAGACCCAGAATGAGAGGAAAGAGAGGGGAGAGAGAGGGTATAAAGAAAAACTTTATGATATAATGGCTTAGAACTTTTCAAAATGTATTATAGCCCTCAAGACATAGATTTATGTACACTCCCACAAAATAAATCTATGCTGGTGAACATATTAAATTATTAAATGCCAACAGAGAGAAACCTTAAAAGTAACCAGGAAGACTACACATTACATATAAATGAGAAGCAACCAATCTAACAAGTAACTTCTCAAACAGAATAGAAACGAAAAGACAGTAAAGTACTTAAAATGTTGATAAAGTAACTCATAAACTTGGAAATGCATAAGAACATATAATGATAAACAGGTGGGTAAATATACCTGAGTGTTGGCTGTATACAGCAAGAACAGGAATGTTTTGTTTGAATGTAAAATCTGTATAGAATTAAATTCACAATGGCTTTTATTATGTTGGGAAGGGGTAAATGGAGTTCTTACGCACTTGCTTTGCACAAAAATTCTAATAGTGACAATATCTGATTTGATAAGTCAAGAGTGCTTATTTTCATATGAAGGGAATCCGCTAAAAAAAATAGTAAAAAGTACATAACTGCTAAGTGCATAGATGGAGGAAACACCAGTAAGATAAGCAAAACTAATATAGAATAAGTAGGATGTATATAAAGCACTTAGATAAGTAGAAAGATGGCTGATTAAAACCAAAACAAATCATTACTTATATTAAATGTAAGAGCACTAAATGCTCCAATCAATAGAAAAAGATTGTTAGGCTGTATTAAAAAGCAAAACAAGAACAATTCTTGGTCATTACAAGAAAATTGTAGAGATGAAGAAGCCTCTTTCACAGCGGTAAAAGGGTCAGTGCACAACGAACACCTAGTAATTCTCAACTTGTGTTCCCCCAATGTTATATCCACAATATTTACAAAACAAATACTGAAATACAAGGAGAAATGAACAAATCCACAATTATAGAAGATTTTTAACACACCTCTCTCAGGCACCGATAAAACTAGAAGACAGAAAGTAATAACTATACAGAAGATTAAATTATACTTGTAGCAATCTTGGTCTAATTGAAAGTGTATATATATAAACACATACACATATATACATATATGTAACAAACGTACAGCAAGTGAAAAATAAATGTACCTTATTTTCAAGGCATACAGAAACTTTACAGATATTCACCACATGTTAACAAGACTCAATGAATTTCAATATATTGAAATCATACAGAATCTGATCCCTGATCACACAGGAGTAAAAGCAGACATCGATAACAAAAGGAATATTTTGTTTTAAGATATATTTGGAAATTAAGAAATATACTTGTAAATAAACCACTGATCAAAACAGAAACTAGGGCTTCCCTGGTGGCGCAGTGGTTGAGAGTCTGCCTGCCGATGCAGGAGACACGGGTTCGAGCCCTGGTCTGGGAGGATCCCACATGCCGCGGAGCAACTGGGCCCGTGACCCACAACTACTGAGCCTGCGCGTCTGGAGCCTGTGCTCCGCAACGAGAGGCCACGATAGTGAGAGGCCCGCGCACCGCGATGAAGAGTGGCCCCCGCTCGCTGCAACTGGAGAAAGCCCTCGCACAGAAACGAAGACCCAACCCAGCCAAAAATAAATTTAAAATATATATATATATATACTTTTTAAAAAAACAGAAACTGTTAAAGAAAAAATTTAAATACACATTTTCAAAATATAAATGAAAAATATATGTGTATATATTTTTAAATGCTTAAAAGGAAATATACACCTTTCAGATGAATATAAAAGAAAAACTATCTGAAAATCAGTGAGCCTCAATATTGCATGCAAAACTTGAATGCTAAATTTAAATTGAACCTAAAAATTGACAGAAGAAAATAATGTTGAGACCAGGAGAAAACAAACAAAAAAAGTATGAAAAGATTAACAAAGCCAAAAGTTACTTCTTTGAAAAACCTAATAAAATTGATTAACACAGGCTAGACTTATCAAGGAAAATAAAAGGAAATACAGTATAGTGTCAGACATGAAAACCAGTTACCGTTACAGACTGTATTAACATCAAAATGATTTCAAAAGGTATGACAATTTTATTTCAATACATTTCTAAAAATATACACAAAAACAAAGGACCAAGGATACCCAAGGAAACTGTCAAACAAATGGCATCTGTTGCCTGTCACCAGAAGTCTGAATACTTCTTCCTACTGCCATCTTGGGATTGGAGTCGACAAGCAACACACAGTGGATAGAACAAGCACTGGATGGAATGCCTTACTCACCAGAGATGAGACTGAGAAATACTATCCTCAGTAGAGGATGTTGGTCCCCTCCAAGGCCAGCAGGTCCCTCCTAGAAGCCAACGCAAGGCCATTGGCCTACACACACCCCTCGTGGTGCTGCAGGATCAAGGTCCCTGTCCCCTCCTCGCAAGGAACAGATACAGTAGCGGGGTTGACCAGGTGCCATATGACACACATGCTTAAGCAGATCAAAGGAGTACACATAGAGTCAGAAACAGGAAAAGATATTCCCACACAAAACAATAAGCCCAGTACAAACAACGAGGGCTCCTTACCTCCTGGATAAGCCCAAAGCCTATTCTTAAGTGGCCAAGAAGGGTTGAAAGACTGCATGTCCAAGATGAGACTATCAAAAACCAACATTGATGCAAAGACAGACAAATGGACCAAAGCAAAAATATATATGAGAAACAAATCCATAATATAGATACTAGATTTATGACAAAGATGGAACCTCAGAGCAGCAGGTAAAGGACAAGTCTTCAATAACTGGTGGTGAGCCAATTGTATATACACATGGAGAAACCATGAAACTCTACATCATTCACAGAAAAATCTTTTCCATTTGGATTGTAAATCTCAATGTGGAAAGCAAAGCCATTAATCTTCATGGTTTCAGAACTGGGAAAACTTAAAAGGGGTGGGGGGCTTCCCTGGTGGCGCAGTGGTTGAGAGTCCGCCTGCCGATGCAGGGGACATGGGTTCGTGCCCCAGTCCGGGAGGATCCCACATGCCGCGGAGCGGCTGGGCCCGTGAGCCATGGCCACTGAGCCTGTGCGTCCATAGCCTGTGCTCCGTAACGGGAGAGGCCACAGAAGTGAGAGACCCGTGTACCGCAAAAAAAAAAAAAAAAAAAAAAAAGGGGTGGGTGGGGGGTCAGTTTCTTTACTGACCATAAAGAAACAAATTGATCATTTGGACTAGAATGACATTAAACAAGTCTGTTCATCAAAAGACACTGTTAACAACTAAAAAGTTAAGAAGAGTAAGAAAGGTATTTGGATATGTACAACATGAAGAACCAATAAAGTGTTCAATGAGGGAAGGACCCAAAAGGTAGAACAGACTAAATATTTGAAAGGCCCTTCACTAAATAGGACGTATTAATACCAACAGCCTATATGCCTAGGTTTTCTACTTATCAGTAAGTAGGAACATGAAAGGTAAAACCACAATGAAATACAACTACAAGCCCATCAACAAGGTGGCTCAGTCTGAATCACTGAAATGTCAAGATTTTAAATAAACCCACAAAAACAGTATCCATTTGCGTAAAGTGTATAGAATCACTAATTTACTTTCTGTCAATGTAAGAACACATGGTGCACTGTGATAGTGGCCACACACCTTAACATCAGGGAAATTAAAACAGGATTGTAGGGGAGGGAAGCAGCGGTGCACTAGATGTGCAAGTCTTTTCACTTCTTTGCTGTTTCGACTGAATGTCTATATCCCACTTTCCCTCCAGATTCATATGTTGAAGCCTCAACCTGCAATGTGATGGTATTAGGCGGTGGGGCCTTTGGAATATAAATAGGTCTCGATCAGTTCATGAGGGCAGGACCCTCATGATGGAATTACTGTCCTTATAAGAGAGAACAAAGTGCTCTCTCTGTGAGGACAGAGAAAGAAGGTAGCTAGCTGTCCACAAACCAGGAAGCCAGCCCTCAACAGGCAGAGAATCTGCCAACACCTTGATCTTGGACCTCCAAGTCTCTGAAATCATACATATAAAAATCAGTTGTTTAAGCCACCCAGTCAGTAGTATTTTCTTAAAGCAGCCCAAGCTGGCTAAGATACTATCAGTGAAATCATGTTGGTAAGGTGAAATTGGACACACTGGGAGTGTTTACACTATGGAAGTTGACAAACACTACCCACCACGGCTCCTGGTTGTTAAATACTTACCAGGGTACCACTGCAGGATTGTAACCCTGCCCTCCATAGCCTTACAGAAATAGGAAAGCTGATTCAATCTGAGGTTAGAAGCTCTCACATCTAGTATGTGAGCCAAACTCTGCCATTAAATGGAGAGGCCTTCAGAGTACTGAGTATTTAATGAGCACTGGAAACTCCCCTCCCCTAGCATAACAGGTCAATCTGGTACAAATATAAATTTCGATGTGGCATGTTTGATACACCAAAATCATCTACTTCAAAATTCCTAGTGTTTTAAAATTACGAGACAAGTTTAATAACTTCACTGTTCACTTCCAAAAACATAATCTTCCAAAACAGACAATGTGAACTGCCATGAAAGAGACAAAATTCTTGTTAAGCATTCATGATGCTGAATTACACGTTTTCATCTTGTTCAAAGTTGTTCCTCAGATAAACTGGATTATAGCTGATTTGGGGGAAAAAATGGCTGATGAACAGATTATGTTATTTCCCTTGTTTCTAATTATACAGCAAATAAAGCATACACCTTTTAATAGTAGCATGACAGAAATATACATTTATTGAAGAAATGGGAATGACTGGATCACTCATTTTCTGCCTATTCACCCCACTGGAATGGTTTCACTTTATTTTACTCTATTAACTGCATTTTTTTCTTAGATTATATTTTTTCCTCTTACATGTAAAGTAATAAATACTACTTATCAGTACTGTTAATGTAAAATTATTAACCTACCTTTTATGTTTGCTTTTAGTTAGAACAAGACCAAATTTTTTGTTTCATCTAATTATCTTGTAGAATTCAAAAGCTAATTGATAGAAAAACAGTAATTCCAGGTCCTGTGTTTGTAACTCAACTACTTAACACATGCTATGGGGGAAAAAAAGTCAAACTTAATATGCGGTTTGTCTTGGTTAGATAGGTATTCTCAATTTTAAAAGTTTCTTCGTCTCCCCACTTTGTGAGTAATAGGCTATTTATACACTTAAAAGAACACAAGAAACAAATGAAAACGAGTTTTCTGGGACATTTTAGGAACTGATCATTTTCATAACACATAGTAAGATGAGCTTCCAGTTTTCTGTTTCAAAGCTACCTAAAATGTCTTATGTAAAAATACTGAGTATAAATAATATTCAGTTTGTCACATTGATACGAGAGCTATTTTTTAAAGGTTTGCTTTCCTTTTTGATTTACAATTGGCTCTTAGGATAAAAAGCACCAGGTATACACAATCACAGGAAACAACCACCACTAAAACAGACACACTTATAGGACATGCAGCATCCTAATAAAATTATTCTGTCCTGTGGCAAAATTAAGTTTTCTCTTTTTAAAACCCCAATCAAGGGCTTCCCTGGTGGCACAGTGGTTAAGAATCCACCTTCCAATGCAGGGGACACGGGTTTGAGCCCTGGTCTGGGAAGATCCCACATGCCGCAGAGCAACTAAGCCCGTGAGCCACAACTACTGAGCCTGCACTCTAGAGTCCACATGCCACAACTACTGAAGCCCACACGCCTAGAGCCCGTGCTCCACAACAAGAGAAGCCACCACAAGGAAAAGCCCACGTACTGCAATGAAGAGCAGCCCCTGCTCCCCGCGACTAGAGAAAGCCCGCACGCACACAGCAACAAAGACCCAATGCAGCCAAAAATAAAATTAAAAAAAAAAAAACACCAATCAACTATGTATAACCCAGGGTCTTTATGATACCCACTTAAAACTAAAGGTCTACAAGTGCAGTGCTATTTCTACATCAACAATGCCCTACCACTCACTCCATATGGCCATATGGAGTTGTAACACAAATGTTTAGTCTCTATCTTTCAGACACTGAAAAATAACTATTACAGATATAGATTTAGTTTTCTCCTTTTATTGTGACATCATCTCAAAATTTTCAACTGAGTTGGTTTGTGCCGGAATAACATCTACTTAGTGAATAGTTTTAAGAAAAAAGAAAATATCAAGAGAGAATTTAAATTTCTTAACATTTTACTTTATCCAAGGAAATTCCTAACAAAAAGAATTTCGTGGAAGCAGTCTACTATATTGTAATGACAACAGCATAATAATTGGACTATGGCTTGCAATTCAATCAAGATTTACTCACAGTTTAGTACAAATACAATATTAATGAGATTAAATTGTTTTTCTATTTTGATATTCTCAAACTCTCAAAAACATATAAACCACCATATCACTAACACTGTTTCAAAAGAAAATTGTGGTTTGCATGGGACAATACAAGTGCCTGAGAGGCTTCAGTGAAAAAGGAAAATGGATCTTAGCAAAAGGTAATATACCATGTAGCCAATGAAGATAAGTTTTAGGGTCCCTCATTTCCATCACCCTTTTAAGATCCTGATTATAATATTCATGATCTTGCATATACTTTTTCTTAAAGATGGTCTTGAAATTGTTTTACCCTCAGGCCCTATGACATCTAGGACCACACCATTTTAAGCTAATTCATTAGGTAATTTTCAGAAAACATAAAATAGACCTATAGGGCTTCCTTGGTGGCGCAGTGGTTGAGAGTCTGCCTGCCGATGCAGGGGACACGGGTTCGTGCCCCGGTCCGGGAAGATCCCACATGCCACGGAGCGGCTGGGCCCGTGAGCCATGGCCGCTGAGCCTGCGTGTCCGGAGCCTGTGCTCCACAACGGAGAGGCCACAACAGTGAGAGGCCCATGTACCGCAAAAAACAAACAAACAAAAAAAACAGACATATATATTTAACTACAGACTAACATATTTTTCAAATTCCTTTCATAACAATGAAAAAGAAAACCTTAAATATCAGTCATTTGCAACATTTTCATCACCAAGAAGCACTTGGATTATATTTTCCTTCATGACTTTGCTGCTCAGTAGATTTTATATAACAAAGGGATTTTACAGAAAAAAAAATGAGATTAGGGTTAAAATAACTGATTCAAATCATTTTCCTGCTTTACATAGCCTGTGTAATTTGTGGCAAGTTGTATTTCCTCACTTTTTTTCTATTTTTAATGTAAGTTTACATGCTCATGCTAACATATATATTAACATATAAAGGCAATTTTTATCATAAGAATAAGATCATATTATACCCATTTATCGCTAATATATTTTTTTACTTAAAAAGATGTCAGGCACAACCCACCAGGCTGAAAAATTATTCACTTTTTGTATAAATGAATACTAAGAATTTACTACAAATTATTTGGCCATTCTCCCATGATGAAAAAGATGAATAATGTTGCCATAAACATCTCTATATAAAGAAATAAAGAGACAGAGAAATATTTATGTACAGCACAGAAAATACAACTGTTGTGATCTTCCATCGTAAGTATGTGTCCCCTGATGATCCTAATTGTTGTTTTAGTTGTCACGTCTCCGTAGTGTTCAATATTTTGTGTCCATCTATTCTATTGTTTTAACAACTCATGTTTGAGGTCTTGGTCCATTTAATTCATGCTCCTATGGGGTTATATTTCTAGCTTTGGGTTTCTGGTTATTCATAGCTGTTTACAGAGTCAGTGTATTGCCTTATGGTGTTTGAGTTTTGCTACCTTGTGTTTGCATGACTGCCATGTTATTCCTTCTGACCTTAGCCCTGATTGTGCAGATCTTTCAACACCTTTCATCTTCACTAATAGAGTGTGGATGGTCGACTGATTTCCTTTTTACTACATCTAAAGCAAGAATGCTTCCCCACTAATATGTGGTTTCAGATTGGAGAACTTTATTTTTCTGTGGTTTGAGAGAATGAGTAGTGAGAGGCTGAGGACAGAGGAAAATGACAAGTGCAGTGCAAATCTTTGTAAGATATCTGAACTCAGTTCTCTAGACGTTTTTATGAATGTCCTGTACTAGGACATGCCTGAGGTGGTTACCCATTCTCATGGGAAAAACCTCCATGACTCAGATGGTTCCTATCAAACTCAGGCCGTGGCCCCGGAGCCTGCTCAGTTTTTGACTTCACAGAGTCCATTTGTTTTCAAATCTCCCAGTCAAGGGGCAAGTGGGAGAGGAGAGAGGAGGGGATCTCAAGACTGAGACTTGGGCTTCCCTGGTGGCGCAGTGGTTGAGAGTCTGCCTGCCGATGCAGGGGACACAGGTTCACGCCCCGGTCCAGGAGGATCCCACATGCCGCAGAGTGGCTGGGCCCGTGAGCCATGGCCGCTGAGCCTGCGTGTCCGGAGCCTGTGCTCCACAACGGGAGAGACCACAACAGTGAGAGGCCCGCGTACCGCAAAAAAACAAAAGAGACTGAGACTATTTCATTATTATAAGATAATTTCCAACTCTGATTCTTATCCTTCTCCTGTCCTATATGTATGTTAATTGTGCTTCTTAGTTTCAAGAATGAAAATCTATGCCAGCCACTTAGAAAAAAAGACAATATAGTAAAAGGATAATAGTATCTTTCATAAGATCCAAGATGTAGCTGAACAAAATCATGCTTCAGAGAAAATAAAAAGAACAAGATTAGCTCTGCAGAAGTTTGTAGATCTTCAGTGCTGCTACTGTCACTGTTAGACAGCTGGTCTACTGTTAGACAGGTGGTCTAAGTCTTATCCCTAAGCCTCTTGTTCCCAAATTTCAAATTCCCAAGAAACCCTTATAACTGACCAAGCTTCAGTTTGGCACCAAGGCTTGAACTCATCATTGTGGCTAAGGAATCGGGTCATACAATACTGGCAAAGCTACTATCCAGGACTGTTACACAACTTTGTGCCCCACTGCAATATGAAAATGTGGGTTCCCCTGTTCAAAAACTAAGAAGCTTTAAAAGAGCTACAGAAGGGTATTAAAATAGGGGTGGAGTCCTGTGTAACTGTACAGGTCACAACATGCATAAAGCCAGGCCCAGAAATCATGGAATCTGCATAGGTGTGTTAGGGGTGGATTAGTAGCTGCCAGAAGAAGCCACTAAACAGCAGAGAAAAGGGAAAGTGGAAAAAATCCAGTACACTGTACATGTCATGCCGTTATTTTGAAAGGAGGCTGGGGGTATATAACCTTTTTGTAGCCTATATTGTTTCTGACATCCAGGGTCTACAACATCCTCAAAAATGTTATTAGGTTTAGACTTCTCCTTCCATACCATTCTTCCCAATGCATTATATTTTAGAACCTAGTACAGTGCTTTTTATTTACTTTCAAAAATTTATCTCCAAATAGTTGCAGACTAACATATACATAAAAGAAATTATTTGAAAAATGAAAAACTTTTTCATTAATCCAGTTTTTATTATTAAGATTCAAAACACATTCCAACAATGTAATCATAATAAACACAGGATAAAAGAAGAATTTAAGAAAAGTTATTAATATCTATTGAAAATGTATATATGGGTGATTAATGTAGAAAATCATGATAACTCTTGAAACTTTTCTTTTTGTTTGGAAATTGTAACTTCAAAAGATAAGAGAGACCTTCAAGATGGCGGAGGAGTAAGACATGGAGATCACCTTCCTCGCCACAACACATCAGAAATACATCTACATGTGGAACAACTCCTATGGAACACCTACAGAACGCTGGCAGAAGACCTCAGACCTTCCAAAAGGCAAGAAACTCCCCACGTACCTGGGTAGGGCAAAAGACAAAAGGAAAAACAGAGACAAAAGAATAGGGATGGGACCTGCACCTTGGGGAGGGAGCTGTGAAGGAGGAAAAGTCTCCACACACTATGAAGCCCCTTCACTGGTGGAGATGGGGTGTGCGGGTAGGGGGGAAGCTTCAGAGCCATGGAGGAGAGCGCAGCAACAGGGGTGCAGAGAGCAAAGCGGAGAGATTCCCACACAGAGGGTCAGTGCCGACCAGCACTCACCAGCCCGAGAGGCTTCTCTGCTCACCCGCAAGGGCAGAAGGGCTGGGAGCTGAGGCTCGAGCTTCGGAGGTCAGATCCCAGGGAGAGGACTGGGGTTGGCTGCGCGAACACAGCCTAAAGGGGGCTAGTGTGCCACAGCTAGCTGGGAGGGAGTCCAGGAAAAAGTCTGGAGATGCCAAAGAGGCAAGAGACCACTGTTTCAGGGTGTGCAAGGACAGGGGATTCAGAGCACTGCCTAAACAAGCTCCAGAGATGGGCGCGAGCTGCGGCTATCAGTGCGGACACCAGAGACGGGCATGAAATGCTAAGGCTGCTGCTGCAGCCACCAAAAAGCCTGTGTGCAAGCACAGGTCACTGTCCACACCTCCCCTCCTGGAAGCTTGTGCAGCCCGCCACGGCCAGGGTCCTGTGATCCAGGGACAACTTCCCTGGGAGAACACACAGCACGCCTCAGGCTGGTGCAACGTCACGCTGGCCTCTGCCGGCTGCAAGCTCGCTCAGTATTCGGTACCCCTTCCTCCCCACAGCCTGAGTGAGGAGGAGACCCCAAACACAGTGAGTTAAGCAAAATGAGACGACACAGAAAAACACAACAGATGAAGGAGCAAGGAAAAACCCACCAGAATAAACAAATGAATAGGAAATAAGCAGTCTACCCGAAAAAGAATTCATGGCAATGACAGTAAAGGTGATCCAAAGTATCAGAAACAGAATGGAGAAAATACAAGAAAGATTTAACAAGGACCTAGAAGAACTAAAGAGCAAACAAACAGTGATGAAAAACACAATAAATGAAATTAAAAATTCTCTAGAAGGAATCAATAGCAGAGTAACTGAGGCAGAGAAGCAGATAAGTGACCTGGAAGATAAAAGAGTGGAAATAACTACCACAGAGCAGAATAAACAAAAAAGAATGAAAAGAATTGAGGACAGTCTCAGAGAACTCTGGGACACCATTAAACGCACCAACATTCGAATTATAGGGGTCCCAGAAGAAGAAGAGAAAAAGAAAGGGACTGAGAAAATATTTGAAGAGATTATAGTTGAAAACTTCCCTAATATGCGAAAAGAAATAGTCAATCAAGTCCAAGAAGTACAGAGAGTCCCATACAGGATAAATCCAAGGAGAAACATGCCAAGACACATATTAATCAAACTGTCAAAAATTAAATACAAAGACAAAATATTAAAAGCATCAAGGGAAAAACAGCAAATAACATACAAGGGAATCCCCATAAGATTAACAGCTGATCTTTCAGCAGAAACTCTGCAAGCCAGAGGCAAGTGGCCAAGACATATTTAAAGTGATGAAAGGAAAAAACTACAACAAAGATTACGCTACCCAGTAAGGATCTCATTCAGATTCGATAGACAAATTAAAACTTTTACAGACAAGCAAAAGGTAAGAGAATTCAGCACCACCAAACCAGCTATAAACAAATGCTAAAGGAACTTCTCTAGGCAGGAAACACAAGAGAAGGAAAATAACAAACCCAAAAACAATTAAGGAAATGGTAATAGGAACACACATATCGATAATTACCTTAAATGTAAATGGATTAAATGCTCCAACCAAAAGACACAGACTGGCTGAATGGATACAAAAACAAGACCTGTATATACACTGTCTAAAAGAGTCCCACTTCAGACCTAGGGACACATACAGACTGAAAGTGAGGGAATGGAAAAAGATATTCCATGCAAATGGAAATCAAATGAAAGCTGCAGTAGCAATTCTCATATCAGACAAAATAGACTTTAAAATAAAGACTATTACAAGAGAAAAAGAAGGACACTACATAATGATCAAGGGATCAATCCAAGAAGAAGATATAACAATTGTAAATATTTATGCACCCAACATAGGAGCACCTCAATACACAAGACAAATACTAACAGCCATAAAAGGGGAAACTGACAGTAACACAATCATAGTAGGGGCCTTTAACACCCCACTTTCACCAATGGACAGATCATCCAAAATGAAAATAAATAAGGAAACACAAGCTTTGAATGATACATTAAACAAGATGGACTTAACTGATATTTATAGGACATTCCAACCAAAAACAATAGAATACACTTTCCTCTCAAGTACTCATGGAACATTCTCCAGGATAGATCATATACAGGGTCACAAATGAGGCCTTGGTAAATTTAAGAATACTGAAATTGTATCAAGTATCTTTTCCGTCCACAACACTACTGAGACTAGATATCAATTACAGGAAAAAAATATGTAAAAAATACAAATACATGGAGGCTAAACAATACACTACTAAATAACCAAGAGATCACTGAAGAAATCAAAGAGTAAATCAAAAAATACCTAGAGGGCTTCCCTGGTGGCGCAGTGGTTGAGAGTCCGCCTGCCGATGCAGGGGACACAGGTTCCTGCCCCGGTCCTGGAAGATCCCACGTGCCGCGGAGCAGCTGGGCCCATGAGCCGTGGTCGCTGAGCCTGCGCGTCCGGAGCCTGTGCTCCGCAACGGCAGAGGCCACAACAGTGAGAGGCCCACGTACCGCAAAAAAACAAACAAACAAACAAACAAAATACCTAGAAACGAATGACAATGAAAACACAATGAGCCAAAACCTATGGGATGCAGCAAAAGCAGTTCTAAGACAGAGGTTTATAGCAATACAAGCCTACCTCAAGAAACAAGAAACATCTCAAATAAACAACCTAACCTTACACCTAAAGCAAATAGAGAAACAAAAATAACCCAAAGTTAGCAGAAGGAAAGAAATCATAAAGATCAGATCACAAAGAAATGAAAAGAAATGAAGGAAATAAAAGCAAAGATCAATTAAACTAAATTAAAAGCTGGTTCTTTGACAAGATAAACAAAATTGCTAAGCCATTAGTCAGACTCATCTAGAAAAAAAGGGAGAAGAGTCAATTCAATAGAATCAGAAATGAAAAAGGAGAAGTAACAACTGACACTGCAGAAATACAAAGGATCATGAGAGATTACTACAAGCAACTATATGCCAATAACATGGACAACCTGGAAGAAATAGACAAATTCTTAAAAAAGCACATCCTTCCAAGACTGAACCAGGAAGCAATAGAAAATATAAACAGACCAATCACAAGCACTGAAATTGAAACTGTGATTATAAATCTTCCGACAAACAGAAGCTCAGGATCAGATGGCTTCACAAGAGAATTCTATCAAACATTTAGAGAAGAACTAGCACCTATCCTTCTCAAACTCTTCCAAAATATAGCAGAGGGAGGAACACTCCCTAACACATCCTACAAGTCCACCATCACCCTGTTTCCAAAATCAGACAAAGATGTCAGAAAAAAGAAAACTACAGGCCAATATCACTGATGAACATAAATGCAAAAACCCTCAACAAAATGCCAGCAAACAGAATCCAACAGCACATTAGAAGGATCGTACACCATGATCAAGAGGGGTTTATCCCAGGAATGCAAGGATTCTTCAATATATGCAAATCAATCAATGTGATACACCATATTAACAAATTGAAGGAGAAAAACCATATAATCATCTCAATAGATGGAGAAAAAGCTTTTGACAAAATTCAATACCCATTTATGATAAAAACCCTCCAGAAAGTAGGCATAGAAGGAACTTACCTCAACATAATACAGGCCATATATGACAAACCCACATCCAACATTGTTCTCAATGGTGAAAAACTGAAACCATTTCTGCTAAGATCAGGAACAAAACAAGGTTCCCCAATCTGACCACTATTATTCAACATAGTTTTGGAAGTTTTAGCCACAGCAATCAGAGAAGAAAAAGAAATAAAAGGATCCAAATCGGAAAAGAAGTAAAGTTGTCACTGTTTGCAGATGACATGATACTATACATAGAGAATCCTAAAGATGGTACCAGAAAACTAACTAGAGCTAATCAATGAATTTGGTAAAGTAGCAGGATACAAAATTAATGCACAGAAATTTCTTACATTCCTATACATTAATGATGAAAAATCTGAAAGAGAAATTAAGGAAACACTCCCATTTACCACTGCAACAAAAAGAATAAAATACCTAGGAATAAACCTACATAACGAGACAAAAGCCCTATATGCATAAAATTATAAGACACTCATGAAAGAAATTAAAGATGATACAAATAGATGGAGAGATATACCATGTTCTTGGATTGGAAGAATCAACACTGTGAAAATGCCTCTACTACCCAAAGCAATCTACAGATTCAATGCAATCCCCATCAAACTACCACTGGCATTTTTCACAGAACTAGAACAAAATATTTCACAATTTGTATGGAAACACAAAAGACCCCGAAGAGCCAAAGCAATCTTGAGAAAGAAAAATGGAGCTGGAAGAATCAGGCTCCTAGACTTCTGGCTATACTACAAAGCTACAGTAATCAAGACAGTATGGTACTGGCACAAAAACAGAAATATAGATCAATGGAACAGGAGAGAAAGCCCAGAGATAAACCCATGCACATATGGTCACCTTATCTTTGATAAAGGAGGCAAGAATATAGAGTGGAGAAAAGACAGCCTCTTCAATAAGTGGTGCTGGGAAAACTGGACAGCTACATGTAAAAGAATGAAATTAGAACACTCCCTAAGACCATACACAAAAGTTAACTCAAAACGGATTAAAGACCTAAATGTAAGGCCAGACACTATCAAACTCTTAGAGGAAAACACAGGCAGAACACTCTATGACATAAAACACAGCAAGATCCTTTTTGACCCTCCTCCTAGAAAAATGGAAATAAAAACAAAAATAAACAAATGGGACCTAATGAAACTTAAAAGCTTATGCACAGCAAAGCAAACCATAAACAGTACGAAAAGACAGCCCTCAAAATGGGAGAAAATATTTGCAAATAAAGCAACTGACAAAGGATTAATCTGCAAAATTTACAAGCAGCTCATGCAGCTCAATATCACAAAAACAACCCAAACCAAAAATGGGCAGAAGACCTAAATAGATATTTCTCCAAAGAAGATATACAGATTGCCAACAAACACTTGAAAGGATGCTCAACATCACTAATCATTAGAGAAATGTCAATCAAAAATACAATGAGGTGTTACCTCACACTGGTCAGAATGGCCATCATCAAAAAACCTAGAAACAATAAATGCTGGAGAGGGTGTGGAGAAAAGGGAACATCCTGCACTGTTGGTGGGAATGTAAATTGATACAGCCACTATGGAGAACAGTATGGAGGTTCCTTAAAAAACTACAAATAGAACTACGATACGACCCAGAAATCCCACTACTGAGCATATACCCGGAGAAAACCAGAATTCAAAAAGAGACATGTACCACAATGTTCATTGCAGCTCTATTTACAATAGCCAAGACCTGGAAGTAACCTAAGTGTCCACTGACAGATGAATGGATAAAGAAGATGTGGCACACATATAAAAGGGAATATTACTCAGCCATAAAAAGAAACGAAATTGAGTTATTTGTAGTGAGGTGGATGGACCTAGAGACTGTCATACAGAGTGAAGTAAGTCAGAACGAGAAAAACAAATACCGTATCCTATTACATATATATGGAATCTAAAAAAAAGAAGAAAAAATGGTTCTGAAGAACCTAGCGGCAGTACAGGAATAAAGAAGCAGACCTAGAGAATGGACTTGAGGACACAGCGAGGGTAAGGGTAAGCCGGGATGAAGTGAGAGAGTGGCATGGATATATATACACTACCAGATGTAAAACAGATAGCTAATGGGAAGCAGCCGCATAGCACAGGGAGATCAGCTCGGTGCTCTGTGACCACCTAGAGGAGTGGGATAGGGAGGGTGGGAGGCAGACGCAAGAGGGAGGAGATATGGGTATATATGTATATGTATAGCTGATTCACTGTGCTATAAAGCAGAAACTAACACACCATTGTAAAGCAATTATACTCTAACCAAGGTGTTAAAAAAAATTTCATCAGTAGCTCGTTTCAACAATTTAGCCTGTATTTTACTTAAATTTACATCTTTTAAAAAAAGTCGTGAGTGGATTCCAAATTGTGTATATTACTGGGTTGTATTTGTCAATAATCTTAAAATATTACATGCTATATAATGTGATTGGAACACAATTTGTGTCCTCTGTGACTCAGCACTCAAGTTCAACAATGTCCTAAATGGTTTATACCCTGTTCAACAAGACCTTCACTGACCACATGCTTAGATGTCATGACAATGTCAAATTGCCTTAAAAATTTCTGAACACTATCAATGCCTACACATATATCACTGTTAACAGGTAGAGTCCACGGATCATGCTTTTTTAGTGTACCTTCCCAGTATGCGCACCTATGCAACAAAAATCTTTTGCGAGATTTTTTTCGTGGTATTGAAATACAAGCTTTAGTATATTAAAAATAACCTGTACGTCAGAGTTACTAACGCTCTAATTCTCAAGTGTGTTGGAACAGGAAAAATAACCATTTGTAAATTTAATTCTCTAAGAGAAACTCTTGTCTTAAGTTCTTCTCACTTAGTCTGTAAATGCTTGGGCAATTTAATTAGTAGATCTGGCTCTCAGTAACAGTTCCATACTTGGGTTCATTTACTAGCTACGGTAAGTAAGCCAATAGCAAAGGAGCCAAATAATAATGCAGAATGTGGAGTAAAGTATTCTAAAGCAATACCTGGAGATAGAGAAAAGCCACTGTAAAACTCTAGCAATTAAGCTTTTTAAGAGAATGTCAGGTCCCTGGGTAGCAGAGGTAATTTTAAGTGTTCATCTTGCTTTTATAGTTTGCTCCAATTCTGATAAATATTAGATGTCCCTGTGGTCAATAGTAATGTCTGCAATTTTAACATTTTATAATCATCAAAAACCCAGTAGACCACCTGACCACACTGAACTCAATCCTTTTTTGCTTCTTGGTTCTTTGGAGCCAGAACCCATGTTTCTATACTTAATAACCATCACTGTCACAGTTTTCTTCTGATACCTCTGATTTTCTTAAAGTTATAAATGTGAAGTAGAATGAAACATGGGAGGAATGTCTGGGGGGAACAAAAGTGTTTCTAAACAGAGAAATTAAATGGTGTATCCACATGGATGTATTCATCTATGCTAAGCCCCTCAGGAACACCTCAGTCCATCACATAGCCTTGAGGCACCTCCAGGAAAGAAAGAAAAATCCCAGGCTTCAGTGGATTGCTGGTAATGTCAGCTGCCCCAGCTACAGTAACACAAATGAAGAACATCCTCATCCAATTATAGTATAAACACAAAACGTACAGTGGATATTAATGTAGAGAGAATACAAAACCTGGGGGTAGTGATGCATACTTTGGGGCTCAAATGATTAATTTCATAGTAATTGGTATGGTGTTATATTATCTTCAAAACAGCAATTAATAAAATAAAAACCTCTAACTGATAGCATATTGTAACTCTCAAGAAATTCTTTAAGAGTTCTGATGCTGAGAAGGTATAATTTGATGTTCCATTGACTCATGGTATTGATATACAAGCTTTAGCATATTAAAAATAATCTGTGCATCAGAATTACTAATGCTCTGATTCTCAAATGTGCTGGAACAGGAAAAATAAACCCTTTGTAAATGTAATTCTCTAACAGAAACCACTGTCCTAAGTTCTTCTCACTTGGTCTATTGATACCTGTAAATGCATGGGCAATGTAATTACCAGGATCTTGCTCTCAGTATCAGTTCCATACTTGGGTTCATTTGCATATTTTTTCTGTCTTTTTCTACCTGTGCTAACTTAACCTACTTGAGCAAGAAAATCTCTTTAACTGTTTTTTAAGTTATAAGTATTTAGTATTATAAATTAGATTTTTTTTTCTGGTTTTAAAAGAAAATATGTACATACTGTGGGAAATGTGGAAAACAAAAACTATCCATATAAAAAATAAATCAAATAATTTAACCTCTCAGAAACAACGACTGTCTTCATTTTAGTACACATTCTTAAATGTAGCTGAAATAAATATCAAATTTCCTGTTTTAATCTCCAGTTCCAACTTCTACTCCCCTTTCCAATAGAAGCAGATTGTAACATACTTTTGGCACTGTACATAATACTAAGCATGTTGCTACGTATTTATATATTCTTTATAAACATAAATTTCCCCCCCAAACTACAAATCTCCCCTCACACATTCTTGTAACTTAAAAATGATAACGTGACACAATATATCCAGGTATGTATCTCTTTTTATTGATTTTATCTCTTTACTAACTTATTGGAATGTGGTAGACTCTGTTGAGCTAAATAATTAACATTCAAATTCCCCCCTCCAGTGTCATATGTTATTGCTTCTATTTTGTTTCCCTCTTCAGGAACTCTATGTCCTGCATACCTATTCTTAGATTTCTCACTGTTTTCCATGTGCTGTTTTACTTTTCACTCTGGAAGGACTCTTCAGTCTTAACATTATTGATCATCAACATTACTAATTAAATTATAGCCTTTTGCCATTTATTTTCACACATGCCTCAGTTTATCCATTTCTTGAGATGTTCTGATTGTTGTTTTGAATTTCAGAAACAGATAACTGAATGGCTCATACTCTATGTCATGTCATTAGTTGGTATGAGGCCTTTCGTATTTATTCCCTTAAATTTCCAATTCTAGTTCTCATTTCCATCTCACCATCTACATAAGCAGTCACTTTACCATTTATTATGTGTATTTTAACAAGTATTTGTCTTTAAAAAATATGTTATTTGGTGCATGTTAGCATTTTTTAATTTATAAAAAGTGGGATGGTGCTGCAAGTGGTGTTTTCCCCCCTCCATTCAAGACTGAGTTTTAAAAATCAATTCGTAAAACCAGGATGCATCTAGTCCTTTACAATTGCCTTCTGCACAGTTATTTCTATCACTTCTTACCTATTCTCTTAGTGATGGATACCTATTTTGTCTAACTATTCCTGAGAGCACAAACAGTGTTGTAAATATATTTATACAAGCTCCCTCGTGGATCTATTGAGAAGTTCTCCTCCCTCTAAACACTAAGAATACAACTGCTGGGTTATCGGATTTTGGCATGCTTAATTTCACAAAATGCTGTCAAATTACCTTCCAGGGAGCCTATGTTAGCCAATACATCAGTCAGAAGTACATAAGAACTTGTAGGTCCCCTATTTCCTAAATAGTCTGATAATTCGATTCTAATATTTAAGAATCTATTCCATATATAGATGCACATATATAACAGAGTTACTTTAACTTGCAATTCTTTCACTACTGATGAGCTTGCATTCACCCATCGTCGTACATTTGTTAGCCATTTTCTATCTACGTACTACCTATTTATAGAACTTGCCCGTTTTTCTTCCGGGTTTCCTGTTTCTTCTTGCTAATGTAAATTAGTCCCCTCAGTACTTTTGGACATTTATCCATGTCTTACTTAGTATGGGCTACAATAACAAAACACCACAGACTGGGTGTCTGAAACAATCGGTATTTCTCACAGTCCTAGAGGCTGGGAAGTCTAAGATCAGAATGCCAACATGACCAAATTCTGGTGAAGGCCTTCTCCCTGGGTCTTCACATGGTGGAGAGAGCGCCTCTGGCTTCTCCTCCTCTTCTTATGAGGACACTAATCCCATCATGAGGGCCCCACCTTCATGACCTAATCTAAACCTAATTACCTTCCAAATGCCATCACACTGGGAATTAGAATTTCAACATACAATTTGGGGGGAACATTCATTTTACAACAATCTCTTATTGGTTTGGATGCTGCAGATACCTTCTCCCAATTTAAGTTTTGTGTGCTTGAACAAAACCATGACTTTGATGCAATCAAATGTACTGGTATTTTTTCTCATTACAGTTTGCGCTTCTATAATCTTAGTAGGAAGTCCTTCCCCATTGCAAAGTCACAAAGACAATCTTCTATACTTTTTAAGACTTTTGGTCTCATTTTGTTATTTCTCAGAGCTCAATTCAGGAATAGTTTGCTATTTCTTGGGTTCCTTTCAAAACAAATAATTTCTGGTGCATCATCAGAACACTGACAAGTGAAACAGAGTGTGAAATTTCAGACACAAGTTCCTTGATGGCACCTTCTGATGAGACTAGACTGTGTACACCTTTGATATGTTGCCAAGGTAATTTTCCCTTAGTAACTTTTAAAGGCTCGTATTATCCAGGCGGGATTTTAATGTTCTGAGGTGGGTTTTTAACTGCATAACCGGTCACACAGTGTTCTGAACTTGGTGAGTGACTAGAGCTTACGGTGGCTTTCTCTATAGCTGATTTCTGTTTCTACAGGTTCCCCTCAGTCCTTGGCAAAGACATCTGGGTGGCTTCATCAAACACCAGTGGGCCAGTCCTCAGCCATTAGCAGGCAGATACAGCTCCAGCGTTAGCGCTACTGCAGCTTCCCTT